>NC_081308.1:118603335-121233335 GCF_030435805.1 Mustela lutreola | reverse complement strand
CCCCCCATTAACCCTCAGTTTGTTCTCTATCATTAGGAGTCACTTATGGCTTCTTTCTTTCTCTTCTTTTTTTCTTTTCCCCCTTCCCATAGGTTCATCTGTATTATTCTTAAGTTCCACATATGAGTGAGATCATATTATATTTGTCTTTTTCTGACTTATTTCACTTAGCATAATACACTGTAGCTCCATCCATGTCATTGCAAATGGCAAGATTTCATTCTTTTTGATGACTGAGTAATATTCCACTGAATATATATACTACATCTTCTTTATCCATTTATCAGTCAATGGACATTTAGGCTCTCTCCATAGTTTAGCTATTTAAACAACAGATATTTATTTCTCACAATACTGGAGGCTGGGAAGTCCAAGATCAAGGTGCCAGCAGATTCAGTGTCACTCATTCCCAGTTCATGGACTGCAACCTTTTCAGGTGTCCTCATGTGGCAGAAGGGTCAAGGGAGCTCTCTGGGGCCTCTTTTATAAGAAAAACACTACTACTATTCATAAGGGCTCTACCCTCATGACCTCATCACCTTCCAAAGACTTCACCCTCAAATACATTCACATTGGAGATTAGGTTTCAACATAGGAATTTTGAGGGGACAAAAACAGTTCAGTCAAATAGCAATTACACATTCAAAAACAATGCCTTTGTAGTCAAATAAACTGAACCTGTTGAAAGAAACCCCCTAAGGCAATTTTATTACTTACAATAACACTTCAAAAGATTTCTCCCTAATGAGTGACTCAGACGATAGTTTAATTGCAATTTTGATTTCCCATATCAGTATGTCTGCATCTTTTTAGCTTTATTATACATCAAATATTAAATTATTAAGAATGTATACAGCACAGGAATTAAACAGGAAAGGCACCTCAGAGGCAATGAAGTATAAAACCAGAAATTGTTTCTTAATTCTTTGTCAATTAAAAAAAATAAAAATAAGTGAAGACCTTGGCCTTACAGTTTTTAAAAAGGTATTTCTGAAAGTCAAGATTGTGAA
Source organism: Mustela lutreola (assembly GCF_030435805.1). Lineage (NCBI taxonomy): Eukaryota > Metazoa > Chordata > Mammalia > Carnivora > Mustelidae > Mustela > Mustela lutreola. The sequence goes on along the minus strand of NC_081308.1, from coordinate 121,232,325 downwards.
TCCATATGTTATATTCCTAATACCCAGGGAGTCCTCATAAAAAGCAGAGATCTGGAGGTGCCACCTAAATGAAAACCTAGCACTTCTCAAATTTGCATTTACTTTTATATTTATCACTGATAAAAACCCAGTGAGAAAACAGTTGTAAATAGGAAATGTCCAATAGCAAACTCATTAATTGCAGTCTTTTTATAATTTCATTATGGACGATAATTCTCTGTTTGGACTAAAGTCTATTAGTTTGTCACAACCTTTATTGCTTCTTAAGAAGCAGTGACAGAGATTTGTCCAAGCGTGTGAATTGTATAAATCATGCATTTCCTTCTATGGGTTTCATTATCCTCAATACTTGACACTATCAGAATAATAAACAATTACAGTTCAACAATGAGATAGCAGTTGGACATTATGTAATAAACATGTGACTATTTTAAAGAATTATTAGAAAAAAACAAGTTAATGAACCATAGTACATTATGAGAATGTTAGATTCAGTATGTCAGAACTAAAAGATCGCTTAGAGACCATGCAGTTAAACCACAAAGGCAAGGGAATGTGTCAGATCAGTAGTCTTGGAGTCAGGAGTCTTCCAGATCCTTGTCCAGTACTTTTCCAAATTTAGGATCTTTTGTGTATGTATGCATGTGTGTGTGTGTGTGTGTGTGTGTGTGCATTTTAGTATATATTTGCCTTATTTGAGGTCACTTAACTCCAAGTTTTTTCTCTGAAGCAAATCATAATCGAACCAGGTTTCATTTCATTACAAGAATTTCCCATTTATGAAGATTAACATTTATGAATATTAACTTATGGCTTCAGCTATGACTTTCATATTTGGAAGAAAAAGAAGCATAATCTGGGAGAACTCCCGCATTACAGGCATTTTCTGTTATTTATGAACATAATTTTTCACATGTGGTTTCTTAGATTTATATTAAAATGTTACATACTAAGAAAAAAGGAAATTATCTACAGAATCATTCTTGTAGTCTAAAGATAATTGGACCAGCTAATTTATTTTAGGCAAACTAGGAAACTAGGCAAGTGGAAAAATCATCTCAAAAATGGAATTTCAAAACAATAAGGGCATGGGTCTTTTTAGTGACTTCATAGAAGCCCATTGCCACAATATGTCCTCCTAAACTCTCAAGAGCAAATGATACAACCCCATCATAACCATCTAAATTTTTTCCCTGATTTGGGTTCAACAGCTATTCTGACAAAATGTTGACCTTAAAGTACACATGAGCCTTGTAGAATCCTTAAGATTTTACATGATGCTCAGGGAACCAAGACCAAGCTCTTCACCCACATCATCAGGGTATTTTTGCCTCTTAGCCTTTTCAACTAAACCTGAAGCTTGTTGCTATTTCTTTGCTTACATCTCCCACTTACTCCAATGAGCTGACTCACTTGTCCACTTGCCAGATTTTAGCCAGAGGCTTGCTCCATGCCAACCCCCTTAAGGGGGTTAAGTTTTATAACTACAGGCTATAAAACTTCTTTTAAAAAAAAAAGATTTTATTTATTTATTTGACAGAGATCACAAGTAGGCAGAGAGGCAGGCAGAGAGAGAAGGGGAAACAGGTTGCTTGGGGAGCAGAGAGCCTGATGCGGGGCTCGATCCCAGGACCTGGGGATCATGACCTGGGCCAAAGGCTTTAACCCATTGAGCCACCCAGGTGCCCCTAAAACTTCTTAGCTATAGGGTGCAATTGGCTCCTCAGCAACAAGTTATCCTACTACTCATATTGCCTTTCATCTGGCCCCTTTGATCTCAGTGTCTACCAGTGGGCCAAGCAATATGGGGAGTTGACAGTATAAAGATCTTGCTTTTGCTGTCCATGTAAGTAATACACCATTAAAATGTATCTGGGCTGTTTTCTTACCAGCTGAATCTATCAAGCCATTTGACATAGTGTGTATTAGTAAACACCCCAAGCTCCAGAATGAGACAACCTGAGTAAAAATCCCAAATGTCTCACTTGTGACTTCATGATCTTTGGCAATGTACATAACTTTCTGTGTGTTGATTTCTTCATATTATCCATTACTATGTAAGCCACTGTGACAACAGAACAGCAAGTTTACCATGTGAAATAAGCAGTTCACTCAGTGTCTTAAAACAAGCTATGCCATTTCTTTCATCAACCATCACATATTTACTTAAGGACACTTTTGCACTAGGCATTCTAGATGATGCAAGACTTTTGAAGACATGAAACCCTTCCCTATGAAAGCACTTCATAGGGAATGCTGAAGAACACATGCTTAATGAGTAATATGCATACTAAGCCTTCTAAGAGTTCAGAGGAGAGACCTGGCATTTTTTCTCCCATTTTTTTTCCTACACGTTTTTACACTGCTGAGTTAATATTGCATAATTGGCTTTTTAAATAATTTCTTTTCTCTTAATTTAAATAATTTCTTTTCTCTTAATTTAATGTATAAGGAGACATATCATATGTTGCACTCATATGTGGAATATAAGAAAGGGGGGAAAGGAAGGGAAAACTGAATGGGAAGAAATCAGAGAGGGAGACAAACCATGAGACAACTATTGACTTCAGGAAACAAACTGAGGGTTGTGGAAGGGGAGGTGGGGGGGAATGGGATAACTAGATGATGGGCATTAAGGAGGGCACATGACATGATGAGCACTAAGTGTTATACACAACTAATGAATCACTGAACACCACACCAAATACTAATGATATACTATAGGTGGACTAATTTAATTTAAATTAAAATAATTAAACTAAAAAAAATGTATCAGGAAGGAAACAAAAATTCTATGTAACTCTACTACCAGTTAACACCAGATGACCTTTTTAAAAAAGCTATATACATGATTAGAAAATTAGAACAGCATCATGGGGCATCATCCCACCACACATATATCAGAATATATGCTATATAATATGTCAAATGATTTTCAAATAGGTTTTCAATAACTTGAAATTATGAAGAATGCAGTGTTGAATATTTTTATCAACATATATCACTATCGCATGAAAATGGCCAAATGACTCTTCACCAAATATGTAAGGTATGTGTAGAATAGTCTGGCTCAAAAAGTAGGCTATTCGAAATACAGGAGCTTCACTTTAGGGGTCAGGAGGTTAACCCCCATAAAAAGCTGTTTCAAAGCAGCAGAGGTTCAGCGAGAGTCCTTTATGGCCATTGATCAGGAAAGCCCTCCCATGAGCATTAAGATGCCAAGGATATGAAAATCACACAGCTCTTAAACAGAAACACCTCTTTGAGAGTCAAAAGAGCAGATGCTCCAAATCACAGGCACTGATTTTTTTTTACTGAATTGTCTCAAAAATAGCTAACTCAATATTATGTGATCCAGAGTAACAACAGGGATAGGAGTCATGTTATGATAGTTAATAATTAACTAGAACAGCTCAAAAGAGGCCAGTTGAAGATGACGAACAGCATGAGAGAGTGAAGCAAAGCTGAATAGAGGAACTGACTCCAAAGGTTTAATGCAGGAAACAGAAGAAAACTTTAGGAAAAAGTCCTCAGAGAGAAATTCAAGAGGATTTTGAGATGTTGGCAAGGTTGCAGACAAAGGGGAACCCTTTGGCACTGTTGGTGGGAATGCAAACTGGTGCTACACTCTGGAAAACGTATGGAGGTTCCTCAAAAAGTTAAAAATAGAGCTACCCTACAACCCAGCAATTTCAATACTAAGTATTTGCCCAGAAGATACAAAAATACTGATTCGAAGGGGTACATGCACCCCAAGGTTTATAGCAACATTATCAACAATGACAAAACTATGGAAAGAGACCAAATGTCCACTGACTGATGAATGGATAAAACAGAGGTGTACACACACACACATACACACACACACACACGAATATGATTCAGCCATCAAAAAGAATGAAGTTGAGGAAAACAAAATGGCAGAGGAGAAGGAGACCTATTATCATCGGGTCCCAGGAGTTCAGTGGGATAGTTATCAAACCATTCTGAACACCTACAAACTCCACAGGAGATAGAAGAGAAGAAGAGCAACAATTCTAGGAACAGGAAAGTGACCACTTTCTGGAAGGTAGGATGTGCAGAGATGTGAATCCCAAGGGATGGGAAGATAGGCTGTGGGGGGAGGGGCGGGCTCCTGGCAAGAGAAAGAGCACCAGAGCACAAAATCAGAACTTTGAGAAGTCTGCTCCACCTAGGGATGTCGCTCCAGAGGCTAAGTGGAGATGGAGCCCTCACAGGGACAGTGTGGTCTCAGGACCCACGGGGTCACAGAAAGACCATGGAAAGACCACCATCTGAGTGTGGCAGAGCTCCCAGGTATCAGAGTGGGGAAGCCGGCTACAGAGATGGAGCCAGGCAGTGGGCTCTCAGCTCCGGGTTACCTTAAACTGTGATCAGAGACACAGTTCGGCCACTGCTCTTCGAGCAGTGACTCCACAAGTTGGCAGCTCCATGGACATTCACCTTCCTCCTCTGGGAAGAGTGGCACAGAAGCACACGGCAGGAATCTGCTGGGTTTGGAAACTCCAAACACAGCCATGTGCCAGAAACAGAGATGCTTGTTCACAGGCCAGGTGAGCTTGGAGTGCGGCCAGAGACCAGGTAGACAGGAAGGATTGGCTGCTTTTCTCTGAGGGCGCACTGAGGAGTGGGGACCCAAGCTCTTGGCTCCTCCATCTGGAGACTGGGAGGCTGCCATCATCAATCCTGTCCTCCAGGGCTCTACAGAAAGCATTCAGGGAACAAAAACTCCCCTGAGTGAGCCCAAGAAGATTACTTAGCCTGGCCCCTGGCAAGGGTGGTGCAATTCCACCTCAGGGAAGACATTTGAGAATCATGGCAATGGGTCTTTCCCCCAGAAGATCAGCAAAAACATCCAGCCAGGACCAAGTTCACTGATTAACAAGAACTGCGGAACTCCAGAGCTAGGAGAAAGCAATGCATAGAATTTGTGGCTTTTTCCCCATGATCCTTTCATTTTGCAAAGTTAAATTTAAAAAAATTTTTTTCTTATTCCATTTGTTTAATTTTTACTCTTTCCTCTTTAAATGTTTTTAACTATTTTACCTTATCAATACCTTTTTTTAAAAAAATCTTTTTTAAAATTTTCATTGTATTTATCCCTTCATTGTATTTAACCTTATTTTTTGTATACATACAGATTTTTTTCTTTAAAATTCTGGGATACAATTTCTTCTAATAGATCAAAATATATCCTAAATATAATGCATGCCTTTTTTCTAGTCTCTAGCCTGATCACATTGTCTCTCTTTTTTTTTCTCTTTCCAACCAACTTTTCTTATCAATTCCTTTTTCAAAATCTTTTTCAATTTTCATCTTTACAGTCATATTCCTTCCCTTCATGGCATTAACATATATATATATATATATGTTAACATATATATTTTTTTCTCTTTCTTTAAATTTTTGGGAGGTAGTTCCTTCTAAGAGACCAGATGTGCCCAAAATCAAGTGGGTGGCTCTGTTTTATTCACCAGTCTAATATATATATTTTTATTTTTTATTTTTTTACTTTTTCCCCATTTCTTCTCCCCCTGGTTTTGGTACTCTTCTGATTGGCTTAGTGTATATTTTTCAGGGCTCTTTGCCACCCTTTTAGTATGTTATTCTTTCCTTCATGTATTCTTTTTTTAAGATTTTATTTACTAATTTGACAGAGAGAATGAGATCACAAGCAGGCAGAACAGAAGACAGAGAGAAAGAGGAAAGTAGGTTCCCCATTGAGCAGAGAGCTGATGTGGGGCTCGATCCCAGGACCTCAAGATCATGACCTGAGCCAAAGGCAGAAGTTTAACCCACTAGCCACCCAGGTGCCCATCTTTCATATATTCTTATCCGGATGAAATGACAAGGCAGAAAAACTCACCACCAAAAAAAAAAAAAAAAAAAAAAAAAGAGAGAGAACAAGAGGAAGAACTGATGGCTAGAGACCTAATCAATACAGACATTGGTAATATGTCAGAACTAGAGTTCAGAATGATGATTATCAAGGTGCTAGCTAGGCTTGGAAAAGGCATGGAAGATATTAGAGAATCCCATTCTGAAGAAATAAAATCCCTTTCTGGAGAAATAAAAGAACTAAAATCTAACAAAGCTGAAATCAAAAAAGGTATTAATGAAGTGCAATAAAAAATGGAGACTCTTACTGCTAGGATAAATGAGGCAGAAAAGAGGATTAGTGATATAGAAGACCAAATGATGGGGAATAAAGAAGCTGAGCAAAAGAGAGACAAACAACTACTGGACCAGGAAGGGAGAATTCAAGAGATAAGTGATACCATAAGATGAAACAACATTAGAATAATTGGGGTTCCAGAAGAATAAGAAAGGGGGGACAGAAGGAATTTTGGAGTGAATTATTGTGGAGAATTTCCCTAATATGGCAAAGGGAACAAGCATCAAAGAACAACAAACACAAAGAACCCCCCTCAAAATCAATAAGAATAGGTCCATACCCCATCATCTAATAGTAAAATTTATAAGTCTTAGTGAAAAGAGAAAATCCTGAAAGCAGCCCAGCACAAGAAGTCTGTAACATATAATGACAAAAATATTAGGTTGGGAGCAGACTTATCTACAGAGACCTGGCAGGTGAGAAAGGACTTGCAGGATATATTCAGAGCACTAAACAAGAAAAATAGGCAACCAGGACAAACAAAAACTAAAAGAATTTGCAACAGCAAAACATCGCTAAGGAAATATTGAAAGGGGTCCTATAAACAAAGAGAGAGCCTAAAAGTAATAGACCAGAAAGCAACAGACACAGTATACGGTAACAGTCACCTTACAGGTAATACAATGGCACTAGATTCATATCTTTAAATAGTTACCCTGAATGTAAATGGGCTAAATGTCCCAATCAAAAGATATAGGGTATCAGAATGGATAATAATACAAGAACCATCAATATGCTGTCTACAAAAAACTCATTTTAGATCTAAAGACACCTCCAGATTTAAAGTGAGGGGGTGGAAAACAATTTACCATGCTAATGGACAGCAAAAGTAGGCTGGGGTGGCAATCCTTCTATCAGACAAATTTTATTTTAAACTAAAGACCATAATAAGTGATGAAGAAGGGCATTACATCATAGTTAAAGGGTCTGTCCAACAGGAAGATCTAACAATTTTAAATAGCTATGCCCCTAACATGGGAGCAGCCAATTACATAAGCCAATTAATAACAAAATCAAAGAAACACATAAAAAATAATATAATAATAGTATTATTTTAACACTCTCACTGAAATGGACAGATCATCTAAGCAAAAGATCAACAAGGAAATAAAAGCTTTAAATGACTCACTGGACCAGGTGGACATCACAGATATATTCAGAACATTCCATCCCAAAGCAACAGAATACACAGTCTTCTCTAGTACACATGGAACATTCTCCAGGATAGATCACATCCTGGGTCACAAATCTGGTCTCAACCATTACCAAAAGATTGGGATCATTCCCTGCAATGCTCTGAAGCTAGAACTCAATCACAAGAGGAAAGCTGGAAAGAACTCAAATACATAGAGGTTAAAAAGTATCCTAATAAAGAATGAATGGGCCACCCAGGAAATTAAAGAAGAATTAAAAATATTCATGGAAACAAATGAAAATGAAAACACAACTGTTCAAAATCTTTGGGACACAGCAAAGGCAGTCCTGAGAGGAAAGTATATTGTGATACAAGCCCTTCCCAAGAAACAAGAAGGGTCTCAATGACACAGCTTAACCCTACATTTAAAGGAGCTGAAGAAAGAATAGCAAAGAAAGCCTAAACCCAACAAGAGAAGAGAAATAATAAAGATCAGAGCAGAAATTAATGAAACAGAAACCAAAAGAACAGTAGAATATGAATATATCAACAAAACTAGGAGACGGTTCTTTGAAAGAATTAATAAGATTGATAAACCTCTGACCAGATTTCTCAAAAAGAAAAGAGAAAGGACCCAAATTAATAAAATCATGAATGAAAGAGGAGAGATCACAACCAGCACCAAAGAAATACAAAAAACTATAAGAACATATTATGAGCAACTATACACCAACAAATTTGACAATCTGGAAAAAATGGATGCATTCCTAGAGATGTCCCAAAACTGAACCAGGAAAAAATAGAGAACCTGAACAGACCCATAACCAGTAAGGAGATTGAAGAAGTCATCAAAAATCTCCCAAGAAACAAGAGTCCAGGGCCAGATGGCCTCCCAGGAAAATTCTACCAAACATTTAAAGAAGAATTAATACCTATTCTCTGGAAATGGTTCCAAAAAATAGAAATGGAAGGAAAACTTCCAAACTCATTTGATGAGGCCAGCATTACCCTGATCCCAAAACTAGACAAAGACCCCATAAAAAAGGAGAATTATAGACCAATATCCTTGATGAACATGGATGCAAAAATTCTCACCAAAATGCTAACCAGTAGGATCGAACAGTACATTTAAAGGATTATTCACCACGATCAAGTGGGATTTATTCCTGGATGGCAAGTTTGGTTCAACATCCACAAATCAATCAATGTAATACAATACATTAATAAAAGAAAGAACAAGAATCATATGATACTCTAAATAGATGCTAAAAAAGCATTTGACAAAGTACAGCATCCTTTCTTGATCAAAACTCCTCACAGTGTTGGGATAGAGGGTACATACCTCATATCATCAAAGACATCTATGAAAAACCCACAGCAAATACCATTCTCAATGGGGAAAAACTGAAATCTTTTCCCCTAAGGTCAGGAACACGGCAGAGATGTCCAATGTCACCACTGCTATTCAACATAATACTAGAAGTTCTAACCTTAGCAATCACACAACAAAAAGAAAAGACATCTGAATCAGCAAAGAAGTCAAACTTTCACACTTTGCAGATGATATGATACTTTATGTGGAAAACCCAAAAGACTCCACTCCAAAACTACTAGAACTCATACAGGAATTCAGTAAAGTGTCAGGATATAAAATCAATGCACAGTAATCAGTTGCATTTCTATATACCAACAAGATAGAAGAAAGAGAAATTAAAGAATCAATCCCACTTACAATTGCACTCAAAGCAATAAGATACTAAAGAATAAATCTAACCAAAGAGGTAAAGAATCTGTACTCAGAAAACTACAGAGTACATATAAAAGTAATTGAGGAAGACACGAAGAAATGGAAAAACATTCCATGCTCATGGATTGGAAGAAAAAATATTGTAAACATGTTCTATACTACCTATAGCAATCTACACATTTAATGCAATCCCTCTCAAAATACCATCAACTTTTTTCAAAGAAATGTAACAAATAATTCTAAAATTTGTACGGAACCAGAAAAGACCCTGAATGCTGAAAAAGAAAGCCAAAGTTGCTGGCATCACAATTCCAGACTTTAAGCTCTATTACAAAGCTGTCATCATCAATCCAGTATGGTCCTGGCACAAAAACAGAGACATAGACCCATGGAACAGAACAGAGAACCCAGAATGGACTCTCAACTCTATGGCCAACTAATCTTGAATGAAAAGAAAGACAGTCTCTTCAACAAATGGTTGGGAAAATGGGACAGCAACATGCACAAGAATGATACTGTACCATTTCCTTACACCACACATGAAAATAGACTCAAAATGGATGAAAAGCCTCAATGTTCGACAGGAATCCATCAAAATCCTTGAGGAGAACACAGGCAACAAACTCTTCGAACTCAGCCACAGCAACTTCTTCCTAGAAACATCACCAAAGGCAAGGGAATCAAGGGCAAAATTGAACTATTAGGACTTCATCAAGATCAAAAGCTTTTGCACAGCAAAGGAAATAGTCAACAGAACTAAAAGACTATCAATAGAATGGGAGAAGATATTCGCAAATGACATATCAGATAAAGGGCTAGTAACTTGTACAGGAATTTAGTAAAGTGTCAGGATATAAAATCAATGCACAGAAATCAGTTGCATTTCTCTACACCAACAACAAGACAGAAGAAAGAGAAATTAAGGAATCAATCCCAATTACAATTGCACCCAAAACTAGAAGATACCTAGGAATAAACCTAAACAAAGAGGCTAAAAATCTATACTCAGAAAACTATAAAGTACTCATGAAAGAAATTGAGGAGACACAAAGAAATGGAAAAATGTTCCATGCTCCTGGATTGGAAGAACGAATACTGTGAAAATGTCTATGCTACCGAAAGCAATCTACACATTTAATGCAATCCCTAACAAAATCCCACCCATTTTTTTCAAGGAAATGGAACAAATAATCCTAAAATTTATATGGAACCAGAAAAGACCTCGAATAGCCAAAGGAATATTGAAAAAGAAAGCCAAAGTTGGTGTCATCACAATTCCGGACTTCCAGCTCTATTACAAAGCTGTCACCATCAAGACAGCATGGTACTGGCACAAAAACAGACACATAGATCAATGGAACAGAATAGAGAGCCCAGAAATAGACCCTCAACTCTGTGGTCAACTAATCTTCAACAAAGCAGGAAAGAATGTCCAACGGAAAAAAGACAGCCTCTTCAATAAATGGTGTTGGGAAAATTGGACAGCCACATGCAGAAAAATGAAACTGGACCATTTCCTTACACCACACATGAAAATAGACTCAGAATGGATGAAGGACCTCAATGTGAGAAAGGAATCCAACAAAATCCTTGAGGAGAACACAGGCAGCAACCTCTTTGACCTCAGCCGCAGCAACATCTTCCTAGGAACATCGCCAAAGGTAAGGGAAGCAAGGGCAAAAATGAACTATTGGGATTTCATCAAGATCAAAAGCTTTTGCACAGCAAAGGAAACAGTTAACAAAACCAAAAGACAACTGACAGAATGGGAGAAGATATTTGCAAACGACATATCAGATAAAGGGCTAGTGTCCAAAATCTATAAAGAACTTATCAAGCTCAACATCCAATAAACAAATAATCCAATCAAGAAATGGGCAGAAGACATGAACAGACATTTCTGCAAAGAAGACATCCAGATGGCCAACAGACACATGAAAAAGTGCTCCACATCACTTGGCATCAGGGAAATACAAATCAAAACCACGATGAGATATCACCTCACACCAGTCAGAATGGCTAAAATTAACAAGTCAGGAAATGACAGATGCTGGCGAGGATGCGGAGAAAGGGGAACCCTCCCACACTGTTGGTGGGAATGCAAGCTAGTGCAACCACTCTGGAAAACAGCATGGAGGTTCCTCAAAAAGTTGAAAATAGAACTACCCTATGACCCAGCAATTGCACTACTGGGTATTTACCCTAAACATACAAATGTAGTGATCCGAAGGGGCACGTGCACCCGAATGTTTATAGCAGCAATGTCTACAATAGCCAAACTATGGAAAGAGCCTAGATGTCCATCAACAGATGAATGGATAAAGAAGATGTGGTATATATATACAATGGAATACTATGCAGCCATCAAAAGAAATGAAATCTTGCCATTTGTGACAACGTGGATAGAATTAGAGGGTATCATGCTTAGTGAAATAAGTCAATCAGAGAAAGACAACTATCATATGATCTCCCTGATATGAGGAAGTGGAGAAGCAACATGGGGGGTTAGGGGGGTAGGAGAAGAATAAATGAAACAAGATGGGATCGGGAGGGAGACAAACCATAAGTGACTCTTAATCTCACAAAACAAACTGAGGGTTGCTGGGGGGAGGGGGATTGGGAGAGGAGGGTGGGGTTATGAACATTGGGGAGGGTATGGTGCTATGGTGAGTGCTGTGAAGTGTGTAAATCTGATGATTCACAGACCTGTACCCCTGGGGATAAAAATGCATTACATGTTTATAAAAAAATAAAAAACTTTTAAAAATGAAAAAAAAAGATAAAGGGCTAGTATCCAAAATCTATGAAGAATTTATCAAAGTCAACACCCAAAGAACAAATAATCCAATCAAGAAATGATCAGAAGACATGAACAGACATTTCTGCAAAAAAGACATACAGATAGCCAACAGACACATGAAAAAGTGCTAATAGCACTTGGCATCATAGAGATACAAATCAAGATGAGATCAATGAGATACCACCTCACACCAGTCAGAATGGCTAAAATTAATAAGTCAGGAATCGACAGATGTTGCCAAGGATGTGGAGAAAGGGGAACACTCCTCCACTGCTGGTGGGAATGTAAGCTGGTGCAGCCACTCTGGAAAACAGCATGGAGGTTCCTCAAAAAGTTGAAAATAGAGCTACTCTATGACCCAGAATCACACTTGTGGTATTTACCCTAAAGATACAAATGTAGTGATCTGAAGGGGCACATGCACACATATGATTATAGCAGCACTTTCCACAATAACCAAACTATGGAAGTAACCTAGATGTCCATCAACAGGTGAATGGATAAAGAAGAAGTGGTATATATACACAATGGAATACTATGCAGCCATCAAAAGAAATGAAATCTTGCCATTTGCAACAACATGGATGGAACTAGAGAGTATTGTGCTGAGTGGAATAAGTCAATTAGAGAAAGACAATTATCATATGGTCTCTCTGATGTGAGGAATTTGAGAGGCAGGGTGGGGGACTTGGGGGGTAGGGAAAGAAAAAATGAAACAAGATGGGATCAGGAGGGCAAAAACCATAAGATTCTATATCTCACAAAACAAACTGAGGGTTGCCAGGGGTAAAGGGATAGGGAGATGGTGGTTGGGTTATGAACATTGGGGAGGGTATGTGATATGGTGAGTGTTGTGAAGTGTATAAGCCTGATGATTCATAGAGCAAATGAATACATTTGCTCTGGGGCAAATAATACATTATATGTTAATAAAAATAATTTTAAAAAAAGAATGAAGTCTTGCCATTTGCAACAATGTGGTGGAGCTAGACTGTATTATGCTAAGTGAAATAAGTCAGAGAAAGACAAATACCATGTTTTCACTCATATGTGGAATTTAAGAAACAGAACACATGAATATATGGTAAGGGGGGGGATACAAGGAAACAAACTGTAAAAGACTCAACAACAGAGAACAAACTGAGGATTGCTGGGAGGTAGGTGGACATGTGATGGGCTAAATGGGTGATGGGCATTAAGGAGGGCACTTGTGATAAACACCAGGTGTTGAATGGAAGTGTGGAATCACTAAAATCTACACCTGAAACTAACTGTTCATTGTATGTTAACTAACTGGAATTTAAACCAAAGAGAGAGAGAGATGATTTTTATATCTATAAAGGAATAGAGAAAGCTACTGTGGAATAAAAAGTATAATTGTAAAGGAAACAGTCTGTGAACATTATAAATATAATTGTCAGATTAAAAAAAGGAAAATATTCCCTCAAACAAAAGTCTAAGTAGCAGAAGGAACACAGCAGGAAATCAAATTAGATGTCTGGAAGATGACATTAAAGTACATTTTTAGAACATATTGGGGAGGAGTGGATTGAGAGAGAGCAAAGCTAGGAAAGAAAGGCTGTGAGGAATGGAGGGTACAGGTGAGTCAATGTCTGTCTGAAAGAATTTCCAAATGGTGAAGAAGAGAACAGAGAGATGGGAAACCATAATAGCAGAAGTAATGAAAGATACACTTCCTTAAGTTGAAGACTATTGTTTTGGAAAAAAAAAAACTGGAAAATGGCACATTATGATGCATTGCTTGCAAAAATGGACATGATCAGTCCCCTCTCCCTTCCCTGTATTCCTGCCCCTTTGCAATGTGACTTGAAGCTCCTCACACTGAGGAGTGGAATCTATTTCTCCACCCCTTGAATCTGATAATGTGAGCTGAGCTACTGGATTAGCACAGACACATGAGTGACTGCAGCCAAGAACGGAAAAATTGCTAGCCCACTATCCTGAAGGAGCCAAAGGAACTAGCTATTTGGATATCTGATGGAAGTTTATTTCAGTCATAGATTAGCATGTGCAAAGGTCCTGAGGGGAGAAAATGTCTATCATTTCTGATGAAAAACAAGGTCAGTTTGTCTGAAGTAGAGTAAATGATGAAAGGAGGGTTAGGGGATGATATGAGAGGAGTGTGGTAAATTATACAAATGGCTATCTATCTATCTATCTATCTATATATGTATGTTAGAAAAGGGAATTATAGAGGCCCCTGGGTGGCTCAGGGGGTTAAGCCGCTGCCTTCGGCTCAGGTCATGATCCCAGGGTCCTGGGATCGAGCCCCGCATCGGGCTCTCTGCTCAGCGCGGAGCCTGCTTCCTCCTCTCTCTCTCTGTGCCTGCCTCTCTGCCTACTTGTGATCTCTCTCTGTCAAATAAATAAAAATATTTTTTAAAAAAGAAAAGGGAATTATATATATATATATATATGTATATATGTATATACATGTATGTATACATGTTTAGAGACAATTTTAGACTTAAAGTCTATTTTGTCTGATATAAACAGAACTACCTCTGCTTTCTCTTGGTTACCATTTGCAAGAAAGGACTTTTTCAGTCCCTTCACTCTCAGCCTATGTGTGTTTCATTCTAAAGGGAGTCTCTCTCATAGGCAGCATATCACTAGATCATGTTTCTTTATCCATTCTATGCCTTTTGATTGGTAAGTTTAATGCATCGACATTCAAAGTAATTGTTGATAAGTGAGGATTACTGTTGCCATTTTGTAGTTTTGTTTGTCTTTATACTTCTCTGTTGTGCTCTGGAGCTCTCCTAGAGCATTCTCATTGGCACATAGTTGTTTATTCATTGTTTCTGTTGTTTTTGTAGGAGAGATGAGCATTGCGACTTCCTAATTTACCACCTTGCTAACATGAGAGTAGAGACAATTTTCAATAACTCAGAGACTATTTGAAAATATTCTCTGAAATGGAAACATTCATTCACAAGGGCTCCACCCTCATGACCCAATCACTCCCCACATGCCCTACCTCCATGATGAATCCTTTCAAAATTCAGTGGCTTAAGTTAATAACCTTTTATTATCATGAGGCTATGAATTAGCTGGGCATTTCTTCCCACTTTTTGCTAGGCTCACACTGGATATTTGGTTTCAACATACGAATTTTGGGAGAGATAGACATTCATTCTGTAGCACCTAGCACCCTATAACTTGCTCTGGCCAACAGAATGTGGTAGACATGATGATGTGCCAGTTCCGTCTCTAGGCTTGAGAGTTTGGTCCCTTCTAAATCTTCTCTTCAGTTCCTGCTGTGTCATAAGAATAAGGCTGCTGGAGAACAAGAAAACATGTGGAATAGACCCCAAATGTCCCAGCTGGGGCCATTCTAGGGTAGGATAGTGCTAGTGACCCCCAAATATGTGAGAGGACACAGTCAACAGCAGCACAGCTCTGTGTCTGATCCATGGCTGATGGCGACCATTAACGGATTCCCTATTTCCATACCTGTTGCAAAGTGACTTGGCACTTCTACCCATTAAAGGGTCACGTTTTGATTCCCCCAAATCTTTCTTTAATCTGGGACCCATTGTGACTTATTTTGGCCTGCTGAACCTGGAAGAAGTGACTATGTGCCCGTTCTGTCAATAGGCCTTGAGAAGTTTTGCATGCTTCTACTCTCCCTCTTGGAACTCCGCCATGCTATGAGAACATGCCTGGTCTAATCTGATGAAAGATCATGTGATTGGGAGCCTGGTTATCCCAGCAAAACCCCAAATATGTGAGAGAGCCCACCCAAGATCACCACAGCTTTTTAACTAATCCAGAGCTAACTACAGACTCAAAAATGAGCCTAGCAAAAAGTGGGAAGAAATGCCCAGCTAACTCATAGCCTCATGATAATAAAAGGTTATTAACCTAAGCCACTGAATTTTGAAGGGGTTCATCATACCACAGTAGGGAAGCAGCACAGGCCCTACCAACAAAGTACCTTGGAAGAAGGTGAGTTTGTGTAACTTTTCTGGGGCAGTCATTGTATTACCACTAAATTCAAACTTGGGCTTACAGAGATGGGACATCTTTATCCATGTTGATCTTTGATCTAAGACTTTAAATGGCTTTTTTGTCCATTTATAAATAAGAAAACATGCAAATAATATCAGTCCCTGGATTAGCAGGAGAGGGGGAGACTGAGAAACAGTAAGGAAATATAACAAACATAAAATTACAATTGAAGTTCATCATCTTAGTTGTCTGGTGTTTTGTGCTGGTGCTTATGGTAAGCAAACTAAATATGAATTATACATGTGTACAGAAATAAACCCACCCAAACTTCCTAGATAAAAATTTTAATCTATTTTTGACACTGGCTATAGTTTCAGATATTCTTATTCTTAATTGCTATTTGCAAAGGTAAACTGGTATAGTACTAAGATAATAAACATTTATCTAAAGGTCTTTAATAAACGGGTTCAATATTAAAGCTGCTCTCAATAACAGAAAAAAAAAATACTAGTTCCCTTAAAAATAAAGCATAATGATAACTTCCAGATAACTGCCCAATATCCACTTTGAACTACACATGTCCTACACTTTTGAATTCCCTGGATAGAGACTTTTCCTTGCAGACAGCTGGGGTTTGAGGAATACTGATGGAGATTGTCTGAAGCTATACAACTTACAGCCATTTTGAAGAAACATATGCTATGAAAAAGAAAAATGAAGGCTGCTAAATTGCGACTGAGGCTAGCAGGGCTGCAATTTGAACACATGGTATGGTTTCATACACGGCATAGTTTAATAAAATCAGTAGAAAAGGCGAAAAACCAGTTGCACAAAAACACAACTAAAAATCAGATTAATAAAGCCCTCATTAAATCCAGGAAAAAGGAAACACTGACTTAAAAGCAATCACATGAACCTGCGGCATAGTTTGAAAAAAGTCATCTTCTTGATTCTTCATGAAAGTGGATAGTAGCCACCCTGCTATCTTGTTCCACCTGGAATATCCTGTTCTTGTGAAGGAAGCTGGGACACCTTCAAAGATGCCTTGGTTGTGGCATAGGAGTCAGCGTGAAATCACTTGCACTGGTCTATGAAAATTTGAGCCTTAAAAAAGTGATTACGGTACCCTGGAACCAGTGAAGTCTACAAAAGGCCAAATGTCTGTGATGCTGCCCAAAAGGGACAACATAAAGTGAGCAAGAAACAATTTGTGTAAAATACGTATGTGACTGCAATTCTCAGGATCGGGACCACCTGGGTCAGGATGTTAAATCAGATCTATGTTCTCACACCTACCAGGGACTTGGGGCAGACTCTGCACAGGCATCTGGGCCCACCCTCATTTTTCATGTTGCGGCTAAGGACGGGACCTTTTTGATGCTGAGTTTGGTTCAAAATGGAGGCGTATGTTTTGGTGAGTTTATCCTGAATGATATAACATACACATATAAAAAGGCAGCGGGTACAACCCGCTGGGGTCTTGTGCCCAGACCCCATCCTGTAGTGGAGATTTGCAGCTACCTACTCCCAGGGATCCTACACACCCAAGAGCAGCTTTGCTGAGATGTGGAAAAAAACGGAGACTCTGTACCACACTTTGAAAGGGGGGACATGTTTTAATCACTAAAAATAAGAAATGCATGCAAGAAGGGAGAAGACTTGGTGCTAACCATGAAACCAGGCAAACATACTATCTCAATAAACTATTAAGTTAAAGTCCTAAAATAGGAACAGTATAGTGTACGCATCCAAAAGTATTTTGAAGTCTAGGCAAGGGGCAGTGGTTCATCAAGAATTCAGCTTTGTCGATCCAGGAGAACTCCATCTTAAGAGGAAACTACAGCTTGCAGATGTTACTCCCTACTAGGAACTCTGCGGGCAGAGTTATCTGGAAGAGATGGTAGGGGAAATCAAAAGTATGCTAAAGACCTTGTCTTGTTGGGGTAAGAGTGTCCCATTCCTAGCCTTCATTCTAGACTAGGAATGGCCACACTGACTGAAATGCAGGCAAAGTTTCTAGCAAGCAAAGGCATCAGGTTTAGAGTAGCGGATAGAAACTTCCAGAGGAGTTCAAGGTCACAGATAAATTTTGATAGGCCCCAAACCATTCTCAAGGAAATAGACTGACTATCCTTCCCTAGAGAGGATTCAGAAACTGGGGAAAGGTTTAAATTGAGGTGATGTTGACCAGCACTACCATTAAGGAAAGAGGTGAGGGGTTAATATCAATCTCAAAGTTAAGTTATTTTAGGACATGGTCCAAATGTCCTTGTTCAGTAAACAAATGCTTTAGGGTTTCATGGTCAAAAATAAAGTCTCTTTCCACAGTTTTGTGACCAGAAATGTTTCTGCTCCCTGAAGATGCCCACCGTCCTGTAATGGAAAATTATTACGATGGAAGAAGTACTTATCTTGTAAGACAGGTACCTAGAGTCTTCGTGGTTGGGTAGAACTCAGGAAAGATAGGGAAGAAGTAGTGAACAAAACAAATGAAATAAAGGAAGGAACAAAGGCTGACATATGAGGGAGTGAGGAAACCAGTCTGACTGGCATAGATCTGCAGGCAAATAGAGAACGGGAAGGGTTATGTAGGGAAGTCATGGAGGACTGGCATGTCGCGGGAGGGGGAGTTTAGATTTAATTAGGAACTGAGTTATATGAAGAAAATGATATTTTAAGAAGGTAATCTGACAGCAATTAACAGGATGTTCAGGAGTGGAAGGATATAAAATCTTGATGATAAGATCCTGAGCAAGGGGCAGGAGACTGGTAAGAAATGAACAAATACTAGGCACATTTAAAAGCAGGCTTTGCTTTATTTTTTATTACAAAGGTATGATGTGCTCATTTTAAATGTTTTAATGATACAAACGTATAGGAGGTAAAAAAAATGTGTGTATATATATATACACACATATACATGCATATATATATATATATATATATATATATGCAACCACTATTAAAAGTGATATTTCAGGAGTGCCTGTGTGGATCAGTTAGTTAAGTGTCCAACTCTTCATCTCAGCTCAGGTCTTTTTTTTTAAATTTTATTTATTTATTTGGCAGAGATCACAAGTAGATGGAGAGGCAGGCAAAGAGAGAGAGGAGGAAGCAGGCTCCCTGCTGAGCAGAAAGGCCAATGCGGGGCTCGATCCCAGGACCCTGGGAACATGACCTGAGCTGAAGGCAGAGGCTTTAACCCACTGAGCCACCCAGGCACCCCATTAGCTCAGGTCTTAATCTCAGGGTTGTGAGTTCAAGCCTTGCATTGGGCTCCATATATGGAGCCTACTTAAAAAAAAAAAAAAAAAAAAAAAAGAATATTTCAAACTCCTAAACCACTATAGGAAAGGAAGACATGCACCTTGACAAATCTAGCAAGAAGAGGGGAAAAAAATGACAGAATTATAAATATTACAGAATTGTAATAAATGTGAAAGTTTTAATTATGAATTAAAAGGTAAATATTCCAGATAGAGTAAAAAGAAAAAAACTCATCATGTACTGTTTTGAAAAGATACGCCTAACCAAAACAACATGGAAAAACTGAAAATATTGAAATGGATAAAGAAAAACCAGACAAATGTTAACAAAAACCAAGTAAAAGTGGCAAAGAAACATCAAGGCAAAAAGCATCAAATGGTTCAAAGAAGGTTTCGTTATGTTACAAATTAACACAATCCAATAAGATAATCATGAAATTTAATGCACTGAAAAAGAATTTCAAGTATGTAAAGCAAAAACGTCTAGCAATAAGCGACTATGATAAAATAAGTGGGTGATTTTACATACTTGCAGCAAAAATTTAGATCAAGCAGATAAAAGGGGGAAAGCTGAGTAACAACAAGTATTATTTAATATGTAGAAATGTGATACACTATTACCCAAAAAGAAAATATACATTTGCTTTAACTACCCATGGAATATTTACAAATGTTTATTATATTAGGAAGCCAAAAAATTCCAAAATATATAATCCACGCAGGAAATATTCTACATCCATGAGAGAGTGTGAGCAGTAACAGTGGGGTGGGGGAGGGTAGAAAAACAAAAATCAACTAAAACCTGACTGCGCTGAAATATATAAATACTTCCAAATAACTCTTTCAAACATGTTTGAAGCAACAAAACCAGGATTATGGTAGCACTGCAGGTGGAAACTCGGGGATACGGTCAAACATGTATCCAGAGGAAAGTTTATCCTTAATATGCATTAAGTAGAAAAGAAGAAAGACTGAAAATAAACTAGCATTCACCTAGCTAATCTAAAAGGAAATCAAACAGAATCAAAGAACACAGAAGTATTAACGAAAGCAGAAAGTTGTATTTTAAAAACAACTTGTAAAAGTGATTAACTGAAAATAGGATATACAAATCTATGAACAGTCAGTCCTATTAAGAAAAGAAAAAAAGGGGATATAGTCACATATATGCAAATTAAGACACATTAGAATATATTATGCACAATTTCTAATCAATACATTTGAAAATCCAAATGAAATGGAAGAGTTTTACCAACTGACCCAAGGAGAGGTGGAAAACTTATATAAACTGATCTCAAAGCAAAAAAGGACACTCTTAAATACAGAGAACAGACTGGTTGCCAGAGGGGAGGTGGATGGAGAGATGAGTGACATAGATAAAGGGGATTAAAAGTACACTTATCGGGGCGCCTGGGTGGCTCAGTGGGTTAAGCCTCTGCCTTCGGCACAGGTTATAGTCTCAGGGTCCTGGGGTCGAGCCCTACATCGAGCCCCGCATCGAGTCCTGCATTGGGCTCTCTGCTCAGTGGGGAGCCTGCTTCCCCCTCTCTCTCTGCTTGCCTCTCTGCCTGCTTGTGATCTCTGTCTCTGTCTCTGTCAAATAAATAAATAAAATCTTTTTTTAAAAAAGTATCATTATCTTAATGATCACTGAGACATGTATAGAATTGTTAAATCATTATATTGCATACCTGAAACTAATAGGAACTGTGTGTTAATTCCTCTTCAATAGAAAATAAAAATGAAATTTTAAGAATAAAAATTCATACACATATAAAAGAAATAGAAAGATCTATATTTCTACCCTTCCTCTCCCGAAACAAGCACGAGGACAAAATGGTTTTGTGGGTATTACCAACTTTTCAAAGGAACAGGTTGTGTCTAAATTTACACTGTAAAATAAGAAAAAGAATTCAAGTTTGTTCACAAGTACACACAATCATGATATTTAATCAGGAAAAGGACATCACACCAGGAAAACTGTAAGTGAGAGTTTACCAGCAAGTGTGCTATGGATGGGATGTAGGTGTGATTTATCTCCTAAGGCCTTGGGGGCAAACACGCAGAGCCCGAGAAGCCAACTGCCTCTGCCATCAGCAATTCTGCCCATTTACCCCAGAGTGCCACAATGTGAAAAAGGTAAAGAGGCACTGCTCTAGGCACTTGTTAACATAGAGTTTATATCCTAAATTAAATATCGACATAGGCAAAACACCACTAACAACTCAGTGTTATTCCAAGAATACATGCATATCTCAACATTAGGAAACCTAATAGTGTAATTACCCACATTAATGGATAAAAGAGAATAACCATATTATCAGCCTGGCGGATGCCAAAAAAGACATTTATACCATTCTACATTCCTTCCTGACAAAACTATAAACCAATCAGGAATCAAGATCTGAAGGGTATTCTCATAACTCGAAAAAGGTTACCCATCAGAAACAAGGACAATCATCGCTTTTTTAATGGCAATCATCATATTTTAAAGTGAACAATGGTATTTGTTTTAAAGTAAAAAAACAAGAGGATCCCTCTCTTTATTAATCAGTATAAATCTGTAGGAGTCATAAGATCTTTATCAGTGTTATAGGAGAAAAAAATAGATATAAACATTAGCAAAAAAAAAGATAAATATTCCATTTTTTGTAGCTGACATGACTGTGTACCTAGGAATTCAAGCTAATTAACTGGAGAAATACTATAAAGCTAAGAAAAAAGTTTAATATGAGGTCTGGATACAAGATAAATGTAAAACTCTATATTGTAAAGATGTCAGTTCTTGACACAAAAGGTCAGAGGCAATTCAAGGGATTTTCTTCTAATAGAAGCTGACAAGTTGACTCTAAAATTCATCTGAAAAAAGGAAATGTACAAGAATAGCCAATTCTGAAAGATAAAAAGAAAAACGAAGGGGGAAGAGAACACCCATCAGATTTCAAAACACATTATAATGCTATAGTAATTAAGGCAGTGAGGTTCTAGCTCAATAAAAGACAAAACTGAACAGAAAAGAAACATAAGCATACCCATATACTTTATGATCGAAAAAGAATTCCAAATTAGTGCAGACATGATACAGTAAACACAGTAAGTAAATTAGGAAAACTATCTCTTCTGAAAAAAAAAATGTAGGTCCCTACTTTCCAACACACACACACACACACACACACACACACACACACACCCCAATGCCATTTGGACATATGAATTAAAACACTAAGCAATAAAAAATATACAACATTTTGAAGAAAATAGTCTTTTTAAAATGTCAAAATACAGATGCCTACCCAAGTATGAGACAAAGCCAAGAAATTACAAAAGGAAAATTAGTATGTTTACCTATTTCCATAAAATTAGATCTTTAAGGCAATACCACCATAAATAAGCTTTTAAAAAGACAAATGACAAAAAAAATGACAGACATCTGTGGCAGAAGGCAGACAAAAAGATATCAGCTCTAATATGCAGAGACCTCCTACAAATCAACAAAGAAAAAAGAGAAAAGATTCAACAGAAAAATAGGTGAAGGTTATGAACAAACATTCTCCAACAGAAGAAATATAAATAGCTAATAAATACATTAAAAATTGCTTAATTTTACGAGTTATTAGGGGAAAATAACTTAATGGAATGAGATTGGATTTTTCATCCAAAATGCTGACAAATTAAAAAGAATGATCATTTTCAGCATGCCGGTGGGGCAATTTGGCTCAAACACTTTGATCTAGCCATTATACTCTCCAGTACCAGCCTGTAAAAATACTTCTCAATGAGCAAAAGATAGATGAAAAAGAACGCTTTTTGTAGCATTATCTGTAATAGCAAACAAACTGTTAACAAGCTAAAGATTTACCATGTGGAAACAGTTGGGTAAATTATATAGCCAACCTTACTATGGCATTTGACCAGCTGCTACAATGACTTTCTATCGAGCAGGGGGTGGGGAGGGCAGGTTGTAGAATACTATGTATAGGATGGTTTCATTTTGTAAAACACACCAAGGACACATGCACATAGAAAAAGAACTTGGGGGGCACCTGGGTGGCTCAGTGGGTTAAACCTCTGCCTTTGGCTCAGGTCATGATCTCAGGGTTCTGGGATCAAGCCCCGCATCGGGCTCTCTGCTCTTCAGGGAGCCTGCTTCCCCCTCTCTCTCTGCCTGCCTCTCTGACTACTTGTGATCTCTCTACCTGTCAAAAAATAAATAAAATCTTTTTAAAAAGAGAGAGAGAGACCTTGGAAGATACGAAGCAAACAATCATGGCTGTCTCTGGACAGTGGGACTGGGAGAGGGATACTTTCACTTGTTACTTTATTTACTGCTGCACCTGTTACTTTTATAATAAGCATATACTACTTTTGTAACAACAAAAAGTTAGCTTACTTCATAATATCTGGATTAAAAAACAAGTATAAGGGGCGCCTGGGTGGCTAAGTGGGTAAGGCCACTGCCTTCGGCTCGGGTCATGATCTCAGGGTCCTGGGATCGAGTCCCGCATCAGGCTCTCTGCTCAGCAGGGGGCCTGCTTCCCTTCCTCTCTCTCTGTCTGCCTCTCTGCCTACTTGTGATCTCTCTCTGTCAAATAAATAAATAAAATCTTTTAAAAAATAAATAAATAAATAAATAAATAAATAACAAGTATAAGAAAGTATAAAAATGATATGAAATCTCACTATGCAAAGGCAATTGTTATCAACATGTCAAAACCTTTTCAGTCCCTGTTACACATGTTTAATGTATTTGAGATCTTACTCTATGTAATTTAGGGCTTGTTTTTCAATTACTATAATATTGTATTTTCTATTTTATAGAAAATTTAGAGAACAAAGAGCCACAAGAGAATAAAAAGCCCATGCACTCCAACCACCCAAAGATAACTATGTAAGAAAATATGAAATTTGAGTGCTATGAATTATTTTGCGATTAATCCACACACACTGTCCTAGACCATGCACACTGTCTCATTGATCTATATGTGGCCCGCTTTTATTTTTATCTATTAAATTATTTTTGTTAATTTTCATATTACTTACACAATTATTAGTCAATGACATGCTTTAACTTATATAATGAACGCCCACCCACCCACTGAACCTGAGCACTAGAATACAGACAATAACTTCTATTCACTTCCCTGATCCTCTCCTAGTCCAAGCCCCTTTCCTAAGCCCCAGTGACCATTATCCTGAATTTTTTATTCTCCTTTGCTTTTTAATAAAATATTTTAATCCCAAATATATCTGTACACCTAAATAATACAACATTTAGCTTTACTTGGTTTTGAATAATATAGAAATGGTATCCTATTATATGTAGTCTTCTGGGACTTGATACCTTAATTAACATTATAGAAACACAATCTACCCAGATTATATCTAGCAGTAGTTCATTCATTTCACGGCTGTATAACATTACAGTGGGTAAATCAACCACAATTTAGTCATTTTCCTTTTCGGATTTTTACTACTAACATGTTAGTGTCAGTCTTCTGGTCATTTTTCTGAGGACTTTTATACAGTTTCCTTTCCAAAAATTTGAATATTATACATACTTTCATGTGACCTGTTCCTCCCCCTACTGAGATCTTGCGAACATAGTCCCATTTCGATAAACATTCTTCTGTGGTATAAACTTAAATGGCTCATAGTATTCCATCATACAGTTACCACAAAGTTTTATTTAACCTTCCCCAATTGTTGGATGTCTGGATTGCTTATAATTTTTGTTTTTGCTCTGATAAGCATCACGATGTACTTAACCCTTGACTCAGCAATTCTCCTTTAAGAGCTTCTCCTAAGTAATAGCTGACCAAATTTGTACCCAGTCATGGCCAGGGTGGAACAGATGACACGGTTTGTGCTCCACAACTTGTGTAGTGTCTGTGCTCATCACAGCAATTTTTAGAAGGAAAAAAAAAAAAAACACAGAAAGAACCCAATGTCTACTAAAGGAGATAAGTAAGTTGTGTATTAAAATCAGAACGTAGACTCACAGCTACTGACATGGAAAGATGTTTACAATTTATTGTTAAGTGGAAATAATGGGTTAAATGGCAGTATGATTTCATTTTGTAAAAGAGAATAAACATGCCTCTGAAGGAGGGTGGAAACACATACACCAAAAACTTTATAGCAATTATCTCTAAGTAATGAGTTTATTTGAGATTTTTAACTTTTTCACTTTGCTTGCTTTTACTTTGAAGTATTTTCAACAGTAAAACTTGAATACATGTGTAATAAGATGAATAAATAATGAACTTTCTATGCACAATCATTTAAATTTTTCCTGAATATACTTTTGCACTGAAAGAACTTTGGAAGAAAAAAAGGAAACACCAAGAAGTAAACAAAAATCACACATAATCTTACCCACCTAGAGATAATTAGTTCACAATCTCTAATGTGTTTATTTCTAGTCATTTGTCTTTGATTATATATATTTAAGATAATTGCAATCACACTTTATATAATCTTGTACGCTGATTTTTCACTTAACATTACATAATATCAACATACCATAAATATTTTAATGAAAGAATATTCCAGCACATGGAAATGGCACATTTACTTAATCATGCCCATAAAGTTAGACCCCTAGGTTTTTCTGTTTTTCATTATACCAAATAACTATGTGAGGAACATCTTTGTGCATGAATTATCCACATTTTAGATGATTTCCTTGAACATATTCATTGAAGTGAAAATACTAAGTTAAAAAGTACCAACGTTTTTATATCCCTTGATATAAATTGCCCAAACCTATGGAGTAATAGGGAAAAAAAAGAAGTCAAGATACCTGGATCTCACGCCCATCTTTAGTACTTACTGTCTAACCTGATTAGGTAAAACTGATATAAAAACATCCATCTTAATAATCAAATAAAAAAATAGATCCTTCAGTCACCATAAATGTTACTTCCTCAGGAATGCTTTCCTTCACTTTCTAGACTCTCACAGCACCCTATATTTTACTTGTCCTTCATGCCCTTGCAACAACTGATAAATAATTGCTCAATTATTTGTACACTGTCAGTTCCCTAGGTGATCTTAAGCTCCTTTGAAATATGCCTGGCCCACAGCTGGTGCTCAATAAATATTTGTTGAATGAATGAATGAATGAATGAGTAGATGAATGATGGATGAAATGACAGCACTTTGCAAAATAAGTGACTAGATATTTGGAAGGTATTTCAATTTTAATAATAATTATGATGATTCATTTGTATTACTATGTAGATGATTCCAAATCTTTAAAGATTCCTTGTCTAATCATAATTTCATTATGTAGCTTTAATGTTTGTCAAGCCAGCCAGAGGCATGGTAGCCATGTTGCTGGAAGCACCTGGTAGGAGCTGAGATTTGGGAGAACCAAGTAGTTAGTTCTCCAGGTCAGCAAGCTGAGAGTCAGAGAGTTGTAGTTACAATTAGTTGAATGCAAAGCAGTGGTCAGGAATCTAGGAGGTCAGTGATATTTGAAGAAACAGGTGACTCCTAGAGGTCAGAAACAAACTAATGGTAATTGGTCTACATAATAAGGTGCAAAGTTGAGAATGGTCAGTGATAAGGGAGAGAGTCAAATTCCAAACATCAGTACTCAGAGCATGGAGCTGTGAATATGATTCTAAAGCAAATGGTACTTGAACTCAGTGCTTCCTTAATTATTTCTTCCTTATATTATTTCTGCCCAAATGGTATTAGGAAGTGTTTGTGTCTAGTTCCATATATATGGCAAGGGAATAATAGTAGCTAGTTGAGGAATGAGATCTGTGAATACAAACGGGTTTTGATAGTGAGAGGATGAAGCAAGACCATTTGTAAATAAGATCTGATAATAGTTTGAACATAAAATAGGAGCAATCATGCTTTCTATCCCATAATACTCAACTTGACTTTCAACAGCAGATATTATAGCACAGTGGTTAGGATCATGGACTCTGGCCAACAGGCTAGCTGGGTTCAATAGGCTAGCCAGCTCTATCATTTATTAGTTGTGTCCTTTGGACAAATTACTTCCCCTCTGTGTGTTAGTTTCACCATCTGTAAAACAGGGATAATATTACCTACACCTCAAGAGTTCTTGTGAAGATTAAATGAGGTGATGCACGTAAAGACCTTAGAACAGTGCCTGGACGTAGCAAATGCTATGTTAAGTGTTGTTATTATTATTGTTGTTGTTATTATTAACCAGTCTCATAAGACCAAACAAAAATTGGCAGTATAAGAAATGGACAAATACACTGTATTAACATACTCTATCTAAAATAATAAACAGTCTCTAAACAGGAGTTTTTTTCATTAAAATAAGAATTTCACTTGCACCTAATCATAGTTGACTATATAAAAACTATAAGCATTAGCAAAGTAGCAAAATTTATCACAGTAATCCCAGTGATGTGTTTATTTTATAGAAGATGTTTTATGAACACTATCTTAAAAAGTTATAAATAAATACACATTTCCTAATAGCACAAAAACACTATTAAGCTGCAATACAGTTGAGCCACAGAATCTGGTCTATAAGAAGGAAAGCCTTATTAAATTTTCTGAAGCTAATTCTACTGGAAGCAGGATTATTTGTGTTGGAAGACCTGTCTTTGGAAAAATCTGAACATGGAAAGGCTCGGACTTGGGAAGACTCCTTTTAAAAAGGTCTGGACCTGGGGAATGGTCAAGAAGACCCGGACTATGGAACATGTTAGAATACCTGGATATCGTAGACGCTGGAAGACCTGAATGTTAGAAGACCGGTACCCTGGAGACGTTGGAAGACGTGGATATTGAGCCCGCTGTTGGAAGACTGGGTAGTTGTCGGAAGACGTGGAGATGCTGGAAGACGAGCAGATTCTGGAAGATGCAGGGATGCCAGAAGACGCAGAGATGCCGGAAGATTCAGGGATGCCGGAAGATTCAGGGATGCCGGAAGATTCAGGGATGCCGGAAGATTCAGGGATGCCAGAAAACTCAGAGATGCCAGAAGACTCAGAGATGCCGGAAGACGCAGAGATGCCGGAAGACGCAGAGATGCCGGAAGATGCAGAGATGCCGAAGATGCAGAGATGCCGGAAGATGCAGAGATGCTGGAAGGCGAGCAGATGCTGGAAGCCCTGGAGATGCTGGAAGCCCTGGAAATGTAGGAAGACAAGGATTTTCTGGAAGACGTGGCTTAGTTGGAAGACGTGGATGTTCTGGAAGACGTGGATTTTCCGGAAGACGTAAATTTGTTGGAAGACGTAGGTAGGCTGGAAGACATGAATTTGATGGAAGACACACAGCTTTGTTGGAAGACAAGGATTTGCTGGAAGACGTGGATTCTGGAAGCCATGGATCTTCAGGAAGACATGGATTTTCTGGAAGACTTGGAGGTCATTGGAAGACATGTTTTTCCTGGAAGACATTTATTTTTTCTGGAAGACGTGGATTTTCAGGAAGACCCGAATTGTCCGGAAGATCTGGATTTTTTGGTGGAAGACGTAGATTTGCTGGAAGACCTGGAGGTTACTGGAAGGCATGGATTTTCTGGAAGACGTGGATCTCTAGGAAGACGTATATTTGTTGGAAGACCTGGATTTAGTGGAAGACATAAATTTTCTGGAAGACGTGGCTTTATTGGAAGGTCTGGATTTATTTAGTGGAAGACATAAATTTTGTCTGGAAGACGTGGACTGACTGGAAGACTGGATTTGGTGGAAGACATGGATTGACTGGAAGACCTGGATTTTTCCGGAAGATATGGATTTGACGGAAGACATAGATTTTTCTGGAAGACGTGGATGGAACGGAAGACCTGGATTTCTTTCTGGAAGACATCAATTGACTGGAAGACCTGGATTTTTCTGGAAGACATAAGTTAGCTGGAAGACTTGGATTTGGTGGAAGACATAGTTTTTTCTGGAAGACGTGGATTCGCTGGAAGACCTTGAGATTGCTGGAAGACGTGGATTGTCTGGAAGAACTTGAAAACATTGGAAGATATAGATTTTCTGGAAGACGTGGATTTTCCTGGAAGATGTTGTGGAAGACCTATAATTACTGGAAGACATGGATTATCTGGAAGACGTGAATTTTCTGGAAGACTAGGATTAGCTGGAAGACTTGATGCTGTTGGAAGACTTGGGAGTTGCTGGAAGACCTGGAGTTGTTGGAAGACCTTGACACTGGCGCCATTGGAAACCCTGGACATTGGAGACATTGGAAGCACAGGATGTTGGAGACATTGGAATCCTTGGATTTTGTGGACATTGGTTATTCTGGATACTGGAGACTTTGGAGACCCTAAATGTTGGAATTCATGGGTATGGGAAACCCTGTACCTTGGAGGCCCTAAACATTGGAAGATATAGACAATAGAAGATATAGACATTTAGAGACCCTAAAATTGGAAGCCCTGGGTATTAGGAGACATTTGGAAAACATGGGTATTGACACATTAATGTTGAGACATAGAATTTGGAAGCTGTAATTTTCATGATGCTGGAAGTCACGGATTTTGGCAGCCCTAGACAGGAGATTTGGATTAAGATGTCAGGATGTTAAAAAACCTAGTCATTCAGACATTGGGGGTGTTGGAACACTTAAACATTAGAAGACCAGGTTCTTGGAGATATTGAAAGACTTGGATGGTGGAACTTGCGATAATGAGACACTATAAAACAAGAATTTAGGAGACACAGAAGGTTGTATGACTGAATTATGTAAGCACTGGAAGATATTAGAAGAGCTGGACTTGGACACAATGAAACACGTGGACTCTGGAAGACCTATATATAGGAGACACTGGAATATTGGAAACATAGAAAAATCAGAACTTAGAACTCTGGACCCAGAAAGACAAGACCTGGATCTTGAAGACTGTTGGAGAAAGCAGAGGACCTAGACTTTTAATTTCCCTGGTATTGAGGAGATTAGAAAACCCACATTGGAGATGCTTCAGGCCAGAGAATGGAAGACATGGGTGTTGTAACATTTAGAAGATCTGGCAATTGGAGATGTTGGAAGCTATGGTGCTCAGAAAACCTGATGTCAGAGACACTAAAGAATTGAAAGGCCCAATCTTAGAGATGTTAGAAGGTCATGTTGACAGATACTGGCAATGTTGAAAGACTTTCACATTAGGACCTGATATGACATTTAAAGAACTATCAGAAGGCTACTCAGTCTTTATGACTATGACATCTCTTTCCCTAACAATCAAAACACAGAGAAAGGACATTTTAAGAAGGCAACAAAGAGGAAGCAGGAAATTCAAGTAAAAGCAGGTAGTTTGAATGGGTTGGAACCTATTTTCATGGTCTCTGTGAACTAGCTTTCTAGGTCCATACTGTTTGACAGGAGGGAAATGATGAATTATCAAAGAATAAGCAATATCAAGGTTTGGAAATTACTTGGCTTTAGAAAGGAGTCAGCAAATGTTTTCTACAAATAGTTAAGTTTTTAAAGACCATGTGGTTTCTATTGCAACTACTCAACTCTGTCATTATAGTGTAGCCATAAAACAAGTGTTTATGGTTGTTTTGCAATAATATTTTATTTTTTAAAAAAGTTGGACCAGATTTTAATCAAGAGCCCTAGTTTTCCAAGCCTAACTCTTTATGCCAAATCTAGGGTATAGTAAGTATTAAGTACATTCCAGGCTAGCATTCACATGCAAAAGAATGGACAGAGTACTTTGTAACCTGGTGGTTCATAAAAATGAACCATGTATGTGATAATGCTCAGGACATGAGACTAGCAAGAACCTAAGAATGGAGTTTAGATCTCCACTTACTTGTTTCAGGGACCTAACAAGGATATTTGTCTTCAGAGCCAAAATTAAATGGGGAGCATCCAGGACCCCAGGTAGGAGGGGCTAGGGTTCTGGGCAGATACCCTAATTTGGTAGACTGGAAGCTTGAAAAGAAAATTAAAGAAGAAAGTCATTTTTACAGACTGGGACTATCCTTCCAGGATTAAGCACCACTCAACCCAAAGAGAGGGAGTCTCCAGCGCAGGGCAGACAAGAAGTAGCAAATCCCTCACTCTGTCTCCCATGTGCTTCTCATTAGGGCACTCCTCATACCACTGCCAAGTAATCAGGAGCCCACTCTGTTTGTAATGATGGAGGAGAAAAGGAATCAGACTACAGCTTTGTATTCTCATCTCAGGCACTCTGGCTTCAGGTAAGAAGTCTAAATTCTGTTCATACCCACCAGAGCTTAAGTGACAAACTTAGGAGATCAGGGTTGAGTAGCAGGCTGAAGATCCTTAGTGCTGAGTCAGATAGGGCTGAGGAAGACACAGACTATCACATATATTGTATGAAAGAGACCACTGACAAACAAACCCAGTTCCAGTACCCTAGGACTGGGTTGTGATTTAAAGGTGAAGTAGTAGAACATACAGACAATGGGCAGCCACTGAGGCTATATACACTAGGGCATCAAAGACTCCCAGTTAAGACAGTAAAAGGGTTGGGATATGAGTCAGGAGGCCACCATGATAATCCAGGTGAAGTGGTAATGGGGCCTGGAAATAAGGCAGTGACAGCTCTGTTGCTCAACAGATCCAGCACTGGGATTATGATGAATATTCATCATTCTGAAAAGAATGACTTTAAACTTCCTGAATGCTATCAGAATACATGAAATAACCAAGATGTTCAGATGCTAGTTAGGAGGAATTGTCCTCACCAAGTAACACTACATGGATGTCCAATTTTCTCTCAAAAGCAGCTAAGCTAATAACTCCGTGGTTTAAGCAAAGTAGGTTCTGCATAGTTTTATCTTTAGCTACTATTAACACAGTGTGACTTCATTATCTCAATAGTGGACCCAAGTGGATGGATTATTTTCTAGAGAATAGGAATACAACCATGTGAAAAAAGTCATTAAAAGTAACCACTATATAAATAAATATCATGCAATGATAACTACATTCTAAATAAGTGATATAAATGAAGCTGCAAATCAAAGAGTAACACAGGGACAAAGGAAGTACGGTTTCAGGTCTCTTTCACAAGCAAGAAAAATACTGAAAATCAATTTTTATTCCTGCTCTCTTCTTAAAACCATCATGCATACCATTTTTGAGAGGAATTAGATAAAATACCAAAATATTAAAATTTTGCAAAGACAGGAGTAAACTATCATATTTAGCTCTATAATGTTTATAATAACAATAACAATAATGGTGATGATAATAATAATAATATCTAATAGCAACAATTTATTGAGCACTTGCTATGTGCCAGGCACTGTATTAAGCATTTCTTGTAATCTCATAGCAATCTAACAATGCAGGTATTTTGACCCCATTTTACAGATTAGAGAGTCAAGTCTGAAACGGTTAAGAAGCATGCCCACCAAAAAAAAAAAAAAAAAAAAAAAAAAAAAGAAGCATGCCCACCATCACATAGTTGGTAGCTGGCAGGGACAAGATTGAAGGCAGGTCTGACTCCACAGCCTAGGCCCTGAGCTGACTTGTCACACCGCAATAGCCCAAGGGTTATGGTGCCAGGACTAAGCACCACTCATCCAAAGAGAGGGAGACCCCCCTCACCCAGGGCAGACAAGAAGCCAGTGGCAAAGCCCCCCTTACCTAAGTCCCATGCTCTTCTCAGTATGGCCCTCATCACACCACTGCCAACTGACCCAGAGCCAACTCTGGGTGTTTGCAAAAATAGGTTAATTGTATCACTGGCTTTACATAGTAATGTAAGAGGAAGTGCGATGTCTGAAGCACAACTAGATTCGTATTTAACTCCTCAACATTCATTATTCATGTTAATGAAATGTACTGTTTAGCCTTTATTTGATGTTATGGCTCCCAAGAACATATATACTCTGTCCATGCCACAATTTATCTCTGGATTCTTAAACAAACATAGAGCACTGATATCAAGACCATTAAAAGGTAACTCTATGTAAAGTTCAGTGATCAATTATTCCATAGCACAAACATGGTTCACACACCCCTTTAGACTACACACACTCTCAAAGCCCTTTATTAGCATTCAAGTGGCAGCAGCTCTGAAATCCAAATGTGTGCATTTGCCAATGTGTGCAGAACCTCCTCTGCATTTTGAACTTAAAAGATCTTAAACAAACAAAAGGTTCTTTTGAAGTGTAACACCGGTTTTTTAATATTCTCTACAAAGTTCAGCAACTTGGGCTGCTCTTTCTCCCCACCTCCTTTCCATTCTTTTCTTTTTGCCAGCTGTTAAGTATGTCTGTAAAGAAGAAAACTGCTAGGCACTTCGTAACACTGAACCCAAGAATTTACCTGAACCGTTTGATTCCACCCAAATTGTGTATAAAATCTTCTAAAAGAAATTTCAGCTTGTCAATTTCGGGGACTATTCTTAATGTGAAAAAGGAATAAAAGAAACACCCAGTTACATGCACTTCTATTTCTACCACTTTGCCTATACCAACTTTCAAATTCACCTGTAAGTTCTGCTGACTTGTTAAATTCAGCCATGTTGAAATGTTCTGGCTTTTATCCTTATCAATGATACTTCTTAGATTATTTTAACTGGGTATTACCTTAAACAAGAATTAGATTTATCTCAGTAATGTATTTCAAATGGCCTGGTCCCTAGACAAAAGTTTGCATCTATCAAGTCAAAGTCTAGACATCCCTCTGACAACTAAATCCATACAGTAGTCAGTTTCCCATTGTATTATTTTATATTAATGGTTCCCAGTTGATGCTCTCCAACTTAAATTTGATTTCTCCAATTCTGGCCAAATTAAGAGAAAAATTTCCAAGGCAATAATCTCAGTGAATGGTAAAATTTATCAGGAAGTTACATTCTCTATAGGCATATGGAACCATTGATTAAACTGGTAAAATAATCATTGACTTAAAACTATTTACCTCTAGATATGATTAAGAATACACCAATTATCCATGGAACCTGGGAACAGCAACCCTGACACAGAGTTCTCTCTGCTTTGGTTTATGAAAATAGCTACAACATGTGAAGGTGTTTTCCTCATAATATCTATTATTTTCCCCAAGCCCTGTAACTCAGAAGAAAAAGAACAATTACTACAAATAAACTCATAGGAGGCCCTCTCTGTCTTTCCTTTCAGGAAATTGATGTTGTGTTTGTTTCTTTTTTTTCTATGCCTAACTCTCTTTTCTGGAAGGGACTAAACCATGGTCAAACTTGAACCAGAAGCCACCATTTTTAAAATATCAAGAACACAGTGTAGCAACACTACTACTTACCTTGGTCTCTATGAAAGGGCTCAGGTACACTCAAGAAAATTGAAGCAGCTTTCTCTCAACGTAACAATGCCAGAAATAGAGGGACCTTGGAGACCAAGTGGTCCTAATCTCTCATTTGATGGGTAAGGAAAGAGTAGGGTGGTTTGAATAAAACCATCCATTGAGCTAGTAGTAGAGCCAAAATTTGGAATAAAGTTTCCCTAGATCCTGGGCCCACCACCATTTGCATTGTATTTTCTATTACAATTCTGTTTAGACTTAGAGCAGCAGTTAGCAGCCATGGCTGTATATTAAAAAAAAAAAAAAAAAAAAAAAAAAAAAACAGTTGAGGAGCTTTCAAAATTTACAGATGCTGACCCCATCCCTGATTCAGCACATCTAGGGGCAGGTCCCAGAACTCTGTATTTTTCAAAGCTCCCTAACATGATCTGGATGCATTGAGAACTGCTATGGCTTAGAGCAGGCATGTAGGCTTCTCTGGCACTGTGGGGGGATGGGGGTCACTAGAACCACAGCACCTGAAAACGAGTTTTCAAGTCTCATCTGCCTCTTTTGAACCTATTGAGGAATATCTGTCATCTCAACTGTAACTATGCGAGCAAGCCCTTTTAACTTTTGTATCTTTTTCCCCTTTCCTCTGCTCACTTCAAACTCAAGTATAGCTAAGCTATCATTCAGACCTCCGGGCTGGGGGTGGGGGGAATTATTGGATTTCCACCACCCTCAGGGAAGAAGTTTCAGTCAGAACCCCTTTCCCGGAGGATATTCAGATGTTCAGATTCCTGGAAAGACCAGATATGAGAACAGAGATCAATGGAAATGAACTCTAGCAGCTTCTACTCCTCAATTAGATGCCAAAGTAAATGCAGGAGTCCATTGTCATTGCACTGCCCTTCGAGACTGACCCATAGCTACCTCATACAACCGCTGCAAAGCAAGTTCACTGATACCAAACCAGGTAAAGGGCAAGGGTCTGGATTCTTTCTACTGAAAGAGCAAGTTAGGCTTAAACAGAATTAAAATAAATTTCAGGATCGAGAGTACAAAATCAGATTGTGCAACCAAGTAGAGTTAACTCCCCTCCCTAGGTATGAGAGTTGAGTTCCTGAAACTCTCGCTGTAGAGGAATTTCTGTTGGAGGGACTCACGAGCTTTTGGGGAAAACTGGGGCCAAGGAAGGGAGTATTAGGACAGCCCAGACCATTGGTTTGTTCACTCAAATAAAACACGAAGTAAACTGAAGCTTGTTGGTATTTTCCTAATTTTGCATCAGCAATTGTGATTAGTGGGCAGTTAATTTCTATTTCTCTCTGATCTCAAGGTGAACACAAGCATGCGTCAATACAAATGCTGGTCATCACAGCAGATAATGGGGAAAGAAGCAAGACACTTGGGTTTTGTCTGGAGATAAGCTCTTCTGCGCTGCTTTCATCTTCTGGAACATGGATCAGCACATCATCAGAGAGAGCTGTCGGAGTCTGCATCCCAAGGCTCGACTCTCAGTGTGTGGCCTTGCTGCATGCCTGTGCAACGGGTTTGAATGACAAGGCCCGAAGGTCCAGCCTCTTCTCCCCTGTTGAAGCAAACAGAGAGAAAAGACTTACTGGCGTTCATTTGAAGCTTTCTTATTACTGCTTTATAGGGTTGTGGGTAATCATTTAAATCTTGCCTGTAGGTCAATAAATACTCTGTCAAAGGATGTCTTTCCTTCAAACCATTACAGCCATTGGATTTGCAGAGTGGCTGCTTCAGCATTCTTCGAGTTCTGGATGTTAACCTACGCTGACCTCTTTTATCAATTTTTGATATGATCACATCTCTGAAAAATTTCTCAACTGTCTTCTGAGGGTGAGAATCCAACAGTTCAGCAAAATGTCACTTCATTCAAGGTCTTCAAATCCTCAACCCCCCAAATGTTTCCCGGATGCACTTTCGATTTCTTCTACCATTTTCCTCAATCGGTTTCTTCCGGTACTCAGGCAGCTTCACGACCAGCTTCCTCTGCCAGCCATTTCTTGTCACACAGACCATGGCATTTCTCGAACCTATCCAACCTATCCATTACTCGCCATGAATGCTACAGTGTTTTGTCCAGATCGAAATTTAAACGAGCATTTTTGTGATGCTCACTAGCCAGTGACGCCTACAGGAGGAGGCCCCATTCGGTTCTCTCTGTTAGAAGCCAGCCATGCCCATCTTTTTCCATTGTCTCTGTTTTGACATTTCAAGCTATGTATGATTGTCCTCAATGAGTCTGCTGTGCCCCTCCATACACTGGCCCTAATAGCTTCCTCATTTTTCTTTACTGTGCAAATTAGAGATGTATTAATACCCCCAAAACGCCCCACAGAGGTCTTGGTTTCACCGTTATCCAGCATTTCAAGAACTTTCGTTTTGTTTGCTATTGATAGCGCTCTTCTTGCCCTCGTTGCTCTGCTTGCATTTCTATCATCTTATTCTGGCTTTGCTGCTTGAATGCCATTCTTAACCAAATTACACAAATTCACAAGTATTGAAAGTATTTAGACCACTGAGCAGGACATGACACTAACCTGTGATATATACGAAGCCAAGGACAACACTCACAAGACAAATAAGAAAAGCAAAACAGCTTTTGGATGACAACACGTGTATGTGTGTGATCAATGGCCATAGAGGGAAGGACAGGCAGAAGACCAAGGGCAGAAGCAAGCAACCCCAGTGTTGGTCTTGTCCCATGAGATCATCAGCAAGATGACATGATGGTGACTTGAACCTGCATATTGTTCCAAAACTCTCAAAGGTACACACTAGGTCAACTCAAAGTTTGTATCAGATTGACTTGCAGTTGCGACATGACCACGGAACTCGGGAGTTAAGGTCAGGCCACCAGGCTCAGCCAAGAAGGACAAATATCACCATCTAGGAGAAAGCAGACACAAAAATAGGAAATGAAGTATGAAGTAAGAGGCAGACTGCCTGAGTAGCTTTTACCTTAGCAAGGAAACAGAAATTTGGAAGAATAATCATACATGCCAAATTGCCCTTACAAAGGCTGTACCAATTTGTATGCTTGCTAACAGTGGGTAAGAGTCCTTTTCTCCCGTATGTTCACCAACATGAAATATTACCAATCTTCGTAATTTGTGCCAAACAGAAGGTGAATAACAAGGTAGCTCATTTTTGTGTTAATTTTCATTTCTTTAATCGCCTTTCCATATGGTGAGTCATTTCTATTTCTTCATCTTTAAATTGTCTGTTTATATTCTTTGCCCACTTTAAAATGTTTTTCTTGCTGATTTGTAGGCACTATTAGCATATGCAGGAACTCTTATTTTTAACTCTATGTTGCAAATGTTTTGTCTGAGCTTGTCATTTACTTTTTAACTTTGTCTTTTGCCATCAAGATGGTTCAAATATTTATGTAGTCAAATGTTTCATGCCTTGCTTTGAAAAGGCTTCTCCTCCCTAAGATGATAAAAATATGTTCACGTACTTTCTTTCATTATTTTTACAGCTCTGTGCTGTTAATTCAAGGTATGGAGGAAAGGATGGACTACTCACTCAGTGAATAGTGTTGGAATGAATGATGGTCCATCGGCAAGAATGTCAGAAGGCCTCTCCCAATGGCATTTCCCCTCTGTACTAGAGACAGGGGCTCTGGTAGAGTCAGAGCCCCAGGATGACCAAGTTGGAGGCTCAAGTCGATTCCAGTTGATGGGCCAGTGTTCTCCGGAGATCAGTATAGCTTGAGGAGGGGAGTGTTTCCAGATGAATCATTAATTACTATACATTTTGCTGGCTTAAGTTCTGTTCTGCTACCAATCTATACTCCTGCCTTATATCAACTGAGGGACAGTTGATGTAAGTTCCAGCTCTCAGATCTCTGAGCTTCAGATAATGGCTTCACTACTAATGAACAGTCACTCACAGTTCTGGCACAACTGGAGAAACTTGGATATGAGGAGGCTGCTGGAGGAGACTAGGTGATGACTGCTGACTCTATAGGGACAATCACAGAACCAAGGTCATATCGGCAAATACTTTTTTGGGGGGAGGAGGAGAGCTGAAGCAAATACACATATAACTAGTCACACTTATTTTATGAAAAAAGGTTAACAATTGTTCATTCCAGGTGGTTTGGAGGTAGGCATGCATTTCACTATCTCCCTTCTCTGGAGATCTGAACATTCTCATAATAAAAAGTGTGTGTCTGTGTGTGCAAGCACATGTGTGCATGAGGTAATAATCTCATATCTCTTGGGTCCATGTTGGGTACTAGCACATAAGTGTCAATGGCTTTTCAGGTTAAATACAAGATTCAAAATGACAACAAAAGAACACCCTCTCCCTCTGCCCTGTCCCCACTCGTGTGTGCGTGCACTCTCTCTCAAGTAAATAAATAAATAAAGTCTTTTTAAAAAGAGGTGGAGATGTATGAAAGGAAATAAGGAGCAAACAAGAGCATAAAAACGGATGACTATGTTTAACCAAATCCCTGGTTCATTCAACCGACTTTCAAATGATGGAATGTACCTTCTACCCACAACATTCACTTTGGGTCAGAGCTTCACCTTGTGTGCTCTGCCCTTGCTA
Source organism: Mustela lutreola (assembly GCF_030435805.1). Classification (NCBI taxonomy): domain Eukaryota; kingdom Metazoa; phylum Chordata; class Mammalia; order Carnivora; family Mustelidae; genus Mustela; species Mustela lutreola. The sequence continues at coordinate 121,193,415 of NC_081308.1, read as the reverse complement.
AGGATATGTCACTTTTGTTAAGATGCTGGCACCCAGCCAATGTGAAGAGTAAAGCCCCTCAAATAAACATCCTGTTACTTTTCAGTTCCGCTAACTGTACAGAGACCGGAAGCTGTGCGCATTCCTTCGCAAGGTATGATTCCCAAGTACATTTATCTCAAGGGCTGAGGGTGTCACATCCTTCCTCTAGTCCTTGTGCTGTCTCAAGGAGAAATAGAGCCTAGCTGACAGAGCTGTGAGTTGAAGCTCCCACAGCTCAAGTGCCCAAAAGGGCAGGAAGATCTCAGGATGTTTTTTCCGTTGGTGGCATTTCAACGCGGAAGAACAAGGACTTTCTTGACAGGCCACACCCTGTGAGGACTTGTCTGGACAACCCAGAGTGAGTTCTTCGCAGCCTCCGCTGTGAAAGGACCTTTGGTTTCAAGGGGTTTGCTGCCATACAAGCTGTGTAGAGCTATCTGTCTCCCCCTTCACAAAGCATAAAACACACACACTCAAGTGGCAAGCTCAAAAAGTAAAGACCATCTGAATCATTTAACATTTTGGAGAACAGGGCAAGTGAGTGGGAAGGAAGTGGAGGTAGAGGCAGGAAATGCTCAGAAAAATGAGATGAGGATGAAAGACAGGGTGGGGTGGCCGAAGTGGACAGAAAAACACAAAGCTGGGAAGTCTGTTGAAAGAAATCACAGAAGGCCTCAGATGGCAGAATTCCTTGGGGAGACGGAGTTATGTTTAACTGTCCTCCTATTAATGAAAGGGTTTTTTGCAATAAATAAAAAATTTAGGGGCGCCTGAGTGGCTCAGTGGGTTAAAGCCTCTGGCTTCGGCTCAGGTCATGATCCCAGGGTCCTGGGATCGAGCCCCGCATCGGGCTCTCTGCTCGGTGAGGAGCCTGCTTCCCCCCTCTTTCTGCCTATCTCTCTGCCTACTTGTGATATATATCTCTCTCTGTGTGTGTCAAATAAATAAATACAATCTTTTAAAATAAATAAATAGATAGATAGATAGATAGATAGATAATTTGCAAAGATGTTTAGGATAAAGCAGATCTGTTCTTCCCTGTTACTAGGTCTCGGCACACGCATTCCTAGGAGAAAAAGTCCTATTTGTGTCCTAAATAATTTAGGTATATCATGCTGGTATTTATTGTCACATTGCTATTTTGTTCTTGCTATTTTAATGTTTGATAACTACAGTTACAAAACATCTTCTTTCCTTCCATGGTTCGATGGGTCATTAATCAAATAGACAACCACAAGTTTTTAATAATAATGTATTTTTCACATTAATATTTCATGGGAAATCATGCATATTTCTTACTGGATCCAAATATTTTTTATAGCTCTGAAAATTCTCTCCGCCCCAAAAAGTCAAAGGATTCTATGCAGCGACAGTGCCCTCTGCTGGTTACAGCGTGGAACAGCTACTCCCGGACAGGGAAAGCATGCAACCACCTAGGTGGTGGGCCATGCACCCTGCGGGACAAGGCCCCGGAAGTCCACATTTCCTCAGTTCCCTCCACTTTTGTACTAAGAATGTTGACTCGGTACCTCCTTGAGGTAAGCAAACTCGTCTCAAATGGCCAGGAATTGGGCAAGTGATCCGGCGAATTCCTCTTTTTCCCTGGTCTTTTGAGGAACTGGACACACCCAAAGCTTCCAAAGTTTTGTTTTGTTTTGTTTTTTTAAAGAAAAGGCACATACATTTGAATAATAGTTCCTGATCTCCTTAATGTGCTCTTCCTCTTTACCTCATTTTCACTGCCCTGTGTCAGACAAGAGTGAGGAACCCTTTAAGGAATCCAGCTGCCAGTCCTAATGGCCTTCCGAGTTCCAACTTGAAATATAACTAGGCCACCTCCTCAGCTGGGCCAGATGTGCCCTTTGTCTCTGTCTTAGCCATGAGGACAACAAACACCACAAGGTCAGCATAAAACGGTTCTAGGGGCTAATGACCACTGAAAGCCACTTTGAGCCAGTGCCCCCACGCTGGCTGCGGGTGAGAGTTGAACGAGGTATAATAAAGGGGAGATGCACTGTAAATCACAGAGCATCGTCCTCATTAAACATGCTCGTATCACTGCAAATTCAGACCGAATTGCAGTACCAGGAAATGCTCGTGGCGGCTAGAGAGAAACAAGGTGTCCCCAAGCACAGAAGAATCCCTCTTCCTGCAAAATAATCTCCCCAGTCCTTCCCTGCTGCTTGTGGTTCCTTTACAATGTTTATACTCATCCCAATTCTGAATGGATTCCTAAACCCATTAAGGGAGCACAGCTTCCTCTTGTGCCTTACTTGGGTGGGGTTTTGCTGCTTCCAATGCAGAGCTTTGCAACCTGGGGCTCTTGCAAAAGCTCTTACCTTCGGTCTCCTCCCAACTCCATACTGTTCTAATGGCCTCAGTGAGCCAGGAACGGGGCTTGCTCCTGGAGGCGCAGAGTGGCAAAGCAGCAGTGTCTCCTTCCTGCCGCCCAGCCAGGGAGTTATGCACACGATAAAAACCCAACTCACTGCACACAAAGAGCCAATGTGAAGTAGGACAAAAGTCCAGGCCTTGGGAGCAGAGGGAGAGGAGGGAATCACTTTGGAGTTGATTTGCAGAGCCTCCTGGAATTAGGATGAGGCCAGTGTGGCTAAGTGGTGTCACATCAGGGTCAGATCGTGTCTTTATTTCACATTCTCATGTTCTGTTCATCATGGGATTTTTCTCTATTAACTTTGAATAGATATTGCATTAATTTTTATCCTAATTACTGGGTGTCTTGGTGCGCCCCGCCCCCGCGCCCCGCACGCGCCTTTAATTTTGCGCCCAAGGTGCCTCACTCGATTTGCCCCGAGCAAATCGGGCAATTGGAAAAAATGGGGCATTGGAGTGAGGGATACTTGAGGGCCTTAATGTTGCTGCTAGAAGAGAGGTAAACGGCCGCCCCGGGCTACCGCAGTTCGTGGGGCGCGGGAGGCCCGCAAGGCGAGCTTCGGCGGGGCGTTGCGCGGACGGCCGGGAGCCCACGACGCTGCGCGCCCGTCATCCGTCGCAGCCCCCGAGGGAAACGGGCCTGGTGCGAGCTGAATGCCAAAAGGACGTGGCTGTACCTGCTCCGGGACCCTGCAAGCGCCTCTCCTAAACGCAAGATACGATCCGCTTGCTGCCGCGCGGGGACGAGGCGTCAGTCCTCGCCCTGCGCCCACCGAAGCCGCGCGCGTCGGCGCCGCCTTTACCACCCGGCCGCTCCGGGGAGGGGGGGGGGTCCCCCGGGGCACTCTCGCCGCGCCCGTCGCCCGCCCGACGTTCCCTCTCTCCGCGCCGGGTGGGCCCGTCCGCCGCGGGGGATGGGAAGACCGCGTGCGGCCACTTCCCGGACGGTGGCCGCGTGTCACACCGCTCCCTCCACCCCCTGCCCCTTGTCCCCGCGGCCCAGCCAGGCCCAGCGGCGGCAGCCGAGAGGCCCTCTCGGTTACCCAGGTCAAGGCCAAAGTGTCCAGCGTCCGCAACGGGCCGTTATTCCGCGGCAGTCAAAGTCGCTGATCGCCTGACCGCTTGGGCAGGTGGCCAATCTGAGGACGGTCTCTCGCATCCCATGTCTTTTCGTGGAAGGTCACCAAGCAAATGAAATCCGTGTCCACCGTTGGTGCAGAAGAGCGTGCTACCGGGTGCGCGCGCAGAAACGAAAACAAGACGCTAAAGCAAGCTCTAGCGATCGCTGCCGTGGGCCCGCTTGAAACTTCCATCAAGAGGGACGACCCGGTGTTCAGACAAGGGTCGGGGTCTGCGGCGACCCGGCCGGCAGTAAGCCCAGGCCCCTAGAACACCAGCCTGGGAACACGGGATCTGCTGTTCCCACGCAGCCCCTTCCTAAGCCCTCAAATTTCTCTGAAGCTCTTCGCAAGTGCCTTTGGGTTTCTTACGAATCAATTAAAATGGCTTGTTCAAGTGAGGCTGGCACTCGGAAAAGAAGCACATACTCCTGGAAAATGGATGTGAAAACTAGTGTTTATGCCGCGCGGTTGTTTGAATGCACTCAGGTTAGGGGGATGTGGAGATGCTCGTTTCCCTCAACTCTCTAAAGACCTAGTTCACTTCAGGAGCCCTGACTTCAGATGTTTGGTTATTTTTAAGACCTTACTAAATAAAAAGATGGACAAAAGTCCGTAAGTACAAGAACTGCCAGGTTTACCAATAAAAACACAGGTCAGGTGGTTAAAATTGAATCCCAAATAAACACTTTGTTAATACAAGTATGCCCTATGCAATACAGGGAAAAAAGTTTTATGTTAAAAATGATTTGTTGTTTAACTGAAATTCAAATTTAACCAGGCGTCCTGTTTTGTTTTGTTTTGTTTTGTTTCTGGCAACTCTAAGAACAATGCACCCACAAAGCTATATTGAGAGGTAGGCGAAAATATTACAAACATTCCCAGAAATTTGTCCGCGTAAGAAAAAATAAGCCACATTGAAATATTTATCATGAAAGCAGTAAAAACGTTTATTTACATTCATTAAGGAAACTGTCAGCCTGATAGTTAAGACTATTAAGGGTATTAATCCAGGGAGCTACGCATGACTCCTCGGGGAACAAGTCAGGCCTGTTGCCATTTTTTTTGGTATGGTCTTTGAGCTAAAAATGGTTTCTATATTTTTAAATGGTGTAAAAGAGTAAAAAGAATAGTATTTTGTGGTAAGCCAAACTTATATGAATTTCAAAATGCATCCATAATTAAAATTCATTGCAACCAGCCATGCCCACTCATTTTCCATCGTCTCAGTGTATTTGCAAGCTTGCAGCCGGCAAAGCTGAGTCCATTCAACAGAAATGGATCGGCTTGCAAAGCCGGAAATATTTACTCTCTGGCCCTTTACATAAGCAGTTTGTTGACTCCTGATATGGATGAAACCATTACCTGCAAAGTGGTGTTATAAATAATCGTTAAGTCTGGTAGCTTTAACTCCGACTGGGTTAAACACTTCCTTATTTGCAGAAATTATTTGCTTAGCTGTCCTTTTTCTCCCGGTCAAAAGGATTGTGTTTTCATAGATTCAAAATTTTGGTGAACTGAAAACCAATGGCGTTTGAATGAGATTTGTTTTCACAATACAGGTGGTCTCCACTTCTCACAAGTTTTAGTTCAGCCTTTGTCCCTTGCTGCACTGCTGGAATACTGCCGCATTTTGTAGGTCTCTAACCTGAACATTGTTTTACCAAGTGGCTCGCCTGCCACCTAGTGGGGAAAGTTATAACTGAAGTATTATTCATTTACTTAGAAAAACTGACTAGCTAGCGATGGGCTGTAGGACCTTGAATAGTGATGATAATAGTAATTCCTTACATTTGAACAGCAGCTTGTGATTTACAAAGCATTTCCCCATATAGTATTGTACTTAATCCTCCTTCAGGACAAGTGCTGTGTTCTAAGCGGATCTTGTTTGCCCTATTTTTCTGATGAAGAAATGGAGTCTGCACGTTAACTTACTCAGGGTCATCCAGGGGGCTCAAACCCAAATGCCATGTTCTGCTCACTAAACTCAACTCGTTTGAACTTAAGTTCCTTTGTTTCTACATGTCTAGCTCTACTCTATGAATGATTTTGAAAGTCTAGTTGCCGCAGGTACATTTATTTTAGGAAACTTCCGTGAATAGTGTTTTTAAACAAACATGAGCCATCCAAAATATCCCTTCTCAAGGAAAACAAAATCAAAAGAGGCACACACAATTTTTTCCAGGCAATTTTTTAATTAGTATCTATCAAAAACAGGATAGGAGTTAAGATCCATTTTCTAATGAAAGCTGCAAAAACTGGGCAGAAGACACTCCTTGCTTGACCCTTAGAGGGCTGACTGTTGAATACAGCCACTGGCCATCTTTATATCTTTTTTGATTGAGATCTATACTAATAATTGTTCCAGTGTAATGATTCCCTTACTTTTAGGTCTTCAGAATGGTGTTTGCAAAGAGCTTTGAGACGGTGAGACACAGATGTCTCAAAAGAGATCCATTTTTTTTTTTTTTTAAAGAGCTGAGAGATTTTTTTTTTTTTAAGATTTTATTTATTTATTTGTAAGAGAGAGAGAGTGAGAGTGAGCACAGGCAGACAGAGTGGAAGGCAGAGTCAGAGGGAGAAGCAGGCTCCCTGCGGAGCAAGGAGCCCGATGCGGGACTCGATCCCAGGACGCTGGGATCATGACCTGAGCCAAAGGCAGCTGCTTAACCAACTGAGCCACTCAGGCGTCCCAAAAGAGATCCATTTTAATTGCTCTGTGTCTCAGGAACTTCCAGAGGCTTGTTGTCAATCTACAAAGGAAACTTTGAGCCTGTTCTGCTAAAGCTCATTCAGGAAGGGAGATTTGTGGGCTCTTCCAGGAGTTACTAAAGTGCCTCTGTCTCGTAACGGCAGCCCGTGTGCTTAGCGATGACCGGGAACCAGATTCAATAACCAAAGTTTAGGGCCAGCCCTAAGAGTCACCTTTACGATGGCACCCATCTGCTGGAACTCCAGCTGGGCCCACAGAGGGAATATATGAAATCACAGGCCACCTGCTAAACGCAGCTGTGTATGTCGAGTGTGTCCAAAATTGCACCAAGTGTCAACACAAGAAAGAACAGTTTCTAGAACTTTGCAGATCACTGTTCTCAGGCTGTGCCTGTTTCTTGTGAGCCTGCCCCCAGTGGGAACGCTGCAGGATTACTTGCAAATAGTCATACTTTCATACTAAAATTTCAGCTTGAGATAGGAGTAGGAAAACTGAGGCACCTGGGACATAGGCGATCAAGTCTTCGAGTGCCAGACTTTCTCACCACCTTACTTTTTTTTAAAGGATTTATTTAGCTATTTGAGAGAGAGAGAGAGAGAAAGCATGAATCGGGGAGGGGCAGAGGGGGAAGGAGGGAGAGAATCTCAGGCAGATTCCCCATCCAGCATGGAGCCTGATGCGGGGTTCAATCTCCTGACCCTGAGATCAAGACCTGAGCCCAAACCAAGAGTCGGACACTCCACCAACTGAGCCACCCAGGTGCCCCCAGCACCACCTTCAGGCTAACAACAGGCAATCTGTATTGTTTGCAAGCTTTTTTGATTATGGGACTTGTACATGATGTGTGCGATCTGTAGACAGAGGAGCCATCCGCAACCCTAGCTTGGACATGGTCCTGGACCTGTTTTACTGGTTGCCCCCATTGTTCTAGAAGATAACACTCTGGTCGGGCCATTTAAACTGCTGAGGCCTGATTATTGATGAGGCTAGTACATGGCTAAATGCAGGTGTACCTTAACAGTGACACCAAGAGGACAGTATGGCTTAGCACAAGAACTTAGCTCACCACGGCTGCTGCCAACAAGTCCCACGTGCCGTGTGCCCTCCTGCGAGGAGCTGCTGTGGGAGCACCAGCTGGGGGGTGGGGACAGTATTACTGTCAGCCCCATCGTACGGAGGTTCAGACCAAGGCCCAGAGAGGCTAAGAGACTTGCTCAGTTTCATCAGTGGGCTTGACCGGGAAGGACGCGGCGATATTTGAACCCCACCAGCCCAACCCCAGGGCCCCAATCCCAAAGCAAAGTCAGAAAAAGAAAAGACAGCTGCCGACTCCATGAAGTCCAGCGACCCAGCGTGACGTCCACTAGCTTCCACGTCTAGCTGCAGCTCCTGTTTTCCTTACATGGGGCCATCGCTCAGCCTTGTCCACTCTTGCAGCTCCAAAGGCCTTCCACTAGCAGGCCAGGCCTGTGCTCACGCCCTTCCTGCTGCTTCTTCCCCTCCCTCACCCCTCACCCCTTCCCCTATTGAACGTCTACTCAGCCATTAAGGCCCAGCTGCCATTAAACCTCTTTAAAAAAAAAAAAAAAAAAATATATATATATATATATATATATATATATATATACAATTTATGTATTTGAGAGAGTGAGAGAAAGAAGCAGACTCCCCACTGAGTGGGGAGCCTGACATGAGACTCGATCCCAGGACCCTGAGATCAGAACCTGAACCATCCAGGTGCCACCCAGGTGCTCCTGGACCTCTTTGCGCAATCCTTACCGGAGGCCCCCTCCCTCACAGCCCCTGGTCGGAAGTTCTCCTAGGGCACTCAGCATCTTTTACCTGGTATGCATTCACTAGACTCTAAACTCACTAACGAAAGCCCAGCTCAACCTCGGCTTCAACCATGACTCCTTGGTTTCCCAAGTACATTAACTCATAGGTTTCCTCAACACTTTGTTCTTGCCTTAAGTGTCTCTAACACTTAACCTTACTCCGGCGTGCTGTCATTACTCTGCACATCTGCCTTACCCCAGAAGGGTAAACTCCTTGAGAGCAGACAGTGTTTTCTTTGTCTCTGTATCCTCAGCCTAGCACAAGCTCCTGTTGATTTGCTTGTCGAATGAATAAGTGAGTGAGTGAAGCCCTTCCTGAATTCCCCCAGCTGAACACCAAGAGCTCCTGGTTCCTTCCTTATGACATTTTTTTAAATCTTTGTTGGACTATAAGCATCTTAAGGTTGGAGCTACGCCTTAGGCAGCTCCATGGTTCCATCACTTAGAAGAACTCCTGGTCCAGTACATGAATTCAGTAAATATTTTCTGAATGAATGATTCATCACAACAAACAGAGACCCTTAATGATAGGCTCACAGGTGGTCCTAAAGAATCAGTTTTCAGAAAGAGGGCTGGGGCGCCTGGGTGGTGCAGTCGGTTAAGTGCCCGACTCTTGATTTCAGCTCAGGTCGCGTCCTCGCGGCCATGAGACTGAGCCCTATGTCAGGCTCCGCACTCAGCACAGAGTCTGCTTAAGACTCTCTCTCCTCTCCTTCTGCTCTTCTCCCTGCTAATTCTCTCTCTCTCTCTCTCAAATAGGTAAATAAATGAAGAAGAAGAAGAAGAAGAAGAAGAAGAAGAAGAAGAAGAAGCAGCAGCAGCAGCAGCAGCAGCAGCCTGAACTGTATGGGACTCAGCCATGAAGGCTGAGGTGCGCCGAGCATCTTGGAAGGGCCGTGAGCTCTGGGACGCGTCACTCACCCCGTACAAACAAGCGCCCATCCTTTACCGCCGTCAAAGGCCGTTCATTATTCTTGGCTTTGCTACTGGAGGTGTTAGGAAAACAAACATCAACATCCTCCAAGAGAATAGGACAAAGTGATAAAAACCCATAAAGAAAAAACTATTTTCAGGTTCATGCAACACCTGTATACATTCTGTGAAAAAATTGTGCATCCAGGGGGCGCCCAGGTGGTTCAGTCAGTTAAGCATCAGCCTTTGGCTCATGACCTCGGGGTCCTGGGTCAGGCCCCTGCTTGTCCCTCTCCCTCTGCCTGCTGCTCCCCCTGCTTCTACTCTCTCTCTCTCTGTCAAATAAATAAAATCTTTTTTTTAAATTATGCATCCATTTGCCAGTGTGATGATATCCCAATCCTAGCTAGTATTCCTCTCACATGATTAAAAACATCATCTTAGGATGTTTCCTTAGATCAGGAAAATAGTAAATGAAAAAGCCTGTATTCTATGAATTCCTACCTATGCAATGGTAGGAAAGTGTTGAAATATCATTAAAAAACCTGTATGGGTCCAGAGGCTAATAATGGGTCATCCTTATGCAATCAACTGATAATTAAGTAAAAAATATCTCAGAATGGAGTAGTCTTCAAAACTGGGTTCTATATAGAATGACACCACTGTAAGATGTAAGAGAAGAAAGAAAAAGAACATTTCCTGAGAACCTTCTAGGTGTCGAGTACTATCCTCAATGCTTTTACTCACCCACATTATCTAATTTATTGGCCTGAACAAAATCGTGGGAGGTCGCATAGCTAACAAGCACCTGAACTGAAATTTGGTCACACATCTTCTCTGTCCTCACCTTTATTCTGCCCTCATGTCCCCCGATAAGAATTCGGTGCAGGGGCACTTGGGTGGCTCAGTGGGTTAAAGCCTCTGCCTTCAGCTCAGGTCATGATCTCAGGATCCTGAGATCAAGCACCGCATCGGGCTCTCTGCTCAGCGGGGAGCCTGCTTCCCCCTCTCTCTCTGCCTGCCTCTCTGTCTACTTGTGATCTCTCTCTCTGGGAAATAAATAAATAAAATCTTAAAAAAAAAAAAAAAAGAATTCGGTGCAAATACAACACTGAAATTCCTCGCCAGTTCTGTTTAACTGTATCCCTCCCCACCACAAGTGACATTTCAGACACCGTCTGGGCCAGTTAATTGAACTGCGGAGATTCATTCAAACCATCTATGGCCAAGTGGTCAGGGTTTCTTCATAGATAACCCTATTGGTAGATAACCCTACTGTCGATGCCTATGATCTTTTCCTTTAGAAAGCTTAAGCCTGTTAAGTTTCACAGCCTACTAGTGTTTTTACATTTTCTTCATCTTCCCCAAACACACAGTCTTAGTAGCCTGCTGACAGAAAGCCAGTCCTGGCGATCCAAATGGGCTGAGCTCCAGTGGATCAATAACTCACTTGGCGGCCAAGTGGCCAAACGACCACCATCAGAAAACCTGGCACCCGATTCTTCTCTAGTCTGCCATTGATGGAGTGGGTCATTTATCCTTGGCAGCGGTGACAGTCCCTTCCAGGCAATTCTGGCTGTTAGAGCAGTACGCAACCAGCATGCCACCAGGGGACGAAGAGCAAACACTTATCGACAGTTTCGGACTAGGGGCAAGTTTGTGAGAATGTAGAACCACAAATCTCAGCAACAGAGTATTCATAGTCAGTTTTAAAAACACTAAGCGCTTGTCAAAATGGCAGAGTTGATTTCTTTTAGAATTAAATGAAAATGAAGGAACAACAATTAAGCATGAATTATCCACAAAAATGTTTTTAAGATTTGTAATTGCAGTTAATTGCTATAAAATATCATGTTGACTTAAAAAACTGTTAACAAAATTGAAAATAAAGTAATGGCAAGGTGAATGCATGTTTCCTTATGTTCCTTATCCCCGGCACAGGGGATAGGGGAAAGCCTGATAGGCTCTGTGACCCAGCTGCCTGCTGTGCCCATTGAGCCGGCCACATATCCATCTTCCTCTCGTTGCACCGGCTTTCTCTCTCGCTCACTTTGTCCCTGCACATGTGAGAGGTCCCAATATTCTCTGCTCCTGTCCCCTGCAGAGCTCCTATGGTGGAGATACCAAAAGAAAACAATCCATGGGATTAAGAAAAATTAAAATGGAACCATGGAGGGGACACCTGGGTGGCTCAGTGGGTTAAGCGACTTCCTTAGGCTCAGGTCATGATCCCAGGGTCCTGGCATCGAGCCCCATGTCGGGCTCCTTGCTCAGCAAGAAGCCTGCTTCTCCCTCTCCCTCGGCCTGCTGTTCTGCCTACTTGTGCTATCTCTTTGTCAAATAAATAAATAAAATCTTTCTTAAAAAATAAAATGAAGCCATGGAGGTGCTCTGGCTTTAAAATTACAGGGGCGCCTGGGTGGCTCAGACGATTAAGCAAGCAACTCTTGATTTCAGCTCAGGTTATGATCTCAGGGTCGTGAGATCAAGCCTTGGGTCTCACACCATGCTGGGCGTTAGAGCCTACTGGCAACTCTCTCTCTCCCTCTCCCTCTGTGCAACCCCCTCAAAAATAAATAAATAAATAAATAAACAAACAAACAAACAAAATTGGAATTCCAATGAATTACATCAGGGTCGATGTTCTCTAAGCTGGAGCTAACTTCAAAGCATGTCACTTTTACTCATTGTAGCCACAACTATCTCTTAATCCAAGAAGTATCCGATCTTATTCTTTCCAAAGTTTCATTCAAGTGTCCTTTACGTTACGATAACATGAAGATGAACTTTCAGAAAATCTACCCTCAGTAAAAAAGCATGAGGTCATTTTAAAAAATATATAAATGCATGGCTCCACGTAATATCTCTTTGTTAGGTTAATATCACTATCCTTTTACAGCTGTTCTTGAAAAGAGAAAGTTGGGCTACTAGGTACCCACTTGCTCTATTTTTGAGGGGCAGAGGTTATATCAGCAGTTCAGAGAATGCCACATTTTTCTTCCAGCACTGAAATATACATGGTTCAATATAATATATAATTCCTGATTACCAGTCTAACTCAATGCTGTCCATTTCCATAGCTCCTTATTAGTAGAATTTACTTATATTTGGCTATAAAGTACCCATCTTTATCACTTTTCACATCTGAGAACAATTTGATCCCCCAAAATATCTCCGCAACATAAAACATGTACCCTGGCCAGGGTAAGCCTCAAAGCTGATGGTTGAAGATGTTTTCTCTAGGGGCGCCTGGGTGGCTCGGTCCATTAAACGTCTGCCTTCAGCTCAGGTCATGATCCCAGGGTCTTGGGATCGAGTCCTGCATCAGGATCCCTGCTCAGTGGGGGGTCTGCTTGTCCCTCTCCTTCTGCTTGCTGTTCCCCCCTGCTCCTGCTCTCTCTCTCTGTGTCAAATAAATAAAATCTTAAAAACAAAATCCATTAAACCAGGTTTTTAAAAAAATAAATTGAAAAGAGAAGATGCTTTCTCTAGCTCTCCATCTATGCCTAGCACGTACTGCATGGAAATGCCAGGGGAATGGAGGTACACCGAGTCTAAATCTTTGGTAGAGAAAGAGATTCGGCGTTAGTAATTAGTTTAGCAGACTAAACCCTGGTACTTGTAGAAGGATCAAAAAAAGGGCATCCCTGTAAGCATGTACGTTGACTGTAATATTCATATTTGTAAAGTCATTCATCTATTTACCCCCACAAACCTTTCTTCAGCTGCTTTTCTGGGCATGTCACTATGCCAGGTGCTGGAGATACACAGAGTGACTCACTGAATCTTCACAGGAGTATGAGGGAGGTACATGATGATTCCTACTACACAAGCGGAGCTTAGAGAAGTCATCTGCCCAACGTCACATCACTAGTAAATGGTAGAGTCACTCCAAAATAACTCACACAACATAGACACCTTTAACTTCATCTTAACTCAGGGAAGTGGTATTTAATGAAAATCCGTAGGCAGAGAGAGGAATGGTCAAGCCTCAGGGCACCAAGGATAGTCGGGTTTACTGACCAGAACCTTTCTCTTACTAACTCCCTAGTGCCTTGCCGAGGTATCACCAGCACTGCCCGCGGCACCACATTTGGCCATTCATGACCACAGCAGCTTAGCGCCCCTTTTCCAAGCACCTCTGGAGTCAGGAAGTACTGTGACTTCCCCACACCCCAAGAGACGATTCAGTAGAGTCTGATTTAAAAGCCTAGTGTCTTGCGTTGTTTTTCAACCCTGTTCCAGATTCATCACCAGGACTCCAAGCTGAGGCATCCCCAGGGGGTGGACAGGCACCTGCAGCTCTGAGAACCAGGAGACCTATCAGAGGAGGAGTGGCTTGCTCCTCACCTAGGGCCCATGCCAGGGCTAGGCCACAAACAACTGTGGCTCTAATGAGCTCTCAGGGCTGGCAAGACCAGAACTTGAGGGTCAAGCTTGAAAATGCAGCATATGGTACTAGGAATCAACATGAACTTGATGGCTGCTTGCTCCGTTCTACAGGGCAGTATCAGTCCAGTGAAACTGCCTTTTCTAGGTTCCCTTAGGTCAGTTAAACATGCCCCCCCAAAAAAGGGTCCCCCCCCCAAAAAAAAATGTCTCCACTAAAACAAAAGTAAAACAAAACAGCCAAAATTTGACAGGGGGAATTCTCTTAACAGAAGAGATGCTCATACTCCTCGAGCCCCATTTTCCTCTTTGAAAACAGACCACGCAATGCCAAGTAGCTCCCTGGGAAGCCGGACAGAATGCTGTAAGCTGCTTTTCAGAACTGCAAATGCAGGACAGCTAAGACAGAATTAATTCAAGTTACTGTTTTGTGTCAGCGTGCTTGATTTTTAACAACTGAAAAGCTAAGAAGAAGGCTCTTTTGCTGTTAATAACTAGCTGAGGGTCTGAGCTAAGCCTGCTTCGGTGTTGCACCCCCCTTCATCCAGCAGCTGTCCGCCGCAGGCTCATACGTGCTTCTCTACGAAGACACCTCCTGTAGCCTTGTGGAAGGGATTCCAAGCATATAAGAAAGATCACTATGAGTTGTATCAGGTGAATCAGAAAAATAAAGTGGCGAGGGAGGGTGTCAATCCCATGGGATTCTAAAGCACACCCAAGACTGAGAACCACAAGTATAGTCGGTTTCAAGTGTGGAAATTTTTTCTAAGTAACTGGAATTCAGATTACAAGGAGAAGGAGTAACTCTCTGGGCCAAGACGCTCCAAGAGAAATATAGTATGAGTCATGGATATAATTGTAAATGGTTTATATCATACAAAGAAGGAAATAGAAAGTAGCAGGTAAATTAATATATTTTATACAATCAAATATATCCAAAATATTATCATTTCAACATGGAATCAATATAAAAAATAATGGAATAATTTTTTCCATTCTAAATCTTGGAAGTGCGCTCTGTATTTTATACACAGACTATACGCTCTGTCCTAGACAGCTCAGCTACAAGTGAAGGCATTCTCCCACCACGGGAGTAAGATCGAATGAATAACCCCTTAATGAGTATGGTTTCTACCTCCCTATTGGCTGCTAATCCAGGATGGGACTCTATGAAGTAATAAAACTATGTTTCACCTACAGAGTCACTGTTGGACTCTACCTAGTGAAGGCTTGTACCAGATGGTACTGATAATTTGTTACAGCACAAAGGCCCTGCAATTTGGGGCCATTTTCTCTATCCTGAAAAAGACTGGTAGTTGAAAAGGTGGCATCTGTCCTAATTCTCCTTTTTCTTGATTAGCAAAGAAGTATTTTCTCGAATGCTGAATAAAACAAATTCATCAGCTGCTTTTCATTTTATGTTAGAAATTCAAATACTGAATTTTCACTTTGTTGGGATGTTTTTTTCTTTTAATTTTAGTGCAGCAGGCTTTGGACAGCTTATTTGATGCCTCCTCAACTGTCAGTTTCAGCGCCCACAGGGCCAAATTAACTCAAGAGGTTCCCAGCTGAATAGACTGATTTCTGGAACAATCCACCCATCTGGCAGGAGCAATCAGAAGACTGATTAACAGACCTGAGTTAAACAAAATGTTATCAGGGGTGTTAAAGGCCACTTGTTGGTTACACAAAGCTCCTTAATCTTTCATCTGTTCTTTAAGGAAACAAGAGTCAGTAAAGGTTACTTAAATACTAATAGCAAGCTGCCTAAATTTCAGGAGTATATAGTAACTGAAGTGTTTCTGCCCCCAAAAACCTGCCTAGTGACTTATTAGCACGTGCTTCCTTGGTCAATGTATTTGGGTCTTTTTTTGTTGTTGTTGTTCCTTTAATTATTCTCTTCCATGGTTTAGGTTAGGGTTAACCTAGAAACTGTTCTGTCCCCATTCAGTACTGTCTTTTCTATGGCTTGTCACTGTTACAGCTCATAAGGGAGCAAAAAAGCCAGACCATAGATACAAACAAACACATGCACACTGATTCTGTCCTTCATGCATCTGACCGTTGACTGAGCCTAACCCTATACAAGGCACTGGACTAGGCCCTGCAAGGGACACAGAGGTAAAGGAGGTGTACCTTCTACCTTCAAGATGCGTATACGTATGAGAAGGGAAGAAATAAATAGCTGAACTTTATCAAAAACTCTTAGGTATTCAAAGACATGCCTATGCAATATTATGCAAGACACATCTTTTTATAGGCCTATATCTGAATAATTTGGTTTTTGACCATTTTGACTAGATCTGTCAAATGAAAAAGGGAAAAGGGACACACAGACGACGCAGGTTGTTTTGATAAACTCCAACACTTGAAATCAGCCCTTAAGGATGAGAGCTACAATTTTAGCTTCCACAGCAATGGGTGTTTTTTCTTCATTCTGCTTTAATTACACAGTGGTGAGAAAATACCCATTTACCCAGAAAAGTAATGCATTCTTGCTTGTCCAACTTGACAGTACCTTATAAGAGCTGGGCGTGAATTTTTACCAAACCTTCCCAGTCAATGGTACATTTACAAGACATTCAAATATTTGCACAGAGTAAACCAGAAACCCTCATTACAGGGCTGGCACAGAGCCCAGTTAACCTGGCAGTATTCATGAGCCATATGAGGAAGACACGAGCTAGTGGCCGTGCCCAACATTTGAAGCAACAGACACTGTGAAGGACTGCTCATGTTAGGGACAGAGAAGCCACAAGAAAGCCTGGCACCTTTGCTCTCCACTTCCTCCTCCTCTCGACCTTGGAACCGATAAGACTTTCAAGTTTTGCTGCTGGGCAGGCAGAGCTGGGAAGGCCAAAGACCACTGAGGATTTTGTTTCTTGTTGTTGGAGGAAGGGACAAGAAGGACGATTTGAGATGAGTCTGGAAGGAGGGGATGAGTCTGAATAGCCAAACAGAGGAAGAGGAACCTTCTAGGCATGCCAAGCAAAGGTAGGTCCTCCTACACTTCCGTATCAGGAGCCCTGACACATCAGGAGCCTCATCATCAGCCAGGAATCAAAGAAGGGATGAGGGGACTGGATGGCAAAGGTGAAGGAACAGCTGTAAATGTCTCTTCCCCAAGCCAAGTTGCTCTGCCAAAGCTCTTTGTGCTCCCCTTTGTCTTTCCTAAGCCCCCCTGGGATAATGACTGGTTGTGGGGGTTGAGGGTGGGGAGGGCTTTCAGAGCCCCTGCAGAGAACTGAATAATAGGGCTTTACATGCCCTTAATCCCAAGAAATTTAAGAATATTCAAACACAAGTTTAAATGAAAAACTTGAAAAGCAAAAAATGTCTGCTACATTAATAAAGCATTAGTGGACTGTAATCAGGTTTTGATTTAATCTCTTTAGGAAGCCCTTAATACTCCGCATCAAATACAAAGCTAATCTTCTTGTTTCCTCTGAAACTCCACCTCAGCAAATTGTTCATCCAGCCGCGTAAAGAAATTGAAGCCTCTTCAAAATTTATTCTGCCCACTGGCAAACCAGTTGAAGCTTTCAGATCTTATTTTATATCACACACATCTCTCTTTGAACTCACGGTGATGATTTTGGGGGTTGAACAGTCCTCTATCAATAGTCACTTTTAAGTTTGGCAGCTTTGCAGTTTTTAAGCTGAGAAACTTTAAATACTTTTCATGTCATTACCCGCTGATACTATTTCTCTTTCGTCCTCTCCCATGTCTTCCTGTATTTTATAGACGCTCTGGGTCCACTTCCGGTTCACCAAGGCACTCTCTGACTACTGTGTGTCTCCCTCTTCTTTTTTGTCTGCGTCATTGACTCTGCCTCAAATTGTTCTTTAATTCTGGCTCCTCAAGTCTTCCTTCTGGTAGCTGATCTCAAATTCCAGGCATGGCTACCTGTGTGATTAGAATCCACCCATTCTCCCCTGTAAGCTGGGATACGTGTTTCCCTACTGTTCGTTATTTTACAAAGTGTGCCAAATTGCTTCTCTTTGAGCTAGGGGTAAACAAAATGCCTCACAAAAACTCTCTCATCCCCATTAGCCAAGAAAATTAGAGAATCTTAGAAAACTCTCAGCGGCAAAGAAAGTTTTATATTCCTGTAGCTGTGGCTATTCAGGGATGTATCACGTGGACCAATGCCTCCTGTCTAGCATGCTCTAGGCATGTCTTCTAAAAGCCATACCAGAATTGTGGAAACCACCTTTTTAAAATATCCATGGAAAGGGACCGATTCTAAGAAATAGGTCGGAATCTAACTCAGTTGAATTATCTTTATCTTTTTAAATATATCAAAAGATGTGTACAAATGCTATCTACTTCTACGGAAGTACACACTAAAATCTCCAGTTTTAATCACTTTACTGGAACAGTAAAAGCCACCCTATTAAATTTGTTAGGCATTGTTTTCCACACTGAAAAGTTATCTATGCCTCTTATTATAATTAACGATATGTCACAACTGTATATCACATTAAATTTATGTGTTCATACATATTTTCTTACTTGTATTCCCAACACCTGCTTTCATAGGCTCACTTTGACTCTGCTGCTGTACATGAAAAGCTAGGCCAAGATTTGATGCTTTCCTGCATAATTCTTTACACCTTGGGTCAGAGATTTCCAAACTTTGAAAAAATACAAAATTCAGCTGAGCCCATCCTTTACTTAAATAAAACTTTCTTACTGTATTTATTCTTTCTCCTACTAAGAAAACTTTGCAGGGAAAAATGCATTTATATTTCCTTTTTAAAATGAACAATTTGGCATTTGAAGCTTACATGCTGTTTTCTTCAGAACACTTAAGGTAGGACAAAAGTGAGAGAGGAGCAAAAGAGCAGAGGAAAAGGAGATCTAAATTTTGTCTGGTCCCAGGAATTCAGCTGGCTAGTTATCAAACCATTCTGAACACCTACAATCTCAACAGGAGCTCGAAGAGAAGAATAGCAGCAATTCTATGAACAGAAAAACGACCACTTTCTGGAAGGTAAGACGTGTGGAGAAGTGAATCCGAGGTGATATTTGAGAAGAGAGACTGTGGGGGGCAGGGAACCTCTGTCAGCGGGCTCCTGGCAAGTGACAGAACAGCGGCGCACAACATGGCACAAAAGTCCTAAAAGAGGACTTTTAGAAGTCTGCTCTGCTGAGGGACGTCACTCTGGTGGCTAAGTGGTGGGTGCAACCCTCGCTGGGACAGCGTGGTCTCAGGACCCGTGGGGTCTCAGAAAGACCGGGGATGCCTGAGTGTAGCAGAGCTCCCAGGTATTGGAGCAGGGAATCTGGCTGCAGAGACAGAGCTGAGCAGTGGGCTCTTAGCTCAGGGTCACCATAAACTAGACTCCAAAAGGGGCTGTGAACCAGAGATAGAAACACTTGGCCACAGGCCGGGTGAGCACAAAGTGCAGCCAGAGACTAGAGAGATGGGACGGATTGACTGCTTTTCTCTGAGGGCGCACTGAGGAGTGCGGCCCCGAGCTCTCGGCTCCTCTGGGCCAGAGATTGGGAGGCCACCATTTTCATTCTCATCCTTCAAAGCTGCACGGAAAGTGCTCAGGGAACAAAAGCTCTAAAAGCGAACCCAAGTCGATTACTTAGCCTGGCCGTTGGCAAGGGCAGTGCTATTCCGCCTTGGGCAAAGACATTTGAGAGTCACTGCAACAGGCCTCTCCTCCCCCAGAAGATCAGAAAGAACATCCGGCCAAGATCAAGTTCAACAATCAATGAGAACTACAGAACTCCAGAGCTAGGAGAAAGCAACACATAGAATTCATGGCTTTCTCCCTATGATTCTTTAGTCATCCAAAGTTAATTTTTAAATTTTTCTCTTTTCTTTTTTAAAAATTTTTCCTCTTTCCTATTTTAACCATGTTATCTTATCAATACTTTCTAAAAATCTTTTTTAATTTCATTTTTATAGTCATATTCTATCCCTTCATTGTATTTAACCTTATTTTTGTATATATGTAAGTTTTTCTTTCTTTAAAATTTGGGACACAGTTTCTTCTAACAGACCAAAATACACCCAAAATCTAGTATGTGGCTCTGTTCTATTCAGCCTGATCATATTCTTTTTTTTTTCCCCTTTCTTTCCCCCCTGTTGTGGGTCTCCTCTGATTCATTTACTGTATATTTTTCTGGGGTTGTTGTTACCCTTTTAGCATTTTTTCTCTCATTCATTTATTCTTCTCTGGACAAATGAAAAAAAAAAAAAAAAAAAAAGAAAAATTCACCTCAAAAAAAAAAAAAAAGAACAAGAGACAGTGCCGACTGCCAGGGGCCTACTCAATATGGACATTAGTAAGATGTCAGAACTACAGTTCAGAGTGACGATTATAAAGATACTAGCTGGGCTTGAAAAAAGCATAGAAGATACTAGATAATCCCTTTCTGAAGAAATAAGAGAACTAAAATCTAACCAAGGTGACATCAAAAAGGCTATTAATAAGGTACAATCAAAAATGGAGGCTCCTATTGCTAGGATAAATGAGGCAGAAAAGAGAATTAGTGATATAGAAGACCAAATGATAGAGAAAAAAGAAGCTGAGAAAAAAAAGAGATAAACAACTACTGGATCACAAGGGGAGAACTTGAGAGGTAAGTGATACCATAAGATGAAACAATATTAGAATAATTGGGATCCCAGAAGAAGAAAAAGAAGAAGAAGAAGGAGAAGGAGAAGACAGAGAGGGGCAGAAGGTATATTATAGCTTCCTATAATTTGGAAGCTATAGATAAATAGAACTTCCCTAATTTGGAAAAGAAAACAGGCATCACAATCCAGGAGGCACAGAGAATGACCCTCAAAATCAATAAAAATGGGTCAACACACCATCATCTAATAGTAAAACTTAACAAGTCTCAGAGACAAAGAGAAAATCCTGAAAGCAGCTCAGGACAAGAGGTCTGTAACATACAATGGTAGAAATATTAGATTGGAAGCAGACCTATCCACAGAGACCTGGCAGGCCAGATATATTCAGAGCACTAAATGAGAAAAATATGCAGCCAAGAATACTATATCCAGTTAGGCTGTCATTTGAAAATAGAAGAGATAAAAAGTTTCCAGGACAAACAAAAACTAAAATAATTTGCAAACACCAAATCAGCCTTATAGGAAATAAGGGGTCCTCTAAGCTAAGAGAGATCCTAAAAGTAACACAGACCAGAAAGGAACAGAGACAATATACAGTAACAGTCACCTTACAGGTAATACAATGGCACTAGATTCATATCTTTAAATAGTTACTCTGAATGTAAATGAGCTAAATGCCAATCAAAAGACACAAGGTATCAGAATGGATAAAAAAATAAGACCCATCAATATGCTATCTGAAAGAGACTCATTTTAGACTCAAGGACATCTCCAGACTTAAAGAGAGGGGGTGTAAAACAATTTACCATGCTAATGGACATCAAAAGAGCTGAGGTGGCAATCCTTCTATCAGACAAATTAGATTTTATACTAAAGACCATAATAAGAGATGATAAAGGACACTATATCATACTCAAAGGGTCTGTCCAACAAGATCTAATAATTTTAAATATTTATGCCCCCAGCATGGGAGCAGCCAATGACATAAGCCAATTAATAACAAAATCAAAGAAACACATCAACAATAATACAATAATAGCAGGGAATTTTGACACCCCTCTCACTGAAATGGACAGATCATCTAAGCAAAAGATCAACAAAGAAATAAAGGCCTTAAATGACACATTGGATCAGAAGGACATCACAGATATATTCAGAACATTCCATCCCAAAGCAAAAGAATACACATTCTTCTCTGTGTACATGGAACATTCTCCAGAATAGATCACATCCTGAGTCACAAATCAGGTCTCAATCATTACCAAAAGACTGGGATCATTCCTTGCATATTTTCAGACCACAATGCTTTGAAACTAGAAATCAACCACAAGAGGAAAGTTGGAAAGAGCTCAAATACATGGAGGCTAAAGAGCATCCTTCTAAAGAATGAATGGGTCAACCAGGAAATTAAAGAAGAACTAAAAAAATTCATGGAAACAAATGAAAATGAAAACACAACTGTTCAAAATCCTTGGGACACAGCAAAGCCTCCTGAGAGGAAAGTATATGGCAATAACAAACCATTCTCAAGAAACAAGAAAGGCCTCAAATATACAATCGAACCCTACACCTAAAGGAGTTGGAGAAAGAACAGAAAATAAAGCCTAAACTCAGCAGGAGAAGAAAACTAATAAAGATCAGAGCAGAAATCAATGAACTAGAAACCAATAAACAGTAAAAAAGATCAATGAAACTCAGAGCTGGTTCTTTGAAAGAATAAGATTGATAACCTGCTGGACAGATTTATCAAAAAGAAAAGAGAAAGGACCCAAATTAATAAAATCATGAAGGGAAGAGGAAAGTTCACAGCCAACACCAATGAAATACAAACAATTATAACAATATATTATGAGCAATATATGCCAGGAAATTAGGCAATCTAGAAGAAAAGGATGCATACCTAGAGACCTACAAACTACCAAAACTGAACCGGGAAGAACTAGAAAACCTGAACAGACCCATAACTGGCCAGGAAATAGAAGCAATCCTCAAAAATCTCCCAACAAACAAGAGTCCAGGGACAGATGGCTTCCCAGGGGAGTTCTACCAAACATTTAAAGAAGAATTAATACCTATTCTCTGGAAACTATTCCAAAAAATAGAAATGGAAGGAAAACTTCCAAATTCCATAAAATTCCTCACTTCGTGAGGCCAGCATTACCTTGATCCCCAAACCAGACAAAGACGCCAAAATCAGATGAAGACCCATCAAAAAGGAGAATTACACATCAATATCCCTGATGAACATATATACAAAAATTCTCACCAAAATACTAGCTCCCAATAGGACCCAACAGTATATCAAAAAGATTATTCACCATGACCAAGTGGGATTTATTCCTGGGCTGCAAGGTTGGTTTGATATCTGCAAATCAATCAATGTGATACAATACATTAATAAAAGAAAGAACAAGGGGGCACCTGGGTGGCTCAGTCATTAAGCATCTGCCTTTGGCTCAGGTCATGATCCCAGGGTTCTGGGATCGAGTCCTGTGTCAGGCTCCCTGCTCAGCAGGAAGCCTGCTTCTCCCTCTCCTACTCCCCCTGCTTGTGTTCCCTCTCTAGCTGTTTCGCTCTTCTTTCTGTTTCTGTCAAATAAATAAATAAAATCTTCAAAAAAAAAGAAAGAAAGAAAAAACAAGAAACATACGATACTCCCAATAGATGCAGAAGAAGCATTTGACAAAGAATAGCATCCTTTCTTGATCAAAACTCTTCAAAGTATAAGGATAGAGGGTACATACCTCAATATCATCAAAGCCATCTATGAAAAACCCACAGCTGATATCATTCTCAATGGGGAAATGAGAGCTATTCACCTAAGGTCAGGAACATGGTAGGCTCTTCACTCTCACCACTGCTATTAAACATAGTCCTAGAAGTCCTAACCTCAGCAATCAGACAAAAAAAAGAAATAAAAGTCATCCGAATCAATAAAGAAGAAGTCAAACTCTCACTCCTTGCTGATGATATGATACTTCATATGGAAAACCCAAAAGACTCACCCCAAACCTGCTAGAATTCACACAGGATTTCAATAAAGTGTCAGGATATAAAATCAAGGCACAGAAATCAGTTGCATTTCTATAAACCAACAACAAGACAGAAGATAGAGAAATTAGTCAATCCCATTTACAATTGCACCTGAGGCAATAAGATACCTAGGAATAAATCTAACCAAAGAGACAAAGAGTCTGTAATCAGAAAACTACAGAATATTCATGAAAGAAATTGAGGAAGACACAAAGAAATGGAAAAACATTCATGAAAATATCTATGCTACCTAGAGAAATCTACACATTTAATGCAATCCCCATCAAAATATCAACAACTTTTTTCAAAGAAATGGAACAAATAATCCTAAAATTTGTATGGAAGAAGAAAAGGCCCCGAATAACCAGAGGAGTGTTAAAAAAGAAAACCAAAGGTGGTGGCACCACAATACCAGACTTCAAGCTCTATTACAAAGCTGTCATCATCAAGACAGTATCGTGCTGGCACAAAAACAGACACATAGATCAATGGAACAAAATAGAGGGCCCAGCAACAAACCCTCAACTCTATGGCCAACTAATCTTTGACAAAGCAGGAAAGAATGTCCAGTGGAAAAAAGACAGCCTCTTCAACAAATGGTGTTGGGAAAATTGGACAGCCATGCGCAGAAGAATGAAACTGGACCATTTCCTTACACCACACACAAAAATAGACTCAAAATGGATGAAAAACCTCAATGTAAGACAGGAATCCATCAAAATCCTTAAGGAGGACACAGGCAGCAACCTCTTCAACCTTAGCCACAGGAACTTTTTCCTAGAAACATCGCCAAAGGCAAGGGAAGCAAGGGCAAAAATGAACTATTGGGACTTCATCAAGATCAAAATCTTTTGCACAGCAAAGGAAAAAGTGAACAAAATCAAAAGACAACCAATAGAATGGGAGAAGTTATTTGCAAATGACATAGCAAGTAAAGGGCTAATATCCAAAATTTATTTTAAAAACTTATCAAACTCAATACCCAAAGAACAAATAATCCAATCAATAAATGGGCAGAGGGGGCACCTGGGTGGCTCAGTGGGTTGGGCTTCTGCCTTCGGCTCAGGTCATGATCTCAGGGTCTTGGGATCAAACCCCATGTCGGTCTCTCTGCACAGCGGGGAGCCTGCTCCCCACTCTCTCTCTGCCTGCCTCTCTGCATACTTGTGATCTCTGTCTGTTGAATAAATAAAGAAAAAATCTTTTTTTAAAAAAAAAGAAAAGAAATGGGCAGAAGACATGAACAGACATTTCTGCAGAGAAGACATCCAAATGGTCAACAGATACATGAAAAAGTGCTAACATCACTCGGCTTCATGGAGATACAAATCAAAATGTCAATGAGATCCCACCTCACACCAGTCAGAATGGCTAAAATCAACAAGTCGGGAAATGACAGATGTTGGCGAGGATGCAGAGAAAGGGGAACCCTCCTCCACTGTTGGTGGGAATGCAAGCTGGTGCAGCCACTCTGGAAAACAGTATGGAGGTTCCTCCAAAATTTAAAAATAGAACTACTCTATGATCCAGTAATCACACTAATGGGTATTTACCCCCAAAATACAAAACACTAATTCAAAGGGATATGTGCACCCCTATGTCTAAAGCAGCATTATTTATAATAGCCACAGTATGGAAGCAGCCCAGTGTCCACTGATAGATGAATGGATAAAGAAGAAGTGGTGTATATATACAATGGAATATTACTCAGCCATAAAACTGAATGAATCTTGCCATTTGCAACAACAAGGATGGAGCTAGAAAGCATAATGCTAAGTGAAATAAGTCAGTCAAAGACAAATACCATATGGTTTCACTCATATGTGGAATTTAAGAAACAAAATAAACAAGCAAAGGAAAAAAGAGAGAGAGAGAGAGAAACAAACAAAAAAAGACTCTTAACTATAGAGAACGAACTAATGGTTACCAGAGGGGAGGGGTGGGGGGTAGGTGAAATAGGTAATTGGGATTAAGGAAGTTTACCTGTTGTGATGAGCACCAGGTGATGTATGGAATTGTTGAATTACTATACTGTACACCTGCAACTAATATAACATTGTATGCCAACGATACTGGAATTAAAATAAAATGAAATAAAATAAAAATAAAAATTTGGGGGGTGCTTGGGTGGCTCAGTTGGTTAAGCCTTTGCCTTGGGCTCGAGTCATGATCTCAGAGTCATGGGAATGAGCCCTGGCATTGGACTCTGCACTCAGCAGGGAGTCTGCTTCTCCTTCTGCCCCATCCCTCATGCATGCACACCCTCTCTCTCTCAAATAAATAAATAAAATCCTTTTAAAAATTTTTAAAAAGGAAAATAGAGACACAGAAGATGACCCAGGTCATATGAATAAATGAGGGAGTCAATATAAGGGACTGTTGAGTTATACGACTACCATTATTACTTCTGCAACTATTGCCTAACAACAACAGCAATGGTAGCTTACCGGTACCACGTTTATGAGTACTGACAGAAAGAATTCAGTGCACATTAGAACAGGAATGTTTCTAATTTAACTTCCCAATTTCAGTTCATTATTCTCTGGCAAGTTCCCCCTTTTGAACAGGATCGACCATATAACTGGTAGGACACAGTGCAAAATGAAAATGCGGGGACCCTTTCTCAAAACGTAGTAAGAATTTCAGCCCATTACAGCAGAGCATTAAACCAAGCAGGGAGCTCTATGAGACTCACAAGGCACAAGTCTACGACCCTGGCCCTACTTTGGAGCCCTTAAGAGACATGTGAGTCTTAGTATAATGTGGAACTGTAGAGACAACAAAGGAAACATGTTACCGGTTCTCTAGGTCTTCTCAATCCATGAAAATGTTTGTTTTTGTTACCTCTTGTAAATCTCACATCATCAAAACTATCATTAGATTCAGAGATGTGTCAATTCCTGGATGGCAAATCTAGGGTTGTTTTCATTGATTCTTGAGATAATGTATTTCCTGTGGAGTTTTGATTCCTCTTGCGGACCCTCTTGAATACTATATAAAACAAGAACTAGAAAAGCAGCTTGATCTCCATTCCTCCCCCTCTCAAGCCCTTCAGTCAAGAAAGGACACAAAGAACATGTTACAATTAAACTAAGCCATGACAGGGAGAAAGACTCCTCTGTTAGCCCACTTACAAAGAGCAAACAGTGCCATTGAAGGCACAGCCTCACACAAGACTGGGCTAAGTGGTTCTCACAACAGAGCAGCGAGACCTATTCAGGCTGGAGAGATTCCGTCTGTCCCCGCCATACTCTACGCATCACAATT
Source organism: Mustela lutreola (assembly GCF_030435805.1). Taxonomy (NCBI): domain Eukaryota; kingdom Metazoa; phylum Chordata; class Mammalia; order Carnivora; family Mustelidae; genus Mustela; species Mustela lutreola. The sequence continues at coordinate 121,167,131 of NC_081308.1, read as the reverse complement.
CTTACTCCCAAGCCAGGAGACAAAGAAAAGAATGCCAAGAAAACCATCAGATAACTAAGATGAAATGTAGAACACAATGGTATTCAAGTGCACTGTGATCAATGTTTAGATAAGAGCCACATTTTGTTTTTCACAAATACAGTAATACACAGAAGAGGGGTTTTAGCTAGGCTGATGTCTTAGGGTTTGCTTTCTGTCTTCCATGGTCCTTTTTTCCTGACAAAAGACTTACCATATTTACCCGATTCTAAGATGTATCTTTCTTCCCTTTTTCACATCCTGAAATCAGAATGCGCCTCATAATCAGGGGCATTTTGCAATCACTGTCAGCCAGGAGGCAAGTGAAAGGGAGCGGTCATCGCCTGCGATACGCAAATATATTCAAATCAGCTCATGGCTACTGTAGTATATCATGACATGTGATAAACATATGTATCTAAAGAAGCCAAAAAGAGCTTCCAGTAAGTATAAAATTACAATTCTATTGATACGAAAGCACTGCATCATAGCTTATTCAGAGGCATTTGTTTTCTTTCTTAGTGTTACATAAAAACATAATTGCAAAAAAAAGGCATCTCGAGTGTGATGAAGCACTTCACATCTTCAATAGAATGCATATCTGCCACTTTGTAAATACCTTTAATGAAATATTGAGGGTTTTCTTTTTTACTTTTTCCTGCTATATTACAACGAGAAATTCCACAACCTGAAAACCTAAACACTAGTGAGAGGTCCTGACTGCATCAGAATACCAATATCCTGGACCAGACTAGTGGACAAATCCATTTTTTCTGTGGTTCTGTTTTTAGAGGAAATTCAAGAGTTCCAACATAAGGTCAGGAGTAGCACTATCATATATAATACATATGATACAACCTACAGGTATAATTTGAATTTTCACATGCAACATTTTTAAAAGTTTAAAAAGTAGGTAAAATTAACTTTATAGATATGTGTTGTTTAACTCAATACATCCAGAACACCATTGTTTCAACATGTAACCAATATAAAAAGATTAGTGAAATATTTATGTTTGCCTTGTCTCTAAAACCCGATGTATATTGCATTCTACACTGAGGAAATATCAGTCCTCACCAGTCACATTTCAAATGCTCAGTAGCCACGTGTGGCTCCCATATTGGACAATATAGGTCTAGTCTATTCATACATTTATCAGCAAAATAAAATAATCCCTTCCAGAACATTTTACTCAAACTCAGAAGCATTCGGCAGAAATTCAACAGTGGCATGTGAACTATGATGAATTATCTCAATGATGGCAACAACGTATTGTTCTGGAGCAATCCTGCTGAAAATAGCCTACAGTAGTGGTCTTCAAACTAGGCTACTGGTACATGAAATCTTTTCAAGAACTTTGTGAGCTCGGATAGTTCGTATGGGATCCCCTCTCAGGTTCTTAACTCCCGTGGGTCTTCTATACTAAAACTGACCTGCCGAAAAACTATTTTTCCCATGTGCTTAAAATTGAGCATTATTTTGCAACTATTTTCAATACTGATTGCTTAAATGCATCATTAACTGGAAAGAAATGCGCCTCCTACCTAATGGCAGTACGTACTTTTGATGCTGATTCTTTTAAGTATAACTAGGATAGTTTCTTATAACACAAAATGTTTACACCAGTAAAACTGATAAAGAGATTGTATGTGATTTCTTTCAGATAAGATACATCATTCATTTAAACTACTTAAAACCTGTTTTCTCAGATTGTATCTTGAAGTATCTTTTCCAATTAAAGTCATTCCTCATTTCACTTTATAAATAATTATATATTTTCTACCTCCCATTATCAAAAGCAAAATATGGTCATTTCCAGACCAATTATTCTTTAGCCATATATACTTACCTCTTTCATAAGATAGGGTTAAAAAGTTTGATTCTGTGGTCCAATAAAATTAATGGATTTTTCAATTTTTGTACATGATTCCTAGTTAATTATTTTCAGAAATCCAATACCAGAGTTCTAAAAACACATGCATACATGTTTCCTCAAGGAAACAATGCCTGCCATCAGATTCTTTGCTTTATACATGAATTATAATGTTAGCTACATATCGCATTGTTTAATTTAAAATCACATGAAAACAAAATTATTATTAATATCTTAATTTACTTCAAAGTAAATAAAAATCTCACTATATTTTTAATCTATTTATTTTGTTAGTAAACTATTCAACAAAGGTGTCCCATAATCGATTTCTGTGTGGTTTTAATAATGCCCCTATAATGCATATCAATTCATTTTTCTGTTGAAAGATGACGCACTTTCTGTGAAAGTACAGTTGGTTTGGCCGATTATTTTGATATGGACATTGCCTTTGCCAATTAAGTTATGTTATAAATATTTTCTATGAAATCAATGATCTAAATCTGCAGCCTCAAAGTTTTATATTTAAAGGAGATAATAAATCAAAGGCACCTTATCAAAATTATTGTATTGGTTAAGGCATACTTATCTGAGTATTTTGATGTTTCCAACCTTTTATAAGTATACTGGATTATAATGCTTTGAAAGGCCAGTATGATAGGTATAATAGCTATATCTTGACAAAGTCATTTTGGTAAACTTACCAGAAACTCAGAAATAAATGATTCAGCAAGAAATCCTTTCATAAATTGAGGTTTCTTTCCTTTCATGGAACTAAAGATAGGTCTCATCAAGTTGTCCATCACAAATTTTAAATTTTAATTAAAAAACTTAAATCATGAAAAATTATTTTTAGTGACAAGTCACTGTGGCTTTTGACTTACAATCTGGGGACTCATTCCATTCCCTTCTACTTATTTATGGGAACAAAGTTTTTTCAATTCTTATAGCTCTAAAAGTGAAAAACAGGAATAAAATTTATACTGTACTGTCTCATTAGAAGTAGCAGTCGTCCTCAGAGTCACAAACTAGCTTGGGGGAAAACAAACAGTCATATGCACTTAAGGGATACATTTCCAGCCAAATTTGAGTTTTCATTTTTAGTAATTACTTATCAAAATATATAATATTTTATAATGTTCTGATAAGCTGTATACTACTAATAATTTAATGGTAAAAAGTTTAATATTTAATAGGCTTAGCATTATAGGAACATTTATTTCAAACCATATATACTTTTCATAGAGATATATAGTAAGATGACCAATAAAAGGCTTTTAAACATAAGAATATATATTACATTAGGATACATTACTGAGGAGACCTATAGAACAATGATTTCAAGGAGATAAGATCATGAAATTTTCTGACTGTTCATGATTTTTTTCTTTGCTTTTAAATCAACAATGATGAGTATCAAGATCCAAAGGTATTTTTTAGTTCACTGAATGAATGGATAAATGTGACTCATTTTATTTAAAATTGTAAGTATTTGTAATATGCTGGAAATAATAACCACAAACTTATGATAAGAAATTTCAGATACCAACTTCAAGATGGGTGATGGAGTTGATAGTTTTTCAAAATTATTTTAGCAGGCCTATAATTAGAAAGTTTGAAGACCACGGCCATAGAACACAATCTCAGAGAAGCCCAAAGGAAAACTAAGTGGGGGAAAGGAAATTTCGGAAGAAAGATTTCTTTTATTCTTACTTTTAACTTCTGAATGTACCAGAAACCACTCTAAGTCGAAGTATTCTAGCTTACTTGCCAGGGCAGTTAGGCAGCCCTGCAATGGGTGAAATTTTAGGGGTATTTCGGAGCCATCCGTAAACACTGTACTTACTCACGACGGTCACTAGGTGGCAAATACACACTGGTCACGAAGCCCTCTTGCCGTCTGCCCTCTTCCAGGGGCTCTCTCCGTTGTCCAATCTCCTCCTGCAAAAGGGAAAAGAATATGAATAACGACAATCGCAACAAACAGTCGCAGGAAATAGTTATTTCCATTTTCCAGCAACAGTAACAAGCCCTTAACATCTCTGAAAATTTCAGAACTGGCCTTGCTTATGAAGCTCATCTACCTTTCGTCAATACCATTTACAATCATGTTGAGACGTTCTATGATATGACCATGAACTTTGACCACAAAACCCAAACCCTGTGCAGCTAAGAACCTCACCTCTGGTAAAACCAAAAAGCATCAGGAGCATCTATGACATTCTGAGCGCAAGACCAAGACTTTCATTTCACTGAATCTTCAAATAGCTCTAAAAGATAGGTGCTAATCTTACCCCCACATGACAGGTGAGAAAGCAGGAAAATGGCCCCAAATCATTGGGTTAGTAAGAAAATGCAGGTTTGGCTTTTTCTCACCAATTAAATAGCCATGCCCTTAAATACGACCCCGTATGATGTTTCAGTGGGGTGTGTGTGTGCACACACACACACGTGCACTCCAGATCTTTCAGCTCTCTTTCTGGTAATCACTACATCTCTTTTTATACTGTATATCCATTAGAGGAAGCTAAATAATTTCCATTTTATTTTGAAGAGGCTAAGAAAAAAGTACATTAACGTCACAGCCTCCTTTGGAAAAGGGTTTATCTGTGTGTGCTTTTATAAGTACCTGAGTCTGAGTGTTTTCATGCGTATAAATTTCTGCCTATATCTCCACGTCTGTGCATATGTCTGTGTTTCTGTTTGTAGCATGATTAAGTCTATGTTTGCATCTGTATGCCTATGTTGGCAGATGTGTGTGTGTGCATTCATATATTTGATGTACATTTAGGATTGAGTGCCACATGGGCATAGGAACACATTTGTAGATCATTTGTGTGTGTGTACATGTGCCGATGTGTATAAATGTTGACATGTGAAGGTACATGTCTGTGCCTTTGTGTGCCTGTGGCTATGTCTGTATTTTTTACCGTGTTCAGGACTGTATTGTCTGTAGATACATGTGTGTAGGTCTCTTGCTTTCATATGCTGAGGATGTTGTGTTTCTGACAGGGACCCCTGGTGTCTGAGTGGACATCTGCATGTGCATTGTGTGCGTGTATAGGCAGGCGCTATTATGGAGTTCTGTTTGCATGTGTCTGTGAGAGAGGTTTGGAGTGTGTCACTATATGAGTTGGTGAAGTCTTGCTTTTTTTGGAGGCAGGACTCATGTCTCTGTCTACTTGTATAAGTCTGTGGAATTGCCTCTGTATTCCCATGCACAGATCTCTGCATGAGTCCAAGAGGGTAAGCAGCATCTCTATGTGGAAATGTCTCGTCCTCATGTTTGCTGCTTGTAACGGTTCATCTGTGTGAGTAGCTGCGTGACTGTATGTCTGTGCAGACATAACGTCCATGTGCATGTTTGAGTGTTGGTCACCAGGTCTGTAGCTACACGTTCTTGCCGTAAGGCTTTATCTGTGTCTAGGTGCCTCTATAGTCACACATGCAGGCCTGTGTTCATCCACCTGTTCCTCCACCTCCGTTTTCATGTGTACGTCTGTGTGACCATCTTCATGTCCATAGGGGCACGTGTGAGTGGATCTGCATAAACCTACCTATATGAGGACGAGTTTCACAGATGACTCTCCGGGTGAATGCACACGTGCCTGTATGTAGATGTTTATGTCGCTGCACGATATAAGGACTCCACATGCATGAGAGTTTTGCGTGTCTGTGGGCACATGTCTGTGTGCGTGCTTCTGTGCTATGCAAACACATCTGTTCACATGCATACACATGACGACACATACAAGTGTCTGTGCAACTGTATGTCTGGATGGTGCGCTGGATTCTGACAGGGTGTGTGTGCATTTCTATGACTATGTGCACAGATCATCAGACATGCGTGCCTCTGTGGGTATCTATGTGCCTCTGTGTTCAGGTGTGTGTCTGTGGGCCTCCATGTCTAGCTATACATCTGTGTAGAACTCCATGCATGGGAATCTGTATGTATGCTTCTGCATACATCTGCTTAAGCTTCTGTAGCCATCTCTTTGTGATTCTGTACGGGTGCGGTCTGTGTGCCTCTCTGCCTCTGTGCACATGTCTACATCTCCGTGAATGCCCTGTGTTTCTGCATGTGTATGTGGCTTTGCACGCTCCGCTCACACATCTGAGTGAGCCTCTGTGAGTGCAGATTTGTTTGCCCACATAGATCTTTGTGTGGGTCTTTAGGCCTGTGTCTCTGTGGGTAGGTATATGCTTCTGCATCTAAAAGCATTTCTGCCAAAATGCCCCCCCCCAATCTCTGTAGAACACATCGCTCTTCTCTATGAAAGCATCTCTCTCATGCATATCCCACTATCTCTGTGTGTAGACACATGTAGAAATCTCCGTATGGATCCGTATCTGACTTCTCCATGTACAAGTGCATTTATATGTGCACACCCGTGTGCTTGTGTATTTCCATGTGAACACCCACATACACGATTATTCCTTTGCATACTCCCATCTGCACCGTCATGCATGTGCCTGTGTGCACATTTAAATGTTCACAGTAAGCAGGAGCCCTTGCGTTGCATGTGCAGGCATGAACACGTTTATGCCTGTGTGTTCTGATAACAACCATGCTTTTGTGTGTACATGCATGTGACTCTGAGATCAGGAAAACACTAGTGAGTACATGTTGAAAACACATGTATCTACCCATGAATGAATCTCTATGTTGCAGTGTTTGGGTGAAAGCCTCGGGGTCTGCAGAGCAGTAAAAACACATCTACCCATGTCTGTGTCTGGGCGACTCTGTGCACTGATGGGTATGTATGCACTCGTGCAAACTCCTGTGTGTCTGTGAAGGTTCATGTGCATAAATGTCGGGGGGGGGGGGGGTCCTGAGAGTGTGTCTAGGTTTCATGAGCCTCCAGAGGCATCGATGTGTCTTTGTACGTGTATATGTGTGTGCATCTGTGCCTCTCTGAGGCTGTGAATCAGTAAATAGAACCTCTGGGTGCTAGCCAGGTCAGCATACATGTCTCTGCCTGCTTCTCTGGGTCTGTGTGATTGTGGATTATGTATGTATGACTCTGCATGGCTCTGTGCCTACATAGAGAACTGTGGGCATTCACACGTATCCTTGTGTGTGCATTTATGTATCTGTGTACACGTGAGATGACCCCTGTCGAGTCTCGGAGTTTTATGTTCATACTTGTGTAAACCTATGTCTCTGGACACATCTGCAGGTCTGGGTCAGTGGGAACATCTCTGGCCTTGTGTGTGTGTGTGTGTCTGTGTGTTTTCTAGTATATACTTATCTATGATAAATATATGTGTGTAGTTGTGAGCACTTTCTTCCAGTAAGACTTTTCTGGTGGTTTCCCCACCTGCTTTTCTATGATACAGCCAGCAGAAGGGGCTCAAGATTTTCTTCCTACTCTTGGGGTAGCCAAGAAAATAAACATTAAAATATGGACTCCTTTGGAAAATGTCACTGACTGAAGACAGTAACTATGGTCTAATAACAGGGAGGCTTTTTATAATCTGAAGACAAAAAGCAGGCGGCTGCTCAAATCCCACCGCCACTGCAGACATTTCTGTCAGGGACTCTGGCCCGCTGCTACCTTCCTTCTCCCCTCTGGCCCCAGCCGGAGCCCACATGCTGCCCCCTGGCTGCCCACAGCCCACGTCGTGTGGCTTCCACCCCACCTTCTGCTTCCCCAGGCTTGTCTATTACAAAGGGCCCCGAAGTTACTTTCTCCCTCATTCTCCTTTGCTTTGACTAGCAATTCAGATTAAGATATATGGTGTTATTTAATCCCTACCACAGCCTAAGAGGCAGGAACCAGGGTCATCCCCCGGTTACAAAGGAAGGCCGATGATCAGGGAATTCGAGTGCGTTCTGTAGGTCATATGGCCAACAGGTGGCAGGGGCAGAATTCAAAACCAGGCCTGATGGACACCAAACCCGTATTCCTTCTGCTCGACCACTGACCATTTCCACTATCGAATGTGCACAGGTCCCAGGGACCAGAAAACAGGCACATCTGCCTCCAAAGACTGTGTTCTAAACCTTGATTCTTGATGTGATCTCATTTAATTCTTGGAATGACCTCAAAACAAGTACTCTGTCCATGTTTACATGTGAGTATACAGACTCAAAGAAGTGAAGTCACTTGCCAGAGCTCTGTGTGAGCACGAGGGTCCTCTGTTCATACCCTGTGGAGCAACACGTTGTTGAGGCCAAAAGTGACAGAGTATGTGCCTCATGAAGTGAAGCCGAATGTTCTGGTGTCACCATACATATTTTGCTGTCTTTCTTGGTGTGTGAGGCCTCTTGAGTATTGTATAGTGGGTCTAGGTATTATTAGAGGTGTCTGTGAAGTTTGGGGCAAGTCTGGGCATCGTGGGGTAAACACGTGTGTCGTGGATTGTGTGTCTCTGCGCATGGCTCTTCTCCGGGCTGTATGAGTATCTCAGGACTGCGGGGCAGGTCAGAGGGTGCCGGGCTAGTTTCTGGCTTAGGTGGCACGTCTCCGTGTAGTGCTGTGAGGCTAGATGTCATGTGGTGAAATGCGCCATGTCTGGTTGTATAGCCAGTCTCTGTGCTATGGGGTGAGGCTAGGTGTGGGGGGAGTCTGGGGGGGTAAAGTGAGTCTGAGTGCGGTGGAGAAAATCCTTCTGTTACGGGGAAATCTGTTTCTACTGTGGATGGATGTTACATCTTTGCGGGGGGGATAAGTTGTAGGGTGGCTTTGTCTGAAGGAATGTGGGTCCAGGTGCTGTGGTGTGAGTGTGCAGGTTTTCTAAAGTACTAGTAAATTGTCGGTCCTGTGAGTGAGTTTCTTGTCATGTCAGTCAGCGACTGGTATGCTTCATGTGTGCACTGCGAGGCTGTGCTCAGTGCACGTTATGGGCAGCATAGCAAGGGAAGACAAGGTGAAGCGGTGGATTGTGGGTTGTCTCTATGAATTATGGGTCCTGTGAGTCCTGAGCATCTGATTCGGAGTAACTCCGCTCTGTGGGAGTGATCCTGGGTGTTCTGAATTTCACGGCTGTGATTTTTTCGGGTGTACTACCAGGAAAGTCTGGGGATTGTGCAACGTGTCCTTCCACTGTAGGGCATGTCTAGGGGTTGTGGTATAGACATCGCAGTCTGTACATTGTGAGATATATCTTGGAGTAATGGGGTTAGACTATGTGTCATGGGTTGAATCTAGAGATTCATTGCAAGTTGTTTTGACATAGGGCCAGTCTTTGCATTGTAGGGTATGTCTGTGCCTCATGAGGAGCCTCTATGGGGTTTTTTAAAGCAGGGGGAGCCTCTCAGGTATGGGGTTGTATCTGGACATGGTATGGCATTTCTAGAGGTTGTGCTCCAATGCTGAATATTGTGGGGCGAATGTGTATAATACAGGCTGACTGCAAATGTGGTATTGGGTGTGTTCTGGGGTTGTAAAGAGAGTATGGGTTGTTAGGGGCAAGTCTGGGTGTGGGGGAGCTTGTGTTTGTGCCGAGGGACTAGTTTTTGTGCTGTAGGGCACATCTGCTTTATGATGTATTTGTGTGCGTGATGGGGTATGCCCGTGTGTAATTGAGTGTGTCTTGAATTGGAGATCTTTGTGTTGGGCGATGATTCATTTCGTAGGGTGAGTTTGTGTGGTGGAGTTTGCCTGTGTATCATGGGGTGTGTCTCTCGGTGGTGTGGGGCGAGTCTGCATTTTGTAAAGCTTATCTATAGCACTGTGGGCCATGTATTGATTTTGTGGGATGACGTGAGGTTGTGATGAGATTCTGTGTGTGTAGGAAAATCTGAGTGCTATGGTGCACATCATTCATTGTGGGGAAAACCTGGTCTGGGTTGAGTTTGGATCCTGTGATTTGATTTTAGATGTCTGGGAGTGAAATTGCATTTGGGACACAGTCTGAGCATGATGTGGCCATTGTGGGACTATGGGGAGTGTCTGTATTTTCCAGGCATTTTGTACATTGTAGGATGCATCTTTTTATTGGAGGCTTTGCCGAGGTGTTGTGGGGGTATGTGCACCACAGACCTAGTGTCTAGGTTGTGGATCAAGGGTGCCTTGTGGAGCAAGGCTGTGTGGTAAAGCTGGTAAGGAGTATTTGTCTTGTGGAGTGACTATGTGTGTGTGTGTGTTGAGGTGAATCTGTACATCAGAATGCAATTTTGCATTTGTAGGAGAAACCAATGTGTTATAGGGTACATCTGTCCATAGCAAGTTAGCTGGAATGTACTGTGGAGCTATTTTGTGCCTTACGTGTAAAACATATCTTAGTGTTGCATGGCAAGATTGAATTTGGGGGTGTCCCTGGAGGTATGCAGTCTATTCTTACCACAGTGGGGTAACTTTATGTTGTAGACTGAGGCTGTGCATTCTAGGGAGAATTTTTGTGTTGTGGGACTTACCCGTATGGGGTAAGTCTGGGCATTGTAGGGCAAGTCTGTTCATTGTAAGTTCATTGTAGGTATTGTGAGGCATTTCTGCGTAGTGTGGTGCAAAACTGAGTTTTGAGGCAAATCTTGGTGTTATGGTAATATTGGATGCCCATGGAGTAAATCTTGGTATTTTTTGGAGAATCTCCGCATTGTGAGGTGAATTTGTGCACTGTGATAGGACTCCATGGGCTGTGCTAGGAGTCTTATGCCATGGAGCATGGGTGACATCATAAGTTGGTCTAAGAACTGAGGGGTGAGTGTGGGTGCTGTGGGAGAGTCTGGGTACCATGAGGCTCACAGGCACGTTGTGGAGGGTTTCTTGGTGCTGTGGTGCATGTCTGTGTGTTTGGGCACCTATCTGGCAGTTGGGGTATGTGATGGGCTAATTATTTGCTTTGTGGTTGAGTCTCTGCATTGTGGGATAATATCACATAGGGGTAAAGTCTGTGCACTATAGGATGAATGTGGAAGCTGCGTAAATTTCTATGCACTTGTGGGACAAGTCTGTTTCTTTGGTATGTTTTAGAGCTACTGGACAAGGATGCTGGTGGGGGTGGGGCAAAGTCCAGGCATCTGAGGAGGTCACTGATGTCGTGAAGGAGTCTGCTGATTATGGAATGTATATTTTGAGAAATGTTTGCAAGTTGTTATATAATACTGCCTTTCGGGGCGGGGCGGTCCCTATCTTGTGCGGTGTTTCTGTGTATTACAGGACGTACGCTGTGGGAGAAGCTGTCCATTCTGGAACAAGTGTGTGTTTTCATGCAATTTGAGATCCTATGGGTGGACATTATAGGGAAAGCTCTGCAGTGTTATTGGATTCTGTGCACCGTTTGGGTGGATCTAAGCTATGACTGTTGTCTGTACATTGTATTGTGTGTCTGGGCATTGTGAGACGGATGTGAGCTATCCGTTGGTTCTAAGCAAGGGCAAATCTGCGCTATGCTGTGTTTGATGCAGGGTGGGTGTGTGTATTTGGGGCTGAGTATGCATGTTTGGCACAAATTTGGAAACTGTGTGGTAAGTGTGTGGCGAAGGAGACTTTGTTCTCTGGGGAAGGTGTGTGCGTTGTTGGTTATAGTTGTACATTACAATGAGGCTCTGCACATTGGGCGGCAACTCAAACCTTGGGAGCTGGAGTGCTGTGGCTCCTTTTCACTCACTGCAGGTCAACCATGGGCTTGGTGAGGGTGTTTCCACGGGGGCATAGTTTTATATTTTAATATGGTTTGGCAGCTATTTTTAGAGTCTGTATGTCATATTGTGAGTTTGAAACTCTGTGGGTCAAATCTGTGGAAGTTCAGGTTTTGGTGCAAGTTTGGGATTTGTAAAGTTAGTGTGCTGTGGGGCAAAAGTGTGTTAGGCTGATCTGTCTCTTGAATCATGAGCAGATGTGCTGTGATGTGATCCTACGTGTTGCATGAGAAGTCTGTATCTGGGGACACATCTCTGCATTGTAGGGTATGTCTACGTATTGTAGTGTATGTGTGTACAGTGCTTGGGCAAGTGGGGTAACTGCATTCATTGTGCAGTTGTTTGATATATTGTGGGATGGACTGTGTCTTGTTGGAAGAGGAGCTTGAGTTTTGTCACTGACCCCAAGTGTGTTTGGGATCCATCTTCTGCTGAAGGATGTGTGTGTGTGTGTGTATTTTGTATCAACTTTGAGTATTGTGTGTCATGAGTTGACCCTACACAATGCATGGCAAATACGTACACTCCAGGGTGGTTTTGTATGCTTTGATCTGGGTCTGTGAGTGGTGGGCAGTCTTGCCTTCTACCTAGGAATTGTAAAGAATGTTTGAATGGCCATGTCATGGAAGAGAGACATGATGGGGCATGTTTCTGCACTGTATGAAAACCCTTGTGACATGAGATACATTTCCCCATTGTGACTTGATACTGTGCGTTGCAGGGGCATGTCAGTGCTTTGCAATAGGATTCTGTGCTTTTTGGGAAGAGTCTGAGCTGTGCGTTTGTGCCCATGCATTGGGTTTTTCGCAAATCCGTATGCTGCATGATGAGCTAGTCAGTGGTAGGGCTAGGAAGTCTGTGTAACGGACTATGGAAGCACGTTTCAGGATGTGTCTTTGTCCAACAAGACAATTCTATGGGCTCTGTTGCCCCTATCTTCCCTGGAAGCCAGGTGTTTGCGTGGCCGGGTGAGGGTATGTTGTGAGGCAGGTCTGCATCCCGTGGCGCTGCTAAGGGCTTTTGGGGCAAGTCTGCGTGCTGCGTGTTTGTGTCTGTGCGTTAATGGTATGGTGGTCTGGGTACTGTGGAATGAATCTGGGTGTTATGGGGTGATTTTGGGGTTTGTGACACATGCGTGTGCACTTTAAGACAGGCCTTTGTGTCTGGGGAGAAGTCTAGGGTTGTGATATTAGAGCAAAGCAAGTAGGACATGGCATGGGTCTGCGTATTGTGGTTTAAATGTCCTGTGAACCGCGTTTGTGTCACAGACGAGGTGGTCCGACATCTGTCTGGATAGTGGGGCTCGTCTATGTGTTGTCTGGTATGTCCAGGTGTGGACAGGCAAGTCGGTGAGTTGAGGGGCGTATCTATGTGGTAGAGAAGCTAGGGCGGGGAGAATGCTTTGCAGTGAGCCTGGGTGTGGTGGTTCTAGCGTTTTCATTGTGGAGTGACTGTGTAGGTTGTGGAGCAAATCGGCTGTGTAGAGTGAAATCTGTGTGTTGTGATTCCAACCTCTGCACAGAGAGTCGTTGTTGCATAGCACGTCGGTGTTATGGGGCAGACTTGTGTGCCGCAGGGTTTATGTGGACTTTGATGGGGTTTATACGTGGTTCTGTGGTGCATGAGTGTGCTGTGTAAGGACTATGTGCATGGTGTGGCGGTGTGGGCTCTGTGCGGCATACCTTGGCATTATGTTACTATTCTGTGCATTATGGGGTGAGCCTGTATGTTGTGGGGCAAGCCTGTGGACTGCGATCTGTGAGCAGTGAGTTGACTCACTGTTCCGATGTGAGCGCGGGTCATGCAGGCAGACATCTGCATTGTGGGAGACATCAGTGCATTACGGAATGTGTTTGCAGACCATGGGACAAGTCTGTGGTTATGGATTGTTTTTGAGTTCGATGGGTCCTGCATATCTTTTGGGGGACTGTGTGGACACAACTGAAGGTGTCTGGGGCCTTTGCCCCGTAATGTGATGTGACTGCTCCCTAGGGGAGCTGTGGGCTGTGCGGGTGCCGGAGTGCACAGTGGGACAAGAGGGTGCCCTGGGAGGCCACTCGCTGCTGTGTGGGAGGAGTGTGCACCCTGACGCTGGGTCTGAGGAGTGTAGGGCCTGTCGAGGTATTGTATGGCAGCTGTGTGTGTCAGAGGGTTTTCCGTTTGTTGAGGGACAAGTCTCGGTATTGAGAAGTGAAGGTGTTTACTGGAGCCTGTGTGTGGGTTACGTGCCTCATACAGGCATCGCAGGGTGTATCTGCTTTGTCGTCCGATTCTGCATATGGAAGATCTGTCTGTGGGGAACGGGGCTATCCATGTCCTGAGGCACAAGCCGGCGTGTTGCAGAGCAAGTCTGAGTCCTGTGGAAAGATAATCTGCATTATGGGGTGAGTCTGAGCATGGGGAGCGATTCGGGGTATACAGGGTTTTGACAGGGATGGCGTGACACAAGGCTGTGTGTTGGAAAAGCCTATGCATTGTGGATTGTTTCTAGGGATTTTAAAGTGAGTTCTTTACATTGTAGGTCTAGTGTATTCTGAGGTATGTGTACTGCAGAGCCTATACATACACGTGTGTATGTATATACGCATATATACACATACACATATATTCATGTATGCATGCTAGGGCGCATTCGGCTGATGAGTCTTCACGTGGCTAAGCGGTCTGTACCTCGGGTATGCAGATGCACTGCACTGTGTGTCTAGGTGTGGTGTGATGCGTCGCTGTTTTGCAGACTCCACATGGAAGCTGCTCCGGGCGTCATGGCCTACGTGCAGTCATCACGGGACTGTGAGCAGAGGGCGGAGGGAGTGGGAGCTCTGGTGTGGTTCTAGGCTTTATGGGGGTATACTCCATGCGTCATGGGGTTGCTTCTAATGATTCTAGATTAAGTCTTACCATCATAGTCCAGGTCCTTGTGCAGAAGAAAGAACAACAGTAACAGCCACAACAAGATCAACTAACATCCATAACACTAAGGTTCTAAGCACTGCAGAGGCGTTCACTCATTTATTCCTCTTAACAACCCTGCTAAGTAGGTACCATTATTATTCCAATTTCTGCCTAAGAAAAATAAGGCACAGACAGGTTAAGAAACTTTTCCAAAGTCACACAGTTAGTAAATGATACATGTAGGATTAGAACCCGGTCAGTCTGAATCCTAAGTGGAAGTTTTTAACCCCAATCTATACTGCCCCTTCGTTTGGGGGTGTGCTGTGTTTACGGAATGTCTCTGGGTCTTGTGGAGTATGTCTAGGTGTGGTGGCAGGTCCTGGGTTACAGAACGGCCAGAGATTATAAAATTAATCCAAGTAATGTGGGGCTTCTGTGTGAATTGTGCAACAGGTTTCGTGGAGAGGGCATTCTCTCGTATCGTTAGGATGTCGAAGGGTTAACGTCTGCCCTGTGCGCAGGCCAACTGTGTAAGCAGCATGTCAAGCCTCTGCTTTCAAGGAAACTTGTGTGGTGGTGTGATTGTGTGATTGTCAAAGGGTTTTGTGTGTTTGCATGCGTACCTATTCGGAAAGTGTGCTTACTCGTGAGTCCAGTCCCTGGATCACGGCGTGGGTCTGTGCCTTGCGGAGTCTGGGTGTTGGTGCTCAAGTCTGCTTTATGGGGGAGGTTCGTATGTGACGATGCACCTCTGTGAGTCATGGGGCAACCATGTGTGCTGCGGGAAATGTGTCTATGTTGTCGGGGTCTCCAGGAATTCTGGGGCTCACTGCTACATGGTGGGGGGGGCGGTCTGTGCACTGGAGGATGCCTCTGTGTGTTGTAATATGTGTGTGCATGGTGTGTTCTCATGGAATGCGTCTATGCATTTTAGGCCTGTGCTCATGGGAAGTGTCTTCGTGTTGTGGGACATGTTTGTGCAATAGAGGCAGCAGGCAGGCTGAGGGGGATGAGTTTGTGCATTGTGGAGCGACAGTGTGTGTTACATGATGGTGAGCACCGTGAGGCTTCTCTGTACATACTGAAGAAACACTAGGTGTCTTGGGCTATGCAATCTGTATCATGGAATGTTCTCAGGATTTGTGAGGCAAGCGTTAGTTTATAAAAAAGGCCTTATGTTGTGGGTTTAGTCTATGTGTTATAACGTAACTCCAGGCATCGTATGGGGTCTATGCATACACACTGAGCTGTTCAGGAGCAAATCTGTGTCCTGTAGAGCATGTCTAGGTGTTCTGGATGAGTCTGTGCATGACGAGTCTGCACCATGGGGAACCCGTGAACTGTTGGCTGAGTCTGTGTGTTGCAGGAGGAGTCTTAGGATCAAAAAAAAAAATCTGAGTGTATGTGTGTGGGTGTTGTTGGTGTGATATAGGGCACATCACTGAGTTGCAGGGAGCATGCATGAATGTTTGTGTGTGTGTTGTGTTGTGTTGTGCTGTGGGTCTGTGCCTTGTACGGTGAGGCTTGGGGTCGTGCGTCTAAACACTGCGGAGTGAGTCTGTGTATCATGGAGCAAGTCTGTGCACCGTAGAGCAAATTTCTTGATTGTGCTACAGCTCTCTCTCGTGTGAGCGGCATCGGTTTAGGGTTCTGTGTTCTGTGGGGTGTGGGGGGTTGCGATGGGCGATCTGTGTGCTATGCACTGCTCGCTTCGGCAGCACATATACTAAAATTGTGTGCTATAGAGTATCTGCACCTGTCCTAGGGCCAGTCTATGTATCACTGGTGAGCCTTTGTGTTGTCAGGTTCTAGGTATTTGGGGTTAATGGTACTAGTGGCTAGTCACTCCCTTCGGAGTAGGCCCTGTTGTTACGTTTGTTTTACAGAGGAGCAAACTGAAGAACAGAGAAACGTACTTACCCCAGGTGATACACTTAGAAAAGGGTGGAACCTGGATCCTAACCCAGGTAGTCTGGGTCCAGAGGCCTTGCTCTTAACCACTACCCAAGCTGTGTCTCTGTCACAGGCCCGAGTTGTAGCTCAATGATACAGGAAAGTAGGTCTGTAGACTACGATGGAAATATTTGCATTGAGGGGGTCATATGTGTGTTGTGTGTCTGTCTGTGTCCTTGGGGAGTGTTTATGTGAACGGTCGGTCTTCTGTTTTGGAGTAAGTCCATGCTTTGATGCCAATCTGTGTGCCGCAGAAGAAAGCTGTGTGTCCAGAGTGAGCATGAGTAGGGCGTGGGGCCAGTCTCCGCCGTGAAGGGCAGCATGCCTGCACACTCGGGGTGAGTATCCGCGTTCGGTGGTGTTTGTGTATGTTGCGGGGCAAGTGTATACACGGACAGGGGGTCGTGTTCTGGGCACACTTGTGTACGGGCAGCGGCGTAGTGAGCAGTGAAATGGGTCCCTGGGCTTTGAGGCAGCTCTGGGCATTGTAGAGCCCATGGCTGCCCATGCCCAGGGTGTGTGCTCGCAGGGCGGAGGCTCCGGAAGGAGTGTGGATTTTGTGAGGTGAATCTGTGTGGCACGTGTGTGACACAGTGACGTGCGCCGGGGGGTCGGAGCGCCGTGCTGGGGAATGTGTTTGGGTGACACGTCTGCGCTGTGAAATGAACGAGGGGAGCCTGGATCGTGCCCGTGACTGGCCCCGCGGGGGGACATGTGTATGCCCGGAGGGCGGGGGCTGGACACTCTGGAGACAGCTTAGGTGCTGCTGTGGCCTGAGCGTGTCTGTCCTAGACCCAGTCTGTCCCTTGCGGGACCAACGTGTGCTGGGGCGCAGTGCTGCGCCCCATGGGGGGCTTGTCAAAGGAATCGGGGTTGAGCGTCTGCATGGGGGAGGCTGAGCTGCAGCAGAGCAAGGGAGCCCGCCACGGGGTGAGCATTTGCATCGTGTGGGGGTGGCATGGGTTGTGATGTGACCCCGTGCGCTGCAGGATGAGGTTGTGTGTGGTGGCCCAATCCTGTGTGCCCACGGGATACACACCACTGCACCTCTGGGATGTGGGGGGAGCTTGCCTGAGGGCTGTGGGTTTAATCTGTGTGCCATGGTAAGTCTTCAGGCTGTGGGGTGAGTCTATGTTCTTAGGGGCATGTCCTTGTGCTGTGGGACAAGTCTGTGTCTTGGGGAGAGGCTGTGCACCCTAGGGCCAGTCGGCCTGAAGTGGGGAGGGCCTGGGTCCCATGGAGAAAGTCTGTGGGATGAGTTTATACGCTGTAGGGGATGTCTGTGTGCTGTGGGGCATCTCAGTTTGTAGGGCAGACTGTGTTCTCTGGGAACAATCTTTTGGCTGTGGGGAGAATCTGTGTGTTGTGGGGAGACTCTCTGTGCCATGGGTTTAGTTTGCATTTTATGGGGTGAGTCCATGTGATTTGGGTCATGTCTGTACACTACGGAACAAGTTTGGGTCTTTTTGGGATGGCCTGTGTCCTGTGGTGTTTGTCTGTCTGGTGTGGGACAGTGTGTCCCTCGGTGTGGGTCTCCAAGCTGGGCCAGGAACTGTGTTCTGGGGGAAAGTCTGTGTTCTGTGGACAGTCCATGTGCTCTAGAGTGCATCTCTGTGTCATGGCATAAGGCTGTGTGCCCTTGCGGGGGGGAGTATCTGTATGCTCTAGGGAGTATCTTCGGGATGTGACCTGTGTCCTGGGGAGAATCTTGGCCATTGGTTTAGTCAGTGGGACACTGGGAGAAATCTGTGTGCCGTGGGGAGAATCTGTGTGCCATGGGCATCCATGAGCCATGGGCAGAGTCCATGTTCTGTGGTGAGGTCTGTATCCTGCAGGGCCTGTGTCCTGTGGAGTGAGTCTGTATTCGCTAGAGAAACTGTGCTAGGCGAAGGGCCTGTGTGATATGGGGATAGTCTGTGATATCGGGGATTGTGCACGTGTCATGGATACAGTCTTTATGGAACAGTGAGTCTGTGGCACATGCAGTAGATCCATGTCCCTTCGGTGAGACTTTTTGCCTTGTGGAGAATGTGTGTGCTTTTAGGTAAATCTGAGTGATATGGGGGATGCCTGTGTGCTATGGGGTAAGCCTTTCCGCTGTGGTGCTTGTCTGTGTGTCGTGGGAAAAGCCTGTGTGCTGCAAGGTTAAGAGAGAGAGAGAGAGAGAGAGAAAGTGTGTGTGTGTGTGTGTGTGTGTGTGTGTGTGTGTGTATTTGACCAGTGGACAATAGAGGGTAAGTTTGTACATTGCAGGGCCTGTTTCAGGGCAAATTCTCCTTTAATATCTACAGATGATACCAACACTTACGGTTACTGTGTAACAGACACTGTTCTAAAGGTGCTATTATTAATCTCCATTTTATATCTGAGAAAATGGAAGCACTATGTACTATGGTCACGCAACTACCAAGAGGCGCAGGTCTGAAACCAGGCAGTTTGTTTCCTGTGTCCACACTATCATGAATCTCCTTAGGGTTCCGGGAGCATCATTGGCCTCAAACACTGGGAATACTTCGTGGTCATTGCTGGATATATTGAGAGAAGGGAACGTGGAAGAAAAGGGAGTAGCTCAAAGCCTTCCAAGTATTAAAAAAAATAACGCAATGCTCTATTTAAGATAACGATGGCAGTCTAGCCCAGAAAAACTGACATCATGACTGCAGAAGAGCGCCTCCAGTGACGTCGGCCCCCACCACAGTCCCACCCCACCTCGCTGACACAGCCACATTCTGCCACTGCAGAGGAGCAAATGCGCATGCCCTGGAGAGCTGCTGTTGCCAGGGAAACCAGCCTCCAGTCACAAACAAATCACAGCCTAAATGTGCAAGTCAAGAAATGACTGGGACTCTGGCTGTGAGCCAAATGAGCCCCTAATAAGGGCAGGCAAGGCACCCTCCAACCCAATGCCCTCAGTTTTTCTTCCTGAATCAGGAAAGGCTAGAGGCCAGAGTCAGGAAGACAACAGAGAAAGAAGGCTGTGCTGGGAGTGGGAATGGGGCTGGGATGGCCAACAGTGGGTAGCAGGTGATTTTAATAATCAAAGATTTCTGTAAGCAACATTTAACTCTTCTCCCACTGAGTCTGCGTTTCATGCTGGAGCCTTCCGCCTACAGCGAAAAGAAGTGAACCACTGGGGGTGTGTCTACCTACAAGAGATGGTGGCAGTGGTGGCATGGATCGGGACTCATCCTACCTTCTTTAAATCCCTAGATCAGACTACTGCCAGCAACAGGCTGGCAAACATTATTTATTTCTGCTCCTCACACATCTCTTACATTTCCTTCTTATACCATTCTAGAAAATTCCAGAGACTAAGACCAGACAGCTTTAATTCTCCGAGAACCTGAGGAGTAGAAAAAAAGGTTGAAGAAGGAATCATAGGAGTAACACTAACTGACCCTGGGGGTAAGTTTTGAACACACAATTAGAATGCCAGCTGTGTCCAAGAGGAATAGCACATCTGGAACAGTGGTTTTCTATATTCAGATTCCTCAATTTTAATTTGTGAAAAGCATCCGATAAAAATACAATTTTGGAAAATTTTAAATTTATAAATCCTGTTTGAAAACCACTGCCCTAAACCACATGTGCCTAGAATCCTTGAAAGGCATGAACACGAACATGATGTTTTAGAAAGCTGCCAGAAGCTGCAAGAAGGTAGGAGTGCTATTGAGGAATGTGACCATCTCGGGTAGAAAGAAAATGGCCAACCTGTGGACACTATACCCTAGCTAAAGGGAGAGCAGTTGTTGCCATTTCATATCAGTGGAAGAAGGTTGAATTATTCAATAAATGATGCTGAAACAATTGGTGACCTATTTGGAAAAAAAACAAAATTAGATCCTACTTCATATTCATACCACATACCAAAATGAATTCCAGATGAATTAGAGTTAGTAAAAAAAAAATGAAGCAATGAAATAACTAGAAAAAAATACAAGTCAATATACTCACTAAAGGAAAGAAATAAATCATAAAATCAAAAATTGATAGCTACAGATATCTAAAAATATAAAGCTGTAACATGTAAAAAAAAAAAAAGACCCCAGCATAAATGATACAAAATCAATAGGCAAACAACAACTGGGAAATAATGTTTTTACCACATATGATAAACTAATTAGGTGATAATGTATAAGGTGGAGGTGAAGGAGAAATCTTAAACTGGTTCATACCATTTGATCCAGAAATTCCACATCTACGAATTTATCCTAGGGAAAAAAAAAAAAAAAAACAGAAAAGTACACAGAGGTTTATATGGAAAGATATTCCTTAAATTGTAACAGCAAAGACTGCACATATAAACATTCAGTAACTGGACATTTAGTGGGACACCTCTATGATCAGAAATTATGCATCCGTGAAACACTAACTTCTTGTGGAATGTTTAAAAATATGAGGAATTATTTTCAATATAATGTTGAATGATTATTAAAGCAAGCTGAAAACTATATATATATATATATATATATATATATATATATATACACACACACACGTCATATATGTAGTTTTATTTATATATATATATATATAAAATTTTCATTTTGTATATAAGTATATATCTCTGGCATTTCTTTGCATGTATTCAGGAAAGAGGGACAGAGTCATTTTTCCAAATTTTAAACAATTAATGTGTAGGTTTTTTTATGATAAAGGGGTAAGATACCATTTTTAAGAAGCTACTTTAACAAGGGCTATAAAAGCAGTGGGAGCACAGAGAAGAAAGTCTAGGAATAAAGACAGTAAAAACAAAGCCTGACTGCACTGATTTAACAGTGGAGGAGCCAGCAAGACACACGCAGTGCAGACTACATGAAGATTACAGCATCATTACAGAATTTCTTATACAAGATGGACTCCTGGAAAATTTTCTTCACTACACCAGAGAATAGTCACATGTCCCTGGATGCGTCAGTCACTCTCTTTGCCGCAGTGCTCCGTCCAATGCCCCCCTCCCTTTGCCTTTAACACACTCTCCCCCACCAGCACCCCCTGCAAAACATGCCACCCGCAGACATTTTTGGCTTGGAAAAATGGCCCATCTTGAGAGCTTTCTTTTAAGCGTTTCCTTCTTCTTTTCCCTTCTTGATTGCTGTTTGTCATCTAACTCAAAAATCTACCTTTTTTCCCTCCTTCCCCTTGAAGGGACCAACAACCTAAATTTCAAAGAAATAAAAAGACCACCACTTCAGTTTTGTTTTGTTTTGTTTTCTTGCCGAAATGGATCTACTAATGCGGTTTCCAGGTGAAAGGGGCACAAAAGCTTACGCATTTTCCGGCACATTTCAGGCACAAACATAAAAGCTTTTCTGATAGGAATCTCTGAAATCCTTCTCAGAGCTCTTTTCAAATAAAGAAGCACTTGAGAATATTTTGCCTTTACTGCACTAATTGATGTCCATGAATACAAAATCAATCATTTTCAAAATAAAGGCAGCCACAATATTCATGATTTCCTTTCCATGACTTCTCATCCTAAACCCAAATTTTAATCTTTCCCATTCAACACATGTTCATTTCTCCTTTGAAGCAATTAAACTGAACATTACAGGCTACCCTCCTCATTTCCTCTCCTGTACAGACATCCAGTCACATGATTTTCTTCATTTAAAAAAAAAAAATGAGGTAT
Source organism: Mustela lutreola (assembly GCF_030435805.1). NCBI lineage: Eukaryota > Metazoa > Chordata > Mammalia > Carnivora > Mustelidae > Mustela > Mustela lutreola. The sequence continues at coordinate 121,145,180 of NC_081308.1, read as the reverse complement.
GGTATCCTTCCCATTGCAAAGTCACAGTTTTGTCATGCTCTCTCCATACGGGGACAGGAGCTCAGATCTGAGAACATCTTCAATCGTAACCCATTCTATCAAGTCTAATTCAAACACTGTAAGGCTGAGATACTGTTCTAAGTGCAATTTCTCATCTAGGTAACATCTTCATCAAGTCCTATGTTGGGAAATATCTTACCAGAATCACAAGGGGAGATTCCTATATTTCCTTCCAGCAACTCATTTGCCATTTAAGAAACAAGCTTTGAACTAGTACATGACCGGGGAATATTTAGATTGGAACTAACCCATCTTCCCAATACTGCTGATTAGAATCAGGAATTCCTACACAGTTCTGTATTATTCTTTTCCATCAAAACTTGTCACTTGCTTTGAAAAGCACATTTTGGGGACCTATTTTACAAAAGATTTCTCAGCTACTTACCAGCTGCACGCGCTCTGCTTCTCCACCAGCTCTGAGATTGTCGCACTGAAGGGGAGGGCGAAAGCAGCAGCAGCCACTTGAAACTGAGCTGTGCTCTGAAGAAGGGATTAGCTCTATGGAAAGAAATGAAATGCCTTGGGATTACCCCCAAATTCCTCCAAAAACGTAAAAATCGTATCACATGTTACATGCTAAAAAGTACATGTTCATCAAAGAAGAGATTTTAATAATAAAACCTCCAATCTAAAACCTACTTAAAGTGCTTTGGTTTTCAGAGGAACCCCTACAATGTCTTGGGCTTTTGGCTCTCCCGTCTCCTAGCAACAGCCTCATTAATATTTTTTTTCTGCAGTGGTCCTACTAGGCATCAGAGAGCATTGACAAGGTCTAGTCTCTGGGAGCATTTTGTGGTTCAGTGTGTGTTTTCCCCCAGGCAAATAATAAGGAGAGTCAGGCCTTAAATAACAAGTTCCCCAGAGGAAGATTTTGACAGAGACTGTTCTTCTGCCCTCCCTTGGTGCAACACTGCCATTAGACCCTTGATGTAAAGATGGGCCTCAACAAAGGATGCCTAAATCCCTTCTGCAATCCCCAAATTACACACAGAAACTTATGCCCTAAACCAGTGTTATTATCCACTATGCCCAGAAAAACAAAAAACCACACAGAATTCACCTGTGTCCTTAGCTCTGTCACCACGACCCCCACCCAACAGCATGGCCACTGGAGGTATATGGCATAAAAACAGTGGATGAAGGGGCGCCTGGGTGGCTCAGTGGGTTAAGCCGCTGCCTTCGGCTCAGGTCATGATCTCAGGGTCCTGGGATCGAGCCCCGCATCGGACTCTCTGCTCGGCAGGGAGCCTGCTTCCCTCTCTCTCTCTTTCTCTGCTTGCCTCTCTGCCTACTTGTGATCTCTGTCTGTCAAATAAATAAATAAAATCTTTAAAAAAAAAAACAGTGGATGAAGTATAAGCAGATCGAAACCCACTTATCTGTAAATATTAACATTAATATGACAGAATATTGACTATACGTTAAGGAAATAAGAGCAGGTAATTATACAATATGTACAATGCAATCACTTATAACTTACGTGGATAGGAATAAATGTACGCAAAAAAGTCTGGAAGGATACTACACCAAAATGTTAAGAGTGATTATGTCTGGGTTTTCCATGGATGGTAGAATTTGATGGGAGTTTAGATCATTTTTCTTTTGATGATCTATTTAATAACTTTCCTGCAATTAACACGTATCCCTTAGGCTATTAAAAGAGAACCATGCCTAACAATGTGGATGTTCTTACTGCCACTGAACTGTACACTTAAAATAGTTACAATGTTAAATTTTATGTTATCTGTATTTTCCCACAGCAAAAAAACAGCAAACCTTTCATTCACTCCACAAAGATGTACTGAGTTTCACCACATTCAGTATACTATATGGTGGGCAGATTATACAAATGAATAAAACACAATCTGTTCCCTTCTGAGAGCTCATAATCTAATGAATGACTACCCCCCAAAACCTCTATATGGGTTTTTATTATACATGACATGTAGAATTGCTGCCTTTAGAAATGGACATATTTTGTTAACATACTTTTTACATTTCATCAATTTTGGGTAACATTTATAATTAGGATTGTTACATTGCTTGCCTAAAAAATACTGGACTTCCAGTGGGTAGAGGAAGTAAAGAAATATATATTAAATATTTTAATATGTTATTAAGTATTTTAATATGTAAATAAATATATATATATATACCCTTCTGTATATGTGTATAAAATTGTCATATTTTTTAAAGGACAGGAAGGGAAACTGTTCTAGATTAAAGACGATTAAAGAGATATGACCCCCCAAAAAAGTATGATGACCAAATGCACTGTGATCTTTGGTTAGATCGTGTATACAAAATAAAACAGCTATAAAAGACATTTCAAGAACAACGGAGACATTTGAATGCAGACTAGATAATATTAAATCAATATAAAAGTTGTTTGGTATGATAATATAGGAGGATGGATTTGTTCTCATGAGATACATGTACTGAGAGGCAAAGTGCCATTACGTCTACTAAGTACTCTGAAATGCTTTAGAAAAAACTGTAGTAATAGATAAGGCAAATGTGGCAATATGTTAATAATTGGTAAACCTATGTTAAGTACATACAAGTTTTTTTTTTAAAGATTTTATTTATTTATTTGACACAGAGAGAGAGATCACAAATAGGCAGAGAGACAGACAGAAAGAGAGATGAGGAGAAGCAGGCTCCCTGCTGAGCAGAGAGCCCTATGCGGGACTCGATCCCAGGCCCCTGGGATCATGACCTGAGCCAAAGGTAGAGGCTTAACCCACTGAGCCACCCAGGCGCCCCAAGTACATACAAGTTTTTACTATATTACTCTCTGGTCTAAAATCAAGAAAATAAAATATTTTTTAAAATAATTATTGTAGGGGTGCGCTTGAGTGGCTCAGTTGGTTAAGCATCCGACTTTGGCTTAGGTCATGATCTTAGAGTCCTGGAATCAAGCCTCCCGAGTTGGGCTCCCTGATCAGCGGGAAGCCTGCTGGTCCCTCTGCACCCCCCACTTGTTCTCTCTCTTTCCCTCTCGCTCTCTCTTTCTCTCTCTCAAATAAATAAAATCTTTTTAAAAAATAATTATTGCACAACTATATTTAAAGCTAAAATTCATTTAAAAAATTATTTATTCAGTTTTAATAATAATTGGCTCTGATGGATATGACAAAGGGAATGGATGTGTATAGATTAATGCAATCTATCCCAAAGATTAAAGCTTTTTACATTGGAATTATGGAGAAAACATTTTTATTTGTCTGTTGGATAATGATGTTATTGTCTTTTCATACTGACCAACTGGATGATGAATTTTTGTCGTGCGCCATCTAGTGGTAAAATCCTGATTTACCATCACTGAAGGATTTCTACAGAACACAATTTGACAACTGACCTATTAAATATTACTATCATCTTATTGTAAGAAACAAAAGTAAAAGAATTTTATTACCGCTTATCAATACAGTTAGTATTTTTCCTCAATTTTCATAATTTGCTTTTGGTTATAGGGAAATGCCTCTACTCAGGTGTCCTAACCACCTGGCACATCTCTACACACGTCCCACAAGCAACGCTCAACGGCAAGCTGACCTAAGTTTTGGTGAAATGCCCTGGGATCCTCCCTGGAACAGGGCAAGACAAGCAGTCCTGTGAAGACTGTTTCTCACTCCCTTCCTATTTTGGGAGGGGGGCTGCCAAGAGACACCTCCTTATCCACCTCCCAATGCTGGTGAGGCATGGGACTTTCCATCTTGCTTCCTCCCTTAGGGTACAACTTCAGGCTTTGCAAGCCACTAGATGTGTTATGGGAACAGCTCTTCCATGGAAAAGTGACTCACAGCTCATGTCATCTGTCATCTTGTCCCTCTGGTTGTCATTCTTTGGGATCAGGGATGTGCGGAGCTGACACCATGCTGACCTTCTGATCTCGCTTTTGCTGCACTTGTAAGTAACAGACCGCCTGTGTCCATTTGGCTCATTGGCTCCTCATCAAATGACTACGTGGCGGAGTGGAGCCAAATCAAGCAGCTCTTGTGGCTCAGAGCCTTTGTCTTTGCTTTGTAATAAATTATCCCCAGGGGCACCTGCGTGGCTCTGTCGGTTAAGCATCTGCCTTCAGTTCAGCTCATGATCCCAGGACCCTGGTATCAAGCCCCAAATCAGCCTCCCTACTCATCAAGGAGCCTGCTTCTCCCTCTTCCACACCCCCTGCTTGTGTTCTTTCTGTTCGCTGTGTGTCTCTCTCTGTCAAATTAAAGGGAAAAAAGCCTTAAAAAAAAGCACTCAGTCATAAATAAAAGAGTGACAAATCATGAAGAAAAATCTATACAGCTTTACTGTGAGTCAAACCCATTGCTTCAAGTCAAGTAAGTGGAGCTGGTCCTCACAAGCACCCCTTTTCCCTCCGAGGCACCCCATTCTAGTAGTTCTTGATCTGATCTGCCTGCTTGGTCACCTGATGGAGACTTCCAGACCCACTCAAAAGCCACCATGCAGGGGCGCCCAATAAACATTTTTTTTAAAAGCCGGAAATGATTGCAATGCACCAAATATGTAAAAATCATAATTAACCCAATCAAATCATTGGTCACCTTCGGTAGTTACTAAGGTAGCACCCCTGATTCTTAAAAATAGATAGCTAAAGTCAACTATTCAAGCATCTATCTGAACTCTCCGCAACAAAATCAAGTAGTTAAGGGAAAGCTCTTTCTGTTAAGCAAATTTCCAGCTAATATATACAGAAGAAATGAAAAAATCAGGAAGAAAAACTTATCATTTTGCAACCCTCAACAAAACAGTGGATTTAGGCAACGATTTTCAGTAGCTGCTAAAACCATTCAGTGAATGATTAATGAGAAATTTCTTTTTTTTTTAAGATTTTATTTATTTAACAGAGAGAGATCACAAGTAGGCAGAGAGACAGGCAGAGAGAGAGGAGGAAGCAGACTCCCCGCTGAGCAAAGAGCCCGATGCGGGGCTCGATCCCAGGACCCTGGGATCATGACCTGAGCTGAAGGCAGAGGCTTTAACCCACTGAGCCATCCAGGTGCCCCGAGAAATTTCTTTTTAAACAACAAAAAAAACTTCTCAGGCCCAACTTTCCCAATATCTTTTAGTATGCTATTATAATTATGAGCTCGACTCTGGGAACAGATAGCAGGGAAAGGGGAATTACAGTTTTATCATGCATTCTAGACTGTTACCATTTCCGAGTAAGATGGAAATATTTTCATTGGAGAGTTCTGGAAAGTTACACAAGGAGTAACTCTATTCTAGGCTTGAGCAGTACAGGCACACAAAGAGACTCAGCGACAGAACCACACTTACCACTCCCGCAGCAAGGATTAGTCAGGATCTACTCCAGTGGAAAAGTAGGAACCAGTATCTGGAGAAAGACTGGCAGAACTGGAACTACATCCACTGAGGCTGTATCCTGTGCTGTTGGCTGTTCCCCTACCTGGTACTGCTATGAAAATGGCTCTAATTTCTTTTAAATCAGGAGATAAGAGAAAAGGTGATGATGTTTGCACCTTAATGCCTAGGAAATAGAAGAATACATTTAACTACTTTTGCATAAAAGGAAATGCAATTGAATTTTCCAGTTTTTGCCTCTATCAGAACATAACTTCTAGCGTGAGATTGTTCCAGTGCAAGTACAGCAAAAATAAAACCACAGAAGGCCACATAGGGAAGCCCAACTCTTCTGCTGAGCATTTAGACAAAAGTGCAATTTCCATCTGAATTCAAAGGTTTTCATTATAAGAAAAGAAGGCCCAGAATTGGGGTTTATTTTTAACCCAACTAGAAGCATCAATGGCTAAACATTGCAAAGAAAGCAAGAGAGGAGAAACGAGCAAGAGAGTAATGTCACTGGCGATGAACCTGACCTGGTTCTCCCTAGTCTGTCCTTCTCCAGACTAAACGTCCAAGTTTCATGACCTGTTCTTCATTAAGTTTCCAAGTTTTTCAACATGTTGAATAATCCTTTCTGGAGATCCTCTGGTATGTCTTTCAGAAGACGGTACCACAAACTCATCAGGAATCCAGATTTTGGCTCAAGATCCCAGAGAACACAGAGCTGTTACTTCTGATGATCAAATATACTTCAGGACACTACAGAGCAAAGCACGGGGTAGTGGGGAAAGCCAAGCATTGCCCTGGGTGCTGTGGTACAATGACTCAGACAGATAAAGGTGCCTGCCTTCAAAAGAGCTCACCAGTTTAAGAGAGAAGACAGACCGATGTAAGAACATACGGTCATCATGAGTGGTAGAAAGAGAGTAAGAGAGAACAACATGACAGCATCCTGGGGTGGTCAAGAAAGGCCAGTCTCAGAGAGTATCATTGAGGTAAGACTTGAAAGACAAGGAGTAAAGCAAGAAATTGGATGTAGAAGTGTTTTCTGGGCTGAGAGAAGAGCTAATGCAAAGGTCCTGAGAATGAATGCACCAGACATGTCCGGGAATAAAGAGATGGAGAAAAGTAGAAGATAAGGCCAAAAAGGTAGACAAGGGTCGGCTCACACAGGCCACGCCCTCCTGGAAATGGTTGTAAAGTCAGATGTCTAATTGCAGTGGGAAGCTACTACAGAGACTTGGGCAGGGAAACTACATGATATGATTTATGTTTTTAAATCATAATTTGGGCTACTGTGCTGAGAATAGACTATATCCTGGCAAATTGTGAAAGCAGGAAGATCTGAGGAGAGTATCTCGCAGAAGTCCAGGTAAAAGATATTGGGCTCGATTCAGGTAGAAGCAGAAGGAGTGGTGAAAAGAGTTCACACTCAGGATGTATTTTGGAGGCAGAGTCGAAAGGGTGCTAGCACTGTAATAAGGGATAATAAAATCTAGATAGAGGAAAAAAGAAAGCTAGGATGACTCTCAGTTACGGACGTAAGTGACTGGGTGAATGGTGGTGCCAGGTCATTGATGGGGAGGCGGGAGGAGGAACAGATTTGAGGAAGGAGGTAGGAACCAAGAACTCTTTTGGAAATACTGAATTTGAGATTCTATTGGAGATGTTGTAGAGGCTGCACAGAGTTTGACAGGAAAGGTGCGAACTAGAGATAGAGACCGAAAGTCATCTTCTATAAATGGCAATAAAAACCACAGGAGTATTTGAGGATACTTTACACACTCTGAACACTCATCTATAAAAGAGAATTGATACCCATTAATGTTTGTGCCATATTGAGTTGTTGTAAGGATTAAAGAAAACCGATAAAGCCTAGGATTCCTTAACCTATTCTTAGTAGCAGTGCTGCTGTACGCAGGTGGGTAGATCTGTGTTGAACTCAAATTTCCAGAGCTTTTCGTATGATAGCCTTCTGTTAAAACAGGTATCTTCCTCCATTTTGGGCTAGGGTAATGGATTTATTTCATCCAACTGCCTCTCCTCTATCTCCAGACTCAGTTTTAGGCCAGGTCCTGTGGCCTTTCCTTTCCCACGTGCCGCACGCTGCCACGAGGTTCTGCCAGGTGTCTTGCCCTGGTCTCCCTACTTGGGCCACAGAACGGACCACACTTCAGACAAATGCACTCCAGTAGGCTCAGCCACGGTCTGGAAAAGCACCAACAACCCAGGAGAGCTGGGCATGGACCTAAACAATTCCAGACGACAATGCTTAATCTGCTCACGGCTGTTTAGTGAGGCACAGGTGTGAATTAATTATCCTCCCATATGACAGAAAGTGCAAAGATCATAGAATTAAGAGTAATAGTGACAAAAAGAGGATGACAGAGACTGAACAAGCAGCAAAGTAAGGGAACAGGAAGGAAGCAAGGCAAAGAAGGAAAAAGTAGGTCCAGCCGCATGGACTTTGGTTCATGGGCAGGAACAGGTGGGAACTCGGCTAAAATAGTTAAGATTTATGGTCCAAAGCTGATTGTAATGAAGCTAGCAGTGTTGCATCTGGGTACAGAGGGCCTTCTAGTACTCTCTGCGGGCCAGACTGGTCCAGTTCTGGAATGCGGCGGAGACTGTTTGTGGGAGGTTATAGCCCAACTAGAGAGAGTGAAGGAAAGGAGAAAGCATAATTAATCTTATGGCAGAGAATCAACCCTAAAGGGAACCCTTTCCAAGAAATAAGAGAGGCACTTTGAAACACAAAATGGATAAGCTGCATTGAGCAGCTCTAAGATTATTTTAAGAGTTTACTCATCAGTCACACAAAGAGGCCAGACCATAGCCGGAGTATCAAACTCACCAGGAAAAATACTTTTCAAGCACATACATGCAGTATTTCCCTAAAGACACAGAATTAGTAGGTCTTGGAGGGTTGGTACCAGAGAATGTACATTTTTAAAGTTCTCTACAGGATTAGGGTATATTGACAGGTTCAGAAATCACTGGATTAGAAGATTCTCAACACACTATTATCTGCACGCTATTATCCTATTATCTCAACATATGATTATCTGAACTGTTACGTATCACCTATACAACATTACTTTATCTCAAGCCTAATTGTTTACTAAAGCCTTACCTCTGGGGCGCCTGGGTGGCTCAGTTGGTTAAGCGTCTGCCTTTGGCTCAGGTCATGACCCCAGAGTCCTGGGATCGAGTCCCACATCAGGCTTCTTGCTCAGCAGAGAGACTGCTTCTCCCTCTCCTACTCCCCCAGCTTGTCCTCTCTCTCTGTCAAATAAATAAATAAAATCTCTTAAAAAATAAATAAGGCCTTGTTTCTAACTCCGGAGGGATTATAAAATGAGATAACAGAACTAACTGGCCCACTAACTCATGTTACTCTCTACCCCTATGTGAATATCATTAATACAGAGCCCTCTCCTTGTAGGTGGGTCGGGCAAGCCAGCTAGCTGGGTGCAGAGCATTTTAAAGCCAAGCGACAGACCAAATCTAAAGGGAAGAAGGGACTCCATGGACCTTAGAGAAATTTGGAGAAACTGAGTGTAATGTTTAGTTAGCTTTATGTGTCCACTTGGCTAAGCTAGCATACCTACTTATCTAATCAGATGCTACTCTAGGTGCTAATGTGCAGGTATTTTGTAGATATGACTAACAATCAGTTTAAGTAAAGGAGATTATCCTCAACAAAATGGGTGGGCCTCATCCAATCAGTTGAAAAGTCTTAAGAGCAAAACTGGGGTTTCTCTGAAGAAAAAACTGTACCTCCATAAGTTAATTCACTGATAGAAAACTACAGATATAGAAAATACATATGTGATATCTCCTATACAGAAGATATACATACATATACATATACATATACATACATGTATACATATATAACATATAACATATATATCTCCTATGGGTTCTGTTTCCCTGGTAGAATCCTGACTTAGACCCTGATGACAGCATCAGTGTCATGGGGAGATGCACAGTCCCAGACTAAGTCAAAAGGGAACAAGGAGCAGGATCATTCCAAGTCTAAAGGCAAACCAGCATGGAAGGAATGAGTCAGAGATGTAATTCTGAGAATTTAGGCCGGAGACAGAGTTAGGGCCAAGGCCTCCCGTGGGTCATTCACAGCCGGAGAATGAGAGGAAGAAGACAGGAATCGGGTGTTGGAGGAATAAAGCAAAGGCCCGCCGCAGGAACCTGCCTGGGGGGGTCATGCCGACTGATCATCCACACGATAGTCATAAAGGGGAGCGGACATTTGCTGCTCTCATACACGACAGACTGGATCCCAGGCTTGGTCTCGGCAGGTTTGGGAAGGTCCAAAGACCTGTCAGTTCACTTCCTTCTATGTGGCTGTGCATAATGAGACCTTCTGGATGGGGCCAGGGTAAGGGCTAACAACCTTCTTGGGGGCCATCAGCTTTTCATTTCCGCTTTCCCATTTGGGGATTATGCAAGATGTCTCCACAAAATAAACTAGGAGGCAGCCCCTTGGGCTTAGGTCTCTGAATAGTATGTCAGAGGTCAGAAGTGCACGGAGTTGCTGAGTTTAGAGATGACCATGTGTGTTCAGTGTCAGACACTGCTCAGTGAACTTGACACAGATTAACTCATTTAACCACCACAGTGATCACGTGCAAGAGGTGCTATTTTTACTCCCATTTTATAGATGAGACAACTGAGACTCAGAGGGCAAATAGTTTGCCGAAGGTCAACGCATAAGTGACCTCTTTTGATTCTTGTGATTTGTGTCATCGTGACTTATCACTGATACCTGTCTGTCTTCTCTTACTGAACTATAATCTGAGGGCAGGGGACTAGTCTCATTATTCTAAATCCACAGGCACCCTTTAGGTCTGCCCCTTCATTCTCTCAGGCACCCCACTGGCTGGCTGGATTCTATGATGTAATACCATTATGACATTAGCTGACCTCATATTAGTGTCTGTGCTTCGGAATCCTGAAGGGAGCACAGCACCTTAGCTCTAAGCGTAGAGAAAGGGCGGATAACTGGACCATAGTTACACTGTTTCTGATAGAAGAATTAAAATATTTAATAGAGAAGATGCTAAAGTTATTTTATTTTTTTGTTTTTATGTTTTTAGGGGCGTGCCAACTTCATTTACACTTGGCTCATTCCGGTAAGTGAAAATTAATGGGACAATAAGCTTGAACACTAACACTAGCCACTGGGAAGTAAAATTGTATCCTGGGGTAATTACATTTTCCTTTTAAAAGTTTTCAGAACAGTAAATAGTCACAAATATTTTGCAGCACCCATAAAACTCAACGGATCGTCAAACGAACTAGATGAAGACAATGAAACCTATCAAGACAGTGAATATCCACCAAAATACTCAGGTAAATTAATGCAATATTCACAGCCAGTGAGCTTATAGTTATTTCAAAAGAAAATGAAGGTTAAGGCTTTTGTATGTTGTGTGATTCTGTCTTTGCCTGTGTACTGGTTCAGTCTTGGCCATAAAATACAATAATTAGATGAGCATTTGCTCAGGAGTTAAATACTATAATCTTCTGTGTCTTTAAGCTGAACATTCTCTTTAGGGATTGATGCTTTCTTTTCTTTCATTTTTTTCTCTTGGTTGGCACACATAAAATCCTCGTTCCTAACCTGCCCGTGTGAAGATGACTGTAATTATAATCTGATGCACATGTTTTGGGAGTAGAGAATACTAGTCCAGACACAGATGATTTGCAAGTGCAGAGCTTTCTTTAAAGTCATTTGTCTTTTGCTTTGCTTTGCTTTTTTTTGTTTGAATGCTAGTGAGAATTCTGTTTATCTCAAAAGACAGAAATCAATACGCAACCATCTGTACAATCAGAAGGTGAATATTTGTGGGAGATATGCAGTATGCCAAAATGATTCAATTTCTTACAAAGTAAATAATATCTACATGATATAGTAACATTTAACTAGTGTTAGTCTTGGCCCCTCCCTGATGAAGGAGTTTCTTAACCTTCTGATGCAGAGGCTTCCTAACCTACAACAAAGCAGACCAGAAATCAAATGGGCTCTATCCTTACTGTTCTGTATTAATGATGGCAAATATTTGATGTGAATATTTGCAAATACAGTAGAATTAGTCTACTGGACATGGAGTGCTTTACATTGATTTTATTAACATTTAACATTTTAGCTACAGGAAAACATTTCCAGCTCCTTCTATGACTCCACGTTATTTCCTAAGGGCCCTAAACTTATCTCCTTCCACAGCCTTCTCTCTGGGAGCCCTGCCTCTTGCCCTTCCATACTACTCTCCGGACATCAGGGCAAGCTGAGGACCCGGGATGGTGGGTGAGGACTCACAGCCAATGCCAAGGTCCCTTGTGCATGACTGCAGAGGGCACCAATGTGGCCAGAACTAGCCTACATAGCACTTCTGTGCAAATTAGAGAAAGATGCCCCTTCAGGACAAATGGACTTAGGAAAAGGTGCCTTTCTGGGTAATGAATGAGTCTCTCTCTCTCTCTCTCTCTCTCTCTCTCACACACACACACACACATACACACACACACCCTTCTTGGACATTTAAGAAATGAGAACCCTCTCTGGGCTTCCATAGCCTTGTGGGCTCCTGGCCTAGCAAACAGAACACAGGCTGATTTTCAAGCGCCCCTGCCCACTCACTCCCACTAGGTACCTTGTGCAGCACACAAATTACACAACCACACACAGCAATCCTAAGAGCAGCATTTCTGGCAGTTTCTCTTCTGCCTTGGCCTTCTCTCCTGAAATTCTAGAAGACCACTTGATTCAAAGTGCAAAGAGCCAGGAAGCCACCACTGTGCCTGGCAGTTTGCGCCCCTCCCAGGAGGTGTCCTCTTTCTCTTCTGCGTATTCGCTGCCTGCCTGCTCCTCACCCCTCGCCACCCATCACAAACACACGGGTGGTTCATCTTCCTAAAGCTCACGCATGAATGTTTCATCACTTGTCTGCTCCAAAACCTTCGTCTTCCCCATGCGCCAAGCACAGAGCGGGAGTCCTGTGATCACAAGATCTGGGTGACAGTACATATTCTGACACTAACTTATTTCTTGTGAGCCTAGATGAGACCTAACACCTCATCTAAAATCTTTGCTTTCCTAAGCTGCTGGGTGTCCCAGCATAGGTAGCGTCATGGAGAGGGAAAGTAGAATTGTTTGCCCCATAAGTTTGACAGGTAGTTCCCTAGAAAATTCCAAATGTCTCTTATAACTTTTGACTCATAATCATATGAAAAGATCCTTACCTCATGTATAATAAATGTTAAAATTTAAAGGTACGCCAAAAGAGTTTTCAAATATTATACTGAAACAGAGCAAAATGTTTGAGAATATACTGTGTTGGCAAAGAAACAGGGAAACAGGTGAGCTCATATTTGTAAGAGTAGAAACGGGTCCAACTTTTATAGAGGTAAATTGTCACTATCTTTCAAAAGAAAAGAATGCATACTATTTTTGCCCCAGCATCTCAGCATTTAAACTCTAGTACTTGTTTGCTAAAAAAATATACTAGTCCATTTCCCTAGTCCATTTCCTCTCCTGATCTAGAAGCCTCATGTATTTTCTTCTCCTCTCAAATCCCTACTATATTTTCCAACAGCCTCCTACTCAGGTGACGGTCTGGGTTTGTTTTTGTTTTTTTTTTTTTCTTTCCCTAAGAGAGAGAACTTCCCCAAGCTCCCACACTCCCACAGCTCCACCCCCTCCTACCCTCTGCCTTCCTCCTGTGGTTACAGAAGAGCTAGTCACGTGAAGGCCAACCCCACTACCGGTGCACAAAATTCTATCCCCAACACATTCTGCTTTTCCTCTCTGCTGGATCACTTCCATCAGCACACCCGCCGGCATCGCCCGCTCTCGGTGTCCGCCATACTCCCCCTGGTTCCAGTACACTCAGTCTCTTTACAGTAAGGCTCCTTAAAGGTGCCACTAAAATGAGCTACATCATCTTTTGCTCTTGTGTTCAATGTATACCAACAGTGACTACTGTGTTTTCTTATTCCAGGCGGAATGAAAAATGAGAGCATCATCATAGAGACAAAAACACAGAGAGATGATGATATAGCATATGCTATACCTAAGCGATACATCAAATGGAACATAGGGAATATGGATTTGTAAAATTCAATCTGAAAGTGCCCTGTAATCTCCTTTCATAGGGCAAGCACAACTTGAAACAATAAATGCATCATTGAATCAGAAAAGTATGGTTGCTATTTCTTCAACCAAATATGTTGCAAGTGTCATTCTGAGTCAGAAATTCAGATGCTCATAACACGGAAGACATTGAGAGATGGAGAGGGGAAATGAGTTGGGGGAAATCGGAGGGAGAGACAAACCACGAGAGACTGTGGACTCTGAGAAACAAACTGAGGGTTTTGGAGGGGAGGGGGTGGGAGGTGGGGTGAGCCTGGTTCTGGGTATTAAGGAGGGCACCTATTGCATGGAGCACTGGGTGTGGTACATAAACAGTGAATTTTGGAACACTGAAAAAAAGTTAAATAAAATTAAAATTTAAAAAAATTCAGATGCTCAGCAATGTAGGACAGAGGTGCTTTGACTAGGGACAGGAGGCAAATGAAATGAGGGAGCCAGGCATTAAGTGAGAGTTTAATTTGTATTTGCTCACACAGACTGCAATGTAGCCTCCATTCTTTATTTGTTTAAAATGGCATTTCTGGGGGTGCCTGGATGTCTCTGTTGGTTAAGCGTCTGCCTTCAGCTCAGGTCATGATCTCAGGGTCCTGGGATCGAGCCCCACATCAGGCTCCCTGCTCAGAAGGGATTCTGCTTCTCCCTCTCCCTCTGCCCCTCCCCACCATTCATGTTCGCTCTCTCAAATGGATAAATAACATCAACCAATAAAATAAAAATGGAATTCCTGATTTTTTAGGTATATCTGATTTTTTCTTCTATTCCCCTGTGAGAATAACAATATGACTAATGAGTGCATCACTGACAGACAAAGTTGAGACAAAATTATGAGACTTTCTTCTTTTGTTTTAAGATTTATTCATTTGAGAGAGAGAGTACAAGCAGGGGCAACAGCAGAGGGAGGGGGAGAAGCAGACTCCCCACTGAGCGGGGCAGCCAGTGCGGGCTGGATCCCAGGACCCCGGGATCATGACCTGAGCTGAAGGCAGACGCTTAACTACTGAGCCACCCAGGTGCTCCAATACATTCTTTCTTTTAAGCAGTGGAACCACATAGACTAGCTCTCGCTAAAGTCTTTTTTTTTTTTTTTTTTTGAGAGGTCACAAGTAGGCAGAGAGGCAGGCAGAGAGAGAGGAGGGGAAGCAGGCTCCTTGCTGAGCAGAGAGCCTGATGCGGGGCTCGATCCCAGGACCCTGAGATCATGACCTGAGCCAAAGGCAGAGGCTTAACCCACTGAGCCACCCAGGCACCCTGCTAAAGTCATTTTAATTGTGTTTGTAGCTAGTCACCTATCTTCATCTGATAGGTGGACTGATTTTTGCAATATATAAATGTATACTGAACAGTGCCCACTATTAAGCAACTGCCTATTAACTAAGGTGCTACGTAGTATCAACTAATGATGATGATGATAATAATCACTAAATTATTACACTCAAATGAATGTTTCAGATTAGTGTTTTCCAAAATGTGGGGATGTGCTCCTGAGCTGCTTCATAATATCAAGTGTTTAAAAATGACTCATAACATAACATGACTTAGTGGAATGGAAAATATCACATGGTTTAAATTGTTACTACTGGGGCACCTGGCTGACTCAGTCAGTGACACATCAGCATGCCAGTCTTGACTTTGGGGTCATGAGTTCAAGCCCCGTCTGGGGGTAGAGATAACTTAAATAAAACTTTTAAAAAAAACTATCACATCCATAAAAGAAATACTTTATGACACTTTTCTGTTATACCACACACACACACACACACACACATACGCACGCACCACTGAGTTGTGATGTAAAATGTATTTCCTATCTTTGATTCGTGGCCAAAAATGTTTGAAAGCCGTGGGTCCAAATGCCGAACATCCTCCCAAGGACCCACCCAAAATGTGGTGTCACAAAATGAACATACAACTCCAGCTGAAGTCTTAACAGTGCAGATCAAAAAACGATGACCACGTTCTCTTTCTCTAGATACTTATTCTCATTAGTTCAGCCTGTGATAATATTAGGAAGTTTCTTTTGGACTATAGATCACGCTGTTTGCACATATCAAGCTCGGGGTCAAGTTCAAGCTCTTTCAAGTAGCACTATCAAGCTGAAATTAGCATTAGATAAAAGTGAGCTATGATGTGTCCTCATATTCCCAGCAGGTCTGAACAGAACACATGTATTCTGATTACTACTCCAGCACTCAGGGAATCACATCACAGGAGAGCCTGGGTGGCACAGTCAGTTAAGTGTCTGCCTTCCTCTAGGTCATGATCTCAGGCCCCCTACTCAGGGGTGAGTCTGTTTCTCCGTGTCCCTCTGCCCATTCCCAAGCTCTTGCATGTGCTCTCTCTCTCAAATAAATCAATAAAATCTCAAAATAAATAAATTAATTAAAAATGTATATCTAATAATAAACAATTTGAAGTGGTATAAACTTACCTACTCGACTAAAATTCCGTAGAAAAAAACAAAGCATATTGCCATGTAAGTGCAAGTTATTTTTTTGAAGTAGCCATTTTAGGACTACTTTAAAGTAAGCAAATATAGACAAAATAAAATGGAAAACAAACTCAAAGAGACCTCGCTGTTGACAAAACGTACTGGAATGTTTGTTTCTGAGTTATCTAGTTTGATGATCTAGCTATCTGGATTATCTCAGTCTACACTGATTATGTTCATTCAAATGTGCGACTTGTGTGTTTTTCATTAGTGTGCACAAATATCAAAATAAATATAAAATTTTTGAAAGTAATTCCCTAACGTTTAAATTGAAAGAACATCCCCTGATCGTTCATTCAGTGCTCAAACGAGGAGCCGAGCTAGAGTAATCTCTTATAGCTTCCCTGTTTGGCTTACCCAATTTCTTAAGTATCTTTAACAAAGTTTAATACCAGCTGAATTCTTCCCACCAATCAGCATGCTTCTGGAATGCCTGCCCTCCTCCCACTCCTAGGTCTTGGAACACAAATGAGTTAAGTCAAAAATTACCTTTGTACATAGTCAAACAGAATTAAGGACATAAGTATGGTAGGAAAAAAAAAATGAACATTTTCATTATCCACTTAAACGGTAAATAATGAGAAATAGCTATTAGATGATCCACACTTTGGGTTTATCAGAGCCCCTCCCTTCTTACCTAGCACATAAATGTGAGAACTGACAATCATGGCTTAAAGGTTCATTCCTACCCTCCTTCCCCACTAACCCACACCCACAAGAGACTTAGAGACTCATACAGATGGTTGTACCTCTTTCCAATAAAACGGCCACATGATTAAGATGATGATTCCCAGTTAAAATTTATTCCTAAATTTATATATATTAATGTATCTAGTTGTCAGGAACAGTTTGAGTAAAGACTTCCCCCTAACTGGATCTATCAAAATGTTAAAACACTATTATTAGTGGTGGAAGAAGATACGGAGGAAGACAAAGATGTAAGTGCAGAAACTGAGAAGGTACTAGAAAGTTCTTTCAAGTAGTAATACTACCAATTTAATTTCTCAGATTCAAGTCTACAGGAAAGCTAAGCTAGCAATGATAATCTGATTTTCAATGGCAATGATAAATGGGACTTATTGCAGTTAAAGGTAATAAAGATTAATATTAAAATATTCATGGCTACAGAAATAGAGCTGTTTTCATCAAGTTATACTGAGGGACAGACAGCTTATTTGGTTGTTTCACTTTGCAGGGAAATTCTTAGCATCTAAAACAGGATTCTGTGAACAAACTGTTTCCTTAGACAAATATTTCCCATAAACATACGTATGGAAGTTGTGTTCTTCCTTCACATAAGAATATGCACAGATGGTACCTCTTCTCCCCACGCCAACTGCTTTGATCTGACAAAGAAATGTGACCCAAGAGCACCTAAGTGCATCTTTGTGCAAACAACATCAGAGAACGTTAGTGAAAACATGTGAATGAAATGAAAGACCAGTTGAAGACCCCTATTTTAGAGGCATGACTATAATAAAAGTACTCTGCATTATAATAGCAATAGGAATGCAACATACACGATCATATAAACCAGATTTTGTAAAAGTTCTAAGATTTCCAGGTACCTGTTTAAGAAAATCTAAAGTGAAAACATTTGGATAGCAAAGTCATGCACAGGTTATATCTGATGATTCAAGGCATACATAGAAGGGCATTCAAGGGGTACCTGGGCAGCTCATTTGGTTAAGCCTCTGCCTTCTTCTCAGGTCATGATCCCGGGGTCCTGGGATCGAGCCCCGCATCAGGCTCCCTGCTCAGCAGTGAGCCTGTTTCTCCCTCTGCTGCTCCCCCTGCTGTCAAAAGGACTAAAGGGCCCAAGAAACAGAGGTAATGGATAGTCACTGCAGTAGATGGCCCATGACATACTCCGTAGAAAAAAATTTTTAAATGTCATTTCCAGCGTATGTTAAAAACTTTTCTATGTTCTTGGGGTGCCTGGGTGGCACAGTCAGGTTGGGCATCTGACTCTTGGTTTAGGCTCAGGTCTGATCTAAGGGTCATGGGACTGAGCCCCGAGTTGGACTCTACCCCCAGCAGAGTCTGCTTGAGGTTCTCTCTCTCTCTCCCTCTGCCCCTCCCCCTGCCCTCTCTCTCTGGAATAAGAATGTCTCTATTTTTTTCCTTAAGATTTAATTAATTTATTTATTTAAGAGAGACAGAGACAGAGAGAAAGCACAAGCAGGGGGAGGAGCAGAGGGAGAAACAGACTCCACGCTGAGCAGGGAGCCTGATGCAGGGACTCGACCCCAAGACCCTGGGATCATGACTGAGCAGACACTCAAATGACTGAGCTACCCAGTCATTAAAAATAAATCTTAAAAAAAAAAAAACTTTTGGGGTTCCTGGGTAGCTCAGTTGGTTACGTGACTGCCTTCGGCTTGGGTCATGATCCTGGAGTCCCAGGATTGAGTCCCACATTGGGCCCCCTGCTTGGCAGGGAGCCTGCTTCTCCCTCTGACCTCTCTCTCTGTCTCTTATTCTCTCTCTCTCATTCTCTCTCTCTCAAATAAATAAATAAATAAATAAAAATCTTTAAAAAAAACTTTTCTACATTCTTTATAAAATTTGAGGAAAGTGGGAAAACGACTTTAAAATTCAATGTTCTGCCCCCTTTTTGACAATTAGCATATAGTCCCCTGCAGTTCCACTGTTCCCACCCTTATCTTCCCATACTTTTTTCTGACACTTTTTGTTTCCACTTTTACTTTTCTACTTTTACTCCTCAACAATTAGTAACTCAGTAATACCTTGCCTAAGTATTAATTAGGAACGGCAAAGGAAGATTAGTATTGAAAAGAGAGGAAATAAAAAGGAAAAGCGGGAATAGCTATTTAAAGGAACACAGAGAACAGGTGTGGGAGCCCTGAACTCTCTCCTTACCGCGCCTCTCAGAACTCCCGACCACAGGGACTACATTTCACTGATGGCTCCGTTTGCTGGGCTCTGCAACCTCTCGCTGTGTTTGCACCAAAGCCCCACTTCCCAGGAGTGGCTCGGAGGCAGTGATGAACAAGGCAGGGCTGGTAAAGCAGGCCCATTCCTGCCAGATGCAGAACGCGTCTGACCACCAGCATTAGTTCAAAAACCCCTGCCCCCACCCACTGGCCTTGCCAAATGTCCTTAGAACTGTTCTTAGTCTCAGATTCTTCCACCTTTTCCTCCTGCTCGAGTTCCTCCATCAAGACAAAACCTGCGTTGTGACATTTCAGTTCTCCCAGGCTCTTCTGGCAACCTCCCATTTCCTCTTATACACATTTATTTTTAAGATTTATTTATTTATTTGACAGAGAGAGACAATGAGCGAGGGAACAGAAGCAGAGGGAGTGGGAGAGAGAGAAGCAGGCTTCCCGCTGAGCAGGGAGCCTGACACTAGGCTCGATCCCAGAACACGGGGATCGTGACCAGAGCTGAAGGCAGACGTTTAACGACTGAACCACCCAGGCGCCCCTATACTCATTCTTCTTACTAATTCCCTGCTTGTGCAATCCCATCTGGGCACCTGCTTCTCAGGGACCTGAACTTGCATAAATGGTCCCCAGCGTGATCCAAGAGGCCGAAGCTTTGGATTTGGGGACCGGCTCCCTCACTACGCAGCAGAGGACGGAACACGGCTAGTGTCTGGCACGTAGTGGTTGTGTAATAGCCGAAGGTTCCCCAGTGCTGACCCAAGCGAAGTCCTGGCGCAGGGAAGGGCTGTTGCAGCCGTAATGGTTCAGGCCTTTGGGGAGCACGTGCGTGGCGCAGCTGGTTAAGCCGCGGGCTCCTGATTTCAGCTCAGGTCACGGTTTCAGGGCCCTGGGATTGAGCCCCTCAATCCCTCAGCAGGGAGTCTGCGGCAGATGCTCTCAGTCTCCCTCCCACGGCCCCTCCCCCGGGCTCGCTCATGTGCACACTCTCTCTCCCAAATAAATAAATCAATCTTTAAAAAAAAGAGTTGGCTAGTGATTGATGTTATACTGATCCCCTTTAGAGGGATAATGAGGGTCTGGGGCCCTCTAACAAGCAGTTAAAAATGGCTAAGCGTGGGGACAGAGAGGTTGTTAGCTCCTGCAGGGAAGAGCAAACACGACAAAAAAACTGTTGCAGATGCAGGACCAGAGACGCCCCGGACAAGATCCGGTCGGTTCCGGGAATGTTAGGGCCCTGGTGGGGAAGCGCTGGGACACTGAGCTACGAAAACAGAACATCTTTTTGAGTGGAAGTCCCTGGAGATGTCAGCTCGGCAGCTCCCTGCCTTGAACACATGGGACTAACCTGCCCTGGGAAGGGCAAGTGCTTTTGCTCAACTAGAAAATGCTGCAGAGGCTTCTCCCTTGAGAGATCACGGATGCTTGCTAAGGATCTGCCCTCGCTTCCGCTCCTGACGACCTCCGGAGACCGGGGCTGGCGTTGAACTCCAGCATAGCCCGGACGATGACGCCCCAGGCCTGCCAGGTGAGGAATGCGGCCGCACGCGGAAATGATGTAAGGCGTAGCCTCTGCGTATCTTTACGATCCATGAAATGCAGGGGAGCGAACCCGAGGCGGGATTCTGAGGCTGTGTGTTCCAGGGAGCTGGGATATAAGACGTGGTCATTGGAAATGCAGTGACTGGGAAGTACTTTCTTTTTCTTTTCTTTTCTTTTTTTTTAAAGACTTGACACTCAGCTTTTTTTTAAAAAAAATATTTTATTTATTTATTTGACAGACAGAGATCACAAGTAGGCAGAGAGGCAGGCAGAGAGAGAGAGAGAGAAGAGGAAGCAGGCTCCTTGCTGAGCAGAGAGCCTGATGTGGGACTCGATCCCAGGACCCTGAGATCATGACCTGAGCCGAAGGCAGCGGCTTAACCCACTGAGCCACCCAGGTGCCCTTGGAAGTACTTTCTTAAGACACAAGATTTAATACCCCAGCAAGGATCTCGTGGGTATGTTACTGGGGTATCCCAGTAGCCTGGAGAAAGCTATGGCCAATATTCGACAAGAAGGAAACATTTGAGATGGTAGAAAAGGAATGAAGGGGCTGCGGGAGGGAGTGGGAAGGTGGGCATGCTATTGAATGCTACGGTGACGAGCTCAGCAAAACCTCTCCCCGAAGCAAACGATAAAACCAGTCAAAACCCGTTAACCCGGGACTCCGCACACTGGCCAAAGGCAGACCACAGGTTGAAAGGCATTTATTTATATAAGAGAACGTACTGAGCTTTTTTGTCTTGGATGCCGAGCTCCTATCCCCAACCAGCTCTGGTAGAATTCCCGCCCTGTGGCCAGAGGGTACTGACTTGAGAAAAAGCTCAAACTCTGGGGTCGCTGACCAAAGAACAGGCCTTCGTGATGAACAAGTGGGGAAGGCGATTATCTTAGCTGCGTGCGGCTGCAGCCCTCCACGGGACAGGCAGTGGGCCAGCCAGAAATTCAGAGAAACCAAATAGTCCCGGGGAGCCTTGATAAGCCACCAGATATCTCTGGTGTCCTGGAAGGCTTCACACACCAATGAGGTTGCCCTCAGAAGACACACGAGCACAAAGCTCACCAAACTCCAAGGGGGTAAACACAGACATTTACACCGAAATGCTTCATAACCAAAGTGGGGTGGTTTTGCGTGCTTTTTGTTTGTTTGTTTGAGAGAGAGCATAAGCGGGGGCGGGAGTGAGGGAGAGGCAGAGGGAGAAACAGGCTCCCTGCTGAGCTGGGAGCCCAACACGGAGCTGGAAGCTCCATCCTTGGACTCTAAGATCATGACCTGAGCTAAAGGCAGATGCTTAACTGACTAAGCCCCCCAGACACCCCCATCACCAAAGTGCTAAAAGCAGTTAAAAAAAAAAAAAAAGAAAGAATAAGACTCAACACACATAGGGAAACACTTTAAGATTAACAGCCAAGGGGCGCCTGGGTGGCTCAGTGGGTTAAGCCTCTGCCTTCGGCTCAGGTCATGATCCCAGGGTGCTGGGATCGAGCCCCACATCGGGCTCTCTGCTCAGCGGGGAGCCTGCTTCCTCCTCTCTCTGCCTGCCTCTCTGTCTACTTGTGATCCCTCTCTCTGTCCAATAAATAAATAAAATCTTTAAAAAAAAAAAAAAAAAAAAAAAGATTAACAGCCAAATTCTCATAAACAACAATGGAGGCCAGAAAGTAATGAGAGCCATATCAAACAATAGAACAAGGGAAAAAAATCATCAACCAATAATCCGAGATCTAGAAAAACTATCCTTCAAATATGAAGGACAAATACAGATACTCCGAGAAAAACCAAGACTGAGAGAATTCTTCATTTGCACACCTGCCCTACAAGAGATACTAAGGGAAATCTTTCAAGCTGAAAGAGGTGACACCAGATGGTAACTTGAATTCACATGAAAAAACCAGGAGCTGATAAAGGTAACCATGTAGCTAGTTATACAGATGGTATAAATACACTTTTCACTTTACTTCTCTTGCCTCAAGACACAACTGTATAAAATAATAATTATGAAATTGTATGGTTGGGCTTATAATATACAAAGATGTAATACAGATGGAAAAAATACCACAAAGGAGTAGTGTGGGAATGCAACAATATAAAAGAAAATTTTTATACTTTACTAGAATTAAGTTATCATTATTTGAAGTAGGTTGTGATACATTAAGATGTATGAGGTAATCCACAGAGAAACCTTTAAGAAAATAATTCAAAATATACAGTAAAAAAAATCAATAAATGAATTATAATGGTATACTTGAAAATATTTAACACAAAACAAAATAGTAAAGGAGGAACAGAAGAATAAAAAAGATATGTGACATAGGGAAAACAGGAGCAAAACGACCGTGGTAAATCCAATTCAATTATTAATTGCATTAAGTTCAGAAGAACTAAACATAAATCAAAAGGCAAATACTTAGACTGAATTTTAAAAATACAGCCCTATTTTATTCTTTCTACAAGACAGGCACTTTACTTTTCTTAAAGATTTTATGTATTTCTTTATTTGAGAGAGAGAGTGAGTAGGGAGAGGGGCCTAGGGAGAGAGAGAATCTCAAGCAGACCGTGCCAAATGCACAGCCCAATGCAGGCCTTGATCTCATGACCCTGCGATCATGACCTGAGCCGAAATCAAGACAGACTGAGCCACCCAGGCACCCCCAAGACAAGTACTTTAGATTCAGACACAAACAAACAGATTGAAAGTAAAAGGATAGAAAAAGATATACCATATACAGTGAGCAAAAGAGAACTATTCTAATATCACACAAAAGCAACTTTAAGACAAAAATTGCTAGAGATAGAGGAGTATTTTATAGTAGTAAAATGTCAATTCATCAGGAAGCCATAACAATTAAAAGAAATATACATACCAACCCAATACAGAATTGAAGGGAAAAATAGACAATTCAATAATAATAGAGACTTCAATTATGCTCCTTTTCTCTCAATAATTGATAGAAAATTAGCAAGGCTATAGAAGAATAACACAATCAGTAAATTCGACCTGGTATCTATAACATAACACCTAAAAATAAGTTTGTTGAAATGAAATGAAAACCATATTTTCAAGTGCACACAGTACATTCTCCAGGACAGATCAGATACTAGGCCATGAAGCAAATCTAAATACATTTTAAAAGAGTGAAACTGAGGCACCTGGGTGACTTTATTAGTTAAGCGTATTCCACTCAAGTCATGATCTCTAGGTCCTGGGATGGAGCCCCTGGGACCAATCAATGAGAGGACTGGGCTCCCTGCTCATCAGGGAGGCTGCTTCTCTCTCTGCCTCTGGCCCTCCCCACCACTCGTTCTCTCTCTCTCTCTCTCTCTCAAATAAGTAAGTAAAATCTTTTAAAAAACAAATAAAAGACTGAAATTACACAAAGTATGTTCTTCAACCAAAATAGAATTAAATTAGAAACCAACAATAGAAGAAAATTTGGGAAATCAACAAATATTTGGAAATTAAATACACTTAAAAATAACCCATGGGTCAAATGTCAAATCATAAATTGGAAGGGAATATGGGATTTTTTTTTAATTGAGCAGGAACAAAAACACAATACATCGATATGTGTGGAATGTGACCAAGAAAGTGCTTAGAGGAAAATTTATAGCTTTAGACAACATATTAGAAAAGGAGAAACCTCAAACATTAAAGTAAGCTTCCACCTTGAAAAATATGAAGAGTGGGGCAGAGAACCTGACTAGATATTTCTCCAAAGAAATCATGCAAATGGCCAAGAGACAGATGTAAAGATGCTCAGCATCACTCATCACTGGAAAATGCAAAAAAAACTACAGTGAAATATTACCTCACACCTGTCAATATAGCCCAAATCAAACCCACAAAGAACAACAAGTGTTGGCGAAGATGTAGAGAAAGGTGAACCCTCTTACACTGTTGGTGGGAATGCAAACTAGTGTAGCCACTGTGAAAAACAGCGTGGAGGTTCCTCAAAAAATTAAAAACAGAAGTACCATATGATCCAGTAATTCCACTGCTGGGTATTTACCCAAAGAAAACCAAAACACTTATTTGAAAAGACACATGCACCCCTATGTTTATTGTAGCATTATTTACAATAGGCAACATATGGAAGCAACCTAAGTGTCCGTCCATAAATGAATGGATAAAGATGTAGTATATATGTACAATGGAATATTACTCATCCATAAAAAAGAATGAGATTTTGCCATTTGCAACAACATGGATAGACCTAGAGGGTCTAATGCTAAGTAAAATAACTCATTCAGAGAAAGGCAAATACCATATGATTTCACTCATACATGGGATTTAAGAAACAGAGCAAATGAACGAAGAGAAAAAGAGACAAGAAAACACTCTTAAATATAGAGAACAAACTGGTGGTTGCTAGAAGGGAAAGGGGGGCATGGATGAACTAGGTGAAAGGGATCATGATGAGCCCTGAGTAAGCTATGGAACTGATGAATCATTTTGTTGTACACCTGAAATTAATATAACACTGTATGTTAATTACACTTCAATTAAAAAAAAAAAAAAGAAAGAAGAGAAAACTAAACCCAAAGGATGCAGAAAGAAGGAAATAATAAGGAGGAAAGTGGCGATCAGTGAAATAGCAAACAGAAAAATGACAGAGAAAATCAATGTAACCGAAACTGGTTCTTTGAAATGATGACCAACAACTGGCAACTGTTAGCAAGACTAAACAAGGAAAAAAGAAGACACAGATTACCAAAATCAGGAATGAAAGAGAGGACACCACCTCTAACTTTACAGAAATAAACAGGATTTTGAGAAAATACTATGAGAAACTGTATGCAAACATTAGAAAATTTGGATAAAATGGGAAAATTCCTAGAAAGATGCAAAATACTGAAATTGACTAAAAAATTAATAGCAAGTTTGAATCAACCTATAATCGGAAAAGAGATTGAATTAGTAATTCCAAAATTTCCCACAAAGGAAAGTCCAGTCCCAAGTGGCTTCACCTGTGAATTCATCAAACATTTAGAAAGAATTAACAGCAATTCTGCACAAACTCTTCCAAAAAATAGAAGAGGAGGAAACACTTCCTAACTCATTCTCTAAGGCCAATATTACTCTGATACCAAAACCAAAGACATCATAAGAAAAGACTACTATAGACCAATATCCTTTAAAAACATAGATGCAAAAATCCTCAATAAAATACTTGCAAACTGAATCTAGAAGCATACAGAAAGGACTACCTTCCATGGCTGTGGGATTCAACCCAGATATGAAAGTTGATTCCGAAATAGAAAAATCAGTCAATGTAATACACTATATTAGTTGAATAAAGAAAAAAAATCACATCATATCAATAGACATCGGAAAAATATCTACTAAAATCCAAAACCCTTTCATGACAAAAAAAAAAAAAAAAAAAAAAAAAGCACTCATGATAAAAACACTTATACAAGTGTTAAGACTTGTACATTAAAAACTACAGAACAAAGGGGTGCCTGGGTGGCTCAGTGGATTAAATCCTCTGCCTTCAGCTTGGGTCATGATCCCGGGGTCCTGGGATCGGCTCCGCATCGGGCTCTCTGCTCAGCGAGGAGCCTGCTTCCCCCCGCCTCACCTCTCTCTCTGCCTGCCTCTCTGCCTGCTTGTGGTCTCTGTCTGTCAAATAAATAAATAAAATCTTAAAAAAAAACCTACAGAACAGTGGCTGCCTTAAGCATCTGCCTTCAGCTCAGGTCATGATCTCAGGGTCCTGAGATTGAGCCCAGCGCCAGGCTCTCTGCCCAGTGGGGAGTCTGTTTCTCCCTCTCCCTCTGCTGCTCTCCCTGCTTGTGCTCTCTTGCTCACACTCTGTCTCAAATAAATAAATAAAAACTTTTTTTTAAAAAAACTACAAAACAATGTTGAGAGAAATTAGAGAAGATCTAAATAAACAGAGTAACACTCAATCTTCATGGATTGGAAGACACAGTATCGTTAAATGGAAATTCTCCCCAAACTGACCAATAGATTCAATGCAATCTCTATCAGAGTGTCAGTAGGCTTTTTTTTTTAAATACAGATACTGATAGGCTGACCCTAAAATTTATATGAAAAATTTTATATGAAAAATTATATGAAAATCTAACAGACCCATACTGGTCAAAGCACTCTTGAAAAAGAACAAAATTGGAGGACTTATACTTCCCAATTTAAAAATTTACTAGGACGCTACACTTATTAAGTAGAAAAATAACTTGACCAGTTGACATTAGCTATCCATTGTCACTAGCCAGCCCAGAATTGTCAGGGTGGGCCCAGGAATGAAATGACCAGAGTGCAAACACAGAGTCTGCATATGGGCCCAGCAGCATGAACTCCCACTTACCAATACCAAACTAGCTATCACTACCTCTCAGTGTCCACACCATTAGCCACAGAGACCAACTCTGTGCTCCTGGGGTGGTACTATTCCACAAAGAGAGCACCTAGACCCTTGGTTTTAAATTGACTATAATCGGGCCCTCCCGTACTGGACGGGCAGACAGTTCACATTGACAGGGATAGATCCAATGAGTTTTCCATTCCTGCTGGCAGAGCCCCAGCCAGCACCACTATCCTGGGGCCTACAGAATGCACAGGCATGGACCAGAAGACCCAATTCACAATGAAAGAGGTGTGGGAGTGGACCCATAACCAAGGGACCTACAGGTTATATAATATACCAAACTTGAAAAAGCAGCCAGCCCCAGAAGAGTGTTGGAATGGCTTTCTAAAGACATAGCTGAACCACGAGCTTGGAGATAATGCTTTGAAAGGATGGAGAGCCGCCCCCAAGAAACGCAGTGTATGTATTAATTAAAGACCTCAATATAGTGCTGTGTCCTCACTGGGAAGAATAAACGGATCATGAACTAAGGAGTAGCAGCAGGTCTGGCCCCACTTAATATGACGCCCAGTGACCAACTGGGGAATTTAGTACTTTCTATTCCTTCAACTCTGAACTCTGCAGGGCTGGAGGTCCCGTTTCCCAAAGGGGACACAATCCAGGGAACACAGCAAATGTCCTGTTGAACTATAAGACAGAGCTGATGCCAGGGCACTTTGAACTCCTTGTGCCAAAGGACCAGCAGACAAGAAGAGTCATGATACAGGCAGAGATAATGGACCCTTATTGGCAGAAGGACGTAGGACCTCTTTTTCACAAGGGGGCCAGGAGGAATTACGTGTGGAACCCACATGATCCATTTGGGTGGCCTTGTGCCATTGAACGGACAAGTACAGATTGAGAAGGGTGTGATTTCCAAGGTCTCAGACCACTCATCAGTAAAGGTTTGGGCCACACCACCAGGTAAACCACCAAGATCTGCGGAGGAGATAACGGAGGATGAGGTGAATGTTGGATGGATAGTGGAGGAGGGCGAAGGTGAGTGACAGGTGCAGCCCCAAGACTGGCTGCAGTGGCTAGGGCGGGAGGTCATCCCACCAACCTCCGGCTTCTGAGTTCTCACAAAAAGGTACATGGGAACCATGGAGCAGGTGCTCCCGGAAACTGCGTGGAGAAACGGATCTGGGAGAAGCAATGGGAGAACTCCAGCAGTCACGAGAGTCCTTACAAAAACCCTGTGAATAGCCTGAAAAATATCCTAGGTCCCTGATGCTCTAAGTGTTGTACACACCCACTGCACTGAGTCAGAATGACTAAGTCTTAGGGCTTACAGATGGGCCAGCTTTAAGAACACGCAGAAACTAGTCGTATGCCTCGCTCTCAACCTCAGAAAACACCACCACCACCACCCCAACACATAAACACATAAATTATTTGAATTCCTCAGAGATGACATCAAAATTATATAGAGATAACTCTCTGGGATTTAGAATTATAGTGATTTTATTTTAGTTCCTTTTTTTTCTGTAATTGTGGGAAATCGGCAAGTGGAACATGATATATAGTTAAAGGAATAATGGGCAAGAGGTCAGAAAAATTGATCCCAGCTCTGTTACTAAGCAGATGCGTGAGCTTTTGAAGAGTCTGTTTGCTCTCTGGGCTCACTTTCTTCACATGTAAGACTAGAAAATTGGATTAGATTATCTCCAAACCTCCTTTTTAGTTCTAAGTAAGATTCTTTGGACAATCCATATGCCTTCAGTCCAACCAATAGAATTACAACATCACACATACTTCTAAATGTCCACAAGGGGTCAGAATGTGCTCATCTAACAGTCTGCGAATAACTATTCTTGTAATTTTGCATTAGACTAGAAGACTAATTTTCAGGTATCTCACACATTTTAAGAACCTTCG
This sequence comes from Mustela lutreola, assembly GCF_030435805.1. Taxonomy (NCBI): domain Eukaryota; kingdom Metazoa; phylum Chordata; class Mammalia; order Carnivora; family Mustelidae; genus Mustela; species Mustela lutreola. Next base: position 121,116,433 of record NC_081308.1, on the reverse strand, counting down.
TAAATGCCCTATCAAGGACGGAAGATTAGTAGTATCTGTAAAATTTATCCTGGGCATAATAGGGACCCACCCATATAGCTTTTCCCAGACCCTCCATGTTTATTTTCTTCGGTAAACCGTCAGTTCAGCTAACTTTGTTTCCCAAATCCGTATTTTACCTATCATTCAAAAGCTGGCTCTACCTATTCACAAGAGCAAAAATAATCATCTCTGGGAATAAAACTAACACAAAATGCATAAAACCTACATGAATGCAACAATAATACTTTACTGAAGGACAGGAAAGATGGTGACGATCAATGAAGACATCTTCCATAGTCTGGAAAAGTCAGCTCTCCACGAAGTAACTGTAATCCAATGCATTTTTCTCCATTCCATTTTAAAATTTCCGTCTAGTTATTCATCCAGAAGACAAAATGGGCAAGAATGGCCTGTATGTTTTTAACCTCTAGAAATAATAAGAAAAAACGAAGAAATTACACATGCCTTACAAAATATCACAACACTTTAAGCTAGTCACTGAAAAAGTGAAATGGCGCAGGACTGGAAAACAGATCAATGGATGAGAATAGAATCCAGGGGCAGATCCTGAGGATACAGGAATTTAAGCATATGATAAAGGTTTGTTTTAAAATAAGTGACAAAAGGTTTCAGTCAAAAGTGATCACAGAATCAACTTTAATTAGAAAAATAAAATTAACTGAAATCCTAACTGCATGCCATGGTGAATTGTAAAAGAAGTAAAGATCTTTTTCTAAAAATTCAGAAATAATAGGAAAGAACAAATACCTTCTCTATGTGCCTCTTTTTCCTTTTCTGAAAGAAGAGATCATACTACCTGCCCCTAACAGGGCCATTATGAATGTTTAAAAGGCTGATGAATGGTATATTGATAAGTACTAAATTCATGTTAGCAGTATCACAGAATCTCAGTAAATATTAATGATGAATTTTTTTATTAGACTGGGAAAACACAGGACTGTGGAAGAACTCACTTGCTCCAAATCACTCATTATGTAATAGCTACAGAGGGCAGAGGAAAAGAGAGAAGGAGAAAGGGGCAGGCAAATCATAAGTGACACTTATTGAGAGAGAACAAAGTGTTGATGGAGGGAGAGAGGTGGGGGTGAGCTAGAGGGGTGGTGGGCATCAGGGCAGCACTGGGTTTGATGAGCACTGGGTGTTCTATGTAAGGGATGAGTCACAACATTCTACTCCTGAAACCAATGCTGCACTGTATGTTCACCAACTAGAATTTAAAGAAAGATCTGGAAGAAAAAAAAATAATGAGTCCAGAATTTATAACTGAGCCACAATTAGAAACTGAGTCCTCTGAATTCCAGCTCAGTCCTTTTTGCCTTTTTGCTATAAATTTCTCTCTCTCTGTCTTTTCTGTCTCTTTTCTTTCTTTCTCTCTCTCTCTGTCTTTCTGTTTCTCTTTTAATATTAGGATGTCATTTTAACACTGAAATGTTTTATTGTCTTCCACATAATAGTAGTACCAATTCATTTAGAAACTCTTAACTGGTAGACTGCTACTATAAAGTCAACAATATTTTTTTTAATATTTCTATTCATTTATTTGAGATAGAGAGCGAGCGAGTAAGAGAGCATGAGCAGGGGCAGAGGGAGAGGGGGAAGCAGGCTCCCCATGGGCAGGCAGCCCAACGTGGGGCTCGATCCCAGGACCCTGGGATCATGACCCAAGCCGAAGGCAGATGCCCAGCCGACTGAGCCATCCAGGCGCCCCCAGGTCAATAATATTTTAAAGTCAATTTGTATTTAGCTAAACATAACGGTACTTACATACATTTAAAAAAACTACAATATGTTTATTTTCTGTGATATTATTTATTCAGTCCACAGTAAATGGACTGAATACAGCTGAGGGTAAGAACCACTGAAGTACGTCCAATGACCTAGTTCATTACTACAGAGAAAGCATCAATCAGAAAAATCAAAAGACTGATCACAACATGTCAAGGAACAACCTAAGAGCCTATATCCCTATGCTACCTCTCAATAGAGACCTTCATCCTACAGGCAGAGAGGAAGCTGATAGCCTCTAGGGAAAGGCAAAAGTAGTTTCACTGATGGCAGCAGCACAGCATTTTAATAATCAAGCGACTCATTTCTCATAGGATAGAAGCAAGTCTTTGAATTTCACCTCGGAAGAGGAAGAGTAGGGATCCAAACCTAGAAGGGGCCTGTCATGGCTCCCCGGGCTCGGAGTAGTCAGAGTCAAGGGAAGAGCCGGTCGTGGTTGCCACGGAGAAGCAGGATGAAAGGCACTGGTCAGAAATTGGGGGGACAGAGTAAGAGGGCGGTAAGGGAAGAAAGGAACCGAGACATAGGGATGCCAGGGAGAGTGACACTGCATTTCCTGAGGATTTCTTACTTCGGAATCCTCCCAGGGCTAAATATCTTTTTGAAACCTTTTAAGTTGTGGGTTCAGGTTCTAGTCCACATCTGCCAGGTTGACATCAGAGACTTTTATCCACATCCCTTAATCTCTGTACCTGTTCGCCCAACCTGTGAAAGAGGACAGTGACAACTGCCGCCCATACAGTTCGGGCTCTTCAGGAGATCCAGGTAGACCGGGGATGTGACACAACAGAAGGGACTGCTGTGAGTCAAGGCATTTGTCCAGCCTGGCTTGGGCAGAAACAGCAACGAGAACCACACCGATCTTTACCCTGTGACAGGACTTTGCTTCTGTGGACAAGAAAAATAACAACCCTCCTGCATCCCACTTCTCGGCATCTGGAAATGTGGCGGATACGGACATGATGGCTGCTACAGAGCGTTCATCCGAGAAGCTGCCCTGACTTTCCATCACCCCGATTTATGACCGCTTCCGAGTTTCACAAGCAAGTAGACTATGGCCGGAAAAAAAACTTCACCTGGAGAATTTTAGAGACAAAGAAAAATACAATTTCCTGGACCGTAAATATAAATATAAAGCACTATACGTTTCACCTTTGTCAGACAGAAATTGGAAGTCTCCCATTCCCCCAGCTAGTCATTTGGAATAATCACTCCAGCAACTCCCACAAATCATACTGCTATTTTGGCCTCTTCTCTTTGAGACTTGCTTTTACCTGGAGGACCCTCTCATCATAAAACCATCCCAGCATAGATATTGTTCTGAACCAACCAGATACTGGGAAATTCTCTGACAAAGATCTTGGGGGAAATGCCACAAAAGGATAACACTGCCTCTGTGAGAATTCCTGGCCCCAAAGTTTGAATGGTATCTGCGAAAGGAGCACGAGCTTGACTCTCGGCTGAGACCGACACACATCACGTCCTCCTGGTACTATCTACACGCACTTGCTACCCCACAGCACTCTTTCATTTCCACTGCTCCAAACTGTGATCAGCAGCTTCTCGGTAGAATGAGACATCCAACAGGGCCTCAAGAAAACCCACCACTGCCTTTAAAAGTAGACAGCAGAGGTCAGCAAAGCCCAGTCTGCTCTTCTACCCCTGGGAAGACTTGCACACTCTGACATTCATATTGCAAATTTCAGGTCCATTAGCAACCAAACCTCTCTTACACGGACCCACAAAATAATCAAGAGGAGGTTTCTCCTGGATATAGAAAGTGAACATTACTAATCGCCACAGTATTGGTATAATGAGGACGAACAAAGCCGTGGCTGTTGTGATTATGCTGTAAACACAAACAACACAACAGGCTTCAGGAGACATTATTTTCAATTGAATAGGCTCCGCTCAGAATTGGTCAGGAGCAGGTGATATAATATACAAATAAACACAAAGCATACATATGATATGTATCACACTTGAATAAGAAGGCTGCAATTAAGGAAAGCCATTTAAAACTATAATTGATAATTTTTAAGTAAATATACCCTTGTAACCGAATGCAGATGGCAAACCCACTATACAGCTGACCCCTGGGCATGAAGAAGAAATAAACAGGAGGTGCATTACATGCTATTAATTATTTTCACTGCTACAGTTGTTTGCTATATAATATGGGCCAAGGGGTTAGCCTGAAGCTTCTCCTAATATATTAGTAAATAAATCTGAACAGATTTTAATTTGCTAATGGAAAGGTCTGGGCCAGTTGCAAATAAGAGTGAGGCTACTTTGTCTCCCTCATTAGCATGCAACCAGGCTTATCCTTCCCATTCATACAAAATGTTACATTTCCATAAAGTGTAGTGTAATTTGTCAGGGAAAAAACTCTGTAAACTATATTAGAATAAAGATAAATTTGTATCGTGTGGTCATCCTCCTCATAGCGTCTTCATGATAATTGCACGTCTAACACCTGCCTCCAAATAATACCACTCCGAATCTTCCTAGCACGCAAAAATGACAGGAAATAGAATAGCTGTTCCTCTTCTTTCTAAGCATCCGCACTTACAGCTGTAGCCTTTTCTTGTTGTTCACTGCCATGTCGCAGGTTTGCTTTGGTTTTGTCATACGGAAGAGTCTCCCAGCTTAGCAATTTTAAATACTTCGTCTACATTATGGATTTATGATGTTTTCAGAAAGCTGACATTAAAATAACATAACAAATCACTGCCTGCTATGTGACGAAAGCCACAGTCTGACATGCAATGACCGTTTCAAGTTACATGTTGCGGACAATTTAATCTACCTGTGGTGTGTACTTTTCAGCGCCTCCTGCCCCCACACCCAATCATTTATTTGACCCACTGAAAATAATCACTAAAATGTATGAGCTTTAAGTCCCGAATAAGGAAGAGCCAAAATCTACAGTTTTAAACCTCCATTCTCGTGTTCATTCTTGCGCTCAGCCCGGACCACAGGCGGTCTGTACACCTGCCGCAGCCCCTGTCCCTGAGCCTCCTTCTGATCTCTGCCACCGTTACTCAAGAATGACTGGGAGTCCCCTCAAGTGCCAGCCCCTCTTTGGTGCCTATGTTTCCTGCCCTGGTGCCCCACACTGTGGGGCAAGTCCTTTCAGGTATCGGGGCAGAAAAGGCCAGCTGGGCTAGCTCATTCCTCAGCTTAACTCTGGGGGTCGGAAGAGGCGTCTCATACACTAAAAGGACAGAGAGGCAGGGCTGAGCAGTAGAAATTGCTTTTCAAACAGATAAACGTACAGTCTACTTGCCAGGATTATGGCTCTGTAAGAGAAGGGTCCAAAATCACTGTCAAGGGGATTGAGGAAGGTCGACAACATGAGAAGCAAAACTGATAGAAGTCTGGGCTTATAAAATCTGATAATCAAAAAAAATCTGATAATCTAAGGACTTAAAATGACAGATAAAGCTCCTGAGACTGCCCTCGAGCTTTCATTCTTACATTTATATTGATGGCTCAAACCTACATTTCCAGTCCTGAGCTCTCACACAAAAAGTTAATATTGTTTTGGTGTTTTCAGGTTTTAGAAAATGCTTTGCAGGGGCGCACGGCTGGCTCTGTCGGCAGAGCATGCGGCTCTCGGTCCCGAACCCCACCTTGGGTATAGAGGTTACTAAAAAATAAAATCTTTAAAATCTGTGTTGAGGTTTACTGTTGGGTAAGATGCTCATCATAGGACTGTGAAGCTGGCCGGCTCAGAGAGATGCAGTGCCTTGCTTCAAGTCACTCAGGAGGGATTTGGGTACTGGCCCAGTGACCCCAAATCCCAAGCCCTTTCCACAGCCCCATGTGGCTTTCCCCCAACCTTAAGTCTCTACGAGCTGTGGCGCAAACTACCTCACCTACTTTGCTCTACAGCTTTGGTGTCCGAATGAGAGACAAACCAAACTTTGTCTTGGACTAATTTGGATTGGCTGAGAAAGAAAAAATAACTTTTTTGATGATTCTACCATGTAGTAACTGCAACAGAGGCGGGAAAACTTAAGCAAGCCCAGGTAACAAGACACTATTCTACTCGCCAGGCACAGGGTCCCTTTGCCCCTGAGGACTCCTCGTTTCACCTGCTACTGCCTACAAAGACAGAGGACTAGAGGAGCTCAAGCGTCAGTCCCTGTAATTACAACGATGCCTCAAGGATGATTCCAACGTACGCCACAATCAGGCACTTTCAGGTCCAAGTATCTGCTCTATTTGGTATGCTACGGAAGAGAATCAAACCACAGAAACCACAGCACTTTGAACTTTAAGGCATCATTATACAGGTTGCTTTAAAATACTGTCTGCTAACTGCATTTCCCCTGGGAAGGCAGACAGTTATTATGAACTTCGCTGGTACCCCCACTATACAGATGAAGTACTGAAATCAAGCGGGGAAGGACACCGAATTCAGAGAGCGTAGCTGAATACTTCACTTTATAGTTCAGAAGATGTAAACTTGGCCTTGGTCAAGGGAGCCCAGATCGTGACATTCAAGAAAGGAAGTTAGCCAGCCTTTCAACAAAATAATTGAGGCAAATACAGGACTTCCCCACTCTTAGATAATTGTCTCAATTCTCCACCTCACTTTACATAGAAAAATGAAAATGATGCCATCGTTTTAAATAACCAGCACTTACAGAGTTCTAAGTCTCTACTCCATTTGTTTGACCTTTATAAATTATGGATGAATTTTCTGCCTTTGTCTCCATTGCGAGAGCTATAGAAAGCTCAAAAATCCAAGAAATTTGCAGTCTGGAAGGAAAAAAAAAGTATAACATAGTAAATTTGACATCTTGGTCAGTAGCTTACGTTATTCAAAACCTGAAGGAACTGTTCTCAAACCCAAGAAAATTAAAGGTAGTTGGAACCTAAGCCAAAAGGATTTGCCAGTAGTTTGACTAATACACTTCAGTAGTGTACAAAAACACGCAGAGTAGGTTGTAATTACAAATGCCACACATATCCAGAAAACGTTCCAACCACTTTTATTAGGAGGGAAAAAAAGGGCTTAGAAAACTCTATTGCTAGAAAAAGTGGTAAGATAAACCCTCCTCGAGTCACTTTGTCAAGACATTCGTGTGTCCACCACCAATTTAAACATTCTCTCCCATAGAAATCTGAAGATGCCTGTTCACCAACCGTCTTTCCAAACCTAACAACTATCTGCCAGAAAAGGAAATTTACAGATATTAGTGACAAGGACAAAAATCATCAAGGGAGGCCTAATACTTCTTCCATTTCACTGTAGGAATGTCAGAAGCTGTGGGTTTTACACAATTCCCAGCACACTAGCTGCTACCTCACTCTATCTTGCCCTGATGCTCAGCATTTCCTAAGTGACGATTCTTTTTTTTTTTTTTTAAAAGATTTCATTTATCTATTTGACAGAGAGAGAGAGCTCATAAGTAGGCAGAGAGGCAGACAGAGAGAGAGCAGGAAGCAGGCTCCCCGCTGAGCAGAGAACCCAATGCGGGGCTCAATCCCAAGACCCTGGGATCATGACCTGAGCCGAAGGCAGAGGCTCCAACCCACTGGGCCACCCAGGTGCCCCCCAAGTGACGATTCTTAACTTACTCTATAAATATCTCTAAACCTTCTATTGATATTTTAAACACTTAGCCAATTTAAAGGAACCCCTACTTTTGAAGGGGAAACTTCATCATGCGCCCTTTCTCTCTTTCTTGAGGCTGCTTGAAATTGGGAAAAATATGGGCATGTTATTTTATTTTCAAAATACAAATATTAAATATAAGGTTGTCAACTGAAACCATAAAAATTACGGTCATTTCCGCTCATTTTTCTGATTTCTCCACCTACTGTTAAAAGAATAAAACCAAACTTGAAGAGGCCAGTGTCCGGTGTGGCATGGGTTAAAGCCGCATATTCAGGTAACCTCACAGTTTAGAAAAAGACAGAGAAAAACTCCCTCACACCTCCAGCACCAGTCCTGAGGGCCAGGACTCCCTCCTTAGAGACGCACGGAAATAAAAACCCCTTCCACGCTAGTTGTAATTCATTGAGCGGGGCCGAAGTTTACTGGCTGTTTACCAAGTGCCAGGTACCATACTAAGCACGTGCCCGTACTGTGCGATTTCAGCCTGTCACTAACAGGAAGGCATTATCATCTCCATTTGACGATAAAGGAGCGGAAACAAACAGCCTAAGATCACACATCCAGGAAGCAGCTACAATGGGACCCCAAGTTGGAGGGGCTCCCCTTTGCTGCCACGCTCCTCAGCCTCTTTGATGGCAAACACGCACTCGGCGCTTTCTGACTTGTATCTTCAACATTTAGCAAGTGGCTCGCAGCCACTCTGTCAAGGCTCTTGTCATCTCTGCCGACCAAGAGGTTAACTAGTCTGTTTGAGGGCTTCAGAGAGGCAGAAACAAGAGTGGCGCATGGCAGAGCCCCCGGAATCTGGAGTCCAGTACGCCTGGACTCGCGTCCCCAAGACCCCGCAGGAGCTACAGACTCTGTGACCTTGGGCAAATGGCTTAACCTCTCGGGGCTTCATTTTCTTCACATGCCCAATGGGTTTTGTCGTCCAGCCTTATTGTCCCCACAGTGTCACTACCCCTGAGATAATGCATGTGAAGGTGATTTGTTAACTGCAAAGTGACGAACTGGGATTCTTCACGTGGGGTCCGCAGACGGGCTATGGGAATATCTGTTGAACACCTTGAGAGGATCTGCGAGCTGTGCTTGTATGTGTGTATGAGCTTTTTCTTTCTTCTGGGAAGACTGGCCACGGGTTTCATGAGACTGCCCCCAAAGCAGGTGAAAAACTGCTCCAGTACATAAATACCGTTTTAGCTTTAGGTGACGAGAAGGTAAGAATTCTCTTTATTGGAGACCAGTTTATCTCCCTAGAGTTTCTTCCCATACCTCTTGGGCCTCGTTCTCTGGCTCCACGCTAGGGGTTTGCCCTCCCTGGCTCCCTCTCCACGCCTCAGGCTCTCATTCACCCCTTCATTCATTCAACCCATATATTTTTTTAAGATTTTATTTATTTATTTGACAGACAGAGATCACAAGTAGGCAGAGAGGCAGGCAGAGGGGGTAGGGCAGGAAGAAGGCTCCCTGCTGAGCGAGGAGCCTGGGATCATGACCCGAGCCGAAGGCAGGGGCTTTAACCCACTGAGCCACCCAGGTGCCCCTCATGCAACCCACATTAAAGGCCAGATTTCAGCCCAAGTGGTGCACTGGGTACTAGGGATATGGCAGGGAACACCACTCGCTACCTCGTGAAATTTCAGAATCTAGTGGAGAAGACAGATAAGATTTGGGTCTTGAGAGCAGCAAGAGAGTGTTGTGGATAGATGAAATGTGGAGTACACAGGAGCACTGGGGATGCCTGTGTCCTTGTCAGGGAGGAAATGCTGAATTCTTTCCCTAGCCTCGTCACTTTTCTCCCCATGCGATTAGTTTGTCCAGATGGTCCCTTTAAAGCAAACCACAAAAGACAGACGGGAGTATTATGATCTTCCAAGCAAGCAGCACCTCTGTCATTACAGACCCTCAACATCAATGAATTCATCCTTACATCAAATCACGTCTTTCCTCAATTCTGAGGCTTATGGCTTTTACACTTTTGTGTCTGAAAGAGAGAAGTAACTGTATACACTTAACGTAAAGCATTTTCTTTCCCAACAGAGGTCTTTTGGGATCAGTGATGCAAGTTGTAAGCAACAGATGACATCTTTGAACAGTGGAACTAGGATAAATTCTTGGGCGATCACATCTTGCACTCTCGACTCATGTATGATGAAGCATGAGCTCTTTATAATGTCAGACAAGGCCTTCAACAACTGGACCTCTGGCCAATTCTCACCACATGCTGTCTTGAACCCTATGCTCAGGGCCTTCCTAATTATTTTCCCATGACAGGTGATGGTTTCCCACCTCCAACGGCTACCTATTAGCATATCTTCCCCAACTAAACTGTGAGCATTCCCCAGGGCACTACCATGCCTAATTCAGCTCCCAATCTCCAGCAGTTTCCCCAATATAGGTGTGCTAAAGTGTGAAGGAATACAGTAACCCATGGTCTTACTATGGACTAGAACCCTCAACCCCTTTTCCCATGGGTTGCTAGGCTTGTATCTTCTACCCTGTATTTGTGCGACAGGTTTCAAGACCTAGCTCACATCCCAGCCTGTCTATGAAGCCTTTCCTAATTCTCCCTGCCCAGAAAACACCCCTCTCTTCTCTGAATTCGCTCCTGGCACTCCATGAGGCTTAAACAACAGTTCATCAGCAAGCAGAATCAAGTTTCACTAGAATCCTGGTTCCCGGGGGCTCTGTGAACAGGGCTCATACAAATACTACACTCTATATAGCACTCTTTTTTTAAGATTTTATTTATTTGACAGAGAGAGATCACAAGTAGGCAGAGAGGCAGGCGGGGGGGGGGGGGGGCGGGGAAGCAGGATTTCTACGGAGCAGAGAGCCCGATGCGGGGCTCAATCCCAGAACCCTGGCATCATGACCTGAGCCGAAGGCAGAGGCTTAACCCACTGAGCCACCCAGGCGCCCCTCTATATAGCACTCTTAAAGAGATTTTAAAGATTCAAAATAGCCCCAAGTGTGTGGATGATCATGACCTTACAGACACTACTGCCGTGCAGGAAGGCATCCACAACCACGGCACGTCCACAGAGCTGCGTGAGTCAAACCTCATTGCCCTGAGAGCATATGCTCTCTCAAATACTCTCTCAACCAGATTCGTACCCTTGGAGAAGTTTCTCCGTCCTTTGACGTTTTAAGCAGTTGGTGTGCTCCACAGAGTTCAGCCACAGTGAGACACGGTGTCTTGTTTTACTCCAGGTCTTGTAAATTCTTACATTTACAAACTCAAAGATAGCCATCACAATTGTTATGTGACATAATCTTGCGGGGTCTTCCTAGTTTAGGCAGAGACTCATGCCTTCGTCTTCTAGATCCGCATACCCTAGCTGAGGTCTGGGGCCAAACATATGTATGGGGAATAAATAAACGAGGTGATTTGTTTTGTATTTGTTCTTGTTTGTCTTTGGCATTAATAACTGATCAATACAATCTTTACAAAAATATCAGGGATAAAGGAATCATTTGAGGCTGGCTTAGTTAGGTTTAAGCCCCAGGAGGGACTCACACAAACTCAGCTGATTTGTGAGGAAGTCATCTCATCACTGACCAAGAAACCCCATTATTCCTCAAGGTCACAAGGGAGCAGGAAGTACTCAGGAAGAGCCCGGAGTAGGTGAAGGGAATCCCATCTTACATTTACAAGTGTAAAGTCCAAGGTTGGGTACCTGGTATAGTAGGAAATTACTTTAAAATCACAAAAAGTCATCTGTAACTTCAGTAACCCTAAGTGGGAGTGCAGAAAGCAAAAAAGGAGACTTCGGGAGATTGAAGAAGAAACTTCAAACTTCTCTCCCTGTCTTCAGCCAGGTATCTGCTTGAAGTTATCAGGGAAGAGTTTTAATTTTATAGTAGCTAGAGTGGGACTTTCTTTAATTCTTGTTTTAAAGATTTATTTATTTATTTGAGAGAGAGAGAGAGAGAGAGAGAGAGAGAGAGCACGCACATGCACGTGCATGAGTGGGGGGTGGACAAAAGGAGAGAATCTTCAAGCAGACTCTCCAATGAATGGAGAGCTGGATGCAGGGCTTGATCCTACAACCCATGAGATCATGACCTGAGCCAAAACCAAGAGTCATATCCTTAACCAACTAAGCCTCCCAGGCACCCCTAGAGTGGGACTTTCAGTTTTACTCAATTAAGAAAAAAGTATGTAGGTTTTTGGAAAACAAGGTAGAATGGTCCAACTTACCTACCTGTCTCTGAAAAATACTCCTGGGGCTGGAATTGAAGGGATCTCCCAGTTCAAGGCCATTGTGCTTGGGCAGAGATGATGGATCATGCTACCAAATGGCTAACTCACTGAACTAGGAGAGCAGAGACATGAGTCTCTTCTTGACGGTGCTACCAATCCTCGCCCAACACCCACCCCAAAAATGTGATGAGGCTTCTTCTTCTTCTAGTAGAATGTGAAATTCAATAACCCCCTCCCCTGGATTAGAAGCAGTTTATGACATAGGATCTTACAAGATCCTTAGCCTCCTTGAAGCTGTGCCCTGGGCAAAAAGATCTGCCCTGAGATTTCTGGGGAAAATGAAATGACAGCACCTGCAGCCTCACAGAAGGCCAGTTTCAAATACAGAATGCTCAAATCCCTAGTAGTGCTGAGTCAGAATGTGGCAGTGAGTGGAGCACCAGCCCCTTGTCCCCAGACCACCCCTGCCTCTCCTCCCACTCTGACCCAGGCTATGCCACATGACGATTCTCATGTCCTCCCATACGGACACCCAAGACTGAATGTTCAAGCTCCAACCATTATGATCCAGAATTCTGTTTCTAGGTACATCTGTGTTGAAATCATATGTCCACACATAACTGTCTACACAGATGTCCACAGCAGTGCTATCTACAGTAGTCAAAAGGTGGAAACAACCCAAATGTCCATCAACTGATGGTTGGAAAAATAAAATGTAGGGTATCATACAATGGAATATTACTCAGCTATTAAGAAGAATGAACTTCTGATACGTGCTACAACAGCAATTAACCTTGCAAACACACAAGTGAAAGAGGCCAGTCATAAAAGACCCAATAATATATGATCCCACTTATATGAAATATTCAGAACAGGCAAATCCATAGAGACACAAACCCGATTCATGGTTTCCAGGGACTGGGGGGAAGGAGCAATCAGGACTAGGAAGCGACTGCTTAGTTGGTATGGGGTTTTCCATTTGTGGTGATGGAACAGTTCCTGGAATTAGGCAGTGGCGATGGCTGCACAACATTGTGAATGTACTAAATGCTTACTTCAGTCCATTCAGGCTGCTACAACAAAATCCCACACACGGGATAACTGGCAAACAAGAGAAATTTATTTCTCACGGTTCTGGAAGCTGGAAGTCTGAGATCAAGGCACCACATGGCTATATTCTCAGTAGGACCCTCATCCTGGTTCTTAGCCAGTGCCTTTTCGCTGCGTCGTCACATGGCCGAAGGGACTCGACATCTCTCAGGAACCTCGTTTATGAGAGCACCTCCACTCTTATGACTGAAAGCATAAACCTGATACCATCATCTTTGGGGACTGGGATTTCAACGTCTGAGTTTTGGAAGACACACTCAGAGCATAGCGATGCCACTGAATTTTTCACTTGAAAATGGTTAAAATGGTAAATTTTATGTTATGTGTGTTTTTATCACAATTTTAAAAAGAATCGCAAACTCATTTATGCAAAAGTTCTGATGACAGATTTGAAAAACAGCCTACATGTGTATGGTGAAAGCAGCTAACATTTGCTGAGTTTTAACCAAATATTAATTACTTGATTATCTACTGACTTTCACAACTACCCTGTAAGGTATGCATTTTTATCCCCACTTTAAAGGAAAGAAGACTAGGAAGTAAACTGTTTTATCTAAGGTCATATAAATCGAAGTAACAGCATGAGAATTCAAGTCCGGATCTGACTGACTCCCGTCTATACTCTTGACCATAACAAAGAAAGAGATAATGTGGAAGAATTCAGAGCATCTGTCAGCAGCTCAAGAAGGTCTGGAGGACAGATTGCCTCCCACATCAGGAATCTAGCCCACCTGCACATTCTACAACTCAAGCAGTGGTCTCCAAACTTCTGTAATCTCTACCCTTACCAGTGATAATATCTGAGCATGTGCTCCTAATATACATATATATATTAAATTATATGCTTGGACCACTGGCAAATCACATATTATAACTATTACTGAAGATCCATTTATTTCTTATTAAGATCGAAATAAATGCAAATTTTCATATTTCCTTTCTACTCCCTGGATGGATTATCTTACCCACTCTGGAGACCACTGTTCTGGAGAAAGCAAAGTCTTAGCTCTAGCCACATACTAAGCGATTTGATTAAAGAAACGTTATTGATGACTAACCTGTCACAAGACACCTTGCTTGCTTCCACAGATGGCTCATAAACAGGACACTCGCCCAGTTTCAAGTTACTCACAGTCTAGTCGGGAGCCAGTTGTGTACCCAGATAAAGCCCATCTAACGCAGACTGGGCTAAGTACTAGAGATACAGGTTAAATTCAAAAGCCCTTTAAAAGCTGATTATTAAAGAGTTTAAAAAATAAGTTCTAATGTCAATTTGGGTTATAAGGGTTTTTTTTTTTAAATGACGTGGCTAGAGACAGCTTAGAAGTTAAAATAATCATTTATCCAAAACTTAAAATATACCACCTTTGGGTACACTCCACATGGAATGTGTGTATGTGGGTATACCCATGTGTGTATAAGACATACTAATACATGCATGAAGTGCGGATGCATGAACTAAGGATGCATGAACAAGAGAACTTGACTTTAGAAAAGGAATGTTAGCATTCATACGATTTTTATCCTCTGGAGCTGTTGATCATAAAGTTCGATAGTTCGTTTGAGATGTGGGTTTTATCGTTCTCATGTACCTGGTAAATAAAACTCTTTTGAAAAAATATGACTGGGCAATCACTAATGTATTTTAAATAAACTGAACATACTATGTCCCATTTACCACTTCCTCATGGAGATAATTTATAAGTCCTTGGAAATTTAGTAGACTTAGAAAAAATTTCCCAAATAAATACTTTCTCTGCTCTGGCTTAAAAATAAACTCCAATATGATTTATGAAATGTTCTTATTTCTGCAAGGTATTGTGATTTCTGAAATAATGAAGTGCGGTACTTGAAAATCACATTTAATTTACTCTGAGGGAAGCAAGCTAATGCCTTGTGAGGTTGCTGGGGAAACAGAAAAGCTTCTTTAGGTCAGTGTTGTAGCAGAGAAGTAAGCTGATATTTCACAATTTATTCATGGTCATAGCTCTAAATTCGTTCCTCATTTTTAGCAAAATATTCCTAATTTCACATTAAATATTCACATACCCCTTTAATCTGGTCTTATTTTTGGTAGCTGATGGAGATTTGTAAATCAAAAAAAAATTTGAGAATTTAAGCTGTTCTTTATCACAATCCCTGTACACTTTAAGTTATTTTCCTAAAGCCCAATTCAATAAAAAAAATTACATCCGGTTTCGGCACCAGAGAAGCTCATTTTGGGCAATGGAAGCCCATTTATCATTAAACTTTTGGACAAAATAAAATAAGGGCCCTGGGCTTACAATGACTCTAATTATTCAGGTAATTCACAAAAGCCCTGATTTATGCTAAATACTTAGCTTTAATTAGCCAGCGGCTACATAAAGGAAGGGGGGAGGTGGTAATAAGATAAGTGTTGGAAAAAGGACATATGTGGCAGTCACTATTAGTTGCTTTCCCAACACCCATTTTCCTCCCCCTTTCTCCTATTGAGGCAGAATTACCTCTCACTATATACCCACATTCTAACCCTCTCTTGCAGCTAAGAATGAGTATGTGACTATTGCTTATCTGGCAACGGAACCTGAGACAAGTTGGCTAGAGGTTTTCCTGCATAATACAAGAAAAAATAAGAAATGCCCCCTCTTTCCCTTCATCAAACATAGGTTTTTCTGCATATGATATCTGGAGCTGCTGCAGCCATTTTGCAACCAAGAGGGGAGACACCATCACTCTGAAGATGCTGAGGATGACATAGAGTCAGAAAGATTGTAGAAAGATTAAAGAGTAGAAAGACTGGGAAAAAGAAAAAACACAGCTCTAGGACATTACTGAGCCACTGGATTAAGTAGTTCTAGAACAACCTACCTCTGGATGTGACATAATAAAATGTCCTTTTTAGGGACTTTAGGTATCCTTTCAGCCACCTTTAGATGGGTATTCTGTTAATTACAGCCAAAAGGATCATACCTTATAAAAACAGGATTCATTTTTTCTGTATACTGGGAAAAACTTTTATAATTTATGGAATCTAATGATTTTAAAGTTGGTAGGAGAATCATCTGCAGGATTTGTTTTCCCAAATGACACGTATCTTCCGACCCGCACACAGGTAGGAGATGGCTGCTGTTAAAAGTGAGACACTTCACCGATGAGATGCCATCGCGCGAGTGTCTTAGCAAAGACACAGACAGACTGACAGTGAATCATGTCCATCTTACCTACTCTCGTGCCCTCGTTTTACAGATGAGGAAACTAAAGCCCTAGTGAGTTTTTTAAGGTCACCCAAAGCAGTCTTCAAGAAGGGTCAAAGTGCTCAGGGAGTTTTAGAGGAGGGAAAGAACACATCATCCTCAAAGAGCAAACAAAACCAACCGGCGTGACTTGCTATTTAATGCTCAGCTTTTCTGAGAATATCTCTGTGCAGGCAGCAGAGAGCCCTGATGAATCTTTTTGTCTGCTTATCAAGTTCAAACTCCTCTGCCTGCCATTCAAGGCCCCGGCAGCCTGGCTTCTCTCCAAAAGTCCTACCGCCTTTCTGCCGGCTCTTCACCACTCCCTTGCTCTTTGGTATTTCGTGAACATACCAGGCTCATCTGACCAGCCTCCTCCCCAACTTCATATGCCGTCCATTTTTACCTATTGGTCTTCCAAATCCTATCCGTCCTTCTAGGTGTCACATAAACACCACTTTGCGTTTCATTTGATGGTGACAACAACAAATTATTCTTGTAATTTCTGCCTTTATACAGGTACGACATAGTACTTCGCTCAAAACTTTAAATTAAATTTAAAAACTAAAATAAAATAGAAGGGATAGCAAGTAAAACTGAACCCATTGCACTTGTGATCAATGTACCTAACCATGAAGCATAAAACAATTTATGTCGGGGCGTCTGGGTGGCTCAGTGGGTTAAAGCCTCTGTCTTCAGCTCGGGTCATGATCTCAGGGTCCTGGGATCGATCCCCCCATCGGGCTCTCTGCTCAGCAGGGAACCTGCTTCCTCCTCTCTCTCTGCCTGCCTCTCTGCCTACTTGTGATCTCTGTCTGTCAAATAAATAAATAAAATCTTAAAAAAAAAAACAATTTACGTCTCTCTGATTTTAAGGGCATCAAAAACATCTCAGAGCAAACTGTATTTTGCTTGGATTTATCACATATCATATGACATGTCTCATATGAACCAAATTACAGGGGGGAAATAAAGTGAAAAGAGCAGGGCAGTGACTCCGCTCATTTATATCATATCATGGCAGAGCTGAAAGCTTCACTGACAGCCTCACCATACACATCGGGAAACTGAGGTCGAGAGAAGAAATGTGGTTAGCTCCTCAGCCAGCGATCTTTATGTTTATCTGGGGATAAACATGGGATTTAGGACCTCAATAACGACCATCTACAAGTCTTAGAACTTGTCACTGTTCCACCTATCTAAACTCATTGCCTTGGCCAAATGCACAACGCCAGGGCCAGGAGCCTTGATCTTTTATCCTAACTTGTTTTTTTTTTTTTTTTTCCCAGAAACTTTACCTATTATCACCTGTTCCTCATACTTTCAATACTAATAGCATCAACATAAAAGTAAGACATCGATTCTCTTGTCACAATAAATAGGACTTCAAGTAAAAAGCAGGTAACAACAGTAAAGGGACTGAACTTTGTGAGTCCCTAAGTGATATAAACCTCCCAGTGTCAGGGGAGACAATGCAAAGTGAAGTTACTGTGACTCTGCTCTTAGATGAGATAAGTCCAAAGTATACAAATAGAAGCACAATTGCTTTGCAGAAAATTTACTGTACTTCACTGGTTCAGTTCTAGATTCTGGTTCTAGGTCTACTTCTGGCTTGTTTGTGACTCTGCTTAACAGTTGTCCTTTTAGAAAAGAAAAGGACTGGTCTAGACTGAGGTTTCTCAAACCAGACTCTGTAGACGTATTAGGGGAGAATGTTGCTATTAGAATATTCCAATGTTGTTTTTCCCATCACTTTGATCATTTATTTTAAAGTTTCCAAAGGTAGAGTCTTATAATGAAGCACTGCCATGTTATTTTTCTGTCCATTTATGTGTTTGTGTTAACAGTTGAATGGTAACCAAGTAGAGTGTTGTTGTAATTGTTAAAAGCCAGACAAAACCCCCACAAAGGTGGGCGTATTAGACAAAAGATATGTTCCAGCTAAACAAAAGCCCGGTATATGATGCAGGTGTCCTCCTTTGACTAGAAGAAAGGAGTGGGAGAAAGTAATTATCACACATGTTCTAAGTTGATACCTAGTTTTATGTGCATGTTTAAAGATATATATTTATATGTAGCAATATATTATATGTTAAACTATACATTTCCTTTATATTATTATACTCCTACTTTAATAGCATTCTAAAAATAATTTAAGTGACACTGGGGGTCAGTCAGAATTTTTCCCCTTTTAAAAGTGGTCTCTACATTACTCAGTTGAGAAAAACAGGCTTAGATGGTCTCAGCCCCTTGTGGCTATGACATCCCATGCATCCATCAGAACTAAATCAGAGATCCTATTTACAGCGCCCAAGTGAAGTGAAGCGGAGAATTGGTGAAAAAATAATAATACTGATATGTTGAAAATAAATAAATAAAAAAATCTAAAAAAATTTAATTTAACAATTAAAAAAAACAATATCCAATGAATATTCCTTCTCTTGGGGGGATATCCTCTCAGAAAACAGATGAGAAGAATGGCTTTCTTAAAATTTCCAATTAGAAACAATACCCCAAAATGAAAACAAATTGGACAGACCAGTTTCTTGGGGTTGCTTGAGATTTCTTTAGCAGTCATCTCAGCAACATTTTTCATGGAGGACAAATGCCTGACACACTGTCGCTGGCCGAGAAAGCATTAAAGAGGCTGAGAAGGAAGCAAAATGCTTCCCCTCCCCATTTCGCAATCTGCAATGCTATCTCAAAAAGTACTTTTTAAATTTTAATGGAAAACTCAATATTAGAAATCATGGAAGAAACACTCTTGTTTGCAAATTACTCCTTCATGTGGGTAGGAGTGTGTCCTGCCCTTTTCCTCCTCATTCGTCACACAGAGACCCCCCAGCCGGGCTACATCCTTGACGAGTAATATTTTTTATAATGTTCTTATAAGTGATTGCTTGCAGCATCTTATAGTCTTATCTCAGCTTGTGCAGCTTCTCATTAATATTCTGTACATATGGAAGAGTTTTCTATATCATTGTCCATTAACAAGGAGAATAATCACTCATTCAGTTATCAAGCAGTCAGCAAAGACCTGGCCTTGTGCCCTTAGTGCAAAGAATCATGGGATATCAAGAAGGTTAAATGTGGTTGACATTATGATAGTTACATTTTTTATATAATTAGAGTTCTATAACTAAGTTGATCAAAGATAAGCAAAGAAGTATTAAAGTCTTTTAGGACTTAGAGACCATATTAGGGACTCTTTACCTCTTAGCAGAATGACAAAAACCATATTTCAGCTGATACATACCAATGAGCATTCTTTTATTGAAAACAAGAAAAAGTCTTAAGTTTACATATAAATGACATATTATTACAAAATAGCTTTTAAAGAGAAGTGAGTTAAGTGATACTAAGAAAATTCAAAATTGAAATGGGACCAGGCATAAGAAGAGTCACATGAAACAGCTAAGTGACTGAACCACTATCAGAGGTCAAAGGTTCAGAATGGCCAAATTCAAAACAAAGTACTCACTTCTGCACCTTTGTGGTTATCGTTTAGCCATTCAAGGCTTTTTTCATTTCTACAATCACAGAATCTCTGTACAAATATCTGGTGAATGAAAATATTACGTCTGTACGTGTGTATCTGCAAGTGTCGGCAAGAGCAGAGGGAGGAAAAGGGCAACCCGACTTTGAGGCATGACGCCTCTGAGGAGGTGATGTGAACCATTCTAGATGCAGCTAAAAGTCAGGTTTCGGAACAGAATGGCTGCAACTCAATTATCAATGTCCTCCCAAAGGAGCCACTGAGCCCATACAGATGAGATGATAAAGATCACTAAAGTGCACTAAGCTCTTTCCTGAATCTCTGAGAAGGAAAATGATTTGCCCAAAGTGACTCAGATATTGGTGCTCTAGGATCTGAATCCATAGCCATGAGCCATAGTTCTAGAACGGGTTTGGGCTCACTACCTTTCTTCAATTCTTGGGAGATCCCTCACTCATCCACTCCCCTGAAGGAAGTCCACTAGTCCCCTATCAGAATATTTTTGGGAATTATTGTCCAGAGATAGAATATGAACCCTTAGGAATATGTTTTAGTAAGAAGTCCAAATTTCACCATTCATGTCTCAGATTTTGTTTTTGTTTAAGTTTTATTTAAATCCCAGTTAGTAAACATTTTGTGTAATATGAGTTTCAGGTGTACAATATAGTGATTCAACACTTCCATTCATCACCGGGTGCTCACCACAAGTGACCTCCTAAATCCCCATCACCTATTTCACCCATCCCCCACCCACCTCCCCTCTGTGTTCTTTGTTTTGCCTCTCTTTATTTCCCTTTGCTCATTTGTTTTGTTTCCTAAATTCCACGTAAGAGTGAAATCATATAGTATTTGTCCTTCTCTAACTGACTTACTTCACTTAACATAATACTCTCTAGCTCCATCCATGGTATTGCAAATGCCAAGATTTTATTCTTTTTTACTGCCAGCATCTGTTTCTGCCCTGAACCATGTCTCCACACTTCCTACCTTCTTTGACATGACCTCTTCTCTCCCTTTAGTTGTGGCATTAGTTCTGTCAGCCTTTAGGTTGATTTCTGGGGTGTTTAGGATGACTTGATGTTTATCTAGTTGTATTCATGGTCCTCCTACTCCACCACCATCTTCCTAGACCTGTCTCAGATTTTGTTGAT
This sequence comes from Mustela lutreola, assembly GCF_030435805.1. Taxonomy (NCBI): domain Eukaryota; kingdom Metazoa; phylum Chordata; class Mammalia; order Carnivora; family Mustelidae; genus Mustela; species Mustela lutreola. The sequence continues at coordinate 121,095,795 of NC_081308.1, read as the reverse complement.
TTGATGATGAGAGGAATGGTTATCAAATCTGACATCACATGGCTTAAAGAAATTGTAAGGAATGATTTATTTTCTCTGTAGATTTGAATGAAGAAAATAATTTCCACTTCTTTGCAAGCTCACCCTAAACTTTCTTGCTCATTAAATATACATGACTTGGGATATAAGAATTATCTCTATGTAACAAAGTATGAACAAGTCAATAATATTATTCCCATCAATCTAGGTGTTCTTTAAAAATATAATTTAGGGTGAAATTGATGAAACTGGATAGCTGAACAGATCCATACCACAGTAAAAGCATAAGCTTGTCCTCTATTTAGAGACAAAGAAATAGAAGCAGAAATAGACAAAGAAACAGAATCGAGGGGCCAGAAATAAACCCACACATATATAGTCAACTAATATTTGACAAGGGAGTCCAGAACACTCAACTGTTGAAAAGGATAGTGTCTTCAAGAAATGGCCCTTGGAAGACTAGATATTCACATGCAAAATAATGAAAGTGGACCCCTACCTTACACCACTCGCAAAAATTAACTCCAATTGGGTTGAAGACTTAAACACAAGACCTAAAACTGTAGAACTCCTAGAAGGAAAGAAGAAAAAAGTTCCTTCACATTGATCTTCACAATGATTTTTCTGGATATGCCACCAAAAGCACAAGAAACACAAGCAAAAATAAACAAGTAAATCTATAGCAAACTGAAAACCTTCAGCACAACAACAACAAAAATGATCAGGAAAACAAAAAGACAGAACGGGAGAAAATATTTGCCAATCATTTATTTGATAAGTGATTAAAATCCAAAATATATAAGGAACTCCTACAACTCGAAAGAAAAAAGAAAACAAACAAACAAACAATAATCTGATTTTAAAATGAGCAAAGGAGGGGTGCCTGGGTGGCTCAGTGGGTTAAAGCCTTTGCCTTCCGCTCAGGTCATGATCCCAGGGTCCTGGGATCGAGCCCCACTTCGGGCTCTCCGCTCAGCAGGGAGCCTGCTTCCTCCTCTCTCTCTCTTTGCCTGCCTCTCCACCTACTTGTGATCTGTCTGTCAAATGAATAAATTTAAAAAATAAATAAATAAAATGAGTAAAGGACCTGAATGGACGTTTTTCTAAAGCAGATAGACAAACGGCCAACATCACAAATCAAGAAAAAGTAAATCAAAACCACAAAGAGATATCATCCCATACCTGTTAGAGTGTTTATTATCAAAAAGAAAAGGGATAACAAATGCTGGTAATGATGTAGAGAAAAGGGGACTCTCATGCACTGCTGGTGGGAATGTAGATTGGTGAAGCCACTACAACAAACCATATGGAGGTTCCTGAAAAAATTAGAAATAAAACTACCATACGATCCAGCAATCCCACTTTTTAAAAATTTTTTTATCTAAATTCAATTTAATTAACATATACTGTATTATTAGTTTCAGAGGTAGAATTTAGTGATTCATCAGTTGTATACAACACCCAGTGCTCATTACATCAAGTGCCCTCCTCAACGCCCATCACCCAATTACCCCATCCCCCCGCTCTCCACCAAACTCCCCTCTAGCAACCCTCATTTTGTTTCCTAGAGTTCAGGGGCTCTTACGGTTTGCCTCCCTCTCAATTTTCATCGTAAAATGAAAATACAACCTATTAAAGTATGTGGAATGCAGCTGAAGTAGAACCGAGAGAGCAATTTATAGAACTAAATGCTTATGTTAGAAATAGGTAAAGGACTCAGTTCAATCATTTGAGTCCTTACCTCATGAAACTAGAAAAAAGAGCACAATAAACACAGAGCAAACAGAAAGAATGAAATGATAAAGACAAATACAGAAATCAATGAAATCGAAAATCAGAAAACAGAAATTAATGAAAAAAGTTGATTCTTTAAAAAAATTATTGAAATTGATAAACCTCTAACAACATTAATTAGGCTTAAGAAAGATAGGGGCACCTGGGTGGCTCAGTCAGTTAAGTGTCTGACTCTTGATTTTGGCTCAGGTCATGATCTCAGGGTTGTGAAATCGAGGCCCACATCAGTCTCTGCGCTTGGCATGAAGCTTGCTTAAGATTCTCCCTCTCCTTCCCCTTCTCCCCCTCCCCCTGCCACTTTCTCCCCGCCCCCCTCTCTCTCAAAACAAAAACTTAGGGGTTTCTGCATGGCTCAGTTGATTGTCTGATGCTTGATTTTAGCTCAGGTAACGATCTCAGGATCAGGAGATCAAGCCCCATGTTGGTCAATGTGCTGGGTGTGGAGATTGCTTGGGATTCTCTCTTTCCCTCTCCCTCCGCCCCTCCATCCATGCTTGTTCTCTCTCCCTCTAAAAAAAATTACAAAAAGTACATTTAAAAAAGAGAAGATAGAAATCAGCAATATCAGGACTAAAACATGAGGATAACACTACAAATCCTACAAATCCCTTACAGGATAAGGGAATATGAATGACTTTACACTTATAAATTCAGCAGATCGAACAGGTGGTTTTAAAAACTCTACCAAAATGGAATAAACAATTGGGATAGTCCTATAATCCACTACAGGAATTAAATTCATAATTTAGAGGCTCTAAAAAGAGGAACTGCCAGAGAGAAGACAGACTTTGACCTAAAACTCCCATGTTTAAATGGATCATACACCTAAATGGAAAATGGAAAATTATAGAACTTTGAGAAAAGAAAAAAACACAGGAGGAAAAACTTTGATACCTAGAGCTAGGCAAACAATTCCTAGATTTGACATCAAAAGGATGAGCAACAAAAGAAAAAAATAACAAATTTGACTTCGTCAAAATTTAAAACTTTCATGCTTCAAAAGATTCTGAGAAGACTGTGAAAACACAAGCTACCCACTGGAAGCAAATATTTGTAAACCAGGGCGCCTGGGTGGCTCAGTGGTTTAAAGCCTCTGCCTTCGGCTCAGGTCATTATCTCAGGGTCCTGGGATCGAGTCCCACATCGGGCTCTCTGCTCTTCAGGGAGCCTGCTTCCTCTTCTCTCTCTCTCTCTCTCTCTCTCTCTCTCTCTCTGCCTGCCTCTCTGCCTACTTGTGATCTCTGTCTGTCAAATAAATAAACTCTTTAAAAAATATATTTGTAGGGGCGCCTGGGTGGCTCAGTGGGTTAAGCCGCTGCCTTCGGCTCAGGTCATGACCTCAGGGTCCTGGGATCGAGTCCCACATCGGGCTCTCTGCTCAGCGGGGGGCCTGCTTCCCTTCCTCTCTCTCTGTGATCTCTTCCCTTCCTCTCTCCTACTGTGATCTCTCTCTGTCAAATAAATAAATAAAATCTTTAAAAATATATATATATATATATTTGTAAACCACACATCCAACAAAGGCTTGCAAGAAGAATATGCTTAGAACTCTGAAAACTCAACAATAAAACAAAAAAAACCCAAAATATTACAAAATCAACAAAAAATAAGAACGTACATTTAACTGAAGATGACAAAAGCAATGGAAAGATGTTCAATGTATTTAACCATCAAAGGAATGCAAATTAAGACCACAATAAGATATCACTGCACACCTATCAGAATGGCTAAAATAATAAAATGTGACACCAAACCCAGAACACAAAAATCTAAAATTGGGATGCCTGAGTGGCTCAGTGGGTTAAGCCGCTGCCTTCAGCTCAGGTCATGATCCTAGGGTCCTGGGATCGAGTCCCGAATCAGGCTCCTTGCTCAGCGGGGAGACTGCTTCTCTCTCTGCCTCTGCCTGCATTGGTGATCTTATTAAATTATATCCAGAAGGCAAAGATGATAAGAATGGAAGTTATGAAGATGCTGGTCACCCAGGAGCCCTTGATGACTGATCTGATTTCTCTTTTATTTATAATAATGTTAGATGCAATTGCCTTGTACCTCTATTACACATTAAAAACAACGAGCTGTCGAAAAATAGGGACATGACCAAATGCTGTCAAGGACACAGGGAAACTAGATCACTCATATATATTGCTGGTAGGGATATAAAGTGCTACAGCCACACTGGAAAAGAATACTACAGTTTCTTACAAAGCTGAACACGCCATTACCATAAAACTCAGCAACTGCCCTTCTGGGCATTTATCCCAGAGAATGGAATATGTACTCACACATAATGCTTAATCAGATGCCCACAGCAGCTTTGTTTACACTAGCCCCAAACCTGAAACAATCCAAATGTCCTTCAACGGGTGAATGGTTAAAGAAACTGTAAAGCTGTGGAATGTTATTCAACAATAAAAAAGGAATAGCTCCTGGGAGATGAGGAAGATGGTGGTTGAGTAGGAGGACCCTAAGCTCACCTCATTCCAAGAATACCACTAGATAACTATCAAATCATCCTAAATACCCCCTCAGAAACTGGCCTGAAAACCAACAGGACAAGCTCCACAACTAAATGTAGAGAAGAGTCCACACTGAAGAAGGTAGAAAGTATGAAGACACGATTTGGGAGGGAAATGGATCATAGCTATTGCTGTGGGAGGGAGCCATGGTCACAGAGAAGGGTGAAAGACAGACTAGCACACAGGGGAGTGCATGGGGAAAATGAATCTCCATGGCAACTGATTTAGAAATTGAAAGGGTCTCAATTTCCTGAGTTCCTACAACCAGCAGGGCTTAAAACCTAGAGTTTCAAGGGTCAAGTATGCTTGGCTCTGGAAAGCTCAGAGGGCATTGGGATTGCTCTCAGAGAAAGTATAGGGCAAACAGTCCACAGAGACACAGCATGAGGAGAGAGAGCTAAAGTGTGCCTGGGGCACACAGTGGGTAATTTATTTGCTCATCTCTGAACACATCCCAGAGAGACAGCATTCACAGGGAGACACCCCCCCTCCTGAAACAAAGGAACTGGCTAGGGTCATTTCCCTCGCCTGCCCCTCAACATAAACACCGGACCGCCTTTGGGGTGACACTCACTATTTAACTTGTTTACACGAAGCCCTACCCCCACCCTGCCCCCCAAACTCCAGAATAACCACCATTCCAAGTCATGCTTGCCTGAGGCCCAGCATGGTGAGGCCCCTCCTCCAAAAGATTGACTCAAACTCCTGCCAACGTCATGTCTCCCATTGTGGTAGTTTTGTGGAGCCTTTGCTCCAGCAATGGTGGTGATGGGTCTCATTCCAAAAACAGACCAGAACATACCTAGTTAAAGCATGTCACATTCAACAGGGACCAAACACTGTCCACAACAGGCAAACAGAGCCTTTACAGACAACTGGTCTAAAGGATAAAGCAGCCAGGACAAAACAGCAGAGCACACGCTGCACAGACAGGAGACACTCCTGGAAGCAGGAGGCCCCGAAGCAGAGGGCACTACACAGCAGGACACAACAAGGCCTCTTCTTCATAAGCCATTACCCTGAAGAACAGGAGATATAGCTGACTTTTCCAACACACAGAAACAGGCACAGAGACCCACACAAAATGAGAAAACAGAGAAATTTATCCCAAATGAAAGAACAGGACAAGGCCACAGCCAGAGATTTAAGCAAAATAGATATAAGTAACGTGCCTAATGGAGAATTTAAGGTAATGATCATAAACATACTCACTGGACTTGAGAAAAGAGTGGAAGACATGAGGGAGCCTTTAACACAGAGCTAACAGCAGAGATGAAGAGCATAATAAATGAAAGAGAAACACATATGATAGAACAAACAGAGAACAGAAGAAGCAGAGAAACAAATTAATGACCTAAAAGACAGAGTAACAGAAAGTAATCCAGTGGAACAAAAGAAAGAAAAAGAATGATGCAAAATGAGAACGGATGTAGGGAACTCAAAGGTTTCTTCAAATATAGTAACATTCATACCATAGGAGTCACGAAAGAAGAGAGAGAAAAAGGGGCAGAAAATTTATTTGAAAAAAAAAAAAATAACAGCTGGAGGCACCTGGATGGCTCAGTCGATTAAGCGCCTGCCTTTGGCTCAGGTCATGATCCCAGAGTCCTAGGATGGAGCCCCACATCAGGCTCCCTGCTCAGTGGCGAGTCTGCTTCTCCCTCTGCCCTTCCCCTCTGCTCATGCTCGCTCTCTCTCTGTCTCTCTCTCTCTGTCTCTGGCTCTGTCTCCCAAACAAATAATAAATAAATAAATAAATAAATAAAGTCTTTAAAAAAGAAAAAGTAACATCTGTCAACTTTCTTAACCTGGGAAAAGAAAGAGATATCCACATTCAGGAAGCACAGAGAACTTACACCAAAGACAACAAAAGCAGACTCACATCAAGATGTTATAATTAAATTGGCAAAATACAGTGGTAAAGAAAAAAATGTAAAAGCAATGAGACAAAAGAAGACAGTAACTTACAAAGAAAAACCCATAAAGCTGGACGGAGAGCTTTCAGTGAAAACTTCATAAGCCAGATGGGAGTGACATGATATATCAAAGTGCTGATTGGGAAAAATCTGCAGCCAAGACTACTCTACTCAGCAAAGTTATCATTCAGAAGAGGAGAGATAAAAAGTTTCCCAGACAAACAAAAACTATAGTTCATGACCACTAAACCAGCCCTGCAAGAAATAATAAAGGGGACTCTCTGACTGGAAAGGAGAGACCAAAATTGACAGTATAAAGTTAGGAAACACAAAGCAAGACAAAATGAATATTACTGTAAAAAAATCAGTCAAGAAACTCACAAAATATAAGGATATAAAATATAACAGCATATACCTAAAACGTGGGGAAGAGAAGAGTAAAAAATGGGTTCAAACTTAAACAGCCATCAACTCAATGTAGAAGATGTTATATACAAACCTAATGATAACCACACATCAAAAAACACCAATAAATACGCAAAGAATAAAGAGAAAGAAATCCAAATATATCACTAAAGAAAATAAGCAAACCATGAAAGAAAGACAAGAAAAATCAGAAAACACCTTCTGAAACCACACAAAGCAAATAATAAAATGACGATAAATATATATCTATCAATAATTACTTTGAATATAAATGGACTACATGCTCTGATCAAAAGAGATCAGAAGGGGGGGTATAGCTCAGTGGTAGAGCATTTGACTGCAAAAGAGATCAGAAGGTAACAGAATAAGTAAGAAACCAAGACCCACCTATTTGTTGCCTACAAGAGACTCATTTTCGACCTAAAGACACCTGCAGGTTAAAAGTGAGATGGAGAAACAATTATCATGCAAACATACGTCAAAAGAAAGCCTGAGAAGTGTGTAAACCTGGTGATTCACAGACCTGGGGATAAAAATATATGTATATAAAAAATATATGTTTATAAAAATAAAAAATAAAATAAAAAAAAAAAAAAAAAAAAAAAAAAAAAAAAAAAAAAAGAAAGCCTGAGTAGCAATACTTACATCAGGCAAATTAGACTTTAAAGCAAAGACTAATGAGACAAAGAAGGATACTACATAATAATAAAGGGGACAAACAATCTCAAAAGAAGATATAACAACTATAAAAGTTTATGCATCCAACAGAGGAGCACCCAAATATAAAAAACAGTTAATAACAAACATAAAGGAAATAATCGATAGTAATGCAATGACAGTAGGGGACTTTAACACCTCACTAACATCAATGGACAGATCATCTAAACAGAAAATCAACAAGGAAACCATGGATTTGAATTAGACCCTGGAACAGATGGATTTAACAGGTATGTTCAGAACATTCCATCCTAAAATAGAATACACATCCTTTACAAGATACATGGAACAGTCTCCAGAACAGACCAGATATTAGGCCATAAAACAATTCAAGAATGTTGAAATCATACCATGCCTATTTTCTGACCATAATACTATGAAACCACAGAAGTCAACCACAAAGAAAAACCTGGAAAAAACACAAATACATGGAGGTCAAATAACATGTTACTAAACAATTAATGGGTCAATCAAGAAATTAAAGAAGCAATTAAAAAGTACATGGAAACAGGGGCGCCTGGGTGGCTCAGTGGGTTAAAGCCTCTGCCTTCGGCTCAGGTCATGATCCCAGGGTCCTGCAATCAAGCCCCACATGGGGCTCTCTGCTCCGTGGGGAGCCTGCTTCCTCCTCTCTCTCTCTGCCTGCATCTCTGCCTACTTGTGATCTCTGTCTGTCAAATAAATAAATAAAATCTTTTTTTAAAAAGTACATGGAAACAAATGAAAATGAAAACACAATAGTCCAAAATCTTTGGGATGCAGCAAAAGTAGTTCAAAGAGGAAAGTTTATAGAAATACAGGCATACCCTAAGAAGCCAAAAAAAAAAAAAAAAACCCAAAAACCCTCAAATAAACAACCTAACCTTACACCTAAAGGAGCTAGAAAAAGAACAAACAAAAACCTAAAATCATCAAAAGTAAGGAAATAAATATTAGAGCAGAAATAAATAACATAGAAATTAAAAAAAAACAAATAGAACATATCAATGAAACCAAGATCTTCAAAAAAATCAATAAAACTGTTGAATCTCTAACCAGACTTACCAAGAAAAAAAGAGAAAGGACTCAAATAAAATCACAAGTGAGAGAGGAGAAATAACAACCAACACCACTGATACAGAAGCAATTGTAAGAGAATATTGTAAAAAAACATATGCCAACAAATTGAATAACCAAGAAGTAGATAAATTCCTAGAAACATATAAATTACCAAAACCAAAATAGAAAGAAATAGACAATTTGAACAGACCAATAACCAGCAGAAATTGAATCACTAATCAAAAAACTCCCAACAAACAAAATCTAGGACCAGATGGCTTCACAGGAAAATTATAACAAATATCTAAAGAAAAGCTTTTCCCCTAATGTCAGGAACAAACAGGGATGTCCACTCTCGCTACCTTTGTCCAACATAGTACTGGAAGTCCTAGCCACAGAAATCAGACAACAAAAAGAAATAAAAGGCATCTAAATCGGTAAGGAAGAAATAAAACTTTCACTATTTGCAGATGCCATGATATCCTATATAGAAAACCCAAGGGGCACCTAGGTGGCTCGGTCAGTTAAGCACCCAACCCTTAGTTTGGGCTCAGGTCATGATCTCAGGGTCATGAAATTGAGCCCCATGTCAGGCTCTGTATCCAGTGCAGAGTGTGACTGAGATTCTCTCTTCCTCTGTCCCTCCTCCCACTCTCATGCACTCTCTCTCTAAATATAAAAAAATATATAATTTTTAAAAAAGAAAACCTGAAAGATCCTATCAAAAAAACTGGTAGAACTGATAAACTCATTCAGTGAGGTCACAAGATATAAAATCAATGTATAGATATCTGTTGCATTTCTATACATCAATAATGAAGCAGTAGAAAGAGCAGTTAAGGAGTCAATCTCATTTCTAACTGCACCAAAAATAATAAGATACTTAGGAATAAACCTAAACAAAGAGTTAGAAGATACGTACTCTGAAAACTATAAAAACACTGATGAAAGAAATTAAAGATGACACAAAGAAATGGAAAGACATTCCATGCTCATGGATTAGAAGGACAACTATTGTTAAAATGTCTGTACTACCCAAAGCAATCCACACATTTAATGCAATCTCCATCAAAATACCATGAGGGGGGAAAAATACCATGTGGATTTTTCACAGAACTCGAACAGACCATTCTAAAATTTTGTATGATACCACAAAAGACCCCATATAGCCAAAGCAATCTTGAAAAGAAAAATAAAGCTAGAGGCATCACAACAGACTTCAAGCTACCTTAAAAGCTGTAGTAATCAAAACAATATGGTACTGGCACAAAAAATAGACAATAGGTCAATAGAACAGACTAGAAAGCCCCAAAATAAACCCACAGCTTTGTGGCCAACTCATCTTTCACAAAGCAGGAAAGAATATCCAATGGGGAAAAGACAGTCCTTTCAACAATAATATTGGGAACACTGGACAGCAACATGTAAAATAAAGAAACTGGACCACTTTCTTACATCATATATAAAAATAAATTCAAAATGAGGTGCCTGGATGGCTCAGTTGGTTAAGTGTTTGACTGTTGATTTTCGCTTGGGTCATGATCTCTGGGTCCTGGGATCTAGCCCCACACTGGACTCTGTGGTTAGCAGGGAGTCTGCTTGGATTCTCCTACTCCTTCTCCCTTGGCCCCTCCCCCTGTGCGCACATGCACTCGCTCTCTCTCTCTCTCTCTCTCTCTAAAATACACAAGTAAATCTTTAAAAAATTATATAAAAATAGGTGTGCCTGTGTGGCTCAGTCAGTTAAGTGTCTGCCTTCCACTCAGGTCATGATCCCCAGGTCCTAGGATCGAGCCCTGTGTTGGGCACCCTGGCCAGCAGGGAGCCTGCTATTCCCTCTCCCTCGGTCCCTCCCCCATGTTCATGCTCCCTTTCTCTAAAAAAACCTTAAAAAAAATTTTTTTGAATTAAATAAATAAATAAATTCAAAATGGATTAAAGACCTAAATATGAGACCTGAAACCATAAAAATCCTAGAAAAAACACAGGCAGTAACCTCTGACATCAGCTGCAGTAAATTTTTTCTAGCTGTGTCTCCTGAGGCAAGGAGGAGAAAAGCAAAAATAAACTAATAAACTACTGGGAGTACACCAAAATAAAAAGTTTCTACACAGTGAAGGAAACAATCAACAAAACTAAAGGGCAGTCTACGGGATGGGAGAAGATATTTTCAAATGACATACACAATAATTAGGATTAGTATCCAAAATGCATTAAGAGCTATTACAAATCAACACCCTAAAACCAAATAATCCAATTAAAAATGGGCAGAAGACACTAACAGACATTTCACCAAAGAAGACATTCAGAAGGCCAACAGACACATGAAAAGATGCTCAATGTTACTGATCACCAGGGAAATGCAGATCAAAACTACAATGAAGTGTCACCTAAAACCTGTCAGAATGGCTAAAATACAACAATACAAGAAACTGACAAGGATGTAGACAAAAAAGAGCCCTGTTGCACTGTTGGTGGGAATGAAAATTGGTATAGCCACTGTGGAAAACATTATGATGGTTATTTAAAAAGTTAAAAATAGAACTACTTCATGATCCAGCAATAGAACTACTGGGTATTTACCCAAAGGATACAAAACGCTAAAGGGATACATGCGCCCTGATGATTATAGCAGCATTATCTACAATAGCCAAGATATGGTAGCAGCCCAAGTGCCCATCGATTGATGAATGGACAAAGAAGAGGTGGGGGGGGCACCTAAGTGGCTCAGTCAATTAAGTATCTGACTCTTGATCTCAGCAGTCATGAGTTCAAGCCCCATGTCCGGCTCCATGTTTGGTATGGAGCCTACTGGGGAAAAAAAAAAAAAAAAAAGTCTCTCTCTCTCTCTCTCTCTCTCTCTCACACACACACACACACACACACACACAATAGGAATATTATTTAGCCACAAAAAAATGAAATCCTGCCATTTGCAACATGGGTGGAGCTAGAGAGTATTATGCTAAGCAAAACAAGTCCGTGTAAGAAAGACAAATACCATATGATTTCAGTCATACTAGAATTTAAGGGAAAAAAAAAACAAGCAAAGGGAAAAAATAAGAGAGAAAGATAGACAAATCAAGAAACAGATTCTTAATTATAGGGAACAAACTGATGGTTACCAGAAGGGAGGTAGAGGATGAATGAAATAGGTGATGGGGATTAAGGGAGGGCACTTGCAGTGATGAGCACCGGATGTTGTATGGAAGTGTGAATCACTGTATTGTACACACGCAACTCATACACATTGTATATTAGCTAACTGGAATTAAAATAAAAACTTGGAAAAAAATGACTAATTACTGATAAATACAACAGCCTAGATAGATCTCTAAGGAATTATACTTTTTTAAAAATCCCATAAAGGGACACCTGGGTGGCTCAGTCAGTTAAGCATCTGCCTTCAGCTTAGGTCACGATTCTGGGATTGAGTCCCACGTTGGGCTCCTTGCTCAGAGGGGAGCCTGGTTTTCCTTCTCCTGCTGCTCCCTCTCCTTGTGCTCTCTCTCTAACAAATAAATAATCTTAAAAGATAAAAAGTAATTAAAAAATAATTTTAGGGCGCCTGGGTGGCTCAGTGGGTTAAGCCGCTGCCTTCGGCTCAGGTCATGATCTCAGGGTCCTGGGATCGGGTCCCGCATCAGGCTCTCTGCTCAGCAGGGAGCCTGCTTCCTCCTCTCTCTCTCTGCCTGCCTCTCTGCCTACTTGTAATCTCTCTCTGTCAAATAAATAAATAAAATCTTAAAAAAAAAAAAAACCTTTAAAAAAATAATAATTTTAAATACCTTAAAGGTTATATACAATATAATTTCATTTATAGAACTTCTTTGAAACATCAAAATTCTAGAAGTGTAGATTCTAGATTAATGGTTGCTAGGGGTTACAAAACTGGGAGGAGGGGGAAATGAGTGTGGATATAAAGGGATAACAGGAAGGATCCTTTTGGTGACACTTTTCTATATCTTGATCGTGGTGGGCTTCATGCAAATCTACACATATGGTAAATTACATATAGCTAAATACACACACACATATACGTACCATATGCAAAACTGGTGAAACCTGAATATTGTAGATGTGTCAATATCAACTTCTTGTTTGTAATTTTGTACTACATCTTTGCAAATTATTACCATTGGGGTATTATTTACTAATAATTATTACCATTTGGCTCAGGTCATGATCCTGGAGTCCCAGGATTGAGCCCTACATCAGGCTCCCTGCTCAGTGGGGAGCCTGCTTCTCCCTTTGCCCCTCACCCTGCTCTCGTGTTCTCACTTTCTATTTCAAATAAATAAATAAAATATTTAAAAAATTAAAAATAAAATAAATTTAAATTTAAAATAAGAAATTGAAAGCATGAAAGAACCTAGAGTATTCAGAAGAAATTAAAAAAATAAGAACAAAGTTGGAAAGTCTACATTACTTCATTTCAAGGTTTATAATAAAGCAACAATAATCAAGACAGTGTGGTATTGGCATAATGACAGAAATATACCATTGTGGGGGCACATGGTTGGCTCCGTTACTGGAGCATGTGACTCGATCTCGGGGTCATAACTTCCAGTACCATGTTAGGTATAGCAATGACTTAAAAATAATGTTTTAAAAAAAGAAATATATCAATGAAACAAAATAGAGACCCACATATTATGTATATACAGATAATGATTATAGACAAATATTTAAGGGAAGATTATAGGGGAAAAAAATAGAGTCTCAGAAAATTAGACACCTATATATAGAAATAAATAAATAAATTTTGCTCTATGCCTCACACCATATAAAAAGTTAAACCAAAATGGATCACAAAACTAAATGTAAAACCTAGAACTGTAAAACGTCTAGAAAAAGGAGAAAAGATTTATTACCTTGAATTATTCACCAAGTTTTTATATACAATAAAGAGCACAATCTAGTAATGAAATAAAATTGATAAATAAGACTTCATTTGAATTAAGCCAGTCTCTGAAAGACACTGTTAATGGATGTGTGGGTGGCTTAGTTGGCTGAGTGTCAGACTCTTGGTTTTAGCTCAGGTCACAATCTCATGGGTGGTGGGATCAAGATCCTGCCGGCCCTGCACTCAGTAGGGAGTCTGTTGGAAGTTTCTCTCCTGCTGCCCATTCTGCCATTCTTTTTTTCTCTCTCTCTCTCAAATAAACAAATAAATCTTTTTTTGAGTAGGGCACTATTAAGAGAGTTAAAAGACAAGCTACAATCCTGGAGAAAGTATTTGTCAGTCACATATCTGATAAAGGACTTGTATTGATAATGTAAAAAGAGCTCTCAAACTCAATAATAAGAGAAAACCCCCCAAAATAGGAAAATGATTTAAACAGTCACATAATCAAAAGACATATACAACAGCAAAAAGTCACATGAATAGATGCTCAACATAATTTGTTGTTAGGGAAATGCAAATTAAAACCACAATGAGATACTACAACAAGTCTATAAGAATGCCTAAACCTCAAAAGTCTCGCCATACCAAGTGTTGGTGAAGATGTTGAGCACTGTGGCACTTTCATACACAACTGGTGACATGTGAAATGACATAATCATCTTGGAAAATAGTTGAGAATTTCTTAAAGAGTTAAACATGTGCCTACTGTATGGTCCAGCCATTCTACTTAAGGATTTTTACCAATGAGAAAGGAAAAAATATGGCCACACAAAGACTTAAACATAACTGTTCATAGAAGCTTTACTTATAATACTCAAACTGAAAACAACCCAAAAGGGAGGTGTATGGCCAAGTGTATATCCACATGATATGATACTACTCAGAAATAAAAAGTATTGATGCACCTACTAAACACTTAGCTCTCCATATGTTGCTGACTTTTACCTCTCCTTGGAAAATTTCCTCCTTGGGGCACTTGGGTGCCTCAGTTGGTAAAGCGGCCAACTCTTGATTTCGGCTCAGGTCATGATCTCATGGTACTGGGATCAAGCCCACACTCAGCAGGGTGTCTCCTTGAAGACTTTCTCTCTCCCCCTCCCCTTGTGCTCTCTCAACCTCTCTCTCAAATAAATAAATAGATCTTTTTTAAATAAGAAAATTTCCTCCTTAAGCCAATCCAAAATCAATTATTTCTTTACCCTGGATCTCTCAGCACTTGTATGTTACATGTGTACTTTAAAAAAAAATTGCACACAGTAATGTATTGCTTATTAATTCAGTATAAAGCCACAAATCTGTACCCCTCTGTCATATATACTGATTCACAAGACAATAAAAGCTAACATCAGAATAAACCAGAACTGATTCTGACTTATAAGAGCATTTGGCTGATAGCTGTTAATAGAGCTTTTCCCAACTTTCCAGTAAAAGAACAACTGCCCTTACTAGATATCAAATATAAATCTAGAGTAAATATATATATATATATATATATATATATATATATATATATATATTTAGAAAAATATCTGAGGTAATAATGCCCCTACATTTTTCAAAAACCATAAATCTATAGGTTCAAGAAGCTCAAAGAACCCAAGCAAGATAAACATAAATAAATCTACATCAAACATATCATAATAAAATTCCTTGAAAGCCAATGATAATAAAAAAATTAAATGCAGGCACAAACACACAAAAACATTTTGGTACAGAGGAACAAAGACAATAATACAAACAAACTTGTCACCATAGAATATTCCACCTAACAACTGCAGAATATATAGCCCTTTCAAATATACTGGCAACACGCAAGGTAAACCATGTTATAGGCTGTAAAACGACAGTCAATAAATTTAAAATGATTCCTATCATATAGAGCATATTCTCTGACCAAAAGAATGAATTTAAATTAGAAACCCAAAACAGAACACCTATATAGAACATTAAATATTCAGAAAATAAGCAACACAGATTTAATAACCTGTGGGTCAAAGAAGAAATCACATAAGATATTAGGTAATATTTGAACTGAGAAAATGAAAATATAACATATCAAAATCTAGGGATTTCAGGTAAAGCACCATTTGATGGCGACACTTTTTTTTTTGTAGATAATAGACACACTTACTGTAAAATTATTTGGAAAGACACAAGCCTTAGAATAGCTAAAACAATCTTGAATAATAAAAGAATCATGAAGGAGGAATCACTCTACCTGATATTAAATGTAAAAGAATTCAAACTAGAAAGCTTCTTAAAGCTATATATAGATACATAGGTTTAAATGTTTATATTAGAAAATAAAAGTACACCTGGGTGGCTCAGTTGATTGAGTGTCTGACTCTTGATTTCAGCTTAGGTCATGATCTCACAGTTGTGGGATCAAGCCCTCATCAGGCTCTGTGCTCAGGGAGGAGTCTGCTTGGGATTCTGGCTCTCCTCCCTCTGCCCCTCCCGTCACTTGTACGCACATGCTTGAGCTCTCTCTCTCTCTCCCTCTCTCTCTCTCCCTCTAATAAATAAATCTTTAAAAAAATAAAATAAAAAAGTTTAAAAGTCAGGTTTAAGAGCTTCTTTGACCTTAAGCTAGAAAAAAAGAAGAGCAAATTAAATGTGAATTGAGTAGAATCAAGCAGATAAAAAGTACATAAATCTATGAATGAGAAAAATCATTTAAAAAAGAAAACTGTAAAAAAAAAAGAAAACTTAGATGACAAAAAAATTAGTTCTTTGCAAAGAATAGTCAAACGGGTAAATATTAAGCAAAAGTGATCCAGATAGAAAATGAAGAAACACAAATTTCCAATAAAGGAATGAAACAGGAGACATCACTATAGAACTTACATTCAAAAGCTAATAATTCAAAATTATAAGCAACTCTATACTAATAAATTCAATAACAAAAGAAAAGGATAAACACCTTAAAAAACACAACTTCCCAAAACAGACTCAAATACAAAATCTGAATAGGTTTATACTCATGAAAATGATGGAATTTGTAATTAGAAAAAAATTCTCCCCATAAAAGAGAAGCTCAGGTCCAGAGAGTTTCACTGGTAAGCTCCATCATTTAAGGAAGAAATAATATCAGTCTTACACAAATTCTATCAGAAAACAGAAGAGGAGAGAACACTACTGAACTCATTTTATAAGGTCAATATAATGCTAATTTCAAAACCTGACAAAGACATTCCAAGAAAGGAAAATTTCCCTAATGAAAACAAATGTAAATATCATTAACAAAACATCACATAGGTTTGCAAAATATGGCTCACAGACCAAATGTGGCCTGCCACTTGTTTTTGTAAACAAAAGTTTTCCTGGAACACAGCCATGTCCATTCAATTAGGTATGGTCTCTGACTATAGAAGCAGAGTTACAGAGTTGCCACAGAGGACATATGGCCTACAAAACTGAAAATATTTAACATCTGATCCTTTATAGAAAGAAGTGTGCTGATTCCTGGCACATTGAATCCAGTAATATAAAAGAAAGATAATACATCATCACCAATCGAGATATATAGATATAGATATAGATAGATAAAAATAGATGTGTATGTGTGTACCCCACATACATATATGGAAATATGGAATGCAAGATTGGTTTCACTTAAAATGTTAAGTAATATAATTCACCACAACAAAGAAGAAAACACATACAATCATTTCAATAGATACAGAAAATTATTTGACAAAACTCAATATCCATTAATGATAAAAATTTTCAGTAAACTAGGAATTAGGAATTTCCACAGTCAGATAAACAATATCAAAAAAGTTTTTACATCCAACATCATATTTAATGATAAATATTGAACATCAATCCCCTAATACCACTAACAAAATAAGGAGGTCTGGTCCCATCACTTCTATTCAAAATTATACTGACCATTCCAGACATTGCAACAAAGCAGGTAAAAGTAATAATGGCAGACAACATCGGTGTTTATGTAGAAAACCCTAAAGAATCTAGAAAAAATAAGTATATAAGAAGTAAATTTGGGTTGCCTGGGTGGCTCAGTCGTGCAGTTGTCTGCCTTCCGCTCAGGTCATGATCCCAGGGTCCTGGGATCGAGCACTGCATCAGGCTCCCTGCTCAGTGGGAAGCCTGCTTCTCCCTTTCACACTCCCCCTGCTTGTGTTCCCTCTTTTGCTGTCTCTCTCTCTATCAAATAAATAAATAAAATCTATTTTAAAAAATAAATTTATTAAGATCATAGTATACCAGGTCAATATACAAAAAATGAACTGTAGGGGCACCTAGGTGGCTCAGTGGGTTTAGGCCTCTGCCTTCGGCTCAGGTCATGATCTCAGGGTCCTGGGATCGAGCCCTGCATGGGGCTCTCTGCTCAGCAGGGAGCCTGCTTCCTCCCCTCTCTCTCTGCCTGCTTGTGATCTCTGCCTGTCAGATAAATAAAAATCTTAAAAAAGAAATGAACTGTATTTTTTTATAATGTAGTAGCAGCACACAATTCAAAAATAAAATTGAAAAAACTCTATTTAACATAACATCAAAATATTAAATGTTTAGGAATAAGTTTAATAAAAGATATGCAAGATCCCTACTGAAAATTACTAAGATTAGGATAAATGAATAAAGATTTAGTTCTGTGAAGATGTATACTATAGTCATGAATTAGAAGATTCCATATGATTATGATGTCAATTCTCCTTAAATTGATATGTAAATTCAATACAATCCCAATGAAGTCTTCATAAACATTTCTGTAGAAATTGACAAATTGATTATAAACTTTATATGGAAGTTGCAGTGGCTTAGGATAGCCAAAACAATCTCGTGGAGGGAAAAAGAATAAAGTTGAGAGGACTTAAACTATCTGATTTCAAGACTTACTCTAACACTATGATAACCAAGATAGTTTAGTAGTAGCTTAAGAATCGGTAAGTAGGTCAATGCAAGAGAATAGAAGGACCACAAATAGACAAATAGACCAATGCTTATATGTCCAATTAATTTTCAACTAAGAGGCCCAAGTATTTAATGTGGAAAATGTAGCCAATTCAACAAATGGTGCTAGAAACTCTTCATGCCCTTATAAAAATGGTAAACTTCAACCTTTACCTCACATGCTCACAAAAAGTCAAAATGGACAGCAGGAGCTAAATGTAAAAGAATTCAAACTAGAAAGCTTCTTAAAGAAAACAAAGGTGAAAACTTCCGTGATCTTAAGGCAGGCAAAGATTTCTTCGGACATATAAAACAAACTACAAATGTTAAAAAATAATAATAATAAAACTGACTTTGTCAAAATGCAAATCTTCTGCTCTTAAAAACACTGTTAAGAAGGTGAAAAGGTAGGGCGCCTGGCTGGCTCAGTCAGTGGAGCATGCAACACTCGGTCTTGGGGTTTTGAGTCTGAACCCCATGTTGGGTACAGAAGTTATTTTTAAAAGTGTATTTAAGGGGGCACCTGGGTGGCTCAGTGGGTTAAAGCCTCTGCCTTCGGCTCAGGTCAGGATCCCAGGGTCCTGGGATTGAGCCCTGCATCGGGCTCTCTGCTCAGCGGGGAGCCTGCTTTTCTTCCTCTCTCTCTGCCTGCCTCTCTGCCTACTTGTGATCTCCATCTGTCAAATAAATAAATAAAATCTTCCAAAAAAAAGTGCATTTAAAAAAATGAAGATGAACAGGTAAGCCACAGACTGGGAGAAAATATTTTTAGTGCATGTATCTGACCAAGGGCTTGTATCAAGAATATATAGCAAACACTTATACATCAAATATAAGACAAGTCATTAAAATAGCAAACCTAAATAATTGGAGAGAAATATTATGTTCATAGAGTGTAAGACTCAGCATACTAAAGCCGCCAATTCTTTTTTTTTTTCATTTTTCCAAGATTCATTGTTTATGTACCACACCCAGTTAAAGCCATCAATTCTTAAATTAATATATAGGTTTAATGCAAGTCTGTAAAAATTTCAGCAAGGTTTTTTTGTAGATAATAAACACACTTATTGTAAAATTATTTGGAAAGTCACAAGCCTTAGAATAGCTAAAACGATCTTGAATAATGAAAGAATCATGAAGGAGGAATCAGTCAAACTGATATTAAGGAGTACTGTTTAGTTACAGTAATCAAGACAGTGTGACACCGATCAGTGGAACAGAATACAGAACTCAGAAAGAAACTCACACAAATATGCGCAACTGATTTTTGACAAAGGTGTAATAGGAATGATAGTTCTTTTCCAAAAATGGTGCTGGAGCAATGAGATATCCATAGGCCAAAAAATAATAATAATAAATAAACTTTTAAAACTACTGACAGGGGTATGTGGGTGGCTCAGTTGGTAAAGCATCTGCCTTTGGCTGAGGTTATGATCCCAGGGTCCTGGGATCAAGCCCCATGTCAGGCTCTCAGCTTTGGGGAGCCTGTTTCTCCCTCTCCCTCTCCCTCTATGTGCTTGGTATCTCTCTCTCTCTCTCTCTCTCTCTCTCTCTCTCTCTCTCTCTCTCTCTCTTGCCTTCTCTCAAATACATAAATAAAATATTTTAAAATATTTTTTAAATCTCAAAAAAAATCATTGACCTAACCCTTATGCCTTGCACAAGAATTAACTCAAAATGAAACAGACTTAAACATAAAATATAAAACTAAAACTTTTCAAAAAAAAAAACTTCTAGAAATTTTGAAAATGTCTAAAACTTCTAAAAATCTCAAAACTTTGTAAAAAAAGAAATGGGAGGAAATCTTCAGGATCTAGGACTAGGCAAAGTGTTCTTACACTTTTCTTCAACACCAACAGCACGATTCATAAGAGGTAAAATTAATAAAATGAACTTCATCAAAATGAAAAACTTCTATTCAGTGAAAGCCCATGTGTAAAGGATGAAAAGACAACCTATGGAGTGGAAGAAAATGTTGCAAACCATATATTCAACAAAGGACAAGAATCTGGAATATATAAAAGACTCTCAAAAATTAGTGGATAGGGCGCCTGGGTGGCTCAGTGGGTTAAGCCGCTGCCTTTGGCTCAGGTCATGATCTCAGGGTCCTGGAATCGAGTCCCGCATCGGGCTCTCCGCTCAGCAGGGAGCCTGCTTCCTCCTCTCTCTCTCTCTCTGCCTGCCTCTCTGCCTACTTGTGATCTCTCTCTGTCAAATAAATGAATAAAATCTTTAAAAAAAATTAGTGGATAAAAAAAAGGATATAGTCCAATTAGAAAATGATATATCTCTATGGTATACTTTTTTGTTTTTGAGACAGAGAGAGGGCATACATGCAAGCAGTGAGGAGGGGGCAGAGGGAGAGAGAGAATCCTCAGGCAGACTCCCTGCTGACCTTGGAGCCCACCACAGGACTCAATCCCATGACCCTGAGACCATGACCTGAGCAGAAATCAAGAGTCAGATGCTTTCATCTGACTGAGGCACCCAGGCGCCCCTCTCTGTGGTATACTTCCAATCATAAGAATAGGGGTGCCTGGCTGGCTCAGTTGAAAGAGGATGTGACTCTTGATCTCGGGGCCATGAGTTCAAGCCCTACAATGGGAATAGACATTACTAAAAAAAAATTTTAAATTTTTAAAAATAAAGGTTGTGCTGTGCTTTAAAAAAATTAAAAAGGCACAAAGAGACCTATCTCTGAAGAAAATATATAGACGGCAAGTAAGCACATGAAGGTTATTCAACGTCATTAGCCATTAGGGAAATAGTCTGGGAAAAGGGAGGACCTGGCAATAGCTACTACTGTAGCCAAGAATCGCAGCACAGACCTGGTATGTCCAGTGTGGACACTGCTGCTGCCATGAATGTCGGATGGACATCACAGTGAGAAGTGGCCACTGAGCTCACCCAGTACCCCGCTGAGTTTCCACTGTCCTTGCAAGGAGTCCCGGGGGAACTGGGGTTTGAAGTTCTGAGCTTCTGCCATAGGATGCCAGATCTCAGAAAGGACGTGTCACTGAAGGGCTCCTAAAAAGGAAAAGATGCTGCATGTACTGTCTAGAGTTCCAATCATGAGTAACGATTTTCCCACTTTCTTCCTGATGGTCAGATCATGCTTAGAGAACTGGATTTCCGTCTGAGCTTCGCTGCATAAACAGGGCATTATAAAACAAGGGAACACACAGAGGAGGGCGACAGTGGCATGTGAAGAAAATTGCTCTGAAAAACTAGAGGAAAGAAGACACTTAGAGGGCTCTGAGAGCTTTTTTCAAATGTGTTAAAGGACTACCACGAAGGAAAAATGGTCTATTTATTTTGTCTGGCTACAGAGGTTAGGAGCTAGGGAAATGGATTTCAGTTTTAACCTAGTGATTTAAACTATTCTACAGTGGAAAGGGCTTCTTTGAAAAACTAGAACTTGACTGTTCTTAACACACACACACACACACAAGGTAACTATGTGAGGTGATGTCTATGTTAACTAAACTTACTGTGACAATCATTTCATAATACATATGCATATCAAATGATCTTGTAACCCTGAAATGTACACAAGGTTTTATGTCAAGTCTATCTCTGTAAAGCTGGGAAAACAAAACAAAAAAAAATAACCTGTGGTTTCTCAACTGCACTGAATCTATACATCAACTATTAATGCTTAAATATTTACTTCTTCAATTCATGACCAGATTATATAAATTTGAATCTTCTTTATTTGAATCATCTTGAATATACTTCAAACAAAATTTTATACTAAAAAAGAAAAAGAATTTCATGGGCTTTCCTCCACAGCAGTGGCCCAGAATCTGAGCGTGGCATCTTCAGCCTATCTAGAGGACCAATAGGTCCAGGGCCACCAAGGGTTGACTGAGGGACTCAGTATCCTCTTGGTAAAGAACTGTTCCATTAGAAGCAGAGCTGGTGTGCTAAAATTTTGTCCAAGTTCAGTAGGTCAGTTCGGAAGAGAAAGAAGGGCATTATTCTAAGAATATCGCTGTGCCTATCACCCAGATTGTCGCAAGGCCCAGCCCCTGAAGACCTGAGTCATGGAGGCATGGGATAGGAGAATAAGGACAAAGGGGATCGGGGGAAGCCGTGAGGAAGGAGGGCGGAGACCAAGTCTCCTAACCTCCTGGCTAGGATACCTGACTGTGTCCTGGAAGAAATGCCCCACTACTCCCTCCTCTTGCCTTATGATGACTTTATCGGCAACTATATCTCAAATACTGAAGATATTTCATTTTCTATTAAGGCTTTGCCATTTAACCTAATTTTAAATGTTTTGGGATGGCACCTGTTGTTATGTCATAGGGGTTTGGGCCATGGTTGAGTGCTGTCCTAAGAGCGTAGAGTCACAAGAGAGGCCAAATGTGCTGCGTGCCAGATAAGTAGGACAAATATGGAAAACGAACATGGGCAAGAAAAAGGAACAGGGTAAGGGTTAGGAACCACTAGAGTAGTTGGCCCGGTACAGACGGATGAAAATGGCAGATGCCAGCCTGCTGCCGGGAGAAGGAGTTCACGAGCACACATCATACTCTCCTTGACAATTCCTGAGACACTGGAGAAGGAATTAAATGGGGATTGGAATCGCTTTAAAAAAAAAAAAAAAAAAACAGATGGACTCTAAGCCAAATAAATACTATACATTTTCATCAGTGTAAATAAATCTTTACTCTCAGACACCACGATCAGAGAGACATGGGGATGCTTCAGGAAAAATTCTACATCTACAAAATGAAAAGGTGATGAGGCTGTCCATCCCCAGGAAATAAATCATACAAAAGCACACAGTCAAAGGCCTCAGGGGATTCAGGAAGAGAGCAGAAATTTGACATCGATTTTAGCTTCTTAGCAGCATACTGCTAAGTGATCTTTCTCCCCAGTCTCTCTAAAGACAGAGAACTGTAAGTGCAAGTTCTACAGAGTGGCCGGAGAGAGTGTGGTGTCACCATGGTTTCGGGCCACAGGAGGCAAAGCTGACTGAATGGTGGCCTGGCTTAGTTAATGATGTTGCTAGGAAACCCACATTTGCCAAGGTTCTACCCACTCTGCTTTCTGTGCATCATTTACTCACCACAAATAACATGGCAGCATCACCCACAAAGTTGGAAGGATGCCCATCACAAAGCAGCCTAGGCAAAGCCCTGTGCCTAGGGCGGGCAGCAGCCTATTGCTACTCTCTCTGCACAACGGTCATCCAGCCGGCTGTCCGGCAAGGGAGCTCACCCAGCAGCCCACGATACCCACCGCCCGGCTGCATACTGGAACTGCCACCAGACGGGCTGCACTCGAGCTTGGCCAGCCCACGCCGCGCATGGAGCAGGAGGCATCCCAGCAGTTACAGTGAGAACCTGGCTGCAAGCAAGGGAAGGGGCAGTCCTGGATGAAATCTCACCAGAGACACTTGGAGTCGCACAACCCTCGTGTGGGACTGCTGGGAGCAGCTAGTGGCAAGGAGTTCCTGCAGTACTTAATAAGCACACGGTGTCTGCCACATGCCACCCTGGTCCCTGGAGACCACAGGTAAGCCGGACACAGTCCAGGCCATCAGCGAGTCTCTACATCTCTAACTAGAAGCCAGCATGGGCAATGCTGATGACATGCTGTGAGGAGACCAAAGAGGAAAATCGACCCATAGCCCAGGAGAAGCCATGGGATCCTTTCACTGCTCCTTAGGGGCAGAGGATTCTGGGAGTCGGCACAACCTACAGGCACAGGGTCAGAACACAGTAGGAGGGACGGCTGACTGTCTGCTTGAGGTAAAGACGGAGAAAAGGGGAGAGTCACTGGCACGAGGTCTAGAGTGAGGAGAAGAATCTCATCAAACCCCAAAGTGAGGTGGACCCCAGAAATGCAGCTTCTAAATCCATGCTGGCCAATCAAATACGACTTGAGCTACAAATCCAAGCCTCGTGTGTATTCTGAAATTTTCCAGCAGTCACAGTGAACAAAAAAAGTAAAAAAGAACAATGAAATTAATAGGACATTTTATTTCAGAAAATACATCCCAAAATTATCATTTCAACGTATAATCAATATAAACACATGATTAATATTTTATGAGGTCCTTTATGTTACCTTCTTTTGCATGCTAAGCCTCTCAATTAGGACCAGCCACATTTTCAAGTGGCTGCCGACTACTGTACTGGACAGCACAGTTCTAGACAAAGGGGCTGGGATCCAAGAGAACAGAAGGAAAAAGAACAAAGTCTAAGAGCACCTGTAAAGATCCAGACTTTGACTGTGATGCCTGTACCAGCACAAAAAAGAGTCAGGTAACAATGGCAGGTCTCATAAAGGGGATTACAGCTATCATTCACCAAGTTCTTGCCGTGCACAACCACTCTGCATGCATTGGGTCATTTCACTCTTAGAGAAACCCCACCCCCTTTCTAGAGACAAGAAAACGGAGGCTCAGTGATATGAAATAGCCTGTCCACGGTCACAAAGCTGATAAGAAAGAGGAAGGATTGGAGTTCAAGTTTCTCTGAGTCAGAAGAAATTCCTCTCAACCACTCACTAGATTTACATGGCTCCTTCCCTGCTGCTTGGCCTCCTAATAGGGCATTGGCCTCCCTAGAGCAAGAGCTCTGTGCACCAGAACTGTCTTAGTCATCTCTGCATCTCCTCCCACTGGGAGCACTTCTAAGGTGATGAGAGCTTGTGAATGAAGGAATGGCAGTCACTCTTAGTTTCACTTGTTTGTTGACGCGGTGACCTGGTTGGATCCTTAAATGTATCTACAGGGCTGGGTGCTGAATGGCTTTTGAACATCTCCTGTCTCCCCCAACCGCCACCGCCAAAATCCTAGCCACCCCGAATGAAAATAATAAATGCCAGCTAGGAGGTCATGGAAGAAGAATGTACAAGTCACAACACTTGGCCAGGGAGGAAGTCATTGGCTACGTGTGATTTGTGTCGCCCTGCAGGGTAGACACGATTCATACTTTGATGATGACGATGACAGTAATCAGTAACAATAACACTGATGAAAAATAATACAATCCGGCAGCTGAGGGACTGCTGTGTTCCAAGCTGTGTGTTGTGTATTATGAAATTAGCTCCTTGATCCTCACAACCGTATCAGGAAGGTGTGACAGACAAGAGAACGGACACACAGAAAGATTAAGTAACTTTCCCAAAGGTGTACTTTGGTGAAGTTAGGATCCGAACACAAACATTCCTCTTCCAGATCCCTCGTGAGAATTAGGAGGGGGAGCGGTGCTGGCACAGTGAAGGAAATACTAGTTCTTGCCTTCCAGAGGGAGCGCTCAGCCGGGTAGGCAGGCACACATGGTGGAGTTATTTCCATCTCTTGTCCACCTTGCTCGGGCTGCAGGCATACGACCCTCAAACAGTCCAGTGTTCTTCCCTTCAGGCCCATTCCGACACTCTCCAGCTCCCTGGAGGACTTTAGTAGAATACAGACTCTCTACTTCGTGCACAGGGCTAGATTTCGCACTTAATGCACCTGTTTCGAGGTTTCATAAATTTCAGGGAAGCTAAGTTGAAATCAACACACAGGAAGTTTTTGAGGAGAAATAAGCTAGCATTTCAGTAGATCTGGGTAACGCCGGAAAGGCTAGTGCTATTTTCTGGCTGAGTCATCACCAATATGAAGGACTTGAACTCTCCATCTGATACAGCACAGGAAAAAGAGTAGGATGCTCCCTTACAGCGTCTACTGCTGGCATTGGCACATGGAACAGAAGTAGAAGGTGACCCCAGCAGTGGCTGCTCAAGCAGGCACCAGGCCAGGCATGGCTACTGTGGTTACCTTCTGAATTGAAGGCAGAAGTTCCACTAGATCTCCTCCTCCTCCTTCAGACAACTCGAACAGCCAGGCTGAGGTGGAAACACCAAAACCGAGGGGCCCTCAAGTCCGTACCTTGGGCTCTGCCCCTGACCACGGAAGAGCTATCGAAGGAAAGGACCATTAGACCTTCTCAGGAGAATGTTCTAGGGAACTTAAAAAGACCACCCCTACTGAGCTGCAGACATCATCCTAGGACATGTTGACTAGCTTGATGTATGAGAAGGAACGTTAGATTGTGAATCCAAAGACCTCAGACTCACAGTGGCAGAGGACTCCACTTCGGGCTAGTACTTAATCCCTCTGACCCCCACTTGGAAAACAGGGAGAGTAATCGTACTGACCACCGAGGGGAGCTACGAGAATCGGTGAGCTACGAGAATCAAATGAGACCACATATATGAAGATGGTTTATATATCAGAAAGCAACACACAATATATAAGTTATCCTATATTACCCTTAAGTTTGGCTTTTTGTGTGATGTTTGCTTGCTCTATAGTATCTTGAGGGGTATATATTCTTATACCAAAAGATCTTTATAATTTCTGAGTCAAAGCCTAGTCAAAGCCAGTTCCTAGTAAAGAACATGGAACTGGGACCTATAGGCTCAAACATAAGCGCTCTAACCATCTCACACATTTCTGAAACTATCTAAAAACAAACTGATTTATAAGAAATCTCCCAAAAGGAGGGACCTCAACAGACCACCCACTTCAACACACAAACTTCAGGCAGATCCAGGAATTTAATTCCCATTCTACTGAGCGGCCATTTGGCATAAAGTTAAGAGAACAGAAAACTTACACTATCTTACTGTTAATACTGGCAGTGTTATTTTTAAATTACCTTATGTAAACTGTAAGATAGAGCAAATAAATATGCCATCCTAGGACTCGAAATTCTCGGCATAAGAAAAAAAGAGAATCAAATATAAAATGAAAGACTTTTAAGTAAAAATCCTGAAATTCTATATTTAAGTTGGAAATATCAAAATGAATTCAGGAATGCCTGGGTGGCTTAGTAGCTTGAGTGTCCAACTCATGGTTTCATCTTGACTTGTGATCTCGGGGTGGTGGGATGGAACCCCACCTCAGGCTCCACACTCAGCATGGAGCCTGCTTAAGATTCTCTCTCTTCCCCTCCCTCTGCCCCTCCACCCCCCCCTAAAAAAAGAACTCACTATTTATTATTCTCTTTCTATAAAATACATATTTCTTAGTTTTATCCACTGAAAAGTCTACAGCAGTGGCCATCCAGTAGCATGCACAGCACTAAAACCATGATTTCTAAATGACATTTCCCAGCAAAAGGAACCAGAAAACTTCCTAGAGAAATGGCTGATTCTGGTTTTGGGGAATGAAACATACCAAATGCCCTGGTAGATCCTGTTGGGCCAGAAAGCAAGTATGCTTCCAAAGATCCCTGGTCATGTCAAAAAGACACAAGAGCCCCCTGCAGCTTCCTCAGGCCAAAAATGGGACAATCAAAGCATCAAAAACACTTATTATAACCTACTGAAGAAAAATATATTTAAAAATCCACAAGTTTTTAAAAATACCAATATAATCAGTGGTCACTACCGAAAGCTGCTAAGGCACTAACTTATCACAATAAAAATTCATAAAGAATAAAAATTAAATATTTATTGTGCTTCTCCTTTATAAACTGTACCTCAGAGCAGCCAAATAGTTGATGAGGGGAAGTTCTTATGGAAGAACAAAAACAATCCAAAATCACCATTTTGCAACTGTCAATGAAATAACAGATTTAGGAAACACTCACTGATTGATGATAAAACCATCAGGAGAGAAGCTGATGGGGAAAATTCCATAGGTTGAATCAGGTTGACATCACCTGAACCCACTCAAGAAAGCTTACATCACTTTTTTTATGAATTTATTTATTTATTTGAGAGAGAGAGAGAGAGCAAGAGAGAGAGAGAGAGCAGCAGAGGCAGAGGGAGAAGCAGGCTCCCCACTGAGCAGAGAGCCCAATGTGGGACTCGATCCCAGGACGCTGGGATCATGACCTGAGCTGAAGGCAGGCACTTCGCTGACTGAGCCACCCTGGTGCCCCAGCTTGCATCACTTTTTAGCAATAACAACCAGACATTATGTGACTCCTAATGTGATATGAGAAGTACACATCAATAACTATGGAAGAAGTCTTAAAAATGTGCTTGTGTACACACACACACACCTTAATCAACCAGTATAAAAAAATTTCCAGGAAGAAAGGAACAAGTCAAACTGCATCCAAAACAAAACAAAACAAAACAAAACCAACTGCTCAAATCCAGAATGTGGGACAGTCCATAGTTCAAATGAATCCTTTTTTTTTTTAAATAAAAAATGGCAGGGGTAGGGGGAGAAAAAGATAGAGGCCTTTATATAGTAAGATAAATGTAGTAACATAATTTCTAAGTGTAATGCATAGACCTCTGATAATGATTTAAACAAATCAACTGACAAAAGAAGAACTTTAGATAATCACAAACACTTTAATATGGACTGGATATTAGATGGTATTATGGAATTACTGTGAATTTTGTTAGATATGATAATGGTACTTTTAAAGTTTATCTGGTAGGGCGGTAGGACGCCTGAGTGGCTCAGTCTGTTGAGCATCTGCCTTCGGCTCAGGTTATGATCCCAGGGTCCTAGGACTGAGCCCTGCATCAGGCTCCCTACACAGTGGGGAGTCTGCTTCTCCCTCTCCCTCTGTCCCTGCTTGTGTGCTCTCTCTCTTGCTTACTCTCTGAAAAAAAAAAAATTTTTTTTAATCTTTTTAAAAAATGAAGTTTACCTAGTAGAGATACATATTGAATTATTTGCAGGTGCAATCAAATGATGTTTGAGATTTGCTCTACATACATTAAAAAATATTTGGGAGGTATGGTGAGGGATAGTAGAGGAAATAAAAGTAGCAACATCTTTTTTTTAAGATTTTATTTTATTTATTTGACAGAGATCACAAGCAGGCAGAGAGGCAGACAGAGAACAAGGAAGGGAAGCAGGCTCCCTGCTGCGCAGAGAGCCCAATGTGGGACTCAATTCCAGGACCCTGAGATCATGACCTGAGCTGAAGGCAGAGGCCCAACCCACTGAGCCACCCAGGTGCCCCCAAAATATCAACAACTTATTAATTATTGAAGTTGAGTGATGAGTATTTAGTGATTCATTGCACTCTTTATTTTTATGTATGCTTGAAAATTCCATAATAAACATTTTTTAAAAAGAGCATAAATTCTTGAACCAATTTTCTTTGCTTCTGCCATTCACTAGCCAAGTGATTGGGAACACATGTCACTCATTCTATTTCTCCTTTTCCCTATCTGCAAAATGAAGATAGTGACAAGCTATAATATTGGTTTGCTGTGAAGGTTAAGTGAGTGTATTGATGCAAAATGTTTGGGACAGTATCTGACACAGTCGGTAAGCGCTCAGTACATACTAGGTATCAACATCACCACCACCACCAGCACACCAATGAAAAATGAGAAGTAATCTGTTCAAGGCTATCTACTAAATCAGGGGTCTGCAAACTTTCTCTGTAAAGAGTCAGATAGTAAGTATTTTAGACTTTGTGGGCCATATGGTCTCTGTTCCAACTAATAAACTCAGTCCTTGTAGCATGAAAGCAGCCATAGACAATTCATGAATAAATGAATGGCTGTGTTCCAATAAATCTTTATTTATAAAATCAGGCAACAGGCCATATTTGGCCTTTGAGCTGTGGTTTGATGATCTTTACAACCTGTGATGGGACAGAAAGCAAAAGCTAGGTCTCCTGCTTTTTCTCCTCTTCCCTCTAAACCAAGCCATGTCATGAAGGAGATAAAAAAAAAAAAAATCACGGTTTGGACAAATGTTGCTATCTCTTGCACATTACAGAGCTAACTCTTTGAGTGGTGTATACATTTGCTTAAAAGCTAAAAACCTGCAGACCGTTTGAAAAAATAAGCATATGAGATAACTTCTTAAACCAACTTTCTCCACCACACCAGAAAGAGCTCATTTCTGTCCTGATACCCTCAATCATGGCATTGTTAAAGAAACCCGTGTTAATTTTGAAATTATACTACTTTATTCATAGTCGCTCTCCAACTCAATTATCATAAAAGAAATAAATTAGCCACTCCCTGGAGGTGTCTTCCTTACTGTTGATAGAGGGCTCTCAGGTCCAAAGCTGTGTCTCAAAAAGCTCAATGTTCTGGGGGAGGGCACACCGAAGGCATGGCATTTCTCCCACTTCATAATCAGTGCTCCCCGCTCCCAAAACATACTGTCACAAACTTCCCAGGCACCTCTTACTTTTCAAACTCACGGCTTGGGGGTGCTCCCATTTTTCAGAATGTTATGAAAGCAAGACAATCTGATGGACTAGTCTTCAAATTTGACTTCTGAAATGTTAAAAGTTAAGAAACATAATTAAACTGCAAATGCATTAACATTTATATAAAATATAAACCAAATGCTTATCCTGATTCACCAAACAAATTACACTTTGAACATTATAAAAAACCAGCTACTTATCACCGGCACCATTTGAAATTATTGCTAGTACTACAACTCCAAATGCCTAAGATGCCTTAAATACAAACCCTGAACATTTACATACTGATTTCATGAGCAAAGCAAAAGGTATTTGCCGGTAACAGTACAGGACTCAGCAATTTTATTGTCTGAGTAATCCTGGTTCGTTCTGATATGAAAATTCAATTATTTTAGAACGGGCCCTCTCATTAAATTTTGACAAGCAGCACGAGCTCGGTACCAGTTATAGCTCGAAGAGACCGGGGGTGCCTGATAGCACCACACTGAATTTTAAAATGTAGTATTTTTGCAGTACAAGATTATCTGACAATTTTGTATTAAAAGAAGAAAAAATTAATCAAATACATTGTAATATTCAACATTGGTATATTTGGTCTTCTTTTTACAGATATTTTACTAAAATTTGCTGCAAAAAAATGTTTATTACATGCTTTCCCCCTGATTTCACAATTGAGCAATGTACTAGAAAAATATGTATATGTCGGTAGTGAACAGGAAGTATTTGACTACACATTTTTACCTACTGCTTCCTTTATCAATTGAAATGTATTTGTGGTGCTTATAAACGTGATTTCCAGAAACAGAAATGACTTAATTTGCATATAGCTTGTTGCTTATTAGGACACTTATTGTCCAAGAAAAAAATCTTTTAAAGCAACTTTTGAGCAAGCCTATTGTCTTTTAAAGCAGAGCTTACAGATAATCACAACATGGAAAAAAAGAAACAATTTCATTTATTCCCCATAGAGTTGAAAGAAGAGTAACAAAATCTCTAGCTCTGGGTTTGTTTGGTTTATTTGTGCCTAGTTTTTTTTTTTTTTTTTTTCCTGTAAGATGGGGGTTTCTACGTGTTATGAGCTCTCGGCCAAAAGATGTTCTTCCATGCTCCACTGTGGTTGTCCACGCATGGCTTGTCATAAAGAGAGGCACACAAATAGTTCCTATGACGTGTCGCTTTAGTGACCAAACATTTCACGTGGGAAAAGGAGCCACCAGTTCCACAGCCCCAAAATATGACTTCAAGAGAAGAACGATCATAGTTAAGGCGAGCTGGAGAGGGCAAGGCTGCTGAAAGGCCATGGCTCTGCACGGGGGCGAGCTGTGAAAGCAAGCCAGGGACCTGCTGCAGCTCTGGCTGGTGACATCTCACCTTCTCCAGCCCCATTATTAACTCTCCAGTCTTTCTCTCAGAACCCTCAACCTCTCTTGAGTCTTAAAACCCCATCTCTCTGCGGTCAGTTGCTCATAAACTCCTTCTTCCGCTACACACAGACATACCCCAAGTGGTATTTAACATACTTTATTGAATTAATTTTGATTGTGAGAAGTTTTTGAGAACACTGGATTATGCCACAGACTTCCAATTAAGTTCCTGGGCCCTGATGTTCTACCTTAAGGTCTGAGCTTGGTAACTCATATATAGTTGTTTAGAAAAATAAAATCATTGAGAAAGTAGCATTATACAGGTTTTAGAAGAAGGGGAAGAAGGGTTGAGGGAGGAACCAGACAAAGAGTTTCCAATACAAATTGTTTCATGTTTTTGTTGCTGAGGAGAAATACTAACAATGATCAGTTTGGCCTTCTCTTCTCTGCCCTACAATCTCTATCAGCAGTACCAGCTGAATTAGAAAGTGAAGTTCTCTAGCTTGGAATCCTCCAGAAAAACATTATTCAACTTTAAAAAACTGTGGGAAGAAGGCAATCTAAGAAGTGAGCCTAGGGGGAGAGATTTCAACCACAGAACCTGGGAGAATGAGAAGCCAGGGATCTGCAGACCATCTACGAGGGCAGCTGAGGCCAGACCCAGGCATTTGGCTTAAACACGAGGCCAAATAAACTTCATTTCCTCTGGCACTAGGAATAGAAACAGCCTGGAAGCCCTGAAGGAATGAAGATAGAACTAGACTTACGTGTTAAGCTGACCAAAGGCTGCAAACTGTAAATTTCTCACACTCTAAAATTTATACTCCTTCAAAAAAGAATAGGTTAGTTTATTTTTGGCCTCTGACAGCCATGGCCATGCTAGCTAACAGACTAAATTTAAATAAAATAACATGTTGTAACTGATGCATCCTTCTGCAACACTTAGCCAGTATAATAGAGAAACCATCACATATTTGAAATACAAAAGAGACTCACATGTGATTCTATGACCAATCACACTCTATGAAGCAAGATAAGAACTGAGCTCAAGGATTTCAAGCTCACCTGTCTTAGCCACTTTTAGGCTGAAATAAGCTGGAGCCTTCCAGATTGCACTGCAGAAAACCTAACCCCATAGCAAACACAGGAGACTACATCTTTTGTGAAATACTCTACAGTGAGACTTTATTGTTTCTACTACAACAATCCAAAATTTGTGGTTACTCAGAGATTTGATTGGCTTATCTTGGCCAGAGGAAGTTACAGTTTAATTGTGTGAACAGCTTTGCAGAGGGCAGAAGAGAGGTCTCAAATACAAAAAAGAGAATAATCTGGTTTGCACTTGAACCCCTGTGGAATCAGAGACTCAGGCTGGAAGGTAATTCAGGACAAGCAAGGCCCATCTGCTGTCCATTCGTATGTGAATCTTCTCTGCCACATCTCAAGCCAAGCAGGCGCTCAGCCTATGCTCAGCCATCCCTGGTGACCCGTCTAGAGGCAGCCCAGAGGCCTGAGGACAACTGCAGCTCTTAAGAATGTCTGCCTTGGGGCGCCTGGGTGGCTCAGTGGGTTAAGCCTCTGCCTTCAGCTCAGGTCATGATCTCGGGGTCCTGGGATCGAGCCCGCATTGGGCTCTCTGCTGAGCAGGGAGCCTGCTTCCTCCTCTCTCTCTGCCTGCCTCTCTGCCTGCTTGTGGTCTCTGCCTGTCAAATAAATAAATAAAATCTTAAAAAAAAAAAAAAAAGAATATCTGTCATAAGTGGCGATGTATTCAGAGCTGCAACACCCAGAAACTGAATATTTATCCCATTATTGAGGATGCTGTAATATTCATAGCTCCCTGGAGATGGAGATCTTTTCCACATGTGTATTGCTCAACTGTTGGATAATTAACTTTCGTACTTTTGTATAAAAGTAAGATTTTAGTACTGAAAAAAAAAAAAAAATGGCAATGCACCTCCCTGAAACTGCAACCCATTCACTGCCCATTCCAGGCCGATTCAAGTTCCTCTGTGATCTCTTCCCCAATTCCCCTAGAAGAAACCGCCGTAACCTACAGCTTGTTGTATAAAGCACTCATTTCATATTTCATTTTGCCCTGCATCTTAGCTACTCATAGGACTCCTCCACTAGACTGACCTCCGGGAGGCTGAAGGTTATCTGTACTTTTTTCATCTCTCTGGGATCAGATTCAGCACAGGGCCTCAAACACAGTAGTACCAAATGAATTACTGTTACTCTTGTTAGTAAATAAATACGAACACTAAAGAAAGAGTTGAGACTCTCGAAAGACCCTCTACAATCCAGCGGGTTTTATTTTCTTCGCAGCAGTTATCACAGTCTGTACTGGTCTTGCTTCTTGCAGTCAAACCACTCACTAGAAAGTGAGCTCCACGTGGGCAGAGATTGTGTCTGTTTTTTTTGTTTTTGTTTTTGTTTTTTTCTTATTTGACAGACAGATCACAAGTAGGCAGAGAGGCAGGCAGAGAGAGGAGGAAGAAGGCTCGCCACCGAGCAGAGAGCCCGATGTGGGGCTCGATCCAGGGTCCTGGGATCCTGCCTTCGAGTCGAAGGCAGAGGCTTTAACCCACTGAGCCACCCAGGTGCCCCGAGATTCTGTCTGTTTTGTTCAACATTGTATCTCTAGTGAATTATCGGTCCCCAGCACATAGTAGGTGCTCAATAAATATTCCCGAATGAATGAAGACACAGTTCTGACTTCTCTCCTGTCCAGTGCAGGCATATCCAAAACATGACCAGACAATACCACCACATGGATATCTAAACACTTCAAATGTAAGAAGACCAAAATAAAACTTGATGCCCTATCTAAACAAATGCTTTCCCATTTTGCCCTTTCTCATTAAATAACAGTTGCCCAAGCTAAAAAGAACTTACTTGATTCTTCTCTTTCCCTCAACTGCCACATCCCATCAGCAAAATCCTGATGGCTCTATCCTCAAAAATATATACCGAACCTGACTTTTTGCCACTTCCACCACTATTACCCTTCCCGGAGCTACTAATTATTGCTTTGATTAGTTTAGTGATTTCCTAACCTGTCCCCTATTCCCAATCTTGTCCTTCTACAATCCATTTTCCTCATGGTGGGCACAATGATCACTGCAAAATAAAAATGTGATCACGTCATTGCTCTGCTTGAGGTACCTCCCTCAGTGGCTTCCCACCATACTTAGTATAGAATCTAGACTCCTTACCATGAAGTATAAGATCCTTTGTGATCTAACCCCCACCTAGCTCACTGGCCTCAATACTTATTTCTTCCTCACCCATTGTAGTCTAGCCACGAGATCTTTGTATTCCTCTCTTACAGTTCAAATAAAGCCTTTTGGGGGCCCCTGGCTGGCTCGGCTGGAAGAGCATGCAGCTCTAGATCCCAGGGTCTTGAGTTTCAGCCCCACATTGGGTTTAGAGGTTACTAAAATATATAAGTAAACATGAAAGAAAAGAAAAGAGAAAGAAAGAAAGTCTTTGCTTGGGTTTGTCCCTCTAGCTACAATGTTCTTCTTTCTGATCTTTGGCGCGAGATTACTTCCTTCTTCACGTTGGCATCACACTTGAAGCGTCACTCCCTCAGGGCAGCTCTCCTCCAACAGTCCACAGTAGTCTCCCAACCACTTGCAATCCCATCAACACAATCCTGGTTCTTATCACTTTAGATAGGGTCCTAATTTATTTATGTGGGTGTGTCTATTGTGTGTCCTGGGAGGCAAAGTTCTATCTCTTTGAGGATTCAGAATTAGTGCCAGGTATGTGGTAGGAACTCAAATATTTGTTGAATGAGTGAAATGAGGTGCATGTGAACAGCAATGTAGATACAAGAGCAAAATGTTCTGCTTAAGGTTCTGGTTGAGGTGAAGAACTTATTGTAGGAAAGAAACATCATCTCCTTCCTCAAGAAATAAAAAAATAGAACTTCCCTATGACCCTGCAATTGCACTCCTGGGTATTTACCCCAAAGATACAGATGTCGTGAAAAGAAGGGCCATCTGTACCCCAGTGTTTATAGCAGCAATGGTCACGGTCGCCAGACTGTGGAAAGAACCAAGATGCCCTTCAACGGACGAATGGATAAGGAAGATGTGGTCCATATACACGATGGAGTATTATGCCTCCATCAGAAAGGACGAATACCCAACTTCTGTAGTAACATGGACAGGACTGGAAGAGATTATGCTGAGTGAAATAAGTCAAGCAGAGAGAGTCCATTATCATATGGTTTCACTTATTTGTGGAGCATAACAAATAGCATGGAGGACATGGGGAGTTAGAGAGGAGAAGGGAGTTGTGGGAAATTGGAAGGGGAGGTGAACCATGAGAGACTATGGACTCTGAAAAACAATCTGAGGGGTTTGAAGTGGCAGGGGGTGGGAGGTTGGGGTACCAGGTGGTGGGTATTAGAGAGGGCACAGATTGCATGGAGCACTGGGTATGGTGAAAAAATAATGAATACTGTTATGCTGAAAAGAAATAAAAAATAAATTTAAGAAAAGAAAAGAAACATCATCTCCCCCATTGGGGTTGCCCACTGACTTCCTCCAGATCAGCAGAAAGAGAGCAGCATCAGGAAGCCACTTATGAAGAAATTCAAATGCATCCATATAATGTTAGAACAACTAGCTCGGTCAAGGCAAGTGAGGGAGTGACCTGATGGCATGGTAAATTAGTCACACAGCATAGTAAGATTTCAACATTCACTTACCCATTTGTTGGTTGGTTGGTTCATTCTACTAGCAAAGATTTACTGGGCACCTACTGTGTGCCAAGAACTTTGCAAGGCACTGTAGAAGTAAACATACCTTCAGGGCCAAAACAGTCTGTTGATAGGATAGTTAATTATTAAGCTAATTAGATGAACCTCTGAGGAGACATTTCTCCAAAGACAGACAAATGGCCAAGAGACACATGAAAAAATGCTCCATATCACCTGGCATCAGGGAAATACGAACCAAAACCAGAATGAGGTACTACCTCACACCAGTCAGAATGGCTAAAATTAACAAGTCAGGAAACAACAGATGTTGGTGAGGATGTGGAAAAAGGGGAGCCCTCTTATACTCCTCCTATACTCCTACACTGTTCGTAGGAATGTAAACTGGTATAGCCACTCTAGAAAACAGTATGGAGGTTTCTCCAAACATTAAAAATAGAGTGACCCTATGACCCAGCAATTGCACTACTAGGTATTTCTCCAAAGGATACAAACATAGTAATTCGAAGGGGCACCTGCACCCCAATGTATAAAGACACACACACACACACACACACACACACACACACACACACACAGGAATATTACTCAACCATCAAAAAGAATGAAATCTTACAACAATGTGGATAGAACTAGAGGGTATTACACTAAGTGAAACAAGTCAGTCAGAGAAAGACAGCTATCATATGATTCACTCATACATGGAATTAAGAAACAAAACTGATGAACATAGGGTAAGGGAAGGAAAAATAAAATAAGATGAAAATTGAGGGGAAGGCAAACCATAAGAGATTCCTAACTAGAGGGAACAAACTGAAGGTTGCTGGAGGGGAGGTGGGCAGGGGGATGGGGTAACTGGGTGATGGGCATTAAGGAGGGCACATGATATAATGAGCTCTGGGTGTTATATGGGATTGATGAATCACTAAATTCTACCCCTGAAACTAGTAAAAAAGTGTTTATGATGAAATAATTTTTTAAAGCTATCTTAAGATAGAGTTTAGGAAAGCTGTCCTAAGTTGAACCCTACGGATGCAGCACAGAGACCCACCAAAAAACACAGTAACCTTGGAGGAAAGATGAGGGTGGAAAATGTCTGAGGGTCTAAGGACCCGCTCCAAATATCTGGATTCTTCAGTCCAAACAGGCAAAGGCAGAGGAGGCAAGAGCTGGTGTCAGAGCAAGGTATAGAAACTCATGCAGAAATCCAGGCTCACAGATTCAATCCTGGACTCCTTAAAAAAGGCAATACCACTTGTAACTTGTCAGAGATCGATTTACAACAAATTCAAAGCAGGACTTGTTCACCCAGTAGGAAACACATCTATGGGATTTGGCATCCCAATAAGGGACATCAGATTCGGGGCGCCTGGGTGGCTCAGTCAGTTAAGCATCTGCCTTCAGCTCAGGTCATGATCCCAGAGTCCTGGAATCGAGTCCCAAGTCAGGCTCCTCCCCCACTGCTCATTCTCTCTCTCTCTCTCTCTCTCTCTGTCAAATAAATAAATGAAATCTTTTATGTAGGGAGGGGCATCAGATTGAATAACTATCACTTATTAAGCATCATAAGGGTAAGGAAATGATGGAGAGACAGTGCTATTGTGAAGAGTGCAGTGAAGGAAGGATTCTCTCATAAGGAGACCTGAGCATGGGCCTGAATGAAGTGAACAAGTGAGCAAAATAAAGATCTGGAGGAAGAACTACCCAGGCAGAAGAAAAATCAAGGGCAAAGGCGACTTTGAGCGAGTCACTTCCACATCTGGCACCCCACATTGGGAGCCACACTTCATACTGCCTCAAACGTCAACTTCTTCCAAAATAGTTTAAGCAAAGATCGAATTGTTGTCCCTACCATCACCATTCCCTACGCCCTTCCCTGGCTTTACTTTTCTGCAGAGTGCTTACTAGCATATGACATACTATGTGTTATCTTCCTTCGTTCGGTTATTGTCTATCCCCCCACTGCCCCCACAGCCCCCCCCCGCCCCCACTAGAATGGAAACCCGATGAGGTGAAAGATTCTCATCTGTTGTGTTCCTTGTTGTGTTAGAACTGAGTTTGCCACAGAGGAAGTGCTTGGTAAACGCTGGCTGGCTGGCTGGCTGGCTGGCTGGATTACACATCTTCAAGGGTTTCAAAACTATTTGGGAGGTATATCAAATGGCTAGTTAACATCCCAAAGGGTGGCCAAACCCTCTGACCAAAAAAACTAGTAGATATTGCTGACAGAGGCTGAATTCTAAGAGTTTGGCCTTGACAGCAAGGAGTAGATTCAAAAATCATCTCTATGTATCATCATTCATCAATTAACCAAGAACTTTCTAGGAGCAGTAGCACAGAATCATCACCTATACACCCACCCTGGACAAAGTTCTCAAATGCTCTTTGTTACAAACTGAACAGAGCAAGAGGGTATTTATGGCCACTCTTTTTCCATGAATGATGTTCAACACTTGGGGAAAGGCATAGGTAGTCCAATACTGTTAAATTATGATAAACCCAGCAAGTTTTTTCTCTGCATTATATTCCATGAACTAAAACCCTACATAGCTGATGTGTAGGGGGATGGGGGAAATAGATGCAGGGGAGGAGGAGCACACTTATTGCGATGAGTGCTGAGTAATGTATGGAAGTGCTGAATCACAATATTGTGCACCTGAGACTAATATAACACTGTATGCGAGTTATACTGGAATTAAAGATTTTTTAAATACCCCACTCCCTGCAAAAGAAAAAAAATCCACACAGCAAATCTATTAGAATAAATTGCTTTGGGGCTACAGAAAATGAAATATCAACCCAGTGAAGGGAAGCCAAGTTATCCCATAGGCATTCCCAAACTTAAGAGAAACAAAAAGTCCCTCCCCCACCAAATCCCTTGGAATGAGGAGAATGCATTCTATAATGAATGAGAAACCAATTAGGTAACACCTACCTTATGTGAAATACATAGAGACCCATAGAGGATGTAGTCTAACCCTTTAGTTTAGAGACAGGGTACTGAGTCCCAGGAAAGTCAAAGCAACATGCTAGCTGCCTCATAGAGAGTGGATGACAGAATGAGGGCTAGAACTCTGGTGTTCTGAGGCCCCTACAGTCCTATTCACTACATCATGAAGTCCTCTGAATCCAGATACCATATGCTATCTGAAGAAATGCTGTCTTTTAATATTTTTTCATTGAATTCCAAAGATCTCCATTTTTTCTTTGAAGATTTTATTTATTTTTTATTTTTTTAAGATTTTTTCTTTTTTTAAAAGATTTACTTCAGAGAGAAAGAGTGAGGGGAGGGGCAGACGGAGAAGGAGAGAGAAACTCTCCAGCAGACTCCCTGCTAAGCATAGAGCTGGTTGTGGAGCTCAATCTAATGACCCTGAGATCAAGACCTGAACTGAAACCAAAATTAGAAGGCTCAACTGACTGCACCACGCAGGCACCCCAAGATTTTATTTTTAAATAATCTCTACACCCAGTGTGGGGCTTGAACTCACTACCCCAAGATCAAGAGTCACATGCTTTACTAACTGAGCCAGGCAGGTGCCCCCAAAGACCTCCTTTTCCCCCTAAGATTTATTTACTTATTTATTTTTGAGGGAACGAGAGAGAGAGAGAATGCACAAGCAGGGTGGGGGGCAGAGGTAGAGAGACAGAATCTCAAGCTGACTCCCCACTGAGCATGGAGCCCAGTGCAAGGCTCTGTCTCACGACCCTGAGATCATGACCTGAGCCGAAATCAAGAGCTGGGTACTTAACCAACAGAGCCACCCAGGCACCCCTCAACTGGATGAATTAAGGTAGAAATCGCAGCCATCTGCTTTGCATTCAACTCTAAAAATCATCCGATTTTTCAGTGATGCCTAAAACTCTTAAGTCATGTGGTCAGATTACAGTAAATACATGTGCAGAAGACTTTGCAAAAATCTCTGCCCCATTGTGTACATTTAATATAGGCAGGTGATGGGAGTCTGAGCCTTAACTGCCTATACCATGGGTGGCAAAAAATATCCTGAAATAAAGCAAAAATGAGCTAGAACTGCTTTGTGATTTACACTGGCCTGTACATAGAATTGCCACTGCACCCGCCTAGCTCTACCACACAAACCACTGAGCAAACAAGAGCTGTTCGCTCCACCTGAGGCCTTTGAGCTGGAACAAGAATGAACAGTTTGCATGGGTGGTCGTACTCGCTGATTCTCATTATAAGGCAATTTTCCCCCCATTTGGAATAAAATTGCCAATCGGTCTTTTTGCCAGAGCACTGGAATAGAGCCTTAGAAGCCACTTCTCTTCCAGCCCTCTCCTGTGCAACCTTCCTCACAGAGGTCTGTTGCGTGGGGCAGTCTCGTAGGGAAGAAAGCTGTGGCCTTGGGACAGTGGCCATCAGAACAGACAGGATCCGAGGAGGGAAAGAAAGGCCTAGGAAAGGAAGAGGACACCGGCGGGGGTCATGGCCTGCTCGGCTGCCTTGGCCATACGCATCAGCCAGATCACCTCTCTGTCAGTGACTTGTTACTCCTTCAGTTGCTTATGAATAAGCACGTGACTTCCGCAGAGCTAGGATGTCCACCTTCCCCAAAACAATACCTGGAAGAAGCCCAGGCTCTTGGCCAGAGTTCGGATTGAATTAGAGGTCATGGAGTGCAGAGATTAGGAGCACAGACGCTGGCCGCCGAGCATCAGGATTCAAATTCTGTCCGTGCTACTTACCAGCTCGGCCATGTTTGTCACTTCAACCACATTACCTCAGTTCCCTGTGCCTCAGGTTCCTCTTCAGCAAAGTGGAGCTGTCCACTGAGGACAGCTAACAATGAGCCACTAGCATTTGCCAAGTATTCTGCTAAGCATTCACTGCCTCCTTCAACCGCCACGACGATCCTAGGAGATGGAGAACAGATGCGTGGAAAGGAAGAAGCAAGCTGATTGCAAAGGAGGAATGCCAAACCTTCTCAAGGGTGAGGCAATTTGGTTGCTGTGCATCTATTTTATTTATTTAGTTGCCACACCGCCGGGGACATTAAATGGACAAATACTGACAGGCAGTCCCTGAACAAGAGGAACAATGGCAATTGCTTTGGTGTCTAACGTACAGGAGGCCCTTCACCAACATTCTGTCATGTAACCGCCACAGCAACCTTAGCAAACTGAGAGGACTCTGACCAATTTACAGATGTGGAACCTGAGCCTCCACAGTCACATGACCGGCTTCAGGCCACACACAGCTTTTCAGCTGCAGGAACCATGAACCAAGTCTGTGTGACTTCAAAACCTGGGCTTTTAATCGTCGCTCCCTGAACGGCAAGCTGGTCCGCTCACCGCAGAGTAAGCACACGATGTCAAGGCAAAAAGAAAGTAGTATGGAAACTGAATAGACTTAAATAATCCGCAAAGTCTGTAAATGCCATGAACCGCAAGGAGAGTTTGCTTTTGTCCAGCTCAGTGTGGCTCCTCGAAGTGGCAGTGTCACATCCCCCAGGACAGGATTAACAACTAAAAAGACCACCCTGGACAAGGCTCTGTTGACAAGCTTGATCCCTGACCGATCCAAGACACCTACTGCACACCTTTTTGTCTTTCTCTTGAAGCGTTCCTACTTCAGCCTTTAGCGTTGACACTCTGTCCTCCAACGTGCAATTCTGACACCCCTGGACTTTTACCAGCCCTTCTTTTGTCTCTGTGCAAGCCTCAGCCCATGGACGGGTAGCTCAAACACTGCTTGAGCAAAGAAGCAGAATGTTTATTTTGTTCCCAAATACAATCTTATCTGCAACTATAATACATGAAAACAAATACAAAGCAAGCTCATTCATTAGTGGAGGAGGGAAATTCATGGAAAATGGCTTAAAAACCAACCAAAGGTCTATAAAAGTCCCCAAGATACTCCAACCTCAATGGGTAGAATTTTGCTCCATGGTCTGGGTCTGGACATGGTCAAGTGTAACAGTGCATTTTGCAGTAAGGACAATAATCTCTCTAAGGACTGGTGTAATTCCCCTCAAACTTAATCTTCTTTTTTCCCCCATGAACTATCATTTTACATTGTAGTGAAACTGATTTAATGCTTAACTGGTGAGACTATTGATTTAAAGATTAATTTATACCAATTTGCAATACAGGAAAAGTCAATCATGAACTCCCAGTCCATTTTATGTTATTTGCTTGTTTTAATAACTCACCTGTATTCATTGACAATGCGCCTGACAGGCTTGGGCTCATCTCACGCCCAGCTCAAAATGTTGCACATCCTCCCAGAAGTGTATATATTTAATGTATAAAAATATATATCTTATATTTTAATTTACATTTTAATTATTACATTTGATTGACTCTAAGACACTATAGATTATAAAATGCCCACTATTTTTTAAAAGATTTTATTTATTTATTTGATGGAGAGAGAGATCACAAGTAGGCAGAGAGGCAGGCTGAGAGAGAGGGGGAAGCAGGCTCCCCACTGAGCAGAGAGCCCAACATGGGGCTCAATCCCAGAGGCTTGACCCACTGAGCCACCCAGGTGCCCCTAAAATGCCCACTATTTAATGCACAGCTAGGAAACACTGATTAATGATGATTAATGCTTTGCTATCAGTCTTTATTTTATATTTATTGTCAGAGATTTTGACTTATTTAGATGTAGATGTTTCTTGTACATGCATCAAAAGAAAAAAGTAAATGAAATAAATCAGTTGCACTATTTCTAGATTGTACGTATTCAGAATCCAGCTTTTCAAAATCACAATTTTCAGTCATTAGTGACCCTATTTTTCCTCAAAATATTTTCTTCTCTGCTAAAGTGCTCCACTGGTGTCTCCGGGGTTTTATTCCATGTTGCCGACACCTATTGTGTAAGTTTTGTTGAGCATTTTCAGGGAATGCAAATTACAACGCAACTACCACCTGGTGATAGCAAGAAGCAGTTCAAAGACATTACAGAAGATTTCAGAGCTATTAAAATGAGAAAAAATATTACAAGTGATGAAATGGGGTTATCTATAACATAAGATCAATCATATACTATATCCTGTTCTGCATCCTTTCTCTCTTTTTTAGAGATTTATTATTTTAAAAAAGGATTAAAATCTTAAAAAGACATATTTATTTTAGAGAAAGCAAAAGAGAGAGAGAGTTCACATACAGGGAAAGGGAGGCGGGGAGGGAGAGAGAGACTCTCGAGCACATTCCCCACTGAGGGAGGAGGCCGAGGGGCTCAGTTCCACTCAGTCCCACAACCCTGAGATCATGACCTGAGCCGAAGTCAAGAGTCAGCTGCTCAAACAACAGCCATCCGGTCACCTCCTTTTTCTCTCTTAATATTTGTTTTAGACACAGTGTATATTCACATATATATACCTCATTTTTATGTAAATGTATCATAATTTATTTCACTAGGAACTAATTCGTTTTCTCTAGAATTTCAAATTTTCCACCTCTTAAAAGTCACCTATATCCAACCTACTAATTGTTACCTATATTTCCAATCCCCTAATATCTCATAGGAGCTTGTGAGCATTCCC
Source organism: Mustela lutreola (assembly GCF_030435805.1). Taxonomy (NCBI): domain Eukaryota; kingdom Metazoa; phylum Chordata; class Mammalia; order Carnivora; family Mustelidae; genus Mustela; species Mustela lutreola. The sequence goes on along the minus strand of NC_081308.1, from coordinate 121,051,785 downwards.
AACACATTTTTTTAAAAAATGGTTAAATGCAGGGCTTGAACTCACAACCCCAACATCAAGAGTCACAGGTTCTACTGAGGGAGGCAGCCAGGTGCCGCAGGGCAGAGAAGTGTTAAATCACTGTTGCAGGGCACAGTGCAAAAGGAAAATGCGGCAGTAGATCTTCCCTTCCCACAGGCATGCAGCTCCAACTCAAAGCAGACGCACAGCCTATAAGCGTTGCAACCTCTGTGGCAGGGCACATAGATGCCTGGCTTAGGAGTGGGTTAGAGAACCCCCACACCGGCTGAAAGCACAGTGGCGAAACAGCTGCCTCATTGCCCTGCTCCCAAGATGCTCCAGGGAACATGCACCCAACCTTGGGCCTCCCTGAACCCAGGTCCAAGCCACCATGTTGAGTGGAGGGTGACAGCCTACCGTGGTCTCCGCCCGCTGACCCAGTTCATCCACTGTCTCACACAGAAGAGAGCAGAAGTCACTGCGCAGGGGGGAGTGCAAGAATGTGAGGGTTAGGAATTGACGGAGCAGGGGACCAGGGGGCGGGGAGCAGATCACAGAGAACCTATTGCAGGGATGTGGTGGGAGGAGGAAGGGGCATCGCTGGAAGCTCCAGGACCCTGGCATGTGCTCCACTGTCCTCTTGGATTTTACTTACAAAATACATATCCAAAGATAAAATTAAGAATTTTAAAGGGGGGGGGGGGGACCTGGGTGGCTCAGTGGGTTAAAGCCTCTGCCTTTGGCTCAGGTCATGGTCTCAGGGTCCTGGGAGGGAGCCCCACATCGGGCTGTCTGCTCAGCGGGGAGCCTGCTTCCCTTCCTCTCTCTGTGCCTGCCTCTCTGCCTACTTGTGATCTCTCTCTCTCAAATAAATAAATAAAACCTTTAAAAAAAAAAAAAAAGAATTTTAAGGGGGCACCTGGGTAGCTCAGCTCAGTCAGTTAAGCATCCGACTTGGGCTGAGGTCATGATCCCAGGGTCCTGGGATCAAGCCCCACATTGGGCTCCCTGCTCAGAGGGGAGCCTGCCTCTCCTTCTGCCTCTGCTGCTCCCCCTGCTTACTCTCTCTCTCTGTCTGTCAAATAAACAAATAAAATCTTCTTTAAAACTTTCAGTGTGGTGCCACAAAGCACTGAACACCAAGCACGGGGCCCTTGTGAGCTCACAAGACCCCCTGAGGCAAAACAAAGAAAACCCCACAACACCTCTCATCTAAACGACCATGGTGAAAGCCTAATTCATCATACTGCAAGTGCACCACACTTGGGAGCTAAGCAATCGGGCGCTGAGAAAGATTTAGGGTCAAGCTCCACATGCAGGTTGAACCTCAGCCCCACTCACTTGCCCAGCCCATGAATACTGGGGGTCACTGGGAGCTGTGGTGTGTCCTAGGCAGCAGTAAGCGTAGTCAGAAAGCACTGGTATGTATTTGGGTAAACTGCCTAACAAGAACTCAGGAAAAGGAAGTCTCATTCTAAATAAATATTCATTTCCATACCTAATTTAAGTATAATTTTATATTTTCCTTTTTTTCCCTAAGGATTCTCAACATTGAATAAGCTCCATTCCTGAATTCGTTCTAAGGAGACTGATGACTTGTGATACAAGGGTCCTCTGTAGGTATTGAAATTGACTCTCCATTATGGTACTATTGGAGAAAATTGTGATCGTGAGTATGAAATGCACTTTTCAAGAAATAAATTTATGACAATGCAATCAGAGCAGTGACTTTCCCCTTAAGAGTCAAAACTGGAATTAAACTTGAAAGATGCTTCAGACTTAAAAACTGAAAGAATTAGAAGTTATTAAAAAGATTCTAAGTAAAAAGAAAGATATATGAAGTATTCATCATTTATTGTTTTTATTTGTTCTTCGCCTATTGTTTATAAGGTTTCCCTGGTCCATAGTCAAAGCGCAGGGCAGAAATCAGTGTGCTATTATCAATATTAACCTGATGCTCCAGGTTAATCTGACCCCCAAGACTTACGTAATTTGCCAAGAATAACCTAATAAACGATTGTTGGACCTTCATAGTGGCCTACTGGAAAACAATGGGTCATTTGCTTGCGGAGTTCATTTCCTAATTTATTCTTGGCAAATGCAGTATTCCCTTGGTCCAAATATTAGGGATTTGAGCATATCTAAACACAAACTGACTTGAAAATCAAATTGTTTGATTTAGAGACTAGTTTCTTAGCAACAAATCTATAAATTATGAGTAACCAAAATAATTTTTAAAAGAAACACATTATTACAGTGTTATTCCAAGGTGAAAGATGTTAACTGGACTTCTCACGGTGATCATTCCAAAATGTATACAAACATCAAATCATTATGTTGTACACCTGAAACTAATATAATGTTAGGTGTCAACTATACCTCAAGTTTAAAGTAAAAGTAAAAGTAAAGTTTTAAAGCAATAAAGTAAAATAAAATAGTAAACAAAACTGACTTTTAAAAAATATTTTATTTATTTATCTGACAGAGAAAGAGAAAGCAGAAGCAGGAGATGCAGCAGGTGGAAAGAGAGAGAAGGAAAAGCAGGCTTCCCGCTGCGCAGGGAGATCAACTGGGGCTCCATCCCAAGACCCTGGGATCATGACCTGAGCCAGAGGCAGATGTCCAACCGACTGAGCCACCCAGGTGTCTTTAAAAATAATGTTTAAGAAAGAGTGTTATTCCGTCCACTTTCAGATATGTTTGAAATTTTAGCATTATGAAAAAATATTTTTAAGACAGTGCTATATTAAATCTAATTGATTTTTTTCAGACTACATTGTACAAGATATAGGGTATAAATTAAAACCAGAAATGCTTGTGTTGGGACACATGGCTGGCTCAGTCAGAGAATGCAACTCTTAATCTCGGGGCCATGAGTTCAAGCCCTAAATTGGGTATAGAGATCATAAAAAACAAGATCTTTTAGGGGTGCCTGGGTGGCTCAATGGGTTGAGCCTCTGCCTTCCACTTGGGCCCTGGTCTCGTGGTCCTGATAAGATCTTTTAAGAAAAAATGCCTGTGTTACAAGGCAAGACTGACAAATTTAGAATATGGGAAATTCTACAAGACGAATGTTTTTTCAACAAATAGACTGCAAGAGAAAACAAAAAAAAAAGAGGGGTAAGAGAACTGGTATAGTTTTAAAAAGACTAAAAAACCATTTTATTTTCAATGCCTGAACTGAATTGGATATTGATTTGGGGAAAAAAATGGTTAAAATATGAACATTCTTTTCTTTTTTGGTATAGTATCAGCAAGGCTTCCTCCTTCTAAACTTGTTTTCTTTTTCCCATTGTAATTAATAAGCACTTAGTGGGAGTAGGAGAGATACTTGGAAACTATGTAAACATCCCATTCTTTTTTTTTTTTTAAGATTTTGTTTATTTATTTATTTGACAGAGATCACAAGTAGGCAGAGAGGCAGGCAGAGAGAGAGAGGGGGAAGCAGGCTCCCTGCGGAGCAGAGAGCCCGATGCAGGGCTCGATCCCAGGACCCTGAGATCATGACCTGTGCTGAAGGCAGAGGCCTTAACCCACTGAGCCACCCAGGTGCCCCTAAACATCCCATTCTTAATCATACTTTTAACTTATTCATTATTTATTTTGGTGATCAAATTGTCCCTGATTGAGGCAGTAGGTACCCCTTCAAGCTGGCATCTGTGTCTGTTAACATGACCATTACATTTTTTAAGTGTTGAAACAAGGGGGTGCCTGGGTGGCTCAGGTGGTTAAGTGTCTACTTTCAGCTTGGGTCATGACCTCAGGGTCCTGGGATCAAGCCCCATGTCAGGATCCCCACTCAGTGCGGAGTCTACTTGTCCCTCTGCCCCCACTCCCCCGCTTGTGCTCTCTCTGTCTCTCTCCCAAATGAATACATAAAATCTTTTTTTAAATTATTATGAATTTTTAGGAGTGAAAATGGTATTGTTATACTTTCAAAAGGAAAATTTATCTATTAGATAAGTATTACTGAAGTATTTGTGGATGAAAGGATAAGATGTTTGAGGTTTGCTTTTAAAAATGCAGTGGTTTAGGGCTAGAAGTGAAACAAGATTATATATGGGAGTCTGTTATACTATTCTCTATTTTTTAGTATATTTTAGAACTCCCATAACAAAAAATGACTTTAGTATGACACTGAAGTAAAATAATAAATTCATAAATTAGGAATAAGAACAGCAAAGATAATAAATAAAATAGTTTTTCCTATGAAAATATCAATAAAAGGTACTTAGTAAGACTTTGAAAGAAAGAAAACACAAATACACAACATTGAAATGGACAGCCCATTGGGACAAGCATCTCAGCTGTCTTGTTTGCTACTGAATATGACATGAAAGCCAGAAACCATTGCACAATACCCAGCACATAGCAGACGCTCAATAAATACAAATGAAAGAATGAAGAAGAGAATAAGCCATAAATTAGAAATGAGTTTAAAATAAAATTTAATGAATTTTAAACCTTTTACTGGAGCACCTGGTTGGCTCAGTCAGTTTAGTGTCTGCCTTCGGCTCAGGTCATGATCCCAGGGTCCTGGGATTGAGCCCTGCATCGGGCTCCCTGCTCAGCGGGGGCCTGATTCTCCCTCTCCCTCTGTGCTCGCTCTCTCTCTCTCTATCAAGTAAATAAATAAAATCTTTAAAAAATCAATAAAATAAGAGAACAGTATATATAAGTTTCTGCCAACAATCTTGAATATATAGATACAATGGATAATTTTCTAGGAAAATACAGTTACTGCAAGCAACCAAAAAAATAAAACACCTATAATGAATAAGAACAAAATATGAAATTGGATAGGTTGACAACGATCTGTTCCCCCAAAGGGAACTAAACCCACAAGGCTTTATACGTCATTTTTTATAATTCTCTCAGGGAACAGATATTTTCTATATCATTTTAACATTTTAACTATATCAGATTTAACTATATAATTTTCTGTATCATTGAGAGCATGAAAACATTTCCATTTCACAAGGTTTGCAAGTACCTAATACCAAACTTGACAAAGACAGCGCAAAAAAAGAAAATTATTGTCAGACTAAACCTCTCTGAGAATACAGTATAAATATCTTAAATAAAACATTACCAAATATAATCCAGCAATACATTAGAACACAACAAGGAGAAGAATGCATTCTGACCAAGTTGATTCCTCTCAAGAGAAAATGGATGGCTCAATATTAGAAAATCTATTGACATAATGTATTACATAAGCTGGTTAAAGGAGAAAAATTATATGATTATCTCAATAGATGGCAAAATAGCATTTGGTAATTCAACATCCATCCTTATTTTGAAAAAAATAATGAACTAGGGGGTATAAAAAAATCTTCCTAAACATGACAGAATATTTATCAAAAATAACCATCAAGCATACCTAGCAATGAAACACAAGAGCCCTTCTCATTAAAATCAGGAACACAATAAGGATATCCATTATCTCCGCTATTATACAACATTATCATATAAATTCTAGCCAGTGCAACAAGATAAGAGGTATTTCTTTTGAAAAAGAAGAGGCAGAATTATCATTATCTGCAGATAATGATATGACAGCCTAGAAAATTCAAGAGAAAAACTATTAGAAACAATAAAAAAATCAGTAATATACATATATATAAACTCAATAGACTTCTTATGCAAGCAGTAATGCATTAGAAAATGTAATGAAACAGATGTCATATAAAATAACACAAAAATAGTTCATAAGGTATAAATGAGAGTTCAGAAACAGAACCACGCATATGTGGGAAATCATCAGTATATAATAAAAATGGTATTTTAAATCAATGGTTAAATGATGGATTATCCTCTTTAAAATAAAATTATGTCCTTGTCACCAAATAATAATAAAAATACATTCAAATTCTTTTTAAAATTCAAATAAAAGCAGTGAAATAAAATATAGAATATTTTTATAATCTTGGCATAAGGAAGACCTTTCCAACGATGACACAAAACCCAGAAACTATAAAGCAAAAGACTAGCGGATTTAATTGTATAAAAAATAAAAATATCTACAGAGAAAAGGGGACCATAAGCAAAATTAGGAAACAAATGAAAAACGACAAAAATATCTGCAGGGGCAACAGGGTGCCTCAGTCCATTGAGTATCTGACTCTTGATTTCAGCTCAGGTTATGATCTGCCCATGGTGGGATCGAGCCCCATGTCTGGCTCTGTGCTCAGCAGGGAGTCTGCTTGAGATTCTCTCTTTCCCTCTGCCCTTTCCCCTGTGTGATCATGCTCACACTCTCTCTCTTAAATAAATAAATACATATTTTTTTTTAAATCTGCAAAATAAGACAAAGGGCTAACTAGCACTATGACTTTGTGATCTAATAGAATAAAGAGTTCTTGTAACTCTGCAAGAAAAAACAAACCCCAATTCAAAAAAGGTATAAATGATACAAACTAGTAGTTCACGAAAGTATTCTAAATAGCCATCAAACATATGAATAGATCAGAAGTGAGCAAACCACTGCCTCTGGGTCAAATCTGGCTGCTGCCTGTTTCTGTACATACTGAAACACAATCACAGATGTTCACTTACATATATGTGGATGTCATCCCGCTACAATAATTCAGTTAGGGAAATTCAACAGAGACCCAGTGGTCTGTAAACTCTAAAATATTTACCATCTGGCCCTTTACAGAAAAAGTTTGCAGAGCCCTGGAATAGATGGTCGAACTCATAAATAATTATATAAATAAAAGCTACACCACTGTCATTCAAGAAATGTTTACTGAGCACTAAGTTTACAACAATATCCATTTAGCCTATCAGATTGACAAAAATTAAAAAGCACGATGTTATCCAGTGGTAGCAAGAGACTAAGGAAAGAAACCTACTCTTATATTATTGGTGGAAGTACAAAGTGGTACAACCATTCTGGAGGGTAATATATTAAAAAAAAAAACTTTAAATGGGCATACCCTTTGATCTAGCAATTTCACGTTTGACAATTTATCCTAAGAAAATAAGAGCCCCAGGGCACCTGGGTGACTCAGTCAGTTGAGCGTCTGCCTTCGGCTAGGGTTGTGGTCCCCAGGACCTGGATGGAGTCTCACGAGGGGTTCCCTGCTCAGGGGGCAGTCTGCGTCCCCCTCTATTCCTCCCCCCAACTCGTGCTCACTCACTCACTCTTTCTCAATTAAATTAAATCTTAAAAAAAAAAAAAAGAAGTCAAGTGTAAGAATAACCATTGCAGGGGTGCCTGGGTGGCTCAGTGGCTTAAGCCTCTGCCTTCGGCTCAAGTCATGATCTCAGGGTCCTGGGATCAAGCCCCACATCAGGCTCTCTGCTCAGTGGAGAGCCTGCTTCCCCCCGCCCTCTTTGCCTGCCTTTCTGCCTACTTGTGATTTCTCTCTCTCTGTCAAATAAATAAATAAAAAATAACCATTGCAGAATGGTTTATGGTAATAAAGAACTAAATACATATAAATGCCAATCAGGATGGATAGATAGATAGGTAGAGCTATATAAATATATAATAAAAGAAATATCTATTTCTGGATACATGGAAAGGTCTGAAGTATATCCAACAAATTGTTAGCAATGGCTGTTTCTGGCAGGTAGACACAATTCTCTGTATTTCTTGAATTTCTCAAAATGATCCTGTATTATAAAATGGAAACAAGGCAAAGATATTTCTGGGGAGGGGAAGGGTAAATAAAGATTACATTGCAAATTAAGGGGAAAATGATAATCCCCCAAAAATGTGTAAGAAAATTAGCTAAGATAGACTACAAAGACTGTTTAAGTTTCAAAACTGGCAAGTATAATCACTCTGATTTGTTTTGTTTGCTTTCACTTTGATTTACAATTGAACCAGCAAACAAAAACAGTGCAAAGAATATACAGACGATCAAGGATACAAATGAGTGGACCCTGCCACCAAAGGGCACCACCAGCCTCTAAGGTTCCTTTGTGTTAAACAGAAAAATATACCCTTCCCCCAAGAAATGCAACTCCCACCATTAAATGTAAAGCCTGGTCTAGAATTTCAGCCCCCACTTGCTCCCTCTACTGGACATCCTTGGTTACGGCACAACCAGCACTAACGCCGCTGCTCTAGCTCCCAGTTTCCCTCCTGGTTACTTTACAGAGGAAGCCCTCCAATTCAGTCTGCAAAAAGCGATTAATTTACCAGTTCGAACGAGGGAAGATCTCATATCCACTGCCTTTTACATTTTTCAGCCTGAAGGTATCAGTATTCAAAAGATTCACCCTACCACCATGCATTGAATCTTTTCCACACCAATTACATCTTTAAAAGTACTGTTTTTTACTGTGACCTTGAGCCTTTGGTTGGCCTGGCATTGACTAACCAAAGAACATTATGGCTATCCTTGAAAAAAATTAGATCGACGGGCGCCTGGGTGGCTCAGGCATTAACCGTCTGCCTTCTGCTGCCCACATCGGACTCCCTGCTCAGAGGGAGACCTGCTTCTCCCTCTGCCACTCCCCTGCTTGTGCTCCCTCTCTCGCTGTGTCTCTCTCTGCCTGATAAATAAAATAGAATCTTAAAAAAAATTAGCTCAAATTTAATATAACATCTTATGCCAAAAAGAATTTAATTAATTACAGAGCAAAAAACATAAGAAAGGAAAATATTTACTTAATATTTAACTGACCCCATGATAGGCAAAGAAGATAGCATAAAGAAAAGGAGTAATGTATTTAACATTAGCATATGTAAATTTCTTACAAATAAATTAAACATCATAAATAAAGTTAAAAAGCAATAATACAGAGTGAAATAATATTTGCATTGATGTCCTTTCAATATAAAAAACCATTACAAATCAATAAATTGAAAAATAAAAGGCATGGCAAAAAATTAAAATAAATTAAAAAGGGATGCACACATATGAAAAGATACTCAAATACAGTAATCATTTAATGAGCATATATTAAAACAAAATTGAGATACAAATTTTAGCCTATCAATTTGGAAAAAAGAAGAAAAAGGTAGTATTGTTGGAGAGTCTGGCCAGGAGGCAGTGAGACAGACACACCTGTGCATTGCTAATAGGAATGTAACTGTTAAAACCCTTCTGTAAAGCAATGTGTCAGTATGTACCAAGAACCTAACAATTCTAAAATACCTCTAGCTTTTTTTTAAAAGATTTTATTTATTGGAGAGAAAGACAGAGTGAGAGAGCACAAGAGGGGAGGCCAGCTGGAGAAGCAGACTCCCCATGGAGCTGGGAGCCTGATGTGGGACTCCAGGATCGTGACATGAGCTGAAGGCAATCGTTTAACCAACTGAACGATCCAGGTGCCCCTAAGATACCTCTAGCTTTAACCCAGTAATATACTTCTAGGAATACTAGGAATATAGTCTAATAAAATTATCAGAGCTGTAGAAAAATATTTTGTTGAAGGACTTTTTTAAATTATCTATAACAATGAAAATTTCTTACCAATATAAATGCCCAAAGGTAAATGAATAATGTAAATAAATGTGGTACTTCCATATAATAGACTAGTATAGGGTCATTAAAAACTGTGAAGATCTGCAGCTACCCAGTTCCCCTCCCTAAAGACCGTGATGCAATTTACTCTTTGTTTATCCTTTAATAGTTTTTTTTTTTTTTTTTTTTTACAAAAGTAGCATCATTGCCTATAGGGAAGAGAACGGAGTGACCACAGAACTTTTCAGTGTCTATCCTCTAACTCTCAGAATTTAAAGTTTAATAAATTAATTCAATACATGTTTTCAAATGTAAGCCTTTTTAACTCCTAGGAGGCCTGAGAGACTTCATCCCTATTTCCTCCCATTCAAGACTAAACCCTCACCTGTGTCCTTAACACCATCGTCCCCTGCCCTCAAAGGAAAAATACACAGTCTACACTTGGCGTCTGAGTTTTTAACACCTCATTCATTCTAAAACCCACTACAATACGGCTTTGTCCCCCACTACACCACTGAAACCATTCTCCTTAAGGAGACCAATATCTCTTAATTATGAATTCAATAAATATTTTCCAGCCTTGATCTAACTGAATGTTCTGTTGACACTGACATTTCTGAGATTCTGTTCTCATCCTTGCAACCTGGATGCCTGGAGCCTAGGAACTTGCCATCCAGTACACAAGACGATACCCAGGGACCAAGATTTCTGAGTTTCCCATCCCTATCATGATCATTGCTGTTCATCATTCTCCACCATCTAAACCAGAGACACAGCCATAAGTTGGCACCTAAGGGTGTGGTCACCAAAAATTCTGGTTACCATGAGACAGCCCTTGTTGACACTGGTATAATTATGAATAGTCCCCATAGGCATTCCAGTCTGGATGATAAATGATATTGTCACCCTGCTACCTAAGCCATTCCAACATCCAGAAAGTGAAAGAAAAAAATATTGCCAACAGGTAATTCTCTGGAAAAGAGAAAAAGATAATCATTACTTAAACAAAAGAAAATGTGCAATTAAAACAATCCAATTATAAATATTAAATATTTTAAAGACTTTAGGGACCAAAGAAAGCATCTTTAAACTTTAAAATTCAGTTAAATTGAAGAAGGTAAATTCAGATAAATTGAAAGAGAAGCTGATTGCTTATCAAATAACAAGTCAGATGCCTGGAAGAGAGAGTAGAAAAAATCTTTCAAAAATAGAAGAAAAATGGGGTGCTTGGGTGGCTTAGTCAGTTAAGTATCTGCCTTTGGCTCAGGCCATGATCCCACGATCCCCTAAGTAAAGAAAAATAAAATAAAATTTTCATGAGAAGGGCTCACTGAATTCTGAGCAAGATTAATGTTTTATTGTATTAGAGATATAAATCACATACAGTAACACACCGAAATCCTAAACGTACAGCTTTATGAATTTTTACCTATGTAAAACCTGTGTAACCAACACCCAGGGGAAGATATAGAATGTTACCATGACCCAAGAGAACCCTTCATGACCCTTTCAGAGTCAAAAATCCACCTCCACCCAGAGCTGATCATGATGATTTCTAAACCCACACATTGGTGTCAATACTTGAACTTCGTATCAGTGGAATCATACAGAGCGTTTTCTTTGGGTCCGCCTTCTTTAACCATTTATGTTCCTGATGCATCCATACTAATATATCAGTAGTTTGTTTTTCTTATTGCTCTGTAAAATTCTGTGGTATGAGTATATCATAATTTACTTCTTTACTCTCCTCTTGAGGAATATGTGGATTGATTCAGTTTTTGCTATTATAAATAAAGCTTCTATAAACGTTCTTGACATATATTTTGACAGACATATACACTCGTTTCTCTTGAGTATATAGGTAGGAGTTAAAATGCTGGGTTATAGTGCAGACGCGTGTTAAGCTCTGGGAGACACTGCCAAGCAGTGACTGAATAAATTTAAACGCACACCAGCAATATAGGAGAGTTCCAGGGACTCCAAATCCTTGCCCAAAATTAGAATTTTCAGTTTCTTATAATTTTAGCCAGAAAACAGAACATTCTCACCTCATTTTATAAGGCAATCATTACTCTGATGGCAAAACCAGTTGAAGACATTAAAAGAAAACTACGTAAGAAAACTATAAGAAAACTACATCCTCATGGATGTACAAAATTTTAGCAAGTCAAATCCAGCAATACATAAAAATGTTAGTATCTTATGATCAAATTGGGTTTGTCCTAGGAAGAAAGGTAGACTTAACATTTGAAATGTACTCAACATTAGGCATTATATTAAAAGAATAACAGAAAACTATATGATGAACGCAACAGATACTAAAAAAGCATTTGATGAAATTCAAATCTCATTCATGATTTGAAAAAAGCTCTTAAGGGATGGCTGGATGGGTCAGTCAGTTAAGCATCTGCTCTGGGATCAGGTCATGATCCCAGCGTCCTGGGATCGAGTTCCAGGTCAGGCTCCCTGCTCCACAAGGAGTCTGCTTCTCCCTCTGCCTGCTGCTTCCCCTGCTAATTCTATCTCTCTCTCTGTGATAAATAAATAAATCTTTTTTTAAAAAAAATTCTTAAAACTAGAAGTAAAAGAAAATTTATTTAAATTGGTAATGGAGTTCTATAAAAAAATAGTAAATATTATACTAACAATGAAATACTAAATGTTTTCCCCTTAGATCAAGGAAATGGCAAGAATATCTGCTCTCACCTCTTTTAGTCAACACTGTACTGGCAGTTCTAGCCTGGGCATTAGGTAAGAAAATAAAATAAAAAGCACAGAGATTGCAAAGTAAGAAGTCAAACTCATTGAACTATGCAGTTAAAATAGATGAGTTTCATTATACATAATACATCAACAAAGCTGTTTTTAAAAAAGCAAATGTTCCACAAAGAAAACTCCTGGCTCAGGAACAGTGAGTTTCATGGTTCCACTGGTCAATTCTATCAAACATTTAAGGAAAAAATAATATTGCCAAGGAAAACGTTAAAAAGTCCTAAATATATTGTGACATATGCCAAATACAAAAATTAGATAATTCAATACCACTAAGATGTCTATTTTTCTCCAGATTTAGTTAATGTAATCACCATCGAATTCTCAGTAGATCTTGTGTAAAAAGCTGACAAGCTGATTCTAAAATTTACATGAAAATGCAAAGGATATAAAATGGCCAAAACAATCCTGAAATAGAAGGGCAAAGTGGAAAAAATACACACAACCTGATTTTGATATTTACTTTGAAACTACAATAATTGGAATGCCTGGGTGGTTCAGTGGGTTAAAGCCTCCGCCTTCGGCTGGGGTCATGATCTCAGGGTCCTGGGATCAAGCCCCGCATTGGGCTCTCTGCTCAGCGAGGAGCCTGCTTCCTCCTCGCTCTCTGCCTGCCTCTCTGCCTACTTGTGATCTCTGTCTGTCACATAAATAAATAAAATCTTTAAAAAAAATGGGTTACAAACCATAAGTGACTCTTAATCTCACAAAACAAACTGAGGGTTGCTGGGGGGAGGGGGTTTGGGAGAGGGGGTGGGGTTATGGACATTGGGGAGGGTATGTGCTATGGTGAGTGCTGTGAAGTGTGTAAACCTGGCGATTCACAAACCTGTACCCCTGGGGATAAAAATACATTATATGTTTATAAAAAATTTTAAAAATGGGTGAACTTTAAAAAGGTTATGCTAGGGGCGCCTGGGTGGCTCAGTGGGTTAAGCCCGCTGCCTTCGGCTCAGGTCATGATCTCAGAGTCCTGGGATCGAGTCCCGCATCGGGCTCTCTGCTGAGCAGAGAGCCTGCTTCCCTCTCTCTTTCTCTGCCTGTCTCTCCATCTATTTGTGATTTCGCTCTGTCAAATAAATAAATAAAATCTTTAAAAAAAAATAAAAAGATTATGCTATAAGAAGCAGACACAAAAGGCTGCATGTTCCGTGATCATATTCATATGAAATATCAAAATAGGCAAATCCACAGATACAGAAAATAGATTAGCAGTTGCCAAATGCTGAGGAGAAGGGAGAATAAAGAATGACTGCTAATGTGTAGGGGGTTTCTTTTTTGCGGGGGAGATGAAATGTCCTGGAATTAGATAGTGGTAATACTTGAATAACCTTGTGAATCTACTGAGTTGTACATGTTGGAACGCTGAGTTTATGGTGTGCAAATTATGTCTTAACCTAGAAAATTCTTTTGAGATGGATCATAGACCTGACTATAAGAGCTAAATCTAAAATGCCGCTGGGAAAGAAAATGGGTGAGTATCGTCACGACTTTGAAGTACGGGAAGATTCCTTAACAAGAGTATAAAAGGCAGTAAGGCATTGAAGAAAAAATGATAAATTCAAAGTCATTGAAAATTATAAATATCTATTCTTCTAAGTACCTCGATAAGAAAACAAACCCTCCCAGGATGGGTAAAAAATATTCTCAATGCATACAACTGCCGAAGCACTGACAAAAGAACTCCAACAAATGAATAATTAAAAACCAAACAACTCAACTTGAAAAAATTAGCAAAAGCTCTGAACTCCTCCAAACGAAGACCAACAAATGGCCAATATGTACATGAAAAAGTGTTCAGGGGCACGTGGGTGGCTCAGTCAGTTGAGTGTCTGCCTTTGGTTCAGGTCATAATCTCAGGGTGGGATACAGCCTCACTTTGGGGTCTCTGCTCTGCGGGGAACCTGCTTCCTCCTCCCCCTCTGCCTGCCTCGCCCCCTGTTTGTGTGCCTGCTCTCTCTGTCAAACAAATGGATAAACAAAATCTTTTTTTTAAAGGTGTTCAACAGCAGTTCTCATTGGGGAAATGTAATTTCAAACCACAATGAGAGGGGCACCCAGGTGGCTCAGTCAGTTAAAGGTCCAACTCTGGATTTCAGCTCAGCTCATGATCTCAGGGTCAAGGGATCAAGCCCCAAATCAGTTCTGCGCTCAGCATGGAGTCTGCTTGAGTTTCTCTCCTTCTGCCCTTTATCACCCTCCTGCATGCACGCTCTCTCTCTCTTTCTCACAAATAAATAAATTAATTTTAAAAATACAATAAGACACCACTTCACACCCACTATAATGTCTAAAATTAAAAAGACCGACAGTATGGGGGCGCCTGGGTGGCTCAGTGCTTAAATCCTCTGCCTTCGGCTCAGGTCATGATCTCAGGGTCCTGGGATCGAGCCCCACATCAGGCTCTCTGCTCAGCGGGGAACCTGCTTCCTCCTCTCTCTGCCTGCCTCTCTGCCTACTTGTGATCTCTGCCTGTAAAATAAATAAATAAAATATTAAAAAAAAAAAAAAAAGACCCACAGTATGAAATGTTGACCTGGATGCAGAACAAATGAAATTATCCTACATTGTTGATGAGAGCATAAAATGGTATAAACCAATTTTTTTTTAAAGTTTGGTCGTTTCTTATAAAATTATACATCTAGAGGAACTTCCACAACCAGGTAGTTACCAAAGACAAATGTAAACATATATCCATATTTTTAAAACCCTGTAAAAGGTTGCTCACAGCAGCTTCATTCATACTAACCAAATGTCCATCAACAGGTGAATGGTGTAATAACTTGTACTACATTAAATGCACAGAAATACGACTCATAATCAAAGTGAATAAATGAATTCTATAAACAAGAACATGGATGAATCGCATACACATTAAGGTGAACAAAAGAAACCAAGTGGAAATGGTAGAAAATATTTCACTGACAGCGGCATGTATATAAACTTTAGGAATAAATATGAGAAGTACAGAAACTAGATAAAGAAAACTATAAAAATTTTAATAGCGGGCATAAAATCCAATCTGAAAATATAGAAAGACACACTATTTTGTTGGATAATCAAATAATTTTATAAAAATGTAAATTCTCTCAAAAATAATATATAAATGTAATGTAATACCCATTAGAATCCCGATAGGTTTGTGTGTTTTTCACTCAATAATTAATATTAAAATCTGCATCAGAATATACATGTCTGAGAATATCCAGGATAATTATGAAAGAGAATGAGGAGGAAGAATTTAATTTATTAGATATTAAACTCTAACTAAACAAATGATATTGGCATAGAAATAGACAACTAGATCAGTGTAACGAAGTGTCCAGAAATAGATCCCAGTATTTATGAGAGTTTAATACAAAGGCAATATTCCAATTCAATGGGAAAAGGATAGTTTCCCTAATGTATGCACTGGCACATATACTGGGCGCTCTACTTGTTAGAAAGTGGAGCTTGTGTCCTCCATCACACCATGAATAAAAATAAATTCTAGGTGGATCAAATATTTAGACATACAAATAAAATAATAACTGGTAGAAAAAGAAACTAAGAAATCATATTATATTCTAGAGGTGCATGGAAATCTTTTAATCAAGACTGCAAGACAGGGCACCTGGGTGGCTCAGTTAGTTAATTCCCAACTCTTGATTTCAGCTCAGGACTGAGCTGAAACTATGACACTGGGCATAGAAGGAGCCTGCTTAAAATTGTCTATCTCCCTCTCATTCCAATTCCCCCCCAAAAAGACTAGAAGAACATTAAAAATAGAATTACCCTACAATCCAACAATTGCACTACTAAATTTTTACCCAAAGGATACAAAAATACAGATTCGAAGGGGCATGTGCATCCTGATGTTTATAGAAGCATTATCAACAATAGCTAAACTATGGAGAAAGCCCAAATGTCCATCAACTGATGAATGAATAAAAAAGAAGTGGGTGTATATATATATAATGGAATACTATGCAGCCATCAAAAAGAATGTAATCTTGCCATTTGCATCAACATGGATGGAGCCAGAGTATATTAGGCTAAGTGAAATAAGTCAGAGAAAGACAAATACCATATGATCTTACTCATATATGGAATTTAAGAAACAAAATAGATGGGGCACCTGGGTGGCTCAGTCATTAAGCATTTGCCCTCAGCTCAGGTTGTGATCCCGGGGTCCTGGGTTTGAGCCCCGCATCAGGACCCTGCTCAGCAGGAAGCGTCCATCTCCCTCTCCCACTACCCCTGCTTGTGTTCCCTCTTTCTGTGTGTCTCTCTCTGTCAAATAAATAAATAAAATCTTTTTTAAAAAGAAACAAACAAAATAGATGACCATATGGGAAAGGGGGGGAAAAGAGAGGGGAAACAAACCAAAAGAGACTCTTAATGATAGAGAACAAACTGAGGTTTGGTGGAGGAGGTGGGTGGGGGATAGGCTAGATGGGGGATGGGGATTAAGGAGGGCATTTGCTGTGATGAGCACTGGGTGTTGCATGTAAGTGATGAATCACTGAATTCTACTCCAGAAACCAATATTGCTCTGTATGTTCACTAACTAATATTAAAAAAAAAAAAAGACTGGAAGAACAGGCACTTGAAAAAAAGCCTTATTGACTATTTTAAAATTTTAATCATTTTTAATGGGTACAGAATTTCATTTTGGGATTATGTAAAAGTTCTGAAAATGTATAGTGATGATGGCTGCCCAACAATGTGAATGTACATAATGTCACTGAACTGTGTGCTTTAAAATGGCAAATTCTTTTTAAAAAGGTAAATTCTATGTTAGATATATTACTACAGTGGAAAAAAGTAAGACATCACATAGTAAAATACATCCTAAATATATACCACAATATAGGGGTATGTGGGCGGCTCAGTCAGTTAAGCGGCTCAGGTCATGATCCCAGGGTCCTAGTATCAAGCCCCACACCTGGGAGTCTGCTTCTTCCTCTCCCACTCTCCCTGCTTGTATGTACTCATTCTCTCTCCCCCTCTCCATCAAATAAATAAATAAAATATTTTTAAAAATTGTATATATGTTATATATATATATATATACACCTATAATATATATATATCACAATATATATATTACCACCATGAAAAAGTAAGATTTTACATAGTAAAATATATCCTAAACAAATTTAACAGACAAGTTCTATACTAGTTAACTATACATATACACCTACAAACATATATATTTTAAACAGGAGAGTAAAAGAATTAATATCTACATTTTTTAAATGATCAAAGAACTTCAAAAGACATTAATAAGAGAAGATATACAAATGGCCACGAAGCAAATCAAAAGGTGCTCAATGTCACTAGTCATCACAGAAATGCAAACTAAAACTATAATCACATACCACTTCACAGCCACTAGAAAGGCTAAAATTAAAATAACTGACAATACAAGTATTGGCCAGAATGTAGATATTCTTTTTAAAATAATAAAAGGAGAGACAGGCACAGAAGGAGAGAACATGTATAGGAAAACAAGCAACTCACAGCAGAACATATTCCAATGGTTGGTAAATATTTGAGAAGATGCTTACCAGCAGCTGAAGAAATGTAAATTAAAGTGAGTAGTCCCATCCATTGCTACTGGAAATGAAAATTACTATTTCATTTTTGAAATGCATATCCCTGAGCCACTCCTAGGAATTTGTCTCATAAAAGTAAAAGTACCATTATATGAAAAGTATATATAAAACATTATCCCTATCTGTAGATCAGGAAATGACTAAAAGTAAAGCAAGCAAGCAAGCTCTGTGTATACATGGAATTTGGAATGGACGGGCCCAGGATCACCCTTCTTCGCACTCTTTTGGGGTGGTTTGATCTGTTTTCAAGGTTATGAAGAGCATGCGGACAGTTTCCCAATCTTTATGTTGAGGCCAGACCACTCTCCTGAGCTTCGGACTACTTACTGCACAGTTCCCCCCTAGTGTCCCAAAAGTAGAGCTAGGTAAATAATTTGTGCGGCCTGATGAAAAATGAAAATGCAAGCCCCTTGCTTTTGAGAGAGAGAGCAGATTGAGAAGCAGAGGGAGGGGAACAAGCGGACTCTGTGCTCAGCATGGAGCTCAACATGGGGCTCAATCCAATGACCCCAAGATGATGACCTGAGCTAAATTCAAGAGTCAGACATCAGACTGACTGAGCCACCCCGGTGTCCCAAATCATGAGACTTTTAACAGTAGAGAATAAAGTGAGGGTTGCTGGAGGGAGGTGGGTAGGGGATGGGTTAAATGGGATGGCTATTATATAAACTACCAAAACTGAACCAGGAAGAGATAGAAAACCTGACCAGAACCACAACCAGTAAGGAGATTGAAGCAGTCATCAAAAATCTCCCAATAAACAGGAGCCCAGTGTCAGGTGGCATCCCAAGGGAATTCTAACAAACATTTAAAGAAGAATTAATACCTATTCTACTGACTGCCCCAAAAAATAGAAATGGAAGGAAAAGTCCCAAACTCATTTTATGAGGCCAGCATTACCTTGATCCCAAAACCAAAGACCCCCAAACCAGACAAAGACCCCATCAAAAAGGAGAATTACAGACCAATATCCCTGATGAACACAGATGCAAAAATTCTCACCAAAATACTAGTCAATAGGATCCAACAATAAATTAAAAGGATTATTCACCACAACCAAGTGGGATTTATTCCTGAGCTGCAAGGTTAGTTCAACATCTGCAAATCAATCAATGTGATACATTAATAAAAGAAAGAACAAGTACCATATGATACTCTCACTAGATGCTGAAAAAGCATTTGACAAAGTACAGCATCCTTTCTTGATCAAAACTCTTCAAAGTGTTAGGATAGAGGGTACATACCTCAATATCATCAAAGCCATCTATGAAAAACCCACAGCAAATATCAATCTCAATGGGGAAAAACTGAGAGCTCTTCCCCTAAGGTCAGGAACACAGCAGGGATGTTCATTATCACCACTGTTACTCAACAAAGTACTAGAAGTCCTAGTCTCAGCAATCAGACAACAAAAAGAAATAAAAGGCATCTGAATCCACAAAGAAGAAGTCAAACCCTCACTCTTTGCAGATGATATGATACTTTATGTGGAAAACCCAAAAGACCCCACTCTAAAACTGCTAGAATTCATATAGGAATTCAGTAAAGTGTCAGGATATAAAATCAAAGCACAGAAATCAGTTGCATTTCTATACACCAACAGCAAGACAGAAGAAAGAGAAATTAAGGAGTCAATCCCATTTACAACTGCACCCAAAACCATAAGTTACCTAGGAATAAACCTAACCAAAGAGGCAAAGAATCTTTACTCAGAAAACTATGAGGTACTCATGAAAGAAATTGAGGAAGACACAAAGAAGTGGAAAAACGTTCCAAATTCATGAATTAGAAGAACAAATACTGTGAAAATGTCTATGCTACCTAAAGCAATCTATATATTTAATGCAATTCCTATCAAAATACCATCCAATTTTTTCAAAGAAATGGAACAAATAATCCTAAAATTTATATGGAACTAGAAGAACAAATACTGTGAAAATGTCTATGCTACCTAAAGCAATCTATATATTTAATGCAATTCCTATCAAAATACCATCCAATTTTTTCAAAGAAATGGAACAAATAATCCTAAAATTTATATGGAACCAGAAAAGACTCCAAATAACCAGAGGAATGTTGAAAAAGAAAACCAAAGTTGGTAGTATCACAATTCCAGACTTCAAGCTCTATTACAAAGCTGTCATCATCAAGACAGTATGGTACTGGCACAAAAACAGACACATAGATCAATGGAACAGAATAGATCGCCCAGAAAGAGACCTGCAACTCTATGATCAACTAATCTTCGACAAAGCAGGAAAGAATGCCCAATGGAAAAAAGACAGTCTCTTCAACAAATGGTGTTGGGAAAATTGGACAGCCACATGCAGAAGAATGAAACGGTCCATTTCCTTACACCACCTACAAAAATGGACTCAAAATAGATGAAAGACCTCAATGTGAGACAGGAATCCATCAAAATCCTTGAGAACACAGGCACAACCTCTTCAACCTCAGCGGCAGCAACTGTTTCTTCCTAGAAACATCACCAAAGGCAAGGGAAGCAAGGGCAAAAATGAACTATTGGGACTTCATCAAGATCAAAAGCTTTTGCACAGCAAAGAAAACCATCCACAAAGCCAAAAGACAACTGATAGAATGGGAGATGATATTCACAAATAACATATCAGATAAAGGGCTAGTATCCAAAATCTATAAAGAACTTATCAAACTCAACACCCAAAGAACAAAGAATCCAATCAAGAAATGGGCAGAAGATATGAACAGACCTTTCTGCAAAGACTTCTAGAGGGCCAGCAGACCCATGAAAATGTGCTCCATATCACTCGGCATCAGGAAAATACAAATCAAAACCACAATGAGATACCACCTCACACCAGTCAGAATGGCTAAAATTAACAAGTTAGGAAACAACAGATGTTGGCAAGGATGTGGAGAAAGGGGAACCCTCCTACACTGTTGGTGGGAATGGAAGCTGGTGCAACCACCCTGGAAAACAGCAGGGGGGTTCCTCAAAAAGTTGAAAATAACGTTGCTGTACAACCCAGCAATCACACTACTGGCTATTAACCCTAAAGATACAAATGTAGTGATCTGAAGGGGCACGTGCACCCGAATGTTCATAGCAGCAATGTCCACAATAGCCAAACTATGGAAAGAGCCTAGATGTCCATCCACAGACGAATGGATAAGGAAGAGGTGGCATATATATATACATACAATAAAATACTACGCAGCCGTCAAAAGAAATGAAATCTTGCCATTTGCAATGATGTGGATGGAACTAGAGGGTATTATGCTGAGCGAAATAAGTCAATAAGAGAAAGACAATTATCGTATGATCTCTCTGATATGAATAATTTGAGAGGCAGGGCAGGGGTTTGGGGGTAGCAAAGGAAAAAAATGAAACAAGATGGGGTCGGGAGGGAGAAAACCATAAGAGATTCTTAATCTCACAAAACAAACTGAGGGTTGCTGGGAGGAGGGGGGTTAGGAGAAGGGGGGTGGGATTATGGACATTGGGAAGGGTATGTGCTATGGTGAGTGCCATGAAGTGTGTAAGCCTGATGATTCACAGACCTGTGCCCCTGGGCCAAATAATACATTATATATTCATAAAAAAATTTTTTAAAAATGGGATGTGTATTAGGGATGATCCTGTGATGAGTACTGGGTGTTGTATATAAGTGATGAATCACTGAATTATACTCCTGAAACCAGTACTACACTATATGTTAACTAAGTAGAATTTAAATAAAAACTTGAAACAAAAAAAAAATTTCATTATTTATAAAATGTAACAGGGACAATAATTAATTTTCTAATACTGATGTAACAAATTAACACTAATTTAGTAGGTCAAAGTAATACAAATGTGTTATCTCCCAGTTCTGGAGGACAAAAGTCCCATAATCAAAATATCAGTAGGGTTACATTCCCTCTGAAGGCTCTGAGAGAGAATTTATTTCTCTACCTTTTCATACTACTAGAGGCATTCTTTGGTTGGTCAACCCTTCTGTCATTTTCCAAGCCAGCAGCACGGCATCCTTAAATCTCTCTCCTTCTCTCTGTCCTCTCTCTCATATTTCTCATCTCTTCTTCTTTTACCACATCTTCTCTTGAATACTCCTACCTCCTTCTTTTCTTAATAAGAACCCTTGCAATGACACTGGATCTACCTTGATAATCCAGGATAATCTTCCCATTTCAAAACCCAGAATTTAATCGCAACCACAAAGTCTTTTTCGCCCTGGAGGGTAACATATTGACAAGGTTCTGGGGATTAAGGCATGAACATGTTTGTTACGGTTGTTGAAGGAGGGGACATTATTCTGTCTACCACAATGACTGACAACATAAATTTACAAACTGCAAAAAATATTTTTGGTGTCATAATATTATAAGACACAATAAATACAAATATTTTATTAATTTGATACCTTCACTAAGCACGAGATTTTTCTGGCTGAGTTTTCTAGAAACTTGTTTATTGAATTATCAAAATTTATACTTTCAGAAAATTCTTTTCTAAAGTAAGTACCATCAGCCTTTCTTGGCAAATGCAAGATGGCAAATCATTTTTGATAATTTCAAATTTAGAGAAGGATCTTCCTGCTGATGCAATTGTTGTTGGAGCTGATAAGAGTATTTTATGGCCTACGGCAACACTGAGATTAATATATAAATTTTAGCACATCTAGAGTTGATGATTCACATAGAACAATTTTTCTAAAAAGGTTTAACTCATCATACTAACCAGTTTCGTATCTGAATTTAATTTTAAATGTGCATTTATACAACAGTATTTTCATTTTTTCTCTGACACTTTCTGTAACTTGTGGGGTTGTACAACAAAATGAAAGTGGTTCTCCTGTTTATGAATTCTATTGCTGTATATTCAGTTACAGGAAAATTAATTTAAAAATCATCTTCCTTTGTAATAATTGGTTCATTCGAAGCCCCATACGAAAACAGCGTTATTTTCTGTTGGATAGGATGATCTTTAAATTTAATTTATCTTTCTAAACCGGTGGGTATTTGCTTTGCAGTGTTGTATCAGTTTTCAAAACCAGAGATTCTAAACTGTGAAGAGTTCTCCTAGTTCCTTTGTATATGCATTATTACAATTCCATGCGGGTACTTTTATTCTGTAATAATTTACTGTCAAAGTTTAATGCCCAGGTGCAAGCAGTTCTTTTCCCAGCACTCAGGTTGGAGAGTTAATATTTGCGTAAATCCCACAGGACCAAGCTCCAGGGACAGCCACCAAGCCCATCCCCAACTTCGAGCCCTACTACTTCCCCAGAGAGCAATCCCCACTCCCTCCCGCAACTACGGCTCCTACCACACACCATCAACAGCCCCAACCTGGACCCAGTTCCTAGCCTACTTTGGGGCCCCATGTGCCCCAGACCGCACAGAAGGCCTATTTGTGCCCACATTACCCTGCATGCCTGTAGACCCGAGCACATGCATGCTTCATGGTCTCATCAGACTTCAGTTACAAAACACAGATCAAAGATAACATTATTATGAATTTTAAGAAGACGACAGATAGCCAAGCATTAAAACAACTACGGGGTCCTTCTGGGAGGAGGGGCTCTATGGGGCTGCACACTTTGCACACCCAAGATGTCCCTGGTGCCAGTTAGGCCCTTGGTGTCTAATGAACTGAGGCACATACACAAAGATCAGGTAGCTGCCATGGAGCTGGTATCTTTTGCCAGGCTCTTCCAAATGTCCCCTATGTGAGGAAGAACATGGGAGTAGAAACAAGTGACTATTTCTACTGCCAAAATAATTGCTCAGATGGTGGTATGCCTTTGTGTTTTCATATCCATTATCTCACCAGAGCACCACAGCCCATTGAGGAAGTGAGAGAAAGGATTATTGGCTCTAATTAATTAATCCTCACAGCAATCCACAGCGGTCTGGAAGTATTTTTAATGCTGTCTGACAGATGAAGTCAGAGGTTAAATGACTTTTCTATCTACCTCACCAGACTGTTGGGAAGACTGCAGTAAAATCTGGTTTTACCAACAAGGAGGTAAAGAGCACATGTAAGTTACCATTATCCTTCCTTGGGAACATCACATGGTAAGGACGGGGGAATTCAATTCAAGTTTACCTCTAACTAATCAAGATCTCACCTTTTTTAAAAATATTTTATTTATTTATTTATTTATTTGACAGAGATCACAAGCAGGCAGAGAGGCAGGCAGAGAGAGAAGGGGAAGCAGGCTCCCCACTGAGCAGAGAGCCCAACACAGGGCTCTGTCCCAGCACCCCGAGATCAAGACCTGAGCCGAAGGCAGAGGCTTAACCCACTGAGCCACCCAGGCACCCCCAAGATCTCACCTTTTAAGTGCTAAATCTTTTCAGCTCAGATTACATGGCCAAAAAACATAGGATCTCTATACCTTAATCCAACCTTGGCGCCATGGTCTGAGTCCATTCAAAAAGTGAAATTTGCTAATTCCAGAAAAATATGGAATATGGAATATGAAATAATATGTAATATGGAAAAAAATTATGCAGCCAGTTAAAAATATCTGATGTAAATTGGGGGAGTCAGCTTGAGATTCTCTCTCTCCCTCTGTCCCTCGCCCTGCTCACACTTTTGCTCTCTCTCACTCTCTCTCTTCAATAAATAAATCTTTAAAAAGGGAAATAAATAAATCTTTAAAAAGGGAAATAAAAATTTCAAATAAACTAAGCATTTACATCAAGAGTTAGAAAAAGAGCGAGAGAGTGTACTCAAGGAAAAATAGGAGGAAGAAAATAATACAGGTAAAGAAAGAAATCAGTGAAATGGATTTTTAGAGAAGGAAATTGAAGATTAAAAAACAAAACTGATTCTTTAAAAATAACAAAATGGACAGGCTTCAGGCAAGAACGATATTTTTTTAAGGGAGAGAGAGACAGAGATACTCACACATTCATACACACACACACACACACATGACCTCTGTGTCCAAAACAAAACTCTAATAAAGACCTTGGAAATGAACTTAACAAGCGGAAAACCATTCCAACATCTAGGATAGGATAACTTAATATTGTAAAATGTCAATTCACCCCAAAATGACATATAAATTCAATGAAATTCCAATAAAAATTCTAGTTGCATTCTTTGAGAAACTTGAGAAACTCACTCTAAAATTCACATGGAGGGCACCTGGGTGGCTCAGTGGGTTAAAGCCTCTGCCTTCAGCTCAGGTCATGATCAGGGTCCTGGGATTGAGCCCCGCAGAGAGCCTGTTTCCCTTCCTCTCTCTCTACCTGCCTCTCTGCCTACTTGTAATCTCTGTCTGTCAAAGAAATATATAAAATCTTTAAGAAAATAATAAAAATAAAAATAAATAAAATTCACATGGAGGGGCACCTTGGTGGCTCAGTGGGTTGAGCCTCTGCCTTCGGCTCGGGTCGTGATCTCAGGGTCCTGGGATGGAGCCCCGCGTTGGGCTCTCTGCTCAGCTGGGAGCCTGCTTCCCCTTCTCTCTCTGCCTGCCTCTCTGCCTACTTGTGATCTCTGTCTGTCAAATAAATAAATAAAATATTTTTAAAAAATTAAAATAAAATAAATTCACATGGAAAGATAAAGGTCCGCAAACAGCTAAGAGATAGGAATGTTCTAATAGACATTAAGACATACTAAAAATCATTTTTTTAGGATTTTATTCATTTATTTGACAGAGATAGTGAGAGAGGGAACACAAGCTTGGGGGAGCTGGATAGGGAGAAGCAGGCTGGAGAAGGAGAAGCAGGCTCCCCATTGAGCAGGGACCTGACACAGGGCTCGATCCCAGGACCCTGGGATCATGACCTGAGCCAAAGGCAGATGCCCAATGACTGAACCACCCAGGCCCCCCAAGTCATACTAAAAAAATCTCGCAGTATTTTTTTTTAATGTATGATATTCTGACTATAGTCTTCAAATGCCATTTATGACTAAACAAAATGAGAAATGGCTGATTGCTGGTTTGAGGCTGAAAATGTACAAGATAAACCCATATAGGGTTTATATGCCATATAGGAAGGATGTTGCCCAAAATCACCACTCATGCTGAAAGGACCCACCAAGCCCACCCAGGAGCCAACCTGAAAAGGTTCTCCATGACTGAAAGTAATCTAGTTAAGTATCAATAAAAATAATAGCTGCAACAGACTGAAGCAAATCAAATATGTTTAAGTCCATGAGTTCACAGTGATACAGAAATATAAAACAAACATTTTTAACTTTTTTAAAAGTCATCTCTATGCCCAACATGAAGCTCAAACTCATAATCCCGAGATCAAGAATCATATGCTCCAGTGACTGAGCCAACCAGGAGGAGCCTTCCCCCACAAATAAAACAAATTAAAAAAAAAAAAAAAACTAAACTGGTCACCTAGGAAGATGCTAGCAAACAAACTTATTATTTTGAAATGATGTAAAGAGAAAAAGAATGAAGCTTTGATCCAGACTTTCCAAAATGAATTACACCACCAAATAGTAACCAAATAGTAGACCGGGGGATATTTCTTTTAAAAGAAGTTTTCAAGGTAATAAATGAAGAACTGAGAGAACTAAAATTTCATTATTTTGCATTCTTCAAAGAAATAACATAATTGGATACAGATAATCACAAAAATAAAGATGTAAGCATCCTGATGGAAGAACCCCCCCACCATGTAGGAAGCAGTCTTCTCCAAAACAGAAAAACAAACCCGAATCGGATCAAGCCTCTAAATCCCACTATGAATTTATAAGAAATATAGAGAACATAACAGCATATGAATACATTCAGCAAAATCAAGACAGGGAAAGTTTACAGAACAAAGAAGTTTCTTCCTTAAAGAAATACAAAAGGAAAGAAAGATGGAGGGAAGAAAGCGTAAAATAAAACTAACTTAAGAGACATATCAATGGGGGCGCCTGGGTGGCTCAGTGAGTTGAAGCCTCTGCCTTTGGCTCAGGTTGTGATCCTAAGGTCCTGGGATCGAGTCCTGCATCGGGCTCTCTGCTCCCCAGGGAACCTGCTTCCCTTCCTCTCTCTCCGCCTGCCTCTTTGCCTGCTTGTGATCTGTCTGTCAAATAAATAAAATCTTTAAAAAAGAGAGAGACATATCAATGAATCCTACTTGATTCGGATTCTGATTCAAACTATTAAAAACTATACACACATTTATGAAATAATTGGGAATTTGAACATCAACCAGATATCTGATGTTGTCAAAGAGTTAGTGTTCTTTTCTTCTCATTTTGATATGGCATTGGAATTTTCTTAAAATTTTGTACCTTTTAGAGATATATACTGAAATATTTACAAATAAAATGATACATCTTGGGCTTTCTTCAAAACAATACAGAAGGTGTAAAGAATAGGTCCAGTATAGATTTTAAAAGAATGACTATGAGTTTATAATTATGGAAGTGGGGCAACAGGTATCTGGGAGTTCATTATATTAATCCAGGTTGTCTATGCTTGATCATTTCCTTAATGACAAAATGTTTAAAATAGTATGATATTTTTAACAAGACTATAAAAGACTATACAAGTTGATCAAGGAACAAAAGAGAAAGATCAATATCAGACCCGTTTTATATGATACATATCATAAAAGTATCATTATAAATCAATGGGGAAATGATAAGCTATTTAGTAGATGTTGGAAGGAAAACTGACTCATTATTGTATAGAAAAACATAAACCAGAATCTTCACGTAACACCATGTGCAACGATAGAATCCGGATGGATTAAAGGCCAAACATGTAAAAGGTGAAAACTATAACATTAATGGGAGAAAAAGATATCTTTAAGACTTAAAGGTAAAGAAGGACTTATTTAAAAATATTTCAAATACATAAAATACAAGGCAAAATATGATGAATTTGATCACATCAAAATTAAAGATTTATGTTTAACGAGGGATATCAATAACACAGTTTTAAGATGAGATACTGAAAAAAAAAAGATGAGACACTGAGGGATGATATTTACAATGTTGAAAATCAAAATGGACTGATAGCTAGAATATTCAATGAACTCCTACTCATTAACCTGAAAAGGACAAGAACACAACAGAAAGAAACATAGTCTCATTCAGAAGAGAAAGTACAAAAGGCTAACAAGTGTATAAAGGATGCTCAAGCAGATTGGTGATTTAAAAAATGCAAATTAAAACAACATTGAGGTATCACTTTATATCCACTAACTTGACAAAAAGTAGAAAACTGGACGCTGCCAAGTATTAGCAGAAATAAGGGAAACTGAAATAATACTTGTGTATTTTCTGATGGGATCTTAGTCTGTATAAACCTATGGTATGCTTACAATGCTTAATGGCCAGGTCTCCAGAAAGAAAATGTAATGTTATATTATATAATATACTATATGTATTTTGTTACTAGACATATGAAAATATATGTACTATGTATGTATATGTACATACTATGCATATGAAAATATATGTACTATGTATATATATGCTATATGCCTTGATATCCATTAAGTTTATAGTAAACTATATATTTGTATATAGTTTATATATATGTATATAGTTTATATATATGTATATAGTTTATATATAATATATATATAATATATATATAGTTTACTATATATATATTAACTATAAACTATATATATATAGTTTACTATAAACTTAATGGATATCAAGGCATATAGCATCCAACTTGCAAGTCATAAAATATGCTATACTTCTTATTGTAACTTCCAGATAATCAATTGATTTTCACAGAATGCTTTTGTTGATTTTGGCCAAACTCTTGCATCTATGGCCAGCCTGTGGTTGCAACGGAAGGAGTGTAGTTCTGATACGAATGTTGCTTAATATTTTAGCTTGTGTTAAGGAAGAAGATGAAAAGCAAAGCAAAGCAATGAAGATGTACATATGTTTGCCAATGATGTGAGCAACTTCCTTGCTAAATCAGACAATAGTTTTTATATACTGGAGGAATATTTCCTCAAAATTCTGTGCTATTCACAACATAACAACTATAGACTCAATACACTTTCAAACTTAATTGTGGTGCTAACACTGTCTTCATCCCTCTCCTAAGTCCAGACAATCGAGAAAACAGCAAACCGGGGGCCATCACACTTTTTCTGGGAAGGGCCAGTGAGTAAATGTTTAGGTTTTGTGAGCCCTGTGAGCTCTGTCAAAACTATTCAACTCTGCTACTGTAGCATAAAAGCAGTCAGACACATTATGTAAACAATGGGCAAAAATAGGAAGTAGGCTGGGCAGCCAGTCTGCCGACTCCTGCAGGAAATCAAGCCCTAATTTGTGGCATGTCCTGATTTTTCTACAAATGGGATGTCACTGAACATGAAGAAATAAGCCCAGTACTTCCACAAATACAAGAGACATAAATGACTTTCAGAACAAAGATAACCATAAGATACAGTAAAATTATTATGACGTAATGAGTTTTGAGTATTTCTTACCTTTGATTTTGCTATAATTTATCTAATTATAATTACAGACAATGTAATATATAATACTGTGCTTAACAACCAGCGCAGCTTTGTGACCTTGATGTATGAATAAACTCACGGAGACACTTGAGAAGAATCTGCCATACTTAGTCCCCTGATAGAGAGGATCTTCAGCTGGAAGAGAGGCTAGACACGGGTGGTGGAGATAAATTAAGTGCCGGCAGCAGTTAGAAGAAGGGACCGGTGTACACCTAGGGCAGCTGTGTTGCACAACTCCAGACATTCACACCGCCCTCTATGTGGGCAGCATCTGTTGAGTAAACCAGAACACCACGATTACATCTTAAAAACAGCCTTGGTGGCTCAGTCAGCAGAGCGCCTGACTCGGTTTCCACTCAGGGCATGATGTGAGGGTCCTGGGACTGAGCTCCACGTCGGGCTCCACACTCTCTCTCTCTAATAAATAAATCTTTTTTTTTAAAAAAAGTGTTGAATTCTTCTTCCATCTATGATGGAATAACTAGGACTAAAGTAGTGCTCTTGCTGTGAACATGCAGCAAGTTGCGCAAAATAAATGAAACAGAGGGTTTAGTCACTAGTCGATAGGCAGAAAAATACTGTGAGATTCCTGCCAGAAGAGAGAAGGAATACAAAGTAAAAAGTCCCACAATTACGGGGCATGTCGGTCGCTCAGTTGTTGAGCGGCTGCCTTCGGCTCAGGTCATAATCCTGGGGTCCTGAGATCAAGCCCCACATCAGGCTCCCTGCCCAGCAAGAAGCCTGCTTCTCCCTCTCCCACTCCCCCGGCTTGTGTTCCCTCTCTCACTATGTCTCTCTCTACCAAATAAATAAATAAATCTTAAAAAAAAAAAAAAAAAAAGGTCCCACAATTATCCTAGATATCTTCCTGGGAGGTGCTCTGTAGACCACAGTGGAGAACGGGGTGAGGCAGATACAGGCCGGGTCTGGAGGGCTTGCTGACTTAAAGAGACAAAGATCAGGGTTCTGAGAGGTTTGAAGCAGTTGGAAGAGGGAATTACATCAGAAAACAAAAACAAACCAAAAAACCCATAGCTTCAGAATTCTACACTGGGAGAAACAAGAAGAATGACCAGTAACTAAAGGCTGAAGAATTTCCAGACTTCATACAGGTTGGAGAATCATTTTCATTTCTGAATATCCAAATCGAAGAGTCATCACTGAACTTTTCGAGAACAAGCAGAGACTGTATAGAGGTAGCCCTTTCATAGTAAAGGTAAATTAGCCCTAGGACAAATGCTATTTTTAATTCTCTCTAACAAAACTTAAAAACAAGCCTTGACCAGAGGGGAGAAGAAAGGGAAGATGGGCAAAATGGGTGAAGGGGCGATAGCAGCTTCCAGCTACAGAATAACTAAGTCACAGGAATGAAAGGCACAGCACAAGAATACAGTCAGTGGTACTGTAATACTTGTGGTGAGCATGGCATAACGTATAGAGAAGCTGAATCATTATGCTGTACACTCGAAACTAATATAACACTGTGTGCCAACTGTACTCAAATACATTTAAAAAGAAAAAAAAAGCAACAAGACTTGAAAAGATTGAGCTGATACACAAGCCAATTAACTGCCTGACAGAACAAAGTCCAAAACACTTTTAAAGAATACACAAAATCTAGCACTCAACAACATAAAAATCCCAATGTCAAGGCAATTCATCAAAAAATACCAGACATGCCAAGTGGCAGGAAAATAATAGAAATAGACACAGACTCAGAAATGACAGAGACGGGACACCTGGGTAGCTCTGTTGGTGGGCTTCTGCCTTCGGCTCCGGGATGGAGCCCCGCATCAGGGTCCCTGCTCAGCAGGGATCCTGCTTCTCTTTCTGCCACTCCCCCTGCTCATGCACTCACTCTTTCTCTCTCTTTCTGTCAAATAAATGATATCTTAAAAAAAAAAAAGAAAGAAAGAAGGAAAAGCCCAAAGAATCTGAAACAGGATACATACAATGAAAACCAGACCAAGGCACATCAAAATCCAATCACTGAAAACCAGGTATAATAGGAAAATCCTAAAACTATCCAGGAAAAGAAGACATGCATCATGTGCATACATGAGAACAACTGCAGAATATACAAGAGAAAGCATGCCAGCCAGAAAAAAAATGTGACCCGCTCATCAGGGAAAATACAAACACTACAAAGTCACAGAGAAAAAAATCAGTAGGCTTGAAGACAGTTTAACCAGAATGATCAAATCAGAAGTACAGATAGTAAAAGGTTTTCTTTTTCTTAATGAATGGAACTCAGTGGCCTGTGGATGCCACTGGACAATACAGCCCTGAAGAACCGTACCAAAGAAGCTCTGCCTTTGGCATTTCTGGGCATGCATGAAATTGATGATAAGGAAAAATGAGAAAAAGAAGAGAATAACTTATGAACTAAGGTGTGGCAGGAAAAAGTATCTAGTTCCTTTGATGGCATTCAGTTATACCTGCAGGGATTGACTGCCATTACCCAGAAGGCTTTGCAGGCTCAGTCCCTGGTACCTCCATAACTGGGAATGATATTGACCACGTGACTGCAAGGCCTACCCGGAAGAACATGGGCTGGAAAGGAAGAGCTATTAAAAGCCATTGCCTGTGTGGTGACATCTTGCAGGACGGAGCTGGAAAAGCCTGGGCCCAGTCAACCCAGCACAAGTGAAATTCTCCAAACTGCTCTGAAGAACTACTGCAAAGAGAATCTTAAAGACAAGATCGATCACAGCAATCAGCTGTGTAACAGATGTCCTGAAGGCCACCAAAGAAAAGAGATTCCAGGAGTTTTCTGACATTGTCATACCTCTTATCAAGAACTCACCCAAAAGCACTGGCACTGGGACAAACAAAAATGAATATGGGAATAAGAAGAAAGATCTCCAGGTGGAATCTCCACTGGGAGCCTTTGGGAGCCTGGGCAAAGCCTCGCCCCCAATTGTGGAGGCCCAATGTTGTTATCGTCAGGA
The DNA here is from genome assembly GCF_030435805.1 of Mustela lutreola. NCBI lineage: Eukaryota > Metazoa > Chordata > Mammalia > Carnivora > Mustelidae > Mustela > Mustela lutreola. The sequence goes on along the minus strand of NC_081308.1, from coordinate 121,019,592 downwards.
GCTGGGCAAGTGATGTGTGAGCGGCTAAAACTGAGCGTGTGGGAAGTGCAGTTAGGAAACCTACCATCAATGAATGCCTTTTTTCAGGGATTAATGCTTTTGGAAGATGAACATGCAGATCCTGAGGCTCTGGCTGAAATTCTCCTTAAAACCTGTAAGTCAATCACATACTCTTTAGAAAATAAGACCTATTCAACTGTGAGAAAAGAAGCTTTATCTGTGAGAGAATTACTGCTTAAAAAACGTGAAGAATCAGGGGTGCCTGGGTGGCTCAGTGGGTTAAAGCCTCTGCCTTCGGCTCAGATCATGATCCCAGGATCCTGGGATTGAGCCCTACATCGGGCTCTCTGCTCAGCGGGAAGCCTGCTTCCCCTTCTCCCTCTGCCTGCCTCTCTGCCTACTTGTGATCTCTATCTGTGAAATAAATAAATAAAATCTTTTTTTTTTTTTAAGTGAAGAATCGAAACAGTGGAAAATGTACAGTGCTCCTGACTGAGTCTTTAGCTACTCTGGAGACAGACAGCAGACCTGAGGTTCAGGAGAAAGCATCAGAAGAAAACACTAGAAAATCTGGACTAGATTCAAAGGGGAAGAAAGAAACAAGTGTCATGTTCCCTGGAGGGTTGAAACAGTGGTATTCTTCGAAAATCCAAGTGGGAAAAATGTAAAGAATAATGTGTAGCATGCATCATTCCTTGACTGAAATTTTTAAAATACCTTTAAAAATCTAATACAAGTGTAACCAGAGCTCCAGAAGGAGAAGAAAGAGAGGAAAATGAGGCATAAAGAGTATCTGATGAATAATGGCTGGATTTCCCCAAAATATGGTAAAGACATGAATTCTCAGATCTAAGATGCTAAGTGAAAACCAAACAGGATAAATTTGAAGAAAATTGTATTCATTAGTCACATTGCAGTAATATTGGTATTATGATTTTGAAACATACATGGATGCCTAAACATTCACATTCACACATATAATACCATGAAAAAATAGCAAAGAGAGATGAATTTTAAAAAATCAAAGGAACTAAATGAAAACCCTTTAATCTTTGATTTGAAATGGAAACATCAGTATAAACTCATGATTCATTATTCTCTTTCTAAAAACCACATAGTTCCTAGTTCTGCTCACTGGAAAGGCCTAGAAATAATGACAACCCAGCAGCAATAAGTATCCCAAAATACAGGTAGTGGTGTCCAAACAGTGTTTTCTCCCAAAGGAGCCAACGCTCCTCAGTGAAATAACTGATCCTAGGTCAGAGCAATCAGTATTCAAGATGGGTCTGTAACATCTTGTTTTGTCAGTAAGCAAGGAAGTTATCAAACACTAATCAGATGTATCAAAATAAACCAAAAATCAACTTTAAAGAGCTCCCATTGGTCAAAAAATGACAAAATTTGAGCATCAAAAAAACAGTGACTTCAGGACACCTGGCTGGCTCAGTCAGTGCAACACACAACTTAGGGTCTTGGAGTCATGAGTTCCAGCCCCACGCTGGGTGTAGAGATTACTTTTTGAAAAAAATTTTTAAAGTGCTACACATCACTTGGCATCAGGGAACTACAGATCAAAATCACAATGAGATACCACCTCACACCAGTCAGAATGGCTAAAATTAACAAGTCAGGAAATGACAGATGCTGGTGAGGATTCGGAGAAAGAGGAACCCTCCTCCACTGCTGGTGGGAATGCAAGCTGGTGCAGCCACTCTGGAAAACAGCATGGAGTTTCCTCAAAAAGTTGAAAATAGAGCTACCTTACGACCCAGCAATTGCACTACTGGGTATGTACCCTAAAGATACAAACGTAGTGATCCAAAGGGGCACGTGCACTCAGATGTTTACAGCAGCAATGTTCACAACAGCCGAACTATGGATAGAACCTAGATGTCCATCAACAGATGAATGGATAAAGAAGAGGTGGTATATATACACAATGGAATACTATGCAGCCATCAAAAGAAATGATATCTTGCCATTTGCAACAATGTGGATAGAATTAGAGGGTATTATGCTTATTGAAATAAGTCAATCGGAGAAAGACAACTATCATATGATCTCCCTGATATGAAAAAGTGGAGATGCAACGTGGGGGGTTTTGGGGGTAGGAAGGGAGGGAGATAAAACATAAGAGACTCTTAATCTCATACAAAAAAACTGAGGGTTGCCAGGGGTGGGGGGTAGGAAGAGGGGGGTGAGGTTATGAACACTGGGGAGGGTATGGGCTGTGGTGAGTGCTGTGAAGTGTGTAAGCCTGATGATTCACAGATCTGTACCCTTGGGCCAAATAATATATTATACGTTAATTTAAAAAAATAAAAGCAAAAAAATTTTTTTCATTTTAAAAACTAAAAGAAGACAATTATTTCAATGGATTAAAAACCAGTGATTATTTTAAAAGCCATGAACTCAAAATAGTTTCACAAACTTCGTTATAAAATAGATAAGTCACAGAGATGAAAAATATAGCACAGGGAATATTACCATTAATATCGTAATAACATTGTATGGTGATTACACCCAACATGGAGAACACTGAGCAATATATAGAATTGCTGAAGCACTATGTTGTATACCTGAAACTAACAGAATATTGTATATTAGCTATACTTAAAAAAAATTCCCCTTCTCACCTTTAGAGTTTACTAGGACACCTGTCCATTATTTTGAAAATTGTTAAATAAAAGGAAAGAATCAAGCATTTATCATGCCTTCCCTCTATGAACTTCATTTCAGGGTAACCAAATAGTGGATAAGGAGAATTCTTTCCTCATGGAAAACTTCCTGCCAATAAATAAAGAAAGGTTGATAGACTTAGAAAATCACCCATTTCACAGACTACAAAATAATGGATCTAGGAAATGATCATCGCCAGTTATCAAACCATTGGTGAAATCTTGACAGGAAATTTATAATTGATGGATCAAGTTGCCAACACTTAAACTCACTGATGAATGTTAACATCACTAAAAAGCTGGGCAAAAAATATGTGCCTCCTGATAATTATAAGAAATGGGAAATATGCTGATACTATAAAATTATTTTTCTAAATAACAATAGTAATAAAGTCATAATCTAATCGAGCCTCTATATGTACCTAATCAGAGGTACTACAGAATAACAGAGGAACCAGTTAGATAACACCAACAGATATAATCAGCTAAATCCTGTATGTGGACAATTCTAAAAAACAAACTGGTTTCCTCAACAGATAAATGGCATAAAGAAATGGGGTAGATGGGTGTTATTATATAAAAAGAGCAAAGAGACTTAAAACTCATACCAACCAGGGGCGCCTGGGTGGCCCAATGGGTTAAAGCCTCTGTCTTCGGCTCAGGTCATGGTCTCAGGGTCCTGGGATCGAGCCCCGCATCCGCATCGGGCTCTTTGCTCAGCGGGGAGCCTGCTTCCCCTCCTCTCTCTCTGCTTACTTGTGATCTCTGTCTGTCAAATAAATAAATAAATAAGAAGCATGGTCTTAACCAACAAATAAATAAGAAGCATGGTCTTAACCAACTGAACCACCCAGGCGCCCCAGGATCGCCTTCTAAAGGAATGAGTTAGCCTAGTCCTAGGCAAAGATTATCGTTGGTCGCTTAAATCATTACATCACAGTTTGTTGGGTGGATGGATCAGGCTGCCACTATCTGAACCAAGTAATCTTAGCATCTCCCAAGTGGGACAACTAAACGTGTTGTGTTGCATGGCACCAGACTTCAAACGATGCTTGGCACACAACAGGAACTCAATAAAATTTTGTTTAAAGCAGGCTGCCATCATGGCCCTGGACCCACTCTTCTACTCCACCAGCTCTCTGCTGCTTAAATGCTTCCCTCTGGACTGCGTAGCTGATCTTGGTTCAGGCTTGGGACCCCCCAGTGGTCTACTTTATAACACTGCTGTTACTGCTTCTGCCAGACAGCTCGGCTAGGAGTGCCCACCTCCTGGTGCCTCCCTTTGGACCGTAGCACCTCCACAGAGCAACTCTCTACCAGGGAACCAAACGGCTCTGGGGCCCTTCAAGTCTCTCCCATCTCAGTCTGACTTCAGTGACTTCCTGAGACAGCTCCCGCATCCCCCACCCCTTCTTTGTGCACGGTGAGAGGAATGGGGAAAGGTTTTCATCTTAGTGTCCTTGGAACCCAAGTATCAATGCCAAAAGCCTCTTTACTGTTTCTCCCAGGGACTTAAGAGCCTTCATAAAAAAGAACCCTAGGGATCTGCCTCCACATCACAGAATTCCGGAGCTCGTATGCAGAAAGGCCCATCCAGGACACTCACTACTCATAGAGAAATGAAAAGCCATCTCTTCCTGGAACAAAAATGAAACACAAGAGGAGGCGGCAGCAAGCACAGGCAGTGTTAAGAATGAAAGGAAATAGCTGAGCACGCAAATTAAGGCCCTTTCTCTGAAAAGTAAGCCAGGCAGAGGTACCATGAGGGCTTCTAATGCTAAAGCAGTGATTAAAACCCAAAATGGAGCCAGAATGAGAGCTGAGCACAGCAGCACAAGATTTCAGCCTCCAGCAAAAAGTTCAGGGTGAGTGAAGGACATTTTTTACTCAATCCTGGTAAGGAACACCAAAGAGATAAGGCAAAATTTCTACCAGTCACAGTTCAGTCATTAATAAAATAGAGAGCTAAAGAAATACATATGTATATATCCATAGTTTATCTTTCCATTAAGTATGCACACATTATTAAATCTTGTTTAAATCGCATTCGTGCTATTGCTTTGAGAGTTTTATTGTTGCTTTCCCAGAAAAATCCGTGACTAAATCATGTGCTAGGTTCCTTCTCCTTAGAAAAAAATCACCAGCTTCTAGCCAAAAGGCACCACTTTCTCTTGGCTGTGGATATCCATCTTGCAGGCATGCTGCCCAGAGAAGAAACCAAACTGATATGACGGCAAACGGCACAAGGACCAAACCACTGGTCAATGAAGAGTTAGACTCTCTCCCCAACGTAAATTACTGTGCCTGCTCTCATTCCGCCCACCCTGAAGCTGAGAAAGTGGTCATTTGTTATCTATTTTTTTAAAGATTTTATTTGTTGATTTGACAGAGAGAGAAAGATCACGTAGGCTGAGAGGCAGGCAGAGAGAGAGAGGAGGAAGCAGGCTCCCTGCTGAGCAGAGAGCCCGATGTGGGGCTCGATCCCAGGACCCTGAGATCATGACCTGAGCCGAAGGCAGAGGCTTAACCCACTGAGCCACCCAGGTGCCCCCATTTGTTATCTATTAACATACAGAGTGCAGTGGAAGTTATGTTTTAATCCTAGCAAACACCTGATCGCACTTACTGTGTGACAAACACTACTATAAATCCATTACAAATAGATATTAATTCACATAATTCAACGAGGAAGTCTTTGTAAGTCCACGCAGGAAGCGTGCAGCTACGGCTCCCTATTTCCTTGCACACTGGTCCCCTTACACCAAGCTTGTTTGTATGTCTTTTGGGGAGGTGGGGGGTATGTACACGGCCATTGAATCAGACCCCCACTTATTTGTAATAAACACTTGGCAGACAGAAACATTCTCAAAGGCTATTTATTAAGCTCCCAATATCCTTGGGGTGCTATGTTGGGGACCGTAATTACAGGCAACGTTTTTGACTCTGTTTCTTTTCTGACCGCCGGGCTGGGAGACCCAGGGAGTGGGCCATGGTAACCACTCTTCATTTTCCTGGGCCATTGTAACCCTAATGAGATACATTCTCATTGCAATTATAACAGTGCGCAGCAGGTGAAGCCATATGGAGTGTGGTCATCTCGAAGCAGGAGCTGAAAAGGGGCTTTTGTCTACCCGACTCCACACATGCGTTTTCTAAAATCAGGTCCCACCTGGTCCTGCCATGGCCCTGCAAAGAATGGCAATTGTCTGAAGCCTGACGCTTCAGTCCATGCCCACATAATTGCTGAGTGCCTACTGTGTGCCAGGTGCTGTGCTGGGCTTTTTCTCATGTCATCCTGTTGACCTCTCAGTGAGCCAGTAATCGTAAGCAACATTCTACTGAAACTGAGGCCCAGAGACAACATCAGGCCTACCCTAAATTGCATAACTTGAACATGACAGCACCAGGATGACCACAACAGCACCAAGTATCTTCATTCTAATGCTTAACTGTTTTCTACCAAGGAGAAGTTGTCACCGAAATCCTTTTCTTTTAAGATTTCACTTTTAAGTAATCTCTACACCCAACATGGGGTTTGGACTCACAACCCCAAGATCAAGAGTCACAGGCTCTACCCACTGATCCAGCCAGGCGCCCTGCCATTGAAATCTTTACTTTCTAGGTCTTGTCTTTCCTCATTGCTTGACTTGAATAGAGATTGTTATGAAAGATTCCTTTTTCCAGAGAGGGTCTCTAAGCTATTTTAGCACCATGTTACTTGATTGGGGGCTGCTGCTAACTAGATAGAAGCCCCCATAGCTCATCTACCCTTGGCATGTTCCATTCAGGAAAGTGGGGGGTAGAGACCGGATGGGTTGGCAATCTGATCCCAGAATCACGCAGATCACTGTGAGTCTTCCACGCTTCACTTCTCCCGATGGAGACTGAGACGTGAAAAACTTGTGTTGCACATAATGGTTATTTTTTCCTGTAACAACAGTGCCTCTCCCCTTCCCTCCCCCACACCTTCCCCTACCACGGCTAACCCAGCCAGCAGCACAGATAAAGAAAACTTAGAGTCCGCAGTTCAGGGTCACATTGGTCTATTAAAGCCTAACAAAGAGTAAAGCTTTATGCTGAAGAAAACAGGTTTACCTTGAATTTGTGAATTGAGAGGCTTCTGAAGTAGACAGAGAAAACCTTTAATATTAGGCAAACCTATTATTCCATAGGCTGCAATAAGATAGTATTTAATTCTAGGTGGCCACGTGGCCTAGCATACTAACCCTCAGAAGAATGTGTACTAGGCAGAGAGAGGAGCTTAGGTTCTAATTAGAGAATTTGGGGGTACGAACACCAATAAATGGTAGATTGTTTATGTGTATGTAAATAATAAAAAATAATGTACTCTTCTCAAGACCTTTGCAAATTCCTATCATCCTTACGCTTCCTGAAAGCAGGTAACACCTTCCTCAGGTTTCTGCCCAGGCAGCCCCCTCTCGGAACCACTCTCTCCACTTGCGGGCTCACCCCGCTTGAAGCTCTGGACCAGTGTCACTGCCCCTAGTCATGGTGGCCTTGAAGCACCCTCTGTAGTCTTTGGGGACTTGGCATCAGGTCAGCTTTCGCTGCCAAGCCTACTGATCTCGTGCTCCTATGCTGGAAACCGACCCTCCATCTCCCTGTCAACACTAGACCCCAAGTTTCTGCTGTAATCCTCTAGCGGGATCTCTATTCTGAAACTCCGGCTCTCGGTCGCAACCCTGACCTGCTTAGTACTTCACTCTGGAAATCTGGAAAACAAAGCGGGGTCCCAGGGGTCTCTCTTTGCCAGAGAGATGCCCATCCTCAAACCCCAGCCCAGAGCCTGGGCCCCATCTGTATGTCGGCAGCCTGCCTTCTCGAGGCCGTGCTTTGCCTGGCCCACGGCAATGCCCTCCCCATCCTGTCCCACGGCCTCATTCACACCAGCGAGGCAGGCCCGGCTCCACGCCAACACACTCCTCCAAGCCTGGCCTGGATGTTCTCCTCTCCTCAATTTCAGCATCCAGTGGAGCCGCTGAGCAGTGTCACTACTGTGTTTAGTCACAGGGCTGCGGGCACAGAAGGAAAAAGCAGCCCCACAGGTTGAAATATTTGGGGAGAATAAATTGCACTTTCTCCAGCATCTAGCTGGACCACTGCAACAAAATGGTCTCTGGGGCCAAAGAGTGTTTTGGAGAGGGTGCTGTATTCCACAGCCCTACTAACTTAATAGACTTTCCTCTCGGGACACCTGGGTGGCTCAGTCATTAACTCTCTGCCTTCGGCTCAGGTCATGATCTCAGGGTCCTGGGATCAAGTCCTGAGTTGGGCTCCTTGTCCTGCTGCTTCCCCTGCTTATGCTCTCTCTCTCTCTCTTTCTCTGACAAATAAATAAATAAAATCTTTCAAAAAAATAGTCCTTTCTATCTATGTTCATGAGATGTGGAGGCCAGAGAGACAGATTAGGACTATAAGTCAAGGAAGCAATGTGCCTAACCATCATTACTGTTCCTACTGAAAAAAAGGAAAACAAACACTCAAACATGCTTGGCTTTTTTTTTTCCTTTAAGCACCTCTTTCTCTATAAAACTACATAAAAAGATTATGATAATAACGTGAACTCCCAAAGAGCAGAAATTAAAAAAAAAAAAAACTTATTGGAGTATAGTTAGCATGATAAGCAATGAGCACTATATAGAAATGTTGAATCACTATTTTGTACACCAAAACTAAGAAACACTGTATGTTGACTATACTAGAATCAAAAGTTAAAACTTAATTTGGGCACCTGGGTGGCTCAGTGGGTTAAGCCTCTGCCTTCGGCTCAGGTCATGATCTCAGGGTCCTGGGATCGAGCCTCGTATCGGGCTCTCTGCTCAGCAGGGAGCCTGCTTCCCCCTCTCTCTCTCCCTGCCTCTCTGCCTGCTCGTGATCTCTCTCTGTGTGTCAAATAAAAAAATAAAATCTTGTCTAAAAACTTAATTTAAAAAACCAGTTGCCCTAATACCCAAAGCAAAGAACAATCTATTTTTCTATCCTTTTGCTGTCTTTGGAATGAGAGTATTTGGAGCATCTTTAATGCCCGATGAACAACCAACTCCTTTTCCTTGCCCTATGGGTCTGCTGCGTATTGTGAGAGCACTGTCCCTAACACCATCATGGCCTGTGTATTTACTGCTCTTACCACTGTCAAAAAGCTCTTAGGTTAATTCAAGAAAGGTAATGTACTCCCCACTTGGATGACTGAACATTGTTGAATACTGATGAAGCAAAAATACCCATGGACAGATAACTAGGCTCAAATCTCACCTGTCTCCATAGTTATAAACAGAATCTTTGAACTTTTATCTTCTGGTCTAGAGTCTTCATTTGCAAGGTGGGGGTATTTCCAATTTGTTCTAGGGAATGGCCCAGTTCAAGAATTTATTTGAATTCCACAGGTCCAACAAGAATTGTATTTAAAGTTGTGTTGACGGTTGAGAGGATGGATCAGGAATGACAATGGAAGATCAAGATCTGAGTTCTGGGTGCAAAGTTCCCGGCTCCAGCTCTCTGTAGCATCATGACCGGGCTGATGCAACAAAGCCTTCATTGTTCCAGCACAGGAAACCTAGTGGCCCAGTGTCTGGATGATGTCAGAAAACACAGGAAACCTGGAGAACAGAATGAATTCCCTCCCTGAGAGACCACAGGCACTGTTTCATAATCATCTGTGAGTGGGGTGCCTGGGTGGCTCAGTTGGTTAAGTGTCTGTCCTGGTTTCGGCTCAGATCATGATCACGGGATTGTGAGACTGGGCTGCCCATTGGGCTCCACACTCAGCTCGGTGTCTAACCCCTCTCACTCATGCAAGCATGCTCTTTCTCCTAAAATAAATAAACTCTTTTAAAAAATACCAGAGAGGGCGCCTGGGTGGCTCAGTGGGTTGAAGCCTCTGCCTTCGGCTCAGGTCAGGATCTCAGGGTCCTGGGATCGGGCCCCACATCGGGCGCTCTGCTCAGCGGGAAGCCTGCTTCCCCTTCTCTCTCTGCCTGCCTCTCTGCCTACTTGTGATCGCTCTCTGTCAAATAAATAAATAAAATCTTAAAAAAAATACAGTAGAGCACTCGCTTCCACAGGAATTTTACTAAAACTGGAATGACAGAGAAGATTAGCATGGCCCCTGAGCAAGGATAATGCACAAATCCGTGAAGCAGTCCGTATTTTGTGCAGTTCCCCAGCAAACCTCCACCCTTCTGGATCAGCGCCACAGATAGAGTTCGAAGCAGCCACTTGGGGAGCCTGCTCAGGGTCTGCACCCTGCTGCTAGTAGCCAGGGGCCCTGAAGACACCTGAGGGGTCCTCCTGCCCTCCCACAGGATCCCCTGCCATTGGACATGAGACCTGACTTCAGTGGCCCTCTGACATTTCCACAGCTGCCTAGTCATGTTTTCATTACTAAGTGACCCAGGTAATCCTGGTGTCTGTATCTGAAGTCTTGTTCTCACTGGTTAAAAAACAAAACAAACAAACAAAACACCTGAGAGACTGGGCACAGCAATAGCTAGCACTGGTGTAGCACTTAGAGTGTTCCAGGCACTGAGCTATGAGACAAGAGCCCAAGAATCAACCAACAACCTAAAAACTGAAGAATGGGGCAACAGTTATATGAAAGTCATGCAACATCGTTCATCAATTTAAAATGCTTTCAGGGTGGGGCGCCTGGGTGGCTCAGGGGGTTGGGCCTCTGCCTTCAGCTCAGGTCATGATCTCAGGGTCCTGGGATCAAGCCCTGCATCCGGCTCTCTGCTCGGCAGGGAACCTGCTTCCTCCTCTCTCTCTGTCTGCCTCTCTGCCTAGTTGTGATTTCTGTCTGTCAAATAAATGAATAATCTTTTAAAAAAATTAAAAAAAAATAAAATGCTTTCAGGGGTAGTTGGCTCAGTTGGGGGAGCATGTGACTCGATCTGAGGGTTGTGAGTTCAAGCCCCACATTGGGTGTAGAGATAACTTAAACATAAAATCTTTAAAAAAATAAAAAACAAAATGTTTTCAAATCTTGCCATTTGCAATGACATGGACAGAGCCAGAGTGTATCAGGCTAAGTGAAATAAGTCAGTCAGAGAAAGAGGGAAAGACAAATACCATGCTGTCCTGCTCATATGTGGAATTTAAAAGGCAAAACAGGTGAACATATGGGGGGGGGGGAGGAGGGAAGGAAACAAACCATAAGAGACTTTAAGGGATAGAGAACAAACTGAAGGTTGCCGGGAGGGAGGCGGCTGAGGGGTGGGTTACACGGGTGATGGGGATTAAGGAGGGCACTTGTGCGCGCTGGGTGTTGTATGGAAGTGATGAATCACTGAATTCTACTCCTGCGACCAATACTGCACTGTATGTTCACTAACTAGAATTTAAATAAAAATTGGGGAGAACATGTTTTCAAAAAATAGCTAATGAAATAAGAACATTTGCATATTATAATGTTACATGAAAAATGCTGGATTCAGAAATACCAAGCAGTATAGTCCCAACTATTTTTAAATCCAACACATGGACAGAGGTAACACCACAAAGAGACATAACAGTAATGTTAAGAGGAGACAGGACCGACTACATAATTAGAAGGACCTAGTACAAAATGGAACTGTGCAGCCCCTGTTCAAAAGTTATTAAGAATGTCAAGACATCAACAGCAGAGCATTAAACCAAGTGCAGTTCCTCTAAGCACTGAACCCTGTGTGACCACACGGGCTGCATGTCCAGGAAACTGGCCTTGGTGATAGTGAGGTATTTCTGAGCGTTAATATTTTCAGTGATGGTTTCCTTCTTTGTATTTGCCTATTGGCTCCAAGCTCTATTAAGTGAATATACATTATTTTTATTTTTAGAAAGTAAAATGACTGATTTTCTAGAAGGTTTATGTATTTGAGACAGAGAGAACATGAGCAGAGGGACAGGCAAAGGGAGAGAATCCTCAGGCAGACTCCCCACCAACCACGGAGCCCCATGTGGGGCTCAATCCCAAGCCCCTGAGATCATGACCTGCACTGATAATCAAGAGTCAGCCACTTAGCCAACTAGGCTACCCAGGCTTCCCTATAATGACCGATTCTTTAAAAGAACCAACAAGAGTTAACAGATATCTGCCTATAATTAGTAAGCAGCATGATTTGGAACACCATCATACTAAGTCACAGGCAAGGACTGAATTTGGGATGGAGGGAAAAGTGGTCATCTGGCCAGAGGAGACAAGTCAGAAGCTGCCACAAGAAGACAGAGAGAGGGAAGGGTAACCTTGTACCTGGGACTAGGCAGATGAGACCCCAGCCACCTGCAAAAATAGGTCCCGGCCCCAGTGTGGGCGGGCATGAGTGATCAGCCTAGGTACAGGCAAAAAAGATGGTTCCAACAGTAAGCAAGAGTCACCGTGGTGGTGGCAGTGAGTCAGTCTGTAGAGTGACAAGGCACTAGCCCACGTAACCCATGATGATCACAGCAAAAGACTGTACCAAGCAGTTTAAAAGTTAAAACTGGTGGTGCACTGGGGCGCCTGGGTGGCTCAGTCGGTTAAGCATCTGCCTTAGGCTCAGGTCATGATCCCAAAGGTCCTGGGATCGGGCCCCAGGTCAGGCTCTCTGTTCAGCAGGGAGTCTGCTTCTCCCTCTGCCTCTGCCCCTCCCTGCTACTTGTGCGCTCGTTCACTCTCTCTCTCTCTCTCTCATAAATAAATAAAATCTTTAAAAAAAACCCAAACTGGTGGTGTGCTAAGGAACAAAAAGTACTCAAGGGGGTTGGAGAACCCAAGAGTTTCAAGAACCTAGGTGGTAGATGAAGAACCAGAGCGACTCTAAACTGGGATGCAGTGTCTCTTTGCACCCTCGGGCTGGTAGGAGGGGGGCCACTTATATTTCACTAATTTACTTAAACTAGTATTTATTGTCTGTTTCTGCGCACCTAGAGTATAAGCTCTACAAGGACTAGCGTTCTGACCTGTTCCGTTCGCTCCTGTACTCCAGCCGCTAGGAACATGCATAGCACAGAGCAGGCACTCAAAAAATTTTTGTTGAGTTGCAAGTTTGGTCCGACTCTTATGTCCTTGTGTGTGAAGCAGAGGAGGGGGTTAGTAACAGGACAGGCCAAGTCGCAAGAACAATCAGGATGGAAAAGATGTCCTTGTTTTGAGCTCCAAAGGCGACATGAGGGATTCCTTCTTAATTATTCACTACCTTAATTATTTAGTGTTCGTCCCAGAGGGGACGTCCCAGAGGGGATGGGGAAAAATATACAACAGGGTCAGGTGTGAGCAGCACACCTATCTCCATCTCATTAAGATGAATCCGTTCTTGAGAATCCCCCAGAAGACAGCCGGCCTTTCCTCGGAGTTTCACGAGGTGACCCCAGACACCACACAATTTCAGGGTCACTCAGAAATTGTATTAAAGATCCCTGACACCACATCTTCTGTGACCAGGTGGAAGAGAAAAAAGTAAAGCACTTACCGTGATGCCGCGCGCTGAGAAAGGGTTAACTGTGGGCCCCAAAGGAAAGAGCCTGCCTCAAGCCCCACCCTGATCCCCTGCTCTCTGGCCTGCTGGTGCCGCCTGTCCTCTCAGAATGGCTCCCAATGCCAAGTGGCCTCTCTCCTACATTTCTTGCCTAATCCCAAGCACTTGAACGAGGTAAATGTAGCCACGAAATGCTTTCCCCCCTTCCTTCTGGGCTACCCGCCGCTCACCAGCACAATAAACAGGAAATGTCTCCAGTGTTCCAACATTATCAGCTGCAGTACTTTTCTGAGTCAAGAGAGAAATGCATGCACATTTCTCCCCTCTCCATTTTCCTTCCCTGAGGTAGCATTAAAGAATGCACTTACGGGGGGCGCCTGGGTGGCTCAGCGGGTTAAGATCCTACTCCTGAGCTCAGCTCCTGTCATGACCTCAGGGTCCGGAGATGGAGCCCCACAAAGGTCTCTGTGCTGGGCCTGGAGTCTGAGATTCTCTCTCGCAAATAAATAAAATAAAATAAAATAAAAAGAATGCAGGGACACCTGAGTGGCTCGGTCGGTTCAGTATCTGCCTTCAGCTCAGGTCCTGATCCCAGGGATCACCTTGGGCTCCCTGCTCAGCCGGGAGTCTGCTTCTCCCTCTCCCTCTGCCTGCTGCTCCCCCTGCTTGTGCTCTCCAGGTGTCAAATAAATAAATAAAATGTTGTTGTTGTTGTTGTTGTTTTTAAGAATGCAGTTATTCCCAGGCAAAAAATAGGAGCCTAAAGAATGTGCTTAGTAGCCCTTGTAGAGAAATGGGCTGTCTTCAACACCAGCCTAAAATGCAGGGTCTGACTCAGAAGCTGAGCTGAGACTCATGTTTACCGAAGGGTAAGGGAAAGGTAAGAATGGCATTTTCTTTGACCATGGTTCATAATTATGAATTGGAGGCTACAAGTAGAGACCTTGTAAAAGGCCCAGCTACCCCTGTTCTGGCCAAGAATGAGGACAGAAAGTGACATCTGAGGGAGCTTCTGGGCACAGTGGCAGAACCGAAGGGTATGTGCCCGGGAAATGGCATGTGTGCTGCGGGAGGTCACAGGAGCCGGCTCTACCACAGAGATGGTGGGCAACAGGTTCCACCTGCAGGAGGAATGAAGGGCATCTGAGCCCTGTGGGTAGCCAATCTATGGATCTTTTTTTTAAGATTTATTTATTTATTTGACAGACAGAGATCACAAGTAGCCAGAGAGGCAGCGGTGGGGGCGGGGGGGGGGGGGGGAGAAGCAGGCTCCCCACTGAGCAGAGAGCCTGATGCGGGGCTCAATCCCAGGACATTGAGATCATGACCTGAGCCGAAGGCAGAGGTTTAACCCACTGAACCATCCTGGCACTAGATCTTTAAAGACAAAATACAATTTTACCTAAACTAGCACCCCTGAAGTGATAGTAGGACAAAACACCTGCTACCAAGGAATTTGAGAAGTTGAACCCAAATATGGAAAATATCCGGGTTTTCTCATGGCAGGTGGGTGAAAACAGACTTACACAGTCTCTGTTAGCCAAAATAAAGTTGGTAGAGCCAGGGAGCTTCCCTCACACCAAGAGAACTTGTTGTCTGAACTTTGCTAACAATGTATCAGTTGTGCTCCTTCTTGTAAACCTTCCAGTAGCTGGACGGCCCTGGGCAAGTGAACAACCTTTCTGTGCTTTCCCTTCCTCATCTATAAAATGCAGGTATAACATCTGATTTATACAGATGGTGTGAAAATTAGCAATGATGTGTATAAAACACTTGGAACATCACAGATAGGATAGTAGTGACGCTACAGTTATTATGTGATAGAAAAGGTGATCAAAAAGGTAATATTGGGGGCACCTGGGTGGCTCAGTGGGTTAAGCCTCTGCCTTTGGCTTGGATCATGGTCTCAGGGTCCTGGGATCGAGCCCCACATCGGGCTCTCTGCTCAGCGGGGAGCCTGCTTTCCACTCTCTCTCTGCCTGCCTCTTTGCCTACTTGTGATCTCTGTCTGTCAAATAAATAAATAAAATATTTTTAAAAAAGGTAATTTTGACTTGTACTTCTGCCCTTGCCTTGTACCTAACCACTGCCAGCGTATGCAGTGTTTGGAAGAAGAAAAAACACGTGGAGAAGATTCAAATCATCCCCAGTCGACGATGATGAAACACTACAGACATAGGTGCAACCAAAAGTTGTAAAAGAACTTCCAAAAACCTGTATTTGAAGTGTAGTTGACGTGGCGATTGTGGTGAGCAAAAAGGCAGAAAAATACCGAGGATGGACATAGGCTCATGAGCTGCCCGTAACCGGAAGAGCAAACTTGAAAATCACAGTGCAGAAGCTGGTCGTGACCCAGTATGGTTTTTCTGAAGGTGTGAAAGAAACGAGTTGTGGGGGGAGGGGGAGATATCGGATTTCTAGTAACCAGGCTACTCAGTGATCTGCACACATGCTATGCCTGCTTCTACCACCGAGCAGGGGGCTCCCTTGAAGACTTCCCCGATGCTTTCCAGCCTCCTCGAGCAGGTGCCCCGGCGAGCATCAGTTCCGTGGTAACTCCTGCTTCTTTTCTGCAGAGACACGTGCTGGCCCACAGTCATGAGCGCTTTGGGAGCAGTATTTGAGGTTATACATCTTTATATTAAATGACCAACACGGGGCGCCAGGGTGCCCCGTCAGTGAAGTGCCCGCCTTCGGTTCAGGTCATGACCCCAGGGTCCTAGGATCGAGTCCCAAGTCGGGCTCCCTGCTCGACAGAGTCTACCCCTGACCTCTCCCCCGGCCCCTCCTCCCTGCTTGTGCCCGGTCTCGCATGCCCTCTAAATTAATCAATTAATTAATTAATTAATTTAAAAAATAATTGGAAAAAAATAAATAAATGACCAACAGGGGGAAAGTCTCTGGCCTTGTGTGGGAGTGCTCGGCGGCAAGTGTGTTACTGTAACGAAGAGCTCAAGAGCCATGCCATCCTGGTCTCATTAGAAAAGCATGAACCCCAATTCTCTGGCCAGTCCTTAATGTTATTCCCCTTCCTCCTTCTTTTGGGAATCCCACATTCCTGAGTATGAGGCCCACGGACAAAGGTCAACGAATAGGTCAGAGGCCAAGCTGATGATAAGCCCACACCCCAGGGTCCTGGCGTCAAACTCTTCCACCACCGTTCGGAACCTCGTTCTTCAACCTGGGGGTGAGAGGTTAGGAGGTTACCTACTGCAAACAGTTCCAAAGGAATAAGAAATTTGCTCCCCTCTTCTTTGTACGTCAGGAGGGATTGGGGATCAAGAGTCTTTCTCCCCTGACAAGCTATAAAAATGGTTTTATTACCAACCAGTAGTGAGACAGCCTACAGCGTTAGCAGGTTGGACCTCAGAACAAAGTTCAGTCATAAAACCTTCACTGGCTGGCAAAAGGAAACCACCATCAGCAGTGCCTGTGAGGTCAGCTGTTCCTGGCGAGATGGAAGGGAAAGTTAACTCAGGTGGGGAAGGGGAGATACTTGAAGTCAGGAAGACTATAAACACCTTAGAGCTACTTTCAAAAAAAAAAAAGTTGAGAGAGGAAAGAATCTTTTAAAAAACTGTGTGTGTGTGTGTGTGTGTGTGTGTGTGTGTGTGTGTGTCTTTCCAACTAGACTGTCAGCTCCTCGAGGACAGGAACAAATTTGGCTTCTTCTAAGCATCCCCATCCCTGGGATGTGTTGAATGCCTCATACGTGCTTATGGAATGTTAGGTAAGATTCCAAAGTATAGGTAAGGGAAAGAGAACTTGGCAAAGATAAAAAAGAATCTTTATGAGACCCCTAAAGAAGAAAGGTGAAAAGCAACCCGTAGCAGGAGTGGGGGTTCATATGAGAGTGTATGTGTCCCACTTTCAATTCAGTGCTTTCATCTTTGGCCTAAATCTCCACTTTGAGAATAAGGTACTTGCCTTTTTTTTTTTTCTTTTTTGCACCTGCCAGCAGACAAAGTGGTTAAGCTACCAACTGGTCCTCTCCCTGGGGGTCAGTCCCTTTCCCCAACAAAGCACTGTGGACCTGAGAACCTACCTCATCTAAACACCAGTAACGAGATATTACAGCCAGATTTCTGTCAAGTTCTACTATAGTTCGGCAAAGCATTGAGCAGCCTTTCCTATTTGCAGAGCCAATGGGACATCTACAGCTACAACTCCATCTCTGTTGCGGACTAAAAAACTGTCAATACAGTCAGTTCCTACAGAATCAATAAACCGAATCTTAAAATAACTCTTTTGGGGCACCTGGGTGGCTCACTCAGTGAAGTCTGCCTTTCAGCTCACGTTATGATCTCAGGGTCCTAGGACTGAGTCCTGCATAGGGCTCCCTGCTCAGCGGGGAGTCTACTTTTCCCTCTGCCTCTGCTACTTCCCTCTCCTCCTACTCGCTCTCTCTCTCTTTCTCTCTCTCAAATAAATAAATAAAATCTTTAAAATAAAGTAGCTCTTTGAAGTAGATATCATGTTTCCCATTTATAAATGAGAAAACCGAGACTCGGTGGTGTCCTATTCGAGATCACAGAGCTGATAAGGGGCAAGTCTGGTACCAAGACTTTGTTCCCTCTTTCCCGGGAAGACGGACCGTGACCCCGGCAGGGACTGCGTTGAGCCCACTCACTGCTGTCTACCTGTGGCACATTGTGAGCTCTCAACAAATCTCGTTGCTGAATGAATTAAAGAATGAATGAATGCTTTTGTAAGAGCCCTAGGACATGTTTAAATGCTCCAATTCCTTTATAAAAGGCCGTTTAAGGCGCCTTCGTAGCCCCTCCCTGCCTCATCCAACAGTACAGGAGGATCATAGCATCACTACGCATGAGAATTTCATCGTGAGAAAGGAAGACTGGACAGATACCCTAACGATCTACTGAACTTAACTTTTGCTTGTCTTTGTTGCTTTGGAGGAGGAAAATAAGTGAATGGTAAAGTTGATTCTTATTTTCAAATAAATCAAACATTCAGAAATGTGTGTTTGTTGGCTACTTTTAATAGCGTGTTTCTTTCTTAAACCAGACTCCAAGCCAGCCTCCTGTCCAAGTTTTCTGTCGTGCCTTATTGTCTAGTCTGTTCAGCTATTTTTAAAAAACGTTGAATATCAACAATGGCTTTCAGGCAGGCATTGTCAACTTTTGTATGAAGCAATCTTGGTTGAATGAGAAGATCCCAGAGCTTCTAGTCCCGTCCGCTGTGCTGCCCCGGGCTGGGCTTGAATGTGTGTGACTGATAACAGGACACATTTCTACCTTAGTTATTACGTTCCTGCTCCATAATTCATTGGCCACTCTCCTTTTCGGAAAGATCTTTATGGCAAAGTGGGCAGGACAGCAGGTAAGTGCTCTCAGGAGAAAAGCCGCCTCCTTGGGCTCCCAGGCTGGGTGTGGGCTCCCAGGCAGGGTCCAGCCAGGTCCCTGGGCCCCTACAGCTTTGCTGGAGCCCTCGCAGAGGGGATGCTTTTCAACATTATGCAGTGACAACAAATCAAACTACTCACCTGCTGTGTGGACGGTTGCGGCTCTGTGAGGAGGGTTACGTTTACATGGGGCTTGGCCCACTTGGGTTTGTTTTTCCATTTGCCAGGCTTGAAGGAAAAGTGAATATGCTGATCTGGAGTTGCCTTTCTTTCCCGATGCTGGTTTTTGCTCCTCCTGAGGGCTCCTCTCTAAAAGCTGCCAGCATATAATTTCCTGCTTTTGCAGAGGGCTGCAGAGCTTGCAATGGGCCTTTTTTCTCCACCCTCAGGTAAACAAGGTCCCAGCAGGGGCCAGGCCACTGACTCCAGATAACTTTTAAGATTTCTGTTACTTCAAACGAAAAATGGCACTGAGTTGCTGAACTGCTCTCTATTCCCTATCAAGGTAAGTCATAGGGGACTGCATATCTGAGCATTAAAAACCCCTAAGTCTGATTTCTGGGGAAAGCTTTCTATTGTTTCGGGAACTGTCCTAGTTAATTCAGCTTGGGTGACCTGCTCATCTCCGGGGTGGCTGGCTTAGAAAAGATGAGGCCGAGTCTTCCCTGAATCCAAACACACCGCAAGGATAGGAACCACAGGGACCAAGTTACTCTAGGCAAACAAACCTGTCAATACCTAACTTGACAGAAAGAGAAAAGGAACAAGGACCCTTAGCCTGTCACCAGCTGGGCAACCTGAGTGGAGAAAGGCAGACGGGGAAGGAATGAGAGAACACCTCTGTTTACAAACTGCTTCTTTGTGAATGAAGCAACGTTCTAAAATCTAGGGGGAATATTGCCGGGAAGGGGGAATGAGCAAGACATCCCACGGTATGTTACAAGGGCTACAGGAGTTCATTCATTCCTCTGCTGCGGTCCCTTTGTCTCAAAGCCAGCAGCCTTGACAGGGGCTCCTCGTGCATGGGCTTCACTGTGGACACAGGATAAAGAGCATCAAAGGGTTCTACCACTGAAGCCCATGTCAGAGGAGCAGCGATCCAAGCTAACACCACCGAGCAACTGGGTTGGGGTCTCCAGCCGACCCGTGACATAGTGGACATCTGAAGCTTCTTCCCAGTTTGAAAGGTCATTTCTAAAGCAAATTATCAACGATTTACTTATCTCTTTGGGATTTGATACCGCTCCAGTAAAGGCAAATGTGCAAATTAAAGACTACGTGTGCCGCAGTACGGCACCTAATTATTTTATTCTTTAAAAGAAATTTTTTTGCTTTTGTTAATCAACTCCATAACTACCATTTGTGTGGTCACTGACCAAACTATGACAGCAATTTTTCAGACTATCCATACTGATGGGAGCCTGGGTGGCTCAGTCAGTTGAGAGTCTGCCTTTGGCTCAGGTCATGATCCCAGGGTCCTCGGATCGAGCCCCGCATCGGGCTCCCTGCTTAGCGGGGAGTCTGCTTCTCCTAGTCCCCCTGCTCATGCTCTCTCTCTCTCTCTCTCTCTCAAATAAATAAAATCTCTTTTTTTCAAATAAATAAAATCTTAACAAAAATGAGCTTTAAAAAAAAAAAAAAAAAAAGAAATCCATATTGAGCTGTAAGCAAAACCCAAAAAGGTAAGTAAAAGATCTAACTTTGAATGTTTCCTCTTAAACAAAGCAAGAGAAACAATATACCCCCTCCCTGGCCTCTGACTTTGTTTTCTCATCGGTAGAAAGCATAATAAAGCTCTCTAAAAGAAAGAGTCGCTGAGCTCTTCACTGGAATCAAATCTAGTTGCTTTGAATGAAAAAAAAATGCACTACTTCAAATGAAGCATTTTCTAAACCCTGACTTACTTTTCACACAGCCTGTGCATCTAATGAGCAGGCTGAGAAATGGAGATGTGTGCCCGGCTCCAAGTCCTCAAGCTTTTCTCCCTTTACACGTGGTCTCACTGAAAGAGAAACCAAGGCCCTAAGGGAGGAAGATGGCAGAGGGGATTTAGTTGACTAGAGGTACACGAGCAAACACTGGGCTCGTGGCTCCCTGGCTTTTCAGTTTCTTTCTTCCCTAGGTTTAGGCTCCCCATTTCCAGAGGCGTCATTGGGTGTGGTGGCTGATGGCAGGGGTTGGCTGGATTTCCATGTATATGTACTACTATCAATGGTCAAAAAGTCAAATACACTTGGTTAAAGAGACCATCTTTGTTTTTCAAAAAGAATGTTCTTTTAAAAACGAGTGTGAAAGATTAGCTGGGGAATTAGATCTGCTGTGAAGAAAGCAAGCCACTACAGTTAGTAATGGCCAAAAAATGTGTGTTTAAAAATGGGAGCATGAAGATTACTACTGTTCTGCTCTATTAGAACTGCAGTTAAATGTACAGTAAGTTTTTAAAAACACCGGCATTCACATTATTTTTCTAGCATGTCAAGTATTTTTAAAAATTGAAGTACTTTATATGAATAACATATTTAGCAAGACTAAAATCCTCACCTGTTGTTCTTTTCAGATCAGTGAGGATCTAAGTCTTGCTCTGCCACCGACCATACGCTCAGTGACCTTTGGGCAAATCGCTTCTCTTCTCTGGGCTTCAGTTTCTGCCTTTATTTTGAGGCAGTCACGGCCGGTTGAATTTCCTCCGGTGTTCATAGTCCGTGATCCTCTTTCAACTGGCGTGTAAATGGGGGGGCATGGTGAATGGGAAGGCTTGTTTCATGGGTGCAAAAGGGAAAAAATTGAGAGATGCTTGGGATAGGTGGGGTTAGAGTCAGAAGGACAAGACTGTCATCAAAAGTGACAGTCTTCTGGGCCCAGGCCAGCCATTCAGCTACAATGACAGGACTTCTAGAGCAAACGAAAGGGAACAGCAAAAGGGACAATGCAGCAGAGGCCAAAGTTGGAAACTAGTAGAATGACAGAAATTTATTCTCTGTGGAGTAAGGATTGCTACACTCCAGCCTAGCCAAGAATGCTAGGTCATGGTCCCAGAGTTCTGGAATTGAGCCCCTCGTTGGGCTCTCTGCTCAGCAGGGAGCCTGCTTCCTCCTCTCTCTCTCTGCCTGCCTCTCTGCCTACTTGTGATCTCTGTCTCTGTCAAATAAAATAAGTAAAATCTTTAAAAAAAAAAAAAACTGCGGTGTGGCATGTATGTAATTAACATGTGCTCAGAATTCACAAGACGTTGTGTGAAACAGAAATGGAATAAGTCCTAGGCCTCCCGCTTGGAATCTGAATAGATTAGAAGGGGAAGGGGAAGCCTGCCTGCTTTTTCTTTCTTTCTTTCTTTTTTTAAGTAATCTCTACACCCGACATGGAACTGGAATTCATGACCCCAAGATCAAGAGTTGGTCCACATGTTCTACCAACTGAGCCAGCCAGGCATTCCCCACCCTCTTTCTAAAGCAGATTCCTGGGGCACCTGGGTGGCTCAGTAGGTTAAGCATCCAACTCGTGGTTTGGGCTCAGGTCATGATCTTGGGATTATGGGATGGAGCCCAGAATCTAACTGGGCTCTGTGCTCAACAGGGAGTCAGTTCCCCCCTCCCTCTCCCTCTGCCCTCCCTGTCTCTCTCTCTCTAAAATAAATAAATAAACATATAAATAAATATTTTAAACTAATAAATAAATAAAGCACATTCTTGGGGTTCACAGCTGGCTCAGTCAGAGAAGCATGTGACTCTTGATCTTGTGAATTTGAACCCCGCGATGGGCATAGAGATTACTTAAAAAAATAACAAAGCAGATTCTTGAGGCTTGGTGTTGTGTTATACAATGAGTTGTACGTAAATGGACTAGACCACCATGCCAGGGAATGAAGGAAAATGAAGAAAGGTCCTGCTAGGCAAGCGAGGCATGCGCCAGGAAGGAAGCAAAGAAGAGGCCAAAGCCGAAGGCTGTGAGCCTGGAGGAAGGCCCCAGAGTCCACAGCAAATATGGGAACCCAAGGTGAAGGGAAAATCGGGACTCTGTGGAAGACACTCACCATGGAAGTGGACCTCGCAGCTAAAGAGGCAGGAAGAGGGGTGCCTGCGTGGCTCAGTGGGTTAAGGCCTCTGCCTTCGGCTCAGGTCATGATCCCAGGGTCCTGGGATCGAGCCCCGCATCGGGCTCTCTGCTTGGCGGGGAGCCTGCTTCCCCCTCTCTCTCTCTGCCTGACTCTCTGACTACTTGTGGTCTTTGTCTGTCAAGTAAATAAATAAAATCTTTTAAATAAATAAATAAAGAGGCAGGAAGAAAGAGAACAACTGAGTCCAAATGAAACAATGCGGTTGGACTTCAACAAGCCACTCCTGGAGGTTAGGGTCTAAGTCCTCTTCTCTGTCTCCTCATCAGGGCACCCCATTCATGACATAGAAAGTGGACAAAGCAGCAAAGGTAGCAGACAGAAGTCATCACCATTTGGAAGCATAAGGATCCAGGATGTTTTAAAGGTAAAATGCTGAAAGTTTTCTTGCTATAAACAGTGAAAAGAAGTGCAGACAAACGGAAAGTAGTCTTTGGTGCACGCTCCTCTAAGTAAAGAGCCTGTTTAGGGGCCTGGAGTTGGTGCTAGGCACGACCTCCAGGATTCAAAGTGTGGTCCTAGGGCCAGCAGCAGGGGTATCCCGGGGGAGTATGTTGGACATGGCCCTGCCCTGATCCACTGCATCAGAATCTGCCTTTGAACAAGACCCCCAGGGGATTCCTATGCACATCAAAGTTTGAGAAGCAGTGCACTTTAAGAGGGATCACCAAACTCCTATTAAGGACAGATACTATTAGGCTTTTCAGGTCACATTCAGTTTCTGCCACTGCTGCTGCTACCTCTTTTTTCTCTCCTCCTTCTCCTGCTTTTCCTCCTCCTCCTCCTCTTCCCTCTGCTTCCCATACAAACCGTTAAAAATGTAAGACCCAGGGGCGCCTGGTTGGCTCAGTGGGTTAGAGCCTCTACCTTCCGCTCAGGTCCTGATCCCAGAGTCCTGGGATCTAGCCCCGCATCATCGGGCTCTCTGATCTGCTTCCCCCTCTCTCTCTGCCTGCCTCTCTGCCTACTTGTGATCTCTGTCTGTCAAATAAATAAATAAAATCTAAAAAAATAAAATAAAATAAATTAAAATAAAAATAAAAATGTAAGACCCATTCTTAGCTCCCAGGGACTGGTAAGATCTAGCCCACAAGATCCTGGGTCCTCCGCCCCACCCACCTGGCCCAACACAGGGCTGAGCTCTGGGAGGCTGGTGTCAGGGACAGAGAACATCACGCACAGAGTCAAAATCCCCACAGCCAAGTGTGAGCTTGCCCAAGTGTCTTAATCTCACTACACCAGTTTCCTAGTGTGTAAAATGGGGCTACTGGTCACGGAGCTGTTGAGAGGAGTAAAGAAGATAATGGATGCTAAAAACTGTAAGACTGTCATCCTGATAACCTCTGACTCAAAGAGCAAGCCGGCTGTCCAGGCGCACAGTGAGGGAGCACTAGAGCTGTCTTCGCCACCCGAATACCACTCCTCAATGCGCCCTCCCCACGGAGGAAGGAGATGTCTTGGCCAGGCTGAGACTCCAAAAAACAAATACAAAACAAATCTAAAGCTTGTTACAAATCTTCAGCCCCTAAGATATCCAGTTACATTTTTGCTTTTGTATCATCCTTTTCTCTTCTGGCAAATTCCAAGTTCCTTTAAACTAGCATTCCACTTGGATTCACCTATATCCAACTAATTCAAGTTGGGCCTCAAATCCTCATGATCCTGTAGACCACAGAATGTTCTGTGTCATTTTTTAGGACTCACCATTATGCTTTTCACTTGTTCTAAAGGCCTTATATATGTTAAAGCATTATTTTCATAACAACCCTGTTAAGTAGCTACTATTACTTATAATATTTTACAGATGAGGAAACACATTCAAAGAGGTAACTCGCCCAAGGTCACACCGCTGTGGCAAAGCTGAGATTCAAATGCTGCAGTCTGATTCCAAAGCCCGTGCTCTTCACTAGGAAGGCATACAACAAGAGAAGAAGATGGATTTTTAAGACACAGAGTACTGAAAATACGGAAGTAGGGTTGAGGGCAGTTTTTCAGGGTCACGATACCCTCTGTGCAGAATGCAAGGGGTCAGAGGGCTGCCTAGCATTTCTGAGATACAATGTGCAGAGGCAACAAAAAGCAGGATGTAGGGGTACCTGGGTGGCTCAGTCGGTTAAGTCTTTGCCTTCGGCTCAGGTCATGATCTCAGAGTCCTGGGATAGAGCCGGAGCCCCAAGCCCTGTATCGGGCTCTCTGCTCAGCAGGGAGCCTGCTTCCCCCCTGCCTCTCTGCCTGCTTGTGATCTCTATCAAATAAATAAATAAAATCTTAAAAAAAAAAAAGCAGGATGTATTTCTAAAAAGGAAAAGATGCACATAGAAGGCATCTCACCTTTCTGCACATGTGACACAAACTTTTCAAGCCCCTGATGAGGGACTCGCTTTGTACCCCATCTGCATCCCTAAAGCTGAGAAGCAGAATGGGCCACTGTGGAGAATCGAGTCAACTGCACACAAGGCCCTGTGGGCCACACCACCCTCTTCCTGTGGTTGGTCAAGGTTACTATTTGCCTTTTTGACATGCTATCAATTATGCTGCCGACAGAGATACTGGACCTTTAGTTTTCTTATAAAATAAGAAACTGAGTTTAATTAAACCATCAGTAACTTGGACCTAATTATTTCAGACAGTATTTAATTAATGTTTCATGGGTACCTAATGTAATTAAGGTTCTTTTAATAAGACCTTCTGTGACATTAAAATATATGACCTTTATCTTCCTTATCTACCACATTCTGACAACTCAGATTTGTCATTTTCACTGAAAGGTATAGTTTGATTAAATAGAACAGACCATAAAATTAATCTGGCAAATTATACTTGTTTGTTTCTTTTTTCCTCCCCCCTCAAACCCTAATAAGTTAAGTCTTTTAATTAGCAGCACAGATACAAGTGTTCATGCTACCATTTTACTTTTAATTTGCCAAAGTGTTTCTTTTGTACATGAATTTTTGTGACCAAAGCAGATAACAACTATCCTTTATTAATCATGGTGAAGGGTTCAATCTTTAAGATATGAAAAATAATGAGCTGTTCTTTACTTTAACAATGATGAGTGATTGTTTTAAGATGTCCTGCCGTTAATAAACGGGTTTAAATTCATAGTACTAATAAGCCATTTTAAATATGAAAATCCCTATTGGCACTGCAAACAAAAATAAACTGCCCCTTAAAATCTAAGGTGATTCAAAGATGCACCTGACCTTCTTTTTCGAAATTGAAAAGATTTGCATGACCCTGTGACCAAGATTCAAAAGGTCCCAATGACCTTCTCCCCCAAAGCCACATATGCAAGACCTAACTGGTAGAGGGGAAGTTAGTCTCATATCGGCTAAGTATATAATTTCCTAAAAAGTTACCTTGTTCAGTGAAAGTGGGGAAAGGTAGGCTAAGAGAAATAAAACTCAATCGGGAACCATTATATTCTCATCTCATTTTCAAGGCCTGCAAAGACTGGATTCCCTTCCATTCTAGCAACAAGGACAACAGAGTGTTGCCTCTTCCGAAACACAAGATATGCCTCCACCTTCAAAGAAAAGACCCAAAGTCGGGAAAAGGTTCTTCCCTGAGGCCCTGGCTGCCTGGATGTAAAGTCATGGACGTAGAGGAGGGAGTGGGGTCAAGGGTGAGACCCCGCAGAAGCCTGCAAACATTCTGGGTGGGATACACCTCTCCTAAGTCTGAGAGTGAGAATTCTGAACACATAGGATGAAGGTCATCACTGGTCTAGACCACTGCTGTCCAACAGAGCTTTCTGCATTGATGGAAGCATTCTGTATCTGCTCTGATCAATATGGTAACCACATGGCTGTGGAACACTTGAAATGTGGCTAATGCAACTGATGAGCAGAGATTTCAATTTTATTTAATCTGAAGTAATCAAAATTGAACTTGAAATAGCCCCCTGTGACGAGTAGCTACCATACTGGATGGGGCAGTTCAAGACACTCTACCCTCCCGGGCCCACCTCACTCACAGAAGCGGAGCAGACTCAGAGCAGACAGCAGTCCCGGTGGGCGCCCTCCTTTGCTGGGCACTGCCATATCTGGGGACCAGTCCACAAAGCCCCAGTTACTCCCCTGAGTAGGAGGCCAGACTTACTGCCTCACTCGGACACGGCTTCCAGTTCATACTAATTATTTCCTTCCGCGGAAGCTCAGGGATAACGTCCCTGTGGAATCACTTGACAACATGCTACCGCTGCTGTTTCTGGTCCAACAACTGAAAAACCACTACGCCATGTGAGACAGAAAAGGAAAAGCAGAGAAACGGAAACTCCTATAGGCCATTTTTTTGCGGGGGGGGGGGGGGGGAGTGGGATATAAGGAGAGAAAAGATGGCATTTTGGAACACAGGGCCAAGATTCTAGAGGGTTTTCTGCTGGCTTTAAATTGAAATACCTCCACTTCGTGCTGTATGATCCCAAGCAAGTCATTCTACTCTCTGAGCTGTCCTGGCCTCCTCTGCAAAGAAGGGAATAGCACGAGCCTTGCAGAGTGGCTGTGAAGATTCAAGAAGGTAATGTAGAAATAAATGCTTTAGAAAACCCTAAAGCATTACATCAGTATTATACATTGTTATTCCATTGTTAACTGGTTTAACACTATGCCCAGTGTCACATATGAAAACAGTTCCTTTTGCCTTTTTTGCAGATATCAGATTGAAACCTAGAATGATGAGGTGAGCATTGGAGAATCTTGGCCCTGATGGGACTGCTGGGCTGACGGGTGCCTCAGGACAGCCTTCTGGGCTTTGATTTCACAGTCAAACTAGTCTAAGAATCAGGGAGCAAAAGGCAACTTAGGAACTCCACTTACCGAAGCAAGGAGACTATAGAAAAATGAGAGTAAAACCCAAAGGAAAAAAAAGTATACACACACACACACACACACACACATTCATATTTATATAAAATTTATTTTATATACTTTGCATTATAATAAATATAATGAATAATACATATAAATGTATACTTACATTAACCACTTACTGAGTGAATGGTATTCCTAACAAATTCAGCTAAATGAGATCAAGACTTTTCCATGCTGGGGCACCTGGGTGGCTCAGTGGGTTAAAGCCTCTGCCTTCAGCTCAGGTCATGATCTCAGGGTCCTGGGATCCCACCCCAAATCAGGCTCTCTGCTCAGCAGGGAGCCTGCTTCCCTTCCTCTCTCTGCCTGTCTCTCTGCCTGCTTGTGATCTCTGTCTGTCAAATAAATAAATAAAATCTTAAAAAATTTTAAAAAAAAAAGGCTTTTCCATGTTAAGGCCCAGCTCCAATTTCAATTAGTCATGGCCCTCCAAAAGAGTGGCTGGGAGCACGGGGTAGTTTGCTGGGTACTGGGGACGTCCCACATCCTGGCCTGGGGGGTGGCTGTATGGTTGCATAAATATTTAAAAATCAATCCTTCTCGGGGTTCCTGGGTGGTTCAGTGGGTTAAGCAACTGCCTTTGGCTTGGGTCATGGTCCCGGGGTCCTGGGATAGAGCCCCACATCTGGCTCCTTGCTCAGTGGGGAGCCTGCTTCTCCTTCTCCCTCTGCCTGCCTCTCTGCATTCCGCTCTGCCTACTTGTACACTCTCTCTGTCAAATAAATAAATAAATAAATCGTTCTAAAAAAATCAATCCTTCTCAGGACACCTGGCTGGCTCAGTCAATAGAGCCCGTGACTCATGATCTCAGGGTTGTGAGTCTGAGCCCCACGCTGGGTACAGAGATTACTTAAAAATAAAATCTTTAAGGACACCTGGGTGGCTCAATGGGTTAAGCGTCTGCCTTCAGCTCAGGTCATGATCCCAGGGTCCTGGGATCAAATTTGGCTTTGGCATGGGCTCCCCGCTCAGCGGGGAGCCTGCTTCTCCCTCTGCCTGCTGCTCCCCTTGCTTGTGCTCTCTCCCTCTCGCTCTCTCTCTGACAAATAAATAAAATCTTTTAAAAAATGTTTTAAAAATAAAATTTAAAACAAAATCTTTAAAGAAAAGTAAATATATAGAAATCAATCTGTCCCTACACTTAAGATCTAGGCACCTTACTGAATGTAAACTATACCCTGTTAATTTTTTTAAATTCAATTAGCAAATTTTAAAAAAGATGAGCAAACATATCTGTGAAGTAGCATAAATATCCTTCTAATGAAAGTGACTGACTCAAGGCTGCACATCTAGCCATCTTTTGTAAGAGACAGTATTGGAATTCTCATCTCTGGATTCCCAATCCAGTCTGCATTCTAATTTTCCAGGGCTCTTCAACCACTGCCTGAGGAGGACACTTCAGATTAGGATGGCAAAGAGCAAATTTATGTTCTCAGTATCAACAGCAGAACAGACTTTTTCACCAATCAGTATCAGAGGCATCTCTTAGAGGGCAGTGCCCACTTACCCAGAAGTGCACTGGGGCCCCCACACTGGACGCACTCCTAGCCTTCCCTCAGTTTCTCCCTCCTGAGTGTGTTCCTGAAATTCCCTGACAGCATCTTCTTCCTTCTCCCTTCTCCTTCCCCACATGTGCACCCTGCTTCTCGGGACCACACTAAGGTCAAGCACATATCTCTGGGTGAGAGTTGGGGTCTTCTAGGCATTAGCTCCATTCAAACCCCTGAGGGTTATGGCAATAGCGTGCAGACATTAAAGAAAAAAAAAAAAACAAAAACACAGCTTTAAGAAGTGAACTGTAAAATTTCCTGCAATTCAGCTGCCAGCTCAAAAAATACTGTGCAGCCAAGATGTTTTCAATTCTCTGTAGGTTATCCTCAGAAGGTGGAATTACGTAGTGAAAAACAGAAAGTTTAGAAAAGGAACAAGAAATGTAAAAACATTACAGAGGAGGAAATCTGGTAATGACTGATGGTTTTTATTATGCCTGATTGAATTTCCATGGGAAATTGTGTTGTTGAGAATGATTAACAAAATAGTTGCAGGGTGAGGCTTATGTGTAATAAAGGAGCTCTAATACCCTGATATGAAATATAAAGAAAATATTGCCAACATAGAGAAGAACTATATTTAGACTTGTTAAGTGATCCTTTTCTCATTAATTCCTGAAATTGGGTAATACGTTTGCCCTCTCAGTAGATTGTTTGGATAAATAGTTATTTTGCTTACATCTTCCTTCAAAAGTCTCTTCATTTTAAGAATGTGGGAGCAAGGCAATGAGGAAAACTGGCCATCTTAATATAAAAATAAGATAAATATGGATGTGAAAAAATAAACTTAGGTGTTCAAATAAAAAAAAACCCCATTGCTAATAGCTGCAATGGAATATTTCATTACAC
Source organism: Mustela lutreola (assembly GCF_030435805.1). Lineage (NCBI taxonomy): Eukaryota > Metazoa > Chordata > Mammalia > Carnivora > Mustelidae > Mustela > Mustela lutreola. Next base: position 120,989,720 of record NC_081308.1, on the reverse strand, counting down.
ACACAAATCGGGCATCGCTTTAATCAAATTGAATTTAGATTATAGACTTTCATGTAAAACCTAATTTACTTTGAATTCCCCGGTCACGACTTATGAGCGCCTTACAGGACAAGGTTAAAGAGATTACATCTGGGTTCATGTCAGCAGCATCTGCTGGTTAGTCCTCTGCATGCTGATTTAATGAGAGGTTATGCACAGTCTGTCGGAAGGACTTCCATTCTAGGCAGGTGCTTGAAAGAAATCTTCATTTCCATTGCGACCACTAACGGGGCTTTCAGAATCAGGAAACCGATGCATCACCAGCCTCTGATGTGTAAAACAGTCTGATATTTGTCACCACTTAGCTAAACTTAGAAGCAGAAATTACGGCTAGACCTTTTCTTTTCTTTCTTTTTTTTTTTTTTTTTTTTTTGCAGTTCATAAAGGAAAAAAATATTACCCTGAAATGTAGCCTTTTAGAAAACTGATTTATGCATATTTTGCCTAAAATGAATCATCTTGAGGAGGTATGTTTCTAAGTGACACAACGCTATACATAATTGTATAAATAATATGCATATTATAGAAGGAAAATGCATTAAACTCTGCTTATCCTTAATGAACAGAGGAGGGGAACACAGAAATCATTCATCCTGAAAATTCTAATACAAATTTTTAAATAATAAATTCATTAAAACATTTTCTATTTCAATTCACAAGTTCTTCAGAGAAAAGCTTAAAGATGTTCCTATAATTATTGTAACAGGAAGGGGTTTGAGCCATTAAAATAATCTTTGGCAATTCAGTGTGATTCCCTTTATTTACGCAGCACTCTTCCGAGTGTGCCCAAGTTCCCTCTCGCCTTTGCTGAAATGGTCACTTCTAAGCGCCGTGTCACAAAGAGGTTTAAATTCCAAAATCAATCAAGTCATTTTGCCATGGAAGGATTTACAATCGAGTAATCTGTAATCATATAGATGCCTTATGATAATTATCTTCTTTCCGAGCATATATTTGTGACCGGGAGTGCTTAAAACGAGGGGGGAGGGGTGGACCTGACTCTCTTGGTATTTCATTAGGAGGAGACTGAGAAATCCCAAGCATTTTCTTTATATGTTAAATCCCACTTTTGCGTATGCCCTACTCATACCATTGTGCAAACCTAACAACTGGACATAGCTCTTGACAAATCACAGTTTAAATATTCATTTTGAGTATGCATAAAAATTATAATAAGAAGATGGGCAATTTTCTCAACAGGCCTGTCATAATCATGAGAACTGATTATTCGTGGTAGGGGATACAGGATGAACAGGTGTTTGGGCTCAAGAGAATACATTAATTTCTCCAGTTTCAACAACTGGGATCGTGACTACAGATGACACAAGTTTTTCCACTGCACGCGTATTCAGGGGGTGAACTGGCGTTTTGTGCAGTAGCTACATCCGTGGCTTTGCTTCTGCTTCTGAACGTGGCAACCACGGCTTATTTGCTATTCAGTCATCAGTGAGTGCTCAACAGACATCTCGCTCACACAGGGTGATCACCAGACTGCCAGCGCCGAAGTCAAGGCTCTCACCCTCCCTCCTGGCAGCTGACACAAGCCCTCAACGGCTAGAGGGAAATCTCAAAGAAAATGGCCTCAGCCGCGAGGAATGTGAAGGATTAGGATGTTTAATGACTTAGAAGTTGAGTGATATTGACAATTCTCCCTGTGTTTAATCAAACATTTAAGACAAGTTGAAGAGTCAGAGAGTAGTTTGAGGACAATAAAAGCAAACAAACTGTCTTGTCCAGACAAGTCAATTTCTGCTAAAGTGACAGCATTTCTGGAAAGAAGTTCCCCTGTTTCTCCTGCCCCACAGCCACAGCACTGAGTCGACTCAGTGGCCCATCTGACAAACAGCCGTGTGCTCAAATGCACATCGGTCCGAGCTGGTGTCTTGCCTAGTTTCGACAATACATGAAGTAAGTATGAATGAAATAATAAAACTGTATTATTATTTTTTGGTTCTTTTGTGCATGTGGATTAACTGTGAAGGCAGGCTTATTTAGATTTCTAAAATGCATCCTGTGTGATTCTCCTTGTACCTCTCAGGATGCTCACAGGACAAACATAGTTAATAAAATTCAGTTGCAGGGCACCTGGGTGGCTCAGTGGGTTAAGCCTCTGCCTTGGGCTCAGGTCATGATCCCAAAGTCCTGGGATGGAGCCCCGCATCGGGCTCTCTGCTCAGCGGGGAGCCTGCCTCCCCCTCTCTCTCTGCCTGTCTCTCGGCCTGCTTGTGGTCTCTATCTGTCAAATAAATAAATAAAGTCTTTTTTAAAAAATTAGAAAATAAAATAAAATTCAGTTGCGTGATATGTTAGGAAAACAAGGGTGAAAGATTTGTCCCGGATCAGGAAGAAGTCTCATCTCTCTAGTCATCCTGCAGATCCACCGCTTGTTGAAGTTCTGTCAATTAGGGAAACTGCAGGGCACAAAAACTAGAAACTTTTTCTTTCAAAGAGGGCTTCCTCAAAGGTCTTAGTGGTGAGTGGGGCAGGTAAAACCCGGGAGGGCAAACTAGAATTTGCATGTCAATAGATGGGTTTAACATACATTAACACATTGGTGGGTAACGAACCATTGTTTCTGTGTTAATGAAGACATTTTCCGAATGATAGGTATGCATTTTTGCATTCCTCTCACATCTAAAGTTTTGCAGAAAATTTGCCTGGGTAGGGGGAGAAAACAGTGATTTCCCTGGGTAAAGAATCATAAGTTACCATCAAGGCACCCAAGGCAGAATAAGTAAAGCACCACATTAATAGGTAGAGATCACTAGATTAACGCGGCACTTTAATAACTGGAACGTCAGTCTAAATCAATCAGAATTAGACAAAAACTATTTTCTTCTCCTGTGGCATGAAATGGTGGCTGTAAATGTGAAGGGGGTGTGTCCTTCTCAGCGGAAGACTGTAGATTCAAACATGAATCCTGACTTTTAACAAGTTAGCAAGTGACTGCCTTGAAGACACCATCACATGCTGCTTCCTGGCAAGGTGTATGGGGTTGGGGGGAGATGGGAATGAAGGGTCAGGAAAGACACTCGAGCCTTGAGCTTGTATTCCAGAAACGCTAGTCTCCCCAAGGCCGCATTCAACCCTTTCCTAAAGTATCACCCAAAGACCCTTTTGAGTCAAGTGACAACTTCCTAGAATCAGAAATATTGGGACATCTCTTCTCTGGACTCAAGTCCCCACTTACCACAAGCTGCCCCTTCTCCGTTCAAGCCTAGCAATAGAGAGGGCCTGGGTTCCAAGAGGTGAGCAGTGTGTCCCCTCAAAAGTCATCCCGAAGACTTGGAAGTTGACTTTCTGAATACCTTGGCCTATGCTCTCCTCCCCCCTCAGGACACGCTTCTTCCTTCCCCTCATCACTCAGCTCTTCAGGTCCAGGCACTGGGCTGGGAAACGGGTGGCACTTTGTGGTCAAGATTTTCCTGCAGGTCTCCTGCTTGCAGCCCCGCCCCTCATATTTCTTCCCTTCCTTCCTCACATCTGAATAAGCATCTGTTCTCTGCCTTGTGCACCACCGCAAGGCGCCAAGGACAGGCCATGCCCTCAGGAGGCTCACATTCCCTTGTGGGGCTAGGGGAGCTGATGAATGTAAACCAGGCAAGGGCATCACCCCATGGTCAAGGTGGTCCCTGTGGTCAGAGCTCTCTCACTGAGGTCAACACAGAACACTCTACTGGCACAAAAAAAAAAAGGAAGAAAAAAAAAAAGGAGCCACTAACACCAGGAAGAGGGAAGGAAGCACAATTTTGGGGGGAGGGGGGTAACGTACTGCTTTGAGGTAGCTCACGTGTTCTCTCCCCCGAAGTTTAAAGGCCTCTGAATTATATACTGGTGGAAAGGGGGGGTGTTCACTCAGCGCGGCAGGTGGGGACAAGGACTCGGTCCTGTGAAACAGTGTCAACACGATGGCTGGGGCTCGCCAAAGCAGCGGACTCTTGCCAAACCAGAAGACAGGGTGTCTGTCTCTTTTGTTTAGACCCTTTGTATAGTGCTTAACGAAGTCTTTCTTACTTTAAAATGGTATCCAAACAGTGTTGCGTTGCAGTGGAATCCCTTTGCCTCCCACCCAAACTAAAGCTTCTACGGAATCCTGAGAAGGAAAGAACCAGGCAGGGTTGTTGCTTATGAAGACCTGGAGCAAAGGCAGCCCGGGAGGCCACTCCCCAGTCGTCTGCAGCCTCCACACACTGCACAGAAGAAGCGCTGTCTCCAGCAGTCTCCCCGGTAGACTGGGGGACCCACAAAACAGCAACCATAGCTTTCTCATGTGCGTATTTCCAGAAGCTACCACACCGCTGGTAAATGGCATGAACGGCATTGAACTGAAAAGGAATGCAAGGGAAGGAGAAAGAACCGGGGTGTGCCAGAGGGATGCGGGATGTGCCAGCGGAGACACGAAGGGTAAGTGACTCACAGATGTGATGGCCAAAGGAATAAAACAGTTGGGAGACCACATGAATAATGCTTATCCCAAGGAACTTGAAACGCTGTGTGGAGAGCGAACAGCAAGCAAGCAATTAGGAAACTCTGTAATTAAAGCAATGTGACATACAGGTTGTATACAGAATCCACCACCCCCAGAACCACGCCAGGGGATGAGGGATGGCTGCCTGGACGGAGGACTTCAAGCTGGAACTGAAACTGAAAGGTCTGGTCACATACCCAGGAGGGAAGAAGGGAGAGGCGGGCTACGATCGAATCGCCAAGACCCTCACATGTCACACTTGAGAGTCTAGCTTTATTCTACACTAAATAGATAGCCCCTGAATAACTCAGAACAGGTAAGAGGGTCAAATTGGATATTAGAAAGAAGTAGAATTAAGAAGCTCTTTTAAGAGCTTGGGTGGCTCAGTGGGTTAAGCCTCTGCCTTGGGGTCAGGTCATGATCACCTGGTCCTGGGATCCAGCACCGCATTGCATCAGGCTCTCTGCTCAGCGGGGAGCCTGCTTCCCTCTCTCTGCCTGCCTCTCTGCCTCCTTGTGATCTCTGTCAAATAAATAAGTAAAATCTTGAAAAAAAGATTTTTTTTTTGAAGAAGCTCTTTTAATACACCAGTAAAGCAGTGGTAAAAGCAGGGGCTTTGAGTCCAAAAAGGAGACTGTGCATTTAAGAGCTATAAATTGAAAGAGCAGAACTGGCAGGGTTTAATAGCCCACTCTCTGGTTATTTCTGTTTTCTCCAGCAGAAAGCCAAGTGACATTTCTACCTGGATCTGCACATCAGCAACAGCCAGCCACTTTGTGAACTGCAGCACTTAGAGGGAAGGAGGGATGGAAGACGGGAGGATAGAGGGGAACGTAGGTCCTTCTCCTCACTGAGCCCCAGTCAGCCTGGCCTGGAAGCGTGAGCAGCACTTACCAGCCTGTCTTCCCAAGTCTACATCTCCCAAGTCCCTCATTTTCATTCCCTCTTAGCTCATTAGTTACCCGCTATACAATCCAGAGGCCGAGGCTTTTCTTCCTTAGGGCTTCCAATTTGGACATGATGTTACACTTGTTACTAACTTAGTAGCTACAGTGGGAAAAAGCTAAAAGGTTTCTTATAATTTCTTTAATATTGCTCCTCTCTAAGGAAGGGGCCCATGACTTCACCTTATAAAACTGAGGATGTCCGTAGAGTGGGTCGTGGGTCCTCAAGTACGATAAACTTGATGACCAACCACATCAACCTGCCTACCCCAGCAGCTGGTAAGAAAACTTCTTTAAGACAACCACATCTGGAGTCTACTGGAGACTCCTGATAAAGCAATGGCACCAGAGGCAATGGAAAGAGGGCACTGCCAGAATTTAACACACGAGCTGACCTGACCAATCTGGAAGACATCAGTAGTCCCCATCAAAACCATTTTCTTCCCACTTTTGCTTTTCAGAAAGAAGAGTTTCCTTTATTACACATGCTGCCCACATTCTAAGTGTTGCTCACTTCGACATATACCTACATTATTGAGTTCTTACAAGAATTAAATGAGATTCTATGTAAATAAAGCTTAAAACACAGTAGACACTCCATAATAATAGCTATCATCATTATCCTCAGCATCAATCAATTTGGCCAAGCAGGCATCCAATAAATACTGACTGATCTTTTATTAAGTTTTTCATTTTAATCCCAGCATAGTTAACATATGTCATTCTATGAGTTTCAGGTGCGCAATACAGTGATTGGACAATTCCATTCATTACTCACTGCTCACTGCTCCCCATCCCCCAATCCACCCAACCCCCAATCCACCCAAATGACTGACTGACTGACTGACTGACTGAAAGATTTTCCTTAAAGCGAGAAGATCCTACAAAAAGATGCAGACGACTTTGGCAGTTTCGAACTTATCTAAACATATAAAGCTTGAACACTTGTTTAGAGTTTTCCCATTTACAAAGTCCTTTTTCATATTTTCTTTCTTTTAAATTGTAAACGGCTCTCACACCCCCAGCACACCCAACCCCCCTCAGCCTGCCCTAGTTTTTTCCATAGCATCTATCAGCTTCTCAAATACCACATATTTAACTTTCTCATCTTGAACTCTGTATTGCCTGTCTCTCACCATGCACACACCAATAGAATGTAAGCTCCCAGAGAGCAGAGAGTTTTGTTTTGCTCCCTGAGGTGTCCCAAGTGCCTAGAACAGGGTCTGGCATACAGTAATAACAGTGAAACAATGAATGAATGAAAGCTCTACAGCTAATTGGTTAGTGGGAGCACACAATGAGGCTCAAAGATTGCTTACTCTGGAGAAAATGTGAAAGCTGGGCTGATTGCAGGGGAGTACAAAATTTTAAAAAAAAAAAAAACTGTAAGGAGGTGGGGGAGGTGTGGGAAGTGAAAGTGGGAGAGAACTCCTCCCCCCACTGGCATGAAGCTAAATGGCCCAAATGCCTGCAGGAATCTCTACTTTGGAATGCAGCTTCATTGAAACATTAAAAAAAAATTCTTGGGGTGCCTGGGTGGCTCAATTGTTAAGCGTTAAGTGTTTGCCTTAGGATCAGGTCATGATCCCAGGGTCCTGGGAGGGAGCCCTGCATGGGGCTCCCTGCTCCACCTGCTCCACCGGAAGCCTGCTTCTCCCTCTCCCACTCCCCCTGCCTGTGTTCCCTCTCTCGCGGTGTCTCTCTCTGTCTAATAAATAAATAAAATCTTTAAAAAATATACAGGTTTTTTGGTTCCTATTTTTTTTTAAAGATTTTATTTATTTATTTGACAGCACAAGTAGGCAGAGAGGCAGGCAGAGAGAGAGGAAGGGAAGCAGGCTCCCTGCTGAGCAGAGAGCCCCATGTGGGGCTTGATCCCAGGACCCTGGGATCATGACCTGAGCTGAAGGCAGAGGCTTAACCCACTGAGCCACCCAGGCGCCCCCAATTGTTCCTATTTTTTTTTTAATTTTTTCAATTTATTTATTTTCAGAAAAACAGTATTCATTATTTTTTCACCACACCCAGTGCTCCATGCAATCCATGCCCTCTATAATACCCACCACCTGGTACCCCAACCTCCCACCCCCCCACCACTTCAAACCCCTCAGATTGTTTTTCAGAGTCCATAGTCTCTCATGGTTCACCTCCCCTTCCAATTTACCCCAACTCCCTTCTCCTCTCTAACACCCCTTGTCCTCCATGCTATTTGTTATGCTCCACAAATAAGTGAAACCATATGATAATTGACTCTCTCTGCTTGACTTATTTCACTCAGCATAATCTCTTCTAGTCCCGTCCATGTTGCTACAGAAGTTGGGTATTCGTCCTTTCTGATGGAGGCATAATACTCCATAGTGTATATGGACCACATCTTCCTTATCCATTCGTCCGTTAAAGGGCATCTTGGTTCTTTCCATAGTTTGGCGACCGTGGCCATTGCTGCTACAAACATTGGGGTACAGATGGCCCTTCTTTTCATGACATCTGTATCTTTGGGGTAAACACCCAGGAGTGCAATGGCAGGGTCATAGGGAAGCTCTATTTTTAATTTCTTGAGGAATCTCCACACTGTTCTCCAAAGAGGCTGCACCAACTTGCATTCCCACCAACAGTGGAAGAGGGTTCCCCTTTCTCCACATCCCCTCCAACACATGTTGTTTCCTGTTTTGTTAATTTTGGCCATTCTAACTGGTGTAAGGTGATATCTCAATGTGGTTTTAATTTGAATCTCCCTGAGGGCTAATGATGATGAACATTTTTTCACGTGTCCTATTTTTTTTTTAAGATTTTATTTCTTTGACAGAGAGAGAGCACTGAGAGAGCGCAAGAAAGCACAAGCAGGGGAGCCTCAGAGGGGAGCCGCAAAGGGAGCACAAGGGGCACAAGCAGGAGGAGCCCAAGCAGAGGAGCAGCAGAGGGAGAGAGGGAGAAACAGACTTCCCGCAGAGCAGGGATCCAGGGAGCCTGATCCGGGACTGGATCCCAGGACCTGAGCCGAAGGCAGATGTTTCAGCGACTGAGCCACCCAGGCGCCCCACACAGACAGTTTTTTAGAGTTAAGAGATTTTCTCCAGGACATCACTTGATCAGCATAACCATCGGAGAAGGCACTGCTCATCCCCTGGCGGGAGAGCTCCCGGACACTGTGGGTGCAAAGCTGAGCCAAGCGCTCAGACTGTCTGGGCTTCTGGGGTAGCACCTCACGGCGTCTCCATGTGGCCTCTCTTGTGCACTCATACTTACTTACCAAGGCATTTGGGTTTTGATGACTATCTCAGGAAAAAATAAAATTGAAAAAAGTCTGAATTTCTCCATTACCATGAATAACTGATTTTGAACCTTACTAGAACGATGACTCTCCTGTTCAGAAATGGTCGATACACGGTGTGCAAATCCTACCTGAGGCTGGCAGGGTGGGAACAACTTTGCTAGAGCCCCAGTGCACAGAGAATAAAGCCGAAGTCCTCAGTTTGGCCTTCCGTGTCCTCCACAGTTGAGCCCCAACTCCCACCTCACACGGAGGCACCTTTTGGCTCCGAGCCGCAGTGCTCTTCCCAGGTCCCCAACGTGCCTGACACGATCCCAGCCGGGAGCCTGTATGCTAGGTGCTGCTTCGACAGGGATCCTTGACTTCTGTGCCTTTCAAGGCATGCCTTACAATTCAAAGCCCACCCCCTCCAAGAGTCCTTTCCAAAACACCCCAGACAAAACAGCTTGCTGCCTCTGTCCCCTCCACTCCAAGGGCACCTGACACCTTTGGGAATGCCCTCAGGAGAGGCTGGCTTTTGGTTACTCTTCTAACAGTCTTCTAACAGACTTCTAAGCTGCTCCTGGAGAGCAGCTTCTGGCTCTCCCACACTGTCCAAGGCAAAGTAGCTGACTTTAAAGATGAGCATTTAACAAAACTAGCATGGGCAGAGCTTCTTGACTTAATAGAACTGTAAATGGCTGAGCAGTCAATTATTTCCTTTCCTACCAACATGAAAGTTTATGATGTCAGATAATACACCTAATCTCTACATGAACCTTGAGCACAGCTCCTCAAAAGTAAGGGCTAACTTACTAAAACGAGGACAAAAGGCAACCACAAAGCCTGTTAAAATGGGGTCTGCTTTCTCATTTACAGAGTTCCTCCTGGAGGCCACCCACTATAACCACCTCTTTTCAGAGAATACCATTTATTTTAAAAACTTAATTGAAATCCCAAAATCAAATGGAAATTATGTCAGGTGAAAGACAGAAAAGCTCTAACGAGACAGACTGAAGGAGAACTCAGGTTATCTGGGCTGAGGGTCACCAAGAGAAAGAGGGGAACCAAGATCACAATGAACCAAGAAATGAACAAACTAACAAACAAAACAGATAGATCACCTACATTTTACAGTTGGAGAAACTGAGACCCAGGGACAGGAAGTGATTTCCCCCAAGGTCACGCCTGGGCTGATAAGAAATAATTTCCCAACCAAAATGACCTACCAATGTGCTTGGTAAAAAACTCCAGGAGTTTTCACATGCATTATCATAACTGCTGCAGCTCAGGGCAGGGGGAGGGGATGTTAAACTCAGCAGCCAGAAGGAGCTTTCTGATCCACAAATCTAACCATGTCACTCCCCTGCCAAAAACTCTTCAGAGATTTAGCAACTTCAGGGATGGCTAGGAGAAGTCCGTCTTCTGGAGAGGCATCTATGAAACTAGTCAAAATTAGCAAAAACAATCATTCAAAGATTCTGAAGATTGATCAAAGGCTTACAACAAACTGAGAAGCATTTGTCCAATGCGATTCTCTACCATGGGAGGCCATAGTATTCAAGCTAAGGGATGCCACACACACACACACACACACAGAGTGAGCTCTACAGATTTGAAAGCTGAGAATCATATGATTTACATGACATATTAAGTAGAACTTGAACTTCAAATATCCTCACTCCTATTTAATCAGGGCCTGCTCCTAACTCTCAGCACTAATGTGAAGTTTGAGGAGAGAAATGCCCGAGCCTGTGGGGATTACTGTGGACACTCTTCCTAGTTCTTGTCTCCAGTTTTGACATCCCTGCTGTTATCCGCACAGAGTGAACACCTCTCCTCTACATTCCCCAAGACTACGCTTACATCCATCTGTAGGGCTGGAACTTTGAGGGCAGACTCAGGACAACAGCACCAGGTTGAAGAAATTCTAACGCACACTAGCGTCCACTGTTCTATTCATTCTGAGACCCAAAACATCAGGGCCACCAATTATACCATAGGACTCCACTGCGCAAATTAGAAAAAGGCACCTCCTTGGTTAGATGCAAGAAGCTGCTTAGGTTGGGATGCCTGGGGTGGCTCAGTGCATTGAGGTCTCTGCCTTCAGCTCAGGTCATGATGCCAGGGTCCAGGGATCGAGCCCCGCATTGGGCTCTCTGCTCAGCGGGGAGCCTGCTTCCCTTTCTCTCTCTCTGCCTGCCTTTCTGCCTCCTTGTGATCGCGGTCTATCAAATAAATAAATAAAATCTAAAAAAAAAAGAAGCAGCAGCAGCAGCTGCTTAGGCGTCCTGCTTGGTGAGCACAGAATGCCTTTGTAACGAAGGAAGGAACTTCTTCCTGCCCAGGCATACAGGCCTATGCCAAGGCACACAGTTCAGCAAAGGGAACATGGAACGTACAACCACATGAGACCCCTACCCCTTCCCCACCACCTCCATGGATAAAATCAGTCGGATGGCCAGGGCACCCGATGCATACAGGTGTGGGAGAAAAATATTAGCAGGAAATTCATGGCCAATCAGTGTTTTATTCCTGAATATGTCTTCACGCCACATGCTTTCCTAGCCCCCCAAGCAATGCCAGATCTGCCTCCTGGATGACCAGCTACTTTTTACTGAGCTGAGAATTCCTTGAGGGCAGGATCCAGATGTTATTTGGCACTATGAAAACCCTTGTCAGGGGCACCTGGGTGGCTCAGTTGGTTAAGCAACTGCCTTTGGCTCAGGTCATGATCCTGGAGTCCCAGGATCCAGTCCAGCATCAGGCTCCTTGCCTAGGAGGGAGCCTGCTTCTGCCTCTGACCCTACCCCCTCTCAAGCTCTCTCTCTCATTCACTCTCTTTCAAAAACATAAATAAAATCTTTTAAAAGAAAAGAACAAGAAAAAGAAAGAAAGCCCACATCACTGTCTACCTTGGATGGTCCCAATCACCTCCAACTGCCATACACTGGTGAAGTGTCTCCCTTGTACCTGGCCCTGGGCTAGTGCTGAAGAAACCAGAAAGGAAGACGTTCCCTGCCCTCAAGTGACTTCAGTGACAGCTGAGATGGACACATAAACAGACGGTGATTAAACAATGGGACCCGTGGGTGGTCTGGGAGCATCATGGAAAGGCACCTAACCCAGCCTGGAGTGTTGGGGCTGGAAATAAATCGGGAAAGATGTTATGGAACATGGGACTGGAGCTGAATCTTGAGGAATGGGTAGCATCTAGTCATATAATGGAAGGAGGAGGGGAGGTTGCTTAGGAAAGGAGCTCTAAGTAGAGCCCGCGAATGTGTAAGGATAGAGGCAAAGAGCAGAACTTGATAAGAACACTCGGGAAGCAATTCCTCAGAGTGCATTAGAGGCAAGGTGAGGTGGGACAAAAAAGTTGAGGCTAAAGAGATAAGAAAGGGGAAGGCATGTGATCCGGGATTCTTCCTCCTCCGGAAATCCCCCCGCGAAGCTCACGTAAGATGCAGAGTATGCAGCTGGCGAGGCTGGACTGCTCCACGTCACCTTTTAGATCCCTCTACTCGTACAAGCTTAGGCAGCTCAGGCTGCCATAGCAGAGTATCATAGACGGGGTGGCTTCAACGACAGACCTCTATTTCTCATGGGTCTGGAGGCTGCGAAGTCCAAGATCAGGGTGCCAGCACGGTCAGGTTCTGGTGACAGCCTTCTTCCCGGATGCAGACTGCTGACCTGTTGTTGTACCTGCCCTTGGGAGAGAGCGAGCTAGCTCTCCGGCCTCTTCTTAGGAAGGCACTAACCCCATTCCCATGAGGGCTCCATCCTCATAAGCCAATTACCTCCCAAAGGTTCCACCTCCAAATACAATCACATTGGGGATTAAGCTTCAGCATAGGAATCTGAGAGGGATACGAACATGCCGTATGTGCCATAACCCAGAGGCTTTCCTCCTGCCCCGGCCCACAGCAGACCAGAACGCTTTCTCTTGCAGATAAAAATCTGGAATCTGGTCTTCCTAGCTTGTTCTACTTCTACAAGCTTTTGCTTGCTGCCAGAGGTGGTCGAGCTGATGTCTTTCACTACTCCATGCAGGAGAGTGGCCATTTCTGAGGAAAATCGAGGACCACTTCAGATTACTTAGTATAAAAATAGCATATGAGAATGTTCGGAATCTTCAAAATCTTGCAAGGGAAAAGGGCCCTTAGAAAGCCTCTAGTCCAGAGATGCCTGGCTGTCTCAGTCGGTAGAGCAAGTGACTCTTGAGCTCAGGGTCATGAGTTCAAGGCCCAGGTTGGGCGTAGCACCTACTTTAAAAAAAAAAAAAAAAAGAGTAAAAGTAGGGGGAGCATCTAATCCAACCCCCTCGTTCCACTCATGGGGAAAGTGAGATCCAGAGAGAGGAAGGGGCTTTGTCCAAAATCACACAGTAAGGAATCAGGCCCTTCTAGGTCAGTGCAGAGGAAAGAACCCATCGTTTGGAGACAGATCACATCTTCAAATTTGCCACTGTGTGTGTAATCTAAGCCAGATGGTAGGCTTAAACAAACATGATAACCTCTGCAAAGTGTCAGTGTCGCATTCAGTGACATTGTAGAGTGTCAGCCTGTCATAGGTTTCCATAAATGGTCACCATCATTACAATTTCCTGGAACCTTTGGCAAACCCACCTTTGCTTGTGAATGATATACATCAAGAGATTAACTTGAACACTGGGGAAAGTGAGATGTTGCGGCTGGCGAATGGGATGCTGTGTCATCAGACCGCTTTGCTAGGACTTTCAAGGTGAGGCCCACCTGCAGGGCTGATGAGCGAAATATGGGATATTTTTTTTTTTTTTTTTTTTTTTTTTTTGACAGAGAGAGATCACAAGTAGGCAGAGAGGCAGGCAGAGAGAGAGAGGAGGAAGCAGGCTCCCTGCCGAGCAGAGAGCCCGATGCGGGACTCGATCCCAGGACCCTGAGATCATGACCTGAGCCGAAGGCAGCGGCTTAACCCACTGAGCCACCCAGGCGCCCCGAAATATGGGATTCTTTAAACTCCTAAGAATGAAAGGAAATAAGCATCCCATGAGAGATCAGTGTGCACTGTCTGAGAAGCTCACATCAGCACATTGGTTTACCTATTTAATCTTGAATCTAATTCTGTGTCGATTTTAATGTTTCTAATTAGTACATCCTGGGACCTGGTGATGTCTCCCTCCAGCCCTCCTCTGGGGAAACAACCTAGTGGATGTAGGGTCCCTCCTCATTCTTCCTCGGCCATTTGTCACTGTTTATTAAGACATCTGGCCATCATCAGGGACTTTACTTAAATACGATAGGAAACAATGACACACTTCTCTGTAGAGTAGCGGCAACACTGTATGCTGTGCAAGCCGATACAATCACTACCAAAGTGAAAGCAAACTGTAGTTCCGTGGAAAGACAACTGGACAAGGGGCCAAGAAGAATCCTTCCTGTGCCTGATGTTGCAAACCAGTTCCACCATTTTGGACAAGTCACTTGATCCTTCTAAGACTATTTCCTTGTCTGTTAAAATACAAGTAAGTGGGCCAGCATCTGGGCTACCGGCCCACAGGGTTGCTGCGACGAGGACTATGTACCAAGCACCGAGTTCGGTATTTATTTACATAATTTGTTCATTTCCCACAATCAACTTAAGGGGTAAGTATCATCAATTCCTATTATGATGGATGAAACTGAAGCTCTGAGAAGCTTAACTTCTATTAAGGGCCCAAGACCAGATTCAAACCCAGCTCTGGGCTCCTAACCAATCCTCCGGGCTGCCTGTTTGTCTGGCAGAGCCCTACCTAGTCTTTCAGCAAGAATTTTACTAGGAGTCAACCAAGTGAAGATCTAGCATGAAGAACTCTTCTTCATGCTAGATCTCTTTCTCCAAATGCAATGGCACGGACTAATTGCAGAATTATTCTTAATCTGAACTGAAGTCTCTCTACTTGACTTATTTAAAACTAGTTTTTATAATTCTCTAACTTTTTTTAGAAGTCACTGTGAAAAAGGATAAGACTTTAATCTCTGCAGGTGATTGGTACTACTTTTTTTTTAATTTGGCTTGGCCAACTGGGGCTATTTCTGATACCTCAGAGAAAATACAAAAGCCACGAAATCTGAACAAGACTTCTCTCCTAATTCAACACAACTCCTGATGCAATCTATAGAAGGAATGCAAGTTCTAATGAGCTTGGAAAAAAATTACAACTTACGTTTTAAGCAAAGTAAAAGACTTAAGAACCATATAAGACTAATTGTATATTTTTAACCGCAAGTATGTCTCTATTATAAAGGATATTTTATGTTATCTCAGAATTAAACACAAGAGGCCCCTCTGTCACAAACCAATCCCCCATCATCTCAGTGAGTGCTCTCTAGAAAGCCTTGACAGGAACAATCTCAAGTGAGAGTGCCAAATGTGGGAGACCATGATGCAGAATTGGAACCATGGAGTAATTAGTTCTTTCTTTTTTTATTTTTTTCATTCAAAAAGGACTTTCTCAAGGACTATGATTCATTCCACAAACATCTGTGCAAAGCCATGTAAAGGGTAAGAAAAGTGGCATGGTTCCCTCTCCCCCACACTAGAGGAATTTCCAGTCCCATTTCAAGGAAATAAGAAAGCCAGGTTGAAAAACAAGACAACTCTTAATTGAGCTAGCTCTAGGCTAAAACGAGTGCCAGGTGCTTTCAACTGTGTTATCTCATTGAATCTCCACCTGAACCCAGTGAAAAGGTCAGACTATGCACCCCTTTAGGATGAGAAAACTGAGGTTCAGGGGGATTAGTAAACTTGCCCACTACAGTGAATAATATTGCATTGTATATTTGAAAATTACTAAGAAGAGTAGTTCTTCAAAGTCCTCATCACAGGAAAAAAATATGTGTAACTAGATGTGGTGACGGATGTTAACAAGATTTATTGTGGTGATCATTTTGCAATATAAACAAAGATCAAATCATTATGCTATACACATGAAATTAATAGGTTATATGTCAATTACACTGCAGTTAAAAAAAAAAAAAAAAAAAAAAAGCTGGCCCAAACCATCCAGAGTAGAGAATATAAAGAGACAGGCTCTGTTTCATGTCACTACCCTGAGAAAAGTCTCTCTCTTCCTCTCCTGAACATATTGTCCCCTTCCAAAGCTGCAGGTAAAGCTTCAGGTATCTTTGCTGGCAGTTACGGTACTCCCCCCAACATACTTGATTTCTCCTTCCGAAATGAAAGCTAAGTGCTGTAACACATCAGACCAGACCCAAGGAAATACTCTTGCAGCTCTCAGTCAGTCTAGACAACTTCCAGGTTATTGATATGCAACCACACATTGCTGACCTCTGCTACTAAACCTCACCTTTTGAAGGTGGCAATTTCCCCCCAGCTTCTGTAAAATTCTTTCTGAAAACAGGCACTATTCACATGCAATAGATAAGAGGAACAGTCTCACACTTGCATTGTTGTTAAGACATTAGCTTCTATTGTAGGAACCCACAGGTAGAAAGAATCAAGGGATTTGATTGCCAAGAAAGAGTCCCTTCTTCAGGCTGCCAAGGAAAATGGGATGTAGCAAGTCTGTACTCTCGGGCAGAATGCTTCTGCTAGGTCTTCTGACATCCATTTGAACAAAGCAGCAAAAAAAGTTAATGCTCAATAGCAAAAAGCAAACACACTAGTGTATTCGATGTCAAACAATTAGGGTAGGAAGCCATCAAATGGAAGCAACCTCAACAAGGAACACATGCTGAAAACAGGGACATAAGAACCATTTTGGTAACAATTTTTTGTAATTGCTCTATAGAAACATTTTGAATAGCCATCATAGTGTCTCTACTCTTGTCCATTCCTTCTTTCTATATTGGCAGACTACCTCTAAGTTATTTAAAGGATAAAAGGAATGACACCCCTCAGAGATAAGTCCATAGTTAATTGTGTTATTTTAAGTGATTTTATAGTTATGTAAAAATATTTTTTATTTCATAGTGAATGAATCAATTATCTTTAATTGAACTTTAAGAAATGATTCAAAGTCCTTTCATGAGCGCAAGTCCAAACTACGTTCCCAGGCCAACCTTATAGGATTGCACTATTGCTTAATTCTCCAAGGAATTACCTAGAGATTTATAAAGGTCAGATAGATAAATACTCTAATTTGAAAAGAAGCAAAGCTTTCCAGCCTGTAACTCTATTTTGATGTTTCTAGAACGTGCATCCAAAGGCTTAGTTAAGACTCCCCGGTCTTAATTGCCAAATATTTTTCTCATATTATTACTTCAAGTATGTTGAAGGTTTTATTTTGCAGCACACCTACAAATGAGATAGTTTTTTTCTTTTTGCAGGCCAGTTAATTTCACCAACTGATGAAGACTTTGTAATTGTTTTAAATGAAATTATATCTAATGACACCAGACCAATGCGGTTAGCAAATTTCAAAATCCATATTTTTAAAACACAAAGATGTATAAACCAAATTATGTGTAAAAGGCACAGAAAAATTATCTGGAGATGGATTTAGCTCTGTGAACAATTAGAAACAATGCTGAAAGCTGCTCATTTATGTCCCTCCCCTGTTCTCACCTCGTCTGGGTCTTTCAATAATGGACTAAGAAATATAGGGGGAAAAAACAAAGCAGGGTTTTCAATATGGTTTTTCTTTGGGGAACAATAAAAACATTAAACTTTATACATTTAAGTGTCTGTGCACCGAATGGTAGCCTTTTCATGGGAGTCCAGCTTGGGTTTTGTCTGGGTGGGGAAGGGGGAGGGAGTCTGTGAATACCCTTAGAGTCATTTAAAATATATAGTATTAGCTAATTGATGAGAGGACTAAAAACAATAGTAAGTAGGCAGTCTGGCTGCGTGCCAGGAGCAAAGCTTTATGGTGAAAGCGAGTTTACATTAGAGGCCTGTTTTTCCCCTTTCCTTATATGAAATGAACAGCTGTAATTGAAAAGCAAGGAGCTCTATGGTTTATAGAAATAGGTGTTGTGAAGAGCCTTGGCCGTCTAATTTTCTTCCTATTGCAGGGCAGGCTTCCATTGTCTGTTTTTTAGAGCTAATTTCTTTTCTGATCAAAAGGCCCACGTCGTTGAAAAGGTAGTAATGACTATTCATTTGGCTGAAGCCTCTATTCTCCAGACTGCAAGCTTTATTTAGAAATGGCTATTTCTTTCTAAAAGGAAAAGCTCATTTATGTCCTCTATAATGTCAATTAAAGTAGAATATATTTTAATTATTTATCCTGAGGAGAAACCTTTTAGGAACTTAATTTAGTATGCCTATGCTATGCAGACACTACAATATGTGAATGTGGAATGATATCTAGGCACATGGGTTTTATTTTATTTTACCACTAATGAATAGTTTATTTGCAACTAATTAACAAGTTAAATCGGCACAATTAGTGTCGGATTTCTTTAATAATATAACTCATAAAGGGATAGCCATTGGACCTAGAAAATAAGGTTGGTTGTTGGCTTTGTAAAGAAACCATTCCACAAAAGGGGCAGTTTTTTCCCATTAAGAAAGGGTTATTGGGACGTTCTTCCCGTTGCTTTTTCACGTGAAAGCCGGCCTGTGCTGGGGGAGGAAATATGTTCAGAAACAAGGGGAGACGGTGTTAATTACACAAACATCACATTAGAAAAGCCTCCAGGTCGTAACCCAGCGACGCTTTCGGGAGAAATGGAATTGGGGTGACCGCGGCCTAAGCGCCAAAACGCCGGCGCGGCCGGGCCTCCCGACTGACCTCGCTCTGTCGCCCCGTCTGGCCGCCGGCCCGCACCCGACCGGGTCGGCCTGAGCCCAGGCGACCTCCATACCTGACAAGCAGCCGCACGCCGGCCGTCCCCGGGCCGCGTCCTCCGCCCGGCTCTCCGTGGCGAGCTGCGGCCCCGGAGCCTCGAACTCCCGCCACTCGGACGGCGGCGCCGGGCGCGCGGGGGCCGGGGCTCCAGGCACGCGGGCGCCGCTGCGGGCGCCGCTCGGCAGGCGCAGCTCGGCGCGGCCGCCGGAAAGCGCGCGCGCACCGGGGAACGCGCGTGGCCCCCGCGAGCCGGACGCACCGCAACGACCACCCCGTGGAGGCTCGTCCCGCCGCCGTCAGTGGCCGCCGAGGGACTCCTAAGGGCGGGTCGCGTGCGGTTCCTGGCGCACAGCACGGCACACAGTAGGTGTGCGACAGAGGGCGAGTGAAAGGGAAAGGAATGACGGCCAGAAAGCGAGGCGAACACTGAAATTTCGCGCATCGAGTTCCACAGCTCTCCACTCACCTCAAAGAAAAGGAGAAAGGAGAAAAGAAAGGAAGGAAAAGAGAAAAGAGGGAGGGGGGGAGGAGAGCTGCGTGCCGCCTTGAGATTTACAAGGCTCTCCAGAGCGCTCTCCCTTGCCCCCAGCCCGCCATCATCCTGCGCCCCCAGCGGTCGGGGCCGGTGGTCTCGCCTGGTGCCACCCGCTGCGCCTGTTGGTCTCGTGACGGTGCAGGCATCCTTCCCCAGCGAGCGCCTCCAGGGAGCACTGCCAGGGGCCCCGTGCCCCCCGCTGGCCGAATAAGCGTGTGGAGTAACTCAGACGACATTACGTACTGATAACGATTTCTAGATGGTTTTCCCCGCCCTGGCTTCCGGCAGGCCACCTCGCTGCTGTGGAGGGGCCCTGCCTTCGCAGCCACGGAAAGAAGTGGGAAAGGAGATAGGCCCAGGCCCAGTGGGAAGCCAGGCCTGGCGGTAGGGCGCGGGTTCCAGGAGGCTGCTTGGCGGGGCTACTGCTTGAAGAGCTGAGCGCCTGCGGAAGGTTGTGGGCGGGGTAGGGGGTGGGGGCAGAGGAGGTTGTTGGGGAAGGCAGACATTGACCGCAGTGAGTGACCCGGAAGACCCTCTGGTAGCGGGGATCCAGTTCCCGGGGAAGGGCCTGCCTTCCTCTGGGGAGGTGGCAGCGCTCAGGTGGTTAGGTCGGCGAGAGGGCGCTGAAGGCAAAGGTTGTCAGTTTCCTTGTAGTTGCTCCGCACCTAGGGAAGAGAAAGCTGGTCATTCCTGAACACCCGGTGGGAGTGCAAGGGATCTTTGCAACTGAGCGCCAAGGTGTGGGCCAAGGCGATTCCCACTGTGTCTATAAATTAAAGCTCACTTAACCAAGTAAATCAAATTCGGCAACTGGCTTTTAAAAAGTTCACCCTCCCTCCCAAAAATTATTACACCAAAGAGCAAGACAATACGGTTGTACTGCCCACAAGAGACTTTTTGGTACCTCCAGGACCATGTCACCACACAACTCTGGTAGCTCCCAATAAAACGGCTCTTCAGAAGAGAGCATCAACTAGGTTATGGTTTGCAACCTACCCACCAGCCTGGAATCTTCAGTTCCTTCCCAGACCTGTAGGAACAAGTGTTTCATTGGAAGCAGTTGAGCAGGGAGCAGGAGTACTGAAGTTGGGGGAGGAGGAACCAACTGAATGCTTGGAGAACTGGAAGGTGCTGTCTCTTCCATCTCCCCAGAGTGCTTTATAAGACATGGCTCTGCAACAGTCCCCAGCCTCTGATTTCTTGACCAAGGCCCTCAGTCTGGCCCAAATACACGATCTCGGCTAGGAGATGGTCCACGGATGTTCTCAAGGAAGAAAGAGGAATTACTGCCTTTGGATAAGCAAACTTTTTTTTTTTTTTTTTTTTTTCCGGCTGGAAAGCAAAGCGTTTCTGAAGGTCGCCGGGATACGTTTTCCCGCACTTAATACTCAAAACCAGACCGCTCTCTGGGCTCTGCTGCACTTGAAAAAGGCGATTGATTGTTCTACCCTATTGTCAGGCCTCGGCCCCCAGAGCGGGCACCGATGCACACCCACCCCATCCCGAGATGCACGCAAAGGGCATCTCTTCCGAGAGTTGGGTCCTAATCGATCTGGATACCTTGAAAAAGGTCCCCATGAGCTGAGAAGGAATCAACGTCCCGCCCCCGCCCCCGCCCCCGCCGCCGTGAGCGATGGCATAGCCCCTCTCCTACACTGCTCTACCAGTTGCTCTATGGCACAACACAACAACTGCTCGAGTATACTTTGCAGGTTTGAGGCCCTCCGGACACCTGATTTCTGCTAAGGCTGGAAACCGGAGGAGGCAAGGGTGGGAGTGCACTGTGTACCCGGGGCCGCCAGGCCAACACGCTAGAGACCGGGTCCCCCGAGCTTTGCGCTAACCAGCCCTCTTAGGATAAGCACCACTTCTGCCCAGCGGCAAAACCTGCTACCTCTCCTTGAAGGGTTGGGGCGACCTCGAAGCCCGGGAGGGCGGGAAGGGGCGCCTCTAGGTGAAGTTTCCAACCGAAGCCAACAAACGGCGCTGTTGCCACGCCCTGAGTCTTGGGATCCCCAGTCCCAGCCCCAGTCGGAGGGAGCCAGAGCTCTCTTGGGAGGGCAGGGGGGATGGGGAGGGGGTACTTGGCCGGGTTCCCAGCCCGCCATCCCGGGCTCTGTGTGCCGCCACGGGTTCCGGGAGGCCCCAAAGGGCTAGAGAGCTGCCGAACGCTCCCTCTTCTCCGGAAAAGGATGGGAAGAACTGGTCCTGGATCCCGCAGTGCCTCTTGCTTCCCTCACTCGTTGCAGAGTTCCTGTCAGAGACACGGGTTCTGGCTCCGTTGGCTGTCTTGCCTCGCCTAAGCCCCTGTCCCAATCGAGGCCACTCGGGCTGTTGTACCTGCCTCGACCCTTCTTCCGACCCCTAGCTGAGATTGCGCCGCTCAGCTGGTGTCTGCGCGGGCGCTGCTAGTGGGCCAGAAGAACGGGTTTCCTTCGGAGCCTTCCCCGCACCTGCCCACGCCTGTAATGACCTTGTTCGACTATAGAGATGTTCGTTTGGGTTGAGGACGTTTCCTCGGAAATGTTTTGAAGGAAATTCGCCTTGACTCCTGCTTAGGGCTGTGCAGACCACCCCGGAGCCACCAGGCACAGAGACAGTTTGAATCGCGGCCTCCGAGGGAATCCAGGACTGTGGGAGATGCTATCTGTCCTGGTGGAACACTGGCAGAGTGTGAAATGTGAAAATGAGCTCACCTAAGCCAGTGGCTAGTCAAATGACAAACAGCTGGGGGCGGTCACTAGTCCCCTAGATAATCTGCTGCGGGGAGGCGTACAGACCCAGCACAGTATCCTTCGCCTTGGGAAATATGCAGCCCAGGCGCTGTCACCACAACGGCTTACTTGGGTCCTAAAACTTGGAAAGAATCCTGACATCTGTCAGGCTACTGGACGCCAGGCCGCGCGTCGGTTGGGTAGTTTCCTAAAACGCGCTTCACTTAGCAACAGCCTCAGAGGCCCAGAGAACCTGAGAGGGCATCTGGAGAAGGCTGCAGGCAGGCGGGCAGGGTTACCGCACATTGACTTATTTGGGAGAAGGTGGGTTTGCCTAGGAAAAATGGACGTTGTCAGCTAGTTCCGCCAGAAAACAAGTGCTGGTGGAGATCGCCAAATCTTTCGATTTTCTGAGACACGTCTTCTAGTCTGTGCCAGCTTAAGTATGCACACCCATGCACGGACACACACACACACACACACACACACACATATAGACATAAGATCCATACACAGAACCATTCCAGATAGTTTACTTTAAAACCCTAAATCGCATATTTGTTCAAAGGACTGCAGCCCTTGACTGTAGACATTTTTTTCTTCCTTCCGGCCAGAAAAGCAAGAGAACATAGACCAGGTGCAACCCAAACTTAAGGGGCTGGTTCAGAGAGGCCAAATTTCCAGAAAATGATGCCGGCTGGGAGCCAGGATTCTAGTGTCACCGGTCTGCCCACCCCAGAGGGGGCTGGTCTGCTCTATGCCAGCTCCCTCCCAAGTCACCACGGTATACTTTTAAATTCGTGCAGGAAAGGGTGGGGGGAGCTCCCAGCATGCAGGTGTCCCAGGATCGCCTGGTTTTTGCATTAGCGCTAAGGAGCTAAAAGCCTAGGTTTTTGTATTTTTTCACACTTCGGATTTACGCTATTCTTTTGATTCCCCATCTTTCCACGAGGCTGGGGGAAGGGGACCACACTGCGCGGACGCCGTATTTCACTCTCTGCCAACTTCTGCCTGGCTCGCTACTCCTTCCCACCAGTCGCCTCGGGCGGCTCCGGGAGTTTTCGAACGCTGTGCCACACGCTCAGGCTGGCGAAGGCGAATGTCGGGGTTCCCTCTACCCGCAGCCTGGGCTCCCGAGACACTAGTCTTTGGCAGACAACATGACATGCGGGTGAATGTCCCGCTCCGAGTCTCGAGGCTCTGGCCCGGATGGCTGTAAAACAAAAAAGGAGAAGGACGGAATCCGTTAGCAGAGCCTGCTCCCCGGGGAGGCGGCGCGGCTGCGCAGCGAGAGCAGCGCTCAGTGGTCCTGGCAGGTGCGCGGCCAGTGGAGGGGGCCCGGCGGTCCGCCCCGAGGACGGCCTCGGCTCCTCTCCGGCCACCGTCCCCCCGCCCCAACCTCCAAGAAACTTTTCTTTCACTTGGAGAGGCTCCGTGTTGCCATGAAAACGGATTTTCCAAGGGGCCCGACCCTCCCCCTCAGGGGCATCGGACTGGAAAAACCGAAATGGCCAGAGAGCAGAGACAAAAAGGGGCCGCTAAGCGGGGGCCTGGAGCGAGAGAGCCGAGGCCGATTCACCCCCTCCGCCCCCCACACACTCCCCGCACCACCGCATGTGAGCGCCTCCGCCCGGCCCGGGCAGCAGGCGGCTGACTGCTCGCCTTCACTCAAGCCAGCGGAGAGCGTCACAACCCCAGTGCGCTCCGCGGTTCTGAAGCCTGTCTCCCGTGCCCCCGTCCCTCATCCCGGCTCCATCCTGGGCGCGCAGGCCCGCGGCGTCCCGGCAGAGGGTCCTGCTGGGACAGCGGTCGATTCCAGGGAGGGCTTCTCGGAGCCTCCGTTGCGCCCTGAGTCCCCAAGCTCGCCTGGGTAACTGGCGATGCCCTGTGTCCCTATCGCTGGCAGCAGAAGCGGTCGGAGGACCTCCGCGCAGACGGCTGGATGCTTTCTTTGCAGGGTGGCCCCGGTATCAGGCACCGCTCGGTCCTGAGGGGGCTGCAAAGTTGCTTTCTGAACCCCGAGGGCGCCCCTCTGCCCCCACCCCCCAATCCTGCTCGCGCGCCCCCTCCCCCCTCCGTCACTTCCTCGAGTTTCGTTCTTTCAAACTTTTTGAGACCCTAATTGGTGGTCTCTGAGCGGCTCTCTGGGACTCCCGCCTCCTGAATAACTCCCGTCACGTCACCGGGCCCAAGAGGGGCGTGGGGGTGAACGAAAGGGCTCCCCGAACTTTTTTTTTTTTCCACTGGGGCCGCACGGGGACTCCGTGATGATTGGCCAGGGCGCATCACTGTGAGCCTGTCAATCACGAGGCCTCCCGGTGGCGAGGGGCGGACCGAGTCCCAACCCCGGGGGATCGGAGCAGGTATATAAGGGACCCGGCGAGCGCCCGGCCAGACTGCGAATGCGGCCAGCTCGAGACAACGCATCAGGTGCGAGTAGCCTGCGGGTTCCTGCCGACTTGGCGCGGAGCACTTTGGCAAGCCTGCCCTTCCCGCCTGACCCGCCGGCCCACCGGCCCCCGAGCACCCCTCCGACGGAGTCCCCGGGCCTTTTCACCGTGGCCGCTCCAGCCCCGGGAGCGCCTTCTCCTCCCGCCACTCTGGCGCACCTACTTCCCGCCCCGGCCATGTACAGCCTGCTGGAGACCGAGCTCAAGAACCCCGTGGGGCCACCCACCCCTGCGGCGGGCGCAGGCGGCCCGGCAGCCCCCGGCGGCGCAGGCAAGAGCAGCGCGAACGCAGGCAGCGGCGCGAACGCAGGCGGCGGCAGCGGCGGGGGCTCGAGTGGCGGGGGCGGGGGCGGCGACCAGGACCGCGTGAAGCGGCCCATGAACGCCTTCATGGTGTGGTCCCGCGGGCAGCGGCGCAAGATGGCCCTGGAGAACCCCAAGATGCACAACTCCGAGATCAGCAAGCGCCTGGGCGCCGACTGGAAACTGCTGACCGACGCCGAGAAGCGGCCGTTCATCGACGAGGCCAAGCGACTGCGCGCCGTACACATGAAAGAGTACCCGGACTACAAGTACCGGCCGCGCCGCAAGACCAAGACGCTGCTCAAGAAGGACAAGTACTCCCTGCCCGGAGGCCTGCTGCCCCCCGGCGCGGCCGCCGCCGCTGCCGCCGCCGCCGCCGCCGCCGCCGCCAGCAGCCCGGTGGGCGTGGGCCAGCGCCTGGACACGTACACACACGTGAACGGCTGGGCCAACGGCGCGTACTCGCTGGTGCAGGAGCAGCTGGGCTACGCGCAGCCCGCGACCATGAGCAGCCCGCCGCCGCCGCCCGCGCTGCCGCAGATGCACCGCTACGACATGGCCGGCCTGCAGTACAGCCCCATGATGCCGCCCGGCGCCCAGAGCTACATGAACGCCGCCGCCGCCGCCGCCGCCGCCTCGGGCTACGGGGGCATGGCGCCCTCGGCCGCCGCCGCCGCGGCCGCCGCCTACGGGCAGCAGCCCGCCACCGCCGCCGCCGCGGCCGCCGCCGCCGCCGCCATGAGCCTGGGCCCCATGGGCACGGTGGTGAAGACCGAACCCAGCTCGCCGCCGCCCGCCATCACCTCGCACTCGCAGCGCGCGTGCCTCGGCGACCTGCGCGACATGATCAGCATGTACCTGCCACCCGGCGGGGACGCGGCCGACGCCGCCTCGCCGCTGCCCGGCGGCCGCCTGCACAGCGTACACCAGCACTACCAGGGCGCCGGGACTGCCGTCAACGGCACGGTGCCGCTGACCCACATCTGAGCGCCCGCCTGCGCGCGCCGCCCCTCCGCCCCCATCCCGCCCCGCACCCCCAAGTTGGGACGCCTTGTTGTTTAGCTTTGCTTGCCTGGGACTGTTGCCTTGTACCGATGATGGGGAGGACAGAAAGTTTTGCTGTAGCTGTCGGGTTTTGTACGAAAGCGAAAAGAAGTCCGGAGCAGCGGAAATGGGACTTTCTAGAGCTCGCCTACTCCTCGCCGCTGCCCCTCCCTCCCCTTTTGTAGGCTGGGAATCGCTGTGATGTTTGCAGAGGAAAAAGCAGCCCCCCCTCCCCCCTCCTCCTCCTCCTCCTCCTGGGTTCCTGGGTTTTTCTGTTGCATTTGAAAATGTTGTCTCGTTAGTTTACTGTTAGCCAAGGAGTGAGTGAATAGGAGAAACGTGCTCTCTCGGGGAGGCTGGCCTGAGAACGGCAACGCCTCCTCGCCTCGTCGCGTTGCATCGGTTTTCCTTGTGGGTTTTTGGGGGGCTGACCGCGCGGAGTGGCGCGGCAGCTCAGGCCAATGTTAATTTATAGCCAGGTGTGCGTGTGTCTCCCGCCTCGCCGCCCCTGGCCGCGGGACAGCTTCTGTCCAGTCCGCATTTAGGCTGTTGAGTTGGTGATTTCTGCCGTGATCTGTTTGATATTTCGTCGCGCTAATGTATTCGGATTTCGTTTGGGTGGTGGGGAAGGGGCTATTTTGTTTCAGGTTTTCCAAGGTTTTACTCTTAATTCCTAAATGAGAGATCAATAAATTTTATAACCAACGTAATGGAGTCCTGATAATTTTGCGGGCCTGAAACTCTCCGCGGGGTCGGGGAAGGAACCATCACTCGGTATTAAGAGCCATGGTCCCGTCCTGCGGGGGCAGGGGTGGGGGCAGCGAGCGTGATCCGAGAGGGTTTCTGAGTCCTGGTCATCCAAAACACTCCAGCTCCCGATCCTTGCTACGGAAACTCCAAGGAGCAGGCGGTTGGTCTTCCGGGAGCGTGTGCGGGAGCCGGCACCCGCTCGCTGAGCCGAACACCCCGCGGCCATGCACTTGTTGATAGCAGGCAGCGCCCGCTGAAGGAGGGTCTGCCACGGCAGCCACGCGGGGCGGGGAGTGGCTGCCGGCGGCCGCGGAAACCGGCCAGAGTAGGGGGCACGTTTACCTTTGTGCACTGGGGCGGGAAGACATTTGAGCCGAGCAGAAATATTTACAAAACGAAAACCCTTCGGAAATCTCAATTATCCTATTAAAAATAAATGGTTACAGGGATCCCGAGCAGGAAGTAAGTGCATTTCAACCGTGGTGGCTGGAGCGGCAGGAGGTTCAACACTAGAACGCTGGGTTTTTAAAAGTGCACCTCACACTTGAAAAGATCTCTAAAACTCCTCCACTGGCTTTTTCTTTTTGACTTGTCAACCCAGACCACCTATTTGTTTTCCAGAAGAGGCTCTCTCTCATCCCAAACCTCCAGCCCGCTTTCTACTCCTACCCCCCCCCCCCGCTTCCCCCCAATCCCTGACCCTTAGGAATTCCACCGTGTCCCCCAAAAGGCCTTTCGTTTCGTGCCCGGCCACACCGCCCCAGTGTATCTGTTTGGGGCCTAGGAAGAAAACAAATAGACCAGTGTTTTTTTACCCCCTCCTCAGCTGTTTGAGGTGATTTCCGTAATCCCTTTAATCCTGTTACCTCGCTATCCTAGAATAACTAAACTCGGTCTTTCCAATAAGCTTGGCCTGGTGCGCGGTTCTTATCCTCAGCCACTCTTGATCACAGGTTTCTTTGCTTCAGGTCTGCCGGGATTCTGGGCGACAGAATCTCCCATAAATTGGTCCGAATTCCACATTTCCAACCGGCTTCCTTTGTGCGGGCCAGCCATTCACCTGCGGGCCTGGGCGGGCCTCAGGGGGGAGGGGCGGAGGCTTTCTACCGCTTCGGGGGTCGTGCCCGCTTTTTACACATCACTGCGGATCCTGGAGACTAAGCTCACCACGCCTCTCCAAGAAAGGTCGGGTCTCCCGGAGAAGGCAGCACCACCCCTCCCCCGCAGACGGGGGCACTGTCTCCGCCCCCCCCCGCGCCCCCCAACCCTAAGCGCCCCACCCGATAACTTTGCAGCTCGAGCTGGGAAGGCTACCGGCGGTGATGCACAGACCCCCGCGCTGTGCCCTCCACCCCACCCGGTGCTCCTCCCGAGCCAGATGCGTCCGGGACGGGGTTCGGGCTAGGTCTCCGTTCCGCACCCTCTACTCTCCATTCCGGGGTCACAGACCCCGAGCTCCTCCTGGCTGGTGGGTGCTGCAACACTCGCCGCTGGGATGGGAGCAAACCCACAGGCTGCCCGGGCGGGGAGCCCTCACTACTCCCCCTTCAACCACCCCCCCACCCCGCCACACACACACACACACACACACACACACACACACCGTCGCCCGGTGCTCCAACGTCCCCAGGGCCGTCCCTCTCTTGTCATCTCCACCCACACTATTCATATCTTTCGCAGTGTTTGGGCCTCAGTAAAATACCTGGCTGTAGGTTACTCTGGGTTCAAATTGCTAGCGATTGTGGACACAAGTTTGGTCTGCAGTGACTATAGGAAAGGGAGGGTGAAAACAAGCAGTTTCCCCCCACTGAGGGGGCGGTGCCTATGGGGGAAGAAACTGACTCGGCTCCTTTCGGAGAGTCCATTGTGCTGCTGCCTTCTTAGAAGTGCCAGGGTACCCCTTTCAGAGGGGTTCATATACTGCTCACTCCCTCTCGGAGCACCCGTGGCTTTGTGCTCCACTTGTCTGGTTTCCAACTTGTCTTTAAGAAAAAAGATTTCATCAATCAGCACATTTGCAGAATTTAAATATAGATAAAAGATCTCTCTCTCTCTCTCTTTTTTAAACTTTGGCATTAGGGAAGGGAGGGAACTGAGCCTAAACGGGAGTGAAACGGCCATCCTCCAGGCCAGAGTTTTCCAACTAGAGCACCCCCTCCCCGCTCCCACTCCTCCTACACACACCTCTTGCCTGACAACTGCCCCTTCCTCTGTTGTACAGATTGGGGTTCTGGTAAGATTTAACTTAAAATAAGGTTTCTGCTCTTAAGTGGTCAAACCCCAGCTCCTGCCTCTTCTATCTTCTTTCCCTAGATGAAACTGGCTCCTAAAGGGGAAAGAGTGCTCAGGATTGCTGAGCTGGGGCACAGAAGAGCCAGACCCCCAGGCCCGCAGGGCTCTCTGTTCCACCACAAGACCGAGAGAAACCCCTGAAATCCCAGCCCCAGCTGCCTCGTAAGCCCACAGTGCAGTGGTGTCTCTACAGAAGAGGTCATTCCTGACACAGATACCTAGAAGCCAGGGCTAGGAGAAAGGAGACCTGAAGTGGGAAGCAGGAGGTCTTTACACAGTAGAAGAGACCAGCCCATCTTTTTTAGCTTTCTCCTGACTGGGGGCCGGGGCGGGGTGGCGGGGGGGGGGGGGGGGGGGGGGGGAGGGGGGGGGTTGGGGGGAGCTACCTTGTGGTAAGAATTATCCCCCATAGAGATTTTCTTCCCTGTCCTCTCCACACAACTCCCCGCATTAATCTCCCTTCTAGAAATCTACAGTGGGGGAGAGGGCATCCAAAACGTAGACCAACGTTTGTAAACAGATGTTCAACACAGAACTCCTTAAATGGTAAAAGTTACACACAAGCCAAATGTCCAACAAATAGGAAAATGTTGTTTAAAATATGTTTTCAAAAAAGGCTTCTTTGCAGATATTAAAAAATGTGTGCGGAGAGATTTTAATGACAGGGAAATGTTTAAAACACAAAAGGAAAAGAGCAAGATACACAAAAGTATGTTCAGTGTGTATGACCTATTTAACAATAAGGATATATGACTGGAAAAATATGCAAAAATGCAGGGTAGTATTATGAATCCTGGTTAGTCTTCCTTTTATGTTCTCATACTTTCCAATTTCCTCTGATAGGATTGTATTCCTGTTATCACCAGAAAAGGCAGGTTAAAAATAATTCTCTCCCTATCACAAATACAGAAATGTGTCTCCATGTGAAAGAAGAAAGTTCCAGCTTTCCCTTCATTTGTTTTGGGGTGAGGAGGGGGGCAGGGAGCCCCAGGAGCAGTAATCCTCCAGCTCGGGGTTGGGGCCTGCAGTGAACACAGGCAGGAGGAGCACACCAGAGCAACCCCCCGCCAGGCGCCCTCCTCAGTAAGCAGAAGCAGGATCAGATTAGTGACGGCTCCTTCATTCTTCAGACCCACTCACTGGAGAAAAAGACCTCCTTGGGAGCCAAGCTGAACAGCCAGGGCTGTGGGAAGCAGGGGCCACTGAGGAACCAGAAGGCACATAAACCTGGGGGCCTAAGCAACCCTCACTGCCCTCTTGGGAGAGGGGCAGGAAGTAAGCCCTTCCTTAGGTGGGGTCCCAGGCCCGGTGAAGGAAGGGCTGGGTGAGTACCCACCAGCAAATGGAAGGTGCTGTGCTGTGTCCCTCCGCCCCTTGGCCACCCTCCTCATCCACACTGCTGACATTTCTTGCCAGACCATCGCCATGGCCTCTGACCTGCTCCTGCTTCCACTCTGCTCCCCACGGTTCGCCTACATGTTTTCTCCATAGAATGTTCCCTCCAACTTTCCAAACACAAACCCTATCGTTGTCGCTTCCCATCTTAATAACCTTCTGGTGGCTTCCTCCAGACGGCTCTTGAAAAACTGTACCAACTCCTCCAAAGCTTTGCTTGATCCAACACCTGCCCATCTCTCTGAGCTCAGCTATTTTCCCTCCCTCAATCCCCGCCAGGATTCTTTTGGGCAATGTCTGTTGAGTAAATAAATCATAGTTCCTGATAGTTTCACATCTAAACCAATTTTAATGGCCATCCATTGACTGAGATAAAGATTGCTATACACACACGGTAGCCATCTCGTTTTGTGAGATTTTGTCTTGCGGGATTTGCCCAACGCTGTGCATAAAATGCACATTTCCTGATGATAAAATCTCCTAGCAAAAAAATATCATTTCTTTCCTGCCTTGGGGCTTTTGAATGTGCTATTCCCTTTTCTAGGAATGTTCTTTCTCAAGCTCTTCCCTCAGGTGATCTAAAGCCCTCCAGAAGATCTCAGTCCTAGCATCGCTTCTGGGAAGCCATCGCGATGCCTTCCTCTGGACTAGGACAGATACCCTTGTTACAGCTCTCAGAGCCCTGGCTTACTTCAAACACTGATCCCAATGGTCAATTTACGTTTATTGGTGTGATTCTGTTCTCTGTCTCCCTCCTGGCTTCTAGGTACCTAGCACAGTGCCTATTCCGTAGTAGGCTCTCAAAAATGTATGTGGAGCGTTACTGCATGTTTAAGGAATGAGGGCCGTGGGGGCTTGAAGCTAATGGGATCGGTGCAAGCCCATGAAAATCAAGACGGAATTTGCCACCCTGGCTCCATTCCTCAGCAACTATAGGCTTTGGGGACGTGACTTACTCTGAGTCGCAAGTTCTTCAGATGTCAAGCGGGAACAACAATATCTCTGGTCTCTCGCGAGGATTCAAAACAACAGGGGCGCCTGGGTGGCTCAGTGGGTTAAAGCCTCTGCCTTCAACTCAGGTCATGATCCCAGGGTCCTGGAATCGAGCCCCGCATCAGGCTCTCTGCTCAGCAGGGAGCCTGCTTCCTCTTCTCGCTCTCTCTGCCTGCCTCTCTGCCTACTTGTGATCTCTGTCAAATAAATAAATAAAATCTTAAAAACAACAACAAAACAACAACAAAAAAGATGCTCTGAGAGCGAGTACGGTGCTTGGCACCCGGCCGTTGTACAGTGTGTGTTAGTACGATTATCACCTTGGTTAGTAGCCTGTTGATCCTTTAGGAAGGAACTTATGCCCCCTGGTCAGATTCTGTACTTCCTACCATCACAAGTGATGTTCCTCATTGCTGAGGCCAGCGTTTGCCATGGAAGGAAGGCAAAATAAGACATCCGCATTAAAAACAAACAAACACTATGACACCAAAAGCATAAACACAAAGGAAAAAAATAGATAAATTGGACTTAGCCAAAAGCACCTCTTTTGCTTCAAAGGACACCATCAAGAAGGTGAAGAGACAACCCATGGACTAGGAGAAAAAATGTGAAAATCATATATAGGATAAGGGGCCTGCATCCAGACTATATAAAAAGTTAAAACTCAATAATAAAAAAATGCCCAATTGAAAATGGGCGAAGGCCTTGAACAGGTATTATTCCAAAGAGAATATACAAGTGGCTGACAGACACACGAAAAGATGCTGGACATCATTAGTCATCAGAGAAGTGCAAGTCAAAACCAGAGACCGCACCGCGAGGACAGCTATAATAGTAATTTAAGACTAGGCAAAGCCAGTGTGGCTGAGGATGCCGAGAAATTGGATTCCTTGTGCAATGCTGGTGGGAATGTAAAATAGTAAAGTCACTTTGAAAACCAGTCTGGCAGTTCCTCAAAAAATTAAACCCTGAGTTACCATATAACCCGGGAATTCTACTAGGAAAAACCAAGAGAAATAAAAACATACATCTACACAAAGATCTGTACGTTACTGTTCAGAGCAGCACTATGTATAATAGTCAAAAAGCAGAAACAACCTAATTGTTTTTTAACTGATTAATGGATAAATAAAATGTGATATATCCATACAATGGAATATTTTTTCTGCAATAAAAAGGAATTGAGGGGCGCCTGGGTGGCTCAGTCAGTTAAGCCTCTGCCTTTGGCTCAGATCATGATCTCAGGGTCCTGGGATTGAGCCCTAGGCCCCAGGTCAGGCTCCCCACTCAGTGGGGATTCTGCTTCTCCCTCTCCCACTGCCTCTTCCCCCACCCTTGTGCTCTCTCGCTCTCTCTCAAATAAATAAATAAAATCTTTAAAAAAAGGAATACTTGTATATATACAGTTTAGTATACATATGTATATTACCTAGCTCTGTCAACTGATAAGAAGGCCTAGTGGCAAGGAAATCCCAGTAGTAACCAGCACACATAGTATCCAGATTTTAGCTCCTAATACCATTTTTCCTTGAGAAGAACCAGGACTCTTCAGGAAAATGACTGATTCTAGATTCTAGCACTGGGGCCAGAAGTACACAAAATGAGTCTGGAGCACCCTGGAGTGCCAGAAAGTACAGAGCGGTAAGAAGGAAGGCAGGGAAGGAAGGAGGGACAGACCACAGTGCCGGAGATGTGCTGGAGATGTGTCTGAGAGACACGGAAGCCAACTAACAGGGCTCCCCATGACCAAATCTGCAACAATTTGAGCAAAAAAGTTAATAAAGTGGTATGGAATTATAACCCGAAATACACAACAAATAGCCATGTATGTATACTGATATAAATCATTAATACATAAATGAGGGGAGGTGAAAAGACAAATCAGTGCAGAAGAAATCAAAATAGTTTCTGTAAACAAATAAATAGTTTATGCAAAGTCGGGGCTTATGCAAAAGCTCTGCCTTCAGGGGGGTGGAGTAAATCCCCATCCCTTAAGGGTGGGCTTCTCAAAGTGACTACCTTTCAAAGAGAATTGTATGGAAAGCGGGAAAAAGTAACTTTGCGATGGAGAAGCCTGACAAACACTACCTCAGCCCCGGAAGAGCAAGGTCAACATCAACAGTGATAAGTCATGTTGATGGTGTGTATTATCCATGTGATGTGATGAAGACAGCACTTTTCCTCTGTGGTCTTCCTCCCCAAAACCTATAATCAGCCTAATAATGAGAAAGACATCAGCTAAATCCCAATTAAGGGTTATTCTACGAAATACCTGACCAGCAATCCTCAATGCTGTCATCAAACACAAGGGAAGTCTGAACCCTCACAACCAAGAGTAGCCTAAGGAGACGTGACCTACTAAATGTAATGTAAATGTCATGTGGTATCCTGGATAGGATCCTGGAAGAGTAAAAGGACTTTAGGGGAAAAAATGAGGAAATATAAATAAAGTGTGGAGTTTATTGAGGAATAATATCATATGTATATATTTATTATCATATATAATAATATATTGTTTATCATAAGTCATAATATATGTTATTATCATATATATCATAACATAACAAATATTGATATGTTATTCATATGTACCATACCAATATAAGATGTTGATGATTGGGGAAACTGCAACATTGTACGGCAACACATGGGAACTCTCTGTATTATTGTCCCAATTTTTTCATAAAACTATTGTAAAAAGTAAAACTTATTTTAAAGATTTTATTTATTTATTTGAGAGAGAGTGAGGGAGAGAGCAGGAGCAGAGGAGGCCAGGGGAGGCAGAAGCAGCCACCCAGGCGCCCCTCAAAACTCATTTTAAAAAGTGAGTATAGGGGGCGCCTAGGTGGCTCAGTGGGTTAAGCCGCTGCCTTCGTCTCAGGTCATGATCTCAGGGTCCTGGGATCGAGTCCCGCATCGGGCTCTCTGCTCAGCAGGGAGCCTGCTTCCCTTCCTTTCTCTCTGCCTGCCTCTCCATCTGCTTGTGATTTCTCTCTGTCAAATAAATAAATAAATAAATAAATAAATAAATCTTTTTTTAAAAAAAAATAAAAAGTGAGTATGGGAAAAAAAAAAGTGGGTACGGGGCACCTGTGTGGCTCAGTCAGTTGAGCGTGTGCCTTCAGCTCAGGTCATGATCCCGGGGTCCTGAGATCGAGCCCTGCATTGAACCCGCCTCAGGCTCCCTGCTCAGTGGGAAGCCTGATTCTCCTTCTCCCTCTCACCCTGCTTGTGTTCCCTCTCTTGCTGTCTCTCTCTCTATATATATAAATAAATAAAATCTTTTTAAAAATAATAAATAAAAAGTGAGTAGAGTTGACCTTCATACAATGTGGAGGCCGGTGTGCCTACCCCACCTCTTTGCATGCTGTCGAAAATGCACATCTATCTTTTGACTCCCCCAAAACTTAACTACTAATAGCCTATTCTTGACTGGAAGCCTTATTGATGACAAATACAGTCCATTAACACATATTTTGTATGTTATATGTGTTATATACTGTATTCTTACAATAAAGTAAGCTAGGGAAAAGAACATGCTATGAAAAAAATTATAAAGGAGAGAAAATACGTTTATAGTGCTGCACTGTACTTACTAAAAATAAATCCACATGTGAGTGGATTTGTGTGGTTCAAACCTACGCTGTCCAATGGTCAACTGTACTTTGTGGGTTAAAGGAAATCTTCATTAGGAAAAAAAGCTCCTGTTTAAAAAAAAACTAATTAAAAGCTCATTTATTTTTATTTTTTAAAAGACTTTATTTATTTATTTGAGAGAGAGAGAGCGAGTGTATGAGTGGGGGCAGGGGCAGAGGGAGAAGGAGAAGCAGACCCCCTGCTGAGCAGGGAGCCCGATGCAGGGCTTGATCCCAGGACCCTGAGATCATCACCTGAGCTGAAGGCAGATGCTTAACAAACTGAGCCACCCAGGCGCCCCAAGAGCTAATTTATTTTTAAATATGTCGTTTTCAGGGCTCCTGCTTAGCTTAGTTGGTAGAGCATGAGACTATCGGTCTCGGGGTTGGGAGTTCGAGCCCCACGTTGAGTGCAGGGATTACTTAAAAATAAAATCTTTAAGGGGTTATATGGTAATCTCTGCATCCAATGTGGGGCTCGAACTTCCAACCCTGAGATCAAGAGTTGCATGCTTTTCCCACCGAGCCAGCCCAAGTGCCTCCATAGTCACTTCAGTTCAAACAAACTGTTGCTCCATCAAATTTAGTGTGGTTTTGTATGGTAATAAAAGGCAATTCCATCTACTAATACCTCGCAATCGAAAAGAACTCTGTGTTGCTCTGTAATTGCTCAATGAAAGTACCATTGACTTCTTGCAAGTACATAGTTTGAAACATTCCCAATTAGCCTGCGCTCTCTATTTTAAAAAGACCTCTAAGGTGCCTTCTAACTTTAAGATTCTTCTATGAGTCTCAATGTGCAGGAACAGGATATCTGTAATGTCAAAGCGCCAAGCAGTTCAGCAAAATTTGGCATGGTAACAAGCTTCTATGCTCACACCCCGGGTCGGATAGCGGTGTCAACACCTCCAGCAGGGCTGATAGAGCTGTCTGTCAGTCTGTCTACAGGCTCTGTTTACATTCTGCAGGTTAGCTAGAAACACTCTCGCCACCACCAACCCCTGGAAAAAGATCTGCGGGTCAACCTGACATCTTCTAGACTTTCCATGTACTGTATTTCTTCCAGTAACAAACTTTCCTGCTCTGTTACTTTATAGGATTTCTTTGAAAAGAATAAATTAGGCTGAGTGTGAAAGCGTCTGAAATCTAGAGGTGCTGCCAATAATTACGAGCAGTGGGAAATCTGCAGCAGAGTTGCACGTGGAACTTGGGCCATTTGCAGAGGAAAGGTGGAGAGGTCCAGTAATGTTTGGAGTCAAGGAACAGAGACAAGGAAGGAAATATATTTTAGAATGGATCGTAACTGCTTGGAAGAAGAAACACACACACACACACACACACACAGAGAACAACAATTTTCTGGATCGTAACTGCTTGGAAGAAGAAACACACACACATACAGAGAACAACGATTTTCTTTTCTTTTTTTTTTTTTAAGATTTTATTTATTTATTTGACAGAGAGAGAGATCACAAATAGGCAGAGAGGCAGGCAGAGAGAGAGGAGGAAACAGGCTCCCCGCTGAGCAGAGAGCCCGATGTGGGGCTCGATCCCAGGACCCTGGGACCATGACCTGAGCCAAGTGCAGAGGCTTTAACCCACTGAGCCACCCAGGCGCCCCAGAACAGCAATTTTCTGATGACAAAGGACAGTCTCTTAACTGTTGAATATCCCCAGAAGTCTAGCCTTGGTCTCTGTACTTCCTAAGCCATCTGTGCACTGATAACCCCAAGAGCCCAGTCCGTATGATTTTCCTGAGCCTCAGACCTTTGGCTCTACCTGCGTCTTGAATACATTTACTGTAGTGTCCCACGGGTCCCCAAACTTGGACAGAACCAAACTAACTCATCATTTTACTTTCCCAAACCAACACTTTCTACTCTATTTCCCACGCTAATTAAACTGCACCCATGTCTGCCTAGACGTTTCTTTTCCCTCACACTCCAACCCAACTTCCTCTTACATTTCCAGAATCCGTCCGTTCTTCATTCCCCCTGCATTAGCTGGGGCTTGCACAAGAAATTAGCCCAAATGTCAGCAGCCTAAAGCAACAGATCCCTACGACCTCACCATTTCTGGGCACTAGGAATCCAGGCATGGCCCAGCTAGCTCGGGGTTTCTCACAAGGCTGCAGTCAAGGTGTTGGCTCCCCTGGGGTAGGATCTGCTTCCAAGGTCACTAAAGTGGCTGTTGGCCTGCCTCAGAAGATCCACTTCCCAGCTCACTCAAGAGGCTGCGGAAAGGCCCTGTGGTCCTTGCTGGCTTTTGACCAGAAACATCAGTTATTTGCCATGGGGGCCTCTCCACAGGGCAGCTCACAACGTGTCAGCTGGTGTGGAAAGTCACGGTCTTTCTGTAACCTGATCTTGGAGGTGATATCCCATCACCTTTGCCATATTCTCTTCTTAGGAGTGAGCCAGTAGGTCCAGCCTACACTCCAGCGGAGGGGATCCCACAAGGGTGCGAATATTGGGAGGTGGAGATCATTGTCCACCAGAGGGCCCTTGTCCTTTGTCTGAAGCATAACTCAAGCACTAGCATCCGCACTGACCTCCAGGCCCCCAGTATCTCACCACACCGGGCCATCCTCCCCACTGAGACCTGAATGATATTCCTGCAAAAACAATCTTATTATGCAATTCCGCTTCCAAAAAAACCTCTGTTGGCAACCTCTGCTGCCCACAGGACAAAGTCCAAACCAGTTGACAAGTCATTCAAGGCCCTCCATGACCTGTTCTTGGCTCTTTAGGTCTCTGGTCTCATTTCTTACCACTACCAACCTCCCTCCGGGTTCCCAGAAACAAACCAGCTTCTTTCCAGCCTTTCCAGAATTTCCGATGAGGTAAAGAGTGTGTTCCTCTCTAGCCTAGTTGAGTCTAGTCTGGTCTAGTCCTCTGCCCCTCTTCCTTCAGGGCCCAGCGGACCTCTTCTGAGACGCCTGCCCTGACTCTCCCTGCCTTTGTGTTTCCCAAGCTCGTTGGCTATTGTTCTATTAGAGGAACGTGCCCTGTGCCTGGCGCCTACCATGAGACCCCGGACGAAAGTTTGCCATTTTCTCAAATAAAATCAAACCATGCTGGAGCTGCAAAAAACTTGAAAAGAGAAAAGAACAAAAGGCCATAGATGACGGAAGTTCCAGTAAGGA
Organism: Mustela lutreola; assembly: GCF_030435805.1. NCBI lineage: Eukaryota > Metazoa > Chordata > Mammalia > Carnivora > Mustelidae > Mustela > Mustela lutreola. The sequence continues at coordinate 120,951,991 of NC_081308.1, read as the reverse complement.
AGACTTGACTGGCTTAGGAGAGGAAGGAGAGGGCTTGTCCAAGGTCACCCTGCTCCTCAGGGGCAGATCTGGCCAAAGCGCCTTCACTCCTCCTAGGCTCCCTGCTGTTTGTCCGCCCGCCCCATCTATGATTCTCTCACGGTGGGAAAAACAGAAGTTTAATAATAGCTTCGCAGGTGATGCTTCTCCACTCCTCTGTGGGCCCAAGGAAGCTCTCGTCCTGTCTCCAACTTATGAGAACACGAACTTCCTCCACAGCAAGGTAGGGAGAATCACATGCTAATCTTGGCTAAAGAAACCTGAAGAAACTGAGTTCATTTTTCATTTTTCCACGAGACTTTGCTCGTAGACGTTTGTGGCTCCCTGAGGAAGGTTCTGGAACACCCCCCCCCCCCAACCCCAGGCCATTGTAGATGCCACCATTTTCCACAGGACCGGTCAGCACTCTCCTTTCTGGGTACGAGGGTTTCCATTTCCAGGGCTCCAGACTCCAGGCTATTCACGAGCAGCAAAGTATGATCAGCAGAAGGTTCTCCTCTCCGGCTTCTTCCCCTTCTACTGAATAAATCCTTGACATACCAAAAAGAGCTGTCCAGAGATAACAAGGACTCGCAGCATGTGGCGCCTGAGGAGCTACAGCAGCAATGGCGACGCCCGTGACAGTCCAGTCCCTGAAATCAGCAAGGACGAGGAATCTGACAGGAGGTGCCGAGGAGGCATATGCGGCACCAGTTCAAGAGGTGCTGATGGGGGGAGGGCCGGCCAGGGCAGCTGGCCATGCTCTCCAGCCCTGAAGATAGGGCTTAGGTCCTTGCTAGGTGCTGTGTCCTTTCCACGGGCAGAGAAGAGAATCAGGGCTCAAACTCTAAAGCCAGCGAGTAAGCCTTTCAGAGCTCGTGTGTTGTGACCAGACGGGCTCCAGATCGAGCTCCTCCCAAGGTCTGTCCATCAGTTGGCTTTCCTTGATCATGCCTTGTTCACCTCTCTGAGACTCCAGGGGCTCTTCTGTAAGATGGGGACAAAAGTGGTTCTTACATTGTAGCATTGCTGTAAGAGGGATGATGCTTGTCACCCAACACACAGAATATATTACCTGAATTATTCCAGACCTGTGAGCGTCCAAAATGCCCATGTGCCAAATGAACATCAGACTATGGCCTCGAGTACATCTCCCCACAGAGCTCTCCAAGCCAGCTGCCCTACTTACTTTACACTCAACATGGGGCTCGAACTCCCAACCCTGAAACCGATAGTCTCATGCTCTACCAACTAAGCTAACCAGGTGCCCTGAAAACAACATATTTAAAAATAAATTAGCTCTTGGGGTGCCTGGGTGGCTCAGTTTGTTAAGCATCTGCATTCAGCTCAGGTGATGATCTCAGGGTCCTGGGATCAAGCCCTGCATCGGGCTCCCTGCTCAACAGGGAACCTGCTTCTTCCTCTCCCTCTGCCCCTGCCCCCACTCATGCACTCGCTCTCTCTCTCTCTCTCTCTCAAATAAATAAATAAAATCTTTTAAAAAATAAAAATAAATGAGCTTTTAATTAGGTTTTTTTTTAAACAGGAGCTTTTTTTCCTAATGAAGATTTCCTTTAACCCACAAAGTACAGTTGACCATTGGACAGCGCAGGTTTGAACCGCACGGATCCACTCACATGTGGATTTATTTTCAGTAAGTACAGTGCAGCACTATAAACGTATTTTCTCTCCTTTATAATTTTTTTCATAGCATGTTCTTTTCCCTAGCTTACTTTATTGTAAGAATACAGTATATAACACATATAACATACAAAATATGTGTTAATGGACTGTATTTGTCATCAGTAAGGCTTCCAATCAAGAGTAGGCTATTAGTAGTTAAGTTTTGAGCATGTTTCCTAACCTCTCTGAGCCTCCGATTTCCTTATCTGTAAAGTGGGAATAATGATGGTGTTGACTTTACAGAATTATAATAAAGATTAAAAACTTAGCACGCAGCGTGGTTTATTATTATTTTTGTTATTATTACCATGTACCAGCCTTTCAAGAGCTTCATGTAACCCAGACTTACTTCCCCGCTGCAGTGGAAAGAGCACAGGCTTTGCAATAAGACACTTGAGGTTTTGAAATGTTTAGAGTGTAGATTCCAGAGTCCCAGTGCCCAGGGTTCAGTCCCAGCTCCATCACTTACTATCTGGGTGATCCTGAGCAAGAACTTTAACTAGAAGTCAGAGATCTATCTTCGAACTTCTGTTTATATTTCAATAGCACACTCTAGCCATAGAATGTTCTTAGGTCTCAGCTGAAATCTTAGCAGGATGTTATTTCCAGAAGTGGTTTCTGTAATCTTATAAGCCTCTTCACGGCCTCTGTGCATTATTTTGACCTCTCTATGCCATGTGAAGAGGTTTATTATATACACAATGGGGGTTTTCTGGGGAGAGCAGGGCAGACGTTGCCAGCTGGTCCAAAAATGGCGTCAGAGAGCAAGGGAAGGAGACTGGGCAGGGTTTTATGGTAGTTGGGGGTCGGCGGAGGGGAGAGCTCCCCAACACGTGGTCAGGGGCTTGTGTGGTTTGAATCTCCTGCTGTCCCTAAAGGAGGGGGCTCCCAAGCTTTCATATCAGCTGGCCCAGACGCAGGGAACAATGGGAAGGGAGTGGTGAGGCATAAAACCTGTCAGTCATCAAACATTAAAAATGGAGTCAGACTCCATATTACATGCTGTGACCCAATAAATGAGATAACACACGTTACGTACTCTAGGAACAGTGGTGCTTATTACGCAAGCCACAAATCTTGATCCAGTCATTGGCCTGTATTCTATTGCGAAGGTGTGATTTCTTCATGGGGGGGTGGGGGTCAGGAGCAGTGGAAAGCATACCTAGCAGTCCATCGGGCAACCTGAGGTCTGCACTGCATTAGCCTTTGTGCACTTAGCTTAGTCCGTTCTGTTCTGGCTCTCCAGTATAAAATGAGGGGGCAGGATGAGACATTCTCGAAGGTTCCCTGTGAGGCCGACAGTGTCTGAAAGCCACAGTGGTTGGCTCACTCATTAAATAGCATCGCTACAGAATGAAGAACCAGTCATTTTTTTTTTTCAGCTCACTTTCTGCCATGTTCCAGATGTTGTCACACCGCACGCTACTCATCATGTCTTTCAGACAGATTTAAATCAGCAGGGTAAAGAAGTTAACTAAAAATAAAGACTAAAAAGACTGGTTCTAGCTTAAGTCCCAATAAATAGATCAGCTGTTGTCCTACAACTTCCCCGCAGGCTGAAAAAAAAGGCTACATACCCTTCTTGTCTGAAAGGACCCGAATTTCACCATTCTTACAAAGCGCTCTTTTGTGTCTTCATTGTAAAGACACGTTCACTGAAAAATAACTCATTTGGGATGAAAAAGGACAGAGAAGACAGGAAAGAAAAGTCCTAGAGACATAGAAATGTTTAAAGAGTCATCCCCAGGAATTAGAAGATCATATGACACCAGCAAAAATGACCATTTCCATCCAAAGAATGTTTTCACTGGTGAGCAAGTTAGCACTATCAGGTCTGCAGGACAAGACACAGAACCACAGCAAGTCTTTGATGGACGTTTCTCAGGGACAAATGAGGTTGAAAGACAATTTCTCAGGGGATTGGAACTTGTTTACGCAGGGCAATTCTTGATGTCTAAACTCTCAGATGTTCCTCAGCTCAGCCACACATAAGAACATTCTTGTCGACAGTGAGTTTCAGTCTACTTTTGATCACGTTCTTCAAGCTTGTCAGCACTTGAGTTGCAGTTCATTTGGGGAGGATGGAAGGGCCTAGGCTCGGAAACAGTACAGCAGACTAGGAGGTAAGCCACCCCCCCCCCCCCGAAAGCATTGCACACGACCACTCTTGCTAAAAAATGGGCAACCGTGTCGACCTCAGTCAGGAGAACTCTACCTTTTTTTGGATCTGGGGACGTCACAGGATATCTCTGCATCCTTTCTGGTAGATGATGGACGCCATGTTTTTCTGCTGAATTTGACATCTGAGATACATATCTATGCATCTATATAACTAAATACCTCCACATCTATAGATCTATACAGGAATGCCCTCAAGGAGATACTCTATATTTCCACATGCTGGGGAGTATCCTATGCCGTAAGCTGTGGACCTCGGGGTCACAACCATGTGAGATTTGAGTCTCCTCCTCAGCATCCTAGCCAAATAGATGGCCATCATTGAGTATCTTCAGGGATGAATAAGTCTCAACCATATGAGGCAACAAGTCCCCTGCTGGGGAAGCTCTTACTCACTCTTCTGTGTTGTACTTCCCCCCCACTCCTCCTAGCTGGACTTAGAGTCTACTCCGCATTTGTTCCAAGGCAGCCCCAGGTTCTAAGGTTCTTCATCTCCAGGCTGGTCATTCTCACTCCTCTCGACTCTTTTGGTTCTAGTTCCCCTTCAGCACTCTGGTGTCTCTTCACAGACATTTGCAATATATACTTTTCCATCCACCAGCCCCGTGTAGTGGCCAGAGTTGAACACACTAGTCCTCCTGGGTGGGGTCTGACCAGCACAGAGCGGTGTAGAACTCCCTTCCCCACTCTAGAGAGCAAGTTTCACCCGTCCAGAAGTCCATGGACAAGCACACTGCACTGCCGACTCGCCTTAAATTTCTTATTATTTAATTCAGCTTCTCAGTCTAGCTGGTATTGTCAGGTCTTGATTCCGTCATCCAACATAGCCTTCCGAGCTGTTATTCTGTAGAGGTAGCTAGGCCCAATTATTTATATATAGGATATATATGAAATATGAAATATATATGATATATGAAATACATATATTATAATATTTTATATATAAATAAAGATATATTTATTATATATAGTGGGTATATATAATATATATTATATATGTATTATTATCTGTAATATTTTATATATATATATATTACACTGGGATTGCCACTTAGAATTAAAGAATTAAAGAAAGCTAATTCTGATCACTGAGTAAGTACCAACTTCTACTTTCATTTCCTCCATTTAGACAATAGAGTGAAGGAGACACTGATTTCTAGACAGGTTCACCTTCCAATCCTGTGTATTTATATAAGCCGCTATTTATACCAGCCGCCTCTGGACTTGTACCCATTTGATTGCTGGCACGTCATCAGAACCTTATCCTTCTCATATCCATACCACACTCTCTGTGCACACTGAAGTTAAGTCACCAGCACACTGGGTTCTTATGCCCCTTGACCCAGGACCCAGAATTTCAGCTTGAGCACTAACCCAAAGGAATCAGGGCAGACTCCTGACAGAGGCTGTGGCTCCTTCTCCAAGATGATCTCTGGAAGCACTCTCAGAAGTCCTTTTCAGGGAAGGAATCTTAAAGGACTGAGTCAATTTCTTACATACTTAGACCTAGGCCCTTAGAGAGCTTCTAGAAAACATCTGTCAGGAATAAGAACTCCACCAGCACTGCACTCTCTAAGTCGCAACCCCTCACAGCCACCAAGTTCAGAGTCGCTAGCCCTTCTAATAACTCAGGGCCAGACCTAAACCAAGACAGACATGGCGGCATGTCATAGATGACGATTTCAAAATCTAGAAAGTCCATGAAATCCCAGAATCTGATTTCCATAGGGGCTGTTAAATTAAATAATCTGTGCTATTTTTTATCCCAAATATTAGCAACACCTGCCAGGTTTCAGTAAATAGGGAAACTACTTGCTAAAGCTCTTCTCAGCGACATCCTTTATATCTAGCACTAGCTGCAAAATTCTGAGAGCTTCTACTCTTGTGATTCACTGACCATGTAATTGACCATGGAATTTATTCAGTCTTTTCTTTTACTTGTATCTAAACATACAGGAAAGAATGTTTCTTTAGTTGTGCAGAGATTAAATGTAACAGCTTGGGTTATAAACCCTGAGCCGCTAAAGCATTTTTATTCTCTGAAATAGATAAATGGAAGGAACACACACACACACACACACACACACACACACACACACACACACATTCATAGAATTCTATGGGAGAGCCAGAGATGTCATATTCTAGTCCAAAGCCCTTCTCTTACAGATGGGAAATGCAGGCCCGGCAAGGGACTTGGTGGTCAAGCCTGAACTAGGCCTTAGGGCCCTTGACTGCCCTCTCAGAGTCCCTGCCTCCATTTGGTGTTAAAAATTAATTTCACTTTAATTTTTTGAGGATTTTGTTTATTTATTTGACACAGTGAGAGAGACAGCAAGAGAGGGAACACAAGCAAGGGGCGTGGGAGAGGGAGAAGCAGGCTTCCTGCCAAGCAAGGAGCCTGATGCGGGACTCGATCACAGGACCCTGGGATCATGACCTGAACCGAAGCCCAACGCTTAATGACTGAGCCACCCAGGAACCCCGAAATATTAATTTTCAAATAAATATGTCCCATATCCTCACTGATGACCAAAGGGAACTCTGCTAGAGAATACCAACATTTCACCTAGAATCTGAAGCACTTCCTTTTTCCTCCCTTTCCTTTGGGAAAAAAAAAGAAACATTCTTCAGAATTTGTTTTTAGATCTATTCATTCACTCATGAAAATGAACGTCTATATAAACTTAAAAATGAATTTAGAAACTCAAATATGTACAAGTAGTGGGTGCTCAAGAGACACCACTTTGCCTACATAAAGAAATCTATTAACATGTACAATGCCAGGGGCACCGGGTGGCTCAGTGGGTTAAAGCCTCTGCCTTCGGCTCAGGTCATGATCCCAGGGTTCTGAGATCGAGTCCCACATCGGGCTCTCTGCTCAGCAGGGAACCTGCTTCCTCCTCTCTCTCTGCCTGCTTCTCTGCCTACTCGTGATCTCTGTCTGTCAAGTAAATAAATAAAATCTTTAAAAACAAACAAACAAACAAAAATATGTACAGTGCCAGTCCTGAGTTCAAAGGCTCGCTATGCCTGTAAGCACATTTGCGTTTGTTGGCTGAAAGGTCCTTCTCACTAGAGAACTAAAGAAATGTCTCCCTGAGAAAGCACTTTTTCTGCATGTGGCTTAGTCTCTCACCAGCAGCTACTGAGCACACTTGAACTGTTTCCATAACAGACCATTTTCTAATTGGATTTTTATTGTTATTTTTATTACTGGTGGGTTCTGAGAAAGGTTCTAGATAGTAGTCCTTTGGCAGATATGTGGTTTGCCAAAACACTTCCTCCCAGGCTGTATGTAGCTTGTTTTCTTGTTTTGTTTTGTTTTCTTTCCTTAATGGGGGTCTTTTCCAGAACGGGGCTTTTTAGTTTTAATGAGGCCTTGACCCCTTTGCCTCTTACAAGTTGTGCTTTAGGTATCCAATCTAGAACAGCTGATTAACAATGAATTCTGGAACATTGAAAAAAAATTTCAAAAATTAATTTAAAAAAAGAAAAGCTTGATTAAGCTCTAGGGTCCAAACATTTTCTGTTGTGCTCTCTTTCTGGAAGTTTGATCGTTTTACATTTTATAATCAAGTGTGGGAGTCATTTGAGTTAGTGTCTGCATAAGGTATGAAGTTTAGGTAGATACTAATATTTTTTCATCTATAGATGTTCAATCGTTCCAATATCACAAGTTGAAAATGGTGTTGAATTGCTTTTGTACCTTGATCAAAACTCACTCGGGCTCATTTGTATGAGCCCGTTTCTGCCCTCTCTATCCTGCTCCATTGATAAATGTCTCAATCCCACTGCCAGTACCACACTGTCATTATCACTACAGCTTTGGAGTGAGCTTTAATATCTGGCAAGTGACTCTTCCTATATTACTCCACTTTTTCAAGGCTGTCTAAGCTACTCTAGGGGACTGTGACTTCCCATGGTAAACTTTGGAATATTGTGTATGTCTACTAATAAAAATAAGACCAGCTTTTACTCAGTTGGACTCTAGTATTAAAATTCTCTGCAGGGGCGCCTGGGTGACTCGGTGGGTTAAAGCCTCTGCCTTCGGCTCCGGTCATGATCCCAGAGTCCTGAGACAAGACCCACATCAGGCTCTCTGCTCAGCAGGGAGCCTGTTTCTCTGCCTGCCTCTCTGCCTACTTGTTATCTCTGTCAAATAAATAAATAAAATCTAAAAAAAAAAAATTCTGTAGACAAGGTTCCCTATTATTGCCTGCACTTGGGGTAGGTGGCTTTCACTACCCTACCCTTGGTAGGCCACTGCTCCATCTCAAGCTTCTTAACCAGAAAGTGCCCTAAAACAAAAGCAAACATAAACTATTGGACCACACCAAAGTAAAAAGCTTTTGCACAGCAAAGGAAACCAGTCACAAAAGAAAAAAAGGCAACTTACTGAATGGGGGAAAATATTCACTAATGTATATCCAAGAAGGGGCTAAGATAAAAAATATATAAAGAACTTCTACAACTCAACACACACACACAAAAACCCCAGTCCAATTACACAAAAAGCAGAGGACCTGAATAGACATTTTCACAAAGAAGACATACAGATGACAGCCCAAGTGTCCATTGATAGATGAATGGATAAAAACGATGTGATGTGATGTGTGTTTGTATATATGTATGTGTATAAACATACATGAAATATTACACAGTGATAACAAGAATGAGATCTTACCATTGACATAGAGGGTATTACGCTAAGTGAAATCAGTCAGAGAAAGACAAATACCATATGATTTCACTTATATGTGGAATCTAAAAAAACAAAACAAACGAACAAACAAGCAAAGCCCAAACAGACTCTTTTTTAAAAATTCATTTGAGAGAGAGAGAGAGAGCTAGACAGAGAGAGAGTGAGCACAAGCAAGGGGAGAGGCAGAGGGAGAGGAAGAAGCAGAGTTCCCGCTGAGCTCGGAGCCCAACGTGGACTCGATCCTACGACCTGGAGATCATGACCCGAGGAGAAGGCAGATGCTTCACCATCTGAGCCACCCAGGCGCCCCCCAAGAATATTCTTAAATATAAGAATGAACTGGTGGCTGCCAGAGGGGAGGTGGGTTGGGGGGTGGGTGAAATAGGTAAAGGGGATTAAAAGGTGCAAATTTCCAGTTACAAAATAAATGAGTCGCAGGGATGATAGGTACAGCATAGGAACATAGTCTATATTATTGTAATAACATTGTACAGTAACAGATGGTGACACTGTGTAATGCACAGTTCATTGAATCAATATGTTAAACACTTGAAACTAATAGAATATTGTATATTAATTATACTTCAATAAAAAAAAGAAAAAAGAAAGTTTCCTAATTCATGTGGGGTGTGTGGCCTCCAGACACCATTGTCGTAGTGTGGGGGGTGCTGTCAGTGACTTCCGGTGGAGTGGAGTTTTTGGTCCCAAGGGCGTTTAGTTGCTTACAGCACCCGGTGGGGTACAACATATGAGGTAGGTGGCTGGGAGGTGATTTTATCATCTTTTTGGGGAAGACTGTCATTGTCACATTGTCATCCCACATGCATCACACTTCAACCCGTCTGGGCCCTCCCCTCAACACACACAAACACAGAAACACCAAGTCCTTTTTCCTGTTGGCCCAAGGGATGAAGTGTTGGAGAAATTTGCTTCCCGGGACGCCTGGGTGGCTCAGTTGGTTGAGCAGCTGCCTTCGGCTCAGGTCATGATCCCAGCGTCCTGGGATCGAGTCCCACATCGGGCTCCTTGCTCAGCAGGGAGCCTGCTTCTCCCTCTGCCTCTGCCTGCCATCCTGTCTGCCTGTGCTCGCTCTCTCCCCCTCTCTCTCTCTGATAAATAAATAAAATCTTTTAAAAAAAGAAGAAAGAAATTTGCCTCCCATGCCCAGCCCTGACCTTGTCCTTTCTCTCTGGCTACAGTGTGCCTGACCATGGACCTGCGGATCCGGCCCCCAGGCCTGCAGGACCCCACATTCCTTACTTTTCACTCACCTGCTCCTTCCCTTCCTTCCTTCGCTCCCTCCCATAGAGAATTCACAGAGAAAGACAAACACATCTCTTCAAAATGGGGGGCGCCTCCTGGGTGGCTCAGTCGGTTAAGCGTCCGACTCTTGATTTCGGCTCAGTTCATGACCTCAGGGTTGTGAGATCGAGCCCCGCGTGGAGACTGCTTAAGATTCCCTGTCTCCCTCTTCCTCTGTCCCCTCCCTGCATGCATGCGTGCTCTCTCTCCCCCTCTCTTGAAGGGGGAGAAGAAGAAGAAGAGGAAGGGGAAGAAGAAACCAGAAGAAACACTTCTCTTTCCCAATCTTACTGATTTTACTTTAATTATCACTGCTGGTATACCGCGTTGGTGTTAAGATTTGGTCTCTACAAGGTCAACCATTTCTCCACAGTCTTCCTCTGGAGTAGCAATAGACGGTTCTAGGTCTCCGAGCCTCATTATGCATGGGGATTTACTTGGATTGGTGGAGTTCTCCAGGATCTCTTGGTTCTGATTCTGTTCCTTATTCAAGATGTGGTCATGGACAATATTGTTAGGCCTTGTTTCTCACTTGTGGTTTCTTGAGCAAGTGATACACATTTCAGAGGGTCTTTTGGCTGTACACCTTTGGAGGGCCTCTCTACTTGCTTGGTTGTCTTCTGCACCTGGAGGGGCTACAGGGTGAGCACAGATGGCATTTGGGGGAAGAGGGTGGAGACTGGGTGGGAAAGGGGGATTCCTAAGAAGGGGTGCAGGCTGAGGAGGACGTTTGTGTCAGGCAGGAACGGAGAAGGGGTCTTGGGTGACAGTGGGGTGGGGACAGTGGGGACAAAGAGGAATGTGGGTGAGGTCGTCTGACTTTGCCACTGTCTCTGCACCTGCATTGACACGGGGTCATGCTCTTCCTCCTTTTCTGAGCACTTGAGGTTGGTTGGTCCATATCTGGGCTACGTTGGTGTTTCCCAGTGGTTTACCCCCGGCCTCTTACCTTCCCTATATGTACCTTCCAAAGAGCAATGAGGAACCTTACCCTTCATCTTTGGTTATCAAGGCACTGCTCCAGCCTAGGTGGTGGCTTCATCGTCACAAAGCCTTGCTCCTGACAGCTCCATGGGGAGGGCAGATGCCGGAAAGGCCAAGCTGCTATGGTTGGGGAAAGAGTTTTCCTTAATGCCTCATCAAGAGCCTTCCCAAACCGACCTGTCAGCCTTCCTCCTCTCCTCTTGTTCAATTCCGTTGACCCATATGGCCAGAAGAAGGTGTTTTCTCCAAGGCATTCCCTATGGCCACCCTATCAGTCAGTGATTCCTCCCATTCTCTCCCACCCTTCTCATGACCTAGTATTTTGGAGGTCTCCCCTAAAATCCCTCCGAGTGAATGTGGCTGTATGTACGTCTCTGTGGAGATGTGAATTATCCCACGTGCCTTCAACAAATGTTTCTAATGTGTTTGTTTTCATATGGCCTTCGAGCTAAGCATGGTTTTTACATTTTTAAATGGTTGAAAAAAGAAAAAGAAAAATATTTCATGACCTATGAAACTTCTATGAAACTCACATTTCTGTGAATTAAAGTTTTATTGGAACACATACAGGTCTCATTCATTTAAATATTGTCTATGGCTGTTTCTGTGCCAAAACAACAGTGGTTGGAACAGACATTGTTAGGTCCTAGAATATTTACTATCCGGTCCTTTAAAGAAAAGTTTGCCAATTCTTTCTTTCTTCAGCTCTATTGACATATTTGCCTCTTCTATGGAGTTTAAGCTCGCTGCTTTTTTTTTTTTTTAAGATTTTATTTATTTATTTGACAGAGAGAGATCACAAGTAGGCAGAGGAGCAGGCAGAGAGAGGGGGGGGAAGTAGGCTCCCCCCTGAGCAGAGAGCCTGATGCGGGGCTCGAGCCCAGGACCCTGAGATCGTGACCTGAACTGAAGGCAGAGGCTTAACCCACTGAGCCACCCAGGCACCCCTCGCTGTTCTTTTTTTTTCTAGTCTCTTAAGGAAGAAACTGAGCACACCAATTTGAGACCTTTTTTTCCCCCATAAGTACTTCTCCCCCCACCACAGCTATTTTTTTTAAAGATTTTATTTATTTATTTGACAGAGAGGGATCACAAGTAGGCAGAGAGGCAGGCAGAGAGAAGGGGGAGCAGGCTCCCTGCTGAGCAGAGAGCCTGATTCGGGGCTCAATCCCAGGACCCTGGGATCATGACCTGAGCCAAAGGCAGAGGCTTTAATCCACTGAACCACCCAGGTGCCCCCACAGCTATTTTTTTTAAGAGCAGCTTCCTGCAGACTTTTAAATGTTATGTTTTCATGTGCACAATTCAAACTACTTTCTTTTTTTTTTTAAGATTTTATTTATTCATTTGACAGACAAAAATCACAAGCAGGCAGAGAGGCAGGCAGAGAGAGAGAGGAGGAAGCAGGCTCTCTGCTGAGCAGAGAGCCTAATGCAGGGCTCGATCCCAGGATTCTGGGATCATAACCTGAACAGATGGCAGAGGCTTTAAACTCACTGAGCCACCCAGGCACCCCTTCAAACTACTTTCTAATTGCACTGTTGAGTTCTCTTTAACCCACGGTTCATTTAAAAATATGTTATTTAGTGTCTAAATATTTAGCGTTTTCAAGAGATCTTTCCATCATTGATTTTTAATTTAATTCTGGTGATTAGAGGACACACTTTGTATCATTTGAAACCATCTGAATGTACTGAGACTCACTGTGCAGTCCAGAATATGGTCTATCCATGTTTCACATCTCATGTGTTCTCAACAAAATGGGTATTCTATTGTCGTTGAAGGAAGTGCTCTAGAAGGGTCAGTCAGTGAAACTCATTAATGGAACTGTTCAGGGGCACCTGGGTGGCACAGTTAGTTAACCGTAGGACTCTTGGTTTCAGCCCAGGTCGTGATCTCAAGGTGGTGAGATGGAGCCCCACCTCAGGCTCTGTGCTCACGTGCAGCTGCTTAAGACTTTCTCTCTCTCTCTCTTTCTCCCTTTGTCCCTCCCCCTGCTCGCTTGCTCTCTCTCTCTCTCTCTCTCTCTCAAATAAATAAAAAGATCTTTAAAACAAATAGAACTGTTCAGATCTACTGTCTGCTCGCACTTGCGGTTCTTCTACTTACACTTCATTTCAAGATTGAAATTTGCATTGAAATCTTACCCATTCTTAAAGCTGACATTTGAGAAGTGTATAGACCTCAGTTCAAGTCATGGCTCTTCCACTCACTGTATGTGTGCCCTTCCATTGACCACTTTACCTCTTGGGGCTTCAGTTTCCACATCTGTAAAATGGGCAAAATTATAGTATCTTCTCTGCAAGTACATCATAGGATTGTGCAAGACCGCATCAGAGAGCTAGAGATTTCTCCCATGAGGAGTTTCAGATGGTAAGCATTGCTTCCACAAGCGTTCATACTCTTTGGAAAGAACCACACTTTCTTAAGATCATTATTTGTCCATTGGACTCCTGAGCCGCCCTCTGCTCACTTGTTCCCCCACTCATCTTTTCCTTATCCGTTCCCTTTCCGAAGAACTGGCTCTCCTTTTCCTAACCTGGGCTTTGGAGCTCAACCTTTGTGATTCCTTAGGGGCTCCTTTCCATCAATTCCCTGCACTCCTTCTAAATTGCCATCTCGTGTTCTCTGTTGGAGCCTTCCAATATCTTGGAAACATGATCAAATTTCTCATTGTCATACCACCAAGACCAAATTCTTCTCTCCACCTAACATCCTTTATAGCTACTGCCCTAGCTGTCCCTGCTCTTACAGATGACCTTCTTGCAAGAGTTGCCTGTATCCACCACCTCTACTCCCTTGCTTCTTCCCTGTTTCTCAACTACCATATAAGTTTTGCCTTCACCAATCCACTGAATCTATCATCGCTCAGGTAACTAATGAGTTTCTTATTGTACATAGATTAATTAGGATGTAGGTTCTGTTGCTGTAACAGAAACCCAAGATAAGAGTGACTTAAACAAAATGGAAGTTGACTTCTCTCTCACTTAACCATTTGGAAAGAGGTAACCTGAGACTGCTATCGTGACCCTGCTCATTGACTTATCCAGGTTCCTTCTACCATAGTACTCTGCCATCCTTAGGATATTACTCTATCTGTATGGTCAAAGATGGTTCCCTATGATGTCTAGCCAGTGGGAAGGGGAATAAGGGTAGGGTAATGAATGTCTTTTCCACTTAAAGCAACAACCCAGATACTGCCCACATTACTTCTGCTCACATTCCAATAGCTAAAATTTAGTCTATGGCCAAAGCTAGGTCTGTAGTGGATGCTGGAAATACAGTCTTCATTCTGGATGGTCACGTGCCCAGCAAAATATTGTTTGATAAAACAAGGAATGAAGAAATATTGGGTAACAACTAGCAGTCTCTACCACGCTAACCACATCATCTTTAGAATCAGGCAAGCGGGGCACCTGGGTGGCTCAGTGGTTTAAAGCCTCTGCCTTGGGCTCCGGTCATGATCCCAGGGTCCTGGGATCGAGTCCCACATCCGGCTCTCTGCTCAGCAGGGAGCCTGCTTCCTCCTCTTTCTCTCTCTGCCTGCCTCTCTGCCTACTTGTGATCTCTGTCTGTCAAATAAATAAAATCTTTAAAAAAAAATCAGGCTAACACGTGTGATTTCAGAGGCTGGTTTCTAGACATGCTGACCCTTCCAGTTTACTCACCCTCAAATCTACTGGACCAGGTACCAGAGCTCACTTGCATGATTACACTTCTCTTGTGGATGTTGGGATCTTTCTCAGTTTTCATAGGAATGTGGCAACACAGAGTGGTAGGCAAAAACAAGGAAAGCTCCATGAGAACAGGATTCTTGCCTAGCTGCTTCATCACTGTGTCTCTGGAACCCGGTAAAATATCTAGCACGTAGTAAATACTTAATAAATATTTGTCAGATGAGTGGATATGTATACATGCATTTACTTAAGGAAAGATGGAAACAGGTTTTACCATCCAGAAGACCTTGAGAAGAACTGGGAACCAGCCTCAGTTTGGGACAGTAGAAGATGTGAGAGTGATTTGATGAACCTGATGATGTCAGTTTCCTCCTTAAGATCTGTTAGTTTCCCTATCACTCTGCAGCAGAAGTCAATCTTATCCCAACCTACTCTGTAAAACATCGTTTTTGCCTAGAGGATCCGCTGGATAAATGGACACGTGGCCGCAGGACTGGGGTGTACTCGTGTCTGGATGATTCCGCGGTGAGTAAACCCTCTGGAAGAAATTTACCTTGTACCACATCATGTCTTTCCAGTTTTCCTGAATGACCTCCAGGTTACCAGTTTCCAAACCTGCCTACACATGAGAATAATCAGAGGCACTTCTTTAAATTATAGATTCTCGGGCTCTTACTGGGCCAGGAGACCCTGCCGTTTGGGACCCTTGCCCTAACAGTGACTGGGGGCCCCCAGGAGGGCATTAGACTGGGTAATTCATGCAAAGGAGGATTGCACTGGTTGACGTAAACAGGACGGGTCACGTATGAAGTGTAAACTGGGAGTCACGCACGGATAGAGGTGAGTGTCTGGATGGACTTGTCCTTCATAAAGCTCCATAGTTTTTTAGGTAGTTAATTTCTCAGAGCAAAAATGGTCTTATCCAATGCTCTCTACTCAGGATTATGATAAAAAGGCTACTCAAAAACCTCCATATGTCCTTTATAGAGGGGGCAGGAGTTGGGAATTAAAGGAGTCTAGAACTTCGGATACTTTGAGTCACCCACATTCTGGTTTACAAGATGGGGTTGTCCTGGTTTGCTCTGGGGAGGCCAGGCCAAGAGTAAATGGATAAATTATTAAATTATTCACAGAGAGCAAAACACATTGTTAATTATTCTATTGTCCCCAACCACATATGGAAAGTCATTTTTTAAAGTAGTCCCTTCATGGACTCCAACCAGGATCTTTGCTCAGGAGAGGTCCAGATGTATGAATATTTGGGCCCCTCCAACTTGTTGGAAGAGTTAAGAGTGGGAAGAAGTACCTTTTTCTTACCATCTGAGTGCCGAGTACCGGGGCCGAGGAGATTGTAGCAGAGCTCGAACTCCCAGTTCCTCTTTTCCTTCTCCTTTTTAAAAATGGGTTATGGATCCAGTTTATTTTCCTCCTTGTCATTCAGGTGGTGTTTCCTGGCAGCGGGTTCTGAGTCTCCCAGACAAGGCATACACACAAGTGCCAAGCGAGACTGGCCCAAGCTTGATGCACAGCAGCAGACGCAGTCTTATGAGTTCAACCAGTTCAAATCAGATCCTTCCTGAGCAGACGTAGAACCGTGGTCTTCACAGGATGGGCTTTCCAAGACAGCCTTAGGCCAACAGCTACAATTTGGCACCTGCTGCAAGTGAAAGTGAAAGTCTCCCCCAGGTGAAAGTGGCAATATCCGACTTTAAAAAGGGCATCATATATTCATTGTACATCACTAGGAGCTCTCTTGACAGATATTGTCAGGTTAGACATATGAGACTGATTGCTAATGCAATTTTTCAGGCCTGAAAAATTTCCCAACATTTCCGAGTTGCCAAACAAATCTCTTAGAATCATAATGGCTCCACAGGGGCAGAGGTGCCTGATAGGTTATTTTCTGCCAATTCCCCAAGTAAAATCCTGCTGTTAAGCAAATCATTTTGGCTGGGTACCTAAATATCCATTCCCGATCATTCTGCGTCCTTGTTACCGAAGCTAGAAAAACTTAATTCTAATTCTTCCAGGCTTCCTTGAAGTTTGGGTGGCCA
Organism: Mustela lutreola; assembly: GCF_030435805.1. Lineage (NCBI taxonomy): Eukaryota > Metazoa > Chordata > Mammalia > Carnivora > Mustelidae > Mustela > Mustela lutreola. Next base: position 120,935,390 of record NC_081308.1, on the reverse strand, counting down.
TATAACACGATTCTAGCCACAGTTACAAGCTTCAGTTTGCTAGACGTCCTGCGGAAATTTTCACTTTCCTGAGAACAGACCATCTCTTTTCCCCTCTTAACTTCCTTGAGGGAGCACACACATGATGCCTGGAGCCATGGTGGCCATCTTGTGACTCTGCGGCAAAAGCATGAGGGTGAAAGCCAGCACAGTCACAATGATGAATAATGAAGATAGAGCCTGGGCTCCAAGGACGATGTGGAGCCTCTGAACCAAAACCAGCACCTGCCTGTCTTGAGACCTCTTTTTATATTCGAGAAAAAAAATGTATTAGTACACTTTCTGTTACTGACAGCCAATGCACTCCTAACCTATAATCCTTGCCTGGCTCCCTGCGCCCTGGGGATAAGGTCCACACTCCTTAACATGATAAATAAGACCCCACATGATCTAGCCCCTACCCATCTCCCATGCTCTGCCTCTCCCACATTTGCCTTTGCATTTAGGAGCTGATAATCCAAAACTGCTTCTGTTGCCCTGAGTCCGCTGCACTGTCTCCTGCCTCCTAGCTTCATGCTGACAGGATACAGACGAGCACTGTCCTCCTCATCTGTGGGTCCCTCAAATGTAGCACAGCAACACACAGCAGAGCAAGTACACTAAAATGCTATTACCTGACTCTGTTTTGATAACTAAATAATGACTTAATGGCACTTGTACATTTTCAGTGTCATTTCACATTCTCAAGGAAGTGTGCTAGGCTGATGTACTGACATCAAAAGGTCTCTAGACATGATGTTAATTTAATCAAAGAAATCTCAGAAGGATGCACCTAGTATGATCCATCAATGTGAAAAACAAAACTCAGTAAAACTATGCCTATCTGTGTGTCTGTGTGTGTATAACAGAGCCGCAGGTACGGATGCAGATACGTAGGCGTTCAGTACAAGCAGCAAAGGAGCCTTGGAGATAGAGAAACTGCAGTGTTAACATGGTACTTCTCAGGAGGGGCAAGGCCTGAAGCTTTCTACTTCTTTTTTTTTTTTAATTTTATTTATTTATTTGACAGAGAGAGATCACAAGTGGGCAGAGAGGCAGGCAGAGAGAGAGGAAGGGAAGCAGACTGCTGAGCAGAGAGCCCGATGCGGGGCTCGATCCCAGGACCCTGAGACCACTACTTCTTATTCTCTATGAATCTTTCTGGTCTGAATTTTTACAGCACAAATGTATTCACATGTAACTCGTGAAGTTATAAGACATAAAACTCAAAAGCCAGGAAGAAGAAGGAGAAAAAAATATGGGAGATGGGATCTGAGATTTAGTTTCAAGTCCCAGCTCTGCCAGCAACCAGCTGCGTGGCCTTGAGTGACATACTTTACCTCTCTGAGCCTCTGTTTCTCATCTCTGAAATGGTGATTCATTCATTTGACCTTTCATTTACTCAAGAAACATTTGTTGAGCACCTGCTTAAGTATTAAGCAATGTTCCAGATGCCAAGGATGCAATGGTGAGCACATAAACCCCCATCCTCGCAGAGTCAACAATTCGGCGGGGCAGATAGACAACAATCAAATAGACATATTGGTGTAAAATTATATGAGCAGAAGTGCCAGAAAGGGCAAATGTGATGTCATCAAGATCAGAGGAGACTGGGCCGTGGAGTAGGTAGTGACTAAGCAAGAGAGGTCTGCTTGAGACAGGTGAAGAAGGACATTACAAGAAGGAGGAGAAGCATGTTGAAAGATCTTTTCATGGCAAGAACAAGCCTTGTTTAAGATTCTCAAATAAAGCTAGCATGGTTGGTGTGTGTTTGTGTGTGGGAAGCAATACTGGTGGAAAACGGGGTCATGACTTTGGTCTTCGTCCTACCAATAAAAGCCATCCAATGCCGTGGGAAGCTTTAAGCAAGATCAATACATTATGAGATTAGAATTTTATTACTTATTTATTTGTTTAAACAAAATTTTTAAAGTAGGCTCCATGCCCAGCGTGGAGCCCGACACAGGGCTTGAACTCATGACCCTAAGATGGAGACCTGAGGTGAAATCAAGAGTTGGATGCTTAACAAATGGAGCCACACAGGCACCCCCAGATCTGAGTTTTTAAAAAGTCATTCTGGTTGCTGGGGGGACAATGAATTAGGTGGGAGCCAGAGTAGAAGCAGGAGGCCATTGCATTGGTCCAGGTGAGAGATGATGGTGGCTTGGCTCACAGTTGATGGCAATGGAGATGGGGAAATGCACAGCGCCTCCAGCGAAGCACCAGCAGAATCTGGTGTTGGATTGGATATGGTAACCAAGGTATGGGGAGGGAGAAAGTGTGGAGTCAGGGGCTGATGTCTCTGTTTCTGGCTTGACTAACCAGATAGATAGTGGGACCATTTCTTGAGATTGAGATCACTGGAAAAGGATTCGGTCTTAGAGGGGGAGAATGGGGGACTGGGTTTGAAACATGCTGACTTGGAAGTGTTCTAGAGGCCTCTCTTACCTCCCTCCCTCCTCCACTTCCTTTACCCAAGTACTACATCAATGAGGCCTTCTGTCTCCACCCTACCTAAAATGTCAACACTCCTCCAACATTTCATATTCTCTTCTCTGCTTTTTTACCTTAACTCTTCTTACTACCTAGATATTTTCCATATTTTCTCACTTGTGCTGGTCTCACCAGGATATAAGCTCCACAAGGAAGGGATTTCTGTCTATTTTATATATTATTATAGTCTTCAGCATCTAGAACCGTGCTGAGTATACAGTAGGTGCTCAATAAATACTTGCCAAACGCATGCGCGAGTAAATAAGAAATCAAGTAGACAATTGGAAATACTGGTCTGGCATGCTCAGAGAAGTCTGGGCTGGATCAAAGCATTTGTCATCCACCTGAGGATCAATACTAACTAGCTGTGGGTATTAATGAGATCACACAGGGAGAAGGAATGAAGTGAGAAAAGGGAGCACAATAGGGCCCCCCTTAGAGGATTATTATGAGGATTAAGTAAGATCATGAAATTCAAGGATTTAGTCTGGGTACCTGGCACCTGGTAGGTGTTTAAGGCATGTAAGCTCTTTTTTTTTTTTTTTTTAAAAAGATTTTATTTATTTATCAGAGAGAGAGAGGGGGAGAGAGTGAGCACAGGCAGACAGAATGGCAGGCAGAGGCAGAGGGAGAAGCAGGCTCCCTGCTGAGCAAGGAGCCCGATGTGGGACTCGATCCCAGGACGCTGGGATCATGACCTGAGCCGAAGGCAGCTGCTTAACCAACTGAGCCACCCAGGCGTCCCGGCATGTAAGCTCTTATTAGTGTTGTTATTACAGACCCATGGGACTTGAAGAACAGCAGACAGAGTGGGTGGCAGGATGTGGCCTCCTGCACTCTCACCAGTGAGCCCCCTACCTTTGTTAGGTGCGAGTCCAATGAGCCTCAGTTTCCCCACCTGTGTATCAGTGTTGATGGCAACGTTTTCCACCTGAGAGAATGTGCTCGGTGCCAAGTCAACTCCCAATCCCCAGAGCTTTGCCCAATGTCACTGGCACACTGAAAGGGCTCAACAGGTCATTTGTGGGTGGAAAGTGCACTGGGCTTGGAGTCAGAATGAGATCGTGTATCTAAAAACAATATATGATTTATTTATGTTTTACATCATTCCAAAAAAGATTTGGTGTGGCTCACAGAGATGTATCAACTTCAACAGGGGGTAAAACAGAATAGACAACAAAACAAGGCAAAGGCAAAACAAGAATGGAGAAGTAAGAAGGATCAGAAGGGAGAACAGTATGGAAAGTCCATTCCAGGGAGTTGAAGACTAATCACTGTGACCAGTCCCAGCACAGGCCCACTGAGAGAACTCAGGTGGTATTTAAAATGACAGCAGCATCGGCCCCCACCTGCTTCCCCACCAAGGCCCCCTAGGGTTCTCAGCAGAAGCACGGGGTTGCCCCTCCATGTCTGCTCCCTCGCCAGTGGTTCCGTGGGCTGCTCCCAGCAGATCTCAGTGGCTCGTTTTCCTTTCTCATCTCTTCTAGAAGTCTGGAGCCCTCCTTTAACCTGCTCATGGACAATTCACATGATCTCGTTCTAGGGAACGAGGGGCTTATGATGATCTCTCGCCTTAATTATTCCATTAGTTCCACTCATGTAAGACTAGTTTAATTCCAAGTATTCCACTCATGGCCTGAAAAAAAAAAAAGACTTTTCAAACATATACCTGCCCCCACTCAACCCTCAAGTTGAGTTTCCTCAACTCAGGGGGCTGTTTGGTAAGTGTAGGCAATGTATGGGTCTTAAACAGTTAGGGTTATGTATATGTCCTAGATCAGCAGCCTGAATTTTGGAGTATCCCAGGATTGCCCCGGTATCTTCAAGACAATGACTCAAGGTCTGATCAAACTTTATTGAGCACCTACTATGTGTAAGTCACTAAACTAAAGAGAAGTGCAGAGTTTAATAATAGTCCCTGACTTTTAGTTGTTCCTAACTTAGAGTGGGGATTACAGGGCTTTATTAGAAAAATAGTTATAATTTATTGAGTGCTTATTCTACATCAGGTACTATTATATGTAATACCTCATATCATCTTAAAAATAACTCTAGTAAGTAGATATATTGTTATTTCTAGGATACAGAGGATGAAACAGGGCTCAAAGCATTAGTAGATTTACCTAAGGTCACACAGGTGGTATTTCTAAGTCTGGTTTCCTGACGCCCAAGCTTGTGTTTTTAACACCTGGCTACAGGTTATGTCAAGATCTTAACAGGAGTATTAAGTATCCTGGGCATAAAGGGGAAGGAAAAGATCTGGTTTATTGAGGAGGAATTTGACCGTAACCAGTTGATTGGACTATGCCAAAGACAGATGTGGGGAAGAGCATCCCGGAGAATGGGACTCTACCTGGAAAGGCATGTTTGGTGATGCGGATAGAATAGGATGGGGACTAGTCCCCAAATCAGGGCAACGAGGTTGGAAGGGGAGACTGAGGCCAGGCGCGGGGGAGCACGTCATGGGAGCCTGAACGCCCTAAGTTAAGAAGACAGATTCTTACTGCCCTTACCCTCAACAAGGACACTCATTTGGCTCACTGTCTTGCATCGATAGTGTCCCTCCGGGCACCCGGACATATTTAGGTTACTATGACCTGGTTGTCACTTGCTGGTCACCTCTTTCAAGGCCTTTGCCATGGGCCAACTCCTTGATCTCCTCCAGGAACCAGCTAATGCCTTCAGTGGGAAGTAAATGGGTATTGCCACTGGTCCTTCTGGGGGACCCCCCCTCATGCACAGGGCACTCGAACTGCCCGGCCCCCACCTGGTTCCCCTGCTCGAATGCTCCTCCAGGGCAGATCAAGGGGTGCGGTCCTGTCCGTATTCCTAGAGCCCAGCACACTCCACACCTCAATATGCTGTTCTGGAAAGAGGTGGGGGAGGGGTCCTCACTCACCCTGATAACCTCTTTATCACGACTCACAGCGTTCGACAGCGCAGCGTTCGACACAACAATCCTCCCGCCTCTGCACCCTCCGAGTTCTGTGGCTAACAGCATCCACAACAATAAAATCCACTTCAGCCTGATGAGCCGCCCAGGCTTCTATAGAGCTGAAGGAATGCGATTTGGGGAGACACAGCACTCATCCCATCGAGCTCTGGGCGCCAGCTGCACGCAAGGCTGCACAAAACATTAGGACTCTTCACGGCTGCCCCCCTGCCACCGTTGCCCAGCTGGCTCGTGTCGTACGTCCCGGCCTTGCCATCTCCTTTATTTCGCACTCTCTGCCAGGCGGCCAAGTGTTTCTTGCTGCACAGCGGCTGCTCGAGGGGCGGTGGGCAGGCGGGGACACGGCTTCCCTCCCACACTTGTTCCAGCCACACAAAGAGAATCGGGGCTGACTCACTCCTCACCTTCCTTGCCTGGCTCTCCACTGCCTAGAAACAAGACCCAGGAAAATGCGGCTGGAGTTAGAGTAGGGTTTATTCTCCATCCTGAGGGGCGCGGCGCAGGGGTTTGGTACAAATAGGACACGAGGTGACTAGGACACAAACCCAGTGCCTCCTAGATATCAGCAGGCCATTTGCTCCTCGAGTCCTCATGGTGAATTTGCCGGGTCCAAACGATTCTCCCCACTTTAGACAGAAGGAAATAAAGGTTGGAATCAGGATAAGGCATCGGTCAGTAAGGCGGGAATGCGGATCTGCCCCCAAGTTACCCAACTCCAGAAGCGTCCTTAACCACCATACACTCCCCTGGCCGAGGGCACACGCGCTCATTTCGCGCTCTGCACCTGACTCCAAGGTACACAGCCCATACTACGAGCTCTGTGCCCCTCTTTCCAACGTGTACCAAGCAAGGAAAATGGTCTACAGGAGACAGTCTCTTCGTCTCTAATTCTCTCCGCGAAGTTATCGCCGACCTTCCTTTCCCACACACCCTCCCCTGTCAATGCACTCATCAAGGTTTGCTTTTCTCCTTGGCCCCAAAGTAGCTGGGCAGCACCGTGGGGTGAAGGGCATGCTCTTATCTTCATGTCATTTAAAAAAAAAAAAAATTTAAATGACCTTTTTCCTCTGATGATTCAAACAATGCACCTCCCTCTTTTTTTTTTTTTTTCCCCTAAAGATTTATTTATTTATTTATTTGACAGACGGAGATCACAAGCAGGCAGAGAGGCAGGCCGAGAGAGAGGAAGGGAAGCAGGCTCCCAGCCGAGCACAGAGCCCGATGCGGGGCTCGATCCCAGGACCCTGAGACCATGACCCGAGCCGAAAGCAGAGGCTTTAACCCACTGAGCCATCCAGGCGCCCCAATGCACCTCCCTCTAAAAAGAAAGAAACAAATGGAAAGCTACAGAATTATAAAGAACAAACACAAACATGCTGGCAAAAATGGGATTTACACCATTCATAACATTGTCTTAAATCTTTTTTTAAATATTTGTGCTCCCCACAGAGAGAGCACAAGCACGGAGGAGAGCAGAGGGAGAAGCAGGCTCCTCGCTGAGCAGGGAGCACGATGCGGGGCTCGAACCCAGGACTCTGAGACGATGACCTGAGTCGAAGGCAGATGCTTCACTGACTGAACCACCCAGTTACCCCTTGTAGCCTGCTTTTAAGAAAATAATCACAGCATATCTCATTTATTCTTTACAACCACCCTGTGTTGTGGACAAAATTATCCCCTGCTTAACTCAAAGTAAATCAAGGCCCAGAGAGGTCACGCAGCTACTATCTGGTAGAGCTAGACCTTGCATTAAGATCTGTCTACGCCCAAGACCCATACTCTCCCTATCACATTTTCCTGCTCGTGCAACACGGCTGTGAGCACGTACTACAACGCGGAGACGATGAACACGTCGTGGCGGCAATGCCAGGGCCAACAGGGGGCCAGACCTCCACGCCCTTGGTCGTCAGGCGCCTACTGGATGCCTGGCCCTATTCCAAAGACCGCAGATAGAGCAGTAAGCAAGGCCCTCTCCGCTCGGCAGAGCCTGGTGGGGAAGGCAGGTGATAAACACAGACGTGATGCGCGGCGTGACGACGGGAAGGGAGAAGCGCTGGGAAGCGAGACAGAGTTGGGAAGCCAGAGAGCGGCAGAGGGCCTGCTTGGCTCCTTCCAAGAAGGAAGGCCTCTTTGGGGAGGTGCTACTGGGGCAGCGACCTGAATGAGTGAGGGGAGAAGCTATGTAGCGTGTCCCAGGAGTGGGGTGGCCCAGACCCCAATGCAAAAGCCGGGTTGGCCCGTTTGAGAACAGCAAGGAGACGCAAAAAGAGGACCGATGGTGGCCATGTGGCCGGGGGACCGGGTCAAGAAGAGGGCCCTGCGGGCTCTGGTCAGCCTTCTGAGTTTATTCCAAGTCCAAGCCGGCGCAGGGCTTCGAGCAGAGGAGCGCCGTGAGCTGAATTACCCTCGGGGAAGTCCACGCGAGCTGCTGACTGAAGAGGGGCGCAGCGGACACCGGGACGGGACGCAAGGCGAGGCGTGCGGTGTGCGGGTGACCTGCCAACCGCTTAGGGAAAATCCGAGCCCAGAGTTAACGAATGACGGCGTCTTACAAGGCTGGGTGAGGGAGACGAATCCAGTGCTGCTGCGGGCTCTGCGGAGTCCACAGTGGACTAGGTGGCGGGGGTTGGGGGTATGTGAGGCGACGATCTGTACCATGAGCCCTGCAAGCTGGAGGAAGCTTCCTTTTGCCTGGGGTCTGGCGTGAGGGAAGGCTTCCCCAAGGAGGTTTGGTTTGGGGAGAATCCTGAAAGCCCAACAGGAGGCAGGTGGGAAAGAATGAGGAGGCGGAATGGGGTGCGCATTCCACACAGAGGGACCGTGCAAGCGGAGGCTCTCGGGGACACCGTCTTGGGCTGCTTTCCAGAATCGCCCTTTCCTTAGTTTCGGCCACAGCTGCTCAGAGGTGACTCGAAGCAAACAAATCAAGGCCGCAAGTATTGCCGGGTTTATTTTCGATTTCTGCCCAGAAACTTCAAACATGTTGGAACACTGTAAATTGCAAACAACCGTCTAGCGCAACAGAAGGCCAGCTTTTCCGGTAAAGAGCTAGATGATAAATATCGGAGGCATTGTGGACCAGGTGGTTTCTTTTGCAGGGCTCGACTCTGCCATTAGAGTGGAAAGCAGCCACAGGAAATACATAATGAATGGGTATGGCTGTGGTCCAATAAAACTTTAACTATGAGAGCAGGCAGTGGGCCAGCTTTAGCCCATGGGCTCTGGTTTGCCACCCAGCACTGTGCGAGGGCCTCACCTCCCGGTGCTGTGCTCAGTGCCCCCAACACTTACCCAACAGGTGCCTGCTGACGGGGCTGGTGGCCTAACCTGTAGTCATTCATCCTGGTTGGCAGTTAGCAATCCCTTTTGGAGAGGGCCGATGCCACTAAATCGGCTTTATATATTTACTTATTTATTTATTTAGGTTTCATTTATGTATTTGCAGAGAGAATGCGCACAAGCAGGGGGCAGGGTGGAGAGAGATGGAGAAGCACACTCCCCGCTGAGCAAGCTCCCCCCCCCCCAACCAACCTCCATGCAGGGCTCTATCCCAGGACCCTGGGATCGTGACCAGAGCAGAAGGCAGATGCTTAATGACTGGGCCACCCAGGTGCCCCACTAAATAAGTTTCAGAGCATAAGATGAAAATGCAGGATTTTATGCCAAAGAGGACATTGATGGTTCTAAGGGGAGACAGGGCTGAGGTGCTGGTCCCTGAGAATCATGTCTGAAATAAAGTAACAATTATTATAAGGTAGATAAATCAGAAGATAAAAGGCACAGACTTCTGCTTTTATGTTTAATCTGGAATCCACATCCAGCCCTGACAATGTCTTTCTCTCCGGCCCTATTTTAAATTCAGTGTAATTTCAAATGAATTTCTTCCACTGCACTATTGAAATAGGATCACACCAATAACAACTGCATACCTGTCTACCCATCTCCGTATCTATCATTCATTCTCCAACTATTAAGGAACACAAAAGAAATAAATATTCATACTGCAATGACAATGATTTCAGGGCACTAATCTCTGCAATTCTCAACATGATTATAACAAAACCCTATTCTGACCACAAAAAGGCGGGCTCTGCAAAATTCAGGTCCTGCTCTTGAAACGGACGGTGTTAGCTTCCATACTGGGCTCTGTATTGATTAGTTGCCACAGTTTATTTGTCATTTTCCTTTTAATTTCATCCTAGAGCATCACCCTTGGCGAAATGTCTTGAATGGCATCACTTGATCAGACACGCTGTCACTTCCAACATTTCCAGGGACTTGATGCCCAGAACAACGGATTTGCCTTTTCTCACATTGGTCCTCTTGATGACCAATGGCTTTCTTTGCATTGGAGATATTTTTTCCAGAGTCTTTTCAGGATGCCTCTCCGAGGAAAGGAATTCCTTTTTCTTTTCTTTCTTTCTTTTTTTTTTTTAAAGGAATCTCAAAGAATTCATTTGGGACAGGATGAGAACTTTCCACCAGGACAAATATCCATCACGTTCATCATCACTCTAGCTCTCAGAGCACTTCCTCTGTGCCAGCTCGGCTCTATGGAAATTGACACCTTTTAATTCATTAAATCCCCATCACAGCCCATAAAGCGTTATCTTCATTTGGCTGGGACACGAAGAGGTTATGTGATTTGTCCAAGCTCTCACATCTAGAAAGTGGCTGATTCGGGATCTGAACCCAAGCAGCTGTGCTCGAGTCCATGCACTTCACCCTAAAGCACACAACATAGCCTTTTGGCTGCGTTCTGGAGAGAGTACCTCTTAGTTCTTAATTATTAGCGAAATTTGTGTTAAAAGTAGTATTATTAAATTCCGTGTCATGTCTTAAAGATTTTCACGTAGTCAAACTAACTTTGTTAGGCAAAAAGCAACTTTCCTTTCTACCCTGGTGGGGAAGTACACCATTTCCATAAAATAAGCCCATTTCAAGACACAGTGAAACATTCCATAGCATTCTAGGCCTTATTTCTCATTAAACACTGCTAAGAATTTTCACGTACGTTCTTTCAGTGGATGCACACAGCATATAGAAGAGGTAATGAAGCTGAGTCATTCAACTCAAGCTGAATCAAGCTTGACCATAATCATAAGTCAATAATAACGCCACACTTTTCCTTCTACCTGGGTCTCCTTCCTTGGCCACAGCTAGCTTAGAATGGACAAGGAAGAGTCTTGTTCAAGTGATGGGAATTGACTGATTTTACTACCTTTACAAAAATTACATTGCTAGTAACTCTGGAAAGGATTATAGTTTTAAAGGTGCAAAATTATTCCAAATTACTTAGGAAACCAGTTATTATTTATGCCTCCAGGTGTAAAGAAGATCATGTAGGTTGGCACCTGGTTATCTGTGAGATCACGTTTTGTGTTTTCCAGTAACCGTGAAAAGCCATGTGGCCCATCTGCGTTCTCCATTGCTATCTCTTTTCAAATTTTTATTTATTTGTAATTTTTAATCAAAAAATTAAGATAATTGACATATGACATTATATTAATTTCAGGTGCACGACATAATGATTTGATACATGTACGTATTGCGAAGTGGTCACCGCAAGTCTAGTGAACAGTCGTCACCACACACAGCTGCAATTTTTTCTCTTGTGGTGAGAACTTTGAAGATCTGTTCTCTTGGCAACGTTCAGACATACAATCCAGGATTACTAACGACGGTCACGGTGCTGTACACTAGATCTCCGGAGCTTACTTATTTTATAACTGGAAGTTTGTGCCTTTTGACCCCCTTCACTCCTTTTGCCCCCCACCCTGCTGTGTCCTGCAACCATTGTTCTCTGTGTCTGTGAGTTTTGTTCTGTTCTAGATGCCACAGATAAGTGAGGTATTATAGCATTGGTCTTGCCCTGTCTGACCTATTTCATTCAGCATAATGCCCTCGGTCCATCCATGTTGTCACAAATAGCAGTATCTCCTTCTTCATGGCTGAATCATATTCCATGGTACATAGCACATTTAAAAAATCCATTCATCTGTCATCGGACACTTAGATTGTTTCCATATTCGGCTACTGTAAATAATGCTACAGATGAACATGGCAGTGCAGTTATCTTTTCCAGTTAATGTGTTTGTTTCACTTGGATAAATATCCAAAAGTGAAATTGCTGATCCTGTGGCAGATCTATTTTTAATTTTTTGAGGAGTCTCCATTCTGTTTTCCACAGTGGCTGCACCAGGTTGCATTCCCACCAACAATACATAAGGGCTCCCTTTTTCCCACATCCTTGCCAATGCCTGTTATTTCTTTTTGATAATGGCCATTCTGACAGGTGTGAGGGGATATCTCATTGTGGTTTTGATTTGCATGTCCTTGAGCATGACTGATGCACCTGCTGGCCAGCTACGTATCTTTTTCGGAAAAATGCCTATTCAGATCCTTTGCCCGGTTTAAAATCAGACTATTTGTTTGCTATTGAGTTATATCTTCTGGAGAGAATACAGGGGTATGTATATTTATATATTTTGGAGAGAATACAGGGGTCCTCAATACCTTTACCCACTACAAGGGCTCAGGGAAAGAGTCAGTTCATAAGAACAGAAGGGTTTGGGGATGCCTGGGTGGCCCAGATGGGTAAGCGTCTGTTTTCAGCTCAGGTCAGGATCTCAGGCTTCCAGCTCAGTGGGCAGTCTGATTCTCCCTCTGCCTCTGCCTCTACCTCTCCTGCTTGTGTGCGTGCTCTCTGTCTCTCTGTCTGTCAAATGAATAAATAAAATCCTTTTAAGAAAAGAACAGAAAGTTTTGTAGCACTCCCTAAAGGAAGTGACTTTATTTGAAAGAGTATGTGGAAATTCAAAATTAAGAGTGCTCCAGGAATAACCGAGAGTTTGGTGGTGAGCAAGGAGAAGGAGGCTGGTGGCTCTCTGAGAACAACATGCTAAACCCCAGGCCTATTGTTTACCAGAGATAACCCAGCTAGGAAGAGCCCTCCTGGAGTTAAAACAAACTTCAAAGCTAACTCAGCCTGAATTGAATTGAATCAAACCGTGCAGCAATTTATGCCTCAAGGATTGTTGAAAACAATAGAGAAATCAGCCAGAAATTAGTGTCGACTAACAGAAGGAGGCAGACAGCTTCACAGAGATATCAGGAAGAGAGACAAAGAGAGTCTTGCTAAACCATGGTTATCCCGTGACTCGGCTCATGCCCCGAAGTGTGGCATCTTAGGAGGGACATCAGAGGCTCTGGTTGGATGGCGTGAATTAGATCTCAATAAAGTTATTAGAAAAGTAAGACAAGAGTGAAATCAACACTTTTCTTTTCCTCCCCTCAAATAGGATTTTAAACATGGGCCTGCAACCTTTCTTTTGTGTTTGTGTTTATTCTATTTTCACTTACCACAGAAGCCATAATGTGTGTCCAAAAAAAAAAAAAAAAAAAAGAGAGATTTTGTGACCATTTGGCCCATTTAATCTCCTTCCCAGTGTGCTTTGTGGCAGAGCTACTTAGACACCCGCCACGTCGGAACAGCAAGAACATCAACTGGAGAGACATAGGGCAGATCAAGAGTGTCTGAGGAGGTTTGATTTTTCACTCTCTACCTGGTAGAGGTCTTGGTGCTTGGTCTCAGGCCTGCTTTGATGTCTCTTCTACATCTATTTAAGCTAATTGCATTAGACACACCCCAAATTTAGCTCAGAAACTAAGAGCAACTAGCAAGCTTCATCTCTTTTGCCAGATTTCTTTCTTTGGAAGTCGCTGTTATACCTGAATGATAGAGACCAAATTTGGGGTCAAATTTTGGGTCAAATTTGGTATGCCTAGGGAAACAAACCATAAGAGACTCCTTTTTTTTTTATTAAAGATTTTTATTTATTTGACAGAGATACAAGCAGGCCGAGAGAGAGGAAGGGAAGCAGGCTCCCCGCTGAGCAGAGAGCCCCATGCAGGACTCAATCCCAGGACCCTGAGATCATGACCTGAGCCCAGGGCAGAGGCTTAACCCACTGAGCCACCCAGACGCCCCACCATAAGAGACTCTTATTGCTACAGAACAATGCGAGGGCTGATGCCGGGAGGCCAGTGGGGGATGGGCTAGATGGGGGACGGGGATTAAGGAGGGCACTTGTGGTGAGCGCTGGGTGTTGTATGGAAGTGATGAATCACTGAGTTCTACTCCAGAAACCAATATTGCACTGTCTGTTCACTAAAATTTTTTTAAAAATTTGGCATGTCCAAAATTGAGCTTGTCACCCACCTCCCATCTCCATCACCCCTGCTCCTCCTCTATTTCCCAGATCAGCAGGGCACTGAGCAAAAAAGCTGAGAGTCATCATGGACTCCTCCCCTCTCTTAGCCATGCAACCCCTCAGTCACTGGTCCGTCTAACTCCCAAACAACTCACATCTCTCTGTTGTCTTGTCTTTTCCTCCTGGCCTAGCTCAGGCCCTCAGGTTCTCTTGCATGGACCTTCATAGCCCGGTACCTCCTAGCTTATTCCCCTGCCTTTAGACTTACCCCCATCTGATTTTTTAAAAAATTTATTTGTTTATTTGACAGACAGAGATCACAAGTAGGCAGAGAGGCAGGCAGAGAGAGGGGGGAAGCAGGGTCCCCATTGAGCAGAGAGCCCGATGCAGGGCTTGATCCCAGGACCCTGGGACCATGACCTGAGCCGAAGGCAGAGGCTTTAACCCACTGAGCCCCCCCAGGTGCCCCCCATCTGACATTTTAAACAGAATCAAATCCAAGTTTCTCAGTTCTTTAGCATGGCATAGAAGGTTCTTCATTACCTGACTCAAGTTTATCATCCAAGCTTTGCCCCTTAACACTCCATGCTCAGGCCAATCTCCATGCTCTTGACCATGCTTTTCCCATGCGTTGGACTGACTTTGCCCATATTTTTCAAGCAGCTAAATCTCGATCATTCCTTCAGAACCAGCTCAGGAGTTAAGTCCCTGGGTAGCATTCCCTGACCTCCTGGTTGCATTCATTCCTCCAGCTCTTTACACACGAGTTCGCCTCTGTACTGTACCGAAAGTCTTCATCTCCTTGAGGCTTTCCCTGTTAGACCGCGAACTCCTTAAAAAGGTGGTCTACATCTTATTTTTCCTTGTATCTCTACTTCCTCGCACAGGACTTGGCCCAGAGGGTGCACTTACCATGTGTGCTGCAAGAGTGACTCCCAAGTTGTCGCTCAGTCAACATGTATCAACTTTAAACTTCCTGGTTCTGTTTTAAGAATGTATTTTTAAGTAATCTCTACACCCAACGGGAGGCTCAAATTTACAACTCCGAGATCACGAGTCATGTGCTCTACGGACTGAGCCAGCCAGGCGCCCTGAATTTCCTGACTCTTGACCCTTAATAATACAGCTGATAGTTGGTTAGCACACCTCCTCTGTGCTCCCATGGTGCTCCCCTACCACTGGGATCACCACCGTTTACTTTTGTGCGGCATTTTCTTGTTTATTTACTTTTCGGGCTCTTCACGAAGTGGTATCAGCTCCTGGAAACGAGGGCCTGGGTCTTGTCTCGCTTGCCTGCTGAATCGTTGGTGCAGAGCTGACACAGTATGCATGGCAGAAAGGACCCTCTGGGCAGGCAAGCAGATGTGAAAGGAGAGATGGTGCTGGGCATGCCTCATTCTTCTACCCCATTGCACCAACCAGATGGAGTGTGGCGAGACTGGCGGCATCGCTCTAGCAGAAGGCCTCAAGATAGAGGCACAAGCCCAGAGCAATGGAGGATGGCATCGACGGCGATTGCCAGCGAAGCCAGAAGAAAACCGCGGCACGAACTCTCGATACGGTCCAGTTGCTGCCACAGAAAGCCTTTGAAAGGAATTTTCTTCCTCGGCAGCTCCTGAAGAGTTGAGAAGCAAGACAGAATCCAGAGAAAAGTAAGACCGTTCCAGAGGACTGTGTTGAGAATTGGACTAGTCATGGCAGAATGGGCATCAATGGTAACCAATTTAACTTCAAACACAGAATTTTAAAGGAGCATGCCTGTGGTCAAGTAGAGATGAAACCACAGAATCTTGAGAGAGTGTCAGTGTTCAGGTGTCGATAAAGGGTAAAATGCCTCCTCTCCCATGGTCCGTCTTCCACGTCCTCCTCCCTATTAAGGCCACACTTTTCCGCACATGAGCACCAGCAGAACTACAGGTGTCCCTCTAAGAACCAAGAAAAATCAGCTGACCACTCTTCCATGCTACTTGCATGAAGACACAAAGACATACTGAGTATCTGTCAGCGCCGGGGTTATGGGAGTCGGCCCACACAAAGGCAAGCAAACTGTCATCCCTCCCAAACGAGCCAGCAGCAAAGGGAAGTGCTTTTTATTTGATCCGGCCCATGTTCACTGTCAGTTTGAACAAAAGAGGAGAAAAGCTTTGCCAGGGAAGAGACTCCTTTGTAGCTGGACTCCGGAATGTCTGAGTCCATTCGGCAACCCCCATCACTCTGTCACCCACCTCCTAGGCATCCCAACTCTAATATTAATTTCTGAAGTAAAGGTTGTATGAAACTGCTTTTGTTTGGGAAATTTCTTGCAAATCCAGCGATGACCACAGACACTGTAAAGCGGCTGTGAGCCTTAAATCCGGGTTTCGCTCCCTTAGCAGAAGGGAAGGTACGTGGACATTTGCTGAGTGTCCACTGCGCATCAGGCGCTGAGCTACGCGCTTTACATATGCTCTTTCCTTGAACCTTTGAAAGAACCTGTGGAGGTCGGCATTCCAATCCCTGTTTCCAAACAAAGCTTTCTAGGCTCAAGAAGAATAAAATAAGAAGAGTAGAAGTTTCCCCATGGTCACAAGGCCATGAATGGACTGGCCCACAAACCCGCCCCACCATACCTCACTTTTCCTTCCCGGACACTTGAGACCACTGCATCTAGCCATAGGTGATATGCCGCGTCTACACGTCAATATTCAGGAAGATTATCAATTCATGTGGCAACTGTTTTATGATGGCTTTTATGTCCACAATGCAGCTGTGACATGGATTTCCACTAGCCAGAAAAGAGTGCATGTTGTACTACTTTAATCATCACAATGCTTGAAATAAATACTGCCCCTTCCCTCATACCTCAATACAGAGAGACAGCGATGCACCGTTCAGTAAATGACACTGAAGGCCATTTAGGCTTTTACCGAATTCGTTGAACTATACGTCAAACACTGAATGAAGGGACTTACTAGGTGAATACAGTTAAAAAGCATAACTTCCCTGACAGGCTGCTGATGGCAGGTGTGCATAAATTCATGTAGGGTGCTATTAATTTTTAATTTATCATGTGTAGAGTCTGTACCACCAAATGACATTTTGGGGGTCTCTAATTGGGAAGTGTTCCAGGATGAGTATTGGGGGTGGGAGGGATATTCCAAACCCATACCTGTTCAGATAAATGGAGACATCATTAGCAATAAGAAGTAAGTGATCATGGCTTCTCTCGTTTTTCATAAATTACACTAAATAACCATAATGCTGCAATTTAGTGGTCCAAAGTTCATTCTATTCAGCAGGCCATCCATAGTCAACAGTTTAAAGAAAAGAGACCTGCTGAGAAAATAGTGGTCTAATCAGATGCCATAAAATCGAGCTGATGAGATGAGTCCTATTTCTTTTTTTGTAAGGGGATTCTAATGAAGCAATGCTCAGAGGGGATTCATAACTTTGGGCCCCCTGTTTCATTATTCAGGTCAGCTGTACCCAGTTCCAAATGAAGCTACGGAACCATTTTCTGGGTTTTGTGGGTGACTTCTTAAATCCCAGATTCCCAGCTGCCCAATTGTACGTGCTGTCTTGGTTCTTAAGACGGATTTTGAGGAAGCTTTGGGGGAAAAGGCAAATCGAAGAGAAGAGTAATTGAATTCGAACTGAAAGATGGAGTCTCAAACACTAATTCATCAGATGCTGAAAGTGGGAGACAAGAGGGCTTCACCTGTGTACCGCGACACAGCAGCTCGCACAGCGACATCTCCACGGCTCAGGTGGACAAACACGGGCAGGCTCAAGAGGGGAGTGTCCACGGCATATCTAGCACATCTTCCTCTCTGGAAAGAGCCTGAGGAGGAGGGGAAGGCAGCGCGATCATCTATCTAACATCTGACAGGCCCTTCTGCCTCGAGAAATCATCGACCTGTCAAAATATAAGTATCTCCTCCCAGGGGGGTGAAAACAGCCGGTAGTTCCTAAATTTATTCCATTTATACTTTCCCACTGGAATAAAATTTCTCACAGAAATTATTTTTTTAAGATATCTTTTTAAAAAAGATTTTATTTATTCATTTGAGAGGGAGAGAGAGAGCACAAGCAAGGGGAGGGGCAGAGGGAGAAGCAGGCGCCCCACTGAGCAGGGAGCCCAATGCAGGACTCAATCATGACCTGAGCTGAAGGCAGACGCCCAACCGACTGAGTCACCCAGGAGCCCCCTTTTAAAGATTCTATTTATTTATTTATTTATTTGGGAGAGAGAGAGACACTGCTTGAGAGCAAGTGGGGGGTTGAGAAAGAGGGACAAGCAGACTCTGTGCTGAGCACAGAGCCTGTCGTGGGGCACAATCTTACGACTCTGAGATCACGACCTGAGCGGAAATGGAGAGTCTGATGCTCAGTGGACTGAGTCACCCAGGTACTCCTCACGGGAATTATTTTTAAAGCAACTCCAAGTGGTAAGTAGAAAATGCATGTATTTCCTTTTAGCAGCAATGAATAGATCAGGGATGTATTTTGAATGTCCCACCTTCAGCACCGGAAGCCAGACAGGGGAATCAATCAGTAGCTTCTGCCCCTACCACCTGGCTGTGTCTCACTTTCTTAGGGGAGAAACTGAGGCCCTGGAGAGAAAGGAGCTCAAGTCGCTAAGACTGAATGAGGCAATGCACGCAAAGTTCTTAGCAAGGTGCCTGGTATATAATGAGTACTACAATGAGAGCTAATGTTATTAGGACCATTACTATCACCATCACTGTCATTATCATAGGAGGAGGTATATCACTTTTTAATGTCCTTCTTAATATTTATTTTTATTTATTTCTATTTTGTTTTATTGTGGAAAGAACACTTAACATGCTACTTTTAACAAACGTAAGCATACAACACATTATTGATGACTATAGGTCCAATGTTGTAGAGCACGACTCTAGAATTTATTCCTCTTGTTTGACTGAAACTTCAAGCCCATTGGTTGGTAACTCCCCGCTTCTCCTCCCCGAGGCCCCAGCAACCACTATTCCGCTCTTTGGTTCTATGATCCTATTCTAGGTACTCCATGCAGTCATGCAGTATTTGTCTTTCTGTGACTGGCTCGTATCACTTTGTATAATGTCCTCCAAGTTCATCCATGTTATAGAATATTGCAGAATTTCCGGCTTTTTTAGAGAGCTGAATAGTATTCATTATACATCTGTACAACAGTTCCTCTATCCGCCCACTGATCAGTGGACATTTAGAATGTTTCCACATCTAGGTTACTGTGAATGGTGCCGCCATGAACACAGGAGGGCCAATATCTTTTCGATCTACTGATTTTAATTCTTTTGGACAAATATCCAGAAGTGTGATTGCTGGATCATAGGGAAGTTCTATTTTTACTTTTTTTGAGAAACCCCCATATTGTAGCAGTTGCATCATTTTGTCTTCCCATCAACAGTGCCCAAAGGTTCCAATTTCTCCACATTCTTGCCAACATGCGTTGTCTTTTGTTGTTTTGATAAGGGTCATCCTCATGGGTGTGAGGTGATGTCTCATTGTGGCTTTGATTTGTAATCCCCAGATTACAAACGCACAGCACTTCTTATATACCTGTTGGCCATTTGTATGGTCTTCTTTAGAGAAATTTCTATTCGAGTCCTAGCCCATTTTTAATTGGGTTGTCAGTGTTTTGTTCTGTTTGTTGTTGTCGTCGTTTTAACTACTGACTTAGTATATTTTGGAGGTTAATCTTGTATCACATATATGGTTTGGAAATATTTTGTTCTTTTCCAGAGACTGCTTTTTCTCTCTGATGATTGTTTCCTTTCCCATGTAGAAGCTTTCGGGTTTGATGAAATCCCACTTATGTGTTATGTTGTTGACTGTGACTGTGCTTTTGGGGTCATATCCATGAAATCATTGGCAAGACCAATGTCATGAAGTTTTCCCCTATGCTTTCTTCAAGAAGTTTTATAGTTTCAGGTCTCATATTTAAGTCTTTAATCCCTGCATATATAGTCAACTGGCAAGGGTGCTAACAATAAACAATGGAGAAGGAACTGTCCCGTTGACAAGTGGTGTTGGGGAAACCGAGAATTTACATTCAAAAGAATTTTCATTGGACTTTTATCTTTTTTGATTTGTTTTTTGACCCAATGACTGTTTAAGAGGTATATCACTTTAAATTTGTTGAAAGTTATATGAGATTTTTGTTTTTTAAGATCACAGTGACACTTTATGTGGCTGGTATGAGTTCACCAAAGTGAGATCAGCTTGTCTTGCCAGGCAAAATCCTTTCAATACAGCTTGATCCACCTTAACTAAACAGTAAAGCAAGTGACTAGTGAGCCATAGTTCAAATAAAGCAGATTTCTCTTCTGGATATCACATGGCTTAGAAACTAGGAATCAGGGGTAGCCCGTCTCTGGCCTCATTCATTAGTTCAGCAAACACTGGCTGAACACCCACTCACAATTGCCGGGCCCACTGTTGGATGCTGGGGGGAGAGATGTGCAAAACAGAAGCCCTGCCTTCGTGTAGTTTACAGTCCGGTGGAGGGGGAGTGAGGGGAAGGGGAGGAAGCAGACATTGAACTTAACCTACCAGAAGGTTGCATGCTTGAAACAATGTGCATGACCCTGAAATGAATATATCAAAAGGAAATCTCCCAAAAGAAATAACAGGAAAGCTTTCGGTCTGTCACTTCTAGATCCTGAGCCCTGGTGCCTATGCTTAATTATTTGCTTATCACTGAAGCTGCTCCTCAGTCTGACTTCTTCACCCAGAGGAGGAGGCAAAAGCGTGGAAAGAAACTCAGGGAGACCACTCCCACCTTTCCATGGCCCCATCTAAGGGTGAAGTTAAACACAGGGCACTTGTGAAACCCTTCTCCAAGTCTGTGCGAGTGAAGGAGACGCTACACTGCCCTCACTGGTGACATGCTCTGGCCAGTCACCCTTTCAGCACGTTTTTATTGAGCCCCTACTAGATCCCAGGAGATACACCATGGTCCCAGCTCTCACAGAGCTCACATTCTAGTGGTTGCCCCTGTATGACCAGCCAATGGTGGTGCTCTCGTGCTTTGTGGACCATGCCACGCACAGTGGCTCATTTATGCACTTAAAGATAAGAGAGAGCTAAATACAGATCGGGGTAGACTGGAGGTGTACGCCAGGCAGAGAGAACAGCAAACGCAAAGACCCGGAGACAAAAACGAGCTTGGAGTGCATGAGTGGCAGAGGAAAGGTCAGTGGGGTCAAAGCCTAGTGAGTGAGAGAAAGATCAATAGCACAGAAGGCTGGAAAGGTTCTGGCTTATGTTCGTGGATACGCAGTAGTACCATTGACGGGGTTAGGGACCATGGGCGGAAGAGGTTACTAAAAACTGCCACAGCTCCCTCCTCACTGCGTCATTTTACCACACGACCCTCCAAAGACTGAGGTCATTAAGGCCATTCTCAACTAACAAGCAAGCTTTCAAAGTCCGTTTGTGAATCAGCTGTTTAGAACCCAGAGTTTGCTGTCCGGTAAGGTAGTGCTATATGAAGCCAGCAGATGGGCTTTTGTATTAGAAGTTTAATTTTCTTGGACCCACACGTGTGGCTGGAGTAAAGCCAGACAAAGTGTCATCCTTGGAGAGGCTCTGTCAATGTCAAGGCCCTAAAACAGCCATTGACATCCAACTGCTGCCTGAACTCGGTTAGTGCTCACCAAATATCAATGAGCTCCCCACATTCTGCAGACCCCTTCTAGTTGGGCAAAACCACGTGATTCGTTCAGGCCAATGGACCATGAGCAGAAGTGATAGGAGTCAATCCTAGGCCAGAACACTTAATCACTATCAAAGAACTCTCTTTCTAGGTGACCGCCGAAGAGGTTATGTGTTCCTGATAGTGTAGCTACGTAGGACGCGTAGGACGTCCTAGTGTAGTACGGAAGAGGCACTTTCAGTCCAGGTCTCTGAGTGGATGATGTGGTGCAAAGCCACACTGACCCACGTAAGACAGGTAGAGTGGAGCAGAGCGGAACGTGTGTCCCTTAAACCACTGAAATGGTAGGTAGCTCCCACCATGCAAGTTAGCCTATCTGGACTGGGACAGTGGTTGTCTCCCTCTGGGCTCTCTCCCACACACCACGCTCTAGTTGGAGGAGGAGTCAAACTGGCCACACATATTGCACTCCCTTCAGATACCTGGTGAGGCTCGCCCGCCTACTGGCTTCCTCCACGGGCTAGTGTTTGCTCCCACTTCCTCCACTCCCCGGCCACTCAGAGGCATCAGCTCTAGATGGCTTACTTCCGCAGCTGGCTGGAACACAACGTCTCTGGCCCTATGCTGTCATCTCTCACCCACTTTCTCTGTCACAGATACGTGACCTGACTTTTTTGGTAGGAGAAGCAAAGGCCAATGGCTGTATTTTTTCTTTCCCTCTAGTTCACCATCACACCTTGCACTTAGTAATTTCGCAATAATGTTTGCTGCCCTGAGACGTTTCTGTCTGAAGAGCAACCATTCGAATCCTTTCCCTTTTCCGTGAACACCAAACCATTTCAATTTGCTTTTTAAAAAAGTTTATTTATTTATTTAAAGGACTCTTTACACTCAGCGTGGGACTAGAACTCATGACCCCAAGGTCAAGAGTCACAGGCTCTTCCAACTGAGCAGGCCAGGCTCCCTCATTTCACTCTGCTGTACCTTTCTTCCATCAACCCTAGAAATACCAAAACATTGTGACATGGAGGTACTGAGATTTCAAAATGGATAATGCTTTTCTTCTTCCTTGGAGACTCATCAGGACCACAGAGACAATCGAGTAACAAGTAACAGCTACAAGAGCTCCTCAGAGAAGGCTCCAGATACAAGGTGGGGTTTTCATTAATAGTTTCCATGTCATTTGCTCTCCCCACATATTAAAATGCTGCTGGTTCTAATTACTCATGTCATCCTTGTTATTGGCTTTATGTTTCTCTGTCCTCATAGACAAGGCAGGTCTAGATATTATCACAAGTGATAGGCCAAGAAAATTTGATTTATTTTTATTAGATATCATTTGTAGAACAATTCCTGGTTTTTATAACGTCCTTCCAAGTAGGGTGCTAAGTACTTGACAAGACCTGAGCAGTTGAAGTGTTTTAAGTTGAATTTCACATTCCTTCAGGAAGCAATGTTTTAATACCAAGTCCAGCAAACTATATGACCCATGGGCTGAATCCTGCCCCCTGGTCACCTGTTTTTTTAAATAAAGTTTTATCAGAATACAGCCATGCCCGTTTTTAAAAACATAATGTCTACAGCTGCTTTCATGCAACAATGATGGCAGTTAGGTTCAAACAACTGAAAGAGTTTCCATGTATCAAATGCCCAATATTTGCCATGGCTGTCATGTTCACTATGTCACACAATCCACATGGTCCCTCTCATGTAATAATAGCTGGCATTTATTGTGCTAATCAGAGTTTTGTTCCTAGTCTGGTGCCCATAAATTTGGATTGGAAAAGATTACAACTTAATTTCCATTAATTTCTAACTGGAAGCAATCATTCATTTAATTATGAATGTAGGTAACAAATCAAAGTCATATTAGCAATACCTGTAACTTTATTATCAGTAGAAATATCACAGATCCTTTAAAAAAAAAGAGCAGCTATTTATTTATTTGTTTATTTATTAGAGGTGGGGGAGGGGCAGAGAGAGAATCTTAAGCAGGCTCTAGGCCCAGCACAGATCCCTCCACCGGGCTCGATCTCACGGCCCTGAGATCATGACCCCAGCTGAAATCAAAAGTCAGATGCTTAACTGACTGTGCCACCCAGGTACCCCATCACAGATTTTTTTAAAAAAAATATTTATTTATCTTAGAGAGTCAGAAAGAGGGAGAGAACAGGAAGGGGTAGGGGGAGAGAGAGAGACTCTCCAGCAGACTCCCCTCTGAGCAGGGAGCCTGATGGTGGGGATGGGGCTCAATCCCATGATCCTGAGACCATGACCTGAGCAGAAATTAAGAGTCACAGGCTTAACCAACTGAGCCACCCAGGCACCCACGGATATTTTTACAGTACAGTGCAGTCACTGCAATGTCACAATACCATTTTGTTCATTATTGCTTTGAAATAATGGAAGATACTAGGCTGTTAAATCTTGTTATTTATTTAATGCACTCTTAAGGAAGCATGTATACCCCAAATTTGTTTTTAAAATACACTGATACCAGGGATCAGTTGGTTAAGCGTCTGCCTTCAACACAGGTCCTGATCTCAGGGTCCTGGGATGGAGTCCAGCCAGCGTCAGGCTCCCTGCTCCTCGGGGAGTCTGCGTCTCTCTCTGTTCTCTCTCTCTCTCTCTCTCTTGACCTCACTCTTGCTCTCTGTCAAATAAATAAATACACTGGTACCTTTATTTGAAATAAATATTTTAAAAATACAAAATAAAAATACACTGATAATTTAAAAAATAAAATATGGTCCATATATACAATGGAATATTATGCCTCCATCAGAAAGGACGAATACCCAACTTTTGTATCAACATGGACGGGACTGGAGGAGATGATGCTGAGTGAAATAAGTCAAGCAGAGAGAGTCAATTACCATTTGGTTTCACTTCTTGTGGAGCATGAGGAACAACACGGAGGACATTGGGAGTTGGAGAGAAGTGAGTTGGGAGAAATCGGAGGGGGAGAGGAACCATGAGAGACTGTGGACTCTGAGAAACAAACTGAGGATTTGGAAGGGGAGAGGGATGGGGGTTGGGTGAGCCTGGTGGTGGGTATTGTGGAGGGCACTTATCGCATGGAGCACTGGGTGTGGTGCATAAACAATGAATCTTGGAACACAGAAAAAATAAAATAAAATAAAACACACGATTATCTTTATTTCATCATAACTAATTTCCCCTTTGTAATCTAAAGTATTGTATTTATGCATTTAAAAGTATTATTCTGAAAAGAGGTCCAGAGGCTTTGACTGCCAAAAGAAGCCATGCACAAAAAAAAAAAAAACGGTAAGAAGCTCTATGCTGAGTGCATTAATTCGCTAAATACTCACAAGCACCCTGGGTGATGGGTACTGCGACCAGCCCCTGACCACCCGCTCTTTACACGAGACTACAATGGGGGAAAAGAAATTGATTAAATTGCCCAAGATCACACGGTTAATAGTGGAGCTGAGATTTAAATCCAGACAGTCTGAGCTCAGAGACCATGCTTTTCTTAGTCAATATTCTATACTGTGCTACCTTTATTGTAAGTGTCATTATCCTTACTTTATAGGTGAGAAAACCGATCCTTTTTATAAAGGAGGACGGTGGCAGCTGTTGTGAGTAGTAAAAAGGAACGAACATTTCTTGAGCACCTACCGTGCCAGGCTCTTTCATACACATCTTATTTTAGCTTCTTAACAGCCCTCAGCATTTGGGCTGATGAGTGAACTGAGACCTGACGCAGGATGAGCAACTTATCCAAGGCCACACCCACTCCCCCCCCCCCCCCCCCCGCTACCTAATTAGTATGTAAATTACCTCGTGCAATCCTGAGGTCTTATTTCATTCATGGGTGTTTCAGTAAAGGAAAAATATCGCAAGGAAATGTTCATGCCCTCTTTCCTACTAAAGCCAAAAAAAGTGTTCCTCAAAACAGATGGGCTACATCAGTGTGGATTTGCATGGTGCATTTTTATGAAAAATATTTCATGTGAGGTTAAAGAATTTCACAAAACCACATGTAAGCATTAAATTTAAAAATAAAGTAGTAGATTGATACTCATCACTGTGATGAATGTTTCCAGTGAAAATATAATCCTGGCAATGGATACTTGGAAGCAACACACACACACGTACATACAATCAAAAAACCTGACATCAACATAAAGATTTTTTTTAAGGGAATTGCTATAAATTATGGTGCAAAACTGTTTCAAGGATTTCATGTAAAATGGTTAAACATCAAAAGTATGTTTTTGCTCTGTTACTTGGCCTGATTCCCTCAGTAAACTCGAAATCAGGGCAAAGCTTGAAGTATTTTTTATCAGCTCCGATTTACAAGTCAGGGAAGGAGCTGACTCTTTCTGGGAAACTCTTTCTGGGTAAGAGCCGCTTTGCTTAGATCTAAACTGCTTATACTCACAAATCACAGTGTCGTTCAGACAGGGCCTAAGCTTTTCCTTGGCAATGATGCTAAAGTCAGCCCTAGGAGAATGCAGAAACCCCACCCCCAGAAAGCCGGTTCATTAGCAGCCTGCGGGTTTCTGCTAGGAGAGCTTCGTTTCCCAAGGCTCTCAGTGGTCACAAACCACGTTTCTAATGCAACTAAAAGATTCCTCTTCACGGACACTTCATGATGCCGAGTGTGTCATTACGACAGAAACAAACAAAACCTTGTGTCTTCAGAAAGGAAATCTGGGACCTTATAGTCCAGAAATGAACACAACGGAATGAAATGAAATGGCCCGTATTTGAAGAAGCGCTTCAGGATTCTATGGGGCGGCGGGTAAGGATTTGCATTTGGCAGATTTCAGTCCTGGTTGCGCAACACTTAGCCCCTCTGAACCTCTGCTATTTCGTTCGTTCAGCGGCGCTGGATTCCAGCAGCACCAGACCCAGCCACTTATCCGTTCCATCCTGTGCGCCAGGTCCTGTGTTAAGGACGGGGTGATCGTGCTCCACAGTGCGCGTGGCCCGCGCGCGTGAGAAGAGTTGGTACCGGTAATGTGTGCGCGATCACCATCATTAACTTCATCGGCATCTCATCTACATCTTAGCGTCTCTGAAGCCTGTCCCTCTTCAGTCTGTTCCGTTTGCTCTATTTCTAGTACGAACATTGTTGATGTTTTCTCTAACTATATAAAAGATTTGTGACCATGTTCAATGATCTGGAAAACACGAGATGGTACACATAGAAAAATAAAACATCCGTAATCATGTTCACATGAGACAATGCTACACAGTCAGACTCGTTAGGCAAGAGCGAAGGGAACAGACACCCATCTGGCTGAACCACACGTCTCTGCCTGCATCCTTCCCTCCGTCCATCCAATCTGTCCCCCCTCCAACCAGCAAACGGGCAGACACTGTGAGGATGCTGAGTCTGAGAGGAGCGCGCCAAGGCGGGGACCCCAGGCGTCTGTGCTTGCCCCCCTCCGCCCCCGACCCACAGGATGCAGGGGTGGGGGGGGGTGGTGCCGGGGAGGGCCCCGGAGAAGGCACCGCCACTCCCCTCCACCTCGTGCGGCAGAGGAAGAGAGAACGTCTCCGCGGTGGCCGAACCCGCGGCTGGTCCGCTCCGCGCAGAAACCGGGGAGTCGGTCCTACCCCGGCCCTTCGGTTCGAGGGCACGACATCTGGAGGGCCCTGGCTCAGGCCGGGAGATCCCCTCTTTTCCAAGAAAAGCGCCTAATCTGCGGCCGCCGGCCCCCGCGGACCCCCGCGGACGCCCGCCCTCCCCTCCCGTGCCTCCTCCCCCTTGGCAGCCTCTCGCTCGCTCGCTCGGGACTGGATCAATGCAGCGGAGTGCTCTTTGCTAGGCCTCCGTGCCCTGTGATCGCCCAGCCCGGGGCTTTACGGGGATGAGCGTATCAATTCAGGCCCACTGAACTGTATTTCCCCGGCCCCGGGCCCGCCCCCGGCCTTTGTGCCGCGCCCGGCCCGCCCCCTTTGCTCACTCTCCCTTCATGCTTTGTTTGGCAAACACAAAACGCCCGGCCCAGCGGCGGGCCCTTTTCAAGCTCCGCGGCCAGCACTTGAAAACGCCGCGAGGCTCGGGTACCTGGGAACACCTCCGGGGGCCCGGCCGAGTGGACGCCGGGCCGCCCGTGCCCCCGCCGGGCGCGCCGGAGGGTCGGGCGGCGCCCCCCGAGACCGCCCGGGCCGGAGTTGGGGGCCGCGCGGCGCGGGCTTCCCCGCCGAGCCACCCCGGATGCCCCGGGCATCGCAACTGCTTCCAAGCACCGGCATTCCCTTTGAAAATCCGGGGCGCTTCGGGGGGGGGCCCCCTGGCCTCGCCTTTGTGTTTTAAATGGCCCAGAAGTTCACTTGACACAGAATTTAGAAGCCTGAGAACCGGTTTGGGGGATGCACCGGGAGCTCTAACTTCAACTGCCCGCGCTGGCCACCGAGGGCTGCAAAGGCTCGCTCTAGCTCAAGTGTAATTAATAATAATAGTAGTAATGATGATGATGATGATGACGATGATGTAACATAGGTGGTAACGGCGGCTCCTGCTCCCCGAGCGCTCTGTGCCAGGTCACGCTGAGCGCTTTACAGCCCGGATCACATTTACCTTAATTTACTACAACCTGGTGATGTGATTAGCGTCCCTTGCGCTAACACGGAAGCCAAGGATCAGAGGGGCTGAAGAGCTTGCTCCTAACCCCTACCACGTAATTCCTCAGTTTAATGTTCTCTTTACTCAAGGAGTGGAATCTCGCTCCTAACAAGAAACGATCCCCCCCACCCGGCCGCCCTCCCCGTCCCTGAGCAAGCAATGATCTGTCGTGCTTTGGCAAGCTGTCTTCATAGCCTGAGTTGAAGAAACCTTTTAGTTGTTGTCCTATAATAATTATGATTAGGGTCTCCACACTTTGTTGAGGGTTCATGGTGTGCCAGGTGCTTAACTACGTGATTAAATGCATCCTGCCATTGGATCCTTACAACCATCCTCTGGGATGGGTTCTTTT
Organism: Mustela lutreola; assembly: GCF_030435805.1. Classification (NCBI taxonomy): domain Eukaryota; kingdom Metazoa; phylum Chordata; class Mammalia; order Carnivora; family Mustelidae; genus Mustela; species Mustela lutreola. Next base: position 120,907,100 of record NC_081308.1, on the reverse strand, counting down.
TTTTTTTTTTAGATTTTATTTATTTATTTGACAGAGAGAGAGATCACAAGAAGGCAGAGAGGTAGGCAGAGAGAGGGGGGAAGCAGGCTCCCTGCTGAGCAGAGAGCCCCATATGGGGCTAGATCCCAGGACCCTGAGATCAGGACATGAGCTGAAGGCAGAAGCTTAACCCACTGAGCCACCCAGGCACCCCTCTGGGATGGGTTCTGCTACTGTCTCCATCTTACAGGGAGGGTTGGGGGAAATCAGCAGGTTAAAGTAAACTTGTCCAAAGTCACACAGCCAGCAAAAACTCAGCTTGTTCTCCAAACCATGAGACGAGTATTCTAATTGTTTTAACTTCTTTCTTTCTTTCTTTCTTTCTTTCTTTCTTTCTTTCTTTCTTTCTTTCTTAAAGGAAAGAGCACACATGAGAGCAGGGGGAGGGGCAGAAGGAGAGGGAGAGCAGGCCCCACACCCAGTATGGCGCTGGACAGGGCACTCGATCTCACCGCCCTGAGAATTTGACTTGAGACAATATCAAAGGCCCGTCCCTTTAACTGACTAGCCACCCAAGTGCCCCTATGTTTTAATTTCTACAGTGGTTCAAAAACAGGCCTTTTGTTTTCCAAAAATTGCCTTTCTAGCTAACTGACAGTCACTTGTTAAGTCTCTTGGAATTACTTTTTTCCTTGAAAAGACTAACATAACTTCAAGTTGCAGTAGCGCTGAAGGGAAACAGGGAAATGGGGCTCCTTAGCTGGGTCAGTCCGCCCATCGCCAGGTGTCCGCTGAAGGCACAGAGAGTGACCCATGTCAGCTCAAATGTTTGACAAGTTTCCGTCTCATTTTTGTAGCCAGAGCACAGAACTTCAAGGAGGAAATAGGGAAGCTAGTTTGAGAATGATCTAGCACTGGAAGAGACTCCAGAGATCAGCTGCTCCAACTTTTCCATTGTACAAACGGTGAAACTGAGGCTCAGAGAGGAGTGGGACTTGCTGAAGCTTAAACAGAGGGTGACAGAGTCCCCACTGGGGCTCAGCTGTAGACTCCATGATAGAATTAATGTATCAGTTGTTAATTAATAGAACTAATTCCTGCAGGGATTCACTAGCTATCAACCGGGAGCTTACGGTGTGCCAGGCACACGACTAAGGGAAAGAGTGGTCAACAAGACAAAATTCCTCCCTTCGTGGAACCTCCATTCTAGTGGGAGAGACAGACAATGAAAAAATAAATCAGTATCCAATCACAGCTGCGGTGAGGCCTATGAAAGTCAGAGCCAGTGGTTCTCTAAGAAGCTTTCATGGGAGGATTTAATTCACCCAGGAAGGTCACCACAGGCTTCTGTGAAGAAGCAGTCATTGATTGGTATCTGAAGGATGAGTAGATGACTTGGCAAAGAGGGGATGGAGAGAGCAACCACGTCAAAGGGAATAGCACGTGCCAAGGCCCTGTGGTTGCAGGGGTATGGCAGGTTTCAGGGACTACACACTCAGTTTGGTTGGAGCATAAAGAACAAGAGGAACATGGTATGAGACGGGGCCATCTCACACCATGATGGGGCTGGAGAGGTATGCATGTGGGGCCCCACAATGATGGGCCTGGTAAGTCCGGCTGGCAATGTGAGTCCTTACCCTCTAGTCACTGGGAAGCCAATGAAGAGTTTACTAAGCCAAGGGGTGATGTGGCTTTCTTAAACGATCACTCTGGCTTCAGTGTGGACAACTTATTGGGGAGCATAGTAAATTCTGGGAAACAACTAGTAAGCTATTGTACTTGTCCAAGCAAGAGATAACAAAGTCTTGGACTATGACGATGATACTGGTTTTCTACCAACTGGTTGTTTGACCAGGGGCCGCTCATGGAACTTCTAGGATCCTCAGTTTCTTTATCTGCATATTGTTCCCAACACCATCTGTCTACCTCACGGAGGTGTTATAAGGGTGAGTCAACAGCGCCCTATAGAAAGGCAAGCCATTAACTGGCAATGACAATAGTCCAGGCCTAGTGGTATTCCATCCTAATTAAATATTATCCAGAAGTCTCCATCACCAGGTAATGACAAGGCAGAGCTGTGTCTTTTTTCTGGTTAAGTGTAAATATACAAGAAATGCTGGAATGCGTTTACCAGGAAAAATGTAAACCATTACAGATAAGGCTAAAGTGTCCCCTGACTTTCACCCCAAATCCTGGCTCCTCCTATCTCTTCTTACAGCAGTGTTTAATGACCTTGCTTGCAATTTGGCCTTTAGAAACACGTAATGATGATGCAGACCAGCCCTCTGCATCTGAATGCACCTAGAGGCATAATATTGGGGTCCTCTGGCAACACTTGAAAGAGGGCCCATCTCTCCTGAGGGCACCAACTTTGTAAGGACATCGGTGTTCACGGCTCCCTATAGCCCAGTATGGCCAAAGGTCAGTTGGAGTTCTGTAGGGTTCAATATCTCCCACTTGTACTTTAAAACAAGAAGTGGATTTTTTTCTGTACGTATATTGTACATCACTAAAAAGCTGGCTGTTCTTGCTCTAATGTACAAGTATTCTGTGCCTTAAACTTGATCATGAGATGTGCACGCATGTGGATCCAGCACCCAGGTCAATTTCAAGACACAGAACATTGCCAGCAGCCCAGAAACCCTACTTAGGTCCCCTCTCTGTGACTGTTATCCTATATAAACCACTATCCTGACCTGGAACAGCAAAGATTACTGTTGCTTGTTTTTGAACTTTATACAAATGGAATAGTACAGAATCTACTCTTTTGGGTCTGGGTTCTTCTACTTAACATCAAGCTTGGGAAATTCAGCCATGTTCTTTGCATATAGCAGTGATTCATTCATTCTCGGTGCTGTATAGTGTTCCACTGTGCGAGTATCCCACACGACTTCTCCATCCGACCGTTGGACATCTGGGTTGTTTCTAATCTGGGGCTACTTGGTTCTACTATATTTATTTACTACACCTGAACTGGGGTTTTCAGCTCGAAGCTTCTAGTGACATGAGAAAAACATACCCACACAAACGAAGCTGATCATTTCACCCTCTCCAACTTAAAACCTGCTATTTGCCCCCTCTTGCCTTCCTCAGAATAAAACCTGAACACCTTAGCGTGTCACTCAAGGCCTTGCCCAAGGTATCCCCAAATAAATCTCAAGCCTCCTGTCTTACCACCAAACTCTAGCTACTCACTTCTCGTCACTCCTCAAACCAGACCCTTTCACGACTCTCTGCATGGGTGCATACTTTCCCTGTGATTCAGATCCTTTCTTCTGTACCCAGAAAACTTCCGCTATGTCTTCAAGGTTCACTGCCAATGCCGCCTCCTTTGTGAAGCCTTCAGGTGACACTGTTCTCTAGATTCCCCCTACAAGGGGTTCACCTTATTGATTTGTACATTATTTAACAAACATTGTATTTGGTGATGCCAACCACTATTCTAAGCTCTCTTAAAAAAAAAAAAAAGATTTTGTTTATTTTTCTGAGAGACAGAGTGAGAGAGTGTGCACAAGCGCAGGGGGTGGGGGTGCAGGCAGAGGGAGAAGCAGGCTCCCTGCAGAGAGCAGGGAGCCCCACATGGGACTCCAGCCCAGGACCCTGGGATCATGGCCTGAGCTGAAGGCAGGCACTTCACCGACTGAGCCACCCAGGCGTCTCTATTTTAAGCCCTTTAAAAATATTAGCTCTTTGAATCCTCAAAACAACCCCTATGAGATAGGAAACCGTGAAAACAGTACTCTTGCCATAGGAGGAAACTGAGGCAGAGAGGGCTTAAAAAGAACTTTCTTCCTTATGGTAGGGGGCCATAGGTGTGGAACACGGCAGAACCTGGGACCAAAGCCAGACAGTCCAGCCAGCTGCACCCTGTCCTACCTCGGCTCTCACTGAGGTGGTCGCGACCACCCTGCCCCAGGACGGGTCAGCTGGGGGCCGCCCCAGTCTCCTCCAAGACACTGTCCGTCGTGTGCAAGTTACTGTCTCATTTCTCTTTGGGCCCCGAGAGCCTGACGGCGAGCTCACTACATCAACAATATGGTTGGTGTCACAAAGGGGAGGGCTTCAGAAGAACCTGGGGATTGCGAGGCGTGAAATACAAATGGGTTTACTAAGCGATTAACTCAGGAAGACGTTAGCCCAGGTATAAGGGTGACAGGGATTGAATAAGATCATGGGTGTAAAGTGATCAGCGGAGCGCCTGGCACGTGGCAAGTGCGCGTAAATGTTATTTCACACCACGCAGCTCACATTTAACAAGCAATTACCATGTGCCAAGCGCTACACTAAGTGGTTTATTTAACTAATTTAATCCTCATGTTAAGGCTATAAAGTCAGTACAATTGTCCCCGTCGCATTGGTCAGGGGCTAAGCAGTAAAACAGAGACCACTTCAAGTGTCACGGGCAGGGGGAATTAATAGAAGGAATCGGTGGGTGACGCAGGTGAGGGAAGAGCCGACAGACCCGGAAGGACGAAGCGACCACCTGGATGGCGGCAGTGGCGGGGAACTGAAGGGACCCCGGGAGGCCGGTTTGCTACAGAGCCTGGGGGAGGAGGTGCCCCGCGGAGGCTGGAAGCCCAAGCACCGGCGCTGGGACAGGGGAGGGAGGAGCCTGGTTGAAAGCAGCCCTCCAGGGTCTCCCAGAAACTGCGGGGATGGGGGTGGGGGGGGTGGAGCCTGAGACCCGGGATTTTTAGCGCGAAACCCAGCAATCCTGGACAACCTGGGACAAGTTGGGTGCCCTGGGACCCGGGGGAAGAAGGCAGAAGAAATCTCGCGGCTTCTCCCTTCCTCTTTCCTCCAGCTCGGACCTAGTGGGAGGTCATTCTGGGAAACATCCCGCAGGGGTCAGTCCCCCTGCCATGCGCAGGCAAACAGCTGGGAAGGGGCTCGAGGGGCAAAAGGCCCCGGGCGGCACAGCTGCGTTACAGGTAAAGAAAAGGTAAATAAAGGCAAGGAAAGCCTTTGCAGCCTGGATCCTGGAGTAGCGCTGATCTGCAGGCTTGGGCTTGCGCCCGCTTTGCACCACACAGGGTCCTCTTAGCCCTGGAAGGGCTGTGATTATTCCACGAGCATGTCACCTGTGCCCTCAGCCTCTGGTGCTGCCCATTCCCATCCCACAGGATGTGAAACCCAGTTCTGCGGGGTCTCAGGCTGGCCGGCCCTCGGCACCAGGGCTGCGGGGCACGGGGGTGACGTTCGGTTAGAGAGTTTGTGCCCATGTAAGTTGACTGCATCGCTAAGAGGCCGTTTAGTTCAGCTGGTGTTTTATTTTCCTAGCAAGCCTGTCTTGATGAAGCAGGCAGTGCACTGACCGACTTTCCCGCACAAGCACCTCGTCTTGTCCTGGACCAGCAACAGACACTTCTAGAATGGCTACCAGTCCTTGGGCCATACTTCGGTTAGTGTTGTCTTTGGAGAAGCAAAGAAGTGGAAAGGTAGAGAAGAAAAACCCCAGATCAGGGCTTGAAATCGACTTCTGTGGCTGTGTGGAAATCCCCAAACCCCTCTCCTAGGTCCGTTTCCTCCTCTGTCAAATGTACCAAACCCGGCTGCCCTGTGGGCCACACCCGCCCTGTCACTGTCACTCCACTTCCGCAGGACGTTTCCTTCACTGTCGGGCTGAATCCATGATCGTTTAAGAGAGGGGATTTTATGAAGGGGCACGTGTACCCCAATGTTTATAGCAGCAATGTCCACAATAGCCAAACTGTGGAAAGAGCCTAGATGTCCATCAACAGATGAATGGATCAAGAAGATGTGGTATATATACACAATGGAATACTATGCAGCCATCAAGACGCCCCGAAATCTTGAATTTGCAACGATATGGATGGAACTAGAGGGTATTACGCTGAGTGAAATAAGTCAATCAGAGAAAGACAATTATCTCACTGATACGAGGAACTTGAGAAACAAGACAGAGGATCATAGAGAAAAGGAGGGAAAAATGAAAGAAATTGAAACCAGGGAGGGAGACAAACCGTAAGAGACTCTTCATCTCAGGAAACAAACTGAGGGTTGCTGGAGGGGAGGGGCAGGCGGTGGGAGGGAGGGGGTGGCTGGGGGATGGGCATTGGGGAGGGTTTGTGCTACGGTGAGCGCTGTGAAGTGTGTAGGACTGATGATTCACAGACCTGTACCCCGAAACAAATAATACATAATATGTTCATTAAAAGGGGGGGATTTTATATCCTATACCAGCCATAATACTTGGAGTGGGAAAGCACAGAACTATAGGGACAGGGCCACGCTCAGGAACAGAGGCCACCGAGGAACAGAGAGAGCTCTCAGAAGGGAAAGGCTGGCACCAAATAACCCTCCTGCACTGGTCTTGTGACAAACTCTGTGTGTGTGTGTGTGTGTGTGTGTGTGTGTGTGTGTGTGTGTGTCGGGAGACAGGGTAGGGTTAAGACAATGGAGAGAAGAATGGAGAGAGTGAGGAGTGGGGTGGTTGCCCGAGAGACTTGCCCAAGGGAAGGAGCGGGCAGGTGAGATGACTGAAGGGGACGGGTTCAAAGATCCCTGGGGGGTCCCTAGGTGGGCAGGCCCACCGATAGGAGGATGCCACGTGCAAGCGACAGTGGGCTATGCTGAAGAGTCAGTGGAAGTGGTAAGAAGGGTGTGCCTGCCCAAGCTCACATCCTAGCAGTGACACAGCGTTGGGAGCCAAATTCGCCTGTCTTCCCAGATGTGGACGTGGCTACCGTGGCCTACCTACCTTAGCCAGGAGACTGGGTGAGGGTCAGAGCCGCCCATGGGCACCTGTGTGTTCACTCTCAACAGCTGCCCCCTCCTAAAGAGCAGTTTTGTATTCTTCTGGTCAGAGGCCAGTCCTCCAGCTGCCATCCTGGGAAGGGACAGGGGTCATTAGTGAGGACAGAAGGGGACAAAAGGGACCCTCTTGTGTCTCTAGATCCTGGACCTCCCTAGCTGTTCCACTGGGCATAAACGTCTGTGAGCTCTGTAAACCATGTCTGATGGCCAAGGAGGGCAGCGGGCTGGGCTGGGAAACCAGGATTCTGGCCAGCACTGTCTGCACTGGACTATTGCCCAGGACGGATCCCCCTGTCCAAATCCGCACCAGGGGAATGTCCAGTGGCAGATCCAGGGATCCCAAGCTCTCCAAGCCCATGATGTCCTCACATGAAATACACTGTGCCTGTTGTAAGAGGGCCCCTCGATCTTGTCTGAAGGCCAGATGTTAAAGCTGGCATCTTGAGGCTGTAGCTAGAGAAGAGTGTTCTTGGGGAGCCAACAGCCCATCTGGGCACAAGGAATATGCTCGAAGTTTTGGGGAATTCTGGTGATGGACCCAGCACGTCCTGTTGCTCTGATAGATCTGCTCCATTTGCTGAGATCCCAGGAAGCTCCCATGGAGAACTCCAAGTCCTTGGGGTTCAAACCTCAAACAGAGCTTTCCAGCCCTTTCTCTGCGATATTCCCCTCACTTAGTCTCTCTTCTCTTCTGTCTCTTCCAGCTCTTCCCATTCGATGCCCAGTGATCAGCAATTCTGGAGGCTCACCCCACTCAGTTCGCTAAACTGGTCTCCTCCCTGCCGGCACTGAACTTGTTTCCGAATTTAGCTCAGATCTGGCACTAGGCAGTTCTGGGAGGGGCAGGAGGGCCCTTTCTGGGCAGCATACGGACTTGACAGCTCCAGAATCCCATGCCTCCTATTTTTGTAGAGGCAACCAAGAACGGCAGCGAATGTAGAAGCAACAGCTCTATTCACTTGACACGGTCATAGACAAGACATTGGCTCGGCTGTGTCATATGCTGACACACGGCCAGCAGGGACCAGTGGACTGTAACAGGACAAGACTGCCTGGGAGGGACCAGGCGATGGAACCATCATTCTCTTGCGGGAGTAAGTGCTAAGGGAACGGGTCCAACTCTAGGTGACAGTGTACTCCAATGGGCAGACCATGGGCATCGGGGTAGGCTGAGGGTGGGCATTAGGGCTCCAGCCTCCAGCTTGGGACCTGAGAGAAAGTCCTAGGAAGCATGTTCCCAGTCTTCAAAGGCCAGGAGCACGAGGTCAGGGCAGTGTGGTGGAGCGAGCATTGGCTTTGCTTAGAGCAGGACAGGCTTGTGTTCAAATCCCAGCAAAGTCATTTAGGACCCATGTACAATTGGGCAAGTGATAGAACCACTCTGAGTCTCAGTTTTCTCATCTGGCAAGTGGAGAAATATCTATATAATCTTTCAGGGTTAATTTATGGGGTTCAATGAGACAAGGTCTGTGAAAGCACTTAGGACAGGGACCAACATTACTATTGAAACTTCAATCAAATGTAGGAAGTGCTCCTGGAAGAAGGCAGAAGCCCAGCTATTATCACAGAGTGGGGAGGAATAGATTTTCTAGAAGAGAACATGGAAGCCAATCCCAGAACCCTGGCCTGGGGCTACTTATAGATTAGGGTTAGTCTTGGAAAGGAAAGGAAGATTTTAAGCAGAAATGTTACCAGATCAGATTTAAGGGGGGTCAGAACAAAAGTTTTGGAGCTGGGTTGACTTGGGTGTAGATCCTTAGCTCTAGCACTGAGTAGCTATGTGACCCTGGACAAGCTGTTTAACTTCTTTGGGCATCCGTAAAATTGGAATTATGATGCCTACTGTGTTGGGTTGAATTGTGTCACCCCAAACTTCATATGTGAAAGTCCTGACACCCAGCACCTGTGAATGTGTCCTCATAGGGAAATAGGGTCTTTGCAGATGATCAAGTAAAGATGAGGTCAGGAAGGTGGGCCCTATTCCTGAGAATACGGAGAAATTGGGAGATGGAGACACACACGCAGGGAGAACACCACGTGATGTTGGAGGAAGATGAAGGTGGAGATTGGGATACTGTGTCTACGAGCTCAGGAATACTAAAATGTCAGCAAACCATGAGAAGCTAAGAGCTAGGCCTAGAACAGACCTCCCCCCACCCCCGCCCACAGCTCTCAGAAGGAGCCAATCCTGCTGTCACCTTGATCGTAGACTTCCAGCATCCCAAACTGTGAGACAATACATTTCTGTTATTGAAGTCCCTGCTTGTGGCACTTCATTACAGCAGTCCTGGAAAACGAACAACCTACCTTAAAGGATGATTACAGATCATCTAGGTCCATCATCATCATGATTACATCATGATTACACCATCATTAAGTGGTGGCTATTATTAGTGTTGTTATTTCCTTCAGCTGCTTAACCAGATGTGGCTGGGCAGCTCCTGAGGACAGTGAGTTGTGGAGCAGAGGCTCTGCGGTCCCACAGTTTTGTTGCCATGGTCAGGTCACTCAAACCCTTGACCATCGGGTTCATTAGTTGTAACATGGAGGAAAGAATAGGAACCATCTTCACAGGGTTGTTGTGAGAAACGCATGAGAGGAAGCAGGTAAAATGCTAACTCAACACAGTGCCTGGCACATGAAAAACACTCATGAAATGATACTATTGTTACTATTATTGCCACATTATTATATGCAGTATACCTCTGTAGACTCAAGTGTTTTGTCTTCTGTGCGAATGAGTTCTCTTTCCTCTTAGCTCCTGCACACCACTCCCTGACGGTTCATTACGTATTACCTGTGGGCTGCTTCGGCTGTCCCTCCCCTTATTCCAAGGAGACTGAAAGCTCTATGAAAGCACAGGTTATGCCTCATTATTTTCCTGCAATGCATACAGCCCCTAAACACAATGCTAGGCCTTTTGTAGGTGCTCGGTTGTTGCTTACTCAGCAATTGACTGGTGGGTCAGCAGGGATTTGAGGGCAGTGGGAAGACTCATCTGTAAGTGTGCCCAGACTTTGAGTTACCCCAACTTAAGGGATAGATTTTTAACGATCTATCCATATGCCTCGTTTGATGTCCCCTTTCCAAAGCAATAATGTTCTACTGAGTACTGCTAAAACCATTTAAGCACCACCCCATGTATATATGTTACAATTAATAAATTTCTTTCTCAAAAGAGATTAGATAATTGTTTTGTAGAGAAAAGGAGGGGCAGAGAGAAAGAGAGAATCTTTTTGTTGTTGTTGTTAGATTTATTTCTTTGACACACACACAGAGAGAGGACAAGCAGGGGAGCGGGAGAGGGAGAAGCAGACTCCCCACTGAGCAGGGAGCCCCACGCAGAGCTCTCTGGGATCATGACCTGAGCTGAAGGCAGGTGCTTCACCAACTGAGCCACCCAGGCTCCCCGAGAGAGAGAATCTTTTTTTTTTTTTTAATTTTTTATTTCTTTTCAGCGTAACAGTATTCATTGTTTTTGCACCACACCCAGTGCTCCATGCAATCCGTGCCCTCTCTAATACCCACCACCTGGTACCCCGACCTCCCACCCTCCACCCCTTCAAAACCCTCAGATTGTTTTTCAGAGTCCATAATCTCTCATGGTTCACCTCCCCTTCCAATTTCCCTCAACTCCCTTCTCCGCTCCATCTCCCCATGTCCTCCATGCTATTTGTTATGCTCCACAAATAAGCGAAACCATATGATAATTGACTCCGAGAGAGAGAATCTTAAGTAGACCACGCACCCAGTGTGGACCCCAATATGGGACTCGATTTCATGACCCTGAGCTCATGACCTGAGCTGAAATCAAGAGTCAGACGCTTTAACCAACTGAGCTACCCAGGTGTCCCTTAGATAATAATTGTTAAATATTGATTCTGTAGATTAAAATATGTGGGTGGGTAGAAGAAATGGACTGAAAAGATGGGTATAGGACCAGATTGTGAAAGCTTCTGTAGTTGGTTCATGCCAAGGAGTTAAGATTATGTCTCCTTGTGGAAGCTGGAGGATCCTGCTTTCTCTGCAGCCTCTCCAGTGAGCTCAATTTCCCTCTTTAGCAGATGGCCTGGAGGCAGGATCTTTTTTCTAGCTGTTAATTGCTGCTTCAAACTATTATTCTCTACCCTGCCATCTTCCATTCATTAATCTACTTCCTGGTCACTTCCCAAAATTTATTGAAGACTGTGGGCCCTGACTCTGGGCTTCCCTTCTACCCCACACTTTGTCCTTCTGATGGGGGATTTCAGTGCCCATGGTGACAACTCACTTGCCACCCTAGCTGTTCATTCTCCTGACCTCATCTGCAGTGCCCTTCCCTACCCTCCAGCTGAGCCAAGCATCCATGGCCATAGCCACAGGCTTAGTCTGTTCCTCTTTTTCTAGTTGAGATGTAAAATTAGATTGTCTCTGATCTTTATTTTTTCTTAATACCGGCATTTATCACTATAAATTTCCCTCTTAGAGCTGCTGTTGCTGCATCCTATAAGTTTTGTTATGTTGTGTTTCCATTTTTGGTTGCCTCAAGATATTTTTATCTCCCTTTTGATTTCTTCTTTGATCCATTGGTTGTTCAAGAATGTGTTGTTTAATTTCTACAAATTTGTGAATTTTCCAATTTTCTTCCTGATACTGATTTTTAGTTTCGATCATTGTGGTTAGAAAAAGGTACTTGATAGACTTTCTATCTTCTTGAAATTGTTGAGGCTTGTTTTGTGGCCCAGCATATGCTCTATCCTGGAGAATGTTCCATTCTAATCTATACATTAGAAGAATGTATAAATTCTTCTGTTGCTAGATGGAATGTTCTGTATATGTCTATTAGGCCCATCGGTATAAAGTATATTTTAAGTCCAATATTTCGTTATTCATTTTCTGTCTGGATGATGGGGCCATTGTTGAGAGTGGGGTATTGAATTCCCTTATTATTGTGCTTTTGTCTCTTTCTCTCTTAAAATATGTCAGTGTTTCCTTCCTATATGTAGGTGCTCTAATGTTGGGTGCATATACATTTACAATTGCTATAGCCTCTTGATGACTTGACACTTTTATCATTATATAATCACCTTCCTTGTCTTTGTCTTTTGTTACACTTTTTGATTTAAGGTCTATTTTGTCTAAGTATAGCTACCCCTCACTCTCTTTCTGTTTCCATTTACATGTAATATCTTTTTCCAACCCTTCGCTATCAGCCTATGTGTGCTTCTTAATTTTTTTTCACAGATGACACTGAATGGGGGCACTTTGATTAGACACATGGGAAAGGGGAGGGCTCACCTTGGGGTGTACACTCTTGGGGCCCCACACAGGTGCAGAGCTCTGCTGCATCCTCTTCATCAGCTCTTCATTCTGCATAGACAACTCTGTTAACTTTTTGCCTATCCACTCATGGATGTCCAGGTACTTGGAGACACAGCAGTCCAGGTACACAGACTTGCCTTTGGACAGCTCTGCTTCCTTGTAGTGCATAGGTGCACACTTCCAGTGGTAGGCACTGTTCATTCTCCTGTACATATCAGCCATCATCTCTCCCTCTACCTCTGTAGCCAGCTGCTGGGCCCTGAGTGGATCTAACTCAGCCCTGAACCATGGAAGAGATCTCCTTCTGGCCTCTTAGTCCACAGCTTGGGGCCAGGCATATTGACTGCTGCTGTTCCTTAACTTCAGGCAAATACCTGTGCTTTTTAATTTTTTAAAAAATATTTATTTATTTAATTGAGGGGGGAGGGGCAGGGCGAGAGGGAGAAACTTAAGCAGACTCTGTGCTGAGCACAGAGCCCAATGTGGGGCTCAATCTCACGACCCTCAGATTACAACCTAGAGCTGAAACCAAGAGCGGGAAACTTAATCATCTGCACGAACCAGGTGCCCTGTGCTTTTTAATTTTTTTTTTTTAAAGATTTTATTTATTTATTTGACAGAGAGAAATTACAAGTACACTGAGAGGCAGGCAGAGAGAGAGAGAAGGAAGCAGGCTCCCTGCTGAGCAGAGAGCCCGATGCGGGACTCGATCCCAGGACCCTGAGATCATGACCTGAGCCGAAGCCAGCGGCTTAACCCACTGAGCCACCCAGGCGCCCCTGTGCTTTTTAATTTTTAACTAAAGTACAGTTGACATATAATATTGTATTAGTTTCAGGTGTATAACAAAATGATGCACACATTACAAAATGCTCACTATAATAAGTGTAGTTACAAAGTTATTATGATATTATTGACTATATTCACTATAATGTACTTTTCATCCCCATGACTTACTTATTTTATAACTGGAAGTTTGTACTTCTTAATCCCTTTCACCTATTTCACCTATTCCCCCAACCCCTGCCCTCTGGCAACCTCAGTCAATGTGTCCTTAAAGCTGAAGTGAGTCTCCTATAGGCAGCATATAGTTGGGTTTTGTTCTTTTGTTTTTATCCATTCAGCTACTTTATGTCTTTTGATTAGAAAATTTAACCCATTTACATTTCAAGTAATTATCAATAGGTAAGGACTTACAAATACTATCTTATTATTTTATGGCTTTTTTGTATTTCCTTTGCTCCTTTCTACTCCTTTTACCATCTCCCATTGTGAATTGATGATTTTCCATAGTGGTACACTTTGTCTTTTGTGTATATACTTTTGCTTTTTGGTCACTATTAGGCTAACATAAAATATCTTATAGCAATCTATTTTGAGCAGATAACAACATAATCTCAAACACATAAAAAAAAAACTCTGCCTTTTTAACCCCCCCACACACTTTATGCTATTGATGACACACTTTACATCTTTTTATGTGGTGCACCCATTGGCAAATTATTGTAGCTACAGCGATTCTTAATATTTTTTTTTTTTACCTTTTTTTTTTTTTTTTTAAAGTAGGCTCCATGGAGTTTGAACTCACAACCCTGAGATCAAGAGTTCCATGTTCTACTGATGGAGTCAGCCAGGCACCCCTGTCTTTTCACTCTTATACTAGACTTAAAGGTGATTTATGCACCACCATTATAGCATTAAAGTACTCTGGATTTGCTTATATACTTAACTTTAACAATGAGTTTTATACTTTCATATGTTTTCATGCTGTTACTTAGGATCCTTCCAATTGAAATATAACTCCCTTATCATTTCTCATATTCCAGGTCTAGTGGTGATGAGCTTCTTCAGCTTTGTTGTTTGGGAATGTCTTTATCTTTCCTTCATTCCTGAAGGACAGCTTTGCTGGGCATAGTATTTTTGCTTGGCAGTTTTTTTCTTTTAGCATGTTGAATATATCATCCCACTCCCTCCTGCCTTGCAAGGTTTCTGCTAAGAAATCCACTGATAGCTTTATGAGGTTTCCCTTGTATGCATTGAGCTACTTTTCTCTTGCTATTTTCATAATTCTCTTTTTCTTTGATTTTGGACAATTTGATTATAATGAGTCTTAGGGTAATCTTTGAGTTCACCTTGCTTTGAGTCCTTTAAGCTTCATATATCTCTGGATGTTATATCCCTCCCAAGATTTGGCCTGCTCTCATGCTTCTCCTCTTCTCCTTATGGAACTCCCATAATGCCATATATTCATTTTATTGATGGTGTTTTATAGGTCCCATATGCTTTCTTTATTCTTCATTCTTTTGTTGTTGTTGTTCCTCTAACTGGCTAATTGCAAACATCTTGTCTTCAAGTTTGCTAATTCTTTTTTCTATATGATCATTTTGGCTATGGAATTGCTATTGAATTTTTTGGTTCTGTGGCTATATTCTCCATCTGCAAGATTTCTTGGTTTAAACTTCTTCAGATTTCTCATTTTTTTTTCATGCAGTGTTTTCCTGATTTTACCTAGGTGTCTCTGTTCTCTTGTATCTCATTGAGCTTCTTTAAGATGATTGTTTTGAATGCTTTGTCACCAGTTCACAGACCTCCATTTCCCTGGAGTCTGTTACTCAAGCTTAATTAGTTTCTTTTTGTGGTGTCATGTTTGCCTGATTCTTCCTGATCCATGTAGCCTTGTGTTGGTGTCTTTGCATTTGAGAGAGCAAACCCTTTTCTAGTCTTTGTGGACTGGTTTTGGCAGGTAAAGATCTTCCTCTGATGGGCCTCTGGACTGATGGTATTGCCTCTGGGGTAACAGACATGTGAGGTTGGAACCAGATCACATGGCTGTTAACTGGATCCATGCTGGGGTTCTTGGTTTGCGTACTTGTTACCAGGGGCTTTGGGTGGGTGTGGATTCTGATCTCTAGTAGGATGGGATTACTTCTAGGACGTTGGTTATTATGACTGGTGCTGGGACAAGGGTACATTTCAGGGTCCACAGTTGAGTCAACAGACTGTGTGCCTGTTACCATGTGCACAGATGGATGTGGCTCCTGCTGCCTGCTGGGTCCCTGGCAGGGCTCTCTGTAGGTCACTGGGTGGGTCTACTGGGTGGGGCCCTGTACTGAAGCTGAGAGGGGCTAGAACTTAGTCACAACACTTCAGGGCTCACTGTTGGGACCAAGGTCTTTAGGCGCACCTTCAGGGACATGGATGGGTGTGTCTCCTGCTGGGTTCTTGGGCAGGCAGGGCTGCTTTTGCACTTTGGCAAAACAGGGATAGAGCTGGGTCACAGGGCTGCTTTAGGATTTGCAGTCAGATTCAGTTTGGCAGGCTTACCTTTGTGAGCACAGAGAAGTGTGTCTCCTGCCAGGTCCCTAAGCAGGCAGGCCAGCTCCCAGACTACAGCTGAAAGGGGCTGGGGACAAGTCACAGGACCACCACTTCAGGCTCCACCATCAGATCAGGTCACTGGGGCTGCTTCCAGTGGAACTTACAGACGTGTCACTTGGCAGGTCCCTGGTCAGGCAAGATGGCTCATAGACCATGGCTGGGAGGGACTGGGGCTGGGAATAGTCCTGCCTGAAGATCTGCAGCTGACAGAGATCAGCAGACCTGTTTTGGAGACAAAGATGTCTGTGTCTCCTACCCAGACCCTGGGCAGGAAGTACTGTGCCTGGGCTGTCACTGGGAGAAGCTACAGCTGAATTATAAGATGTTTTTAGGATCTTCAGTGAGACAGAAATTGGCAGGCCTACCTTTATGGGCTGGGATGGACACGACTCCTGGTGAGTTCCTGGGAGGACAAGACTGTTCCTGGCCTGTGGCTGGATCTCTCAAAGCTCCCACAAAGGCACCCTTGTCCATGTCTGCTGCCAGATTTTTGTCACTGAGCAGAAAGATGAGCAGGAGACCTCCTACTTTGCCATCTTACTGACTTCTTCTCAGCATTTTCTTTCAAACCACTATCCTATTACCTCCACCCTCATTCTCCTTCACCCTCAGTCTTTTTAATTTAGAAGGAGAATTGGAGCTACCAGGTAGCTCAACCCCGTTTCCCTCTTCCCTACCACACACAGTACTTATGTTCAGCCACACCATTCTTTTCTATCTCATGGAAAAAGTATGTCTTATTACTTCTGAAAGCTAATTTCTTCCCTCGTATCCTGAATCCCTTCTCTGCTCCGTGACATTATTCCTTGCCTTTCCTACTCCTTTCAACCTCTCCTTGAATAAAATATTTTTAAGTAATTATCAATCTAAAAAAAATTCCATATACCTCTAAACAAAGACCATCTTTGAAATATGATTGTCTAGTTCCTTTACTATATTAAGTTCCAAGGTAACATGCTAGCAATCCTCAAAGGTTGCTGCTATATTCTAATAGTTAACTTTTGGCGGGGGAGTGTTTAGAATTAACTCCTTCCACTCAAGGAAAGTTCTACTTTACTCAAGAGAAGATTCTACTGGGTGTTTTCTTGTTAGTCAAATAGCATTCCCAGCAGAATCTTACCATCAATAGTTCAGTTAAACAAACATTTACCGAATGCCTATTACATGTGAGACATTGTTGATAGCTTCTCCCTTGCCTCTGTGTCAGCAGTGTAATCTGTATTAGGAAAACATTTTTCATGGTCTTTATCTGGCCAGTCCATAGTCTACACCCATAAGGATAATAATAGCTTTATTATTTATTAAGCTCTTAATGCCTTGCCCCATATCCAAATGGGCTGACTTGGAAATGTGGGAGAATTAGCACCCATGGGGGATGGGAAGGTATATATAAATGCCCATCCTACCTGTGTTCTGATGGGACACTTCAGAGGCATGTCATACTAGCCTTCTCAAAGGGGGTTCCCTGTAGGATTGAGCCCCCCTTGTCCATAGCAGTAACCTGTTCATCAATGCACATATTATTGGTTATTTTTTTCTCTTCTTGCCTCAGTCTTCCCAATTCATGACTTATGCTACGTCCCCAATAAACCACCTGCAACCTAGTTCGTCCTTGTTTCAGGGTCTGTTTAAGGCATTACCCAAATGAGTACTTACTATGGGCCAGGTATTATGATATTCCCTTCATAGTACTTTAACACAGTGTTTAGGAGTGAGATTAGACAAGTTAAAACATATACAATTCTTATACAGGACCTAATACATAGTAGGTACTCAACAAATGTTAGCATATAGTATATCAATCAGGGTCCAGTCAGAGACAGAAACCACATCAGTTTTAGGAACAGAGAGTTTAGTATAAAGAATTGGTAACTAGGGGCGCCTGGGTGGCTCACTGGTTTAAAGCCTCTGCCTTCAGCTCAGGTCATGATCTCAGGGTCCTGGGATCGAGCCCCACATCGGGCTCTTTGCTCAGCAGGGAGCCTGCTTCCTCCACTCTCTCTCTGCCTGCCTCTCTGCCTACTTGTGATCTCTGTCAAATAAATAAATAAAAATCTTTAAAAAATAAAAAAAATAAAAAGAAAAGAATTGGTAACTAGGCATAATAAAATTGTTTCTTAGGTAACCAAAAAGGTAAAAGGAGAAGGGTCTAAAAGTGTCACATAGACCGTGCCTGGGGGAACAAAAAGAAGAGGCTGAAATTATTAAAACTTAGAGGATTAAAGCAGCGGCCCTGAGGAACTGAAAGTCAGATCTCTGAGATGAGGGCACTGCTTAGATGGTACCGCTGACTCTGAAACTGGAAGAGTGGCCCCGTGAAGCTGAGACCTTGATTTCTCAGGATGCTAGAGGTGGTGTCTCTGAGAGGGGTGTGAGAAGGCTGGTTCTACAAGTAATGCAAAAATGAAAAGCTGGATTCAGCTACTGCTTCCAGTAGGAACGGCAACCGCTGGAATGAAGGAATGTTGTCAGGGAGATATACATCAGCAAATAAAACCTCTGAGAAGCACCCAGAGAGGAGCAGATCCCTTCTTCTTGCTCCAGACTTGTAGTCTTCCTCTAGTGTCTCCATGGGTAGAGCCTACCAGAAAGCCAGCCGGCAAAAAAAGAAATGTGGTTTGTGGGGTCCCTGTCCCAGCATCACAAAGCAGAGTACAGATGGATGGTTTCAGGCTGAGAGACAATAACCTCATAACTGGTACACATGGTCTCCGCAACAATACTTTGAGGCAGGTACTACTATTATCCTTGGGTTTATCTCTTAATAGATTTTATTTCGTAGAGCAGTTTTAGGTTCAGAACGAAATGGAGTGGAAAATGTAGAGAGTTATATCCCTGGGTTTTGATGAGGAAGCTTAGACTGCAAGTGAGTAGTCCAAGATCATATAGGTAGTCAGTGATAGTGTCAGGGTTACAATCCAGGATGTCACTCTTAGCTGCTCACCACCTAAAAAATACCTGTTTCCTTCTCCTTTCACCCAAGCTCACATGCTCTTCTATGTCAGTGAAGTACTCTACAGCTCAGACCTTTCATGCACTGGGGTAGGACCACCTTCTTTTGTCTTCTCTTCTTTTTCCAAATTAGTGACTCTCTTCTGCACGTAGAGATCAGAGCAAGCAAATGAGATGCTTATCAGGACAGCACTCAGAATCTCAAATAGTTTCGTTGCCCTTAGTGTTCTGTTGGTCCCATTGATAAGCATGATGACCTGGTGATACCGTTAAAAATTCTGTTTGTACTTAATTGGCATGTGCCCTAAGTGGTAGGCAGAAGATGGGATTAGTGATTGTGATTGCTGTTTGCAACATTTGGTAAGGAGGAGAAATCCAGGTATATTCTAGTTTCCACTCCTGAAAGACCAGATGATTTTCCTATTCTGGTCCACCTTCCTCATGACAATCAGCTTGATCTCCATTGACATTACCTTCGTCTAGATCCAATTTCTCTTTCCCATCATTCTAAGTCCTAATGCTAGGTCAGAAGTACTGGAATTGAGTTTGAAGGGTACGTGTGGGGTCACCAGAAGGTCACTAATACCTCTCAGCATGTTGGGGAGTTTTGAGACAAGTGATTGTCCAATTGTAAAGCCAACACCTGATAGCCTTCGTGCTAGAGGGTGGAGATCTCTACAAGGAAAACTGCAGCTGGAATCCTTCTCAGGGGCTGCCCTTCAACAGGAAGTCTGGTTTCACTCAGCACAGCAATGTTGACTCTGGGTCTGGACAACTCACGTGTGACCACATTTTAGAGACTACAGCTATCATCATCGTCTGAAGTTGTGATATTTCATGGTGCAGGAGTTCTTCCTTCCTTCCTGACAAGTTGGAAGCCTTCTACTTGCCCAACTTTCCAAAGAGGGAATTTCCAACATGACAATTTGGATAATCTTGAGCTTGGTGTATGTCAGTCGCTGCTCTGAGGATCTGCCTTGTAGGAAGGACCTGGATGTCATAATTAAGGCTATTCAAAGATACTCAGTGATATGTGACTGACATTCCGAGTTTCCTAACTAGGATGAGTATTTGATGAAATTTATGAGTAGGACAACATTTTTCCCCTTATAATAAAGCAACCTGGGCCATCCAGACTATCTTAAACAGTGCCCGTTAGTCAACCACAGGCATTTCATGGCAATGGTTCCCATCTCTAGCAGCCCACTATTAGTGCAATGTAGCTATGAAGGCTGATGCTTTAACAGCGAGAGAAGTGAACTTCCTTATTGTCTGCCACTCTGAGGTAAGTATTAGGTCCCAATACCTTCTATCCTTTCTCAGTATTCTCCCAAATCTTCTCTAATTCACTTGATCAGGATTCAATCTTTCAGATCTTCACTTATAGCCAAACTCACCAGATGGGAACTTTTCTAGAACACTACAAGATTTCTGATATATTAACAGAAGCTAGATATATCATAGAACCTAGAAAAACTAGATGGACTAGTGCCATAGTTTGAATCACAGGGCCCAACACTGAGAGAAAAAATCCTATCGATAAAAGCCAGGAACAGAAAAAAAAAAAAAAAAAAAAAAGGTGGCTATAAATCTTAGCCATTACAGAACATCACGAATCAGGAGCTAGGAGGAACTTGAACAGAACGGAACCTAGTTGGGGAATAAAGTGAGGAGAGTTGGATTGTGGGGAAAGTCAGGATAATTTTGATCTGCACTGTCTCCTCCACCAATTCCAATGACATCAACTTTGAAAGTGCAGAATCCCTCGAAAATTCTCCTATTTGCTCTAGTTCTTCTCTGGTGACTTTAAGTGTTCCTAAGAAACAATATATCACTGTTTTGATTGCCCAATATAGTTCTTCAGGAGCTAACTCTTGTAATGGCATACTTCCTACCTTAAACCCTTACCGTAGAAATGGTGGAAACCAATATTCAATTGTTGCTTTATTGCCACTGAAGGTTTGTAATGATATGTTACTCTTGGAAATAAAATAAAGGAAGTTCTCACATTGAAATGATACAGCAATAGGTGAAAATTTAAAGACTGGGTGTTTGATTTCAGTGAGAAAGAAAGAAAATACCTTCTCAGCTTCCCCTGTTTGACTATAGTTGACTGAAGTGGTATAAGATATTTACCGAAGCTCTACCATTACTGAGGAATATCAAATCACTAATACAGACACAATGACCTGTTTCTGGTAAGAAGGTCTGGCAATTACAGTCTCCTTTCATCCATAGAAATTTGATTTGAATTGCTGTACTTTTGGGGGGTAGGCTTGCTGTAATACATACCTCTATCTAAGTCATTTTTTAAAGTTTTTGACTTAGCAGCCATTAGATATTTTTTGGAGAGAAAAATAAATCTCCAATACTTATACACCATTGAGTATAAAAAATTGAGAAAAGGAGAGTTTACCCTCAGTTGGTCTCTACTGTTTGGCTAATTGCTCTTTTAAAACTTTCACAAATTTAACATTTGTAAAGTATTACATGAAGCAATAAGGTATTACTATGACACTTGAAATATCACAACATTTTTATTTCAGAATCTGAAAGTGTGTGACCAGCAAATACAAAATTATTCAGCCAAATTTTCAAGTATAGCTGGGAGATTATTAATAGTATTACTTACTGAGTACTTAAGTACAAGTATTATGATCCCATTTCACAGATGAGGTAATAAACCTATGGGGAGGTTAAATAATCCAAGGTCATACATCTACAGGGAAGTGACTTCTTCATGGAGACTGCCAGATAGACAACAAGCCCTGACCAATTCCTTGACTATACCCTCGTGAGACCCTAGGCAGAGGATTCAGATAAGCCGTACCCAGACTTCTGACCCCCAGAAACTGTGAGATAATAAATATATGTTGTGTTTTAGCTGCTAAATTTATAGTAATATTATTATGTGGTAATAGAAAACTAACAAACCTAATAACTAGTATACTGCCTAAATTCACTTAATACTTCCAATAGTTTTTTGTTGTAGATTCCTTTAAATGTTCTACATACATAATGCTCTCTGTTATGACTATTTTACTTCCTTCTTTCCAAATGTTTGGTTTTGTTTTCTATATTGCCTGTTTTCTTTTATATTAATTTCCACTCTTATCCTCACTATTTTTCTTCTACTTACTCTGGGACTAATTTTCTCTGCCTTTAGCTTTTAAGGTAGAAATCAGGTAATTCATTGTAGACCTTTGTAACCTAGGCGTTTAAAGCTATAGATTTCCCTCTAACCTTGTTAGCTGCATTCCATAAATTTTAAAATACTGTAATTATAATTCAGTTCTAAATATTTCCCAATTTCCCTTGTGGTTTCTTTCTTTGACTTTTCAGTTATTTAAGGAATCTTGTGAATTTCCAACTATTTGGGGATGAAAATTTTTTTGGTATTTTTTGTTATTGATTTCTAGTTTAATCCTGCTATGTTCAGAGAACAGGCTCCAGTAGCAGGAGTGAGGAGTAATCCTGCAGATGCTGTGGTTGAGCAGTATTCCCTATTGAGACAACACTGGAATCTGTGCTCCCAGGCTAGGATACGCTACTGCTGGTAAATGAGAACATTGCGGGTGTTACAGAGTAAGTAGCAGAGCTGGTGGTAGAGCCAA
The DNA here is from genome assembly GCF_030435805.1 of Mustela lutreola. NCBI lineage: Eukaryota > Metazoa > Chordata > Mammalia > Carnivora > Mustelidae > Mustela > Mustela lutreola. The sequence goes on along the minus strand of NC_081308.1, from coordinate 120,885,099 downwards.
AAGCAAAAGGAATGAATGTTGTCACCTGGTTTGACTGGCGCCCCGGTGACCACAGCATTAGTAAGGTTGTTGGTACCCAGATCAAAAGCCCCTGCAATCACTGTAGATTATGTGGAAGCAGTATGACTCAAGTTTAATTTTGGTGCATTTATTCCTAAGGGAAATCTAGTTCCTCCTGGGGCAGGAGTTGAGGCAACTGATGCTGTGAAGATGAATCCTGTGGTCTGTGTAGCTGGGATTGGGTTACTGAGTGGGAAGAGGGCAGAAGAAGGTGTGCCTGAAATTGATTGAGAGGTAGTCTCCAAATTAAGCTCTCCTGTACCACACGTACAGAAAGTAAACCTTATCATTGAAGTCGTGGCCGTTGTCTTTGTGGGGCCAAAAGTGAATCCACCTGTGGGGATAGCAGCATGTGATTTTATTTTTTTATTTTTTAAATTTTATTTATTTATTTGACAGAGAGAAAGAGAGAAATCACAAGTAGATAGAGAGGCAGGCAGAGAGAGAGAGAGGGAGGGAAGCAGGCTCCCTGCTGAGCAGAGAGCCTGATGTGGGACTCAATCCCAGGACCCTGAGATCATGACCTGAGCCGAAGGCAGCGGCTTAACCCACTGAGCCACCCAGGCGCCCCAGCAGCACGTGATTTTAAAGCCTCGGAAGCAGCTTCTGCTCTCACCACCAGCAGTGCTCACTCTTTAGGCCCTAAAGTATCTTGGTAGGGCTTCAAGACTGCATAGGCACCAGAGAGGTGTGCCAGGGTGTGCATGAACTAGAAAGAAGCAGCTTCATCACTGGGTAGCTCCCAGGTCATATGTCTAGAATTTTTTATCCAGTCTGCCTCCCACTTTACACAGGAGAAACTTAATGCTCAGAGGGAGAAAGCGACTTGCCCAAGGTCACAGAGTTGGTAAGCCCCAGAGCTGAGGCTGGAAACCAGATCTGCCCATTCTAAATCCAGTTTCACAAATGACAATGATTTTTGCATGGATTGTATTATCTAAGTCAGAAGGCAATTCAGAGAGAGTTATCAAAACAGTGTGGCTGAGAAAAGGACATAATCATCTAGGAGGACATCTAAGAATGACAGCACTCATTTACACACGATTCAGAAAAATTTCACCTTTGTCTAAAAATTAGCTTTGTTACCTTCTATTCATATTTGATAAACTGGCCTGTGGGTTTATATCTCTAGACATTCATCCAGGGTCCTCCTTTTCTCCACTATCCTGGGAATCTCTGAGATATTTCAACAGCAAGAATAGGAACAGCAACTTTAGGGTGGCTTTCATCACTGCTATTTCAACTCTGTGATTATCATGCAATTAATTGCAATCTCTTGTTCTTTAAAGGTTATGACATAGTCTTTAGCACCTATTTTCTTGTTATGCATCCAGAATGTTAGACCCCCATTTGGGGTCAGGGCAGAACTTTTAGGTTTCTCTCCAGCTAGCTGATGAAGAAAATGAAAGGTAAGATAACTTGCTCAAGGTCCCACGAGCAGTCAGCAACTAAGTCAAGATTGGAACCTGGGTTCCCCAATTCCAAATCATGGGCTCTGCCATCAGTCCAGTGAGAAAGTCCTGCAGACATTTTGTCTTCCTCCAGGGCAAGGTATGCATGTGCAACAATTTAGTCTACCTCCAGCTCCACAAAGCCACAACAGGTCTTTCCTGGGCTGCATTATAACTTTCACAGATCCTAGGCACTTCTGCTTTTGTGGGCCCTTTCCTCCATGAAAAATATTAAAACTTATACTTCACTACTGCATTTACCACTGCATACTTTACTCCTGCATTCATAAAGATGAGTATGTTATATTTTATTCAAGTATTTTCTTTGATGTAATAGTTCAATTTTTTTCTTCCAACCTTAGAAGAAATTAAGACATTATCATTGGAGATGACACAAGGAAATGGAAAGAAATTCCATTCTCATGGATTGGAAGAACAGATATTGTTAAAATGTCTATACTACCCAAAGCAAGCTGTATATTTAATGTAATCCCTATGAAAACTCCAACAGCATTTTTCACAGAACTAGAACAAACAATCCTAAAATTTGTATGGAATCACAAAGGACCCCAAATAGCCAAAGCAATGTTTAAAAAGAAAAACAAAACTGGAGACATCACAGTTCCAGACTTCAACTTATATTACAAAGCTGTAGTCATCAAAACAGTATGGTACTGGCACAAAAATAGACACATAGATCAATGGAACAGAATAGAAAACCCAGAAACAAACCCAGAGTTATATGGTCAATTAACCTTTGACAAAGCACAAAAGAATATGCAACGGGAAAAAGACAGTCTCTTCAACATATGGTGGTGGGAAAACTGAGCAGCTACATGCAAAAGAAAGAAACTGGTCCACTTTCTTACACTATACACAAAAATAAACTCATAATGGATAAAGGACCTAAATGTGAGACCCCAAACTGTAAAAACCCTAGAAGACATCACAGGCAGTAATTTTTCTGACATTGGTTGTAGTAACATCCTTCTACCTTAGATATGTCTCCGGAGGCAGGGAAACAGAAGCAAAAATAAACTACTGGGAATACATCAAAACAAAAAGCTGCACAGCAAAGGAAACAACCAACAAAATTAAAAAACAGAGTACCGATGGGACAAGATATTAGCAAAGGACATATATGAAGGACTTACACAACTCAACACTCAAAAAGCAAATAATCCAACTGAAAAATGGGCAGAAGACATGAACAGACATTTCGCCGAAGAAGACGTCCAGATGGCTAACAGCCACATGAAAAAATGCTCAACATCACTTAGTATCAGGGAATTGCTAATCAAAACTACACTGAGCTATCACCTCACACCTCTCAGAATGGCTAAAACCAAAAACTCTAAAAACCGATGTTGGCGAGGATGCAGGGGAAAAGGAACCCTTCAGCACTGTTGGTGGGAATGCAAACTGGTGCAGCCACTGTGGACAGCAGTAAGCAGGTACCTCCAAAAGTTAAAAATAGGGCACCTGGGTGGTTCATGTGGTTAAGCATCTGCCCTCGGCTCAGGTCATGATCCCAGAGTCCTGGGATCAAGCCCAGCATAGGGCTCAGTGAGGAGCCTTCTTCTCCCTCTCTCTCTACTGCTCCCCCTGCTTGTGCTCTCTCGCTCTATCAAATAAATAAATAAAAACTTTTTAAAAAAAGTTAAAAATGGAACTACCCTACATTTCAGTAAACACACTACTAGGTGTCCACCCAAAGAATATGAAAACACTTGTTCCAAGGGATGCATGCACCCCTATGTTTATAGCAGTGTTATTTACTATGGAAAGCAGCCCAAGTGCCCATCAATAGACGAACGGATGAAGAAAAGGCAGTACAGATATATACAATGGAGTATCACTCAGCCATAGAGAAGAATGAAATCTTGTCATTTGCGACAACATGGATGGAGCTGAAGAGTATGACGCTAAGTGAAATCAGCTGTCGGGGAAAGACAAATGCCATCTGATTCCACTCATACGTGGAATTTAAGAAACAAAACAGATGAACAAAGGGAAAAAAGGGAGACGAGCCAGAAAACAGGCTCTTAACTATAGAGAACAAACAGGTGGTTACCAGAGGGTATGGGGGGGGGGCGATGGGGTGAAGGGGATCGGAGCGCACTTGTCTGGATGAGCCCCGGGTAATCCACGGAACTGCTGCATGACTACATTGCACACCTGAAACTCATATAGCACAGTGTGCTAACTACACTGGAACTCAAATTTTTAAAAAAGACATTATCACTGGGCTCTAAGAGTACTGTGAACCCCCTAGGCTCCGGGCCTCCTGTGCCTAATGCAGAAGATCACCCTGGATAGGCTTCTGGGGAACGAGGGGCAGCAAGACGAGGAGGACTTGCTAGACCGGAAGTTCTTCTTCTGAGGTGCAGAGACTCCCGCAACTGAACCTGACTAACTGGCATTGAAAATTCTGACCACATGTAGAGGAGTGCACTTTTCTGAGGAGAGGGTGCATGGTTTACATTAGATTCTCAAAGGGTACCATGATCCAAAAACAGATTAAGAAAAAGAAGACCATCTGTCATGATGGCGGTGTACCAAGGAATCCAACGCAAGACTGTCTTGAGTTAACCCAACCTTTGTATTTCTATGGATTATAGAGGCGGTTCCCTAAGTTTCCATGCTCTTTGACTCGAGTATAGGTACTGCTTCCTTCTCCAGGACAGACAGACACGGGCAAATCCACGTCTCTGTACTAAAACAGCCCTGAAGGAATGGCCACGTGGAGAGAATTTTGGAGTTAGTATCCAGGACCCCCAGATTAAGCCTCCAGTCCATCCCCTTCTCCACCAGCTTCTGAGGACAGTGCTCTGCTTGAGAGAACTCACCCTGAAGCAGGACAGCTCCAAAGGCTGTGAGCTTTGGCTGGGGGCCAGTGGCTGAGGGTTGGCCGAGTGCGACATCACTGGTGTCGCTGAAATGCCCTCAAGCCAGCCCGTGGCAAGTTGTCCTAAATTCCTCAAGAGAAGGCTCCATCAGCTAAAGTGCCACAATACCTTTTAGGAAGTTAATAAAGAACTGCCAGGGTCGGCAGGGTGAGACGTCACCCGCACACCGGCAAGAGCCACAGTGATGGTGAGAAGTGCCTCCCGAGGCCAGAGGGCGGGGGGTCAAGAAGCAGCTGCTGGTTGGGGCCATCAGGAGGCCGGCGGAGGAGCGGCTTTGGTACTAGCAGCAGAAAAACGCAGCAATGCCCACCGTGACAAGAAAAGGGTACCGGCCGGGGTGCCGTAACTCTGCTGGTATGTGCGCGAGCACGGCCCCTCCCCCACCCCCCAACTCAATGGAAGACCCAAGTGGGGGAAGAAGCAGTGCGAGCGGGCAACCCCGCGGGAAGGAGTCCTTTATCACTGACATTGTTTAGAATGGCTAGCACATGATGAACATGAAAAGCAGACTGACTTTTAGTCAGTTTTATTATTGTTTTTGAATTCTCCGCAGGGAATGTACCCCTCCCCCCCTTATTATTGCCTGCACCTGGGGTGGACCTCTCCCACCGCCAGCACCCCCCCCCCCCCCTTGGTACACCATTGCCCCATTCACTGGGGCCTGCGCAATAACGGCGATGAAATTAGCCTCCTACTCTTAACAAACTGCAAAATAACTCTGACTGTCCCGGAGGGAAGGCCCATCCATTTGTAGTTCTTCCCACGTAGGTCACAGGAGACAATGGGCAAAAACAGAACCCGCCATGTCAAGCCCTGGCTGGAGTAATGGCAGCCAACATCCCGCAGACAGGAAGAACTCATCTGCTCCACTCTTACAGTTCATTTCAAATAAAAAAGGCATTGACCTATGTGGACTGCAGAAGACATGTGTGGGTAGAATAGTAAATGCGTGGCCTTAAGTGCCTAAAGTGACAGGAAAAATACAGAGCGGTCCTTTCATAATGGACCATTCCAATTATCTAGCAATTTTTTTTCAGCCCCAAATTGTCTTTCTCTTCACCCTCATAAAGATGTCACAGAGAAGTTTCTCCTAACCTGTGGGAGAAGTACTTGCCTACCTGCTTTATATCTTTCTTCCATTAAAGCTCTATTCCTTCCTGTTTTTTTGTTTTGTTTTGTTTTTTGTTTTTTGTTTTTACATTGTTTCTCTCCTCCAGCTTCACCTTGGACATGTAAGTTTTTGTCGGGGGAGGGGGAGAGAGTCTATCTCAGTCGATGTGCTGTGTCTCTTTAACTCATACACCAGAAACTCAGAAATCTGGGTTTTCATTCCAGAAGGATATTTTTTGGGGGGAGGGGAGGACGACACTCATTAGCTGGTCAGTCAAATGTGTATTTGCAAACACTTGGTTCACATCAAACAATACCGACTTGGATGGGAAACAAATGTGTTCATTACATTATTTTTGTTGTTGTTGTTACAAAAAGAAATGCCGGAGAAAACAATGCATTCCATGTACGTTAAGCTACTTTTATTTTTACGACCTCCTCTTTTTTTTTTTTTTTTCCAAATCTCTTTTCTTCAAACTTATGAAAACAATAAATTATTTCTTTCCATGTCCAAGTTGATTCCCTGGTGTTTGATTACTGTTACACCAAAAGGAAAATAAATACAATGTGTGTCATTAAAGTAATTCAGTGCAAATTGGGCATAACACAAAATTACATTATTAACAGCTGTTAAATGACTATAAAATGTAATTAGACACACTCAATTCACTACCCATGAACTGGACCTGATTTCTAAAATATCAATTTAGAACTTTGATTATTCATGACAAAAGAGAACATGATTGGGATTCTAGGTTTAAATTCCTGGTAATGGAGGTGTTCCCCTAAGACCTTTACTGGGATTCCGGATAGGACGAGGAGGAGGAGGAGGAAGCGTTGTTTAAGCGCAGAAGGAGGGGGACTGGGAGTTCTCGTGGGGGTGCCCGCCAGGTTCCCACTGACTCGCTGCCAGCTGCAGTGAGGCATGAGTTCCTTGGTTAAATTTTAACTCCCTGCTCACAATGAAGCCACAAAGCCCCCTGCACAGAAGCTTCTACGATAGAATGTTTATGGCCATCGCTCTTCTTGACTGCCTCACTCTCTGGGCTGCCTTTTCAACGCCTCCCGTTCCTCTGCTTCATAAAAACTACAAAAGAAAATAAAGTAAAATAAAAAAAATAAAATAGAGCCAGCAAAAATTCAGGAGGACATGCCTATCTGTTCTTTGCTCCTCTGAGGCAGAACGGAGGCAGGATGACACGTGTCCGGTAAGTGCGCTGGGACCCGCGAGGGGCACGGCCTTGGTCTCATTCAGACCCCTCACTCCAGTCCTCCCTGTCCTTCCTTTTCTGCTCCTTGCCTGCCTTCCCACTCTGATTTCCAGCTTCTTCTCTGCGGGGCCAGTGCTGCCTATTTATTTACCCAAATGCTCCTTGGCTAGATGACTGTCTCTTTTTCACGGATCGTTCTTGCCTTCAAGATACGAGTCCATGGGCACCCTCCCTCCCTCTCTGTAGTTTTGACTAAATCCCCAATGGGAGGTCCCCTTTTTCTCTTCAAATTTCCTGTACCTGGGGTGCCTGGGTGGCTCAGTGGGTTAAAGCCTCTGCCTTCGGCCCAGGTCATGATCCTGGAGTCCTGGGATCGAGCCCCGCATCAGGCTCTCTGCTCAGCAGGGAGCCTGCCTCCCCCTCTCTCTCTGCCTGCCTCTCTGCCTGCTTGTGATCTCTGCCGGTCAAATAAATAAATAAAATCTTTTTAAAAAATTCCCTGTACCCCTCAATCGGAGTCTCTGTAATGACCATTGCTAAACCATGTTTTCTGGTGAGAGGCTGCTGTGGCTCAGGGGGTAACACGTGGACTCTGGATCCAGACAAAGCTGGGTTTCAATCTTGGAGCCTCAGTTCCTGGTCGTGTGATTAAGGGAAAGTCGCGTCACTTCTCTCGGCTCCAATCATTATAAAACAGACACAATAACTATAGCGTTTCCTTCTCCAAAAATCCTGAGGCCATGAGGGTTTGGGAATTCAGAAATTTGGGGATTTTTTTTTTTAAGTATAGGGCACGTTTTATGTCCTACAAAACACTCCCAGGGGGTCTGGGATAGAGCTTGAAAGCAAACACCTTATTATTTCTACAGGGAGACAAAGGAGTAATTACATTAAGTGGGATAAAATGACAGCCTCACGTCGGTTCGTGAATAACTTCAGGTCACCTGTTGCTGTCAGATTAGTTATGAAAATATCCTGTGACTCCACTATGGGCTTTTAAAGCTTTGCATTCTAGAACTGCAGAAAAAGGATGGCGTCCCTGTGAGGATTCAATGAAATGTGTATAACGTTTACCACAGTAGCAGCATCCACCCCATGCTTAAAGAAAGGCAGCCATCATTATCATGGTCATTTAGGTACTTGGCTTTAACTCCTTATGGCCAGGGAGGTCTCGGAGAGGCAGACGTCGTGTCCTAAGTGGCTAAGCCCTCCTCCTGCTCACATTATACTTGGTAGGTGCTCAGTACGTGATTCAACGAAAGACGTTATCTCCCTGCTTAAATCCGCTTCTGTTCACAGAAACCTATAACCTTAGAGGTAGATGAATAATCGAAAGACAGACCTGAATTCCTGCAAAGGAAGTTTCCGACCTGGGTCACCACGAGGCAAAACAGATCACCATGAAGTCGGGGGGTTTTTCTACAGGGAGGGTGAGACGGCTTCGTCTGTCCTGGCTGTCGGGCAGACAGGACCAGCATTCACAAAGAGCGGAGAGACCGCAGTTGGAAGCAAGGGCACTATCCGCAGTGACCTGGCAGGAGCGAAAGCCAGGGCGGGAGACAGGCATTTGACCCAGGGGTCATGTGAAGCCGGACTGGGAACTGAGGGAAAGCCCCAAACTCCTGGGTGGGATGAGCACTTTGGTGGCACGAGTTGGTGGTCTGAGGGTAGTCACCTTCCGACTGCAGCCGGCACAATCAAGACTAATTGGTCTTTGTCGGCTGTCTCAATGCAGTTTCCAGTCTGAATAGGTCTCCTTCTCTCGGGCTGACACCCCAAGAGGATTCAGCACTTGTGAGTAATTTGGCCAAGCCTAACTCGAAGCCATAAAACCTTTAGAGCCCTTCTAAGATCTTTCTACAAGGAAGAAAGATCCTGCAGCCAGGTTAGAGGAGCTCGTCTTCCCTCAGCAGGTGGAAAGGCCTCAGTGGACCACCTTTGGGATGTTCACACAGAGGAAGGGAGAAGAGCTCCCTGAGGAGAAAAATGAGCTGTCTTCAAAACTGGCTGAGATATGGTTTCTTGAATGGCGGGTCACTTTGCCTGGATGACCAGCCATTTGTCATATGTCACCGGAGGCCTCTGGGAATCGGGGACTGGACGTGCGAACGAAATCAACGGGAGTTCTGGCCCAAGGGGAGCATTTTCCAGCATGAATTCATTCATTAACTCCTCTAAAGTCTTCTTTTGTCCTTTAACCTCAAGGCCACTCCTGAGTTCAAGATGGTCCCGAAGTGCACGCTAGTCCTATTAGCAGGCCACGGGGTCTGCCCAGAGCTGGCGAGTGTGGGGTTCTTGCTCCTGCGATACTCCCTACAAAGATGGCCTTAGTCAAAGAGGCTCCGGACGTGCGTGAGGCAAGTTGGATTCATTCTGAAATGATGGTCTCATATCTAAAAATATGCCTAGAGAGTCATGGGCCTAGATGACGATGCTATAGTTTTTGCAAATGTGGGAGGACGTCGCCAGCCGATGAGGGTCTGGCCCATCGCCTCAGTGGTGCTGCCACTGTGGAAATATTGAAAAACCCGTTCTGGGGGGACTAGCTCCTGGGTTTCTACCACATTCTCAAGAGTCTCTGCCTATTTCTGTCTATTTGGAGGGTGAATTTGATGTTTAGGAAGAAGCCATGTAACCCCAGACCAAAAATCAAGTAGGTAGCTCAGGAAGTTATCATTTAAAAATAGAGTAATAAAGAAGTGATGCTTTTCTTGAGTGGCCAACCCTGAAGGGAAAAGAGGGAACTTTCCCTGAGTTCCCACGTTACATGACCCTAGTTTCATTTCATCTTTAAAATAACCACCTTGGAGTAGGGATTATGACTCTCGCATGGAAAACGGGGCTCAGACAAGTTAAGTCATTTCTTCAAGGTCACAGAGCTTGTCAGTGGACGGCGGAGATTGACAGCCATTTCTTGTTTTTGTCCGCAAAGCCAGTGAGAGCTCCTTCTATAATAGCACCCTGCTTTCTTTTGAAAGTCATTACCATAGGGGGAAAGGAGTGCTACTTCCAACCCTGATGCACTCACAAAATTTCTTTATCATTTTCACATCAAATAAAGGAAGATGTAAATATGCATAAATTATTTGTTTTGAGAGAGAAGAGTTCCAGGAACATCAGGAATGAACCAAGCATGAGTAAATCAAATAATTTTAGATGCTGAAGAAGAGGCTGTTACTTACAGAAGGTAAGCATTATTTAACACATCAATAAGCCTGATGGAAATGACTTATTGTTTCTAAATTAATTTATATTTTAACTTCCAAGTACCACTTCCAGCGGCAGTGGCTCCCAGGAGGTTTACATTCTAGTCGGGAAGACAGACTCCCCCTGCCCTACTAAATTCCAATAAACGTATAAAAAAAGCAAGCAATTGTGATGCAACCTATGAAAAAAAGGCAAGAAGTTGAGAAAGAAAAACCTACTTTAGGCTTCTCTGAGGCAGTGACAGGATGACAGGTCAGACACAGGAAGTATGAGGCCAAAGAGCATTCCAGCCACAGAAACAACCTGTGCAAAGGCACTGAGGCTAGAAAGAGTGTCTTATGTTTAAGGGGCAGAAAAAAGGCCACTGTTGCAGGAATATGATAAATAAGAGGAAGCAGAGGCATGAGATGAGGTGGAAGAGAAAACTAGAAGCAGATCACAAAGATTTTCTAAACTGTGGTAAAGGCGTTGAATTCTATTGAAGATCAAATAAGGAGTGATTGGAGGGTTTTAGGCAGAGGGCTGACATGATTTGATGAGACTCACTGAAGGGAGATGACTGATCACACTTGTGGAAACTGGAGGGAAGAAAGAGCAGAAGAGGGAAGGCCTTCACTGCAGGTGTAGCGGGAAGTGATGATTGTGACTTGGTCTACTTGTACTGACAGAGGCAATGCACTTCCTAATTAAATGTATGGGGGTCTGAGGGAAAGAGAGGCTTCAGTGATTTGATGAATAATGGCACCATTCACTGAGCCAAGGAAGACTGCATAAGGAAAGACTGGAAAACTATTGGCGGGACATCAACAGTTCCGTCTTGCGCTAGCTATGCTCATATCCACACGGAGATGCCAGCCTCAAAATAGAAGTTTGGAAGTCATCAAAATATGCGATTATCTATAGTCACAGGATGGGATGAGATGACCTGAGGAGAGTGTGTCTATAGTAAAAAGATGAAAACTAACGAAACCTTGAGGTTCTCCAACATTACGAGGCTGAGCAGAAGAGAGGGAGTCAGCAAAGAAGGCTGGGAATCATGGAGAAGGAGGAACAGAGAGCTCGGGTTTTTCTGACCTCCTAAATTACATGACTCCCAGGCCTCCAGATAAAGGGGATTGGTACGATCATCCACCATTACTGCGCTGGATCTTGATGGTTCTTGTTAAATCACAGGGCCTGTTTTTGTGCTTGATAATCAGTGCTAGACCCTGACCTCCAATTACTGGTCCTTGGGGTCAGTTCCTCTGCCAAATAACCCGAGAAGCTCTCTGGACAGTTATGATACTTTGTTGGCACTCTGAGCACCACCGAGTCAGGACCGGAAGCTGCCTTCACCGCCCACAGGCAACGCTCATGACTGTAGCCAAAGTCACAGCCTTGGGACTTACAGCCAAGGAAGACCCTGCAGCCACGGGTAGGACAGAAAGTGGATATTTGAAACACACATAAGAGCTCGCCCTCTAATTTCCTTCACAAGTTCATTATGTGATCCAATGAACTCTGTAACATTCACTTAACGTTTGTCTCGCATACAAAACCTGTCCCCCTGAAGGAGGAACCACGTTTGGACTCATTCCCCCACCTACTCCCCAGTGTTCAGCATAGCGCCTGCTCATGCTGAGTGATGGACTTACGGGCCGTCTCAGCAGTGGGCTCGGAGCAGGTGAGAGCTGGGGGCTTGTTGGAGCAGAGGCCATGTCTATACAGTTCTGGCTGCCTGAAGACCACGATTATCGGGGGTCTCCAGGGGGCACCAGAACACATTTATCCATAATGTTTAGCAAAAGGGAGGTGAAGCTATAGCGCTGTAGGATGGGGGCTGGTCCTGGTACCATCACACCTTAGTGTTTCCCGGGGGGTCGCAGCCCGTGCACTCACACAGAATGCAGCCAGGTTTGCCCATATTACAGCAGAGTCTGCCGTTTGTGGTTGCACTTGGCTGGGGAGAGCAGCATGGGGTTCTTCCAGGTGCTTGTGCTCCTGTCCGGCTTCAAAATCAGCTTAGCTTGCATGAAGAAGGATTTGCCAGCCACCAGATACAGCAAGTGGAAAGCCGACTCCAGATGTGTACACAGCAGGCCCCAGGCTGGGTCTGGCTGCCCTCCGGTGGGATGAGAGCACCTCCTCAGTGCAGCGACTGTGTAGGAGCCCATCTCAGAGCTGGCCAAGCTCCCACTGGCAGAGGCGTAGAAGCTCTCGTGGGACACAGCACACACCACCAGAGATGTCAAGATTGTTCTCTGGCTTTCTGCTAGGCACTGCCTAGCCACCTGTAAAGAATTATCAGTCTCCACTGCCATAGTCAGTTAGGGAAGCGTAAAGTACCATGAGATCCACCTAACATGAGAGTGCCCAGTCACTGGGGGTCATGGAAGTGTCTAGATGAAGAAGCAGCCCCTTGTGGCTAAGAGGATAGGCTTTAGAGCCAGACAGAACCGGGTTCCGATTCTGACTGCACCAGCTGTCAGGCTGTGTGACTGTGGTCTACTTATTTAGCCTCTCCAGCTTCAACAGCTTCATGTTAGTGGGGGACAAGAGTAGCCGGTTCTCCCAGTGCCACTGAGAGGGTGACTGGCATAATGCTTCGGCACCTGCCACATAGTAAATGTGATACGTGTTTTAGCTCTTATTATTGTTATAAAAGTAGCAGCAGGCATAAGGGTCAAAAGCCAGTCTGGCATCAGTTTGCCTAGGCTGGAATCCTGGCTCTGCCTCTTGCTTGCTGTGTGACCTTGGGGAAGTCACTGAACCTCTCTGAGCCTCAGTTTTCCTGTCCGTAAAACAGGGAGAGTAAAAGTCCCTACCTCAAAGGCTTAAATAACTATGTGCTGGGTAGATTTGAATAGGTGTGTGGCAGTCAGGGGGAAAACAAACAAAAGCCCAGAAATGGTCAAATGGAAAGTAAGTTTGGGAATCAGGGCATACTAGCTGTCCCTAGAATGGCAGGATGCAGCCAGGCCTGTAACTAAAGGCTCTAACAGGTCCTGCAGTGAAGCGATCCTTTTAATCTTATGTAACTCCATGTGTCTCCAAGTTATATGATCTAGAACACATTGGCATGTCACCTATATTAACACCCAGAAGGTACTCAGAGCAATGCATAACATAAAGTAATTTTTCAAGAACTGTTAGCAACCAATATTTATTGCTGTCCATGAGTGCACTGAGAGGATGGTGCCACAAATGAGGTGGGGGGTGGGGGTGGGGGGCAGGGTCTTCCATTGTCTCTGTCTGAGGTCCTGTAGGCATCTCCAGGCTGTGTGGGGGAGGGGACATGGGGCTTCCTCAATTGCATATGCTTGCGGTCACTGAAATGAAGGCGCTGAGGACAACCACAAAGTCAGGGGTAAATCGGACGCCTGACACGCTGATGCTTCTTTTCCTTAACTCTCTGTTAACCAGGACTGAAGCACCTGTACTTTGCATCTAAGGTCAGTGGGAAAGACACCAAAGCTAGCAGGGGGCAGAGATACCCCTTCCCACTTTTTAGAAGAGGGAACGGGTCTAGACAGATTAAGTGGCTTTCTTAAGATCCCATGAACAGTCAGTGGCAGATCGAAAAGCAGACGACATCTCCTGACTTGCGGCTTCCCTCCCGAGAGCCGCAGTAGTCTCCAGAGAGCCCCGGTGTTCTAAGAACTGCAGACACTGGACTGTGTCAACAAACAACAAACTATGTTGTTTAAAAAAAACCACACACACACACACACACACACACACACACACTGGGGGCGCCTGGATGGCTCAGTGGGTAAAGCCTCTGCCTTCGGCTCGGGTCATGATCCCAGGACCCTGGGATCAAGCCCTGCATTCGGCTCTCTGCTCAGCTGGGAGCCTGCTTCCTCCTCTCTCTCTGCCTGCCTCTCTGTCTACTTGTGATCCCTCTCTTTCTGTCAAATAAATCAATAAAATCTTTAAACACACACACTCTGAAACCAAAAAACCAGAGCATGCATTCTCTCAATCGTAAGGTATCCTCTGGCCGCACAGGTTCGTTTTCTGCATTTACGCTCCCACATTTGTGCGTCTTCTCTATACTGGGTACCTTCTCGCCTCTTCCTGTTTCTCAATGGACTTCATATGTTTATCTTATCTATTACCTAATCCCCACTTCGTCCCAAGGCCCAAAACTGGAAGGAAAAAAAAAAAAAAAAAAGACCTTCATGCGGTTTGTGTTGTTCCAAGGTACGTCTTTTACCTGGGTCTCACACTTGAACTTGAACAACCCTTCTTGTCTTTCGACTCATTGTCTCATTTTCTCTAATGTAATGGTTCTTAAACTTCGGTGTGCATTCAGAATCACGTCCAAGGCCTGGAGGAAAACCCATCGCTGGGCCCCACCCCACACTTTCTGATTCAGTGGGTCTGGGACGGGGCCCAAGATTTTGCATTTTTCCCAAGCTCCCAGGTGATGGCGATAGCGCTGGTCCAGGAACTACACTTTGAGAACCACGGCTCTAATGCAAGAGTTCAAAACTGCCACCTTCATGCTCCTAGCAGCTCAGCGCCCATGGAGAGTCAGCCACACAGGGCCCTAGCTCTAAAGAAGACTTTTACTTTGAATCAGAAACAAACAAAAAACGCTGCTATTTATTTGAGGAAAGCCTCATCCAAATGTGATTTGCTTTGATTGTGCTGATTGACAGGCATCATTTTCAAGGCACATTACTAATTCCAGAGCTAATGAGTATCCTGGAGCTTCAGTAATGAGCCAGTGATGGGCACTTATTTGTTTATGAGAGATGATATCTAGGAAAGTTTCCGTGGCATTTTCCTACTCTCTGAACAAAAATACTCCCTGTTGTTTGGTTTGTGGTTTGCATTCAAATCACTTAGGAATGAAGTGAGCCAAGAGTGAGTCTGTAGAGTGTCTGGGGTGTGGAAGGGGTCTTGGACTCAGGGAGGCCAAGTTTTTGGTCTGGCTCTCCCAGTATCTAGCTGAGTGACGTTGGCAAGTCCCTTTCCCTCTCTGGGCCCTACTCTTACAGCTGTAAGATGAACTCACTTAAAGCATGTGTTCCATACAGATGTCTAAGAGGTGTGGCTAGTTTGAGAGAAGAAAATAACAAAGCAATTCAGTGTAAAATAGGTCTGGGAATCACTTCATTCTCTAACACCCTTCCTCGAACGTCACACTGTACCTTGGCATAGTAAAGGCTCTGAGAAGTCCTGAAATAACACAACCCTTGAATGTTTAATTAAACATTTCCTCTGAGTATATAACAAGACACCTTTTCATGACACTAGAGAATGTCTGTTATGTGGGGGTCGTGGGTACTCTTACCCCCACATCGGGGTTCTCTTAGTGTCTGGAACTCAGGCAAAGCCTTCTGCAGGCATGAGCCCTTCCTCCCGGTGAGGACTATGCCTGTGTAGGGCTGGATTCCACACATCAGGATGCTGCACTAACTTTCTGGAGCTTTTAGGAAGGGCCTCAGACTCACACTTTCACCAGGTGCTGAAGGAGAGGTGAGGTACTTCTTTCTTTCACTGGGACCTTATCTAAAGTACCTGGGGTTTTCTCACTAACTCTCCACCTTTGCTGTGGCTTCTGCCCATTCCCATGGACCCTTCAACCCAATGCAGCTTTGATTTCTCCTACCTCTCCAGCATGAGTGACTTTGCTATTTCATCCAGCTGTAAGTTGAGCCTCCAGGTGGGGAGAACCTCACATGGATACAGTGTTCTATAAACTGGGCATCACTTTTCAATGTAGTGTCTTACAATATCCTTTCAAGTCCATAAAGAATTGTAATTAAAGTATGTTTTGCACATACTGAAACTGGTGTCCAGGGTGAACTAATGATTTGCCCAGCGTTATAGTCAGTGAGTAGCAGAGCTAGAACCTGTTCCCAAATCTTCTTACTCTCAAGCTCATGTTTTCTTCCTTAAGGATGCCCATATAATGCATTTCGTGTGCCTAGAGCACTCAGGCACTTCGGTCAGTCCTTCACTGTCTTGACTGATTCACCTTTGGAGTAAGTCTTGACATTAAGTGGTGTAAGTCTCCCAACCTAATTCTTCCTTTGAAAGAGTTGTTCTTGGGGTGGGGGGGGGTGCCTGGTTGGCTCAGTTGGTAGAGCATGTGACTCTTGATCTCAGGGTTGGGAGTTTGAGCTCCGTGTTGGGTGCAGAGATTATGTAAAAATAAAATATTTAAAAATAATAAAAATAAAAAGTTGTTCTTGGATATTCTAGGTCCTTTTGTATTTATAATAAATTTTACAGTGAGCTTGTCAATTTCTAGAAAGTCCTATTTTAAATAGGACTGCATTAAATCTATATGTCAGTCTGTCCATATTTGATATCTTAACAGTACCGAGTATTCCAATCCACAAACATGTTATATCTATTTATTTTGATAGGTAAATTTTTCTCCCAGTCATACTATGTAGCTTTCACTTGGACATTCTTTGTTAATTTATTAAGTACTTTATGTTTTTGATGTTATAATGAACAGTATCACTTTTTAAAAAGTTAATTTTCAAAACATTTGTTGTTAGTATATAAAAATACAATAGATTTTGTATCTTGACCTTGCAACCTTATTAAATTTATTTATTCATTTGTATAGCTATTTTGTAGACTTAGGCTTTTCTACACTCACAATCATGCCATGTCAAATAAAGACAGTTCTACTTCTTCATTTCCAATCTGTACATCTTTTGTTTCTTTTTCTTATTTTTCTGTATTAGAACTTCAAATGCAATGTCAACTGGAAGTGATGCTAACAGATATCCTTGCTTTTTTCTCATTGTTAAGAAGATAATATTCAATATTTTGCCAGTCAAATTTATATTCACTCTAAGTTTTGGGGTTGAAGCCCTTTACCAAATTTAGGAAGTTCTCTTCTATTCCTAATTTGCTGAAATGGCTTTAAAAAAAAAAGATTTTATTTATTTGTCAGAGAGAGAGAAAGAGAGTGGCAGGCAGAGGGAGAAGCAGGCTCCCTGCTCAGCAGGGATCCCGATGCGGGACTCGATCCCAGGACCTTGGGATCATGACCCGAATGAAGGCAGACTCTTAACTGACTGAACCACAGAGGTGTCCAGTTGAAATGTTTTTATCATGAATGGTAAATGGTAAATTTAATCATGAATGGTGAGCGGTTTTATATTAGTTTTCTACTGTCAAGTAACAAATTACTATAACCTAGTGGCTTACAACAATACACACTTATTAACTCACAGAACTAAAGATTGTAAGTCTGGCATGGAGTGGCTGGGTTCTCTGGCCAGATTCTCACAAGGCTATAATCCAAGTATTGGCAGTTAAGAGTCTCCACTGGAACTTGGGATTGCCTTCCAAGCTTTGGGGATGTTGGCAGAATGGAGTTCCCTGTTGCTATAGGGCTGAGGCCACTCACAATAGGCGGTTTACATCCCAGCAGCTTGCCCCACTTTTGATTTTCATTAGCTTGTGCCTGGGCTATTGAAATAGTGACCAGTTTGGCCTCCTCCTATTTGTCCAACCCCAGGTCTTCTCTTACTTATGCTAAAATTTACATCTGATTATGTCACTCTTAAAAAATCTCTGCTAACTTCCCCCTGCCCACAGAAAGAGGTCTAAACCTCTTCATATGGTACTAAAAGCGTTTCTTTATCTAGCCCTGACCACCCTCTCCAGTTGCCAGCCATAACCAGCCCATCTTTGAAGTCCTACAGTGTGCCATGAACCTTGACATGTTCGTCCCAGCTCATGTTATTTCCTCTACCTGGACTATTAGAAGTCATCTCCCTGCGCCTCTCCCGCAGCACCACATGTTGTTTCTCCATCTGGACAGTTCTTATTCATATGTTCAGGCTAAGTTCAGATGTTCCCTCCTCTGTAAGGCTTCGTCCTTGATCACCATAGGTGGCACACTTATTTTCTTCTCCAGGGCCCACATATCTAAGTGTCTAATTTGGGGCACATGCTTCTGTATTTAGTTGGGTGTCTGTCTCCTCCTAATAATCTCCTAGAAATCCTGAGGGATGAGACCATATTATATTCATTTTCTGAGGAAGACTATGCTAGACAAGGCTCTGTGGAGGGGTTGTAGTTGCAGAAATGAGAATAATAGTCAAGAGGGAAATTCGGAGCACTAAGGAAATAATCACGATACAACTATGATAGGGACTGGGCTAGAGGGATACGTGAAGAGCTGCTGGATACTGAGAAGGGAGCATTTAATTGTTCCACGGTGAGGACAGAGGTGGAAAAAGTTAGGGGAGGCTTCACAGAGGGAGGAGAAATGGCGATAACATTCTAGCAGAAGCAAAGACCCCGAGAGTCTCTAAGTGTATAGTGTATACAGTTAGAGGGGAATCTTAATCCAACTGCAGGTAGAGTTAAAACGGTAACAGCATGGGGCGCCTGGGTGGCTCAGTGGGTTAGGTCTCTGCCTTCAGCTCAGGTCATGATCCCAGAGTCCTGGGATCGAGCCCTGCATCGGGCTCTCTGCTCAGCACGGAGTCTGCTTCCTCCTCTCTCTCTCTGCCTGCCTCTCTGCCTACTTGTAATCTCTCTCTCTCTGTCAAACAAATAAATAAAATCTTAAAAAAAAATAATAAAGGTAACAGCAAACTTCAAATCTGATGAATGCTAGTTCTGCTAGGCGTGGTTTCCTAGAGTGCTGTGCTATGAATGATGTGAAAAAGTTGAGATATAATCCATACACCAAAAAATTCACCCTTTTAAAGCATGTGATTGAATGCCTTTAGTATATTCAGAGTTATGTATTGATTACCACAATCTAATTTCAGGACATTTTCATCACCCTCAAAAAACCCCAAAAAACAAAAAACAAAAACCAAACCCATACCCATTAAGCAGTTGCTCCCCATTCTTTCCTCCTCCCAGCCCCTGGCAACCACCAATGCCCTTTCTGCCTCTATGGATTTGCCTGTCCCAGACATTTCACACAGATGGAATCACAGACTCTGTGGTCTTTTGTGTCTGGCTTCTTTCACTCAGCATCATGCTGTCAAGGTTCACCCATGCCTTAGTGCATATTGGTACTCCATTCCTTTCTGTGGCTGAGTAATATTCTATTGTATGGACGTACCACATTTTGTTGATTCACCCGTCAGTTCCAAGGATTCTGAAACCAACTCTGAGAGCTGTGGCTGTGAGGGCTGCCGAGACAAGGCTGCGTGCCTCTCATGTGCTACGAACGCACCATCCTGCGAGTTCAGGAGTAGGTTCCTTGTAACCAGTGCCCCATCCCCAGTGGGATTCACAGAGTCTAACAAACAGATAAAACTGGAAACCTGGTACCTAACAGCAAATCTTCCAAGAGCTGTCCGGACATGGGCAGGATCCTAAGAAGTCAGAGCTAGAAGGACGGGCAGAGATCATCTGCCCACCACCCCTCGATTTTGTTTTTCTCTCAAAAATGTAGATAAAGCCACCAAGAGCCTTTCTAAAATTCCGTTATTTCTTTTTGACACAGAGGCCTGGAGACTTCTGAACATGGGGAGACATTTTATACAGACCCGGGGAGAATGCCCGAGAAAGCCCTGTTGGAAGTAGAGCCCAAAGTAGATGTGCCTTTCCACTTCCTGCTGCAGAGTTTGGTGAGGCTCCAAGAATCCTCACAGTGCTAGCTCAAGTGAGTGGCCATTATTTGCAGCAAGATGCCAGAAAGTCCTGGGAACGTTTCTCTGGCCCAAATTGCTCAGGCTGAGGGAAGTCCTCCCTCCTCAGAATCAAGTATGTGTTTAGCCAAAGGAGGCCGGGGAACAGGGGTTCAGATGCGTATTCAGAGAGGCTTGTTTATCAGTGGTATGTAGAGAATGTTGTTCCCCACTTACAAGACCCAGAAATCTGCTTAAATACCCACGTTCACCCACGTACCCTTCACCGACCGCCCTTACCCTGCGCTTGGAGGGCTTATGATGACTAGAAATGTTATGACATTTGGATGGAGGAATGTGAAAATGATGTGAATGTGTTGTTTGAAGAGCCAAACTGCGAGTTAACCCAACGGTGCAAACGGTACACTCGTGTGAAAACGCAAGATATTAAACAACTAGGAATACCTCAGGGAAAGTAAGCTCCATTGTAAAAAGGCCCAGCCCAACTGGCCTGAAGGCAAAAGCCTATACATTGATCCCGATTGTGTGTCTCTGATTAAAACAAGAGGTAAATAAAGACACACAGAAACATGAACTGACTTCTTAAAACCCAGACTGAAAATGGTGAAAAGATACAGAAGTACAGTTAAAAAGAAATCATCTTTATTTTAGTGCTAATAAACTTGGTTTTCTTTTGCCCTGAGCATTTTCAAATGAGGGTGGGAATAGGGTGAAACCCAGGCAAACTTTCTCAAAAACAAAACATGCACAGGCCTTCTTCCCTTCTTTGAAAAAAGAATCAGTCTGACTCAAGGCAGACACCTGCTACCTGGCACTCAGCCAACTTGCTAACCAACCCTGTGTTTCAGCCCAATTAGCTAAGCACGCGTCATCCAGAACGCGTTAATTATTCCTGGTGATTTCCCAAAGTTTCCGACAGGATTATACAAGGAAAGGTGGACATAACCTTCTTTCACAAAGATCTTTAAAAATCCCAGAGACATCCCTAAAAACGCATAATGTCAGAGCTGGAAGGAACCTCTGAGAGTCTCATTATCCAAGCCTCTCATCAAAGGGAGAAACCAGGGTGCTCCACAAAGCCTCCGATAAACCAGGAGCAGAGAGAAGAGAAATAGAAAAGTGGAAACCATTTAAACGAAGCTGCTGTTTCAGACACACTGCAAGGGGCAGAAAATGTTTGTCACGGAATTTTTGCAAATGAAGTGAAAAAAATCCACTTTTTACCCTGGTTTACGGGGTACAAAGAGGCAGAATTAGAGAAGACAGGGACTGATCATTTCAAATCCTTGCCTGCTAAATCTTTTCAGTGGTATTCTTGTGCCTTAGTTGGGCACAAGGACATCATGATTGTGAGCAGGGGCAGGTTTGAATCTGTCTTTGCGCCGGACACGAAGGTGCGTTTGGCGGGAGGACGTGGCTGATTTTTTGTTTTTGTTTTGTTTTGTTTTTATGTTAAGTCACAAAGGTAAGTAATATGGTTCAAAATAGCATAATTTTCCTCCTAACATAAAGATAACGACAGCCAAACAACTAGAAAAGATACACACTGGAAATTTTGTCCCAATTTTCTTCTCTGAATATTAATACTAGCGGTCATTTCACTTCCACTTATGGAGAACCTCAAAGTGCAAGACATGGGGTGAGGCACATTCCCTGCTTACTTCAGTGACTCCTCCCCGCCACATGGGGTGAATTCTAGAATTATTTTCATCTTAAAGATGGGGAAAATGTAGCAGAGAGGGCTGAGGTGACTTGCCCAAGGCCAAACGCTTTCGGAGTGGAGCACCTGGATGAATTTTTTAAAATTGACAATTTGTTGCTCTGGATTTCATGTGAGACTTTCTGAGATCTCCGACATACGACATTTTAAAAATGCATTAACGCAGAATATTGGTTCAGCAATCTTCAAAAGAGTTAAAATGTTAGAGTTACTTACCAAGGTTCAAGGTTGACGGAGGTAGAGGAGTTACACCTAATGAGGGAAGAAAGATGAGTCTTAACATTTATTCATCCCTTCTGGACTAAGCTACAGACACGCCCTCGGTTCATTCGTTAGGCTCTCAAGTGCATGATCTCACTTAGTCACCAGCAGAACCAGATAAAATGTCATTATTTACATGCTGCAGCTGAAGAAATAGGGTCAGAGACTTCGAGTAGCCTGCCCAAAGTCACACAAGAAGTTAAGAGGCAGAGTGGTGACTGGAACCCAGATTTCTGACTCCAAGTTCAAGTTCTTTCCACTACACCATGTTGCCTTCTGGAGACTCAGATGAACTCCACATTCTGTAGCACATGCCCTACAGCACTGCCTATGCTGGCAGGTACTTAATCCAGCAGCTGCTTGAATAGAGAAGGAACAATTACTGTGATACAGGCAGTGTTTTAAGTACTTTACAGGGTTTCAAACTATTTTTAGTCTCACAATCCTGTGAAGTTCATTCTATTATCTCAATTTTACAAATGAAGAAAGGAGGGCTTACAGAGGTTGAGTAACTTCCCCAAGGTCATCCCACCAGGAAATGGTTTAATCTGCTGCAAATTCTGACTCTTAACTTTTGGTATTCTATTCAAGTAGTGATAAGGAATCTCTCTTCCTTTGGAAGGAGAAGCCAGTAAATACAAAAGGTGTAGTTCTGTTCTTAACACAATGGGGATGGGGGTGGACCAAGGCAGAGGGAGCCTAGCACCTAGGAGGTTAAGTCCGTCAAACCCAAGTTCCACAAGAGCATTTCCATGCTCGTGCCACTTTTACCAGCAACAGAGAGCGGTCTAGTCCAGCCGCACGCTTCTCTGTGGACTTCATTGTTAACTTTAGCAAACAGAAATTACGTCTGTTGGTTTGGCTCTTCAGGTCAACATGGATTTCATGGAAAGGCACAAGGGAAGATCCTCCCCAACTAGCAGAGGGGGTACTTCTTGTGCTCCTAATTGTAGGAGCGTGCCTACATCCCAGAAATGCATTTGAGGTGATTCCCCTTTGCATTCCTATCACTTCCTTCAGTTCCATTTTTGTCTTTCCAAAATCTGTTAGAGAGAAAGCAAGAATTGGGCTGACCTGTGGTCTTACGAATATCAGCTAGAGAGTGAACACAGTAAGAGGCCAGAGTTGGCTTACAGATTTCAAAGGCAACAGACAACGCTGTCTTCACCAAACTGATCAAACTATTGGATTTAATTATACAGATATAACAACTCAGTGGCCTTTCCTAATGCTTTCCCTAAGGACTGTTGGGTCGGAAAGGCAATTCATTTTGTTGCTTGATTGCCTTAGACTATTAGAAACTGTTCCCTTGGGAAGAGCAGGAAATCAGTTATGATCTTTTGTGTCTCCTCCGAGGGACAGGGAAGTCACTATTCTAGTGAATGAGCCACAGATTTCCCCCTGATTTCACTCTCAATTTCTCAATTAGGTGATTATTACCATGAAAGCTGCTGAGATTTAACAGATGGAGGCTGCCCTCAGAAGAGGCCAAGGGACCACAGAGGTTTGTAAATGGTGGCACTGCCCCCCTAACATCTGGACGGGCAGTTAGCTCCTAATTCTTATTATGGCCCAGTTTCCCTTGGCTTTCTGGCCAGGAACCAATGCACAAGTATGCCTTCTGGAAAACAGAGATATCCACTGGGCTCTAATAACTCTCTCCCAATGGCTGGTCATGGACACTTCTGTTCTCCCGCCTACAAAGATGACAGCCGTCCCTTGAATAACCAATCACTCCCACCGTGTGCCCAATCCACAGCTCTGCAGATATGACCTGCTTGTACCCACTATGCACATGGAGCTAAATGCACCAAGTAACGGTGTACCTTCCTCTCACTACGAGTGAGTCCGAGACATGCCCTTGGGGTGGTTTAGGCTACAAGGGAAAGAAGGGCCCTTCTATTTTTCTCATTTGAGTATAGTCCGCACACAAGGTTACATTAGTTTCTGGTATACAATGCAGTGATTCAATGCGTTTATACATTATGCTATATTCACCGCAAGCGTAGCTACCATCTTGCCCGATACATTACTATGACAACGTCATTGCCTAGAGTCCTTACATTGTATCTTGTATCGCCATGACTTATTCATTCTGTAGCGGGAAGCCTGTATCTCCCACTCCCCTTCACCCATTTTGCCCGCCCCCCCCCACTTCCCTCGGGCACCCATCAGTTTGTTCTCTGTGTTCATGGGTCTCATCAGCTTCTATTTAATGTGTCTCGTATTCCTCCCATGGGAGCAGAAGGTTCATTTCTTTTTTCTTATTTTTAAACTTTCAATTAATTTGTTTTTAAGGATGTGCTGTGATGGTTTTTTAATGCATTAGCCGAGTTCTACAATCATCACCATGATTCAATTTTAGAGCCTATCACCCCCAAAACATCTTACGCCTGTTCGCCATCATTCCCCATGCCCACCCCCCCACTAGTCTGCTCTTCTTTCTCTGCAGATTTGCTGCTTCTTACCATTTCGTGTAAATGGAATCACATAACACGTGGTCTTTTCTGACGGGTTTTCATTACTTCCGATAATATTTGAAGGCTATAGCTTATAGATCAGCAGCTTATTCCTTTTAATTGCCGAACAGTCTTTGAAAGCAATTTCTCAGTTCTTCTTCCCCCAACGGCCCCAAATAAAAAAACTGAGGTCCTGTGCCATCTAGCAGCTGCTCACTTCTCCAGACTCATCCCTCCCGACACCTTTCTGTTCCCCGTGCTGCAAACACGGTGGCCTTCTCCCAGACCCTCAAACATGTCCTCACCTAGTCTGCTGCAGTGCTGTGGGAAAGGCTGTCCCATTGCCCTAAACACGACACCCTCTGACATACGTACCTGGCGTCCACTTGGTTAACTCCCACTCATCCTTCGCATCTCTGTTTATCTGTCCCATTGCCCTAAACACGACACCCTCTGACATACGTACCTGGCGTCCACTTGGTTAACTCCCACTCATCCTTCGCATCTCTGTTTAAACCATATTCCCTCAAAAGAGCCTGCCCTGGCCCTTTGAACCAGGTCCAACTTTTCTCTTACGAGCTCTCTTGACCTGTCAGTCAGAGAGTCTTACTATATGTGTAATCGGTTCATCCCATATGTAAGTACTTTCAGGCTCATCGCGCCCCCCTCCCCCACCTCTTCTCCACTGCCATCTCCATTGTGCACCGGCTCCTGCAGGGCCGGCACCGCGTCTGCCTGGCTTCCCACTGGCCCGGGACCCGGCACACAGCAGGTGCACAGCGACCGTTTGCTCTTGCCTGCCTGACTGCCTGCCGAGCCCTCGCCTCTGGTGCCAATGGACAGCTAGATCCTCAGCTGTCCGTGTCGCGGCAGGGCGAATCGGCACGTCCTATGCCACGGAGTTTCCCGCATGTGTCAGACTAGGAAGATGTGCTGTTTTCAACTGACAGCATCAGCGAGTTGAAGATCAACTCAGCCTGACAGCTAGAATGTAGTCAGGACAAAGTGTTCGGGGGGCCGTCGACACAGCCTGGAATGGAGGGAATGCGGCTGTGTGATGAGAACTCCCGTACACTTCGCAGCTTTTCAAGTGGCTCCCGGGGAAGAGCTGGGGGCGACCTTGTTGGCTGAGGGGCTCACGAACACTTTCCCGCAGTGCCCATCCCAGTGCACCGAGCGGCACTTTGAATGGCTGTTTGTTGGACTCTGCTTTCAACACCTCTCGTGAAAATATGACAAACGTCAGAACGAATCCCAGTAGCCTCCTCCCCAGCTCTCCTGGCCACACAAAGCCCTCCACCCGTGGGGCACACTGAAAGACACTCGACGCTGTTTGAGAACACTCCTCTTAATCTGCTGATAACCTTTTCTGGCTGGCTGGCAAGACAGAAGAAAACGTTTCTTTTCATTTGGGCTCATTTAAAAGAAAACCACCCCAAACCATCCACTGTTAAAAATGTGTCTCTTTGTACTTGTGAGTCTTTACTTTTGGGTCTTGGCAGGAGATGCTTAAGGGGCAAGTGAATGAATGCCAATCACAGCAGTTACTAAGTGCTTATGTCGTGCAGGGCCCGCGCGCAGTCCATGGGGGAGACATGAATCAACTACAGCTTCTGGCCTCCAGGAGCTCATGATCTGGAAGAGGAGACACATGTGCCCAGAAATAATGCTAATAAGGATGACGCTGGGCGACACCGGAATAGCAGTGCAAGCCAAGGGCTATGGGAGCACGAGGAGGGGGAAATTAACCTCAACATCAGGAGAGATTTCTTGCCAGAGGAGGGAATAAATACGACACAGTTTCATTCTGACAACTTCAGAGGGAACGAACACCATCAAGACTTCAGACTATTCTGCCTGTATCTAGATGGGGCACTGGATTGTCTTGGAGGCCCAAGTTCCACCTCAATACAGTTAACAGGTTCCAGGGAGGAAGACAGAAGGAAATCCCCTGGGGCCCAACCCTGGAATGAGCAGTTCTACCTTACCGTCAGAACACAGATCCCGGCGGTAAGGTAAGGCTCAGTGGGTTAAGGCCTCTGCCTTTGGCTCAGGTCATGGTCTCAGAGTCCTGGGATCGAGCCCCATATCGGGCTCTCTGCTCGGCAGAGAGCCTGCTTCCTCCTCTCTCTCTGCCTGCCTACTTGTGATCTCTGTCTGTCAAATAAATAAATAAACAAAATCTTTAAAAAAAAAAAAAAAAAAAAAAAAAAAAAGAACACAGATCCCGTTCTGAGTCCCCGATGCCCAACCGCCAGCCAAACAGTCACCCAATCTGTTAAGATGCGGCATAGGTCGGTCCCCTGCTGGTGAATTAAAGTCACCTCCTCCTTTGAAATTGCCTTAGAACCACCTGGTTGGTGGGTGAGGTGCACCGGGGAAGGAATCTGGGCTCCTGGCTGGGGCCAGCCTCCTTCCAAGGTTCTCGTGGTCTCTGGTACAAATATGACCTCATCCCCACACATACCTGACCTTAGAAAAGGTCAGAAACTTCTGTGACCCAGGACTGCAAAGATCTGACAGCATTGCAGTGCCAGGGACATCTGTGTTTAAACCTCTGCGGCTGGAAGAACGGAGGCCTGGTGGGGTCCACCCCTGGGCTTTACCTAAAGCTGGGCTGACTCCTGCTTATTTAGCCTGGGGGTGGAAAACAGTTTGCAGCTTGGTGTGAAATGGTGGTTGTCCCATTTAGGAGGAAAAAAAAAACACCTTTAAAGATTTAAGGATGAAAGAGCCTGACAAACTGGGAACACCAGCTAATCAACATTTCAAAGAGGTAGATATCGGTAATAAACACTGTGACTCCCAGAACCCCAGGATGTGACCTCAGATTAACACTCTTGCCCCCCTCCCAACAACACACCTCTGTGCTGTACCTGCTCAGGGCAGCATAAAAATGGTGGAGGACATGGGCTTTGGGGTCTTGGGGGAAAACAGGCTAGATTACTGATTCTACCACTTAGTAACCAGATATATGAATCTGGGCGAGTGGTTTAAACATCCTTACAGATGGGTCCAGGAACTGCTGCCCATACAGCTGTAGGGAAGATTCATTGAGCTAATGCACATAAAGAGCGGAGCCCAGTGTTTGGTACAGAATGGGAAGGGAACGTGACTTCCCCCACATTTTCTTTCTTTCTTTTTTTTAAGATTTATTTATTTTAGAGACAGAGCCTGTGGACGCAAGTAGGAGGAGCAGAGGGAGAGAGCAGACTCCGCACACAGCATGCAACCCGATGCAGGGCTCAATCTCATGACCCAGAGAGCGTCACCTGAGCCGAAGCCGAGAGTCTGATGCTTAACAGACTTCGCCACCCAGGCACCCCTTTCCCTCACCTTTTCTTCGGTTCTGTGTGGGGAAAGGTGTCACTTCTACTGTGTTGCTTCTTTCCCCCTCTAAAACTGGTCATTACAAGATAGAGAAACATAATTTTAATATTTTCTGTGGTTATTCATTGAAGTTCTTTCACATTGAAAAAGCAGATTGGTTGAACAGTTGATTTTCTCTAAAATGCTTTTTTTGTGAGGTTTTCTGTCTAGAGGTCATGATTTTGCAACAACAATAAAAGTTCCAGTTTCTGATTACAAAGCTGTGATCACTAAGACAGCATGGTGCTGGCACAAAAACAGACACAGACTAATGGAACAGAGTAGAGAGCCCAAATATGGACCCTCAACTCTATGGTCAACTAATCTTCAACAAAGCAGGAAAAAATATCCAGTGGAAAAAAGACAGTCTCTTCAATAAATGGTGCTGGGAAAATTGGACAGCTACGTATAGAAGAATGAAATTCAACCATTCTCTTACACCATACACAAGGATAAACATGAAATTGATGAAAGACTTCAACGTGAGGCAGGAATCCATCAAAATCCTAGAGGACAACATAGGCAGTAACATCTTCGACATCAGCCACAGCAACTTCTTTCAAGACATGCCTCCAAAGGCAAAGAAAACCCAAGTGAAAATGAACTTTGGGGACTTCATCAAGATCAAAAGCTTCTGCATAGCAAAGGAAACAGTCAACAAAACAAAGAGGCAACCCACGGAATGGGAGAAGATATTTGCAAATGACAGTGCAGACAAAGGGCTGATATCCAAGATCTATAAAGAAGTTCTCACACTCAACATCCAAAAACCTAATAGTCATGTCAAAAAATGGGCAGAAGACATGAACAGACACTTGTCCAATGAAGACATACAAGTGGCTAACAGACACATGAAAAAATGCTCATCACCACAGGCCATCAGGGAGATTCAAGTCAAAACCGCATTGAGATACCACCTTACACCAGTTAGAATGGCAAAGATTAACAAGGCAGGAAACAACAAATGTTGGAGAGGATGTGGAGAAAGGAGAACCCTCTTACACTGCTGGTGGGAACACAAGTTGGTGCAGCCACTTTGGAGAACAGTGTGGAGATTCCTTAAGAAATTAAAAATAGAGCTACCCTATGACCCTGCCAGAGGAGGGTCACCCCACTACTGGGTATTTACCCCAAAGAAGCAGATGTAGTGAAAAGAAGGGCCTTCTGTACCCCAATGTTCATAGCAGCAATGTCCAAAATAGTCAAACAGTGGAAAGAGCAGAAATGCCCTTCAACAGATGAATGGATAAAGAAGATGTGGTCCATATATACAATGGAATATTACTCAGCCATCAGAAAGGAAGAATACCCAACTTCTGCATCAACATGGAATGGACTGGAGGAGATTAAGGTGAGTGAAATAAGTCAGGCAGAGAAAGTCAATTATCATATGGTTTTACTTACTTGTGGAGCATAAGGAATAACACGGAGGACATTAAGAGAAGGAAAGGAAAAGTGAATTGGGGCAAATCAGAGGGGGAGATGAACCATGAGACCGCGGACTCTGAGAAACAATCTGAGGGTTTTAGAGGGAACGGGGGGGCGTGGGGGAATGGGTAAGCCTGGTGGTGGGAGCACTGGGTGTTATATGCAAACAATGAATCATGGAACAGTGCATCAAAAACTAATGATGTACTGTACGGTGACTAACATAACACAGTAAAAAAATAAAGTTCCAGCTTCACTAAAGGAATGATTGCGGGATTCTGCCAGCAGCTGGGGTAGCTACTGCAGGGTGGGGGTAATAGGTTTTCTCAAAATCCCCAAATACACACCTTGGAAGTGGTTGCTTGCTTTGCCTGTATTAAATATCTCCATGCCTACCAGAGCCCCTCTGTTTTTTGTCATATGAAGGTCAAAGGAGCAGAACTACTCTGTAATCTAACCCAGAGGTCTCCAAGCAGAGCACATTGAAAAGGTGCAGGAAATATGTCTAAGCGATGAGTTCTCTCTCTGTTCCAGGAGCAAGGCAAGCAGGTGTGAGGGAGGCTGGGGAAAGGGAAGGGGGTGGTGGTGGTAAGAAAAGCCTAATTAGCAGCCCTGTTCCCTTGTTTCTCCATTCCCTAGGCTTTAAATATATATATGCTGGAAACTCCTAAATTTATACTCTAAACAAGACCATGCACCTAAATTCCACACTCATATATTTACCTCCAACTCAACATCTGCACTTGAATATCCAATAGATATCTTTTTCTTTCTGTTTTAAATTATACTTGACACACAACATTACATTACTGTCAGGTGTACAACATAGCGAATCAACAACTCTATACATTGTGCCGTGCTTATCACAAGTGTAGCTACCATCAGTTACCAAACAATGCTATTATAGTACCAGTGACCCCATGACTTACTCATTCTGGAAGACCAGACCTTCCATTCCCCTTCACCAATTTTACCTATCCCCCCATGCCCCTCCTTCCCCTCTGGCAACAATCAGTTTTTTCTCTGTATTTATGGGTCCATTTCTGCTTTTCATTTGTTCTTTTGTCTGGTTTTGTTTTGTTCTTAGATTCTATGTACAAGTGAAATCACACGGTATTTGTCTTCTCTGAGTTATTTCACTAGTATAATACCCTCTAGATCCATCCATGTGTCACAAATGTAAGATTTCATTCTTTTTTATGGCTGAGTAATATTCTGATGTAGGTATGTGTATACACACATACCTCACATCTTCTTTATCCATTTATCTATTGATAGACATTTAAGTTCTTCTGTATCTTGGCAATTATAAATAATACTGTAATAAACACAGGGTACATTATGTTTTTGAAATAGTGTTTTTTTCCTTTTGGGTAAATGCCCAGTAGTGCAATTACAGAGTCATATGGTATTTCTATTTTTAATATTTGGAGGAAACGCCATACTGTTTTCCACAGTGGCTGTACCAGTTTGCATTCCTACTAATAGTGTACTAGGGTACCCCTTTTCTCCACATCCTCACCAACACTTGTCATTTCTTGTCTTTTTGATATTAGTCATTCTGATAGGTGTAAGGTGATATCTGATTGTGCTTTTGATTTGCTTTTCCCTGATGCTGAGTGATGTTGAGCATCTTTTCATGTGTCTGTTGGCCATTTAGATGTCTTCTTTGATAGATATCTTAAGCTTAGTATGTCTAACTCTCAGTCTTGAAGCCCACTCTCTAAGACATGACCCTCCCTCAATTATTCCCATGTCAATAAATGGAATCACCATTCATCGATTTGCTATCTGGGATCACCATTCATCTGTTTGCTCAGAACAAACATTGCGGAGTTATCTGTGGCTTTTATCCTTCCTTCTTCCTTCCCTCCCTTTTTCTTTCTTTTGTTCTTTCTTTCTTTCTTCCTTCTTTCCTTTCCTTTCTTTCTTTTCTCTTTCTTTCATGTTCAATTAGCCAACATACAATACATCATTAGTTTTTGATGTAGTGTTCAAAAATTCATCAGTTGTGTATAACACCCAGTACTCATCACAACAGGTGCCCTCCTCAATACCCATCACCTGGCTACCCCATTCCCCCAAACCCTCCCTTCTGTAACCTTCAGTTTGTTTCCCGGAGTCCAGAGTCTCTCATGGTTTGGCTCCCTCTCTGATTTCTTCCCAGTTTTCCCTCCTTTTCCCTATGGTTCCACCGCACTATTCCTTATGTCCCACATGTGAGTGAAACCATATGATAATTGTCTTTCTCTGATTGACTAATTTTACTCAGCATAATCTCCTCCAGTCCTGTTCATGTTGATGCAAAAGTTGGGTATTCATCTTTTCTGATGGCTGAATAATATTCCATTGCATATATGGACCACATCTTCTTTATCCATTCATCTGTTGAAGGGCACCTTGGCTCCTTCCACAGTTCGGCTATCGTGGACATTCCTGCTATGAACACTAGGATGCATGTGCTCTTTTCCCCACTACATCTGTATCTTTTCTCTCTTTCTTAACAACTTTCATCTACCCCATCAAAACTCTTATTGACTCTGCTTTCAACGTATATCTAGAATGTAACCCTGTCTCCCCAGGCCTGTCACCGATACTTCAGTCTGAGCCACAAACATCTCTTACCTCTATTACTAGAGTAACCTCCACAATGGTCCCCCTTGCTTGCATTCTTCTCCCCAATATTCTATTCAGCACAGCAGCCAGAGTAATCCTGATAAACCGTAAGTCACCTCATGCCACTTCTCTGCTCAAGACCTCTCAATAATGATCCATCTCAGAATAAAAGTCAAAGTTCCTGTTAGAGTCTATGAGGCCCTCTATGATCTGGCCCTCCTCTACCTGTCTGAGCTCATCTCCTACTAGTCCCCCTGTACTCTGAACTAGTGCCACTCACCCCACTGCTATTCCTTAAAGATGCCAAGCATATCTCCACATTAGAGCCTTTGTATTTTCGGAACTGTCTGCCTGAAATGGCCAGATATTTGCAGCACTTGCCCTCACACTTCATTCAGGTGTCTTCCCAATGGTCTCCTTGGCACCACAGCAAAAAGAACACACATATATATCCACTCCTGTTGGTTACTCTCTGCCCCTTTTCCCTGCTTTCTCCTTTTTATCTATTATCACCATCTGACATACTTCTCTGGTTACTATCTGCCCCCTTCCAATAAATAAACACTACTTCTCACTAATAAATTCACGTTTAAAAATCTGAGTTTCTCTATGACTTCCAATACACATCTTCTGGTTGATGTAAGAATTTTCCCACGTTTTCCTCCATCCAGATCATTTATAGCTGCAGTCAGAGGGGGCATTTCAGAGATCTTCCCAACCCTCTTGAATTGTCTTCCTGTAGAGTCTCATGCTATTGACTTGGACATCAGACTTTTCTCAACCATCCCCCTTCCGGAGGTCAAGGACTTTCACTCGTTTTTTTCTTTAGATTTTTATCACTTCTGCTTCCCAAAAGTTTCCCCCTATTGGTTAGAGTTAGGTGTAAACTACAGCCTTTCTAGTTTTTTTCTCTAGGCTTGGAAAATTGGCAGCATAATTTTAATAACTTTCACGCTACTCTAGGGTCAGGTGGCCTATAACATGTCATATAGAACACCTATAATACATATTCTCAGATTTAAAGATTTCCAAACCCATGCATTTCTTAAAAATAATATTAAAGATTTCCAAACCCATGCATTTCTTAAAAATAATATTTCTTGAAAAATAATGTCATTAAGAATAATAAATATAGGGACGCCTGGGTGGCTCAGTGGGTTAAGCCGCTGTCTTCGGCTCGGGCCATGATCCCAGGGTCCTGGGATCGAGCCCCACATCGGGCTCTCTGCTCAGCAGGGAGCCTGCTTCCTCCTCTCTCTGCCTGCCTCTCTGCCTACCTGTGATCTCTCTCTGTCAAATAAATAAATAAAATCTTTAAAAAAAAAAGAATAATAGATATATAAATATGAGCAAATATTTCATAAAATAGTTCTTTAAAATAGAAATATAATAAAATAATATATATGATATTAAGATAATATTTACTTAAAATAATACAGAAAGATGGTATAAAATCAATTAATATAAATGCAAATTGAGTAAAAACTGAGATTCCCTCTGCTTTTTCTACTAGTTCTCTAGTTACTCTCCAGAAAAGCAGCCACTTTCCTCAGTTCTTTGCAGACCCTTTCAAAGAAAAATCCATTATTTGGGGAAGTGATCCACACCCATGTTTTAAAAGAAAATCAAACAATTTAGAAACAAACAAAAAAGAACTTTTAAAAAATCTAAAATAAAATGACACCATCCAGAGATACCCATATTTTTTAAAAATATTAATTTATTTATTTTCAGCATAACAGTATTCATTATTTTTTCACCACACCAATAATAAAATCCCTCTGGGGTGTCTGGGTGGCTCAGTCCTTAAGCATCTGCCTTTGGCTCAGGTCACGATTCCAGGGTCCTGGGATTGAGCCCTGAATCAGGTTCCTTGCTCAGCGGGAAGCCCGCCTCTTCCTCTCCCACTCCCCCTGCTTGTGTTCCCTCTCTTGTTGTGTCTCTCTCTGTCAGATAAATAAATAAAATCTTCAATGAAAAAATAAAATCCCTCTAGACTCAAGACATCTCTGCTTTCTCCAATAATGTATAAATGGAACTTACTGTACATGTTATTCCATTTCCTACTTTTTTCACTTAATGGAATCTCATGGACTTCTTTCCATATCAGTACCTATAAATCTAAGTGAACGTCGATTTAATATACACTATGGCTTTACCTACACTTCTAGAAGATATGCTCTCCTTAAAAAAAAAAAAAAAAAGATTTGATTTCTCTATTTAGAGTGAGAGAGAGAGCGAGCATGAGCCAGAATAGGGGTAGAGGGAGAGAGAATCTCAAGCAGACTGTGCTAAACACAGAGCCCAGTGGGGGGCTTGATTTCACGAGCCTGAGGTCATGACCTGGGCCGAAATCTTGAGTCAGACACTTAACCAAATGAGCAACCCAGGCACCCCAAGATATGCTCCTCTTAGAGAGGGCAGCCCCTTCTGCTACCAGGATTTAAGCTTGTCCCACTAAATTCCAATGAGTACTATGATCCCTCATGTATTGCCCCACATTAGACCTTCAGGTTGGCTTTGTGTATCACATCGATCGAGTCATAGAAATTCCAAGATCTAAGTTTTATTTCTAGCTACTATTTAAACAGATTTTATGTATGTATTCATGTATGTCTGTATGAGAGACTGAGAGAGAGAGCACAGCAGCAGGGAGAGCAGCAGAGGGAAAGGAAGAAGCAGGTTCTCCGCTGAGCAGAGAGGCTGATGCGGGGCTCTATTCCAGGACCCTGGGATCATGACCTGAGCCAAAGGCAGATGCTTAACCCACTTGAGCCACCCAGGCACCCTACCATTACTTTCCTAATCATTATTCTCATAGCAGTATTTTTTCTTATTAGGGCCTTCAGAGTCATACTGAAGGTGGAAAAATCATAAGTGGGTCTCACAGAAAAATGTTCTAAGAGAAATACCTAGGTATCATTAATTTTAAAAAAATATTTATTTGTTTGTTTTAGAGAGAGAGGTGTGAGCAGTTGAGGGGCAAAAGGAGAGGGAGACAGAATCTAAAGCAGACTCCCTGCTGAGCACAGAGCCAGACCGGGGGAGGGGGATGGTGCTCAACTGCATGACCCTGAGACCATGACCTGAGCCAAAACCAAGAGCCAGACACTGAACCAACTGAGTCACCCAGGCATCCCTTATTAATTTTAACACATATTTATTGAGCATCTATTGTGTGACAAGCACTGTTGTAGCAATAAACAAAAATCCTTGTCCCTATGCAACTTATTTTCTAGTGGAACAAGACAGACAGTAACCAAAGAAATGTGTCAGATGGTAATAATTATTAAGAAAAATGAAGCAGGGTAAAGGGCAGAGAATGACCACAGGAGTGGGTATATGTGTGTGCTATTTCAGTGATGGTATTAGGGATGGCTTCTTTAATGAGAAAACAATTAAAAAGAGACACCATGAAGTGTTGCAGGGCTTCTGTGTTCCCTAGATGGTTGCAGGACAAAGCCAGCAACCATCTAGGGAAACAGCATTCCAGGCTAAGGTTTCAAAACATATAAAGGCCCTGATTTGGGGATATGCTTAACATCTTTAAGGAACAGCAAGGAGGTACTTATGGCTGGATTAGTGTGGGAAGAGTGGGAGGAAATGAGATTAAGAATGAACCAGAAGAGGATCACTAGCTGATGTGAACAATGTCAGGAGGGTGAAAGCCTTCAGGGAGCTGAGGCTAGGATAAAATGTCTAGGATGAAAGCATGAGGTTTCATTAGTTATGTTCTGAGTAAGAACAAGGTCAGGCGAGAGGTATCCTGCTTATGACTGAAGGAATAATGTTGATAGAAGAAAGGAACCGCAGAACTCCAAATCTGTTGTCTTCTCTGACAAAGATAATGAGCTTAAGACTGAAAATGTTAGAAAAGAACTTCAGTGAGAAGCAACAGAAGCCCAAACCTGAGATTGTAAGAGAATGCACAGATGCCACGTAAGTGAGTTTGAAACTCCTTACTCGGCTGACTGTGTCCCCCGTGGAGAGAACTCAGGAAAAAGAACATGTATACATATGCAGAATGCTATGCTCTCATGGCAGAGTTTGAGGAATCAGAGCAAATAAGAGAGGATCTGTAATCAAGGAAATAGATACTTATTTTGATTTTCAAAAATGGCAGAAAGTTAGATTCTGGACATGATAAATTTGTGATGATGTTTATGTCAAATAAGATCATCAAATGGAATATTAAAGGGATGGTTTAGGTGAACCGAGTAGAATTTGTAGTCATTGTCAGGGCTAGGAATGATCTTTGGGACCCAACACGGGTTCACTAAGAACAAGGCATTTCTAACTTTAACTCCTTTCTTGACAGGGTTTCCAGGCTGGTAAATATGGAAACGTGGTGGGCAGAAATCTGGAGAGCATCAAGGCATTTTTAGGGATTCACTTGGATACTGAGTTGGAAGTAATCTGCTGGTGGTGTGCTACAGAAGTCTGTCTTGAACAATGATCTTATGGATAATCTGTATATATAGAAAGCCCACTTTCTAGACTTAGATACGACATAAAGCTGGGAAGACTAGCACGTATCTTGGATGACTGAATTGAGATCTTAAAATAATTTTTTAAAAGATTTTATTCATTTATATGATGGACAGAGACCACAAGTAGGCAGAGAGGCAGACAGAGAGAGAGGAGGAAGTAGGCTCCCCACTAAGCAGAGAGCCCAATGAGGGGCTTGATCCCAGGACCCTGGGATCATGACCGGAGCCGAAGGCAGAGGCTTTAACCAACTGAGCCACCCAGGCGCCCCGAGATCCTAAAATGATTTGATTTAATAGAATTACAGACAGAATTTAACCCAATGAAATTTAATAGAGTAAATACATGATTTTGCACTTGAGCACAAAAAGAACTCATGATAAAGAGCTTTAAGTTTGGACTATAAATTCTCCAGTGTGATGATGTGAGATATGGCTGCCCTAAGGGCAAATGTGACCTTAAGACCTCATCATGCTAGAAGGACATCTGTAAGATACTAGACAGTGAATTCTCTGGAGGCAGGGACTATATTGAGCTTGTTCACAGTCATATGCCCAGGATCTAGCATGGTGTCGGCTGCATGATGTATACTCATTGACTGAATAATGTGGTTTTTCTGCGTTATTCTGCCTTGGTCAGATCATAGCTAGCTTTCTTTTTTTTAAAAGATTTATTTATTTATTTATTTATTTGAGAGTGACTGAGAAAGAGAGGTGAGAGGGCAGAGATAGAGGGAGAGAGGGAATCCCAAGAAGACTCCTTGCTGAGTGCAGAGCCCAACACAGGTCTCCATCAAGACCATGACCTGAGACAAAATCAAGAGTTGCACACCTAACGGACTGAGCCACCCTGTGCCTTTCATAGCTATATTTCTATTGTCAGTTCAGGCCATTGCACTTTGAGCGGGATACTGAAAGTCAAGAGAGTGACCAGGATAATGAAAGAAATAAAAAACATATTGTATTGAGTCAATCAATAAGTTTGATTGGTTATTATTGATTAATCTTGATTAATATTAATATTGATATTGATTAATATTAATATTGATTAATTAATATTGATTATTATTGGTTGACTCAATACTTCTTCTCTAACCTAATCTCCTGTACACGGCCTCCTTCTTTTCCTCAAACATGAACAGCATATTCCTGTCTCAGGGTCTTTATCCTGAGAAAATTCACAAAAGCTGGGAACATTTAGACTGAACGGTCGGGGAGAGGGAGGGGTAGAGCTATAGAAAAAGGAGGAAGGCGTATTTATAGGTATGTGAAGCATAAGAGAGTTCAGACCTATTCTGGAAGGCACCTTTAGACTCCCATTGGATCAATGAGTTGAATCTACTAGAAGAAAAATTTCCATTCAGTAAAAAGCCTTTCTATCTAACAGAGCTCTTCAGGATGGACTGAGCTGTCTTATATGACAGGGATCTCCATGTCACTAGAGAGATTTGAGCCGACAAGAGGCCGCCTCCACACTTGGAGGGAGTTAAGGGGCAGGGAAAGACCTGGAGGTTAGGGCTCAGTGGGGGATTAGATCAGATGACCTTGAAGGCCTAAGAATCTTGTGGTCTACACCTGTTTCCTGAAATAACATTCCCTTGATAAAATTATGGTCAAGGTAAATACGTGCTCATGGGTGGATCCAAGATTACACACAAAACTCAAAGCTGAATTTAATAGTCAAGACATTGAATCAGAATGTCAGAAAGCATCGGAAGGGCTTTTCCATGATATCTGAGTGAAAAGGGTCTAGGAGGCATCGGATATACTGAGGTTAATACTATGTTTGGCTACAGGGATGCCTGGGTGACTCAGCTAGTTAATCATCTACCTTTGGCTCAGGTCATTATCCTGAGGTCCTGGGATCTAGTCCCACATCAGGCTCCTTGCTCAGTGGGGAACCTAGTTCTCCCCCTGCCTGCAGCTCCCCCTGCTTGTGTTCTCTCTCTCTGACAAAATCTTTTTTTAAAAATGCTATGTTTGGCTACAGAAAGGTCCCTAAGCCTCTGTTACTAGTGATAACAAAGAATAGGAGAGTTCCCCCACCCATGCCTTTTTTCCTTGAACAACTGAAGTATCATTTAGGAGAAATGGAACTGAACTAAATTGTCACTAAGCCAGACTTTTAATCAGCTTGGGCTGGCCTCTCTGCTACCCAACAATTAGCATGTTACTCATGTAAAGGGAATATGGGAGCAAGGACACTTAGGAAAGGCCACTGGCACTGTGGACTCTTTGCAACGGCCATCCCCAGCTCCAATCACAGGAGGATTTCTAGCCATTGTAGCTCACATTCCCTTGATGGTAGCATTGTAAATAATCAGCACTATTTGCTTCTGTTTCAAAACATGTCCTCCTCATCATTCAAAAACTCATTATTCTTCAATGCTGAGCCTACAGGGGCAGCTCAATTATGAGGTCATTCTGAAAGAATTCTGAAAGAAAAAAAAATGCATCTGCCTGAACGGTTAGAATGGGTTGTTAGAATAAGCCTAAATATATCAAATGACTGTGCAGCCCTCCACTTCCTTCTGGATCAACCTCAAAGATGGCTTTTTAGAAAAAACAAATTATAGAATTATTGAGTCAAATTTTAAAAATTTAGTCTTTGGTGACTTAGACCAATGTGTTAGAGGTCCGCGGCGCATTTGAAATGATCAAATAGCATCTTCCAACCGTGGAGGCACAGGGAATGAAAAGAGGGTCAGTTCATATTGGGTTGAGAAAGGCAGAATTAAGCGGTAAATTTTTTTCCCTGACCCCCTCCCTCCAAAAAAAAAAGAGAGTCAACAAAATTTATACATTTACATTCTCCTTTCTTTTGGACTGAGCAAATGCTTTCCTCTGCTAGTATGGTTGATAAAGAATGGAGCACAAGGTTACTTAAAGATTAGAAAACATTTTTCTTTCTTTTTAAATACGGAGAAGTATAAATAAAAAAAGAAAAGAACTCACAGAAAAGGACTTGAGCAAGCAATTCACAGTTAAGGAAAGGCAAAGTACCTATGTACATATGAAAATATGCTCAAACTCAATAGTGATCAGAGAAATACAAATTATAACCCTAATAAGATACCATATTGCCTAAAAGGTGGGAGCATTTTTAAAGATTGATAATATCCAGAATGGATGAAGCTCTGAGGAAAATGGCATTCTTACGTGTTGGTCAACTTTACAACTTCCTTGGAGGGGAAATTGGAAATATCAGTCCTTGTTATCAACAACATGTCCTTTGACTAAATTTCACTACTAGGAATCTGTCCTAAGAAGATATTCACATAAGTGTGGAAAAATATATGTATAAGGATCAGAATCTCTGCAGTAATATTTGAGAATAAGCCAAAGATTCATTAGTGAGGAGATGGTTAAATAAAATATAAAACATACTCTAGAATGCTAATGCTGCCATTACAGAAAATTAGTAGGTCTGCATTACTTATGTACAAGAATGTCCTCAATATATTGATATATTGCTGAGCAAATACAAGTTGTTTGTGTTCATCATAAACCCCACATGTGTGTATATACACATATATACAATTCCTGTGTATATACAACTAAAAATGTAGAAAAGGAGTAAAAAACAACTTTACTTTTGCAAGTGTATACACACCAATAAATTAATAGCTAACATTTATTGAGCACTTACTATATATACTAGAAACTCTTACAAATGTTTTGTAAGTATTAACTCATTTAATCTCCATAACAACCCTAGGAAGTCAACACTACTGTTGCGCATATTTTATGGATGATATAACAGGGGCACAGAGAGTCTAGAGAAGTTGCCCAAGGTCAATGTGGATAGCCTGCAGTCCTGCTCCAGATCCAGTATTACGGTGCATTATTATTTTTTTAACAATTCACATGCATTTCCTTTATACATTGTAATCTCCTTCAATTCTTACACCCAGAAGTAACCATAATAACATGTTGACATCTTTTATTCCAGTTTTTTTCTATGCACTTATATTGAGATCACACAGTATATATAGTTTTTATTCTCATTTTCTCAATTTATATTATTTCACAAACTCTTCCTATGATATTTTCATGATAACCCAAAGAAAATTCCTGATCTTTATAAATATATGTATAAAGATATAAAGATATTTATAAATAAAATATATTCATACATTTAATAAATACAAATATATAAATGTCACATCATTTGCATATATTGTACATTTACTTACACAGTCCCCCAGTATTATTTCTAACATTTATTATAAAAGATAACATGACAAACAATTCTGTGCATAATTTTTAGTCCCCTTCCCTTCCGATAGACTCTCTCAGAAGTGAAGTTACTGGGTCAAAGGGAGCACACATTTTTAAGGCTTTTGTTACATATTGCCAAATATATTTTCTTTTTCTTTTTTTGTTTTAAGAATTTTTATTTGTTTGAGAGAGAGAGAGAGAGACAGAGTGAGAGTGAATGAGACGGCAGGTCAGAGGGAGAAGCAGACTCCGCATGGAGCTGGGAGCCTGATGCAGGACTCAATCCCAGGACTCTGGGATCATGACCTGAGCTGAAGGCAGTCGCTTAACCAACTGAGCCACCCAGGTGCCCTTATTTTCTTTTTCTAAAGAAATGCACTTTCTGGAACCTCAGTACCCCTTTCCTGTAATGTCCTGGTGCCCTTACTTGCCATAGCAGGCTTTCCACATACATATTTTATTTGTATAGGATAGACATATATATTGTGAAATGACTACCACAAGAAGATTAGTTTATACATACATCACCTCACATGGTTACCATTTCAGGTACATATTTTTAACAATTCAAGAAGGGCAAGGCTTAACCTGAAGACCTACATCTCTAATGGCAACATTTGACAGTATGGTGGCAACAAGAGAGGAAGGGTTGGAAGTATGGGACCTCCCTGGCACCTCTCTTCACACCACTAAGCTTCGGACTGTTGGGTTGATACTATTAATAAGTCACTGATAGAAATCTCTCACAGCTGTCGAAGGTTCTGGAATTTCTACTGAAAAGGAGCACCAAAAAGCCTTCAACTACAAGAGCATCTCTATCTCATCATAGCTACTCATTTCCAAGGTCCAACCGTAGATCTAGTCATCACTAAGGACAGGCAGTCCTCACCGAGGCCACACTGGCCTCGCAGCTATTCTGTGAACACACCAACCATTCTCCTGTCTCAAGGCCTTCCCATTAGTTGTCCCATAGGCTGTCCCCTTGGCCTCAGTCCCTCTCGCCCCAGATGTCCACCTTTCCTCACCTTTTTTTTTTTTTTCCAAGTTTTTGAACAAAACTGATTTTCTCATAGAGACCTATGCTAACCACCCTACTTAATCCTGCAACCTACTTCCTGCTCCCAGCCCAGCATGCCTGATTCACCTTGCCTGGTTCTGCCTTTTCTTTTTCCACTAGCACTAACATACTACACAATTTACTGAGTTTTAAATACCTATTGTTTATCATTTCTCTCCTCTCACATTTAGACAAGTTCCATGAAGGCAGAAAACTTTTATGTGTGACTCACTGCTATATTCCAAGTAGCTAGAATAGTGCTTAGCATTCAGTAAGTACAGAGTAAATAATTATTGACTGTATAAACAGGATAAACCATACCACTATTCCCAAGCATGTTCTTCTCAAACCATATGTTGCAAATATTTTTCAGAAAATAAGATCACCCTAGGTATATGGCACAAGGGTTGATTTTGGGGGAAAAAAACCCCAAATAGATAAAATGTCAAATTATATGTCTTGTAGACTCGCCTGAGATGAGGTTAACCCCAAGAAATTTATTCAAATAAGTGACAATATGAAGCTTATCACAGTTGCTTTTAAGAGCAGCAAAACTCATCGTTCACTCTTCTAAGAGTTCCAGCCATTTCCTAAATGAACACACCTGTAATTTAAATCTTTTACCAGCTAAAATAGATTTTGGGAAGAGATGTGAGTCTTTTCTTAAGATGGGTCAATGATTCAAATCCCCAAAGGTACCCATAGTTCCTTTCTAGTTTTTCTCAACCCTTAGTGAGGGCCATAGCCACTACCATTGTGCTTTAAAAGGAGAGCTCCAAGAGTCTTTGACTATCATCTTCCACACATAAACAGATGGCGGCTTTTTTTAACCTTTAAGCAAAGGGACTCCTAATCCTCTTCCATAGCTTGTTGTTCTAATTATCAAAGAGCATTTCCTCATTCATAATCTGTCTGCAAGTGAAGGTCACTTATCTTCTCTTCCTCCCACAGAGATTAACTGATCTTCATCTTGATTCATATATTCAACTCTAATTCATTTTTTTCATCCCCCAACTGAATAACACCAACTCATTTTACTTTCTTCATATAGGTCCTATTTTCCAGCCCTTTAAAATGTCTTTTTTAAAAAGCTCTCCATCCACTGGGTGGGATGACCTTTCTGATGCAATTCCTCCACCCTCTAAGCTGATTTCTTGTGGTAGCAATACTTCCCAACTTGCATAAGTATCGGAAGTATAGATACTGGGGAATGGTCTGGTCATTCAGAAATGCTTATTTTTGTCTTGGATCAAACTCTCCCTATCTTGGTGTTAGAAGACTCCTAGTTTAGTACCTAAAATATTCCTGAAAATATATGCTGAAGTCCAGTGTTTTCCCCACTTGGAATTTCAGAAACGATTCTAGGGGATGAGAT
Source organism: Mustela lutreola (assembly GCF_030435805.1). Lineage (NCBI taxonomy): Eukaryota > Metazoa > Chordata > Mammalia > Carnivora > Mustelidae > Mustela > Mustela lutreola. Next base: position 120,842,580 of record NC_081308.1, on the reverse strand, counting down.
CTCCATGAGAATACTTTAATTTTATGTTATTTTGATGTTTATCTGAACAAGACCTTTATGTAGGCATGCTATGAATAATCTGGTTGGCCACCTTATAAGAGGATTGACATAGGATTCCTGGGCTTGACTCTGCTTTTGATTTAAGATCAAGGAGGCTCCAAGCAGTGATACTTGGATTGTACTGGGCTTGTGGGTAAAGAAGAGAAATAAATGCCAGATGTGTGTTGTAAAAGCAAAGGTTTCATCCTAGTATGAATGGGCAAAAAGGAGGGAAGGCTGGGTTACCACTCAGTAGTAAGCATCCCATTTTTTGTTTAAGTTAATTTAAAATAAAATTCCTGCCACTTACAACCCAGAGTCTAGACTAATGCAACTTCTAAATAAGACCTGTGAAAGTTTAAAAATAGATCCACAAATAGAAAAGACTGGAAATAATTCTAGGGTCTATCAAACAGAAGAGGTGAAATAAACAATGGCATGTATATTCCCACCCTAGGACGCTTGTCAGCTGTAAAAGAGAACAAGGACACTCTTACTACACTGATATAGAAAATTCACCAGGATATACTATTAAGTGGAAAGTTCATGGTGCAAAACAATATATATAGTATGTTGTCATTTGTTTAAGAAAAGGTTGTAAAAACACAGATGTTTGCTTTCATCTCATGAAGAATCACTGCCTATAGGGTTGGGGGAGGTTAAATGCTAGTCTATGTGAGACTAAGACCTTTCTGGGGATTCCTTGTTATATCATCTTGACTTTTTAAAGAAAGATTTTATTTATTTATTTGACAGACAGAGATCACAAGCAGGCAGAGAGGCAGCAGAGAGAGAGAGGAGGAAGCAGGCTCCCCACTGAGCAGAGAGCCCAACGCGGGACTCGATTCCAGAACCCCAGGACCACAACCCGAGCTGAAGGCAGAGGCTTTAACCCACTGAGCCACCCAGGCACCCCTCACTTTGACTTTTAAGCAAAACCACAATAAAAGCAAATATATCAACAGATTATTAGAGGGAGGCATCTGTTTCCAGTGAGCTAGGAAATATAACCCTTCATTAAACTTTTCCCTTAGACACTCTCTTCTGTGATCTATTTCTAGTATTTGGTACTTTTTCCCTTTAAAATTGAATATGGCTTTCTACCTGGTCATGTCCAGAGCAGCTGGTTGCCTCAACAAACACATCTCTTCTGAGAACAGTTTGAATAAACCCAACCAGAAAGTAAATTATGTATGTTTTCAGTATTGAGTTGGAATTAAAGTGAATTAAAGTATTTAGATAAAATTTGAATCCCATTAGTCCAGTTATTAAAAGGACAGTAATATTATATCTATGTAAAATTATATTACAGATTTTCAAATAGTTGGATAACTTTTTCCATGTGACAATCTTCTCGGAAATCCTATGTATTTTACTTGTGAAATAAGTGTACATCTCCGTGACCTTGGGTTAGGCACTGGTTTCTAAGGCATGAACCAAAAGTGTAAACAACTATTTAAAAAGTAGATAAATTGGACTTCATTAAAATTAAAAACTTTTACAATTCAATGACACCATTCAGAACATGAAAATACAGCCCAATATGGAAGAAAATATTTGCAAATCATATATCTGACAAGAGACCTCTTTCTAGAACATATAAAGAACTCTTACAAACCAATAATAAAACTACAACCCAATTTAAAAGTGAGCAAAGCATTTGAATATACATTTCTCTAAAGATATAAAAGTGGCCAATAAGCACATGAAAAGGTGCTCAAAAGCATTAGTCATTAGGGAAATGAAAACCAAAACCACAATGAAATACTAATTTACACCCACTGGGATTGCTATAATTTTTATAAAAGTCGATAGCTAGTACTGGCATGGATGACAGAAATTGGAAGCTCACATTGCCAGTGGGAATGTGAATTAATGCAGTCCCTACGGAAAACAGTTTGGCAGCTCTTCAAAAGGTTAAACATAGAGTTATCACGTGACCCGGCAATTTCTACAAATGCCCAAGAGGCATGGAAACATATGTCTGCACAAAAACTTGTACACAGGTGTTCATTGCAGTAGTTTTCATAATAGCCCAGAGATGGAAATAACCCAAATCACCTGGTGAATAGGTAAACAAGCTGTGGTATCTCCACACACTAGACTATGATTCTGCCTAATAAGCCAGGCACAAAAAGACAAATATTGTGTAGACTGTCCAAACATGAGGTAACGCCCACAGTCAAATTCATAGAGACAGAAGTAGAATAGTGGTTACCAGGGATGGCGGGGGGAGAGGGGAATTGGGCATTATTGTGTAATGAGTACAGATGATAAAAAATCCTGGAGATGGTTAGTAGTGATGGTTACACAACAGTATGATTGTACTTAATGCCCCTGGGCCATATGCTTAAACATGGTTAAATTGGTCAATACTAAGATATGCATACTTTACCACAATGAAAAAAAAAAGGAATGAAGTACTGATACATGTTGTAGTGCAAATGAACCTTGAAGACATAATACTAAGTGAAAGAAGCCAGACACAGAATCTACGGATCACATCATCCCACTTAAATGCCATGTCCAGAAGAGGCAGATCTATAGTGCTAGAAAGGAGACTGGTGGTTGCCCAGGGTAGGACAGTGGTCCGTTTCTCTCTGAATGAGAGAGAGAGAGGAAAATAAGAGCATGTGTGAGCGGAGAGAGGCAGAGAGAGAATCCCAACTAGACTCCGCACTGAGCGTGGAGCCCAGCATGGGGCTGGGTCTCGCAAACCCGAGATCACGACCCCTGCAGAAACTAAGAGTTAGACGCTTAACTGACTGAGCCACACAGGCGCCCCTGAGCCTGCCTTTCTGATTGTGAAACAGTAGCCCTGAACTAGAATCTGGGGCAGAGGGAGCCCTCATCTTCTTAGCCACACCTAAGGATGCAGCCGCTATCACTAACCTGGGCTAAGGTGGGGGGTGGGAGCAGGTTTGGCGTCAATGACACAGATTCTCATTTTTCTTACCAAGATTTGGTAGATTTTCTTGAAGAAATATTTCTCCATTTTCCTTATGCTTTGAGGCAATTTCCAGAGACTTTAAATGTTAAATAATTTTCAACCATTAAATTATTGTTTTTGCTGGGGGAACATTCTAAGATTCTCTTACTGTTATTCCAGAAGTCTCTCTTCCAATGTTTTCTAACCTCTTCTTTTTCTCTTGCCTAATCACATCATTCAGTATGTCCAGAATAACGGTAAATAGTAATAGTAAACATCTGGGGCTTGTTCCATACTTTCAAGAGAAGGGAAGGTTTAATTTTAATGACTCTGTCATTAAAGCGTAATGGCCTCCAAAAGTTCTAAGGAACGGAATTTTGAACTCCCTGCCTTACGGAGCCATACTCAGAGCCTATAAATCATGCTCCTTATTTAGGGTGGTTTGTTCACAAGTACAGGTAAACAGTTCTAATACCATTTCTTGCTTCTGCTTTGACCTCAGGTGACTTCACTTGGCTTAAACTTTTTGTCCTCCACAAAGCACATTTTTTAAAAGCTTTTTTTTTTTTAAGATTTTATTTATTTATCAGAGAGAGAGAGGGAGAGAGAGCTAGCACAGGCAGACAGAATGGCAGGCAGAGGCAGAGGGAGAAGCAGGCTCCCTGCCGAGCAAGGAGCCCGATGTGGGACTCAATCCCAGGACACTGGGATCATGACCTGAGCCGAAGGCAGCTGCTTAACCAAATGAGCCACCCAGGCGTCCCCACAAAGCACATTTTTAAAGTGACCACAGCCTGGGGCCGCCTATGACTAACTTCTGAAGAGACCCTGCTTTATAAATACGACCTGCCTCTCCTGTCTTATCAGTCTATTCTCCGCTGGTATCATTCCCTTGGCCAACAACATGCTCAGGTTTTAAGTAGCCCGAAATCACCTTCCCTTATAACTCCTACCCCTTTGAGTTACTGTCACCTCTATCCCTCTTGTTTCACGGTCCATATTGAAAGGGTTCCTTTTCCTTTACTGTCTCTACTGACTTACCTTCACTTGCAATTTGGCCTCTTATTTAATTCATCCCTAATTCTCTGAGGTCTCTAAAAGTGACTTCCTAAAGGCCTCATTCATCTCTGTCTCTATTTTCTAGAATTTTTTACTGCATTTGACCCCATGGTCCACACCTTCTGCTTCTGAATTATTTTGCCTCCCTTGGTTTCATTGACAGCATGCTCTCAGGTTCCTTTGCTAGAGTCCTTCCCAAATTTTCAGGAAGTGTGGCTTCTCCTGTATTATGTCCTGGCGACACCATCCTCCCAGAAACCCTGGGAAAGCACTATCTGTGTTTTGCGGTTAAAAATGTAATAAATGAAAATAAAACACTTTTGCATCCTAAACATGTAACTTGGGATCTGACATCTCTCCTGAACTCTCTCTCCCTTGTTTCCTAACTGCCTCTTAAACATTTCTATCTCCATACATCCTCCAGGGAAGAGAAATGAACTCTTGCCACTTGGCTAGATATTGTGCTAGATACTTTCTATATATGCTCCCATTCAATCCTCTTATAATTCTATAAGGCAGATATTATTGGCCTAGATCTATAGATATGGAAAATAAGAGTCAAGGGGAAAATTCCTTACAAAAGCCAAACCCATGTGTTTCCAATTTCTATCTTCATGCTCTTTTTGAAAACGCATCACTACAAGTTATGGGCAATATATTCTAAAACCAAACTCACGATTCTCCTCTACTCTAAAACCAGTTCTTCCTCCAGCTTTTTTATAGTTCTGCGGATGACGCCATCATTGCTCCATTCAGCCACACTGAAAATTTCAGAGTCCTTCTCAGCTTCTTTCTCTTCTCCTCTGCCCACATCCAACCAGTGCTCCTGTCTGGCACTGCCTTTTCATTTCCTTCCGTCTGCCCTTCTCTTTTGTAGACCAATTTCTACCACCCTATTCTAGGCACCTCTATTGGCTACTGAACTAATTTTGTGGTATCTGATTTCACTTACCTTCCATTAGTCCAATCCATTTGTCCAACTTCTTCTAAGGCAAGTTCCATCTGCTCTAGGCTCTGTTTTCCCATCTGTAGATGAAAGGATCAGCTGGACTATAATAGAAGTTCCCAACTTTTTCACGATCCAAAACTCCTTTTGTTTTTAACTTGTGGAGTCCACGACTAGAAAAAACTTCTAATGTTAAAATTTTCATTTGCTAAGAAACAATTAACTTGTTTTCCCATTAAAAAAATAATTAGGGGCACCTGGATGGCTCAGTCAATTGGGCATCCAAACTCTTGATTTCAGCTCAGGTCCTGATTTGAGGATTGTGGATCAAGCCCGGCATCGTCATCGTCATTGTCATCGTCATCGGAGGGGCTCTGCGCTCACCAGGGAGCCTGCTAGAGAGTCTCTCCATTTGCCCTCCACCCACTCACACACACACACTCTCTAAAATGATAAAAAAGCCTTTAAAAATAAAAATAAAAATAAGCAGACTTTCATAATTGCCAATCAATGCTTCTGATCACTATCTTGGTCTGATCCATTCTAGCCCCCAACAACATTGACATTGTAGTTGAAATGTACAGTCTTATTATGGAGAAATGCATGACTCCCTTTAGTCTTTCTGAAATCTTGACGATTCCTCCAGAAACTTCAGTGTGGTTGCCAGTTACCCCCTGGATGGTGACCATTGGATAAGTAATCTCTAAGGAATCTTTCAGCCCTGTGAGTCTGTGATTCCTAAAGTACAACACTGGTCATGTATCTTCCCCATTGATTATTCTCTAAGGGCTCCCCATTGCCTCCTAAATTAACTACAAACTACTTAGCCTGGAATTCAAAGCCTGCCACGCTCCAGCCCTAACATAATGTTTTTTTTTTCAAATTGTGAGCTGACAGCCGTGCTTGCATGAGCAGCAAACTATTAAGTACAAGCATACATGCAGAGTTTACTGTTCTAATCACAAATAAAACTGACAACAAAGTTAATCTGACACATACTTAATGATATACCTAATGGTTATTGTGTTGGGTGGTAATTAGTCATAAATGGTAAGCAGTTCGCATAAATGATTGTAATTAGTATTACTTTTCCACACTCAGACCAATTTTTCCAGTTTCCTTCCATACTATTAGTTCTTCAGCATCCCTAATCAGCATCCGTGCTGACAATTTTCGCTGATACCATGTACCATTTAATCATCATCATCACATACATGCGCACACTCTTCCATACATTATGAAACAAAAGGTCCTGGCTCTCCCTCTCCAGCAGCTGAGGTTTTGCTGTGCTCCCACCCCCCACTGCCTCCTGCTGCCTGGGCCTGAGGTCCCCATGATAGGGTCACGTGCTTTGTCTCCTTTCTCTTGCCCAGCCCCCAAGCCCAAGCCCAAAGCCTCTTCTACTCACCCCTATACTGGGGGTGCTCTGAGTGGCTCATCTCTATTTCAACACCGGAAGGCTCAAAGCTGCAGAAATTCAGTGCTTTACAATTATATTGTTTCAGAGAACAGAGGAAAGGCTACATGACATTTCCTGGATTGTGCCGATGGAGGGGAAAGGTCAATGAGAGAAGGGCCTTTCAGGGTTGTCAATCTTGGACAGAAAGCATAATAAAGGGAGGTGCCAGACTCTTGGGGCTCAGTGAAGAGATATGTATTTATATCAGAATATGGTCATGACTAAAACTTTAGAACTCCAAACACAAGTATCAAAATGAAGGCAAATGAGATCTCAATTATACAGTTATTTGAAATATTCAGGTGATTTCTTCAAGTCAGCACTCGTATTTGCTGTATTATGGGCAAAGGCTCCTGAACCAGGAGTCAGAAGAACAGGAGAGCAGTACTGGGTATATTTGCTTTACTGGATCACTGTGGGACAGTGGGCAAGCCAATGGCCTCTCTAATTGTGCATCTGTAAAATGGGTTTTAATCCCAATGGCGCTGCTGTTTGACTAGAAGCCAAGCCTTAAATCCTCAGAGACATCCTCCGTGCCTGTCATGCATACCTCATCTCATTGTCCACCAAGTCCTGTAAACACTAGTTCCTAAATACCTTGAATTAATCTGCTTCTCTCTATCCCTACTGCCAGCACCTTAATTGAGGCGACCATCATCTCTCATCTGGACCACTGTGATACCCTTTAACTGGTCTCATGCTATTTTCAAATCCATTCTCCTCACGGCACCTAGAGTGATTACTTTTTAAATTTATTCAAAATTTGCATTACATAAAATTAAACATTAAGCATGCAATTCAAAGGCATTTAGTACATTCCCAATGTTACACAACCACCACTTCTATTTATCTGCAAAATGTCTTCATCACTCCAAAAGGAAATTTGGTACCCATGAAGCAGTCACTATCCATTCTCCCTTCCCCCAGCCCCTGGAAACCATTAATCTGCTCTGTCTCTATAGATTTACCAATTCTAGATTATTTCACATAAATGAAGTCATATAATATGTGACTTTTTCTGTTTGGTTACTTTCAATTAGCATGTTTTTGAGGTTCATCCATGTTGTATCATGTATCAGTACATCATTTCTTTTCATGGCCAATTATATTCCATTGTATGGCTATACCACACTTGATTATCCATTCATCAGTTGATAGACATTTGTTATTGAGTTGATAGACATTTGTTAATGAGGCCAAAGTGAATAGAGCTGATATGGATATCCATATGCATGCATTTGTTTACATATATGTTTTCAATTCTTTTGTAGGAATGGAATTGCTGGTTCTTATGGTGATTCTATGTTTAACATTTTGGACCCAAAGTGCTTTCCAAAGTGACTGTACCATTTCACATTCCCACTACCAGCATGTTGGCCATTCATTTATATTCACTGGAGAAATATCTATTTAAATCCTCTGACTACTCTTTAATCAAGTTGTTTGTTGTTGAATTATGAGAGTTATTTATATGTTATGGATAGACAAACCATAAGAGACTCTTAATCTCAGGAAACAAACTGAGGGTTGCTGGGGGGTGGGTGGAGAGGGATAGGGTGGCTGAGTTATGGAAATTGGGGAAGGTATGTGCTATGGTGAGTGCTGTGAAGTGTGCAAGACTGAGGATTCACAGACCTGTACCCCTGAAACAAATAATACATTATATGTTAATTTTAAAAATTAAAAATGAATAAATAGATAAAAATTAAATGAAAAAAAAAACCTTAATAGATATATGATTTGCAAATATTTTCTCCTATTCTTTAGGTCATCTTTTTACTATCTTGATAGTGCCCTCTGAAGTACAAAAATTTTTAATTTTAATGAATTCCATTTTTTTTCTTGTGTTTTCTGTGTTTTGATGTCAGATCTAAGAATCCATCACCAAATTGAATGACATGAAGATATATTCCTATGTTATCTTCTAAGATAAGTATAAGAGTTTTATACTATTAGTTCTTCCATTTAAGTCTTTGATCCATTTTTAGTAAATTTTTATACATGGTCTGAATTAGGGGTCCAAAGTCAACATTTTGCATGTGGCTATTCAGTTTTGCAAGAAACATTTGTTGGAAAGACTATTATTTCCTAATAGAATGGTCTTAGCACCCTCGTCAAAAATCAGTTGATACATGAATCTATTTCTGGTCCAACGTCAACATTTTGCATGTGGCTATTCAGTTGTGTAAGAAACATTTGTTGAAAAGACTATTATTTCCTAATAGAATGGTCTTAGCACCCTCGTCAAAAATCAGTTGACAATAGATACATGAATCTATTTCTGGACCCCAGTTCTATCCTACTGATCTATGTGTCCATCCATTTGTCAGTACCACATTGCTTTGGTTACTATAAGTCTGTAGTAAGTTTGAGTCATCCAATGCTATTTTTGTTTTTCAAAACTGTTTTGATTTTTGGGGTCCACTGCAATTCCACATGATTTTAGGATCTGTTTTTCCATTTCTGAAAAAAAAGAGGGGGCATTGAGGTTTTGATAGGGATTGCCTTGGAGAGTGTTGCCATTATAACAATATTAAGTCTCCCAATCCATGAACATGAGGCTCCTCCATTTATTTAGGTCTTTATAATTTCTTTTGAATATGTTTTGAATATATTCTTTTGAATATGTTTTGTAGTTTTCAGAGTATAAGTTTTACATTTTTTGTAGTAGAGCAATTTTTAAAATTTATTTTTTATTTATTTTCAGCATAACAGTATTCATTATTTTTGCACCACACCCAGTGCTCCATGCAATCCGTGCCCTCTCTAATACCCACCACCTGGTACCCCAACCTCCCACCCTCCACCCCTTCAAAACCCTCAGATTGTTTTTCAGAGTCCATAATCTCTCATGGTTCACCTCCCCTTCCAATTTCCCTCAACTCCCTTCTCCTCTCTATCTCCCCATGTCCTCCATGCTATTTGTTATGCTTCACAAATAAGTGAAACCATATGATAATGGACTCTCTCTGTTTGACTTATTTCACTCAGCATAATCTCTTCTAGTCCCGTCCATGTTGCTACAAAAGTTGGGTATTCGTCCTTTCTGATGGAGGCATAATACTCCATAGTGTATATGGACCACATCTTCTTTATCCATTCGTCCCTTGAAGGGCATCTTGGTTCTTTCCAGTTTGGTGACCGTGGCCATTGCTACTATTCCTAAACACATTATTCTTTTTGATGTTATTGTAAATGAAACTGTCTTCAGAGTATGAAAATTCAACATATTTTCAGGTGATTTGGTGTGTCATTTTAAGAGGAGTATGAAAATTTAGCATTTTCAGGTATTGATTTGGTATACTACAACTTTGTTGAATTCATTTATAGGCTCTAATTTTTTGTGGATTCTTTAGGGTTTTTTATATATAATTTCATATCATCTGAAAATTGAGTTTCCTTTCTTCCTTTCCAATATAGACACTTTTTTTTTTTCTTACTAACTGCCCTAGCTAAAACTTCCAGTACAATGTTTAACATTAGTGGTGATAGTGGGCATCCTTCTCTTATTCTTGACCTTAGGGGAAAAGCTTTTATTCTTTCACCATTGAATATTATATTAGCTATGTGTTTTTCATATAGGGCTTTCATATTGAGGAACTTTTCTCTATCTCTAGTTTGTGTTTTTTTTTAATTTTTAAAAGATTTTAAAAAATTTATTTATTTTTTTCAGCATAACAGTATTCATTGTTTGAGTGGTTTTTTTTTTTTTTAATCTTGAAAGGATTTTGGGTTTTGTCAAATGCCTTTTCTGTGTTAATTGAGATGTGATTTCTCCCTTTGCCTATTAATGGGGTGTGATATACCAAATGATTTTCAAATATTGAACCATTGTTGTACTCCTAGGATCAACCCCATGTGGTTATCGTGTATAAAACTTTTAAGATGCTGCTGATTCAGTTTGCTGGTATTTTGTTGAGGATTATCATTACATCTATATTCCTAAGGGATATTCTTATATACTTTTGTTTTCTTGTGATGTCTTTTTTTAAAGTTTTTATTTGAACTCCAGTTAGTTAATGTACAGTGTAATATTGGTTTCAGGTGTACAATTAGTGATCCAACACTACCATATAACGCCCAGTGTTCATGACAACAAATTCACTCCTTAATCTCCTTAACCTCCATCCCCTATTTAACTGACACCCCCCGAGCCACTTCCCTTTCTGGTAACCATCAGTTTGTTCTCTATAATTAAGGGTCTGTTTTTTGGTTTGCCTCTCTCTTTTTTAATCCCTTTGCCCATTTGTTTTGTTTCTTAAATTCCACATAGTTCTGAAATCATATGGTACTCATATTTGCCTAACTACTTATTTCTTTTAACATAATACTCTCTAGTGCTATCCATTTCCTTGCAAATGGTAAGATTTCATTCTTTTTTATGACTAATAGTCTACTATATATGCATCAGTACATATACATATATGTATTATATATATAAACATAAATATATACATACATAATATATACACACATGGTGTGTGTGTGTGTGTGTGTGTGTGTGTGTATCACATCTTCATCCATTCATCAGTCAATGGACACTTGGGTTATTTCCGTAATTTGGCTGTTGTAGATAATGTTGCTATAAACATCGTGATGCATGTATCCCTTTGAATTAGTCTTTCGTATTCTTTGGGGAAATAGTAGTAGTCCAATTGCTGGAATGTACAGTAGTTCTATTTTAAAAGATATTTATTTCTCTATCTATTTATTTATTTATTTTAGAGAAAGAGTACTTCGTCTGATATTAGTATAGCCACACTGGCTCTTTTTGTTACTATTTGCATGGAAAGTCTTTTACCTTCATTTTATGTTCAACCTCCTTGTGGCTTTGGAGCTAACATTTCTGTTCTATGGATGGATAGTTGAATTATGTTAATTTACCCATTCTGCCAATGCCTGCCTTTTAATCAGAGAGTTTAAACCATTTTATCTGGAGTCATTACTGGGGCATCTGGCTGACTCAGTTGGTGGAGCATGTGACTCTTGATCATGGGGTTGTGAGTTTAAGTTCCACGATGATCATAGAGATTACTTCCAAAAAGTTTTAAAAATGAAAAATTACTGATAAGAAAGGTCTTAACTTTTGCCATTTTGTTCATTGTTTTCTATACATCTTACACTTTTTTTTCACTCCTTAGTTTCTCCATTACTGTCTTCTGTTGTGACTAATTTTTTTTCTAGTGTACCATTTTGATACTGTTATATATTATACATTTTTTAAAGTTTTCTTTTCCTAGTGGTTACCCTGAGGACTACAATTAATGTCTTAACTTTGCAACAATTGAGCTTATATAAGGACCAACCTCTTTTCAACAGTATGCAAAATTTTGTTCCTTTACAGCTCCTTCCACTCTTTATGTTATTGTCACAAACTTCATCTATAGACAACCATCTTGTGTCCCTTAACAAAGATTTATAATTATCATTTTAAATATTTGCCTTTTAAATCATATAAAAAAGAGAGAATTTAAAACCAAAAATGCAATGCTACTCTCTTTTCCATTTTTCTTTGTGGCTATCTTTACTGCTCCTCCTTATTTCTTTGTTTGGCTTCTAGTTATTGTCCAGTGTCCTTTCATTTCAGACTAGAGGACTCCCTTTAGCATCTCTTATAAGGCAGGTCTACTAGTGACACACTCAGCTTTTGTTTATCTTGTGATATCTTAATTTTTTCTTCATTTGTGAAGGACAGTTTTGTGGAATATAGACTATTTCACTTACAATTCTTTCTTTTAGAACTTTAAATATGTCATGCCAGTGCCTTCTGCCCATCATGGTTTCTGAGGATAAACTGGCTGTTAATCCTATTAGTATCCTTTATATATGATGAGTTACTTCTCTCTTGCTGACTTTAAGATTTACTTTTTTTGCTTTTATTTTGACAGTCTGATAATGTGGCTTGCTATAGATCTCTGAGTTTATACCTTTCTCTTACTCTGAGACTCTTATTAACAATACATTCATTTGTTTGAAGGTCTCCCTCAGGTTTCTCAGTCTCTATATATTTTTCATTATTTTTTCTTTACGTTCCTCAGATTTGATAATCTCAATTGACCTATCTTCATGTTTCATAATTTTTTTTATGTCTGATTAAATCTGCCATGGAACCCCTCTACTGACTTTTCCATTTTAGTTTTCAGAATTTTCAGTTCCAGAATTTCTATTTCCTTCATTTTTATCATTTCTATCTCTTTATTGATATTCTCTATTTGGTGAGATGTTGTTCTCCTGGTTTCCTTTAGTTCTTTTTCCATAACTTCCTTTAGATCTTTAAGCATATTTAAGACAGTTGATTTAAAGTCTTTATATAGGAAGACTGATATTGATCTTTCTCAGGGGCAGTTTCTGATAATTTGTTTTTTCCATGTACATGCAATCACGAATCTGTTCATTTTTAAAAATTATTATTCCAATAATATTATATAAATGAAATCACTCAGCACATTTTTCTCTAAAAAGAAAGTAGATCTTAATTAAAAAATAAAAATATACCATTGAGAGAATTATGGCCAAAGTAAATGGCTATAAAGGTCACCTAGAGTATTAAAAGTCAGAAAATCCCTCAGATGCCTAAATAGATGATATATTTACCATGGATGATAGCAAGGGAGAGGGGAAAATCATGCAGGGGCAGTGGTCTTTGAGGTGGGTGGGGAAATAATATTAATAGTAGCCACCATGTGTTGAGCAATATTTTGTGCCAGACATTGGTCCAAGGGTTTTATATATACTCTTTCTTTCCTTCCTCCTAACAACCCTGTCTGGTAAAATCTATTATTGTCCTTCTTTTAAAAATGAAGAAACTGAGTTTCAGAAGGATTAAGTAACCTGTCCAGTTTTACATAACTAGTAAGGTTCAGAGCCAGAAATCAAACCCATTTTGTGCGACCATAGAGCAGGTTGTCCACATGAAGCCACTGTTTCACTATAGAGGCTTGAATCAAGAAGGAGGAGGGAGCGGGCTTCTATAAGGGCTGTGGACTTCTCTAAGTAGTGCAGGAGACAGAGGGACAATAACCTAGAAAAAGCAAAGCGGGGCACCTGTCTGGCTCAGTCAGTAGAGCATATGCCATTTTTGCTCTCGGGGTTATAAGTTTGAGCCCTGCACTGGATGCAGAGATTACTTAAAAATAAAATCTTAAAAAAAGGAAAAAGAAATCAAAGAAAGACAAGAAGGGGTCTCAACCCCTTCAGCAGTGAAATCTCTATTACTTAGACTCTCTGGGGCAACTATGCAGCAGAGCAACCAGCCACTCTGCTGTTCTGATGGTCAGTGCACAAGCTCTGGTTCAGATCAAACGGAGTACAAATCTGCACTCTGCTACCTTTTCTCACTGTATGACCTTGGGAAGGTTAATTAAACTTCTCTGGGACTCACTTTTCCCATCTGTAAAATGGAAGTGATGGAGATGATGATGATGGTGGTGGTGGTGGTGGTGATGAGGATAAAATAATAACAATGATAATATTAATAATGTAATGCATGCCTTCTCAGAGTACCTGTGGGAACTCAGTGAGCTAATTAATGTATGTAAAACACTCGCCAGAGTGCTTGGCAATAGTCAGTGCTTGATATTTGTGTATGTGTGTATGTACACAGGTGCACATGTCGAGAGAGAAAGAGAGAGAGAGCATGAATCGGCCCCTTGTGTCTCTTTACTGCAGTCTGGGGCTCTCCAGAAGCATGGATTTGTGTACAGAACACATTGTGATACTAGACTCACCGTTGTATACCTCTTCAGGGCTGAGAAGGATAAGTCAATCAAAGCAGGAAATGGAAGAAAAAACATCTGAGAAGGTGAACAGGGTTGAATCCCAGGAAAGAAATGAGCTGAACAAAACCCCATGGTGAGTCCTGGGAAAACTGAGTTCCAGGCAAAGGGAAAAGTTAGGAGATGAGTTTCAACTGGAGTCCAAGAGTCAGGCCTGAAGAATCAGTCAGAAACGATATTATCTCCATAAAGAGCAAGAACAACAGATAATATATAGCAAAACATGAATCAAAACCTTACGAGTCAAGCTCAGAAAAATATGATGTTATGGAAGAATATGAAAACTAGGGGAAGAAAGCTAAGTGAGTAAGTTCAGGTTTGAAGGTCTTTCCTAAAGCTCAAGGTCAGCTGTAAATTAGAAACTGTGCTCCCTAAGCAGGGAGAGGGTGGGTAAGTAAGCAAAAGGAACCTCTTTCTAAGTGTAGCTTGATAATTCTTCATGACCATGCTTTGCTGACCTATCTTCCATTTGTGTTTATTTTCCTGAAACCAAAGAAGTGTCTTATGCTCTAAAACCAGGGTTGCCGAACTAAGGATACTGTGGGCCAGTTCAGATTTGAATTACCTATTTACTTAGGCACTTCCTATTTATTGCAGCATTATTTAAAATAGCCAAGACTTGGGATGCCTCGGTGGCTCAGTTGATTAAGCACCTGACTTTGGCTCAGGTCATGATCCCAGGGTCCTGGGATTGAGTGCCACATTGGGCTCCTTACTCAGTGGGAGCCTGCTTCTTCCTCTGCCGGCTGCTCTCCCTGCTTGTGTGTGCGTACTCTCTCTCTGACAAATAAAATATTTTTAAAAATATTAAAAAAATTAAAAAATCAAAAATAAGCAAAATAAAATAACCAAGATATGGAAGCAACCTAAGTGTCTATCAGTAGATGAATGGATAAGAAAAATGTGGTGTATATACACAGTGGAATATTATACAGCCACAAAGAGGATATAAATATAGTTTTATTGGAATATAGACATACTCATTGATTTATGTATCATCTATGACTGTTCTTGTATAACAACAATGGAGTTGAGTCAGACACTATATGGCCAACAAAGCCAAAAATACTATCTGGCCCTTTTTTACAGAAGAACTATCCTAGCCCCTCATCTAAGAGCACTGGCAGAATGTGATACTTTTAGTGGCTTATGACTAAGAGAGGGTACTTAATTAGAGCTACACCACTAAGGCCATCCTCTAAAGAGATCCTTCCTCATACTTACATGAGGACAGTCAATAATATCAGGAGATACATGTGTGCGTGTGTGTGTGTGTGTGTGTGTGCATGTATAAAATCTCAAACAATGGATAACTTAAAAATCAAAGCAAATAGATTCTACCTTTATTGGTCTACTATAGAACTTCCGATACCAAATTTCTCTGATTTTGGTTTGTCCAATATTAAGAGTACCAGGCTTGTGAACCACTGACCTCATCAAAACAGGCAAATAGTTGTGATGTTTACCAGAGAACCAAATTTCATTGAAGTCTATTTCCCAACTGCCGCAGAGCTGCTTCTTTGAAAATACCAGACTTTATTGGATTGCAGGATGCAGACCTGAAAAATCAATATTAAGTTGTGTTTAGATACCATTAAATAGTATCCCAAATTTGGTAAAAACCAGTATGCACCTGGTTTTCAGAAATAACCAAGAACTGAACAGACATGGTCACCGACTATGATCAAAAGATTTATATTCCTTGCATACACTCTGGACTTAAGTAATAAGGGATAATAGAAACCAATGTGGAATTACAACCGACCTCAGGAGCCGCATAAACCTTGCTGGAATTAGTTGTTCAGTGATTGCTTTCTCCGCTAGAAGGCTCACTTGTCATTGGATCCTAAGCACCTAGCCTGGTCCCTGGCATATAGCACATGCCCAATAAATATTTGTTCATGGAATGAATTATTAAATAAATACAGAACTCAGAACTTCCGATAAAGATTTATATATTCCCATTAAGTTAGACTGGTAGATTGATAGTGAAGCCAGTATGAAGAAGGGAATGCATTTTCTTTTTTTAAAATTTAGTTTTATTTTATTTTAGAGAGAGGGTGAGCAGAGAGAGTGAAGGGAGGAGCCCAGAGAGAGCATCTTTAAGCAGACTCCCCGCTGAAGGCGGAGCCCCAGGAGGGGCTCTATAGTGAGATCATGACCTGAGCCTAAACCAAGAGGTGGTTGCTCAACTGACCGGGCCGCCCAGATGCCCCAGAGAATGCATTTTTAATATTGTTTAACTACTATTGTGTAGAGTAATTCACAGCACAGAAGTCTACCCAGAGCGACCACACCATTCCATGGACAAGAATGACTTCCAATTTTTACACAGATTGTTTATGTTTAAATGTTACTTCTGAAATGCGTGAGTAATCTATTCTTTTAAGGTTAAACTCATCCTATACCCATCCTTCCATACAGTCTCTCCAAAAACTAGTGAACTGTTTAGTCAACCATCCACCCAGTCCTACCCAAATGCTCACATGCCCAGATGAGCGAGGTCAGATATCTGCGATTTCCCTAACTTGAAATGGGGGCAACTAGGTTCTAGCAAGCGACCTAGGTGGGAAATGGTAAAAAGAAGAGATGCCAGTGGGTAGTACTCTCCAAGGAGGCTCTGGCAGGATGGATTCGACATGGCAAGGCTGCAGGGCACAAAACCAGGATGACAGTTCCTACAATGAGATAAATGAAGACACCCACGCGGGAGGGAACCACAATGGCTCCTGCCCAGGGTGACTGCGGCCTGCCCACCGGACAGGGGGCGCGCCTGACTAATTGTTTCTCTGCCTGTCTCCATACGGCACCGTTTGTTTATTGAAGGTCCCTTTCTTTGTCCTGAACAAATTGACCCATTTGCTTCACTTTGTGCATTTAATTTTCATCTGTACGTTTGCAAAATACCCCATCGGTGTTCATTATGGTAAATTAATATTAGTGTTTCTGTAAGACAACCATCAGCTCTCATTTTCCCTCTCACCCACCTCTCCCCCCATCCTTGACTAATAGATATCATTTCAACAGTTTGACTAACTGCCGTGTTATAAAAAAAAAAAAGGCAGTAATTTATACTGATGTAATGGCCGTGATAAAAATCATTTGTGTGCTGATTTTATAAATTAGGGTGGAAATGTGAGTGCCTCTGAAAAATGAAGTGCTACCACATGGATTCCACTGTTGCTAATGCTTCATACCTTTCTGCTTCATTAAACCAATTTCACGGGGAGATGAGTTAGAGGAAGAAGCTGTGCTGCTTATGAGACGCAACAATGGTTTATTGAAAGAAATGGGGCTAAGATTAAATTAAGTGCTACTCGAGAAATATGGAAATACAAAAATACTCGGGCTTCTAGATGAGTAATTCAAAAATACGATAAGTTAGCTCTTTCATACTCCAAAAACTGGCTCATCATAATTGCACAGAACTGAATTCACAGCTTACTAATTAATATTGAAGAGCTTCTCGAAACTACCCTTAGGAGTGGGAGGACCCAAGCATGATTTCCATTTTGAAATCATGTGAACTCAGAGTTTTCTTTTGGATCTATTCTGGGAGAGCTGGATCTTTAAAATGCTTCTTCGGTGGTTTACTCCTTCTGGGGAAGTAAAGGCCAATCTTAGATATAAGAGGGAGGAGGGAGCAAGAGGAAAGCACCTGGCAGAAAGTGGTCAGGCCATTCACTGGTAATTGTCAATTACCAAACCTCACTGGTTCATCTGTTCCTTTGTCTCCTGATTTCAGGTGAGCCCATCACCAAGTCACTACAGATTTATGTCGGTCAACGTCTTGCTGCCCCTTTTTGGAGAATGCCCAAGAGTGGAGGTGGAGACACTGAAGAAGATAGCACTGGTTGGCACGCCCTTAGGAGCAGGTACCAAGAAACTGGGATGGAGCCATTGCCACTGTTAATCCAAATTGCCTACTATTTCCCCCATTCTGATGAGCTTGAAGTTTTCACTTTCTAGCAACTAAACCCTATTTGTTCCCTGAGTTGTGAAGGATATCAACACAAAGGGATTCATTCATTAAATAAGAGGCTTATGAATACTTAGTGTTTTGTTTTTTTTTTTTTAATGCAGAATTTCAAAGTGCAGCTGAGGAACTGCCATTCTCCTCCCCCCTCACAATGAGATCTCTGTGTGGAAGCGACCCAAGTCCTGGGGTTGAGTCCAGCTCTCAGATTAGCACAGAAAACACGTACAGACATGACTTTCAACCCACCCCCTCCCACCGATGATAAAAGGAGTTCCAAAAAGTGTGCCTCCAGGATGGGAGGAAAAGATTTCAAGATTACAATCCTGAGGACCATGTATCAAGAGTTAGAGCCATTGCCTCACTCGAATGGGGAAGTCACCGATGTGGGGTCTGCTGCTATCATCCTACTTTGGGGCTCAACAGACTTGGTTCGAACAGTTAACATAGCATGTTCACAGCTATAGTAAACACTGTTCATCACACTTTTGCAGAGGGACTTCCAGCACTTCCCTTCCAGGGCCCATCCCGGATACTAGCTAATGCTCAAAATCATCAGGAAGGGAAGGCTTACAGCCCAAATGCCCCTCAGCCTGACTGTGGTCTGAAAAGCCAGTGTCATGGTTTTGAGCATTACAAAGGGCATGGGTTGAACTCCCGAGTAAAGAATGAACTTGAGGAAATCTGGATTTTAGAGAAGTGTCCATATTTGGGTTAGATACTTCCAGAACAGGGTATGGTTAAGAACTTGGTCTTCAAGGGGCGCCTGGGTGACTCAGTGGGTTAAGTCGCTGCCTTCAGCTCAGGTCATGGTCTCAGGGTCCTGAGATCAAGCCCCGCATTGGGCTCTTTGCTCAGCAGCGAGCCTGTTTCTCTCTCTCGCTCTCTGCCTGCCTCTCTGTCTACTTGTGATCTCTGTCAAATAAATAAAAAAAAATCTTAAAAAAAAAAAAAGAACTTGGTCTACAAATAACTGATGGTTTTAAGCCTCACCTTGCTGGTCCATAAAGTGAGATCTCCAAAGTTTATACTAGCCAGAAATTTCTATTGTCTATATTATCTTTTTTTGTAGAAAATGTCTAGAGGAGGCCCCCAACAAGCCTGATGTTAAAAGTTAAAAAGGAGTTATTCCTTGTCTATGGCTCATAAAAATTATGTTGAAGTCTCAGGTGTTTTATGTAAATGACACAAAACAGGTTTGAATGCTCAGAATCACAAAGTTTTTATTTAGTTTTTTTTTTTAAGATTTTATTTATTTACTTGACAGACAGAGATCATAAGTAGGCAGAGAGAGAGGGGGAAGCAGGCTCTCCACTGAGCGGAGAGCCTGATGCGGGCCTCGATCCCAGGACCCTGAGACCATGATCTGAGCCAAGGGCAGAGGATTAACCCACCGAGCCACCCAGGTGCCCCCGAATCACAAAGTTTTAAGGACCAAAAGCATGCATGTCTTTTTGGTTGGGGGGAAAAGAGTCTTAAAAGATAAAGATGGCTGCATTCATGTTCTTCCCTTGTCTGTTCCCCCCTGCCCCCCAACCCAACAATCTAGGATTCTCCAGTCCCAGACTCAGGTTCCCTCTGGCTCCAGGAAAACTCAAAGTTCAAGTACCCTGCTGGCTTGCCCAGCAGCAGTCTGCCTCATCTCCACTATGGCTAGAGCTCTGGAGAGGATGAGCAGTGCCGGGAAAACTCGGGAGACATACTCTCCTGGGAAGACTCATAGAAAATACTCATGTCTTTCACATTCTGAAATTGGGGAAAACTGCAAGCCCCTTAGGAGATTTGCTTAAAAGTCATACCGAGCCCTGGAGAGCAGATGACTGGAAACTAGATCCCACAATTCCTAGACTTCATCCAGGCTAGGGTGTGGCCCTAAAAGTGGCTTGATGAAGTGGCTAAGAACCACTAATTGGTAGAAACTGACCGGGCTTGGGGGGTCCACCCATATCATGGAAACATTATGGTTGTTCCCAGCTCCTTCTGTCCATCTTCTATTGAGAATTACTCCTTCAAGTTGATTTTATCTCTGAGCTTATACTTCAAACTAAACTTTGTTTAGTTTTTACCACTTCTGTTCCTTTCTTCCCCAAATTTTAGTGCTACTCTCTTTGTCATTGCAGGGGATGCGGGTGCGTGAGTGTATGAGAGAGAGAGAGAGAAAGCGTGGCAGCAAAAAAGTACTGAAGGCATTTTATAAATTTCCTATACTTTATATATATTACTCATTTAGTATGGCACATATATCTGTATTTCCTGTGATTACTACGGAGGATATGAAGTCAATATCAGCACCATGTACACTCATATGATTACCATCTTGAAAAAGTGGAAATTGCCAAGGAAGTTCAAGAAGCATGCCTTCACCCAACCCCCCTCCCCCCAGCAACCCTCAGTTTGTTTTGTGAGATTAAGAGTCACTTATGGTTTGTCTCCCTCCCAATCCCATCTTGTTTCATTGATTCTTCTCCTACCCCCTTAACCCCCCATGTGGCATCTCCACTTTCTCATATCAGGGAGATCATATGATAGTTGTCTTTCACCGATTGACTTATTTCGCTAAGCATGATACTAGTGCTATGGTAAGTGCTGTGAAGTGTGTAAACCTGGCGATTCACAGACCTGTACCCCTGGGGATAAAAATATATTATATGTTTATAAAAAATAAAAATAAATAAAAAAAAAGAAGCCTGCCTTCAGAGGCACATTTAGCACCTCAGTCCTAAACGAGTGTTTCTCAAACTTGAACAAGCATTAGAATCACCTGGATGCCTTGTTAAAAAGCAGATTGCTAGAATGTCCACAATAGGCCAACTATGAAAAGAACCTGGATGAAAAAATAAAAGAACCCAGATGTCCATCAACAGATAAATGGATAAAGATGTGTCCTATATATACACAATGGAATACTATGCAGCCATCAAAAGAAATGAAATCTTGTCATTTGTAACAATGTGGATGGAATTAGAGAGTATTATGCTGAGTGAAATAAGTCAATCAGAGAAAAACAATTATTATATGATCTCCCTGACATGAGGAATTTGAGAGGCGGGGGGGTGGTGTCAAGAGGGGAAGGGAGGGGAAAAAATAAAACAAGATGGGACCAGGGAGAGAGACAAACCATAAGAGACTCCTAATCTTAGGAAACAAACTGAGGGTTTCTGGGGGGTGAAGCGGGGAGGGATTGAGTGGCTGGGTGATAGACATTGGGGAGGCTTTGTGCTATGGTGAGTGCTGTGAACTTTGTAAGACTGATGAATCACAAAACTGTACCACTGAAGCAAATAATACATTATATGTCAATTAAAAAAAAGAGGCAGATTGCTGGGCCCCACTTCCAGAGATTCTGGATGCCTAGGTCTGGGTGAGCTCTCAGATTTTGCATTTCTGACAAGCTCCCAAGTTATGTGGATACTGCTGGTCTGGGAACACAAAATCAATAAGCCCCAGTGCTTTAGCCAGTTGCATTCAAAAGCTTTGAACATTCGAATCACCTGGGGCTCTTCTGAAAAACCCAAAGTCCATTCTCCACCTTATATCAATTAAGTAAAAACCTCTGGGGGGCAGGACCATGCATCAGTATTTTTCCAGCTTCCCAGCTGATCCAAACGTGCAGCCATGTTTGAGAACCAGTGCTGCAGAAAGCAAAGGTGGCTTTTTACATTTTCATTTTGGTTTTGTTTTAGCAAGAAGAGAGAATATAATTACCTTGTGTAGAATGTTGATTTTCTTCACGTGCTTTCACATCCAAGTAATATCAGCAGATGACTTGCCAGAGTTCCAAATATTTGTGCTTGGTGTCGGGTTGAAGGTGTGGGTGACAGGGAAAATTTAAAGTATAGTCAGTCCAAGAGGGACCAGAAATTTGATACTTCAAAGTCAGGCCTTGGAGCTTCCAGAAATCTCCAATCATAGGACATCCAAGAGAGGGCCTTGGAAGTAGCTCTTCTGATAACTGCTTAAGAGTTTATGATTTCTTTTAAGCCAGCGAAGGTTCCTTGGGCCCATCCACTTGGCTCCACCTCCCCAGTTCATTTCTTGGAACTATAGAAATGTTTTTGTTCTTCCCTAGGTGCTCTCATTGCCAATACTGGCACTAGAACGGTGCTCCCCCAAATGGTGTGCATGGAAGTATCACGGAAGGCGGAGCTTCAACGATCCCAAAGCCCATTTCCGGCACCCACTCTGCAGTGATTGGGGTTTCATTAGTCTTGGAGGGCGTAGGCTCTGGAATTTTTAAAAAGATCTCCCGGTGATAACAATGAGGGGATAATTTGGCAACTACAGGGGTAGAGCAATGAACCCTGTGATTGCTCCATTATGATGGGGTTTCTGTTTGCCTTGTCCATCCAATTTGGGCTCCAAATTCTTCACCTGCACTAGGCACCTCTAGACACCATCTGCAACACCATGGAAGACATTCTTTCACTTGGGGTTTGAGGTAATGATGGAGGAGTTAGGTGGTAATGATGGAACTTTTACTGTGGAATGAGAAAGGCAGTTCAATCAATAACGGACACAACTATCTAGCCCCTTACTATTTAATGTATGGTCTGCGGCCAATATCATTAGCATCACCTGGGAATATTTTAGAATGACACATGCTTGAGGCTCATCCCATATCGGCTGACTTCTCAGGTGATTTGTACGCACATTAAAGGCTGAGAATGACTTTTTAAAAAACTTTTTTTTTTTAAAGCGGTGTCTATGTGGCTCAGTCTGTTAAGTGTCCGACTCAGGTCTTGATTTCAGCTCAGGTCTTGATCTCAGGGTCATGAATTCAAGCCCCACATTGGGGCCCACTTAAAAAAAAAAAGAAAAAGGAAAGTTTGAGAATTAGTAGTCTCCTTACTCAGGTCCTATCTGTGGGCCTATTTGGCAAATTAAAATAGAGGATGATCATTTAATATGTAGTATATGTACTTGCCATTAAGTGTGGCCACCCTGTATTTTATTTGGCAAACTTCTAGCCCCCTGCACTCAATGACTGATACTACAAAGAAACCTAGCATGGTTTCCTCTTGGTCTGATACAGACTGGGTCCTGAGACCCAACCCCAACACAGGCCCTTGAGATCTAGTTGTCCTGCCAGGCTAACTCAAGCATCATAAATACCAACTGGTCAACCCTTACATCATCTCTAAATACCTCCTATCTTTGGAGCTATGCAATTCCTTATCGAATGTGGCTAAAGAAATTGCATCTCCCCCAGTTTTGCTCAAGTCTTCTTCTTCCATCACCTGGATTCTGAGTCATTCATTGAGCTTCTTCTGTGCTCTTTACAATGTGTTGCTTGGTCCAGACCAATTTTGCAGTGTAAAGGTCACTTCACTGGGATGGGGGGCTTTTACACCAATGGCAGAGACTTCATGGTCCCTATGCCCTCAGTTGTTCCATGGTAACACTCCAAGCACAGAATCCTCTTAGTTCTACAAAGCCAGTGATCCCAGTCTCTAACTGGCAAATGTACAGACCTGTTCAAACTGGAAACTTAAGGAGGATTGTTTCATCTGTAAAACGCCTGAAGCTTCCTATCCAGGTATACACACTGCCTTGTGGACATGCTTCCTGCTAAACTCAGTTCAGGTGGAAAGTAACATACAGGCTGTTCGAGACTGGGAATAAGAAAATAAATTCTTGGGCGCCTAGGTGGCTCAGTGGGTCGAAGCCTCTGCCTTCAGCTCAGGTCATGATCTCAGGGTCCTGGGATCGAGCCCTGCATTGGGCTCTCTGCTCAGTGGGGAGCCTGCTTCCTCCTCTCTCTCTGCCTGCCTCTCTGCCTACTTGGGATCTCTGTCAAATAATAAATAAAATCTTAAAAAAAAAAGAAAGAAAAGAAATTCTCTTCAAGTTGGCTACACCCGACAAAGCTACTTCAGTATGCAGAAGTCAGTGACTGTGCTATTTCTTATATCACATGGTCAGCCCTTCCTGTTTCATTTATTCATTCACTCAGCTAGTCAATTCCAATTTCAAATACTCTTTGGGAGGAAATCTTAAGTCTCCCTCCCCCAAATGCACCTTCCCATAGTTTACACACAGTCTCAGAGAAGCCTACCCATGAGGTCCGTGGCCTCAAGGCTGAAAACTGATCTGCATGATGGACAAGGGTCTTGGCTCTTAGAGAAACATTTGCATTGTCTCCATTATCATAATAATAATCCCATATATTTGCATAGTGCTTTTTGGCAAAAATACTTTCAGATCCCTTATCTCATTGCTACAAATCTTTGGGGTAGGTATTTTGCTCCCTGTTGTACAGATACAACCCATCTTAAGACACTTAGCCATTAAACTCTACGTTATTATAATCAAACTAATTCTCTGATATTGTGTGGCCCCCCAAATCCATATAATTTGAATTAAGATCTTAAAAATTAAATATCAAATTGATGTAGGTATCTAAACATCATCATAGAAAAAGCAAGAACAAGAGGGACGTTGGATGACTGGTTGCCTGCTTGCTTTTCTAGGGCATGGTCCTATTCTACATTTTATTCCTCATGTCCTTACCAGTTCTTTCATCTGTAATTCTCTAATGGAAAGAGCTTTCAAGATGGAAGGATCAAAATTCAAGTCCTATCTTCGCCAAGTGAAATCAGGCAAGTTACTTAAAGTCTCTGGTCTCAGGTTTCCCATATTTAAAATGGGGTTAATAACAGTAGCAACTTCCAAGAAAAATTATGTATGTAAAGCACTCAGTGAGGCAGTGAGCAATAGGTACTCAAGAAGTAATAAGTTCCTGTCCCCCAAGAAAAATAACTGTGTATCTCTTCATGCAGCACTTTATTCCCCAAATGCCTCAAATACGGAAAAATGCTATTTCTCACAGTATTTAAACACTATGAGCTACTTAAAAGAACTGAAATTCGGGGCACCCGGGTGGCTCATTTTGTTAAGCATCTGACTCTTGATTTTGACTCAGGTCATGATCTCAGGGTCATGAGATTGGGCCCCACATGGGGTTCTGTGCTGGGTATGAAGCCTACTTGGGAATCTCTCCCTCCTTCTGCCTCTACCCTTCCACCCCACCACTTGCATGCTCTCTCTCTCTCTGACAAATAAGAAAAAGAAAATGAAATATAACCTACTAAAATATGTGGGATTCAGCTATACCAGTGTGGAAAAGCAAAAGTATAGCACCAAATGCTAATATAAGAAAAGGAAGATACATCTCAAATCAATAATCTAAATTCCTATCCCCTAAAAAAAGAAGAGCAAAATAAACCCAAAGCAAGCAGAAAGAAGGAAGAAAATGATAAAGGTGCAAACAAATCAATAAAACTGAAAATAGAAAAAGAGGAGAGAAAAATCAATGAAACAAAGCACTGATTCTTTGAAAAAAAAAAAAAAACATCAGTAAAAGACTGAGAAAGATGAAAAGAGAGAAGACACAAACAACATCAGGCACAAAGCAGGGATATCACTGTAGAGCATGAATCCACTAAAGGAAAGATAAGAGAACACTACAAACAACTGTAGCCTTGTTAATTTGACACTTAGATGAAATAGAAACAAATCCTTGAAAACCACAAATTACCAAACCTCAAAGGAGTTAAAATGGGTATCCTGATTGGTCACAAGACCATTTAAGAAACTGTATTTCTAGGGGCACCTGGGTGGCTCAGTGGGTTAAGCCTCTGCCTTCAGCTCAGGTCATGATCTCAGGGTCCTAGGATCGAGCCCTGCATTGGGCTCCCTGCTAAGTAGGGAGCCTGCTTCCCCCTTCTCTGTCTGCCTACTTCTCTGCCTCCTTGTGATCGCTCTGTGTCAAATAAATAAATAAATAAAGTATTTTTAAAAAAGAAATTGTATTTGTAAATAATTTTATCAAACATTTAAAGAAGTAACTCCAATTTTATATGAATTCTTTCAGAAAATAAAATAGGAAACACTTCCCAACTCATTTTCTGTACCAAGCATTACCTTGATCCCAAAACCAGATACAGTACAAAAAAGGAAAGAAAAAAGAAAACTAAAGACCACTATCTATTAAGAACTTTGATTCAAAAATCCTCAGAAAGTATTAGCAACTCAAATACAATATTGTATAACGATATTAGCAACTTAGATACAGCAAAGTGTAAAAAGAATTATAAACAATGACCAAATGGGATTTTTAAAAATTTAATTTCTTTTTCAGTGTTCCAAATTTCATTGTTTATGCACCACACCCACTGCTCCATGCAATATGTGCCCTTTATAATACCCACCACCAGGATCATCCCACCCTCCACCCGCTCCCCTCCAAAACCCTCAGATTGTTTCTCAGAGTCCACAGTCTCTCATGGTTTGTCTCCCCCTCCAAATTCTCCCCACTCACTTCTCTGAATTCCTCCCACTCACTTCTCCCCATCTCCCAATGTCTTCTGTGTTATTCCTTATGCTCCACAAGTAAGTGAAACCATATGATAATTAACTCTCTCTGCTTGACTTACTTCACTCAGCATCATCTCTCCCAGTCCTATCCATGTTGCTACAAAAGTCGGGTATTCATCCTTTCTGATGGAGGCGTAATACTCCATAGTGTATATAGAACAAATCTTCCTTATCCATTCATCCGCTGAAGGGCATCTTGATTCTTTCCACAGTGGTCATTGCTACTATGAACATTGGGGTACAGATGGCCCTTCTCACTACATCTGTATCTTTGGGGTAAATACCCAGTAGTGCAATTGCAGGGTCATAGGGAAACTCTATTTTTAATTTTTTTTAAAGATTTTATTTGTTTATTTGACAGAGAGAGATCACAAGTAGGCAGAGAGGCAGGCAGAGAGAGAGAGAGGGAAGCAGGCTCCCCGCTGAGCAGAGAGCCCTATGCGGGACTCGATCCCAGGACCCTGAGATCACGACCCGAGCCAAAGGCAGAGGCTCAACCCACTGAGCCACCCAGGCGCCCCATTTTTAATTTCTTAAGGAACCTCCACACTGTCTTCCAAAGTGGCTGCACCAACTTGCATTCCCACCAACAGTGTAAGAGGGTTCCCCTTTCTCCACATTCTCTCCAACACTTGTTGTTTACTATCTTGCTAATTTTGGCCATTCTAACTTGTGTAAGGTGATATCTCAGTGTGGTTTTGATTTGAATCTCCCTGATGGCTAGTGATGATGAACATTTTTTCATGTGTCTGTTAGCCATTTGTATGTCTTCTTTGGGGAAGTATCTGTCCATGTCTTCTGCCCATTTTTTGACGTGATTATCTGTTTTGTGTGTGTTGAGTTTGAGGAGTTCTTTGTAGATCGTGAATATCAGCCCTTTGTAGTGTCATTTGTGAATATCTTCTCCCATTCCGTGGGTTGCCTCTTTGTTTTGTTGACTGTTTCCTTTGCTATGCAGAAGCTTTTGATCTTGATGAAGTCCCGAAAGTTCATTTTCACTTTGGTTTCCTTTGCCTTTGGAGGCATGTCTTGAAAGAAGTTGCTGTGGCTGATGTCGAAGAGGTTACTGCCTATGTTATCCTCTAGGATTCTGATGGATTCCTGACTCATATTGAGGTTTTTTACCCATTTCAAGTTTATCTTTGTGTATGGTGTAAGAGAATAGTCAAGTTTCATTCTTCTACACATAGCTGTCCAATTTTCCCAGCACCATTTATTGAAGAGACTGTTCGTTTTCCACTGTATATTTTTCCCTGTTTTGTCGAAGATAATTTGACCATAGAGCTGAGGGTCCATATCTGGGCTCTCTGCTCTGTTCCACTGGTCTATGTGCCTGTTTTTGTGCCAGTACCATGCTGTCTAGGTGATCACAGCTTTGTAGTAAAGCTTGAAATAAGGCAACGTGATGCTCCCAGTTTTGTTTTTCTTTTTCAACAGTTCCCTAGCAATTCGGGGTCTCTTCTGGTTCTATACAAATTTTAGGACTATTCATTCTAGCTCTTTGAAAAATGCCGGTGGAATTTTGATCAGGATGGCACTGAAAGTATAGATTGCTCTAGGCAGTATAGACATTTTAACAATGTTTATTCTTCCAATCCTTGAGCATGGAATGCTCTTCCATCTTTTTGTGTCTTCTTCAGTTTCTTTCATAAGTGTTCTATAAATCCTCAAATACAGATCCTTTACCTCTTTGGTTAGGTTTATTCCCAGGTATTTTATTGTTCTTGGTGCTACAGTAAATGGAATCAATTCTCTAATTTCCCTTTCTATGTTTTCATTGTTAGTGTATAAGAAAGCAACTGATTTCATTTTGTATCCTGCCACATTACCAAATTGCTGTATGAGTTCTAGTAGTTTGGGGGCGGAGTCTTTTGGATTTTCCATATAAAGTATCATGTCGTCTGCACAGAGAGAGAGAGTTTGACTTCTTCTTTGCCTATTGGAATAACTTTTATTTCTTTTTGTTGTCTGATTGCTGTTGTTAGGACTTCTAGTACTATGTTCAGCAACAGTGATGAGAGTGAACATCCTTGTCGTGTTCCTGATCTCAAAGGGAAGGCTATCAGCTTTTCCCTATCGAGGATGATATTCACTGTGGGTTTTTCATAGATAGATTATATGAAGTTGAGGAATGTTCCCTCTATCCCTATACTTTGAAGCGTTTTAATCAGGAAAGGGTGCTGTATCTTGTCAAATGCTTTTTCTGCATCAGTTGAGAGAACCATGTGGTTCTTCTCTCTTCTCTTATTGATTTCTTCTATCGTGTTGATTGATTTGCAAATGTTGAACCAAATGGGATTTATTAATCAAAGCTGGTTCACTATCCAAAAATCAAATCGATGAAAAAATAAAATCAAATGATGTAATCTCCATATCAATAGTGTAAAGAAGAAAAATCAAATGATCATATTAATAGATACAAAACAAAAACAAAATTCACGACCATTAACAAAATTCAACAACCATTTATAATTTAAAAAACAAAACAAAATCTTAGCAAATGAAGAATAGAGAAGAACCACCTCAGCTTGATGAAGAGCTTCTACAAACCTACAGCTAACATTATTCATAATGGTTAAAGGCTGAAGGCTTTTCCCCTAAAATCCAAAACAAAGCAATGATGTTGGCTTTCAGTACTCTTACTCAACAATGTACTAGAAGTTCTAGCCCTGCAACAGGCAAGAAGAAGAAGAAACAAAAGGCATATAGACTGAAAAGGAAGAAATAAAACTGTCCCTATTTGCAGATCACATGACTGTATAAATACAAAATCCCAAGAAATTGACACAAAAACTCTTGCAACTTGCAAATTAATTATTAAGGTTGCAAGATACAAGAGAGATACATAAATACCAGCTGTATTCCTTATGCTGACACTGAACATCTGAAAACCAAAATGGAAAAATAATATAATTTACAATCACTTTAAGAAAAATGAACTAGATACATATCTAACAAAACATACACAGGCTTGTATGCTTGAATTATGAAACACTGATGAAAGAAATCAAAGACACCTAAATAAATGGAAGAATATATTATGTTCATGGATTGGAAGACTCACCATAGTAAAGATATCAGTTCTTTCCTAACTGATCTATAGATTTCATGCAATTCCTACCAAAATGTCAGCAAGGATTTTGGTGGACAGAGACAAGCTTATTCTAAAATTAGATGAAAAGTCATTGGCTCTAGAGTAGCTAAAACAATCTTGAATAAAGAGAAGAAAAAAGAGGGAGGAATCACTCTACCTGATATGAAGGGTTACTCTATATCTATAGTTATCAAGACAGTGTGATATTCAAGACAGAATAGACACATAGATCAATGGGACAGAATAGAGAATTCAGGAATAGATTCACACCAAGGTAACCAACTGATGTCTCACAAAGATGCAAAGCAATTCAGCGGAGGTAATACAGTATTTTCAACAAGTGATCTGGAGCACATGTACATGTATAAGCAAAAGAGTGAATCTCGATCTAGGTCTCACACCTTATACAAAAATGGGTCACAGACTTAAATGTCAAATATGTGACTTTCAAGAGAAGAGAACAACGCATAGGGGAAAATCTTTGGGAGTGAGGATTTCATATTTGACACCAGAAGCACAAACCATAAAAGGAAACAAGTCAAAAAATTGGACCTTATCAAAATTAAAATATTTTGCTCCGAAAATGCTATGAGCTAGTTTAAAGCATCATCCCTGTGCAATAAACAAAATGTTAACATAATCAGGTGCTTCCAGGCATAGGAAATAGAGCCTGGTTTGGTTTATGCGGAGTGTTGGGTCCACGGCCCAACCTTCCTTGGAGGTTAAGTGTGCAGGATATGTGCTATTGTAGTGCCCGAGTCACTTCCAGGGCATGCATTTCCTGTGGCTCTGACTTTTCTAAAGAGTAAGTCAGCTGGAAACAACATATAATGAACATGCACATAGAACGCTGGGCTTTGGAAAAGAAACACATTTGGGTGAATGTAAAGTGAAGAACTTTATAATGGCCTCACTTTTTTGCAGTTCTGACCTTTGAGTTGGTTGCAGTTCCAAAAACACAGATAAAAACATCCCTGGGTTTTTTAAAACCCACTGATAGAAAGAAAGAAATGGCTTTGATTTTAACTGCATTTAAATCTCCCACTGCGGTCAAGGAGACCAACACTCAGTGGCAAAATCTGAAACCCAAGGCTGGCCTCTTTATGATAGACAAAGTTGATTGCAGTGAACATTCTTGGCACCGGCTCAAAACGTTTTGAGTTTCTAGATCCTGAAAGAGAAATTCTCTTAGGAGCCTTTCAGATCACTGATGGGGTAGTATAGAGGGGGTTGCGGTGCAGCAGGGGACTGGAAGGGGAGAAGAGTGGCTGCCTGGCCCGGGAGTTGGTCTTAACTAACATTTATTAAAGCTACTCTAGCAGGTGGGTTCACTAGTTTTGTTTGTTTGATGTAATCCTCACCATAGTCTTGGAAAGAGTAAAATACAGGAGGATAATTCAAAACTCAGGGAAGGGAACTCACATCTATCGAGTGCCTGTTGTATGTACCGGGCACTCTTCTATGCACTTTAGACCATGGAACAGCACTATCATGTAGATACGATTATCATTTCCATTTTACAGATGAGGTAACAGAGGCTTTGAGAGGAACTCATTGTCAGCTCACGCTTTCTCTCCCTCTCTCTCTCTCTCTCTCCCCCTATGTGTGTGTGTATGTGTGTGTTGTATCGTGCAACAACATATTCCCAATACAAATACTCCCAGGATTCATCATACAGCAGTTAAAAGGAGAAATGATCTTCGAGCCATCAAGCATCCACCAAGGGCAGACAGCTGGAACTGGTGGTGGTCCCAGGAAGCCCAGTGACAGTGCTTGCTGTAGCTCTGAAGCAGGGAAAGCAGCATGAGATTGGCACCGTGTCAAGGGGTGAGGGAAGGGAGGACAGAACCAGAGCCCTAACTAGCATTTTTGGCGCCCGGGGCAAGCAGCGTGAAACTTGCCTTCTCTTCAATGGAAGCTGCTCTTGGAAGGGGGAGGGGCAGCCCTGTGCACAAAAGGTCCCCTGGCTGGTGCACTCCCAGCCCTTGACCTCGGGCCTCTCACTCCATCCATCTCTGCAACTGCCAAGGGGGCTGGCCTGGGGCCAGGGTGAGGCTTCCAACAGAGACCAGAGAGGTGGTGGGAGAAAAATGCGGTGCCCTCTAAATTTCTGTGCCCCAGTGACCCCACCCTAGCCAGACCTCTGGAAAGAACAGAACAGAATGTTGAGCTGAGAAGGGAGGTGAGGGAAGTCAGAGAGGGACTGACTGGAAGAATAGGGAGAGGTCAGGGGGCCATCAGTCACAGCAGTGGGGTTGAACAAGTTTGCCAAAAGATGGAAAGTTTTGGTAACTGGAAGGCATTTCAGAGTTCAAGATCTCAGAGGTGAAGCAGGGAATTCCAAGTGATAGCAGCAGCTAGTCAAGTAGACAGGAGGCCCAAATCACAGGGCCAAAGAGGTCAATGAAGTAAGTGGGAGGGTTAGTATTTAATTCTGCAAGCTTTTATTGAGCACCTACTATGCGCGAGGCTCTGCACCAGGCACTTGGGGTAGCGTGGTGAACAAGACACAGTTCTCACCCTTCCTCAAATGTGGGGGGCAAGCAGGGAGATGAGTGAAAGACAAGCAGACAAATACAATATAAGGTAGAGATCCTTTGGGACCTCCCCAGACGCTCCAGAGGACGCGGCTCTTCCACTTGAGGAACTTTCAGTTCACGGAGATCTACTCTGCTTCTAAGAAGAACAATGAACTTAATTTAAGGAAAGAAGTACAAGCAAGTACGTTTGTAACATGGAAGAAGAAATGATTTTTTCTGATCTCTGAGGGAGGGCGTAGGAAATGGAAACTCAAGAAGGCTTTCATGACGCCATGGCATATGACAATGAGCAGGGTTTTAAAAGAGGTGGGAATGAGGCGAGAATTTTGGGCTGGAAGAATGTGAGTGCACGTGGAAGCAGAAAATCACACATAGATTTGAAGAATGCGGAGTAACTGGGCATGTTGAGAGGTGAAGCTACCAGTGGTGTTAGCAATGGTGAGAAGGTGAATTGGGGAAGTGGTTTAAAAGGTATTTCCTGGGTAATGGCAATGAGAGAAGAGAGGCAGAGAGATCTGTTTAGAAGCTATTACAGAGGAACACCTGGGTGGCTTAGTTAAGGGACTGATCACTTGAGTCACGATCTCACCGTCCTGGATTTGAGCCCCGCATCGGGATCCTCACTCGGCACAGAGTCTCCTTGAGGTTCTACCTTTTCCCTCCCCCTTCTCCTGATTGCACTCTATTTCTCTCTCTAAATAAGTAAAATCTTTAAAAAGAAAAAAAAAAAAAAACCCAGAAGCTATTACAGAGGTTCAAGTGCAAGCCGAGGAGCCGAGGTCCAGATGTAAGACATCTGGAATGGAAAGGGATGGGGAATGATGGATTCAAGAGGCCCTTGAGATGCGGCTCACAGGACTTATCAAAGAAATAAATGTGGGAGGAATGAGAGAAGACATATCTATGCCAGACCCTTCTTTCCAACTCAGAATTCCTTCTTATTGATTTCTGAGCTAAAATGGAAGCCACCTTCCTCATTTAAATACACAAGAAACCACAAACTTAAGGAGATGCAATGACATTAAAAACCAGCCACATACCCCAACCATCTGCCATGGTCCTGGCAAAAATGTCCTTACACAAAGCATGGGTAGGTTCTGAAGCAGCGCAGCTGGGCCAGGAAAAAAGAAATTGTAAGTAATAATAGTTTTAAAAATAATGAAATATAAAGAAAATGTGGTAAACATACACACAATAGAATATTATTCAGCCATAAAAAAAAATAAGGAAGGCTTGCCCTTTGTGACAACACGGATGGACCTGGTGAAATAAATCAGACAGAGAAGACAAACACTACACCCCACTGAACGCAGACACAGAGAACAGACTGGTGGTGTGAAATGGGTGACAGGGATTCAAAGGTCCTAACTTCCAGCTATAAGAAAAACAAGTTATAGGGAGCCTGGGTGGCTCAGTCGGTTAAGTGTCCAACTCTCGATTTTGGCTCAGATCATCATCTCAGGGTAGTGAGATGGAGCCTGAAGTCAGGCTCTGTGCTGGGCATGAAGCCCGATGAAGATTCTCCTTCTCCCTCTGCCCCTCCCCCACCCCAAAAAATAAATAAATAAAATTTTTAAAAAATGAGTCATGGGGATGACTTAGTACAGCATGGTGATTATAGTTAATATTGTATTGTATATTTGAAAGTTAAAATTGTAATTGCATGTGGTGATGGATGTTAACTACTTATCATGGTGATCATTTTGCTTTATATACAAATACCACATCATTAAGTTGTACACGTGGAACTGACATGTCATATGTCAATTATGCCACAATACAAAAGGATAAAAAATAATAATACTTAACATTTCTTGAGCTTGTTCTTTATACTAACTCCCAGAGAGGTATTTTATATGTAATATTTCACTTAATCCCTCTAGCTCAGGAAAACTTCCTCCATAAGGTTTAGTCCGCACAGGGTTGAGATCACACAGCTAGTACGTGACTACTGGAGATCTGAACTCAGGGTGATCTGCCAAGCCGTCAGCACTGCTTTAGAAACAAGCCCACTGAACTATGCTGTCAGAAACGAGGAACTATATCCAAAGCAGAAGAGGCCAAACAACCCTCTCTTTGAGTTAGTCAGACTTTTGTTTTGTTTTGTTTTGTTACGTACCTGTTCCTTGTAAAATTTGGAGCCATAATTACAGGGGGCAGGCACCAAATCAACCCGGAATCTGTTAGAAATAGAAAAGCTTAAAGTACTCAGACGTGAAGTAAATATACAAAAAGTAAGACCTATCTTATCTATCAGCAATATCCTATTAGAAAATAATAAAAACAAAACAATAAAAACAAATTCTGTTCCCAGCAGCAGCCATAAATTCAAAACTAAGAACAATCTTACTAAGAAATGTGTGTATGGGATGGCCTATATGAAAAAGTTATAAACAGGGGCGCCTGGGTGGCTCAGTGGGTTAAAACCTCTGCCTTCAGCTCAGGTCATGATCTCAGGGTCCTGGGCTCAAGCCCCGCCCTGGGCTCTTTGCTCAGCGGGACCCTGCTTCTCCCTCTCTCTCTGCCTGCCTCTCTGCCTACTTGTGATCTCTGTCTCTATCAAATAAATAAATAAAATCTTAAAAAAAGAAAAAGTTATAAATAAACAATAAAGTATAGAACTGTAAAATAGACCATAAGTGCTAAAACCACGCAAAGTGATCTTAATAATCAATGGGGAAAATTACAACAGTTGTATAACCTTGAAACATTTTTATCAAAACACAAAAAATTCTCCTACTATCCATTCTGCTATAAATTTATAAGGCAATGGAAAAAAATTAAGTTACTATTTTTTGGGTACACTGTCATTTAAACATTAGACACATTGAGAATTTAAAGTGTTGCATTACTTTGTAAAAAAAAAAAAAAAAAGCTAACCAGGGTTACTTTTAATAGTGCTTGTCTTCTCCTCCTATAACTTACTAGCAAGCTATATTTTCTAGACCTTAACAAACTGTCAAACTCCTTTTAAAGTTTTGGATCAATGTTCTGTATTTTACCCATTGCATTTTCAGTGTGCTTGGAAGTTCAAGGTGCAGGTGGTTGCCGGTGCCACGGTCTCTAACATCTTCATCCTTTTTGTCATGACAACCTTTAAACACCATTTACGTCATTAGTTTCACCCTCACTAAATTCCTAGGGCTGCATTTCTAGGATCTCTCGAATTCCCAAGTCTAGCTATTTCTTCTATAACCTCATTTATGTTCTAATCTATTTCCCACTTGCAACAATATCACTTTTTGTTTCTTGGATGCACTTTTATCTTTGTGTGCTCTTTCCATTATCCATTTTTGTAAAATAGAACATGAGTTTATCACTGAGAGACAAAGAGACAACACAACTACACAGTATTGTTCAGTGAATAATCACCAACACACCGAAAGAAATATTATGATCACTCACTAATCACACTGTGCTTTTGTTATTTATGTAGGGAATTTGCGGACTAACTTTGTACTTTATGCAATTACTCAGTTGTATACCATGGTGACTGAAATTCAACTTTGGTGTCGGTGGACTGGTGTTATTTAATTAAATCATGGTAAGTGAAAATTGTGAATATCAGAATCATGCGAAGAGAGGGCTGTCTGTACTTTTTACACAAGGGTCCCAATCTACTTTAATAAATGGAGAGATACCATACTTAGTTTTTACTTAGCGCTTACTACATGTCATGTAAACTTCCTGTTTACACAGGTGATAATTTACTTAACCTGTATACAAACCCTATAAGTAAGTACTAGTAGTATTCTCATTTTTTAGATAAAGAAACTGAAGGGCAGGGGAGCCTCGGTGGCTCAGTCAGTTAAGCGTCCCACTCTTGATTTCGGCTCAGGTCGTGATCTTGGGGTTGTGAGACCAAGCCTTGCATCAGGCTCTGTGCTAGGCATGGAGCCTGCTTAAGATTCTCTCTCTCTGCCCCTCCACCTTACCCAACCCCCACAAAAGAAACCAGGGACAGAAAGATTAAATAACTTTCTAAAAGTTCCATAGCTAGGGAATAGCAACTCCAGAATTTGAACTCAAGTAGTCTGACTCCTAAGGCTACACACTTTACCAATACCCTGTGCTGCCCCATGAGCTAGAGTGCCAAGATGCTGATTTTTCCCATAAGTTATATGGGAAAGTTATAAGTTTAATGCTATTCCCATAACCATTCCAGCAGGATTTTTATAAGGAACACTTGAAAGGTTCTAAGTTCATTTAGAAAACAATAGTTTAGAGACACTAGTAATTATCTTAAAATATTAAAACACAATTTAAATCTTTAGTAATTAAGACAATGCAGTACCAGAACTAGAGTTGAAAGACAGATCAAAGGAATGCATGGTGGCCCAGAAAAAGACCGTCATATCTTTAAATGTTTTTTAGCATAAGAGTAAGTTGTATCCCAAATCAGAAAGAAAATGAAATATAATGTACAAATGGTGTTCAGTGAATTGGTTAACTAGGATAAAATAAAATTGGATCACTTCTTTATATTTCATATAAAAATAAATTTCAGGTAGTTTAGAGAGTTAGTGGAGAAAATGAGACCATAAATGCATAATAAAAATAAAAGTGAATATTTTAAATATCTTGGGGCTAGAGAGGACTATTTTTTTAAAGATTTTATTTATTTGAAAGAGAGAGAGCTAGCACACAAGCAGGAGAGAAGGAAAAGCAGACTCCCTGCTGAGCAAGGAGCCTGACACAGGGCTTCATCCCAGGATGCTGGGATCATGACCTGAGCCCAAGGCAGACGCCCAACCGACTGAGCCACTGAGGCATCCCGAGAGGACTTTCTTAATATAAAAGAAATAGGAAAAAAAGGAAAAACACGATATAGTCAATCATATTCGAATTGAAAACTTCTGTAGATCAAAGAGGCAATGAGCAAAATTAAAAGACCAACCAAAAACTGATATTTTTGCTTTGAAACAATATAACAGTGTTGGTAGTATTCTGATTATGTAAAGAGCTTGTAGAAGGAAGTAGGGATAACCTGTGGCCTAATAGGAAACAAAAAAAACAAAAAACAAAAGACCAAAAGTAGACGGTATGCAAATGAAATATAAAAATCTAATCAAGATATTTAAAAGTTAAATTCTCTATGTAATAGTTGAAATACCGATTAAAATAACACGTGTTTTTGGTCTAGTAATTAGAAAGGTGTTTTTGTATGTATTTTCTTGTAACATCCACATTTGGTGAGGGTGGGAGCAAACAGTGACCCTTAATACGCCTGCTAGAAGGATACATTAATACACCTTTTCTGGAATGCAATCTATTGAATTTCTTTTTAATTCACAATTTTGCTTGGTCATCTATCTTCTGGGAGTCCTTCCTAAGAATACTGGTGTTATTTGTAATATTGACAAACCGGGCATGGGACTACTCACTAAGACAAAAATAGTTAAACAAAATGTGCCACAGTCTTTCAATTTTGCAACTAATCATAGTGCTGTTTTCAAAGAATATGGATGGGAACGAGGAATGCTTAAATACATTCGGCAAGAATTAAGGCGAGGGGATTCCAAATCATATACTATGATCCCAAATTTGTAAGATAAAAGTAAACCTTTGTATAGGAAAAATATATGGAACTATAACCAAATGTTATCCCTGGGTGATGAAGGGACTACAGGTTATTTCCAGCTTCTTTCCAACTTCCTGCATTTTCCAGTTTCTCTAAAACAGACATGTATCGTGTTTATAAGTAAACATTGTTTAAACGTTTTTTCTCTGCATCCACCCATCCATCCACCCACTCACTCATCCTTTTTTTAAAAAAAAGATTTTATTTATTTATTTGACAGACAGAGATCACAAGTAGGCAAAGAGGCAGGCAGAGAGAGAGGAGGAAGCAGGCTCCCCGCTGAGCAGAGAGCCCAATGCGGGGCTCGATCCCAGGACCCTGAGACTATGACCTGAGCCGAAGGCAGAGGCTTTAACCCACTCAGCCACCCAGGAGCCCCCCCACTCACTCATCCTTTACCTCTTCTTCAACTCTTAAAGAAAACCTGTATTTCTTCCCCTGTCCTAGGCTTGCTTCCCTTGTTGTCAAGGGACATCGTTCAATTGTTTAATGATATCCCTTTTAAAGCTCTGTCTCTCCCTTCACTTGGGCTTCTTTCTCTCGACCCTTACACACGATCACATCCCTACTACCCCAAACCGCTCTCACTTAATCTTACTCTCTTTCCGCCACCACCTTTCTCCATGAACACCTTGTTAGTATATTCTACATTGAAACCGTCACGATCTGGCTTTCAAGTCGATTACCGGCACGTTGTTTTCTGAAATCGCCACTCGTCATTGCCTACTCCGAGTACTTCCCACCTGTCCGTAGCATCCCCACCCCGTAGGCAGCATTGACCAGTGTTGATCAAGCTCTTGCACAAAACCATGGCTTTGGTGGCAGACACTGTCCCTTCCGACTTCCAGCTTCACTGTCCCGCCTCTCCCCACGCCTTTATCCTCCCTCCGCCCATCCCTCCATGATGTGATCTTAACAGTCTCGGCCTCTCTTCTTTCCTTCTCTCTCTAGACTCTTGGCGATTCAGACTTCTATTTTCACCTTTTGCAGGCTTTACCTCTCTCCTATGTTCAAGTCTCGCATTTCCAAGTCTCGCATAGACAACTCCACTTGTGGACAGTCAGAAATCTCTCACCTCCCCAAACCTACTCTTCTTCCTGGCTTGTCTGTTTCTATAAATGGTACCACCTAAGTGCCTCTTCAAAAAATTCACAAGGCTTTGAGAAAAAGACTGTCCTTTCCATACCCACTGCCAAAGCCTTGGCTCAGGCTCCTGTTATTTTTTTTTTTTTTTCCTGCAGAGATGAAGAAGACTCTATCCTGCATCTTTGTATTGGATTTATTTATTTATTTTTTTTTGGTGCGATGAACCTCCTTCCAGGCTGTAGGAAGTGTGAATGGGAAGTTTCCCATTACCCACTGCACGCACCTTACCGGAAATGCAGCACACATATCTTTTTTTTTTTTTTTAAGATTTTATTTATTTATTTGACAGACAGAGATCACAAGTAGGCAGAGAGGCAGGCAGAGAGAGAGGAGGAAGCAGGCTCCCTGCTGAGCAGAGAGCCCGACGCGGGACTCAATCCCAAGACCCTGAGATCATGACCTGAGCCGAAGGCAGCGGCTTAACCCACTGAGCCACCCAGGCGCCCCACAGCACACATATCTTATAACTCTTCCAGGATATATTTTCTTACTTTGTTTTATTTAAAGGACAAGCCCATACAGTTTCCAGAAGCCTACCACTGAGATGGAATTTGAGGAAACAGAGTGTTAGGGGTCTGAGCAATCTTGGCACAGAGACAGAGAGGAACACCTCAAATCAATTCCACACTTTATGACATGACCCAGAGATGGGTCATCTGTGTGACATGGGAGAGCTTCCCATGTTAGCTAGCAATTCTTGCTAACTAGTAGTGAAGCTTTGAAAAGCATTATTTTAGGGGATGCATGCACCCTCCCTATGTTCACGGTCTTGGGCAAAACCATGGTCTTCACACTCTAATGAAGGTTCCACTTCACAGCAACTGGAATTTTCTTCCTTAGCAAAAGAGCTTGCCTTGCACACACGCTGACAGCTGCCGTCATCAGCAAGAGACCTAACAATGACGACCTGCTCTGGGGCTACACAGAAAAGAGGTTGCAGAACAGACTCCTAGACTTCTCTTAAGGAAGAAAAATGGGGTCACCTGAGTGGCTCAGTGCGCTAAGCCTCTGCCTTCAGCTCAGGTCATGATCCCAGGGTCCTGGGATCAAGCCCCGCATCAGGCTCCCTGCTGGGCGAAGAGCCTGCTTCCCCCTCTCTCTGTGCCTGCCTCTCTGCCTGCTTGTGATCTCTGTCTGTCAAATAAATAAATAAAATCTTTTTTAAAAAAAGAAGAAGAAAAATACACATATACATAGAGTTTTTCTTTGGTGCAATCTCCGTATTTTCCCCTCTGTACATGGCTCCCCCCTCTACCCTCATCATTTACTCTTCCATCTCCCTCCCGACCCTAGCCTCTAACCTACGCTAACAATTCACCATGTGTACTCTCATATTTTTCTTCCTGGCCAAATAATCACATAGAAACTACACACACACACCTTAAAACACATATTTCAGGGGCGCTTGGGTGGTTCAGTGGGTGAAAGCCTCTGCCTTCGGCTCAGGTCATGTTTCCAGGGTCCTGGGATCGAGCCCCACATCGGGCTCTCTGCTCGGCAGGGAGCCTGCTTCCCCCCCTCTCTCTGCCTGCCTCTCTGCCTACTTGTGATCTCTGTCAAATAAATAATAAAATCTTTAAAAATTTTTTTTAAATTAAAAAACATATTTCATAAAAATGAGATATTTAACACTTTTCTGCATCTTATTTTGACACATATTGGTAGAGTTCTATTTCATTATTGTTGATGTCTGCATAATATTCCACTGCACTGATGTATAGTTGAGCCTTGAACAACATGGGTTTGAACTGCACAGGTCTGCTAACATATAGCTTTTTTGGATAAATGCAGTATTGTATTGTAAAGGCTGTAAAGGTTGTAAAGGTTTCTTTTTCTCTTCCTTGTGATATTTTTAAATAACATTTTCTCCAGGTTACACTATTTTAAGAATACAGTATATAATACACATAGCATACAAAAATATGTGTTAAAATAAATAAAATTAAAAAGGGGGCAACTGGGGGCACCTGGGTGGCTCAGTGGGTTAAAGCCTCTGCCTTCAGCTCAGGTCATGGTCTCAGGGTCCTGGGTTCGAGCCCCACATCGGGCTCTCTGCTCAGCAGGGAGCCTGCTTCCCCCTCTCTCTGCCTGCCTCTCTGCCTACTTGTGATCTCCCTCTCTCTGTCAAATAAATAAATAAAATTTTTTTAAAAGGGGGAGGGGCAACTGGGTGGCTCCGTCATTAAGCGTCTGCCTTCGGCTCAGGTCATGATCCCGGGGTCCTAGGATTGAGCCCCACATCCGGCTCCCTGCTCGGCGGGAAGCCTGCTTTCCCTCTCCCACTCCCCCTGTTTGTGTTCCCGCTCTCGCCGTCTGTCTGTCTGTCTCTCTCTCTGTGTCAAATAAATAAATAAACAAAGTGTTAATTGGCCGCTTATGTTATTAGTAAGCAGTTATTAGTAAGGCTTCCAGTCAACAGTAGGCTGTTAGTAGTTAAATTTGGGGGAGATTTAAAAGTTATGTGTGGATTTTTGACAGCTTGGAGGGGGTTGGTGCCCCACACCCCATGGAGTTCAAGGGTCAGCTGTATTACTCATTTATTCGAGCATTCTCGTTGTTTTCATTTTGGAGGGGGGACAGGGTGTGTGTGTCCACAATGTTGCAATAAACATGCTTGCGTATAGAAATTTGCATGTTGTGTCTGTATCTCCGGGGGACATATTCTCAGGACCAGGATTGCCTACGTAACGTATATCCCAGGATCTTTCAACATCCATTCAGGAAGAAGCAGTATCACTTTAAAAAATTTTCCCCTGTCTGATGGATGCAACGTGATATCCCATTATTACTTTAGTCTGAGTCTCCTTGACCACTAGCAAACTTGAGCATCTGCCTGGTCGTAAGTGTGCTAAGCCTTTTGGATTACCATCCTCCAAATGGGTCTCTTCACATCCTCTGCTGATTTTTTTTTTAAATATTTTATTTATTTAATTATTTGAGAGAGAGTGAGAGAGCACAAGCTGGGGCAGGAGGGCGGGGGGCAGAAGGAGAGGGCACAGCAGGCTCTCTGTGAGCAGGGAGCCCAGCGTGGGACTCGATCCCAGGATCCTGGGATCATGAGCGGAGCCAAAGGCAGACATTTAACTCATTGAGCCACCCAGGCACCCCTCTTTGCTGATTTTTACTTTGGGGCTGTTTGTCCCCTTCTATTTAATTTGCAAGACCTCTCTGTACACTGTAGATGCACCTTCTGTCTGTCCTTTGCATTACGAATAATGTTATAAATCTATTATTCGTCTGCGGACGTTGTTGACAGTTTCTTTTGCCATACAGAAGTTTTAAATTCATACAATATCTACTAGATCCACCTTTTCTTTTCTAGTTTCTGAGTACTCAGTCTTGTCCCCCGTTTTGTCCATGTAGTTTCCAGGAATTTTCTGCAAGATTTTTATTAGTTTATATTTCAGTCTTCATCTACGATTTATTTTAATATATGATGAGAGTGTCCATGCAATGTTATTTTCCTCTAGAAAGACGTCAGATGTATTATTGTTGATTAAATCACCTTTTTCCTCAATAAATTAAAATGTCATTTTGTAGGACCAGATATCCAGACACATTATAAAGCCACTGAAATCTAATTAAATCAATATACTATTAGCATTGGACCAGACAAATTAGATAAATGGTACAGAAAAGAGAATCGTATACTCGCTGCGTTAAAGGACTCAATTTTCAGAAGAGTCTTCTCTCTCCTTTGAGTCCCCACGAAGAACATGGGGAACCTCAAAGGGATAGTATAAGGATAAAGGAAACAAGGCACAGGAAGTGCTTAGCACAGTATGTGGCACACTGCACGCCTGTAAGAGATAAGCCTGCTGTGTTGTCCAATCTCTTGACACCTGTTCTGACTTGACCGTACTCTGTCTGCCTTCTGCAACTCCACTTTGAGCTCCTGGGGGCAGTCACTGTGTCTCAGCTCCCTCAGGACCTAGAATGCCCCTAAGGAATCAACCAGAATTAATCCTGTAGAAAACAGTCGTGTACTTTGGCAGTTGTCACTTTACCTC
This sequence comes from Mustela lutreola, assembly GCF_030435805.1. Lineage (NCBI taxonomy): Eukaryota > Metazoa > Chordata > Mammalia > Carnivora > Mustelidae > Mustela > Mustela lutreola. The sequence continues at coordinate 120,799,650 of NC_081308.1, read as the reverse complement.
CTTTGCAGAATCTGGGCTGACAGAGTCCTCTGTCTTCCCGGACCGACGCCTACCGCTGGCTGCGAGCAGTTGCTCGGGTGGGTCTCTTCTCTACCCGGACGCGCTCATAGTCAGTTGCAGCTCTTATCAATGGTCTATGCTGGACAATTCCATGGATACATTTGCCACTGCTTTGTCTTGCTAATGCTTAGCAGTCCTTGGCACAGTATAGGATACACAGTGAATTATTCTGGGTAACTTTTTCTTTCTTTTTATAAAATCCACCACCTAGTGGGATAGGAATGTATATTTTTATGAGTTATTTTAGAATTACTTTAAAATAGCTTAGGACTTTTAATAATTTATTTTATCACAAAAATTTGAAAAGTATTTATTTTATGCCACCTGCTGAAGAAAAGTCGAAAGAGAACCCCTGTATAAATTAGTTGAAAAAGATTCTTCTTACAAGGAAAAGTAAAATTTTGATTAATTAACATGAACCCTGCTAACTAAGCTGTCAGTGAATCAAGTGCTATTCTAAGCTTTGGAGATGAGGGGAAAGTAGAAAACAGCTGAAGATGACATCAAGAATTCCTTTAAAGAATAGGGATTTTAAGATATAATATAGGACTCCCAGTTAAATCTGAGATACCCAATGCAATTTTTCAGTATATAAGTATGTCTGAAATGCTGCACAGAATAGTACCTATACTAAACAATTATTTATTTCTCTAAAATTCACATTTATCTAAGTGCTCTGTATTTTTATTTGCCAAGTCTGTCAACCCTAATAAAAATCTATGTTTTATGAGACACTTGGGGAATCATATGTGTTTCATCATGGTGTGTCCCAAGTTAACACTCTGAGGACTTCTTGTATACACAGTTGGTGTTCCATAAATGTTTGTTGAACTGATTACATAATGGTGATTACTAATAGTTACTTCTTGGTCACTGAGTTGTTTAATGGCATGAAAAAGAACTGATGTAAACTTCGAAAGAATTCTCACAATAAGGCAGCCACAAAAGGGAGTTTCTGATTAACTCTGTATTAACCAAATAGAAAAAACTCCCCCATTTGGGAGAACATCTCATGGTGCTGCTGAAAGGCACTTAAAATTTATCCTGGCTTATATAGGTGAGGTTTCTAACTTTTTGGCTTGGGGCTTGAATATCACAACTTCTGTGTGTGTGTGTGGGGGGGGGTTGGTTAGAGGCAGGGGGCAGGAGAGGCAAGACAAGAAATGTAAGGCCAATGAATGGAAAACAAAACACTTGAAAACTTTTCTTCCTGCTACATTTCATGGAGAGTTAATGGCTTTTTTAAAGTACTTTCAAAATCAGAATTAGCCAGCGCAGAGTAGCGGGCACAAATATGGCTTCAAGTGTTCTCTTAATGACGGGATCAAACGAAGAAGCTCTTCTACATGCTCTTTATGAAAGAGCAGGAGAACCGATGTGATATTTAGTTTCTCGGAGGAAACTGAAAAAAAAAATAATCCCATATTACCACAATACAGCATGAGTTCAATGCAAATGGAAAAGACTGGTGGCTTATTAATAGGCTCTCCCTGTAGCAAGCTGGCCTTCCCGGCTTCAGTTTGAAATTGATTATTTTAATACAGAATTCCTGAATGAAAGAGGTTCTTGGCCTTTTCCTGGGCTGTTGAATAATGTATGTGGGAGAAAGCAAATAGCAGCAGAGGGTCTCAGCTGCGGGAACAATGGCGCACACCCAGAGCTGAGGGGGCAGGTTAGTTTATCATCGCCTTGTCAATCCTCCTAGCCTGGGAATCGCGGGGCAGCCTGGAAAGCAGCAGCTGCCCGACGTGTGGTGAACTGACCGGGGCACTTTAAAGAGACGACTCCATTTACCCATCTGAAAACAAGATATTGATTTTCCTCCAGCTCCGGAGAGAAAAGAGCCGTCCTGAAAATATATGGGGACCACCATTTATCCAGGCTCCTCCCCCAACAATCACACCACCCCAACTGTTTTCTTGGCTTCCTCTCCACAAAGTTCCATTTTTTCCTTCTTCACCTGGGGTGAGAAGAAAGCACCCCCCTCCCTTCCTCCCTTCTGTGAATACATTGCTCAAAGTATTTTTAAGCTGCAACTGGAAAAGTACGTAATGACTGGCATCTGGGGATATAGTTTATGAATTAGAAATCAATTTTTTCCATCCACATGGAAATAACATATTACAGTAAAGTTCAGGCTGGCACTTTACAGCTCTCATCTCAAGCTGTGTGCAACTTAAGTCATTAAGACAAAAATTGTAACATCCTAGAACAATAACAACCCTCAATTCCTCAGATGTCCTTATGGTGAAATTTTTCCTTCATACATAAAAGCCTCAAAGATCTTAGCACCCAGATCAGATGGGGGGTGGATAGGAAGCTACTTATGTCATAGTAAGCATCCGTAAGTACTCTGTACACCTGCAGGAGTTTAAAAGCAATGTGCTAAGAGCATGGGGAGAAATGAGGCAGCCAGAAGACCAAGTTCCCGGGAGGTGACCTGAACTACTCCACGTGCTTCAAAAGACTAGAACTGTGTTACCTGAGGTCAATCCCAATTTCTTTAATGGCTCATATCTTCACGGGTTCAAAACTCCTACCGTACTGACAAGACTACGGGTGATGGGACGCGTCTTTCCCTAGACAGGGAAAAGGCATGGCTAAGTGAGAGATGACCCTCCCGTCCTCACCAAGACTTAGCCAGAGATTAGGTGGGGACTCCCTATCCTGGATTTTTTTTTTTTTTTTCTGAAAAACTCCCTGTCTCGACCACCACCGTGGGAAGTCTCACAGAAATTAGGGAACACCAAGAAAAAGGATTAGGGAGATAGAAGAAAAGGAAAGAGGTAAAACAACTCTGAAAAAGCAAATAGGAAAACTCAGTCCTAATTGCTGCAAAGGTAGGTCAGCGACGGCAAGTGCTGGCTTTAACCCCGGGTGTTTGCCCCACCAGGATCCAGAGAGGCAAGCTGGAACTTGCCAGCCGCCCCAGTTGTGGAGCTCTCTGTTATGCTAAACAAGCACCGGAGGTGGACTGGCCCAACCATCTGCTAGAGACACGCATAAATGGAGGGAAGGTAGAGCAGTACAGCATGTGTATAAGCAAAAGCATGTCATTAAAAAGCAGCAGAAAGCAACCAGAGAACAGAACGCAGTGGGCAGAGATTAGTGTTCCAATTATTATTAATGTTAATAACCACATGCAGGGAACTTTGGGTCTTCTTTATTATTCATCAGAGACGATGCCTCCAACAGTGTGGGGACAGGGAGGGCTAGCGTGGCCACTGGAATTTTTATCATTTATTTGATTGCATGACACCGTCCCCACCTGAACAAGCCCGGGACGGCACAGAGTCCTTGTCCTCTTGAGCGTGGGCTTTTGCCAGCATTAACATTAACCTTTTTTAATAATGTAGAGACACAGAAATAGAGAAGAAAAATATCCACCAAGACACAATCCCTGTTAACATTTTCATCTATGTTTTTCTGCTGTTCTTTTGCGGATTCTCTTTCCTTTCACTTCGCGCATGGGCAGCTTCCGATTACTGGGTGGTCTTTGAAATTTGTTCATTTGAATAGCACATATGTATTTGAGAAGTCTGAGGAAACTTTAAAATTAATTTTATGTTTTAGGATGACCTACTATGCCTTGACTATTTAGGGACACCCTTATTTCGAAGGCAGGACAGGAAGGTAGGGGGGAAATAGCAGCATGGGGAAGGGAATCTCTAGCCCAAAGGAAGAGAGCATGTGCCAGAGTCGAGCCATTCCAAGGGGCAGTCTACATCTGGGGCTTCCAACTGGCAGCTCATTTTAATCCTAGCTGTGCTTTGTCTGGACCATAGAAATTTCTTTTAATGTTGCTTTTGAATGACTCTTGATATGGCACAAACACTCTAGTTTGCCACAAGCCCCACCAGTCTTTATTGCATTGTACTCCTCTGTTTCCTTGCATTTCTATCTCTGCCTGGCACCTGTAGGTATTTACAATTAGAGCCCCTGCTGTGGTTTTCAGATATCCTGGAATACCTCACTTGCTCACGGAATCCTCTAAACCAGTGGCTCTTAACCATGGGTGATTTTTTCCTCCCAGGGGACATTGGACAATGTCTAGAGATAATTTTTTAATTGTCATAACTGTAAAGGGGGTTGTTGCACGACTGACATCTAATAAGTTGAAGCCAGAGATGCTATTAAACATCCTGCAATGCACATGAAAGTCCCCCACAACAATTACCCAGCCCAACAGGTCAAGAATACTGAGATTGAGAAACTGCTCTAAATCGGGGCTGGGCCTTCCACCATCGATCCCTTGAAAAATGCAGATTCTACTGCTTTCCATGCATGAGCTCACTGCACGTCCTAACAATCCTATGAGACAGAGGAAGAAACCAAGGCCCAGAGACATTAAATGACCGCTCCAAGTCACCCATCTAGTGAGTAGTAAAACTGGAACTTGGAAAGTTGCGTTACTGACTCTGGAGATCAAGCTCTTAGCCCAGAGGAGGGCTCAATGTTTACTGAAAATGCACCCCGAGCTAGAACACTACATTAAGTGTTTTTACCCAAATTATGCCCCTTAATTGTCACAAAATCCCATGGAGTATATATTATCAACCCCATCAAACAGGTGAGGAATCTGAGAATTAGAGAAGCATCAGGATTAGACCTTTATCACCATAGGTTGGACTTCCTAAGTCTACAGTTAGTCAAAGCGTGAAACTTCAGTTCCTCATGCTGTCACACCAGAGGTGGGGACATGGAATCAATCAAGCACTGACTTTACACCAGAGAACCTACTTTGAAGTCCTGGCTGTGCCACAGTCTTAAAGGCTGCCGGACCTCAGTCAAGTCCCTGGAACCAGGGGCCCTACACAAGGCTCAAGGGAAGAAAGAAGCCAGAGCATGGCCCTTGGTTTCCTGTAGTTAGTTTCAATCTATTTAGAGGAAGTCCCTCTGCCTGACAGAGCAATGAGGAAATCTGGTCAGTCTAGTAAAAACACCTTCAATCAAAGGGGATGAACTGGAAATATTGAGCGGCTCTATCTCAAAAGGCAGCCATGAGCCCTTAATGGCTTCCAAAATAGAAATATGCATATTAATCCTCTCCTGATTATTTTTCAATTATCACATCTTGTTACCTTAATCTGAGCATCTTTCAAAGTCAATTCCTTCTACTAACAATGCCTAACAAAGTCCTGATTTTTTTAAAACATAAACTGTTGATGATATCTACATAATCTTATAGTAATACTATCTGGGGGCTTGGGGACATTTTTTCTTGTCCAGTAATGAGAATATCTTCTGGGTCTTTTTACCTACTCCAGCAAGGCCTCTTCAGTCAGTTCGGGCTAACGATAAATTGAATTATAATGAGGTGTCTTTTAGATGATTCAACAGAGTCATTTGTTAGTTTATCATAGCAACTGCCCAAAACTCAAATTTGCAAAGATAAAAATATCACTGAAAGGAAAGTATCATGATCTAATATTGAAACTATGAAGTAACTTTACCTAGTAGTTTTCACAATTTCAGTTTCTGCTATGGCCATGTTTGCCTTGAAATTTTAAATTCTCCTCCAGTGCCTCAGGGCAACTTGGTACACAACTTGGGAACCACAGGTATACAGTGAAATTTACACGTGACTTCACATTGAGGCTCTGATGTCCTTATTCTTGTCTCCCATGGGTACATAGCATTAATGTTTCTTGTGTATAATTCCAAAAATTTCTCTCCATAATCAAATGGAAACACAATATACCTAGTGATCTGATATGTTTTTTTTTTGCTTCAAAAAATCTTGAAGATCATTTCTTAGCAGTACATTTAATTCCTTGCCTTTTTTAATAGTTGCAAGGTAAATGGTAATTTATACAACAAAATTTCTATTGATGTTCATTTCGTTGTTTCACATGAATAGCAGCATTGTAATGAATATCCTTCTACATTTATCTTTATCCTCTTGCAGGATAAATGATAGAAACAGAATTTCTGGGCCAAGTTATGTGCATTTAAAATTTTGAGAGATATTAAATTTATTAATTTCAATTAATAGATACAAACACACCCTTTAAAAAGTTAGGCAAGAGAGAGGAAACCTCCAGCTGACATATTAGGAAAGGAGACAGGATGATCTAGGGCAGAGAGGAATAGAAAAGACAGATGATATCGGGGATTAGCAAACAACGTGTCCATGTCAGAGGTTTTTTTTTTTTTTTTTTTTTTTAAATTTTTTTTTTAATTTTTTATTTTTTATAAACATATATTTTTTATAAACATATATTTTTATCCCCAGGTCTGTGAATCACCAGGTTTACACACTTCACAGCACTCACCAAATCACATACCCTCCCCAATGTCCATAATCCCACCCCCTTCTCCCCAACCCCCTCCCCCCGGCAACCCTCAGTGAGGAAGTGGTGATGCAACATGGAGGCTTAAGTGGGTAGAAGAATACATGTCAGAGGTTTTTTAACCTTGAGGGTTTTGTGGATAGAATGCAGGGTGCCTGTGTAATTTAGGAGAGGAAAAAAATCGAAATCCTTATTTTCACTAACCCCTAAATACAATTTAACATTTCTTTCACGTATGAATGGAGGCAACAATCCACAGTAGTATTAACACTACTTGTAAATCTGTCGCCAAAAGCAATCACACATAGTTTCATTTCACATTATTACTATTGCAGATACCTTGAAATATATTTTATGCTCATTTTTATATTTTTGAAAAGATTTATTTACTTGAGAGAGAGGGAGAGAGAGCAGGGGAGGGGCAGAGGGAAAGGGAGAGACAATTTCAAGCAGACTCCATGCTGAGCACAGAGCCCGACACAGGGCTCCATCTAATGACCCTGAAATCATGGCCTGAGAGTCTGTCACTCAACCAACTTAGCCACCCTGGTGCCCTGCCCATCAGTTCTTTTAAATAATGGCAAATATTAGACCCACTGAGAGATCTTGTTTTTTAATGCATTAATAAAGAAGCGCACATAATATTATATCCGAAACTTGTTTTTAAAATGTTATGGTGATGTCTGGGTGGCTCAGTTGTTAAGCGTCTGCCTTCCGCTCAGGTCATGATCCCAGGGTCCTCAGCGGGAAGCCTGCTTCTCCCTCTCCCACTCCCCCTGCTTGTGTTCCCCTTCTCACCGTCCCTCTGTCAAATAAATAAATAAATAAATAAAATCTCTTATACAAAATAAAATAAAATGCTATGATAACTGTACTCCAATATAATGTGCGATCCTATACTTTTTATTTTATGCCATCTTATTAGTTATCTGTCACTGCATAACAAAGGACCACAAACTTAGTGGTTTCAAATGACAGGCATTTACAATCTCACAGTTTCTGTAGGTCAAGGGTCATGCCACAGCTTTGCCAGGTCGTCTGCTTCAGGATCTCACAAAGACTACCATCAAGGTAAGGGCTAGGGCTGTGGTTATATCTTGAGGCTCGGCTGGGGACTCATCTGTAAGTTCACATGTTTGTTGACTAAATTCAGTTCTCTGTTGCCCTTTGGACCAAGGGTCTCAGTTTTTTGTTGCTTTATCCCTGTCAGTCAGAGCCGCCCTCGGTCCCTTGAGGATAACCGACAACCATAGCCTCTTCCACAGAGTGACTGACAACGTAGCTCCTCGGTCAAGTCAGCGAGGGAGAGAACCTACTAAAATAACAGAGGTTTAAATCTGTGTAAGATTTCCAGAGTGGTGGAGAGACTCCACTGACTCCCTAATAAACAACAATGGGGGTGGGGAAAAAAACTGTAAAAAATAATCAAATCATCCTAAGGGCATAGAACAGAGACAAACACATTTACAAAAATCTACTAAATCATGGTACGTGACTTTGTGGCATTTGAATCATCACCTGCTCTGCCCTTTCTCCTCCACCAGCTCCATTTTGGAAGAAATTACTCTGAGAGCTCTATTCCTGGCAGGTGCAGTCAGGAAAACAGGAACGGCTCTCCCCTCAGCTTTCAGTCTAAGGCCATGGAGTGAGTCTCTCTAGGAAGGGCAGGCCCCAGCTCTGTGTTACAGAGGATATTTTAGGCAAGCACAGCAGAGAAGTCTACAGTCCCTTCCTGCACCCAGCCAGCACCTGTAGGGCAGAAGCTCTATCCCAGGCACAGCAGGACCAAATATACTAGACCCTGATCTCCCCCGCCCCAGTTCCCTGGCAGTGTGTAGGTTCTATGTCGGGAGGAGAACCAAGAAGTCTGCTACACTAGGGAACACTTTGCAACTCGGTCTATGAGGCCAATCCTGCACAGCTGGAAGAGCCATTAAAGAAAATTATATCTGTGTGGTACATTTGTTACATTTGAGAATATTGATACTTAATGATTAAGGAAAGTCATTAGTTTACATTAGGGTTCACTTTGGTGTTGCACACTTCCATGCATTCTGACAAAAGCTTAATGTCAGGTATCTACCGTTATAGTATCGTACAGAATAATTTTACCATCCTAAAAACCCCCTATGCTCTACCTGTTCATTCTTCCCTCCTCCTGAACCCACTGATCTTCTTCCTGTCTCTGTAGCTAGCATATTGCTAAGTGAAAGAAGCCAGTCTGAAAAAACTGTAGGGTTCCAGCTATATGACATCTGTCAATTATAGCTCAATAAAGCTGGAATAAATAATTTAAAAAGACTTATCCAATCAGATTCTCAAGAATGGGGCCAAAGAATCCACATTTTTAATAGCCTCATTGGGTGAGTCTTACGCACATTCACATAGGAACTAGTAGTATACGAGCTCTAGCTCTGGCAACTGACGGATTTGAAATCTGGCTCTGAAACTTTCTAGCTGAGTAACGGTGGACAGGTTACTTAAACCCCCACCCAAGCGTCAATGCTCTCAGGTGTAAAATGGGAATATCAATACCTCCTACCTCACAGACTGGTTTTGATGATTAAATGAGCTATTATACATAAAGCCCTTATCTCCATGCCTGATACTCAGTAAATTGTGGCTATTATCTATAAAGCACAAGTACTGCATCTAGTTTTCCTTTATTTTGCTCCTATAGTTCCCAATAAATGTTGGCTATTATTATCACAGATTTATAAGAGCCACTGTGAGGCAGTGTGATATATGGTGAAATGAACACAGGAGCTGGAGTTAGATCTGGCTTCACACTTCAGTTCCTCCTTTCCAGGTTATGCTCATGAACGAGGCACAATCAACAAGCCTCAGTTTCCTCATCTGTAAGATGGGAATAAAAACGGTACCCATGCCCCAGAGTGGTGAGAAACAAAAGAGATAATACATTTAAAGGACACGGCATCCAATAAAGACTTACTGGATATGACGCCAAAATCTGTCTACCCACCCACTCCTCCTGACCCTTCACTATGATAATCAAATGATCGCCTGCCTAGGAATGCTATAAATATAGCCCGTGAAAAGTTCTGCTAGAAGTCTAGTTTAGTCATTTCTACCCATTTCAGATCAATATTTTGCCATTTGTAATTTCCTGTGTGGAAACATGGATCTTTTTACTATTTGGTCCTTTCTAACCATGATTCCTATGTTTGCAAATCTCACCACGAACCTGCTTAGATTATCACTGTGTCTCTCTTTTTCTGATTCATAAAAGCTAAATATGTTTCTACACCAGAGCTTCAGAAGCATCCAGGGTTCCATGAAACGATGACAGCAGATATATCTACATCATTAGTAAACCAGAAGCTCTAAAGAGATTACATGAGTGTTTAGGAAGTCGCTCTTCTACCTTCTCTTCCACACATTCAGTCAACAGTAAAATGCGTTCTGTCCATCTTTGATGCTTCAACAATTGCCAGTTACCAAAGAACATGGCCTTCCCTGACAAGGCAGCCTTAGGTAACATAATCTTTTGACCAGTTCCTCTCAGTGTGGGCAGCAGGATGTTTATGTGAGAGAAACGAGGATGATTACAAGGCTCAGACATACTTCGGTCCAGATTGTCAAGGTACTGAATGTGTGGGTAAAAGAACAATCATCTCTAGACATTTAGTTTGCCAAGACTAGGGTTCAGTAATGAATTCTTCAGAAAGTGATGCTGGTCAATTAGCATCTACCTAAGGGAGGAGGGGATATGTGTATTCAAGTCCCCAGAACACAAAGCAATGTCTAGTTAAATGTTACTTGGGTAGTAGAGACCTTACATCTTATGGGAGCTGTGAGGCTTAAGAGGAAGAATGACAGGAGCTGAGAAGCATGTCAGACTCCCCAGGAGCAGATGTATTTTGAAAAAACATTTAAGATACTTATATGTCTTGTAATACAAATTAAAATCAAATAAAGATCCACAAGACATGCTTGGCTGGGGCCAATATGAGGATAATAGAGTAAGAAAGAATGACTGGTGCCATGAGTTGAAAAAGTTCTAGAAGCCCTGGCAGAGAAGCTAAGCATACAGGCTTGGAACCTGGCCGTCATTCCATGCAGTCAACAGATATTTGTTGAGCATGTATTATATGCCAGTCACTGTTCTTGGCCCTAAAGAGACAGCAGTGAACAAGGTAGTTGACACCTACCTTGAGCAAGATAGTTAACCTCTCTACATCTCAGTATTCTCATTCCTAAATCAGGAAAAATATTCATTATTCCTCTCTCATAGGATTGCTGTGAGGATTAAAGGAGGGCAAAGCATATAAGGTGTTTTGCATTGTCTGCTGCAGAGTAGACACCTAATAAATGAAATAATTAGCCTGCTGGGGGGATAAGTGGGTCGTCAGCTCAGCTCTGAAAAATGTATAGGGTTTTGATAGGCAGAGACAAAAAGAAGACGTTCAAGTAGAGAGTACAGCATTAATTAATTAAGTCACTCGCAAAGAAACTTTTTGAGTGTCTACGATATTGGCATTCATAGGCATAGTTCACTTACATGAATTCAGCAATACACAGTAGGAGAGAGCTGTTTAAATAGTATGGGCAAAGCCTCACACCGTTACACTCAATTAATATATACCCCAGATCAAGTGTGTGATAAGAGGCATGAATCTGTTCTTCAGACTCCTAGTGCGAACAGCTTGCTTTGCTGAGTGCCATCCTTTTGTTTAAAGATATATGTTTTTTCATATAGTGTGGCCAACTGGAAGTGCCAGGCAACTACTTAGACTGAGAATCAAAAAGAACAACCCAGCAATTTGTATCCATACTGAAAAAAAAACCAAAACTGGCCATGATGGACTTCCTGAGGCATCACGGAAAGTAATTCTGACCATGTGATTTTCAATTTACATACTGACTCGGAGACCCATCCCATGTGTAAGGGGTGACTTGTGTGCTAGGCATCAAGCTGGATGCTGGAGCTAGGGTGGTAAATAAAACAGCCATAGCCTCTAGCAAGATACTTACAAAAGAAAAGGTTGCTAAGCTTGAGGTAGGCATGGACAATGTGCAGGCACTTTTGCATGGCTTACAGGATCCAATTACAGAAAAGTCAGGAGAAATACCTGAAAAGGTAGCTTGGCGTTAGGTGGCTCAAGATGTCAAATGTAAACCTAAATGGTTTTGGAGCTCTTGATGCTATTCCTGCTTCAGGTGGATCAAGACATGTTCAAAGCAGTAATTAAGTAGCAGAAGCTGGAGCTTATGGCAGGTCTCAAGATAAAAGAACTTTTTTTTCCTCCCAAGAAATCACTAGCAATGACTGATTTCATCTAAATAAATAAATTAAAGGTATAGCTGAAAACCTGTCTCCCACTGTACAAAAAAATTAATTCTAAATGGACCAGTGACATAAATATACAAGCTAAAACCATAAATCGCTAAGAAGAAAACAAGTAAACATTTCATGACCTTGTATTTGGCAGTAGATTTTGACACATGACACTGAAAGCATGAGCAACAAAAGAAAAAAAAATAGATAAATTGGACTTTATTACAACTTAAAACTGTTATGCCTTGGAAAACACTATTAAGAATGTGAAAAGACAGGGGCACTTGTGTGGCTCAGTTGGTTAAGTGGCTGCCTTTGGTTCAAGTCATGATCTCAGGGTCCTGGATTGAGCCCCACATCAGGCTCCCTGCTCAGCGGAGAGCCTGCATCTCCCTCTCCCTACGCCTGCTGCTCTGCCTACTTGTGCTCTCTCTCTATCTCTCTGTTAAAATAAATTTTAAAAACTTTAAAAAAATAATGTGAAAAGACAAAGCACAGAAGTGGGAGAGTATATTTGCAAATCACATATCTGATAAGGGTCTAGTAACAGACTATATAAAGAACTCATACAACTTAACAACAAAAAAGAAAAAACCCCAATTTAAAAATGGGCAAAGGACGTGAATAAACATGTCCACGGAGAAAATATACAAATGGCCAATAAGCACATGAGACATTTGACCTACATTAGAGAAATGTCATTAATGAGGAATACAAATCAAATCACAGTGAGATACCACATCACATCCACCAAGATGTCAATAATGAAAAAGAGAGGGTGCCTGGGGGGCTCAGTGGTTAAGTGACTGCCTTCAGCTCAAGTCATGATCCTGGAGTCACAGGATCGAGGCCCGTATCAGGCTCCCTGCTAGTCAAAAGGTGAAAACAATCTAAATTTCCATCTGCTGATGAATGGAAAGATAACATGTGGTATATTAATAAACTGGATTATTATACAGCCATAAAAAGGAATGAAGTTCTAATACATTCTGCAGCACGGACACACCTTGAAAACATTATGTTAAGTGAAAAAGGCCAGACACAAAAGTCATATATGATTACATTTATACAAAATATCTACAGTAGTCAAATCTACAGCAGATTAGTAGTTCCTAGGTGCTGGGGGAAGTTGGAAGTGATTGCTTAATGGGTACAGGATTTCTGTTTGGGGTGATGAAAATATTTCGGAAGTAGATGGAGGTTTTTGGTTGCACAACACTGTGAATTTATTAAATGCCACTGAATTGCGCATTTTAAAATGGATAGATAATTCTGTTTTGTGAATTTTATATAAATAAAAATTGTATATAGGAAAAGAAGGGATGAAAAGATGGGAAAGTTCAGAAGAGATTCAGAAGCTATAAAAATAACCAAATGAAAACCCTAGAACAGAGAAATATAATACCTGAATAAAAATTCATTGGATTTTTTAAAAATTTACAGTAGATTGAAAAATCCACAATCATAGCTGGAGATCTAAACTCTCTTCTATTAATAATTGATAAATCAAGAAGACAAAGAAATCAGTAAAGATGCATAACATTTGAAAACTTCTATCAACAAACTTAGACCTATGCCAAGACGGACCTAATTCTGGGCCATAAAATGAGTTTCAATATATTTTAAAAAGATCTAAATCATAAAAATTTGTTCTCTACCCACAGTAGAATTAAATTAGACATCAATGTCAACAACATAAATAGAAAGTCTCAAATATTTGGAAATTAGAAATATGATTCTAATAAACCCATGGTTTAAAAGAAATCACAAGTGAAAGTAGAAGATAAACCAAAGTGCATAAACACGATGTATCAAATTTTAGGAGCTGTGGCTAAAGCAGTCCTAAGTAGCAATTTTGTAGTTTTAACTTTATGTTAGAAAAGACAAAGGTTTAAAATGAATGGTATAAGATTCTACTTTAAGAAGCTATAAAAAGAAAAGTAAAGTAAATTCAAATTAAATAGAAAAAAGAAAAAGACAAGAAGCAAACCAATAAAATAGAAAAATATGAAACATTAGAGAAAAATCATAAAAGCCAAAAGTAGGGTTGTTTTTATGATTAATGAAATTGATAGAAGCCTAGCTAGAAGGAATCGAGGAAAAAGACTCAAAAACACAAATTACAAATTTCAGGAATTATAGAGGTGGCATCACTAAACATGCTATAGATATTTAAAAACTACAAAGGGAATATTATGCATGACTTCATGCTAACAAATTCAACAATTTAGATGAAATGGAAAAATTCTTTGAAAAACAATTTACCAAAACTAAGATAAGACTGGAATTTTTAAATAATGCAAACATCAAAATTAATTCAAAACATAAAACCTTCTCACAAGACAGTTCCAAGAGCCAGTGGCTTCACTGGAGAATACTCCAAAAACTTAAGAAAAATTTAGTACCAATCTTAGGCAACTCTTTCAGAAAATACAGGCAAAAACTCCTCTAAACTGATTGTAGGAGGCCAGCATGATCTTGGTATCTAAGTCTGGCAAAGTAAGAAAGAAAATTACAGACCAAAATCACTCATGAAAATTGATGCAAAATTTTAAAAAGAATTTATTTATTTATTTGAGAGAGAGAGAGAGAGAAGGAGCAGAGAAGAAGGGGGGTAGACGGAGAGGGAGAAGCAGGGAGCCCAATGTGGGGCTCGATCCCAGGACCCCAGCATCATGACCTGAGCTGAAGGCAGACATTTAAACAACTGAGCCACACAGGTGTCCCAATTAATGCAAAAATTCTTAACAAAATATTAGCAAACCAAATACGACCATTTTATTATTATTATTTTTTAAGATTTTCTTTACTTATTTGAGAGAGAGAGTGAGCTGGAGGAAGCCCAGAGGGAGAGGAACAAGCAGACTCTGTTCTGAGCGTGAAGCCTGGAGCAGGGCTCCAACCCAGGACCATGAGATCATGACCCGAGCGAAAATCAAGAGTCAGTCTTAACCCAATAAGCTACCCAGGTGCCCCACAGCAATTTTTTAAAAACCTTTTATTAAAGATTTTATTTATTTATTTAATTCACAGAGAGAGATACACACAGTGAGAGAGGGAACACAAGCAGGGGGAGTGGGAGAGGGAGAAGCAGGCTCCCACCAAGCAGGCAGCCTGATGCAGGGCTCGATCCCAGGACCCTGGGAGCATGACCTCAGCCAAAGGCACACACTTAATGGCTAAGCCACCCAGGCACCCTGCAATTTTATTTTTAAAAATTTATCCTGAGCTGCATTTCCCTAATGGTAAGTGATCTTGAGCATCTTTTCATGTGTTTGTTGGCCATCCGTGTTATCTTTGGAAAGATGTCTATTCATGTCTTCTGCCCATATTTTCATTGGATTATTCATTTGGGGAGGCAGAGTTTCATAAGTTCTTTATAT
Source organism: Mustela lutreola (assembly GCF_030435805.1). Lineage (NCBI taxonomy): Eukaryota > Metazoa > Chordata > Mammalia > Carnivora > Mustelidae > Mustela > Mustela lutreola. The sequence goes on along the minus strand of NC_081308.1, from coordinate 120,784,615 downwards.
ATTTTGGATACTAACCCTTTATTGTATATATCCTTTGTAAATATCTTCTCTAATTCCATAGGTTGCCTTTTAGTTTTGTTGATTGTTTCCTTTGCTGTGCAGAAGCTTTTTATTTTGATGTAGCCCCAATAGTTTATTTTTGTTTTTATTTCCCTTGCATCAGGAAACATAACTAAACTACAGTGAGATACCACCTCACACGTGTCAGAATGGCTAAAATCAACAACACAATAAACAACAGGTGTTGGTGAGGATGTGGAGAGAAAGAAACACTCTTGCTCTGTTGGTGGGAATACAAACTGGTTCAGCCAGTGTGGAAAACAGTATAGAGGTTCCTCAAAAAGTTAAAAGTAGAACTACCCTACAACCCAGCAATTGCACTATTAGGTATTTACCCAACAAATACAAAAAATACTAATTCAAAATAAAAAATACTTAGGAATCAATTTAACAAAAACCGCGTAAGAGCTGTACATTGAAAATTGACACACATTGCAGACAGAAATTAAAGACCTAAGTAAGTGGAGAGATTAATGTTCACAGGTCAAAAGTTGCAACATTGTTAAAATTTTAATTCTCCCAGGAAGCCTGATTGGCTTGGTCGGCCTTTGGCTCGGGTCATGTATCCCAGGATCCTGGAATCAAGTCCCACATTGAGCTCCTTGCTCAACAAGGAATCTGCTTCTCCCTCTACCTGCCTCTCCCCCTGCTTGTGATTGCTCTTTCTTTCTCTCTAACAAATAAATAAATAAATAAAATCTCTTAATAAAGATTTTAATTCTCCCTATATTGATTTATCAATTCACCACCATCACAATAAAATCATAGCAGGCTTTAACATTTATAGAAAATTTGATTTAAAAATTTATACATGGAAGTGTATAAACCTGGCGATTCACAGACCTGTACCCCTGGGGCTAATAATACATTATATGTTTATAAAAAATTATTTTAAAAAATTATACATGGGCACCTGGGTGGCTCAGTCAGTAAGCATCTACCTTCTGTTTAGGTCCTGATCCAGGGGTCCTGGGATCGAGCGCCGCTTTCGACTCCTGGCTTGTCAGGGAGTCTGCTTCTCCCTCTCCCTTTTCTCCTCCCCACTGCCATTTGTGCCCACTCTCTCTCAAATAAATAAATAAAAGCTTTTAAAAAATAAAAATAAAAGGATAATAAATATAAAATTTATGTGAATGTATGAAGGGCTCTAAACAAGAGCAAAGTTGGATAAGCTGCACTAGCTCATTTTAGTGCTTATTAAATTGCAGTGATCAAGACAGTGTGGTACTGGCATAAGGATAAGCAAATAGATCAATGGAACAGAAAAGAGCAGGAGTTGGCAAGCTCTTCCTGTAAAGGGACAGATAGTAAATATTTTGTGTCTTGCAGGTTGTACAATGTCACAACTACTCAACTCTGGAGTAGGTGGAAGCAACTATTGACAATATTTAAATGAATGAGTGTATATGCTTTCATAAAACTTCATTTATGGACACCCAGACTTGAATTTCATATAGTTTTCACACCATGAAATATTTTCCTTTTGATTTCTTTCTCATTTAAAAATGTTGAAAAAAACTTTACTACTTCATGAGCCATACAAAAATAGGCACAAAAGGAAAATTTGTTGGAGGAAAGTGGAATGATTCATATCTCCCAAGAAAATTAAATAAGGCCACATTGCCTTGGAGAGATTTTAGGTAAGATATCCAAAAATAATAAGTTATGGGAAAGAATGGGAGAGAACCCAATGAACCACTGAACGAAAGGGCTTCGGGGAAAGTACTGGAGGAAACACGCCCGACCATATCACCTCCTGGAACTGAACATGGTGAAATGAAGAGGGGGTAGCAGGTCACTTTGGGATGGATATTTAGGGGATATTGAGGAAACCCTCCTTTTCTCCAATCACAGCATCTTGTCCTCCCCTGCCCCCACAGAGGTGTCAGGAACAGTGTTTTGTGATGTCCCAGCCACCTCAACCACTACCACTGGCTCAATGACCAAACAAAGCTAAAGGGTATCACTCCTCCTTGGTCAGGAGGCCTGGGGTAGACCACTGGGAAGCATATGGCTTATAAGATCTGCACATCAGAGGAGCCTAGCATAAGTATGGAACAACCAAACACTAGCACAGAAAAAGCAGCCCCAAGGCCCAAAAGGAAGACGGAAAAGAAGAGTCCATGTCAACCCAAGCCCAGAAGCAGTGGCAAGGTTAGATGATCCTATGTATGCTCTCCTTCTCCACAGGTCTCCCCAGGACCCCTGCCCTACCCTTACCTGACCCAAATCGCTTCCTCAACCCACATTCCTACTCTTCCCCCAAAACAAATGCCATGCCGACTCACCCTATCGCCTTTCCAGGTCCAGAAAAAAACCACGAAGGCAAAAAGACCCCTTCAAAGGAATTTGAGGGAAAAAAGTTCTCAGTCACCCCCCTCTTGCTCAAGAACTCGTAAGGTGGCAATTAGGCCAATGATATTCATCTGCTACCACAAGGGGACTAAGGAATGCAGTGAAAATGGGGACAGCGGGATCAAGGAGCACTGGAAAATGCAACCATCCCAAGTAACATTTTGTGCAGCCAGCAAATGTCGAGCCTGGGCTCGAAACCTAGAACTAGCTACAGCATCTTATGAAGCAGCTGTGGAGAACTGGTGAAACACATAGGGACCTAATCTAGAGCAAAGGGCTACAGAGATGATGATAAAAGGAAAATCAACCAATTGTGAAAGGGCCATGTGTATGTGTGTCGGTGATGGACGATGAAAATGAAGGGAACAGACAGGCATGTGAGCAGGGAGGGTGGTGAGGTCCTGGACAGCTGGGGGCCGGACTGGCAGGTCCACAGTTAGCCAGACACTGGGGATAAGGACTGGGCGAGGGCTGAGAACTAAAGACAAATTTTCCCAACACTTTGTCCCACAAGCAAGAAGAAAGAGCTTTGGTGGTTCTACGTGTGTTTGGTGTAAAGACGAGGCAGAAAGTCAGAGTTGAGGTTATCAGAACCCAGACGGGAAGAGGGTTTACTGTGTGGTGGGGGACAATGACGTTCCACCCAAAAAGATAGACAACAAAAGCACTCTCAGGTCACCTAGACACCTCCTGGTTACCTTACCCCCCTCTGGGTTGCCTATACCATTGTGAGGTATGTTGTACCCCACCCAATGCTGTAAGCCACTAAAGGACTTCAGGCGGACAAAAAGCTCGCCCTATAGAAAGTCCCCAACAGCACCCCCACACACTAAAATAATGGAGTTTGGAGGTCACAAACCCAAGAACAATTAGGCGACTTTCTCGTTAAGAAGGCTGAGGTGGAGGAGTGGCCTACCATGGGTAGGGCAGTAGGAATGGTGTGTCCACCTACAGGCAATAAAGGGAAACAGTGTCCACAGAGAATATTAATATAAGAGCAACAAAACCCAGTAAAAGGCAGTCTTGTTTTTATTAGCGCCATAACCAACCATTTCTAAATCCCCCCCCCCCCACAAAATCCTCTTGGTCTAAGTTCTTTCTTTTTTTTTAAAGATTTTATTTATTTATTTGACAGACAGAGATCACAAGTAGGCAGAGTGGCAGGCAGAGAGAGAGAGAGAGAGGGAAGCAGGCTTCCCGCGGAGCAGGGAGCCCGATGCGGGGCTCGATCCCAGGACCCTGAGATCATGACCTGAGCCGAAGGCAGCAGGCCAAACCACTGAGCCACCCAGGCGCCCCATCTTGGTCTAAGTTCTTAAAAGATTGCTGTGATTAACATTAAGTTTTAATATATATGTAAAGTCCAAATTAGCCAATTTTTAGAATTCATGTTTTAATAATCATCTTATTCTATAAGGAAGTTAATTTGATAAATCCTCATTAAATAGTTGGCCTTGGGCCCAGGCTCTTCTTCCTTACAATAAGTTCTCAACCATTAAGAATCATCTAAGCTTGCTTTGAGTACACTTCCAGACTGCAATCCCTGTGGTCATATATAATATACGTATCCCTGGGGCGCCTGGGTGGCTCTGTGGGTTAAAGCCTCTGCCTTCGGCTCAAGGTCATGATCCCAGGGTCCTGGGATCGAGCCCCACATCGGGTTCTCTGCTCATCAGGGAGCCTGCTTCCTCCTCTCTCTCTGCCTGCCTCTCTGCCTATTTGTGACCTCTCTCTCTCTGTGTCAAATAAATAAAAAAAATCTTTTAAAAAATATATGTATCCCATATTTAAAAAGGAGATTCTAAATTAAAAATTATAGCAGAGTGATTATAAAGACAGAGACCAACTTGAGTTACTTCAGCTGTGATTTCATGTAATCATTTGTTTTTACTGATGTCTAAATCACTGAAACAAAGTGTGCAGTTAAAGGAGTAAAATTTTGGGGTATAATGAAACTTGTATTTTGAAAATATTTTACAAAATTTAGATAGAATTTTTTTTTAAAGATTTTATTTTATTTACTTGAGAGAGAGTGAGAGCATGTGGGGGAGGGGCAGACTCCCCACCATGCAGAGAGCCTGATGCAGGGCCTGATGTCAGGACCCACAGATTATGACCTGAGCTGAAGACAGATGCTTAACCAACTGATCCACCCAGGCTCCCCATAAGCAATATCTATAAAAATGAAATGTGTTCCTTAATTGTTCATTATTTTAATGCTATAATAGAAATCAAAATTAAATTTTGCATTGGTTGTATGATTTAGTAGTTGCCTAAATTCTAACTTTGCATGTGCTTTTTAAAAATTAACTTATAATGTATTATTTGTTTCAGGGGTACAGGTCTGTGATTCATCAGTCTTACACAACACACAGTGGTGATTACAATACTTACCCTCCCCAATGTCCATCACCCAGCCACCCCATCCCCCCACCCCCCTCTCCTCCAGCAACCCTCAGTTTGTATTTTGATCTTCTCAAAGTTTCCTTATGATTTTTACAGTGATTATTATATATAAAATGTTCTATAGGGGCATCTGGCTGGCTCAGTTGAAAGAGCATGAGATTCTTGATCTCAGGGTTGTGAGATCAAGCCCCATGTTGGGCGGAAAGATTACCAAAAAAATAAACTGCCTGTGTTTAAAATGTACAATTTGTTAAGTTTCAATATACATACACATCTGGTAAACCATCACACCAAATCAAAATTGTGAATGTATCCAACCACAATCCCTTAAAGTTTCCTCATGGCCTTGATGATCCCTCCTCCCCACCAGCAACTCCATCCCCAAGCAACCATCAATCAGAATTTTTTCACTATTACATTAGTTTCCATTTTCTATGATTTTATATAAACGGAATCCCCGAGCATATACTCTTGTGATTACCTTCTTTCACTGTGCATAATTATTTCGAGTTATCTATATTGGGTATATCAGTAGTTCATTGCTTTTTATTGCTGAGTAGCATTCCACAGATTTTTTTTAGCCATACACTCTTTGTCCATTCATCTGTTGTTAAACAGGTGGTTGCTTCCAGTGCTTAGCTATTACAAAGAAAGGTGCTAGAAACATACATGTACAAGTTTATGTATGAACATGTGATTTCTTTTCTTTTGGGTAAATACCTAGGAACAGCTAGAACACATGTAGGTGTTTCCTTTTTTATATATATAATTTTTTATTTTTTATAAACATATATTTTTATCCCCAGGGGTACAGGTCTGTGAATCACCAGGTTTACACACTTCACAGCACTCACCAAAGCACTTTTTAAAGAAACTGTCAAATTCTAATGAATCGTTGAATACTACATCAAAAACTAATGCTGTACTATACTTTGGCTAATCGAACATAATAAAAAAAAAAGAAAAGAAACTGCCAAACTCTTTTCCAAAGTGATTGTGCCACCAGCAGTGTATGAAAATCCCAGTTCCTCCACATCTTCACCACTTGATGCGCTCAATCTTTTTTTTCCTAAATGTAAATCAATTTTTTTTTTTTACCTTGGATTGTCTTATCCTTTCTCTACCACACTCCTGTTACTTTTTTTTTTAATTGAAGTATACATCTATAACACAGTGATTCAGCAACCCTATTCTTTATGCAGTGCTCACCATAAGTGTAGTCACCATAGAAAGTTATTACAATATTATTGACTCTATTTCCTCTGCTATACTTTTCACCCTCATGACTTAATTTATAACTGGAAGTTTGTACTTCTTAATCTCCTTTACCAATTTTTCTCATTACCCTACCCCCTCCCTCTGGCAACCACCAGTTCGTTCTATGTATTAATGAGTCTATTTCTGTTTGTTTGTTCATTTCTTTTGTTTTTTAGACTCCACATATAAGTGAAATGATATGGTATTTGTCTTTCTCTGTCTAACTTGTTTTACTTATCATAATGCCCTCTAGGTCCACCCATGTTGTGGTGCATGACAAGATTCCATTCTTTTTTATGGCTGAGTAATAGGAATACTGGAATATTACTCAGCCATTAAAAAAAAACCTTGTCAATGTGTGTGTATGTATACACACACACACACACACACACACACACACACACATCACATCTTTATCCATTCATCAATTGATGGACATTTAGGTTGATTCCATATCTTTTTACCCAAGGAAAGTAAAAACACTAATTTGAAAAGATACACACACTCCTATTCTTACTGTGGCATTATTTACAGTAGCCAAGATATGGAAGCAATCTTTTAAAATTTTACTCATTCTAATACAAGAGTCATAGTGTCCCACTGTGGTTTTAACTTATATTTCTATGATGACTGATGTGCTTATCTGCCAGACATATATTTTCTTCTGTCAAGTTTTGCCCTTTTCATTAAGTTGACTTGTCTCCTTATTATTAGGTTTTCAAAGTTCTTTACATATTCTGGATATAAATTCTTTGTTGGATATGTGAATTGCAAATATTTTCTCCCAGGCTGTACCCTGTCTTTTCATTCTCTTAACAGTGTGTTTCTCATAACAAACATTTTTAACTTTGATGAAGCCTTAATTTATCATTTTTTTCTACTACAAATAGTGTTAGAGGGTCTCTGAATTTTTATAATCTCTAGATTTATATCTTTCACCAAATTTTGAAAATCTTTAGTCATTCTATCTTCAGATATGTTTCCTGCCCCCACACACTCCCCTCCTCCTGAGATTCTGACAATATGAGTGTTAGATTTCCTAGAATTTTTTCATAGATCCCTACACCCCTGTATATATTTTTAGATATTATTTTTCCTCTCTTCTTAAAATTGAATTATTCCTCTTGATTGTTCTTCAAGAACACTTACCCTTCCTCTCATCTTGATTCTACTTTTGAGTCCAGCCAGTGAGTTTTTATATTTTGATTACTGTATTTCACAGATTTAAAATTTCCATTTTTTTCTTCTTTATATTTCCTACCTCTTTGCTGGGATTTTTCTTTGTCTTTCTATTTATTTCAAAAACATTTGCCTTTTCTCATTAGAGCATTTTCTAGTGGCTTTTAAAATCTTTATCAGATAATTTCAACAACTGCATCATCTTGGCATTTGACATTCATTGGTTATCTTTTACCATGGAAGTTGAAATTTTTTCTGGTTCTTAATATACTGAGTAATTTTGGATTCTCTCTTGGACATTTATCCAGTTGATTATTCCATTTTTGAAGGGAGGCATGCTAAAATCTCCTGCTGTAATTATGGATTTATTAAATTCTCCCTCTATATACAGCAGTTTTATTTTACATATTTCAAGGTTATGTTGTAAGGAACATACAAGTCCATTATAACATCTTAATTGATGTGTTTTTATGCAATGTTCCTCTTTATCTTTATTAACACACTCTCTCTCAAATTCTATCTTGTTTGATATTATTTTGTTTCACTAGCATTTCTTGATTAAGATTTAGATGGCATATATTTGTTATATGTCTTTAATTTAAATGTTCTGTTGGTTTGGCTTGAGGTATTTTATAAACAGCATATAGCTTGACTTTGTTGCATAAGTAATAATGATAGTCTCTTCTTCTATGTAGCTAAATTTAGTCTGTTCACATTCATAGTGATTGTGACATTTTTAGAAATTTCATGCTTTCTGTTTAGCATCACTTTCTTTGTTTCATTTTTCTTCTTTTCTGTATTCAGTTGGATTTATAAAGTTTTCTATATATTTCTCCTCTGTAAATTTTGAAGCTATAGATACTATTTCTATCTTTTTTAACTGGTTATCCTTACTATCTTAAGGACATACAAAGTTATACCTTTTTCTGACATGGTCTAAAATTGTTTAGAATTTTCAATCCCCTACTGAATATGACAGATTTTAGCATAACTACAAACTCAACACTCATTTTATTTTGTCTAAAACATTAGTTTTACATTTATTTAAACATCAAAAAACCAGTTTTTATATCCAATTAATTAAATATATCAATATACTACCTATTTCTGTTTTAACCACTTTTTAAAAATTTCTTTCCAGCGTAACAGTATTCATTGTTTTTGCACGACACCCAGTGCTCCATGCAATCCGTGCCCTCTCTAATACCCACCACCTGGTATCCCAACCTCCCACCCCACCCCCGCCCCTTCAAAACCCTCAGGTTGTTTTTCAGAGTCCATAGTCTCTCATGGTTCACCTCCCCTTCCAATTTCCCTCAACTCCCTTCTCCTCTCCATCTCCCCTTGTCCTCCATGCTATTTTTAACCACTTTTTTTGTATCTTAACCTCCCTTCCTTCTTTGCAAGTGCATCTTTTAAGAGTTGCTTTAGTGAGGGCTCTGGAATCTAAACTTAGTGAGTCTCTGCATGCCTAAAAATACTTTATTCTACCCTCACTCTTGAGAATTTGTTTCCTTAACACTTTAAAGACTCTTTTTACTGTGAGTCTAATTGTTATTCTTTCATAAATAATCAATCTTTGGGATGCCTGGGTGGTTGGGGCAGTCAGTTAAGCATCCAACACTTGGTTTCAGTTCAGGTCCTGATCTCAGGGTTGTGAGATCAAACCCTGCGTTGGGTTCCACGTTCAGTGCAGAGTCTGCTTGAGACTCTTTCTGTCTCTGCCCCTCACTCCCCGCCAAATAAATACAAAAAATAAGTCTTAAAAAATCAATCTTTTCTTTCTGGTAGTTTTTAAGGTATTATCTTAATCCTTAATGTTCTGCAATTCTACTTCCATGCACCTAGCTATGTATTTATTTTCATTTATCCTCTCAATACCCGAAATACACTCCAGAACTAAGGACTCAGGTGTTTCTTTAATGCTGGAAATTTTTTCTATTACATCAGCAAATACTCTTTCTCTGCAGTCTTCTTTACCACCTCTGGAACTCCTCTCAATATAGTCCATTTCTCTTCACTGTTTTATTTTTAAAAATATCTTTCTCTTTTTGTGCTACACTTGGCATTCCTCACTTTGCTATTTTCTCTTTGTGTCCAATCCCAAGTATATCCTCTGTTGAGTTTGCATTTAAATGACTTTATTTTCTTTTCCAAGATTTCTAATTGGTTCTTTCATATCCATCTGGTCTCCTCTTTCATTTGTTTATTTTCTGTTTGTTCCATAATTTCCTGTTACTTTTATTTATTTTTTAAAGATTTTATTTTTAAGTAATCTCTACATCCAACATGGGGCTCAAACTCACAACCCTGAGATCAAGAGTTGTACACTCCACCAAGTAAGCCAGGCAGGCACCCCTTTAATTTCCTGCTATTTTAAAATTAAAGTTGTTTGTATACTTCTTTGAGCATCCCCAACATACTTTAAAAAATCTTTGACAGACGTTTCCATAAAATCATTTCATTCTGAATGAATTCACATTCTGATTGTTTATTTCTGCGGTGATCTTTCTCAGTGTCCATTTTTTATGTATTTTAAAATTTTGGTGTGGAGGCTTGTTTGAATAGGATATAATTTCGTTTCTCTCCCACACTGTCTATGCTCCATGCTTCCTTTTATTGGCATTCTGTGATGATCCTACATAATTCCCAGGACTGCAGTCCAGAACCAGGTCTTACTGCAGATTTTCAGGACTTCTGTCACATGTAATGATACTGAAGATAGGGCAAGGCAGTGGCAACTTGATTCAGTTCTTCATACCAACAGTTTTTCTTCGGTCTTCTACCCCCAGGTCAGTAGGTTCCTATAATGTTCTAGCCACCAACACTGAGAGAAATGCAGTAAACTTTCCTGAGCTCTAGATGCATATATCCAACTACACACCTGACCTCTCCCCTGGGTGTTTGACAGGCATCCCAAACTTTATGTGTCTAAAGTTGAACTCTTGATTTTCACTCTCACTCCAAATCCTCCTCTAGTGTTCCTCATCACAGTAAATGGCACCACCATTTATGCAGTTGCTCAGGCAAAAACAAAAGAAAACAAAAAACCTTGGAGTCACCCTTAAGCCTCCTTCCTTCACCACTCTACATCAAAGCCATGAGCCAGAACTGTCACCTCTTCTTCATAATATAGCCAGAATCCAGGAACTTCTCGTCCCTTCCATCACTACCTCTATGGTCAAAGATACCATTCTCTTTTGTCTGGATGATTTTAATAATTACTTACGGGTCTCCGTGTTTCTGCTCCTGACCAAGATATTCTACCAGAATATCTACCAGATATTCAAAGTTCACTTCATGGTGTGAATCAGATCACATCATTCCTCTGTGAAAACCTTCCAATGACATTCACATTCAAATCTAAATTGCCCCTGGTGACTGCTCCGGTGACCAACAAGTTCCTATGGGATCTGGTTCCTGCTTATTTCTCCAAATCTACTCCTGTTACCCTCCACCATCCTTACAAGGTATTGTGGAGATTAAATGTTATCATGTATGTAAAGTACCTATCACAGAGACTGACACATGTCCATTGTTCAATATATGCATAACTATTATTATAGTTGTGCAATGAAGTTGTTGAATGGGGCCTGGCCTAGAATGATTGGACATGAGCAGAGAGCAATACAAGGAAAGTCATGGAAAGCAGAACAGGGTGAGGTAATTACTTAGTTAGAAGGGGCTAAGAGAAGCTCATGCAAAAGGATTGAGATACTGTGCTTTTCTGCAATTACTTTCCACTCCTTCCTGCTCAACACACACACACACACACACAAACACACACACACACACACACACTACATCTGGGTCATGTTATGATGAGTAAACTTCCTTTCAGTCATTTCATATTACAATCAACTGTTGGCTTGCAAAAGCTTACAGATTTTTTTTTAAATTTTATTTATTTATTTGACAGACAGAGATCACAAGCAAGCAGAAGGCAGGGAGAGAGAGAGAGGGGAGGAAGCAGGCTCCCCGCTGAGCAGAGAGCCCGATGTGGGGCTCGATCCCAGGACCCTGAGACCATGACCTGAGCCGAAGGCAGAGGCTTTAACCCACTGAGCCACCCAGGCGCCCCAAAAGCTTACAGATTTTGAAGTTTTATTTAAAACGCTAGTTTTGAGGTGCCTGGGTGGCTCAGTGGGTTAAAGCCTCTGCCTTTGGCTCAGGTTATGATCCCAGGGTCCTGGGATCGAGCCCCGCAACGAGCTCTCTGCTCAACGCGGATCCTCCTTCCCCATCTCCCTCTGCCTGCTCTCTGCCTACTTGTGATCTCTGTCAAATAAATAAATAAATAAAATCTTAAAAAAAAAATAAAAAGCTGGTTTTCCCCTACCTTCCTAGAAGGGCCAAACTATGATGGCCAGTCACAAAACACAAGCCACACTTACACCAATCTCTTTCCTTCAACTGGAGTTATTTAAAGTAGGAGTTAATGGGGCACCTGGGTGGCTAGGTGGGTTAAGCCTCTGCCTTTGGCTCAGGCCATGATCTCAGGGTCCTGGGATCAAGCCCCGCATCAGGCTCTCTGCTCAGCGGGGAGCCTGCTTCCTCCTCTCTCTCTGCCTGCCTCTCTGCCTACTTGTGACTTCTCTCTCTGTCAAATAAATAAATAAAATCTTTTAAAAAAATAAAAAAATAAAGTAGGAGTAAAAATATGTAGTTTTTGAAGGCAAAATCCTGATGCACCGTCATTTATCAATAGCATGCTGGTATTCTCCAAATCTTGCTGATTTGGGTATATAATTTACAGATCTACAAATCATTCAAAAGACAGTTATCTTTTGATTCTACTGAAAATAAGAATAAGCCAATTCTTGCTCGGTGGTACTATTGATTCCTACACAGTGATCTACTGTTCATCAGTTCTCACCAAAGAAAGTTCACACAGAGAACGGTTAGGGCAAAATTTGTTGGTATAATTTGATTGTTGAACTCTTTTGTATTATAAATTGGTCGTATCAGTTATATACTAGATAGAACTCTCCAAAAAACAGGTTTTCAAAATACCCTTCTCAATATTATTTCTGGAGTCACATCAGAGTTAAAAATAGCTCCAATATGTTTTGGTTTGAAAAAATATAATTATGCCAAGCGACCTTGAGGGGAAATCCATGCCAGCATGTTTAGATTATTTCCTGATGTTGGGAGAAGGTGGGCAGGTACCAAATCCCTCACCCAGCTCAACCCCAGGCCTGTCATTAAAGCAGATAATTGCCCGTCCCTCTTCGCCTCAGTGAAGGGGGCTCAGAACAGAATGCTTCCAGCCAAAAAGGGGTGGCTGAAGCCATCTCCTATTTTGTCTAGTCAGCAGTCAGCATGACACATAAGAGAATATTGTTGCATTAATTGGTATTAATCTTTATGGAACTGATTGAAAATTAAAGAAAAATGCTAAGCTCTGTTTCCAAAATGTAAAAAAGGCAAAGGCTAAGTGAAACCTCTCACACAGCTACACTCTGGGAGTTTGTGGAAAGAAGGTATGATCTATCTTTTTCATTAATAACATCCATGCTGGGGCGCTGGGGTGGCTCAGTAGGTTAAAGCCTCTGTCTTTGGGGCGCCTGGGTGGCTCAGTGGGTTAGGCCTCTGCCTTAGGCTCAGGTCATGATCCCAGGGAACTGGGATCGAGCCCCTCATCGGGCTCTCTGCTCAGCGGGGAGCCTGCTTCCTCCTCTCTCTCTGACTGCCTCTCTGCCTACTTGTGATCTCTCTGTCCAATAAATAAATAAAAATCTATAAAAAAAAAGCCTCTGCCTTTGGCTCAGGTCATGATCCCAGGGTCCTGGGATTGAGCCCCGCATTGGGCTCTCTGCTCAGCAGGCAGCCTGCTTCCCTTCCTCTCTCTCTGCCTACTAGTGATCTCTGTCTGTCAAGTAAATAAAATCTTTTAAAAAAATAACATCCAGGCAAAGCCCTCTCTAAGGCCTGACATGGGAGAGGGTGATGTTTAGGACCAACTGCTGAGGGCAGGGAAGAACTGGGCTTCTTGTTTTTTTTTGTTTGTTTGTTAACTAGGTGTGTCCCAGGGCATGAAGAGGGGGAAAACTGGAACACCATCCAATGGGTTCTCTTTCCTTTGAGACTAATTTTACCTTTACATTGTCTCTGCTAATATTGAAAGTCTAAATTCTCTAGATTCTAGTTAAGCAGCACCAAAACAACTCTCCAGCTCAGTTTTTTAAAAAAGATTTTATTTATTTATTTGAGAGAGAGAGAGAAAGCAAGCAAGCAAGCAAGCAAGCACATGAGCCAGGGAGAGAGGCAGAGAGAGAGAGAGAGAGAGAGAGAGAGAAGTAGACTCCTGGCTGAGCAGAGAGCCCAATGCTGGGCTCGATCCCAGGACCCTGGGATCATGACCTGAGCCAAAGGCAGACATTTAACTGACTGAGTCTCCCAGGCACCCTTCTCCAGCTCAGTTTTTAAACCAAGTTAAAAATAAATTTAATTGGCAAGTTTTATTTGGAAATATTTATAAATATGCGTATTTGCACAGGTTAGTATATACACATATATTTCCTTGCTCTGTCATTTAGAGAACCTAGAAGCAATAACACGCTAGTAACAAAGAGCACAGGTAGCATGTAGATCTGGCTTTCTAAGACTATTCTCCAGTAAAAGGAACCAGGGCTCTCTGGAGAATTGGCTCATTCCAGAACTGGGGCAAGAAACATTCAAGATGATACTAAAGTTCTTACAGGCACCAGAAAGTAAGAAGTTACTCCAAAGAGATGAAGGGAAGCAGGGAGGGAAGGAGGGAGGGGCAGAAGGATCAAGATGGCAGAATAGGTCGTTCCTGACTTCAGTCCGCCTCACAAAAAGACAGATTAGGAACTATCCATAAACAAGATGCCTCCCGGGACGGTCCAGTGTGGCACTAAGAGGGTCCCCTTGGGCCTCTGGTTTCTTCACTGGGAAAAAGAGAGTCCAGGGCAAACATCCAGCTTCTCCAGCATTGCAGAATGCACCCTGGGAGGCCAACTTGGATCTTGCCCCACAAGGATCACGGGGGGAATTGGCGAGACTGGACTATTGGGGATTAAATAGAGGGGGTGGAACTTACAGAAATGAGCCCACAGATCTTGACAGACCATATTTTTATTAGCAGCAGTACTCAAGCAGAGATCACAGCCAGTGCCTCCGCCTACGTGCAGCGCCAAACCACTGTATCTAATTGGTCAGAGAGCTCAGTTGACAGTCTGCCTGGTTGGGGTCCCAAGCTAATAGTCAGTAGCAGCCACAGAGCTCATCTTAGAGCTGTGTTTAGGCAGAGAGCTAAGTCAGAATCTGTGTACAGGGCACCTGGGTGGCTCAGTGGGTTAAGCCTCTGCCTTTGGCTCGGGTCATGATCTCAGGGTCCTGGGATCGAGCCCCACATCAGGCTCTCTGCTCAGCGGGGAGCCTGCTTCTCCATCTCCCACTCCCCCTGCTTGTGTTCCCTCTCTCTCTCTCTCTCTCTGTCAAATAAATAAATAAATAAATATCTTTTTAAAAATTTAAAAAATAAAAATAAAAAGAAGTTGTGTACAACAGCAGAGTATAGTCTCCAGCCCTGCCCAGCCAGGAAGCTTGGCCAGACAACCCAGGCAGCCATGAAGCTGAAGTGATTTGTTCATCATGTAATGTCCTTCTTTGTGTCTTGTGATAGGTTTTGACTTAAAGTCTATTCTGCCTAATATAAGTATAGCCAAGCTTATCTTTTATCTTAATTTTTTATTATGTTCTGTTAGCCAGCATACAGTACGTCATTAGTTTTCGATGTAGTGTTCCACGACTCATTAGTTGCGTATAACACCCAGAACTCATCATAACACGTGCTTTCCTTAACGCTCATCCCGGTTACCCCAGCTCCCCCTCCCCCTCCCCTCTGTAACCCTCAGTTTGTTTCCCAGGATCCAAAGTCTCTCATGGTTTGTCTCCTTGTTGTTTTTGCTTCACATTTGCATGGAATATCTTTTTCCATCCCTTCATTTTCAGCCAATTTATGCCGTGAAATCTATAGCGAGTCTCTTGCAGACAACATATAGTTGGATCTATTTTTTAAATCCATTCAGCCACTCTATGGCTTTTGATGGGAAATTTAATCTGTTTACATTTAAACTATACGTAGGGAAGGATCTACTATGTTCACTGTTTACCATCTGTCTTATAATTCATCCTTCTTTTCTCTCTTGCTGTCTTCCTTGGTGTTTCATTAATTTTTTGTGCTAATTATCTTGGTGTCCTTTTTTGCGTGTATAACTTCTACAGGTATTTTCATTGTGACTATCATGGGGCTTATATAAATAGTCTTATTATAATAACAGTCTATTATAAGCTGATAACAACTTAACTTCAATTGCATACAAAAACTCTATATTTTTACTCTCTCTCTACACTTTATGTTATTGATGTCACAACTTACATGTATTAATGTTGTACATTTACTTACATTTATTATTTATATTGTCCATTTATATTATCCATTAACATACTTTTATAGTTGTTTTTAATAATTTCATCTTTAACTTTTATACTTGAATTAAAAGTGATTTATTCACCACTGTTACAGTAATACATTGCATTTGTCTATACAAGTGAGTTACACTTTCACATGCTATTGTGTTGCCATTTAGATCATCCTATTTCAACATGAACTCCCTTTAGAATTTCTTATAAGGCAAGTCTAGTGGTAATGAACTCCCCCAGCTTTTATTAGTCTGGGAAAGTCTTTACCTCTCTTTCATTTCTGAATGACAGTTTTGCTGGATACAGTATTTTGGCTGGCACATCTAAAAATTTCAGCACTTTGAACATATCACCCCACTCCTTTCTGACCTGCAAGGTTTCTTTTTTTTTTTCTTTTAAATAAAGACTTTTATTTATTTGATGGACAGAGATCACAAGTAGGAAGAGAGGCAGGCAGAGAAAGAGGGGGAAGCAGGCTCCCCGCTGAGCAGAGAGCCCGATGTGGGGCTCGATCCCAGGACCCTGGGATCATGACCTGAGCCAAAGGCAGAGGCCTGCAAGGTTTCTGAGAAACCCACTGACAGTCTCATGGGCATTCCCTGGTTCATGACACTTTTTTCTTGCTGCTTTGAAAATTTTCTTTGTCTTTGACTTTTGACAGTTTGATTGTAATCTGTCTCGGTGTGGTGTCTTTGGATTCACCTTATTTAGAAATTTCGGGGCTTCCTGGATCAGGATGTTCATTTCTTTCCTCAGACTTGGAGCGTTTTCAGCTATTATTTCTTTAAATAATCTTTTGGGTTCTTTCTCTCTCTCTTCTCCTTCTGAGAGTCCCATAATGCATATATTGGTCCAACTGATGGTGAGCCATAAGTCCCTTAAATTTTCTTCATTCTTTTTTCTTTTTGCTGCCTATCTGGTTAATTTCAAATTACTTGTCTTCGAGTTGCTGATTCATTCTTCTGCTTAATCTACTCCACTGTAGAACCTTTACTGAATTTTTCAGTTTAGTTATTGGGTACTTCAGTTCCAAGATATCTGTTTGGTTCTTTTTAAACTTTCTATTTCTTTGTTTCAACTTTCACTTTGTATATATATGTTTCTCCTCAGTTCATTAAGCATTTTTGTGGTAGTTATTTTAAATTTTCTGTCAGTTACTTTTATCCCTTTGTTTCATTAAAGTCAGTTTCCGGAGTTATATCTTTTTCCTTCGTGTGGATCATTTCCCCTGTTTCTTCACATTTCTTTACTTTTCGTGTTGGTATATACACATTGGGAAAAAATCCTACCTCTCCCATTCTTCATAAATTGGCCTCTTACAGTAGAAAACCTTTACCAATCAGCCTAAGTGATTCTGTGAGACCATCAAAACTTTGTGCTAGTCCAAACCACTGTCTTTGCTCTTAGTGTGCCCTAAACATCTAGAGCATGTCTGGTCTGTCCCATCAGTGCTCTGAGACCAGTGAAACTAAAGCCAGTCCGTGGGCAGCACTCAGAGAAGTTGGAACGCTGGATGTGCAGTCCAACTCTATCCCTCCCCATTGACAGCTGAGAATTGGGGGTTTTCTTTCACTCTTTTGTGCTGTGTGGAAGAGCTGTGGCAAGTACTTGTGTGCTAGTTCAAACCACTGTTTTTGTTGTCAGTGACCCAGGGCATTTAGAATACACTGGGTCCTGTCATCACTCTGAGACAGGTGAGACAGAAGCCAGTCTCTCAGGCAGCCACCAGAAAAGTTGTAATGATTGACATTCAGTGCAACTCTTTCCCTTCTCAGGGAGAAGGTGAAAGTTGGAGGGGTTTGTCCATGCGCTCTGTGCTGAGCAGGGGGAGGAGCTGTGGTGAGTGCCCACATGATAAACAGTTGCTTTTGTTATCTGTAGTCTAGCATATGCCAGGTCCTATAGTGCTCTGAGAAAGGAGAGACAGAAGCCAGTCCCTCAGGCAGTACCTGGAAAAACTAGGATGTTAGATACACTGTCCAATTCTTTCCTTGCAAGGAGAAGCTGGGAATGGTTTTGGTTTTTTTTTTGCGGGGGTGGGTTTTTAGCCTGCTCACTCTGATGAAGGTGAGGGAAGGAACTGTAAATGTTCACACACTAGTCCACCCGCTTCCCATTGTTCTCTGTAGCCTCCTGGGATCTAGCATGTGCTGGGTCCAGTCAGGACTCAAAGACAGGAGAGACAGGAACCACTTTCTTGGGTAACATCCAGAAAAGCTAGAACGCTGGATGTGTGGACCAACTCTTTGGCTCCTCAGAGAGAAACAGGAGTTTTTTGGCCCACTTTCTCTGGGCTAAGCTGGGGTGATGAGCTGTGGCAAGTGGTCACACATTAGTTCAAACCACCATCTTTCTTCTCTGTACTCCCTAGGGGTTTAGCACATCAAGCTCTGTCAGTGTTCTGAGACGTGTGAGAAAGAAGCCAGTTCGTCAGGCAGCACCCAGAAAAGTTGGAACACCTGATGCACAGTCCAGCTCTTTCCCTCCCCAGGAAGACTGGGAGCTGGAAGTTTCTCCCAATCGTATGTTGCTGTCCTGGGGACTACAGTGAGCAGGTGTCTCACATTTTCCTACCAGTTTTAATGTGGCTGGTTTTGTATTTGCCTGGGGTGCAGGAACCTCTCAGCTAGTTTCTGGATTTCTCACAGAGGGTAGATCCAGGGAGATAAGGAGTGTTAAGGGTTTCCTATTCTGCCATCTTGCTGACACCTTTCTGTAAGATCATCTTTGTATCCTGTGACTTGCCAAACTCGCCTTTCAGTTGTGGGAGTTTTTGTGTGGATCCCTTGAAAATTTCTATGTAGATCATCACATCAACTACAAACAAAGATATTTTCCTTTTCCAATTTGTAGGCCTTATATTTTTTTCTTCTGGCATTATTGAGCGAATAAGTCTTCCATTACCATGCTGAATAAGAGTTATAATTATTCTCAATCTTTGGGGATAAGCATTGTCTCATTATTTTAGTAATATTAGCTACATTTTGTAGTTGCTCTGCATCAAGTTAAGGAAGTTGCCCCCATTTTTTATTTGTTGAGTTTTTATCAGAAGTAAGTCGAATGCAGGGGTGCCTGGGTGGCTCTCTCAGTTAAGCATCTGCCTTGGGTGCAGATCATGATCCCAGGGTCCTGGGATCAAGCCCTATATCCAGTTTCCTGCTCAGCCAGGTTTCTCCCTCTACCTCTGTTCTTCCTCCCTGCTCGTATTCTCTCCCTCAAATATATAAATAGATAAAATCTTTAAAAAAGAAGTTGATCTCTGTGAAATGCTTTTACTATATCAATTTGTATGACTTTTCTCCAATGTGTTGATGTGATGGATCACATTAATTGATTTTTGAAGGCTGAGCTAGCCTTGAATCCCTAAAATAAACCCTATGTGGCAAAGGTATATATTTATATCTTTATATAGTGCTGAATTCTATTTTCCAAAGTGTTGTTAAGGATTTTTACATCTATATTCAGGAGGGATATCAGTCTTTACTTTTCATTTTTTTGGTCTGGTTTTGATATCAGATTAATATTAGTTTTCTACCCTGATTTGAGAAGTGTTCCTTTCTCTTCTATTTCTGGAAGAGACTGTGAAGAATTACTATTGATTTTTTTTAAAAGATCTTATTTATTTATTTGACAGAGAAAGAGATCACAAGTAGGCAGAGAGGCAGGCAGAGAGAGAGAGAGAAGCAGGCTCCCTGCTGAGCAAAGAGCCCGATGTGGGGCTCGATCCCAGGACACTGAGATCATGACCTGAGCCGAAGGCAGTGGCTTAACCCACTGAGCCACTCAGGCGCCCCACTATTGATTTTTTTTAATGTACAGTAGAATTCTCAAGTGAAATCAATTGAGTTTGAACATGTCTTTTTTGTGAGTATTAAATTATGAATTTAATCTCTTTAATAATTATTAGTGCTATTCAAGTCACCTTTTTCATATTGAATAAGTTGTGGTAGGGTTTTTTTTTCTGAGAACTTCTTCTCTTTCATCTTGAATGTCAAATGTATGTGTTTGTAATTGTATTATCCTTTTAATGTTTGTAGGTTCTCTATTGACATCTCCTCTTTCATTCCAGATTTTGGCAAATTTTTTGTCTTTAGCTCCAAATCTGGGATATAAAAGTAAAATAAAATCCAGAGAACTCACCACCATGCCATTCTTCACATCCCAAAGTCCCTAGTTGGTCTGTCTTCTGCTCTCCACCTTTCCATGTCTTCTTACATTTATTTTTATAATTAATGTCCAGGGATTTTAGGTGATGTTAGGAGAAGGAATAGGGAAAAGTACACCCATTCCATCTTTATATTTCTAGAAATGGAAATCCACCTTGGTGGTTTTGAGTAAAGGAGCAATAATGTCTGCTTTGTGTTTTAGAAATGTCACTTGTCACAGCAAAGTGGTTAGAGGAGAGTAAGAATCAAGGTCAGAAGACCAGGCAGAACGCTCCTGCAGGACTCAATGAAGAGGGTCAGCGAGGATCCAAATTAGGGATTTGGCTGTAGGGCAAGTCTCTTCTCTCCTATGAGTCATATTTTAGCAGTGTTCTCCAGAAACATAGTGTCCTCTCCTACCCAATTCTGTGGTTTCCACTGCCTCTGGGATCTAGCCCAGGAATGTGGATTTTGTATAAGCTCCCCAGGTGATTCTGATGTATAGCTAGGGTTTGGACCTGCCTCAGTCAGTTCAGGCTGCTATAACAGAATGCCACAGACCGGGTGGCTTTAATCAATGGACATGGTCCCACAGTTCTAGAGGCCGGAAAATCCATGATCAAGATGCTGGCAGCTTTGGTACCCACTAAGAACCCTCTCTCTGGTTTGTAGATGGCTGCCTCCTTGCCGTGTGCTCACAAGGCCTTTCCTCAGTGTGTGCCCAGAAAAAGAGTATGCTAGCTCTTTCTCTTCTTATAAGGGCACTAATCTCATTGTGAGGGGCTCACCCTCATGACCTAATCTAAATCTATTTACCTCCCAAAGGACCCATCCCCTAATACCATCATCACACTGGAGGTTAGGGCTTAAACATATGAATTTGGGAGGGGGATACAAATATTCAACCCAGAACAAGACTTACTGCTTCTCAGTCAGGATCTCTCACATCTGATTGCCATTAAAATTACCTGGGAAGCTTTTTAAAAAATTCTAGGACCTATATCAATTAAATCAAATTTTCTAGGGGAGAGAAGAAGCTCCATTTACTCTGTAAAATGGACACAATGATGGCATCTCCCACATTAAAGCTGTGATGAAAATCAAATGAAATGATCTATGTAAATCATCTGTCACTGGGTGCTCGGGGAAATTACAGCTTTTCCTAAAAGTTCCCCCAATGGATTCTAATGTTCAGTCAGGACTGAGTATCACTGGCTACTCTATATGGTGGGCATTTCAGGCAAAATAGGCAAAGAGAACTAGAGCCCAATAGGCAGGAGGGAGTGAGGTTTAAGGAAAGGTTTGGGGGCCTGCAGCCTTGGGTTTTGCTATGAAAAAGACTGATTAGGGACATGGAAATTCCCATCCTGATCACCTCTTACACCTGTGTGAGCTCTTGGAAGTTTTGCACATTCCCTTACGTAAGAGCACACAGCTGACAATGGTAGAGCTAGGCCTTTATAGAGGTTCTGTCTCGAAAATCAGGCATCTTCCCACTGCTCACCCCTGCACTTTCAAATGCTTAGTGGTCACCACTGCTTTTCACTATAAGAAGACTCTCTTGAAGACGTCAGTCAACAGGTCTATCAGTCTAATCTCTGCAGTGTTCCTTAGCACTGAGAGACAAGAGCAAATGGCTAAGTTTGCTTATGCTCTATAAGACTCAAACACAAGACCCATCTGTGCGATGAGCTATGCGAAAACAGTCATCTTTGTGAATAATAAATAGTACTGTTCTGTTCTACATGGGGTAAGTTCACCTCTAGAGATGGAGTGACAGAGAATAAAACATTAAATGTACATGTTTAAGAGTCACCCAGCCTGGATAGGATAGATATGAAGTTCCTAGCATATAGGAGGTCTTTCATAAGTGGAAACTATTGTCACCAGGACATTTGATGATGCTCAGATGGAACTGTCTTAGGAAAGGGAATAGCTCAAGAAGCTGTGGGTTTCCAACTCCAGCTTCTACCACTTACTCAGTGTATGATCTTAGACAGAAAGCCACCTAACATCCCAGCCTTGCTGGGTTCATCTGCAAAATGGGTACAGTAACGGTACCTACCTCATTAGGGTTGTGGTGAAGATCAAACGAGATAATGTATGTAAATCACCTGCTATTTACTGGGTGCTCAATAAATGATAGTTATGATTATCCTTTCAAGGTGAAACAATTTCCAGCCAAAGCATTAATATCAGTGATTCCCTTTATTTGATGAACCAATCTGCATCTGATTAACTCTTTGTAAGTATCTCTTGGGGTAGAATGGTAATGTGTCCTTCACTCTCCCGAGGAAGATTTGGCTGGAATTCTGTACTGAGGAAATTAATGGCCTCTGAGAATCCATTTGCATAAGTACGTGTGCTATCACGGTGACATTAAAGAATGCATCCTGATCTGGGCAGAAACAGAGCTGCCAGCACGAAAACACACTTGAGGACTGGCGATTAGTTGCTCTGATACTTATTCCCCAGAAGCCTGGCTTATGTTGCTGAGGTAGACTGGAAGGATTCTGGCAGCAAAGTGGCTGCGGAGGGAGGAGCAACTCAAGAAAGATGTCCAGTTCCTGAATGAAATTCTGCCTGAAGACAGGAGATAAAAAACCAGCCTCCCATGGGACACCTGGGTGGCTCAGTGGGTTAAGCGTCTGCCTTTGGCTCAGGTCATGGTCTCAGGGTCCTGGGATCGAGCCCCGCATCAGGCTCTCTGCGCAGACAAGGGAGCCTGCTTCCCCCTCTCTCTCTGTCTGCTGCTCTGCCTACTTGTGATCTCTCTCTGTGTCAAATAAATAAATCTTTTTTTAAAAAACCCAGCCTCCCTATGCCTGCTGCCTTCATAGACTCTAGCCTTTCATCCTATGACCATGACCTTTGTTGGTTGAGGGGACACTCTAAGCCCCTCGGGAAGGGCTGGACACTCTCAAGGGCCGCGAGACAGAGCCACCCAGTTTCTAGGAGCTTCTCCCTCTCCCCTGTACTTCTCCCTCTCCTCCCTGCTTGTGCTCTCTCTCAAATAAATAAATAAATAAAATCTTTAACAAAAAAATAAAAGCACTGGAAGTGGAAGGAATGTTTGTGAGAAGAGGTCGGCTAAGTTAACTGCACATCCAAACCATATCCTTTTATACCACCATTCAACAAATGCAGACGGTTACCACGGTGGACTGCTACGTTAGAATAGTAAGATGTGGCAGTATATAGAGTAGCTTGCCCCTGTTGTAAAATCAAATGTCCAAAACATCCCTTACCTAGGTGTCATATCCATGTTCTGTATAATCGGGCAAACATGGTTGGTTATTCCCACCCCTTACCCCTGTAGGGACAGTATGCAGTGGAAGAAGCAAAGGTTGCACGTGTTTAAAGAAAGATGTCCAGAGTGAAAACTTGTATTCCACAGTCCCACTTAGGTAAAACTGCGTTATCGTGTGTGTGTGTGTGTGTGTGTGTGTGTGTGTGTGTGTGCGCGCGCGCATGCGCGCGGGCATGTGCACACGTGCGCACCCACGCATGGGCACATATGAAGCTGCAAACATGCAGGGGGGAGAAAAGAAGGTCAGCAAGATGTTCCCTGCTGTATGTCTCAAAGGGGGTGAAAATTAGAAAAGTATTATTTATTTATTTATTTAACACTAGTGGAACCTGAGAATTCCCCTTAGGGGACATTTTATCTTAAGAAAATATGACAGCAGTCGCTTGGGGGTAGGCAAGTGGATAGGCAGAGGCAGGAATGACTATTTCCAACTTTTGACTTTTGCACCTTATGCTCATGTTACTGGTTCAAAATACGAAATAAAATTTCAGGGTTGCATCTCGAGAACTAGAATCTCAGAGGCCAGTATTTTACCATCAGCACCCTCGGCAGGCCCACCACCGGGCTTCCCTCGGTCCCTCTGGCGCACTCCCTTCTTTCCCACTTCAGGGCCCAGAAAACTCTCAGACATATCCTTTTGACGTTGGCTCAAACGTCATCTCCTCGGCCCTGTGACCAACTTCAATCCCCTGTTCTATCTCCTGGTTGTACACTGTACCTGTATTTGCTGAATAACGTTATTCTACAGATTCTGACACCCACGTGTGTGCAGTTTCGCCCAGGAGGGTGCTGCCTGTCACCTTCTGGAGAACTTAGGCAAGCTTAGTTTTGACTGCTCCCACTCCAACCACAGAGAAGCCCATGTCCACATGTAGCAATTGCTTCCAAGTGGGACCAAGTCCCCTGCTTCCTCTGAAGGTCCCCAGAAGCAGGCTCCAGGTTTTGTCGCACAGCAGCCTGAGTGATAACGAGGGAACAGCAGGGGTTCGAAGACCTTCAGAAACCACCTTCGATCACATTTAACAAATATATAAGGAGCGTCCGCCGGGCCCCACACACTGTGCGGAACCTCGAAGAAACAAGAGCAAGCAGAAGCTGAGGTGGTCCCTGATCTCATGGGGCTCACAGAGTAGTGGGGGAGACAACCACAGAGGAGCCGAAGTTCACAAATGAAGAAATAAAATAATTACAAGTCATGCAACTGTCAAGAAGGACTAGAACAAGGAGCTATCAGAGCAATGTATTTACAAATGTGATGAGTTCACAGGTGTGCTACATATTTGTCATGTAGGTAGAGGAAGCTATGAGTGATTTATTTAAAGGCTATTGAATTCAGAGTAACTTTTCCTTCATGTACTTTTTCTCAACCACCAAATTCTAATCGTACAGCTGTTATCATTATGGCAGTTGGGAGGGTGAATGAAAATGGCAAACACTGCAAAGGGGTTTTCACACGTGTCCATACTTTGAGGGAAACCTTGGTCTTTCTAAATGACTACTGCATGGCTGGGCCACAGACCCCGAATGGATTTGGAAGTGATTACTGACCAATTTTTAGAAATGTATTTATCAAGTGTCCTCCAAGGTGAGCTGTTTGATCTGCTCTATAAAATTGATTGTTATTTTAAAAAGGGGTATTCGTACTCAAAAGAATTTTAAACCACTGGTCTAATAAAAACCTCTTAAGTCATAATGCATTCTCCCTTAATCTCTCTCTCTCTCTCTCTCACACACACACACACACACACACACAGGTGAGCATCTGGCAAGTATTACCGAGCAGCAACATGTCTATGAAAGAGAAGGACTGCAAACTCCATATCCCTGCTCCCATCTCCCATCTCCCAAAGCAAGCTAGGAGCAAGGTGAAGGGAAGACCGCTACCCCTCCCCCCACAGTGTGGGCTGGTATCTGGGCCAGTTTGCACAAGCATCCTACATACGGGGTGGCAGACCGCCCCCACATTTTAGCCTGGGGAATGGGGAGTCTAGGTACAACAGCTTTGTGCTTGGC
The DNA here is from genome assembly GCF_030435805.1 of Mustela lutreola. Classification (NCBI taxonomy): domain Eukaryota; kingdom Metazoa; phylum Chordata; class Mammalia; order Carnivora; family Mustelidae; genus Mustela; species Mustela lutreola. The sequence goes on along the minus strand of NC_081308.1, from coordinate 120,759,439 downwards.
CCCATGCTGACATGGCAGAGGATCCAGAAGGAATGCAAAATTCAGTCTATATCCTAAGAGAGCCTGCAACCTAGCTGGGAGTCAAGCTTTGCTTACAGGCAAAATACAGAACTGGACAATCTCATTTATCGGAACAGTGGAACCAGGACTCTGGTGGAGGCAGAACTTCCATATAAATTAATTGCCCAATTAACTGATATTTTTTCTTAAGTGTTCATCCTGTTTATTTGGGTAGTATTCATTGGAAACGGCTTCTAAATGTATTGTGAATTTGTTTTATTCAATGGAACGTTCTGGGCATAATTTAACCTTTTTCCTGATGACTCAGGGTCATCAGTATGAATATCCTTTATTGCACCTCGTCTGCTTTTGCATTATTCTGAATTCTCTTTCCACATCTGGCTGGCTGCTGTCACTGCACACCCACAGTTAGTGAGCCTGGCTATTTCAACCCTTTCAGCTCTTGACTAATCACTGATAATGACAACAAAAACTGCATTGATCCCCTGCTGTATCCCAGACCCCGTGCTAAGTGCTTTGCAGGGACTGATTCATTAAATCCTCAGAGCAACCAGTGAGGCAGGTACAATTATTATCCCCAAATTGCAGACTAGGGTAGCCAAGGCCCAGAAGGGTCAAGTCATTTGCCTAAGGTTACACAGCATCACGTAGCAGAACCAGAATTTGTACCCTGATCTGCTGATCTCGAGAGTTCAAGGTCTTCAGCACCATATTAGTGCTTTTCAAACCTTTTTGACAATGAGGCACAATCAGAAATGTATTTTTATCAACATGCAGGGGACAAAAACGTTATAATAAAATCCAGACTTCCAACAACATATTTGTTGAAATACATTCTGATACTCTATTCTATTTCATTATCATCATCATCATCATTATTATTATATGACTAATGTTGGTTGTGACCCACTGAAATGATTTCCCAGCCCACTGATGGGTCACAACTCATGATATGAAAAACCCTGTAGCACCTTCTGGGGCACTTGGGTGGATCAGTGGGTTAAGCCTCTGCCTTCGGCTCAGGTCAAGGTCTTGGGGTCCTGGGATCCAGCCCCACATAGGGCTCTCCACTCAGCAGGGAGACTGCTCCCCGCCCCCTCTGCCTGCCTCTCTGCCTACTTATGATCTCTCTCTGCCAAATAAATAAATAAAATCTTAAAAAAAAGAAAAGAAAAACCTTGTAGCACATTTTATGGCTAATCTGCAGTGAGTGCAGGGTCACCACTGGCCATACTGACACCTTAGTGTAAACTAGAGAAAGGTGTCCCTTCCTTGAGATACTTAATTCCATTTGTCAAAAAATTGTCAAAATAGGCTGATTTTGTTAGATTAAGACACTTCCCTGCCATCTGCCAGAAAATGAATGAATGTCTTGAAGGGGCACCTGGGTGGCTAAGTCCTTAAGCGTCTGCCTTCGGCTCAGGTCAGGATTTCGGGGTCCTGGGATCGAGCCCCGCATTGGGCTCCCTGCTAAGTGGGCAGTCTGTTTCTCCTTCTGCCCCTCGGACTTGTGCTCTCTCTCTCAAATAAATAAATAAAATCTTAGAAAATATCTTGACATCAACATTATGAAGACAAAATGACGTTGTGAGTTCCCAGTGCCCAACTTTCAAGGTTGGCGCTGGTAGAGAACCCAGGTGACGACATGGATCCAGAAGTGAGGCTTCAATGAGTGGACTGTCTCCGAGGACCCGCACGTGCAGGATTTGTCATGGAGCTGTTGCTTTCTCCTCTGTCCTCAATTCCCAGTTAGGATCGCCAGATAAAATATAGGATACCCCCCTTAAATTGGAATTTCAGATCACCAATAAAAAACGTTTCGTGTAAGGATCCTCCACACAATATTTGGGATAGACTCATACTAAAAAAAAAAAAAAAAAAAAAAAAAAAAAAAAAAAAAAATCACCTGTTGCTTATGTGAAGTTCAAATGTAACTGGGAATCCCGTATTTTTAGTTGCTAAATCTGGCACATCTATTTCCGACCACGGAAACAGGCTCAGAAGGACGAGGAGGATGGAGACAAATTCAAGGATCGGTTTCATGAGAAAAAGCTGACACTAAGATGAGCTAGACAGTCTGTGCAGCGCTCTTGAAGATGAGTATTTTTTTAAGATTTTATTTATTTATGACAGAGAGAACGCGCGAGTGAGGGAAAACGAACACAGGGGAGCTGGAGAGGGAGAAGCAGGCTCCCTGCTGAGCAGGGAGCCCAATACAGGGCTGGATCCCAGAATGCTGGGATCACGACCTGAGCCGAAGGCAGACGCTTAATGACTGAGCCACCCAGGCGCCCCAGAGATGAGTTTTGTTAGAGCAGTGGCTGGGTCATTTCAAAGAGCACCTAGACGGGGACACATGAGAGTCATCAGGAGGGCTTGAGAGCGTTTCTGTAAAATGTATGGAAAGAACTAGACCAATACAGGAAAATCACGATGGTACTACACTTACTCTAAATGCCAGGCAACGTAATAAGCATTTGATACACAGCATTTCGATTGAGTCTTACAACACACTGTAAGACAGGCACATTATCATCCCATTTTATATCTAAAGAAACTGAGGCAGAAAGTGGATCTTACGAAACGTGGCCAGGGTCACGTAGCTTATAAGCGGCAGGGCTGGGCTTTGAACCCAGATGTGTCAGGCTCGGGGTACAGTCCTCACCACCACACTATGCCACTAAAAGGAATGTGGGAGTGGGGGCAAAGGAAGGTTGTAGAACACAGCTTCTACGTCCTGTGTTGTGTCAGGGACGGAGAAACATGAGCTGATGCAGATAGCAACCCTCAGATTAATGAGGTGTCCTATAACACTATATCCTTGCTGCTTTGTCAGGGCAAAAAGCGAGACATGCTTTTTGGAGTGAAGGGACGTGTGTACGGCATCCCGAAGGGTAGTAAGTCCCGTATTTCCTCGGCCCTCTTTTCCACTCCTTCCCAAAACTAGAGCCCGCTGAAAGAAGAATCCGAAAGTCCCACCCCTCGTGCTTGGAGCTGCACCCCCAGGGCTTAAAGTCCTGCAATAAATATGACAGTCATCTGGGGATCATGGAAGCCATTCTACTGGCCAGTGTTCTTTCCCTGAGAGAAACAAGAGAAATCCAAAACGAAAAGCAAAATCACCCCCAGCTGTGGTCTCTTTTCAGCCTCTTCTCGGTGCTGGCTTGGCTCCGCATCTGTAATCTATTCAATCAGAAACTTGCTACTAGGTTAACAGATAACACGGCTTTAATTTATTTGCCAAAACACTTGGCCTCCAAAACCTTATTATTATTTATTTACACACCATTGTCAAGAGACAATGCCCGTCCTTTGTGACTGGAGTGTTAGCCACCAACGGATCTGTTCTCAACATTGGAGGACTCGTTGTTACTGTGATTATCTGTTGTGGGTTCCTTCCCTCCCATCCGCCCCCCTTCGTCGGAACAGCTGAGCGAGGCTAAGGGAGGGTAGAGAGCGAGCGGAGGGGCTCTGTGTGCTAGCGAACCAGCTCTCCGGCACGGAGCGAAGCAAACAGCCCCGATTTGTATCATTTGTTAATGTTTGTGGTGGCAACACACCCTTGATGGCCATTTCAAGCTACCTGTGGGACCCCACTGAATGCAAATTTGGGGGGAGATACTAACAATAGCTCTCCAGAGCCAGCATCAACAAGCAGGGAAGTCTGTATGGTGCCTCAAAAAGGAGTTGGGGAGGGGGCACCTGGGTGGCTCAGTGGGTTAAGCCTCTGCCTTCGGCTCAGGTCATGATCTCGGGGTCCTGAGATCGAGCCCCACATTGGGCTCTCTGCTAGGCGGGGAGCCTGCTTCCCCCTCTCCCTCTGCCTGCCTCTCTGCCTACTTATGATCTCTGTCAAATAAATAAAATCTTTTTTAAAAAAAAAGTATATTCCAGACATCTATAGAAAAGTCCAAACACCTAGCCACTGGAAGGCTCAGTCAGTTAAGTGTCTGCCTTTGGCTCGGGTCATGATCTCGTGGTCCTGGGATCGAGCCCGGCATCGGGCTCTCTGCTCAGCAAGGAGCCTGCTTCCCCCCTCTCTCTCTACCTCTCTGCCTGCTTGTGATCTCTCTCTCTGTGTCAAATAAATAAATAAAATATTTTTTAAAAATACTCCTGTGGATCTAGAGTTACTTGCTTAAACATTTTCTAATCTGAAATAAGTAGATCTCTATTTATGAACATGGAAAATAACTGCAATAAGCTGTTATTGAGAGTTTTTGAAATCATCCAGCAATATTAGCATGACACCACTGTAAATTTTTAAAAGGTGTCTGTACACTCACAAACAGAAAAATCATTTAAGCATAATCCACTAAAATATTAATGGTAGTTATCTGTGGGTGGTGGAATTATGGACAGGTTTTACTTTCTTCTTAATATTTCCATGTCACAGTTTTTTTTAACAAGCACATATTACTTCTATATTCATATTCATATATTTCTAATTTTAAAAGCAGGAACTTGTTATTTCATGAGTTCTCTGTCATTCCTGCATCCCCTTCTGCAGGTAGAACTAGTGGGGCTGGCATGGGACAGGACATCAGCTAGAACCCAAGCACATCAGGAATACCCCCCACCATGGGTCTTACTCTCTTTTCCCAAGTGCCACTCAGGGGAACAGGGGTCACTTGTCCAATATTACAGAACAAATGAGTGGCAGTGCCCTAGCCGAACAATTCTCTTTTTTTAAATTTTTTATTTTTTATAAACATATATTTTTATCCCCAGGGGTACAGGTCTGTGAATAGCCAGGTTTGCCGGACAATTCTTAAAGCCGGTGCTCAGACGCCAAGTCTCCCTACAGCAGCTGCCTCACTGACAGCACCAAGCCAGGTTACTCTAGCTCAGCCCTTTACAAATGAGAAATGAGAAGGGCAGATCGAATCTGGGGGATTTAAGTTCTAGGTAAGTAGAATTCGGTTCCGCAATCTGAACCAGAGCACACGCACATCAATTTCTTGTCAGTGTCTTCTGAGAAATATGGATCTCACACTTCTGTTTCGTTTGCTAGGCTAACTGGTGACCCTATTGCCTGTCACTTAAACCATGATTTAAACAGACGTGAGAGCCAACCCCTAGTGTAATTGAACGGCAAGACTGTTTGCCAGTTAGCCAAAAGAACAAACCATCATAAATAATATTGGTTTTGTGGGAAAACATGCTCCAGGGTTGCAACTGACATACATGCTAACGTCTGGAACACGACATGATTCATTTGTAAATTGGGGGCTGCCAATTGGGGACCAGGTGGTCTGATCTAAACAGATCAGAGCCTTATGCTTCTCATATGGAAATCTCTTTACAGATGTGCTATTGTGATCAATGAATAATTTTAAAGCATTTGGGAAATGTTAATTATTGATCTAGCTTGCCTGACCAAAGCAGGATCTACAAAGTGCCACACAAATTCAGCTTGGTCTATGCATTACCAAATAACTGTGCTGATTGTCTTTTTCTCTGGCTGGCTATTTTCAAACAGTTGGGTCACAGTTCTGGTTTATTCATAGAGAGTTCACATAAAGTTGGGGGTCAAATGTTATTACTCAGAATATGCACATCAAGAATGAAAATGTGTTTAAAGAGAAATCCTTCTTCTTCTTTCCCAATGAGCACAAGTGACTAGTGGTATTATTCTAGTTTCCCAGTTGTAACCCACTTTCTGCACTGGTTAGTACTGTGTCTCCATCCCTAGCATGCTAGTTTCTTCCTTCAAAGAACTCCAAAAGCCACTTTCTTAAAGATGCTTCCCCAGGAATAATAAACCAGTAACTGCTTTGTTTTGGTGAGGAAGAGTTGTTATTTTAATTTATGTCTCAAATGTGTGCCTTTAGATATGAATGCTCTCTAACCCGAAAGAATGTTTCTCACTGGGCATGCTTCTGTTCTTGGTAAATGATGGCTACATTCTATTAGAGACGCCGTTTTATCTGTTTCTAGACCAAAGAGGAGACTGTGAGGACCCATACTAAGTCTGAAGACAGTACCAAGCTGTATGGTGTGAGACCAGGGCTTTTAGGCTAGAAATCAGAAAGCCCAGGTTCCAGTCAAGACTTTGTAACTACCCAGCTATGCTTCTGAGAGCAAGTCCCTTCCCTTCTCTAAGGCCCAATCTCCTCATCCAGAAAATGAGAGTTCTTCTAACTCTGTGGAATTTCACTCAGGTGAGGGGGAAGGAGGAAAGCCAGCATGTCTTGAATGTAATCTAATGGGAAGGCCATCTGGTTAAGCGAGGTTATCCATCAAGAGGCTCATCTTCCCACCTGAGGCAGTCCATCAGATGTGGTCTTGCAGGAGCAGGCATCAAAAGTTCCCAGTTCCTTTTTATCCTAGATCAGGTGACAAAGGGGGCAGCTGAGAAAGTGCAGCCAGTTCTTTCCTGAAGGGAGGGAAGCCCAGAGGGTGCCAACACTGAGCTCAGAGGTAAAGTGCAAAACAGAGAAGAGATTACTGCCCTCATCTTGCAAAACACGAGAATTCTGGTCATTTCTGAACTGGGTCAGGGATGGGTGGAAATCCTTTATCTTGTCTTTCTTCTTGTTTCTGGTTGTGTTGAAACAGATTTAACCTCTGGATTATTTTCAAGTCTTTGAGAGATGACTTTGTCATAATTCTGTTTAACTATCTCCCTCCCAGACCAGGTGATGTTCCTTAGGGGCAAGCACAGAGATGTTGTAAGAGGGTTTGCTAAATAAATAACTGAGTAGCACATTTCCCACAAAATAAAAAACCTGATCTTGACAGGAAATCAATCAGCACAAAAGTTATCAAGTTGCTTGACATGCTTTCTGGAAGGAGGGACAAGATAAAACTAATGAAATTGATGAGGTGAAGTTCTTCTCCACGTTTTTTTTTTTTTTTAATTCTTAAAGTATAATGTCCTTAAATTGGTATTATACTGTTTGTGAGCTCTGAAAACTCAAGTCAGAGCTTTCCAACATGAACCCATATCACAGATATTTAAGTGAAAGCATGGCCCATATCTTAAGTTGAGATGCTTCTGTATGGAGTTAGTCATTTATAGAAGGAATTCAGCAGAGTTATTAGAAACTCAGTATTCTAGAATTCGTTCAGCCAAGCCAATTCGTTCTAGAATTCATAGCCCAAGCCCAGCTCTTGGGCTAATTATGTAATCTCTCTAAGCTACAAATTCATCCCCCTTGAAAAGGAAGAATAATAATAAAGCCTACTCATTAAGCTGTGATAAGGAGTCAACCTGAGAAAAGGCATTAAATGTACAGAGCCTGGCACATAGTGAGCCCTTACATTATTGTTGCTGCTGCTGCTAAGAATATGAATAATAAATAACAACAACAAAACAAAAATATATCAAATATTTAGGTCCCTTTCATTATCGGCAACCTCCTTCCAGTGTGACCCATACACGAGAAGGCAGAGTGGTCTACTAGGAACTGGTTAATTACAATATGGAATCACTGAACTCTGAGAACAGATAAAAGCTATACTTCTTTATGCACAATCCTAACATCATTTGTAAAATAGACTAGCTAATAGATATTCCGCTGAAACATATTCCTTTCCAGTCGGTTGCCCGTTATTAACAGGCTTGTTTCAATCAAGCTGTGTGTTAAGAATGACTGATATTTGATCCCGTGGCTTCATATTGTGGAGAAATAGGTGTTATTTACTAGGCTTGCCAGATTTAGCAAATAAAAATAAAAGATGCCCAGTTAAATCTCAATCACAGATAAATGAAAAAATTTTTTAGTGTAAGTGGGTCCAAAATATTGCATGGGGCAGATTTATACAAAAGAATTATTCATTGCTTACCTGAAATTCACATTTAACTGAGCACTGTGTATGTTACCTGGCAACTCTATTTTTACACAATGTGTCTTTACAGCTTTCTAAATATATGAATTTGATGACCTTTTTTTTTTTTAAAGATTTTATTTATTTAGAGAGAGAAACAGAGACAGAGAGCATGATAGGGAGGACAGGGGGAGAGGGAGAGGGAATTTCAAGCAGACTCCACATTCGGCATGGAGCCTGATTCAGGGCTTGATCTCACAACGCTAAGATCACAACCTGAGTCAAAATCTAGAGTTCGACGTTTAACCAACAGAGCCACCCAGGTGCCCCTGATGATATTTTATAAAGAATATCCATTTAGGGGCATCTGGGTGGCTCAGTTGGTTAAGTAGCCAATTCTTGATCTGAGCTCAGGTCTTGATCTCAGGGCTGTGGGTTCAAGCCCCATTTAGCAGTCAGTACCACTAGTTTCTATCACAAAGTCAACTAATTATATTTTTTCAATGTTATAATATTGACTCCTTGTTTTAAGAAATTGTAACAAAATTTCTGTTAATACAAGTAATGTAGGTTTTTTGTTTGTTTGTTTTGATTTGTTTTTTAAGTAATGTAGTTTTTACTAGCATGGGGGCACAACAGCATCAACAAACCACCAGCAATTTCCAAGGAACCCATGGTTAAGTATAAACTCTGACGAGGCCACTCTGAAATGAATCTCATGTTGGAAACCAGAGCTCCAAGCCATCACACTGAGGAAGGTTTCTGCCAGTTCACAAAGGTCATATTTACCTGTAGCTAGTGGCATTTCCTTGTTCTTAGATAAGATACAACAAAGGGAAGTGTTCGGTTCCAGGTGAGTGGGAAAGGTGTAAAAAATAGGAAGATAACAGTGTTTGGTTCAGATGGGAATGTGTCAGGCAAAGGGTTCACTCTGCTACACAATGAAGGCACAAGTAACCGGCTATAATGAAAATGTTATCACCCATTAAAATCCTGGTCCTCTTTCACTAGGATTTAGATGTAGAAAATTCTGACCGCATAAGCACCAAAACTTTCCTTTCCAAACGGGGAGGGGGTACAGTGAGGCTGGTGTTTATATTTAATATTTACATAAACTTAGAGTTTCAATAGCATGTTAAACAGCATATCTTGGCTGTGTCCTCAGTAGTGTCTCTAGTTAGGATTCTGTAAGGGAGGAGTTAAAATAATTGTAAGTCTCCAATGTACTCCTGGTCATAACTGAAAATTAGACAACCATTGGCAGCAGCATCCACAAGACAAAGAATAAACAGAAAGGCAAACCCAGTCCTGTAAGAAAAACATTCTAGAACTAAAGGCTGATCTCTCTTCACACTACTGCTGTGCTCCTAGGGAAGACTGCCAGATTTTTGTAAATCAAGTAATTTAAAAATGATAAAATGGAGCACACTTTGTAAAGGTGATTCTAGAGATTTCCCTAAAGCCAGATGCCTACATCTGCTGTCTGGGCAAATCTGAATAAAATCATGTATTTTAAAAAATGTTAACCTCCCAATGTCCTTCCCACTTTTTCCAGGGGGCAGGGTCCTCAGAGAACAGGAAGATGAGCTAGGTAAGTAAATACTAATGAAGGTCTTCAAACACCTCATCTAAATAGGCTTTATATTTCCTGCACATCACTCTTAGACCAAATAGCTTTCTCTGTAAAATGTATGGTTCTAACCCAATAGGAAAATGCACATGAAAGTGATTTGTAAATGGTTAAGCAGTGTAAAAAAGGTATTGATTGTTCTTATAAAAGATCTCAAAATGGAATTTCCACCTTGTGCTAACAGGGTGGGAACAGGGCAGAGGTGGCCTTTGAAGAGGCTTATGGTGGTTTGCAGAAGGCCATGGTCTGGAATGTTAAGCACCATTCTGGCTTTAAGACTGAAGGACTGACCCCGCAACCCTTATTTACATGCATCCCCTCAATGACTTTTCATGAGTCTAAACTAGAAAGTCAGCTTCTTTTTGCACAGAGCTCCTTCCTGAGGAGTTGAACTTCCCCCTCTTCTGACAAAAGAGGCATCTTTCCCAAGAGGGGACGAAAAACACAGACAGCCTGTTCAATTCCATGTAGCCTGCATCTTCTTAACGGCTGCGGGACCCCGCTGGCCAAATATTTGAGGCTCCTGACGACTCATGCAGATGTAAAGAACATGTTGCTATAACTGCGAGCGTGTCCTTCGCTGAGTGTAAAACTGGTTTAAATAGCCGAAAATCACCACCACACCTAGGAAATGAGATGTTTCCCACTTTCAATGGCACGGTTATAGGCCAAGACAAGTTTACAGGATGCAGCATTATTTGTGAGGTGCAATGACATATTAGCTAACACCAAAAGGTGAAAGACGCCCATTATAAGAATGCAGTGCACATTTCTGAGTATTATTAGGTTAATTCTGAATATAATTTGGAGCTGGAAATCTTAGTACTTTTAAAAGCACAATTACCAGTGCTAAAGGACATGTTATCATTCACTGTATTTTCCTAACTGTAGAAAGTCAAGGACAAATTCCTTTCACAGTCTCAAGAACTTGGGTAAGCATAAGGTTTGTAAGTTTCCTCTCCTATTTAGGAATTTGTAGGTACCTGAAATAAAACTGAAAAATGTTCCACTGACCACAGGAGGTATTCAGTGAGATATATCTATATATATATATCTATAGATTTATAAATCTATAGATATATATATATAGTTCAACTGACAGACTTCAAATGTTTCTATCTAGAATCAAGACAAATCACTTGATACCATGATCCATGGTATAAAGTAATTGTCATGATTGTGCCTGTGGATAAATGGCAGCTATTTGAGTATTATCTGATTTGGCTTCCTAATTTTCATCTCAGAAAGAAGGATAAGAGGGGTTCCTGGGTGGTACAGTCGGTTAAATGTCTGACTCTTAGTTTCAGCTTGGGTCGTGATCTCAGGGTCGTGAGATGGAGCCCCGGGTCACGTTCTGTCCTCAGCAGGGAGTCTGCTTAAGACTTTCTCTCCCTCCCCCTCTAACCCTCCCCCCATCATCGACTCTTTCTCAAACAAATAAATGAATCTTTAAAAAAAAAAAAGTCTTAGAAACTTGAATACATGTATTTTAATGTGCTTTTATAGTATTTGTTACCACTTTCTTCATTGAATACCTATTAGATTGTCTTACCGACTTCCCCTCTGTCTTCCTTTCCTGGATACTGCCCTCCCTCTTCATACAGGGTTTATAGGAATGGCTACTGGCAGCCGTGTTTGTACAATGTGACCCCCTCCTTGAGCACAGGTGACTGTCCCAAGGGTGGGCAGCTGTCCCTGAATTTGGAGCTGAGAGACAGAGAGGAACTTGGGCTCCACCTGAGTAGCTGGACCTATACTGCCAATGCAGGTGCTAAAGGTAGCCATCTACTGTCATACAGCCTGGGGAGCAGAGAAAGAAAGATCCAAGCTGACATCCAGAACGAAGCAGGGATGAGAGGCAGGGGGGAAAAGTCCCAACCACTAACCCAATGTCTGGTCCCAGGTAATTCCTGAAGTCCATCTGCATTCCTCCCTGGGCTCCTTGAGAGCCCCAGGGTCTGTATAAATTCTTCCTTTTTGCCTAAACTACATAATGTAGGTCTCTGTTACTTACAACCAAGAGTCCAAGTGACTGCACATTCCAACTTTAATTTTAGCATTCTTCACTTTTGAAAGAGGTACACTCATCCTAGAGCAAAGAGTTTGCACTCAAGGGTTCACCCAGGTAGGAATGATCCAGGCGTACAGCACAGTGTCTTGTTCACATAATGTTTGCCGAATGAATGAACACATGAATGAAGGGAGGGATGTGTTCCAAATCACCAGGGACCCTGGCATCATGACCAAAGCTGAAGGCAGACGCTTAACCTACTGAACCACCCAGGCATCCCTCACTTAGTACACTCCCTCTGACAAGCTGATCTTCTCATCACTGACCCAACTCTTCTTTCAGACTTCTTCCTAGCTACAGTCTACAGGACCGCTTGGTGGCAGACTTCTTCAGGATTACCCACCTTGGTATCTGTATCTTTGTCTCCTCTATTGACAGTCCTCTGAGGACTCCCAAACATCCTGGTCCCTTCTGGCACCTTCAATCAATTCTTCAGGTTTTAAGTCTGTGACACCAAAGATGTAATACTAGCAGAGCCAACATTACTCAGGGTCCTTCCTCCCAGCGCATGATTTTCTGCCATTTTTCAAATCTATTTAAAATGTTCTTAAAGTCTTTATGTTGTAGTGATCTCTACTAAGGTGTTTGTGAAGGAAATGAGATATCTTGAGTTGGTTTCAAAATAATCAGAAGAGGGTAAGTTAGGGTAGAGACGAAACAAACACGGTCATGAAAACTGGGTGATTGGTACTGGTGGTGGAGGGGGGAGGTGGTGTTCATTATATTAATCTGCTTTTTTATGTGTTGGAAATTTTCCATAATACATAGCCGTGCCCCAAAATGTTCTTAGTCTTCCCTCTAACACTTCTTCACCTGATCTGTATATAACTGTATTCATACAAAATACAGTTTCTTGTCTTTTCTTTTTTTCTTTCATTCTTTTTTTTTAATATGGTACCACCAGAAATGCCTCCAAAAGGCGTAGACAGCCCATAGCTTGTAAACACTGCAGATGACATAGGAGCAAAGATGAGATCCTATTTTTGAAAAGACCTAAATTGACTTCATTCCTGTGTTGATACTAATGAGTGAGACAGGGAAAAAGCCCTAAGAGAAACAGTCTCTTTACTGGGGACTTGGACTAATAATTTTCTGTTTACAACTAAAATGGTCAAACACGGGCTATTCTGCGATATAGGTGTAATGGGTTAGCAAATGCCCTTTAAAAGACACTGATGCAACAGAAGACAAATCAAAAGCCACATGAAAAACTGTCTCCACCCCGGATCAGGAGGTTTTTTTTTTGTTGATGCCTTGTACTCAATGCACCAAATGTATCATAGCAACAGTAATGGGATGCTACTAACAAGAGCCTCTTCCCAACGTTTAACCTTGGTTGCAAGCTTCCCAGAAGGTTCTTGCTATAGCATTGCTGACGACAGCAGGCATCGGTTATGTAGCCTTAAGTGACCAAGGACCATGTCAACGCATCAGGAAGTGGCTGCCACTCTCGGATGGGGCCAATCATTCAGGAAAAGGGGATAAATTAGGAAGGAAATAATTATACACCGTACGGCGATCGGTGCCTTTATATGACCATCAGTGCTGATCATCTGTCCTCAAGGCCCAGCGGAATTGGAGAATTGGTTTTCCCATACAGCCTTTTCATACAGACACCCAGGCCTTCAGCTGTACTGCTGGTGGTGACGGTCCACAGTCACACTCTTCTTCTCACCCCCCTTGGAGCAAACACATGGTGGAAAGCCAGCTGGTAGGGTTAGGGAAGCAGGGTCAGGCCAAAGAAGGGGGCAAAGCTAACTGCTCCCCATGGGGATCCAGCCCTGACCTTGGCCTCATTAGCTCTGGGTTCTGACTGAGCTAAACCAGCCCAGATGGCTTTAGGAACAAGGTAAAGATGTACTTCAGGAAAAACTGGAGAAAAAAAATTAACAGCTTGCTAGTCTTAGAGTGATGGGAAGTGTAGAAGGGAAGATGTTCTAAAGGATTTTCACAATGAAAACTTCAAAGAACTTTTCAACTTACAGCCATTTTACTGTTATTTCTGCTCAAGATGATGAAATCAAGTTTATTTTCTCCAAATAGAAGTGAGCTTTACATTTCCAAAAAATCATAGCAACGAAGCCTTTCCTTTGAATAAAATTCATTTGTCCGGATACACTTTTCCCAGGAGGGAAGAGAACTAGCATTCATTGAGTATTAAATTACACAACCTATCGCATTTCATTCTCCCCCAATGCCTCAACCAGCTACGTAGTATTATCCTGCCGAGTCCTGAAAACTGAGGCCTAGAGAGGTTAACTAATTTGCCCAAGGTCATGTATCTACTAGATAGAGGAAGAGGGATTTGAACTTCGTTCTGTCTGCCCTTGAAGCCCCCCAACTTTGCGCAGGGCCACATCGCTTTACCACTCAGAGTAGCAGAAAACAATTACGGGGAGTTTTTGCCAAGAATGGCTGTGTGGTTCAAAACTAGGTTAACATTCCTTATCAAATTATTAAATTACATCAGAAAAGACAGTCTGGGGCACTTGAACGGGAACAGCTGATTGCGTCTTCTGGCAGCTCCAAATGTTGCAGCAGTGACAATCTTTAGCAAAACAGCCCCCAAATTTATCAGGAGGGGATCTGACATATTTTTATGGTGGGGGGAAAAAAACCCAGCCCACAAGTATAGTTGGAGCAGTATGGTGCATTGTTTTCTGTGACCTTAGCAAGCGCAGTTCAATGACCTAATTAATTAATAGTTAGTTGACAGCCCGGATGCTGGGGGACAGGACAGCCTAGTGGCTCCTGGGGTGGGTTTGGCAAAGCTGAAATCAACACCTGTGTGAGAGAAAACATGTGTGGCAATCCCTACATTACAGTGATAGTTCAATATTTGCACTTCCATTTTATTTTCTCTGCCCTTCCATAGGGAAAATTCCTCCAAGACTTCAAGTCAACATTTTTCGACCTCAGCAAAACTGCATAATTCCCGGCCAGCACTAGGGTGAGGCAAGCAAGTGAAATGAGGCCCTTGTCTTGGGCACAAAATTGAAGGGGGCACCCAAAATCTTAGTAATGAAGAGAAATAATATTTGAATATATTTTTAAATCAAAATTAATGCCGGGGCACCTGGGTGGCTCAGTGGGTTGGGGCCTCTGCCTTCGGTTTGGGTCGTGGTCCCAGGGTCCTGGGATCGGGTCCCAAGTCTGGCTCTCTGCTCAGCGAGGAGCCTGCTTTCCTCTCTCTCTTTGCCTGCCTCTCTGCCTACTTGTGATCTCTGTCAAATAAGTAAATAAAAAATCTTTTAAAAAATTAATGCCAAAAATTCTATAATGAACAAAATGTCAAAAGTGAATACAGGCAGGATCAGTATTGCTGATTCTTTCCTTTGGTCTGTAGCTGCAAAAGGGCTCCAAGAGTGTGACCCTGTTAGTGACCCTCTTATTGTCCTGTTCAGCGGCATCCCTGATGCCTCCTGACATCTACTCACTAAATGCCAGTACCCACTAAACTCCCACCCTCAACCCCAGTCATGACCACCAAAACTGTCTCCAGGTATTTCCAAATATCCCTTGGGGGACAAAAATACCCACAGTTGGGACTGAACGCTATAGTCATAGAGCCGCAGGAACCCCATCCATTTAAGAAATTGATAAGCAGCCTGAAAGGCTAAGGGGCCTAATAACATTGTTGTGGCTAAGGGGGTAGGACACTGGCATCACATAGACTTGGGATCAAATCTCAGGTTTATCAAGACTCAGTAGATGTGTGACCTGTGGGCTTCCATTTCACCATGATCTGAAGGGCTGTGAAGATTCCACAATGATGTCTATAAATCGGTTAGGACAGTACGTGATGCGCAGTAAGAACTCAAAAACCTTAGTCACTAAGGTTTCACTTTTTATTGGGTAAGTAATCCCTTCAGTTTCTGTGCCACAGTAACAGGACCGCTTAGTCTTCTGAGCAAGGAGAGGTTGGTACCAAAGTAAAGAAGGGCTTGATATTTCCAAGTGGCTTAAATCTTTAGGTGGACAAGTGTGGGTGATGATTCTCCTTGCAGGAGGAAGTATTTGTTAAACGGTTAAATAGCTCAGTACACGAGTCTCAGTGTCTCCTGCGGCCGGCTTAGAGCTTTCATGAACCTCACTGCAACTCAGAGGACATGTTTGTTACAAAGGCTAAAAAGCTCAACCCACCAACTTGTCCTCACACCACCACTTGAACAGGAAATTGGAAAACTTTGAAATACAAAATGCAGCTAGAATTTTATGTACAGCTTAGAAAACTAACGGCGGCTGATTTGTTTTCATCTGACTGCACACTAAAGTACTGAGCCACTGAAACACATTTAAGCCCTTGAGTACCCATTAAAAGGAAAATCATACACCATAATCTTGCTTTTGGCTTATTTTGATTATTCTTAAGGTCTTGAATGCGGTAGGTAAAAGACTGCTTTTCTAAGCCCCCGAATCATGGTTTCGAATTTTTTAACAGCTTTCTTGAGTTATAATTCACACACCATACAACTTGCCCATTTAAAGTGTACAATTCAATTTAAATAAAAACTTGAGTCTAAAAAAATAATAAAGTATACGATTCAGTAGCTTTTAGTATATTCACGGAGTTCTGTATCCACCATCACAACCAATTTTAGAATATTTGCATTATGCTTCCAAAAACAAACTCTACAGGCCTTAGCCATCATCCCCATACACACAGTTTTCCCTCTCCCCTAACCCCTGGCAAACACTAATCTACTTTTTGTCTTTATGAATTTGCCTATTTATGGACATCTAACATAAATGAAACCCTATAAGATGTGCCCTTTTGTGTCTGGCTTCTTCAATTCGGCACCACGTTTTCAAGATTCCCCCATGTTACAGCATGTATCAGTACTTCTACTGTAAGGATAGATCACATTTGGTTTATCCGCTCATCCAGTGATGGACATTTGGGTTGTTCCCACTTTTTGGCTATCATGAATAATGCTGCTATAAACATTTAAGTACCAGTTTCTGTGTAGACACATGTTTTCCATTCCCTTGTGTATACACTTAAGAGTGGAACTTCTGAGGGGCACCTGGGTGGCTCAGTGGGTTAAAGCCTCTGCCTTTGGCTTAGGTCATGATCCCAGGGTTCTGAGATCGAGCCCCACATTGGGCTCTCTGCTTAGCGAGAAGTCTGCTTCCTCCTTCTCTCTCTCTCTCTCTCTCTCTCTCTCTCTCTCTGCCTTCTTGTGATCTCTGTCTATCAAATAAATAAAATCTTAAAAAGAAAAAAAAGAGTGGAGGGGTGCCTGGGTGGCTCAGTCAGTTAAGCGTCTGCCTTCGGCTCTGGTCATGATCCCAGGGTCCTGGGATCGAGCCCCGCATCAGAGAGCCCGCTTCCTTCCTCTCTGCCTGCCTCTCTGCTACTTGTGCTCTTTCTCTCTGTCAAATAAATAAATAAAATCTTAAAAAAAAAAAGAGTGGAACTTCTGGGTCATGTGGTAGCACTATATTTAACATTTTGAAGAACTGCCAGACTGTTTTCCAAAATGGCTACACTATTTTACATTCCCACCATCAATGTTAAGAGAGGTCCGACTTCTCCACATGCTGGCCAACAATTGCTATATCTGACTTTTTGATTACTGCCCCCCTAGTGGATGTGAAATAACCTCTCCTTGTGCTTTTGATTTACATTTCTCTTATGACTAATGATGTTGAACATCTTCTCATGTGCTTCTTGGCCATTTGCATAACTTCTTTGGAGAAGTCATGGTTTCATTTTGATACGCTAAGAAGTGTGGGAAACACTATGCGGCAGGTGGGACCATCCACAATAGAAACAGGAGCCCTGATTAAGCATATATTAAAGGCCCACCAAGACCTTCCACCATGTTACTGAATTAATGATTAGCTTAACCTATGAGAAAAAGAAAACCCATTTTTCTTTCTTTTTTTTTTTTTTAATTTTTTATTTTTTATAAACATATATTTTTATCCCCAGGGGTACAGGTCTGTGAATCACCAGGTTTACACACTTCACAGCACTCACCAAATCACATACCCTCCCCAATGTCCATAATCCCACCCCCTTCTCCCAAACCCCCTCCCCCCGGCAACCCTCAGTTTGTTTCGTGAGATTAAGAGTCACTTATGGTTTGTCTCCCTCCCAATCCCATCTTGTTTCATTTATTCTTCTTCTACCCACTTAAGCCTCCATGTTGCATCACCACTTCCTCATATCAGGGAGATCATATGATAGTTGTCTTTCTCTGCTTGACTTATTTCGCTAAGCATGATACGCTCTAGTTCCATCCATGTTGTTGCAAATGGCAAGATTTCATTTCTTTTGATGGCTGCATAGTATTCCATTGTGTATATATACCACATCTTCTTGATCCATTCATCTGTTGATGGACATCTAGGTTCTTTCCATAGTTTGGCTATTGTGGACATTGCTCCTATAAACATTCGGGTGCATGTGTCCCTTTGGATCACTACATTTGTATCTTTAGGGTAAATACCCAATAGTGCAATTGCTGGGTCATAGGGCAGTTCTATTTTCAACATTTTGAGGAACCTCCATGCTGTTTTCCAGAGTGGCTGCACCAGCTTGCATTCCCACCAACAGTGTAGGAGGGTTCCCCTTTCTCCGCATCCTCGCCAGCATCTGTCATTTCCTGATTTGTTGATTTTAGCCATTCTGACTGGTGTGAGGTGATATCTCATTGTGGTTTTGATTTGTATTTCCCTGATGCCGAGTGATATGGAGCACTTTTTCATGTGTCTGTTCGCCATCTGGATGTCTTCTTTGCAGAAATGTCTGTTCATGTCTTCTGCCCATTTCTTGATTGGATTATTTGTTCTTTGGGTGTTGAGTTTGCTAAGTTCTTTATAGATTCTGGACACTAGTCCTTTATCTGATATGTCGTTTGCAAATATCTTCTCCCATTCTGTCAGTTGTCTTTTGATTTTGTTAACTGTTTCCTTTGCTGTGCAAAAGCTTTTGATCTTGATGAAATCCCAGTAGTTCATTTTTTCCCTTGCTTCCCTTGCCTTTGGCGTTGTTCCTAGGAAGATGTTGCTGCGGCAGAGGTCGAAGAGGTTGCTGCCCGTGTTCTCCTCAAGGATTTTGATGGATTCCTTTCGTACATTGAGATCCTTCATCCATTTTGAGTCTATTTTTGTGTGTGGTGTAAGGAAATGGTCCAATTTCATTTTTCTGCATGTGGCTGTCCAATTTTCCCAGCACCATTTATTGAAAAGGCTGTCTTTTTTCCATTGGACATTCTTTCCTGCTTTGTCGAAGATTAGTTGACCATAGATTTGAGGGTCTATTTCTGGGCTCTCTATTCTGTTCCATTGATCTATGTGTCTGTTTTTGTGCCAGTACCATGCTGTCTTGATGATGACAGCTTTGTAATAGAGCTTGAAGTCCGGAATTGTGATGCCACCAACGTTGGCTTTCTTTTTCAATATCCCTTTGGCTATTCGAGGTCTTTTCTGGTTCCATATAAATTTTAGCATTATTTGTTCCATTTCTTTGAAAAAGATGGATGGTACTTTGATAGGAATTGCATTAAATGTGTAGATTGCTTTAGGTAGCATAGACATTTTCACAATATTTATTCTTCCAATCCAGGAGCATGGAACATTTTTCCATTTCTTTGTGTCTTCCTCAATTTCTTTCATGAGTACTTTATAGTTTTCTGAGTATAGATTCTGTGTCTCTTTGGTTAGGTTTATTCCTAGGTATCTTATGGTTTTGGATGCAATTGTAAATGGGATTGACTCCTTAATATCTCTTTCTTCTGTCTTGCTGTTGGTGTAGAGAAATGCAACTGATTTCTGTGCATTGATTTTATATCCTGACACTTTACTGAATTCCTGTATAAGTTCTAGCAGTTTTGGAGTGGAGTCTTTTGGGTTTTCCACATATAGTATCATATCATCTGCGAAGAGTGATAATTTGACTTCTTCTTTGCCGATTTGGATGCCTTTAATTTCCTTTTGTTGTCTGATTGCTGAGGCTAGGACCTCTAGTACGATGTTGAATAGCAGTGGTGATAATGGACATCCCTGCCGTGTTCCTGACCTTAGCGGAAAAGCTTTCAGTTTTTCTCCATTGAGAATGATATTTGCGGTGGGTTTTTCATAGATGGCTTTGATGATATTGAGGTATGTGCCCTCTATCCCTACACTTTGAAGAGTTTTGATCAGGAAGGGATGTTGTACTTTGTCAAATGCTTTTTCAGCATCTATTGAGAGTATCATATGGTTCTTGTTCTTTCTTTTATTGATGTGTTGTATCACATTGACTGATTTGCGGATGTTGAACCAACCTTGCAGCCCTGGAATAAATCCCACTTGGTCGTGGTGAATAATCTTTTTAATGTACTGTTGAATCCTATTGGCTAGTATTTTGTTGAGTATTTTCGCATCTGTGTTCATCAAGGATATCGGTCTATAGCTCTCTTTTTTGGTGGGATCCTTGTCTGGTTTTGGGATCAAGGTGATGCTGGCCTCATAAAATGAGTTTGGAAGTTTTCCTTCCATTTCTATTTTTTGGAACAGTTTCAGGAGAATAGGAATTAGTTCTTCTTTAAATGTTTGGTAGAATTCCCCCGGGAAGCCATCTGGCCCTGGGCTTTTGTTTGTTTGGAGATTTTTAATGACTGTTTCAATCTCCTTACTGGTTATGGGTCTGTTCAGGCTTTCTATTTCTTCCTGGTTCAGTTGTGGTAGTTTATATGTTTCTAGGAATGCATCCATTTCTTCCAGATTGTCAAATTTATTGCCGTAGAGTTGCTCATAGTATGTTCTTATAATAGTTTGTATTTCTTTGGTGTTAGTTGTGATCTCTCCTCTTTCATTCATGATTTTATTTATTTGGGTCCTTTCTCTTTTCTTTTTGATAAGTCGGGCCAGGGGTTTATCAATTTTATTAATTCTTTCAAAGAACCAGCTCCTAGTTTCGTTGATTTGTTCTATTGTTTTTTTGGTTTCTATTTCATTGATTTCTGCTCTGATCTTTATGATTTCTCTTCTCCTGCTGGGCTTAGGGTTTCTTTCTTGTTCTTTCTCCAGCTCCTTTAGGTGTAGGGTTAGGTTGTGTACCTGAGACCTTTCTTGTTTCTTGAGAAAGGCTTGTACCGCTATATATTTTCCTCTCAGGACTGCCTTTGTTGTGTCCCACAGATTTTGAACCGTTGTATTTTCATTATCATTTGTTTCCATGATTTTTTTCAATTCTTCTTTAATTTCCCGGTTGACCCATTCATTCTTTAGAAGGATACTGTTTAGTCTCCATGTATTTGGGTTCTTTCCAAACTTCCTTTTGTGGTTGAGTTCTAGCTTTAGAGCATTGTGGTCTGAAAATATGCAGGGAATGATCCCAATCTTTTGATACCGGTTGAGTCCTGATTTAGGACCGAGGATGTGATCTATTCTGGAGAATGTTCCATGTGCACTAGAGAAGAATGTGTATTCTGTTGCTTTGGGATGAAATATTCTGAATATATCTGTGATGTCCATCTGGTCCAGTGTGTCATTTAAGGCCTTTATTTCCTTGCTGATCTTTTGCTTGGATGACCTGTCCATTTCAGTGAGGGGAGTGTTAAAGTCCCCTACTATTATTGTATTGTTGTTGATGTGTTTCTTTGATTTTGTTATTAATTGGTTTATATAGTTGGCTGCTCCCACGTTGGGGGCATAGATATTTAAAATTGTTAAATCTTCTTGTTGGACAGACCCTTTGAGTATGATATAGTGTCCTTCCTCATCTCTTATTACAGTCTTTGGCTTAAAATCTAATTGATCTGATATAAGGATTGCCACTCCTGCTTTCTTCTGATGTCCATTAGCATGGTAAATTCTTTTCCACCCCCTCACTTTAAATCTGGAGGTGTCTTCGGGCTTAAAATGTGTTTCTTGGAGGCAACATATAGATGGGTTTTGTTTTTTTATCCATTCTGATACCCTGTGTCTTTTGACAGGGGCATTTAGCCCATTCACATTCAGGGTAACTATTGAGAGATATGAATTTAGTGCCATTGTATTGCCTGTAAGGTGACTGTTACTGTATATGGTCTCTGTTCCTTTCTGATCTACCACTTGTAGGCTCTCTCTTTGCTTAGAGGACCCCTTTCAATATTTCCTGTAGAGCTGGTTTGGTATTTGCAAATTCTTTCAGTTGTTGTTTGTCCTGGAAGCTTTTAATCTCTCCTTCTATTTTCAATGATAGCCTAGCTGGATATAGTATTCTTGGCTGCATGTTTTTCTCGTTTAGTGCTCTGAAAATATCATGCCAGCTCTTTCTGGCCTGCCAGGTCTCTGTGGATAAGTCAGCTGCCAATCTAATATTTTTACCATTGTATGTTACAGACTTCTTTTCCCGGGCTGCTTTCAGGATTTTCTCTTTGTCATTGAGACTTGTAAATTTTACTATTAGGTGACGGGGTGTGGGCCTATTCTTATTGATTTTGAGGGGCATTCTCTGAACCTCCTGAATTTTGATGCTCGTTCCCTTTGCCATATTGGGGAAATTCTCCCCAATAATTCTCTCCAGTATACCTTCTGCTCCCCTCTCACTTTCTTCTTCTTCTGGAATCCCAATTATTCTAATGTTGTTTCGTCTTATGGTGTCACTTATTTCTCGAATTCTCCCCTCGTGGTCCAGTAGCTGTTTGTCCCTCTTTTGATCAGCTTCTTTATTCTCTGTCATTTGGTCTTCTATATCACTAATTCTTTCTTCTGCCTCATTTATCCTAGCAGTGAGAGCCTCCATTTTTGATTGCACCTCATTAATAGCTTTTTTGATTTCAACTTGGTTAGATTTTAGTTCTTTTATTTCTCCAGAAAGGGCTTTTATATCTCTCGAGAGGGTTTCTCTAATATCTTCCATGCCTTTTTCGAGCCCGGCTAGAACCTTGAGAATTGTCATTCTGAACTCTAGATCTGACATATTACCGATGTCTGTATTGATTAGGTCCCTAGCCTTCGGTACTGCCTCTTGTTCTTTTTTTTGTGGTGAATTTTTACGTCTTGTCATTTTGTCCAGATAAGAGTAAATGAAGGGGCAAGTAAAATACTAAAAGGGTGGCAACAACCCCAGGAAAATATGCTTTAGCCAAATTAGAAGAGATCCAAAATCGTGAGTGGGGAGAAAGGGGATAAAAAGAGGTTCAAAAAGGAAGAAAGAAAAAAGAAAAAAAAAAAAAAAGAAAAGAAAAGAAAAGAATTTTTTTTAAAAAAGAAAACACCTAAGAAAAATGTAAAAATATATATATATATATTAGATAAACTAGTAAAAAATCGTTAAAAAAGAAAAAGGTAACAGTTAAAAAAAAAAAAAAATTTTACCCGAAGGCGAGAAAAAAAAAAAAAATGAAAAAGAAAAAATTAAATTAACTGCAAGACTAAAAAAAATCACAGGAAAAAAGCCATGAGTTCCGTGCTTGGCTTTCTCCTCCTCTGGAATTCTGCTGCTCTCCTTGGTATTGAAACCGCACTCCTTGGTAGGTGAACTTGGTCTCGGCTGGATTTCTTGTTGATCTTCTGGGGGAGGGGCCTGTTGTAGTGATTCTCAAGTGTCTTTGCCCCAGGCGGAATTACACCGCCCTTACCCGGGGGCCGGGGTGAGTAATCCGCTCGGGTTTGCTTTCAGGAGCTTTTGTTCCCTGAGCGCTTTCCGTAGAGTTCCGGAGGACGGGAATACAAATGGCGGCCTCCTGGTCTCCGGCCCGGAGGAGCCGAGAGCCCAGGGCCCCACTCCTCAGGGCGCCCTCAGAGAACAGCGCCCAGTTACTCCCGTCTGCCTGACCTCCGGCCGCGCTCCGAGCTCACCGAGCCTGCGACCGGTTCAAGGTAACACGGAGCTGCGAGCTTACTGTCGGCTCTGTCTCTGTAGCCGGCTTTCCCGTTCCAATACCCGCAAGCTCTGCGACACTCAGACACCCCCGATCCTTCTGTGACCCTGCGGGACCTGAGGCCACGCTGACCCCGCGTGGGCTTCGCCCCGGTTTAGCCTCTGGAGCGATGTCCCTCCGCGGAACAGACTTTTAAAAGTCCCGATTTTGTGCGCGGTTGCTCCGCCGCTTGCCGGGAGCCGGCCCCTCCCCCCGGGGTCTATCTTCCCGTCGCTTTGGATTCACTTCTCCGCCGGTCCTACCTTTCAGAAAGTGGTTGTTTTTCTGTTTCCAGAATTGCTGTTCTTCTTCTCTTCGATCTGCCGATGGATTTTCAGGTGTTTGCAATCTTTAGATAAGCTATCTAGCTGATCTCCGGCTAGCTGAAGCAGTCTCAGCTTGCTACTTCTCCGCCATCTTGACTCCTCCCCTCGAAAACCCATTTTTCTAACGGCAGCAAAAATTATTCTACTTGTGTGGCCTTAGCTAAGAGTTAAAAAAAAAAAAAAAAACTAGCTAAAGGGGAAGGTTTGTTTATCATGAGTAACAACTTCCTTATTGCTAAGCCTCAAAATTCCAGAACACCTCACTGAAAGCCAGATTCTGCCAGGACAGGTCAGGACACCGGTGTTCACTCCTGTGCACTCTGGAGTAACAGCACAAGTCTAACGTCAGTGTGATCTATATTTCTTGATTTCTCAACTTAAATGAGTGAATCCCAGTGCACCTTTAGTTGACCCCATGGGAATTTTTTCTTCCATGTTTGAAAGAAAATCCACATATCTCTCTTCTCTGAAAATAAACTCTTATCAGAATAATATGAACATACAGTCCTTCTATATTGGATCGCCACATCAGGATCCAACATTTAATTTGTGTAGAAAGAGTTGCGGTATTGCAATTCGAGGTCTAGCATTGAGATGACTACTCATCTCTGGAAGAACTCGGGATAACGTGATAAATTCAGACATTCAGAAATACTTTTTCAGCAGTCTGTGGCAAATCGGGAAGGCACAGGAAAACAGGGCTCCAAAAGTCATTAACCTAAATTAATTAACCCAGTGACATTGTCATAGAATTTTAGCCCCACTGCAGAACCCAGATGAATACAATTCTTCAGGTAGGTAAGCATTTTTTGTTGTGGGATGTTTATTTACAATGAACTGAAGAAGAGGGTTAATCTAATGGGATGCAGGACTGCATTGGATGGTGAAATGCTTTGTGACCAACATTCATTTGAGGTATCAATTAACTTTTAATTCTTGGAGGGAAACAAAAGCAGCCTTGCACAAAGACTAAATTGGGGGTGGTATGAGGGGCATAGAGCTCATGGAAACTTGGGCCTGCTACCTTTTTGTAGCAGGGAAAGGCCTCCTTATCTAACACAAAGGGGTTGAAGAGTAGGGAGGGAGAAGGGTGAATTGGTGTGTGGCCTGTTAACTCAATGATGTTTCTAAAGCCTGAATGGAGGAGTCAAAGCCACCCAAGTCCAAACAGCACTAAGTCAACAGCTTGGCCGAGACAGCATGACCTGAATGGAAATGCAAATGGTTCAGTCCAATAACCGCTCTGGGGTGGCACTTGGTCCAGAAGCTCTTACCTCCCTGGAATCTATTCAAGGCACACAGAAGAGCGAATCGCCTTACTAGAGCCTGTAGTCAAATTCCAGGGGAGACCCAATATGTGCCGATTCAAATTAATAGGACACAAAAATTATGAAGTGGTAATTCCCAGCGACGACAACAACAACAAAGAACCTTTACTCTGCTCAAGGTTTCCCTATGGGGTCCTTTTAAGCCACCAGCCATGTGATTTTGAAAAAACACCAGCTGTGGTCCTACAGACAAGTCTCACGTTCAACAGGGAAGAAAATACTTTCCGTGAAGTGCTGTTGTGGACATGTCCGGCTTCCGACCACCAGACAACACGGGACTACATAATTAGTTTGTTTTCCAAAGGGGGAGCCACCTCATGCTTTTCTTCAAATTCAATCAAAACATACACGCTCTAAATAGAAACACGTTCATTTGAAACCCCTTTGCATGAGCAGCTGTCTGGGCCAGGCCTGGCCCAAGAGCCTGATTCTATTCATTTCTGCACTCCGGCTAGTAAATGCGTGGCTTTGTTCACTTCCACCAGCAGAGGCAGTCAGACTCAATTGGGCAAGGGGCCTTAATGATCTGAGGCAGGTGTCCTTAGTGGCTGCCCAGGTGAGGGGGTCAGCCTGTGTACCATGACTCACTCACTTGTCCCTAGTTTACAAAGCCCAGCCCTGCACAATTAATTACTGCCTTTAGTGTGCTCACCCACACAAGTGGGAGGGGGCTGCTCGGGCCAGCTTGGGGCTTTTGCTACTATTCAAGAGCTCAGCGGACAACCAAGCACTCTCTAGAAACTCTACAAAATGAAATCATAATAATATGAGAGAAATAAACAGCTGCTAAGGCCTCATCAAGTAGCCCAGCCGAGCACAAAGATGGCTTCTGGGCAGATGCCCTTCAGGACTAACAGACTCCTATGTTCAAGTTCCCAAAAGTCGGGAGAAAGCTGTGCTCTGGCCCTTCATGAATTTAAAAACGTCAATGTAGGAGACAAGCCAAATAGCCAGAGAGGAATCATCACCCCTCATGTTTATTTCGGGTTTTGTATTCTCGAAGCCTCAGCCTGCACCTCACCTCATGTTACCCCCCCACAATCTGGTGAGGTAGGCAAGGGGAGCGCCAATAGTTCCACTCGACAGGTAAGGAAAGGTCAGAGGTTAAGGGATGTGTTGTGCCCACGGTCCCACGACTCATTGGTGTAAAAGCCAGGGCCAGAATTCGGGTACAGAAAGCCAAGAGAGCTGAAGCCCCAGCCCCAATCAAAGCCACAGAGGTGGTGTCCCAAGGGCAGCTGGATGCAACCTAGGTTAAGCAGGACAAGCTTTGCCAGAGAGGAAATTGGCTTTCGATGGCCTGGAAGGAAGATTGCTCTCTTTTGTGCAAAGAGCAAGCTCCTCGCCACTGGCATTGGAACCCAATTTGTGATGCTCTGTTTACTCTGGCTAGATGGGATTTCGGTGTTTCTAAAAGAGACCTTCCAGGACCCCAGAGTTTTTCATGAATGCAGAGATTTGGCCTAATAACATTTTCTGAATCCTGTCAAGTCTTGCACAGAAAGATCCTTCTTCAGAAGTCATCAACTATCACCTCTGTGTTGGCTTCAGGATCCCTTTGGGTGTGCTTTACTTTATTACAACCTGCCTTATTCCAGAAAGAATTCCAAGAGGCTGAATTAGTGTCCAGGCCATCTTGCCTAACGTGGGACCATTTTTCACCACAGTGGTGTGTGCCCAGCAGGCACTGAACGGGAACAGCTGCCTCTCTGTAGCCTAGTGGTCAAGAATCAGATCGTCTTGGGGTTTAAATCCCAGCTCAGCCATTCGCCATCTATGTGGCTTGGGGGCCCATGACTTAAATCTCTCTGTAGCTCAGTTGCCTAGTTTATATACTGGGAATAAAAGATTAAATTAGCTCATGCATTAAAATCATTCAGCCTAGTCCCAGGTTTAGCTGTTAAAATCATTATCTTTCCCACTTTGACATTTAAATGGATCATCAATCGTTAACTGGGTAAGTGCTAGGTTATTGTTACCTGCCAGAATAATATAACAATAATATATAAGTTAATATTACATGTAATTGATGATACAGTGTATTATAATATATAAATGTTAATAATACCTATATAATATATAAACAGATTATAGTATAATAACATAATAACATATAAGATATGAACAGATTATAGTATAACAACATAATTGCTGCGGTTGTTGTTATTAATGTTATCTCACTCGGCTTCCCTCCTCACATCTTGCACTGCAGTCAAACTCCTCTCTCCCTTTAATGGGGCTGAATTCCCATTCATGGTTTTGTCTAAGAACTTGGTTTCCCTTTTAAGACTCAGATCAGGAAGCACTTCCTCCAGGAAGCTTCTGGAAAGTCCCAAGCATGAGAATTGTGCCGCTCCTCTGTGTGTCCATAACAGCTTGCGTGCTTCCCCCACCACAACCTGTCTCCTCCTCAGGCTGGGA
The DNA here is from genome assembly GCF_030435805.1 of Mustela lutreola. Taxonomy (NCBI): domain Eukaryota; kingdom Metazoa; phylum Chordata; class Mammalia; order Carnivora; family Mustelidae; genus Mustela; species Mustela lutreola. The sequence goes on along the minus strand of NC_081308.1, from coordinate 120,732,029 downwards.
TGCAACACTGGTGAGACCCAACCTGTCACCCCGGATTAAGGGACAGGGAAATCAAATCAAATAGGTCTGCATTACCACAGAGCTACGTACTAATAAGTGAGCTGAATTTGGGTAGTCCCATTGACTAGAGTCAGGAAGTCACCATTCTGAGGCTCAAGAAATGACAGTTTCAGCACTATCAGGGGTCAGCTGGAATAGTGCCTCATGTGTTGGGGACTTTGCCACCTGCCCCACGAGAATAATCCTAGCAAGCATTTCTGGAGGCCTGCTGATCCAAATCTCAGTAACAGTCATTTGTCAAGAACCAAGAACTCTGCTCAGCTCTAATCCTTCGAACTCAGAGAGAGAAGAGGGGCCTGGCTGGCTCAGTCAGTGGAGCACAGGACTCTTGATCTCAGGGTCGTGAGTTGAAGCCCCTTGCTGGGCATGGAGCCAACTTAAAAAATAATATGTTTAAAAAAAAAAAAAACTCAGAAAGAAAAGAGCTACTATCCTTCCCATCTTACATATGAGGTCACTGGCTCAGGTTAAAGGACTTGCCTAAAGGCACAGAGGTAGTCAAAGCAAGGTAGGGATTTCTAATCTGGAGCTGTCGAAGCCAAGAGTCAGCCTTACTGACCCTAAGGCCCGTATGTGCAGCCCTGTCACAATACCGTGCGCTAAGGCCCGAAGTCAGGCGCTGGAAAGGCTACATTAGATGAGTGAGGCCATCGTTTTTTTCCTCCAGGAGCTCCGGATCCAGAAGGACACAAAGATATGTTCACAGATTACGGAGTGACCAGCACTGGAATAGAATTCATTAAATGGGTCAGGACCCCAGAGAAGAGAGGGAGGAAGTGTAACCCGCAGGACTTTGGGAGAATGACACCTTTGGAAACAACTAAATCTCAGAAGCTGGCTGGCCTCGTCCTTAGGTTTACAAACCCTGTTTATTTTGCTCTCACTCAACTTTCTTCCCCACATTCCCTCTCTCCCTTCCTTTAGCGTCTGTGGTTTCTGAAGCGGCAGAACACCCGTAAGCCGCCCATCCGCTCGCGCTTCTCACTGGCATTTGCCCTGCCACATTCCACTCATTGTTGGAGAACAGATCGGGAAAAGGGGTGGGGGGTTGGATTAGATGACTTTCAAAATTCCTACCAACCCTGAGAGTTGGAGATTCTCTGAGGAAGAGGCTCAGAGGCAGAGAAATCCTCAAGAGCAGAAATTAGCAAGGATCTACTCAGCACAACCAGGAACTCACTTTAAAAAAAAAAAATTTAATTCCAGTATATAGTTAGCATACAGTTTGATGAGTTTCAGGTGTGCAATATAGTAATTAATACACACACACACACACACACACACACACACACATATAATTAGTAATATATTACTCAGTGCCCATCACAAGTGTGCTCCTAATTCCCTTCATCTATTTCACCTATCCCCCCCACCTCCCCAGCCATGAACCTCCCCGACCCCGTCTTTTAGGGAGACAGAGAGAAGGCAGGGAGGGGCAGAGGCACAGGGAAAGAGAGAGAACCTCAAGCAGGTTCCACACCCAGCGTGAGCCTAAAGCAGGGTTCAATCTAATGACCCTGAGATCATGATCTGGACTGAAATCAAGAGCCAGGCACTTACCTGATTGTGCTACCCAGGTACCCCTGAACTTCCTTGTTAAAACTTTGGAATTGCTTTGCTATGTTCTATACAGCCAGATCCCAAGCTAGAGTTGCCAACAGCTTTCTCTCCGTTTCTGAACTGTGTAAAATTTTTAACCAGTTTCATAATTGAAAATGTTCCTTACAATCTTATAAGTGGGGGCTTATCTTTATTTTCAAGTGCAAATTTGATTCAAATCAAGGCCAACGGTTTAAACACCGAGTTAGAAATCAACCCTTGAGTTTAAAGCTGCCGTTAAGCGTGGCAAAATGCCCTTACTCTTGCCCAACCCTCAGGTTTCTACTCTAGTCCTGCAATCTGTGGGCATTTAAAACAGAGACCCAGAGGTCTTTCATTCTTGTCCAGGCCCCTATGTACACCAAGTTAACAACAGAAATGTTGGCAACTAGATGGCGATTATCTAGTTCGAAAAGTGTTACCCAAATCCAGTAATAGGATTAGAGGTATTGCGGCCCTACGTCAATCCCTAGCAAACCCCAGCTGGCCAGTGGCCATTTCCATGGCCTGCACTTTCCTTTCAAACAGCTCCATCCCCACAAGCAAAAGAAAAAAATGAGCGAAACCGGACCTTGTCAAAATTAACAACTTTCATGCTCCAAAGGATATCATCAAGAAAGTGAAAACAGACCACAGAATGGGAGACAATAATATTCACAAATCATATATCCGATAAAGATCTAGTACCCAGAATATAGAAAGAACTCTTATAACTCAATAATAAAAAGACAAATAACCCAATTGAAAAGTGGACAAAAAATCTGATTAGGCGGAATGGCTGGGTGGCTCGTTTGGTTAAGCTGCTGCCTTCGGCTCAGGTCATGATCCCAGGGTCCTAGGATCGAGTCCCACATCAGGCTCCTTGCTCAGCAGGGGAGCCTGCTTCTCCCTCTACCTCTGCCTGCCACTCTGCCTACTTGTGCTCATGTTCTCTCTCTCTCTCTCTGACAAATAAATAAATACGATCTTTAAAAGAAAAAAAAACAGTCTTTAAAATCTGATTAGGCATTTTTTTTCCCAAGAAGATAAATAAATGGCCAATAAACACATGAAGATGTTCAACATCATTAATCATTAGGAAAATGCCAACCAAGGAGCGGCGTGGCTGGCTCAGTCAGAAGAGCTTGCGGCTCTTGATCTCAGGGTTGTGAGTTCAAGCCCCACCTTGGGTGTAGAAACTACTTAAGTAAGTAAAACTTTTAAAAAAGGAAAACGCCACACAAAATCACAATGACGCACTATTTCAAACATATTAGGAAGGCTATAATCAAAAAGAGAATAACACATGTTGGGAAGGATGCGGAGAAATGGGAACTAGCATTCATTTCTGTAGGACCGTGAAATGGTGCTAACACTCTGGGAAACATTCGGCAGTCCCTCAAAGATTTAAACAGAATTAACAGAGTTATCATATAACCCAGCAATTCCAGTCCTAAGTATATGCTCAAGATAAATGACAACCTACATCCACACAAAAACTGGTACAGGAATGTTCATAGCGGCATTTATGATAGCCAAAATGTAGAAACAACCCGATGTCCATCAAATGACAAAGAGATAAACAAAATGTAGTATATCCATGCAATGGAATAGCAGACTGCCAAAAAAGAATAAAGCATTAGTGCATGCTATCACATCGATGGACTGCGAAAATATTATTATAAGTGAAAGAAGTCAGACAGAAAGACTCCATATTGTAGGATTCCATTTTTACAAAATATTTAAAATATTTATTCAGGTATATATAAAGAAACAAAATTGATTAGTAGTTATCTGAACGGGGGAGGACTGGACGGCTAAGGAGTACAGGGTTTATTTTTGGACTGATGAAAATGTTCTGGAAATAGATGGTGGTGAAGACGGCACAACTTTGTGAGTATACTGAAAACCACTGAATTGTACACTTTAAATGTACGTATTAAATGAGTCAGATTTAGGCTGTGTGATTTATATCTTCATTTTTTAAATGTGGAAAAATAGCACCATACCCAAGAGCCAGAGGTCTGTGGGGTAAAAGTGGACCAGGGATGCTGACAATCTTTCCATGTAACAGAAAGACTCAGAGTCAGATGCAGTTAGCAGGAATTTATTGGGTACATGCTGTGACAGATTAATGCAAATCAGAAAGAGAAGGAACATAGTCACTTCTGAGCTCTAATTACTGGAAGCTGAATAACTCTAATTGACTTCTAAACCATCCAGCTACATAGCCCAAGACCTCTCCAAATTCCCTGGCCTTCAAACACTCTGGACTGTTTTTCTTCTGTGAAAACTCCATTTCCCCCGCCTTGCCTCTGCTCATGCTATGCCCTCCTCTCAAACTGACAAGATCCAACTTATCTTTGAAGTGTCACCAGGTTCAAATTCTCTCCTATGAAGCAGTGCTTTGGTACCCTAAAGAAAGACTCTGTAAGCATTTGTCGAGTGACTGAAGAAATGAATGGCCTCAGTTATTCATCCCTTTAAGTAGAGTTGAAGGATTAAAATTGCCCATAGGTTAGCGTAAGCCCTTGCTTAATTTCTCTAGGAGTTGTTGAAACAGTACAGTGGATAGCAAGCAGGCCTGGGGTAAGCTTATATTCCTGGAAGGGAGCTCTAATTCATACCTGAGTTTCTCATAGGAACAATGGAATAGGGTGGCCATTCTCAGCCTTACATCCACTGAGATGCATGAGAGAAGATGCTCACCTACGGAGCTGGCTTCCAGAAGCTTAACAGACACTACACAAATTCCCACCTCATTCTCTCCCACGCAGGAAAGTAGATGAGAGCAACATTTTCATAGGGACGACTCTAAACAAGATCTAATTTACTGGAAGAGACAATCATTCACAAACCCATGTCAGTAAGAACAAATTACTTGCAATCCAGCTCCCAACTGTGACACCCCAAGGCACAGCCACAATGCAGATGAGGGCCACGGGTGTATCAAGAGGTCACATTTCTGGAGAAAAGCCAGAATGGCCAACTTGTTATGGAAACAACCACAAACCACAAATGATATCCTGACACAAGGAAACGGTTCCTGAAATGCGTGTAAAACATAACTTTAACAGATCACACAGAACCCAATCCCATAAAACGATTTAATCTAGGAGATAGTCAACCACAGAGCCTTCTCTCATCCCGCCTTACAATGTCGTCTCGGGTTTTGCTGCAACAAAGCCAGAGGGGCAAGAATACCACTGAGGTCATAGAATTCAAAAGGGCTTTTCTGGGGAATTTTACCCAGAGTAGTGAAGAAAAATTGGTAGGAGGATGATTAATTGGTGATATTTTTGAAAATTTGAACCAAAGATAAAAATTTTGCTGCCTTTTTTCCTCTAAATGCTCCATTACCTGCTAGCAGGAAAAAGTAGTTACCAAACATGCTATTTGTCTTTTTTGCTGCCTTCAAAGCAGTTTCTTCTTTCTCTCACCATTATCTCATTCAGAATTGTCAGCTTCAAGTCTTTGGGACGGTAATATACAAGTCAGCACCCCCCTTAAAAATGCATAAACCAAAGCCTGTTTGCACAGAATTTGGCACCCTCTGATTCTTCAAGACTTGTGGTTTCACAAGACTGAAAAGCCTCAAAGCTCTGGCTTGATCATGGTCAAAGAGAAATGTGCACCAGCCTAAGTTTAGACCCCCGACCCACAGCATAAAAAGTATTTCTACACTGGCTTCTCCATAGGAGACTGCAATCACCATTAGAGCCCTGATATTTTTTCTTTTTTTAAAAATCACCCATTAAGAATTGAATATTGAATGATTATGAAATAATAGGACTAATCCTTGTAAAAAAAAAACACACACACACACACACACAGCAGGACTCGCCCCTCTAAATGTTGATATTATATCTTAAATCCAACAAAAGTCCTACCAGCCTCATCTCTGATGATCAGTCTTCGACCAATACCACTTGCAAGGCAATAAAGTATGAGTTAAAAATCTAAGCATACTAGACTCCTTTTACTTACGGAATGCAAAGTAATATTTTCTGTACATCTTACACACTCTTAGGCACTATATGAAGTTAAATACATAAGACTTAACATGCTTGCATAATATTCAAAAATAAATTTCTCCTGATCACTCTGACTTCTATCTTACTACACTTGCAAATTAGCCACTGAAGGAACCGCACATAATAATGTCAGAAAAGAGACTGCCCTGAATTTCTTACATTTTCCTGCTATTCTCTACATTGTTTTTCCTCACTTGAATTTGATCCAATATATTTTCTAAGCCTTCTTCAATTATTTTGCCTCCACTATTCCCTGTTACAAAGTACAGCATTTCTGTGATTCTAAATCAAGTCCGTATTGTTAGTTGACTTTCTAAAATAGACGTTTGTGAACATTCAGCCAAACTTCCGCTTTTTATTGTAGGCGTGCTTTAGAACCCAGTCTAAAGGTTTTCAAATTGTTTGCATATTTTCAGGTATTATCTGTGTGGAAGATAGTTTTTCTGCCTCCTCTTCCTTCAAATGATGGAAAAAGGGCCAAAGGAGGATCAGAATGGCTACATTTGCCTAAGTCAGGCAAGCACATCATGCCAGGGGGACATAACTCAATGAGGTCTAAATTTGTCAAATGTCTCAAGTTACTTTTTAAGAGGATGACTTTGAAAAAGCAAAGAATATATTTTACTGGGAATCTTTCCCTTGGCTTCCTAGACCTTAATATGATTTGGATTTATCTCTGGCCATTTATTTAACAACCCAGTAAGTAGTAATTGAGGGCTTCCTACATGTAAATCCCCAACGTGGGGGACACAGATACTTCAAACATGGGCCCTGGCCTTAAAACCCCTGGTGTAGGGGCACCTGGGTGGCTCAGTGAGTTAGAGCCTCTGCCTTCGGCTCAGGTCATGATATCAGGGTCCTGGGATCGAACCCTGCATTAGGCTCTCTGCTCAGCAGGAAGCATGCTTCCCTCTCTGCTTGCCTCTCTGCCTACTTGTGATCTCTCTGTCAAATAAATAGATAAAATCTTAAAAAAAATAATAAAATCCCTGGTGCAAAGAATATGTAGACAGAGGATTAAACAACTTTATATGAATCTTAGAATGATTCCTGGCTCTTACTAGGGGTTAACACATGTTATTTTATTTATATACACACACACACACACACACATATATATAATTTTATATATATTTATATATGTATTATATATGGAATATAAATAAAATCTATACAAATTATCTATAATTATCTATACAAATATCTATACAAATTGACTATACAAATTATCTTAATTTATTTATTTATCTAAACTAATTACTGAATTATCTAAATTATCTATACAAATTGTCTATACAAATATCTAAATTTATTTATCTAATTACTAAATTATCTAAATTATCTATACAAATATCTATACAAATTATCTATATTTATCTAAAAATTATCTAAAATTATCTATACAAAACCATGAATACTGTTATGCTGAAAATAAATTTTAAAAAATAAAATAAAATTATCTATACAAATCTTAGAATGGTTCCTGGCTAATACATACTATATATATATATATACATATGTATATATGTATATATATATATATATATACATATATGGAGTATAGATAAAAATAACTCTGAGACAAGGCAAAATTTGCTGAACAGAGTCACGTTGCCAGTGGAGAATTGGAAAAGAAGAGATTAATTCTGGCTGACTCTTTCTGGCAAGGCTTTGTAGAAGTTTTAGCACTAAGTGGAGCTTTAAAGTGTGGATCGGACTTCCTTGAAAACCATGTTGGAAGGTTGGAAAAGTAGGATTCACTGGTGACAACACAATTCAAACTGGGGGGCGGGCAGTGGTCAAGTAGAGCCTGAAATACTGGAGCTCTGGAGCTCTGCTCACTTCCATCTTGGACCCCCCCACCTAACGCAGGAACTCCACTCTGGGTGTCTTAGTTACTCAGTTCCATCTAAGTTTTCCTGTGAACTACAGGTTCTGCTGTTAAAATGAAATGTGAAAACTACTGGATAAGATTAACTTAAAGGGTCCTTCTAGCACTAACCTTCTATGAGTCATAGACTATAGAAAGGCTTTGTTTTACCAAGCGTCTCAGCAGAAGAAACAAGCACAGGAAACTAACGTTTATTGAGCATTTGCTATGTATCTAGAGTATGGCACATATTACTATCAAATCCAAACAGCAAACTGGCCCAGGTAGACGCTATTATAATCCTCACTGTACAGGCAAGAAAACTAAGATTAGAGCACTTAGATAACTTGCCCAAAGGTATGCAGCTCATAACCTGGTGGTGAAAGGATTCAAACTCAGGAAGCATCATGCCAAAGGGTGAACTCCTATTCACTATTCTGTGTCACCCTAAGCACATGAAGGGCTCATGCATTCAGAGAAAGGCTGGAAACATACACGTCTATGGCAACCATACTGTCACAGCCATCTTTGGAACAAACGCTTATTTTAGAATCCTCTCGAGAACTGGAGGCACTTGCTTCCGAATGTCCTCAGTTTTGGAAAATCCTTGCTGGCAATTTTTGCGAACAGCCAAAAGTGAGCGGGGGTCAGGTTTTATGAAAAAGTACATGATCAACGCCAAGATGGGCAGCGCCAAGATGGGCAGCGGCACGGTGTGAACGAGAGGGAGGGAGGCAGAAGCATGAATCAGCTTACAAGAAGCATCCCAAAGACAACTACAGTCACATTGTTGGAAAGTATATCAAGGCACCCAGGGCGACTACTTTGAAAGACAAAACTCTTGACAATGTAAAATCTAGTGTGTTCGTGTGTGTGTGTGTGTGTGTGTGTGTGTGTGTGTATGTGTGTGTGTGTGTATTTTAAAGGTCTCAGCAGTTTCCATGGAGGAACAAACCCACATCTCCGGACAACAGTTTTCTATAAATCAGAGACAACAACACCCAACGTGGAGAGCTGTTTTAGGGGCCAAAACAAACAAACAAACAAACAAAAAAAGGATAATGCAGCAAGTCCCTTGCCCGACCCTAACAGCCCCTCCAAAAAGTACAGCTAATATTGTGCCAAACTATTTATTATTCTCTGCAGACTTGGGAATTTAAGATGGGTTTCGGTTCAAACCAGATATGTTTGGAGTTTTTTCCCAAAATGCCGTGGCTGAGTAGTGTATTCTCAAATGGCATAGCACATGTAAGCACGGACATCGAGAAATGAGTGTGCCAAAAACAACTACGGCTCCTGAAAAACATTTATTGAAAACGCAGTCCATCCCTATGGTATTTAACTCATTCAGGCTGCTAAAAAAAAACCCTCTTCTAGTATCTCGGAAAGCATGGTTTAGAGAGAAATTTTCTGACCGCAATAATTGCATGTCTTTCATAGCAATTCTCTTTCAAAAAAAACAAAAACAACAACAACAAAAAAACCTACAAAGTTTCTATGTTGGTAAGAAAGCAGGTGAACTGGGAAAGAAATGTATGTAAAGCTTTGTGCATACAGCTTGTTTTCCATGACATGGGAGGTCTGCTTTTTGAAAGCAAGCAAAGTGTTCATTTATTAAGAAAAACCAGTTCTTTGGGCTCCTGCTAAGTGTTTTGGGGCTCAGCAATTATGCAAAACTCAGATTACAGATTGAACCCTCCCTCCCACCTACTCCCCCCACCTCCCTGAAAAACAGGAAATCTTACTGTGCCTGCGTGATGCCTTCATCCCTGCAACCTTGCCGCATGTTGGGCCGAATATTATGTGAAACAAGTCACAAAAGAGAAAAGCTGAAGGCAGGTGCAGGAACAAGACGCTGTGCTCCTTGGAGAGGGCCTTAGGTAAGTAGCTACGAGAGTTGTACATGCCAATCAAAGACGGGCAAGGGTCAAGCTCTCTTTTGTGCACAAACAAAGACTAATTGCATGTTCATAGCTGTAGAGTCTGCGGGCACTAATTCGAGAGAGGAACTATAAAAACCTTGGACTCCCGCCTCCCAACAGCAGCCAAGGCAAAGTGGAGGGCTGGAGGAGCCCAGTGGCCGTCAAACAGCTGGGCCTCTCCCTGCCTTCTCCACAGCAACCAGAGGCTCCCACGTGGCTGCCATTTCAGCAATGAAAATAAGCCATTTTGTGGAAACTGAAAGGAGAGCTGTGTGTACATAACGCCACGCCAATGAGCAGGAATGGAAAAGGCTCTGAGCCACTTAGCTTCCTTTGAAGCACAATGCCCAATACTGTTGGCCTTGCTTTTTCATTGAATCGACCAAATTAGCTGGCTCTTTTGACATCTTGTAGACACGACTGGTCAGTGCAAGTTGTCCTTTTCTTATATTCAGAAACAAAGGTCTGTTAAGGTGGTGTGGTCTTGTAAGGAACCATTTTGAATCAAGTCACTATTAAGGCCAAGCGAGTGGGGCAGCCAGCTTTTGAATTTATTATTAATAATAGCTGCCATGCGTGGAACACTTTCTCATCTCCCAAACACTTGCATTCATTCATTCTCCAAACGTTTATTGCTACATCTGCTACGGGTAAGGCTCTGTGCTTGGCGTTACGGAGAAAATAAACACGTTAGCCAATTAGGAGCCCTGCTTATTAAGCAGAGTGGACCCGATTGTGCCCATTCTACGACTGAAGAAACTCAGAACCAAAGCAGTGAAGTGATTTCCCCCAACCACACAGCCTTTTAGTGACAAAGCCAGGACAGAATGCAGACCCTCTCGTCTCTGCTCAGTCCTTAACCCACGGCACCCCATTCCCTTTCTATAGGTGTGTGTTAGGAGCCCTCCAGCAAGACCAGAGAGAATATAGGGGTCCCCACGCCTGCACCCAGACTCACTTCAAAACAAAACCAAACCACGGGTAGAGTGGTTCCCAACTCTTCTACTGACAAGTTATGTAACAAATTTTCAATTTCGTTTCCCCATCTGTATGAGGAGGGAGTTGGATTCACTAAAGTCTGTGTTTTGGCTGATGATCACAGACCCAGAAAGCTCTTGTTAGACTATAGGTTTCAGCACCTTCCTCTTACTTTATGAATCATGAACCCCAGGGAAGAGGACCCAGGAGTCTGCACTGTATACCAAGTTCCTAAGCAGATTCTCTTTCGTAGCCTAAATCAGGAGCCCTGCATGAGTTAGTGCCGGGGCTGGCTCATGGAAATCCACATACAAGAAAATACCATTAGGTTCTGAAAAAGAATTCCAAAAAGATGCAGCCTGAAGAGGCTACTCATTTGTTGATTCATTCGTGTGGTCCAACAAGCTGTGTGAACCGTTCTCTCTTTGCTGGTTTCTGTACTGGCCCCAGAAACAAAAATAGAACTAGTACAGAGTCCTTGCTCTTAAGAATCTCAAAGTCTATTTGTGGAGATAGATGTGTAAAAAGAATAGCACAACGAAAGTGATAGTACTTTAACATGGAGAGGAAGAGTACAATGGGCACACAAGGGAGGAAAGCTGTAAGAACGCATCAGGATGGGTAGGTCATACAAGCTAAAGTATGAAGTACGCGGGAAGAATCTGCTGTTCACCATGGCAGAGGCTGAACTGTACCCAGTAGACAATGGAGGGACATTGAAGGGTTTTAGGCAAGAGAACCTGATCCAGGGGCACCTGGGTGGCTCAGTGGGTTAAAGCCTCTGCCTTCGGCTCAGGTCATGGTCTCAGGGTCCTGGGATCGAGCCCCGCATCGGGCTCTCTGCTCAGCGGGGAGCCTGCTTCCTCCTCTCTCTCTGCCTGCCTCTCTGCCTACTTGTGATTTCTCTCTGTGTGTCATATAAATAAAAACCTTAATTTAAAAAAAAGAGAGAACATGATCAAACTGATACTTAGAAAAGACTCCTCTATCTGCTGGGTCGTGAAGGGTTTTGGAAGGAGCCAGCGCAAGGGAGACCAGTAAAGAGAAAGATGCCATTAGACCACAAGAGAGACCATTGGGACCTGAACTAGAGCACTGTTAATTTACCAGCATAACCCTAGAGCAGGGCAGGGCACACGGAAGTGCTTATTAAATGAAACAGGCCAAGCACTGTCCCAAGCATCTTACAATTGTCTTGCTTAATTCCTGAAACAGTCCTACAAGGTACATACCATTAGTAACATGATGCATATTTTAGAGTTAAAGAAACTGAGGCACAGAGAAGCTAAGAAATTTGTCCAAGTGACACAGTAAGAAATTAGTACAGAGAGGATTTCAACTCAGGTAATCTGAATCCAAAAGCCATGTTCTTAACTGCTTTACTCTGCTGACTCCCTGATAAGTTCTGGGAAATTCTTGTGGGAAGGAGGGAGGGAAGGAGGAAAAATGAATGGAGGGGTGGATGGGAGGGAAGCAGAATAGGCAGGGTCTGCCAGCAGGGTGATGGACAGGAAAGAGTTAAGGATGATAACCCAGTTTTCTTGCTTAGAGCTGGGTATATAATGGGTAAGTATGTCAGTCCATTTTTTGGATGAGGTAGAAGCTAAGACTCACTGCTATAATCCACCCTGGGAATCTGAAGACAGAGCAGTGAAGGAGTAAAATAAGGCACTGCAGAGAGTGTGAACCGTGCCACCAAGGGCTCGGTTAACTAAATGCTGGGCAGCTCTTTGATCTCAGGAGTTTGCTCCAGTGGTGCCCAGTTGTCAGGAATGGAGACAGGGCATGGCAACAGATGACGTCAACCATATTACAAAACTTATTCTGGTCTCAGGCTTCTGAAAAATGAGCTCAATTAAGAATTGTGGTGGATGGGCACCTGGGTGACTCAGTCAGGCGGTCGACTCTTGATTTTAGCTCAGGTCATGATCTCAGGGTCCTGAGATTGAGCCCCACATGGGGCTCCCTGCTCAGCAGGGTGTCTGCTGGACGATTCTCTATCTCCCTCACTCCTACCCCTCCCCCATCTCTCTCTCTATATAAAATAAATAGCTCTTAAAAAAATTGTGGTAGAAACACATACGGGGCAGGGGCCAAAGAGAAAGCGTAATGTTTACATTCTATTTCCTTAAGCTCTACCAACAGTTTCCTCTCCCCTGCCAAGGCACTACTTAGATGTTCTGGCGAGTTCCCTGGTGGTACTCACTTAAGTGACTCTAGTGCAAGTAACGGGGGACCAGGGTAAAAGCTGTTTATGAGTCTGAAGCAAATGCCACTTGGCTTGGGAAGTCAGCTTCTTCACCATCCCCAATTATCAGACCTTAAGGTGACTACGGACACTCATCTATAGTCGGGGCCAGGGTTTGGTGCAGAGCAAGTCCAACTTTTAAGCCCACTTCTTAAAGTCTGGCCAGCATCAAAGCCCCCTTGGAGGGCTCTTTAAAACAGAGTGCTCAGCCCTACCCCCAAAGGTTCTGATTCAGTACATTTGGAGTGGGCGGTGTTTCTATATAAAGTTTCTATGTCATGCTTATAGTCCTGGGACCACTCTTTGAGAACCCCTGACTAGAGCAGTTATTAAACTTCTTGGCCTCGGGGCACCTGGGTGGCTCAGTGGGTTAAGCCGCTGCCTTCGGCTCAGGTCATGATCTCAGGGTCCTGCGATCAAGTCCCGCATCGGGCTCTCTGCTCAGCAGGGAGCCTCCTTCCCTCTCTCTCTCTCTGCCTGCCTCTCCATCTACTTGTGATTTCTCTCTGTCAAATAAATAAATAAAATCTTTAAAAAAAAAAAAAACTTCTTGGCCTCAAGGCTTCTTCCCATTCTTAACAATTACTGACAATTTCAAAGAGGTTTTGTTTCTGTGGGTTATATTTCTATAGATATTATATCAGAAATTAAAATGGAAATTTAGGGGCGCCTGGGTGGCTCAGTGGGTTGAAGCCTCTGCCTTCGGCTCGGGTCATGATCTCAGGGTCCTGGGACTGGGCCCCGCATCGGGCTCTCTGCTCAGCGGGGAGCCTGCTTCCTCCTCTCTCCCTCTCTGCCTGCCTCTGCCTACTTGTGATCTCTGTCTATCAAACAAATAAATAAAATCTTTAAAAAATAAAATAAAATAAAATAGAAATTTAAAATATATTAATTTACTTAAAATAACAATAAACATATTACATGATAACACATTTTATGAAAATTGACTATTTTATAAAACAAAAAAGTGAGTAGGTAAAGTGACTTTGTTTTATATTTTTGTAAGTCTCTAGTACCTGGCTTAAAAGAAAACAGCTGGTTTCCCTTATCTGCTTCTCTTTGTTCTGAAACTTATTTATTTTTCCACCTTTATTGAGATATAACTGACATATAACATTATGTAAATATAAGGTGTACAACACGATGATTTGATACACATACCTATCGTGAAATGATGACCACAATAAGGTTAGTTAACAGCTCCATCACCTCACATAAGTACCTTGCGTGTGTGCGGTGGTAACATTTAAGATCTACCCTGATAGCAACCTTCAATTATATCATGCTATACATTAAATACCTAGAACTTACTCAACTTCTACCTGGGAGCTTATACACTAAAAACAATGTCTCCCCATTTGCCCTATCTCACAGTCCCTAGCAACCACCATTTTACTCTCTGTTTTGATGACTTCACCTTTTTTAGGTTCTACATGTAACTGAAATCTTACGGTATTTATTTTCCTCTGTCTGGCTTATTTCACTTAGCATAATGCCCTCCAGGTTCATCCCTGTTGTCAAATATGGCAGGATTTCCTTCTTTTTTATGACTAAATAATATTATATGTCATATATATATATATCATATATATCCTTACATATCATATATGTATATATCACATATATACATGTCATATATATAATATTTGTACATATTGTATATATGCATATATGTATGTCATATATGTTCTTTATCCATTCATCCATTGACAGACATTTAGTTTGTTCCCATGTCTTGACTATTAGGAATAATTCTGCAATGAATATGGGGGCACAGATATCTCTTCAAGATACTGATTTCACTTCCTTTGGATATATACCCAGAAGGGGGATTGCTGGATCATACTAATTTTAGTTTTTTTGAATAAACTCCATACTGTTTGCCGTGGTGGTTGTATCAATTTACATTCCCAACAACGGTGCATGAGGGTTCCCTTTTCTCCGCAGCCTTGCCAGCGCTCATTATCTCTTATCTTTTTTTAAAATTTTATTTTTTTAAAGATTTTATTTATTAATTTGTCAGAAAGAGAGAGAGAGAGAGCACACAAGCAAGGGGAGTGGATGCAGAGGGAGAAGCAGGCTCCCTGCTGAGCAAGGAACCCAATGTCGGACTTGATCCCAGGACCCTGGGATCATGACCTGAGCTGAAGGTAGACACTAAACTGAGACACACAGGTGTCCCTTTAACTTTATTTTAAAGTAATTTCCACACCCACTGTGGGGCTCAAACTCATGACCCTGAGATCAAGCTCATGTTCTACCAATTGAGCCAGCCAGATGCCCCTCCTGTCTTGTTGATATAGCTATTCTGACAGTTGTGGTTCTGAATTGCATTTACCTGATGACCAGTAGTGTTGATCACCTTTTCATGTATCTGTTACCCATCTGTATATCTTCTTTGGAAAAATGTCTATTCAAGTCCTCTGCCCATTTTTTAAAAAAAGATTTATTTATTTATTTGAGAGAGAGAGAGTGCATGCATGAGGAAGGGGAGGGGTACAGGGAGAAACTCTTCAAGCAGACACCCCACTGAGCAGGGAGCCTGATGTGGGGCTTGATCCCAGATCCCATGACCCACGAGATCACCACCTTAGCTGAACCAAGAGTCAGACGCTCAGCCAGCTGAGCCACTCAGGTGTACCTGCCCATTTTTTTAAATCAAATTATTGGTGCTCAATTCTGCAGCACATATACTAAATCAGATTCTTTGGGGGGGGCTGTTACTGAGTTGTATGAATTCCTTATATATTTTGGATATTAACCCCTTACCAGATAAGTGATTTGCAAATATTTTCTGCCATTCCATGGGTTGCTTTTTCATTTTTTTATTGTTTCTGTTGCTGTACAGAAGCTTTTTATTTTAGTTTGATATTGCCCCACTTGTTTATTTTTGCTTTTGTTGCTTGGATTTTTGGTGTTATATCCAAAAAATCATTGCCAAGACCAATGTCAAGGAGATTTTTTTCTATGTTGCCTTCTAGGAGTTTTATGTTTCAGGTCTTACCTTTAAGTCTTTAACCCATTTTGAGTTAATTTTTGTGAGTGGCATAAGACAGGGGTCCAGTTTCATTCTTTTGCATGTGAATATCCAGTTTTCCCAGTATCATTTATTGAAGAGATGATCCTTTCCCCATTGAGTATTCTTGGCTTCCTTGGCAAATATTAGTTGGCCATATGCACATGGATTTGTCTCTAGGCTCTCTATTCAGTACCGTACATCTGTGTATCTGTTTTTACGCCAGTACCATACTGTTTTGACTATTATAGTTTTGTAATGTAGTTTGAAATCAAGAAATGTTATTTTTACAGCTTTGTTCTTCTTTCTCAAGATTGCGTTCACTGCTCAGGGTCTTTTGTGGTTCTATACAAATTTTAGGATTTTTTTTGTGGCTGTGAAAAATGCCATTGGAATTTTGGTAGGGATTGCATTGAATCTATAGATAGCTTTGGGTAGTATGGACAACTTAACAATAGACCTTCTTCCAATCTATGAACAAGGAATATATTTCTATTTTATTTGTGTCTCCTTCAACTTCTTTCATCAATATCTTAATTTTTTTTAGTATACAGATATTTCACTGCCGTGGTTAAATTTATTCCTAATTAAAAAACAAAACAAGGAATGCCTGGGTGGCTCAGTTGGTTAAGTGTCTGCCTTCAGCTCAGATCATGATCTCAGGGTCCTGGGATCAAGTCCCATATCAGGCTCCCTGTTCAGCGGGAAGCCTGCTTCTCTCTCTCTGCCACTCCCTCTACTTGTGCCCTCTCTCTCTCTCTCTCTAACAAATAAATAATCTTTTTAAAAAGAACCAAAAAAAAAAAAAGAGAGAGAGAGAGAGACAAACCAAAAACAGATTCTTAACCTAGAGAACAAATTGATGGTTACCAGAGGAGAGGCTGGCGGGGCGTGAAATGGGTGAAGGGGTTTAAAAGCACATTTATCATGATGAGCACTGAGTAATAACGAGAACTGTTGAATCACCATATTGTATAACCTGAAACTAGTATAGTATTGTATGTTAACTATACTGGAATTAAGAATTAATTTATTTATTTTTAAAAAAAGATCAAATAAAAAGTCTCCTAAATTTATTTCTAAGTATTTTATTATATTTGATGCTATTATAAATGAATTGCTTTCTTTACTTCTTTTTCAGATCGTTCATTGTTATCATGTCTGCTTCTGATTTCAATCTGTCGCAATATGTTGTTATCACTAGTACATGAAGGAAATCCAGTCTCACAAAAATATGTGCTTTTGGAAAAGAGAATGGCATTTTAATTACCTTTTGAGACAACTGTGGATATTCTTCTTTGATATTAAACTACAACTCAGCAAGTGATAGTTTCTTAAAGGTCATCTGCAATGTGGAGCTCGAAATCATATCAATGAACTTTACGTACTCTGTTATGTTAAAGACTGTGGTCTATCTTATATTTTTTTGAAGGTTTTATTTATTTATTTGACACAGAGAGAGAGAGAGAAAGAGAGAAATGCACGAGCAGGGGGGTGGGGCAGAGGGAAAGGGAGAAGGAGACCCCCCAGTGAGTGTGGAGCCAGACATGAGGCTGGATCCCAGGACCCCGAGATCATGACCTGAGCCAAAGTCAGGCCCCCCCACCAACTGAGCCACCCAGGTGCCCCATCTTGTATTTTGCATCGATCTTTGGTTCATGCATGATATCACAATATTGTATATTGATCATTTCAAAAATACTGATTTCTGAGTTCTGAAGATCTTCCAAATATTTAATACTTTTAATTATACAATATTCAAAAAAACCCCACATTTGTTAATATCATCACCAGTAGCAACAGCAAACCGTTTCACTTCTGGGAGACTGTCAAGCTCACAGTGATGGACGCAGTTGTCCAAAAATTCCAATTTTGCTTGAAAGCTCCAATTTCATCACTGGCAACAAACACCATCAGCTGCTTTCCTTGTAGTGACAGACTTACTGTGTTCATTTTTGAGAAAGTATCTGCCAAATACTCAAGTCTGAATAACCACAGTTTTTCCATCAGTTGTCCTTTTAAGTGAAAAAATGGTCTTCTGTGGGGAAAAAAGTAGCTAGTTCAGCATGCAATTCAACCAACTGTACAAGTGCTTTTCCTCAAGACAACCACTGCACTTGAGCATGCAGAAGTGATTTATGCATACAAGTACTTAAGAGTCGAAATTTAATAAAATGAATATATATTTTTTTACTGCTTCATCAAGGACATTCTTAAAACTGGCCTTCCCCCCGCCCCCCCGTGAGTGGTGGTGAAGTGCACAATGACTGCTAACATGGCTTAGTGCCACTGCCTTGATTTCACGCTAACATGTCAGAAGCTTTATCCACTGTTGCTTCTGCAACACAGTGAAAAAGGCATATAATGTCTTAGTGCTCTCATAAGAATAATTTTGGCTTCACAAAACCCCTTGAAGGGTCCTGGGACCCCGAGTCCACGGTCCATGTTGGCAGAACCAAATGCATCTTGCATCCAAATTCTTGTTTCACTCCCTCATTGCTTCCCTCCCTCTTTCCCTCCCTCCCTCAAAACCATTCATTAAATACCTGCCATGTTCCAGGCCTCCCACAGCGGAGTTATGTTTTCTACCATTACAGTCTGCTATCCAGATCAACCTGAGAGGCTAGAACTTAAACAGAACCCTTCCTCCACACTTACATGGGGGGGGGTCCACTAAGGTGATTATAAGGGTGATATTTCCCAATAGAGCCTTCTCTATCCAGACCCACTGTAGTCTCACGTTATTTTACACTGATTCAAAGATATCATGCCCCTCACCCAGGTTACACTGTATAAGCATTAACAAATCACTCTACAAGGGCAACCGCCCCTAGAGCCAACCACACAGTATTACAGACTTGATGACTTCCAAGGAGAGGAGTAGAGTTAGCCACAGCCCTAACATTTCACTCTGCCTTTACTTTATGTAATAGTCTATATGATTTGTATGTATTTTTTATATATGCATTCATGTACTTTATATGTGGTATATGTACTTTATATATGCTATATAAACTATATAAGGATAATCTATATAGTTTGAATCATCAAAAAATGGGAATATTTTTATAGCAATTACAGATGTCAGTTACCACACAGTATAAACATGTTTCTTTCAGAATCCTGCATAGCAAAAAATAAATAAATAAGATAAGATAGTGCACAGTAAGTACTTTATAAGTGTAAAATAAAATACATATGTCTCAGGCACTAATCGGAAGACAAAGCTCACTTCGATCTCACTCTTCTGTGGCATCTTTGGCATAAAAGCCTCCTGCCTACTGGGGCACCTGGTTGGCTCAGTTGGTACAGCATGTGACTCTTGATCTTGGGGTTGTGAGTTTGAGCCACAGTGTTGAATAGAGATTACTTTTTTAAATTTTTTTAAAGGATTTTATTTATTTATTTGATGGAAAGACAGTGAGAGCACAAGCAGGGGGAGCGGCAGAGGGAGAGGGAGAAGCAGGTTCCTAGCTGACCAGGGAGCCTGATATGGGGCTCAAAGCTAGGATCCTGGGATCACGACCTGAGCCAAAGGCAGACACTTAACTGACTGAGCCACCCTGGTGCCCCAGGGGGAGATTATTTTTTTAAAAAATCCTCATATCTATTAATGATGGCTTACTACAATTAAGAATATATCAGAAAAATTGAGGCACCTGGGTGACTCAGTGGGTTAAGTATCTGACTCTTGGTCTCGCTCAGGTCCTGATCTCAGGGTCATGAATTCAAGCCCCACACTGGGCTCTATACTGGGCATGGAGCCTTCTTTAAAAAAAAAAAAAAAAAAGAATACATCAGAAAAAAAGACAGACATTGATTTTTCAATTAGTGTGATAGAGGGCTTAAAAGTAGAATAGTAGAAGCCACAGTCTGTCTTTATTATAAGAAACACACCTCCAAATTCATGTTTTCTGAAGTCTTGATGACAGGCTTTCTAGGCTTGCTTCTGTTCTGAAATTTGTTTCTCATTAGATTTTCCGCTTCCGTCCTCCTGCCTTCCTGGCCATCTGATGCTGCTGCACACAGCCCATCCAACTTGTTCTTTTTATACTCCCAGTGAATTATATGACTTCCAGCAAAGAGCTGGAGTTTTTCTATTAACGCAAATGTGAAGTACATCTTGCCCATTGTTAATACTCTCATCATTGATACCAACTGTTTCATTAAAATAAGAAGAAAACATTTAAGTACAAATCCAGGAAATTCTCTTCTCTGGGGCACAGCTCCATGGCCCATTTGTTCTGGAGTAGGATAAATGCTGGGAGTCGCAAGGTATCACTAAAAGTTTATTAACTTTCATTGTCTGCTTGTTTCCCACACAAATATATTCTGTGTTTAAAATGTGTAAAGCCGAGCCAGGCCTTCTCACGCTGTTTGCGGTAAAATATGGCTTACCACGTCTCTCTGAGGAACCATTGACAAATAGGCTCTTGTTGTCCAACTTTCGCTCTGCTGAGGGTAATGATTCAGTGGTTCAGAAGGTTAATTCCTAGAGATAGTGTTGTCTTTGGCTTGAACAGATGTTGGTAGTGCTTTAATGTGGTTATCAAACTAGGCTGCCCTTCATTCTTTGCTCTCGGGAGCCCAGGGCATTGTTCCACGAGGCATTCCAGCCCCCCTCTATGGAGATCCAGCGGAGCTGAACATACCACAGCATTACTCCTGCCAGCACAGGCTCCTCTGGGGTCACTGTGGATACTGACAATATACAGCACAGCAACTGATAATGACAGACTCGATCTTTAAAAGATCTGTAAATATTTGTAAGTGCATCAAGATTTAGAATGTCTTTGGATGCTCAGATTCAGTAATCTGTAAAACTACTCATTCAGTAAGTGTTCACATCCCTCAATAGCTCTACGGACTGGCCTCTCGATGGTTTACTATATGCTCTAATATTTTTCTGGTCCATGTCAATCTCCAAAATGCAATGCCTATGTGATCAGGATGTTTGTGCTCACCAAAGGGAATCAACATCGGGCAAGAGTCCAAATACTAAGCAAGTTCAATTTGCTGGTGCTCATATGTAATGACAAAATCCACCGTCATGAGCTGAGTGGAAGAGAGAACCCCCTAGCTTCAGAGATCATTTCCACCCAAACACAGATTCGTATTTTTCTGGCAAACTGCTAAATGCAATGCCATTGAAATGGTGGCAACCCCATAGCACAGTGATCTTTCAAAATCAAACTTGTGGGCACCTGGGTGGCTTGGCTGGTTAAGCATCTGACTCTTGATTTCAGCTCAGGTCATGATCTCAGGGTTGGGAGATCAAGACCGGAACTGGGCTCTGCACTGGGCATGGAACCAACTTAAGATTCTCTCTCTCCCTCTCCCACTGTCACTCCCCCACCTTGCCCTCTCTAAAAATAAGGGTATGTGCTATGGTGAGTGCTGTGAAGTGTGTAAACCTGGTGATTCACAGACCTGTACCCCTGGGGATAAAAATATATTATATATTTTATAACAAATAAAAAATTAATTAAAATAATAATAATAAAATAAATTATTGTCAAAAAATTTAAAAAATCAAACTCATGGTGGTTGACAACTTATTACGTTTGTTTAGGCACTATGCAAAAAAATACAAGACTTTCCTGCTCTTTTGGAATTTAGTTATGTTGGGAGCCCAGAGTTACATCTATCAAACAATTCAAGAGCAATCAGTAGCAGGAGGAAAATGACTTAGTGTCATAACAAATGGTACAGTTCTGGACAACAGATGTCAGGTAGGAAAGTGATGGAGATAGTAATTGATATTGATATTCAAATATAGCTTTGTTGAGGTCTTACTCTGAGCCAACACTGAGTTATGCACTGAGGATACAAAGATGAGTAAGACACAGTCCTATTCTCACGGAGCTCACAGTCCAGTGTGGAAGACAGACCAGCAAACCAACGGTTTCAGCACGACAGATATGTGTTAAATAGAAGTCTGTAAAACATTCCAGGGGAGCCCAAAGTAAGTAGGACTAACTGAGGGAGGGGAAGTTTGGAAGAAGAGTCACAGAGTCACAGAGAAGTAAGCACCATACAGGGCTTTGAAGGACAAGTAGGAGTTCTTCAGGATAATTGGAGAAGGGAACGATAAACAGAAGGACTCGGCATTATGAAGCATCCCGGTCTAGTTAGGAAAGGGAGAGGCTCAGAGTTACTGGAAGTAGTTACTCTATTCTTAATTTTAACAGATAAGGTAACTGGGGTTCAGGGAGGTTAACGCATTTGTCCTAAGGTCCCACAGCCAGGGGATGATAAAGCAAGGACTCAAGTCTACATCCATCTGCCGCCTCTGTGGTGCTCTCATCAGCAAACTGCCTTCATGAACACCTGGAAACAAGTGCGAGTCAGTTCATGGCCTCCATAAAACCCTTGTGCAGTATGAATTGGCAAGAAATTCACTTCTACATGAGATATAACCTGTAAAATCTCATAGCAAGGGAATCCACTTAAGATTTAGCAAATTTCATTGCAGAAATGTTCATTTTCAACCTTTGCACCATCATTTTGGATCTATTTGGATATGGTCAAAGGAAAAGAGAATATCTACCTGGAAAAGAGAAGAAGGAAACAATAAGAACTGTGTCATTAACAGCTTTATTTAAATTGTAAGGACCTATAGAACATCCTATCAGGGGACGCCTGGGTGGCTCAGTTGGTTGGGCATCTGCTCGAGCTAGAACCCGTCAGGATCCCAGGGTCCTGGAATCAAGCCCCACATCAGGCTCCTTGCTCAGCCAGGAGCCTGCTTCTCCCTCTCCCTCTGCCTGTAGCTCCTCCTGCTTGTGGTGTCTCTCTCTCTCTCTCTCTCTCTCTGTCAAATAAATAAATAAATAAGAACACACTATCAGTACAGGGACCTCAGCAAATTAATCTGTCAACCAAGCCACCTCATCCTTTCTCTGAGTCTTGGTTTCCTCATTGGTAAATCAAGTAAGCTGCACTTACTTGAAATACAAAAAAATATATATTCTTATTCAACATATGACACAAAACTGAGAAGAAACATTAAAAGAAAAACCTTCTCCAGGGAAAGGGATAAGAGCAGAAAGGGCCTTGGTTTTCCCATCTCAAAAGTTGAGGGACTGGGCAGGAGTCACCCTGGGATTCCACTTCATTCTGACACTCTAGACTTCTATGGTTTTAGATATGCCTGGTTCTCGTGAGGGCACTGCCATCCCCTAGGGGACAGTCACCAAAAAAAACTGAAGGGCACTTTTGATTGTCACAGTGACTGAGTGAATCACTGCTGGCATTTAGTAGCTGGAGACCAGGAAACCAGACACAAACTCCAATGACAAAGAACTGCCCCACATGCCATTTTTCACCCCTGGATTTATTGAGGAATAACTCATAAATAAAACTATACATATTTAAAGTGTACAAACATGGCAATTTGATATATATATATATATATATATATATATATATATATATACAAACTGTGAAATGATTAATCAAGTTAAATCACATATCCATCACCTCACATAGTTACTTTGTATATGTGTGGGTGTGAGAACACTTAAAATCTCTTCTCAACAAACTTCAAGTATACAATTCAGTGTTTTTAACCATACTCACCATGCTGTATATTACATTCCCAGAATTTATTCATGTTATAACTGGAAGTTTGTATCCTCTGACCAAAATCTTCCCATTTCCCCCACCCCTTAGCCCCTGGTAACCACTGCTCTATTGCCTGTTTCTATGAGCTCACCTTTTTTTTTTTTTTTTTGATCCCACGTATAAGTGAGATGATATGATATCTGTCTTTGTCCAACCAATTTCACTTAGCATAATGGCCTCCAAGTTCATTTGTCCCAAATGGCAAGATGTCCTTTTTCATGGTTGACTAATATTCCACCGTATAATCATCTTCATCTTTTCATCCACTGATAGACATTTAAGTTGTTTCCATATCTTGGCTATTATGAATAACGCCACAATGAACATGGGAGTGCAGATAGCTCTTCAAGACGCTTATTTCATTTCCTTTGCATATATACTCATACGATTGCTGGATCATGTGGTAGTTCCATTTCTAATTTTATTTATTTACCTACTTACTTACTTACATACTTATTTAGAGCACGAGTTGGGGGAGGGGCAGAGGGAGAGAGAAAATCCCGAGGAAACTCTACATTGAGTGCAGAGCTCAACACAGCGCTCAACCCCACATCCCTGAGATCATGACCTGAGCCAAAATCAAGAATTGGACAGTTAATGGACTGAGACACCCAGGAACCCCTCTAATTTTTTTAAAGTTTTATTTATTTAAGTAATCTCCACACCTCATGTGGAACTCAAAATGCTGACCCTGAGATTAAGAGTTGCATGCTCTTCCAACTGAGAGATCCAGGTATCCCTCCATTTCTAATTTTTAAGAAACCTCCATGCTGTTTTTCATAGTGGCTGTTCCAATTTTCATTCCCACCAAGAGTATGGCAGGGCTCCCTTTCCTCCACACCCTTGCCAGCACTCCTCTCTTGCCTTTTTGATAACTGCCATTTTAACAGCTGTGAGGTGATACCTGATTGTGGTTTTGATTTGCATTTCCGTGATGATTGGCGATGTTGATTACTTTCTCATGTGTCTGTTGGCCTTTTGTATATCTTCTCTGGAAAATGTTTATTCAGGTTCTGTGCCCATTTTCTGAATGAACTGGGGTTTGTAATTGTTGTTGTTGTTGTTGTTGTTGTTTTGCTATTGAGCTGTATGTGCTCCTTATACATTTTAGGTATTAATTCTTTATCAGATATATCATTTACAATATTTTCAGTCTATGAGTAGCCTTTTGACTCTGTTGATTGTATCCTTTGCTGTGCAGAAACTTTTTAATTTGATGTACTCCCCATGGTTTATTTTTGCTTTTGTTGCCTGTGATTTTGGTGTCAGATCCAAAAAAAAAAAAAAAAAAAAAAAAAATCATTGCCAAAACCAATGTCAAGGTGCCTTTTCCCTCTCTTTTCTTCTAAGAGTTTTATGGTTTCAGGCCTTCGATTTAAGTCTTTCATCCATTTTGAGCTAATTTTTGTGAGTGGTATAGGACAGTGGTCTAGTTTCGTTTCTTTGCATGTGGATATCCAGTCTTCCCAACATCATGTACTGAAGAAACCATCCTTTCCCCGACTGGTCTCACACACAACTTCTGAAGATCTCATCAAATTTTCACGTAGTGGGAAACCCTTTTTGTAACTATTTGAATACTGAACCTAACTTCAGCTTGCATATGCACTGGTTTTAACAGACACTGCATCTTCCAGGAATACAATGGCGCATAGATCCAGGAAAGACTGCACTACTTCTGGTTTAGTTCAGTACTTTACCAAAAGTTGCCCACCATTTCAAAACATCACCAGCTGTGCGGGGCACCTGGGTGGCTCAGCTGGTAAACATCTGCCTTTTGCTCAGGTCATGATCTCTGGGTCCTGGGATGGAGCCCTGTGTCAGGCTCCCTGCTCAGCAGGGAGTCTGCTTCTCCCTCTGCCTCTCCCCTTCGCTCTCTCAAATAAATAAAATCTTAAAAAAAAAATCACCAGCTGTGATAGCGCTTATGGGATTTTGGTAATTTGGTCCCTGACACACACCAGCTCTGCAGGCATAGCTATTACCTTCACACGGAGTCTACTGTAGGTGTAAGCCTCCACCGACTTCATTACATCTCATACTAGAGTTGAGTGTGAGCCTTGCATATGGAAAAAATATTTTATTACAATTACTTTCACCCTATATTCCCTTTATATTACAGTTAGAGTATTTTGTTTCTTATATTTAATTGTGAGTGTAAGTACATTATCAAAATGAGCCTCAAACTTTACTGTGCATATAGACCACCTTGGGATCTTGTTAAAATACAGAATCTGATTCAGTGATCCTGACATTGGCCCCAAATTCTGCTTTTCTACCAAGCTCTCAGGTGATGCCCAGGATGCTGCTGGTCCATGGGCCAAACTTTGAGTAGTAGGGTGTATTTTCTCAATGCATTTATTTTCAGGGTTTCAAAATAGGTGTTCTATCCAAGAGGCGTGGGCTCTGATGTGGTTCAGGACCACTGCATTAGGCAGAAAGAGTTATTTCAGAGGAAGAAACTGAGGCCTAGAGAGCTTGTGCCACTTGCCCAGCTCAGAATTAGCCAAGCAGAGACTGAAAGCAGCCCCTTGGCCCCAGAGAATATTGCTCCCCACTTTGACATTAGGAATTTAGGGCAGAAACAGAAGCTAGGTAGGGCCTTGCTTTTAAACAAAACTTCCCTTTCCAAAACCCACTTGTTTCTCCTTTGCTGACGGTCCAAAGGGGGCTGGAAGAGACTTGAAATGTTTCTACCTAATGTCTGCGCAATCTCTTAATGGGTTAAAAAAAAAATAAAAAGAGCTCCATGATTAAGTTTCTAAAAAGTCAAACACCTGTTGCAATTGTTTGGGTTCTTTTTTATTATTCCCACAGAATTAGCTGATGGGTTGTTGGCACTGTTTGGATTGACCCATGGCTCTTGTGAGTCTGTGCCCGTGATTCAAAATCAAAAAAGACATAAAGGATAAGAGATTTTGACAAAAGATCTTTCTGAGTTCAGTTAAATTAACCATCTCCCAGTTCCTGAGAACAGATGGGGTATAAAATGGTGGAGAGTTGCCCACTGCACAAATCCAGGAGACACGGGACCCACTGTCTTATGCCCGAGGGGTGCCAATCATGTACAACACATGAAAATGCTGCCCCCTGGAGTTGTGCCATATGACAGCCTTTGGTAAGCTGCAAAAAGTCTGGCTCCTGGGCAAAATCAGATCCATGTATTGTGGAGCCTAGAGTTTATCGAACTGTGAGGGTGGCCCTCTTATAAAGGATGAAAATTAAAGGGTGCTGGGTGGTTCAGTCATTAAGCATCTGCCTTCAGCTCAGGTCATGATCCCAGGGTCCTGGGATGGAGCCCCGCATTGGGCTCCCCACTCAGAGGCAAGCTTGCTTCTCCCTCTCCCATTCTCCCTGCTTGTGTTCCCTCTCTCGCTGTCTCTGTCAAATAAATAAATAAATAATCTTTTTTTTTAAAGATGAAAATTTACAAATAAAAAAAATAAGGGGCGGGGTTCTGTTCACCAAAAGAGGTACTCTAACATTTCTATATGTTCCTGATATATCCAGCCTAGTTTCTACTCAAGTGAATAAAGCATAGCACATCTTCAAACTGGAATATGATACAACAATTTTTAAAAAGCGGGCACCTGGTTGGCTCAGTGGGTTAAGCCCCTGCCTTCGGCTCAGGTCATGATCTCAGGGTCCTGGGATCAAGACCCAGATCAGGCTCTCTGCTCAGCAGGGAGCCTGCTTCCCTCTCTCTCTCTGCCTGCCTCTCTGCCTACTTGTGATCTCAGTCTGTCAAATAAATAATAAAATCTTTAAAAAAAAAAAAAAAACGAACAAGGTACTGAAATATACAGCAATAAGGACAGACCTCAGGGACATCCCCCCTGGAGCAAAAGAAGCCAGACACAGACGAGGATAAGCTGGAGGATTTCACCTGGAAACATGGGAAAACCAAGAAACCAGGCTAGTGGTTATCTTCGGGGTAGAGTGACTAGAAGGGAGTGAGTGCAGGATTTCAGGGCCGCTGCTCATTTTATGATTTTTCAGTCTGAGAGCTGTTTACCCAGATATATTAGTCTAAAAATGCTTTGAGCTGTATCCTTAATGTGTATATTTTCCCTCATTTTTTCAATTTTTTTTAAAAGGCAGAGGGCCTTGGAACGGCCCTGAGACAATTAGTAAGGCGGGGACAGCTGTCCCCTTCACTGTGCAATCCCCACAGTAGTACCAGGAACAGAAGAGGGCTGGGAGCTTACAGTCTGGCCTTCAGATGAGGGCTTCGAAGAACGCCAGCTCTGTCTTAGGCTCCCTGTTACCTAAGGCCTCTAGTGGAAGCATCTCTTAGGCCTGCCCCTCCCAGAAAGCCCCCTTTATTTTGAGCTTTCTGAGCCCTATCTTCACCCATTCTCCCACCCCGTCAAGTGCGATACTGATCTGCGCCATGGCCCGTTCCCTCAGGCCACTGTTTTCTGCTTCCAGGGATCTCTGAAGACATAGGCCATACAGAACAGGTAGACCTAACGGGGGAAATTCAGAACTCTTGGCAGGCAGCTGAGGGAGTTTCGAGTGCCAACACCAACGACAGCTAACACTAACAGCTAACCGTAGGCCGCACATTGTTGGAAGTGTTTTCTAAGCATTAACTCAATAACTACTCATAATAACCCCCGGAGGCGATTTGCTGTTAGTACCATTTTCCAAATGAGGAAATTGAGACTTGGAGAAATAAAACGATCCACCCAAGGTTACAGGACTAATAAGCGGGAGAGCTGGGATTTGAACTGGGTCTTATTAGACCCTAAAATCTGTGCTCCTAGCCACTAAGCTATGCTACTACAAGCAGGAAAGGCACCACCCGTTCGGCCCCATTTCCCACTGCATTTCTCTAAGCAACATGGTCTGCTTTCACTGAAGCTCCCAGCAGTCCAGGGCCTGCTACACAGTGGAAATGCAAGCTCTGTATGAGATACACAGCTTGCTAACCACAGGCAGAACACAAATCTGAATCTAAAAATACTTTCCAAATATAACAAAAGCATCACGAGGGCCTTGGTGGTACTGGGGCTTCTCTGTGCCTGTGAGGACATGTATGTGTACAGGCTCGTATGTCTACATGAACACGTAGGGGCTCGTGTGTGGGGTCAAGGGCGTTGTGCTTGGCCACAAACGTTTCAGTGCCTGTGTCTGCAAATGTGTGTGCATTTCTGTTCTGGTGATTCTGTGGCTAAAAGTGGGGTGTGTGTGTGTGTGTGTGTGTGTGTGTGTTTAGGTACATGTGTGCATGCTGAATGTTCTACGGTTCTATGTGTGGTTGTCCATACTGTTTATCAATGCCCATGTGTCCATGCTAACATTTGGATGAGTACACGTGTCTAGAAGTGTGCGTGCTACCGGTGTGTGAAAGTAGGTTCTCTGCACAGCTCTCTGAGCGAGGCAGTGTATTGATATGTCTATTTGTCACTGTGTGCCCACACGTTTGTGTGTCTGTGCATTTGCATAAATGCTCGTATGCACCAGGTTTGTGTTTTTCTATGTATGCACACATGGGAGCGTATTTGTGCATGTGGGGCTTGAGTTCCTGGGTACCTGTCTAACACATACACCTGTTATGTGTTATTTACGGATTTAGGGGTCCGACCATGTTTATGTGTGCTCGTACACACATTTTCTTGCTCGCTGTATCTGTCCACACTGATCTGCAGCCTGTGTCCATGAGCTCTCTAGACATAAATCTGTATGTTTGTGTGTACAACAGCCACATAAATATTTACATACATCTGTATGTACATTAAAAAAACACCCAGCTGCCTACAAATCCCTGGCTTGGGATCTCGTTTCCTCATGTCATATGCTGCTGCTGCAAATCACACCCACTTGTCTCTTGGAGATTTGTCACTCCTGGCCACACTACTCCTGCCTCAGTTCCTAGCAATTTCTAAGTACGCACGGAGGATTCTCCCTACACCCTGGCCTCTCGGTTCCTTGAACCGCCCCCCTGCTCCAACAGATGCATCCTTGACCCTACCTTAGCCATTCACTCCCACAGGCACACTTTTATGCGTTAGTTTTCTGTCATGGCACAGCAAACCATTCCAAAACTCAGTGACTCCACACAACTACAATTTATTATTTCTCACCATTCTACACCTTGGTTTTTCTCCTGGTCTTACCTGCACTCACTCATGCCCCTGAAGGTCAGTTGGTCGGGCCTCTCCCCATGTAATCTTTCAACCTCAAAGTGTTGTGGTTTTGGGTTTTGTTTTGTTTCTTTTTCATTGTGTTGGTGGCAGCATAACAAAAAAGCAAAGCAGAAGCCCGAAGGCTTCTTGAGACTGAGGTAATAACGTCATCACTTCCTCTTCTTTCTCATGGTCAAAACAAGTCACAGGGTCAGTCCAAGTTCAAGGGACAGGGAAACACTTCAATTTTGAAAGGAGGAGCTGAAAAGAACTTGGAGCCATTTTTAATTGGCTCCAAGTAATTTTTAATCAACTACACCGAGGCCTGGCCATGATCAGCACCTGCAAATTGTCCGCAGTCTCAATGTCATAATCACCCTCCCTGATCACGGCCCCCCTACCTTTTTATCTCAATCCCTCTTACACTACAAATCCAGGGATCTGTCAAGCCCAGTGGAACCTCCATTTCGTTGATCTTACCACCTTCTCACTGTCTACCCATCTGATGCCCGCTCTTCTCTTTACTCAGCTGAAACGATTTTGGTCACACATTAGAAACTTTTGTGGCACTTATGTAAGCAATAATCCTGGTTAAATCCCATTCTTTACTTCCTCTATGCCTGCACCTGTGTACCTGAACAGAGCTGGGGGAAAAACCACAATGACTCCTCCGCTTTCACTTTAAATTCATAACCACTAACCTCAGGTGGGATGTTAAACTTGCCCCCAGACCACGTGATAATCTCGAAGTCTATTTATTCTGAGTATCTATTTGAAGCACATAGCATGCTTTCTTCTCTAAAAGCCAGCCCTATGCTTAGCTGATGACTTTGCCTCCTATTTCTCTGAGAGCATGTCAGCATCTCTGCCCATATATGCTATTTTCTCCTCTCACTAGGGAGGCACACTGTAGGCTCCTAGCTGAGGTTAATCTCTCCACCTGTGCGTTCCTTCTACCCACTCAATGCCATGCCTTGAGTTAATTCCTCCTTTTCTCTACTCCATCATTAACTTTCCCCTCTCTACTGGATCCCACAATTCTGAGCCATTCCAATCATCTTACAAGCACATCAGGATTTCTCTCAAAAAAAAAAAAATTCTCTTTTAACCTCACTTCCCCTCCAACTCTTCGTTCCATTTGCTCAGGGGTTATCTGTAGTCTTTGTTTTCCTTTTCTCCATTTCTTCTTGAGTCCGTTTCCATTCTGAACGGAGATATTCCAGCTCACCTGCGACCTCCACATTCTCAAGTACTAGAGTCAGTTCTCACGCCTTGTGCTATCTGACCCATCAGCAATAGTCATGGTGGCTCAACTGATCAGTCCTGGAAATGCTTTCTTCACTGGGCTTTCAGGACACCGCACTCCACTCTCGCCCTTTTCTTATTTTCCTAACCACCCCTTCTCATCTCCTTTGCCAACTCCTTCTTGTCGTCTGACTTAACTCTGTGGTGGCCCCAGGGCTGTGTTTGAACCTTTTTTCTTTATTAATACTCACTCCTTTGGTGATTGCATCCAGTCTCATGCCTTTAAATACCATCTATTCCCGGGCACCTGGGTGGCTCAGTGGGTTAAGCCTCTGCCTTCAGCTGAAGTCATGACCTCAGGGTCCTGGGATCGAGCCCCACATCGGGCTCTCTGCTCCACGGGGAGCCTGCTTCCCCCTCTCTGTCTGCCACTCTGCCTACTTGTGATCTCTCTCTCTCTCTGTGTGTGTCAAATAAATAGATGAAGTCTTTAAAAATAAATAAATAAGTAAATAGATACCAGCTGTTCTGCATCAATTCACAAATGTTTATCCCCAGATCAAACTTCTTCCCTGAACTCCAAACTTGCACACTCAAGTACGTACCTGTATCTCCATGTGGACATCCAATCTCAAACTTGACATGTTCAAAACCCAGCCTCCAATTTCCTAGCATAAATCAGCTCCTTCTATAGTATTCACCATTTGTTAATGGCAACTCTACACTGTGGGATGCTCGGGCCAAATGTGTTGGAATCATCTTGACTCCTCTCTTTCTCTCACAACCCTGATCCAACAGAATCCACTGATAGATCCAACTTTCAAAATATATCCAGAACACACCACCTCGCACCACACCCCTTCTGATCATGGCTCAACCCACCATTGGGTCTCGCCTGGACTACTGCAGTAGTCTCCTAAATTGTCTGTGAGCTTTAACCTTTGACCAGCCTCAGATTAGTTTTCAAAGGGCAACCAAAGTGTTAAAACATAAATCATGTCTCTCCTGGGATCCAAATCCTGCTATAGTTCTCCATCTTAGAGTAAGGTCTTAAGTAAGTCTTTATACTGCCTACACGATCCGGTCCATCACCACCATCTAGTACTCTCCCTTGCATTCAGCCCACACTCAGACACAAGGGCCTCCTCTCCACTGCTTGAACAAGCTAGGTTCTCTCCCAGTCTTGGGAGCCTGACCTTACTGTTTCCTCACCCTTAGAAGTTACTATCCCAGGCAGCTACATGGCTTCCTCTTTCCTCTTCTTTAGCTTCCTTTTAGTTTTTCTTAAAAACTCTTTTCTTAGTTGGACCTTCCCTAGCCACCCTTACCTAAAATGTCAACTCCCAAATCATTTTATTCCACATTTTTTTCTCTTGAACATTTATCACTACCTAATCAATTATACAGGGTTTTGTTTTTTTTTTTTTAAATCTTGTTTGTCCTTCCAGAATGTCAGATCCACAGGGCCAGGTATTATTTATCTGTCGTGTTCAATGCTGTATCTCCAGTACCTAGAAGAGCTCCAGTCACATAATGTAATGTGTGCTCAACAAATATCATTAAATATGTAACTACAATGAATAAATGAACACACTTTATCTGGTCTATGATTGCATCTGCATATTTGCACATGTGTGCACATCTGCATGTTAACCTCTCTACATGTGCTTATATGTGTGTATACAGATGGTCCCCAACTACCGGTGGCTGGATCTATGATTTTTCAGCTTCATGATGGTCTGAAAGCAATATGAATTCCATAGAAAACATAACGAAATTTTGAATTTGTATCTTCTCCTGGGCTAGAAATATAGGTGACGATCCTCTCTTGTGATGCTGGGTAGCAACAGCTCCCACTCAGCCGCGCTACTGCAAGGGTAAACAACCCATTCTTAAAACCATTCTGTACCCTAGCAACCACTCTGTTTTTCACTTACAGCACAGTTTTCAATAAATTACATGACATAGTCAACATTTTATTATTAAGTAGGCTCTTGTGAGGGGTGCTGGGTGGCTCAGTCAGTTAAGCATCCAACTCTTGATCTTAGCTCAAGTCTTGGTCTCAGGGTCATGAATTTGAGCCCCGCATGGAGGCTACTTAATAAATAAATAAGTGAATAAGTGAATGAGTGAATGAATGAATGAATAAGATAGGCTTGGTGTTAGGTGATTTTACCCAACTGTAGGCTCATCTAACTGTTCTGAGCACATTTAAGCTTGGCTAGGCTGAGTTATGGTGTTCAGAGGTTAGGTGTATTAAATGAATTTTTCACCTAGAATATTTTTAACTTGGGGCACCTGGATGGCTCAGTAGATTAAGCGTCCGACTTCTGATTCTGGGTGAGGTCATGATCTCAAGGTTGTGGGATCCAGCCCCATGTCGGGCTGCATGCTGGGCATAGAGCCTGCTTAAGATTCTATGTTTCTTGGCACCTGGGTGGCTCAGTGGGTTAAAGCTTCTGCCTTCTGCTCAGGTCATGATCCCAGGGTCCTGGGATCCAGCCTCACATCGAGCTCTCTGCTCAGCAAGGAGCCTGCTTCCTCCTCTCTCTGCCTGCCTCTCTGCATACTTGTGATCTCTCTCTGTCAAATAATAAAATCTTAAAAAAAAATTCTCTGTTTCTCCTTCACCTACTTCTCCATCCCCCCTCCCCCCAAAAAAAGAATATTTTCAACTTACAGTGGGTTTATCTAGATATAAATCCATCATAAGTGGAGAAAGAGCTGTATGTCTGTATCGGCCCAGTTAGTGTGGCAAGGTTAAAATTTAAATAATAACAGCTGGTATTTACTGAGTGTTTATGATATGTCTAGCTAACCACTTTCCATGCAACAATGCAACAGCTCATTTAATCCTACCGAGGAGGCAGATATAATTTACTGTTTAAGAACATTCTCTGGGACCAAGGCTGCCTACATTCAAATCCAAGCTCTTCCACACGCTAACTATACGACTGGACAAGTCACTTAGCCTTTGTGAAATTCGTTTTGCACATCTCTATAATGAGGGTAACAATAGCACCTATTTCACAAGGTTGTTGTGAGGACTAAGTGAGAAGATACATAGAGAGTACTTAGAATAGTGCCTGGCACACAGTAAGCACTGTATAAACCTTTGTTAATACTCCCAGTTTGCACAATTTACAGACCAGGAAAACTGAAGGTCTGAAAGTTTGAATCTGACAACACTAACAAAAGCGTAATAGTTTCCATTTACCAACTGCTCACTATATGCCATGTAGGCCTTTATTATATAGATAGATATGCATACACATATAAAAATATGCACACAGCTAGACTTACATGCATGTGTGTATATACATACATTTACATACATATATACCTATACATACCTATACATATATATACATGCATATGTATACATACATATACATACATACAAAAACAAAATAAAAAAGTTAAGAAACTTGAAAATAAGAAAATGGTAGCTATGTAAGGTGGTAGATATGTTAAGTAGCTTGAATGTGTTGAATATTTCACAGCGTATATATATATCAAATCGTCAAGTTGCACATCTTAAGTGTATACAATTTTATTTTTTAATATTTTATGTATTTGAGAAAGATCAAGAGAGAGAGAGCATGTGCATGAGTGGGGGGAAAGGGCAGAAGGAGAGGGAGAAGCAGACTCCCCACTGAGCAGGGAGCCTGATGTGGGGCTTGATCCCAAAACCCCGGGATGATTACCTAAGCCAAAGGCATACGCTTAACTGACTGAGCCACCCAGGTACCCCAAGTATATACAATTTTAAATAGTCAACTATACTTCAGTAAATCTGGCACAGTGGGGACGAAAGAAACCTGCCCAGGGCTGCATAGCTTCTAAACGGTCTGTTTGTGGCCAAAGCTGGTACCGTCGAACACCCAGCACTAATGTGGGTCCTGTGCTGTGTCAGTATGTGCTTGTGCATGTCTTTGTGTGGGATCTGTGTGTAAGGACATGTGAGTGCACGCGGCTCTCTGTTTCTGTGGTTGTAGGAGTCTGTATGCCCAGGTCAAAGTGTGAATGTTTTTAGAGATCATTCTGGTAAGTCCTCAACCGCTCTTCTCCAGTACAGCCACCAGAGGGGGCTCAGGAATTTTTTTCTCATCTTGAAGAAGATGTACACTAAAAACAAGCTTCCTTTTTAAAAATGCCAGTTGTTGAAGGGGATACCTAGGGTCTCTGACTGGCTTTTCATACTCTGAAGACGGAAAGCAGGCAGTCACTCAGACCTTAAATATCTCCACTATCTGGGCCATTTCTGTCTGAGAGCAGGCACCCGGCTCCCAAAGAACACTAAACCACTGAATTGCCGGCATCACTTCCACCTGTCCTGCGACACTACGAATGGCCCACTCGCTGCCCTCTGGCTATCCAAGGTCCCCTTCTGGAGCTCCTTCACAACCAACCAAGTGCTCTGTTTCCCTCCCTTTCCTTCTCCCCTACTCTACTGAGTTCCTTTGGCTGGTTGTTCAGATGTAATTCAACACCCACAAGGCCAGGCTTCATCTCATTTAAACCTCCCAACAAATTTGGAGGCAAGAACCACTAATTGACTCTCCTCACTTAGTAAAAGAGAAATTGAGTCTCAAAGAAGAGGGTGTCGTGTCTAAGGTCATACAGTCAATATGGGGCAGAAGCAGAAATTAAACCCAGGTTCCTCTGAATACGGAGCCTCACCCTTCCATTACCCCATGTCAATCGGTGGGGCTGCGACTGGAACTCGAGCGGTGACAGACTCCTTATCAGGGCGAAATTCCACACCCAGAATTCTCAAACCTTAACATGCATCAAAATCACCTAAGGTTGTTATCTAAGAAAAAAACAAGAAACATGGGACCACTGGGTAGCTCAGTGGGTTAAGCATCTGCCTTTTACTTAGGTCATGATCCCAGGGTCCTGGGATGAAGTCCGGCATTGGGCTCCCTGCTCAGCAGGGAGCCTGCTTCTGTCTCTGCCTGCAGCTCCCCCTGCTCGCTCAGTCTCTCTCTCTCTCTCTGACAAATAAATAATTAAAATCTTAAACACACACACACACACACACACACACACACACACACACAAGAGGCACAGAGAGTCTGGGTCTGCATTAGGCCCAGGAATTTGCCTTTGTAATAAGGAGCCCATGTGACTTCTACATGCACGTGGTCTCCTGGTCACACTGGGGAAAACCCAGGTCTCTTAGAAGGCCCACTCAGCCTCCCTCGAACACGGCAAGTTCTTGGCCAGCCAACAACAAAGCATCAGAACCATTCCAAATAATGATGGTGACCATTGATGGAGAGCCTGCCTCTTGCCAGGCACATTCCATTTCGGTTTATGATTACTTTTGAGTTCATTTTTGTGGAAGATATAAGGTCTGTGTCTAGGTTTTTCTTTTTAATGGACGTCTAGTTGTTTCAGTACCACTTGTTGAAAAGACTACACTTTCACCATTGAATTGCCTTTGCTCCTTTGTCAAAGAATAGTTGACCACATTTGGGTCTATTTCTGAATTCTCTACTCTGTTCCATTAATCCGTCTGTCCTTTCATCAACAACACACTGTCTTGATTACTGTAACTTTATAGCAAGTTTTGAAGTCACAGTAGGAGCCTGAGTCATCGAACTTTGTTCGTCTTCAGTATCTTGTTGGCTGTTTTATGCCTTCTGCCTTTTCATACACCCTTTAGAACTGTTTTGTCTTTATCTACAAATAGTTTTCTGTGATTTTGTTTGGGATTCCATTGAATCTATAGAGCAAGTTGAGAAGAAATACATTTTAATAATATTAAGTCTTTCAAACTATAAATATGAAATAATTGCTCCATTTATTTAGATTTTTTAATTTGTTTCATCAGGGTTTTACAGTTGTGCACATAAAGATCTTAGAAGTATATTACTAGATTTATATATAGGAATTTAAATTTTGGTGATATTGTAAATGGTATTGATTTTTTTTAAGATTTTATTTATTTATCAGATAGTGATCACAAGTAGGCAGGGAGACAGAGAGAAAGGGGGAAGCAGGCTCCCCGCTGAGCAGAGAGCCTGATGCGGGTCTCAATCCCAGGACCCTGGGGTCATGACCTGAGCTGAAGGCAGAGGCTTTAACCCACTGAGCCACCCAGGCCCCCCAATGGTATTGGTTTTTAACTTTTTAATTTCAATTGTTCAATTCCAACTGGTCTATAGGAAAGCAATAACTTTTATATACTAACCTTGCATCCTATGACTGATCACTTTATAGATTCAAGAGGTTTTTTTGGTCAGTCCTTTGGAATATTCTACATAGATGATCATCTCCTTCACAAACAAATATGTAGGCACTTTATATACATTATACCATTTAATCCTTAGGATAACTCTGTACATCAGGTCCTATTAGTCTCCCCATTTTGCAGAGGAGGAAACTGAGGCTTAGCTACCTTAATTCAATTGTCCAAGGTCACAAAGCTTGGAAGTAGGGGAACAAAAATGTGACCCAGGTCTGCCTGTGTACACAGCCTTTGATTCCTTGCACTCCACCACAGTGAGCTACATTAAGTAATTTGCTGGACCAAAAGGTAACAGCTGCATGGGGTAGGGGAGTCAATCTCTGCCCCTGATCCACTGTGTGTTATTGGGCAAGTCACCAAATCCAAAAAAGCAAGTCATTTACATCACAGATCTGTAGACCATTGATCCAGCCTTTTTTTAAAAAAAATTAAACTTCTTGTTTTCGAATGGAATTTAAATAGACATGTCCCCAGTGAATATACAGAAGTGGGCAATAAGCATGAAAAGATGCTCAACATCATTAGTCATTAGAGAAATGCAAATCAAGATCACAAAAAAAAACGATACTTCAATACACAAGGATGGCTATAATTAAAAGGTAAAAATCACAAGTTTTGATAAAAATGTACAGAAATTGGAACCCTTATATGTTGCTGGTGAAATTGTCAAATGACACCACTACTTTAGAAAACATTTTGACAGATTGACTCATGCTCGTACTCTGACTTCGAAACTTACTATAAAGCTACAGTAATCAAGAAAATTTAAACACAGAGTTGCCACATAACTCAACAGTTCCACTACTAGGTATATTCTTTAGAAAACAGAAAACTGAAAATACAAATGCTTGCATAAAATTATTGATAGAAGCATTATTTATAATAGCCCCAAACTGGAAACAATCCAAATATCTATCAAATGGCAAAAGAATAAACAAAATGTGGCCCATTCATACAATGGAATATTACTCAGCATTAAAAAGAATAAAGTATTCATACACACTTCAACATACATGAATCTTGGAAACATCCTGCTAAAAGAATTCATTCATATAAGACCATGTATTGTATGATTCCATCTATATGAAATAACCAGAATTGGAAAATCTATAAAGTATATTAGTATACTATATGTTATATATTTATATATGCTATATAAGTGATTATTTCAGGCTAGGGAGGATGGGGGAAGTAAGGAGTATCTGCTAACAAGTTCAGATTTCCTTTTTGGGGTGACAGAACTGCTGGAATATGACAGCAGTGATGGTGGCACAACATTGGGAAAATACTAAAAACCACTGAATTGTACACTTTAAATTGGTGAATTTCATGATATGTGAATATGTGAATTATATATCAAAAAATAATCTGATCCTTTAAAAACAGAACTACTGGGGGTGCACCTCAGTGGCTCAGTGGGTTAAAGCCTCTGCCTTCGGCTCAGGTCATGATCCCAGGGTCCTGGGATCGAGCCCCACATCGGGCTCTCTGCTCAGCAGGGAGCCTGCTTCCTCCTCTCTCTCTGCCTGCCTCTCTGCCTACCTGTGATCTCTGTCTGTCAAATAAATAAATAAAATCTTTAAAAAAATAAAACTACTGGGGCACCTATGTGGCTCAGTTGGTTAAGTGTCTGACTCTCGGTTTCAGTTCAGGTCATGATCTCATGGGTTGCGGAACTAAGCCCCACATGGGGCTCTGTGCTTAGTGGGGAGTCGGCTTGGAGATTCTCTCTTTCTTCTCCTTCCCCCATGCTCTCTCCCTCCACCCACCCACCCCCCGTCTCAATTATATAAGCAATAAATCTTTTTAAAAAATATAACTACCATATAACATAGCAATCCCACTTCTGGGTATATATATATAGCCAAAAGAATTTAAAGCAGAGTCTCAAAGAGATATCTGCATACTCCTATACATAACAGCACCATTCACCATAGCCAAAGAGATGGAAGCAAACTAAATGTCCATTGACAGATAAACAGGTAAATAAAATACAGAATATCCATACAATGGAATATTATTCAGCCTTAAAAATAGAAGTAAATCCTGTCACATACTACAAAATGGATAAGTCTTGAGAACATTACATTCAGTGAAATAAACCAGTCACAAAAGGACAATATTGCAAAATACCATTTATATGAATGTGAAATAGTCAAATTCAGAGATACAGGAAATAAAATGTTAGTTACCAGGGACTAGGGAGAGGGGGCATAAGAGAATTGTTGTTTAATGGGTATAGATTCAGTCTTAGAAGATAAATAAGTTCTGGAGATCTGTTTCACAACAATGTAAATATAATTAACACTGCTATACTGTACACTTAAAAATGGTTAAGATGGTACATTTTAAAAAGTTTTTATATAAAAAAGAAGCCTATAAATGCTCAGAAAAATATTCAATTTAAATGGTATGAAAAATTACCAATCCTTCATATTTCCAATTCAATTTCCAAAGGAAAATCAAGGTTTTCACATATTAAAATTATCATCCCAACTGAGGTTTTTATTTCAAACTTAGAGAATTGCCCACATTTATCCCTGGTGT
The DNA here is from genome assembly GCF_030435805.1 of Mustela lutreola. NCBI lineage: Eukaryota > Metazoa > Chordata > Mammalia > Carnivora > Mustelidae > Mustela > Mustela lutreola. The sequence goes on along the minus strand of NC_081308.1, from coordinate 120,692,515 downwards.
GGCATTCATAGTAAGAATAAGATATTCTATTGAAAATCTTGCAGGAAACAGTACTCTTTGACTACTTTAGCACAATTCAATGAGATGCGGAAATATAAGGAAAAAATTGAATACTGTTCTGTTAAATTTTATTCTACAAAAAACAAGAAACAATCTAAACCCAAACTATATTTTTAAAAAAGAAGAAAAAGAAAATTTATTTTAAAAAACACTGTTTGGAGAAGGGAAGATGGCAGCAGAGCAGGAGGACCTCACCTTGCCTTGTCTCACAAATACAACTAGACCACTATCAAATCATCCTCCATACCTCAGAAATCAGTCTGAAGACTGGCCGAACAAACTTCATAACCAAAGAGAAAAGGCCAGATGGAAGAAGGTAGGAAGTATGGAGACGCGGCTTTGGGAGAGGAACAAATCATCGCTAATAAGGTGGGGAGAAGCCACGGTTACAGAGAAGAGTAAGAGACAGACTAGCACACGGGGAGTGTGGGAAAGACAAATCCTCATAGCAACTGGCCTGGAAAGCAAGAGGGCCTGAATTTCATGAGTTCTTACAAACAGCCGGGCTTAAAGCCTGGAGTTTTAAAGGTCAGCATGCTTGGCTCTGAGAGAACTCAAAGAGCATTGGGGATGCTCTTGGAGAAAACACAGGGCAAACAGGGTGCAAACAGTGATCTTAAGAGCAGTTGGGGCACACGTGGGGAGGTTAGTTGCTCATCTCAGAGTGTGTCCCAAAGAGGCAGCATTTGTGGAGAGACCCCTCCAGGAACAAAGGAACTGGCAGAAGCCAGTTCCCTCCCCTGTGCCTCAGCATAAGCACAGGGCCACCTGTAGGAACCAGTGCACCACTAACGCTCTCTACCTAACTTGCTTACATCAAGCCCTGGCCCCCATGCTCCAGAAGAACCAACCATCTCAGTACACTTGTCTCAGTCCCAGCATGTCTGGCCCCTCACTCAGAAGACCAGCACAAACCCCTGCCTACACTGCATCTCCCAACAAGAGTTTTGCAAGCCACGGTTCTAGTAGCAGTAGCTGTCGCTACCTACTACTTACTATGTTGTATCTCTTTTCACAAGCAGACCGGAGTACACCTAGGTAAAACATCCCACATTCAGGCCAGGAACCAAATACTGCCACAACCAGCAAAGAGAGCCTCTGTGGATGACTGGCCTGAAATATAAAGTGGCAAGGACAGAACAGCAGAGTGCACACAGCAAACACTGGAGGCATGCCTAGAAGCAAGAGGCCCTGGGGAACAGGAGACACTACACAGCAGGACACTACAGCACCTCTTCTTCATAAGGCAGTCACCCTTAAGAGTAGATGTAGCTGGCTTTCCTGAAACACAGAAACAGGCACAAAGTCTTAGACAAAATGACAAGACAGAGGAATTTGTCCCAAATGAAAGAACAGGACAGGACCACAGCCAGAGATCTAAGCAAAACAGATATAAGTAAAATACCTGCTGGAGAATTTAAAGCAATGATTCACTGGACTTGAGAAAAGAGTGAAGGACATCACTGAGACCATTAATACAGAAATAAGACTAACATAGTGAAGGGCTCAATAAACGAAATGAGAAACACACTTGGTAGAACAAACAGCAGGCTGGAAGAACAGGGATGAATTAATGCCTTAGAAGACAGAGTAATGGAAAGTAATCAAGTGAACAAAAGAGAGAAAAAAGAATTATGTAAAATGAGAATAGGCTTATGGAACTCACTGACTCCATCAAACATAATAACATTTGTATTATAGGAGTCTCAGAAGAAAAAGAGAGAAAAGGGCACAGAAAATTTATTTGAAGAAATAATAGCTGAAAAACCTCCTTAATCTGGGGAAAGAAACAGATATACAGATCCAGGAGGCAGAGAGAATCCCCAACAAAATCAATGAAAGCAAATACACACCAAGACATATTGTAATTAATGTTGGAAAATAAAATGATAAACTAAAAAAATCTTAAAAGCAGAAAGACAAAAGAAGTGATTAACTTACAAGGGAAAAGCCATAAGGCCAGCAGAAGATTTTTCCACAAAAACCTTATTAGCCAGAAAAGAGTGGCATCATATATTCAAAGGGAAGAATGGGAAAAACCTGCAGCCAAGAATACTTTATCCAGCAAAACTATCATTCAGAAGAGAAGGAGAGATAAAGAGCTTCCCAGACAAAAACTAAAGGAGTTCATGGCCACTAAACCACCACTGCAAGAAGTATTAAAAGAAAGTCCTTGAGGGGCGCCTGGGTGGCTCCGTGGGTTAGAGCCTCTGCCTTCGGCTCAGGTTGTAATCTCAGGGCCTTGGATCAAGCCCCACATCGGGTTGTCTGCTCAGCAGGGAGACATATATATTTATATATATATAATATATATATTATATATATATAAATATATTATATGTTTATAAAAAATTAAAAATTAAAAAAAAATTTTTTTAATGACAGTATGAAGGTAGGAAACAAGAAAGTGGTAAAAAAGAACATATCTGTGAAAAAATTGTTCAAGGAACTCACAAAATAAAAGAATGTAAATATGACTAAAAGGTGGGGAGAAGAGAGTAAAGAATGTGTTCAAACATAAACGACCATCAACTTAATGTAGACTGTTACATGCAGAAGAGGTTATATACAAACCTAATGATAACCACAAATCAAAACGATTAACAAATATGCAAAGAATAAAAAGAAAGAAATACAAATACACTATCAAAGAAAACCAGCAAACCGTGAAAGAAAGACAAGAAAAGATCAGAGAAAATCTTCATGTGAAACAACCACAAAGCAAGTAATAAAATGATGACAAATAATTACTTTGAATATAAATGGACTAAATGCTCCAATAAAAAGACACAGAGTGTCAGAATGGATAAAAAATAAGAACCGCCTTTATGCTTCCTATAAGAGACCCATTTTAAATCTAAAGATACTTGCAGATTGAAAGTGAGGGGATGTGGGGCACCTGGGTGGCTCAGTGGGTTAAGCCTCTGCCTTCAGCTCAGGTCATGATCTCAGGGTCCTGGGATCAAGTCCTGCATGGGGCTCTCTGCACAGCAGGGAGCCTGTTCCTCCTCTCTCTCTCTCTGCCTGCCTCTCTGCCTACTTGTGATCTCTCTCTGTCAAATAAATAAATAAAATCTTAAAAAAAAAAGAAAGTGAGGGGATGGAGAAACATTTATAATGAAAATGGATGCCAAAGAACATCAGAGTAGCAATACTTAATATTGGACAAAGAGACTTTAAAACAAAAACTGTAACAAGAGACAAAGAAGGATACTATATAATCATAAAAGGGGATTCTGAATTCATGCACCCAATATGGGAGCACCCAAATATATAAAACAATTAAAAACAAACATAAAAGATCAATAATAACACAATAATAGTAGGTGAGTTTACCACCACCCTTACATCAATGGAAAGATCATCTCAACACAAAATCAACAAGGAAACAATGGTTTTGAATGACACACTAGACCAGATAAATTAAACAGGTATATTCAGAACATTTCATCCTAAAACAACAGAACACACTTTCTTTTCAAGTGTACATTGAACATTCTCCAGAAAATATCACATATTAGGCCACAAGACAAATTCAAAAAGATTAAATTCCTACCATACATCTTTTCTGACAACAGTGCTATGAAATTAGAAGTCAACCACAAGAAAAAAATCTCGAAAGAAAACAAACACATGGAGGTTAAATAACATGTTACTAAACAATAAAAAGGTCAACAAGGGGGAAAAAAAGAAGAAATTTTAAAAAGCACATGGAAACAAATACAAATGAAAGCACAATAGTTCAAATCCTTTGGGATGTAGAAAAAGCAGTTCTAAGAAGGAAGTTTATAGCAATAAAGGCCTAACTCAAGAAGCAAGAAAAATCTCAAATAAATAGCCTAACCCCACACCTAAAGGAGCTAGAAAAATAACAAACAAAACCTAAAACCAGAAGAAGGAAGAAAATAATAAAAATTAGAGCAGAAAAAAAATGAAAATGAAAATAAAACAATAGAATAGATCAATGAAACCAGGAGCTGATTCTTTGAAAAAAATCAATTAAAGAGATATATCTCTAGCCAGGCTTATCAAGAAAAAAAGAGAAAGGACCCAAATAAATAAAATCACAAAGGAGAGAGGAGAAATAACAACCAACACCACCGAAATACAAACAATTAAAAAATATTATGAAAAACTATATACCAACAAACTGGACAACCAAGAAGAAATGGATAAATTCCTAGAAACATATGACCTATCAAAACTGAAACAAGAAAAATAGAATATTTGAACAGACCAATTACCAGCAAAGAAATTGAATCAGTAATCAAAAAACTCCCAACAAACAAAAGTCTAGGACCATATGACTTCACAGGCAAATTCTACCAAAGATTTAAAGAAGAATTAATACTACTTGTTCTCAAACTACTCCAAAAAACAGAAAGGAAGAAAAACTTCCAGATTCATTCTTTGAAGCCAGCATTACCCTATGCCAAAACCAGATAAGGACACCACTTACAAAGAACTACAGGCCATTATCTCTGATGAATATAGATGCAAAAAAATCCTCAACAAAATACAAGGAAAACAAATCCAACAATACATTAAAAAAATTATTCACCACAATCAAGTGGGATTGATTCCTGTGTTGCAAGAGTGGTTCAATATTTGTAAATCAATCAATGTGATATATCACATCAGCAAGAGAAAGAATAAGAACCGGGGTGCCTAGATAGCTCAATTGGTTAAGCATCTGACTCTTGATTTCAGGTCAGGTCATGATCTCAGGGTGATGAAATCGAGCCCTGTGTTGGGCTCCATGCTCAGCAAGGAGTTTGCTTGAGATTCTCTCTCTCTCTCCTTCTACCCCTCACCTTGCTCGGATGTTCTCTCTCTCAAATAAATAAATCTTTAAAAAACTATAAATAAAAAAATAAGAACCATATGATCATTTCAACAGATGAAGAAAAAGCATTTGACAAAGTATAACATCCATTCATGATAAAAATCCTTAACAAAGGAAGGTTAGAGAGAACATACCTCAAAATAATAAAGCCCACATATGAATAACCCACAGCTAACAGCATCCTCAATGCAGAAAAACTGAGAGCCTTTCCCCTGAAGGTCAGGAACAAGACAAGGATGTCCAGGCTCACCACTTCTATTTAACATAGTACTGGAAGTTCCAGCCACAGCAAGCAGAAAACAAAAAGAAATAAAATGCATCCAAATCAGTAAGGAAGAAGTAAAACTTTCACTGTTTGCAGATGACATGATACTATTTATAGAAATCCCTAAAGACTCCACCAAAAAACTACAAGAACTGATAAATGGGGGCGCCTGGGTGGCTCAGTGGGTTAAAGCCTCTGCCTTCGGCTCAGGTCATGATCCCAGGGTCCTGGGATCGAGCCCCACATCGGGCTCTCTGCTCAGCAGGGAGCCTGCTTCCCCCTCTCTCTCTGCCTGCCTCTCTGCCTACTTGTGATCTCTCTCTGTCAAATAAATAAATAAAATCTTAAAAAAAAAAGAACTGATAAATGAACTCAGTAAAGACAGTAAAGACAGAGGACACAAAAATCAATCTACAGAAATCTGTTGCATTTCTATACACCAGCAGAAAGAGAAATTAAGAAAACAATCCCATTTACAATTGCATCAAAAATAATAAGATATCTAGGGACAAAACTAACCAAAGAGGTGAAACACCTGTATTCTGAAAACTATAAAACGGTGATGGAAGAAATTGAAGATGACATAAAGAAATGGAAAGACATTCTATGCTCATGAATTGGAGGAAGAACTATTGTTAAAATGTCCGTACTACCCAAAACAATTTACACATTTGTACGAGTCCTATCAAAATGCCAACAGCGTTTTTCACAGAACTAGAACAAACAATCCTAAAATTTGTATGGAGCTGCAAAAGATCCCACATAGCCAAAGTAATCTTAAAAAAGAAAAACAAAGCCGGAGACATCACAATTCTGGACTTCAAGTTATATTACCAAGGTGTACTAATCAAAACAATATGGTTCTGGCACCAAAATAGACATACAGATCAATGGAACAGGCTAGAAAATCCAGAAATAAACCAACAATTATATGGTGAGTTAATCTTTGACAAAATAGGAAAGACTATCCAGTGGGAAAAAGACAGTCTCTTCAACAAATGGTATGAGGAAAACTGGACAGCAGCATGACAAAGAATGAAAGTGGACCACTTTCTTACACCAGACACAAAAATAAACTCAAAATGGATTAAGAACCTAAATGTAAGACCTGAAACTATACAAATTCTGGAAGAAAGAACAGGCAGTAGTAATTTCTGACATTGGCTGTAGGAACCTATTTCTAAATGTGTCTCCTGAGGTAGAGAAACAAAAGCAAAAATAAATGATTGGGACTACATCAAAATAAAAAGCTACTGCACAGCAAAAGCAGTCAACAAAACTAAAGGACAACCTACAGAATGGGAGAAGATACTTGTATCCCAGGGTCCTGGGATAGGACTGAGTCAGGCTCCTTGCTCAGCAGGGAGCCTGCTTCTCTCTCTGCCTGCCACTCCCCCTGCTTAGACTCTCTCTCTCTACCTCTCTCTCTCTCTCTGACAAATAAATAAAATCTTTTTCTTTAAAAAAAAAAAAAAAAAGAAAGAAAGAAAGAAAGAAAGGGGACGCCTGGGTGGCTCAGTGGGTTAAGCCGCTGCCTTCGGCTCAGGTCATGATCCCGGGGTCATGGGATTGAGTCCCGCAATGGGCTCTCTGCTCAGTGGGGAGCCTGCTTACTCCTCTCTCTCTGCCTGCCTCTCTGCCTACTTGTGTGTACTCGCTTACTCTCTCTCTCTCTCTAGCAAATAAATAAAATCTTTAAAAAAAAATAAAAAAGAAAGAAAGAAAACTGCAGACCAGCATCCCTTATAAATATATGCAATGTCCTCAACAAAATACCAGAATACCAAAATCCAACACCTCATAAAAAGGATTTTACACCAAGTGGGGTAAGTCCCACTCCCAGGAGTGTAAGGTTGAATCAACACATGAAAATCAATCAATATAATAGATCATATCAATAAAGGAAAAAACACATGATAATCTCAATAGATACAGAGAAAATTTTTGAGAAAATATAAAATGCTTTCATGATAAAAAACTCTCCACAAACTGGGATGCCTGGGTGGCTCAGTGGGTTAAGCCTCTGCTTCAGCTCAGGTCATGATCCCAGGGTTCTGGGATTGAGCCCCATGTCGGGCTCTCTGCTCAGCAGGGGGCCTGCTTCCCCCTCTCTCTCTGCCTGCCTTTCTGCCTACTTGTCATCTCTCTCCCTCTGTCAAATAAATAAATAAAATCTTTAAAAAAAAAAAACTCTCCACAAACTGGGAACAGAAGAAAACTTCCTCAAACTGATAAAGGACATCTATGAATAAGCCACATACTTAGGGGTGAAAGACCAAAAGCTTTCCACCTAAAATCAGGAACAAGACAAGGATATCTGCTCTTGCCACATTGTATTGAAAGTTCTTCCAGGGTAAGTGGACAAGAAAGGAAGAGAAAAAGCATCCAGATTGAAAAGGAAGAAGTAAAACTATCTCTACTCACTGAAGACATAATCTTATAAAAGATTGTAAGAAAACACCCACCTCCACCAAAAAAAAAAGTTGTTAAAGCTAATAAATGAGTTCAGGAAAATTATAAGATACATGATTGATATACAAAAACTAGTTGTGTTTCAAAAACAAAACAAAACAAGAATAGTTGTCTTTCTATACATTAACGATGTATACCCAAAAATTAAATTAAGAAAATAATTCTATTTACAATAGTATCAACAAGAATAAAACATTTAGGAATACATTTAACAAAATAAGTGCAAGGCTTATACATTGAAAACTACAAAACTCAGTTGAAAGAAATTATAGGAGACCTAAATAAATGGAAACATATCCCATTGCCCATGAATTGGATGACTTATTATTATTAACATTATTACTCCCAAAAATGATCTACAGAGTCAACCAAATCCCTGTCAAAATTTCAGGTGTCTCTTTTGAAGAAATGAACAAGTGGTTCATAACATTCTTATGGAAATGCAAGGCATCTCAAATAGCCAAAACAGTGTTGAAAATGTGCAAAGGGGTGCCTGGGTGGCTCAATTGGTTAAGTTTCTGACTCTTGGTTTCAGCTCAGGTCATGATCTCATGGGTTGTGAGATCAAGTCCCATGTGGATTCTACACACAGTGGGGAGTCTGCTTCAAGAGTCTCTCCTTCTGCCCCTCCCCCAACTCGTTCTCTCACTCTCTCAAATAATAAATAAGCCTTTATAGAAAAAGGAGAACAAACTTGGAAGACTCACACTTCCCAATCTTAAAATTTATTACAAAGCTACAGTAACGAAGACTATGTGGTGTTGGCATAAGGATAAATGTACAGATCAATGAAATAGAATAGGGAGTCCAGAAATAAAGTCATATATCTATGATTGATTGATTTTCAGCAAGGGTGCCAAGTCATTCAATGGGAAAAAAATAGTCTTTTCAACAAAAGGTGTTGGAACAACTGGGTATCCACATGCCAAAAAAAAAAAAAAAATGTATTTGGGCCTCTAATTCATACCATACCAAAAAATTAACCCTCAATGAACTAAATATCTAAATTTTATTTTTTTAGATTTTATTTATTTATTTGAGAGAGAGAGATAGCGAGAGAGGGAACACAAGCAGGGTGAATGGGAGAGGGATAAGCAGGCTCCCCAGAGAGCAGGGAGCCTGAGGCAGGACCCCAGGATCATGACCTGAGCTGAAGGCAGACCAACTGAGTCACACAGGCACCCCTAAAGATCTGAATTTTAAAACCAAATCTATAAAACTCTTAGAAGGAAATATGGGCATAAATCTTCAGGTTTTGGATTAGGTAATTTTTTTTAAACATGGCATCCAAAGCACAAACAACAAAAGAAAAATTAGGTAAAGTGGACCTCATCAAAATTAGAAACTTCTGTAGGTCAAAGAACAGAAAAAGAAAGTGAAAAGACAACCCACAGAATCGGAAAAAATATTTGTATATCATATATCTGATTTAAGAAAAACCTATATAGACTATATAAACAACACTCACAACTCAACAATAAAAAGACTAAAAACCTAATTAAAAACAGGCAAAGGGGGGGGCGCCTGGGTGGCTCAGTGTGTTAAAGCCTCTGCCTTTGGCTCAGGTCATGATCCCAGGGTCTTGGGATCGAGCCCCTCATCGGGCTCTCTGCTCCACAGGGAGCCTGCTTCCCCCCCCCCCTCTCTGCCTGCCTCTCTGCCTACTTGTGATCTCTGTCTGGGAAATAAGTAAATAAAATCTTTTTTAAAAAATAGGCAACTGAAGATCTATAAAGAACCTATAAATATATGAAAAGATGCTCAACATCATTAATTAGTAAGAAAATGCCAGTCAAGAACACACCAAGATACCATTTCATATTTGCCATAATGGCTACGGTTAAAGAAAAAGAAATCAGAAAATAACAAGTGGTAACAAGGATGTAAAGAAATTGGCATTCGTAGTAGAATATAGTATGGTATAACTGCTTTGGAAAAAAATGTGACAGTTCCCCAAAAAGTTAAACATAAAGTTGCTACAGAAGCTAGCAATTCTATTTCTATATATATGTACACTTAAGCAAGTAGAAAACATGTGTTCACAGAAAACTTATACACAAACGATCATAATAGCGTAGTTCAAAACAGCCAAATGTACCAAAAACTCACATACTCATCAACTTATGAATGAATCAACAAAATGCAATCTATCCATAAAATGGGATTCTACTCAGCCATAAAAATAATGAAGTACTGATACATGTTACTACATGTGTGAACCTTGAAAGCATCATCCTGGGGCATCTAGGTGGCTCAGTCAGTTAAGGGTCCAGCTTGATTTCAGCTCAGGTCATGATCTCAGGGTCATGAGATATAGCCTTGCATTGGGCTCTGCACTCAGTGGGGAATCTGCTTGATCTTCTCTCTCTCCCTCTCCCCTACCCCTCCCCCCACTCCACGCATGCACATTCTTTCTCTCGCTCTCTCAAATAAATGAATGAATCTTTAAAAAAAAAAAAAAAAAGAAAGCATTGTGCTAAGTGAAAGAAGTCAAACATGTAAGGCACATATGAAATGTTCTGAATAGCAAATCCATAGAAACAGAAAACAGATTAGGAAAGAGAGGCACAGTTTATTTACTTATGGTCTCAGGGCTACAAAAGCAGCAAAATCAAGATCTGAAATCACATCTTTCTGATTGAGTGGCTCCTAACAACTCTTCTGTCTTCATACATTCATCATTCACCCAACAAGTATTGATGATATACCTAAAACATGCTAAACACCAAATCATGAATCAGACACAACGAACCACACCTTCCAGGAGGTCACAGTAGAATATGGAAGACAGATGTGAAAACAAAAAGTTTAAGTGTCCACTTGAGACTGAAATGAGGACAATTATAGCATTATCTCAGAGAAGAGAAGGTTGTGTTAGTTTTGAGTCTTCTGAGGCCAAGGATTAAGGGAGCAAGGATTATATTAAAGGAAATGCCTATGTGAGAGAAAACGGGAAGGAAGCCAGATAAACACTGGGAGAGTCATCAGACCATGGTGCAAGTCTGACATGAATGAAAGAAAGAGGGAGAAAAGATTGGGTGGTGGCACCCTAGCTGTGGTTGGGGATTCCTTAAACCAAAGTCACAATCACAGAGGAGCCACATCTCCCAGGAACAAGTCAGCCTTAGTCATCCTCCTGCCTTCAATCATTCACCAGGAGCACCCCAGGAAAAACAAGGCCTCAAAGCAAACCTGGAGATGGACTTCACAGCAGGGCATCTGGGACTCTTGGTCAACTATGCTCCGTGTAGTTGGAGATCCTCAAGTTGCTGTCCTTATTGTCACCACAAGGGTTAAGTTTCGGGGAAAGCTTTTTCTGGCATTGGTAATTTATAACTTAGGTTCTAAGATTATACCTCATTTATGGGTAGAAACAGGACAAGGAAGAAAAGCAAGCACTGTGTAGAAAAAGAGACTGGACTGGTTCTTGCAAAGACTTATGCTAACTATGGGACTTAGCCCTTGGACATTCAACAGAGTTTTTCTTGTTCTAGTTATGTCCCCAGTGCCTTAGGCTTATAATCTAGTATTTACTAAATATGCTACAAAACAAAATATAACTAGATTATCATTGAATGTCGCCTTGCTCACTGTAATTTAGCTCATCATTTAACACATGGAAAACTTCATGAATTAATATTCGGTCATTCCAGGCAGAGTACTCCTAAAGATTTGTGAGTTCATTTACATGTTTATCTGCTCTTTTCTCCATGAGAGTAGGACTGTTCTTCCGCATGATGATTAGAATGAATTGGATATTTTGAACTCATCCATCAGATTTGGAAATGATATCTTAATTGGCAAAGGTGTTTAACAGTTAATTGAACATTTCTACTGTGAACTTCCATTTTTCTTAAGTACAGAAATAGCACAGCAGGGCCATGGACAAGTAAAGAATGTCACATGAACACCTTTCTGTATCTGTCTTGGTCTCTGTGATAATCCTGTTTTCCTCGCAAACTCCTATGCACATAGTAGGGCACTCAATGAACATTTCATGATTTCATTTTCTATGAATTTGTAAACATTTAAGCACATGGGAACAAGTGTGTCTTTGTTATATGTGGCTACTGAGAAATTTAAAGTGATTTTATAATAAGCTTTGAAAATCTGAATGTTACCAATTCATGCAGGTAGAGTATTTGGTGTTCGGGTCCTATCCAAATATATCATCAGACACCTCTACTACATCTTCCATCCCCTTCTCTTCTTCCAAACCCTCTTCTTATAGCTGCCTAGAAGTTATAATAATATATGGAATCCAGTCTTAAAGCCTAAAGCACAGTTCTTTTCTTTAACCAAGAATAGAGAAAGTCATCTTTTATTGTGTAACTCTTTCAACCATGAAAAATAATTCTCTATATTCTTACACAGAAAGTGTGGCCATCATTCATCTTTAATCTTTCCAGAATTGGTGCCAACCAAGAGGCATTATATTTGTTCCAATTTACAAATAAGTGTTAATGAAACTACTTGTTGAGAGCTGCTTATATGCATATTAATTTAGTGCCCATAACCAAATTATAATTGCACCATCACTTGAAAAAAAAACTGTTATTCAAAGCATACAACACACTGGCCATTTGTCTTTCTTCAACACTTCCATTCTGGCAGCGTATCCTTCTCTTCGCATTTATTTATTTTTTTGATTGGCCTTTGCTTCTTATTTCCAGATATTATTTACCTGGAGAAGTCTCAATGCAACAGGAAATAGGTACTTGTTAGTCTGGGTGCACCAAGAAGGATAAGATACCAAGAGGGATTTATTGGAGAAAATACACATGAGGGGAGATACACCATGTGTATCTAACACTGTGAAGGAGAGAAGGAAGGAAGGAAGGATGGGTAGGAAAAGTCTTACACTGCAGTACAGTTTTAAGAAAATTTCAAAAAGACCACTGGAAAGTTCTTGAGCCAAAATCACCCTTTAGAGGAGTTCTGTATCTCCCAAAAGTGGGTCTGCTTGATGTACCCAGTCACTGGCTGGGAGCAGCACATGGGAAAATTGGTCTCCTGCAAATGCAGTGGAAGATTACAGAGCTCGGCAACTGAGATCATCATTCAACCAGGCTCCTTGAAGTCAGAGATGTGAGAGGTGCGTTTCATGGCCACCACATTTCTCATAAAAAAAATAAATAAATAAAAGTTCTGCCTCTTATTTCACACTCCTCACTAAAAAGCACACAAATAGGAAGCAAAGTCTCATTTAGGGCAGAGGTGACTTTCTCCAGGGCAGAAACTCACTGATTCATTCAGCTCATACTTTAGGGATGCAATTAAACCCACAGTTTACACAGAGTTGCATTCAAATCCCACCTCCCCCAGTTGGTGGTTGCATGAATTTAAGCAACTCACTTAAAACTGAAGAAGTCTTAAAAACACACCAAAAAAACTGAAATCTCAACTGTTTCATCTGCTACATGGAGATAATGATGACCTCATTTACCAAACTGGGACTCTTGGGAAAATGAATTAAGCTCCCAGGTCCCATGAGGGAAGGTATGGCTTGGCTTAAAAAATTTTCCTTTTTAAGAAAGGGAGAGAAAGATCATGGGGGCGTGCATGAATGGGAGGGGGGTAGGGAATCAGAGGGAGAGAAGGAATCCCAAGCAGACAGCATTGAGCACAGAGCCTGACACAGGGCTCTATCCCATGACCCTGAGATCATGAACTGAACTGAAATCAAGAGTTGGACTCTCAACTGACTGAGCCATCCAGACACCCTTTGGTTCCTAGTTTCTTAGCACAACGCTCCTTCCTCTTCCACAGTCACTTGATGCAAAGTCTAAAGAGAGGAGTCTCTATTTGTCATCTCTTTGCCCAAGAAGTCTGGATTTTTCCCCCTTGACCTCAGCTATTATTTATTTTTAAACAGTACCTTCCCTGCTAGGATCAGTAACCCCGGCCTCAGATTCAGAGAACCATGCCTCCCCTTAATCTAAACATGTAGCTCCCATGGAAATCACCATAGTCTAACATGACCCCATGTGGTTGTACACTTAAGCCAAGCTGGATCAATCAGAATCCTTCCTGAAAACTTTTAAAACCAGAACTGGGGAGCAAATCAGTCAAAATTATAAGATATAATTGTCTAGCACACTCTCCACAGCCATGGTTTCTGTCAGGAGAAGAAAGTCAGTGTGCACAACCTGAGAGGATGAGTCTGGCCATATACTGCTCTAGATTAATGACAGAGAATCTCATTTGTACTCAATTTTCTGGATCAAGTTATTCCTATGGATGTGTAGTTCAAACTGTTCCATGGATTCTGATATCCATTTTTACCTAACGGACTTTGAAGTAGTTTGCTCTCACAATTAAGTGTTCTAACAAAAATAAGTAAGATCCAATCGCTGGCTCCCTTGACTGGCTCACATTCTTTCCCAAGTAAGAAACTACCAGCCAGTGAACTTCCCTCAAAACAAACAAGTGTACACCTGAAACTATATAACATTCAATGTCAACTACACTTTAATAATAATTATTTTTTAAAAAGAAACAAGTATGGACTTGGTTCTCCTGTCATGGCCTTTTCCTTCCTCCAAATCTTACAGAGTCGATTAATTAAAAGCATAGACTTTGGAATCTTACAGACTTGGATTTGAGTCCCAGTTCTTCTATTTATTGGCTATATGATCCTAGGCAAGTTAATTAAACCATCAGAGCCCCAATAACCTCATCTCTAAAGCGGAAATAGCAGTTACCTCCAAGTGTTGTTGTGACTGTTCCTTGAATCAGTGCACACAGAGAACTTCCCATAGTGCCTAAAACAAACCAAGCCTTCATGGGCAAATGAAAAGAAGTAGTTGTACTTCCATGTGCTTGGGAAGAAATAAAACAACAGCTCGTCACCTTTAAGCACAGTGGAAAGTTTCAGAGTTGGCTTCTAACTTTCCCACAGGAGGCCTCCAATGGGAAGATAAAGGCAAATCAAGGATGCGGTCTACGAGGCTTTCAACCTTTCCCTCCATAATCAAAGTAATCTAGGTACAACTGGATGACCAGAGAGAAAGACTCACTTTGTCCACTAATGACCTGCCAGCTTTCCCCCACCTTGGTCTCCTGAGGTCAGCTGAGCTATTTAGACCCGTATTGATAAAATGAACATAAACTAACAGACACAGTCAATGAGGAAAATTTCTTTCAGAAGATTATTAGCCAATAACTGAAGAAGGGATGATAGAAATTTAAAAAAAAAAAAACACACATCATTTTCCTGGCCATAATGAAACAATAAATTCAAGCCAAAACTGTCAGTGGATTCATAAACCACTGGGTAAAAAGCTGATGGAAAACAGGATATTCCCATGATGCCAAAGTATCACTCCAATGATTGTGTTAATCACCAGGAAGAAAATATTACAAAGGAAGAATTAGTCTGTTACCACCTAAACCCACTGTTCAATCTTGTTATCTCTGATAGCGGGACTTATGTGCCATTTACCGTGTGCCCCTTGATGTGTACACATCACCTCTGAATGATTCATGAAGAAAAATATTGAACCAGAACCAGATCAAGCTCTTAGTTCTAATATGCAGTTTCTATGAACTACAGAGGATAAAATAACAAGTTAGGGGTACCTGGGTGGTTCAGTCTGTTGGGCAACCAACTCTGGATTTCAGCTCAGTTGATCTTAGGGTTGTGGGATAGAGCCCCACATTGGGTTCCACACTTGGTGGGAAGTCTGCTTGTGATTCTCTCCCTCTCCCTCTACCCCTGCCCCTGCTTGTGCTCCCTCTCTCTCAAATAAATAAGTATAATCTTAAAAAAAAATAGCTACTTGGGGTTCCTGGGTGGCTTAGTCATTAAGCATCTGCCTTGGACTCAGGCCATGATCCCAGGGTCCTGGGATTGACCCCAGCATCAGGCTCCCTATTCAGTGGGGAGTCAGCTTCTACCTCACTCTGCCTCTTCCCCAGCTTGTGCTCCTGCTCTCTCTCACTTGCTCTCTCTCTTAACAAACATACAAATAAATAAATAAATCTTTTTAAAAAAAATAACAAGTTAACACCATGAGGAAAACATGAGAAAAACTCAGAGAGTGGGGGCATTCCACAGGACAGTTGGCCCGGTATCTGAAAGAAGTCAATGTCATGGTCTTTTGTGCTCTGTTCACTAAATGCAGATGTGAGGTGGCAGGTTCCCCACACACATGCTATAAGCAACTCTCCAAACACCAACTGGGCGTGCTACAATTAAACTCGATTCTGACACTGTCTATCCAGAAATAGGATCAGATACCACAGGTTAAGGATTCAGTCCTACAAGACCATCCCTCCCCACACAGTTGTTCCCAGTACTTGACCAACTGGCTATAAATCAAAGGCCATGCCTCCCACCTTGGGTTATTACTTTCCCAGAGCAGCTCTTAGAATTCAGAGAAACATTTTACTTACTAGATCACTAGGTATTATGAAAAGATATAACTCAGAACAGACAGATGGAAGAAATGCATAGAGCCATGCTCGCTCCAGGCATGCCACTCTCCCCCAGATATCCAACATTGTGGAAGCTCTCCAAACCCAGTCCTTTTTGAGTTTTTATGGAGGCTTCACTACATAGCCAAGATTGATTAAATCATTGGCCATTGGTGACTGATCCAACCTTCAGGCCCTTTCCCCTCCCTGGAGGTGTTGGGGGGTGGGACTGAACATTCCAACCCTCTAATCACATGATTGGTTCCCATGACAACCAGTCTGCCATCTTTAGGTGCACTCCAAACCTCACCTTATTAACATAACAAAAGACACTTTTTTTTAAAACTCTTGCTTTGGAAATCCCAAGGGTTTTTAAGAGCTCTGTGCCAGGAACAGGGCCAAAGACTGACTATATATTCCTTATTATAAATCACAATATCACACATGGGGGGTAAAAGGTGGAGAGATAGCAGGACTGTTCTAGATTAGAAGAGACTTAAAAGCTATAACCACCAAATTAACCTTGATTGGAATCTGGTTTGAATAAACCAGCTATAAAAACTCATTTTGGGTTCAATCAAGGAAATTTAAATGCAGCCTAGATGTTAAAGGATATTAGGGAATTATTGTTAATTTTGTTAGATGTGATAACAGTACTATGGTTATATAGGGTAAATGTCCTTTTTGTTAGTGATGCGTGTAAAAATAGGTAGGGGTGAGATATAATGTATGTAATTTATTTTGAATATTTCAAAAATAAACTAAGCAAGTATAGTGAAATTGTTACAACTGTTAAATCTAGATGATGGTATATGAGTGTTCATTCAGCTATTTACTCTACTGCTCTATATGTTTAGAATTGTTCAAAATAAAAATGTTTTAAAATAAAGACTATTTTCATGTATACAAAAGCTGAAGGAATTCATTACCAGCAGAAGTGGAATACAGGAAATGTTAAAGGAAGTCTTTTAGGCAGAAAGAAAATGTTACCAGATGGAAATCTGGATATACACAAAGGAATGAAGGATACTTAAAATGGAAAATATATGAGTAAATATAGAATTTTTAACTTCCTTTTAAAATCACTTTAAAAGATAACTGAGTCTTTTCCACTTGGACCTGGACTAGAGATTATACATGGCCTATGGCAGATTGAAAAATTAAAATTTGTCAAAAATTATAAACGGGCAAATAGGGGCGCCTGGGTGGCTCAGTGGGTTGGGCCTCTGCCTTCAGCTCAGGTCATGATCAAGGCCCGCATTGGGCTCTCTGCTTAGCAGGGAGCCTGCTTCCCCCTCTCTCTCTCTGCCTGACTCTCTGCCTACTTGTGATTTCTCTCTCTCTGTCAAATAAATAAATAAAATCTTTTAAAAAATTTTTTAAAAATGGGCAAATAACCAGTAAAAATATGTATTCTCACTTCTCTTAGAAATTTGGAAGCTCTGGCAAGTCTGGTCCTTACATTTCCTCACCACAGCAATTGTCTTGAGTTGAATGATGGCTGGCCTTGATCTCCTTTTGTAAAGGGGAAAAGTGATATTTATTTTCTCAGACAAAGAGAACAACAATTTTATAGTTAAGGAAAAAAGAGCAGAGGAAGGCACCAGAAATTGTTCCATCTACAAGTTCATGGCTAGTCCGCTAGGACACCAGGCTAGAAAAGCAAAATGGCTTCTGACCACACAAGCCCTTCAGGGAAAATGAAAGTCTCTTGTTCTGTTTTGTTTTTTTCTGGGAGTTGTTTGCCTGCACTGGATATTTAGTATGTCTTGTTGGGGTTTGCAAGAGATAGTGCTTTAATTTGTTTTTTTTTTTTTAATAAATATCTCATGGGTTGGGATAGGTGATACAGTTTCACTAGCCAAAATTTGCTGTTTTTGAGAAAGTGGGTATTAGCACTTTCAAAAGAGCATGGGATTTTTTCTCAGAGCTTTTTAATAAATCTTATTTTTTTTTATTGTGTTATGTTAGTCACCATAAAATACATCATTCATTTTTGATGCAGTGTCTCAAGGTTCATTGTTCACATACAACACCCAGTACTCCATGCAATACATGCCCTCCTTAATACCCATCACCAGGCCAACCCATCCCCTCCCCCCCTGTAAAACCTTCAGTTTGTTTGTCAGAGTCCTCAGTCTCTCATGGTTTGGATTTTTCTTAAAGCCATTTTGGAAGACCTCATAGAGGTAAAAAGAATATATGAGACCAACAATTATTTTTTTCCTCCTTTTTCTCAAATTTGGAAATTTGTTCCTCCGTGAGATGGCTGTAAAAATTGTGGAACTCTTTAATGCCAACGTTAAGGAAAAGAATGATGCTTTTATTGCATTAGAGAATGAACACCCAAAAAACCTGGTTTCTGGTCCCATTCTCTACACATGTGAGTGGTGTGAGGAAAGCATCACAGGGATACCTGGCAACTCAAGTCTTATGCTTTGTCCCTCTCTGCACTGCTTGCAATCTTATCCTGAACAAGCATAGAGTCACAGAGTTAAAAGTGTTTCCCAAACTCAGTGGTCTGTACTTGCATATGCGAAATGGAGAAAAAGAATTTCCTACACAAAATCAAGATAAATGTTTAAATGAAGGGAAACTACCCACGGCTAACATCATACTTAATGGTAAAGGATTAAATTCCTTCCCCTGGGGATCAAAATATAAGACAAGGTGGTCTGCTCTCACCAGTTCTATTAAATGTTCTTCTAAAATTGTAGAGGAGGCGAAAAGGATATAAAAGGCATCCAAACTGGAAAGGGAGAGTTGAAATTATCTCTATTGGCAGATACCATGATCTTTCATAGACAAAGCCATGAAGAATTCACCAAAAAGCTACTAGAGCTAATAATAAATGAGTTTAGAAATCTTGTAAGATACAGATCAATATACAAACATCAAATGACTTTCCATATACTTGCAATGAAGAATCTAAAAATAAAATTAAGAAAACAATTCCATTTATAACAGCATCAAAAACAAAAAATAGTTAGAAGTACAGTTAACAAAAGAGGTACAAAACCTGTCCACTACAAATCACTGAATGAAATCAAAGGAGACCTAAATAAATAAAAAGATATCCCATGTTCATCGATTGGAAAATTTAGTATTGTTAAGCTGTCAGTACTCCTCCACACTGATCTGCAGATTTAACAGAATCTCCAACAAAAATCCAACTGGATTTTTTTTTGCAAAAACTCTAAATCTGATCCTAAAATTCATATGGAAATAAAAAGGGATTTAGAATAGCCACAATAATCTTTTAAAAAGAACAAATTGGAAGAACTCAACACTTTACAATTTCAGAAAACTAGAGGAGTTAACACTGTATAGTACTAGCATAGGATAAGCATATGGATAAACACAGCTGAGTCCAGAAATAAGCCCTTATATCCATGGTCAATTGATTTTTGACAATGGTGGCAAGACAATTCAAAGGAAAAAGAATTGCTTTTCAACAAATATTGCTGTGACAACCAGAAACCCACATGCAAAAGAATGAAGTTGAAACCCCACCTAACACCATATACAAAAATTACTCAAAATGGATGAAAGATCGGGGCACCTGTGTGGCTCAGTTGGTTGGGCATCTGACTTCAGTTCAGGTCATGATCTCAGGGTCCGGGGCTTGAGCCCCTGCATCTGGCTCTCTGCTCAGTGAGGAACCTGTTTATCCCTCTCCCTCTGTGCCTCTGCTCCTCCCCCCCACCCCCTACCCCTGCTCATGCGTGTGCTCTCTCTCTCTCTTCCCCACCCATGTAAACAAATAATCTTTAAAAAATGGATAAAAGATCTCAATGGAAGAGCTAAAACTGCAAAATTCTTCAAAGAAAGCATAGATATAAATCTTCATGACCTTGAATTAGACAATGATCCCTTACATTGGACATCAATATTACTAGTGAGAAAAGAAAAAAATAAAGTATAAAGTATACCTTCTCAACTTCAAACATCATACTTAATTACTTTTGTCAATTGTTAATTTATTAATAAAATAAAAATATTTTGATATAATATTTATTAAAATATTATAACTCAGTAATAAAAAGACAAAAATTTTTTTATAATAGACAAAGAATCTGAATAAACATTTCTCCAGAGAAGATATATAAATGCACAAGAGGCATATGAAAAGACACTCAACATCATTAACCATCAGGGAAATGGAAATTGAAACCACAATGAGATGCCACTTCACACTCACTAGAATGGCTATAATCAAAAAGACAACAGTTACAAGTGTTATAGAGGATGTGGAAAAATGCAAATACTCATACGCTGGTAGTGGCCATGTAAAATGGTTCAGCAACTTTGAAAAGCAGTCTAGTAGTTCTTATAAGGGTTAAACATAGAGGTACCATATGACCCAGCAATTCTATTCCTAGGTATCTACCCAAAAGAATTCAAACATATGTTCACACAAAAACTTGTATACAAATATTCATGGTAGCATTAGTCATAATAGCAAAACCTCTAAGGGCACTGTACTTGTGCAGAAAAAAATGTCCTTTTTGTTAGAAAAGCACATAGAAATTATGTACAGGTGAAACATCATTAGGTCTGTAATTTATTTTAAAATATTTCCAAAACAGAAGAAGCGAATATAGCAAAAGTTTTACCCAAGTGTCCAACAACAGGCCAAAATTTATGCACAGGGGTGCCTGGTGGCTCAGTCAGTTCATGTCTGACTCTTGGTTTCTGCTCAGAGTCTTGATCTCGGTGTCCGGGAATCGGAGCCCCAAGGTGGGCTCTGTGCTCAGTGGGGAGTCTGCTTAGGATTCTCTCTCTCCCTTTCTTGCTACCCCTCCCCCGATCCCTGCCTACCCCCGGCCCTACTTGCAGGCTCTCTTTCTCTCTCTCTCTCTCTCAAATGAATGAATAAATCTTTGAAAAAAATTTACTCACACACGTATCCTAGTTATTAAATCTAGGAGAAGACAAAATAAAAAGAGCAATAAGCAAATAAACCAGTAAACTTTAAACACAAATCACTATCATGTGATCAGGAAGTATAATGCCTCTGTTAACAAATATTTCTTGGAATAGAGTTATAATACAAGAGGAAAGTACAGTACTAATCCAGAGCTCATTTTCCAGATTAATT
Organism: Mustela lutreola; assembly: GCF_030435805.1. Taxonomy (NCBI): domain Eukaryota; kingdom Metazoa; phylum Chordata; class Mammalia; order Carnivora; family Mustelidae; genus Mustela; species Mustela lutreola. The sequence goes on along the minus strand of NC_081308.1, from coordinate 120,671,353 downwards.
CAATACCAGTGAGAGGGAACAAGGGATAAAGTAAAAGTATAATAAATTTCTCATCTGTCATGGTGAAGTGGGAAGGAGAGACAAAATTACTATTTAACTTTTTAAACTGATAGAGAAATATAGGTTCAAGTATATTGTTAATCATTAAAATGAAAGTGATAGAACAGAAATTTGAAGTAGAACTTCCAACTACCCTAAAAAATAAAAAACTGGAGGGTTGCCTGGGTGACTCAGTGAGTTAAAGCCTCTGTCTTCGGCTCAGGTCATGGTCTCAAGTCCCGCATAGGGCTCTCTGCCCAGCAGGGAGCCTGCTTCCCCCTCTCTCTCTGCCTACTGTGATCTCCCTCTCTGTGTGTCAAATAAACAAATAAAATCTTTTTTAAAAAAAAGAATTAAAAGCTGGACAATATGAAACTTGTTTGTTCTAGTGAAGTTGAGAAAATAAAATGAGGGAAATGACAGGAAATCATACTCCACAAGAAATATTTTTTAAAAGATAGAAGGAATAAGGAACAAACTATTACAACAAATGCAAATGTGCTGATTTTCCTTATTGAAACAAAAACTCTCAGACTAAGTAAAATAATTTTTAAAATCTAGCTACCAACTATTTGTCAGAGGAATACCTAAAATAATTTGAAAAGAGGAGCACCTGGGTGGCTCATGGGTTAGGCATCTGTCTCTCTGCCTATTTGTGATCTCTCTCTGTCAAATAAATAAATAAAATCTTTAAAAAAAAAAGGGAGAACACATGATACAACTGTCCTCAAGAAAATAAACTATCAGAATTCATAAAGGGTTCAGGGGCACCTGGGTGGCTCAGTGGGTTGGGCCTCTGCCTTCGGCTCAGGTCATGATCCCAGGGTCCTGGGATCGAGCCCCACATCGGGCTTTCTGCTCAGTGGGGAGCCTGCTTCCCCCCACTTTCTCTCTGCCTGCCTCTGCCTACTTGTGATCTCTGTCTGTCAGATAAATAAATATAATCTTTGAAAAAGAATAAAATAAATAAAGGGTTCAGTAAAGTGGCCCATCATAAGCTATGCATAAAAACAGTGCACATTAGTTATGCCAATAAGCTGCTGGCAGCTATAATGAAAAGAAAAAATCTCATTCAAAATATCAATAAAAATTACTCTCATTCTCAATAACAATAAAAATTATGAAATAGCCAGGAGCAAAAAAGAGATAACAAGAAAAGTATAAGAACCATACTAAGAAAATGATAAAATTTTTTAAAAGTACATGAAAATAAGACCTAAACCTTGCATAGGGGACTCAATTTGGTAAAGATGTTTGTCTCCAGAAATCATTCATATGCTTAATGTAATTTCACTCAGAACTCTATTTTTTTCCAAATTATACACAAAATAAATTACAGATTTACCACAATCTTAAATAATAATAGCTATAACTTATTGTGGACTTACCATGTGCCAGGCATTTGGGCTAGGTAGGATCTTTACAATCATTAACTTTAATACTTGGGATGATTCTATTTTTAAACTCTTTTTAAAGATGGAGAAATCATGGGGCACCTGGGTGGCTCAGTGGGTTAAGCCTCTGCCTTCGGCTCAGGTCATGATCCCAGGGTCCTGGGATAGAGCCCCACATCGGGCTCTCTGCTCAGCAGGGAGCCTGCTTCCTCCTGCCTCTCTGCTACTTGTGATCTCTGTCTGTTAAGTAAATAAATAAAATCTTTTAAAAAAAAAAAGATGGAAAAATCAAGGAACAAAGAGGAAAAATGATCTAAATTTACACAGCCAGAAATTAATAGAGCAATGACTCAAACACAGATTTTCCTACTTCAATACCCCTGCTATTTTTTTTTATTTTTGACAAACGTTGCATATATTTAAGGTGTGCGATATGATGTTTGGATACATGTATTCGGTGTGGGTGTGAAATGATGACCACAATCAAACTAACATATCCCTCACCTCCCATAGTTACCTCTCTGTGTGTGTGGCGCACGTGTTTGCATGTGGGGTGCACGTGTTTGCGTGTATGATGAGAAAAGGAGATCTACCATTATCACGGTGAGCCTTGCCTATTCAAGTGTGTAAAAACTTAAAACCCCTCAAGTATTAGAAGAAAGGAGAGGTCTTTTTGTATTTCTTTTTTAATCATGGATTGGAAGGTCTTTCTTTGCTTGACATCAAGGCCAGGAAATAACAAGGAAAAACCCAACAGCTCTGCTTACATAAAAATTTAAAACTTTTGTATAGAAAATAAAAAGACACCAGAAACAAAGGTGGAAAAAATGACAAATGGGAGTAAATATTTGCAGTGTTTATGACAGTTACTATCCATACAATACAAAAAGCTTCTACATATTAATTTTAAAATAACAACAAAAAATAAACAGGGAGTTCACAGAAGACACCGACAAAATATCAAGAAACAAAAAGATACCCAATTTTATCAGAACCAATTCAATTCAATTTTATGGAACCCTTAAAAAGGAAGAGGATTTATCTGTGCTCACATAAAAAATGTTCAGGAGATGTCATTGGTGGAAAAATAAAGTTACAGGGTACTATAAAGAGCCTAATCCCAGTCAATAACAAATTTTAAATATATGCATGTTGTGATTAGAGTTTGAAGGGTATACACTACATAATAGTGGGAATTTAGGGGAATAGGATTATAAAGCAGGGGAAGGTGTAGAGTCTCATTTTCTGTTGCATGCGATTTTGCAGGGTTTTTTTTTCCCGCAACGTATGTATGCTTTGATAATGTATATGTATCAATTTTATAATAATGTTGATTAAAAGTAATATACATTGGACAATCTACACATGGAACAAATTGTATATTACAGATTGCATATTAGATATCAAAAATATATCTATGAAACAAGCCAGAAAATGTGAAAAAATACAAGGTAAAATAATGACATTTATATTTGTACCGGGGAGGGAAGTGCAGAAGAAATACACTTAGCTGTGAATGGTTATCTCTGAGGTTCAGGGTTGCAGAGACCTTTAACTTTTATTTAATATGGTCCATCTCTGTATCGTTCAACAAGTGGAGGAAAACTGCAGCCGTCAGTCACACAAACTAGTGAGAATTTCACTGGCCCAGGGATGAGAAAAACAAGGTTCTGATGCTAACTGTCCCTCTTCCCCTCTGAGTTTCCAGTTTTCCCATCTGTAAGATTGGTTAACCCTCTCCAGTGCCTAAAGGTCTCCCAGTAAGTATGGCTCTATATAATTCAAATTTTATTCATTAAAAAAACAACCCTATCAGCATTTGAAAATTGCCTAAAAGTGATTACATCTCATGAGCGAAGAAAATTTAAACCTCGAAGAGTTCACAAGTGCCATCCTCGGTGCCTGCTATACACCCATTAAGATTGTTTCCCCAGGCAATTATCTATATCCTGATGGTTGGAAACAGCCAGCTAGTAGGGACTGGGGTTTTTGCACAATAGGAATGACCTCTGCTGGTTTCATGATCTAAAAAAGCACAGGTCAAATTAGAAAGTTTTGTTTTGTTGTTTTGTTTGTTTTGTACTTTTGTAAACACACATAAGTTAGACATTCAATTCCTCCTTTGACATGGTTCTCTGGTTTTACCAGTTCACAAACCCCACACGCCCCGCCTCCACCCCATTCCACCCCTCTGCCCCATTCACTCTCAGAGAGATTGTAACGTTACTGAAAGAACACCAAAATACAATTCTGCTCGCCATTAATCCTTGTCTTCTCCAGCCCTCCACAGCACAATTGCCTCTCTATTTCATTCATTGCTCCCCATCTACAACCTGCACATATTTGCAGTCAATCGGAGAAGTAATTACTTCTGTACAGGAACGCCACAAACCAACTCTTACTTCCACTAGACACAAATATCAATTAAGCATAAAATTCAATTTTGGATTGAACTGCTGCTGAACCTCCCACCAAAAAAAAAAAAAAAAGAGAGAGAGAGAGAGAGAGAGAGAGAGAAAAGATTCAGTACTATTCTTTAGCAGGATTTCAGGCCTCATTTTTTAAAAGGTGGGGTGTGGTGGGGGAGCAGAAATCCCTTCAAACAGTTTAAAATGTCCTGTTTTTCATTCTTGGAGCAAATTTCTTGGTACAAAACTTAGGTGAAAAGCTGCAAAAATAGATCTCAGGAATACAGAAAATGATGTTCCACATTTTTCAGTAGCCCAAAAGATGTTTTCTGTAAATCAGATAAAAACTGCCATCTGAAGAGTATCACTTGGATAATAATGGTAGAAACATATTCAAGGTAAATGAGGGTTGGTAAGGATTAATGCTGCAAAAATACGAAACTTTGTTCTTGTGATTGACTTGTCTGAGGCATGTAACCATTTGAAATACATATGCTAAGAGAAATCAAATATTGCAAAAAACAGTGAAGCTCAGATTTCATTATATAATCTAGTAATTGTTTTTCAAATACTTAAAATTTAACAAAATCTACTATCCTGGCAAACACAGGAGAATCCTCCTGAACTAAAATTGCATGAAGATATTTTGTCTTGGGAAATAGTCCTCCCATTACTATTCCAAGTTCTGTTATTCTCTTAATGACCTGTTTTTCATTTGAAGTTGTGTGTGTATGTGTGTGTGTGTGTACATGTATACAATACATCCTACACAGAGACAAATGCCCACATACCTGATACAGACACGGAGGGGGGTGGTTGCTGGTCCTTGACCAGCCTGTCTTCCTTCTCTTATTAATACAACTCCTAATCACACACCAGAGCCTATAATCTTGAACTTTGGAAAAACAAAATACATTCATCGAGGTTTGAAAAGTAACTCCCAAGAAATGCATTCCTAAATCCTTTAAAATAAACAAATTAAGCGTCCAAGAATAGGAATTCAAGGAGATTTAAATTTGAATTAGCTTAACTACTTTTGACAAGTTTACACATGAAAGACACCAAGATTGTATGTACTACTTGCTGCTTTAAGAAGTTTCATTCTGTCTTTCTATATAAAAAGTTTCGGCCAAAGTTAAATCAATCTCCTCTACTGATTTTCAACATTAGACAAATACCCAGCCCTTTTTTTTCTTTCTCTCTCTCTCTCTCTCTTTTTTTTTTTTTTTTTTTTTTTGAACCCTGCTTTCAGCTTGACTTTTTCCCCAATTGAAATTCAGGCTCTCAATGGTTGGTTTTTCTTGGTTCTAAATGTTGATAAAAAAGGGTTTTCTCCACTCCCTCAATTTGATGTGACAGGCTTCTGACATGAATAATGGAAGCATTTCTTTCACAGGCAAATCAACTTAATTTAGCAAGCCTTTATACTCTCAGTGGGCAAGCCACAATCCCCGAGATTCCATGAGAGCCTTTAAGTTAGACGAAATCTTTAGAATTTGCAGAAAATGTATAAAGTAAACAACACTTATTTTGTCACAATACTTGAATAACTTTTATGCAGGAGTTACAGATGAATATATTACTTCCTAATCAGATCTTGATTTACAAGCAATTTACAAGCTCAAGGGAAACTAGCCCTCAGTAAGAAAAATAAGAGAAGTCTCTACACAAATAAATTTTAAAGCCTAAAGATTGAAAACAAAACACAAGGAGAAACTGAGAAAACAAAAAAACAAACACCCTCTCCCTCTGAAGAAAAAAGACAAATAAAAGTCAAGATACATACACCTTGCAGGGCCGAGAGGAGTTTATAACAGCTTTAGAGAAGAACTATTTTGAGCAATCATTTTTAGGCAGGATCTTGGGAGAACTGAGAGGGCAGCACTTCCCTATCCATCAGACTAAAAGGAATAGATCCTACAGTCATTTCCACTTCCTAATTCAGGACCCAGTTATCTCCCCCCGGAGAACATTTCAAGACAGAAAGAGACATGTTAATAATGCATTAGTGAAAGGGGAACTCAGAAGAATAAAACTAGACATATGGCTTCTGAGTTGGCCATTGAGGAATGATTAAAAAATGAAGGAAACCAGACTCAGAGAGCAACAGATTTTGCATCAAAACAGTCTCTAATAGAATATGGAGGTTGACATTTGCCCTCTGGCCTTCTGTATCATTTTTTTAAGGGCAAGATAGGAAGAAAGGAAAGAACACAGGACTGGGAATCCAGAGACCTGCTCCCACCTCAGCCAGAAATTTCCTGCGACCTTTGGTAAGTCCCTCCCCCTCTCTGGACCTCTGAGTCCTCTTCTGTTCAATGAGAAAGCAGAACTAGGTGATTTCGAAGGTTCCTTCCAATTCCAAAATGCTCGATTTCCCCATGCCAGTGACAAGAGTCTAGATGAGTATTGATAAAAGTACTCAATTATTACATATAATTCAGAAATCTTAAAGAGCTCTTTACAACTCTGGGGTTGGGCCTTGAGCAGATGTCCAAATTTACTGTTGGCAGATATATTTTTAAAAAATCAGTTCTTTGTATTCTTAAATGTTTTTCTTATCAACTTCTGAGAATATTTATAAAATGGTAAACTTTACCTACATGCACACTTGTTGCAGGACTCTCATATTACAATTTTCAGCATACAAATAAAAATAGTCCCAATAATACACTCTTTGTTCCAATAATATACTCTTTTAACTAAGATACTTGCTGTCTTACTGTTATTTAAAATTTTTATGAAGATCCATTCAAGTAAAAACAATAACTCACTTGGCTAATGTCAGACTTTTCACCTTATATTCCGTCTCACTCTATATATTAAGGCTGTGGCATTTATAAATTAGGAGGCAACAGTCACAGTTAAAAAAAAGATGCTCTAAATTTCATATAATAATAATAATAAGCTGTACTGAATAAATATTCACATAAATATTTTTTCAGAGAATAAAGAACCATGTGTTTTTAAAATATATCTATATCCTATATATCTTTAAGCCATTCTCCACCCCTCCTCATAATTAGCTAATCAGCCAATTAGGGGTTCCAACAATTACAAATGTCAGGGAAAGTAGAAAGGAAAGAAAAACAGGAACCTATCAAGGTAGAAGACAATCCTTTTACTTTAAAGGGTGTCCACCATTAACCTCTGAAGAATTCTACTCTACCTTGACGGATTGTTATTCCCAGTCTCGACCCCTCCCACCTTCTCTCCCTATTATAATTGTTAGGTCAGTTAATTGGCTGATTAAGGATACACTGGAATTTTTATTAACTGGCAATTAGAGTTAGACCCAAGGCATACAGAATCCCTTCGGATTGGGAGTGTCACTTAAGTTACAAAGATTAATAAAGTCAAATGGATTTTAAAGTATGGCTTGGTTAATTTAGCCTTCTCATATGGATATTTTAGCATCATCCATAGCTTTAATACCATCTCAGTTGCTTTCAAACCAAACTGCATTTGAGAGCAGCAATCATTTATTCTCCAAACAGGAAAAAAAAAGGGGGGATATTGTATAATCACAAGCCCTAGAGATGTTTCCATCCACTATAATAACAATTCCTGTATTTTATTCACGACATTCTTGTATCCTTTCTATCCAGAAGACCCAAGCTCTGCCTTCAAAAAACCCATAGGAGTATGATACATGGCATGCCCTCATCCCCTTGGCCTAGTTAAAGCCTCTCAGTCTCTTTTCATAACTTCTCTGAGACAAGGCAACAGTTAATGAAGATCCATTACACAAGATGTCCAGTTATGGCCAAGGCAAATGCTCCCTTACAATCTCAAAATAGTTTGTGATATTATAAGAGAATGGTATGCTTGTATTAAAATTATGACCCACTGAGGCAGAATGAAGCATGTCAACAGGAGCTGCAGAAAAATGCTAGAGGTACATAAAGTAACAGTTAAATCCAAGAGCTTTGGATCAGATATCTCCCAAGTCAAAATTCTGGCTCTACCAGGTACTTAGAAGTGTGATCTTGGGTTACTTACTTGGCCTGTGTGACCTTTGTTTTTTTTTCATCTATAATATGACGTTAATAACAGCAGCCACCTCATAAGTTTAATGGGAGGATTATGAGATAACACAGGCAAAGAGTTTATCTCAGTGCATGGCAAGTAGTAATTGTTCAATAAACAAAAGCTATTATCGACATGACTGTCTTTCCTTGCTCAATTTCCTGGCTGTTTGTATAAACCAACAGGCTTATAAGAACATCTGCAATTCAGTAGACAGTCTGAGAACTTAAGAAAACCTATAGGACAGGGATCAGAGAACACAAAATCCTGGTGTGTGAAGGGTGGACGGAGTTCGACAGTGGTAAACCCAGGATTGGAGAAATGTCACATTCCCGGGATCTAGGTCTAAATCAGGTTGACAGGACCACGAAGGCCAAGGGGCTGTCCAATTGCTGACGCCTGCGGGTTATTCACAAAACCTGCTGCACTTTCAGAGTTAGACACATGGAGAATTATACCAGATAACTCCGTACCCCATGGGCACAGAGGTTAAAAGCATGGATTGTGGAGCCAGACTGCTCTGCTCGGGGTTTAGTTTTGTTTTGCTTTTAAAGATTGTAGGGGTTTGGGGGGGGTGTTGTTGGTTTGTTTGTTTTTCTAGTAATCTCCACCTTCAACGTGGGGCTCCAACTTATGACCCCAAGATCAAGAGTCGCATGCTCCACTGACTGAGCCAGCCAGGTGTCCCAGATGGCAGGTCTTAGTTTCTGCTGTCACTAGCTGTTCGACTTTAGGCAATGTAGTTCGACTAGCTGTTCGACTTTAGGCAATTTATAATCCATGTTATAAAAACTAAATGAGTTAGTATTTGTAACTCTTAGAAGAGTACCTGGCAAAAATGAGCTTTATGTACAATTTAGTTAAATGAAATAAACAAAACCTATAAAGCAGCATTCACTTTGCCCTCACGTCACTACCAACCCGCCCTCCAAACAGCAAGTGTTTAGGAGACATGATGATGTACTTGATCCTCACAACAGCTTTGCAAGATGGCAATGAGATGACCAGAGGCCCGAAAAGGAAGACAGAGATGAAGCCAGGAGTCCATAAGTCAGTACTCGTTTTTTATTACTGGCTCAATACTCCACTGACACACATGGACGTAGAGTGTTATAACATCACTTTTGTTAGTCCTTTAACCTGAGAGGAAAAGGGCAGCAAACAGTGGACAAAACTGGAAAGGCAGTGAAGTCTATCCCTGAACCTTGATTCTTCCAGAACTCCCCCTCAACTCAGAAGTTGCTTTCTTCTAAGGCTCCTGGTAGCGTCCCTTGATTAAGTGTCAGCCTTCATTCAGCTCAGGTCATGATCCCAAGGTTCTGGGATAGAGCGCCTGCATCAAGGCCCCACACTGAGCCTCCCCCCCAGCCCTGCCCTTCATAGTGCTCCCTGCTCAGCCTGGAGTCTGCTTTTCCCTCTGCCTCTCCCCCTCCCCCACTGGCTTGTGCACTCTCTCTCATTCACTCTCTCTCTCTCTCTCTCTCTCAAATAAATAAGTGAAACCTTTTATTTAAAAAAAAAGAAGGGACACCTGGGTGACTCAGAGGGTTAAACCTCTGCCTTTGGCTCAAGTCAAGATCTCAGGGTCCTGGGATGGAGCCTGCATCACATCAGGATGTCTGCTCGGTAGGGAGCCTGTTTCCCCAAACCCCTCTGCCTGCCTGCTTGTGATCTCTCTCTCTGTCAAATAAATAAACAAATAAAATATATTAAAAATAAATTTTTTAAAAAGTAAAAAAAAAAAAAAAAGGAAGAAGAAGAAGAAGTTGCTTTCTCCTTTCCCTCCAACATGCAAGTGTTAAATCCACTCCTGTTAAAAAAAAAAAAATTCAAATGGAAAAAGACAGAATGTTAGGCCAAGTTTTATGCCCTCATATTATAGATGAGGTCACGGGTGTCCACAGAGGGGAAATGACTTTAGTCAAATGATCAAATTCATACTTTTTTCCAATCTCTTCAGATTCAGTGTCAAGTTGCATTTCAAGAAGAACAATGGACCACTCTCATCCCAACATTTGCCGTTTGGATTCTTTGTAGACTGGCATGCCTTCCATGAGTTCAAGCCCAATGCCACTTCATGAGTTCTGATATGCTGTTTGCATGGGGCATTCCAACGCAAACCAAGTGTCTTGGTCATAATATCTTGGTCTTGTTCTTCTTCTGGATTTGCATCACTAATATATGCAAGTGCCATACGGTCCAAGGGCATCTGGGGGATAAAACTACATCAGAAATGTTGCCCTTTCAGGGTTCTGTTTTTGCAGTGGAAATTTAGTTACTATGGCAAGTTTCCCCAAAGTAGCACTTTTACTCCAATTGCGAACCTGAAGGATTGTTAATCATGTGACCAAGGAAAATAGTGTATATTGCATGTGGGTGCATGGAAGCAAAGAAGAGGTAGAATTTAGAGATAAAAAACGAGATTGTAGGGGCGCCTGGGTGGCTCAGTGCGTTAAAGCCTCTGCCTTCGGCTCAGGTCATGATCCCAGGGTCCTGGGATCGAGCCCCGTGTCGGGCTTTCTGCTCAGCGAGGAGCCTGCTTCCTTCTCTCTCTGCCTGCCTCTCTGCCTACCTGTGATCTCTGTCTGTCAAATAAATAAATAAAATCTTAAAAAACAAACAAACAAAAAAAAACGAGATTGTACATTGTAACTACAGTTGATAACTCCATATTGTATAATTGAAATCAGCTAGGAGAGTAGAACTTAAATGTTCCCAGCATAAAAAATAAAGGCGTACATGCCTCTCTGCCTACTTGTGATCTCTCTCTCTGTCAAATTAATTAATTAATTAATTAATTTTTTAAAAAAGGCGTACATATAAGGTGATGGATGTGTTAATCAACTCGAGGTGGGGGAAACCCTTTCACAGTGTATAAAGACATCAAATCATCAGGTTGTACATTTTAAATATCTCACAATTTTATTTGTGAATTATACCTCAATAAAATTAGAGAGAAAAAAAAGAAAGATATTGCGGAGTCCAACCTTCCCCCCATTTTACGTATGAGGAAACTCAAGTCCAGAGAAGGCACGGCAAGCTAGGACTGAGAACCCCGCCTCTCACCTCCTGGTCCAGAGTTCCTCCCCCAGCACAATTTGGTGTACAATTTTCAGTCTATACAAAATTCCTTCAGCAATCAATATATGAATCAAAGTGGAGATGCATGATGTCATCACAGGGTACATCTCTGGGACTGAAGCTAACTTACATTCACAGTCCCTTCTGTGTTAAATATGTTGCTTTCCCTTCTTGGGCAGAAAAATACTGTAATTTCAGTTAAAACCTTTCCAGCAATTCCAAGTATGGGAGGTGGATGTTGCTAGGGAATGCTAATAAGAGGTCAAAATAGCACTCAAACCCTCCATGTGTCAGAACAGAAACTTCCCAGAAATATTTACTCAGCACTCTACCTTTTATCATTTGAAAATGCTTTCAATTAAGAAGAGGGCTCTTTATACTTAGCCGTACTGCATTTAGCGACGTCCAATCATACAGCATTTTAATAGTACATCTCTTCCCCTAATTCTGGCAGTTATCTGCTGATCTTACTTTTCCAACAAAAACCATACACCAACATTGCAGTTTTGAAGAAAATGAATAACATTTCTTGTTATGTTATAGGTCAATACTTAATGCAGCCGAAGTTTCATTTCTCTCCCATTAAAATTGCTTATTTGCCTCATCTCGATGTATATCAAATGGTAATAAGATACGAAATATATAAGGTTGTGACCCATGCCAGTAGGTTTTGCTGTTTCTGGGGTTTTCTTGTTAATTGGTTGCATTGTATGTCACATCTGATTCTTCCACGCCATTGTTAAGGCTGATGATTCTTCAGAACACCATTGAAAACAGAACTAGAAGGGGGTTTCACCAAAACAAGGAACTAGAAGTGAAATTTCCTAAAGGCAGAGCAATGGTTTTTACTTTTTACTTTTATGGTTTGGAAAATAAAATGCATTCCATCCTGTGAAACTCATTGAATATGAAAAAGAGTGTTTTACCAGGAAAAAAAGAAAAAAAACCCTACTCAATTTGAAATTCTTCACTGATTTCAGAGGTTTCGAGTTCAGACATATTTCTGGAAATAGAAAACTGACATATGAAGAAAATATTCTTGCCAGTTTCAAGAAACTCACTCCGTGGAGCTATGTATACTTTACTTCACCTAATAAATGCCCTCCTTAGCTATCGCGCAGAAGATATTTTTGTAAATGAAATTATATGCTAACCCCTCCAGAGAAGGACACTTTTTTAACCAATAGAATAACTATTTTACAATGTGAGTAATCCCTCTCTTATTTATCTGTTGTTAGTGATTGGATTTTTGTTCCTTAAATTTCTTAAAAGAGAGCTAGCCTACATATTCTTATCTCTCAGCCCTTGAAGGATAGGACTTGGAGAAGAGGAAAGACAAGATGAGGACACTCTGGCCAGAAAGTCAGAAGACCATGGCTGCATCCAGCTCCAGCACTTGCTAGCCAAAGGACTGGGGGCAAGTCTGTACCTCTCTTGGCTGCAGTTTTTTTTTTTTTTTTAATCTGTACTGTTGTCAGATAAAGAAACTAAAAGAATCAAATGTAATTATCTATGCAAAAACACTTGGTAAACTGCAAAACGCTTGACAAATAAATCTGATAAGCATAACAATTAAATGCTCCCTACTCCCCTTCTAAAGCCAACAATGAAAATGAAAATCAGTAGCTATATAACAGGAAAGTCAGACCTCAAAGAACATTAATTTTAATCAAAGAGCCTATGGCTGGAGCCCCAGCTTGAGAAGGCGATGAACATAGTCAAGTAACACTGGAGAAGCCACATTCGGTTGGAGCTAACTTCGGCCCTGTGGAGTCTCTGACCCTGGCACCAAGGGGCACGTTGTGAGGATGGAAAATAATTTCACTGAAGACTGACCCGGTGCAGAAAACGTATGCAGAAAATCTCCCGGCCATCAGAGAATTTTGACTCTGTTAGGACCTACTTCAAATTTGAGTCTGTATGTGTTGGGAGTGATTATATGTGATTCTTTGAGGCTCAGTTCAGTTACCTCTTCCACGGTGAGCTCCTAAATCTCTTGAGCTGGAATTAAGCTCTCCCTAGTCTGTGACCCTAATACAAGTAAGTCACTTGCTAAAATACAGTTTGTCTTAGTGTGTGGGTGTGCGTGTGCACAGATGCGCGCATATGTGTATTTGAACTCTTTTGTGTACTGCCTCACTCACAGTATACTCTGAGCTCCTGAGGTCAGGAACCATGTCTTGGTCATCATTATTTCCCTCAGAGCATCTAGCACATGGCCTTACATGCAGTAGTTCCTCAAGTCAGCGCTGCTGTGGTGAAAGGGAGTGAGAACATTTATTTACTGCTAAGAGAAGCGTTTCCTTTTCTCTCTACTATAAAATTATCTATCTCAAGCCTTAAGGTGTTCCCCTCCTTATTGAATCCTGTAATTCAGGAAACAAGTCCATGGAGTAATAGCTGACTAAAGGCACATTTTGAAAGAAGGGAGAAATCAGTACTCAACCTAAGAACCACAGTCACTGTTCCTGAAGCAAAGTGGCTGATAAAGCCAGATCTGACAACAGGGATTCAAATTCTTGATGGAGCTGAGTATAGCTGTTGAATCCCTCAAGGGGGGTCAATGTACTTGAGTTACCATAAGCTCTACCCCATTTGGAAGCTACGTCCATTTAGGACAGTGCTCTCTAATACAGGAGTCCCTAGCCTAGTGCACGTACTGAGCACGTAAAATGTGCCAAGACCGAAGTCCAGAGAAGGCAAATGCCTGTGAATACAAAACATATACCAAATTTCCAAGACGAACAAGATTTAAAAAATAATGTAAAATATATCATTAGCAATTTTTATATTTGACTGCATGTTTAAATGAAATTATTTTGGACAGCGAAATAAAATATATTAAAATTAATTCACCTTTTTCTTTTTATTCTTTTTAATGTGGCTACCAGAAAATTTAGAATTACATGTGAGGCTTGCATTATTTATTTTTTTAAGGATTTATTTATTTATTTGGCAGTGGGGCAGAAGGAGAGAATTCTCAAACAGACTCCCTGCTGATCAGGGAGCCCCACACAGGGCTCGATCCCAGGACCCTGAGATCATGACCCGAGCCGAAATCAAGGGTCCGGTGCTTAACCAACTGAGCCACTCACAGGCACCCCATGGCTTGCATTATATTTCCACTAGACAGCACTAAAATTGGAAACCACCCCCCCAGAAGAGAATCTATCATTAAAACAACCTAAATGCTACTAATTAGCACATCCACTAATTCCTCTTGAGACCAACAGGACCCCAAAAACCAAAGGGCTATGACACAAAGCACTGATAAGTACTACGTCTTCATCTCTGAAATACCTGAGTCTGTATCCAGGCAAGGAATAGGCGTTCCAGATGAAGGCCCTCCAAGCAGAGAAGAGAATTCTACAATTTTCAGGAGTTATAATGAGAAAAGGCATTCTTGAAGCTTCTGAACAAAACCTCAATATTTACCAACTTAACTTGTGCTGACATGATGCCACAACAAACTGAAAAGGTAAAATAAAATCCAAATGCTTTGCATGAGGTAGCACAGTGCCTGGCATCCTAACAGTATTTGTTGAAGTGAATTGAATTTGGAAGAGGTTGTCTAATTGGATTTGATCTCTTTTTAAACTGAAGTCAATGAACCAGGGTATGTCCATACACAACGCTAAAGCTCTCCACTGAGTCTATTAACATGCATTGAGGGTGGGTACTGTGCTCTCTTGGCCCTTTATATAGCAACTACTGGCTCCCTGCTAGAACGCCAGCCGTTACAGGGCGGACGCAGGTATAAATGTAACCTTCATTGTGATAAGCACTGTCTTAGATCCATGTTTTACCTTAAGCAGGAGGGCTCCCGCAGCATCCCTGAAGACAGCCTCGTAACAGAGCCTTCGACTGTCACGCATGCCACCTGCTGTACCTACATTTCCTCAGCCACAAAGATTCAGGCTCCATCTATAAGGCACAGACAGCACCTGAAATTGGGAATATTAAAAAGAGATCTTGAGAAATAGGAAGAACTCGTTAATTAACTAGTTGGGGGGGGGCTTTTACAATGTGTAAGTACATCAAATCATGACATTGTATGCTTTAGATATCTTTCTGTTGGATTTGTCAATTATATCCCCATTTAAAAAAAAAAAAAAGACAGAGGAAGAACCAATTTTTAAGCAAAGGAAATGTAAATACTGAAAGAACAGCCCTGTTAAATTACACATAATTCTGTTTGAAAAGCCAAGAGTACTATCAACAAGTCTATTCAGGTAATTCAGAGAAATATAAAAAGAAAAACATTTGACCCAGGCATTTAGCATTGTGAAAACAGACTAAGCAGTTGATTGATCGATCTATTTTCAACAGGTTGTGTGGACATCCTGTAAGCACAGACTTAGTCTGAGGCTATTGCCTTAAAAAGAGGTAAAAATCCAATCAGCTGAAGTAAAGTAGAGATGGCCACAGCGACCCGGTAACCTCCGTTCAAACTTGACCCAAATTAGGACACTCTTATACTGGGTTGTTTTGAATGAGACCCAGATGTATTTATGTATTTTCCTAGTCTTCTTTATTACCTTCTTGTGGAGCACTGAGCAGTTTTGGAGGAGACAAGCCACTATTACAAAGTTGTCAAGGCCCTTCTCGTTTTCTAGTTCAAATCCTTGTTCATGCTGTTTGCTAAGTACTTGTTCCCTGTGACAGCTTTCAGCCAAACAGAACACTGTGAATGCTGCATTCCAAACCACTCTGTCCCGCTGGGCTCCGAGTGAAACAAGCTCTTCAAACTCCATCATGTGAACTTTTCACAAGGAACAATCTCCCTCAGACAATTCCATTCAGAGATACTATCCGTGAAACTGGGACTCGGGGAAGGGGTGACATCACAGGCTTCCCCTTCTGGCCAGGGTCATGACCACCAAAGTTGTATTTAAGAGGCTCCCACGTGGTTAAGCACATGATTTTCTTAATGATCTAACGTTTCCCCCAACTTTCCCATAAGCTTCCAATTTAAGATATTCACACTTAAATGCGAAATTGGGTACTGGTGTCAAAGAAAGCCTGGGGTTTCAAGAAGAATGAGAAATTTGCAACCAGGGTCTCTATTACTATTAGGGGTAGGAGGGTAAATATAAAACATACTATATAATATGTACCATATGTGGGGTTTTTTGGCAGTGTTGGGGATCATAGAAACAAACAGTATTATATCCAACTAAGAGGCTAGAAAAGAAAAAAGAGAGAGAGAATTAGATTGTTTTAAATGTCTAAAGCCAAGGTTTGGACATGAAAGCTTTAAAAAAATGCAAGATTATTCCACTGAGATGGACAGGCCGTTTGCCTGCAGTTAGGTTACAGAAGGAGAACAGCACACCAGGCTACATTCTGAGGAATCTAGGATTGTTTTCAGAAAGACCTGCTTGTACCTCCTGAAGAAGGCGGCTTTGGACTCTGGTAAAAGATGTTTAAGATGAAGACAGTAAGTCACAGGTTCAGGATGATTTCCATCCAGTTCTCACCAGAGCTGGGGCATGTGCACTAGGTGGTTTTCCAGCCCCCCCCCCCCATCTACTGAGTCTATGAACTCCTCCCTAACACTGTACTGCTCAACTTATTATTTTTGAAACGTAATAGTGCCTGAATAAGGGGACATCCGCCTATAAAAAAGTCCCTTAAGCATTCAAAAAAATTTTTTTTTAATTCTTGACCTGCTGGGGAAGATGGAACCAAAAGAAAAGAGGTAAGCCTGGAAGTCCTTGCTTCAAGGGGCTCGCAGAGATCAGCTAGTCAGACACTAGATTATCAAAATGAGAATATCATAGAAAGAAGGTAATCCCTAGCACTGCCTACTAAAATTAAATCACAGATCAGAATGTACCAGAGCTTGTGGACACCTTAAAAATCATCTAGCGTAACTAACTTCTTTATTTCATATACCATAGGCAAAAAAGGGCTGACTTGCTCCAAGTCACTTATTGGGAAAGTCAAAACTTCAACCTGAATCCCATGGGCTCGCCACTGACCCCCGAGACGCCACAATCATACCGGCAAATGAGGAGGAATGTTGATAACTCATTATTACAGACTATACTTCTTTGAGGAAGCGCATATAATGTCCCATGGAATAAAACTGCTCCTCCAAAGTTTTATTTTGAGCTTTCCTTCCTACAGCATAATTTTATGACAAAAATAATTCTTCTGTTAAAAAATATAAAAGTATGGGGTGCCTGGGTGGCTCAGTGGGTTAAGTCTCTGCCTTCGGCTCAGGTCATGGTCTCAGGGTCCTGGGAACCGGCCCCTCATTGGGCTCTCTGCTCAGCAGGGAGCCTGCTTCCCAACCCCCTCTCTGCCTGCCTCTCTGCTTACTTGTGATCTCTGTCTGTCAAAAAGATAAACAAAAATCTTTAAAATATATATATATATGAAAAACATTTAAAAATATATAAAAGTATGATGTAATGTTGAATATGTCTTTTTAAAAGATTTTTATTTATTTATTTATTTGACAGACAGAGATCACAAGTAGGCAGAGAGGCAGGCAGAGAGAGAGGAGGAAGCAGGCTCCCCGCTGAGCAGAGAGCCTGATGTGGGGCTCGATCCCTGGGATCATGACCTGAGCTGAAGGCAGAGGCTTTAACCCACTGAACCACCCAGGCACCCCTTGAATATGTCTTTTTAACCTACACATGCAGTAACAGAGATGTGTACACACTTCCCTAGGGAAGAGATCTCGTTGGGAGGAGACTTAATGGTTTACAGTCTAGTGGGGTGGACAGACACAAACTGACGCGTTCTGTGATGAGTCCAAAATGAGAACTTTGGGGAGGGGACCTTAACCTCAACTTGGAAGGGAGAGAAAGGTATGGAAATTAGAAAGGCCAGAGGCCAGAGATGATAGAAAGGAAATTTCGAGTAGTCTAGTTTGGCTGGTGGCTGCAGTACGCTGGTGGCAAGGAATGGACGACCTCTATTTCCCGAATGCATGAGGCCAACAGCTTCCCGCAAAGAAATACAACACAGTAAAGACAGTGTGCTTGCTGTGCCAGCGTAGCTGCATGATACAAGTTTGCTAGTCCCACTCATCATCAGCACAGTAACTTAAAGGTCATACACAATATAACTCAGGGAGGCACCGTGAACAATAGACTGGAACCTGCTATGCAGTATGAGTCTTACTAGTGAGTCACTGTAGCCCTCCCAAGTGAGGTCACTTGTCCCATCTATACACCGAATAGTTGACCCTGCCCTAGATGATCTTTAAGGTCCCTCTTGGCTCTGAACTCAGGAAGGATCCCACCATGCATACAGTACTAGAGGAAGTTTATAAACCTCCACGAAGGCCCAGGCTGATCAACAACTAACCCTATTCAATCATTTCATAAAGACAACATGATCTCACAACAATGTTTCCTAACTCTCAGCTCATAAAGAATTGGATAAAATAGTCGGCTAAAAGTTAGGAAATCAGAGCCTTTTCTCAGGCTCCTATAAAAGGACACAAATGAGGAAATTTCATTTAATGACAAGTTTTCAACTCACTCTTCTCATCTATACTCCTAGAAGGAAAATCTATGAGATATGCAAAGTGAGGGGTACCTGGAGGGCTCAGTCAGAAGAGCATCTTGATCTCCGGGTTGTGAGTTTGAGCCCCACGTTGGGTGTAGAGATTACTTAAATAAACTTCAAAAAAAAAAAAAAAACCAGAGACAGAGAGAGATGCAAAGTGATGATAAAGACAGTAAGTACAAATGGAGAAAATCACTTTTTTTTTTAAGACCACACAGAAATTTCACCACCAATGATCAGTTTTAAATTAGCTCCTGAATTAATCACAAATCTCACAATGGGATCCCTTGAGTTTCAGACTTCTCTGTGGTTCTTCAGCCATGCTATCATGGAAGGTGGGATGCCCGCAGCATTACATGTTAAGGTCACAGGATTGCTGGGGTGCCTGAGTGGCTCAATGGGTTAACTCTCTGCCTTTAGCTCAGGTCATGATCCCAGGGTTCTGGGATCAAGCCCTGCATCAGGCTCTCTGCTCAGCAGGGAGCCTGCTTACCCCTCTCTCTCTGCCTGCCTCTCTGCCTACTTGTGATCTCTGTCTGTCAAATAAATAAATAAAATCTTTTTTAAAAAAAGGTCACACAATTGGTGACTGTCTCAACAGCCACTTCGTAGGCCCTTCAATACAGGAAACATACATACATGCATATATACATAGAAATTAGCTCCAAGACTCAGTCGCAAATCTCACAATAGGGGCATGGGGCTTCAGACTTCACTAGGCATCACATTCACTGAGCCCTCCTCCTGAAAGCAGGTCACTTCAGGGACCTTTCTACTGAGATTTTTAACTCGCCTGGAGCTGCTACCTTCATAAGCAACTCAGGACACTCCCAAGTCAGGTGGTCATGAGACTGACCACTTTTCAAAGAGCTGAATCTGATAGGAATAAGGGTAAATGTGTGCAAGGGAGAAATCATCTAGAAATTAGAGCATGGGTTTCAGGTGCCCTTCCTGGGCAGTAAGCAAACAGAAAGAGAGAGAGTAAATAGCTAAACCTGAGTCCGGATGGGGCTTACTCATCCACTCATTTAATAAATATTTCTGGTGTACCCATATGGATCAGGCACTGTGCTAGGCACTGGGAATTACAGAAGAAAACAAGGCAAAGGAGGTCCCTGCCCTCATACTGACATACCCTCTTACCACTCTCCATACCTGTTAAATTTACTGTGGTTGGGGCGCCTGGGTGGCTCAGTGGGTTGGGGCCTCTGTCTTCTGCTCAGGTCATGATCTCAGGGTCCTGGGATGGAGCCCTGCATGGGGCTCTCTGCTCAGCGGGGAGCCTGCTTCCTCCTCTCTCTCTGCCTGCCTCTCTGCCTACTTGTGATCTCTGTCTGTCAAATAAATAAATAAAATCTTAAAAAGAATTTACTGTGGTTGCTCGGTTGGTCCTGCAGCTGAGGACAGCTCTGGGACACAAGCAGCAGGAATGACAGAAAGGAAGGCACAAGGATTTTGTTTCTTCCGTACTAGCCCTCCAAGAGATTCTGCAGCTGGAATTAAAGGCTTTCTCAGTCCTCCAGAAGCAGTGCAGAATACACCCTAGAGGTGTCTCCTACCACGTACGGTTTGAGGTGTGGGAGGGTATGAGGAGGCAAAGGCTTTCCAGAGGACGTCCTGTCGAGGTAAACATCTCCACAAGCCTGATTAACCAAAAGGCAAAGTCCCCATTAAGAACAGCCTATGGGGACATCCCTGCGGGACATCCAGGCACCCTGCTATCTTCCTGAAAGGAGCGGTATCATCTCCTGCCCTAGGATAGAATCTAGAGGGCTGTGCCAGGCATTTGAGACCTTCAAATATACTTTGGCCTCTGCCTCCCCTCCCTGGCTCCTGTGATGCCCTGAATACCCTTTCTCTCCTTCTCAGACTTGGTCCGATAGTCTTCTCCTGCTGGTATCCCCTGTGCCTTCTCTTTCTACACATTTTTCTGAGCCCAGTTCAAATGCTACTCCTCTAGAAGCTGGGACCCTCTTGGCAAGGATGACCTTTGTCCTCTGAATTCTTTCGCACAGTCCTTAGGTGCTTTTCCTACAATTAGAAGTGCTTTTTTTCACTACATTAACTTACCTTCCAAGTAGGATGTGCTGCTCAAGGATAAAGACCGTTTTTGGTTTGTTTAACATCCCTTCTCAGGACATAGCACAGTTCCTCAGTAAGTATGGGCAGACTGCCTCAACAGGAAGTTTTTATTCTATCTGGGAATTCACTTTATTTTGCTGTATTATTTTAACACATTAGTTGATTACAAATCTACTCCAAAGACCACGCTAATGAAACCAGAAACAACTTTCAAATATGAACCTAAAAGTCAAGGTATTACTCATCTATCTACAATATTTTATACGCTTGTTTTAGAAGAGCCTGAGGGAGATCGGTATGTTTGAACTTCCTCCCAACCCTTCCATAACTATTCCACCTCCTCTGCCTCACCCACCCCTATCCAGAACCACTTTGGCCTTTTAGGTGTCCCTAAGACTTTCATTTCCAAATCCTTTCCATTCTTATCCCCCTTCTCATATTTTTTTCAGGCCAGAGGATGCAGATCTTTCACAACTCCAGCGGTAAGATGTACAGCTCGGGCAATTTCAGGAACTCCAAGGCTGCCCTAGTATGCACGGTGACTATCGTGAGTGTTCATGAGTTGAACACACTTGTAATACAAGACCTAGGCTATTTAGGCTAGTTTCAACTCTCAGTTTCCTGTTCAAACACAGAGACTCTACTTTCTGATTTCTAAATGGATCTGTTTTCCTGCTTTTTCTAAAATACAATGGATTTTAATGTTTTGCTGACCTTTACCTACAGAGAAGAGAGAACATTTATTGAGCACCCTTATGTGTTTAAGCACTGGACTCGATACTTAAATTATGGACATCATCTTATCCTCGTGACTACTTTAGGAGACACAAAGTTCCATTTTACAGATGAAAAACTGAGGTCAAGAGACCTTAAGTGATTTCCCCAAAATCATGCAGTGAAGCTGTGGGACTGGGATTTTCCTGCTGGTCCTTTTTTAATACAAAGCTCATGCCCTTTTAGTTATATCATGCTGTATCCTTAAATAAAATCCAGTTCATTCTAACTAGTCTGTCTTCCAATTCAAAACAGAGATCACCAAAAAGATATAACCTCAGGAAAAGGAACCTTTTACATTCCTCAGTTAAAGGAGCACCACTGCGCCACCAGGACCACCATCTTTGATCTCAGGATCTCCACTGTTGGCTTAATTTTCCTAAAGAGCACTGAATGGACTCAATATCAAGTATTACCTGCCCAACCATTATAGCAGCCCTTCACACCATCACATAATCACCATAATAACCAACTATATAAAGAAAAAAACACCTTACATCCTAATATGTATTACTTGCACACTTTGTACAAGTTAGGTGCATGGTAAAGTGGAGCAAAAATAGAAAATTCCAGATTTCACCAAGATGTCAAGTTTCACATTTTGACAAAATGTAACTGAACTGGCAAAAAATGGTTAAAGCAAATAACCAAATAATAGAGGAAAAATGTATCCTATAACCAAGTAAACACCTGTTCGTCTTTCCCCTTTAAGAATTTTAAATAAGGTCACATTTTTCATTCAACAAACATTTATTGAGCACCAGCAACTGTGCTAAGTGCTAAGGAATATTAACTGTGAACAAGATAAACCAGGCTCCCGCTTTTGACCGGATACTTCTGCTTTTGCTGATCTTGCTAACTACTACATAATACTTGTTCTCTGCTAGAATTACATTTTCGGGAAAGTCCGAGTCATACGAGGCCTCTTCTAGAATACTTTAAAAGTTTCTGTATGGCAAACTTGATAGAAATCTTTAACTTTGAGAAGAAAACGATGGTCTCGAGCATCCTTTTCGACAAGCACGTGGAAGGTCAAGTTAGCTCTCAAGTAACATGGCAGCTGGTGGCCAACGGCGAGGTTCAGACCATTCGGTTGCGCTTGTGGGTGGGGGAATCTGTGACACTATCCCCGCACTGGGCCGAGGTGCGCTTGCGGGTCCCCCCACTGTCCAGGCGGAGGGCCGGTTCTTCTGAGTTGAAGGGGTTCAAGTCGTCCTCCAGGAAGCTACTTTTTCGGCGCCCACCTCCAGGGCTACTGGTGGGGACGCCATTGGTGGCCCCGCCGCTGGCTTGAGGCGGGGAGCCAGGGGCGCCAGATCTCACGCTGATGCTCGCCATGGCACCACTGAGGCCATGCAGGGCGATGGCCTCATGGAAGGGCTGCAGGTCGACGTCTACGGACGATCCGGCCCCGGTGGCTGCGGCCTGGCCGGAGGCCGCGACAGACAGCTTCGGCGGCGTCCTGGGGGTGCGCGACGGTGGAGGTGCGGGGGGCACCTTGCCACACAGGAAGCTGATCAGGTCTTCGCGGAGAATGGTGCTCCGGCCCTTCTTCACCCACTCCAGGACATCTCTGATGCGACGCTGGTAGCCGACCTGGACGCCCAGGTCAAAACTTCGTTGGTGGGCATCCCCGCTCTCTTTGTAGAGACTGGTCACGGCCATGGCCGCGTTCTGGAAGGGGTCCCAGATGGACAGATCTGGCTGTTGGCACCCGGCATCCTTGTAGAGCTGGGCCACGGCGGTGGCAGAGATCTGGAAGAGGTGCCACAGCCTCTGCCGCTCGCTCTTGAGCCCCGCTGCCTCCGCGGCCGCCTCCTCCTGCAGCTCGGGGGGCAGCTGCTCCCCCTGCTCGGCCTCGGCCAGGCACTGGCGTTCCCACTTGGAAAACCAGTGCTCCGCCACCTCGGCCTCGCCCTCCTTCGGCTGCTCCTCCATCCTCCTCCTCCTGGCCGCTCGTCTCCTCCACCGCCGCCTCCTCCTCCGCCTACTCTTGCTCCTCCACCTCCACCTCACCTCCTGCTCCGCGCTCCCCTCCTCCTTCTGCGGCCGCCGCCGCCTCCTCCGCGTGCGCCGGCGGGCGGTCGCGCGGGCGGCGGGGCCCTGAGGCCAACTGTTCCGGCGCGCGCCGCCCGCGGCCCTGGTGCACGCCCCGCCCCGCCCCGCCCGGCCCGGCCCCCAGCTACGCCGCGGAGATAACTCCGCAGCCGCCGGCGCCGCCTTGCTGCCCCCTTCCGGCCCCGCCGTCCGCTCCTAGGGCCCCCCCACGGCGCCGCGGCCTCCCCGCCGCCGCCGCCGCCGCCGCCGCCGCCGCCGCTCCAGCCACGGTCCCGCGGCTCGGCCCCAGCCCCCCCGCTCCGCCGCGGCTACCGCACCAAGAACTCGGAGGGGGCCCGGCTGGAGCGCTGCCTCAACGCGGCGCTTGCCTACCACTTGGCCCTCTTTTCACACATTTTTTGAGACTTGTCGGCTTCATCCAATGAGCTGATCAAATTTTACATCCTATGTTGCCAGAGAGGATTATGGGGCAACTTCATGGTGTCGATCACATCCAGGGCGCCGATCCGGGAAGGCCGGGGGTGGGGGTGTGGGGGGAGTGTGGGGTGGGTAGCGTGGAAGGAGCTTGCCCCCCGCGAAGAGGCAGGCAGTCTGAATCCCAGCAATGCCCTCTACACAGTAGGTACCCAAGAAAAGTGTTTTCCGCCGAGCGTCGCAGTATTTTGTAGAGGAAAAAAAAATCCTATAACTCTGTCCCCTTCCTGCCTCCCCCCACCACGTTTCCTGGGCCTCAGTTTCCCCAAGTGCCAAATGAGGTGGCCGGATTAAGTCTCCGGAAAGCTCTTACAGCCGTGATTTAGAACTTTCCTGCTGTCTCTGCAAATCACCTCTTCTAGGCTAGTTGCATACTTATCAAATCTAAGAGTCATGTCAGACATGGTAATGATTTTTTCCCCTCAGTATCCTTGCAAGGTTTTTGTCTTTAAAAAAAAAAAAAAGGGTTGGGGGTTCTCTGTGATCTCCCCTCGACTACTGAAAATTCCAAGATGAAGAAGTAAGGGGAGAGAAAATAGGAAAATGAAATCCCAAACACGGTATTATTCTTCGCTCTAGTGTAAAAATTCACTGTCTTTAGGAAAGGAAAAAAAAAAAAAAAAGCTTACCTAATTCAACACCCTAAAAATTATAGCTAGGCAAAACATCATAATAATACCAAAATTAAGCTAAACCTATGTGATACTAAAGTCTTTTCCTTGGGTTCGACAACAACCCTCCTCTCCTGTCATGATGCACTTCTTTTTCAGTGCAGACAGTTCCAGAGCAAACTGTGTTAAGAGAAGAAACATTATCACTGAGCTAAGAATAACATAAAAAATGGGAGGAACTAACATGTAATAGTTTTTTAAATTTAGGGGAAAAGTTAGAATTTCACAGTTTTGGTTGTAGACAATACTAGCCAGGTCTCTGTAAAGCCTTACAAAAATAAAGGAAGTGAAATCTTCTAACAAAATCTGTTTAATAATTCCCAAACATGAAAATTAGTATATAAAATAAAGTGATCTAATCATTAAGCTTTATCATCTTCCTTAAAAGAAATACATGTTTCTAAGTTAAATCTAAAAGAGAAGAAGAAGAAGAAGAAAGGGGATTGTGCCCTTTCTCTGCAAACCAGGCTTTTTCACGATTCATTAAACCCTTTTTCCATATGTGTAATTGGACTCTTCTCATTTACATAAACGAGGGATGGGGCAAAAGACCTAAGATCAGCCCAAAAGGAGAAATACATTTCTCATTCTCCAGTGTTAAAAAAATATATATTGTAGAAAACTCCAAGAAAGCAGATCCCCTTCCTCCCCCACACACCCACATACACCAGCCCTGAAATAGTTCATGGCCAAGGAGATACTGAGTTTGCCAGAGCTTTGGGGGCTGCTCTGCACACAGTGCCTCACAGTTATTATCAGAGGCACATGTTTTTAGTTTATTTTCTCTACGTAAAAAGCTTGGGCTGAAATGACTGACAGTAGGACACGATATCCTATTTTCTCCCCTCATTTTTGATTGGGTTAAAAACCAAGAAGAAAGACGGCACTGTCTTTGAAAGAGCACAACCCTCTGCTTGGGCTTGAGTTGTCTGGCTGGTATCCTCCATTCAGTTGGTCTCAGCACCTGATTAATTAGTTAATTAGTACTTAGAGCTGACTAGCCCCAGTCGGCAATTTTCATGCCCTGCATGGTGAAATGTTGAATCCAGCATTGAAATTTCTGTGTCGCACACCCTAATTATTATCACCCCACTACTTTTAAAACCATTGCACCAAATTATTATAATAGACAGAGCCAGACAAGTGTGTGGGAATATGTTCTTTCTGAGAAATAATGGTAGACTTCTAATATTTTTCACTATTGCCCTTAACACATTTAAATAAAACAATGAATGGGGAAAAATTCTAATTCAATTAGCCTCCAATTCCCTCCATAGAGAAAATGATTTTATATGGGAGAGATGGTAGAAAAATCATGGCCAATATTTTTAATGTTTTCTCAGTTCTTTGGGTGGCAAAGAGTACATTTACAAGATCTCCTCTGAGATTAATTTTGTTCCCATAAAAGTCTAAAACGTCAGGAATAAAAAATCAGAATACAAAATAGAAACAATATAAAGCCAAAAAAACCCTAAGACCATTTTAACTAGGAAATGATGCTCTCTGTGTGTGTTTGAGGTGCGGTGGGGAGGATTTTGATGTTTAAAAATACTGTACTGCCATGGTTTAGGAATGAGTTTTCTATGGGAAAAAATATTCCTTGGCTGCTGCCTCATTCTTCCATAAATTTGATGTCATAGCTAAGGTTAAATATCAACTAGAGAAAAATAGTTTTAGAAAATAAGTTAGGACACAAACCGAGGGGAATCTAATTGTTTGACATTTCTCAGTGCACCATTACCAAAAAGGGCCCCCGTGTGTCAATGATTTTCAGTATTATTGGTAGCTATTTTCACCTGAAACAATCCTTATATATCAGTAGTGCGCTGCCTGTAATTGTAAGAGCTAAATGGTACACAGAACTGGATACACAACCACACAGATCAGTAAATGGGTCGTACTGAAAGCAAAAGTAAACACCAACCTTAGGAAATGAAAGAAGTTAAAAGATAAGTGTTAAGGACCTTATTCTTTTTGGAGAATAAAACAAGATTTAGTAGCTTTCCACTTAATTTAAATGAAAAGAATCACTACCTTACATATTGCAGTGATAATGTAATGGGGAAAGAAAACAAAAAAGTCTTTGTACAAATGACACCTCCTATAGTTGTTGTGAAGAAACTTTTCCCCTTGGTATCTGCTAACAAATTCTAATTAATGCTGCACATTCCTTTACTGAAATCATTTAATGCGTAACAAGGGGGGTAAAAAGAAATGCTGAATGCTCGTGATTGCCCTGTTAGAATTATGGGAGTGAAAGCCTGGGGCCCCAAACTTACTGTCTATTAAAGCCAAGCTTTGAAAAAGAAATGCAACCTACAAAAGCTGTCAATCTCCCTTGCCCCTAAAGCCTGGGTTCACATGGATTCAAGTGACAGCCCTCCTCCCCCATGCACAATACATCAATCTGTCTCTCCCACAAGCACCCACAGCCCATTGTGCTGGCCGCAGGTGCCTATTATGGCACCCATGGCTGCCTCCCACAGCTCCGCCCCTGAGAAACAGGAACTGCAGACAATGGAGCCCTGTGGGAAGACAGAGGTGGGTGTTGGGAGGGATAACAGACAGATGGTAAAGGATATAGGGTAGTAAGGTAGTTTCAAAACAAATGTCAAACGTTCAAAATTATTGCTTTCTCGTGTCTCCCTTTTTGAATTGCCTTTGCTTCAATCACCATCTGCCATAAGTATAAAAACACTTACCTGTTATGATGAATTTTTCTCCCCTTTTTGGGTAGTGATGGACCAGATAACCTTCAATACTCTACTCCTCCTACTTCGCCTCTAGGTTTCTCAAGGTCACAGACTGAGGAGTTTTGGTTAAGTGACACCAGGAGACCACAGAGGGGAGATAAGGAATATTTCTAATTTTTTTTCAAAGTTTGTGGTTTCCCTGTGAGGTTAGTTTTGGGCTCCTTAAGGGGCGTGGGTTATAAAAATCAGTGCCTTTGGGTAATACACTTAGGAAATCAAAGTACTATAAGACTTTTACAAACGTAATATCAGGCAGGTAGAAATTCTGAGGCCATTTCTTTTCTGGTAAGGAGTCACATAAAGAGAGATGAGGTGCATGGAGTAATAAAAGTACTGAAATTTTCTCACTCAGACTTTTTACCTATTTCCAAACATGTCAACAAAAATAAGTAAAATTGTTAAAAAAAAAAAAAACTAAATACTATTCACATCAAGTGCCCTTATCACAAAAAGTACATTTTAAACAATTCATTTCATAAAATGTCATTTGCCTGTGGTGGTTTTAACCTTCTGAGTTATGGAGTAATTAAGGAGTAATAAATAAAAGAATTAAGATAAATGCCAAAACCACCTGTTCAAGTAAATTTGATTGAGTTGCCTTTGCTCTTGCTTTATCATCTCAATATACCACCTTATTCCTGTGTCCAAGATAATTTGTCACAAATTTTAAAACCAAGCTAACAATCATGTCATCACTACTACTACTCCTGCTACCTGTCTCAAAAAAACAAACAAACAAAAAAAACCACCAAGAAAATTCTGGCACAATTCTAAGTCATGGTCAAGAGGATTGGTGACTTGTTGGAATGGGGGTACCGCCAAAATAACGCCAGGGACTAAAACCAGCCAGTTTTTCTGAAGCAAACAAGAGGGTCTTGGTTTGCTGTCAAAAACTACAAACTAAGCTTTAACTAGGGACTGTCAGGGATCCAAGTGAGCTCTTGGCCAGGGAGAGCTTAATTAGCGGAGTTGGTTTGGGTTTTTAAATTACAGAAGAAAAACAACCAATACAGTATGAAAGCATACAGTGGTCTAATGTAGCACAAAATTCACTATTCTATTATGTGTGTGTGTAGTGATTTTCCACATTCTGTTAACATTTAAATTTAGATTTTAAACATTATTTTTGTGCCCATTACTAGAGCATGTTTCTTTTGTTTTCTTCTGTATCCTTTCAGAGAATTTACTGTATCGATCACCCAATACTAATACGTGCCCCCACTTTTTTATCTAAATAGTGGCATACTACATACACTATTTTGTTTTTTTAACATGAGAGATCTTGGAGATTGGTCCATATCAGAATATTAAGAGCTACTAGGGCATGCTTCTGAAATGTGAATGGATTTGAGTCATATCTGGTATCTGTAAAAGTTAAGAGTCCCTCTCCACAGTGGGCAAATATATGATTCCAGTATTAGCTATCAAGTGATCAAGCCATTTGGAGGCTATTCTTACTTCTCCTAACTACTTAATTAGGTATTCTATTGCAAATGCTGACAAGTTAGTACAGCTAACTCCAATTATCCATCTATGCGAGCCAGAGACAATGTGAGGAGAAAGTCACAGATAACTCACAGATACAACTTTTGTTAAAGATGCTTACATGGGAAAACGTTTAAGATGCTTATTGATAGGGTTTGTGAATTGTTTCTATACCATCCAAAATAATCAGAATCAAAAAGAAATTGCTAAAAGGCTTCCAATTTGAACCATGGTCCCTTATTCATACTTACGGTATCTCACAAGAATGACCTTGCTGAACTAACTGATTAAAAGATGCCAGGTTTCAGGGGCACCTGGGTGGCTCAGTGGGTTAAGCTGCTGCCTTCGGCTCAGGTCATGATTTCAGGGTCCTGGGATTGAGTCCCACATCGGGCTCTCTGCTCAGCAGGGAGTCTGCTTCCTCCTCTCTCTCTGCCTGCCTCTCTGCCTACCTATGATCTCTCTCTGTCAAATAAATAAATAAAATCTTTAAAAAAAAAAGATGCCAGGTTTCAGCTGTACAATTAGTTGACAATACACAGTCCTTTTACCTGTGCTCCAACACCAACTTATTTTACCTCTAGATGTTTCCCATGGGGCTCTTGAGTCTATCCATTTTAAAATTAACATAGTTTGTTGGTTAAAATCCAATTTCTTGCCAGAGAAACCTGGGTTCTCAACCTGGCTCTGGAGCTTGAAAAGTGGTATGATTTAACTTCTCTGATACTGAGTTTTCCCTAAAACAGGGATGATAATAATAGTACCTATTTCGTAGGTTTGTGTAAAGATTAAGTAGGACCATGCATTGACTCTTAAAACAATGCCCATAGCAAATCCTCAGAAAACAGTGTCTATTGTTACTCTTACTAATATCAGTTATAGGACTCTCAGGATTAGCTAGATGAATTCTCAAATCGGATCAGCAAAATCGCCTGGTGGGGTAGTTTTTAAAAAATACACATAGCCCAGACATACCTCACCCAAAGAAACTCCAATTAAATCGGTCTGCGATGGTGCCTGGGAATTTGTATTTTAAAGCATTAAAGGAATCCAAAGATGACAACTGCTAAGCTGACCAAGAAAGCATTAGGTCGTAATTAGAACAAGAAGTCAAAGGGTTCAGTGAAGAATATCCTTAAGATGGATGCAAATTCTATAATCGCCCTATATCACTAAGAAACCAGAAGCTATTTTTGTGTGCTTTTGATTGACAATGGAATACAATTACGAACTCTGAGAACAAAAAGCTGTATGATGATTCTAGTTCTAATAGGAAGCATGTTAAAATGTGGCATCATTTGAGCCATTGAAGGAGCATAAGAAAAGATAATCCATTTGGCTTTGACATTTGAAATGTTCTCCTACCAGCAGCACTTTCTTACAGCCCTATGATTACATTTATTTTCCCTGTAGGTCCAAACACATTACTTGATCCTGCTGTGAATAATATTTACATGGAGTTAATATTGGGAAAGCTGTTTGTTCGGTACTTTAGTTAAACTTTTTATTTTGAAGTAAAGTTCACAGGCAGTTGTGAGAAACAGTACAGAGATCCAGTGTACCCTTTACTCAGTTTCTCCCAAGAGCATTTTGCAAAAGTATAAAACAACATCAAAATCAGAATATTGACATTGATACAATCAAGATGCAGGAGAGTTCCATCACAAGGATCCCTTATTTTCCTTTTCATAGCCACACTCTCTTCCTTCCCGTCTCTTCCCCTCCTTAATCCACGGTGACCAATAAACAGTTCAATTTCTATAATTTTACGATTCTAAGAATATATGCAAATAACATTAATATGATCAGACAGTCTTCAACCTTTTGGGATTGGCTTTTTCCTCTCAACAAAATTCTCTGGAGATCTAACCAGGTTGTCGCCTACATCAATAGTTCCTGCCTTTTTATTGCTGAGCAGTAATTCTTCACATGGCTGTACCACACTTTGTTTAGCCATTCACCTGTCAAAGGACATCTGGGTTGTTTCCAGTTTATGAATAAAGCTATTACTAATAAAGCCACTCAGAATACTTGCATACGTATTTTTGTGTGAACTTCATTTTTTTAAAAAAGATTTTTTATTTATTTATTCGACACAGAGAGAGATCACAAGTAGGCAGAGAGAGAGGGGGAAGCAGGCTCCCTGCTGAGCAGAGAGCCTGATGTGGGGCTTGATGAGGGGCTCGATCCCAGGACCCTGAGATCATGATCTGAGCCGAAGGCAGAGGCTTAACCCACTGAGCCACCCAGGTGCCCCTTGTGTGAACTTCAAACTTCATTTCTCCCAGCAGTACAATTGCTAGGTTGTACAGTGCTTGCATCTTTAATTTTTTAAAGAAATTGCCAAACTCTTTTTCCAGAGTGGCTGTACCATTTGGCATTTCCACCAGCAACGTATGAATGATCAAGTTTCACCAGCATTTGTTATTCTCACTAATTTTAGCTCTTCCGATAGATATATACTGATATCTCATTGTGGTTTTCATTCATTTCTGCAGTAACTAGTAATATTGAACAGATTTTCATATGCCTATTTGCCACCTATAAATCCTCCTTGGTGAAATGTCTTTTCATGTCTTTTGCATTTTAGCTCATTTTTTAAATCAAGCTATAGATATACCATGCTAAGGATTTAATCTGAATTGTAAAATAGATCTCATTTTACTTTGACTTTTGCTGTTCTATGTTCTAGCTTAACACTTAAAAAGCACTTACTGTGTATCACATACTACGTTAAGTACTTTGAAGTATTTATTTCAATTTAAGTAAAATTTAGTCTTACAGCAACCCTATGAAGTAGATACTACTATATCATCTCCAGTTAACATTTGACGAAACTGATGGCACAGAGACATTCAATAATTTACCTAAGATTACATAGGTAACAAGTGGTGGGGCTTAGATGAGAACCTATGCAGTAACTGTTACAAGCTTAATAATGTATACAGAATATTACAAGTGACAGAAGTCAGAAGCAGTGGGAGGAGGGAGAGTGTGGGAAAGTATCTCTGATACTTTTGTCTAGAATTAATGTATCCAACAATAAATATTAAAGTATAGGATTCAACATTATAGAAGTAACCCCCAAAATGCCCTGAATATCGTAAAAATATAACTAATAAAATTTGGGGACAATCAGAAGTAGGTAAAGGTGGTAGCATAAGTATGCTAAATCACCTTTCTTGAAAGTCAAAAAATCCTAAAATTGATAAAATAAGAAACAGAAATAAAAGCATATTATTTAGACTAATGGTATTAATCATCAGAAAAACTCAAAACTAGAAATAAAGTGGTTACCTCTGGAGACCGGAAACTAGCCATTAAACATGAAACTTTTCTTTCTCTTCTATACTGTTCAATTTTTGAAAAACTGTATGCAGGTTATATCTATGATTTAAAAAACTGGATATTTTAAAGCACCCCAGGTAATTCTGATTAAGGCTAAGTTCAATAACCACCAAGCTAAATTACACCCAATACTCTTGGGGGTCTTCAAAGACAGGTGAGGATGAATGGCTTAGCATGTTGCCTATTAGTCTGGAATTGCTAGGTGCACTCTATCTACTTGTAGTATCTATTCACCTTAAAAATAAAGCTGTCAGTTATTGTACCAGCAAAAATGGGTTTATTCAGGAATAGCAGAGAACTGTGATTTGGGACATGCAAGCTACTGCAAAACCAAGACGAGTCCAGAGAACAAAGAAGAAAGCTCTCTTGTTGAGAAAAGGGGGTAGCTGGGAAGGCTGTTATAAACAAAAAGTCCACTGGAGCAAACTGGTAGTTCAAAGTATAGTGGCTTTTCATTGGCTGAGTTGTGACAGTTTCTTATTGGCTGGGCTGCTGCTGCTGGGAGAGGAGAAAACCTTTCTACCTCCTGCCCGGGTAGTAAAATTGGAGCTAAAGGAGTATCCACTGGAAAGGTCATTTCTCTTCCTGTTGGGTCTGCATTTGACCACCAATGGTAGGGCCTGGGAGCTCCCCCTTCTGGCCTCCCAAGTGCATTTTGGTGAGATTTCCTTTTATTAATTTTCACATATCCTTAACTTCCAAGTCACCCTAGGATGCTATTCCTAACTCTATACTCGGCTTCTTGCCCTCTGCTCCCTTCTCTTGTCCAAACTGTCCTCCCTCAAATGAAGAATCAGAAGATTGGTGGAAGGTTAGCAGCATGGTTAGAGTCAAAGATAGGAAAATGATTAATTTCCATCTTCCAAATAAGCTTCTGACACAGTATAAAAATAGATCTCAATTTTAGGTAATAGATGATGAAGAAGAAGGCATTTTTCATTTGAAAAAGTGAGATGCACACATGGTTACAAAATGCAAATAGAAAAAAAGGATATATACTGAAAAGTAAGTCTCCCTCAATTCTAGACCCTATATCTTCCTTGCCGAAATCAATCATTTGTTAACATTTTTAATATATCCTTTCAGATTATGCAACACACACATACACCTAGGTGCATAATTTTCACATTATCTTGTTCCCTACTTCTTGTTTTCACATATTCATACTTTTTGGAGATTATTCCAATCATAACGTGTAGATCTACTTCATTCTTTTTTTTTATTATTTTGAAGATTTTATCTATTCATTTATTTTAGAAAGAGAGTGAGAAAGCAAGCAGGGGGAGGAGCAGAGGGAGAGGGACAAGCAGACTCTGGGCGGAGCACAGAGCCCAGCGCAGGGCCAAATCTCATGACCCTGAGATCACGACCTGAGCCAAAATCAAGAGTTTGATGCTTAACCAACTAAGCCACCCAGACGCCCCTCTACTTCATTCTCTTTAACATCAGCAGGATATCCCCATGCTTATTTAATGAGCCTCCCATTTGTGGACACTTTTATTACTATACTTTGATATTTATCATTACAAATAACACCATAGTGACCCCCTTTGTACCAAAAGCTTTATATCTGCTTTTATTTCAGTGGATCCAGAGGTACATACAAGCATTTAATGCATACATATGTTTATAGGTAATTTTTATATTAGTACAATCTATTTGCTATCTGCATCATATTCTATTATATGACCACTGACTGTACCATAACTATAACTTATTGAGGCAGTCCCCTCTTACGGGATAGTTGGCTGTTTACCATCTTTTGCAGCAAATGGGGTAAGAATGATGAGTTTGACTGTGGCTCTCTGTGAACATGTGGTTTGTGTGTGTGCAAAGAACCATGTTTACAGTCAATGAATACTTAAGAATTTGTAATCAGACCAATATAATATTAGAATCTTGATTCCAAGAATTTGGAATCAGACCACTGGATAACATCCACAGTATTTGAAAATGTACCAAATTTACCATCATATTTGAAAAATAAACCTTATGATATTTTTTTCTAAATCTGTCCTCTATTCCCTAAGAAAAATTAAAGCACCAGGGCACCTGGGTGGCTCATTTGGTTATACATCCAACTCTTGGTTTCGGCTCGGATCGTGATCTCAGGGTCATGAGATCAAGCCCTGCATGGGGCTTGACTCAGTGCAGAGTCTGCTTGTCCCTCTCCCTCCCGCTCTGCTCCTTGCCCGCACTCACACATATTCTCTCTCTCATCCCCCCGCCACAAATAACTAAAATCTCAAAGAAAATAGAAAAGAAAAGAAAAAATAAAGCACCCATCAAATATCTTTTACCTGTTCCCTCAGGAAAACTTACTTTTTTTAAAAAAAGATGTTATTTTTTTTTTAAATATTTTATTTATTTATTTGACAGAGAGAAATCACAAGTAGGTAGAGAGGCAGGCAGAGAGAGAGAGGAGGAAGCAGGCTCCCTGCCGAGCAGAGAGCCCGATGCGGGACTCGATCCCAGGACCCTGAGATCATGACCTGAGCCGAAGGCAGTGGCTTAACCACTGAGCCACCCAGGCGCCCCAAAAAAGATGTTATTTTTAATTGATCTTTACACCCAACATGGTGCTTGAAGCCACAACCCGGAGATCAAGAGTCACATGCTCCACCAACCGAGCCCGCCAGGCACCTGCCCCTCAGGACAGCTTAAATCCCAAATCATATGTGCAGTTTTGTTTTTTGGGGTTTTTTTCCTATTCTGCTCTGTCGAGCTACAGAGACCTCACTCAAGTGCTTACTTGGAGTCTAGAACCTCATGTCCTGGAACTGATAGAGACTTTTCACCATCCTTCAAATTCTATTACTTAAACCTCAGATTTTTAAAAAATCTTTCTAAAGTTCCAAGGCGCTAACAGACCATAGAGAATATGGTAGCATGAATTCCCGCCCACAAAACTTCACCATTACCATGGTTAAATGTAATTGCTGATATTTCTTACAGTGAAGAACGATTTCTCAAGCAACGATAGCATTTTCACTTAACAATGTAGGTCCGGAGGCTTGTTAACAGATGGAGACAACAGACCTGTAGCTCATTAAAGTACAAGTACAGAGAGAAAATACAAGAAAAACAAAAGGAAATAAAAAACAAGAACAGTTTTTGAAATGAGGAGTGCTGAACTCAATACTCATTTGGGGGAAAAAATCAACCTCAACCTTATATCAGGCAAAAACCATTAACTCAGAATGGTTCATACAAAAACCTAAATGTACAAACCCAAAGTACGAAACTTCTAGAAGAAAACATAAGAGAAAAATTTGAGACTTTACAGTAGGCAAAGATTATTTAGGACACAAAAATATAAACCATAAAAGATAAAAATTGATAAATTGGGCTTTGTTAAAATTTAAAAATTTTGGCTAGCTCAGTTGGTAAAGCATGCAACTCTTGATGTTGGAGTCGTAAGTTTGAGCCCCACATGGGAGCTAGTATTTACTCAAAAATAAATAAATAAGAGGAGCCTGGGTGGCTCAGTCAGTTGAGTGGCCAACTCTTGATTTTGGCTCAGGTCATGACCTCAAGGTCATAGGATCAAGCCCCACATCAGGCTCTGCACACAGTGGTGAGTCTACTGGGGATCTCTCTCTCCCTCTCCCTCTGCCCCTCCCATTGCTCATGCTCTCTCTCTCTCTCTCTCTCAAATAAATGTTTAAAAATAAATAAATAAATAATCACAAGAAATATTTAAAACTTCTGCTATTCAAAAGTTAGCATTAAGAAAACAAAAAGGCAAGCCAGAGATGGGAAGAAAAAACACTTGCACCATATAGATACAGATATAGATAAAGATCTGACATGTATCCAGAATATATAAATATCTCCTATTACTCTGGAAAACAGTATGGAGGTTCCTCAAAATGTTCAAAATAGAGCTACCCTACCACCCAGCAATTGTACTACTAGGTATTTACCCCAAAGATACAGACGTAGTGAAAGGTAGGGTCACATGCACCTCAATGTTCATAACAGCAATGTCCATGGTAGCCAAACTGTGGAAGGAGCCAAGATGTCCTTCAACAGATGAATGGATAAAGAAGATGTGGTCCATATATACAATGGAATATTACTCAGCCGTCAGAAAGGATGAATACCCCATTTATACTGACATGGATGGGACTAGAGGAGATTATGCTGAATAAAATAAGTCAGTCAGAGAAAGACAATTATCATATGGTTTCACTTATGTGTGGAACATAAGGAATACCACAGAGGAATGACCGGGGAAGGGAAGGAAAACTGAATGGGAAGAAATCAGAGAGGGAAACAAACCATGAGAGACTCTGGACTCCGGGAACCAAACTGAGGGTTACAGAAGGGAGGAAACTGGAGGGAGGGGGTAGGCGAGTGATGGGTATTAAGGAGGGCATGTGTTGTGATGAGCACTGGGAGTTATAGACAGCTGAGTTGTTGAACACTACATCAAAAACTAATGATGTACTATATGTTGGCTATCTGAACATAATAAAAAAAATCTCCTATTACTCAATAAAAAGACAAGTAATCCAATTAAAAATTGGCAACATGTTGAAGCAAACACTTAACAAAAAAAGTATGTGAATGGCCAACAAGCACATGAAAAGATACTCACTATCATTAGTCATAAGGAAAATGTGAATTAGAACCACGATGACGCATCACTATACTATACACCTACTCAAATGGCTAATGTTAAAGAGATTAATAATACCACATCTTGGCTAAGATGTGGAGCATAGGATCTCTCACAGAAATTGCTGGTAGGAATCCAAAGTGGTTGTAACTAGTATGTGTTTTCATAACTAGTATTTTTGTAACCAAAAAGTATGACAAGATTACATGTGTATACACACACACACACATCCTATTTTAAAATAAATATAATAATACATACACACAATAAATGTATATAAATAAAAAAATTAAACATGCATTTATATCCAGAAAAGACATACATTCAAAAGTTCATTGCAACATTATTCATAATAGTCCCAAACTGGAAAAAATTCAAATGCGCATCAACTAATAAAGAGATGAACTATGTAATTAAAAAAAAAAAAAACACCAACAGACCCAACAAGGTGGGTGAATCTCAAAAAATATTTTGCCAAGTAAAACACTCAAACACAAAAGAGCACAGTGACAGAAAGCCAATCAGTGCATGCCTAAGACCAGGAATCTTGAAAGAGTATATATGGGCATAAGGAATTTCCTTAGGGTCATGGAACTCTTCTGTAACTTGATTATGATGGTGGGTACATGACTTTCTAATAATTACTAAGATTCACTCAATGATACACTTAAAATGGGTAAATCTTATTGTATATAAATTGCAGCTCAATAGAGTTGAAAGTTTTATAAAAATGTGACGATTTTAGGTTTTCTCTTCACCAAAGGGTCTGTCCAAGCTCGTTGCCCAGAGTCAACTTGGGGGAAATCTGCCAAGTGGGCAATAATATCAGAAAGCAAAAAAAAAAAAAAAAAAAAAAAAAAAAGAAAAGAAAAAGAAAAAAAGAACAAGAAAGAAAGCTACCACATTCAGGGTACAAGGAATCCACAAGCCATGCAAACTATTTCCTTGGAGGATGCCATATGGCACTTTCCTTTCTTCTAAGCGTTAGCCATCTGAAACTATTCCTCCCCCACCCCCCAGTCTATCTCAAGGCTTTCTTCCTTCCTTCAGAATCTAAGCATTATGTATTTAAACTCCTAATTTCCCTTTCCCTTTTTTCTTCCACCTCTGTTCCCCACAACTCAGTCACAAAATCTTTGTGGACTCTACCCAGGAATACCGTTTCTATTATTTTACTTATTAGCATGGTCTTTAACATGTATAACATTCATATACCTCCCCCCAACCTCATGCTTCTGCATTCCTTTGCCCTCTCCTAGTGCTGTCACAGCTCAAATGTTCCTGTCTACCACTTCTTTGAGGGATAGAGCTGGTGGCCTAAACCCCCACATGTTGTCCTTGTAGGCAACCTACTGAGCTTACACCTTAGACAGCCTACCCCCAAGAGGGTAACCAGGACCTGGAAGAGGAAGACACCACTGGAGGCTCTGAGAAGTCCAGCAAGTTTCTTCACAAAGTGGTCTCTCCAATACAGGTGTCAGCTTGGGACCAATGAGATGGGACATTCATCCTCACAAGGCTTTTACATATTACATCTTGGATGGCGCCCCCAGAAGCTTCTGAAGTGTATCGGGATTTTACTGCAGTGAAGTTCACACTAAGCCATGAGAGCCCCATTCAATTTCCTGTCTCAAATTACACCTGGCCCTGCTGTCCAACTAAGCACACTAGACAAAGTCAAAAGATATACAACCAAAAATAACACGAGGACTGCTTATCAGATTGGTAAAGATTAAACAGGTTCACAAGGCCCAGTTGGTGGATTTATGGGGAAAGCATATATTTCTATATACTGTTGTCATACATACCTTGTGTTAATATATACACAAACACACAACAGTATATAAAAATATGTGCTCTGCTACTGAGACAATAATTCAGCAACAGAGTTAGAAATTTTTCACGTACATACTCTTTGACATAGCAATTCCACTTCTAGAAATTTGTTAAGAGATTTGTTCCATATTTGAGTCCTGACACTACCCCCTTTTTCTTGACTCTATGACCTCTCTCTGTCATAGTTTCCCCATCTATAAAATCGGGACAAAAATGACAGCTGGCAACATTGGGAAAAACAAGGGTGTGTATTAGCGGTCTGGGCCTAAGGGGGTTTCCAGGATGTGAAAGTTTGAGTGCTAAATCTAGGAGGGTCCTGAGCAAACTGGAGCGAGGTCCACATCACCCCTTTCAGGAGCTACAATTTCTTCACTAGTCAGTTCTACAAAGTATCAGAACCATTCCACATAAGCATTTTGACATTTTTTATGAAGTAGCGGCTACATCCTAGGCCCTTCATATATACCAGTGGCTCTCAAACGTGAATGTGTATCGTAATTACTTGGAGGGCCCATTAAAACAGATTTGGGGGCCCACCCCCAGAGACTGACTCAGTAGGTCGTGGAAACGCACACTAGGCATGGCCAAGATTACAATCAGAAGCAATAAGGTGGGAAAAAGTGGGGACCCATGAGATGGAAACAGCAGATACACGCCATGAAGTTTGCAACTGACGCTGACCTCCCTAACAACACTGAGTGTTTCCTAAACAGGGGACCCTATCTCATTCATCCTTGATATGTATCCCCAAGTGTGCCTAGGCCAGTACTAGGTTAGGCACAGCATGTGCTCAATAGACATCAACAACTCTTAGTGTTTCCTAAACAGGGGATCCTATCTCATTCATCCTTGATATGTACCTCCAAGTGTACCTGGCCCAGTACTAGGTGCACGGCATGTGCTCAACAGACATCAACAGCTCTTTCCTTGGTGCTTTCTTTGAGATGAACCTTTGAAGCATAAGCTGAGATCATGCCCATTACCCCACCTGACTAGTTTGCTACCCAATTTCAGGACATTTGTCTTGAGATCTGCCAGCACTGCCACAGGACAGGCTTTTTACTGAGTGGACTTTCATTCATCTAGCATGTGTTTATTGACTCCTATCTAGGTCCTAGACAGACCGCCAAGTGCTGTTGCATCAGCCAGACCTGGGAGCAAACCACTGCCCCCCACTAACCGGCCCTGTGCACTTGAGCAAATTCACTTTGGTCTCTTTTATCAGAAAAAGGGGGGTGGAAATCCTACCAATTTCACAGGACGCTCATTGGGATGAAACGAGATGACAGTGGCCCTTTGACACAGTTGAGCAGAGCGTCTAGCACCTAGTAAATGTGCCACAGATGTCAACTATCATTACTCAGGATCCCTGCCGTGCTGTGGGGTCACAAGATGTTATGTGTGGAGGGAGCCCGGGATCCATGCAGAGTCATACTTGGGCCACTTCAAACTGGCCAGCAATCCTGGACCACAGGTGGCAGAAGCTTGAGAGGAAGGGATGTTCAAAGCCCAATCCCAAGGACCTCTCAGCTGCTCTAGGAAGAACTAGATATCAGCTAAAGACCTAGAGGGCAAGCAGAACACCTCATAATAGGCCAGGGTAAAGGCATCTGGGCACCAGAAGGCTTGGTTTTGAAAGTCAGCGATGGCGCTCTGATGAGGATCAAATAAATTCATGTGAGCACTTAGCACAAGGCCCGGCTTCTTTACGTGGTCCTCTGGGCAGTAATTGCCGGAAGACCCGAGGTGGCCTGAGAGCTCTCCCACTTGCCTGCCCAACACATAGGTCCTCTCTCATTTCTTTTTTTTCTTTCAGATTTGGTTTTATAATTAAGTTTATATGTCACTGTTTACAGTATCTTTTTTATTGAAATCGTTATTGAGGTCACTATGGGTACTCATGCA
Source organism: Mustela lutreola (assembly GCF_030435805.1). NCBI lineage: Eukaryota > Metazoa > Chordata > Mammalia > Carnivora > Mustelidae > Mustela > Mustela lutreola. Next base: position 120,630,865 of record NC_081308.1, on the reverse strand, counting down.
GACGTGAGGTATTGTACAGAGATATGTCATGTACCCTATGCCCAGGCTCCCCCGAGGGTAACATCTTAGGAACTATAGTACAACCAACATATTGATATTAGTACCATCTACTGGCCTTTTTACTTGTATTCACGTGTGTGTGTGTGTGTGTGTGTGTGTATCCAGTTCCATATAATTTTATCATGTATGCAGGTTCATGGAGCTACCACCACAGTCAAGATACTACATGAATCCCTCCGGTTGCCCTTCTACAATCCCATGCGCACACCCCCTCCCAGGTCCCAGACCTCATTCCTAATTCCTAGAAACCACTAATCTTTTGCTATTTCTAGGATTTTGTCATTACAAGAATATTATATAAATAAAATCATAGAGTATTAACCTTTTGGGATTGGCTCTTTTCACTTAGAATCATCATCTGGCGAGTCAGGCAGATTGCTCCATGTATCAGTAGTTCACTCGGATCATTGCTGGGTCATATTCCATGGTGGATTTCCCATAGCATAATACTTTCTAGCTCTGGCCATGTCATTGCAAACGCCAAAGTTTCATTCTTTTTTGTGGCTCAGTCATATTCCATTGTATATATCGATACCACTGCTTCTTTATCCATTCATCTATGGATGGACAACTGGGCCACTTCCACAATTTGGCTATTGTAAATAATGCTGCTCTAAACATAGGGGTGCACATATCCCTTTGAATTAGTGTTTTATATCTTTTGGGTAAGTACCCAGTGGTACAATAATTAGATAATATGGTAATGGTATTTTTAACTTTTTGAGGACCCTCCATATTGTTTTCCACAGTGGCTACACCAGTTTGCATTCCCACCAACAGTACAAGAGGGTTCCTTTTTCTTCTCTACAACCTTGCCAATATTTGATGTTTCTTGTGTTTTTGATTTTGGCCATTCTGACAGGTGTGAGGTGATATCTCATCATAATTTGATTTGCATTTCCCTGATGATGAGAGGTGTTGAGCATTTTCCCATGGGTCTGTTGGCCAACTGGATGTCTTCTTTGGACGAATGTCTGTTTAGGTCTTCTGCCCATTTTTAATTGGATTATTTATTTTTTTGGTGCTGAGTTGTGTAAGTTCTTTATATATTCTGAATATAAACCTTTATCAGAGATGTCATTTGTAAATTCCTTTCCCATTCTATAGGTTGCCCTTTAGTTTTGTTGATTGTTCTCTTGCTATGCAGAAGCTCTTTATTTGTCCTAATAGTTTATTTTTGCTTTACTTTCCTTAGCCTCAGGAGACACATTTAGAAAAATGTTCCTACAGTCAATGTCAGAGAAATTACTGCCTGTTCTCTCTTCCAGAATTTGTATAATTTCAGGTCTTACATTTAGGTCCTTAATCCATTTTGAGTTTATTTTTGTGTCTGGTGTAAGAAAGTGGTCCACTTTCATTCTTTTGCATGTTGCTGACCACATTTCCCCACACCATTTGTTGAAGAGACTGTCTTTTTCCCACTGGATATTCTTTCCTGCTTTGTCAAAGATTAACTCATCATATAATTGTGGGTTTATTTCTGGATTTTCTAGCCTGTTCCATTGATCTGTATGTCTATTTTGGTGTCAATAAAATACTGTTTTGATCACTATAGCTTGATAATATAACTTGAAGTCTGGAATTGTGATGCCTCCAGCTTTGCTTTTCTGGATAAGTCTTCGAATGATCCCTGCTCCTCCAGAACATGCTCTGAAATAAGTAAATAAATCTCTTTCCGGGATGCCTGGGTGGCTCAGTTGGTTAAGCATCTGCCTTCAGCTCAGGTCATGATCCCAGGGTCCAGGGATCAAGCCCTGCATTGGGCTTCTCGTTCAGTGGGGGGCCTGCTTCTCCCTCTTCTCTGCCACTAGCTTGTGTTCTCTCTCTCTCAAGTTAATGAATAAAATCTTAAAAAAAAAAAAAAGCCTCTTTCCTGTATACCCTAAGTCATTTTTCAAACTGCTGCTTCTATGCTGTATCTCAGCAGTGCTGCCTGTTTTTCTGTCTCTTTAAGAGGAGGGTCTCAGTTTCTTATTCGTATTCCTCTAGCTCTCCTAGAAATGAGACCACTGATTTTTCAAGGTCCAGCTGTTCAGCCCCACTGATGTAAGAATTTGTTGAGGTTATGCCCCTCTGGTTTTAAAAGCCAAATGTTATGGGGATTTGTCTTCCCATCCCAGTATGGGTCACCTGTGTCTGGGGTGCCTGTATGGGGTGCCTGTATGGGGTGCCTCTCCCTTCTCTGTGCCTTCCAAGTCCCTCCTTCCCATGGACATTCTGCATTGTCAGCTTGGCTGCCAACAATGCCTCCGCCCTTTCTACCCTCTTCAATGTGGCATCTTCTCAATATTTAGCCTTGGAGAGTCTGTTCTGCCTGTCTTTGGGTCATTTTCTGGGTTATTTACACTAATGTGGGGGCTATCTAGGTGTTTCCATGGGACAAGGTGAGCCTAGCATCCTCCTACTCTGCCATCTTCCCTGAAAGTTGGTATTTATTTCTATTTCTAATTTTTTGAGGAGTCTCTGTACTGTTTTCCACAGTGGCTTCTCCACTTTACATTCCCACCAGCAGAACACAAATGTCCCCTTTTCTCCACATCCTTGCTATGTCTTCTCTCCAATTTCTGATTGAATACATGCTTTTACTCTCTCGTGAATTCCTAGTCCTTTGTCAGATACATAGTTTGCAAATGTTTTCTCCCAGACTGTAGACTGTCTTTTCATCCTCTTTGCTTAGGTTTTGTTTTTTGCAGAACAAATGTTCTGATTTTGATGAGGTCCAATTTATAAATTTTTCCCTTTATGGAATATGCTTTTGGCTCTGTGATTTCAGATAAGGCACTGTTGCTCTGTCCTTTATCCTGCAGGTCAGCTACCTTAGAGGTTTTGTGGATCGGGGTCAACACCTAATCATTACATACCAAGCATGTGCCAAACATTACTTCATTTAATCCTTCCAACCACCCTATGAGATAGATGCCATTACTATCTGCATTTTACAGGTGACGAAGCAGAGATGAAGAGAGATCTGGGGATTCGCCCAAGAGTCCACAACTAGGAAGTGGGAAATCTCGCACAAAATCTTGGTCTGTCCCTGCTTCCAAAGCACCTGACTTGCTCATCATTTCAAGTTTCCAGCAGGCTACACAAAATTCAACCTGTGGTATACAGCATGTTCATGAATCTGACTTCAGACATCATCATGTACCCAATGTGTGTTCCTACCCAAATAGGAACTTTCTTGTTACTTGGTTAAAAAACAACAGGGACGACAGCTATTGCAAAAGCAGAAGCATTCCCATTCCCCCAATTTTTGCTGCACTCTCCACTCAGTCCCTCATGCTTACAATCCAAACAGTACTGCACACCCAGTGTGTCCCTGCCCTCAGGCCAACATGAGTCTTGTGGCTTCGTGGCAGTGGATTTCCTGGGCCACTGCTAGGCCTATGCATATCAATCTTTAAGAAGCTTTCCAAACTGGCCCCAAGCTTTATTGAGTTTGTCTGGATTCCTGGGTTCAAATTCCTGCTGTAGTTAGAGAGGTCTCATACCCAGCAATGGCTCTTAAAGCCTATGTTGCCCCCAGTGAGTCCTTTCCCTCTATGGCTCGAACGGGCTTCTCACCAGCTCACCTGATCATGGAGACAGCTGCCTGCCGACATTGTCTCTTCCCTTCCCTTCTCTTTCTGGCCTGTGGGTTTGGGTTAAGAAGCTCATTTTGGATTTAGACTCCTGGGCAGAGTTCCTTGACATTTCTTTGATTTTTTTTAAAGATTTTTTATTTTATTTATTTGACAGAGAGAGACATCACAAGTAGGCAGAGAGGCAGGCAGAGAAAGAGGGGGAAGCAGGCTCCCCGTTGAGCAGAGAGCCCGATGCGGGGCTTGATCCCAGGACCCTGAGATCATGACCTGAGCTGAAGGCAGAGGCTTTAACCCACTGAGCCACCCAGGTGCCCCAAGAAATTTAATCTTACATTTTTCTCGGTTCAATAGCTTCTCTCTTCTGATGCCATGGCCCAAATTTTATTCTCAGATCTTTTCTTTTTTTTTTTTTTTTAAAGATTTTATTTATTTATTTGACAGAGAGAGATCACAGGTAGGCAGAGAGGCAGGCAGAGAGAGAGAGAGGAGGAAGCAGGCTCCCTGCTGAGCAGAGAGCCCGATGCGGGACTCGATCCCAGGACCCTGAGATCATGACCTGAGCCGAAGGCAGTGGCTTAACCCACTGAGCCACCCAGGCGCCCCTCAGATCTTTTCTTGAACGCTATTTGTTTCATTTGTTCATTCATCATTCATTCATTCATTCACTTAACAATTGCATCCTGAGATCCTATTCTTAGCTAAGCACTGTGCTAGGCACTGGGGATACAGCATATAACAAGGCAGACACAGACCCTGGTGTCCTAACACTGCATTCTTTCTGGGGGAAAAATTAATATATAAAAAAATTATTACAGGAGTGCCTCGATGGCTCAGTTGGTGAAACATCTGCCTTCTGCTTGGGTCATGATCTCGGGGTCCTAGGATTGAACCCAGCCTCGGGCTCCCTGCTCAGTGCTAAGTCTGCATCTCTCTCTCCTTCTACCCCTCCCCCTGCTTGTGCCCCCCATCTCTCTTTCTCATAAATAAATAAATAAATAAAATCAAAGAAAAATTATTACAGAATCATTATTGGCTCTAGTCTGCACCCCTGGGTTTTTCTCCTGCTTCCACACTCAAACTGGATTAATCACCTTTCCCTAAACATGCTTTGGGCTTTCCCCCCTTACAGCCTTTTTAACTTCTCTTCACTCTGCTAATAATTGGCCACCCCATTCTTAGTAATCCCCACCTACCACAATGTCTATGATGTCCTTAAGACCCAAATAAAATCCCACCTTTTTAACAGAGGCTTTCTCCATAAACCCTGTTGTACATGTTTCTCCCCCAGCCACCCCCCATCTGTAGAGTATCGGGCACCACTCGTAATACTACCTGCGCTCACACTAGTGGCTTTATGTCCTAGTTATTTCCATGCCCCTATCCACATGAAAGCCAGTAGAATCCCCGAGCACAGGGTTTACTTCGACATGTCTTCATGCCCCATGCATGTATCACAATGTCTTCAACATAGTGGGCAAGAGATGTTTGCTCAGCAGGGGAATGGCTGACCAAGAGCTGTTTGTTTAATTTAACCAACACTTGGGTAGCAGTTACTATCCATCAGGCGCTGTTGCTCACTTGGGTGGCATTTATTGGGTGTCCAGCACCGCTCCAATGCCTTGACAGACATGACCTCCCTGGATTCTGACAAGAGCCCTTGGAGGCAGGTGCTACTAGGAGCCCCATTTGACAGATCAGCGAAGTGAGACTCAAGGTGTTGCCCAAGTCAACTGGTAGATGTTGGGGTCCAACATCGGGATCCAAATCCCGATATCCCAACATCGGGATCCAAACCCTGGGCAACCTGTCTCAGGCCTGAGCTCTTAGCCCTGGACCTCTGAACAAGGCCTAGGGTGATTTGGTCGACACGGAATTTGCAAGAGAACGAATATGGATGAAATGCAGATCCAATTCCTCTGGGCAGGCCACAGTGCATCTCCCCAGTCATGTTCTTCATAGGAACTATGCTTCAAAGGGATGCTGGGGGAAACGAAATTATAAAAAGTGCTGAATTAAAGTGAGTCTTTCTGAAGCCTTTCTGAAGGGCAGAACGACCCCAGCCCTCTGCCAGCGGCCCAGCTTTTATTTTCCTCATCACCATCCCACCTCCTGGAGTATTTTCAGATATTTTCCCCCTAGTGGCCCCTCATGAAATGTTAATAGCCCAGATACACTGTATATCTGTTAATGTGCTTCTGCATGTGTGCTTTACACATAAAGTGAATTTTTTTTTTCATCACCCAAGAGCCAATGTTCTCCTCGTCCGGCGACAATGTTGCCTTATCAACAATCCCTGCTCGATGCTGACAAGCACTGAACCCTGCTAGTGTCTTAAGAGGAGAGGGGAAACAGGATTCTCACTATCTGACCTTATGGGGCTGAGATTTTCAGGATTCCTTCAGTAAAGTAACACATATTTGCAACACTCCTTAGAGCTAATAATAACTACGATAATAGCCACAACAACAACAATCTTGTGGCAGATGCTGGGGGGAGAAGACGACTCAGGCCCAGTCAGGCCCAGTCTCAGGTTCTGAGAGAGTAGGTTAATATCATGGGTAAAATACATTTTCTACAACCTCAAAGCCTCGATGTCTTCATCTGTTAAAGGGGACAATAAGCCTTTAAGTACTCACTTTAGGGAGCTTTTATGAGACCATGAAGGTCTAAACTCATGCAAAGGTAGGTGGCAAAGTTATAGCTGCCTAAGGGGAAACGGGCTCAACTCTTTTGAAGACTGAGTTTAAAAGTCATTTTTACTTCATGTGAACTTTTTTTTAAAAGATTTTATTTATTTATTTGATAAAGATCACAAGTAGGCAGAGAGGCAGGCAAAGAGAGAGACGGAAGCAGGCTCCCCACTGAGCAGAGAGCCCGATGTGGAGCTCCATCCCAGAACCCTGAGATCATGACCTGAGCAGAAAGCAGAGGCTTAACCCACTGAGCCACCCAGGCATCCCCTCATGTGAACTTCTAATAATAAATTCACATGAGTACTGGATCTCTCCTATAGTAAATGCATCCTCTGCCTCGATGGGATTCTCCAACTCACAGGAGCAAAACTCACATAATTGAAAATTAAGTAGGTTCTTTTCATTGTTGTCTCCATATAGGATATCAGTTTTTCAGATGGGTAAATATGTTACATGAAAATGAAATGTTTTGCCCAGTATTTCCTAAACACTCTCAGGATCCCCTCCAGACCTATATGGATGAATAGGTGTGGCTGGGAAGTTGTATTTTTAAAAATAATCTCCACACCCGATGTAGGGTGTGTGTTGCTGTGGAAGAAAAGGGAAAAAATTTTTTGAGGAGGACATGATCAATAATGTTGAATGCTGGGGCGCCTGGATGGCTCAGTCAGTTAAGCCTCTGCCTTCAGCTCAGGTCATGATCTCAGGGTCCTGGGATCGAGCCCTGCAACCGGCTCCCTGCTCAGCAGGGAGTCTGCTTCTCCCTCTCCCTCTGCCCCTTCCCACTGCTCATGCTCTCTCCCTCTCTCTCAAATAAATTAATAAAATCTTAAAAAAAATTATTGAATGCTGCTGAAAAGTCAAGTAAGTGAAAGCTTAGAAGTTTCCATTAGCTTTGGCAAGTAAGAGATCATTGGTGTGAGCAGTTTCTTAATGGTAGTCGGTGGAGTGGGCAGAGAGGAGACTGGCAGATGGAGGGGTGAGTGTTAATGGGAAAGTGCGCTGAATGTTTTAAAAGAAGTTTAGCTGTGGGGCACCTCGGTGGCTCAGTTGATTGGGTGTCTGACTCTTGGATTCAGCTCAGGTTGTGATCTCATGGAACACATAGGGTGGGGCCCCATGTTGGGCTCTGTGCTCAGTGGGGAGTCTGCTTGGGGATTCTTTCCCTCTGCCCCTTCCCCTGCTCCAAGATAAATAAATACATCTTTTAAAAAAAGAAGTTTAGCTATGAGCATCAACAGAGAGATGGGGCAGTAGTCTGGCAGGAAGACTGCCCCTGAAGAAAGATATTTTAAAAATATGGGTGCATGTTTAAATGCTGATTGGAAGAAGGTGATAGAGAGGAAGAGATTGTACAAAGAGGAAGAAAGAAGATGCCAGAAGAGGTAGGAGAGGAACATAGATCATGACAAAAAGATAACGTGTCATCCTCACATGGGATAAGGATTTAAAGATTTAAAGAGTTGTGTCTGATGGTCTGATGGCTTCTATTTTCCCTGAGAAGAGAGATAGGAGTTGTCATTTAAGAGTGGAGATGGAGGTGAATAGTAGGGTCAAAGGTTTGAGAAAAGTGGAAAGATTTAAAATAATTATTGTTCAGAGTGGGAAATGAGTGAATTGTGAAGCTAGGTTTAAAGAACCACTTGAAGGAATAATCATGAATTTACACTGGAATGAATTTATCTTGCTTTGTGACTTTATCTGGCAGTGCCCTGCCAATACAGGAAGGGTATAAAGAAAGTGGGTAATTTAAGTGAATTCATGAAGGTTCTGGAATTTCCTAGATAGTAGGATAAACTGAGTGAGCTTCCCTCCCACACCCCACCTCTACTGGCACAAAATTTAAGGAAACACTCATCTTCAGGGTCATACAAGAGTAGGACTGGCACCTAACAGTGAGTGCCTCCTTCCATTTTGGGGGTGGTAAGGAAGAAGAGGTAGCAGGGAAAGCTCATTTACCTAGGCCCATCCCTGCACAAATGAGTTTGTTACATTGGCAACAGTATCATGAAGTGGGGTGCCTGAGTGGATCACTTTGTTAAGCAACTGCCTCCAGCTCAGGTCATGATCCTGGGGTCCTGGGATTGAGCCCCACATTGGGCTCCCTGCTCGGCAGGGAGTCTGCTTCTCCCTCTTCCCCTCCCCCCACTCATGCTTGCACACACACACACACACACACACACACACACACTCTCTCTCTCTCTCTCTCTGAAATAAATAAAATCTTTTTAAAAAATAATGTCATGAAGAATTTTGACAAGAGAGTAATTACAGTAATGGCCCATATTATGTAAGATGGATAGAGAGGAGGGTAAAAATGGGAGAAAGTAGAGAGATGAGGCAGTGGGGAAAACTGACTAGGTAAATTGAAAAGGAGATTGTAGGAGATTGTAGCCAGGAGGAATGTCTGAAGTTGTGGTCCTAGAGGTGGAACAAATTTAGGGTCTTGAAAACTTCCAAGATGAGATGGAAGATGTGGGAAGCTGAGCTGGAGGTCAAGGAGCTTCAAGATCCAAGTGCTGGATGGGTTGTTCTTCTGTCCGTTGAGTCAGCAACAATATAAAATAAGATTTAGAGTAGAGGGAAAGAACAGGCCTACTGACAAAGTCATTGGTGAACACAGAGGAGTATCTAGGAGACCAGTAGATGACAGCAACAAAGAAGGTTAAAGAGAAGTTAAAATGATTGGCATGTGTTTCAAGAGGAGCAAGGTTTTTTTGTTTTGTTTGTTATTGTTATTTGTTGTTTTTGTTTTTTGTTTATGAGTGGGTGGAGGAGCAATGGGATGAAAGTGGCTTTGGAGAGTGAAGAACAAACTGGCCCTGCTGCTCCATGAAGTACAGGAAAACAACCTGCAGCCAGCTCAAAATACAGTTAGAGTTATAGTCTCTGAAGACCCAAGTTTCTTTTCCTTCCTTCCTTCCCTCCCTCCCTCCTCTTCCTTCCTTCCTTCCTTTCTCTCTCTCTTTTAAAATGGGCTCCACACCCAGCAAGCAGCCCAATGCAGGCTTTGAACTCACAACCCTGAGATCAAGACCTGAGCTGCAATCAAGAGTTGGACACGACCAAGAACTGTGTTTCACTTAAGGCTAAGTCATTTAGTGACTAGTTGATGAAAGGGTTGAGTTCAGAGGAGAATTTGTCAAACAGGCGATGTGAATTCCAGAGGACCTGAAGGGGCAGATTGAAGCATGGTGGCATTAGCTGGTTCACAGGATTAAGGCAACATAAGTCACAAAGGGTTCCACAGAGGATGGTGGGCACCCAAGACTCTAAAAATTCTATTTTGGCCAGCACATGATGTCCTGAAACTACCACACAGGGCTCAAATTTTTGTTTTAGCTTTTTTCTTTCTCCTGGTCCTCAGGACTGGGATAGTAGTTGGTGATGATAGGGAAAATCTTATTATGACTTTCATTTCCTTGATACCTTCCTTCAGCCCACCTGATAATAAATGAAAATAATAGTAATAGTAATAATAATTATAAACTTAGAAAACACCAAATACCTGCTTGTGCCATGGTTCTGAGTATTGGGAACAGTTTATACACGACAGACAAAGTTCTTGACCTCACAGAACTTAGATTCTATTTAGATAGGCCATGAACAAAGAACAAAAAAAAATATGTATATCAGTTTAGGGAGTTGTAAGTGTTAGGAAAGAATTTAGGTGGAGTAAACACAAAGACAGTGATGATGATATGTTTGTGAAGAGCTATTTCAGTGAAGGTAGTCAAAGGAGGCTCTTCCAAGGAAAACCTGAATGATAAGGAGCCAGCCAAATGAAGATAGGAAGAAAGAGCATTTTGGATCAAGAAGATAGCACAAGCAAAGGCTCCATGGGAGGGAAGGGGCTTGGGATGTTTGAGGAACAAGGTCATTATGGCCGATAAGGTCTTGCTAACTCCCAAGACCTTGAAGCATCTCTTTTAACCACCTGTTGCTAAGGATGACTTGGAAGAGTCTCCATGGTCTGTTTGTATAAGGACCTCCATCTCCCACAGCTGGTCCAAGAGATGGAGGCTTTGAAGGAGCAGCAAGATACCCTCGGGAGATAGAAGAGAAACTGAGGAATCATTGACACACATTGGAAAGGGAATGAACTTGCTTAGTAGGTCCACCACCTTGGTCCTGGATCTATTGCACAATCACAGTGGAGATGGGGAAGTGCCCTTGTCCCTTTGATATCTGAAAACACTTAATCATAAACTGGGAGCCTCGACTTGAGATAGGATATACAGAGGCACCAGCAATGTAGTTGGCAGAAAAGTGGCATGAAATAGAGGATTTAAGTATTTCATAAGAAGGTCATATTATAAGCTACTGAGCCTTGGTGGCTCAAGTAGGTTAAGCATCTGTCTTCAGCTCAGGTTATGATCCTGGGGTCCTGGGATCAAGCCCCATGTGGGGCTTCCTGCTCAGCAGGTAGTCTGCTTCTCCCTCTCCCCCTGCTCCTTTTCTCTCTCTCTTGCTCCTTCTCTCTCTCCCAAACAAATAAAATCTTTAAAAAAAAAAAAGAAGGCTGTATCATAGAACTCATGACAGGAGAGGCCAAAAGCTAAAAGACAGCAAGGACAATGTGTTACAGAATAGCACAACTTAAGAGATGCTAGATACACACCCATCTCAGTGGTTCCTTTAACTGGATTACCTCATGACTGTGAATGTGAGCTGGGGCCATGGAGTTGCCTTAAATCCCTAAGACTATCATTAGCTCCAAAGGGATGAGAAACACTTTTTTTTTTTAGAAATTTTCATTTTAATTTTTTTAAAGATTTTATTTATTTGACAGAGATCAGAAGTAGGCAGAGAGACAGGCAGAGAGAGAGAGGGAAGCAGGCTCCCTGCAGAGCAGAGAGCCCAATGCAGGGCTCGATCCCAGGACCCTGAGATCATGATCTGAGCCCAAGGCAGAGGCTTAACCCACTGAGCCACTAGGCGCCCCTAGAAATTTTAATTTTTAATGATGCCTCACCGTAAACAACCAAGACCACAAGGATCATTTAAATGGCTATTGCAGTTGCCCTCAACAGCTCAGAGAATATCTCCATGTTCTGCCTCCCATCTTTTCCATCCTTCTTTTCTTAGCCGGTTTTCCTTGTTTTCATCCTGTTGGCTCACATTCAGAATCTGCCTCTCTGCCTAGCCTGCCTGAACTGATATCTCATTTGGAAGATTGACCTTGACTTGGCATCTCCCCAGGATGTTAAATCTCAACTTGGCTGTCCTAGGGCTACACTCTAGTTCTAGGCAGTTCTGGGCAAATATTGCTGCTCCTATGCCTATCTGAGGCCCCCACATACCAAAGCTCAGGGATCCCATTTCTTTGGAGGGGTTTTGAATAATTATAGTGTTTATTAAAGTTGTATGTTTACCAAGGCACTTGGGGTGGCAATTGGCTAGGAGAAGCAGCTGGCACTGACAAGGAAATGTGTCATAATTAAGAACTTCATAACAACCATATCCATCTTACTCTACCATCTAAATATAGATAGTGCAAAAGTACAATAGAAACCAAGAGTAAGAAGACTGAGAAAGCCACTGTGACTCAGCCACAGTGCTTGTCACACACATATCCTGCCTTCCTCCTCAGAGAGCCTTGGGCTCAGGTCATGATGCCAGGGTCCTGGGATCAAGCCCCATATCAGGATCCCCGCTCAGCGGGGAGTCTGCTTCTCCCCGCTGCTTGTGTGCTCTCTCTCTCTCAAATAAATTAATTTTAAAAAAAACTTAAAAAAAAAAAAAGATCACCTGTTCCCTGTACTGATAATGCCACAGTCTTTGGTGAAGTAAATAATTATTTATTTATTATCATAAAGCAAATGCAATGCCCTAATTTCCAGCCTGATAACTAGTACACTTGAAAAAAAATTGCAAATGAACTGGCATCCCCACCCAAGAATTATTTTCCTGGAAAACACTAGAACTTTCTAGTAGGAGTCCACATGTATCTCAGTTCTGCAGATACCCAACTCTTAAAAATATCCCAGAACTTTGTATTGATATGTTTGGAGAGAAAAAAAATTCTGAAAGTTCCTCAAACACAGGCCTTAGGCATCCCTAAAAGGTTGTGCTCAGGGGCACCCGGGTGGCTCGGTCAGTTGAGTGTCTGCCTCCTGCTCAGGTCATAATCCCCTGGTCCTTGGGTCAAGTCTTGCATCTGGCTCCCTGCTCTGTGGGGAGTCTGCATCTCCCTCTCCCGCTGCTCTTCCCACTCCTCTCGTTCCCTCTCACTCACTGGCTCTCTTTCCCTCTCTCAAATAAACAAATACAATCTTTAAAAAAAAAAAAAAAAGAGGTTGTGCTTAGAAAGTTCTTCCCTTTCAAAATCCCCAGTTGGTCCTTTCAGAGCATTTCCTCAAGGCTACTCTAATTTTAGACTAGCCATTATCTTTATCCTTCTGTCAAGCTTCTCCTTTAACATCTTAATCCAGCAGGGGTGAGAGTTACTGAATACATATATACAAAGTTCTGGATTTGGGCCAGCCCTCAGGAGAGCAATGGTTCAGTCAGGTTCACTTCAGCGATCCAGCTTTCCTCTTTTAATTGTCCTTCCTACTCTCCATAACCCTCTCCCTTCACCATGGTGTCCAAGGCCTTAACTCTAGTGTGTATTACTGCATTATATGGTCTGTATCATTGCATTAGGTCATTCGGGACTGTTTACATGCTGAAAGGAGCTGGGGTGCCCACCCCAGGAAAAAACAATCACTCCCATTAGAGTGCCTGAAAACTCAGGGACACCTCTGCTGTGATCTGATCTGATCTGATCTGAGGGGTTACCCCAAAATGTTTGCCCACCCCAGATCTCTCAAAGCCCATCCCTGACTGGCCACCTTCCCCCAGAAGGTGGAGCCTGCTTTCCAAACCACAAATTCTGAATCAAGGTTCAAAGGAAGAGTTCTTTCGCCAATTCCAGATGTAAATGACAGTCTGGGAGGCAGTGTTTGGACACAGGCATCTGGAAATATAGAAACATTTACATGTTTTATGGTGACAATAGGGCAACTTATCTTCAGACTTTAAATGGTCTGAAAAACATCAGGAACAGAGACAACTTGGTAGTATGAATCTGTTTCTCAAATGTGAGGTTCCAAAGGGAATGGGAAAAACCACTGGTCTTCAAGAAGGCTCAGCTAGTGGCTCTTCAAATCCTCTTTTTATCAAAGGTTATCTTTGGAACAGCAGCAGGTAGTTAAGGTTATTATTATTATACAGTTTTTCATTGTTCTGTTGATGCTAGAATTACTTTATAACAATGCTATGAGGTAAGCACTATTATTATTCCCCCTTCATACTCGAGGCAACCGAGGCTCAGAGATGTTAACCCAAGCCAGAGTGTCAGTTCAGGCCAATGTTTCCATGAAACTGGGTGGACTCTGACTCTATAGCTGATGCATTTGCCCTCGGGAAGTTTCCTCCCCATTACCTGCCAGTAGACCTCTAGCTCTCTTAGCATCTCTTCTACCCATTTGGCTCAGAGTCCCACATCCTAATGCTCAGAGGTCTCACTCAAACTCATTCAACCCCTGGGTTTTGCCGGGCTCCTTGACTGCCCTGCTCTCTGCTGCCGCCTCCTGGTCCAACCCAAGACCTGTCCCAGTGGCACGTGCACTGAAAGCACGTGCTCCCTTATTTGTAGCCCCAATCCTACCTACCTAGCTTGCCCAGCTGGCCCACTAAACAGCAGGTCTAGAAAGAAGAATGATTCACCTGACCAGCTTACATTTGACATTGTCAAAGATTTCCCAGACTCTGACACTGATGCCTGTTTCAGAAGCTGTACATTCCTACAACCCATTTTAAGACCACCTGTTCTCAGGGCACCTGGGTGGCTCAGTTGGTTAAGCACCTGCCTTGGGCTCAGGTCATGATGCCAGGGTCCTGGGATCAAGCCCCATATCAGGATCCCCGCTCAGCGGGGAGTCTGCTTCTCCCCGCTGCTTGTGTGCTCTCTCTCTCTCAAATAAATTAATTTTAAAAAAAACTTAAAAAAAAAAAAAAAGATCACCTGTTCCCTGTACTGATAATGAAATGTCAAGGTGACAAAGTGGCCGGGGTACAGTGCTCTTCTTCCCAACAGACATTGAAAACACTGAAAAATTCAAATTTCTTTATGGTAAATTTTGACACTGAAAAACTAAAGAGAGTATCAATAAAATTTGTTTTGTGTTTAGATGCCATGCTGAGAATAACCGAGGGAAAGCACACCTAGAAAACACATGGAGAATCGCTCTTACCCAGTCTCTTGTCCTCCCTACAACAGAAGATGCTAGGGTGACCACTGGGTAGCAGAAACTTTGACTAGAGAGCACTAGATCCTGCCTAGGAAGTGCTGTTGGAATTTCTTCTTTTGTATTCAAAATGAAGTCCTCAGCAAAGGCAGTCTTCTTGACAAGGTCAGTGCGTTGAACAGTATCTAAGACAGCCAACTTGGCTGAAAAAGATTTCTGTTCAAAAGGACCTCTGAAGAGCACTGCATCAGGAATCAAGGCATCTGGGTTCTAATTCCAACCACTACAACTGGTTAGAAATGAAGTTCTCACAAGTAAGAGAAGAGTTAGTAGGATGATAGTGGTCTAACCAGAAAAGCCAATTTTACTGCAAAGAAGCCATGATTCTAAGGCTGGTACTGTAACAAGAAAAGTCACAGATATTAAGGGGCAGTCATATTAGATAAGACTGTGTTACATTTATGAAGCACTTTCACCATATGCTAGGTGCCATATTAAAACCCAGTTAAATCCTCATATCGGGGCGCCTGGGTGGCTCAGTCAGTTAAGCGTCTGCCTTTGGCTCAGGTCATGATCCCAGGGTCCTGGGATCAAGCCCCATAGCAGGATCCCCGCTCAGTGGGGGGTCTGCTTCTCCCTCTTCCTCTGCCGTCCCCACCCCCCGCTCATGTTCTCTCACTCTCTCAAATAAATAAATAAAATCTTTAACAAACAAATAAATAAATCCTCATATCAAGCCCATGAGACACGTTCTCTTAGTTTAGAAAAGATAAAGCAACCTGCTCAGGGCCTCATAACTAGAAAGAGCCAGAACTGGGAAATAAACCATTATGTATGTAGACAGTGTAGGGTACGTGTGCATGTGTGCATGTGCATGGGTGCAAGTCTGGCTCTAGAGCCTGTGCTAGGACTTCTATCACTACCTCTCCATTTTAATATTTGGTTATGCATTGTTACTGTCTATAATGAAATTATTTAAAAATAGGTAACACACATATATGAGACATGACACAAAAGGTTAAAAAAAAAAAAGGAGTGAAAAGTAAGTCTGATATACATAGTCTCCTTCACACTCCTGTACCCCAGCCACCAAAAACCCACTCAGGACACAACCACTGCTAACAGTTGCTTTTCAAATGAAAAAAAAAAATTATTTTTGCAGTGGTTTGACAGTGCATCATTTCATAGTGCATGTAAACCTGAGCCATGTTATTATGGATTTCTACCAGAATTTTTAAATTTTTTTTCTGTAAGACATTGTTCAAAACTGATCCATAGAAAACATGGAAACAGCTCATAGTGCATCATGAATGTTAATGCTTTTCAGGCATTAATTGTTCAATTTGGCTAATCAAGCTTAGTGATATGGTATATTCTAATTCTTTTACATTTTCTATTTCAATGACGTAACTTCTTTTTACAATAAGATGGAACATCTGTCTGATGAAAAATGGGCCATTATTATTCATCTTAAGCCATGAAGCATCGCTCAACAGCTCTGAACTAATGGTCATTACATCAAATAGGTTTTACTTTAATCATTATTTCTAATACATGTGAAATTAATACACAGTGTTTGTCATTACTGAGCACTAGAATATAATTCTAGAAGAAGCAATTAATGTCTATCAGAAGTTTTTTGAAATATGATTATCAAATACTTGACTAATGAATCATTTGCATATCTGAAATTATAACCTAAACATTAAGCATTCTTGTGATAGGATGCATTAGGCTTAATAATGAAAAAAAAAAAAAGAACGAGAGGGATTTCAAATATTAAGTTATATACATAGTCCAATTCCCTGGCAGCTCAGAATTTTTTCTGAGGAGAATTCATTTTGAAAAGAACAGTTAAACAGTTTCAGGGAAAGGCCCTTCAGGGGCTTTTCCGGGAACTGGAATTTTCATTTCTCTTGTTTCTTTTATTTACATTTAAAAAAAGAAAAGTAGTTTTGAAGACCTGCATCTCTCAATTAAAAAAAAAATCATGGTTAATTGTCAAATTCAATCTCTATATAGAGAAATGCCATCCATTTCCAAATGTTGCTTGTAAACTCTCCCGGCAAAGGGGCAAAGAATAATGCACTGTATTTCCCCTGCAGTGTTAGAGTGCACGTTCACCTTAAGGAGCATATGCTGTTCTTTTGAAATATGCAGACTCCCCTCTCATTGTACAGGGCCTCTGTGAAAAGATTGAGGGCTCTACAGAATTACCATATGAATAGGCTAACATACCTCCCAAGAAGCCCCTGCACGAGAGGGCACAAAAGGAGGAGATCCTTTTATTCATTTTGTAGTTAATGAAGAGTAAGAGGACCCTTTCTGACCAATTTTTGTGGGGACTCAGAATTCCAAGTTAAAATGTTGCGTATAGAAAAATACCCACATACACTTGGGGCTCTACTCTTTCCTCCCTTATAACCAACCTAGCACACGGAACAGGGCAAATGTGAAATCTCTGGAAAGCGTAACTGCTGGTATCAATATTAATCAGTGAAAGTTGATAAGGTTGGCCATCACCGTTCTTGCCCATTGGCTGATCAACTGCAATCACTTTAGCAACAATGCTTTACCTGGAAGAGACGGACCTTCAGGATTAGGTTAGGGTCAGTATTCCAGATGTGAGGACATGGCTGTTGATACAGTGTTTCTGGGGAAGAGAGTCTAGGAAGTGCAAATGAAACCAGGCCCCCAGTCCGAAGGAGTAAGACAGATTGCACAGGATTACTATTAGCAAAGGTCTAAGCAGAGCTCAAGAGCCATTTGCTAAGGAGATTAGAGTACCTGCTGCTCTGGTCAGCTCTCATGTACGGCTCCCTGTATCTTTCCCACTTAGAAGAAAGAGTTAAGTGTCACTTCTTCCAGGGGCCACCTCCCATGACCCCAGCGTCTAGGTTAGGTGTCCTCCTAATCTAGCAATACCCTGTACTTCTTGCAATGTTACACAAAAATTCTGGCATTATTACGTAGAAATGCTTCCACATCTATCATTCTCATTATGTTGTGTAAGCTCTATGAGGTTCACAACCATGGCCATACCATTCTTTGTCATGTCCAGTCTAGAGCACAATGTGAAGCACGTAACTGATGCTCAGTATTAGCAGACTAATAAAAAGCTTGGTCCTAGGTGGAAACTAAGTCCATGCCATAACCATGGTTAGGGAACTGGGCCCAGGAAACCCGGCAAATTGTTTCATGGCAGAGGTGTGTTGACGAGTCCCTGTCCATGGAGCAATCAATCTCCTGGACTAGATCACCACCTTTTTGGTTCACGGGTGATGCTTTCTGTTAGAGCTGCGCTGCTACCCAGAGGGTCACTGGAATTAGAGAGGAGGAAATTAGATGGGAAGCCGGGAGGGTGCAGAATCAGGGTGAGAGGTACAAGAACAAGTAGAGGAGGCTAGGCTGAGAAACAATCTGGTCGCTGAGTGCGGTGGGATGGGGCGGGAATGGAAACAGTCTATAAAACCAAACCAGTAGAGACAGGAGGCTAAAACTTTAAGATGAGAGTCATCGGGCACCTGGGTGGCTCAGTGGGTTAAGCCACTGCCTTCGGCTCAGGTCATGATTCCAGCGTCCTGGGATCGAGTCCCGCATCGGGCTCTCTGCTCAGCAGGGAGCCTGCTTCCTCCTCTCTCTCTGCCTACCTCTCTGCCTACTTGTGATCTCTCTCTGTCAAATAAATAAAATCTTAAAAAAAAAATTAAAAAAGGATGAGAGTCATCATGGGAAGCCTGGGTGGCTCAGTCAGTTAAGCGTCTGCCTTTGGCTCAGGTGCATTGGGCTCCTTGCTCAGTGGGAGTCCTGCTTTTCCCTCTGTCTGCTGTGTGCGCTCTCTCTCTCTCTCTCTCTCTCTCTCTCTCACACACACACACACACACAACTAAATAAATAAAATCTTTTAAAAAAATGAGAGTGAGCCAACTATGTCCTGTAGGCCAACTCTAATCCTCAGTCTATTTTTGTACACCCTGGAATTTAAGAATGGTTTTTGTTATTAAATGGTTGGGAGAAGAAAAAGAAGGAGGAAGAAGGGGAGGAGAAGAAAAGGCAACAGCAGCAACAGAGATTATATGTGGCCAACAAAGCCTGAAATATTTGCTATCTGGTCCTTTACAGAAAAAGTTTGCCATTCGCTGATTTAAGTGAATAAAATCAAGAAAGCAAAAGCAAACCTGTCCCCAAAGACGCGAGCACACACACACACACGCACTGTAATCATGGAATACCATTTTGTGGTACTTTGAAAATACCAAAGGCATTTTGATGCCCCGTGAAGTATGTAAAAATGCAAATTAACCATTTGTATTCTTTGGTAACTGATCTAACCATAAATACAATACTTTGCAAGGTACTATTCCCATATATTTTCTGGAGACTGATTTTTGTCTACACTAACCTCTCATAGATGGATGTCTTATCCAGCCTCTGCTGTAATCATTCTGTTTGCCCTTGGACCTTTACCTAATTATGAGAATTTTGCACTTCCCGAGAAGAGACTGCATAATGTGAATATATTTGAAAGGTAATAACTTTGATTTGATCTCATTCAGTAATGTTCTTTGAAATACAGTCACGGTAGAGTTTCAGAGCTGGAAGGTATTTCAGAGATCATATCCCATCTAAACCCCTTGCTTTACCATGTGGAAAACAAAAGATTAAGTAATTTATCTGAGGCTTAAAATAAATCAAGGGCAGACAGAACCCAGAAATCCTGGTTCCAAGTTCTCTTCCATGCCTGCTTCCACATAGTATCTATCCCATCCCTAAACTCCTAGAGGGCCTAGAGAGCACTCTCCAACGAATGCAGAGCCCACTGCCTGACACATAGTTAGTATTCCAAAATGTGTGTTGAATAAATGAGTGGATGTTAATCGCGGCTAACATTTACTTTGTACTTACCATGTGCCAGGCACTACGCCAAACACTTTTACACCCATTATCTCATTTGACTCTCATAACAACTCTCAGAGTAGGGTTTTTGTTTTGTTTTGTTTTTGCTTTTTTTTACTCCATTTTATAAATGAGAAAAGTAAGATGATGAACAGAAAGATGAAGCGACTTGCCCAAAGTCACACAGCTAGGAAGTTGTAGAACTAGCTTTGGAATCGAGGTCTTTCTAACTCCGGAGCCAGTGTTTTTCATCACCAACCTGAATGTGGGGTAAGGACCAATGAAAACATCAATTCTGAAACTATACGGAAATGTTAAGCTTGTGCGCCTACTCATCAAAATACAATTTCCTACCATGCCTTTACTCAGCAAATGAAGCCCAGTGAACAGGACCCTCAGTTTGTTTTTCCTGGCTTTGCCCCCGACTCCCTGTGTGGCCCCACACAATCAGCTAATCTCTCAAATTCCCGAGTTCCCCAAATCCATTACAGAGTCCTGCTTTTTGTGGCACCCCAGGGTGTCTCCAATTATCTCAGAGGGGTTTCGTGAAATTCTCAAAACAAATTTTAAACGCGATCCTTTTTTTTTTTTTTTTTTTTAAAGAACATATGCTTTACAAAGCCTTTAGGAGGATAGAAGGGATTTCCTTCAAACAAAACAAAACATGAAAATGTGGCCATAGTTCTTAATATTCCTGGAATTTGAGCTGAATGTTAAGGGATGCAGCTCCATCTGCTGGACATTGAACACACTAATCATAAAAGAAATTAAATATTGATAGCAGGACTTATTTAGAGTCTGTAGCCTCTGTTCTAAATACCCATTTTTATTAAATCACAAAAAATACATGGCTATTGTAAAACAAAATTTGCCATGGATAATATAAGTATAATCTTGCCTCTCCGAGATACCTACCACATCAACAGTTCTTCTGTTTCTGTGCACCTGTAACTCTTTCTATGCAGGTGAGAACATATATGTACAGTGATATATACTCTTTATATTTGGAAAAATTATATAACAAGCGTTTTCCATGTCATTTAATAATCACCAGAGGCAGAATTTCTAATAGCACCTGAATAGCTTCGGTTGAGTGTCCCACTCTTGGTTTCGGCTCAGGTCGGGATCTTGGGATCCTGGGATGGAACCCCTTTGAGTCTCCCTGCACAGCAGGGAATCTGCTTCTGCCTCTCCCTCCCCCTCTGCCTCTCCTCTCACTCGAGCTTCCCGCACATGCGCAAACGTGCTCACTCTCTCTCAAATAAATAAATAAAATCTTTAAAAAAGATTATACAATAATGTATTTACCCACATGGCCATTGTTGGACGTTTATGTTGATTGACAATTTGGTTATTACAAATGAGCCTCTCTTGGCATAAATTTTGTCCAGATTTTGGCTTACTTCCTAGGGAGTGATTGCTATTAACAGTGAAACCACGGGTCAAAGGGTAGAATTATATTTTAGTTCCTGAAACATATTGCCAAATTGCTTTCCAAAAAGACTGCATCAGTTTACCCTCCCATTATCAGAGTATGAATGGCCTTCTTATGGCACCCTTGCTAACACAGAATATTGTCTTTTTTCATCTTTGCTAATTAATAGGTGAAAATTGGTCTCTTGTTGTTCCATTAGCATTTTTGATTACTAGTGCAGGTGAACATTTATGCATATGTTTATTAGCACATTTCCTCTTTTGTGACTTGTTCATTAATGTCATTTTCCCATTGAGAGCCTTTGTATTTTCTTATTATTTTGTATGTGCTGTTTAGATATTAAAGACATTATTTTTTCTTTCATATTTATGGCAAGTACATTATTTTTTTCTCTCATATTTATGGCAAATATCTTTCCAAGCTTGTTCTTATATTTGACCCATAGAGGCTTTTCGTTTTTTATTGTCAAATATTTTAATAGTTTCTTTTACGATTTTTCCCCAATTGCTTTAGGCTTAGCATGTCCTCTATAAAGAAATGGGATAAATATGCATATTTTCATGATCTTGATTTTTGATCCACATTTTTACACTTTCATTTTTTATTTGCCTGGAATTAATTTTGATGTTAAATATGAGACATGAGGATATATTTTTATAGTTTTTTTAAGACATTATTTGAGAGAGAGAGAGAAAGACCATGAGTTGGGGGCACAGAGGACGAAAGAGGAGGCGGCTTCCCGAGAGTAGGGAGACCAAAACAGGACTCGATCCCAGGACCCTGAGATCATGACTTGGAGTCAAAGGCAGGTGCTTCACTGACTAAACCACCCAGTCACCTTGAGGATATATTTTTAAATATCACATTCATTGAATTGCTCTTCCCGCTTTATTGAGTTGTTAAATTATCACCAGTATGTGTTTCACATAGCACTGTCCTTACGCTCCCCAGAGAGTTTGCAAAGGTTCAAATTTGGCAGTAAACTGTAATGGTTTGCTTTTGGCTGACAAAGAATCTGGGGATATTTAGGGAGCCATTTAAGAATTTTGAGCAGGTCATTAACATGATCATGTCTGTGCTTTTCTTTTTAAAGATTTTATTTATTTACTCAACAGACAGATCACAAGCAGGCAGAGAGGCAGGCAGAGAGGGAGGAGGAAGCAGGCTCCCTACTGAGCAGAGAGCCCGGATACGGATACGGATACGGGGCTTGATCCCAGGACCCTGAGATCATGACCTGAGCTGAAGGCAGAGGCTTAGCCCACTGAGCCACCCAGTGTCTGTGCTATTAAAACAAGGTAACTGTCATGAACTGTAGAATGAGAATAGAGCAAAGGGACGTTTGGAGACACCCATGCCAGACAGTTGACAGTTCTCTGAACAATTTGCGTTCTCTCCTGAGTCTGAATAGGCATCTTCCACCCTGCCTTTCTAATAAATAATCTATTTAGTAATTTTGGTATATTCTGGACACTGTGTTAAGCACTTTACATATATTATCTCATTAACTGTCCTCAAACCCCAGTTAGGTAGGTATTATCACCCTCTTTTCACAGATAAAGAAATTGAGGTCTAGAGATGTCATAGAAATTGTTCAAGGTCCCGCAGCCAGTGAGTTGGAGGAGGCAGGACTCAAACCTAAGGACTTGGGGGTAATTAAATGAATGTAAAACACCTAAAACAGTGCCTGGCTTGGTAAATGGCAGCTTCTCATCCCCTCAACCATCATCAGATCTTTAGGAACTTGACATTTTATATAAAAATATGCTAGTGTTGGGTGCCTGGGTGGTTCAGTCAGTTAAGCATCTGCCTTCAGCTTGGATCACGGTCCTAGAGTCCTGGGTCCCAGAGCCCCGCATCAGGCTCCCTGCTCAGTGCGGAGTCTACTCCCTGTGACTCTCCCCCTTCAGGCTCTCTCTCTCTCTCTTACTCTCTCTGTCTCTCCAATGAATAAATAAAATCTTTTAAAAATATATGCTGGTATCACCTGAACAAAATATTCCAGCAATTATAGGAGCCTTAGTCAAAATTAATTGGGAACTACTTTGAACCTCCAACATGTGTGTAAGATGAGCTCCAGCGCGGCAGTCAGGAAGCCTGGCTTCTAGCCCACCTCCTAGTACTAGGTAGTTCTGTGACCTTGGGCAAGTCACTGGACCACGAAGTTCCCTTGTCTGCAGAACAACAAAAAGCAATCATATCCTTCAAAGGGTCTTCTGTATATAATAAAAGCAAATCTGAAATGGTTGAGAAAGTTGATAATTCTACATGCTTTTATAGATTTCCTAAGTAAGCTATCAAAATACTTAGGCCATGAAAATACCTATGGAAGCCATGCAACAAACAATGAATATGGCCTCTTGGTTTCAATTTGTTTTGTTTTTATTTTTCATTACGTCAATTTTCAAACATACACAAAAGTAGAGAGAATAGTATAATTAACCCCCAGGACCAATTACCCAGCTTTAATGAACATCAACACTGCCTTGTTTTTTCTGAAGCAGCCTCCTGATATTTTATTCTTCTGTGTATTTTAAAGCAAAATCTAAGACATATGAATACGGTCCATTTTTATGATGACAAAAATAATGAAGGAATTTTATTTGGTTTTCTCAAATCCAGAGGAAAAAGTTCATTTTAAAATCTGGCAAAATCCAAGCTGGTGTTAATTTCACTTGGTCCTTCTGCTTTTAAAATGTCTCAGAAAATGAATCTCCAATCTAAATACATAATACATTAATTCATCAGTCTGGGCCAAGGGCTAGTGAATTCTAATTGTCTGTGGAAGACAAGCAGGTGGGGGGTTCCTGCTAGTCTAAGCAGAGGGCAGCATTTTCATTTCTATAATAACAGTATTCATAACATGAAATGTTTAGCTGGTTTAGTATATTAAACCAGTCTGGCTTGAGGGTAATTCTGACCAGAGATTCAATGATTCTTGACAAAGTGAGTGAAGGCAAGAAGACTAATTAAAATTATCTTCTTCAAGAAGAAATTTTTTTAAAAGAAAGATAAAATGAGCTACCCTGCCCACTCAATAAAGAAGGGAGGAATCAATTTCTCCCTAAACCTGAGTACTTGCAATTTTCACCGTGTGTCTAGTTCACAGCGCTCATTGACATTCACGGTCCCAGCCTAATGACATAAGAGGGATTGACATTCATGTACCCATTTGTACGAATGAAAAGGTGAAGGCCCTAGGGATCACACTAGTAAAGGAGACAAAGCTAGGGACTAGAGCCTAGTTCTCCTGCTTCCTATGTCAGGGCTGACTCCCTATGTAAGCAAGTTTACCAAACAAGAATGAATTTCTTCACCTCCAATTTCCAATCTCCCTAGAACTTAATAAAGTATCTGTACTTTGTAGCAGCTCAGTAAATATTTCTTGCCTGTCTGAGTACTGCCTGTACTGCCTAATAATGGGAAAGAAAGAATAAAAATAAGTAGAAAGTAAAAAGGAGAAATCAGATAAACAAAGGAAGAGGAAATAACATTAATAAGCTTAGCAAATAAGGCACAATCTGGGAGGGGAAAAAAAGGAAACATGGAGAAAAACCTGTTAAACCACAGTGAAGAGTTCTATGTCAGAAAAAAAAAAAAAAGATTTAAATTCCATATACCAAAAGGCTGACAGTGGTGGTAATGACAACTAGAACTAGGACCACTTCGATTTTACTAGGCTCTATGGTAAGCCTATTAACCCTCCGAGGCAGGGAAGTAATACTATTATCCCCATTTAATGGGTGAAGAAAGTGGGGCTCAGAGAGGTTAAGCAACTTGCCCAAGGCTATAGAACTAATAAGGGTAGAGCTAGGATTCCAACCCAGACAGTCTGACTCAATTTTCATTTTTTATATTTTCTATACTTTGCAAATTTCCTACAATGAGCATGTATTACCTTTATTTTTTAATCCTGTAGCATTCATCGTGTATAGAAATAATTTTGTCATTACATCATTAAGTATAGTTAATTACTATTTCTATTCATCATTTGTATGTCACCTCAATTAGACTGTTAAGAGCCTGTGTCTAAGGGAGTGTCATGTTTTAATGCATATTATAGCTGCTCGATGAATACTTCTTAAATGAATGGACAATGGAGAGAAAAATGTGGGAGTATGAAGAGAAACAACCACGACACACACCAAAAAAAAGGTTTAGGGAGGGGGTGAAAGAGATAGATGAGGAATAGAAAACAGGCACAGAAATATAATGATCAAGAACAGGAGATGGGGGGTGTATAGGTAGAGAGACAAACACATAGCAATAAAGCAGGGCAAATAAGAAAGGAAGCTTGCTACATAGAACCTTATTTTGGTGAAATCATAAACTAAAATTAAAGCTAAAATGCATTAACAAAGAGAAGCCAGTCATAGGCGAGAAAGGAGACTTTTAAGATATGGTACTTTAAAATTTTTAAATAGAAAAATTGTTTCAAAGTACCTTATGAGAGGGGGAAGTACTAAAATTGCTTTTCTGGCAAAGCCTGTCCCTTCATCCAACAATTATCCTAAGATACTTGAGATCTCATCTCCATAAATTCAATAGGCAATTGGGGCCACTTTCTCTTTTGAGACCAGATGCAGAAACAGAAATTACAGTCATTTCCTATATTGCAGAAATTAGCTGGCCAGTTGAAAGCCACCTGCACGCATAATTCACATCATCAGAGGTTGGCATCTAGAAGGCTCAAGGCCCTGTCCTCTCTGCCACATACTTCACCCATGTAGAAGCTAAGCTCCGAAAACCAATGATGAAGTTTCGGTTTGCTGTTTGCCCATGTTATGGGGGTGATCTTTTATGGTTCCTGACCTCTTGGGAATTAAAGAATAATAATTTTTTTCCCATAGTAATACATACACATAGTTAACATAATATGGAAGCATGGCTGATAGCAAAAACAGTAGTTCCCTGTTCCACCAGGCGCCATCATCCTCCCAGGAAGCAACACATTTTTATGGTTTTAACTGTTTTTTCTGGTTTATATATTATATAATCTAAATAGTATGCCTAAACATCTATGTATTTAACAATTTTAGATGTTATCTATTAACTTTCTTTTACAATAATTAATAATTTAGCTTTCTTATACTTCCCACACATAGTGCCACATCCTTCACTTCCCTCAATCCATCTATCACAATTCTCGGTTAAATGAGTAGCCAAGTTTATATGATTATGACTATGTAATTATTGATCCCTGCAAAGTAAAGTTGTATATTATTGTTAGTCTTAGCATATCATTGTCAGTCTTTTGGTTTTTCCCCCAAAGTTAATAAGTGCTTCAGTATTTCATTTTTTGAGATTTCTGAATTTCTTTCTTTCTTAAGTAGGCCCCATGTCCAGTATGGAGCCCCAATGCAGGGCTTGTACCCACGACCCTAAGATTAAGACCTGAGCTGAGATCAAGAGTTAGACACAACCAACTAAGCCACCCTGGCACCCCGAGATTTCTGTATTTCTAATGCTATTTTTAATCTAAGAGTTTTAACAGTTCTGTTAAATACCTATCAATAATTTTTCCAAATACTCTAACCTATCTAAAATCTGCTGGTTCCATATTCCCCCTGAGGATTTCCCTCTCTCATCTCTCTGTTCTGCTACAAACTAGGCCAGTTATCTTAAGGGCTGGAACATGACTGTACTTCTGGGACTTCTCCTGACCATTCTCTGGAGTTGGATACTTGGTTTCCGGAATCTTATACTGTGCCTTCCTTTCTCTTGGTTTACTCTCTCATGTCAGTAGAGTACAACCTCTGATAGCTTCCAGAGAAAGTTTTCGGAGGAATTTTTTGAGATTTTGTACTTTCTACTTTAATATTTAACATGAGCATGACTGGATTGCTACATAATTTTAAGATGAGAATCATATTCCACTAAAAACTTAGACACTTATGGTCAATTGATTTTCAGCAAGGGTGCTAAGACCCTTCAATGTGAAGAGTCGTGTGCTAGGACAACTGGATATGCACAACCAGAATTATGAAGTTGGACCCTTAAATCATACCATACACATAAACTCAAAATAAATCAAAGACCTAAATGGAAGAGCTAAAACTATAAAACTCTTAGAAGATAAAATAGGTACGAGGGGGTGCCTGGGTTGCTCAGTGATTGGGCATCTGCCTTCGGCTCAGGTCATGATCCCAGGGTCCTGGGATTGGACCCCACTTCAGGCTCCCTGCTCTGCAGGGGGCCTGCTTCTCCCTCTCCCACTCCCTCTGCTATGTTCCTTCTCTAGCTGTGTCTCTCTCTGTCAAATAAATGAATAAAAATAATTTTTAAAAAATAGGTATGAATCTTCATAACCTTGAATTGGGCAATGGTTTCATTTGCCCACACAACCAAAAAGCAAATACGTAAATGGGACTTCATGAAAATTAAAACTTTTGTGCTTTAAAGGACACTATCCACAAAATGAAAGATAACACATAGAATCAGAGAAAATATTTGCAAATGTATCAGATATGGGACTTGTAGCTAGAATACATAAAGAACGCTTACAATTCAATAATGGAAAGACAAATTACCCAATTAAAAATGGGTATATGAAAAAAATGAAGAAAAATGGGTATATGATTTGAATAGACATTTCTCCAGAGAAGATATACAAATGGCCAATAAGCAAATGAAGAGAAGCTCAAAACAGTAGTTACCAGGGCAATGGAAATTAAAACCACGATAGATAACTGCTTCACACCCACTAGGATGGTAAGAACAACAACAAGGGCTAACAAAGATGTATTAGAAATGAGAGCCCTCATACACTGCTGGAGGGAAGAAAAAGTGGTTCAGCTGCTGTGGAAAACAAATTGGCATTTCTTCAAAAAGTTAAAGATAGAATTACCATGTGACCCTCCCAGGTCTATACCCAAGAGAATGAAAAACATATGTCAACACAAAAGCATACACATTACTCTTCACAATAACATTATTCATAATAGCCCAAAAGTGGAAACAACCCAAGTATCCAGTAACTGATAAATGGAGAAAATATCCATGCAATGGGATATTATTCAGCCGTAAAAAGGAATGAGGTAGTAATACATGCTATAATACGGATGAGCCTCAAAAACATTATGATGAAAGAAAGAAACCAGACAAAAAAAGGTAACATAGCCTATGATGCCATTTATAGGAGATGTTCAGATTAGGCAAATTAGTACAGACAGAAAGCAGGTTAGAGCTTGCGAGGGGCTGGAGAGAGGGGGCATGGGGTAAATAAGAGTAACTGCTAATGGGCAGAGTTTCTTTTGGTGATGATGAAAATGTTCTGGAATTAGATAGTGGTGATGGTTGCAAAACTTCGTGAATGTTCTAAAAATCGTCTACTTGTATAATTTTAAAGATTTTATTTATTTGACAGATCACAAGTAGGCAGACAAGGCAGGTGGGGGAGTGGGGGAAGCAGGCTCCCTGCTGAGCAGGGCTCGATCCCAGGACTCTAAGATCATGACCTGAGCAGAAGGCAGAGACTTAACCCACTGAGCCACCCAGGCACCCCGACTTGTATAATTTTAAATGGATAATTTTTATGGTATGTGAATTATAGTTCATTAAAACTGTCTTCAGAAAAGTAACACAATAAAATACA
Source organism: Mustela lutreola (assembly GCF_030435805.1). Lineage (NCBI taxonomy): Eukaryota > Metazoa > Chordata > Mammalia > Carnivora > Mustelidae > Mustela > Mustela lutreola. Next base: position 120,602,369 of record NC_081308.1, on the reverse strand, counting down.
ATATAGGAACATATGGTTAAATGTGATGACTCAACTGCATTTCTTCTCTCCCCTTCCTCCCCCAAATCCCATAAACATGATACTAAGAAGATAAAAACGACATTAATTATCCACCCCTCAAAAAGATCAGAAAATCACTGGGACAGTTTGAGTTTTCACTGAAAGGCAAAGGAAAAACTATCTTTTTGGGGAGGGGAGAGAGGTAGGGGCAGAAGGAGAGAGAATCTTAAGCAAGCTCCACGCCCAGCATGGAGCCCAACATGGGGCTCAGTCTCACAAACCTGAGATCATGACCTGAGCTGAAATCAAGAGTCAGACGCTTAACAGACCAAGCCACCCAGGATCCCCAGAGGAAAGGCTATCTAACCTGAACAGATTTGAAGGGACGAAATTCAAATTTTTTAAATAGAAAATAAAGCTGTTTTTGTAATTACAAATATACACACAAATGCACATGGATAAATAGAACAGGAGAGGAAATAGCCAAAGAGAAGGGTTAACGAAACTTGCGAAGACAGACTGTGGCTGGAGGAGAGGTAACTGACTGACTTGGTATGGAGAGCACTACAGCTGGAGCACCTGCGGAGGTGGAGGGACAAAGCTGAAGGTAAACCGCTCACCCCGTAGGATGTGAGGAGGCCTAGAACGTGGAGGCCGGGGATACAGTGGAAAACAGGGATCAAGCTCAGTGCTTCAAACTAATAAAGGACATCTAAATGTCAGAATACAAATAGTGGAACCCTTGGGTCCCTTTCCCCAACTTCAGAGCCTGGCCACTATCTATAACCAATCTCCACATCCAAGAAACCTTAACTTGATTTTCCGGTGACAAATAAGAAAAGCCACAGACTTGAACAATAGCCCAAAAGAAAGCTAGTATAAGTCCCAGGCTTCAAAATGGAGGAAGGTGGGTGGGTGGACTAATTAGGACCTTCAACCAGGCTCCTTTTTCCCATCGTGCTCCCAGATTGTTAGCACCCAGATATTTCTCCCACCCCACCTTCTACCCCTAGGTGAGAGATTAGAGGTCTTCTCTGGAAAAAAAGGAATAGGTCCAGAGAAAAGATCCCAAGATGCTAACATTTGAAGCTTATATATAAGTTCATGGTCATCAGACATTTGAGGAAAATTCCCAATGCTAAAGAGAGAGAACAACACAAACATTAGAATCAAAGGTGAAAAAGAAAAAAAAAAGAATCAAAGGTGATCTGAGGACACAAACAATGAAGGTGGCAGAAGAAAATTTTAAAACGTTATAACTGATATCCTCATTAGAGATAACAGAAGGTATTCTACTCATACCAAAAGTATAGAATACTATATAGAAAAGGAACATTTTAGGACAAGAAAATGTCTTAAACATTAAAAATGTGATGGGGCAGGGCACCTGGGTGGCTCAGGGGGTTGGGCCTCTACCTTTGGCTCAGGTCATGGTCTCAGGGTCCTGGGATCGAGTCCCACTTCAGGCGCGCTCTGCTCAGCGGGGAGCCTGCTTCTCCCTCTCTCTCTGCCTGCCTCTCTGCCTACTTGTGATCTCTCTCTGTCAAATAAATAAATAAAATCTTTTTAAAAAAACCAGATATATTCTGATGTGTGTCACACTCTTCCATCCCTACTATGCCATTTCCATTCCTACATTGTTTCCACTCTGTTCCCACACTCCGCTAGAGGTAACCAATCTCCCCAGTTTCTGGTTTATCCTTCTTGTTTTTCTTTTTCATAAGTGAGCACAAACATGCATTTTCTAATATTCTCTTCTTTCTTATAGAAGGGTAGCATATTACAGATATTCCATTGAACTTTCTTTTCACTTGTATCCTTCATATAATCTAGAGCATTTCACAAAGAACCTCTTCACTGCTTTTACAGCAGCACAGTATTCCATTTTGTGGTGGTAAGAGTTTACTCAACCACTCTTTCTTTGCATGAATATCCTTTCACAGGTTTACTAGTTATCTGTAATTTAGTAAAATATCTGTTCACATCTTTTGTCCATTTTACAACTGGATTTTGTTTTACTGTTGAGTCTTGAAAGTTCTTTATATATGTTAGTTTAAAGACCTCTGTTGAAGGGCACCTGGGTGGCTCAGTCCGTTAAGCATCTGCCTTCAGCTCAGGTTGTGATCCAGGGTTCTGGAATCAAGCTGAGCAGGAAGCCTGCCTCTCCCTCTCCTGCTCCCCTTGCCTGTGCTCTCTCTCTCTCTCTGTCAAATAAATAAATAAAATCTTTTTTAAAAAGACCTTTGTTGGGGCACCTGGGTGGCTCAGTGGGTTAAAGCCTCTGCCTTCATCTCAGGTCATGATCTCAGGGTCCTGGGATCAAGCCCTGCATGGGGCTGTCTGCTCAGCAGTGAGCCTGCTTCCCCCTCCCTCTCTCTATGTCTACAGAGATTTCTGTCTGTCAAATAAATAAATAAAATCTCTACAGAGATTTCTGTCTGTCAAATAAATAAATAAAATCTTTTCTTTTATAAAAAAGACCTTTGTTGATATGTGTTTTGCAAATATTTTCTCAGAGTCTGTAACTTTCTTTTTATCCTCGTAACAGGGTCTTTCGCAGTGCCAAAGTCTTTGAACTTTTTTTTAAAAGATTTTATCCAGGGTGCCTGGGTAGCTCAGTCAGTTAAGTGTCTCCCTTCCACTCAGGTCATGATCCCAGGGTCCTGGATCGGGACCCACTCAGGCTCTCTGCTCAGCGGGGAGCCTGCTTCTCTCTCTGCCCCTCCTTGCACCCCCTCACTCATGCTCTCTCTCTAATATGTAAATAAAATCTTTTAAGAAAAGATTTTATCCATCTATTTCAGAGAGAGAAAGAGAGTGCCCATGAGTGGGGGAAGGAGCAGAGGGAGAGATTATCCAAGCAGACTCCTGCTGACGGTGGAGCCAGAGGCAGGGCTCAATCCCAGGACCCATGAGATCAGGACCTGAGCTGAAATCAAGAGTCAGACACTCAAACAATTGCGCTACCCAGGCACCCCCAAAGTCTTTCAATTTTAATGAAGTCTGACTTATTTAATGTTTTATTTTATAGAATGTTCTTTTGGTCTCCTATCTGAGACTCTACATGTAGCCCTATTTTCCAAAGATACCCTTCTATGTTTTCTGTAAAAAGGTTTATAGATTTGTGTTTACATTTAAATATATGATCCGGGGCGCCTGGGAGGCTCAGTGGGTTAAGCCTCTGCCTTTGGTTCAGGTTATGATCTCAGGGTCCTGAGATCAAGCCCCGCATCAGGCTCTCTGTTCAGCAGGTAGCCTGCTTCCCTCTCTCTCTCTGCCTGGCACTCTGCCTACTTGTGATCTCTCTCTCTCTCTCTCTGTCAAATAAATAAATAAAAGCTAAAAATAAATAAATAAATATATATATGATCCATTTTGAATTCATTTTTGTAGATGGTGTGAACTTAACATGGACGTTAATTTTTTTATGCCCTATTGTTGGAAACTGGGCCAGCCCCATTTGTTGAAATGAATATCCTTCCACGAGCCCAGATATCCAGACAGATGAATGGATAAAGAAGATGTGGTATGTATATACAATGGGATATTACTCAGCCAACAAAAAAAAAAAAAATGAAATCTTGCCATTCACAAAGACATGGCTGGAACTAGAGGGTATTATGGTAAGTGAAATAAGTCAATCAAAGAATTATCATATGATCTCATTGCTATGTGGAATTTAAGAAACAAAACAGAGGATTTTAGGGGTAGAGAGGGAAAATAAAACAGGATGAAACCAGAGAGAGAGACAAACTCTAAGAGACTCTTAATCATATGAAACAAATTGAGAGTTGCTGGAAGGGGGGTGATGAGGGGTAACTGGGTGATGGATATTAAGAAGGGCATGTGATATAATGAGCACCTGGTATTATATAAGACTGGTGAATCGCAAACTGTACCTCTGAAACCAAGAACACACTATATGTTAATAAAAAATGTTTTTCGAAAAAATGAAATGAATATCTTTCCTTCCATTGAATTGATTCTGATCTTTATCAAAACTCAATTAGGCAATGATTTCTTTGATATGGCACCAGAGTGAAAAAACAAAGAAAATAGATAAAATGGACTTCATCAAAATAAAAAATTTTGTGCTTCAAAGGACTCTATCAAGAAAGTGAAAAGATGGGGCACCTGGGTGGCTCAATTGATTAAGTGACTGCCTTCAGCCTAGGTCATAATCCCAGGGTCCTGGGATTGAGCACCACGTTGGGCTCCCTGCCCGGTGGGGAGCCTGCTTCTCCCTCTCCCTTTGCCACTCTGCCTGCTTGTGTCTCTTGCTCTCTCTGTCAAATAAATAAATAAAATCTTTTAAAAAAAAGTGAAAAGATAGTTCACAGAATGGAAGAAAATACTTGAAAATCCTACACCTATATGCAGAATATATAAAAAAAAAACCACTTGCTCACTCAATAATAAAAAAATAAGCCAATTGAAAAATGAGCAAAGCATTTGAATAGACATTTCTCCAAGGAAGATATACAAATGACAAATAAGCACATTTTAAAAACTCAGTATCTAAAAACAAAACAAAAACAAAAAAAAACTTCAAAATCCCTAGTCACTAAGGAAATGGAAATTAAAATCCCAGTGAGATAACAGCTAATATCCCCTAGAATGCCTGCAACCAAAAAGATGGACAATAACAAGTGTTGGTGAGGATGGCGAGAAACTGAAACACTTATATACTGCTGGTAGGAAGGTGAAATGTTGTGGGTGCTTTGACAGTTTGTTAGTTTGTTAGAAAGTCATTGAGTTCCTATATGACCCAAGAATTACACACACACACACACACACACACACACACACATAAAACATAAACCCAAGAGAATTCAAATACATATATATGTATGCCCATATATATATATAACATACACACATATATATATACCCAAGAGAATTCAAAACATATGCCCACACAAAAGTTTGCACACAAATGTTCATAGCAGCATTATTCATAATAGCCAAAAGTGGGAACAGTGCAAATGTCCATCAACTGATAAATGGTAAACAAAATGGAATACTATGGAATATTATTCAGCCATAAAAAGGAATGAAGTACTAATACGTACTACAACATAGGTGAACCTTGAAAATATAACACTAAATAAAAGAAGCTAGACACAAAAGACATAGTTTAGGATTCCATTTATATGAAATGTACATAATAAGCAAATCCCTACAGACAGAATGCAAACTAATAATTGCCAAAGTCTGGGGGATTGGGGAAGGAGGGTATGAAGAATGACTGCTAATGAGTACCTGATTTCTGTTTTAGGTGATGAAAATATTCTGGAATTAGGTAATGGTAATGGTTGCATAATTGTGTGAATATACTAAAAACCATTGAATTTTAGACTAAAATTTTTTTAAATAAACAAAAAATCTATTGAGGATATGTGTTGCACCATTTCTGGGAATTTGTATTCTATTCCACTGATCTATGTATCTATTCCTCAGCCAGTACCACACTGTCTTAAGTACTGTACTTGTAGACTAAATCTTAAAAGTAGAAATAGTGATTCCTCCCACTTTATTTCTTTTTAGCCATTCTAGTTCTTTTTCCTTTTCTTTTTTTAAAAGATTTTATTTATTTGACACAGGGAGTGCACAAGCAGGGGGAGTGGAAGAGGGAGAAGCAGGCTCCCCGCTGAGCAGGGAGCCCCAAGTGGGACTCCATCCCAGGACCCTGGGATCATGACCTGAGCCAAAGGTAGACACTCAACTGACAGCCACCCAGGCTCCCCCTTTTCCATTTCATACAGTTTTAAAAATAAGCTTGATTATATCTACAAAATATATTGTTGGGGTTTTGATAGGAATTGCATTATACCTATGGATCAATTTGAGAGGAAATGGTATTTCTACTATGTTGACTCTTCCAATCCACGCCCACATTACATCTCCATTTATTTAGTTGATTTCTTTCATTTGTGTTTTAAAATTTGGGACATATACCATATAGATTCCATAATTGTTTTATTAGAGATATATAGATAGATAGATAGACAGATATCTATTCTAATTTTTTGGAGTGATTTAAATGACATATATTTCTAATTTTTGTTTCCACATGTACTTTGCTAGTATATGGGAATATGATTGACTTGTGTGTATTGATTTTGTACCTGTGACCTCACTGAACTCACTCATTAATCCTACAAACTTTTAAAAAATTCAATTTTTAAAAACATTTATTTATTCATTCATTTAAGTAATCTCTACACGAAATGTGGGGCTCAAACACGCAACCCGGAGATCAAGAGTCTGATGCCCTTCTGACTGAGCCAGCTAGGCACGCCCAGAAACTTTTTAATACTCCTTTTCCATACAGATAATCAATCATGTAATCTAAAAACAGAGCAGTTTTATTTCTTCCTTTCCAATATATATGCATTTTATTTCCTTTTCTTGCCTTATTGAGCTGGCTAGGATTTCTGCTACTATGGTGAATGAAGAGTGGAGAAAGCAGACATCCTTCATCTTGTTCCTGATCTTAGGGGAAAAGCACTCAATCTTTTTGTGTCATGACAGCTGCAAAACTTTTATAGACTCTTTATCAAGTTGAGAAAATTCTTCTATTTATCTAATTTTCTAGTTTTTATTTTTTATTCATGAATGAGTGTTGGATTTTGTCACATGCATTTTCTGCATCAATTGATATGACCATACAATTTTTTTCCTTTAGCCTGTTATAGGGAATTACTTTAATTTTCCAGTATTGACCCAGGCTTGTATTCCTAGAATAAATCCCACTTAATCATGATGTATAATTCCTTTTCGATAAGAACTGCAAAGAGGGGCACCTGGGTGGCTCACTCAGTTAAGCATCCAACTCTTGGTTTAGGCTCAGGTCATACCCAGTTAAGCATCCAACTCTTGGTTTAGGCTCAGGTCATGATCTCAGGGTCCTGAGACTTAGCCATGCATCAGGCTCCTAGCTCAACAGGAGTCTGCTTCCCCCCTCTCTCCCTCTGCCACCTCCCACCACGTGCTAACTCTCTCTAAAATAAATAATTAACTAAATATAAAAAAAGAATTGCAAAGATTTGTTGAGAAAAATTGACATCTAAGATCTTGAGATACACTGATCTGTGCTTTTCCTGGTTTTATACTGCCTTTGTCTGGTTTTGTTACTAGAGTACAATATTGACTTCACATAATGAGTTGGCAAGTGTACTGTCTTCTGTTAGTTCTTGGAAAATATTGTACAGAATTGATACTAATTTTTCTAAAACATTTGGTAGAATTGTCCAGTGAAATGATTAGGGTCAGATTTCTTTATGAAAGTCTTAAAAAATTTTTTTTAAATTTACTTATTTATTGTTGAAAGAGAGAGAGAGAGAGAGAAAATATGCAAGCAGGGGGAGGGACAGGAGGAGAGGGAGTGAAACGGACTCCCTGTTGAGTGCAGAGCCCCATGCGAGGCTCCATCTCACAAACCTCAAATCATGACCTGAGCTGAAGTCAAGAGTCCTGAAGTTTAACTAACTGAGCCATCCAAGTGCTGCTCTTCATGAAACTTTTAAATTAAAATCCAGTATCTTCAATAGTTATAGGACTATTCATATTATCCATTTTGTATTCTGTGAGTTTGGGTAGTTGTATTTCTCAAGGTCCGTTTCATCCATGTTTGTGTTTTTTGTTTTTTGGTTTTTTTAAATTATGTCAGAAGAGGGCGCCTGGGTTGCTCAGTCGGTTAAGCACCTGCCTTTGGCTCAGGGTCCTGGGATTGAGCCCCACATCTGGCACCCTGCTCAGCGGTGTACCTGCTTCTCTCTCTCCCTCTGCCTACTGCTCCCCTTGCTTGTACTCTTTCTCTGTCAAATAAATAAAATCTTTTAAAAAAATAATTTATGTCAGTAGAATTGTTCATAGTATTGCATTATTATTTTCTAATGACTGAAGGATCTGTGGTAAAATTCCCTGTTTAATATCTGATATTGATAACTGGTATTTTCTCTTGTTTTATCTTTTTCAGTCTTGCTAGAGGATGATCAATTTTACCGATAATTCCAAAGAACCAGCTTTTGTTTCACTGGTTTTCCCTACTGTTTTCCTATTTTCAATTTCATTTCTTTCCGCACTTTATTATTTCTTGTACCTACCTTGGGTTTGTTTTATTCTTTCTCTCATTTATTCCAAGTGGTCACTTAGATTATTGATTTGAAGTCCTTCCTCTTTTCTATTTTATGTATTTAGTGCTATGAATGTCTCTCTCAGCAACAACTCTGTAGAGACCTGCTAATTTTCTGTTGCTGTTCATTTATTATATTGTGGTTTTTTAATCAGATTCCTACTTTAATGGCGCCCTCTTCTGTCAGCATAACAAAATCCAGATATTTAATAAATTTCTGTTTCTGTTTCTGTAATAGGGGAGAGTTCATGTGCGCTCTGATTTTGTGGTTCTCTCTCTTGATGTTAGCTCTCACTTTTGCCCTTTTTCTTTTCCCCTCCACCACTCAATTGACAAAGGGTTCTTCTCCATTGCTTTTTACCTTTTTTTTATCTCCCAGAATCTATGTGTTTCTGTGTATTTCCAACACTGCCCCTTCAAATCATGCATGCTTGTAAGTTTCTTTCCTGTAGTTTCTGTTCTGTTCCACCTAACCTGTTTAAAAAATTTAAGATGAACTTGGTCTTTCTGGTGGTGGTTTTTATATAACTTTAGGCTTTTTAGCTATTTTCCCTCTCTGTTTTCCCCTCAGGTTTTCTCTATCAGCCTGGCTCACCACGAAATCTTGTAAGAGGGCAGATGGAAGGGCAAGGAAACACGAGACATAACACACTATAATTTGGTGTCATCTCTCCTTTTACTTACAGTTATTTTGAACTTTCCATATCCCTTTTCTTCCAATTATGGTGAGGGTATGATTTGGTGTAGTTTTATTTTTCTCTTCTCTTTGTTCGACATTGCTTTGGGAAGAAATGTTGAAATACTGGGCTATAGGTGCCTGCCATTGTCAGCTACCCAGAAATTCTCCATCATACGGAATTCTAATAATGGATGTTATTCATGGTGACTACAAGTATTTCTTAGTATAAGGATATTTATACTAGGGGAGATGTGGGAAATAATGTATAATTTCCCCAGGGTTGAACTAATGTTTCTCTCTTTTATCCTGTTTTCAGTCTCAGTGTTTCATTTGGAATAAAAATGCCTTCCTCTTCTCCCAACTACCAGCACTAAATATGAAACACCAAGATTCTAATTTGTAAATTATTGCAGTTTCTATCTCCAGTATAATATGAATTTCAGGAGTGAACTGCAGTGGAGCCTGTCATTCTAGTTGGGAGTGATTAGATTAGAAGAGATAATATATCCAAGAGTTTGTTCAAAGATCTGTCTCTCATATGCCATGGTTTCCTTTGGGGAGACCTTAGTTGCTAAAGCTGTGACAGATAAGAATAGATTTCCTTATGAGACCTGTTTTTAAGACGTGATTTCAAAACGAATGTTCATGAATAACATTTCTTATTAAAGTTCAGTAGTCAAGTTCTCTCGTGCACCTTTTTCAGAAAGTACAACGTTAGAATCAACACAGCAGAATGGCTGAGGCATGCGATTCTCAGAGCCAGAATGCCAGGATGAATAGCCAAGTTCTGCCATTGTATAGATGTGTGACCAAGTTACGTGTGACCAAGACATGTGACCAAATAACTCTTGTTTTCTCACCTAGAAAATTGAGGCAGTGGATGCCTAGGTGGCTCATTCAGTTAAGTGTCTCACTCTTGATTTTGGTTCAGGTCATGATCTCAAGGTCGTGAGACTGAGACCCACATTGGGCTCCATACCAAGATTCTCTCTCCCCCTCCATCTCTCCCCACTCCTCTCTCTCTTGAAAAAAGAAAAAAGAAAATAGAGGTAGTAACAGTACCTACATCATGGCGTAGTGGGGAGGATTAAATGAGTTAATACATGTGAGGCACGTAAAATAGTGCATAACATAGTAAGTTTGTATAAGTGCAATATCTATCATATAACTTAGTTTTGCCAGTATTTTTTTTAGAGATTTTATTTATCTATTTGAGGGAGAGAGTGCAAGCAAGGTGGGAGAGAGGAGAGGGGCAGAGGGAGAAAGAGAAGCACCACCATAGAGCTCGATCCCAGGACCCTGAAATCATGACCTGAGCAATCCCAAAACCCTGAGATCATGGCCTAAACCAAAGGCAGATGTTTAACCAACCAAACTACCCAGGCGCCCCAGTTTTACCAGTATTTTAATGGCCATATTAATGAACTGTTATTACATAAAAATTGTCACAATTTCACAGATTTAAACAACACCCATTTTTCATCTCATCATTTCTGTAGGTCAGGGATATGGGCACTGCTTAACTGGGTCCTCTGCCTCAGATTTTCATACAAGGCGGCGATAAAGGTGTTGATCTTGGCCTTGGGTTCCATTCTGAAGGATGACTAGGAAAGGATTTGCTCCAAACTCATGATTGATAGCAAGTTTCATTTCTTTGTCACTGTCTGTGGGACTGAGGACCCAGTTTCTAGCTAGGCTATTCGCCAGAAGCCACCCTACGTTCCTTATTACATGGGACTCCTCAACATCGCAACTTGCTTCATCAGAGCCAGCAAGGTAGAGAGTCAGCTAGAAAGACAGAGGTTACAATCTCTTGTAACCTAGTCATAGAAGTAATATCCTATCACCTGTGTCATTTTCTATTGGTTAGAAGCATTCACTTAAGCCAGCCCACACACAAGGGGGTGACTACCTGGACACAGGGATCACTGGAGGCCATCTTAGAGTCGTTGACCACACATCTCAACAAGAAAGTGCAGTATTTTTTTTGAAGATTTGATTTTTAAGTAAACTACACACCCAATATGGGGCTTGACCTCACGACCCCAAGATCAAGAGCCACATGCTCCACTGGCCTAGACAGGCAGGCCCCAAAAAGAAAGTGCAGGACAGTAGAAGTGTTTCAGTACATTGATTCTGCAATCAGCTCACCCAAATTGAAGTGCTGATTAACTTGGACAGGTTACTGTGAGTCTGTTTCCTCATCTTCAACAGGAAGTAATAACAGTACTTGGGAGACATTTTGGGAAGGATGAAATAGGAATATCTATTTATTTATTTTCCTTTAAACTTATTATTGAGTGCTTAATAAATATTACTTAAGGGGCGCCTGGGTGGCTCAGTGGGTTAAGCCGCTGCCTTCGGCCCAGGTCATGATCTCGGAGTCCTGGGATCGAGTCCCACATCGGGCTCTCTGCTCAGCAGAGAGCCTGCTTCTCTCTCTCTCTCTCTGCCTGCCTCTCCATCTACTTGTGATTTCTCTCTGTCAAATAAATAAATAAAATCTTTAAAAATAAATAAATAAATAAATAAATAAATATTACTTAATATTATTCCAAAGCCAACAGAATAGATATTTAGTTTAACCAGCTAGTGTATTCTATACATTACTGCCAAGCAGTTGATTAAATAGGGCTTGAGGAAAATGAACAAAAACAAAAGATCATCACAAAATTGTTACTCTTCCCTGTTAATTATGATAGCTTTGAAAAGTGTCACTTCTGTATAGACCCTCTGCTAGGTTATGGGTTTTTTAAGAGGCGCTTCTATGCTCAGAACCAGATTAATAATGACAACTAGAACTCAATGCCACACATCAGCTATATCTCAACTCTAATCCAGCCACAGCATCTGCCACATATGTACAGATTAATACTTTTGATTGCATTATTAGTATATTTTCTTTATTTAACTAAATACAATTCAATATACCATTACTGAGATCCTTCTACGGTCCAATCCCTTTGCTGGACACTTGAGAATACAGTTCCTACCCTCAAGGAGCTCAGAGTCTCTACGGAGAGAAAGATAAACATGGGATAATAACACAATGTGATATGCACTGTGGCAGAAGTCAGCATAGGGTGATAAGGGAACACAGAGGAGAAGATAAGCCTAAATTAGATGAGCCAGCAAATGCTTCCTCAACAAGGTGATACCTGACTGGAGGCTTAAGGTATGGGTAAGGGAGGATCTTCTCAGCAGGGGATACAAGAGGTGAAACAGAAATATCCTTGTTTTCAGTTTCATAGTCCAGCAGGGGAGAGAAACTCACAAAAAGCTAATAACACTAAATGTGATGAAATGCTGCAAGAGCATAGGAAAGCACATTTGGACTGGGGTGAAGGGTGGTCACCAAAGGATTCATAAGGGAGGAGACAGCTGAGCCAGACTTTAAGGAAGGAAAATTGTATTGTCTTTTGTTTGATCTTCCTCAAGTTTTCTCCATTGCTGCTTCCAGCATTAAGTGAAATTTTACAGGTTGGGGCCATTTTATTTTTTGTTAATCACCCTTCATTATCCACATGTGATTAAAGAAACAGCCAACTGGAAACCAGAGCATTGGAACTATGTACCTGCATTTCACCTTGGCTGTCTCTTGACTTAAGCATTATCACGTCAAGGCATATCCATATATTGCCTAAATAATGATAGTATTTGCATTAATAATAATAAGTCTAAAATTTGTATAATGTGTTCCAGTTTAGAAACCACATTTTATAGACATTACATTTACAAATTAATTATATTTCAGACATGTAGAAAAATACAGAAAATGATAAAATAGCCACCTATAATCATACCACCTAATTAACTGGATGTTACTGTTTTACCTTTTTTGCTTTGACTGTTTCTCTAAGAAATAATGTAAAACAGACACATAAATCAACGGAATAGAATAGAGAGCCCAGAAAAAACCCAAGTGTATATGGTCAATTAATCTATGACAAAGGAGGCAAGAATATACAATGGGGGAAAGGCAGTCTCTTCAATAAATGATGTTGGGAACATTGGACAGTACATGCAAAAGAATGAAACTGGACCACTATCTTTTTTTTTTTTTTTAAAGATTTTATTCATTTATTTGACAGAGAGAGATCACAAGTAGGCAGAGAGGCAGGCAGTGAGAGAGAGAGAGGAGGAAACAGGCTCCCTGCTGAGCAGAGAGCCCGATGCGGGGCTCGATCCCAGGACCCTGAGAACATGACCTGAGCCGAAGGCAGCGGCTTAACCCACTGAGCCACCCAGGCGCCCCTGGACCACTATCTTATACCATGTGAAAAAACAAACTATAATAGATTAAAGAGTTGAATGTAAGACCTGACACTATAAAACTCCTAGAAGAAAACACAGGCAGTGAGCACTTTGACATCAATCTCAGCAATACTTTTTGGGGCCAGTCTCCTCAGGCAAAGGGTAACAAAAGCTAAAATAAATGGGATTACATTAAACTAAAAAGCTTTTGCACAGCAAAAGAAACCATCATTGAAATGAAAACACAACCTAATGAATGGAAGAAGGTATTTGCAAATCATACATCCAATAAGAGGTTAATATCTAAAATATATAAAGAACTTATACAACTTATTATCAAAAGAACAACCCAATTAAAAATGGGCAGAGGACCTAAATAGACATTTTTCCAAAGAAGACATCCAGATGACCACCAGGCATATGAAAAGATGTTCAATATCACTAATCATCAGAGAAATGCAAATCAAAACCACAATGAGCTATCACCTCATACCTGTCAGATTTGCTATTACCAAAAATAGAAAAAATTACTAGTGTTGGCGAGGATGTGGAGAAAAGGGAACCCTCCCACACCGTTGGTGGGAATGTAAATTGATGCAGCCATAATGAAAAACAGTATGGAACTTCCTCAAAAAATTAAAAGCAGAACTACCATATGATCTGGAAGTTCTACTTCTGTGTATCTACCCCAAGAAAACAAAAGCACCAATATGAAGAGATATATGTGTCTCTGTTCACTGCAGTATCATTAACAATAGCCAAGATATGGAAAAACCCTAAGTGTCTATCAATAAATGAATGGATAGGGGCGCCTGGGTGGCTCAGTGGGTTAAGCCGCTGTCTTCGGCTCAGGTCGTGATCTCAGGGTCCTGGGATCGAGTCCCGCATCAGGCTCTCTGCTCAGCAGGGAGCCTGCTTCCCTTCCTCTCTCTCTGCCTGCCTCTCTGCCTACTTGTGATCTCTCTCTGTCAAATAAATAAATAAAATCTTAAAAAAAATAAATGAATGGATAAAAAAGATGGGGGACACACAAATACACACACACACATACACACTGAACTATTACGCAGCCCATTATAAAGAATGAAATTTTGCCATTTGTGACAACGTGGATATGGACCTAGAGAATATAATGCTAAGTAAATAAATCAAAGAAAGACAAATACTGCATAATGTCACTTACATATGGAATTTAATAAATAAAACAAACAAGCAAACCAAACAAAACAGACACAGACTCAGAGATAAAGGGAAAAAACTGTCGGCTACCAGAGCGGGGAGGCGGTTGGGGGAGGGCAAAATAAGTGAAGGACATTAAGAGGTACAAACTTCCAGATATAAAATAAATAAATTATGGGATGTAATGTACAGCACAGAGAATACAGTTGATTTTTGAATAACAAGGGTTTGAACTGCTTGGGTCCATTTACACATGGATTTTTTTTTCAATAAATATACTGAAAAATTTTTCGGAGATTTGTGACAATTTGAAAAACTCAGAGAGAAATTAGGAAAAAGGTATGTCAGAGGGGAGTTAGGAGCGGGTAAGAGTGAAAAAGATAAAGGGGATTAAGAGTACAGATATCGGGGCACCTGGGTGGCTCAGTCAGTCGGGCATCTGCCCTCGGCTCAGGGCAGATCCTGGGTTTCTGGGATCGAGTCCTACACCAGGGTCCCTGCTCAGCAGGGGGTCTGCTTCTCCCTCTACCCTTCCCCTCTGCTCATGTTCACACACTCTCTCTCTCAAGCTCTCTCTCAAATAAATATATAAGACATTTTAAAAAATAAAGCTGGAGAATTTAATGCCAACAAAGGATGGTTTCATTATTTTAGAAAGAGGCTGGGCTTAAAAAATGTGAAGACAACAGTAGCAACCAAGAGCATACATGTTCCCAGACACCTTTTTAAAAATCATCAAAGAGGAAGGATAGCTGCCTGACCTGGTTTTAAATGCAGAGTAAAGTGCCCTATTCTGGAAAAAAAAAAAAAAAGTGCCACAAAGGACACTTATTGGTAAGGAAGAGAATCAAGCAGCAGGATTTAAAGCAGGGAAGGATAGACTAACTCTACTGTGTTGTGTAAATGAAGTCAGGTTCATGATCAGGACTGCCATTATCTATAAAGCTGTTAATCCCCAAGCCTTGAAGTGAAAAGATAAACACTAGATGCCAATCTTTCTATTGCACAACAAGAAGATCTGGACAATGAGAACCCCTTTTCTGAATTGGTTCCATTGATTCTTTATGCCTGAAGTCAGAAGTACCTTGCCATAAGGGAGGGCCAGAGGGAGGGAAAGAAGTAGACCCCTGAAGAGCAGGGAGCCTGATGCGGGGCTCGATCCCAGGACTCTGGGATCATAATCTGAACCAAATACAGACAATTAACCAATAGAGCCATATGGGCGCCTCATTTCCCTAAAGGCTTATTAAAATATTATCACCCTTACTTGGTTCTTTATACTTTTCTGTATCATCTACGTATTTGAAAATGGATATAGATTTAGTTTATGACAAGAAAATAAAAGCCAAACTGTGGAAAGAACCAAGATGCCCTTCAACGGATGAATGGATAAGGAAGATGTGGTCCATATACACTATGGAGTATTATGCCTCCATCAGAAAGGATGAATACCCAACTTTTGTAGCAACATGGACGGGACTGGAAGAGATTATGCTGAGTGAAATAAGTCAAGCAGAGAGAGTCAATTATCATATGGTTTCACTTATTTGTGAAGCATAACAAATAATACGGAGGACATGGGGAGATGGAGAGGAGAAGGGAGTTGAGGGAAATTGGAAGGGGAGGTGAACCATGAGAGACTATGGACTCTGAAAAGCAACCTGAGGGTCTTGAAGGGGCGGGAGGTGGGAAGTTGGGGGAACCAGGTGTTGGGTATTAGGGAGGGCACGGATTGCATGGAGCACTGGATGTGGTGCAAAAATAATGAATACTGTTAAGCTGAAAAGAAATTTAAAAAATAAAATATTTTTAAAAACATATTTAAAAATAGACAATAAAATTAGGCTTAACTGAGCCAACCAGGCACCCCAGTGGACTGGCTTTTACAGTTTTTTTGATATTGGACAATGCCCCTGACCACCCAAAAAAACCCATGAGTTCAAAACCAACGGCATCAAAGTTGCCTACCTGCCCCCAAACACGATGTCTCTAATTCAGTCTCTAGACCAGGGGTTCACATGGACCTTTAAGGCTCATCACACATGGTACTCTATGGAAAAGATTTTTCAATGCTATGGAAGAGAACCCCAAGAGAGAGACTATCATGAACGTCTGGAAAGGTTACACCACTGAAGATGTCGTCATTGTTACAGAAAAAGTTGTAAAAGCCATCAAGCCCCGAACAATAAATTCCTGGGGGAGAAAACTATGTCCAGATGTTGTGAATGACTTCACAAGATTTACTAATCAAGCCAATCAAAGAAATCATGAAAGAGATTGTGGATATGGCAAAAAAAAAAAAAAAAAAGTGGTGGGGGCAGGGGAGGGAGGCGAAGGACCTCAGGATACGGATCCTGGAGAAAGTCAAGCACGAATAGACACCACACCAGAGGAATTAAAAGATAACTTGATGGAGAGGAGTGCTTCCCAGTGAGCGCCAGACAATGAGAAGCAAGAGGTAGAAGCAGCGCTAGAAAACAATTTGACATTAGACCACCTGGAGGAAGGGGTCCAATTATTCGAGATTGCTTTTGACTTCTTTTTCAACACAGATCCTTTTCTGATACAGGCACTGAAACTAAAGCAAACAGTGGAAGAAGGATTGGTACCGTAGAGAAACACTTTTAGAGAAATGAAAACGCAAAAAAGGTCAGACAGAAATCACGATGTATTTCCATAAAGCCAGACCAAGTGATTGCCCGTCCTGCCTCCCTTTCACCCCCTCTGCCATCCCTGAGACAAGACCAACCGCTCTGCTTCCTACCCTCTCCAGCCTACTTAACACGAAGATAGATGACAAGGATGAAGCCCCTTAAGATGACTCGCTTCCACTTAGTGAATAGTAAATAATCATCAGGCTGTAGAGTTAATAAACTTATCTATTTTATTTGTGTGTCTTCATGGGAAAAATCTAATCACTGCATGGCGAGAACTGTATGAGATGAGTCTGTGTCATCATCAGCATCTAAGTTTCCATCACGTGAACTATCATGTGCAAGACCTGCATGTATCCTTACATAGGCATAAGGTGAGTGATATTTAATATAAAATTAATATGTTGTTTTGCTTACTGTTCTGTAACTTTGCTCTCAAAGAATTACATTACTATACAGTATGTCTCTCTCATAATTGAAGAAATAACCATCACGGGTAAGTGGTTTCTTTTTAAAATGTAACAGTGTTTCCAATACTGTATTATGAATAGGGCTGCAATACTGTATGTCATAAAAATTTTATAATGATTCATTCATTAACGTATAGGCTAGTCTACCATGAAGCAATCATATCAATTACATGCCGTTATCAGAAAGCAATAATATTGCTGCTTCTACATTATCAGTGCATGAATAATTATACCAGTAAACAAATACAAATTTCTTTTAGACATTATCCTTTCATTTTGGATGTGTAGTGATAGTAATACATATAATATCTACAGCGTTTGTGTATCACGTAAGACAATATTGGGGTGCCTGGGTGGCTTAGTCAGTTGAGAGTCTGACTCTTGATTTTGGCTTGGGTCATGCTCTCAGGGTCGTGGGATCAAGCCCCACATTTGGCTCCATGCTCAGTGGGGAGTCTGCTTCTCCCTCTCTCTGTCCTTCCCCTCTCTTACACACACATTCTCTCTCTCTCTCTCTCTCTCACACACACACACACACAAATATATAAATCTTTAAAAATAAATAAGACAATATTGGGACACCTGGGTGGCTCAGTTGGTCAAGCCACTGCTTCAGCTCAGGTCACGATCCCAGGGCCCTGGCACTGAGTCCCACATCGGGCTCCTTCCTTTGCAAGGAGCCTGATTCTCTCTCTGCCTGCTGCTCCGCCTGCTTGTGTGTGCTCGCGCTCTCTCTGACAAATAAATAAGTCTTTTAAAAAAAAAGAGAGACAATGTTGATGTAGGTACTGACAGATGATTCACCTTGTAAACAGAAAACATAAATTTACAGTGTCAATAAACATAGTCCAGTACTGTAAACGTATTTTCTCTTCCTCCTGGTCGACAACAAGCTATCAGTAGTTAAGTTTTGTGGGGAGTCTAAAGTTACATGCTGATTTTTTACTGTGTTGGGGGTTAGTGCCCCAACCCCTGTGTTATTCAAGGATCAACTCTGTGGTCAATAATATTTTAATAACTTTGTATAGTGATAAATGATAATAAGGCATTATAGAAATAATTTCATAAAGTATAAAAACATCAAATCACTGTATACCTGAAAATAACAGGACGTTGTATATTAATTATACTTCAATTAAAAAAGAAATAATGTATTAGAAATACAGCAAAAACTCCTACACCCATCACTCCCCACTCTTATCTCTGCTGGAGTAACTACTGTCCTGCAGTTGCCATGAATTATCTCTGTGCATATTTTTGTACTTCATACATATGAATGTAAGCAATATATTGTTTCACATAGTCTCAAAAAAATTTTTTTAAGTAAGCTTCCATACCCAGTGTGGAGCCCAATGCAGGGCTTGAACTCACAACCCTGAGCTCAAGACCTGAGCTGAAATCAAGAGTTGGACACTTAACTAACAGACATACCCAGGCACCTCAGTCTCAAAAAAATTTAAATTGCATGATCTATATTTTACCCTTTTTGCCTTCCACGCAACATTATTTCTAAACTTTATTCATATTGATTAATGTTTCCCTGCTAGTTGCCCTAGTTCCTTCACTTGTAATAACTATATAGCATTCCATTCCATGACTAAATCACAGCTTACTTACATATTCTACAACTGCGAGACAATTAGTGTGGCTTTACTTTTCAATTTTTATTTTGTATTTTGCTATTATAAGGAGTATGGAAGAAAATGCTCTCATGTGTGTTTCTTTGTACCCATTTCTAAGACTTCCACTAGAGAGGTACTAGTATAATTCCAATATTCAAAATTGCTGGGTTGTAAGATATATGCATTTTCAAATTTATATTATAATTTATATTATAAAATTTATATTACATTTATATTTTAAATTTATATGCTTTTTCAGATTTTCAAATGTATATTCTTGATTAGGTCCAGGACCCAGAAAAAAGAAGGTCTGAAGAATATTATTGGGACAATTGAGTTTGAATGTAAACTATAGATTAGATAATAGTATTATTTCAATGCTACATTTTCTGGTTTTAATCATCATACTGTGGTTATGTACAGAATGTCCTTGTTCTGGGCGCCTGGGTGGCTCAGTGGGTTAAGCCACTGCCTTCAGCTCCGATCATGTTCCCAGGGTCCTGGGATGGAGCCCCACATAGGGCTCTCTGCTCAGCAGGGAGCCTGCTTCCCTCTCGCTCTGCCTGCCTTTCTGCCTACTTGTGATCTCTGTCTGTCAAATAAATAAATAAATAAATAAAATTTTTTTTTTTTTTAAAGAATGTCCTTGTTCTTAGGAAATACAGCCTAAAGTATTTAGGAGTAAATTAACATGATGTCTTTGTTACCTTCAAATGGTTCATGGGAGAGAGACAAAATGATGAAGTTAACTGGGCCTCACAGAGTGTCTACACTAGGGAGCATATCTCACCAGGGAGCATACCTGGTTAACCAATTTGTAGAGACAAGGAAGAGGGCTCCGGTGAAAATATAGAGATTATCGGGCAGTGCTCAATGGCTAGCCATGTGTCAAGGAGCTGAAAGGAAAAGGACTAGAGGATCAGGGAGAAGTAGTTCTGTATAGAGGCACGTGGGTGGATATATGGGGATGAATACAAACAGGCACCACAGAGGTGGTACAGAACAACCTAGTAGACAAGATAACCACTTAACATTAGCCAGCCGCTGTCATCACCCACGCCAGAACTTCCAAGACAGATCTGCGAATAGAATGGCCATAGTGGCAAAGACATATGAGCTCAGCAGTATGAACTCCTAAGAAGTCCAATCTAGTATTTTTCTCCCAACTTATTTGCAATACAGACCAACACTGTATGACCTATTTCTTGAAGAGACTTACTGGCCACTTGATGGAAAGTTGGACTATACTGGGCCCCCCATCTTAAAAGGGCCAATAGTTCATCCGCACAGGGATAGGTACTAAGCCAGACATGAGTTTGCCTTTCTTACTTACGAAACTTCAGCTAGCTCCACTAACTGTGGACTTTGGAATTCCTGAAACATAGGCCTGATATCCACACAGTGTAGCATCTAACCAGACTACCCCCTTATAGCAAAGGAGGTGACAGAATGGACCAATGATCATGGGGTCCACTGGTCCCATGAGATACCATACCAGGCAGAGGTAGCTGGTCGCAAAAAATGCTGGAACAGTTTTCTAAAAATACAACTTAGTGTCAGCTTAGAAGAAATACTCTGAAAATAGCAAACCTTGAAGGTAGAGTGTATTTATTAAATCACAGACCTCTTTATGGTACTGTACCCCAGTATGATGGATACATGAATCCAGGAACCTAGAGTTGGTACCAATCACCTTTACCTCTAACAACCCACTGAGGGACTTACGTTTTCTGACCCCTCAACTCTGGGCTCTATAAGGCTGGAGGTTCTGTTTCCCAAAGTGGGTACACTTTTCCAGAGGACACAGCAAAGTTCCCAACTAACTACAAGTCAGAGCTGATCCCAGAGCACTTTGGACTCCTTGCACCCAGGAACCAGAAGATGAGAGGAGGAATCACCATCCTGGTAAGGGTCATGGAACCTTGTGTTCTGAAGGAGGCAGGGTGGCTTTTCCACAATGGCATCTGGGAAGAATTACATGTGTATCCCAGGTGATCCACATGGGTACATCCTATTACTGCCTTGACCCACTGTAACTGTGAACGGAGAAACACAGAACTTCCTGACAGAGAAAGTCTCATGCCATCAAGAACAAAGGTTTGGGTCCCAACCAAGTAAGGACCAAGATCTGCAGTAGAAATGGCTGAGGGCCAGGTAAATTTAGATGGGTAGTGCACGAGAGACAGGATGAGTGCCAGTTGTGTCCCCAGGACCCACTGCAATCACAGGTTGTAGTCTCAGAAAGAAATGTCATGGGCACTACACAGAAGTGACTCCACAAACATGTGGAGTTTATCTGTGTTTTGCACCAAGGCCACACCTCCCACTGGACACTACCCAGCACTGACTGACTGAGCCCAACTCCTTTGTCAACTGACTTTAGCTCAAAGACTCCCTGAAGGCAGGGAATTTCTCAGATCAGACAACAATCTATGATAATTTTCACTCAAGTTTTCCTCCTAGTCTCCTTCACCCAGAATCATAATTGCATTGCAGTCTGATGACGCTGTCAGACTCTCCAAGATCCTTCCTTATTTCCTTTCATACAGGCATTTTCCTGAGTTAAATTCTTGCACATTTAATCCTTCATTGGCATCTGCTTTTCAGAGGATCAGGATTAACCCAGGGAGAAGACGTATATAACTTGTAAATCTTGGGAAAGGATACAAAGGAATTCTTTTACTGTCATCACAACCCTTCTTTAAGTTTGAAATTATATCAAAATAGAAAGTTAAAAACAACTGACCCCATGTGTTTAAAGGCACTTATAATTTTAAAAAGTCAAATTTTAAAAAGTCACAGATAATTTTAAAAAGTCACAGATAAGAAAAGTTCAAATATGAATACAACACTCAGATCATAGAAGCACACTTTGTCATTTTCTCCATCTGAATTTTATTTATTCTGTTAATTTAATCTTTTAGAGAGAAAAATAGGGTGCATGTGAGTGTGGCAGGGGAGGAAGAGGGTAAGAAAGACTCTTAAACAGGCTCTACATCAAGTGCTGAGCCTACCATGGGGCTCCATGTCACAACCCTGAGATCATGACCTAAGCCAAAATCGAGAATCGGATGCTTAACTGACTGAGACACCCGGGTGTCCCTCCACCTGAATTTTAGAATTTGACTTCAGAGTACCAACCTTAATATTATATCCTTAAATGAAAGGTTTCTACCTACCTTCTCCCTGCAGTTAAACCTGGGTAAGTTTCTCAGTGTCAGTACTAGGGCTGAGAGCCCACACCTTCTTTCACAGTAGTGACCAAAAAAAGGCAGCTTTTATGTGGAATTTATCTAGTCACATGCCTAGACATACATCTCTCTTCTGTCTTCTATGAGCAAATGCTCGCTAATGTTTAGACACTGGTCCCTTCCCCCCCCCATTGCTGGTCTGTGTGACCATTTTCAGCGGGTATGTGTAATAAACAGAAGGCCCTATCAGTTGTTTCCTTCCACTATGGTATTTCCCTATTGTCAGACCTGCTTTGGTATGGCTGCTTTAGCTGTAAGAAGGATGGGGTATATAATTATATAATTATAATATATATAATATATTATATAATTACATTATATCCATTATATATACATTAGACATTATATATAATATTATACATTATTTACATTATATAATGTAAATAATATAAATTATACATTATTTGCATTATATATAATGTAAATAATATAAATACATTTAATATATGATATATATTTATATAAATATATAATATAATATATTATAATATATAAATTATATATATATATATATATTCACAAAGTTCAAAAGAAATTGTGCTAGAAGAACTAAATAGAACTAAAGAACTAAATATCCACACTGGAAAAAAAAAATAATAATAATACAACACTTACCTTGTACTATCTACTAAATTTAACTCAAAATAGATTATAAACCTTCATATGAGACCTAAAACTATAAAACATCAAGAATAAGCATAGGAGAAATCTTTGTGACTTTAAGTTAGACAAAGATCTTTCAGAAAAGTCACTCAAAAAAGCACAAATGATAAAAAATATTTATTATTTTAATTTTAACTTCTGATCTTTGAAATATGATATATATATATATATATACCCCATCTTTCTTATTATATTCTTTATAAGAAGGTAGTATTGAATAGGGAAAAAAGGACTATCTTGAAGTTTATATCTATATCTATATATATATATAAAAGATAAAGAAAGTATATGTGTGAAAAAGTTCAAGTTAAAAAGTTACTATAGAGGGCGCCTGGGTGGCTCAGTGGGTTAAGCCGCTGCCTTCGGCTCAGGTCATGATCTCAGGGTCCTGGGATCGAGTCCCGCATCGGGCTCTCTGCTCGGCAGGGAGCCTGCTTCCTCCTCTCTCTCTCTGCCTGCCTCTCTGCCTGCTTGTGATCTCTCTCTGTCAAATAAATAAATAAATCTTTAAAAAAAAAAAAAAAGTTACTATAGAATATGTTGTATTGGGGGGAGAGTCAAGATGGCAGAGGAGTAGCAGACTGAGATGACATCAGGTCGCAGGAGATCAGCTAGATAGTTATCAAACCATTCCGAACACCTACAAACCCAACAGGAGATAGAAGAGAAGAAGAGCAGCAATTCTAGAAACAGAAAATCAACCACCTTCTGAAACGTAGGACATGCAGACAAGTGAATCCAAAGCAATGAGAAGACAGACCACGGGGGAAGGGGCCCACTACCGGCAAGCAGTGGAGCAATGGAGCACAAAATCTGTACTTTTAGAAGTCTGCTCCACTGAGGGACATTGCTCCAGAGACTAAGCAGGGGTGGAGCCCTCGCGGGGTCAGGGGGGTCTCAGGTCCCACGGGGCCACAGAAGGATCAGGGATGTCTGAGTGTCGCAGAGCTCACAGGTATCAGAGCAGGGAAGCCGGCTACAGAGACGGAACTGAGGAGTGAGCTCTCAGATCTGGGTTACTTTGAACTATGATCCGCAGCACAGTCGGGCCACTGCTTTGTGAGCAAGACCCCACAAGTAGCAGATCGGTGAGACTCACCTTCCTCCACCAGAAGAGCAGCATGGCATAAATCTGCCGGGTTTGGAGACTCCAAATGCAGCTGTGTGCCAAAGAGAGAAATGCTCAGTCACAGGCCGGGTGAGCTCGGAGCGCAGCGGAGGCCAGGGAGACAGGAATGATTGAGAGCTTTTCTCTGAGGGCGCACTGACGAGTGGGGCCCTGAGCTCTTGGCTCCTCTGGCCGGAGACTGGGAGGCCGCCATTTTCATTCCCGTCCTCCGGAACTCTACGGAAAGCGTTCAGGGAACAAAAGCTCCCAAAAGCGAACCGGAGTGGATTACTTAGCCCGGCCCCTGGTAAGGGGGGGTGCAATTCTGCCTCGGGCAAAGACACTCGAGAATCACTGCAACAGGCCGCTCCCCCAGAAGATCAACAAGAAATCCAGCCAAGACTAAGCTCACAGATCAAGGAGAACAGCGAAATTCCAGAGGAGGGGAAAGCAAAGCATGGAACTCATGGCTTTCTCCCCATGATTCTTAAGTCTTGCAAAGTTAATTACGTTTTTTTTTATTTTATTTTTTTCTTATTCTAATTTTTTTAACTTTTTTCTTTCCTCTTTTAATGTTTGTTAACTAGTTTATCTTAACAATACCTTTCTAGAAAAATCTTTTAAAACCTTCATCATTATAGTCATATTTTATCCTTAATTGTATCTAACTTTATTTTTTGTATACACATAGGGTATTTTCTTCTAAAAAAATTTTGGGATACAATTTCTTCTAATAGATCAAAATATACCCTAAATCTAGCACAGGGCTTTGTTGTAGTCTCCAGTCTGAGCAAATTCTCTCCACTTTTTTTTTCTTTCTTTTTCCAACCAACTTATCAATTCCTTTTTTAGAATTTTTTTAAAATCTTCATCTTTACAGTCATATTCCATCCCTTCATCATGTTTACCCTTATTTGTGTGTGTGTGTGTGTGTGTGTGTATATATATATAGATAGATCTAGATCTAGATATAGATATATGTTTTTCTTTCTTTAAAATTTTGGGAGGTAGTTACTTCTTTTTTTTTTTTTTTTTTTTTTTTTTTTTAGATTTTTTATTTATTTATTTGTCAGAGAGAGAGTGCGAGCGAAAGCGAGCACAGTCAGACAGAGTGGAAGGCAGAGTCAGAGGGAGAAGCAGGCTCCCTGCGGAGCAAGGAGCCCGATGTGGGACTCAATCCCAGGACGCTGGGATCATGACCTGAGCCGAAGGCAGCTGCTTAACCAACTGAGCCACCCAGGCGTCCTGGGAGGTAGTTACTTCTAAGATACCAAAATACACCCTAAATCAAGTGGGTGTCTCTGTTCTATTCAACAGTCTAATATATTTTTTTTAATTTTTAAAAAATTTCTTTTTACCTCCTTTTTTCTCCCCCTAATTTGGGGTCTCTTCTGATTTAGTTAGTGTACATTTTTCTGGGGTCATTGCCACGATTTTAGCATTTTATTCTCTCGTTCATATATTCTTATCTGGATAAAATGACAAGGCAGGAAAACTCACCACACACACACACACACACACACACAAGCACAAGAGGCAGTACCAAAGGCTAGGGACCTAATCATATGGACATTGGTAATATGTCAGATCTAGAGTTCAGAATGACGATTCTCAAGGTGCTAGCTGGGCTCAAAAAAGGCATGGAAGATATTAGAGAAACCCTGTCTGGAGAAATAAAAGCCCTTTCTGGAGAAATAAAAGAACTAAAATCTAACCAAGCTGAAATCAAAAAAGCTGTTAATGAGGTGCAATCAAAAATGGAGGCTCTTATTGCTAGGATAAATGAGGCAGAAGAAAGAATTAGTGATATAGAAGACCAAATGATGGAGAATAAAGACGCTGAGCAAGAGACACAAACAACTACTGGACCATGAGGGGAGAATTCAAGAGATAAGTGATACCATAAGATGAAACAATATTAGAATAATTGAGATTCCAGAAGAAGAACAAAGGGGGGGGGGGGCAGACGGTATACTGGAATGAATCATAGTAGAGAATTTCCCTAACATGACAAAGGGAACAAGCACCAAAATCAAGAAGGCATAGAAAACCCACCTCAAAATCAATAAAAATAGGTCCACACCCCATCATCTAATAGTAAAACTTACAAGTCTTAGTGACAAAGATAAAATCCTGAAAGCAGCTCGGGACAAGTCTGTAACATACAATGATGAAAATATTAGACTGACAGCAGACTTATCCACAGACACCTGGTGGGCCAGAAACAACTGGCATGATATATTCAGAGCACTAAATGAGAAAAACATGCAACCAAGAATACTATAGGCAGCTAGGCTATCACTGAAAATAGAAGGAGAGATAAAAAGCTTCCAGGAAAAACAAAAACTAAAAGAATTGTAAACACCAAACCAACCCTATAGGAAATATTGAAAGGGGTCCTCTAAGCAAAGAGAGAGCCTAAAAGTAACAGACCAGAAAGGAACAGAGAGAATAAACAGTAGCAGTCACCTTACAGGCAATACAATGGCACTCAATTCATATCTCTCAATAGTTACCCTGAATGTAAATGGGCTAAATGCCCCAATCAAAAGACACAGGGTATCAGAATGGATAAAAAACAAAACCCATCAATATGCTGTCTACAACAAACTCACTTTAGGCCCAAAGACACCTCCAGATTTAAAGTGAGAGGGTGGAAAACAATTTACCATACTAATGGACACCAAAAGCAAGATGGGGTGGCAATCCTTAATTAATTAATTAATCCTAATTAATCCAGATAAATTAGATTTTAAGCCAAAGACTATAATAAGAGATGAGGAAGAACACTATATCATACTCAAAGGATCTGTCCAACAAGAAGATCTAACAATTTTAAATATCTATGCCCCTAACATGGGAGCAGCCAACTATATAAAACCACTTAGTAATGAAATCAAAGAAACACATCAGCAATAATACAACAATAGTAGGAGACTTTAACACCCCCTCACTGAAACGGACAGATCATCCAAGCAAAAGATCAACATGGAAATAAAGGCCTTAAATGACACACTGGACCAAATGGACATCACAGATATATTCAGAACATTCCATTCCAAAGCAACAGAATACACATTCTTCTCTAGTGAACATGGAACATTCTCCAGAATAGATCACATCCTGGGTCACAAATCAGGTCTCAACCATTACCAAAAAATTGGAATCATTCCCTGCATATTTTTGGACCACAATGCTCTGAAGTTAGAACTCAATCACAAGAGGAAATTTGGAAAGAACTCAAATACATGGAGGCTAAAGAGAATCCTACTAAAGAATGAATGGGTCAACCAGGAAATTAAAGAATTGAAAAAATTCATGGAAACAAATGATAATGAAAACACAATTGTTCAAAATCTGTGGGACACAGCAAAAGCAGTCCTGTGAGGAAAGTACATTGCGATACAAGCCTTCTCAAGAAACAAGAAAGGTCTCAAGTACACAACCCAGGCGAAGAGAAATAATCAAGATCAAAGCAGAAATCAAGAAATAGAAACCAAAACCATAGTAGAACAAATAATGAAACTAGGAGCTGGTTCTTTGAAAGAATTAATCAGATTGATAAAGCCCTGATCAGACTTATCAAAAAGAAAAGAGAAAGGACTCAAATAAATAAAATCATGAATGAAAGACAAGAGATCACAACCATTACACAAACAATTATAAGAACATATTATGAGCAACTATATGCCAGCAAATTTGACAATCTGGAAGAAATGGATGCATTCTTAGAGAATGTATAAACTACCAAAACTGAACCAGGAAGAAATAGAAAGCCTAAACAGACCCATAACCAGTAAAGAGATGGAAACAGTCCTCAAAAATCTTCCAACAAACAAGAGCCCAGGCCAGACAGCTTTCCAGGGGAATTCTACCAAACATTTAAAGAAGAATTAATACCTATTCTCCTGAAACTGTCCCAAAAAATAAAAATGGAAGGAAACTTCCAAACTCACTTTATGAGGCCATGATTACCTTGATCCCAAAACCAGACAAAGACCCCACTAAAAAGAATTACAGACCAATATCCTTGATGAACACAGATGCAAAAATTCTCACCAAAATACTAGCCAACAGGATCCAACAGTACATTAAAAGGATTATTCACCATAACCAAGTGGGATTATTCCTGGGCTGCAAGGTTGCTCCAACATCTGCAAATCAATCAATGTGATACAACACATTAATAAAAGAAGGAACAATAACCACAAGATACTCTCAATAGATGCTGAAAAAGCATCTGACAAAGTACAGCATCCTTTCTTGATCAAAACTCCTCACAGTGTTGGGATAGAGGGTACATACCTCAATATCATCAAAGCCCTCTATGAAAAACCCACAGCGAGTATCATTCCCAATGGAGAAAAACTGAGAGCTCTTCCACTAAAGTGAGGAACATGGCAGGGATGTCCATTATCTCCACTGCTATTCACTCTAGTACTAGAAGTCCTATCCTTTGCAATCAGACAGTAAAAAACAAATTATAGGCATCCAAATTGACAAAGAAGAAGTCAAACTATCACTCTTTGAAGATGATATGATACTTTATGTGGAACCCAAAAGACTCCACTCCACATTTGCTAGAACTTGTACAGGAATTCAGTAAAGTGTCAGGATATAAAATCAATGCCCAGAAATCAGCTGCATTTCTATACACCAACAAGACAGAAGAAAGAGAAATTAAGAAGTCGAACCCATTTACAATTGCACCCAAAACCATAAGATACCTAGGAATAAACCTAACCAAAGAGGCAAAGAATCTGTACTCAGAAAACTATAAAGTACTCAAGAAAGAAACTGAGGAAGACACAAAGAAATGGAAAAATGTTCCATGCTCATGGATTGGAAGAACACATATTGTGAAAATGTCTATGCTACCTAAAGCAATCTACACGTTTAATGCAATCCCTATCAAAATTCCACCCATTTTTTTTCAAAGAAATGGAACAAATAATCCTAAAATTTATATGGAACCAGAAAAGACCTCAAATAGCCAGAGGAATGTTGAAAAAGAAAGCCAAAGTTGGTGGCATCACAATTCCAGACTTCAAGCTCTATTACAAAGTTGTCATCATCAAGACAGTATGGTACTGGCACAAAAACAGACACATATATTAATGGAACAGAAGAGAGAGCCCAGAGGGGCACCTGGGTGGCTCAGTAGGTTAAGCCTCGGCCTTTGACTCAGGTCGTAGTCTCAGGGTCCTGAGATCAAGCCCCACATCAGGCTCTCTGCTCGGCAGGGAGCCTGCTTCCCCCTCTCTCTCTGCCTGCCTCTCTGCCTACTTGTGATCTCTCTCTCTCTCTCCCTGTCAAATAAAGAAGTAAAATCTAAAAAAAAAAAAAATAGAGAGCCCAGAAATAGACCCTTAACTCTATGGCCAACTAATCTTTGACAAAGCAGGAAAGAATGTCCAATGGAAAAAAATACAGTCTCTTCAACAAATGGTTTTGGGAAAATCGAACAGCCACATGCAGAATAATGAAACTGGACCACTTCCTTACACCACACACAAAAACAGACTCAAAATGGACGAAAGACCTCAATGTGAGAAAGGAATCCATCAAAATCCCTGAGGAGAACACAGACATCAACCTCTTTGACCTCAGCCACAGCAACGTCTTCCTAGAAACATCACCAAAGGCAAGGGAAGCAAGGGTAAAAAGAACCACTGGGACTTCATCAAGATCAAAAGCTTTTGCACAGCAAAAGAAACAGTCAACAAAACCAAAAGACAACTTACAGAATGGGAGAAGATATTTGCAAATAACATATCAGATAAAGGACTAGTATCCAAAATCTATAAAGAACTTAGCAAACTCAACACCCAAAGAACAGATAATCCAATCAAGACATGGACAGAGAACATGAACAGACATTTCTGTAAAGACATCCAGATCGCCAACGGACACATGAAAAAGTGCTCCACATCACTCGGCATCAAGGAAATACAAATCAAAACCACAATGAGATACCACCTCACACCAGTCAGAATGGCTAAAATTGACAAGTCAGGAAATGACAGATGCTGGCGAGGATGGGGAGAAAGGGGGAACCCTCCTACACTGTTGGTGGGAATGCAAGCTGGTGCAGCCACTCTGGAAAACAGCATGGAGGTTCCACAAAAAGTTGAAAGATAGAGCTACCTTATGACCCAGCAATCGCACTACTGGGTATTTACCCTAAAGATACAAATGTAGTGATCCGAAGGGGCACATGCACCGAATGCTTATAGCAGCAATGTTCACAATAGCCAGACTATGGAAAGAACCTAGATGTCCATCACAGATGAATAGATAAAGAAGAGGTGGTGCGGGGTGCCTGGTGGCTCAGTGGGTTAAAGCCTCTGCCTTCAGCTCAGGTCATGATCCCAGGGTCCTGGGATCAAGCCCCACATCGGGCTCTCTGCTCTTCAGGGAGCCTGCTTTCTCCTCTCTCTCTCTCTGCCTACTTGTGATCTCTGTCTGTCAAATAAATAAATAAAATTTTTTTTAAAAAGAGGTGGTGTATATATATACAATGGAATACTATGTAGCCATCAAAAGAAATGAAATCTTGCCATTTGCAACAACATGGATGGAACTAGAAGGTATTGTGCTGAGCAAAATAAGTCAACCAGAGAAAGACAATTATCATATGATCTCCCTGAAATGAGGAAGTTGAGAGGCAAAGTGCAGGGTTTGGAGGGTAGGGAAGGAAAAAATGAAACAAGATGGGATCGGGAGGGAGACAAACCATAAGAGACTCTTAATCTCACAAAACAAACTGAGGGCTGCGGGGGTGGGGTTATGGACATTGGGGAGGGTATGTGCTATGGTGAGTGCTGTGAAGTGTGTAAATCTGGCGATTCACAGACCTGTACCCCTGGGGCAAATAATATATTATATGTTAATAAAAAGAAAGAATATGTTGTATTAAACACCTAGTTGAAATGATCAGTAGGTTGAAAGAAAGAAAGACACGGTTACTTTTCCTGCTCCAACTCAAAGAAAAATTCTGATAAAATCTTTAAACTTATATTGGCCTTTTAAAATCTCAAGTACTTTGAGCGATCATTAAATACACATACACGAAAAAAGGACTGAGGGCTGAAAAAGAGACCGTGGAGACCATCTTGCCCACCCTCTTCATTTTACCCATGGAGAAACTAAGGCACAGAATGGGGATATCACTTGACCATGATGGCAGAGCTGGGATTAAAATCCAGGTCCCAATGGGTGGCTCAGTGGATTGAGGCCTCTGCCTTCAGCTCAGGTCATGATTCCAGGATCCTGGGATCGAGCCCAGCATCGGGCTCTCTGCTCGGCAGGGAGCCTGCTTCCTCCTCTCTCTCTGCCAGCCTCTCTGCCTACTTGTGATCCCCGTCTGTCAAATAAATAAATAAAAATCTTAAAAAAAAATCCAGGTCCCCAGATTTCTCAAACCAGTCCTCATTCAACTGCATCATAATGTCTCCCTGCTGACAACTTTTAAACTTATAATTTGTGGGGCACCTGGGTGGCTCAGTCGGTTAAGCATCTACCTTCAGCTCAGGTCATGATCTCAGGGTCTGGGGATCGGTCACACATCAGGCTCCCTGATCAGCGGGGCCTCTGCTTCTCCCTCTCCCCTTGCCCCCTGCATGTGTGCTCTCTTGCTCTCTCTCTCATAAAATATTTTTTCTTAAAAATTATAATTTGCAAAAACAATATCATTGTATCCTTATTAATCAACGTAGGATATACATACATACAAATATAGCTACTGACAAAAATGCTATAACAGCATTAAAAGAAAACTCAGAAAGCAACAGGGAAACATAAACCATAATGCTGGGGCACCCGGATGGCTCACTTAGTTAAGTGTCTGCCTTCAGCTCGGGACATGTATCAGCCCCGGGATCAAGTCCCATATCAGGCTTTCTGCACAGTGGGGAGCCTGCTTCTCGCTCTCCCTTTACCTGCAGTTCTGCCTTCTTATACTCTCTCTCTCTCTGTCAAAGAAATGGAAAAGATCTTCAAAAAATAAAAATTAAAAAACCATAATGTCACTGTTCTAACACAGCATTTTGGTTAATAGTCTACAAATAGCATAATTTCAACTACCACAAATACCTTATTGGCACATTCACTATTCTTACACTCTCTTTCTTATTCTTTTTTTAAAATATTTTATTTAGGGGTGCCTGGGTGGCTCAGTGGGTTAAACCTCTGCCTTCGGCTCAGGTCATGATCCCAGGGTCCTGGGATTGAGCCCCGCATCGGGCTCTCTGCTCAGTGGGGATCCTCCTTCCCTTCCTCTCTCTCTGCCTGCCTCTCTGCCTACTTGTGATCTGTCTGTCAAATAAATAAATAAAATCTTTTAAAAAATAAATATTTTATTTATTTATTTGACAAAGAGAGCAGGAGACCACAAGCAGGGGGAACAGCAGACAGGGGGAGAGGGAGAAGCAGACTCCCCACTGAGCCAAAGGCAGAGGCTTTAGCCCACTGAGCCACCAAGACGCGTGCCTCCCCACCCATGCTCTTTTTCTTACAGTAGTTCATTCTGCCTGTCTTCATTACTAGTTTAAATCCTCACTATCAGACATTTTGAACATACCTGGATTGTAACTCATTATAATTTTTAATGGGTCATTTAAAATCCATGCCTTCATATTGTTAGAAAACATCAAATTTGGGTGAACACATACAGAAGGTTGTACAGTATTAAAATGCGGTTATAAAAGACCATGGGTCACACTCTAAACCTTTGGACAGTGATGTTAATGTTCTTTCTCACTATTGAAGGTAAGTCTTAGGACACAGCTGTTACTATTGCTGTAAGGATAGATTTTGGTCTGAGGCTTTAAAGATTCAGGAGGGCAATTTAAGACTACTGAAATATATGTCATTCGGATAGGGATGAAATTATTTTCTTTTACTAAAATGCATTCTTTTTTTTTTTTTTTTTAGATTTTAAGATCATTCTCACTTTAAGCAAACTCAAATCCAGAACCGAACTTGCAGAGCAGTACATTTCAACAATCTGAGTTGCAAAGCATAACATTTTTACATAATACATGAGAACTGTGTGTTAAATAAAGTGAAACTCTACTGGGGAAAAAATGCGACTTGTTTCAGAAGTAAACTGTATTTAGAAGGAAAATAAACTTTAGGCAAAAGCCTCTACACCCCTCCAAAAAGCTGGAAAGAACATCAGGAGACCACCTACTGAAGCCTCCTGCCTCACAGCATTTGTGCGCCTCTTGGTCTCCTCAACCAGGCTCCCAAAACTAATCCCCACTAAGGCAGTTGCTTAGTCGCATGGCTCAAGATGATAATGAAAGAATTTCAGGCACTTGACATGTGATGAGAAAGCTTTTTGGACAAGAAAGCCTTCCAGGTGCCCCTTAAACCACACAGTTTTGGTCCTTCCCACTTTCTTTGTTATTACCCACCGATGTATTTCCTTTTTTTTTTTTTTAATATTTTATTTATTTATTTGACAGACAGAGATCACAAGTAGTCAGAGAGACGGGGTGGGAGTGGGCGGCAGAGAAGGCTCCCCGCCGAACAGAGAGCCGCATGTGGGGCTCGATCCCAGGACCCTGAGATCGTGACCTGAGCCGAAGGCAGAGGCTACCCACTGATGTATTTCTGAGCTTGATCTTCAACTGTTGCTAAACATGGTCAGAATTCGGAAAGGCACTTTGAGATGTCTGACACAGTTTATAAGCTACCTGAAATCACTTACAGGCCACTCTAAGCTATTTCAAAATAGCTATTTCAATAAGACTTGTGTAAAGCTTCAAGGTTATCTCAAATTGCATTAGACTGTGCTTAGGAAACCAGGCTGGCAGCAATCAACCTGCAGTGTTTTTCATTACCTGACAATCAGCTTTGGTTGTTTGTTTATTGATTTGCGTGCAGGGTAACTGGCCTTTTGAACATTAAATTAAAAACAGGTTATAAAAAAATTAGGCCTCTTTCACTCACAAGCACTATGTCTGACCTTCCATCCACATTTTTAATTTTTTTAAAAAAAGTGAGTCAGAAAAAAAATCTAAATAAACAGGTTCTCAAAAGTTATTTTGAATGAACAGATGATATTAGGGCTTAATTAAACAGTGTGTTAACCAAATTCCCTCTCCCCCTAATTTCCAACCCATTTCTCTAAAGCATACTTGACAGGAAAAGAGAAAGATTCTCTAAGGAAAAAGATATTCAACTAAAGCCCAAAGTTAGCAGACCTCCAATGAGGGACAGCACACTGAAGAGAGAGCAAAAAAAATCTCTCTAGGCGACACCCCAGAAGTCTGTAGTCTCAGCCCTGACTCGGCCCTGCCTTGAGCAAATCATTTCTAATGCTTGGTCTCAGTTTCCTCTTCCTAATCCCTCTCATCTTCAAAAGTATATGTGCTAAATGATATTAAGGGAAAACTATTCTTTAAATTTCAAACTTCTAGGATATCAATTGTATTAAAAATATATATAAATGATTTCCCAGAAACCAGGGTGGATATTCATCTTAAATGCTAATTTGATTATCTCTAGGTGGTGTGTTTCTGAGCAATATTTTTTATTTGTGTTTCCAATTTTTTAAATAGTGAACACACAGCGAAGGAAGCTATCAATGAAATGAAAAGGCAACCTACCCAATGGAAAAAGATATGTGTAAATGACATACCCATTAAGGGGTTAATATCCAAAATATACAAAGAGGGGAGCCTGGGTGGTTCAGCCTGTTAAGTGGTTGACTCTTGATTTCAGCTCAGGTCATGATCTCAGGGTCGTGAGATAGAGCCCCACATCTGGCCCTGCACTGAGCACATGGAGCCTGCTTTTAAGATTCTCTTTCTCTCCCTCTGCCCCTCCCCCAGCTCGCACTTGCTCACACTCTCTCTCTCTCTAAAATAAACAAATAAAATCTTTAAAAGAACAAGACACACAAAGAACTCATACAACTCAACACCTAAAAACAAACAATGTGATGAGTAAGTCGTGGGAATAAAAGGCACTGATTACAGGGAATATAGTCAGTGATACTGTAATAGTGTGTGGTGACAGATGGTAGCTACACTTGCGGTGAGCACAGTATAACATATAAAGAAACTGAATCCCTGTATTGTACACTTGGAACTAATGTAACATTGTGTGTCAACTATACTCAAATGAAAAAAAATTTTAATGGGCAAAGGACCTGAATACATTTTCCCATAAAGACTAATAGATAGCCAACAGACACGTGAAAAGATGCTCAACATCACTGATCATGAGGGAAATGTAAATAAAAACCACAATGAGATATCACTGCACGTCAGTCAGAATGGCTAACATCAAAAAGACAGGAAATAACAAGTATTGGCAAAGATGCAGAGAAAAGGAAGCCTTCATACACTGTTGGTGGGAATGCAAATTGGTACCACCGCTGTGGAAAATTGTATAAAGTTTACTCCAAAAAGTAAAAATAGAAACACCATATTAGAGGCACCTGGGTGGCTCATTCGTTAAGTGTCTGCCTTCAGCTCAGGTCATGATCTCAGAGTCCTGGGATCCAGCCCCACATCGGGCTCCCTGCTCAACGGGAAACCTGCTTCCCCCTCTCCCTCTGACTGCTTGTGTTCCCTCTCTCGCTGTGTCCTTCTTTGTCAAATAAATAAGTAAAATCCTTTAAAAAAAGAAAGACCATATTATCTTTAATATAGTATTATTCAGAATAATATGGAATTATTCAGAATTCTGCTTCTGAATATTCACCCAAAGAAAATAAAAACACTAATTCAAAATATACATGTACCCCTACATTTACTGCAGTATTATTTACAATAGCACAATACAGGAGTAATGGAATATTATCTAGCCATAAAAGAGAAAGAGATCTTACTATTTGCAACAATGTGGGTGGACCTGAAGGGTATTATGCTAAATAAAATGAGTCAGAGAAAGACAAATACCATGTGATTTCATTTATATATAGAATTTTACAAACAAAACAGAATTAGACTCATAGGGGCACCTGGGTGGCTCAGTGGGTTAAAGCCTCTGCTTTCGGCTCAGGTCATGATCCCAGGGTCCTGGGATCGAGCCCCACATCGGGCTCTCTGCTCTGCGGAGACCCTGCTTCCTCCTCTCTCTCCCTGCCTGCCTCTCTGCCTACTTGTGATCTGTGTCTGTCAAATAAATAAATAAAATCTTAAAAAAAAAAAAGAAATAGACTCATAAATAGAAAATAAACTTATGTTTGCCAGAGGGGAAGGAGGTGAGGAGATAGGCAAAATAGGTAAAGGGGATTAAAAGTACAAACTTCCAGTTATAAAATAAATAAATCACAGGGATGTAAAGTACAGTATAGGGAATAAAGTCAATAACATTGTAATAACTTTGTATGGTGACAGATGGTAACTGCATTTATCATTATAAGCATTTCGTATGTATATAAATGTCAAATCACTAAGCTGTACACCTGAGACTGATGTAATATCGTATGTCAGCTATACTTCAATTAAAATTAAATAAATGATTCCAAAAATAAAATTAAAAAATAAAGACTCAGTGCCATCTCTATCAAGGAGAAGATTTTTAATTTGAGAGATAAAAACAATGTAGAATCATTAAACAAATCCTTACAATAAACAAATTATTTCAAAAGTAAATAAAATAAAATAAAATCATGAACATAGCTTCTTTATTCAAAAAATAAACTTTTTGGGGGCGCCTGGGTGGCTCAGTGGGTTAAAGCCTCTGCCTTCAGCTCAGGTCATGATCCCAGGGTCCTGGGATCGAGCCCCACATCGGGCTCTCTGCTCAGCAGGGAGCCTGCTTCCCCCTCTCTCTCTGCCTGCCTCTCTGCAAACTTGTGATCTCTGTCTGTCAAATAAATAAATAAAATCTTTAAAAAAAAAAAGGCATCTGCCTTCAGCCCAGGTCATAATCCCAGGGTCCTGGGATCGAACCCCACATAGGGCTCTCTGCTCAGCGGGGAGCCTGCTTCCTCCTCTCTCTCTCTGCCTGCCTCTCTGCCTGCTTGTGATCTCTGTCTGCCATATAAATAAAATCTTAAAAAAAAAAAAAAAAGAGGGACCTTTTAAAAATAAATAAATGAAATAAACTTTTTCTTTTTTGAAAGAGAGAGAAAGAAAGAGAGCTTGCACCCATGAACTGGGGAGGGGCAGAGGAAGAAGAAGAAGCATCTGCACCGAGCACGGAGCCAGATGCGGGGCTCAATCCCATGACCCTGGGATCATGACCTGAGGCTGAAATCAGGAGTCAAATGCTTAGCCAACTGAGCCACCCAAGTGCTCCCCAAAATAAACATGTTTTAAACATGAGTTTCGGACTTTATCTTGATAATCCCCAGAGCATCCCTGTAAGGTTGGTGGATGGTGTCTCATTTCTGTAAATGAACAGTTTTCAATGGAGTGCTGCAAGGAAATTAATCCCTGAGCCCTAAGACATCCATCCTATGTAATGAACTCACTTTTCTCCTATGCATCTATAATAGTATTAGTCACTTCTCCTCGGGAGTCATTTCCCCTCAGGAGAAATTGAGGAAATAGTCACTCAAACATTTCTGTGTTCAATGTTCAGCTAAGGAACCTCAGATGAAAAAAGAATACACAACAGGCAAACAAACCCACACCTGATCATTTGGTTAGTAGTGTCTTAAATTACACTTTGAGTCACAGGTTAGCAAAATGTTTTGAATGAATTTTAATTACCACTCTAGGTTCCAGGAATGTACACAGAATGCTTTAAAGATTATTTTTCCCTGGGTATTCTGAATTACTGAAATTTCCAGTTGCTTAGACGACAAAGCTTTTTATCAGCACAATTTATTGATGTGATTCGTCAGGTTTTTAATGCACAAAGCACCAGTAAGAACCCTCAAGTGAGCAGGAACATTTGTTAGGTAGAAAGAGAAGACTGAATAAGATCAGAGTCCAAAGAGAATGGTTTACCAAATCAAATTGCTCCTAAAGAGGCTGATTGTGGGTCACATGGTTTCTTCTCAGTTGCATCCAGTCTTCTTTTGTGGTATAAGTCTGAATTCAAAATGGTGATGATGATGATGATGATAGCAGCTAAGAACTTCATTTACTCCTCAACAACCCCACCATTTTACAAAGAAACCAATGCTTAGCCACTTGAGTAACTTCTTAAAGGCTTCAGTCTAATAATTGTTGAATCTTTGGTTATTTGCGTGTTTCTAAGTTGTTGAATTTATGCACATACATTTGTTTGTAATGGTTCTTTATTATCCTTTTAGTATCTGTGGAATGCGTAGTGATAGAACTTTTCTCATTCCTGTTATTGGTCATTTGTGTCTTCTCTCTTTTTTTCTAATAAGTCTGGCTAGTGGTTTATCAATTTTAATGATTTTCTCCAAGAATCAACAGCATGTGGTTTCATTGACTTTTCCTCTATTGTTTTGTTACTGTTTCACATTTCATTTACATCTGCTCTGATCTCCATTGTTTCCTTCTTCTGCTTATGTTGAGTTTAATTTACTCTCCTTTTTCTAGTTTCTTATGATAGAAGCTGAGGTCATTGACTTGAGACCATTCTCCTTCTCTAACATAGGCATTTAGGGCTATAAATTTCCACAAGCACCACCTTTTAGTAGCATCCTACAAATTCTGGTATGCTGTATCTTCATTTTCATTCTTTTCAGAATACTTTCCCATTTCTCTTCTGCTATCTCATTTCGACCCATGGATTATTTAGAAATGTGTTATTTAGCTCCCAAATATATGGAGGATTTTCAAGATATATTTTTGTTATTGATCTCTAATTTAATCCCATTATTGTAAAACAGCATGGTTTAAATCCTTTTAAATTTATTAAGACTTTATTTTATGATATAGTGTATGTTCTATGTATGTATGTTCTATGTATGTTTCATGGACACTTGAAAAGAATGTCTACTCTGTTGTGGTTCTATAAATGGCAGTTAGGACAAGTTGGCTCAATAGTGTTGCTTAATTCCTCTACATGCTTCCAGGTTTTCCACCTGATTCTTCTATCAATAATTGAAGAAGAACTACAATTTCCCACTATAATTTTATTTCTCTTTGCTGTTCCTCTGGCATTGCTTCATACATTTGGAGCTCTGGCTTTAGGCACATAAATGTTTGGACTA
Organism: Mustela lutreola; assembly: GCF_030435805.1. Lineage (NCBI taxonomy): Eukaryota > Metazoa > Chordata > Mammalia > Carnivora > Mustelidae > Mustela > Mustela lutreola. The sequence goes on along the minus strand of NC_081308.1, from coordinate 120,563,252 downwards.
TTTTTTCCTCTTGACAAACTGACCCTTTTATGATTACAAAGCAACTTCAGTCACCTTTGGTAATACTCTTTGGTCCTAAATCTACTTTGATATTAAGATAACCATTCCAGCTTTCATTTGTCTAGTGTTATCATGGAATATCTTACTTCCTCCTTTTGCTTTTAACCTATTTGTGTCCTTATATTTAAAGTAGGTTTCCTGGGGCACCAGAGTACTCAGTCAGTTAAGCATCTGACTCTGGATTTTGGCTCAGGACATGATCTCAGGGTCATGGGATCAAGCCCCGCATCAGGCTCCACACTCAGCACGGTGTCGGCTTGTCCCTTTCTCTCCCCCTCTGACCCTCTCCCTCACTCTCTCAAGAGTGCAACTGGGGAGTTCCTTGAAGATCGACAAATATCAAAAAAATTGTCTTAGCTAGTGACAGATGAGTGACCAGGTGTATAAAATACTTGAGGGTGATGGCCTGGAGCTGAATGGGAAGCAGTTTCCCAAATGACAGGCAGTGTCTGAGGCAAGGACAAAAGCCAAAGACTGTAGGAGATAGATCAATAACAGTAACACAAGTGAATGGTGACTCTTCAGACCATAACCTGCTTGTTTTGGGTAGACCATGAATAGCAAGCATTCTTGCAAGTTGTATGTAAACTGGGATTCAGAGAAAGGGTAGGTTGAGTAATTTTCAGTTTTCACCAGAGATTAGTTTGACTAATTGCCAATTATCTAATAAAGATAAATTCCTCTATGCAAAATGGTGCAGCCACTCCGGAAATAGTATGGAGGTTCCTCAAAAAGTAAAAAATGGAACTACCCTATGACCCAGCAATTATACTACTAGGTATTTATCCAAAGGATACAAAAATACTGATTTAAAGGGTGACATGCACCCCAATGTTTATAGCAGCATTATGTTGATAATGTTGATATGTTGATTATGTTGATAGTCAAATTATGAAAAGAGCCCAATGTCAATCAACTGATGAATCTTTAAAGAAGATGTGGTGTGTGTGTATATATATATAATGGAATATTACCCAGCCATCAAAAAGAATGATACTGTGCCATTAGCAAGAATGTGGATGGAACCAGAGCATTTTATGCTAAGTGAAATAAGTCAGTCAAAGAAAGACAAATACCATATGATTTCACTCATATATGGAATTTAAGAAAAAACCAGATGAACATTGGGGAAGGGAAGGAAAAATAAAATCAAATAAAAACAGAGAGAGAGAGGGCACGTGAGTGGATCAGTCATTAAGTGTCTGCCTTCAGCTCGGGTCATGATCCCGGGGTCTTGGGACTGAGCCTCACATCAGGCTCCCTGCTTGGTGGGAAGCCTGCTTCTCCCTCTCCCACTCCCCCTGCTTGTGTTCCTGCTCTCACTGTCTCTCTCTCTCTCTCTCTGTCAAATAAATAAATAAATAAAATCTTAAAAAAAAAAAAAAAAAAACAGAGAGAGACAAACCAAAAGAGACTCTTAACTGTAGAGAACAAACTAATGGTTGCTGGAGGGGATGTGGGTGGGGGCTGGGCTAGATGGGAGTCAGGCATTAAGGAGGTCACATGCTGTGATGAGCACTGGGTGTTCTATGTAAGTGATGAATCACTAAATTCTACTCCTGAAACCAAAAAATTAATTAATTAATCATAGCTTTTCAAAATGACATGTATTCCTATGGCTTTATTTATTTATTATTTTTTTAGATATAAAGAGAGCAGATATGGAAGTGGGGAGGGGCAGAGGGAGAGGGAGAGAGAGAATCCCAGGCAGGCGCGACATCCAGCATGGAGCCTCATGTGGGGCTCAAACTCATGACATTGAACTCATGACCCGAGCTGAAATCAAGAGCTGCACGCTTAACCACTGAGCCACCCAGGCGCTCCTATTTCTATAGCTTTCAAGTAATCAGGATGTTTATGGTTGTTTGTCTGCATAAGAAACTTGGGAAGAGATAGGTACCATTTTGTCCTAATAAAGGAAATTTGTATAACAGACGCACAAAATGGATGCTGCCCAGTGGTCCAGCCCACATCATAAATCTAAACCTAAGTCAGCCCACACATATGGGGAATGTCTCACTGTCCAGAACCTAACATTCACCAAGCACGATCCTCCAACTCAAATTTAGCTAGTTCACCTTACCCTATAAAAGAGGACCTGCTAGCCTTACCAGGAAATCCCAAGGTAATCATGCTGTTCCCATGTTGCCTCTTCTAATGTTCTATAAAACTCACTCTTGCCCAAAATCCCTGGGGAAGAGTGCTCCACTGCTTGTGAGACCCTGTACTCCCCCAACCCATGAACTGTTTGCCCTTAAATAAAGAACATCAAGGGGCAACTGTACCCCATTGTTTATAGCAGCGATGTCCACTATAGCTAAGCTATGGAAAGAGCCCAGATGTCCATCGACAGATGACTGGATAAAGAAGATGTGGTATGTCTATCGATCAATCTATTTATTGATCTACACACAACAGAGTATTTCTCAGCCATCAAAAAATGAAATCTTGCCATTTGCAGTGATGTGGATGGAATTAGAGGGTACTAGCCTGAATGAAATAAGTCAATCACAGAAAGGCAATTTTATGATTTCACTCATATGTGGAATTTAAGAAACAAAACAGAGGAGCATAGGGGAAGGGAGGGAAAAATAAAATCAGACAAAATCAGAGAGGAAGACAAAGCACAAGAGACTCTTAATCATAGGAAACAAACTAAGGGTTGCTGGGAGGGAGGAGGGTGGGGGTGGGGTAACTGGATGACGGGTGTTAAGGAGCGCATGGGACGTAATGAGCACTGGGTATTATACGCAACTGATGAATTACTGAACACTACATCTAAAACTAATAATACAACTACATGTTAATCAACTGAATTTAAATTTAAAAAATAATTTAAAATTTTTAAAAATAAAGGAAAAAATAAAGAAGATCAAACTCATTACTAAATTGTATTATTTTTGTCACTTGACACCTCATTTGACAGATTAACTGATGAAAGTCACGAAATGCTTAAATGACCTATCAAAGTTTTAAGCAGGATTTCGTTGTGAGGGCCATCTGACTCCACAACCTAGATCTTAATGATTATCTGCAGCACTGCCAAAGCCTTTAATTTTTTTTTAATATTTTGAATTACTATTTTTTTATTTTCTTATTTTTCATTTATTTTATTTTTTATCTTGATTTATTTGCTTTTACATTTATTTCTTATTTTATATAGAGGTACTTTAATGGCTATGGGTCCTGAAAATATATATGGCAGCATGAGTTCATTTTGTTTAGAGGAGCAGATGAACGATGAAGGCCAGAAACCAGAAGAGGAGTTTCAGCTACCTGTTTTGTATAGCAAACAACCCTAAAACTTAATGACTTAAAACGGTAACTATTTTATTATTACCTTACATGTTCTGGGAGTGAACTTGGCTCAGCTGAGCATTTCTTTTGCTGGTCTTGAAAGACCCCCTCTCCCCTTGCTAAAGGCTTGTTTAAGTAACCTGATGTCCCCACAGCACCCCCTCTCCCCTTGCTGAAGGCTTGATTGTTCCCATAGCCGAATGACAACATATATCCTGCACAAGCAGGATGTCTGTGATCACCCGGTCTGTCAAAAGAAAAGACAAATGAAAAGTAAAATGTAACTGGGACTTTCCAGAGTGCCGACCCAAGGAACCACCAGAACGCCCTGACCCCAATGCCCAATCATGCCTGAATCAAGTTAATCAATTAGACTCCTGTAACCATGCATATCTGCTTCTGTAGGATCGCTTCCCGCCACCGCCTCCCGCCAGAACAAACCATTATGTCCTTGCCTTGAACACAGTGCCTGACAATGCTTGATTTAAGTTAACCAATCAGATTCCTGTAACCAAGCATCTGCTTCTGTAAGCTCGCTTCCCGCCACCCCAACCCTGCCCTATATAATCTGCTCCCCAACCTAACCTGGCGCGCTCAGCCCACAAAGGCTGATGCGTCCGCAGGCGCCTGTGTAACCAATAAACCTCTTGCAACTTGCATCCAGTGGAGGCTTGGTGTCTACTTCTTGGGTGCGGATCGAGGGTCTTTCAGTCTCACTTGAGGTTTCTGACTTGACTGTGGTTAGATAGCAAGATACCTGGGCTGCAGTCATTTTGAAGGCCCGGCTGGAAAGTTTGGGCCTTTTTCCACCTTTCTACTTCAGGTAGTCAGTCTTTCCAGCAGGGTAGACTTCTTACATCTTGGCTAAGAAATCTCAAAAATAAATGTTTCCTTCAGCCTTCACTAACAGTTTCTACAAGGCCATCTCAGCTTTTCCGTACTGCCACATGTTTCCAATTTTTGTTATGTCAGCACTCCACTTTCACATACTGTAATATTGTGGTTTATAAGAAATATATATTTGGTCATTCAAATGGCCAAAATATATTTCTCATATAAATTTGGTCTTCGTCCACAATTCCTGACTCACAGCTCCCCAAACCCCTGGAATTTCCTAAATAATAAGAGCATTGGGACATCTTTTGTCATAACATTTGGTCTCTTGTCCTCTGTTCCTGAAATAGCTTCAGAGCATAAGGGAGAGATGGATGTTTTATAATTCATAACTCCCCTTTCCACTACAACTATATTTAGGCCAATGAGTTGACTTTAGGGAAGCACTTAAGGGTGGGGACTGCTTGTCCAGGGGAACTAAGCAAGTGATCAGTGTTGGAACTTTCAGTCCTATTTCCCCAGCCTTCAGGAAGAGGAGAGGGGCTTGAGACTGAGTTCGGTTGACAACAGCCAATGATTTAATCAATTGGGCCGACACACTGAAGTTTCCATAAAAGTCCAAAAGGACAGGGTTCAGAGAGTTTCTGGGATGATGAATTATGTGGAGATTTGAGAAAAGTGGCATGCTTGGAAGCTCTGTGCCCTTTCCCCATACCTTGTCCTACGCATCTTCTCCATCTGGCTGTATTGGTATCATTTTAAAACTGGTGATCTTGAGGTGTCTGTTTGGCTCAGTCAGAAGAGCCTGCAACTCTCAGTCTCAAGGTTGTGAGTTCAAGCCCCACATTGGGGATGGAGCCTACTTAAAAAAAAAAAATTAAATAAACTAGTGATCTAGTAAGTAAAATGTTTGTCTGAGTTCTGGAAGTCACACTAGCAAATTAATCAAACTCAAGGAAGGAGTTGTGGGAACCTCTGACTTACAACCAGTCAGTCAGAAGTACAGATAATAATCTTTACTCGAGATTGTGTCACCAGGTTGACCCCAGGATCTGACCTTTACTGCTAACCTGTTTGTAACTACTGACCTTTCTCCCACATTTTTCCTCCAGCTCTTCTTTCCAGCTTATCTCTTAACTCAGATGAGAGACCCAGTAGGCGTAGCACCCTGTGATGGAAACTGAAATTACCCCGCAAGCAATAATGATACCCTGATAAAGAATTCCAGTCAGCCCAGAACACCCAGTTCAGTTTGAACCTAACTCCAACTCGTGCCTGCACAGATGGACCATGGAGTGACCGACAGTTACCTTCAACTCATTATAATACTAAGATCTCAGCCCAGGGACGATCACAGCCTCATTTACATAACATACAATGTATGTCTGGGCATGTTTCCTTAAGGCTCCTGCGCCACCTTATACCCATCTCTGCATACAGTGACAAGGCTCCCCTATCTCAATATTCATCCTAAGCCTAAATTAAAGGAACCCATTCACCCTTGTTCATGGAGTCATGGCTATGGAAGTTACCCCCTGTGATCTCCTTATTTGCTGCCAATCAAGTTTCCCTTGTGCGACCAATCCACCCGGTGTAGTTTCTATGTGTGACTAACCAAGAAGCAAACTCAAGTTTGTGCAGTTTAAACTGGTGGCGGGGGGCAGTCTTGCAGGAATCAACCCTTTACCTGGGGAGTCTGACATTCTCTCTGAGTGGATAGTCTCAGAATTGTGTTGAACTGTAGGAGACCCAGCTGCCACCAAGAATTGCTTGGTGGTGTGGGGACACTCCTTGTCCCCCAACCAAGATACATACACACTGGAATTGGGTCCAGACTTTTACATACTGATTGCTGTTTTGTTGACCTAACAGACCACCCAGAAACTTAGTAGCTCTAAATAATTACCATTCATTGTCTATCATGGTTCCACGTGAAGTTCTGCCGGTCTCCCTTTGGAGTTCTCGTGCAGCTGCAGTCACGTGATGACGGGGGCTACAGTCATCTGGGACCTGATGAAACTGGACTGCTTTGTCTTCCCATTTGATCTCAGGGTCTCTCCCCTCCCCATGACCTCTCCACATGGTCTCTACAGAAGGGTAGCTAGATATTTTACATGTTGGCTTAGAGTTCCCCAAACTGAGACTTACAAGACAGGAAGCAGAAATGGCCAGTCCTCTTAAAATCTGGGTCTGGCGGCACCTGGACGGCTAATTCGGTTAAGTGTGAGCCTTCGGCTCAGGTCATAATCCCACGGTCATGGGATCAAGCCCTGAATCAGGCTCCCTGCTCAGCAGGGAGTCTGCTTCTCCCTCTGCCCCTCTCCCTGCTCATGTGCTCTCACTCTCTCCCTCTCTCTCTCTCAAATAAATAAAATCTTAAAAAAAAAAAAGCTGGGTCTGTCCCCTATCTTACAGTAGGCACAAAAATTAGCTAGAAATGGGTTAAAGATTTAAAGGCCAGACCTGAAACAAAACTCCTAGAAGAAAACACAGGGACAAAACTCTTTGACATTAGTCTTGGTAATCATTTTCTGGATATGCCACCAAAATAACAAGCAACAAAAGGAAAAATCACCAAGTGAGACATCAAACTGAAAACTTCTGTATAGCAAAAGAAACAATCAATGAAATGAAAAGACAACTAAGGCATGGGAGAAAATATTTGCAAACTATCTATCTGATAAGAGTTAATATCCCAAATTCATAAGGCACTCATACAACAAAGTAGCAAAAAATAATCACATTTAACAATGGGCAAAGAAGCTGAACAGATATTTTCCAAAAGAAGATATACAAATGGCCAACAAATACATGAAAACATGATCAATATCACTAAACATCAGGGAAATGCAAATTAGAGCCACAATGAGATACCATCTCACGCCTGTCAAAATGGCTAGTATCAAAAAGACCAGAGATAATGAGTCAATGATTCCTGGAGAGGCTGTGGAGAAAAGCAGGCCTTCATGCACTGTTGGTGGGAATGTATTCTGATACAGCCATCATGGTAAACAATATGGAGGTTCTTCAAAAAACTTAAAAATAGGGGCACCTGGGCAGCTCAGTGGGTTAAGACTGCCTTCAGCTCAGGTCATGATCTCAGGGTACTGGGATCGAGCCCCACATCGGGCTCTCTGCTCAGTGGGGAGCCTGCTTCCCTCCCACTCTCTGCCTGCCTCTCTGCCTACTTGTGATCTCTCTGTCAAATAAATAAATAAAATCTTTTTTAAAAATTAAAAAATTTTTAAAAATTAAAAATAAACCTACCATATGGTCCAGCAATCCCACTTCTGGGAATATATCCACAGGAAATGAAATTACCATCTCAAAGAAATATCTATACCCACATATTCATTGCAGTATTATTTACAATAATCAAGACATGGAAACAACCTAAGCGTCCACTGGCAGATGAATGGATGAAGAGAGTAGAGAGAGCGAGGGAGAGAAACAGAGTGAGAGAGAGAAAGAAAGGGAGAAAGGGGATGGAGCATCACTCAGTCATAAAAAAAGGAAATCCTGCCCTTTGTGACATTATGGATGGACCTTGAGGGGATTATGATAAATGAAATAAGTCAGACAGAAAAAGGAAAATACTATATGCTCTCACTTACATGAGGAATTTTAAAAAAACTCATAGAAACAGAGTAGATTGGTGGTTTCCAGGGGCAGGAGTGGGGATGGGGGAAATTGGGCAAAAGTGATCAAAGAGCACAAACCTCTAGTTATACTAGGAATAAATTCTGGACATCTAAGATACAAAACCTGGTGACTATAGTTAACGATATTGTACTGTATACTAGAGAGTTGCTAAGAGAGTAAATCTTAAAGGTTCTCACCGCAAACACACAAAAGGTAACTATGTGGGGTGATGGCTGTGTTAAGTAATCTTATTTTGCAATAATCATTTTACAATATATGCATATATCAAATTCATCACATTGTACCCCTTAAAGTTACACAGTGTTACATGTCAAGTATATCTCAATAAAACTGGAGAAAATATTGAATGAAAAAAAAAGACTGGGTCTAAAACAACACAGTATCCTTTCCACAGCATTCTACTGGTTAGCACCAGTCACAGGTCAATGTGGCCGGGATTTCACAAGGACATGAACACCAGACACTGCGGGTCATTGAGGGCCATCATCAGACTCTAGCTACCATAGAGAACCAAAGTCAAACATCACTTAGTTCATGATCATTAAAATCCTTATCTTGGGTTCTGTTTTTTATGCCTATATGCTGCAATTCAAAGGGAAAACCTGAGCTAGACCATCAGATTCCCTTGACTAGCATCTCAATCTTCCAAAGAACAAAGATAACCAAAATGCACAACTGCTGAGTTTACAGGACCTCTCCCTGTTCTAGGCCAAAGAAATGAAAGATAATTTCTAGTTCAAAAATAAGGCACCCCAAACTCATTCTAACATATCTTTCAGAACTCCATGTGATAGTTCACGTGCATTTCAAAAATCAATTTTAAACTTGCTTGATAATCAGGGGTGCTTGGTTGGCTCATTCAGTAGAGCTTGTAAGTCTTGATCTCTGTGTCAAGAGTTTGAGCCCCACACTGGGTGTAGAGATTACTTAGAAATAAAATTTAGGGGTGCCTGGGTGGTTCAGTTGTTAAGCGTCTGCCTTCGGCTCAGGTCATGATCCCAGGGTCCTAGGATCGAGCCCCGCATTGGGCTCCCTGCTCAGCGGGAAGCCTGCTTCTCCCTCTCCCACTCCCCCTGCTTGTGTTCCCTCTCTCGCCGTGTCTCTCTCTGTCAAATAATAAATAAAATCTTTTAAAAAACAAAAAAAATTTAAAAACAAATAAATAAATAAAAAGTTGCTTGATGATCAAAGAAGAATTGGCAATGAACTAGTGATGGAATGAGAAGAAAGATATTTTAAAATAAATTTCTGGAAGTTCATCCAAAATGTTAAAGCTATCTGATAAAAGATAAGAAGCATAAGACCCAGTTTGGCTAAAGTTAAAACGCAATTTCACCATATTATATGATGCAATCATTGAGAGTTGGTCAGAAGAGATCAGGACTGGTAGGTGGGTTCTGGTAGATTCCACAGGTCAAGTCAGGCAAGATGTTAGGTACCGAGAGGTTAGCCGAAAAGGCAGGATCAAACTCATTATTCTCCATCTTAGTGACTTTTTTTCTTCCCTCAGACTCCTTTCTGCTATTTTCTAAATGTCTATGTTTCCCCAAAATTCATATGCTGAAATCCTAATGCCCAATATGATGGTGTTGGGAGGTGGAACTTTGGGAGCTTATTAGGTCATGAGGCTGGAGCCCTCATAAATGGGATTAGTGACCTTCCAGACCCTTAGTCCCTTCTGCCATGTGAGGACACAATGAGAGGACCCTCACCCAACCATGGTGGCACTCTGATCTTGGACTTCCAGCCCACACAACTGTCATATATAAATTTATTTTTTTAAAGCCACCCAGTCTATGGTATTTTGTTACAGCAACTTGAATAGACAAAGATGTTTTCCTAAGTAGTTCCCTCTGTCTAGAAAGCTATCTCTTTGCCTCATCCAGTGATCCAGCTTCATGCCACTAAACCTGAAAACATACACATTTTACAAACTCCTAGAAATCACACAGGCATACCATTTTGCCCCACACTAATTTGGTCAAAATTTAAAGTTCTGGCAACTTCAAATGATAGCAAAGATTTGCACCAATGGGAACTTTCACACACTCTGGTGGGACTGTAAATTTAATACAAGCACCTTAGAAAAGAATTTTAGATTATCATGTAAAAAATGAGCATTTCCTAGCATGCACCCATTCTCCTCCGGGTATATTCCCTAGAGGACCTCTTACACCCATGCACCAAGAGTCAGGTACACGGACATTTATAGCAACATTGCATGTAACAGTGGAAAGCTGGAAAACAAGCTGAGTGTCCTCTAATAAGAGAATGGATGAGTACTTCCTGGTACATTACTTAATAGAGGCTAAACATCCGTGGAAGAAAAGAACTACGAATACATAAAGCAACAAAGATGTAAGTCAAAGCAATCGTGAGTGAATAAAGGATGTCACAGAGGAAATGTAAAAATCTTTCCATTTTTATGCATTTCAGAATTAAGCAAAACTAGGGACTGGAGATAAAATGTTAACAAAATTCAAGGAAATGAAAACAAATGAAAATAAATCAGGATCTACGGGCAGGGAGGCCGGAGCACAAGGACATCCAAGGAACCTCAATGGCATTGATGATATTCTTTTCTGAAGTCAGTGGATTCCTGAGCATTCACATTATTATTTAACTTCACAGTTGATATATACATCATCTATATTCCTTTGTATGTAAGGTCCTAATAAAACTTTTTATTTTATATTTCCCTCCCTTTTATTTTCAAAACATTCTGGCTCTGCTACTTACTAGCTTTGGGAACCGGGGCATGCTACTCAGTCATTCCGAGCCTCACCAGGCTCATCTGAAAGATGAAAATAATTCAGTGATAAAGTCTACCTAGCTAGCCACTGGGAAGACTACTGCAGGAGTTCTCTGCCTGGCACTTGGTAGCACTAAGTGCTAGCTCCTCAGAGAGCTGCTGCGTTCAGATAAGCAAACCCTCCAGCCTGAACTGGTTGTAAAGATTCCGTGAAAGCAGGCAATCTTCCTTGATTTGGGACTCCTATTTTCTCCCAGAGTCCTTCCCCCTTCTCCTCCACCCCTGAAGGGAAAAATAACTCTAATCATGAGAACTCTTTTCAAATGAAAGTTGGATCTTTAACTCCATAGCATTTGTGTTCCTTGCCCACACGATGGCAGAACAGGCAAATAACAGCTAAAAGGATGCTGGACTGTCGAGATCTCCTTTTGAGGATGTTCAAGACCTTCTAGAAAACAACTGAATGCAAATTTCATTAATGTTTGTGATGGAATAAATTGCAACTGGACAGACAGTTGAGATCAAAATTGCTTTCCGCCCTATATGTGGTACTAACTGGGGCATATTAACAGGCATAGGAGATCAAGAAATAAACAAACAGAGGCGCCTGGGTAGCTCAGTGGGTTAAAGCCTCTGCCTTCGGCTCAGGTCATGATCCCGGAGTCCTGGGATCGAGCCCCACATCAGGCTCTCTGCTCAGCAGGGAGCCTGCTTCCTCCTCTCTCTCTCTGCCTGCCTCTCTGCCTACTTGTGATCTCGGTCTGTCAAATAAATAAATAAAAATCTTAAAAAAAAAAAAAAAGCCAAACTCTGAAACATAGTAGAATGGTGGTTACCACAACCTGGAGGTTAAAGGAAATGGGGAAGTATTGATCAAATGGTACAAACTTTGGAGATCTAATGTATAGTATGGTCATTATAGTTAACAATATTATTTAAAAAAAAAAGAAATAAACAAACATGATTTCCAGCCCTACAGATCCTTCCTACAAATTCTCACCTGAGGTATCGTATATTTATGTGTGTGCTTGTGAAGGCACTTGGGGGCACACATTTGGACACATGTTGTGAGGGTGTGCAGGAGAGAACACACATGCATTTGCACTGGTGGGAAAGTCTTATTGGTAAGCACAAGGGCATAAGGAGGCAACGCTGATAACAGCATTCTTTTCTGAAAAGCTCAAGTCTTTAAGGAGGAAGTGTGCTGGTCACTACTGGTAGGAGGAATTTGAAATTCCAGTGAACACTGGCCTCAGTCTCATTCTAACTCAGTAGCTTGTCCTGTGCTGCAGAGGGGTAGAGGGAGGCTACTGTCCTGAGATCAAGCATGTTGGGCCTGCCTTTGGCCTACTGATCTGAATTTATAGCTCTGGGCCCCCTGAGGTATCCTCCTATTGTTCACACACACACCACACCAACTTGTATTAGTTCAAAATCTTGTGGTCACACATGACATAAGCCCAATTCCAATCAGCAAAATAAAAAAGGGACTATCTGGATTCATATAATCAAACCACCAAAAAGGCAGGGATGCTGTGGCCTCGGAAGCAACCAGAATCGTGACTTTCCTTGGACAATTCCATCATTCATGTTGATGTTTCTCTTTATGACAGTTTTATTCTTTCAAATGAGCTAATTCCGATCAACAAGGGCCATGGCCCAGCCAACCTTGAATTCACATCCTAGGTATTTGAAAAAACTGGGTAAAGACCTCTGATTGGCCTCTTCTGAGTCACATGGCCAACCACAACCAATCACTACAGCCAGAAATAGAAAACTATTACTGGTCTAGCCTAGGCCACATGCCCACCCTTAGGGCTTGAAGGGAGGAATGTTTTGATTGCTGGACCTTATTAGGACTAGGTCGAGGGGTAGAAAAGTACTTTTCCAAAATAATGGATTCCCTGTTCAAAGCAGATAAAAAAAATGTCATCATGCTGCAAGAAAAAAAGAGGGGGTGCAAAGGTCCATATATATATATATGACAGACTCTGTTATGCTGTTTGTGGTTTCTACCTCCTTAATAATTTTGTGCCTATTTGATTTGTCTTGTAATGAGAGTAGTGTATTACATTCTCCTTTATTACTATGCTTCAATCTATTTCCTGTATCTCCTCTATTTTTTTTTTCCCCCCATAAAGGTGAATGCCAGATTTGATTGGCAGCCATTCGCTTTCCTTTCTTGGGCTCCTCTGCTGTCCTTGCTGGGCTCCATCCCCAAATTCCCTTCAGTCCTGCTTTCTGCTTGCTATATCACAGGTATTATCTGTTATACTCTTAACTTCATAATTCAGAAGTCCCTATTAACTCAGGCTAGCTCCAGACCTCCACTCTGTAATGTATGTGAATGCACGAAAAAGGAACCGAAAGGACACACACAGCACCAGACTGTTTCGGGGGTTTATAGCTTTTTTTTTTTTTTTTTTTTTTTTTTAAGTGGCTCTCTGCCCCAGTGAGGGGTCCACCTTCTTTTCTTTTCTTTTTTTAAGATTTTATTTACTTATTTGACACAGAGAGAGAGAGAGACAGTGAAAGAGGGAACACAAGCAGGGGAAGTGGGAGAGGGGGAAGCAGGCTTCCTGCCAAGCAGGAAGCCCAACGAAGGACTCGATCCCAGGACCCTGGAATCATGACCGGAAATGAAGGCAGATGGCAGATGCGGAGAGCAGAATAGGATGGAGAAGGGAAAGCGGTCAGTGGGGTGACTAAGATCCCACTGTATGTATATGCCACATTTGCCACATTTTCTTTACCTATTCATCTGTTGAAGAACATTTGGGTTGTTTTCACCTTTTGGTTATTGTGAATAATGCTGCTGTGAACATGGGGTACAAAAAGTTGTGTAAATTTTAAAACCCTAAAAAACAATACTTACCGAATGATCCATTTATGTTTAGTATGTGTGTGTGCATTATGCGTATGGTATGTATGTAAACGTGTAGAAAAAGACCTGAGTGACACACCTGAAACTTTGAGTTATTATCTCTAGAATGACAAAAGAGTGGGATAGGAAAGGACTCTATAATTTTTCATTCAGCATATTTCTGTATTTTTTTATTTTTCATAATGAGAATAGACTAATATATTCCTCATGCAATTTTAAAATGCAATTAAAAATAAAGATGAAGATTTCGGGCATCTTGGCAGGCCATGAGTAAGGAATATTTCGAACAGTCTTCTAGGGGTCAGAAGAATTGACGGGATAAAGGAATGCTGAAATACCTCTGTGTGGCGTGAGATTTTTATAAGGTGCATATATTATTTTTTAATTAAAAAAAATCTAATGGGAAAAAAAATTCAAAGCCCAAGGCGGGATTGCACTGGCAATTAAGGCCCAGAGGAGGGCAGTAGAAAGCCATACGGTGGAAACTACAGAAAAGTGGTTCCTGTGTCTCGCCAGGAAAGGGCAGGGCCTCCAAACTTGCCTTGTGGAAGCGAGAAAAAGCCTGGACACTGCTTGAAACGATGCTGGCCAGACTTTGGCAGCAAGATTATCAGATAAAAGGGGAAAAATCGGGGAAGTGGCAAGGGTTCAGCTATGGACAGCCAAGGAGAAAGTAGGAAGAGGCATTCTTCACTGAGAATCAGCAAACAGGAGCCCAGGAGCACAGCCCTGGGGTAGATAACCCAGAGAGATTTCTAGGGGTCTTGAGGACAAAGCCCTGTTTGGAAGCACTTGGCTAAGTCCTTGACCCTCCCCCTCTGCTTTTTAAAAATAAACAAGGATATTAAAAAAAAAAAAATGTTGGGGCACCTAGGTGGCTTAGTCGGTTAACTGTGCAAATCTTGACTTCTGCTCAGGTCATGATCTCAGGGTCATGACAAGCCCCAAGTCCTGCTCTGTGCTCAGTGGGGAGTCTGCTTGAGATTCTCCCCCTCTGCCCCTACCCCCCCACACACACACATCACACACTCTCTGTCTCTCTCAAAGAAATAAATCAATCTTTTACAAAAGTGTTCCTAAAGTAGACAAGGTTAAGGATAGCCCTGCAGAACAAAGATACGGGAAGCCTGCTTCTCTATCTCCCGCTCCCCCTGCTTGTGTTCCCTTCTCTTGCGCTCTCGCTCTCTCTCTCTGTGTCAAATAAATAAATAAAATCTTGAAAAAAATTTAAAAATAGATGGGAGCCTGTGTGGCTCAGTGGGTTCAAGTCTCTGCCTTCAGTTCAGGTCATGGTCCCTGGGTCCTGGGATCGAGCCCCGCATCGGGCTCTCTGCTTGGAGGGGAGCCTGCTTCCCTTCCTCTCTCTCTGTCTGCCTCTCTGCCTACTAGTGATCTCTGTCTGTCAAAAAAATAAATAAAATATTTTTTAAAAAATTAAAAATAGAAATGCCACACGATCCAGTAATTCCACTTCTGGGTATTTACCCAAAGAAAATGAAACCTTAATTTGAAAAGATATATGCACTATTTTTATTGTATCATTATTGCAGCCAAGACATGGAAGCCACCTAAGTGTCCTTCAGCAGAGGAATGGTTAGAAAAGATATGGTATGTATACATACACGTAATGAAATATTACCCAGTCACAAAAAAGAATGAAATCTTTCCATTTGTACAACAATATGGACAGAAGTGGGAGGGTATTATGCTAAATTAAGGGGCTGGGAGATAGGCAAAATAGGTGAAGGGTACAAACTTCCAGCTGTCCAATAAATAAGTCATGGAAATGACGTAGAAAATATAGTCAATAATATTGTTTTAAAAAAGATATTGTCTACCAACTCCCCATCACTAGAAAAAGAACTGATCTTAAAAAGTTGACACATATATGCTTGCACTTTATAAGCACTAAATTAAGATCATCTTATTTAAAAAGCAATAAAATAAAATCTTCCTTTTTTAGTTTTCTATCTTTATGGAGATACAATTGATATGTAACATGGTATAAAAATAACATTTTCTAATCTTTATACTGTTAAAAGGTATTTGAGCAGAATTATTTAGAGCTTCAGGGTAAAAGTGAGTTGTATTTTCCAAAGAATATTTAAAATTTTGTTCTATTCCAATGATCCCAGAAGTATGATTTCAAAGACTGCTACCCTTATAAGCCATGTCCTTTTATCACAGGAGAAAGACTTAAAGAAAAGCCTTTTGTAAGGGTCACACTGCTCACCTGCTCCAGCTTCATTTCCTGCTCTCTCTCCCCACATTCTTCATCTTGGCCACATAGAAAAGAAATTCCCTCAACCATGCTTTGCACATGTTGATTTATCTGCCTGCTAATGCAATGTTCTTTTCCTCCTTTGGGGGTTCAAGGCATTCCTATTCATATTAAAAAACCAAATGAATTAAAACCACATCTCATGGGGCGCCTGGGTGGCTCAGTTGGTTAAGTGTCTGCCTTTGGCTCAGGTCATGATCTCAGGGTCCTGGGATCCAGCCCTGGGTGACATGCGGCTCCCTGCTCAGTGAGAAGCCTGCCTTTCCCTCTCCCTCCTGCTCTGTCCCCCACCCCTGCTTGTGTGTGTTCTCACATGCTCTCTTTCTTTCTCTCTCTCAAATAAATAAAATCTTAACGTGCACGCATGCGCGTGCGCACACACACACACACACACATCTCAGCAGAAGGGTCATCTCCTCCAGGGGTCCCCACTCTGAATACCCTTCCTGTTCGTTCCTATGACATCATACTTGCATGACATTCCATACCTGTACTGCCATAGTGACTGGTTACTTATTTACCTGCCTCTCCCATTAGATTTCAAACTCCTTGAAGGTAGGGACTATGTCTTTTTGAATGCTGCGTGCCTAACCGAAGCTTATGTGACAGGTCACGTAACAGACAAGTTTTTTGTTGAATGAGTAATCAACCTTGATACCTCTCTGTACGTCATGCCCCATAACAAATCCAACAAGTCCTACACACCATCAAAATATTTCTCAAATTCATCGATTTTTCTCCATCTTCACCACCACTACTATGCTTCAAGCCACCATCTTCTATCACCACTGTAACAGCCTCCTAATTATCTTATTACTTTCTCCTATTGTGCCCCTCCAATCCATTCCCCATACAACAGCCATTGTGATTTTTCTAAAATGCAGATCTTATCATGTCAGTCTCTAAGCCAGAAACTCTTCAATGCAATCTCACTATTCTTAGAATAAAGTGTCCAATGCACTTAAGTTGACCTACAAGGCCCAAACTTCTCTAGTCTCCACTTTCTTACCTTCTTTTGGGGCCTCCAACTTGCTCTTCAACTTCCTCTCACCACAGGGCCTTTGCCTAGGTGTCTCCACCTCTTGGGATATTCTCTCTCTTCTCTCAATTCACTCCCACTCATATTTCAGAACTCTGCCCCAGTGTTGCTTCCTTAGGAAAGCTTCCCCTGACCTTCTTGATGAAATCTAACTCGCTACTGACTTTCTCAGTACCTTTACAGTATCTGTCATTTCTTGTTTTTGTTTAATGTCTGTTTCCCACTCCCCTCAATTGTCTCTACCACTGAAACTCCAAAGCACCTAAGAAACCCTCAGTAAATGTTTGAGGATGACTATTGTCATGTGACACAAAATTGAAAGAGCCAGTCCATTTGAGAAAATGCCCAGTGCATTCCCCACTGCCACAGAATCCTCCAACCACACACATCTTTCAGGGAAAACATCCTACAAATAGACTGTCCTTGTCCATATGCGAAGCTGAAATTAGGGCAGGCAGAGGACAGGCTGAACAAAGGGAGACTGGAGCATCTACCAAGCAAAGGTGCTGTGGTTGCCCTGCTTTAAGAGCCTCAACTACAGAGTTCCAGGATGAGTCAGCTCCTTGAACAGTATGTACTGGTCCGTTAGTTTTTATATCCACAGAATATAGTTGTCAGGGGAAACTTTCCAGAAAGTTGAATGCTACGTTATGTAGCACCGCTTAGTTACTTCCCAAGTAGTATTCATTATGCTGATTAATTTTTTAGCTTAATAAACACATCAAGTACCATAGGAACACTTGAACATTGAAGGGAAACATATTTTTCTCATTAAGCCAGAGAAAGGGCAAAAGTCCCAACCATATCTCATCAGATAGTTTCTTCAGTCTTTCTGTTCTCCATATAATCTATCCACAACTCTCCCCAGTCCTCAAACCTCTATCCCTTCTTCTCGCAAAGGATGAGTTCCCTTGTCCTTCACTAGGAAAGCCGAAGCCATCAGATAGAAATTCCCCCGGATTCCTCTCCCTACTCCCATCTTCAATGGGTCTGTATCAGATTACAGCTCTTTGATCTGCAATTCTGTCCCCTGGGAGCAGTGAAGTTCTGACCACCACATTCTATACTGCCCCACCCCACCCCAGGAGCCTGCCTCTATCTCCCTGTTCCGTGGCTGCACCACCTTCCCCCATACTAGCTGTTTCTCATGAGCTTTATTGGAGCTTTTCCATTATACAGAATGTTCTTCCTCGGGCTACCATTCCCCTCTAAGCAACGGCCCTATCTTCCCCCTTTGCAGTCAAACTTGAAAGAACTGTCTACACCAACGGATGTCACTTAGCTCTCAATTACTCTTCAACCCATTGAAATCTGGCCTCCGGCTCTTATCTTTCCAAGATAAGAGTACTCTTGCCTAGATCACTAGTGACCTTTTCATTATTCAATCTGTTTTAATTTCTTTTAAGACACTGAGAAGTATTTTTCATTGTTGACTACTCCTTATACCTTAAACAACTCTCTTCTCATGGTTTCTAGGACCTTATACTTTCTTGGTTTTCCTCCCTACCTCTCTGCCCCCTTTTTTTTATGTTTTTATTTAAATTCCAGTTAGTTCACATACAGTGTAATACTAGTTTCAGGTGTACGGTATGGAGACTGAACACTTCCATACACCACCGCATGCTCATCACAAGTGCCCTCCTTCCTCCCCTCCCCCATTTCACTCTTGCCTCCACCCCCCACCCTCTGGTAACCATCACTTCATTCTCTATCCTTAAGAGTCTGTTTCTTGGTTTGCTTCTCTCCTTTGCTCCTTTGTTTTGTCTCTTAAATTTCACATATGAGTGAAATCATGTGGAATTTCTTTTTTTATTCTTTTTATTCCTTCACTCAATTTCTAAATGTTGAGGTTGCTTGGGGTTTGGTCCCAGGCACTTTTCCCTCTCTATCTTCTCTCCTTGTGTGGGCTTTGGTTCATATCCATTCCAGTGGGCTTCGGTTACCTTCTAGACTGGGTTTCTGACTTGGGTACATGAATCAAATTCAGATAATTTGTAAACCCGAACGGGTAAAAACAGATTTTTTTTATTTTCACCAATCTCTAATGAAAATTTAGTATTTCTCCCAATTATGAATGTAGGCAACAAACCATGGTCGTATAACCAAAGTATGTGACTTTGCCATTATTAGAAATCATATATAACTTAATATATTTGTTACAAGTATCTCAAAATATTTTTATGTTTATCATTATTTTAGTTCATAGTAGTTATTAGATCCACTGCTAAATCTTTTTATTTAATGAGTCAATAATTAGATGCATTATTACATCACAATTTTTTATAAGAGTTTTTTTTTTTAAAGATTTTACTCATTTATTTGACAGGCAGAGATCACAACTAGGCAAAGAGGCAGGCAGAGAGAGAGGAAGGGAAGCAGGTACCCGGCCAAGCAGAGAGCCTGACGCAGGGCTCGATCCCAGGACCCGGGGATCACCACCCGAGCCAAAGGCAGAGGCTTTAACCCAGTGAGCCACCCAGGCGCCCCTGCATCACAATTTTTGTACTTGGTAAGTCTTTCAGTAAAATTCACTTCATTTATAATCCTATGCATTTCATTGTGTACATTTTAAAATATTCTGAGACGAGGTTCACAGGCTTCCCCAGACTGCCAATGGCACAAAAACTAAGAAGCCTGTTCCAGATGCTGATGACTCCCACCCTGAATCCATCTTCTGAATTTCAAGTCCATATATTTAACTGGCTTCTGGACATGTGTACTTGAATATCTCATAAAAACCTTAAGCTCAACATAACCCAAACTGAACTCATCAGCCTCTACTACCCCCATTCTCCTCAAAGCTCCAACTGAGCCTGTGTGTTCTATCTCAATGAATAGGACCAACAGTCACTCAGTTATTTGAGCCAGAATTCTGAGCTATCCTCAACTCTTCCCTTTCCTTCCCTTGAACAATCACAAATCAAATCATGTCAATTCAATCACTTTAATATTTCTAAAAATTCATCCATTTATCTTTATCCTCAGTACCTCAAATATAGTAACCATTCTCTCTTCTTCCTTGTGGTCTCTCCAACAGACTGAGTTTCCTTCTAATCCATACTTTCTCATTATTGTTAGAATGATCTTTCCCCAAGGACTGTGCTTAGTCTTAATATAGGCCACTTTGGGGCGCCTGGGTGGCTCAGTGGGTTAAAGCCCCTGCCTTTGGCTCAGGTCATGGTCTCAGGGTCCTGGGATCTCAGGGTCCTGGGATCGAGTCCCGAATCAGGCTCTCTGCTCGCAGGGAGACTGCTTCCTCCTCTCTCTCTGCCTGCTTCTCTGCCTACTTGTGATCTCTGTCTGTCAAATAAATAAATAAAATCTTAAAAACAAAATATAGCCCCCTTCACACTATCTTGTAATTACTTGTATTTTCTACTTGAATATAAGTTCCACAGGTACAGGAATTTTTATCTTGCTTGTTTTGGGGTCTGTAGCATTAAGGATGGTATCTGGCATCATAGGAACACTTCATAAATGTTTGCTGAATAAATGAATGACTGGACTGAGCTTTAGCCTGATGGTTAGCAGCAGCTCAATTAAAAGGTTAAGGGACTATTCAAACCTTAATATTTTTTTTTCTGACAGATAAATAAGGTCACTTAAGTATGAGAGGTGGGAAAAGTTAATTTTAATCATTTTATTTGAAAACTTAAATTTGGGAGCACCTGGTTAAGCATCTGCCTTTGGCTCAGCTCATGATCTTGGGGTCCTGGGATAGAGCCCTGCATTGGGCTCCCTGCTCAGTAGCGAGTCTGCTTCTCCCTCACCCTCTACCCTTTCCCCCTGCTTTTGCCTTCTCTCACTCTCTCACACTCACATTATATCTCGAAGAAACAAATAAAATCTTTTTAAAAAAAGAAAGATGGGACACCTGGGTGGCTCAGTCGGTTAAGCAGCTTCCTTCAGCTTAGGTCATGATCCCAGGGTTATGGGATGGAGTCCTGCATAGGGCTCCTTGCTCAGCAGGGAGCCTGCTTCTCTCTCTTTCTCTGCTTGCCACTCTGCCTGCTTGCTCTCTCTCTCTCTGACAAGTAAATAAAATCTTTTTTTTTTTTAAGATTTTATTTATTTATTTGATAGAGAGAGATCACAAGTAGGCAGAGAGGCAGGCAGAGAGAGAGGAAGGGAAGCAGGACCCCGCTGAGCAGAGAGCCCGATGCGGGACTCGATCCCAGGACCCTGAGATCATGACCTGAGCCAAGGGCAGTGGCTTAACCCACTGAGCCACCCAGGCGCCCCAGTAAATAAAATCTTAAAAAAAAAAAAAAAAAACTTGAATTTTGTGAGTGGATACTTTGGCTTAGGAAAATTGACAAGATCCAGTCCCTCAGTAATTTTTTTTTGCCAAAACATTAAATTGCCTTTCAAACAGTATATTTGGGGACTTGTACATTGGCAAATATAGATAATCACCCTGGGGAGGATTATGCTTTCCCCTAGATACTTGCACACAGTCAGGCTTAGTTCTGGAGACTTGTGGCAGCTTTAGCTGCTTTGCACAACAATCACACAGAACAAAGGCAGCTCTTTGATTTACCTGGTGTTTATTCTGTCAATTGATAGATTTAATACACATAAAAGGGAACCAAGGTAAGGTGCACCATAACAACGTGTAAATAACACTTCAGAATTAACAATAGAGGGGTTGAATACAGACAGCTTCTAATCAGCATACAAAAATTGAACATTTTAAGGGAGCAATACACAGATATGCTCAGTGTGGCAGTCAAGTTTATCAAAAAGAATGAATTTCAGCTTTTCAACATTAATTCCAAAACATTAAGAACACTAAGGTTTAGGGGCGCCTGGCTGGCTTAGTGAGTAGAGTGTGCAACTCTTGATCTCGGGGTTCTAAGTTTGTGTCCCACTTTGGGAATAGAGATTACTTTAAAATAAAATCTCTTTTCAAAAAAGAACACTGATTTCTAATCTGCCTTATATTAACTACAGACATCATTACTTTCACTGGCGTTCACTAATCATTACAGTTGGGGGGGTGAGAGGGAGAAGGAGAAAGAGAATCTTTTTTTTTTTTTTTTAAGATTTTATTTATTTGACAGAGAGATCACAAGTAGGCAGAGAGGCAGGCAGAGAGGAAGGGAAGCAGGCTCCCTGCTGAGCAGAGAGCACCATGTGGGGCTCCATCCCAGGACCCTGAGATCATGACCCGAGCCGAAGGCAGAGGCTTCAACCCACTGAGCCACCCAGGCGCCCCGAGAAAGAGAATCTTTTTTTTTTTTTTTTTTAAGATTTTATTTATTTATTTGACAGAGAGAGAGATCACAAGTAGGCAGAGAGGCAGGCAGAGAGAGAGAGAGAGAGAGGAGGAAGCAGGCTCCCTGCTGAGCAGAGAGCCTGATGCGGGACTCGATCCCAGGACCCTGAGATCATGACCTGAGCCGAAGGCAGCGGCTTAACCCACTGAGCCACCCAGGCGCCCCGAGAAAGAGAATCTTAAGCAGACTCCAAACCCTGCACTGAGCCCCATGTGGGGCTGGACCCTGAGATCGTGAGGCCGGAGCCAAAATCAAAGAGTCGGACACTTAACTGACTGAGCCACGCAGGTGCCTCATTACAATTTATTATTAAGTAAAAAAACAGTTACTGTATTATTAAAGAATAGTTTTGGGCACTCTGAAATTTAAAAGTTCACAAGGAAAAGATGAGATCTTGAGGAAAAAATGAGATTCTCTGTATCATACCAAACCTTGATATGAATTGTAACTTTTAATTTCCTTTCATCCTTTCTTATCATTTTATTATTTTTTTCCATCATGATAAGTGTACTGTTTAATCCCCATCCCCTATTTCACCCATCCCCCCATCTACTTCCCCTCTGGTAACCATCAGTTTGTCCTCTATAGTTAAGAGTCTGCACTACTGGGTATTAACCCCAAAGATACAGATGGAGTGAAAAGAAGGGCCATCTGTACCCCAACGTTTATAGCAGCAATGGCCACGGCCGCCAAACTGTGGAAAGACCAAGATGCCCTTCAACGGACGAATGGATAAGGAAGATGTGGTCCATATACCCTATGGAGTATTATGCCTCCATCAGAACGGATGAATACCCAACTTTTGTAGCAACACGGACGGGACTGGAAGAGATTATGCTGAGTGAAATAAGTCAAGCAGAGAGAGTCAATTATCATATGGTTTCACTTATTTGTGGAGCATAACAAATAACATGGAGGACATAGGGAGATGGAGAGGAGAAGGGAGTTGAGGGAAATTGGAAGGGGAGGTGAATCATGAGAGACTGTGGACTCTGAAAAACAATCTGAGGGGTTTGAAGGGGCGGGGGGTGGGAGGTCGGGGGAACCAGGTGGTGGGTATTAGGGAGGGCACAGACTGCATGGAGCACTGGGTGTGGTGCAAAAACAATGAATACTGTTATGCTGAAAATAAATTTTAAAAATTTAAAAAGAATCTGTGGGAGAGAGCAAAAGCAGTCCTGTTCTTTTTTTCTTTTCCCCCTTCCCATAGGTTCATCTGTTTTAATCTTAAGTTCCACATATGAGTGAGATCATATTATATTTGTCTTTTTCTGACTTATTTCACTTAGCATTATATTCTCTAGCTCCATCCATGTAGTTGCAAATGGTAAGATTTCATTCTTTTTTATAGTTGAATAATATCTCATTGTACTTATGTATGTATACATACACACACACACACACACACACGCCCTACCTCTTCGTTATCCATTCATCTATCAATGGACACTTGGGCTGCTTCCATAGTTTGGCTATTGTAAATAATGCAGCAAGAAACATAGGGGTGCTTGTATCCCTTCGAATTAGTGTCTTTGTATTTTGGGGGGAAATACCCAGTACTGCAATGATTGGATTATAGGGTAGTTCTATTTCTAATTTTTGAGGCACCTCCATATTGTTTTCCACAGTGGCTGCAGCAGTTTGCATTCCCACCAACAGTGCAAGAGGAACAGTTCCTTTTTCTCTATAACCTTGCCAATACTTGTTGTTTCTTGTGTTTTTCATTTTCGACATTCTGACAGCTATGAGATGATATTTCATTGTAGTTTTGATTTGCAGCTCCCTCTGATGAGTGATGTTGAACATTTTTTCATGTGTCTGTTGGCCATCTGGAGGTCTTCTTTGGAGAAATGTCTTTTCATGTCTTCTGTCCATATTTTAATTGGATTATTTGTTTTGTGGGTGTTGAGTTGTCTAAGTTCTTTATATATTTTGGATACTAACCTTTTACTGGATAAATCATTTGCAAATATCTTCTCCCATTCAGTAGGTTGACTTTTTAGGGTTTTTTTTTTTATTGTTTCCTTCACTGTGCAGAAGTTTTTATTTTTATGTAGTTCCAGTAGTTTATTTTTGCTTTTATTTCCTTTGCCTCCAGAGACTTATCTAGAAAAGTGTTGCTGTAGTCAGTTTCAGAGAGATTATGGCCTATGCTCTCCTCAAGGATTTTAATGGATTCAGGTCTCACATTTAGGTCTTTCATCCATTTTGAGTTTATTTTTGTGTGTGGTGAAAGAAAGTGGTCTAGTTTCATTCTTTTGCATGTGGCTATCCAGCTTTCCCATTGTATATTCATTCCTCCTTTATCAAAGATTAATTGACTATATAACTGTGGTTCTATTTCTGGGTTTTCTGTTCTACTCCATTGAATCTATGTGTCTATTTTTATGCCAGTACCATACTGTTTTAATTACTACTGCTTTATAATATCTTAATTTTGTTAAGAAAAAAAATCATATAGACTTATACTACAGGATGATTTAACTCCTATAACACTTAAGAATTACTACAAAGCTGCAAATTGCCTCCTTATCATTTAATAAGGAGAAGCAGTTCTTCAGTAGCTAAAGAAATCCCATTTTCCCTATCTTTTCTAAATATCTCCCTCTGTGCTTTTAATAATGCCCCAAACCTTCTTGATTTGCATTTGGTAGAATATTTGATGTGGAGAAATAAATTGTTAAAAATCATTTGGCAGTATTTATACACAGAAGCTCTGGCTTCTCCATGGTGAGATTATGTTGTCACAATATGACACAAAATGATAATGATGTCATAAACTTCTAGAACAGGCTGAATCATACCAAATTCAGTAGTTTCCTTGGTAGAAAAAAACATTTGAACAAATCCCTGGACATGAATCTTTTTATTTATGTCCTACTTTTGTCCATTTGGATAAACAGTTGTTTAAATACAAACCAAAGTGATGGTTCTTCTACTACAGGTATGTGCCTAACCCTTAAAACTTAGAAATTAGGATCTATTATATTATGCACTCGAGGCTTAATTAGACAAGCTAGCTGTGTTTAAGAAATCTGCTGTTTCTTTGATGTTACCATTAGTAGGTCTTTAAGAATTTCTAGGAGAACATCTGAGAGTTTTACTTCTGTGTGGAAAATTCAAGAAATATAGAAGCATAGGGTATAGAGATACTGTCCCCCTTCACTCCCCTTCCCCACCCAAATCCACTAACCCCTGCCCTCAACTAATCTGGCATGGCCCCTAACATATAGTAGGCTTCAAAAAGAGTTTTTTCTTGTCCTACCCTTTTTTCCACCATACACATTCACACACAAACATTAACACTCAAGTGCATTCACATGTGCAAGACATACATACACTCAAAAACCTAGGCAATGAGGTGAGTAAGCCATGATGCAGGGGTAACCAAGGGAATTGTACTGATTGGCCAGTGATGATTCCCAGATTTAGCATCTAGACTGTAGCTGGAGGATGTGATAGAGGGAGGAGAATGACAATGGGAAACTTATCATGCTTTAAGAAATCACTGATGAGGGGCGCCTGGGTGGCTCAGTGGGTTAAGCCGCTTCCTTCAGCTCAGGTCATGATCTCAGGGTTCTGGGATCGAGTCCCACATCGGGCTCTCTGCTCAGCAGGGAGCCTGCTTCCTCCTCTCTCTCTGCCTGCCTCTCTGCCTACTTGTGATCTCTCTCTGTCAAATAAATAAATAAAATCTTTAAAAAAAAAAATCACTGATGAAAAGACTTGATTTTGACCTTTTAGTAGCAAACCACTATCAAATGGAAGAAAACTGGGTTACCTAACACATTTTCTGGTGAAACCATCTCTTTGGCAGGGGCTAAGCACGTTCAACCAACGGAGATTAAAATGGACAACTTTAGGAGACGTCTACTCGTTATCGTAATTGGTATTATGATCATAGCTTTTGTCTTCACCTGTTTTTGTTTTCTCCATTACAATTGTATGAGCGACGATGCACCCAAAGCAGGAACGTAAGTTTTACACCCTTAAATTAAGAATGAAAGTTGTGTGTATACATATAGTGGAGATCTCATTGTTTTCGTGGTTACTTAACGTTAACCCCAGACTTCTAAAGAGCTCATCTTGTGGGTGGATACCTTTACTTCAATAATATTAGCTCTTAAATATTCTCAAGTACGTTATCAAGTTTAGTGTATTCTAAAGCTGTCTCCTACTGAGGGTTCAGCTGAGCCCCAGGCTATAAATTTCATTACAAATTGAGTCTAGGAAAAGAGGCTTGACTATCCAAATAAGACAGGGAGAATAAAGAACAGGAGAGACTAAAACTGATACAGCACTGTACGCTACCTAACTAGAATTTAAATACATAACTTGAAAAGAAAAAAAAAAAAGAAGGGGAGAGGGAGATGGGTCTCTGCATTCCAAAACCAACAAAACATTTTGGATAATCTACCATTTGAAGATATAATAGCAAAAATTATTCACTGCTGTCCCTGTCTCACTCCCTGCCTTTCACATAGGAGGATCAGGTTGGCCCTGATCTAGTGCTTCCCTAAAAATTTCCCAATGTAAGGATCGATGACTAAAGTACCCCAGAGCTGTATTTCTTTAGTTTTAGAGGAATATTGTGAATATGAATATGCATGGACCAATAACTTGACAGTGTAAATATGATAGGAAACACTGAATCCGGTCTAAAGAGTTTATTTTTTCCTTATGACAAGTAGTGACAGTTGTGTATGAGTTGCATGTTAACCTGTCACTCTTTTAAAAAATATTTTATTTATTTGAGAGGAAAAGCATGAGGGGGTGGGGCAGGAGAGAGAGAAGTAGACTCCCCACTGAGCAGGGAGCCTGCAGTAGGGCTCCATCCCAGGACCCTGGGATCATGACCTGAGCCAAAGTCAGATGCTTAACTGACTGAGCCACCCAGGTGCCCCAACCTGTGACTTTTTTAAAGTTTAATTTCTAGAATAAGTGAAGCTCTCTTTCTCCTTCTCAACAGTAGACTTGAAACAACTTTGTGTCATTCCATATGTAGGCTATATGGTTATCAATGCATCTGAAATAGTAAAAATACTCTCGAGAAAATAAAAAAGTATTCAGCATGAGTTCATATCTATTAACCCAAGTCATAGCTTTTATCACACTCCAATTCTTACTGTGTTCAATTTTTCTACTAGAGCCAAAAAAAATGACCAAAACTCTAAACTGACATAGTAACCTGTGTTTTCTGGTGATAGCAACAGTACTCTTTTGTTTTAAGATGTCATACGCCGAATTTTCTATATTTTCAGGGTCAGGAAAGAAGATGTGACAACCAAGTCGTCCAGATCATCCAAAATATCATTCAGTGAATCCAAGATAGCCAGTCCATGCATTCTAGAAAAACAGTCCGTGCTATCTAGTATAGACAAGCTTTCTGTGCCCTCAAGTCCAGAAAAGTCATCCATACCATCCAGTGCAGAAAAGTTAAGGAGGTCCTTGAGTCCAGGAAAGCAATGTATATCATCTAGTCCAGAAAAGGCAAAAAAGCCACCAAGGCCACAAAAAATATCCAGGTCATCCCACCCTAGAAAGTCAGATAGAACACACAATCTAAAAAAGCCCCAAAAGCAAGTTCATGCCCATAAGCTAGGGAGTCAGTCCTGTTCATCCTACCCAAATAAGGCAAAGAGGCTGCCTTGGCCAGCCCTTCTACAATATCCAGTCAGAACAGCCAAGCCCCCCAGTCCACAAAAGCAAATCTCACCACCCAGGCAATCCAGTTTACAGAAACTAACCAGATCCTCTAGACATCGTAATCTAAAAAGGACAGGTAAGGCAGGCACGTCAACTAGGCCTCGGTTAATCAAGTCTTGTCAATACTATGAGGAAAAATGCCTTGTTTGCAGAAATTCTTCTGAACCTTTGGTCAATAATATTTCTGAGGCAAAGAATAGTAATGTTCAAAACTCACCTGTTTCAAGCGAAGTGCAGTCTTTTTCCAAGTCCTGTCATAAGGGCGATTACAGAGACAATGTATTACTCTGTGGCAATGTGAGTAGCAGTGATATCACAATCAACAGCGATGACAGTGATAGGGAGATAACCATTATCTGCACATAAAATGAAGTAAAGTCATCCCTAAAAGTAGCCATCATAACTAAGAACTCAATAAAAATAAAAACCACATGTGAAAAAGCAAACTTACACCAACTATTTGATGCTCATTATCCTTTAAAAACCCTGATGGCGGGGCACCTGGGTGGCTCAGTGGGTTAAAGCCTCTGCCTTAGGCTCAGGTCATGATCTCAGGGTCCTGGGATCGAGTCCCGCATTGGGGTCTCTGCTCGGTGGGGAGCCTGCTTTCCCCTCTCTCTCTCTGCCTGACTCTCTGCTTACTTGTGAACTCTCTCTGTCAAATAAATAAATAAAATCTTTAAAAAAAAAGAAATACTGAACTCAATAAAATTAATCAGGTCACATTAACAAAAATAAAATAGATATAAATAAATAAAAAGCACTGTAGGTGCCATGGACTTGATTTCCTACTGGTATTGCCCTTTTTAAAAAGACAAACTATAAAGGGTTAGGATTTTTCTGGGTTAGAAAACCCTGGTCTTTTTAAAATTCACGAATACAAGTGAAAGTTCTGATTAAAATTTTAAACTGTCTACTATTTTAAAAAGTTCAAACATACACAAGAGTAGATAGATAGAGTGAGCAGTATAATGAATGCCATGTAAGCACTGCTCAGATTCAAGTTATCATTATGCAGCCAATCTTATTTCATTTATACTCTTATCCATTCCCCTTCCCATTTATATCTCTAATGATAATGACTTTTCTAAAAATACATACACACGGGGCGCCTGGCTGGCTCTGTTAATGGAGCACGTGACTCTTGATCTTGGGGTTTTGAGTTTGAGCTCCATGTTGGGTGTAGAGATTACTTTAAAAACAAGTACATGGAGCACCTGGGTGGCTCAGTGGGTTAATCCTCTGCCTTTGGCTCGGGTCATGATCTGGGGGTGGTGGAATCGAGCCCCACATTGGGCTCTCTGCTGAGCAGGGAACCTGTTTCCCCCACTCTCTCTCTGCGTGCCTCTCTGCCTACTTGTGATCTCTGTCAAATAAATAAATGAAATCTTTAAAAAAATCTTTAAACAAAAGTACATGCACACACTACCATTATTTCACCTAAAAATTAACAATAATTCTTTAATAACAATTATCCAGTCAGTATTCAAATTTCCCCATCCATCTCCTAATTTTTTTTTTAGTGGCTGCTCTGTTCAGATGATCTGATCAGCATTTGACAATATCTGACGCTAAATTTCAAAATTACAATTTCACTAGCTAATCTCGCTTCATATTGTGCAAAGATTTTAGAGTTAATCTGAGTTGTTAGTAGCCTGGAAAATAGTAAAAGTTGAAATTGTATGGTTTCAGTTTAAATTGAACCAGCATCTTAGGAGGCAAAACCAAATAATCTAAGCTCTATTCCCTTTCCCATTTGTAAGCCTAGAGATTTGTAATACTTTAAAATCTGTGAATATTAATATCTAGTTAAAATGACTAACTACCAGTGACAACCAATGACAATGACATCTTAAGAACAAGTTATCTGCCTGGGTATCTATGTTCCCTTCTAAACCACATTTAATTATAGAGTAGAAGTCTACAGAATATTTGAAGCTTATTCAATGTACAAACTTCTAATAAATTAATGGGGGCTGCATATATAAAGCCAGTAAAGAATAAGTAATAAAAATATGTACCATGAGCCACAGAAGAACTTTAGCCAAAAAAAAAAAAAAAAAAAGTTTACCAGTGGAAACTTGCCCAAACTAATAATTAAAATAACTAAGTCCTATCACTGTAACAGATAGTCTTTAGTACTTCTTGGCAATGTCCTGATTTAAGTAAGAGAGTCCCAAACCTCCATTTCCTGGCTTTCTTGCAGCATTGTCTCATTTCTCATGGTAACTTACTCCATTCTTCTCTCTCGCTTTTTTCTTTTTTCTTTTTCTTTTTTTTAAAGATTTTATTTATTTATTTGACAGAGAGAGAGATCACAAGTAGGCAGAGAGGCAGGCGGGGGCGGGGGTGGGTGGGTGGGGGTGGGGAGCAGACTCCCCACTGAGCAGAGAGCCAGATGCGGGGCTCAATCCCAGGATCCTGAGATCATGACCTGAACTGAAGGCAGAGGTTTAACCCACTGAGCCACCCAGGTGCCCCTCGCTCTTTTTTCTTTTCTGCTGTTCAGCAAGTCACAATCATTTGCTCAGTGGGCCCATGGCTTCCTTACATTTCCATTCCCCCTCTGGAAGGCACAGTGAAGCTAGTTTCAAACATGGAACTTCCCTCTCAGACCATCCCCACTCTCTTCCTGTCGAATCCATTTTCCTTAACACTCATCTCCACAGTTCATACCTTGCTCCTGGCTATGGGACTGAAATGAATTATATTTTGCTCCTTTCATTTAGTACAGCTCTTTCGAAAACCCCATCACTTAAAAAAAATTTAAAAAGTGCTGGGCGCCTGGGTGGCTCAGTGGGTTAAGCCGATGCCTTCAACGCAGGTCATGATCCCAGCGTCCTGGGATCGAATCCCGCATCGGGCTCTCTGCTCAGCAGGGAGCCTGCTTCCTCCTCTCTCTCTCTGCCTGCCTCTCTGCCTACTTGTGATCTCCCTCTGTCAAATAAATAAAATCTTTTTAAAAAAAAGGTACTAAAAGATTAGATTTCAAACATTTCTCACATATATTTTCTACATGAAACTATATGATCATGGAACTGAAATGATGCTTTGAGATCCTCTCTTCTATCCTCCTGTGGGAAAGGGGAGCTTGAAGAGCTGGAGGGATGTTCATTCAGCAAGAAGACCACCTTTTGCAAGGGGTGGAGAGGCCAGACGAGCATGGCATGGTGCCAGGGGTCACAGATCTGTAAGTGGCCAGAAAGAAGGTGGGATGTTTATGGTAGGATCAAGCAGGGACTTAGTAAAAGTCTTCAGCTTTTTCAATTCCACAAATCCTACAGTCCCTATCAAACTGCATGTAATCCCTAAAAATTAAAAACAGCAAAGATAGGAAAAGAGAAGTTAGAAAAAATTCTGTTGGAGCTTCAGCCAAGTATCTCCTTAATTGTAACTCAATATATAACCCTCAATTATTCCTGTGCTGCTGTGACCTTAGAAAACAAGGGTTAAGCATGATTAATTAGTTTTACAATTATTTATATAATGCATGGAAAGGGCCATTTTTGAAATAAGCAAGAGCTAATTATAGCTTACATCTAAGAACTTCCAGATAGCTCTGCTCATTTAGAATTATCCTTTTATGTGCCTGAATCAAAATAACATAATGAAAAGACTGTGGAAGGAGAAAAAATAAATTGTGATAAATGTCATACAGAAGTATTTTACTTTAAAAAATAAAATAGACGATATAGCCATTTTTCTCTGAAGAGTAGAAATTTAATGTTTCTGTTATAGGATATATTATATCCTATAACTGTTTCTATGTTATATCACTTACTGTTTCTATGTTATATGATAATAAAAAATTCATATATATTCTCTATCATTAATCTCTTCCTTAGTTACCTATTTTCCTGGCAAAACAGACTAATTTTAAATAACTTATTGAAATAACCAAAGGGAGGTAACTGCAAAGAGTAAAAGAAGAAACAAAGGCCTATGATGTGTGGCTGGAATAATGAGTAATAATTAATAATGATTAATAATTAATAATTAGTAATAATAATTAAGAGTGGACTGTATCTCTCTGCCGTTTTGCAAAATAAGAAAATCAAGGCCCCCGTGGCTGGCTCGGCCAATAGAGTATGTGACTCTTGATCTCACGGTTATGAGTTCAAGCCCCACACTGGGTGTGGAGATAACTTAAAAATGAAGAAAATCTGGGCGCATGGGTGGCTCAGTGGGTTAAGCCACTGCCTTCGGCTCAGGTCATGATCTCAGGGTCCTGGCATCGAGTCCCGCATCGGGCTCTCTGCTCAGCAGGGAGCCTGCTTCCCTTCCTCTCTCTCTGCCTGCCTCTCTGCCTACTTGTGATTTCTGTCAAATAAAGAAATAAAATCTTTTAAAAAATGAAGAAAATCTTTAAAAAAATTAAAAATAAATAAAATAAAATCAATGTTATATTGCTTGGCTACAAACTGGAACACAAGAATGTAACTGAGCTTCTCACCTTTAATTTCCACCGTCTAAATAAACATAAAGGCATTCACAGCAAAGTTAAAATTCTAATGTACTACACAACTGATGGTAGATATTATAGATTATGAACAATAAAGGCAGTCAACT
This sequence comes from Mustela lutreola, assembly GCF_030435805.1. Taxonomy (NCBI): domain Eukaryota; kingdom Metazoa; phylum Chordata; class Mammalia; order Carnivora; family Mustelidae; genus Mustela; species Mustela lutreola. The sequence goes on along the minus strand of NC_081308.1, from coordinate 120,530,888 downwards.
TCTGAAGGTGATAGCTGTTGGCAAAAGGACTATATCTCTGCTGTGTAAACAAGTCTCTTTGTTGAAAGAACAACAATGACAAAGAGTGGAATTGTTGAAAATGAAGCTTTCTGTGCTGACCTCTTGAGGTTATTATAAGTCAGAAGAGCAGGGGCGCCTGGTTGGCTCAGCCGGCTGAGAGTGAGCCTTCGGCTTGGGTCAGGATCCTGCCCCATGTTTGGCTCCCTGCTCAGCAGGGGGTTTGCTTCTCCCTCTCTCTCCCTCTGCCCCTTCCCCGGCTCATGTTCTCTGTCTCTCAGATGCATACATTTAAAAAAATCTTTAAAGAAAAAAGAAATAATATGAGCATATTATATACCCATTTAAAAAATCGAAGTGATGGGGGTAAGTTATTTTAGCATCCGTATGACAATTGCTAGGCTAGCAGACTGTCAGCAAACCAGTCTGAACTAATAAACTTGGATTCAAGCCACTTGTTTCATTTACTGTTCCCACACACCAAACAATACATGTATAAAATAGAGATTCACGGTGCTCTAGAGCTTTAAACCACTTTTATGTTGTACCCAGTCTCTCAAAGAACACCTCCCTTGTTCATTAAGAAGGTACTCGATGCTGGACGGGAGGGAAAAAATATTTCTGTGTGACTGTGACATCCCATGGGTCCTGTATATATGCCAGATTTTGTTAGTTCCTTTTTCTAAAGCTTACATTTTGTTGTATACCTCTGTTGTACCAAGGTAATACGGATCAAGTTTTATTCAAACATAAGGCCTAAGAAGGTCACAAACCTCCCCACTGAAACACTTTGTAGGAAGGACTCAAATAAGAGAAAGAAATCCAGGAGGTGCTGCAAGAGATACACGGTCTTATAGGCTGAATTATGCCTCTCCACCAGATTCATACGTCGTAGTCCTCACCCCCAGTATCTCAGAATGTAGCTTTATTTGAAAATAAGGTCATTGCATACATAATTAGTTAAGATGAGGTGAGCAGAGTGGGTCCCTAATCCAATATTGCGGGTGCTATTAGGAAAGGGGGAAACTTGGGACCCAGACAAGGGTGAATGCCACGTGAAGTTTGGAGTTATGCTGCTACAAGCCAAGAACCTAAGAGAAGCTGGGAGAGAGACCCGGAAAAGATCCTTCCCTAAGTGCCTGAAGGGGGAGGTATGACCCTACTGACACCTTGATCTCAGACTTCTAGCCTCTAGAACCGTGAGATGATAAATCTCTGATGTTTCAGCCATCCAGTTTGTGGTGCTTTGCTATGGCAGTCCTAGGAAACTAATATACTTGGTGAAGACTGCTATTGCCTAGGGGCGCCTGGGTGGCTCAATCCGTTAAGCATCTGCTTTCGGCTTAGGTTATGATCTCAGCGTACTGGGATTGAGCCCCACTCAGGCGGCAGTCTGCTTCTTTCCTCTCCCTCTGCCCCTCCCTGACCCCTGCTCACGTGCTTTCTCTTACAAATAAATACATAAAATCTTTTTTAGAAAGACTGCTATTGCCCCCCAAAATAGTTAAAATCAAATAATAGAGAAATATGAGAGGAGTACTTAGGAGGAATGCTTCCTTTACACTCATCAATTGCACTGACCCCTCCCCCTAAGAAAAGGAGGGATTAATTCGATTGTTCAGAGGTTAGCGTGCAATAGGTCACGAGCTGATAAGAACAGTGCCTTGTAGGGTGATTCATGTTTGCTACACTCTTTGCGCAACCTCTGGACTGGGTTGGTAAGAGAGCTCTGGGGTTCTCATCTACTGTGCTGGTTGGGCAAGTAGACATTCTCTCCATACATGAATATACAGGTTGGCCCCAAGATTCCAGTTCCAGTAGCAAGTTGGAGGCCCCCTTCCTAAGTGGAAAGTGTTAAGTGGCGTGTATGATCAACCTCATAGTGGCAGGCTGTGTTGGGTTCCTGGGTCTTAGCCAGGTACTAAGGACTAAATCAGTCCTCTGTATTCAGTACATTGTTTCTGATTTGGTTATTGAAGAGGAACCAGTAGTCCTGAAAACCTGAAACAAATCCTACCCAAGAGCCACAAGCCCTGGTCAATGCCACTTTAACTTCTTTTAAGAAACTCATCCAGGAAAGTTATTTTTTGAAATTGTGACCTTTGTTATATATTCATGATGCTCCAAACCCTACTGAGTGATATACATTGAAATAACATTAGTCAGACTCAGCCCCCAAACGGCTTCTATTCTTTTTTTATGAACGATCTTATTTATTTATTTATTTGAGGGGGGAGCGGCAGAGGGGAGAGAAACTCAAGCAGACTCCTCGCTGAGTGCAGAGCACTGAGCCCAAGGACAGGCTGGATACCCCCAACCCGGAGATCATGACCTGTACCAAAGCCAGGAGTTAGATGCTTAACCAACTAAGTCACCCAGGTGCTCCCCACTTCTATTCTGTGGAAGATATAGTCCACTCCCCTCCACAAAAAAACCAAAAAATAAAAACAAAACAAACAAACAAACAAAAAACAACTCTACTAAAATCAACATGAAAGAAAATTGCAAGTCTTCAAATATAGAGCCAATAATGGTAAAACATGCACTATTCTAAACTTGCACTATTGCTGGGGCTACAGTGAATCTCTAATAGACGTATTTTAGTTTTGGATTTTTACCCACACTCTCCGGGTAACACCTATTGACTAACTGGAAAAATGTCACTGTACCAGCTCAAGGAGTGAGTCCAAAGGAGGAAGATTCTGGGATAGGATTGACAGATACAGCAAATAAAAATACAGCATGCCGGGGCACCTGGGTGGCTCAGTCGGTTAAGCAGCTGACTCTGGATTTCAGGTTGGCTCATGATCTCAGGGTTGTGGGATGAAGGACTGCACGGAGTCCCCCATCAAGCCCCGTAGCAGGCTCCGTGCTCAGCAGGGAGTCTGCTTCTCTCTCTCACTCTCTCTCTCTCCCGCTGGTCCTCTGCACCTCCTCCCACTCATGCTCTTTCTCTGCCTAAAATAAATAAATAGATCTTTTCTTTAAAAAAAAGTCAGATTCCAGGATGCCTGGGTGGCTCAGGTCATGATCCCAGGGTCCTGGGATCCAGCCCCGCATCAGGCTCTCTGCTTGGCGGGGAGCCTGCTTCCTCCTCTCTCTCTCTCTGCCTGCCTCTCTGCCTACTTGTGATCTGTCTGTCAAAAAATAAAAAAAATAATAAAAATCTTTTAAAAAATTTAAAAATCAGATTCCCAGTTAAGTGTGAATTTCATAAAAGCAATGAATAATTTTTTGGTATGTGTATGTCAAAGAATATTCATAATTAACCTGAAATTCAAATTTAATTGGGCATCCTGTATTTTATCTGGCAACTCTACTCAGGGAGGACAATTAGGAGAATATATGTAAGCAGCTTAGACAGTCAATTTGTCAACTTCTTCAGGTTTAACCTGGAGGAACTTACAGCTTCTGAGAGGGACAGCCTTTCCTACAATGTGGTTCCACTCCCCTAACCTCCACTCCCCCAACCCTGAAGAACCAAAGGCAAAAAACTGGCTACTTCCTAGAAGCCCATAACTTAGTTGGTGATCAAATATGGTTTCTTGAGGACTTTCAGTAAGAGACACAGAGACTTTAGAGAGAGAACTATGTGGATGCTTGAATTAAGTAACCTGGAGAGTGGGGCTAGGAAGGCATGTTAGGTAGAAAGAAGATGATAGTCGGGGTGCCTGGGTGGCTCAGTGGGTTAAGCCACTGCCTTCGGTTCAGGTCATGATCTCAGGTCCTGGGATCGAGTCCCACATTGGGCTCTCTGCTCAGCAGGGAGCCTGCTTCCTCCTCTCTCTCTCTGCCTGCCTCTCTGCCTACTTGTGATCTCTCTCTGTCAAATAAATAAATAAAATCTTTTAAAAAAATGAAGATGATAGTCAAAAGAAAGAGGAGACAGAGAAGCGTAGAAGAGAGACATGTGGTCACTGAGAGAAAGAGCAAGCAAGCTGTTTCTGCTCGCCAGTTCTAGTTTCCATCACTCTACGGCCTGGCTATTCTTCACAGTCCAACATTTGTAATATTATCTGTTGTATTTGTACAATAAATGTCCCTTTCTTAAACTGGTTTGAATGAGTTTGTACTCCTTGTCACCACTGATCCTCAACCAAGACTCGGTGTGAACTCTTAAGGTTAGAACTAGAATGACAAAAGGCTTCCATCTCAGGTGATCTCATAGCTGTGTAGAGGGCTGGATTGCAAAAGATCGTGGGATTAGTTCCAAGTTCAGTGACAAGGAGTACCAAGATTGACTAGCATTGTCTGCTCTGAATTTGGGAATGGGGAGTGACAATATATGTGCCACATATTTGCCATCCCTGCAATTGAGGAAGAAATTGAAATAAGCATGTATCTTCCTCTAAAATATGCCAAAAGGTCATTGTGTGACTACATGAGGAAAATATAAGGTACACAGGAAAAGCCCAAATATATGTAATTTCATCACCTATAATCACAGTAGTTTATTGAACTTTTTTGTCTGTTTCTATCTATTCTTTATAGTTATGCAATCCTTAATTTCTTTCTATGGAAGGTCACCCACAGAAATGAATATAAATCATTTATTTTCCTGGCAGGCTTCATTTGGACTATGTTGATATTTAAACAGTTCATGGAAAAGTATGTCAAGGCTATAAATAAATTCTCTGTACATTCGAGATCATGAATATTGTTTATGATCTGGGCCAGGAACAAAAGCTGATTAGGGAAATTACCATATATTCCTGAGACAACTTTGGTTTAAACCAAAGAAGATATTGACTTTTCCCACTAAATAATAATAATTAATGACAACAACTAATATTAACATGATAGAGTGGGCAGTTAGTTAGATATGAGCAGGGAACAAATACATTCCAACTGATTAAAAGGGAAGAAACCAAGTTCCAAACCACAGGGAAAGACCAGGGGGTGGGGAATATGCATGCATTGTTCTCCATCACTACTGTCCTACAGCAACCTATAGCTTCATTAAAATACATTACTGTTTTGACCTTCCCAGCCCCCCAACCTCAAGGGGGATGCCTGCCATGACGTCACCACAGGGACCTTATAGGGTGAAAAACTCCCCCTCCAGACCAGCAGGAGGAGTCCCTTAGATGACCGGAAGCAACCTCAGTCAGAGACCACCCAACTTATGACCCATAGCCTATGCAAATATAAAAAGAAAAGACATCACTGACTACCCCCCGCCCCCGTGCAATTACAGCCCCTACGCCTGCCCACTCTCCCATCTTGAGAGTGTACTTTCTTGTTAACTACTATTAAACTCTTGTTTACTTGAGAGTTTGGCTCTGAATTCTCTCTTGGCTGAACTCGAGAACCAAGGTCAGCGTGGAGGCAGAAATGGGACTCACTGCTGACAAATACAGCACTTCATAGACTGCCAAAAAGTGAAATGGTCTCATGTCTCTCTATTAAATACAAAATTGCTGATGTCAGGGACGGTGTACCTATTACAAATACACCATCCAGGAAGCACTATCCCTAAATTGGAGTAAATCAGGGCAATTATCAAGAGTCCTGCACTTTAGGCAACATCAAACTTGTGGTAGACTGAGAAATAATTAATGGAGGCAGCCCAAAGGAGATAATGATCTAGTGAACACTTAAAAAGAAAAAGAAAACTATTGCCTGACAAATATACACATATTTTGTTTGTTGGTCAATCAACCCTTTTGCAATTTCTCTATTCCTTTCACTGTATTTCATTTGGATAACCATGTTGGGTTTGGGGAGGGGAAGATGTGTGATGGCACCTCACAGTGATTGGACATGGCTAAAACGTGCTAGGGAAGCCTGAGGGTCAGTAAAAGTATGCCTGCCCCATGGTAATGTGAAACAGTCATTAATGATAGGAGATTGCCCAGTAGTGACGAAATGACAGTTACCAAAGAAAGGAGCTAATTATTGTGACTTTATAGCTGAGCAGGAGTTGAGACATTACCAATCACAGTCTTAGAAGTGATCTGTAGGAGAGGAGCTAATTAACTTCTTGTGAAGAATGACAAGACCATTGTTCCTTTGAAGTCCATATTCTATCTGGTTGCCTGGGTGATTCTGTCCAATCTATATGTATGTACACACATAGAAAAAGAAGCAGTTTGACTTTGAATATTAATGAAATGTACAGTGTAAGTACTTAATTTATTTGGTGGATTTAGTCTTTTTTTGGAAACTGGTGGGTGTTCTCTCTTCTACTCAGAATTGGCTAGGAAGATTCTCAGAAACCACAGACATGGTAGTGTGGCATGAGGAGGGTAGCGTAAGAGGGAGGTACTGAATATCAAAAAGGAGGCTGAGTGGGGCAGAAAGGACACGTGGCCCACAGCTATAAAGAAGGCATTGGGCAGGGGCACCTGGGTGGTTCAGTGGGTTAAAGCCTCTGCCTTCATCTCAGGTCATGATCCCAGGGTCTTGGGATCGAGCCCTGCATCAGGTTCTCTGTTCAGTGGGGAGCCTGCTTACCTTTCTTTCTCTCTCTGCCTACTTGTGATCTCTGCCTGTCAAATAAATAAATAAAATCTTAAAAAAAAAAAAGAAGGTATTGGGCAGAGCAGCTGGCAGTCACAAGGTATGACCTCAAAAGCAGGGAGTGAGTGAAACCTCGCTACACACCCAAATAGTTTACCTATCGATACTTGAATCCCAATCACCATAGACTCATTACTTTGGTTCAGCATTGCTCATTCCCTGTGGTTCTTTATAAACATCTAAACACAATTCAAAGACTCCAAGTTCTGAGACCGGAGAGGTTTATCAGATCTCATTCTTCTATTCAAAAGGGAGGATTGCAGAAGAGCCCTGGGTTCTTTAGGTAGGGGCTAGGAAAAGGCAGTTTGAAAATGAAGGGCTTGGGAGTTTGAGAAAGCCTAGAAGACACCTGTTGGGATGTCTGTCCTGCTCACCTCAACTGATTTCCTCTTTTGCTGGGACCTCTCCTTTGGAGAAGAATCTCCTGGCTTACTGATGGTTTTCTGGGGGAGACTGAATGCCTGGTTAGGTGAGGATAAAGGCACAGGCTGCCCATCACAAACAAACAGTGTCATCTAATCTGTCTGCCCATAAAGGAAGGTGTGCTGAGAACTATTCCATCATCCTGTGGAAGGTGTATATGTGGGATAGAGCAGTAATGAACTAATATGAGTTTGCTCCTTGGTGAGTCAGAAACTACATGGGGTAGAGTGTAGAGTGGTAGCACAAGGGAAACTTGATTTGCAGCAAATAAGGAGATCACAGGGGGTAACTTCCATAGCCATGACTCCCTGAACAAGGGTGGATGGGTTCCTTTGATTTAGGCTTAGGATGAATACTGAGATAGGGGAGCCTTGTCACCGTATGCAGAGGTGGGCATAAGGTGGCACAGGAACCTTAAGGAAATGTGCCTAGACATACATTGTATGTTATGTAAATGAAGCTGTGATCGTCCCTGGGCTGAGATCTTAGTATTATAATGAGTTGAAGGTAACTGTCGGTCACTCCATGGTCCATCTGTGTAGGCACGAGTTGGGGGTTGAGTTCAAGCTGGTCTGGGTGGTCTGGGCTGTCCGGGTAACCTTTTGTCCCGGCAGTTGCTTTTGCTTGAGGGATATTTTTGGTTTCCACCACAGGATGATATGCCCTTTGGGTCTCTTGTTAAGAGATAAGCTGGAAAGAAGAGCCTAAGGAAAAATATGGGACAAAGTTTTGTAGGTTTTGACATAGGTGAGCAGTAGAGATCAGGTCTAGGGGTCAGCCAGTGACAGAGCCTGAGCAGCCCCGAAGGCATGTTAGTTTCACGCACAGTGGCCCAGACTCCCATGGAACCTCCTCCTGCCACATGGCTGCCCCTTCCTCAGTCCATACCTGTGGCTTCCTGGTAAGTGATCTATAACCAAATGACTTAAGATCAAAAAGAAATACATCAGCCTGGTTTACACATAATTTTGCATAGTTAGCCTGGCACCATCTGAAAATAAAAGTAGATGACTGCAGTGCTACACCCCACCTTGGGGTACCCTCCAAAGGATACCAGGGTAGGGAAATCTTCCCAGTGGACAGAGCTTTGAGTAGCACATCTGGCTGTCTATTATGTCTAAGAGAGATGACCTGAGGTGCAGATCTGCTTTGACTCACAGGCAGTGACCAATGGGTTAGCCACAGACTTAGAAGAAGTTTCAAATAACAATCCAGTGTCCCTTAGAAACCTGACATTTTATCAGCTTGAAAATGGTAGGTAAAATTCGTAAGTCAGAAGTAATTTAATAAATCACCCAATCCCCTCATCTTCCCACGGAGAAAATAAGGTCCAGAGGACGTATGTGATTGGTCCAAGGGAAGCTCTAGATAACAACCAGAATTGACATCTTCTGGATCTCAGCTCAGGGCTCTCCCGGGAACAGCACACAGATTATCATTCACTCCTTGGCCAGCATTTCTTGAGCTTCAACAACATGTCATGCTCTTCTCTGGAAATAGGGATACAGATAAATAAGGCATGGCCCTGCCCTCTTGTGTTTGTTATGTGTTTTGTGTATGTTGGTGTATGATAGTCATATCCTGTGGCAAGAAATAAATGAAACCAAAATGGCAAATCCTTTTTCAAGTAGGACAGGCTAAATACTGGCTGAAGAGTGCCACATGAAATTAAAAATGCTAGAAAGTGAGCCAGCAAGAACTATATGACTTAAAACAGACACCAACAGAGATATTAATTAATCCAAGGTTGGATTTGATTGTTAAGGGGAGTTTGCCTCACTATCCCTGCTGGGAAGAGAGCCATTTTTAATGGATTTTGATGGCATCCTGCCTGAGTCTTAGTACCTAAATGTTAGCCTGGGTGAGATAAAATTTGAATTAAGTGATCAGGAAGACTGATGGATGGTACAATCTGCAATTATTTCAAACAGTAGAAAGTGGGGAAATAGACCTGTTGAGTACCCAAAAGACTTGTTAATTTCCTCCAGAAGAGGTCTCCTCTCAGGCTTCTTTACTGTTTTAGATGAAAAAGGGTCCCTCCACACCCCTCAGACCTGAGCCTCATGCCCTTGCCTCATTTCACACCCTGCTTCCTCAATTATCTTCTCTTTCTGAAATCTTTGGCTTCTTCCGACAGAATGCTCTCTTCTCTGCTTTTACACATATATAGGTCTCCTTTCATTTGGAAAAAAAAAAGTTGCTTATCCTCATGGCCCTCCTACTTATTGTACAATCGTCTTTCCTTCTTAAACCATCAAGCTTTGAGAAGGAATGGTTTACACCTATAAGCTACAATCTGGCTTCTGGCCCAACTACTATAGAAAGTGCACTCCTAAAGCTCATGCATGGTTTCTGAAGCATTAAATGAAATAGCTTGTCTTAGTCCTGATTTCCCTTGACCACGGTTAGATTTCCGAGGTGTAGAGCATCTTATACCAAGCTCTAATACCACATTTTCCATGCATGCTGGACATTTTTGAGCATTCTATTGTTACTTCAATGTAGTTAAAATGGAACTAAAAATTTTCTCCACTGATATTCCCACAAATGATTCTCCTACGTATGACTGATGGCAAGTTCTATAACACAGGGATCACATCGCTCGAATTTACTGCTATGGTTTCCTCCCGCTGCTTGATGTAGTCAGTTGTTAAAATGAATAAACATCATTCTCCCACTCACAGAGCCTTAATTCCTCAGAGTCATTTTGAATTCACCTCTTTCCTTTGTCCCATAAATTATTTTTTTGTCTTTTTTTGTCACATAAATTAAATCAGTGATCAAATGTCGTCAATTATACCTTCAAACTATGGTGCTTAAGAGTACAGATTTGTTGAGGCACCTGGGTGGCTCAGTGGGTTAAAGCCTCTGCCTTCAGCTCAGGTCATGATCCCAGGGTCCTGGGATCGAGCCCCGCATCGCATCTGGCTCTCTGCTCAGCAGGGAGCCTGCTTCCCTACCTCTCTCTTTGCCTGCCTCTCTGCCTACTTGTGATCTCTGTCTGTCAAATAAAATAAATAAATAAATAAATAAATAAATAAAATAGTGGAACTATATGGGGTTAGTGAGAATAAATGAGATAATGTGAATATACTGCTGTAGCACAGTACCTGACACATATCAAGTACTCAATAAATGATAGCTATTAAAATTATCTTTCACTACTCCCCATTGTGAACCCACACTATGCTAGGGATGTCTACTTACTACTTCCTATCTTTGCTGTTTCTCTTAGCTAGAATGCTCTCTTTCCTTTCTACCCATTCAAAATTCTATTTATTCTTTTTATTAATTTTTATTTTTTTGAAAGTGATGCACATTCATAAAGTTAGACTAATTAGACTTAGAAAGTAAAAAGCAAACCCCTATTCCTTCTCTCCCCACTTCTGATCTATACTACTAAAGCAGCTACTCTGAATAATTTTAGCTATTTTTTCTAGCATTTACTTCCGTATTTCTATATAATGTATTTACGCTGTTTCTTGATCTTTCAATTTTTAGATAGTACTTATTTTTTTCTTATTATGGAAGATGCAGATTTAGACCTCTTACAACATCACCTTTTCTAACTTGTGTTCCCTTCATCCTACAAAAGATTTGGTAAATCAGTAAGACGTTTTCATTGTTATGGCTATGTGAATGTCTTTCACTTTGGGGCCAAGTAGCATTTTATCATGACTCATTTACTTTTTTGTGCAACTTTCAACTTTCTCTGGAGTTATAAACTGCCTTGGTTTTTCCTAGTTGGCTTTATTTTCTAGGTATCAATCACAATTCTTCACTAATTTCCCATACAACTGTAAAACCTTTCTGAATACTACTCTGCACATGGTCAAACACATCAAGTAATCTATCAGTTAATTTTCAAAAATTTTTTCTCTATAGACAACCCTCCTGTATCCCTCTATCTTCCCCCTCTCCACTAGCCTGGCTGCTCCCTGGGTATGCCACACAGCTGTCTACCCCAAACTTTCTTCCTTTTTCTTTTTTTTTTTTTTAAGATTTTATTTATTTATTTGACAGAGAGCACAAGTAGGCAGAGCAGCAGGCAGGGAGAAACAGGCTCTCCGCTCAGCAGGGAGCCTGATGTGGGGCTAGATCCCAGAATCCTGGGATTATGACCTGAGCAGAAGGCAGCCACCTAACCGACTGAGTCACCCAGGCGCCCCTCAAACTTCCTTTCATTATCATATTGGGAATTCCCTTCGCCTCTCTGTTATGTTTATCCCATTTTCTGGATCTCATGAATTCCTCTTTCTTGGTCTACTCTCTCAGAGGATGGAATGTACATTCTAGTCAGGTCTACTTACCATTTACTGGAAGATTTTCACCTCCACATTTCTGCCATTTATCTTAGAATAGTCTTCTACTTCCTGTCTGCACGTCCAAATGTTATTTGCATTTTCAAACTTTTTATTTTTATGAAAATAATGTATGCTCATAGTTTAAAAGTTAGTTATAGAACCTATAAAGAGAAAACACGGAAGTCTTTTTCATTCTCAATCTATGCATCTAGAGGCAAGTACTTTATTTTAACTGTTTCTTCTGGTGCTTACCTCCTTATTTCTAAATAATTTAATGATACTGATATATTTTTTTAAAGATTTTATTTATTTATTTGACAGATAGAGGTCACAAGTAGGCTGAGAGGCAGGCAGAGAGAGAGAGGGGGAAGTGGGCTCCCTGCTGAGCAGAGAGCCTCCCATGACCCTGGGATCATGACCTAAGCGGAAGTCAAAGGCTTTAACCCACTGGGCCACCCAGGCACCCCTATACTGATATATTTGGACTTAGTAACTTATTATGGAAGATGGATTTACTCTTCCTTTTTTTTCTTTTTCTATTTTGAACATCTTTTTAAAATTAACATATAATGTATTATTTGCCCCAGGGGTACAAGTCTGTGAATCATCAGGATTACACATTTCATAGCACTCAGATTTACGCTTCTTATACCATATTATCTTCTGTCTCTAGCCTCTATCTTCCCAATATAGTTTGGGAGGATGTAGAATTCTGAATTAGAAATCATTTTCTCAGAATTTTAAAGGCCAAACTGTATCTCAGTGAATTCATTGTGATTCCTAGAGATTGCCTCTTCTCTTCCATTGTACTAAAATACCCCATCCTTTTAATAGAGTTCTAGCTTGCATGCCTTTGGTATCTTTTTTTTAATACATTTTTTAATAAATATATAATGTATTATTAGCCCCAGGGGTACAGGTCTGTGAATTGCCAGCCTTTGGTATCTTTTTTTTTTTTTTTAAAAGATTTTATTTATTTATTTGACAGGCAGAGATCACAAGTAGGCAGAGAGACAGGGGGTGGGATCGGGGGAAGCAGGTTCCCTGCCGAGCAGAGAGTCCGTATGGGGCTCAATCCAAGGACCCTGAGATCATGACCTGAGCCGAAGGCAGAGGCTTTAACCTACTGAGCCACCCAGGCACCCCCTTTGGTATCTTTTTAATAGAGTTCTGACTTGCATGCTTTTGGTATTATGATTATTAGAATACACCTACTTCCCCATTTTGAAAAGCAAAACAACATTAGATCATCTACAGTCCCTTTGGACTTCTGCTGTTCTCCGTGATTACTAACATCATTCGTCAGTGGCCTCAATGTAATTAATACGGGCTATTTGGAGCACGACAACAGGGAGCCCTGATCTTATCTGACAAAGTGACATTTAAGCTGAGATCTGAAGGATGAATAGCAAAGTCCATGAAAGCATTCCAGTGGAGATGGCTGCGTGTGCAGAAGCTGTCAGGGGAAAGAAGCTTTGGAAACTCAAGGGAGGAAAGGGGGCCGGTGGGGTGGAGCTTGGTGACTGAGAGGGAGAGTAGGCCCACCTTTATGCTAGAGACAAGGCAGGGGTCAGGGTACTCAGGGCCTTGTAGGTGATGCTAAGACAAGATCTGGGACTTATCCTAAGAGCGATGAGAAGCTACTGAGAAGTCATTAGCGGGGGAGTGATTTGATCTGTCTTCCAAAGATCTCTGGGGTTGCAGTGTGCAGAATGGATTGGAGAGAGCCAATAATTAGGAAGATATGGATAAAATCAGTTTTAAGTAAGTGTTAGAGCCAGACTTGGAGGACAGAAAGAAATTTCAAATGGGCAAAAGGTAGTCTTATGAAGTAAGTTTGAAAGCTCAGCAGATAGTTAATTTCTTCAACTTGCTGATGGCAGTGATTTAGATGCTGATATAACAGCTTCACTTTTTTTTTCTTTTTTCATTTTTTAGTATTAGATGTCAAAAGTGTTCTGCTTTTTGTTATTCCCCTTCCTGATGGGTCTTTGAATTGCTGATCAACTGACTGATCCCAGAAGCTGTTTGCTCCCCTCCTTCCCAAGTGCGGACTGCATCCTGTGGCCTCGTGTTTGTTCTGTCCATTTGCCATGGTGAGATTTCTGAGGGGTTGAGGTAGAAGGTTGGAAAGAGTAAGAGAAGCAATAGAGAAGGGCTTCTGCGGGGCTTGCACGGAAATGGGCCAGCGGAATTGAAATGGTGGAGGAAGAACACTTTCCCTTTTTCTGACAGTAAGCAGTATATGTAGTCAAGACGGTAATAAGGACGCAAGACTGCTTCCTCAGGATTCCTGCCTGCAGGAGACTGGGGCTTCTGCTGCAGTCAGCTGATACACCACAAGAGTTGGTGTTAATATACCACGGCTTCTGACAGTTTAGGCAAGAGGAAGTTAGTTTTTGCAGTTCTGTTTATGCAGTTGGCCAAATGAAAAATGCTGGCTGATGGGTTTGCTTTTCATAGTCATTGACAACAGCTTTCTACAACACCTAGGTTTTCTTTGGAAACTGTGAAGAGGTACTGAAAAGAAGAAAAATAATTTCTTCTTGTCTTAAAGAAGCTCACAAAGGAAAGGAAAGTAATTCTAAAGGGTGCTTATGGAGTAGTAACTTTAATTGCACGTTGGGTTTGGATATGGGAAAAAGTTACCTTGCATCAATTTCGTGTTTTGCTGAGTACATTTTGATTTGTGTATTGCATTTTTATAGTCAAGCAAATCAGTCTGGACCCATGAGTATAGGTGTTGTGAGGAAATAATTAGGACATTATCAGAATTATATCAGAATTATAATAACAAATGAAAATCTGTTATATTGCTATATCTTGGGGGATCCTAAATACCTTGCTTTTAAGCTGGACAACACCTGGCTGGCTCAGCCAGCAGAGCATGGGACTCTTGATCTCTGGGGAGTGAATCTGAACCCTCCCGCCACAACACTGGGTAGAGAGATTTCTTAAAAAAAGGAAAAAAAGGGGGCGCCTGGGTGGCTCAGTGGGTTAAGCTGCTGCCTTCAGCTCAGGTCATGATCAGGGTCCTGGGATGGAGCCCTACATCAGGCTCCTTGCTCAGCGGGGAGCCTGCTTCTCTCTCTGCCTCTGCCTGCCTCTCTGCCTGCTTGTGATCTCTGTCTCTGTATCTCTCTCTCTGTCAAATAAATAAATAAAACCTTAAAAAAAAAAGGAAAAAAAATTAAAGTTGATCTGTTTGAATCTGCAAGTACATTTTTCCTTTTTTAAAATGGAAAGATATTACTTATTACTTACTAGTAAGTACTTGCATCTCCAAGGTCTAAATTCATTTTCTATCACCTATTTTATTGATAAGTGTGTATTTTATTGATAAGAATTCTAGACTTATTCCTAGAACAAATGATAATCACTGCTTCCACCTCCAAATTCCAGTGTCTAGAACAGTGCCTGCCACATAGTAGGTGTTCAACAAATAATTAGTGAATTAAATATTAGTTGCTGTGTTCAATAAAGTAAAGCCAGAAAATAAACTCTTCGAAAATAAATCTTTGAAATAGCAGAGAACAAAACCTTAGATCCATTTTGCCAATAAAATAAAATATCCTACTATCTGGTTAGTATATATCTAACCTAAAATCTTAACAATCATTAGATATAGCCTCAAGTGTGAACACACAGAAGGAACCATAATCGGGAAAGAATTGGGAAATGTTTCCAATCGTACTGCTCCTTGGCAATTAAGACTATTTGGTAACATACCTTAAGACTCCTGCCTTGGCACTTGGTTGGGGATGGGCTACTCATTGCTCACAGAATCAAGTTCGAACTTCCTAGGGTGTTTCTGAAGATCTTAATATTCTTTTGGGCCGCTCCACCCACACACCCCGGGCGTCCGCCAGGACCGTGTGTTCTTTTTCTTAACTTGCACTGCGCCTTCTTACCGCTTACTGCGCCCTCGGCCTGGACTTGGCCCCCTGGGCTCCTTCGGTCCCACACCCTCTACAACCTTCCCACGTCGCAAGGTCGAGTTCGAGCTCCAGAGCTTCCAGGGAAGCTTCTCCAGCCTCTTTTCAAATGCCGTATGGCTCTGCTGAATTTCCCCCCAACCCCTGGAGCCTCTACTCGCAGCCATTACTTTCCAACGTGGGTTTCTGCCTGTCGCTACCTCTCCCGGCCCCCACTGGACTGCAGCCACCTTGTCGGGGAGGTCTTTGAAGAAGTCGCCGTGTCCAGCCCCTCGCCCAGTGCCTGCTGCAAAGGAAATGCCCAGTAAAGCTTTGTTGAAATGAATGTAAGCTCCAGCGAGGAAAAGAAGCGCCCGTGCCCAGCAGCAAAGGCCCTTCACGACCCGGGGGGAGGCCTGTGGTGTAGCTGGACCCTGTCCCCAGCTCGAAAGTGGCAGGAGAATGTGGCGCGGCCGGAGGCTCGTGTGCACGTCCTCTCTCTACTCGTTTCCTCTTCACTCCCACAGAGGAATCGGAAAGTTCTTCTCAGGCAGCCTCGGGGCAAGCCGGCGGGGCGGCGCAAACCGGCTGAGGTGGGGGTTGGGGTGCCCGGTCTCCTGGCACATTCTAGATTCGGGTTTTATATTTAATTTTTTGAAGTTTCACAAATTCCAGCTCTAAACTAGGAGCTGAGCGTGGAGAGGGTTTCCTGGAGCATACATGGCGAGACCCAGGGAAGGCTCCCGGCATTCAGGGCTTTGCCTCATTTATTCTCCTCACAGTTCTCACCGCGGGACTTTACCGAACACTCCGGGCCACCTCATCCAGCCGGTGCCGAGAATCGCCGTTTGGCCCAGCGGTCTCAGCCGCTTCCTCCGGGCAAACCCCGTCCGGGCGAGTGGGGGAGCTCCCAGCCCGCAGTACGAGGCAGAACGGGGGCACGGTTGGACTACGACTCCCAGGATGCTCTGGGAGGTGCGCGGGGGAGGGGGCCAAGGGGGAGGGGTTTGGGGTTGGGGGGGCGGCAGGGAAATCCCGCCCCGCTGCGCAGCAGCAGCGACACAAAGCCTGACTTTACAACCTCATAGAGAAAGTGGAAGTAAGACGGCTTAGGTGGGGAGGCAGGACGAGAGGAGGAACTGGAGGAGGGAAAGCCGCGTAGGTGGGCGCGGAGCGAAGCGAGGGTAGTAGGAGACCCGCGCCTTTGCAGATGAGGAGGGGGCGGCTTTCATAACTAATCCCCCCGCTCCGCCCCCCCCCCCGCGCTGGGGTCTCCACAGTGCCCTGCCTGTCCCCACTCCTCCCCGCCACGGAGCGGGGAGCCGGGCTGCCTCGCGTGCTCGGAGCGGGCCGGCGGACTGCACCGTGGCTCCCCAGCCCCGGTGCGGGACGAAAGCGCGGGGCGGAGCGGCCGCCGCGGACCCAGAAAGGGCTGCGAGCGAAGCAGTGCCGCGGGCGAGTTAGGGCCGGGGCAAGGGAGTAGTGTGGGGCTGAGGAGCGGTGAGGCGCGGGGTGCCCCGGGAGGGTCCCCCGTGCCCCAAGTGGGGCGGAAGCACGCGGGCTAAGCTGCCGAGGCCGGCGGGGAGGGAGGGCGGGCGGTGGCGCTGCGCCGGGGAAGAGTGCAGACAGCGGGGTGCCGAGCCCGGCGCAGGCGGAGAGATTGGGGCGCCCCCCTCCCCGCGGGTGGAGCCTAGTGCTCCTCCGCCTTCCCTCCCCCGCGCGCCAGGCTCGCCTTCTCGGCGGGCTGCGGCGGGAGCGGCTGGGCGGCGGTGCTGGGGCCAGACCAGGGGGAGCGGCGGGGCCGCCGCCCCCGGGACGGGCGGGCCGGGGGCGGGCTGTGAGTGAGGCGGGGCGGGAGCGGGGCGGGGGGGGGGGCGGCCGCGGGGCGCGAGGGCGCGGGCGGCTGGGGGGCGGGGGAAGCGCGGAGAGCCTAGGAGGGCAGGCGGTGGCGGGGCCGCCCGCCTCGCCGACAGCTTCACGCCGCCGGCCCACGCCGCAGTGTGTTTTGTGGACGGGACCTTCCCAGACCGCCCAGTAGAGCCCAGCTCGGCGCCCGGCAGCCTTCGTCGCGATGTTCCGCCGGAGCTTTAATCGTTTTGTAAGTACACTCGCTGCGGCTCCACGCGTGCGGTTTGCTTGCTCGTCAGCCCTTCGCTGGGTCCCCCGGACCAGTCTTCTGAAGGGATCGTTGCATCCCGGGAGCCACCACCACCGCCCTCTTTTAGATTTTTCACTGAACCACGTTGCCCGGGCGGCCGGGGTGGGGAGGCAGGTAGGGCTCCCGGAGTCTCCCCCCTCCCCCCGGACAATGTAACCAGAGCTTCCCGGGGTGTAGCAAACTCTGTCTCCGACGGGGGGCCGCCCTCCACCCGGATGGTGGTGGGATTCGTGGGGGGACCGGTCCAGGCGCCCCTCGGTTTGCCAATTAGCCGAAGATGGCGTTTTATTACCAGGGAGGTTGCTTTCTTTTGTTTCCTCTGCCACGAGCACATGGAGGTAAACCTAGACCTGTCACTGTGTCCCAAAAAAAGACCTGGGGAGTGAGAGAGCTGGAGGCGAGGGCAGGACCCGGCGTTGCCCGGGGATCGGCCGGCCGGGGGTCCGCTGACCGGAGGCCAAGCAAACTTTGGAGACCCCGCCTAAGAAGCTCACCTTTAGGGTATAATAAAAGCGAAGACAGTTGTCAGGGTGGGCTGGGTGAATGTGGAGACCGCGAGGAGGCTGCACCGCGGCGTTTGAAACCTCACCGAGCACCGAACGCCCGGTGCACCGAGCCCGTTGAGAAAAGGCAGGCTCCGACTTCATTTCTCAGTCCACGTTTACCCGCTTGCAGATCCCCAGAAAAGGGGAACTGCATTTCCGTGGGAGTTTGGCATTAGGGAAAAGCGATTTCTAGCTACTGACTTTTTTGAGTAACCTGTTTACTCCTAGAGAGTACATTAAGAATGGAGCAAAGCCGGGACCATTTACTTCTGTGCTGCTATTTGTAGTAACTTCCTTAATTGCAAGATGAGGTGGCGGGAATAGGATTTTATTTCTGCCAGTGATGTGAGGGAAAGGGCTCATCTGTAAATTTTGATTTTTCAGTCGTTCAGAAAAATGGTTCAGTGCTGTGCGCTCTCACCCATCCCCATTAAAATATATGTTTGAGAACTAGTCGATTTCGCCCTTTTCGTGTGATTATTCCTTATCAAAGCATTGCTGACATTTTTCAGGCGTCGGATGAATTTGCTCTCAATTTTTTCTGCATTTGAAACTTTCACAAATGAACCCTGGCTAAAAGAAATCATTGCACATCCCTTTTGAGGGTATTATCACAGTAGTGCTATGTTAATGTTTTTCTAAATGTTTACCTCACCCAGAAACCTGTCTTATGAAATTGGAGATTACATGTGGCACAGAGCAAAAGAGGTTGTACATATCAAGAATCTTGAAATCTGTAAGAATTGACTTGTACTGGATGCTTTGCCAAAGCAAGTAACTAAAATTGGTTTCTCACATTTAGCCTGAGAGGGTAAAAAAGCATTGTACTTCATAGTTCTATTTCACATAGATTCTTGTGATCCCGGAGTGTTGTTTGGGGCTGACGAAAAGGGAAAGGTGACAAATAGAGCTAATTGTAATAATTGGAGAAGGATAATCTTTTCCCAGGGCACCCGAATAGTCGAAACCAACTGGACTCTGGTTCATGATGAATTATCTTAAAATTGAGATGCTGACATCCCCAGTTCTTTTTTTAAGGATTTGAGCATTTGAGAGCATACTACCCCAGTATTGGTCTCAAAGCCCCCTTGGCTTTTCTTTCACTGAGAGTGATCTGCATCGTTGGGAGTCTGGTCTTTAAGCAGGGCTGGCCCAGGAGGCGAGGGCATGCAGTAGAATTTGCAGCAGTTGCGAGGAGCCGGCCTGCAGGTTTGAGGCCAGTACTTTGCATCCCCGACCAAGATCTCTGCAGAGAATCACTTAACGCTGACACTGAAATGAGCTTTGACCTCGTTGTTCGCCTGAAATACCCGACTGCTCACATTTTCCTGCGCAACCATGACTATGGTAAGTCTTGGGAAGCTGGAAGCTTCTCAGGAGTTGTATCTGAGCTGTAGGCCTAGGGCAAGGAATTAATCTGCAAACCATTGGATTGGATTTGAAATATGCTATTGAATACTCCCCTAAAGAATGACTTCAGAATTGGGGAAGGGGGCAAATTTTATCTCCCCTAGATCACGAAGTCTGCACTGGCCTCGGCTTTTGCCTGGTAGAGATTATTTGACGAGCACTCCTATTTAAACCACCAGAAGGCTACAATTCAAGAATTCAGGTTGGACTTTGAGACTTTCACAGCAATGTGGATGTGGTCCAGGTTGTGTGCTGTCTTATGATGGCTTTCATATTTCAGAAGTGGGGCTGTGAATTTGTTTCAGAATTAAGCGGTTTTCTGTGTGTTACCTGTCCGTGTCTAAAATTGACTTTGAACATGACAAATTACAGTTGTGTTGATTGTAGTTGTTGGTCACTGAAAACTAGATACATGTTGCCATAGGGCTTTACATTTTAAACCTGAGGTGGGAAGTAAATACCTCTTGGGAGTTAGCGTCATCTTCTGTGGCTCAGTAGTGTTTGCTGAATCGTCTTAAAAATACCATTTATTTCCTCAGGTTCTCCAATTTCAAGCTAAAAGAAATAGCACTTCATTGTATTTCTTAAAGATATGGCCTTGACTTCATTGCCATTCATAATTGACTTCTTTTTTTCCCTGATGAATTATGACTTTCCTTTTGACAGTTTCAAGGTAGAAATTTGGTGGATTTGGTGTGGGATCTTAGGGTTTAGGCATGGAGGGGGTGTCTTAAAAGATTTAAGAGTTGGGTATCTGAGTATTATAAGAGTGCCATCTGTTCCCAGTCGGTATCTCCATTTTCCATAAATATAATAAATAAAAAATAGTAGCTTTGTCTCTACAACTTATTTCCTTTAAAGACATTTCTAATTGGAAGTCTGGACTAGTTGAGACTTAGGGGGTCAGGGACTTTGATGTTATCCTTTTGCTTTTCATAAAATTCCTACGATTACAGTAGCATTTTCACATGGGTTTAAAGGCTTAATGAGAGTTGAAATAACAAGAGTTAACCACCCCCATTTTTAAAAGATGTTATTTTTACAGAGTTTTCACACCCAACGTGGGGCTCCAGCTCACAATTCCCAAGATCAACTGTCGCATGCACCACCAACTGAGCCAGCCAGGCGCCCAACCTCAGACCTTTTTGACATTATATTTCATGCTAAAGATTCAAAATAATACATTCCTTGATAAGTAGATTCAGGGGAGTTGGCCAGTAGATACTGTCAATTTAGCTTATCAGAGTGATTAAACAGTCATGGATTTCTAGGTCATTGATAAATGAAAGCTTAAATTGTGAGTGTGAAATACTGGAAAACATTTGTCTCTTGATTGTAGAAGCTCTCAAACTGCTTTGGTTCCATGAAACATACAGCATATAGTAATATCACAGAAAATGTCGTCGGATCAAAGAAGCGCAGGACTGGAAAGCAATTAGAGTGTGTAAGGTGGAATGAAAATTCAGAATCAGACCAAAAATATTAAAAATAATGATATCAGTAGCTAATTTATTACTTTGAGTCCAAGGCAAGGCAACAGTGAAGCAACATTGGAGGCAGTAAATGAAATAATTCTGGAATTGGTGTTCTGTTTCTTTCCTTCCTTCCTTTCTTTTTTTTTTTTTCTTCTTTTTGGAGCAAGAAGGTTCCCGGTTTCCTCCTTCAGTTATCAAGGTAATTAAGCTTTTGTCGTCATCAGTCCCCGTCCCCCCCCCCCCTTTTATTTTACTAAAACCCTTGGCCTGACATTGCTGAGCCTGGAAAAAAACATTTTTTTTTGAGCCTGGAAAATATTGATGAGTTCGTTTTATTATGTTTAGACATTTATTCAGGTGTGTATATTGCAGTATTTTTTTCATGCACACAAACCTTACAAGTATACACACATTTGGTCTCTGTCCCTGTTTCTGGCACAGAGCTCCTAAAATCCTAGGAATTTCCTGTGATAAAAGCAATAAAAAGTGTCTTTTGTTATGTTAATGAAGTGACTTTCGGAAAGCCCCTCTGGTTGGGGGGACTGGTTGCCTGGGGATCCAACCTTGTGATCAGAGGGTTGGAACTTTGAGGCCCACCCTCCAGGGGAGGGTAGAGGGCCTGAAGATTGAGTTCTATCGCCATTGGCCAGTGAATTAATCAGTCGTACCTCTAACGAAGCCTCCATAAAAACCCAAAAGGACAGGGTTTGGTAGACCTTCCAGGTTGGTGAACATGTGGAAATTTGGGGAGAGTGGTCCACCTGGAGAGGACATGGAAGCTCCGGGCCCTTACCCCAGACCATGCCCTGTGCTGCTCTTCCATCCCGCTGTTTCTGTGTTAAATCCTTTTATGGTGCACCAGTAAGCTGGGAAAATGTTTCTCTGAGTCCTGTGAGTGGCTCTAGCAAATTAGTAGAAGCTGAGGAGGAAGCTGTGGACTTGTGTCTGGAGGCTGAAACTCAAGGTGGGGGTCTCTGCATCCTCCAGTTGGCAGTGGTCCGAAGTACAGATGGTCATGAGGACTTGGGACTGGCGTCTGAAGTATAGGGAAGTGTGGGTAGTCTTGTAGGACTGAGCCCTTAACTGGAGCGATCTGATGCTGTCTGGGTACTTTTCAGAATTGAGTTACATTGTAAGACACCATAGCTGGTGTCTCGTCTGAGAATTGCTTTTTGGAGTGGAGGGGACCCCCCCCCCCCGGGCTCACACACATATTGGAATTGAGTGATCAGACGTAAACATTGGGGTATACCATATACTGATTATCAGTTTTCTAAATAACTAGAATAAATACATCTGATGCTTAAACTCTACTGACCGTAGTATAATCTTTATTAGATGATTTATGTTATTTTATGATCTTGCAGAGCATTATTTCTTTCAGCAAATATTCACGGCGCACCTACTGTGTATAGGGCACTATGGTAGGCCCTGTGGACACATGGGTGAGCGAGTCAAAGTCCCTGTCTTCAGAATCTTTAATCATCATTACATGCATGGCTGTAGGTACAGAGGACATGGTGACTACCCTATGTCTAACACATTTATAATGTACCATGAAGCTTGATTTTCATGAAGAAGTTACTGTTGTATGCTTACTTGCCTTTTTTTCCCCTCTACCGAAAATAGTGTACAATCTCAGTTATATCCGGGTTGTTTGGATTGCAGATTAAAAAGGAATTTGTTGGGCGCCTGGGTGGCTCAGTGGTTAAGCTGCTGCCTTCGGCTCAGGTCATGATCTCAAGGTCCTGGGATCGAGTCCCGCATGGGGCTCTCTGCTCAGCAGGGAGCCTGCTTCCTCCTCTCTCTCTCTCTGCCTGCCTCTCTGCCTACTTGTGATTTCTCTCTGTCAAATAAATAAATACAATCTTTAAAAAAAAAAAAAAAAGGAATTTGTTGCGCTTGACCCTTCAATATGACCGATGCATGGCATACTGCTCCTTGCAAATAGATGCTAGTCTGATTCTGTGTAAGGTAGGAAACCTATTTTTGGGAAAAGTCACTATTACTCGAAATAAATACTATTTATTCACTTACTATTAAATTATATATTTAAAAGCCTGAAAATAAATTCTGTCCCTTTTTTTTTAAATTTTTTTTTTAGTGATTAAGCAACATAAAATTCTGGAAGTCTTCTAAATACCTTCTGTAAAGGTTTACCATTTGCTCCTGTTTATAATTCAAACCTCTATTAGTGGGCAGTATTGAGTGCCCACAAATCAGGTAGTTTCCAGTGCTCTTAATGAACTTGTAGCAAAGGTGAGATTTGGGCAGGTGAAGCAGCCATTTTCATACTGATGCAGCTCTCGGAATGAGCTTGTTGTCTTCTTCTACCGGTTAACCACCAGCTGGGCGATGGGTTCAGCTTCCCTAAGTCTGGATGATACGCAAAGAACTAGCCCATGAGTGAATTCATATACTGGTTGATGGGACACATCATCAAGGCTGATTGCTTGTCTAACACGGTTGATCAGTTCTCTCCAAAGAGGGTGAAAGCATGGGACACAAAATAAAAATACTGTTTTTTGTGGGGGTTTTTTCCCCACCAAGGAGGTGGAGTTTCTTGTACATCTGTAGTGTTTTATACAGATTAATCTTTTGCATCTGGACTCTGAGATTGAGACTTTTCTGATTGGGTAGAGGGAGTCTCTGGGCTTCCGTAGGTGAGTTAGGTGCCGTTTTCGTTTGTTTCTGTTCACTTCACACTTAACCTTCTTGGCTTGGTTCAAGGGTGGATCAGTGGTGATTGTAAAACAAACATTAGCATGACTGCAGCGTATGTTAACACTACTGCAGTTTAATGATGAATGAGCACTCAGCACTGCAGATATGGTGTGGTTTGCCCTATGCCAGCATACTGGCAGACAGCCCCCTTGGTTCTGCAGTGTATAGATGGATTGCTGGTTTGGCTGACTTCTTGATTATCTGGCTTATAGATAATGTTGGACTGTGGATATCCAAATCTTTGGGAGGTTAATCTGTATTTGTGAAGTACAGATCGCCATCAATTTTTTTTTTTGCCCCATATATATTTAATAGAATATAGGAGGATTAGTGAGGCCTATCCTGTTCAAGCATATTTGTTTTTTTAACCTCCTTCATTATATGTTAAAGTATTATGTTGGCTGTATTTTTCGAGTCTCTTCTTTGCCTAGGTATTACTGGAAAAATCAGAGTCTTCTTGATAATGATCTTGCAGCTAGTGTAGCTTCAAGTAAACAGTAGATGCTCAATAAATACTTATGGTATTGTTTTGAACTGAATTGTTAACCCAGTTAACAGATCTGTAGAACTACAGATCTACAGAACTACAGAATCTCTAGTCTCAGGTGAAAATGATCAGAAAAAATTAATATTTTTTTCATGCCTGCTTAAAAAGTAATCAGAAAAACTTTAGCATTTCTATGAGGCTGTTTTTTTTTTTAAGATTTTATTTATTTATTTGACAGAGAGAGATCACAAGTAGGCAGAGAGGCAGGCAGAGAGAGAGAGAGGAGGAAGCAGGCTCCCTGCTGAGCAGAGAGCCCGATGTGGGGCTCGATCCCAGGACCCTGAGATCAGGACCTGAGCCAAAGGCAGCGGCTTAACCCACTGAGCCACCCAGGTGCCCCGAGGCTGTTTTCTTAATTCCAAAGATTATCTTTACCACTTCCCCCTTCCTTGGCCATACATAAAAAGCTGTAATTAATGTACTGCCCTCAACTTCTAAAATTATAAGCAAATTTATATTCTTTTTGTTAAATGCCCTTCATAAGCTTATATTTTATGTCGCCACCAGCACATCAAGTCTTTTCTGAAAAAACAAAGCTGCAGTGTTAACTCTTCAAGAGCTATATATCTTTTGACTTTCCTTGGTAAGTGTGCATTATTTTAATTCAGGATATCACTTAGTACTTGGTGCTGGGAATGTAAAATACTTTTCCTGTTTGCACCTCATTGCCATTGGTTGGTTGGGTATCTGTAGCGAGAAGACAGCAGACCAAAGGAACTGTGGAGTTTAAGGGATTTGGAAGCAGTTTTTTTTTTTTTAAAAGATTTTATTTATTTATTTGACAGACAGAGATCACAAGTAGGCAGAGAGGCAGGCAGAGAGAGAGAGAGGGAAGCAGGCTTCCTGTGGAGCAGAGAGCCCCATGCGGGGCTCGATCCCAGGACCCTGAGATCATGACCCGAGCCGAAGGCAGCAGCCCAAACCACTGAGCCACCCAGGTGCCCCTGGAAGCAGTTTTGTTGTGAAAAGAGACCCAGCCTTGTTAAAGGGTTGGTGCAAGTTCTAGTTCTGCCATTTACTGCCCAGCTTGGGAAATTGGGCACATCAGTGCGTTGATCAAAATGTCATCTTTGGACTCCTTGCACAGGAACCATCTGGGCTGCTTTTGTCAACAGAGTCCTAGGACTCAAGCCTCATGAATCCGAGTCTCAGGTGATAGGTCTCTGATAACTGCCTTTTTAGCAAGCATTCCAGATGGTTCTGGAATTCACTAAGATTTCAGAACACCCATGACATAAACATTGAAATATTTATTTTCTGTGTACACTCTCTGTTCACCTGTCTCAACTTCACTTTTCCTCATCTACAGAATGAACGTAGTAATACTTCATGAGGCTGTTGGGACAATGTTTGGTAGAGTCCTCCCCACTATTCCAGTTGTGTCAGACGTTCCCCAGCCACTCTCAGGTTTCGTGGCTTCTTGGCAGAACTCATAGGACTTAGCATATAGTTCTGCTCCCAGCTATGATTTATTAGAGCAAGAGGATACAAAGCAAAGTCAGCAGAGGGAAAGGGCGCATGGGGCCAAGTCTGGAGAAAACCAGGTGCAGCTTCCATGGTCCTCTCCCACCGGCGTCACACAGGTTGTGCTTAATTCCTCCAGCAACGAGTTGTGATAACTTGTATAATGTGTTGTCTACCAAGGAAGCTCATTAGAGACTCTGTGCCCAGAGTTTTTACTGGGACCTGGTCATGTACACGCCCCTTGCCCAGTATCTGCCAAAATTCCAGACTCCCAGAAGGAAGACAGGATAAAGAATTTAGGCACAGCTGGCTACTCTTAACCATTTCGGGTGATGGGAACCTTCGGTGGTGGGAACCTTCCCAAGATCCAAATCCAAATCCTCAGCTGGATACCAGCTTTGTAAGCAGGCCTTTTTTTTTTTTTTTTTTTTTTTTTTTTTTTTTTAAAGAATAGCAGTCTCAGGCCTGCTCTGTTAACCCTTTCCTACACGGTACTGTTGGGAGATACTGGTATTTGTCAATGAAGGGAAATGACTTGCCCACCACGGTCGTCCAGCTCAGCCGCGGGCAGAGCTGAGGCTGAGACGCCCAGCAACCACCACCGCCTTTTGTTTGCTGCATGCAGCCCTGCTTCCGGATTATGGGTCATCCTGTTTCACATTGTCCAATGCATTCACTCTCTGTCACTTGCAGCAGAAGAGCAGCCTGCCACTGGGAACTTGATGCCCCCAGTGGGGGAGCCAGGAAGTATTGATGTTTCTGCCAGTTTAGCGTCAACACTTGCTGGTTTCCTCTCTGGAGCATCACCAAGTTCGTGGATTTTCATTTTTTCCTGACTTTCGGATTTTTGTTACGACCCCTTCCTCCTTGTTCCATTCATTTACCCATAGTCCCAACACTCATTTGCATCATTACCTCATCGCATTCTATGCATGGCTGGCTGTTAGCTCATAGGCAGCGGCTTCAAAAATTTGGGGGTGGGAGGTCACCCAGTTCCAAAGTGCAGACATTACTGAAGAGTATTTAGTGTAGGATGACTATATAGGGAAAACCTGCCAAAAGAAAAAAAACAACAAAATTCTTGGATTAATAAATGAATTTTATGGCAATATTTATAAATACTGTTTGCATCCAGGAGAGTTTTTACAGTCATGAAAAACCCCAGGGATATCTCTGCTTATTCTTAAGTTTCAGCCCCCCTTTTTTTTTTTTTTGCTGTTATCAAAAAGGAAAATTAATAATTGTTTATGATTTAGGCAAGGAATGAATCAGGAACTCGTACTGAAGGATGTAGTAATCCTCTAGATCAACAGGGAGCAGAAGCCAGGAGCGAACTGTCACAAATAAGGAACAGCTGGGTAGAGCAGATTATGTAAGCTACACCTGTTGTGTAAGCAGTGGGGATGTTCTTTAAGCTTCACAGTTAATGTAGTTTGCAATAATATGGATTAAGGGCTCTATAGTATAGTGCACAATTAACTTTGGCTTCTTTTCTGAAAACATTTGCGTGAATCACAAGCTTCCTTGGTACACTCTTGCCTTCCTTGTGCTGTAGAAGTACGTAAGACACAGACCTGGTCTGCAGAACTTGGAGTCTGTTAGAGATGGAAGATCACATACAAGACCAGCCTCCTTATGAGGCATTTGGTCATCAGTCCTCGCTGCTATCCTTTTATTTTATTATTTTATTATTTTAAAAGATTTTACTTATTTATTTGACACAGAGAGATCACAAGTAGGCAGAGAGGCAGGCAGAGAGAGAGGAAGGGAAGCAGGCTCCCCGCTGAGCAGAGAGCCCAATGCGGGGGCCCAATCCCAGGACCTTTGAGATCATGACCTGAGCGGAAGGCAGAGGCTTAACCCACTGATCCCCCCGGGTGCTCCTGCTATCCTTTTATAGAGGCACACATGGTAAGTGCAGCCCACTTTCAGAAGGGGGCGCTGAATCTCACTCTGCCGGGGTGGAGCGGGGGCATTTGTAGAGGAGGTAGCCTATGAACTGGGTGGTAAGGGACCCAAAGTATTGAAGTTCATGGAATTTTAGGGCCAGGCAGCCTCATTACAGAAAGAAGCAATTACTGGAGAATTTGGACCAAGTTATGGCTTATGGGACTTAGAGCAGCAGAACCTGTCAACTTAGAGAGCACGGGTTCCACCTCCAGCTGCTGGAGAAAGACCACAACCTTGGTCTTCAATGCCTTATGTTTGCTGTGGTGAAATTTAAACTTGAAAAGAGGGAAAACTAAAAATGGATTTCAGGCAGCATTCAGTCTTCAAAACAATAGCGACAGGAATTTCCCTGTGACTCTTCCGAAATGCATGACTCCAGTGATGGTGGTTATCAGTCTTCTGATTTGGAGCAGGAGCAGTCAGGTAGGAGCCAAGATGGAAGCAGCTGGGGTAATATTTCAAGACACTGCTTCATGTAATACATGGTTATTTGTCCTGCTTATCTAATGAGTGCATACTTTAAACTTTTACTACGTGGGGACATTGTGGTAGAGGTTATTATCTCGAGTAGTGATGGTCATTTTATAGGCATACCTCTCTTTATTGTGCTTCGTTTTACTGTGCTTTGTAGATACAAATCAAAGGTTTATGGCAACCCTGTGTTGAGCCTGTCTGATAGCACCACTTTTCTAACGGCACTTGCTCATTTTGTGTCTCGTCACATTTTGGTAATTCTCACAGTATTTCAAACATTTTCATCAATATTATTTGTTGTGGTGGTCTGTGAAGTGATTGTGACTGACTGAAAGCTCAGGTGATGGTTAGAATATGTGTTTAGCAATGAAGTTTTTAGCAATAAAATTTGAAAATTAAGGTATGTACATTGTTAATGTTATTGTACACTTAAAAGACCCCAGTATACTGTAAACATAATTTTAAAAAAGATTTTATTTATTTACTCGACAGACAAAGATCACAAGTAGGCAGACAGGCAGGCAGAGGGGGGGGGAAGCAGGCTCCCTGCTGAGCAGAGAGCCCGATGCAGGGCTCGATTCTAGGACCCTGAGATCATGACCTGAACCGAAGGCAGAGGCTTTAACCCACTGAGCCACCCAGGCGCCCCAAACATAAACTTTAAAAAGATTTTAAGTCCTCTCTACACCCATGGTGGGCACGCTCAAACTCACAACCCCGAGATCAAGCCTGCCTGGCACTCCAGTAAACATAACTTTTACATGCACTGGGAAACCAGAAAATTAATGTGACTCACTTGATTGTGGTATTTGCTTTATTGTTGTGGTCTGTAACTGACCCTGCAGGCTCTCCAAGGTATGACTAGATTTTAAAAAGATAGGGATCAGGCCTTGGTCCTTACAGTAACCTGTTTCACTACCACTAGACAACGTGGGTCTTCAGTAGACATTCACACTTGACCGTGTCATTGTGTGTTACTAGAACATGCATTGCATCTTACTCCCTCAACACGTGTATCTCCACACGATGTTGATGCATTTTTGTTTTTCTCATCACAACTTCTAACTCTCTTCCAAATGATCAACATCTCTTTCATATTTGTTCCTCCTTCGGTCTTCCTCTTTCAGTAAATGACATCATCCCTGACCCACTTGTTCTAGCTAAAAACCTAGTAGTCATCCTTAATACCGCCTTTCCCTTCATCTCCCTCACAGCACATCTAGTAGGTTTGGTTTCTGAAAGAGCTCTCAAAGCCGCCCACTTCTCTGCATGTCCACCTCGACTGCCATCCAAGTTCAGGCTGCCACTGTCCCTTACCCAGGCCATTGGCAATGGATGATCTCATCCACTCTTGCCCTCTCCAATGTATCCACCACGCAGCACCAGAAAGATCTTGTACAAATGCGTATCTGAAAGCCCTCAGTGACTTTCTTCTGCTCCCTGGATAAAAACCTGACCAGTATAAGCTTGTACTCTTTTTCACTGTTTTTTTTTTGTTGTTGTTGTTGTTGTTCACTTTTAAAAATGGAGATATAATTCACATAGCAAACAATTCACCATTTTATCTTTTTTTAAAGATTTTATTTATTTGAGAGAGGGGGAGAGCACGAGCTGTGGGTAGGGCAGGGGCAGGGGAGGAGGGAGAAGCAGACTCCCGGCTGAGCAGGGAGCCTGACACGGGGCCCCATCCCAGGACCCCGAGATCATGACCTGGACCTAAGGCAGACATTTAACCAACTGAGCCACCCAGGTACCCCAACAATTCACTCTTTTAAAGTGTACGCCTCGTTTTTTGTGTGTTTTTTTTTCTTCAAGTTTTTGTTTAAATTCCAGTTACAATGTTAGTTTCAGGTACGGAAGTTAGTGATTCATCATTAAGTGGATTTTAGCATATTAACTATTTTGTGTAGCCATTACTACATTCTAATTCAGGAACATTTTCATCACCCCAAAAAGAAAACATGTACCTATTAGCTGTTAGTTCCAATCCCTCCCTTGAGGCCCTGGCAAACACCCATTTACTTAATCATCACTGTGGATTTGCCTGTTCTGGACATTTCGTGTAAATGGACTCCTACAATATTTGGTCTTTGGTAATTGACTTCTTTCATTTAGTAGGATGTTCTCAATGTGTTTTTTTTTTAAAGACTATTTATTTATTTGACACAGAGAGAGAGATATCACAAGTAGGCAGAGAGTCAGGCAGAGAGAGAGGGGGAAGCGGGCCCCCTTCCGAGCAGAGAACCCGATGCGGGGTTCGATCCCAGGACCCTGAGATCCTGACCTGAGCCGAAGGCAGAGGCTTAACCCACTGAGCCACCCAGGTGCCCTTCTCAAGGTTTTTTAATCCATGTTGTAGCACGTATCAGTACTTCATCCCTTTCTGTGGCTCAGTAATCCACTGAATGGATATACCACATTTGGTTGATCCATTGATCAGGTGATAGGCGTTTGGATTATTTATACTTTACGGTCAATATGAATAATGCTGCTGTTTTGAACATTTTTGTACATGTTTTTGTGTAGGCATGTGTTTTCAGTTCTCTTGGGTATATACCTTGGAATGGGATTGCTAGATTATATGGTAGTTCTTTAACTTTTTGAGGAACTGCTGAACTTTCCCACAGCTCTTCTCCACTTCTTACCTTTTTTAAGAGAAGAAAACTTGGGGGGCGGTGCCTGGGTGGTGCCGTCAGTTAAGCATCTGACTCTTGGTGTCCACTCCAGTCATGATCTCAGGGTCATGAGATCGAGCTCTGTATGGGGCTCCACACTAAGCTTGGAGTCTGCTTAAGACCCTCTCTTTATCTCTTTCTAATCCCTCGCCCCCTCTAAAATAGATAAATAAATCTCTTAAAAAGTTTAAAATATTTTTAAAATTGTGGTAAAAAGCATGTAGCATAAACTTTGCCATCCTAAACTTTTTTAATTATATAATTCAGTAGTGTTAAGTGTAATCACATTCTTGTGCAACAGATACACAGAACTTTTCCATCTTGCGAAACTGAAACTTTTACCCATTAAACAGCAGCCCCTCATTTCCCTCACTTGCCTCACCTCTCCTCCCCCAAGCCCCTGGTGACTAGCATTCTAATTTCTATTTTATGAATTTAACTACTTTAGATACCTTGTATGAATGGAGTCATACTGTATTTTTTTTCTTGTGACTGGCTTTTTTCACTGAGTGTAATGTCCTCAAGCTTCATCCATGTGGTAGCATGTGACAGGACTTTTTTTTTTTTAAAGATTGTATTTATTTATTTGATAGATCACAAGTAGACAGGCAGGCAGAAAGAGAGGAGGAGAGAGGCTCCCCGCAGAGCAGAGAGCCCGATGTGGGATTTGATTCCAGGACCCTGGGATCATGACGCGAGCTGAAGGCAGAGGCTTTAACCCACTGAGCCACCCAGGCACCCCGACTTTCTTCTTTTCTAAGTCTTTATGTATATACCGCATTTGTTTATCTGTCCATTCATTGATGGATATTTGGGTTGTTTCCACCTCTTGACTATTGTGAATAATGCTGCTGTTAGCAGAGGTGCATAAATACCTCTTCAGGATAATGATTTTAATTCGTTGGGCTATATACCCAGAAGTTGAATTGCTAAATCGTATGGTAGTTTTATGTTTAATTTTTTGAGGCACCTCTGAAGTTTTCCGTAGTAGCCAAACCATTTTACGTTCCATCACCATAGCAGAAGGGTTCCAACTTCTCCATCCTAGTCAGTGCTTTTTTTTGGATAGGAGCCATTTTAATTGGTGTGTGGTGATATTTCATTGTGGTTTAGATTTGCGTTTCTCAGATGATTAGTGATGTTAAGCATCTTTTCGCATGCTTTTGGCCATTTGATTATCGTTGAAGAAATGTGTATTCAAAGTGGTTTCCCAATTTTTTACCAAGGTATTTGAGTTTTTGTTCAGTTGTTGCAGTTCTTTATATATTCTAGATATTAACCCTTATATACTCTAGATATTAACTCTTTATCATATATGTGATTTCCAGATAGGTTCTTTTATTCCATAGGTTGCCTTTTTATTTTGTTGATTGTTTTCTTTGATGCATAGAAGTTTTTTAATTTGATGTCCCATTTGTCTTTTTGCTTTTGTTTCTTGGGCTTTTTAGTGATATATCCAAGAAATGATTACCAAATCCAGTGTGTCATGAAGCTTTTCCCCTGTGTTTTCTTCTACGATGTTTATCCTTTTAGGTCTTACATTCAGATCTTTAATCCATTTTGAATTGACTTTTGTATGTGGTGTTAGAATCCAACTTCATTCTTTTCCATGTGGATATCCAGTTTCCCAGTGCCATGTGCTGAAAAGATTCTTTTTTACTCGTTGAGCGGCCTCGTCATCCTTCTTAAAGATCTTTGACCATATACATGAGGGTTTATTTCTGGATTCTATTTTATTCCATTGGTCTGTGTGCCTGTCTTTATGCCTATACTATATTGTTTTCATTACTGTAGCTTTGTGATATCTTTTGAAATCACAAAGAATGAGGCCTCCAACTTTGTTCGTGTTCTTTTTTTTTTTTTTTAAGATTTTATTTATTTATTTGAGAGAGAGAGAACAGGGGGAGGAGCAGAGGCAGAAGGACATGCAGACTCCATGCTGAGTCTGGGCCCCAACATGGGAATCAAGCCCACAACTGAGATCATGGCCTGAGCCAAAATCAAGAGTGAGAATTGTAACTGACTGAGCCATCCAGGTGCCCCTGTTCTTTTTCAAGATTGTTTTGGCTATCCAGGGTCTCTGGAGATTGTATATGGATTTTAGTGTGGATTTTTCTATTGCTGCTCATTTTGTGTGTGCTTTCTGCCGCAGGACCTTTGTATATATCATTTCTCTTGTCTGGTAAGCTTCTCTATGGCAGTCAGTGGCCTCAATTCTTACTCATTTCCCAGAGCTCAGCTTGATCATTTCCCCAAAGAAGCTGACCCTGTCCTTCCCTCAGACATTGCCAGCTTTGCAGCTTCTCTTAGCATCATGAACCTTTCCTTTACACTCTTATCACAATTGGCTTTACATTTGTATATTAATTTCCTTTGCTAACATAATTAGTATCAACCTTCCCTCTACATAGTGTTTCATGAGGGTAAGAACTGTGACCGTTTTTGCTTATTGCTGTGTCACTAATGCCTCAGTGCCTGATATAAGCCCTTAATACATGAGGATGGAAATAATCTTGTTATTTTATATGGATCAAAATTTAAGTGGATTTTCTTTATTATTTTTTGATTTTTCATTTTACCTTCCATATAGGCATTTGTGTTCTGTTATGGTGTGTGCAGAAATAATTTTTCCAGTCAGTGCCTTGAATTACTGATCCTTGGCATGTGACATGTTGCAGGTTTGTGGAATTTAGTTGTAAGTTGTCCTTGTCGTCTTATCATTATAATAACAGTTAAAACCAGAGTGGTAAGTCCCTGGCATTGTTTTAAGTGCTTTACAAGCAATCGTTCATTATATGCATTTGCTTATTGTAGATAGGCTTTTCCAGAGAAAACAGAGTCAGTAGGCTGTGTGTGTATGTGTGCGTGTGTGTTTACAGATATGTACATACCTATGGATTTAATGTTTAGTGTTATTTGTATGTATAAATGTAAATAAATTTCTCTATACATATATTAAAACTTCATAGGTATGTGTGGACATATAAACTTATTTTAAGGAAATGACTCAGGATTATGGAAGTTGACAAGTCGTAAGTCCTGCAGTCAGCAACCTAGAGACCCAAGAGAGCCAGTGGTGTAAAGTCTGAGGTGGGAAGACCTGACAACCAGGAGAGCTGACATGGAAGTTCGAATTCGAGAGCCAGTGTTTCGGTTTGAGTCCAAAGGCAGGTTCAACCAATGTTCCAGCTCAAAAAAGCTATTAGGCAAGAGGAGTTTCCCCCTTGGGAGCGGGGAGGCCAGGGAGGGGAGCCAGTCATTCTGTTCTCTTCAGGCTTTCAGTTGGTTGGATGAGGTCCACTAGCATTCTGGAAGACAACGTGCTTTACTCTCTCTGCCAATTCAGATATTAATCTCATCCAAAAATACCCTCACAGACACACCCAGAATGTTTGACCAAGTATCTGGGCACTACATGGCCCAGTCAAGATCATGCGTACAATTAACCATCACACTTACGTGATCATGAATGAGCAGTCTAAAGTGTATATAGATCAAGAATGAAAGACCTTACCATAAATAACTAATTTGCTACCCTTTCCATCCATCAGATGAGGAGCTTAGACTGCTACACAATCTGTTAAAGGCTCAGCGAGTCCTAGAACTAAAAAGTCTTAAAGGCCATCCAGTTGTCCAGCCTCTTCATTTTACAGCAGAGGAAATGGGCAGAGAGAGGACAAGTGGCTTGTCCAAGATTATTCAGTGAATGGGAGTTCAGAAATAGGGAATTCCGGGCCCAGCTCTGTCATCTGTGTCTTCCCATTTCCTCTTCTGTGAACTGTGAGGGCTCTTGGGTCATCTATATTTAAGTTTTCTCCTAGCTTTATAATTGTGTAGTATATGTTTTAAGCTTCACAGTCAAGCAGTGGAATTTTTTTGTTGTTGTTTTCTGTTGGGTTGTTTATCAGTGTTATTCTTCAGGCCTTTGTCTCTTGATTGCTCATGTGACTGTACCTCAAACTTCAGTTTCTTTAATGAGTGGAGATATACTTTGAATGGGAACCATGACAAATTTTAGGCTGTTCTTGCTCTTCATTGGCTTTTTTTTTTTAAGATTTTATTTTTATTTATTTGAGAGAGAGACAGTGAGAGAGAGCATGAGCAAGGAGAAGGTCAGAGGGAGAAGCAGACTCCCCATGGAGCTGGGAGCCCAATGCGGGACTCGATCCCGGGACTCCAGGATTATGACCTGAACTGAAGGCAGTCGTCCAACCAACTGAGCCACCCAGGCGTCGCTCTTCATTGGCTTTTAATAGTGGTTATACTTTTTGGTTTTACACTGCCCTGAATGATTGGGGATCAAATGTAGCCCCATGCCTTTGTTAGTACTATGTTCTAGAATTAAACTCAACTCTGAATATATTGACTTTTCGCCAACAGCCGTAGTGGAGGAGAGATTTTTGGTAATGCTAAAATATGATGGGCAGGCTTCCTGGGGAGCACCAGCCCTGCCTTTTTTTGCTAGTGGCCACCTGACATTTTTTCCCAAAGACACTCTTACTCGTGGGTACTCAATGAACACGATTAGCTGCACGGTAGTAGATAGGGAGGCAGCCCTTGGATTGGCTGAGTAGCAGCTGCTAGGAGACAGTAGGGTGCAGTAAGTAGGCAATCCATATGTGTAAATTTTATTTTTTTATCTTTTATAAACATATAATGTATTATGTGTAAATTTTAGAATCAATAGTATAGTGGAGCAGAATTTGGTACTTGCTGTGTTTATTACAGTCATTGATTCAACCAGAGGATAATAGCCAGGGAAGGGGAGCAGTTTCCTGAAATGGAGTTCTATAAATCCATTTTAAAAGTCATAGTCATTTGTTTATTTAGGTTAGACCCTAGACATTAATGGAAAGTATCAGTAGAATATATATATCCCTGTTTTGAAATATAAGGCAGTGCAATTGAAATACTCTTGTGCAAATTTAGACGTATTACATATGACATATTAAAGATAACTAATGAAAGCAATGTAATCAAAATCAAATGAAACCAGTCAAAAGACATTAATGGATTTATAGAGTACATGTTTGGAATTAATTTCAGTAGTCGTGAAATTCATGTTGCATCAATAGTTGTCTCTCTCTTTTTCTTAAAATTAATTAATTAATTAATTATTTTTAGTTGTATCTTTTAGTTCCCAATACACACACCTAGCCTTGTGGAAGTTTTCTTAGGAATGGGGCCGGAAACTTTGCTGTTCTGGTGCCTCCATTCACCACCACTTCCATATTAAAGAAATTATCTTCATAAAATGTAATGGTTGGTGCTTACAGAATATACGTGAAATGTATGCATAATAGTAAGATGAATACCTATATTCCTACCACCTAACTTGAAAATGAGACCGTTCCCAGTATAATTCCACCTACCTATGTGTTACCTTCTTGTGTCATCCCCCTGTCTCTCCTCCATATGGTCCTGTCTCCCTTCTACTTTGTAACAACTGTTTCTAGGAGTCATTCCATTGGCTTTAAGAAATAGCTTTAACACATGTATGCAAACCTAGATAATACATTGTTTTGTTTTCTTAATTTGAGCCTTATAGAGATGGTTACTGTTTTTCTCTTATGTAGTATTATATTTCTATGATTCCTTATAAGGTTTTATGTAGCTATAGTTCATTCATTGTCACTACAGAGTAATACTGATTTGGAAATGTACCAGAATTTATTCATTCTTCTGTCCGTGGACCTTCAGGTGCTTTGCAGGTGTTTTTTTTTTTTTTTTCCTCTTATGATCAGAAGATACGTGTCTTTTGAGATTATATATATATATATATATATATAATAATGGGTTTTATCCCTGTGAGTCTGTGCATGGTATGTATAGGCTACAGATACATCTAAGCACACACACTTGGGCCTAAATATAAGACATGCGCACTTAACGACAGGTCTTGAAATGTGCGGCTGTACAAGAAGAGGTCGAATTGTTCTCCAAGGTGGTTTGACCAATATGCAATCCCATTAGCAATGGGGGAATTCCTGTTGCTTCATACTTTTTGACACTTGGTATTGTCTGACTTCTTATTTTTTGCCAATTATCTGATTACTAATAAAGTTAAGCATCTTTGCAAATGTTTATGGATCATTTATGTTTCCCTTCTGAAGTATTTATTTATGTCTTTTGACTATTTTTCTTGGGTTGATTATCTTTTTCAGACTTAATTATAATTATGAATCCTTTTTTTTAAGATTTTATTTATTCATGTGAGAGAGAGAGAGAGAGAGAGGCAGAGGGAGAAGCAGACTCCCTGCTGAGCTGGGAGCCAGACTTGGGGCTCGATCCCAGGACCTGGACATCATGACCTGAGCCAAAGATAGACACTTAACCATCTGAGCCATCCAGGCGCCCCTGTGAATCCTTTTTCTATTGGGGCATTAATCCTTTTTTGGTTATATTTGTTGCAGATACAGTCTCAGTTGGTGACTTGTCCTTTTACTATTTTGTTTGTTGTCTTTTAATAAGCAGGTTCTTAATTTTAATGTAGTTAAAATTTCAGTCTCTTTATAGTTAGTGCTTTATTTATCTTGTTGAAGTAATTCTTGGCTGTGCCAAAACTGGAGTGCTAGTTGCCTTTTTTTCCTCAAAGTTTTCGAGTTTGGCAAATTATTTTCTGAGCCTCATGTTTCAGATCTTTAAAATCCAAGAACTTGAACTAGGTTTTGTATAAACCTTTTACTCTTTGACACTGTAACCTGAAGTAGACTGTGAGGATATGTGCTTGTGTTTTCAGAGAGTGCGGCGTAATGTAGTCATCTTTCCCACTGTGACGTTTCATGTTCACTCCTCCTTGACTTCTCTTTCACTTACTTCCTCACCCTCTTCCTTCCTATTTTCTTTGGAAACGTCTCCAATTGAATTCTGCAGCATTCTAGATTTTCTGTGTTGGAGCGGCATTTCGAAATCGAGATTTGTATGGAGAGAATTGTAGCTTTGTGTGCAAGTGGAAGAAATAATAGAGAGCCCTCGTGTACCCTTTACCCAGTTCTTCCCAAAGATAACATCTTTCAAAACCAGTATAATGTCAAAATCAGAGTGTTGACATTGATAGTAGCCACCAATCTTAACTCAGATTTTTCCAGTTATACTTACGTGTGTGTGTGTGCCTGCGCGTGTGTGTGTTTGATATCCTGGTAAAAGCTGCTCTTGGGTTGTCATATCACTATTTTTATTGGGTTGATTATCTTTTTCAGACTGAATTATAATTATGAATCCTTTTTAAAAAGATTTTATTTATTCATGTGAGAGAGAGAGAGAGAGAGGCAGAGGGAGAAGCAGACTCCCCATACCAATAGGAGTCGTTTCAAATTCCAAATGCCAAAGCATACCAATAGGAGTCATTTCAAATTCCACCTGCATTTTAGCAGCTAAAAACTCATAGTGGAAAGGAGGAATGATATTCCTTCTAACACTTCAAAGTGTGCAAGGATGTGCATTAGTTTATATCTCCATAAATAGAACCTTATATTGTTGTCAGGCTGGTAGCCAAGGACAGTTGAAGACTGCGTTTATGGAGAGCTACATATGCTCTAACTCATGTCTGCCTCAAAATATTTAAAAACAAACACTCGGTCATCTTTTTTTTTTTTTTTAAGATTTTATTTATTTATTTGACAGAGTTCACAAGTAGGCAGAGAGGCAGGCAGAGAGAGAGAGGAGGAAGCAGGCTCCTTCCTGAGCAGAGAGCCCAATGTGGGGCTCGATCCCAGGACCCTGGGATCATGACCTGAGCCGAAGGCAGAGGCTTAACCCACTGAGCCACCCAGGCGCCCCACACTTGGTCATCTTTAGTGCATTCATTCATTTACCCCTTTATTGACTTCTGACCAGCCCAGTACTATGCTAAGCACCAGGAACTGAATGGTGAGTAAAAACGGAAGTGGTCCGTTGTCTTTTTGGCACTTATAACCTAATTTACAGTTTAGAAATAAGCCAGCAACTATTATACTTGCTCATTTTCATAAGTTGTGAGTAAAATGAATAGAAACAGAAATAGGGTCTTTTTTTTCATAAGAGTAGCCAGCAAGTTCCGCCTGTGGAGATAACATTTAAACAGATAACTGCAGGAATGAGGGACTACTTGCAAACGGGCCTGGGAGTAGACACTGGAACTAGCTTGTTCAGAGGCCCCGAGTTGGGCAAGAGCCTGGCAAATGGGGAAACTGAAAGGAGGCTCGTGGGGTAAAAGGACACACTCAGTGGCGGAGTAGGCACGTGGAAGCGAATGAGGTGTAAGAACTTCTGGGGCACTGTCTTGGGAGCAGTTTGAATCTTGTAATCTGGACTTCTTAAAGCCATGTTTGTGACTGGGAGATGTGGAGGGGTAATGACAGTGAAGTCTGTTTAATAAACAATTCACAAATATTTATTGAGTACTCTTAAGTGTCAGGCACTATTCTACTAGCTCGTGATGAACTGGTGAGCAAGACAAAAACGTCTGTCCCCATGGACCTTACATTTTAAAAAAATTTTTTATGTAATCTCTACCCCCCCTGTGTGGGGCTCAAACTCACGACCCCGAGATCAAGAGTCGCGTGCTCTACCAACTGAGCCAGCCCTGTGCCCCTGACCTTACGTTTTAATGTAGGAGGGTGTTGTTAGGGCAAAGGGTAAACTGATATAACAGCTCCAAAATGCAATGGCCAGAAAAGGTAGGCGTTTGCTTCTCTGGCGTAACAGCCCAGAGCAAAGAGACAGCTGTTCTGTGTGGTCACTCAGGGTCCCAGGCTAATGGGGCAGTTTTGCCTTCCTCAGCAGTTGAAGGAAACGGAGGGTTCAGTGCAAACTTCTTTATGAAAATTTCTCACATCACTATTACACATATACCCTTTGGAGAAGTCTTTTTTTTTTTTTTAAGACTTTATTTATTTATTTGACAGAGAGAGAGAGATCACAAGTAGGCAGAGACAGAGGGAAGCAGGCTCCCTGCTGAGCAGAGAGCCCATTGTGGGGCTCGATCCCAGGACCCTGAGATCATGACCTGAGCTGAAGGCAGAGGCTTAACCCACTGAGCCACCCAGGCGCCCCTGGAGAAGTCTTTTTCATGCAGTCCACCCTTGCTGCAAGGGAGACACGAAATGTAGTTTCTAGCTGAAAACCCAGGAGCTCAGGAAGAATGGAAGAACAGATTTGGGAGGAGAAGACAATCGGTAGACAGGGAAACAGACAGTAAACAAGATAAATGAAGGAGTATCTTGTGTGCAGGGGATGAGTAGTGAAGGGAAAATGAAGCAGGGAAGGGAAAAATAGGATCAGGTGGCAGAGGTCGCACTCTGTCACAGGGTGACAAAGGAAAAGCCTCGCCTAGGAGGTGTCATTGAAAAAGCCCTGAATGAAGTCTGAGCAAGAAATAACCATTCTGAGTTGTTATAAGGCCTGCTACCGCAATGCGGGGCTGGTTTTAATATGCTTAGATCTTAGACCTTATCTGAAAGTAGTTAGTGCAAAGGCACCGTTCGGCCAGTTTCATTTACAGCAAGTGATGCAAGAGGATCTTAACCAACGAATGCTGGATTGACAGATTATAATGCTACGACCCGCACCAGGGCATTGGTCACCCATTTTGGATTACAGGATTTTGTCTTAACTCTTCAAAAGATGTAAGCTTAGCTCCCTGAGAAGGAAGGCAGGAAGATCCCTTTGCAACACTCTGACAGGTCAGAAGAGTTGCACATACTTGTTTTAGGGGGGTTTTTCACGGAGGGGGTGTGTGTGATTTTTTTTTTCCTAAGAGTAAGAATTATTTATGACCTGAGCCTGCTGTGGAACTCTCATTAATTTTGGTCAGTTGTTGTCAGTGCTGTTTTTAAGGATGTGGTGACCCGAAAAAGAATGGAAGTATTTTTCTTGTCCAACCCCCCCTTGGTCACGCCAAGGTTGTTTAGTTGTTCTTCCAGAAAGCAATGCTCTACAACCCTTCACTGTGTTCTCTCATTATATGCCAGCGCTGATTTAAGTATATTTCAATGTAAAATACATTATGAGCCTCCGTTCTGTTCCTGTGCACCATTTTTTTTTTTTAAGATTTTATTTATTTATCAGAGAGAGAGGGGGAGAGAGCGAGCACAGGCAGACAGAATGGCAGGCAGAGGCAGAGGGAGAAGCAGGCTCCCTGCTGAGCAAGGAGCCCGATGTGGGACTCGATCCCAGGACGCTGGGATCATGACCTGAGCCGAAGGCAGCTGCTTAACCAACTGAGCCACCCAGGCGTCCCCCTGTGCACCATTTTTAAAGGAGAACCCATTTGGTTAACGGAACAAAAGAAAGGGATTTCCTATTTTTTCTCCAATCCCCTTCCTCCAGCATCTCTAGATTTCAGTACATAGATTGTGGAATCTCTTATCTTAGTAATCACTATCTTTCGTTAGAGAACTTACAGTTTAGAAAGAGGATAAGCCACATAGACTATGAAACAAAGATACGAGGCAGAAAGTGATACATGCCATACAAAAAGGTAAAAAC
Source organism: Mustela lutreola (assembly GCF_030435805.1). Lineage (NCBI taxonomy): Eukaryota > Metazoa > Chordata > Mammalia > Carnivora > Mustelidae > Mustela > Mustela lutreola. Next base: position 120,489,818 of record NC_081308.1, on the reverse strand, counting down.
TCAGTGCTCTTCTAAATGCAAGGGGGTAACCCTGTCAGTCTTTGCTTCCACAATAGTGAAAGGAGACAATGACGTTCACTTTGAGCTTAATATAGAACGCTGTCAAAAGGGATTTTCCCGTCTTGGAAAAGTGAAGCATCTGTTCTCTCATCCGACTGTTTATTTTTGTGAGTTGTCTTCCTAGGCACAGAGAAAGACGCGAGTCAGTTCGGAAAAGCACTCGTCACTTCGCAGCTCACTTGCCTCTTTCCTTCTCTCCCTCATTCCATCTGACCATTCCAGCCTTATGCCTCCTGAGCATTTTGGGGATCCACTCTTGCCACTCTTAACCCATCTCTGCAAAGCAGCTAGACTGGTTTTTTTCAAAAGTAAAGTCCTTTTCATGCTGACGTTCCCTCGTTCCCTCGAGGCTCCCCTCCTGCTTAGGGTTAGATTTAAACTTCTTATCAGGCCTGCCAGGCTCTGCCTGCCTCTGCCGCATCTCTGACCTCTGACCCCTCCCTTGTGCATCGCAGTCACGCTGGCCTTCCCTCGTGGTTCTGTCCTCCTCCTGCTGCATACTGCCTGCACTGCGTAGACCTGCCTGCACTGTGTGGAAACGTCTCCCCAAAGACCCCATTTGTATTCTTCCTTCAGAACTAAGCTCAAGCATCACTTCCTAAAGGAAGCCTTTCCTTACGAGGTCGCGCCACCCAGTCTCACAGGGTCACAGAGCCCCTTGTACTTCTCTGTAGTAGGTCTCTCTGCAGTTGTGATTAAGAATGAGGCTTGGTGGGGCGCCTGGGTGGCTCAGTGGGTTAAAGCCTCTGCCTTCGGCTCAAGTCCTGATCCCAGGGTCCTAGGATAGAACCCCGCATCGGGCTCTCTGCTCAGCAGTGAGCCTGCTTCCTCCTCTCTCTCTGCCTGCTTCTCTGCCTATTAGTGTATAACACTATCTGTCAAATAAATCAATAAAACCTAAAAAAAAAAAAAAAGAATGAGACTTGGATCCCCCTGTAGAACCAGATCTCAGAGGGTATGTGTGCAGTTCGCTGCTCTATGTCTAGAATCAGTGTCTCAGGTAGTTCCGGGCACTGGAGTAAACGCTCAGAAAATACTTGTTGCTAAAGAAAAAGAGCAGAAAATTCCCATATCATTTAAATTTGGTTTTGGATTTGATTTAGGATCAGAGGTTTTCTAATGTTGGACTATTGACAAAAGACCAGCATCAACTCACTCAGGGAGCTGTCCGAGATGCAATTGTGAGGCCTCTGATTCAGACCTACTGCATCACAGCCTCTGGGGGGGTGCATGGCACCGTGTGGCTCAGCAAACCTTCCAGGTGATGCTCATGCATAACCATGTTTGTGAGCCGGTGTTCTATAGATACAGTGACTGAAGACTGACACCGGCTAACAAAATGGAAGTGCTGTTGGGGCGCCTGGGTAGCTCAGTGGGTTTAAAGCCTCTGCCTTCGGCTCAGGTCGTGGTCTCGGGATCCTGGGATCGAGCCCCACAACAGGGTCTCTGCTTGGCGGGGAGCCTGCGTCCCCCTCTCTCTCTCCCTCTCTGCCTACTTGTGACCTCTGTCTGTCAAATAAAGAAATAAAATCTTAAAAAAAAATGGAAGTGCTGTTTTAAACCAATTTTGAAATTAAGTTACATTGTTTCTGTCCAGCAATAGGCCATAAACTACTTTGTGCAGCTGCCTCCACCCCCAACCATTTTATCAGTTGATGTCTTCAGAGGTCCACTGAAATGTAAACAAGGCCGACTTGATCAGTCAACCCAAACCCGGACTTTAAAAATTACAAAGTTATTTTCCAGGCTTCACCTCTCTGACTCTTATCTCATGCCATCCAAATCCGGGAAATGATCATAAAAATGGTAATGCCCAGGATTCCCCTGTTGGAGCTCTGTTTTTGAAATTGTTTTAGGGGCATCAGGGTGACTCAGTTTTTAAGTGTCTGCCTTCGGCTCAGGTCATGATCTCAGGGTTCTGGGATCGAGACCCGCATCAGGCTCCCTGCTCAGCAGGAAGCTTGCTTCTTCCTCTTCCACTCCCCCTGCTTGTGTCCCTTCTGTCGCTGTCTCTCTCTGTCTCTCTCTCTGTCAAACAAATAAAACCTTTTAAAAATTTTGAAATTGTTTTAATGTTTACTATACAGAGTCAAAAGTATTTTTTGCTAACACGTAGGATGTTGTCGTTTCTAGACTTGTATCTAAAGCATTTTGAAGTATTAGCAAGGTTTGGATGTGTATACTCTTGGCTATGTTTAGATTCTGGAGCTGTGCTACACCATCAAACTGCTGATAGATTGCATTGTTAAAGGTCACTCAGCCTTGGTTTTGCTTTTGACTTTTTTTTATTTGACCCCAAGCCACTGTTTTGACAAAACCCTTCCCACCTGGTGACTCTTAGGGGACCTGTAGGAAGTTAATTGCAGGGGTTTTTTCCTCACACGGCAGGTGCCCAAGAGACTTTGTTTCTTTTTTTCGTAATTGGTTAGAAGCACAGGATTTGAATGGGGTTGGGAGAGATAACCAAGAAAAGATTTTTAAATATTTTTGAAAACTTTTACTTTTAGAATAGTTGTAGATTTACAGACGTTGCTTAGATAGTAGAGTTTTCATATATCCCACATGCAATTTCCTGTATTACTAACATCTTACACTAGTAATGTACAGTTTGTCACAGTTAATGAACCAGTATGGATAAATTATTAACTAAAGCCCATACTTTATATTTCCTCAGTTTTCCATTAATCTCATCTTGCTGTTCTGGGATACTCTCCAGGGTACCACATCTCCTTTAGTTACCGTGACGCCTCGTGGCTGTGACCCTTTTCTTAGATTTCCCTTGGTTTAGATGATGTTGATAGGTTTGAGCAGTACTGGTCAGGTATTTTATACTATGTCCATCTACTAGGATGTGACTGTTTTCTTTATGATTAGACTGGGGCTGTTGAGCTTTAGAGGAAGATTGGAGAGGTGAAGTGCCATTTTCATCACACCATAACAACAGTACATATCCTCAGCATAATCACTGTTGGTGTTGACCTTAATCACTTGTCTAGAGCAATGTTTACCAGGTTCCACCACTGTAAAGCTACTATTTTTTTCTCCTTTCAATACTAAACTCTTTGGAGTTTAGTGTCTTCACACTAAGTATATTCTGAGAGATTTTTTTTAAAAAGATTATTTATTTGAGATTGAAAGCATGATCTGGAGCGGCAGAGAATCTCAAACAGATTCCCTGTTGAGTGCAGAGCCATATTTGGGGGACGCAGGGCACATGGGGCTCTATCTCACGACCCTGAGGTCATGACCTGCCCTGAAACCAAGAGCCCACCATTTAACCAAGTGTGTCACCTGGGTGCCCCCTAACAGATTTTTTTTTTAAAGTAAACTCTTCCCCCAACGTGGGGCTCAAACTCATTACCCTGAGATCAAGGGTCACATGCTGTACTGACTGAGCCAGTCAGGCGCCCCCAAGAGATTGTTTTTTAAATGTGAGATTCCAGCTTTTGGCTTTCGGCTAGGAGGAGGCAAAGGTATAACTGCCTTGGGTCATCCCGAAACCAGGTTCATCCAACACCAGCCACCTCTGCCATGCAGCCTAAGTTCGACCTCAAAGAGATCCAAGTCGTGGTTCTGAGGTGCATCGGTGGTGAAGTCGGTGCCACATCTGCCCTGACCCTGAAGATCATCTCACTGGGTCTTTCTCCATAAAAGGCTGGTGATGACATTGTCAAGGCGACTGGTGATAGGAGGGATCTAAGGATTGCCGTGAAACTGACCATTCAGAACAGACAGTCCCAGATTGAAGTGGTACCTTCTGCCTCTTCGCTGATTATCAAAGCTCTCAAGGAACCACCAAGAGACAGAAAGAAGCAGAAAAACATAAAGCACAGTAGAAATATCATTTTTAATGAGATTGTCAATATTGCTTGCCAGAGATGTGACATCGATCTTTAGCCAGAGAACTTTCTGGAACCATTAGAGAGATTCTGGGGACTGCCCAGTCTGTGGGCTGTAATGTTGATGGCTGCCACCCTTATGACATCATAGATGACGTCAACAGTGGTGCAGGGGAATGCCCAGCTAGTTAACTACAAAGGGACGTATTTCAATAAAGGATCATTTGACAACCAGTGGGGAAAAATGTGAGATTCCAGATAACATCTTTCTTACTGAGTGGAACCTCCTCTTTTGTGGTATCTGGTATCTTCCTTTAAGTTTTACTTCAGTCAGAGACAGGTATATGCAACTGACAAATTTCAAATGACAAATTTGAATCCAGTTCAAATAGTGAAGTGTATTCGGTTAGTGAAGGGATGTGAAATTAATGCCTGCTTGTGTGAATATTTGTGCTGGGGACAGTTCATGTGTTTTGCAGATGTTGCCGTGTCCAGCTGTTGCCCACATCCACTCTCATTCCTCAACCTCCAAGCCTTTTTGTTTGCCTGTAGCTATGCCTAGAATTCAACTGGCGGCTAGCTAAAAAACCACTGTGAAAACACTTAGGTAGATAGAGTGGCCCAGGATTTGTTTGCTTGGCAGGAACTCACTTGCTAAAATGGCCTTTAATATGTTTGTGCCTCTCTACCATGCTTCTTTTGCCAGAATAGATGCAACTCTAAAGATTTTCTTGTCTTCCTAACTCCTTGTTTAATATCTCATAGCAGTGACTGAGCTATTGATCTCAAGGGCTAATAACAACCCTGCGTGTGCTTTTTGCAAGTTCCGATATTTTAAGAACTAACAGAGCTTTGAAAAAGAACATTGCTTTCCTTCACAGAAACACGATTCTTCAAACCAAATAATATACAGCACGTGTCATAAACAACGTTTGTTTCTAGAAATCACTAGATTCAGAGGGAGCAAAGGATGACAGAGAAGGAGTTGAGGCAAGTGATAACACTTGCTCGAAGTCGGATGATCCAGGGTCAGCTACCTGGGACCATGGCCTGCAGCAGCCCCACTCCCTAGTTCCCCCACGCAGCCCAAATTCACGTTCTTGGCTTCTGACAGACACTTAAAGCACTTCTCAGGAAGATGGTTCCAGAAGGAAAGGCACACAGAAAGCAAACAATTAGCTTTTTGCTGAAGTGAACCTTTAGTACATTATTAATAGTTTGGGGGTTCTAGTTTGGCTCCTCAGTAGAGGAAATAATGAGTAGCATGTCTCATTATGATTAGATCTATCTCATTTAACTGAAAACAACACATATCCCATAAGACAAATAGAAAAAATTGGGAATTATTTTTTCTTTCTTTCTTTGCCTCATGTATTTATTCGTGTAAGTTCTGGCTAATAGGGTCTAAGAGGACTCCCTCAATTTGAGACAGAACCAAAAAGGGAGAGCTAAAGAGAATTTAGGTTTACCCTCTTTTTTTTTAAAAGATTTTATTTATTTATTTGACAGAGAGAGATCACAAGTAGACAGAGAGGCAGGCAGAGAGAGAGAGGGAAGCAGGCTCCCTCCTGATCAGAGAGCCTGATGTGGGGCTCGATCCCAGGACCCTGAGTTCGTGACCTGAGCCGAAGACAGAGCCTTAACCCACTGAGCCACCCAGGCGCCCAAGAATCATTTTTTAAAAAAGATTTTATTTGACAGAGAGCACAAGCAGGGGAGCACAGGCAGAGGCTGAGGGAGAAACAGGCTCCTCCTCCCTGAGCAGAGAGCCCTGTGTGGGGCTCAATCCCAGGACCCTGGGATCATGACCTGAGCCGAAGGCAGGCGCTTAACCCACTGAACCACCCAGACACCCCTCCAGTACTCATTTTCAAAATTTGTTTTTAACTCTGTTAGTAAACTTTTTATTTTAGAGTAGTTTTAGATTTACAGGAAATTTGCAAAGATGGTACAGGCAGTTCTCATTTACGCCCCACACCCAGTTTCCTGGTATCTCACATCAGTTAGAACAGTATGTTTGTTGCAGTTAATGAACCAATATTGGTATTATCTCAAGTCCATACTTTGTTCTCATCTCTTTAGCCTGTGCCTAATATCCTTTCTCTGTTCCAGGATCACCTCTATGATACCATATTATATGTAATCAGCACAACTGCTTAGGCTCCTGTCGGCTGTGACAGTTTCTCACACTTCCCTTGGTTTTGATGTCATTGACAGTTTGAAGAGTCCTGATTAGGGATTTTGTAGAATATCCCTCAGTTAAGGTTTGTCTGATATTTCCCTCAAGGTAAGATGTGGGTTATGGCTGGTCTCATTGCATCTTATCTACCATGTATAGTATCAGTATGACTTAACTCTGACAGTATGAACTTGATCACCGGGCTGGGATAGTATTTGTCAAGTTTCTTCACTGTCAAGTAACTTTTTTTTTTTTAAGATTTTATTCATTTATTTGACAGACAGAGATCACAAGTAGGCAGAGAGGCAGGAAGAAAGAGAGGTGGGGGGAAGCAGGTTTCCTGCTGAGCAGAGAACCCAACACGGGGTTGATCAGGGGATCATGACCTGAGCCGAAGGCAGACGCTTAACCTACTGAGCCACCCAGGCACCCCAGGTTACTCCTTTTTCAATAGAGATTTTTATTGATTTTCTTACCTCTGTGATTCTGGAAATGAATGTGGTTCATTTCACTTATTTATTCAACAGAAGTTATTGTGCGTTAAAGAAAATGTGTTTTTAGGTGAATTTTAGGGTTTTTTTTATTCAAGGCCTACTCATTGGAGGAATAAACCATACATAAGGAACAGCCTATATTTTGTAGGTAACAAAAGGTGGTCAAGATTAAGTTTTTGGTGGGCCGTGTATATTTGTTTAGCTTTTCTAAATATGACAAGTTTTTCAACAAAATTCTATTTGATTACAGTTGAATATTGTTAAATAATTTAAGTCACGGTCTTCAAATGTTACAGCAATTCAATTATTCATGATTTGCCAGTTATTAGACTTCCTCACCTTCTCTTTTCATTTGTTTTATATTCAGAAGTAACAGTGAAAAGTATTCCTGTAAATGAGACCCTTTCTATCTCCCTAGCTTTTCACATAAATATAAAGGATTATATAGATATTAGGGATCAAACAACCTCCTGCTTATTTACGTTTCTTCAAATTCTAGTCATAGTAACAGATGAAGATCAGAAAGTACCAGGAAAAGAAGTCACCAGCACATCTTGTGTTGAAATTTGTTAGGGAGTGTCAATATCAAGGAATGAGTGTGTCACGCAGCAGATGAGCCTCTAGGATGAATTTGATTAATTCTCCAAAGCAGCAAAATCTCATAATCAGATGGTGTTGCTTGAGGCTTTCTCTTGCTTTCGAGTTGGATAATCTGAATTGTGTAACCTCTAGTGGATTTCCATTCTGTCAGTGTATCAGAGAATGTCTGTGCAGATGGAAAAAGATTTTATGTTGGGCCATGTGTGAGCTCAGTGGGAAGGGTTAAAAATTACAAGTGAACGCACTTAACTCAATTCTGCTTCCTGATGACTGGTGTCTCTACCAGATTTGTTGACATGGCAAACATGGAAGGAGCAAAGGCATCTGGGTTGTAAGGCGGGCTCTGCCACTAGTTCATTGTGTAATTTTGTGTAAGTCTGTGCTTCAGAATGGGAAATAGGAGTAGCAGTATGGGCTGCTATTATATGTTATCAATTATACGTTCATGAACAACCATGACTATGATATGGTACATTAGGAAAAAAGTGTAGTGGGAATCTGATCTTCCCAATAAATGTTGTATATGCAGTTGGGGGCATGGGTCTTCACCAAGGAACTGATGCCTAGTAGTTATTTTTTTCTAGGTATAGCCACAAATATAATAATGAATAGATTAATGAGTAATAGCTATAGGCCATAGAGCTTTTTAAGAAATGTATTCTGGATTAGGGAAGTATGGTGGTAGGTGGAAAAAATAGAGAAGAGATCTCCATAATCAAAATTCTGTATTACTCTTTCTCGCTCTTTCCCATGTGACACACTGTTTCATTGGTATTCTTTCTGCCCATGGCCTTGCCTCATGCTGTCTGGCGTTGGGAGGACGTGAGCCCTGATGACTTTCGTGTCTTCACAGCTCTCCAATGGACAGAGTTGAGACAGCTCAGCCCTGAACCAGGCTTTGGGCCCCAGCCAGTGGTGAGCTGGGGAGAATTTCAGGAACCTTAAGTTGCTTAGCTCAGCAGGTCAGCATGTCGCCTAGTCTCATTCTGACTTTGTGTGCTTAGGTTTTTGTAAGACTTCTCTTGGTTAGTTCCTTGTGATTAAGACTGGATTTGTATTTCTGTGCCAGACACTGGGCCCTGTTCTATTTCATTCCTGTGAAGTCCTTACCTGGTTACAGTGCTTGGTACCCCAGGGTAGGAATATGCTTTCTTTTAGCCAGGCCTTTTGGAAACCTGAGCTTTGCCTAGACCCATGCCTGTCATTGGGACTTTGCTGACCATAGGTAGTGATGTTGATGCTAATTGTTTTTTTTTTTTTTAAGATTTTATTTATTTGACAGAGATCACAAGTAGGCAGAGGCAGGCAGAGAGAGAGAGGAGGAAGCAGGCTCCCTGCCGAGCAGAGAGTCCGTATGGGGCTCAATCCCAGGACCCTGGGATCATGACCCAAGCCGAAGGCAGAGGCTTTAACCCACTGAGCCACCCCGGTGCCCCATGACTAATTTTTTTTTTTTTTTTACCAGATTTTCCCTGTTGTCATCTGTCTGCTTTCTCCCTTGCTCAGTATCCTGGTGGTCCCTGCTCACCTCTGTGGACCTCTGCCTATTGTTGCCTACTCTCCTTTTCTAATTATGCACTCTTGCCTACTTCAGTTTCCTTCTAGATCTTCTGGGGTTTACACTCTGAGTACCTGATAATCCCTTCCTCTAATATGGAGGGGCCTGATGTATACCACACTTCTTGCCTTCAGAAGCTTAATTATGACAATAAGTTGTTTTCTTTCTCTAGGGCCTTCATAAAAAAATTTGTCAGCTTTTATTTCATTTTATTTTAGTTTAAGATTATTACTTATGTTGCGAGAGAAACGAGTTGGAGGGAAGTGCAGAGGGAGAGGGAGAAGTGGACTCCCTGCTGAACCAGGAGCCCAAGATCATGACCTTGAGCCAAAACGGACATTTAGCTGACTGAGCCACCCAGGCTTTTCCCAAAAATCTGTCAGCTTTTAGCTGTTTTAATTATTTCCTGGTATTATAAACTCACCTCTTGACATTTTTCATGGGACCAATTTTTTAGCTTTCTTTAGGACATCTCACCTAGCCCCTTTTCAGCCTTTTGTTACTTTCACAAGGGAGTGGCCTTGAGTCCTAAAATCTTCACATTGGAAGAGACTTCCAGAGATACCCAGTTTACTTTCCATGTAATGGGTAGCTTATCAACTTCCAAAATAACCCATCAGAGGCATTTTATAACAGCTCTCTTGTGGTTTTCTTGGGCCCAAGACTCACTTCATTCATTCATTCATTTACTCATTCATTCAGTCAGCCAAGGAAGTTACTAAACATCTCTTGTTAGCCAAGCACTAGAAGTGTGTGTGTTTGTGTGTGTTTATCACCATTCCTGTCCTTAGGGAAATGCTAATCTATTGGGAATAGAAAAATAAACAATCAACGATTGCTAGCTAGAGATGTACCATGGGTAGAATGGGTCATTTCTTCTGCATGACTGAAGGTTTGGTTTGTGAAGGGCCTCTTTCTGCTGCCTCAATTAACACCATCTTTCTGGTCCACCACCAGCTTTTCAACTACCAAAAAAAGAAAGAGGGGGAATTCCTCGGCTTCCGCCTTCTGCCTCTGCCTATCCTTGACTTGCCCTTCTTCGAGTCCTGTTTCTGAATGCAAATCTTAGTTTGTTACTCCTCTGTTAATAGGCTTCACACTGTCTCCCCTTTAAACTGACCTCTGACTCTTCGGCACAGTTCACAGAACCTCAGCCTTTCTGGTTCCTGCCCACCCGTCTTGTCTCATCAGACAGCATTTTCACCAGACTCTCAGTGCCCCAGAGCCTCGCGTGGTTTCCTGGCTGTATCATTCTTGCTTACCTTTCTGCCATACGTGCTGTTCCTGCTGCCTGGAATGACTGCCAGTCTTGTCTTCTTGGTGAACTCTGGGGCACTGAGAGCTGGTAGAAAATGGTGTACAAGGAGGAATAAATCAGAACTGTAGATCTCCCCTTCCACGAAGGTGCCCTCTGGCCTGTCGACTGCTGTTGGAGCCAGTACCACTGGTTCATGCCCACCAGCAGGTCGCAAGCTACCCTAGACCAGGAATCGAGCTCTGTCTTCAGCCTTCCCACAACCTGTGCCACAACGGGCAGCCAGGAAATAGTTATTGGATGAACAGATGAGCGGAGGAATGAAGGCAAGTCTCCTGTAGTTTATTTTCCAGTTTAGGTCTGTCTTGGGCTCTGAGAATGCTACTTACAAGACTCCTACCACTGTTTTGACAAAAGCTCCCTGCAAACCCAGGACTTGCATGCCGCCTCATCCGCTGTTAGACACCTGCCGGAGACTGTCGCCGAAGAGCCTGCCAAACAGGGCTAAGGGCCCTTTTGGGGGTTTGGGGCAAACCTTCACCTTCTCACACCCTGCAGCCTTCGCTGCCAAGATAAGCTTCTACTGTGAGTCTAAAACATTCTAATCAAGACAAAAGAAATCGCATGGAATGAAAATGCTTCTTCCCTGCTCTTGGAAATCAGAATAGTTGTAAAATGAAGAAAATTAGTACTTTAACATTTCTCTCTCCTCAAGCAGTCGTTTCAAGTGAGTCATTGACAAACTCAAGCAATTGGTAAGGACAGTTAGTGGCCATTTATTACCTTAAGTTGATTTTTTTTTTAAAGATTTTATTTATTTATTTGACAGACAGAGATCACAAGTAGGTAGAGAGGCAGGCAGAGAGAGAGAGAGGAGGAAGCAGGCTTTCTGCGGAGCAGACAGCCCGATGTGGGGCTCGATCCCAGGACACCGGGATTCTGACCTGAGCCGAAGGCAGAGGCTTTAACCCACTGAGCCACACAGGCGCCCCACCTTAAGTTGATTTGTTTCAAATAAATATCAGACGGGGTATTTTGATCCTAAGTGATGCATTTATCACCTTCCTACCTGAGCCCCTTTTTACAGAGTGCCATCAATGAGCCGTGAAAGAGACACACACAAAACTGTCACGATCCTGGTCAGTCTTCCATGTCTTTGTTCTGTTTTTCTGAGGCATTATTTGCATAGAGTGAAATTCACCCTTTGTAAGTATTTACAAATGTATAAATTTTGGCAAAATTCTATAGGTTGTGCCACCACTGGAATAAAGATAATAGAAGTATCTGTCACCCAAAATATTCCCTCATGCTCCTTCATAGTTGACCCCCTCCCTATATGGCAAACTACTGCTCTTATTTCGGTCTCTATAATAGTTGTGTCATTTCTAGAATTTCATATAAATGGAATCAAAATGTGTAGTCGTTGAGATTGCTTATTTCACATAACATAATGCTACTTTTAAAAAGATTTTATTTATTTATTTAAAGATTTTATTTATTTGATAGAGAGGGACACAGCGAGGGAGGGGACAGAAGCAGGGGGAGTGGGAGAGGGAGAAGCAGAGATAATGCCTCAGAAAAACAACAAAAATGCATACCACCTCAGAACTAGCCATGTGTTTTAGGCAGAGACCTAACACTCATCAGAATGAAAAGTGCAGAGTTTTGATCATAAGTTTAAGAATCATGATTAAAGGACAAAGACATGGAAGACTGACCGTGGGGCTCGATCCCAGGACCCTGGAATCATGACCTGGGCTGAAGGCAGACGCTTAATGGCCAAGCCACCCAGGCGTCCCTTATTTATTTTAGAGAATGAGTGAGTCTGAGTGAGGGGAGGGGCAGAGGGAATGAGAAGGTCCCAAGTAGATTCCCTGCTGAGCAAGGAGCCCAACAGGGGGCTCGATCCCATGACCCCGGAATCATGACTTGAGCTGAAATCAAGAGTGGGACGCTTAACCGACTGAGCCACCCACCCAGGTGCGCCTAACATAATGCTTTGGAGTTATCCATGTTGTATTTATTGTTGCGTTTATCCATAGTTAGCTGCCTTTTGTTACTGAGTAGAATTCCATTATATGAATATATCAAAATTTCTTTCTCCACTTACCATGGTGGATGTTGGGATAATTTAATTTTTTTATTATGAATGAAGTTGCTGTAAACATTTATATTCAGGTTTCTGTGCAGATACATGTCTTTATTTCTCTTAGGTAAATACCAAGGGATGCCTGGGTTTTAGAATAAGTGTGTTTTTAACTTTATAAGGAATTGCCAAACTGTACTCTTACTGATTCCTACCAGCAGTATGAGGTTCTAGTTGCTCCACATCCTTGACACCATTGTTACTGTCTTTTTCAATTTTAGACATTCTAGTAGATAGCTAGTGATATCTTTTTGTAATTTTATTCCACATTTTTTCCCTAATGACTAATGATTTAGAGCAAGGGTCTATTAACTTTTTTTTAATTGGGTAATTTCTTAAAAATACAGTTTTAAGGGTTCTTTATATATTCTGGTTATCAGCCCTTTATCACATTTGTTTTCCAAATGTTTTTCCCAGTCTGTGGCTTGTATGTTTTCTTTTTTATTTTCTTTCTGTCTTTCAAAGAGCAGAAATTTTGAATTTTGATGAAATTCAGATGATCAATTTTTTCTTTTATGGTTCATGTTTCTTCTGTCCTATGCATAATTACCAGATGTAAGATCATAAATATTTGCTTCTTTTTTTTTCTAGAAGTTTTTTAGCTTCAGGGTTTACATTTCAGTCTATGATCAATTTCAAGTTGTATGTATAGAGGAGCTTCAGGTTGAGGTTCACTGAAATACAAACATACCCCATTGTTCCATCATTATTTATTGAGAGACTAAAAGATTGTCCTTTGTCTATTGAATCAAGTTGGCATTTTTGTCAAAAACCAATGGACTGTATATGGGTGGACCAATTTCTGGACTGTCTGTTCTGCTTCATTGATCTATGTGTTTATTCTTTTGCCAATATCACATGGTTTTGAATAGTTGTAGCATAGTAGTAAAATTCTTAAAATCAGTGGGCTTGAGTCCTCCAACTTTTTCCTCTTTCAAAATTGCTTTGGGTGTGTCCTAGATTATTTGTTTTTCCATATAACTTTTGGAATCACCCTGTACATTTCTTAATAAAGAAGGTTGCTTGGATTTTATTGAGTGTTGAGTTGAATACCTATTTGGAGTTGATAGGCATCCATAGATGAATTTGGGAGAGAATGGTAATATTGATAATATTGAGTCCTCTGATCCGTGAACATGTAACTCTGACTACTTGTATCTTGATGGCTCTCATCAATAATGTTTTTCTTAGTTTTCAACATATAAATCCTATACTACTTTGTTATATTGATCTTGGAGTATTGCATCTTTTATTGCTCCTATATTAGCAAATGGTGCTTTTAAAAATTGCAGTCCTCATTTATTCACTGCTGTGTATAAAAACAAAATTCTGTTTCATATCGTGATCTCCTGTTTTCCAACCTTGGTAATGTCACTTACTAGATCTAGTAGTTTTTCGTAGGTTCTTTTGGATTTTCTACTTAGATTGTTGAGTTTTCTGTGAGTAAAGACGGTTTTATTTTTCCTCTCCAATTCTATCTGTATTTCTTTCTGGGCCTTACTGCATTATCTAGGACTTCTATCCAGTGTGATGTCCAAAACAAATGGTAAGTGTGGTTGCCCTGTGTTGTTCCTGATCTTAGAAGGAAATCATTCATTCTTTTTTTTTTTTTTAAGATTTTATTTATTTATTTGTCAGAGTGAGCACAGGCAGACAGAGTGGAAGGCAGAGGCAGACGGAGAAGCAGGCTCCTGCTGAGCAAGGAGCCCGATGTGGGACTCGATCCCAGGACGCTGGGATCATGACCTGAGCTGGAGGTAGCTGCTTAACCAACTGAGCCACCCAGGCGTCCCGGAAATCATTCATTCTTAACACCATTAAACATGAGATAGCTATAGGTTTTTCTTTTCTTTTCTTTTTTTTAAAGATTTTATTTATTTGTCAGAGAGCATGTGTGCAGAAGAAGAGGAAGCGGCAGGCAGAGGGAGAAGCAGGCTCCCCACTGAGCAAGGAGCCGAATATGGGACTCTATCCCAGGACCCTGGGATCATGACCCAAGCCAAGGCAGTCTTAAAGGACTGAGCCACCCAGGTGTCCCTGTAGGTTTTTTCATAGATATTTTTTATCAGGCTGAGGAAGTTACTTTTCATTTCTAGTTAACTGAGTATTTTTAAAAATCATGAATGGCTATTGAACAAATGGACTTTTTCTGCATCTATATAGATAACGTATAGATTTTCTTTCTTTGTTGATATTGTCAATGGCATTGCTTGTGTTATGAATGTTGAACCAACCTTGCATTTCTAGACTAAATTCCATATGACCATTATATATTATTCTCTTGTATTTTATAGATAAAAGTCATAGTTAGATGCCAGAAAGTTGTTGGCAATTCCTTAATCATATGTGTGTTTTATAGGTCACTAGAACCACCTCCACCTTTATTAAGGGAAGTTCTACCCTTACCTATAATGTGATATAGGTAGACTGCTCTAATTCATCTTCCTTGGTCTTTAAGCTTTCAAAAGAGCAAGGGGACAGGCAACAAATATAGCAAGTGTCTTTATACTAGGCTGTGAGTACATTTATTGAATTTAACCTTATTTAATGGGAAGTAATTTGTACCATTGAAGTCTTGCAATAAATGGTTATGGTCAGAACTTAAATGTGGGTTTGTTCGGTAAAACCACTATCAGCCCATAGATCACATTGCTGCTCTGGTGATGAATGTATGTGCGGTAGGTGTTGGATGGGGACAGAGACAAGGGAGGGTGGGAGAGAGAGTGAGATTAGGAAAGGGAGAAGTTTTTATACCACCTTTTATTGCCATTTGAAAATCTGGGCTTTTAGGTATCTTGGTTTTATATCTCAGCTCTGTTATTTACTTGATTTGTGGCACATTTGTCTCCCTGAGACTCATTTTTTTTTTTTTTTTTAATCTGAAACGTAGAGGCACCTGAGTGGCTCAGTTGGTTAGGCATCCAACTCTTGAGGTTGGCTCATGTCCTGTTCTTGGGGTCCTGGGATTAAGTCCTGCATTGGGCTCTGCGATGAGCAGGGGAGTCTTCTGGGGATTCTCTCCCTCTGTTCCTCCCTCCCACTCACACACATGCTTGCGCGCTCTCTCTCTCAAATAAATCTTTTTAAAAAATATATTCTGTTTATTTATTTGACAGATCACAAGTAGGCAGGGCAGCAGGTAGAGGGTAGGGTAGAGGGTGGAGGGGTGTGAGGCAGGCTCCCTGCTGAGCAGAGAGCCTGATGCGGGGCTTGATCCCAGGACCCTGAGATCATCACCTCAGCCAAAGGCAGGGGCTTAACCCACTGAGCCACCCAGGCGCCCCCTCTGAATCTTTTTTAAAAGCCTGAAATGTAAACTGTTAGCACAGGTTATTATGAAGAATACAGAAGATATTTGTAAAGTGCCTTGCACATAGAATGTACTCCATATAGTGGTGTCCGTTACTATCATTATTATTAATTTCTTCCCATGCAATGCATTTTATAACTGGAAATAATTTGGGTTTGGAAAATGCCAAATGGGACTTAGGCTGATTTCTGTAGTTTATTTGATTCTTTTACCAAAATAGCCTAGGGCAAGTTCCTTTTTATAAAAATGGACTTGATTTCCTGTACTTTTTACCTACCTCTTCCCTAAATCAAAACAATACCAATTTGCTAAATCATTTTGCAAATTTAGAAGGCTTAAAAGGTACAGCTGAATGATTTAGGCTCTGGAAATGAGCATGCGGACACTTCTGTGCGTCTGTAGGGCTTTGTGTAGTCTAGAAGTGATCGTCTCAGCAAGGATAGCTAGAGATGCCATTTTCATTTTACATGAGCAACCAGCTGTGGATCGCCAGCTCTAGTCCCTTGGCTCATGCAGATCTGACCATTTCTGAATCACTGAAACTCACTTCTTTAACTTACAAAAGCCACTTCCGACTGTTTGAGGTAATGATTCCTTTTTTCAGTAAGGTTGTTTTGGTTATCACAAATAGGGCCCAAGAGCTGTGTTTTCATCAGTCAAGTCAGGGAGATAACAATGAGAAAAAATGGCTGAGTCTACTAAAGGGGATCAGGCCATCATCAGATGACCATTCAGTGTCCAGGACCTCAGGAGAGCTGTTGGCTCTGATTCCGGCTCCAGCTCCAACAGTCCATTGCTTCTGGGAACTGATTCTCATTGTTACTTGATTTCCTAGCAGTACCCTTCCAACTAAAAGTGCCGTTTGACAGATGAAAGTAATGGAAAATCTTTTGTATTTGGGGAGTTTTTGTATAGTACCACACCATTGCTTGGTGCTATTGTAAATCAGAATTGGTAATCGTTAGTCTTTTAAAAACAGGTTTATTGAACTGTGATCATTACACAAAATACCGTATATATATTTAATGTACACAATTTGATGGGTTCCAAACATACACAGTCATCACCACAATCAGGGTAATGTACATATTCATCATCTCTAAAGACTCCTCCTGCTGCCCTTATGTTTGTTTGGTTGAGGGGTAGGGAGTGAGAACTAACTTGAGCTCTACCATGCTAACAAATTAGTGACAATACAATATTTTACATACACTGTTTACAAAGGACATTGATTGCATCTTCTAATTTTAATTTTCACCTTATAAATTAAAGTAGGTCTTATTCCTCCTTTATGATGGAAAACAAAATAGACCCTAGCAATATGTTTTTTCAAAGGTCACCATTAAATATTGCACCAGTGTCCACGATGCAGTTTTGATTTCTGTTCAGTGTTCTTTGCATAAGACCTCTGGGCCTTGATCCTGATGTGACTCTAAACTTCATTGACCCTGTAAACATTCAGAAACTAAATATCTAATGACCTTTGTCCTCACAATTAAGACCAACAAATGTGTTTGGATGCTGGGCTTCAAAGAGAGTTCATGAAATAACTAATTAGCGGAGGATAAAGTGGGGAGTAGCTTCTACCCTGTGTACATGTAACGTTCTTTTTTCTAGATTGGCCAGACAGAGTTCCAGGGTCCAAGCAGGAATATTCAAAGGCTGGTTATTAACCTTCTGAAAGGTGGTTTAATTTAAAATGTTAGGCAGTAAGGTGAGGCCCAGCCTGTTAGATTTGCCGGGGCATCTTGAGTAGCTGCTTTGTGTTAAATGCTATTTTAATCATTACAGGGGCATAGAGATTAAAACAACAACAAAAAATAAGATTCCACTCACTAGGACTCCACAAGCTAGGAGACAAAATGGAAGTGTACACAGAGATTTCTGTATGCTGCCTCTACTCCATCCTCCGTTCTGCCAACAGAGCAATCTTTTGAAAACACATACCCTTTCCCTGCTTAAAACGTCTGGTGGCTCCCGGTCTCTCAGAGGACCATGTCCAATTTCTTCAGACACGCAAGGCCTTCTCTGATTTGGCCCGGATTATCCTCCACCCCCCCCACCCACCCCCCACCCCACCCCCCCAGTTCCCGCACCTCCGCAGCCCGCTGCAGGCGCGTACCACGCCTTGGGTTCCTCAAGAGCAGCTCAGGACTTTTCATGCCTCTGAGGGTTTCCTCATGCTGGGCGCGCTGGAGAATGCTGTGTTAGCCTGGGTCCTCTGAGAAGCAGAACTTGAGGATTAAACTGCCAAGGATTTTATTGAGGGAAACCACCACCTGTGTGAGAGACCACGCGGAGGGAGATGGAAGCCTGGGTGTGCCATTAGTCCGCGATGCAAGTCTGACCCCTAGTGAAGAGAAGCGAGAGTAGCTTGGGCAGAAGCTTTCTAGGCTGCTCTGCGGTTGAAGGAAGGTTCAGAAAAGCCTTTGGATCATCCCGGTCAGTGGAGTCCTACCGCTGCTGTATTCACTCGTTGGTCAGGTGCAGCCCATTGGACGTATGGCTTCAGCACAGACATTAGGATGAATTTCTGAGGCAGCAGCTCTGTTGTGCCCCCTGTAATTAGAGGCCTTCCTGTTAGCCTCCATAAACGCCTTTCTTCTTCCATCTCATTCCTCTCACTTGTCCTTAAAAGGTCAGCTTTAAATGTCTCCTCTGCTGGGAAACTTCTTGAAGGAAATTCTCAGTAGGTCACATGATGGTCCCACTGCCTACTATGACCGTCCCCAAATTTCTGCCTGGTTAATTCCTAATACACTTATTTGAACCCCTACCACCTATTATGAGACCAAAAAACCCTAGTAGGTGCTCAGGAAATATTTGTTGAATGAATGAGTGAATTGGTAGGACTTGGATGAGCAGATCTAAAGGAGACGATAAGTGGAGGCGAAGTAAACTGCTTGAGCAAAGCCATATCGGGAGAAGAATGAGTTTATTCTGCCTTTTTCTTCTTTGCAAATGTGTCCAAAAACTGTCATTTTAGGGAAAGTATATTATGATGCAAAACAGTGGGGGGAAGGAGTATCTTTCTGGCACTTGAAAATGATTCATATTTGAGAACTTTGTTGAGAACAATGTTTTGAATATTTCCTGAGAGACTTCTTTCCTGAGAGGAAACAGTTGATGGAAATGGAATTTTACTGCTGCCAGGAAAAGTGTGATAAAGATCAAATCGCATACAACTACTACCAGAATAGAAATTTCCATAGAGCGGAGAGATTTCAGAGTCCCACCTAATGGCTCATGTGTATTTAGTATTCACTATAGCTGAACTGTAATTCTGTAATGGAATTTGACCAATTTTGACACTCAGGTTTGTAATGTACGAATTAGCGGAGACTCATTCATCTTGACGTTTGCTGATGCTAGATGTTGGTCATATTTCTGATGGAAAGAAACAGAGAGCTGGCCAGGGTCCCAAATCTCAGTGCCACCAACAGCCTGCCACTGGCACATATTGCCAGAGGAGAGCTGTGCTGAAGATAAGGTCATACAGAATCACTGTCAGCAGCTAGAGATTTCGCCCCTTATCCCTATGTAATGGTCTACGTGGTGACCTTGGTTGGACCAGGTATGAAGCAGGTGCTCCTTTTTGCCCAGGTCCGTCCTATGCAGTCTCCCTCATGTCTTGTTTCTCCAGAGTTTTCCACTTGATAGGATGCAAGTTTCTTACCTGCAGTCTGGGGGTGAATAATGGCATCTCCATTATGGGCTTGCGATTAGGAGTCTACCAGGCAATTCATGCTAAGGGCTTACATTGTGCTCGATGATATTTATCCAGTAAATGGTAGCTTGGTTTTATTATGATTATGCATTTCTTCGTGCATTTGGTCAGTGCCTGTTCTGTGACCAAAGCAGTGTTAGGCCCATTCTATAATTAATCAATCACAGTTGCTGATCCCCATCTCTCTTCTCAAGTGAGGATGGTTCATTTTGGCTTATACATAAGCAAAAGCACTTGCTTCTCCCCTGTACTCTGACCTGCTGTGGGATACCTCTTCATTTTCTCACTGACCTATCTCACCTTCAAGTTTCTCTTAAAATTCTTCTTGAGGTATGTATAACTACTGTGTCCCAGACATGTGAAAAAAAAAAAAGTTTGCATGATGCATTCCCTTCTCTGATATTTGTTGGTCAGGTTGGGAAGCTTTGACCTACTACCCTTTGCCTTACATACCTTTTCCGTTTTAGTAGAATAGTTCACTTGGGATGTTACTCATTTACTCTGTCTTTCACTATTACGGGTTGTTAATTTCACCAAAGAGCTACCTCTTTACATGTGTTCACACACATCTCTCTCTCTCTGTCTCTTTTTTTTTTCTTTCAGAAAACAGATTTTTTGGTGGGGGTGAACATACATTATTTGTTTCAGAGGTACAGGTCTGTGATTCATCAGTCTCACACAACACACAGCGCTCACCACACCACAACACATACCCTCCCCAGTGTCCATCACTCAGCCGCCTCATCCCCCACCCCCTCCCCTCAGTAACCCTCAGTTTGTTTCCTAAGATTGAGAGTCTCTTATGATTTATCTCCCTCTCTGGTTTTGTCTTGTTTCATTTTTTTTCCTCTCTTAACCATCTTCCCCCTTTCTTCCAAGTCTTGCCATTGCATCAGGAGCTACTCCTGTCTTTTCTACTTGAAAGCCGAAAATATGAATCGAAATGAATTATGAGCGATAGGGGATAGAATATTACTATCAATGGGTGTGCACCAGAGGCAAAGGAAAGCCAGAAACTTAAAAGGGGGGGGCTTGTATTTGAAGTCCCAAAGGTGTCAGTATGTCCAAATCTGAACTCACTTACCTCTTCTCTAAGCCTAGGGCAGTCAACTCTTAAGATGTATCTCAGGGGCGCTTGGGTGGCTCAGTGGGTTAAAGCCTCTGTCTTCGGCTCAGGTCATGATCCCAGGGTTCTGGGATTGAGCCCCCAATAGGGCTCTCGGCTCAGCGGGGAGCCTCCTCCTCCTCTCTCTCTGCCTGACTCTCTGCCTACTTGTGATCTCTGTCAAATAAATAAATAAAATCTTAAAAAAAAAAAAAAGATGTCTCTCAGATAGGCTTATCTCCTCATCACTTCCACTGTCCTTTCCCGACTGTCATCATCTTTTTATCTGGAGGTAATACCTTATTCCCTTCTCTTCTAGTTCCCTTTTTTCTGACTGTAGTGTCACAGGGTGTTCCTTTTTTACCTTTTTTAAATTATAAAATTATGCAAGGATTCAACAAACCAAAAAACCAAATATATAGCTTAATACAATATTGCAAGGCAAGCATACTTAAAATCTCCTTCCAGATTAAAGAAAAAAAGAACCTTGAAGCCAGCCCAGAAGTCCCTCCAGGTGCCCCATCCCAGTCATAAACCTGTTCTCCATCCAAAATAACTATTATCGTGGCTTAAAAAAAAATTATTTACTTATTTTGAGAGAGAGCTCACCGCACGAGTGGGGGCAAGGGCAGAAGGAGAAAAATTCTCAAGCAGACTCCATGCCCAGTGTGGAGCCCGAGGCAGGGCTCAATCTCATGACCCTGAGATCACGACCTGAGCAGAAACCAAGAGGCAGATACTTAACCAGTGGAGCCACCCAAGCACCCTTACAGTGACTTTCAAAGTAGTTATTTTCTTGCATTTCTTCATCAGGAGGGGGCTTTTTAAAAACATCAGTCTTGTCCTACTTGATTATCTCTATGCTTAAAACCCAAGGGTGCTGAAATTCCTCTCAGGTTTTCTTGGGCCTTCCACGGAGCCTCCCTCGCATGACTCCTTTCCCTAGTACCCCTGTCTCTGGCCATACTAGATGATTCGCAGACTCCCAGGTAGCTCCAATGCCTCTAGGGGTTTGCCATATGCCGGATACCTCCCCGTGTTTGCTGCTGCTCTTCCTCTTTCTGAAGTTGTCTTTCTCCCTTCATTGCTTCTACAGGGGACCCTGTCAGCGGGGCTGTCATTAGGTGTGTTTAGCTTGCGGTCAGTGGGCTGCAGCCTGGTCAGTGGTTCTCACTGAGCCACAAGTAAGGAGATCGCTCCCGTATTGACCTGTAGATCTTCTCAGCCCCGTGTGTTATTTAGCCTATGGCTGCTGCCTTAAGTAAAGGTTGTTATCACCACAAATGATACTGCCTGTGCTTGCCAAGGTGATAAGTTGTGTCTTTTAAAATGGTATCAGTCATTAATTTTTTGTCTTTTTAAAAAAATGTCTTTATTGGACTGGGAGAGAGAGCACAAGCAGGGGAGCATCAGGCAGAGGCAGAGGGAGACCAAGCGCGGGGGGGGGGGGGGTCGATTCCAGGACCTTTTTTGGGATCATGAACTGAGCCCAAGGCAGATGCTCAACCAACTGAGCCACCCAGGAACCCCCCCTCATTTTTTTTTTAAAAGATTTTATTTATTTATTTGACAGGGAGAGAGAGAGAGAGATCACAAGTAGGCAGAGAGAGAGGAGGAAGCAGACTCCCTGCTGAGCAGAGAGCCCAATGCCCATGATGCCGTGCCTGGGCTCCATCTGACCACCCTGAGACAATGACCTGATCCCAGGACCCTGAGACAAGGACCTGAGCCAGAGGCAGAGGCTTTAACCCACTGAGCCAGGCAGGTGCCCCCATCCCCACTCATTAACGTTAATTGCTATTTCTTAACTTCCCTTTGAGGTGCTAAAAGGAAATCCAAGTATAAACACTTAAAACAATGACGTGGAAGAATGCCAGTAGAGGAATGGTTTTTTGTTTGTTTGTTTGTTTTTAAAGATTTTATTTCTTTGAGAGCAAGAAAGAGCAGGAATGGGGCGGGGGAGGGGAGTTAGAGGGGAAGGGAGAAGCAAACTCCCCGCTGAGCAGGGACCCCCCCCCCCCCAACACGGGGCTTGATCCCAGGACCCTGAGATCATGACCTCAGCTGAAGTGAGACACAGCTTAACCTACTGAGCCACCCAGGCACGCCAGGAACGGTTTAATAGTTGATAGCACCCGTGGGCCATGGCCATACAGAAAGCCAGAAACCAGGGACCCTGGAGGACTTGGGTTCGGGACAGCAGCAGCAGCAGAGCCTCACCCTGCTGGTCACTGGCACATGGGCAGGGAGGAACACAGATGCCCGGTGTCTGCTCTGCGTGTGCGGGGCGGGGAAGGGGGTAGTGTCAGTGTCTTTTTTTCGCTTGTTAGTATGTCCCTAGATAGGTCAGTGCTCACCTGCTAGCGTTTCTTGTCAATTTAAAGAACTATCTTCCTGCATTTTGGTTTTTAAAGTCAGCTTTCCATTTCACTAAATTACCAGGATTAATCTAGAATGTTTGGTTGTGTTAAACTATATTGCGGGTCACTGTTTCTTAAAACTAACAGCAGTAACAGCTGCTAACATTTTCAGTGCTGGCAAATGGTAGGTGCTGGTAGAAGTGCTTCACACACAGTTCTCTCCTGGAAGCCTCTCTCAAATCCTCTGAGGTACGTGATACTGTTATTCCTGCCTTAAAGCTCTAGTTGCAAATGTATCACTTGCAACTTAGATTTCCTTTTATGAAGAAATTCACTGTACTAGGAATTTGAAATGTACTTCCTTCCTCAGGTTCTGCTTTGTTTGAAAAGAGAACTTGAAAAACTTGGTGTGGCTGGTCGGGCGCTTCTGAAGAGAAGGGTTTTCTCTAGTAAGCTGAGGGCGAGGGTTCAAGGTTATGTGTCCTTGCTCTTGTTTTTTGTTTTTTCCCAAACTACCCTACTTCCTGTTAGAGTCTAAGCACCAGGGAAGGTTTTAGTGGCTGATGGCAGACCGTTTGGCTCTTCTGTCACTTCCTGATAACTGTGGATGAAATACCGTGTTTTCTTGGCAGGTAAAATGTATAAGGCTGCTGTTCACTTGACAGGAAGAATGAGCTAGAAGCACTTCTTAGAGAAAAGCATTTCAGAGACAACTTGTGACTTTTCCTTTTTCATTTTCCAACCTTGTCCTCCTGTGTCCGAAAGAAAATTCCACACTTCCCCAAAGGCCAGGATTCTCTTCAGTTTAATAATGCTCCAGGATTATTGTCATTCTTCTCAAAAGAATCCCCTGGTTGGTATCTTGTTTTCTCTCAGGAAGGTTCTTAAAAGGTGCTTTTCTTTTCTTTTTTTTTTTTTTAAGATTTTATTTATTTGACAGAGATCACAAGTAGGCAGAGAAGTAGGCAGAGAGAGAGGGGGAAGCAGGCTCCCCACTGAGCAGAGAGTCTGATGTGGGGCTCGATCCCAGGACCCTGAGATCATGACCTGAGCCGAAGGCAGAGGCTTAACCCACTGAGCCATGTAGGTGCCCCAAAAGGTGCTTTTCTTTCCTTGGTTAAAGAGCATGAGAAGACCAATACCAAGACTTTAGTGGCCAGCTAAGAAGCCAGGTAGATCCTAGAAATGGATATTATAATACATAAGTTTGTGCAATTTTATTCTGAGTACGTTTGGTTTCATCTTCTTTTCCCACAATGGAAGTAAATAAACTGGTAATGAAAGTGGTATGATGGCAAGAGGACTGAGTCCTAAATTGGGCTGGTGTGCTTTTCCATCAAAGAAAGAGATTAGGAGGAGGAAGAGGAGGTGGAGAGAGAGGGAAGAAAAATTAAATTAGACAAGACATTTGGCTGGTCATGGAAATAGATGTCAAGATCCATGTACCATCTGCCAGTAAAGTTAATCAAAGCAAGAAGCAGGAAGCCTCACTGCAGAGCCGGATCGCCTTTGGTTTCCCTTGCCCCTCATTTGGTCTGATTAGAGCCAGATATGGATGTGATGCCCCAGTCCTACCCCCAGAGACTGGGATTCACGGAGTCTGGCTTGGGACAGAGAGCTGTGCATTTAGACCAAGTTCCCTGGAGATGCTCTTGCTGTCCTTCTCAGAAGCATCCTTTGAGAAAACCTGGATTCAGCCTAGAGTCCAGAAACGCCATAACTGGTCAGCCGCTGGGCCTGAAGGAGCGCGGGGTGCTGGTGTACAGCTGCACACGGCCACTGTCGGCCGAATGCCTTTTCCAGAATGGGCGCCAGACTCTCTTCAGTTTGGGAAAAATCAACTTGGTATGTTCATGTGGTTGCCAGCAATAGCTCGGGTTTACCGAGTGTCATGTATACCCGGCAGATATTCTTTCAGTAAATCTGCAGAAAAACCTGGGGAGGGGGCCTCAGTTGGTTGAGCGTCTTTTTTTTTTTTTTTTTTTTTAAGATTTTATTTATTTATTTGGCAGAGAGAGACACAGCGAGAGAGGGAACACAGGCAGGGGGAGTGGGAGAGGGAGAAGCAGGCTTCCCTGGTGAGCAGGGCCCCTGGGATCATGACCCCCACCTAAGGCAGACGCCTAATGACTGAGCCACCCAGGCGCCCCTAAGCGTCTGACTCTTGGTTTCAGCCCAGGTCCTGAGATAGTACACCCCCTCCATATCACCCCACATCAGGCTCTGTGCTCAGCAGGGAGTCGACTTCAGCTTCTTTCCCTCTTCTCCTCCCCACTCTGCTCCTCCCCCGCCATGAGTGTGCACGTGCTCGCGCTCGCTCTCATTTCTTTAAAAAAAGAAAAACGCAGTGAGATTTAAGTACAATTATTTTCCATATTTTATAGAGAAGGAAACAAGCTCAAAGTTTGAATGACTTGTCCGAGTCACACAGAAGCAGAGCAGGAAGTTTACCCAGACAAGCTATGCCCATCAGCTCTCTGTTTCTCTTCTTCATGGTCTTCAGGCTCAAGGAATTGGAATCATGGTAATCCTTGGTTCAGGACTCCTTGGAGACACTCTAACCCCCAAGGACTCTAACTGGTCCTTGGAGCCAGTTAGCTTTTTTTTTTTTTTTTTGTAATGTTTCAGAAACAAGCCAATTCAGTTTTGTAAAATTATTTTAATTGTGCTAAAATACACATAACAAAAATCACCATCTTAACTACTTCTAAGTGTAAGGTTCTGTGGCATTAAGTGCATTCACACTGTTTTGCAACAGTCGCCATCATCCATTTTCAGAATTCTTGTAAAACTGTACCATTAAATAATTCCCCACTCTCCCCTCCCGTGAACTCCTGTCAACCACCACTCTACATTCTGTCCTTACCATGGAGCCGGTCAGCTTTTGTGTTAAGAGTAGTATGCCATTGGGCTCCTGGGTGGCTCAGTGGGTTAAGCCGCTGCCTTTTCGGCTCAGGTCATGATCCCAGGGTGCTGGGATGGAGACCCGCATCAGGCTCCCTGCTCAGCAGGGAGCCTGCTTCCTTCTCTCTCTGCCTGCCTCTCTGCCTACTTGTGATCTCTCTCTCTGTCAAATAAATAAATAAAATCTTAAAAAAAAAAAGTAGTATGCCATTAATCTCCATTGTCATGCTATTGATTTTTTTTTTTTAGATCAAAATATTATAAATCAAGGGGCGCCTGGGTGGCTCTGTCATTTGGGCATCTGTCTTTGGCTTGGGTCATGGTCTTGGCGTCCTGGGATGGAGCCTGCCTTCAGGCTTCCAACTCAGCCGGGAGTGTGCTTCTCCCTCTCCCTCGGCCCCTCCCCTCCTGTTCACGCTCTTTCTCTCCCTCAAGTAAATAAGTAAAATCTTAAAAAAATCACAAATCAGATGCAGACTTAAAAACATGTCCTGAATGTTAAAACAAAAAGCCATAGACATTTTAAATAGAATTTAGCATGCCTTAAACAACGTGCTATTGTATGATTGTATCTCTCAACGGGGCTTGAGGTCCGCCCTGCTCTATAAAACTGCTACAGAGATTTGCATTTGGCAACTCGGAGATAAGAAAGCTGCATTGAACTGAATAACAAGCCCTATTGCTGAGTGGTTCCTTTACTCTTGGGAGGTAATTGTCTTTGGAAAAGAAACGTATTCCTGGTCACAAGAATTCATGCAAATTGCTGCATCAGACTAAAAATCCATTATGCTCAGTAAATTTAAATAATTAGATTGTGTATCTGGGGATGCGTTGGACAAGGCAAAGCATTATATGCTAAAAGTGTGGATTATGAAAGTGGAAGCTTTCATATGAAGCCCCCCCTTCACTCTTTCCTCCAATCAAATTTTTAAGTGAATTGGCCAGAAGTAAGTAATACTTAGAAGATTGTATTGTGTAGATACAGGGATAGAATACTTTCTTTTTTTTTTTTTTTTTTTTTTTTTTTTAAGATTTTGTCTATTTGACAGACAGAGATCACAAGTTCACCAGTAGGCAGGGAGGCAGGCAGACACAGAGGAAGGGAAGCAGGCTCCCTGCTGAGCAGAGAGCCCAATTCAGGACTCGATCCCAGGACCCTGGGATCATGACCTGAATCGAAGGCAGAGGCTTTAACCCACTGAGCCACCCAGGTGAACCGGGGATATAATACTTTCATTTCAAGAATTTGAAGATAAAGTTCCCCCACCCCACCTCCTTTTTCTTGTCTTTCTTGGAAAATCCTGAAAGTAGAAATTTCCTTTAAAATTGTTGTAGAGCACAGTAAATGACATATTAAATGATTCGGTTATAAAATTGGATTTTTACCTGGTATCTTGGTGAGTCTTAGTCTATAACAAGCTTACTGTTGATCATTTCAGATGCTGCTGCTGTTGTTTTGAAAGTGGTCAGAATCCATTTTTAGTTGTTTAAAGGTATCACTCCTGTACTTGAATTTCTGAGTTGCCTTACAGTACTCACGTCGTGTCAGCCAAGCACAGACTAAAGTGTACATTATGAAGAACACAAAATTTTAGATCAATTTTTATCTAATCCTAAAATCAATTAACAGTGATTTCTTTTAAACTGGGATCTGTCTCTAATTTGCATTTTATGTAACTAGGATAGATGTGTTTCAGAAAATCTTCTTTGGCAATCAGTATTAAGGATTTTTTAAAATTGAAAAGTATTATATGTGTTTAAACATTTTTTTTTTTAACTAGAAGATGTCAGGAGGTCCGGTGGCTCAGCCGGTTAAGCCTTTGACGGTTGGTTTTGGCATAGGTTGTGAGACGAGCCTACCTCAGGCTCTGCATTCACTGGGGAGTCTGCTGGAGATTGTCTCCCTCTCTGCCCTTCCCACAGCCCAAGAGCTCTCTCTCTCATTAAGCAATAGATAAATAAATCTTAAAAAACAAAGCCTCTGGGTTAAGCCTCTGCCTTTGGCTCAGGTCATGATCCCAGAGTCTTGGGATCGAGTCCCGCATCGGGCTCTCTGCTCAGCAGGGAGCCTGCTTCCCTCTCTGCCTACTTGTGATCTCTGTCAAATAAATAAATAAAATCTTAAAAAAAAACCTAGAAGGTATAAAAAAGTTGACATCACTCCTTCATTTGCAACCCTATTACCCAGAGGTAACCACTGTTAAATTTCTTTTCTAAGTGTTCAGATTGTATTAATGCACACACATGCGCACACATGTATTTTTCTGTACAGTTGGTATCATACAATATATCATATTTTTCAGTTTGCTTTTTCACCTGCTATGTGTTAGAGATGATTTCATATTGGTACATATTAAGCTACTCATATATTTTAACAGCTGCCCAGTAGTCCATTATTTGGATATTCCATAGTTAATTTAAATGGTGCTTTCCTGATGGACATTGGATTTATTTAGTTCATTTTTTTACTATTATAAACAATGCTGTTAAATATTCTCCTGCATTTTTATTTACTTCTGTTTGTAGAGTCACAGAAGCTATTTTTGTTTTTGAAGATTTTATTTATTTGAGAGAGAGCACAAGCTCCAGTGGGGGCCAGGGACAGAGGGAGAAGCAGACCCCTCGCTGAGCAAGGAGCCTGATGTGGGGCTCGATCCCAGGACTCTGGGATCATGGCCTGAGCTGAAGGCAGACGCTTAAGCAACTGACCCACCCAGGTGCCCCCATACAAGCTATTTTTAAAATTGGACTAATGATATTATTATTAAAAGTTTCTATTTTGATCTGTTTGCTAGTTCATGAAACTAGTGGAAATAAAGCCAGTATAGAAAGAACTTTTGGAACAATAAAAATGAAAACCATCATTAAATACCTGAACATATATATCTAAAAACGTGTTTAAATATTATTTTGAGGGGCTCCTGGGTATCATACACTTGAAAGTATCAAATAATCCTTTGTGAAATAAATGTTTGAATGGAATTTTTAAAAAAGATTTTATTTATTTATTTGACAGACAGAGATCACAAGTAGGCAGAGAAGCAGGAAGAGAGAGAGGAGGAAGCAGGCTCCCCGCTGAGCAGAGAGCCCGATGTGGGGCTCGATCCCAGGACCCTGGGATCATGACCTGAGCCGAAGGGAGAGGCCCCAACCCACTGAGCCATCCAGATGACCCTATTTGAATGGAATTTAAATGGATTTATCAAAACTATTTTCTCATATTAGTGTTTGGAATTTTTAATAATTACTATAGCAGTCGTGTCTAAATTAGATATGTGCATATCTCAAGGAAAACCATAACTCTTTTAGGCAAAAATGGAATGTTTCAACTTTAGCTTTTATTAGAATAGGAAGCCCACTCAGAGTCTGCGCTTAGAAGCCCCTTCAGTTTTTGAGGAATATTGATGCTATTGTAGAATTCCAGACTGGTCTTGGAAATTGTTTTAAAGTGTTGCTTCCTTTCCTTTCTTTCTTTCTTTTTTTCTTTTAAGATTTCACTTATTTATTTGAGAGAGAGAAAACAAGAGACAGAGCATGAGTGGAGGGGGCGAGGCAGAGGGGGAGGGAGAAGCAGACACCCCCCCCCCACCCCGACTACACCCCCACTAAGCAGGGAGCTCAAGTGGGGGGGCTCACCTGGGACCTGAGCAGATGCTTAACCAACTGAGCCACCCAGGCGCCCCACATTGCTTCATTTCCCCCAGCTTCAAAGCCCTCCATCTCTTGCAGGTAGGAAAGAAATTGTTCCAATTTGTAAAGACTGGCGTCTAGTCAGAATAGGCAAATATTCTTTTTCCTGAAATCTGATGCTGAAAAGGCAGAAAACTATTCATCTTGGTATTTTGGAAAGTGGAACTGTGTGTGTACTAAGCTCCATCTGGCAAAGTAGTATTTAATTTTTTCTCCCCAGAAAATGGAGACGTGGGTGGTGGGTGATAGAAATGAACACTTAACAGAGTGCCAGCTGTGTACGGGTCAGGGACTCTGCGTGTGTTACTTTGTTGGATCCTTCTAGGAATGTGGTATGGCTCTGGTTTACACGTAGGAAAAGTGAGGTACAGAGTGGTTAAGATACGACATACCTTGCTAAGAGAAGCAGGGCCAGGGTTTTGACCCAGGGTGTTTTTGACCCTCAGTGTCTTGTATCTTTGACACACTTGGGTAAGAAATCATAGACCATTGTCATTGAGTTCCACATGTTGATAATTTGTCCTGATTGGCAAGCTTTTGCTACTTTTCATGGCACAAAGTAAAAACAACCGTGGATTTCTTAAAGTTGAGAAACTTGAGAAACCAGTAGCACTATTCGTAAGCAGTTAAATCTTAAAAATAAACTGGAAAGGATAATCAGTGCATAAATTAAAAATTAATAGCTCTAAAACTATAATGTTTATATCACACATACACTGTGATTCATTTTATGTAATATAAACCACAGAATTATTTCAGATATGCAAAGAATCCTCAACATGGTTACATATGTTTTAGTTATTCTAAAATACTTTTTTTTTTTTGCTGATACTTTTCCTTTCAGAATATTTTGAGGAGTTTCTTTTTTCTTGCAGCTTCACCAGTTTTTTTTAAATATTGCATTTTCCACTAATACAGTCTTCTTAGTGTTCCCTCTCATTCTGAAGCAGGGTTTTCATGTATCACGGGTTGTTTACATTTGAATAAAGCATCTTTGTAATTGCCTGCCCGTCAGGCTGCTGCATTGCCCTGATGAATGCTATCTTAATATGCTTCTCAGGAATGATGAAAACAAATCTGTTTCCCTAAGCGGTAAAATTCACAGGTAAAATCACTTTGAAGGTAAAGTCCACAAGTCACCTAGAATCCTTGGCCCTGCACGAGGGGCCAAGCAGCACACAGGGTAATTAATTACAGGAGATCCAGCTTTCCTGCTGACAGCACCGTGATGTCAGTCCCTTGTCCTGTTTGTCTTCTCCTCCAGGGCTGTCTGTTCTTATCAAAATAAATCAAAGTGCCGTGTATCGCGGGTCCGGAGGAATTACCAGTTTCTTTGGTAACTATTTAATGCGGACGCAGATGCTGCCACTGTGACCACGCCCCCCCCACCCCCCCCAGGTGCTGTGTGCCTAAGGCATTTTTAGAACTCTGATATGTTTTCGGTGGGATGCTGCAGCTCTGGACGAACTCTGTGCCTCGTGGTTTACTTTTCCAGTACGATTAGAGCTGCCGTTTCTAATATAGAAAGAGATTTATGGCCGATTCCAATCTGTATTCCGGCTGTGCTACTCAGCTGGGAGACTGAGCGATTTAGTTATCCTCTCTGCCCCTCAATTTCCGCCTTCCTCCTAAATTGGGGCTGAGAAAACCTGCTTCATAGCTTTGCTGCGATGATTAGTATCCAGGATGATGGGATCTTGATTTATTCATTTGTTGAAGACAATGTAGTATGGGGTCAAGGAGGTAGGCTTGAGTCGGTTTATCATCATGCAAATCTGGGCTCTGTTCCTTTCTGGCCACTTGACATAAGAGAAGTCCTATAGTCTCGTGGTGCTTCCGGTTGCCTTGTGTGTAAAATGAGGCGACTAAGAGCCACCTACTTCATAGGTTTGTCCTAAGGAGTAAAGAAGTTAATATGTATGAAATGCACTGAACAATGCTTGGCACGCAGTAAATCTTTCATTGATGTCAGCCATTATTATCTTTATTATTGTTCTCCCCACTTGTCAGCATGCAATATCAGTGTTTGTTTGCTGTGTTCACCAAATTGAGACCTCCTAGGAAGATTAGACAGAACCTTTCTCTTCCTTATATCCTCTGGACCTCCCAGATAGTAGGCACTTAATTTTAAGATACTCGGAATGGCTGAATTAGTGAGTGAAGGAAAACCATCATGCTTTCTCAGACGACACCCCCCCTTCCCTTGGAACTAATCTCTTTCTACCATGACTCACATAGTTTTTGCAGGGGGGCTCACCATGTTTTCTAGAACAAAAATTGGAGTCTGAACTTGGTCTAGAAACAGGACAGGCCTGTTAAATCCAAACTGTACTATTTATAGCCTAATATTCTGCCTTATTAGATATGTGTCTCTTCCTATACTTAACTGTCAGGTAAGGGGTGGTGTCTTTGTCCTCTCTAGTCTCCAGCACCCAATGCAGAATCTAGGACATTGTAGGTGCTCAGTTAATGATTGTTGAATTGAACCATGTGTCTTCAGGTCTCCAGTAGATGAGTTCATCATCATCATACTTCATCCCGGATGGTAATGAAGAGCTGCCCTTTCACGCCAATGGTGGTTTCAAGGTTATTAGGAACTGTGGGATCTGAATCTGATTTACTTTGAAGTAACGCATTTTGAACCTCAAATGAGGCACGGTATATATGAAAAGAAAGAGCCAGAAATAGGACCATGTGAAAGAATTGTTTCATAAAATTAGATACTGATGCTTTTCTTTTAGTGGTGGTTCTTTTCTCTTATCACTTACAAACTGTATATCTTATCTTACTGCTTTTTCTTGCTTGGTCTTTCCTAAGTCTTGAAACGGTAAATTGGATTGGAAATCACTCATTAGTGCTTTGCAGTCACTGGGCCAGGAAAGCTGGGGTCAGCAGTGCCCGGAGCAACATGGAAATACCTTCCCTAATTAGAATCATTAAAAGGCTAATGAACTCTTCTGTTTTTTAAAAAAAGCTTTTTTCATCTTATTCTCTTAAGCAGTTTTTTTCCCCTTAGTGTCATCTATGCAGTTGATAATTGCTATTTACACACTCTCCTGCCTTTAAGCAATTGGTTTCATTTTTCATGTAACTAGACACACGCGTCCTGTAAAATTGCGCCTGTAAGGAGAGGTCATTTTTCAGTCTACCAAAGATACTCTCCTTTTCACTGTTATTCACGTGAGGATTGAGTATGCCTGCCTTCTGGTAACACATTAATAAGGCTGCAGTATTTGTCTAGTTAGAAGGATATTTAGCCCTTTCTTTTTTGAATTTGTTGTAGCACATGCATAAATCTAATCCTGGTAGAAAACTCCCTTTTATTTTTGAAAGATTTTTTTTTAATTTATTTACCTCATGGGGAGAGAGCGAGAGCGAGCTAGAGAAGGGAACACAAGCAGGGGAAGCAGGAGAGGGAGAAGCAGGCTTCCTGGTGAGGACCCTGGGATCATGACCTGAGCTGAAGGCAGACGTTTAATGACTGAGGCGTCCCCCAAACTCCCTTCTTAAACACATAAAAAATAATCGTTTGTATTATAAAAGCTAATTAATACAGATACTTTTTTTTTTTTTTTTAAAGAAACCATTTTTGTCTTAGCCGGCTTGACAGATTGTATTTATTTGTTTTTTGAATAATTATCTTGAATGCAATTATCTTTAAAAATTTCAGTTTCTAAAGTAAAAGCTTGAAAGTACTCATTAGGGGCGCCTGGCTGGCTCAGTCGGAAGAGTGTGGGACGCTTGATTTCATAGTCGTGAGTTCAAGCCCCACATTGGGGGTAGAGATTATTGAAAATGGGGCGCCTGAGTGGCTCAGTCAGTTGAGGATCCAACTCTTGGTTTCAGTTCAGGTCGTGATCTCATGGGTGGTCAGACTGAGATCGTCTTTGGATTATGCACTCACTGGGGAGTCTGGTTGAAGATTCTCTCCCCCTGCCCGTTCCCTCATTCACTTTCTTACCCTCAAATAAATAAATGTTTTTTGTTTTTTAAGTAGTCTTATCAGTGCCTGCTTATGAATGGATACCAGGTTTTTTTGGGGGGTGGTGAAAATGTTCTAAAATTACAGGGCACCTAGGTGGCGCAGTCAGTTAAGCATCTGACTCTTGGTTTTGGCTCAGATCATGATCTCATGGGTTCTGGGACCAGTGAAACACCAAGTCAGGTTCCATGCTCAGCATGGAGTCCGCTTGGGATTCTCTCTCGCTCTCCCCTCTCCCTCACCCCACCACCTCTCCTGCTCATGCTGTCTCTCTCCCTCTCTCTCTCTCAAATAAAATAAAATCTTAAAAAAAAAAGAGAAAGTATTCTAAAATTAGATCATGGGGATGGTTGTACAACACTCTGTACATACTGAAAACTATTACATCATTAAAGAAATGAATTCTATGATATGTGAATTATATAGCAATAAAGCTGTTATTTTAAAAAGTACTCATAGCACTATTTTACTAGCTCTCCCACTTATTAGCTGGCTGTGTGGCCTTGAGCAAGTTGCTTTCCTTTCCATGCTTTAACTTCCTTACCTTTACATGGCAAGAATGATAGTACCTTCCTAACAGCTTGATTGTGAGGACTAAATGAGTAAATATATGTAAAGAGCTTAGAATTATACTTTGGAATGTAAGCCCTCAAAATTGCCATTGGTAGTCCTTGTTTTCCAGTGTGTGTAGAGCTCAGAAGAGAAGTCCGGGCTGAAGATAGATACCTTTTTTGGTGTCATGAGCATGTAGGTGATAATTAAAGCCATGCATGGAGATTAGGTTACCTAGGGAGAGCACGCAGAATGGTGGAGGACAGAGAACTGAGGGCTGCATCTAGGGAAATGCCAGCATTTAGTAGTAATTGAATATGGGGGGCTGGACCAGCAGATTTGGCAAAGGAGACCTAACAGGAATGATGTCCAGAGAGGTAAGAGGAGGTGTGATGTCATGGAAGCAAAGGAGAAAACAGTCTTCCAAAAGGGAGGTAGTGGTTTAATATCACTATTAGAGAGGTTAAATAGGGAACTGTCCGTTCAGTTTGGCAAATTAGAGCTGTGGGAAGAATGTGGGGGCAGAAACCAGCTTACAGACAGGGCCGGAAGAGTGGAGAGAAGGTGGGAAAGTAGACATAGTGCCTGTGTTCTTTAGAGGGCGCTCCTCATTCATTCAGCAACTGTTTATTGAACTACTGTGTGCCTAGCCCTGCTCTACCTTATTGGTATGCCAGTGAAGAACACAAAACAAAAAATTCCTGCCCTAAAGGAGCTTGACTTTTAGCACTGGGTCTGTGTAGGGAAAGAGAGAGATAAGACTGGAAGAGGGTTCTCTGTCAAAGAAAGTGTGTGAAGTGTGTGTTTATGAAAGTAAGGACCCTGGGGCGCCTGGGTGGCTCAGCGGGTTAAGCCTCTGCCTTCGGCTCAGGTCATGATCCCAGGGTCCTGGGATCCAGCCCCACATCGGGCTCTCTGCTCAGCAGGGAGCCTGCTTACCCCACTCTGTCTGTCTGCCTCTCTGCCTACTTGTGATCTCTGTCAAATAAATAAATAAAAATCTTTTAAATAAAAAAAAAAGTAAGGACCCTGACATACTTAAGCTAAGGAGCCATGGGCTCGATAGAGAGTACATGTGATTGACAGTATAGGGGAGGTGGGATAGTAATTGGTGTGAAAAGAAGGGAACGTGGTGGTCAAGAATGTAGGGGGAAGCTCTTTAGCAGTGGTGAGCAGGAGAAGAGATTTCCTTTTCTGAAATAAGGGGGGACCTGATATTTACATGCAAGGACATGTGAAGAAAGGCTCACCAGATGACCCTGATTTTTTAAAGGGGTGTAGGAGCGCGGTCTCCCATATAGAGAGGAGTGTGGTTCGGTACTTGAGAGTCCCGAAGCTTTGGGCATTCAGTGTAAGCGGAGATTGGCTAGAGAAAGGCCAGGAAGGTTTGTGGAGGGACACTGAGGAATTTGTAATGGCATCGTTCTTCATACTGCTGTGGTTTTCTCAAAATGGTTCTCGCTCCTTCATGCAGGAATAAAGAAGGCTGTTCCTGAGACTGGTCTGGATTTAGGGCTTTGTAGGTCAGTCATGGCAGAAAGGCAGTTGGGGAAGGAATTGAGGAGTAGTGAGAGAACAGGTTCTGTGAGTGAGCGTGGTGTTCAGGCGTCACAGGGCAGGTGAAGGTAAGGGGTTTAACAAATAGGGTGGGTTGAAGAGAATAGAAGTTTGATTTTATTTTGTTAAATATTATTTGTTTATTTATTTGACAGAATGAGAGAGGGAACACAAGCAGTGGGAGTGGGAGAGGCAGGCTTCCAGCCGAGCAGGAAGCCTGATGTGGGGACTCGATCCCAGGACCCTGGGATCAGGCCACCCAGGTTTTAAAGAGCTTTTGTCATGGGAGTGAAAGAGCTGAAAAGCTGAGAGAGAGAGAGCTATTGTTTTTTGAGGTATGGGAAGTGAAACAGTAGGTGATGTCTGTTGGCTCAAGTAGAGCCAAAGGTGAAGATCCTTAGAGCAAAAGAGGGCTGGGACTTGAAAATCTAGCTTTCTGGGTGAGTTGTCCTTGTGAATGATGGAATTTCCAAAGAAGCCTGGGACTTGGAGATCTAGCTTTCTGGGTGAGTTGACCATGTGAATGATGGAATTTCCAACAGACAATGTCTCCAGTCACATTGTCCCTGTGTGATCAGAGAGCTGATTGACAGAGATAATGAAAGATAGTAAAGGTCACTAGAGACAGAGAAGTCCAAGAATTGCGAAAGGAGTATAGACAGGGCCGTTCACATGAACATTAAAATTTCATGGGACAATGGCAGGAGATGGGATGGAAAGGCTGCCGGTGACACAAATGAAGGGACATGCCCAGGAGAGGTGACATCCTTGACAAAGAAGGGTTAAAAGCTTGTATCTCCAGTTGGAATGAGCCCTGAGGGAGGAAGGACTTTTCAGGAGATTGGATTGATGGACTGCATAAGCAATAGGGGGGCAAGAGGAGGTTGACGCCTACCCGTCTGAGAGAGTCTTCAGAAGAGCGCCAAGTCTCCGGGAATACAGAGAGCTGCATGCATACTGGGCAACACCACAGCCATTGCTGAGGCCTGGGCTCGCCTGGACTCCCAAGTTTGGCCTGATGTATGCCACGTGTGCCTTTGTTCACTGTGTATCAGTCGGCCATGGAGGAAGGAGAGTTTTCTGAGGCCCCCCCGGGGGGGACATGGCTGCCCTTGAGAAGGATTAGGAGGAGGTTGGGGTGCATCGTGGTGAGGGAGAGGATGAAAGTGAAGAGTATTAACCTGTCTGCTGCAATTGTACACTCCATTATCTCGGGACTGTCTGCTTTCTGTTCTGGAAGCCGTCCATTGTGGCCCTAACTTGTCAATACAAGTGATGTCTCTATTAAAAAAGAAAAGAAAAGCAAGCCGATCTCAGGGAAGCCAAGTATTTGCAGGGAAGGCTTTCTGATGTTAAGGATGTAGAGGGTTTGATTAACAAGGATGGCAGAGTCTCTAGCCCACAGTGTATCAGTAGTTTAAGAGACAGGGAGGAAAGGGGGAGCAGTGGGGTTAGAAGTACAGGTGGAGCAGTAGGAGGGTGAGGATGGGCAGTTGGATGAGAGTCCCGGGTGGGAATAATTGGTTTGGGGGTGCCCGATTGTTTGGGTCAACATCTGCAGCAGATGCCACGTGAGTAGTCCACAGAGCGCCACAAGAGTGGTACCTGGCAATTGCTCCCATCAGTGTTTTCCCTCCGCAGCTGCTGTCTGGGTCTGAGCCTGACTAGAGTTCTAGTTTATGTGTTTCTTGCCTCAAACCCTGATGTTTATTTTAATTAATGGGAGTCTGCTTTGTTCTCATTATAAATTGTAACCATAAGCATGCTGTTTGAGAAGTATAGCCAGAATCCTTAGTTACGGTATACTTGGTGTTACTTTCAAATTTTATCCCCCCCCGCAACAATATTGAAATTCAGTTGACATACAACATTGGGCCCCCTGTGTGGCTCAAGTCAGTTAAGCGTCGGATTCCTGATTGCAGCTCAGGTCATCATCTCAGAGTCATGAGATTGAGCCCTGCATCGGGCTCCCTGCTCAGCGAAAAGTCTGCTGGAGATTCTTTCTCTCCCTCTCCCCCTGCTAGTGCTGTCTTCCATCTCTCTAAATAAATAAAACTAAAATCTTAAAATTTTTTTAACATTGTGTAAATTTAAGGCATTACAACATAATGATTTGAAATATGTATAGATTGAGAAATGATTACTACAATATGATTAGCTAACCCATCCATCACCTCACATAGTTATAAATCTGGTTTTTTTTTGTTTGTTTTTTTCAACAAATGATTATTATGGGAGTAAATGAAGGAATTTCTTCATAGTATTTTATGGTCGCCATCAGAGCCCAAATCCTGTTTTCACTGTAGGAATTGGGTGGTTGGGTGTTTATTCATTTAAATAAATTATCTATCTATCTATTTATTTATAAAGAAAAAAGAAAGAACGGTGGCAAAAGTAAACCTTAGACGTTCTTGGGGGATTGCAGTACACCACCGACAATTCCTAAACCCAGCTTTACTTCCAACATGCACAAGCCAGTTTTGATTAGCTCTTTAATCCTGATTATCAGATGGACTTCAGTCTACTAAACCAAGTCCAGTGTTGATTATTACTGAGATTTATAGCCACCGATACCCCAAAATCTGACAGTTTAGCTGTTGAGGAATTCTGGGGGTAGGGGGTACTGTTTAAGAAAGCTAATCTTTGCCCGGTTTGTTATAGACCAGCTAACAGCTAGAGGCTGAGGTCAAGTGATATGTTCTCCTGTTACTATAAACCTTTAAATAGACATGTTTAAGACAAACTTACTTTTAAAGATCACATTAAAATGAGAAAATTCATACTGAAATTTGTAAGATCGAGATTATCACACAACAGACTGAGCAGTCTGTGGTGGCCCCAACTTCCCTCTTGCTGTGGGAGTTTCTTCAACTTAATTATTCCCAGAGCAAATCCATTCAAACATCAAAAATCAATGGGACAGCCTATTTGACAAGCATAAGCATGTTTTAAAAATGTTTTCAAAGATTTGTAAAGATTAACTGTTAAACACATTAATGAAAAAGCAGAAATATTTATGGTGATTTATCTAAAGCTCACTTTTTTTTTTTTTTTTAAAAGAAGGAGAGGGTTTGGAGAGGATTTTAAGCAGGCTCCATGCCCTGCACAGAGCCCGACTCTGGGCTTCAGCCCCCACCCATGAAATCATGCCCTGAGCCGAAACGAAGAGTCAGATGCTTAACTGACTGGGCCACATAGGCGCCCCAGATCCTCAAAATCTCTTAAGAGCAAAAGGTTAGCATAGAAATGATGGTTATTGGGGCGCCTGGGTGGCTCAGTGGGTTAAAGCCTCTGCCTTCGGCTGAGGTCATGATCTCAGGGTCTTGGGATCAAGCCCCGCATCAGGCTCTCTGCTCAGCAGGGAGCCTGCTTCCCCCGCCCCTGCCTGCTTCTCTGCCTGCCTCTCTGCCTTCTTGTGATCTCTGTCAAATAAATAAATAAATAAAAATCTTAAAAAAAAAAAAAAAAAGTGATGGTAATCACGGTGCCTAGCTCTTTTGATCTCTTCAAATATTTGTTCCAATTTTAGAAAAGGATAGACCTTTGGTTCAGGGGATCTCCCCCTCTGCACGTATTATTTCATTTATTGTGAAGGAGCAGTGGGAGAAGGTGAATGTCTGAGGCCAGCTGTTTCCGCATCTAAACCTGTGGCCCTCTCTTTGTCCACAGCAGCTAGCTGCTCCCAACCACCTCCTCCTGCCCTTTAGTTAGGAGCATCAGGACGAGATCGGAGGTTTTCTGTGTTTGTGCCTTCCTCTCCCTCTCAGCGCCCAGCCTTCCCCGCACTGCAGGTGATGCAGAGCCGTGTGCCGTTTCATAGCTGTGTACGTTTAATTACACTTGCTGTTTATTTCTGCTTTTAACCTAGTGCTTAAGCCAGAGCCCTCCACTCTCTGATACTCCCTGAATTCCAACCGGAAGCTGAGTCATTTACTATAACCTTTGAGGAGCCTTTTGCAGTTGGTTTTAATTCTTTTTGCAAGCATTTTGAATCACATGCAGGTCTTCTAGTTCCATTGAAATCCTAAGTAAAGTCAAAATGTACTATTCTGCTTTATGCTTATATGCTAATTAGGTGTTATCTGGTCAGTGTGGCATAGGTCACTTAAATATCCGTGATCACTTTGGTTTTATAAGCATGCTTTCTTTCTCTCTGCTGGCATTTTACAAAGATTGTATCTCTCTTTTTATTCTGGTTATGAAGACTTTCCCATTGATTTCATTTGTGCCACTGCATTGCACAATAACCCTGCAGATACATTTCAGGTATTTGTATTAGGATTACATCTTTGTTACGTTGACATGTTTTATCTGTGTTGGAAGCAACTGGTTCATGGCAGCAAAGGAATTTGCTATTTCCCTCTGCTATAGTAACAGCACCTAGGGGCGCCTGGGTGGCTCAGTCGTTAAGTGTCTGCTTTCGGCTCAGGTCAGGATCCCAGGGTCCTGGAATGGAGCTCCACGGTCGGCTTCCTGCTCAGCGGAAAGCCTGCTTCTCCCTCTCCCACTCCCTGGGTTTGTGTTCCGTCTCTCTCGCTGTGTCCTTCTTTGTCAAGTAAAAAACTAAAATCTTTAAAAACAAAATAAAATAAAAGAAATAATAGCAACTAACATTTGAGTAGTGTTTGAAGGCACTTAGTTGTCTCATAAATTAACAGCATCATTCCATTTTATACAGATAGGGAAACTGAGATAAAATGTGATTAAGAAATTTGCCCAAGGTCACTTAATCTAGTACGGGGCAGAACTAGGATTTGAACCCAGATACCTGGCTCTGGAACTGTGCACACCCAGCCAGTATGCACATCTTCCTTCCTCATCTCTTGTAATACTACTTTGAAACCACTTGGTAATTGCCAGGCGCTCTCAAAGAAGGTCATTACAGTGGAGAGTGTCAAAGTGCCCTCTGATTTTTGAATATCAAAAATAGTCCCATTAGAAGATACTTCAAAAATTCTCCAATATAGGGGCACCTTGGTGGCTCAGTGGGTTAAGCCTCTGCCTTCAGCTCAGGTCAGCTCAGGTCATGATCCCAAGGTCCTGGGATCGAGCCCCACATCATGCTCGCTGCTCAGCGGGGAGCCTGCTTCCCCCTCTCACTCTGCCTGCCTCTCTGCGTACTTGTGGTCTCTCTCTGTCAAGTAAATAAATAAAATCTTAAAAAAAGAAAAGAATATACTTAGGAGAGAGTTAAACTTTGAGACTCTAGCCTTGATCACATTATTTTCTTGTCTCAGTTCCTAACTTGGTGATCCTTGGTGATCTCAAATGGCTCTAAATGATATACTGATTTTGGGGCCAGGCTGTTTAAATGATGAACCATGTCTGTTTGTAATCCTCCTGTCACTCTGTCCATCTATTTTTCTATCCATTTACAGAATTCTTCATCTCTATAACACACTTAGGTGTTGCTTTTCCTTATTGAGGAAGCAAATCACAAATGTATACTAGCAGAATAAGACAAAGAGCTCCAAGAACCAGCGGGTAATCACCTTGAGGGGGAAGCCAGTATGTAAAGGTTTGCCAATTTTATGTACCCACAGCCCTCCATATGTCACAGGGTATCTTGATTAGACCGCCAAGTTTGGCACAGTTGAACCTTCAGTTGACTTTCAGGGAGACTCAGGAGGGTGATTTCCATCCAGGGGAATAGCAGTTGGGAAGAAACTGAAATAATAAGAGAGAGAATGAGGAGGTAGACCAGTTTGGTAGGAACAGAGCCGCCTTTTCCCAGATTACCAGTAGAAAATGTAGTTTGAATGGATGGGAAAGTCAGGCTTGTGTTAGAGAAGCCCTGAAACCAAGCACAGTATGTGACTAAAAAGAAAATCCTCTTGTCATGGTATCCAGATTCTAGTTTTGGAGCGTGGCACATGTGAGGTATATAATAGGTTCAAAAATGAATTTAATCATAGTCTGGATTAAAAGATGCCAAAATTCCCCAAGGCTGTGACTTGCATTAATCTGGAAATCTTCCTGGACTAACTCTGTCTGGCCCTAGTCAGCATCTGCATTTCAGCCAACCTTATTCTTCCTTCCTGCTTCTGTGTTTACTTAGCAGTGTGCCACATGTGGATTTACATGCTTCCTTCTCTTACGTCCTGCTTCTGTTTTCTGGTCAATCCTGTGAGATTATTTGTCAGGAATTGAGGTGTAATCCCAGCTAAGAGGTCAATGAGAGGTAACATACGGGGACAAAGGAGCTGTATGATTGGGGTGAACTCCAGTCTGCCCCTGCTTGCTGACTGATGACCTCCCATGGTGGCAAATGGTTGACTAGCAGGGTGGCAGGGGTAAGATTAGTAACCTTGGAGGGGTCAGGAAGAGCGTATGGGATTTCAGACGTGCTCATGTATTTTGGGCAAGGCAAGCTATGTGGGGACCTAGGGAGCCTTGGGCTCATCTTCTTTGAGTTATAACCTGAG
Source organism: Mustela lutreola (assembly GCF_030435805.1). NCBI lineage: Eukaryota > Metazoa > Chordata > Mammalia > Carnivora > Mustelidae > Mustela > Mustela lutreola. Next base: position 120,448,075 of record NC_081308.1, on the reverse strand, counting down.
ATTTCCCAGTCTCAGAAATAGAGTTAGCTAGGGGAAATAGGAAGAGAGAAGGATTTTCCTTAGGGAAATTACCACTTTGTTTGAGCATAATCAGGAGAAGCCGCCCCCCCCCCCCCCCCCCCCCCCCCCCCCCCGCGCGCGCGCGAGAAGCAGATTCCCTGCTGAGCGCAGAGCCTAATGCAGGGCTGATTCCAGGATGCTGAGATCATGATCAAGCCCAAGGCAGTTGCTGAATCAACTGAACCACCCAGGCACCCCTGGGGAAATTGCCACTTACCCCCCCCCCCAGCCAAATATATGTATCTTACTAGGTTCCATTATTTGTCAGCTCCAGAGCATTTAACCGTTTTGTTTTGTTTTGTTTGGCTTTTTGCCTTTTGCTTTTTCTGCTATCAGAATGGCTAAAAATTTTTGAAATCTACCACTCGTGTGTTTGAGTTTTCTACAAAAGATCCACTGTAGTCTCAGCATAGGAATAGCAAAAACTAAAGGGAGAAAATTCACTAGGTTGTTTTTTTTTTTTTTTTTTTAGTATTGATTGAAAGGAGAGATTTTCCGTATGGCTGTGCTGCCCTTGAATGTTGGGCTTTCATCTTCTTATTTAAAGTTTCATTGGAACAAATAGATTTCTTTCCCAGCCCATTGTACCAATAGCCATATAATCTGAAAACTCTGAAAAAGAAAAAAAGAGCTAGCTAGCCCTGGTTTTCACTTGGAGTAGGGTATCTGGATTTTGTGGGGATTTCTCAGTAGTGTTCTTTAAGACTGGAAGTGATGATCCAAGAAATAGTGGTGCTGGTTACAAGCTGTTGTTTACTTACTTACTTATTTATTTTTAAAGATTTTATTTATTTATTTGACAGAGAGAGGGAGATCACAAGTAGGCAGAGCAGCAGGCAGAGAGGAGGAAGCAGGCTCCTCGCCGAGCAGAGAGCCCGATGTGGGGCTCGATCCCAGGACTCCAAGATTATGACCTGAGCCAAAGGCAGCAGCTTAGCCCACTGAGCCACCCAGGCATCCCTGTTGTTTACTTATTTATTAGTAAACCCTTTATGCAAGCTTCATTACAGATTATTATATCAAGTACTATATAAATAATATGTTAGTCATTGAGATGTTATTTTTAAAATGCAGTTAATTTTCACTTCCCGGAAGCACAGGGATAATATTGTATAAATGTACTTTGACAGCTTTAGCAGAATCTTTTTTGTGTAGAACTTACAGTATGTTAGTGATACTTCTCTGTGCTCTTCCTGCAGAGAAATCAATACTGCAGAACACACCCTGCCCCAGTGTATGATTATTAAATGAGGTAGATTTGAAAAGAGAACAGTGCGTGGCAGGCTGATTTGAATTGTGTTTGTCTTGGACCTAGCCTCTGTTCCACAGCACATACTAGCTATGATGGGCCCTCCTGAAAACCCTTTACAACTTGTCCTTGTACATTATGGCAGGTCATATTCATGGAAGTCAAAGTAATATAAGTCTAATCTGATTTTCTTTACAGAAACAATATTACATTGAGGATTATATTCCTGGCCTGATGCCTGACTTTTTTTTTTTTTTAAACAGAAATGACCATAACCACCATTTTTAATCAACTGTTTAATCATCTGGAATTGATGAATCTGAATACTGCTCTGCATCAAATTGACTGAAGCGTATATAAATCAGTTAACAAAGCATCACAATAACCAGTCACATTAAATTATGTTTAATGAGCTTGTGTCAGTAGACTGTACAAAGTTCTTATTGTCACAATCACGGCCTTGTTTTTATTGAAACTAATCAGAAGATTTAAGAAAACGCACTTTCTGCAAAGTCAAGGAATTCACAAAGGATTTCTTCGGCAGGATGTTGGAGGAGAATTTTGGGGAGACTTGGGAGTTAGGGCTTTTTGAAAAGCTGAGTTGAGATTTTCTTTTGGCTTTGTTCATTGTAAATCCTCTGTAGCAGACATAGATTTTTGGAGAAAAGGTCTCTTCATTGGAGTTGCCGTCAGGGAAGGCTTTTAGGACAAAGTGACAGTTGAGAGGTCTGACGGGTGACTGCAGGTTAAGAAGGTACAGGAGCGAGGGAAGGGTATTCGATGTGGGCTGGGAGCCCCGGAGCAGGAAGGAAGGCCAGGGCGCTAGAACAGAGAAAACAAGGCAGAGAGGCTTGGAGCTCAACAAGGTCAGTGGAAGGATTTTCATTTTCAGTTTTAAGATCAGTGGGAAGCTGTTAGAGCAGGGACTGAAGGAGCAGTCTATCTGATCAGCCTTGTCGTGTGCTGGTGGTCACGTGGCCCTGGCTGGGTCAGCTCTCCCACGCAGCACAGCCATCATTCCTGCTACTTGGCTGATCTGTGTAAGTATTTGGATAGTGGTTAATATCTGGTTTCCCCCACTACATTCCAAGCTCCTTGTGGGCAGGAATGGTGTCAATTTTTTTTTATTCGTCACTTTATCTACAGTATTGTGCATAGTAGGGACTCAAGTAAATATGGTTGAATGGAGACATCAACTGTATTAATAGTTTTGCCTCATGACTTGCTATAAGTTGGTACTTTTTTACTGTGGTGCAATTCACATAACATAAAATTAATAATTTTAAAAACGATTCAGTGGCGTTTAGTACATTCACACGTGATACCACCAAAACCATCCTGTTCTGTAGCATTTTCTTCACCTCAAAAGGAAACTTCATAACCATTAAGTGGTCACTCCCCAGTCTGCCTTCCTTTCAGCTCCTGACAAGTACCAACTTGCTTTCTGTTTCTATGGATTTACCTATTCTGAATATTTTATATAAATGGAATCCTACAGTGTGTGACCTTTTGTGTCTGGCTTCTCTCGCTTAGCATAATGTTGATCAGGTTCCTTCCTGTTGGGTCGCGTGCATCAGTAGTTGATTCCTTTTTACGCCTGAATAGTATTCCACCGGGTAGACAGACCACACTTGGTTTATCCACGCATCTGTTGGTAGATATTTGAGTGGCTTCCACTTTTTGACTCCACTGTAGATAGTGCTGCTCTAAACATCAGTGCAGAAGTTTTTGTTTGAACACCTGTCTCCGTTCTTTTGGGGTATACATGTAAGAGTAAACTTGCTGGCTCATGATAATTCCTTGTTTAGCTTTTTGATGAACCACCAGACTGTTTTCCACAAAGGCTGAACAATGAGTGATTTTGCATTTTTACCAGCAGTGTATGGGAGTTCCAATATCTTCACATCCTCACTAACACTTTTTATTTTCTGTGTGTTTTTAAAATTCCAGCCATCTTAGAAGAATGTCACCTTTAAAATACATGAATGGGGACACCTGGGTAGCACAATCAGTTAAATGTCTATCTTCAGCTCAGGTTGTGATCTCTGGGTCCTGGGATCGAGCCCCATGTCTCAGACTCCCTGCTGAGAGGAGAGACTGCTTCTCTCTTTCCCTCTTACCCCCTCCCCCACTGCTTGTGTTCTCTCTCTCTCAGATAAATAAAATCTAATTTAATTAATCATATGCATGAATGAACCTCCCCTTATTCACAGTATTTCATTCTTTGATACCATATCACATTGTTGCTCAATATTATGAAAAGTTACAGTGATACTCAGGTGCACACTGGACTGAATTGGATTCTAAATCCATAAAATCACTGTCCTGACATCATTCTGGTACATTGCCTTCTAAGAAAAGCTTGCAGCTATTAGGAGAACCCCACCTTTTCCTCTTACCCACCATTTTTAGGATCAAAGATGAGGTTTGAAAGACTAATCCTGACATCTAGAGCAATTTCTTCCTTCTGAATATATGTGGTGCTTTAAAACTCTTCTGTTGGAGGTGTCTTTTGAGAGTTGCATTGAGAATGATGAGGAAGCCCTGTGCAATCTTAATGGAAGAATGTTCTCATCACCGATAATTTCTTTTGGTTTGACCCATTTATATTTCTATCCATTTCCTTGCTCTTTCCCTTTATTCCTTTTTTTTTTTTTGAAAGCTAACTGTGCCCCGCGCCCAACGAAGAACTGTACCTGCTTGCCTCCCTCTGGAAGCCAAACAAGAATAGAAGCAGGCCATCTTAGAATACTCACACTGTAAGATTATTCCTGCCCATCCATGGTCACCAGTCCACCAATAGTAGTGCTAACATGTGCAGATGCCCTTGAACTTACAACCTTCCAGAGTCCTCTGTGTTCTCTGTTGGGTTCTGCCAATTTCCTGCCCTTACCTAATGCTATAATTGTTTTCTCTTTGTTGGTGTTTAGAAGGTTTTACATCGTGTCTGAGTTTACAAGATAGAATAAGAAGAGACTTAGAAATGTATGAACACATTTGCGTACACATACGCCTTTTATAATGCGAAGTAAAGTGAAATGCATTACAGTCAAGAGAATTGAGTCTTTGTGCACATTTGATTACCCAGTCCTCGTCGGGACTAATCTGCTGTGTTCCACTGAGCAACAGTCACTTAATGCTACAACCACTGTGCCGTTTCATGATTTAACTAAAAGCATTTTTCCTGTTCAAAGCTTGCCAGGTATTTTTAATGTTGGCTGTAAAATTCTTCTAATTGTTCTCAATACCCCCTGTGTGTGCTTTGGAAATATCTCACTGCTATTTTCAATTATGTACTTGAACAGAGCCTCAAATTACTGTTTGTCCTGTTTGGTAAAAAACAAAACAAAAAAATGTTTGGTCTGGGGGTGGTATGACCTTCAGTATGAGGTTTAGTGCTCATTTTTGAGAAGTCATACATTTTGAATGTGTCCGCTCTAATAAAAATTCTTTCAAGTGGTTTTCTATCTCTGCGTGTGTTTCATTTTCTAGTAAAAATCCTTCGTACAAGTAAAATTTGTAATTCTAAGTGGTTCATTAATTTTTTAAATTGTTCTTAATGGTGGTTAATCCTAAACTGTTTTAACTTGAGGTTGTTTGTACCCTGACTGCCATGGCATAGAGTTCATTCTGTTTTATCAGAAGAATAAACCATTTCCCTTGGGTCACAGGCACGTTTGAGAAGGCATTCATTTTTTCATAGGTAAAGCTTCCCATTAAACAAATTGACACTGTGGTGGTTTAAATGGGCATCCTTAAAGCCCCAAAAAAGCTAATGTACCTTTTAGTATACCGAAATTAGCACCCCGAAGGCACGGGAGCCTTTCTTTGTTCTTGGTGACTTGTGTTTCCTTTATTTATTCTTCCTTTTCTACTTAGAAGCCTATGAATAAATTTCGTCCCGAATACATTATTTTCTCATGTGCATTGGCTTGTAAATTACTCCTTATCCTCAAACAAGGGATCTCTTTCCCACCCTTAAACAGTTTGTTTGTTTGTTTGGGTCCAGGCTGAAACAGGTGGCAAATGATACAACATCCAAAACCACATTTCCTGTTTTATTGCTCGAAATCTGGCCCCGATTCCCCTGTATCTTTTTAGATTACTCAGTCGAGCTCTCCTTGAGTTGCCTAGGAAAACATCAGTTCTCGGACTTCTCCAAGACACACACAGGCTAATCGGTAGAAGGCAATTAGAACCAAGATATCCTGGTTTCTTGCCTCTTAGAGTTAAGCCTTAGAAGCAGAAGCACCCACTTGGGATCATGGCCAAATGCTTAATTTCCCTTATCTATTTTTGGCCTACATGGAGAGAAGTTGTCACGGGTTTAACAATTATCTCACCTCATATTCTTGAGTGCCTTGCGATATTACTGATTGTAAGAGGTAAGAAATATATTAGAATAGCATCGCCCAGGGGCACCTGGGCAGTGCAGTGGGTTAAGCATCCGACTCTTAGTTTCAGCTCAGGTCATGATCCCAGGGTTGTGAGATCGAGTGCCACGTTGGGCCCCATCTCTTCTTGGGGTCTGCTTGAGATTCTCTCTCCCTCTTCCCTTCCCACTCATGTGCGCTCACTCCTGCTCTAAAATAAATCAATCTTTTAAAAAAAGAAAGAAAGAAAAAGGAATAGCACTGCCCGGGAGGCAGGATTCAGGAGCAGCCTTTCCCTGCTGCCCAGAGGTTTTCTGAGGAACCTCATTATTGTCGCATGCTGTGCGTTTTGGGAAGCCTTGTGTCATAGATTCTGATATTCTTCCAGTCCCTCTTATAGTGGCACTCCTAGTTGGTACTACCCAAAGGCATATTAAAATTTCACAAATCTGGGGCACCTGCGTGGCTCGGTTGAATGGGCGACTACCTTCGGCTCAGGTCATGATCCCAGGGTCGTGGGAATCGAGCTCCCTGCTCAGTGGGGAGCCTGCTTCTCCCACTCCCTCTGCTGCTCTGCCTGCTTGTGTCTCTCGCTCTCTCTGTCAAATAAAGAAATAAAATCTTAAAAAAAAAATTTCACAAGTCAGGGAGCCTGGGTTACTCAGTCGGTTAAGTTTCCAACGGACTCTTGATTTTGGCTCAAGTCATGGTCTTAGGGTTGTGAGATGGAGCCCTGAGTCAGGCTTCACACTGTTAGCTGAAGATTCATTCTCTCACTGTCTCCCTCTCCCCTCCTTGTCCCCTCCCTCCCCCTAAAATTTTTTTCAAAAATCAATTTTTATTATACACAAACAATAATACACATGAATAATACAGTGAAGCCATTAAAAAATGAAGTATTTGGTGTGGTCTTTCTTAAATATACTGAAAGTTAGACATTATGCTTCGAACATATTGCTAATTTCTGGTAAGTCTTTTTAGGTTTTAGGAATAATTTTTTTTTATGTTTTAGGAATATATTTTAGGAATAATTACAGGTCACCTGTTAAATTTATAGCAGCACCCAATCTTTGTAGTGCATAGCAGCTTCGAATCTACAGCTTTTGGGAGGGAAGAAGGGAGATTTAGAGACAAGCATCAGAAGTTCCAAGAAAGTTCCCAAGTGACTGTTGTGCTCTGCCTCAAAGGGAGAGATGGTTTGCTAGTTTTACAGCCGTGACGGCAGATCAACAATTCCAAAGGACGAATGGCTTATCTTATAGACGGCAGTCTCCGGGGACTCCTTGAGTGGCCCTCACTAGTGGGCAGACGTGCCACCTGACAACCTCCCTGGCCACCTGCAGTCCTCTCCATGCATGCTAAGGAACAGTGTTTTCAGCGCCAAGCACTCTCTGCCAGTGGGCCATAATTCACCCTGTCCCTTTGTATAGGGGTGACCTCAGATCAGAATTGCTTATGCGTCTTCCATAGAGCCAGAAACTTTCTTGCTGGAACAAGGTGAAAATAACACATTTACACTTGAATTATGTTGAGGCCATTGCCTAGTTCTATGCTGCTGACCCGGTTCCTGGAATTTTAATATTCACATAGTTGGTTAGTAACTGCAAGCTTCATCCTCTTAAGTAAATAGCCTTTACAGTCGTTTTAAAGTGATCTCTGGGTGTTTTGTTAATCCTACAATAAGCAGTCTTTTAAGTTCTTTGACCTTCTTTTACTCTTTTTTTTTTGGGGGGGGGACCTTCTTTTACTCTTAAGAAAGTGGAGGCTCACCTGTAAGTTGTAGGTACTTAATAAGGTGTATAGTATAAGCATAGGTATCAACAGTACTTCCCAGGGTCACATCTTTACTGCTTCACCTATTCCCTCCAAACCTTACCCTAAAGGCTTTCAGCTATAGGGAAGGTGCTGTTTTCAAAAACAGACTTCTTTAAAGACATTGTTATTTGAGCCCAGAAGTTGCCACCAGAACATGGTTCAATGGAAGGCTAGAGATACTGCATGGTGGAAAGGACTACCTTTGTGAGGCTTGAGTCACAACTCAGGCCCTCTTGGTTATTCAGCTCATTCTTCCTCCACAATGGAAGCTTGTTTTTTACTTACCTCTTTTGTTGGGAATGTCAAAATAACAGGTATAGCCTGGGTGTGCTATTTAAACTGATTACATTTACATCCTGGACATTTATTTTCTAGCCAGTTTGCTTTCTGTATAATATTTAACAATACTGCATTCATTGGTTCCACTGGACATACTCCAGCATGCATTTGAACTGTTAGATCTTTCTAGAAACTTACTCTCATCTTTATAATAATGATGCTATCATTGAAATGGGAGATAAAACCATGTTTGGGGCATCAGGCACCTCTTCTACAATGTTTTTTTTTTTGTTGTTGTTGTTGTTTTGTTTTGTTTTTTGTTTCTTTGTTTTTGTTTTTGTTGTGTTGTTTTGCTCTGCCAAGGTTTATATCTTCCTACACTGTAATGAAAATTCTTCTCTGGCGACCTAGAAAGTGATATTTGGATGAGAATTTGTCTCTTCTAGGTAGATATTGGTAAAGGCATTTTTCACCATAATGTCCAGTGGTTCCTTTCCTAACCATTTTTGGGCGTTACTGTTTGCTGCTGAGATAAAGCTGCCTCGCCTGCGAGATCTCTAAAAAGTGATAAAAAAAAAAAAATCCTTGAGCCCTAAGGGACTTCACAAAAACCTTCTGTTTAGGCCATATGAATATTTTGCTATATACATTTTTGAAGCTTCAGGGTACAGTAATAGTGACTCTCTGGTATGGGGTGACTCAGTGTATCATAGTGAATGCCTAGGTTGTATCTCTTCCTCTTAAACTATTTACCTGACTAAAACCCAAAGTTCAACTGAACTTTTGTAAAAAGTTTTTTTTTGTTTGTTCCAGTTCTTCTCATAGTCCATCAACTGTAGGCATGGGTTAGAAGAGAACTTTACAAGATGAGGAGAAAATGCTATGTGGCACAAGATGCTAGTCGTTTTATTTTTCATTTTTTTAACTTTTTGTGATACTAGTCTTTTTCAATGATTTTTAAAATCCAAAGTTACAAAGGCGAATCACGTGTTTGGAGAAGAGTAACAAAAAAAATGTCAAACAGTGTGATAACAGAGGCCAGGACACCAGCGTGTTGCTTCCAAGTCTTAAGGAACAAACCAGCTTTCTAGTGCTTGCTTTGCCGCCTCCCTTGGAGGTACAGAAACTTGCAAGCCACAGTTGGCTGTCTTCCCGAATTCTGAGAAACTTTGCAAGGATCACAGGGGTTGGCACAAGTTGCTTGATAATCTGCGGCGTTTCCTCTGCGTTTTAGCTGCCTTTGTGTTAGCAAATTTTCACACGTCGGTATGCAGATGGTCACATCTTTCCCTCCTGCCTCTGAGGTTTGTGATCTATATTTTATTCTGATCTCTTTTCAGCTAGGTTGGGCTTTGAGGTCTTGGGGACTTACTGCTTTCTATTTGCATATGCATTTTTATCCATTTCCCCAGGGCTATGGTAAATGCTTTGCAGGGTTATCAGTCAATCGTTCCTAACCTTATAAATTAGGTACCTCTCTGTTGAGATTTTTTTTTTTAAGTTTGTGAAGTGTTCGGAATGCAAGGCAGTACGTAGCCGTGGATACTGAAAGTGGAAAATAACTTCTCCAGGCTTAACCTGTATGGTGAGTTCATCTCGAGTTTGTGTGCATATTGTCAGGCTCTAGGTTAGAGAAATACTGTCGACAAGGAAAGCCGGGCTGCTGAGCCCCCGTCCGAACTTAGGGAATCTCCGGTTACTTTCTGTAAATGGAACAATCTTTGAGTCATTAAGAAAATTCCTGTTAGAGTGTTGAATTACTAAATGCTTACAGCAGTTTTGATCTATCGATTATTAGCCATCCTAAAGACAGCTATATTTCATCTTCAGGGTCACATTTTTGTAGCCCTGAGGCTCTTGGAGTAAAGGCGAGGTGGGGAGGGGTATCAGATTGAAAACATGTAGAATTGATTGTCCCCGGTGAAATTAACCTGCTCAGTGGATTTAGATAATCAAAGTCTAACTCTTGAGTTTCCAATCAAGGCATTGTTTGTACCTAAGTCTTAAGCATTGTGATTGCTGATTGAGGTTTTTGGTTTTGTGGGGTTTCGTATCCATTTCCTGTAGGAGATTCTGTTCTGTTAAATGTGCTGATATCAGGAATGCCTAATTAGAGACAATCTTTGTGTCTAGGGATGTACTTTTGAGTATTCATTTGTCTTTTTTTTTTAAGATTTTATTTATTTATTTGACAGAGATCACAAGTAGGCAGAGTCAGACAGAGAGAAAGGAGGAAGCAGGCTCCCGGCTGAGCCAAGAGCCCGATGTGGGACTCGATCCCAGGATCCTGGGATCATGACCTGAGCCGAAGGCAGAGGCCTTAACCCACTGAGCCACCCAGGCGCCCCTTCATTTGTCTTTTGATCAGGTGGTTGAGATTTTTGGTTAATATGATCATAATCAAGCTTTAAAGGCAAGACAACACAAAGTGTCTTGTCCTGGTCTTTCTTCACTACCCCTGGCAAAGGAGAGAGACACCTCAATCACTTAAGAAGGTGCCATAAAAGCAAAATCTGAAAAGTGCAATCTTAAGGTTCCTTTTAGAGTTATGCCTATCAATTAAAGATCAAGATTATTCTCCTTAGCTTCTTGTAATGGAATGGGCTTGGAAACCTCCGCAATGTGACCACTGAGTACATTGTAGCAATTTTAACCAAGAGGCTTAATACACTGGAAATGTTCCCTGGCACTGTGGTGCTCCCTGCACCTCACCCCTCCCAACCCTGGGACAGAAATCCTGACTTTAAGGAACATTTTAGTAGTTGCCTGAAATTTTGATGAAACGCTAGTTCTTTCTTTCAATTTTGAGTGCATTTGACCTTTTTAAGACTGATTATGCTGTTCAAAAATACTAGTGCTTCAGCAAAGAAAATAGCTTTAGGGCTGGGGTGCATAGAACAGTTTTAAATCATTGCCAGGTTTTCAGAATTTTAAATAATCGGTTTCTGTTCATTTCTGAGCAGATACTTAACATTCGCTTTAATAACTCACAAAGAACAATCTAATGACCAGTAAAAATAATACTTTGGGGTTCTTGGGTGGCTCAGTGGGTTGAGTTGACTCCTGACCTAGGCTTGAGTCTCCATCTCAGTGTCGTGAGTTCAGGCCCCAGGTGGGACCCCAAGATGGTTGCAGAGCCGACTTAAAGAAAAAATTTTTTTAAGATTTTATTTATTTATTTGACAGAGATCACAAGTAGGCAGAGAGGCAGGCAGAGAGAGAGAACGAAGCAGGCTCCCTGCTGAGCAGAGAGCCCGACGTGAGGCTCATGTTGGGGGTCAATCCCAGGACCCTGGGATCATGACCTGAGCCGAAGGCAGAGGCTTTAACCCACTGAGCCACCCAGGGGCCCCTAAAATTTTTTTAAATATAAAAATAAACAAGTAAAAACAATGCTCTAATTGCCAGGGTTGACATCAGTGATGATTTGCTGATAACCTGAGTAGCTTTGCATCACATCAGGGCCTGTAATTTTCATTATCTGTGATAGAAATAATTGTTAGCAGATTAACCACAAGCAAAATACGTATTGAAGGGGAATCTCATTTTATGAGCAGCTTAAAATGATTGGAGGGGGCACTGTTTGAGGGTTATTTGTATGTTTATGCTGTATAAAGCTAATTGTTTAAATTATTTTAATTACTTCAGAAATGGGGGATTACGGCTGGTATATTAAAAACTCGGAGGATCTTAGTTAAGAGCAGTCACTAATTCAAAGGAGAAGATTGGATAGCCGTTTTCACAGGCATGGGGAGCTTCCAGGGAAATTAAATATTAAATAAAAGAAAGACCGAGGCATTGGTGTTGTGTTTAAAGCCAGTGTGTGGCCAGAATTAAGAACCATTGATCTATAACTAAGTGATAAATGTTAAGTCTGCAAACACCCGGAAAGGACGGGGACATGAGCCCCGTTTTAGATTCCGTGCTAGCCTTTATAGTGACCGTCTTATTATTGAGGTCTCTATTTTCTCTCGGTTCTTATTGAGTAACTAGTCTGGAGGCAATCAGGAAACAAATTATACTTTAAAAAGCTTTTTAGGTGTTTTGACAAGCAAAAGCATGGGATTTTAAGATGGTACTAGTTGAATAACAGCGCCATTTTGCTGATTTTTATTAAGACACTATGTTTTGTTATAAATTACTTATCATTTTTCCCCTCTCCAACAGTTAGTTTATACTGCGGAAGTATAAATCAAGGGCACAAAAGGGTGGTTTCATTTTGAGGGAAAAAATGGAATTGGTTTCTCTTTTAACTTGTATATTGTAAGTATATATTTTTAAATATTTTCCATACTTTTTATTTTAGTGTATGATGTGTCATTAAAATAGAATCGGTGCCAGCATATTTCAGTTTTTAAAAATGCCATTTCAAAGGACATTTGGATGGGAAGCAGTTCAACACAGGATCAACTCTTAATGAATTAAAATTCATTATGAGGTGGCAGGAATCATACACTCCCACTCTAGACGACATCGTGTGCCATCCAAAAGGGAAATTTTTTTTATGATTCCTACTTGGAGTTTCTCTGCCTTGGCTAAGGCACCTACCTACATTATTCACAATGACAGGAACCTAAAACCACTGTCTTAACACTCAACATTGGCAGCAAGTGGAAAATTACAGTGAAATTTACACATGAGTTCAGCGCTGCCATTTTTATGCAAACTAAACAATGTTCTAAGTTAGAGCAAATTCCACCAGAAATTGCAGGTTCTTCAGATTTTAGGGTGACGCAGGCATGGAAAGGTCCTCTGTTTCACCCCACTCCAGCCCGTCCCAGGCAGCTGCAGACCCAAAACTGCCTTGGGCTGAAGAGACGTTGCCCCTTTTTAAAAAATGCTCAGGAGTGGACATGATACAGCTCCTCTCAGGCCCCTTTTTCATCTAACAATAATCACTGCCAGAAGCTTCCTCCCCCACCCTCCCAAACCTGCACAGCAATTTCAATCCATTTTCTCCAACTTAATAGAGATAGAGGTCACGTAGGCCTTATTTGAAGGTGATCAGAGAGATAATATATGGCAAAAGCTCTTAGTCGAACTGTAAATGCCATTCACATGTAGGGAATTCATAAAAATATTATGTGCCTGAAAAATTGTGTTAAGCTTGTTCTTTCCTTTTGTTCTCTGGAATGCCACTACCTGACAGAGAAGTTGAAGACCATTCAGAATCGCGAAACTACCAGTTCATTTTTGTTTTAAGCTAATCAGTGGCCACTGCTAACCCAGGAGAACGATCTGTGTTAGCTGTGCAGGAAACATCCCACTTCACTGACCCTCTCCCTGTTTTTCTTTTCTTCTTCCTCCTTTCAGTTTGTAGAATGATCTGAGAACTGGCATAAAAGGTAACACTTCCTTATTTACTCGGAAGCCACTTCTTTTTTTGTTAAGATTTTATTTATGTATTTGACAGAGAGAGATCACAAGTAGGCGGGGGGGGGGGTTGCTGGGGGGGGAGCAGGCTCCCCGCTGAGCAGAGAGCCTGATGCAAGGCTCAATCCTAGGACCCTGGGATCATGACCTGAGCCAAAGGCAGAGGCTTTAACCCACTGAGCCACCCAGGCGCCCTCGATAGCCACTTCCTGATTTTGTGAAAAACTAAACAACCATACAGATACTAAAGGTTGTAAATACATATGAATATGTATATGCAGAATTATCAAGTAATTTGACAGTTTCTGTAATTCAAGTCCGTACCTTATAAGGTTCAGGTCTGTTGTAGGGACTACAGTGAAGACCGTTACTTGCAACAGAAGGTGAGGGTAAGTGTGAAGCAGAATGAGCTATACTTCAAGGTGTATATACTTTCTGTTTACATTTTGTAAAATGGAGATTATGGAAAATTTAGTGCTCTTATCAGTAAGCCATGTTGGACCTTGTATATTACAGTTGCAAACAAAGAAGTCCGTCCCGGAATCAAAATGTGAATAGCTGCCATTTTCGTATTTTTTTAAGACTTTATTTATTAGAGGGAGAAAGAGACTGCATGCAGGAGCAGGCTGGAGGGGCAGACAGAGAGGAAGCAGCAGACTCCCCGCTGAGCAGGGAGTGCAATGCAGGGTTCCATCTTACAACCCATGAGATCATGACCTGAGCCACCCACCTGCCCCCCCACCCATAGCTGCCATTCTGGTAAAGGTATTTGTTTATTGGAATGATAATCAGGAACTCTTTGAAAATTTACCATGGAATCTTAGCCTGTGAAGGGCCTTAAACAGTCAGTTGTTCTAATAATGGCCTGTCTCTGGACAAGTGGGGAAACAGCTGTCTTCTTCATGAATTTATCCCAATTACTTTTTGTCTGATTCCCTACAGAGTTTGAAAGCGGTACCCCACTAAATAAGCATTTAATAAGCTTTAATGAAAATAATGGGTCAAGAGGTCTTATCTACATTTTTGGTGGTTTTTACCTTTTTATTTTTATTTTTTTAAGATTTTATTTATTTATTTGGCAGACAGAGATCACAAGTAGGCAGAGAGGCAGGCAGACAGGTGTAGGGGAAGCAGGCTCCCTGCAGAGAAGAGAGCCCAATGCGGGGCTCGGTCCCAGGTCCCCGGGATCATGACCTGAGCAGAAGGCAGAGGCTTTGAGCCACTCAGGCGCCCTGGTTTTTACCTTTTTAAACTAAAAAATCATTTTCCCTAGAATATCGATATAAGGTACAAAAATTCAGATTGAAATACATCCAAACAGACATTTGGAGAACTTTGCAATCTAAGTAGTCTTTTTTTTTTTTTTTTAAGATTTTGTTTATTTATTTGACAGAGATCACAAGTAGGCAGAAAGGAAGGGAAGCAGGCTCTCTGCTCAGCAGGGAGCCTGATGCGGGGCTCGATCCCAGGACCCTGGGATCAGGACCTGAGCCGAAGGCAGAAGCTTTAACCCACTGAGCCACCCAGGCACCCAGCAATCTCTAAGTAGTCTTGCTAAAAAATGATTACTTTAGGGTCAGGATTATTACATCTTTAGCTTTTAAATAGATCATCGAAAGGAAGGAAAATCCCTGAGCCTACGTACTTTAAAACTTTCTGGGCTAGGGAATTATCTTTTTAAAAAAATAATGGAGGGTGCCTGGGTGGCTCAGTGGGTTAAGCCGCTGCCTTTGGCTCAGGTCATGATCTCAGGGTCCTGGGATCGAGTCCCGCATCAGGCTCTCTGCTCAGCGGGGAGCCTGCTTCCTCCTCTCTCTCTCTGCCTGCCTCTCTGCTTACTTGTAATCTCTCTCTGTCAAATAAATAAATAAAATCTTTAAAAAAAATAAAAAAATAATGGAAATATGTATGTAGATATTGGTTCCTATCTTTTTTTGACTTTAATGTATGGTTGTCTCAAACATGATAAATATAGTAATACCAAAGGAAACCATTCCAGGGGCTCCTGGGTGGCTCAGTCGGTTAAGCATCTGAGGCATCAGGCCCCATCTTGGGCTCCCTGCTCAGTGGGCATTCTGCTTCTCCCTCTCCCTCTGCCCTCCCACCCCTGCATTCATGCTCTCTCTCCATCTCTCCTATAAAGTCCTTTTTTAAAAAGTGTATTATCCTGATTTAAGGTAAGAAGACAGAGTAGAGGCATGGCAGCTCTGCTGGAGAGCAGTGGGTCTCAGGAGTGATGGCTGCTGGCGACGATGGGGCGGGAGAGCTGGCCCAGATCCTGATCGCGCAGGTTCCCGCAGCTAAAGCAGCTCTCTGTCCCCCAGAGCGCAACCGGTTCACTCAGCTCAGGGTTTCAGAATGGTTCGGTTATCGCCTTTCGGTAGTGTACTTACACTGCGTAGCTCCCTTGCAATTCGTCCATTCCTCTCAAAGAAAAAACAACAGCACAATAGCTTGATTAATTTTTTTTAAAGCTTTAGTCACTTATTTGAGAGAAAGTGTGGGGTGGTTGGGGCAGAGGGAGAGAGAAACATAAGCAGACTTGGGGATGAGGCTGAGTGGGAGCCCTTGGCAGGGCTCTATCTCCTGACCTTGAGTTCATGACCTGAGCTGAAACCGAGAGTCTGACACTTAAGGGGCAGTGCCACCCAAGCCCCCCAAACTTGATGAATCTTAAAATATAAAAGGAAAATCCCAAAGTAGTAAATGAAGTAAACATCGAAGATCTGTGTGTTACTAAAGCAGCTTATTGTCAGTGTTGGTGTTCTAGGACTTTCCTGAATGTGATGGTTCGCATAATAAACACCAGGAATTGATAGGAAATGATGTGGGTTCACTAATACTGAAGAAGAAAGAGGTATAATAGTAGTGCATTAGAACTGAATTGTGTGCTGTAAAATCTTATAACAACTATTTTTGTTCATGGTGTTTAGAAGATCTTTCAAATGGTGGGCTTAATTATTGCTACTGTTGAGTAATTATTTCTGCTAATTTGTTTTCTTGCTACACTGCTGTTTATGTTTGATACTTTGTATATTCAGTCATTTATATAGAAATTAAATTGTATGATCCTTTCATTCTTACTTCAAAGACTTCATGTATTTTCTGAAATAAACATTCTTCATTGTAATTAACTGAGAAAAACATCTGAGTTTTTGGCACTGGGTCCAAAGCTATTCCTTTGAATATCAAGATTTTCAGTAGAATCTAGACTTAAGATATTTCTCCCTACACTATTAGATATATTATTTTTCAGACCTCTTCTGTTTTGATGATTTCAGGTGATTTTCCTCTTTGACCTTCCACACTCTGTTCTTTTCAGATCAATAAGAAAAATATTGCTCTCAAGAATTACCTGAGTTTGCAAAGAGATAAATGCTTCGCTTTATAAAGATTGTGTCTGATAAGTGTGAATATCCCAGTTTCAGAAAAGGCATGCACTGGATATGCAAAGTTCCAAAAGGGAACCATTATAAAAGATTTGTTTTACTTCATAAGAGACTTGTGTCTTGTTTATGTGTGTTTTGTATTTGTATATGTATCTGTATCTTGCATTCTGACTCAGTGTTGGGGTAGGATAGGGTGGCAAGAGTACTTACACTGAACTTAAGAGCTGCTGCATTTGAAGGTCAATTAGAAATAAACTAAAGAATATCTGAATTCATATTAAAATGATAAATAGCTCAGTGTTCAAAATTGTATGCATTTTTCTTTTTATAACACTGTAAGCCAATAAAACATAAAATGCAAAAAATTTGCAAAGTAAACTTATTGGAGAATCTTTAAAAACAAAAAACAAGGTAAAGCTTCAGTGAAGTAAAAAAGTAAGGTAAAATGGAGCTCAACCTTGGAACTTCTAGATTCTAGAACTTCTAGAACCTTCTTTTAAAATGTAGACGTGGGGGGAGGCACCTGGGTGGCTCAGTTGGTTAAGCAACTGACTCTTGGTTTTGGGTGTGGTCATTATCTCAGGGTTGTGAGATCGATTCCCGCTTCAGGCTTTACATTGGCCGTAGAATCTGCTTGGGAATTCTCTCTCTCTTCTTTTTCCTCTGCCCCGAGCCCCGTCTCCCTCTCTTAAAAAAGAAAAAAAGAAAGAAAAATTAAATTAAAATTAAAAATGTAAAATGGACATCAGAGATACATTGTGTTAAATGGGACTTTTTGACAGTAGGCTCTGAGAAATCACAAAGAATGTCTTTCCTGTAAAACCAAAGAATTACAACTTCTTTGTCGAAATAGTTGATCATTGTTAGAGACAGCCATTCTATTATTTTTTAAGATTTTATTTATTTATTTGACAGCATGAGTGAGAGAGCAAGCACAAGCAGGGGGAATGGCAGGCAGGGGAGAAGCAGGCTTCTTTCTGAGCAAGGAGCCTGATGCGGGTCGATCCCAGGACCCTGAGATCATGACCTGAGCTGAAGGCAGACGCTTAACCCACTGAGCCACCCAGGTGGCCCGAGACAGCCATTCTGTATCTCTATACTTAAAAGTAATTGTTTTCTATGTAGAAGTAATTTGTATTCTGCTTTGTGTTCTCTGGTAAGGAACCGACAAAATGGCCTTCAGTGGTGGTTGTATGATATATAAAATATTCCCAATCTGACCTTTTGAGTGTGTTGCTGTGATGGTGACAGTTGAGATTTTGTGGAAGAAAGAAGAATGGCAATAAAAACACTGTTCTTCTAGGATTTCTTTTAATTTACACATTTTAAAATAGTAGGGTTGGCCTCAGCACGTTGTCTCAAGCAGCCCCCTCACTAATCTTCACTAAGTCAGCAGCTAAGAGCCCAGTGGAGTTTGAATAGCCTAACAGGGTTTTCTCTCCTCACTGGTGCTCTGTCTCGGGGATTGTCAGATGTGCTTCCGCAAAGACTCTGAACTCAGCAGAAGCATGGACAAATGTGATAAGAAACTGACTTTTCCCCCCTTTCTCTTGGTCAGTGTGCTGGAGAAGAGAAAAGAGTCGGTACGCGCACAGTGTTTGTTGGCAATCATCCAGTTTCAGAAACAGAAGCTTACATTGCACAAAGATTTTGTGATAATAGAATAGTCTCATCCAAGGTAAGTTTTTTTTTTTTACTTCAGTAGATAGATGTAGTGATTCATACAGTGAATCAGATAATGCACTTATCTGGTGTATTTGTATACGCATATGCTTAGGTGTGCGCACCTGTACCGTATTCCCGCTGTGGTCATCATCCCGCCAAAGGGCTGTTTTTCTTAAAGAGTATCACTCTGTCTTGTTACAGCTGAAATGTTATTGACTTGCTTTCCCTTATTATTCGTAGTGCCTGTTGATGATACCTACTACATTAAGCCTTAAAGCATGCTAAAACTTTGAATTATCTACTTGCCCAAAGCTTCCTGAATTTCTCTTAAGGGGATGGAGTAAGTTCTAAATGATATGTATTCTTTTGGAGGGTGCTGTGGTAGAATGACATTTACCTCTTCTGTTCCATTGGGGAGCTCCTCGAGTACACTCTTGCCTGACCATTTACTAGCTGTGTGACCTTGGCCAAATTAATCTCCAAGTGTGAATGTCCTTTTCCGAGTGTGAATGTCCTCATCAGTGAAACGAAGCTGATGTTGCATACCTAAAAGCACTCTCTGTCGTTCCTAGTACCCAGTCGCCCTCATTCTACTAATATTAACTCGCTCATCTTTACCTTTGGCTGACCAGGTTAGGTACTGGGTGCTAGATGGCAGATAATCAATAGACTGACGGATCTTGATAGATTGTCCTTACTTCTTCAGGTAGCCAGGCAAGGCAGTTGTAAGATGTTAGTGACAGTTGGATCACTGCAAGCTTGCGAACGCCTAGGACCTGAAAGAAAATTATGCCCTTCCTTTAAAAATGTAACATTTGATTTTTAAACACACATGTGATTTCTCGAGGTAGTGATGTAGTACAGATTATACATAAGTAGGAGATTAACATGTAAAATACAGACAGAATGAGTAAAAACTGTTCCCTAATGAGCATGTGTCTATGGGCCTATAGAACACTCTGAGTGTCTTTGGATAAAATGTCTATTTCCTGTTCATCTTGAACCTTATGGCAGAAAATCTATCCTCAGCCAGAAGTTTTCATACCTGTGCTCAGGATGGGGACTATTCCTTTGATTGAGAATTATTAATTCCCCCTGTAAGATCCAGGATAGCAGTAGTAGTCCTTTGACTCAGAATCATAGACTTACAGAACTGAAAGAGCCTACGAGATTATCTGTTCAACCTGTTGACTGTACAGGTGGAGAAGGCAAACCAGAGAAATTTAAGTTAGTGCTGTGGTCACCAAGCAGAGTAAGCTATAAAGCCAGGAGCAGAACTGCTTTGTGAGGTCTGATGGCTCTGCATAAAAAGCCCCTTTCATGTCTCTGTACCATTGGGGCTCCTTTCTCTGTTTTCTCTCGTGTTTTGCATCAAAGAAAATCTAAAATACTTTCCAGGGAATTACTGTTTTCCATAGTGTGTTATGTGGAACATGCTAATGTCACTGTCGTTGAACTAATCATAACCATTTTGTTGTAATATATTTCACGATTTCACATTGTAAAAGAACTAGAAGACTGTTTAATGGTCAAATCTTTTATATTTAATATAATATTTCTCATATTTTATCTAGCTTCAGTTTTACTGGTAGACAAAACAGTACATTTGGATTTTTTTTAAATAGTCAAGAGCTTCATAAGGCAAATAAAGATTGTTTCTGAACAGATTTGCATATCTACCTCTGTATCAGTATGTATCTTTTAGAAATCGGAGCAAAGAAGCGAACATTTCTGCATTGATAGACGAGCATCTCTCTTTTCTCTGTAAATATTATATGTTGACAGTTTTTCTAGTTTGCCATGCTTTTTCCTAAAAGCTCTAAAGCAGAAAAAGAGGAATTGACAGTGAACTACAGAAAAAGAACGAAATCTTAATACAGTGAATAATTAGGAGAGGATAGTGTACATATAGTATAGTAGTAAAGAGCTTCATCCTTGTAGCAGAAGACCTGGGTCTGAATTTAAAGTAAGGCATTAAACCTTTCTGTGTCTCAGTTTCCTTATCTGTAAAACAGAGACACTAACAGTACTTACCTCAGAGGATTGTGTCAGTACAAAATAAAGTAATCCACAGTTCAAACGCTGTGCTTGGCCTACAGTAATGACTCAGTAAATGGTAGGTGGTCTTGTTAAATTACATTTCTGTGATTGGTAGTACTGCGATCCTGAGCAGTACTGGTGATTCGCTCAGCCTCATGTGTTTCAGTTGTGTGGCTTGATCTCTCTTTAAAAGAGGCCTTTGGATCCATTCTGGAGAGAACAATATTTTCATAATTTGAACTTTTCCTTCCTCACATTGTCTTTTGACCAGAATATGTTACTGAAGAAATGTACAATTTATAGCATATGTTATCTGCCTTCCGGCTTTGTAGCAAGTGTTGACTTCCTTTTTTAACTCTTTGATGATAAAAATACCTTTCTGTTAATGGGTGCTTTTTATTTACTGATAGCACCAGTAATGCCTGGTAAAGACTGGGAATAAGTCTTATTAATGCAGGGAACACTGAAGATAAACACTTTGATCTAAATTATACTTACTGATAAAATTGATCTTCTTTTCTTCTAGCAGAACACAATACTTTTCCATAGAAAAACTTGTTCTCTGCGGCCTTCCTACTTTAATAAAATCAGCAGGAACCTTTGGGAATCACCAGAATTTTGTAGCTGGTACAAAATTTGGAAATCTCCTTCGGTAGCAAAAGGAACACTGATTGCTTGCTGCTAGGATCTTTAATTTCCATCATATTTCCCCATTACACATTTTTTTTCTTTAAAAATTGTGAGCCTTAATCTTGAAGGTGCTTCAGTGGGTTAAGAATCTGTGAGCACCACCTAACTCTTTGAAGGTATGCCCGAGGTTAAATTTAGAACTCCTATGTGAAAGACTGTCTTGAATTTAAAGCTTCAAGCCTAAAATTACACTAGCAATCTCCCTCATTTCTAAAACTCAGATTTTCAGTAGAATTTATTGGACATTTCTTTGAATCTTTTCAGACTCCCTGGACGGTGCCTTTTTAGCTAGTTACTAAATCCTAGTGTCCTGGTAACTCCCTTTACTCTTTTGAATTTATGGGAGAAAGAGTGGTACTTCAAAAAAAAAAAAAAAAAGAAAGTTCCGCTTCACCTTGGTAATGGGCAGTGGAATAAATGGCCCAAACTTAAGATCAAGATTTCTTGTGCCTTCTTTGTACCAAACATTGTTCTAGGCAGCTGTGGTAAGGGGCTTATGGTGTGTTCCCTGACCCCGTGATAGCTTCTGGCCTGACACAGGAAAGAGGAGGGCATATAGCAACAGTTTCCTATAACGGTAATACCCAGAGTTCCCCAAGGAAGCAGTTCATCTAATAAGTTAAAACAGTGGTAAACAAACAGTGGGGGCCTAGAAACAACAACAAAAATGTTCCCTTTTGATGTGTTAACACCCCACAGAGGACTCTAACAGTCCCTGATGTTTGTTTGTTTAATTAAAAACCCCTTAGTTAGGGAACAGAAGGTCAACAAGCCAGAAGCTCAGCTGTTAGCCTGTTGTGGGAGTTTTGCTTATTGTTTTAGAAAATTGATCTTAAGTCATTGGGACAGTTAAGTGCTGATCCTGGACTATATCAGCTTCAAAATGACTAGAGCAGTGGTTTTGACCCCTTTTGTTTTTGGTCACAAGCTGCCTTGGGAACCTGATAAAAAAGCGTGGATTCTCTTCCCCCAAATGATGCAAATGCACACAGTTCTGTACTTCGTTTTTCATTGTTGCTTATTAAGTTTTGAAATTGCAGTAGAGTTAGCATACAGTGTCTTATGAGTTCCAGATGGCAGTATAGCGATTCAGCACTTCCAGACATCACCTGATGCTCATCACGACAGGTGCATCCTTAATCGTCATCACCTGTTTCACCCAGCCCCGCCCCCAGCCCCCGCCCCTCAACAGTCAGTTTGTTCTCTGTCATTAACAGTCTGTTTCTTGGTTTGTCTCTCTCTCTCTCTTTCTTTCTTTTAACCATTGTATTGTTTCTTAAATCCCACATACGTGTGAAATCATATTTGTTTTCCTCTGACTCATTTTGCTTAGCATTATACTCTCTAGCACCATCTGTGTTGTAATTGGCAAGATTTCATCCTTTTTTATGGCTGAGTAGTTTTCCATCGTGTATATACCCTGCCTCTTGTCTATTCATCTGTCAGTGGACACACTTGGGCTGCTTCCATGGTTTGGCTATTGTAAATAATGCTGCTAAAAACATAGGGGTGTACGTATCCCTTTGTATTAGTGTTTTGTATCTTGGAGATATATGCCCAGTAGTTTGAGGACTGGATCCTAGGGTAGCTCTATTGTTAACTTGTTGAGGCACCTCCATACTGTTTTCCGCAGTGGCTGCACCAGTTTACACTCCCACCAACAGTGCAAGAGGAACAGTTCCTTTCTCTGCATCCTCACCAATACCCATTGTTTCTTGTGTTTTCTGTTTTAACCATCGTGACAGGTGTGAGGTGCTATCTCACTATAATTTTGTAGTTCATTTTGAATGACCTTCCTTGAGGCACTTCCATGAATCCTAGGCGAAGAACCTTCTGGGTTGGCATGTTAGATTGTAATGCAGCTCTTTTACTGAATATGTTTGCCTTCATTCATCTTCATTTTCTTGGGATTCCCTGAATCTTGAGCCCATAAGAGAGGTTAGTAGTAAATTCACATATATTGTGTCATGCTCTACAACTGTGGCATTTCAGTCACCTTACCTAATTTAATGGATATTTTCTCACCATATTTGTGGTGGAGATCGTTTAAGTGTAAATTTAGATCTTTTAGGTTAAGAAACCTTTCTTTCTGGTTTCTGGTCTTCATTAAGATATCTAGAAAATTCACCTTCTCATGGGGATTTTTTTTTAAGTTTTTATTTATTAATTTTTTTAAAAAATAATTTTTTATTTTATTTTATTTATTTGACAGAGAGAAACTAGGCAGAGAGGCAGACAGAGAGAGAGGAGGAAGCAGGCTCCCTGCGGAGCAGAGAGCCCAATGCGGGGCTCGATCCCAGGACCCTGGGATCACAACCTGAGCTGAAGGCAGAGGCTTTAACCCACTGAGCCACCCAGGCGCCCCAATTTATATTTATTAATTTGACAGAGATCACAAGTAGGCAGAGAGAGAGGAGGAAGCAGGTTCCTTGTGGTGCAGAGAACCCAATGCAGGGCTGGATCCCAGGACCCCGGGATCATGACCTGAACCGAAGGCAGAGGCTTTAACCCACAGAGCCACCCAGGCGCCCCTCTCATGGGGATTTTTAAATGATTTTGTCCTTGAGCTTAAGATATTAGTGAGAAAGTCTAGGTGATTCAACAGTTGGCCCAAGAGTTTTCTTCTGCCCACGTACTACTTAGTATTGAACCAGAGCCCAGCGTGGTGTGTTGTTGATTAAAGTGAAAGCCCTCCATGACCCAGGGTTACGAGTACACCTCAGCTGTCTCGGAGGTACAGGGCGGGGGGGGGGCGGCATTGCTGATAGGGACAGAGTTATATCAGTGATGGCGATCAGACTCCAGTGGTTAGCTGAGCTGGAGGGATTAATTTGTTTGTTCATTCATCCAACTAATTTATTGAGTGTCTTTGTGTCTGCTAGGTGTTGGGGGAGAAGTAATAAGAAGACAAAAGAACAGCCTGTCTTTATGAAACGTATTGCCTATTGAGGGAGAAACTTTAATAAAAAGTGCTCACATCTATAGTTATTCACCGTAACAAGTATTATTAAGGAAGTATAGAGTGACCTGAGAACGCCTGACAATTTAGATCAGGTCAGGGAAAGTAGAAGTTGGGGACTAGATGACCCAGCTGTGATGCTGCAAATGAAAACTTCATTTCTTACATAGTGTACCTCTAAGTGTATGCTTATTTGTATGTGTGAGGTGTGGGTTTTAACATGTTTTCAAAGTATTTTGATAATCTGGCCTATATGAGTTGTTACTAGAGTTTTCCAAGTTTTCCTTCTAATAATATTTTTTTCCCCTTCCTCCCATATAGTATACACTTTGGAATTTCCTCCCAAAGAATCTGTTTGAACAGTTTAGAAGAATTGCAAATTTTTATTTTCTCATCATTTTCCTTGTGCAGGTAAGAGTTCCACAAACAACCATTCCCCTTTTAGAAACTTAATTACTCCAAACAAATTTTCAATCCATTTCTAACTTTAAAATGCTCTGTGTCTAAAAAAGGTGTTTCAGGACCTGTTTTAATAAAACTTTGTAAAGTATTAATATTACAGTTTAAGATTTATATGATTTTGCATCTTTCCAAAAGTAGCATTTTTACTAAAAAACCTGTTGAGAATTTGTTACTTTCTTTAAAAACTTTCATAGACTTTGTATCTTTGTTCATCCTAGAAGGACATATATTGTGTATCATTAAATACAATGACATATATTAAAGTTTAAAATAGTTCAAATAAATAGTTTTACTTCATTAAACATCAGATTCAGCTTAATTGAAAATTTATCACTTTTCTTCCTGATACCAGTTTTGCTCTTCCTCATTCATTTACTTTACGTGTGAAAGCCTGATAGATTTGATCTTCTCTATGTTTCTGCTAATGTTTTGTGTTTTAAATTTTAGACATCTTAATTGCCTCTTCCATCTTTAAGACTATGAGCTATTACAAGTTTTCCTTCACCAAAATTACCCCCAGAAAATTTTATTACAGTAAGGATATTTTTCCCGCATTTCATTTTTTAAAACGAAGCAGAAACATCATCCCAAAGAAATTGCTCAAATGCCTTGTTAATGTTAAGTGCTTCTGTTTATCCACTTTGAGGCTTTGAGTAAATGGTACTGTAATTTAATTTAGCCCTGCTACTTAAAACCAATCTGGGTTGTGATATGGGAAGGAGCTATTCAGTCTCAAATGATGGGGCATTTGAAAAGGAGCTACTCTAGATCCATGGTAAGATACCTTACAAACAGCATAAAATAAACCATACAGAATTATGCCCAGGAAAGTCATTCTTCGTCGTGTGCAGCATGGTTCAGTTTGGTTCAGTGAATGTATACCAACCACCTACTGTGTGCCTTGGGGTTTTCCAGATAACAAAGATTATAGCAGATGCAATGAAGATCAAGACATGGCTTTTCTGTCCTTAAGAAATGTATGTTACACTCATATGTCCATTTAATTTCTTTTTTTTTAAATTTTATTTATTTATTGGACACAGAGAGATCACAAGTAGGCAGAGAAGCAGGCAGAGAGAGGGAAGCAGGTTCCCCGCCGAGCAGAGAGCCCGATGTGGGGCTCGATCCCAGGTCCCCGAGATCATGACTTGAGCCGAAGGCAGAGGCTTAACCCAATGAGCTACCCAGGCGCCCCTATCCATTTAATTTCATGCAATACAAGTCATAAAACTCGCATGAGCAACATGCTATGGGGGTACAGTGGGAGTTCATAGGTCTTTCTAGCCAAGAGGAGCTTAAGAAGACTTCAAAGAGTAGATGATACCTGAATTTAAGCCTTGAAAGATTAGAGCAAGTTAACCTGGTGAAGAATGCCAGATGGATATCTCAGTCTGTGCATGAAGTCTCACAGCCACATAAAAGCGTGTATCTCTAACTCGAGGCATGTGGCAGAGCCCGGCCTGGGTGGGGATAGAGACGAGAGTGAGTTGCCCGGGCAGAGTGAACCCATGGTCCTTTGTCCCTCAGATCTGGTCCTCTCTCGGTATTTGTTGTTTCAGTGAATGACAACAACATCGACCCAGTCATGTTCACCAGACACTTACAAGAGTCATCTCTCATCACCCCTGACAAGAAATTCCTTGCCATTCGTACTTTTTAAAAAAAAAAATATTTTATTTATTAGAGAGAGCGAGAGACCACAAGCAGGCAGGTCAGCAGAGGGAGAAGGAGAAGCAGGCTCCCTGCCGAGCAGGGAGCCCGATGTAGGGCTCAATGCCAGGACCCTGGGGTTATGACCTGAGCCGAAGGCAGGCACTTAAACGACTGAGCCACCCAGGCGCCCCATTCCTACGTGGGAGTCTGCTGCCATGGGCCACGAACAAAGTGATGGCTTGGACAAGGGGGTTAGCAATGGACATGGAAAGAACTTCCACAAATCCAGGAGGATGATCTTTTGGAAATGTAGTTCTGTTCGGGGGACTGCTCCTTGCCCGAAAGCTCTAGTTACTTCCGACTGTGGGATAAACAATGAACTTGAGCCTAGAGGCCCTGCTTGGGCTTGCCTCTGTCCCCATCTCCAGCCCCGTCTTCCACCACACTCTCTCCTGCCTCTGGCTTCCTTTATTTCTTTAGACATGCCCCCCCACCCCTCCTACCATAGAGACATTGTCTGTGCTGTCCTCTGTGCCTGCCTGGAAGCCTGGCCTTCGTGCAGTTAACTCTGCTTTACTCTCTAGATTTCAGTGGTTCACTTGGTTGACGGTTTTCCTGTTTTCCTATAAGCTGCCAGCTCTACGAGGGCAGGGACGTTTCTCTCTCTTACTCAAAGCAGCATCTCTAGAGCCTGGCCGATGATAGCACAGGGCCTGAAAGAATGGTACTCGATGAAGAGATGGTAAATGACTGCTTCTGTTTCGTGGAGGGCATTAATCCAAACTGGAATGAAACCTAAGCCTGAATTAGAACTGTTTCTTTACATTAATTGCTCTGTGGATCACTTTTGTTTTAATGAAAGTTAACATTGGCCCTGCTACCAGGATACATCTTGTCTGTATTTCTGCCCGAAATGGTTGCATCATGAGCCCTGTATATGAGCGAATGGCTTATGTTCCTTTTACATTCAATTTAATTTCTTTACCTAGGTCACAGTGGACACACCGACTAGCCCGGTTACCAGTGGACTCCCACTCTTCTTTGTTATAACTGTTACAGCCATCAAGCAGGTAAATTTCTTTTGTACAATTATGCCTGCATTTCAGTCCCATCTGGTTTGAATTTCATTGCCAAAGGTCCTTTTTCATATTTATGTAGAGTGGGCAGCATCCTTGATTCCTATGGAAAACATATTAAAATGACCATAAGGTACTTCTTTAAATTTCCTTTTTTCCCCCCTTAGTATTTGTGTTGTGGGTTTGTAACCCTAAAAGAAAGAAGGTGGAAGGTACAGCTCAGTCAGGAGGTGAGAGGTAAAGTTTTAAAAAATATATTTTATTTATTTATTTGACACAGAGAGGGAGAGAGAGAGAGGGAGAGAGATCATAAGTAGGCAGAGAGGCAGGCAGAGAGAGAGAGAGAGAGAGAGAGGAGGAGGAAGCAGGCTCCATGCTGAGCAGAGAGCCCGATACGGGGCTCGATCCTAGGACTCTGAGACCATGACCTGAGCTGAAGGCAGAAGCTTTAGCCCACTGAGCCACCCAGGTGCCCCGAGAGGTGAATTTTTAATGTATGTAAGTGTTTTTCAGTGTGTTCTGTCTTTCTGAAAAATTCCCAGTGTGGTAAATTTTTGTTGTTGTCACCTAAAGCAGAGAACTCAAGAGTCCAAGTACTTGGTGTTTGTTTTCTTCCATGATGCAGCTGAAGTGGGTGGTGGGCAGAGGAGACTTCTTCTCGCTTTTCGTCAACGCTGACAATTGCCATGGTTTCTGATGCTGATGACTTGGAAGTATTTTGACCCTTTTATATGATAGTACCTTTGAAAAATTCCACATGAAATTGAAAGTGGAAAAGGGAAGCTGGAGGTAAAGGGTGGGTTAGCAACGTTTATCGTGTATTGGAACAGTCCGGAGGACCTGACTGATGGCAGATATACTTTTAGACAGTAACTTACCAAAGAGCTTTAAAAACTATCCTCAAGAACTTCAAAAATGAAGGTCTGTTTAATGGAATTTTGAACAAGGTTACCTTTCCTCTTGGGGTTATCTGGTCTTCTATCTTGCCTACCGGAAACTGCAAGAATATTTTATCAAGTGTTTGGTTGCTAAATAAAGATTTCTGGAATGTTCTTTCCCTTAGGCTGTTAGGATTATTTTCTTTAACATCATAGAATTGCTGGTTCCAAGAATAGCCTGTATGGCTTACAAAAGCTCTTACTGATTCATTTTACTCTCTATACTAGTTCATCTTAGGGCCTCTCGTTCCTCACTGACATCACAGAAAGTGCCATAGGAAGTGATAGCCTAGCATTGTCATAAAGAGGGACAGAACAGGCATGAATATAGCATTGGAGAAAAAAGCAGAAGGCGATCAAGAGATTTTTTTCAAACAGTTCCATTTGAAAAGGTACAGACATTATTCTAAAGGAAAAAAGCAATGTGATGTAAAAAAGGAGAAGAGGTCATGCTCAAACAAATGAACATCCTCTTCACTTAGTTCTTTTGGCTTAAATTTACTTCATACAGAAAACCAGACTAAAATGAGCCATTAGACCTTTCCCTGATTACTTTTAACTCTAAAAAATGAACACCAATTTATGGTTTCCTTTACTACCAGTGGAAAAGTTTAACTGTTGACTTCCAAAACTTGTCGTGGATTCTGTGTCAAAAATAACCCTAACTTGCCTTTTCAATTCTCTGTCCCTGGGGAGGAATTAGATTTCCTCAGCAATGATCACTCCCAACAGTCTACTACAGAAGAATAGATTTAAGTGATTAGAGCTAGAAAATAAAACCCAGGGGAAAAAAATGGTCACATTAAAAGGTAGATAAATTAACATTAACTTGAATTTCAAGAGTAGAATTAGAAGAGTAGATCATAGCCTTTCACATTTGAAGAATATTAAGGTTCTGATGCCCGTGTTTCCATTGATACTTCTCTGGAGAATGGAGAAACCTTTCAGCAGTAAAGCTATTTGCCTAAGGGGTATTTTGAAAGCATATCTTAGTTTTTGCTGTAAAAATGAACAATGTTGTCTCTTTAGCACTGTGAGTTGAGATTAATACTATCAGTCTAAATATCTGCTGGTGATTCATAGAGGGGGCTATAGAAATTTATTAACTGCACTGCATTATGTGAGCTTGACTGTAGTTATTTTTATTCTAGGGATATGAGGATTGGCTAAGACACAGAGCTGACAATGAAGTCAACAAGAGCACTGTTTACATTATTGAAAATGCAAAACGTGTGAGAAAAGAGAGTGAAAAAATCAAGGTATTTTTGTAGTTCGATTTTTTTTTTTTTTTTTAAGATTTTATTTATTTATTTGACAGAGAGAAATGACAAGTAGATGGAGAGGCAGGCAGAGAGAGAGAGAGGGAAGCAGGCTCCCTGCTGAGCAGAGAGCCCGATGCGGGCCTCGATCCCAGGACCCTGAGATCATGACCTGAGCCGAAGGCAGCGGCTTAACCCACTGAGCCACCCAGGTGCCCCAGTTCGATTTTTTAAATTGTGGTAAAACACAGCATTTTAGAATATACAATTGAGTATATTCGTGTTGTTATGCAACCGTCAACACTTTTGAGTTCCAGAACATTTTCATCACTCCAGAAGGTAACCCCCATGGACGTTAAGTCGTCATACCACATCCCTCCCTCCCCCAGGCCCTGGCAACCACTAATCCTCTTTCTGTCTCTATGGATTTACCTATTCTAGATTATTTCATATAAATGGAATCCAACACTGTGTGGCCTTTTGTGTCTGCCTTCTCTCACTTACTGCAATGTTCTCAAGGTCTCTTCTTACTGTAGCATATATTAGTAAATCCTGCTTTTTATGGCTAAATATCCCTTCGTACGGTTACACCACCTTTGCTTTATCCATTCATCAGTTGATGGACATTTGGGGGGTTTTCCACCTGTTGGCTTTTAGGAACATTGCTGATATGAATATTCACGGTCAAGTTTTTGTTTGATCACCTATTTTCAGATCTTTGCAGTATATACTTGGTAGAATCACTACATGATATGGTAGTTCTGTGTTCAACTTTTTCATGAACCACCAAGTTGTTTTCCACAGCAGCTGTGCCATTTTACATTCCACCGGCAATGTAAGAGAATGCCAAGATAGTATCATCTTTTACTACCAGCCAAGTTCTTTTTTATTTATTTTATTTTTTAAAGATTTTATTTATTTGACAGAGATCACAAGGAGGCAGAGAGGGAAGCAGGAGGGGTGGGGGAAGCAGGCTCCCCACGGAGCAGAGAGCCCGGTGCAGGGCTCGATCCCAGAATCCTGGGATCATGACCTGAGCCCAAGGAAGAGGCATTAATCCACTAAGCCACCCAGGTGCCCCCAAGTTCTTTTTGAATCCAAATTAATCATTGTTGATTATTACCTAATAAGATCCCTGTCAATAAGATTTTAGACCTCTCCACATCAAATAATCTTTTTTGTTCCCAACAGATAATATTTTAATTAATAATATACTTTACTTTTTTAGAGCCGTTTTGTGTTCACAGCAAAATTGAGGAAAGTACAGATTTCACATATACCCCCCCTTTCCCATGTATGTACAACTTCCCTCAGTGTTCCATAGTGGTATTTTTGTTGCAATCCATGAACCTACACTGGGACATCATTATTACCCAATGTCCGTAAGTTTTCATTAGGGTTCAGTCTTGTTCCAAATTCAGTGGCGTTACACAAATGTCTAATGACAAGGATTCACTAGTATCAGGTAGAATCGCTTCACTGCTCTAAACATCCTTTATATATGCTTTGTCTCGTCATCCCTTCGTCCTGGCAACCCCAGGTCACCACTAATCTTTTTACTCGATAGTTTTGCTTTTCCGTAATATTATACTGTTAGAATCATGTATGGTATGATAGTATGTAGCCTTTTCAGATTGGCCTTTTTTTTTTTTTTTAGATTCATTCATTCATTCATTCATTTATGGGGGGGGAGAGAGAGAAAATAAGAGAGGAGTGGGTCAGAGGGAGAAGCAGACTCCCCACTGAGGAGGGAGCCCGATGTTGGGCTTGATCGATCATGACCAGAGCCAAAGGCAGTTGCCCAACCAGCTGAGCCACCCAGGCGCCCCAGATTGGCTTCTTCAACTTAACAATACGCATTTAAGTTTATTATGCCATGTCTTTTCATATCTCAATGTCTCATTTCTTGTTGGCACTTAATAATCCATTGTCTAGGTGGAACAGTTTATATATCCGTTCCCTTTTTTTTTTAGATTTTATTTATTTATTTGACAGAGATCAGAAGTCAGCAGAGAGGCAGGCCGAGAGAGAGGAGGAAGCAGGCTCCCCGCTGAGCAGAGAGCCTCATTTGGGGCTCAATCCCAGGACCCTGGGACCATGACCTGAGCCAAAGGCAGAGGCTTTAACCCACTGAGCTACCCAGGCGCCCCCGTTTACTTTTTTTAAAAAATATTTTATTTATTTATTTGACAGAGATGACAAGTAGGCAGAGAGGCAGGCAGAGAGAGAGAGGAGGAAGCAGGCTCCCTGCTGAGCAGAGAGCCCGATGCGGGGCTCGATCCCAGGACCCTGAGATCACGACCCAAGCAGAAGGCAGAGGCTTCAACCCACTGAGCCATGCTGGTGCCCCTCCATTCACTTTCTGAGAGACATCTTGGTTGCTTCCAGGTTGTGGCAATCATGGACAAGGCTGCTATAAACATGTATATGTGAGTTCTTTTTTTTTTTTAAGTATGTTTTTAAAATTTTATTTATTTATTTGACAGAGAGATCACAAATAGGCATAGAGGCAGGCAGAGAGGCGGAAGGAAGCAGGTTCCCTGCCGTGCAGAGAGCCCGATCCCAGGACCCTGAGATCATGACCTGAGCCGAAGGCAGAGGCTTAACCCACTGAGGCACCCAAGTGCCCCATATTCGAGTTCTTGCATGGACATAAGATTTTAATTTATTTGGGTAAATATCAAGGAGTGTGCTTATTAGATTGTTTGGTAAAAGCGTGTTTAATTTTGTAAGAAGCTGCCAAGCTATCTCCAAAGAGGCTTTTCATTTTGCATTCCCATTGGCACCCAATGGGAGTTCCCTGTTCTCCACATCCTGGCCAACATTTGTTGTCAGTGTTTTGGGTTTTGGCAATTCTAATAGGTTTGTAGTGGTATCCCATTTTTGTTTTAATTTGCATTTCCCGAATGACATAACGGTGTTCATCATCTCGTCATATGCGTCCTTGATATCTGAATATCTTCTTTCATGAGGTTGTCTAGTCAAGTCTGTACCCATTGTTGAATCAGAGTGCTCATTTTCTTATTGTTGAGTTTTAAAAGTTTTTCTTTTTTTTTTTTTTAAAGGTTTAGTTTATTTATTTGACAGACAGAGATCACAGGTAGGCAGAGAGAAAGAGGGGGAAGCAGGCTCCCTGCTGAGCAGAGAGCCCGATGCGGGGCTCGATCCAGGACCCTGAGCCTTTAACCACTGAGCCACCCAGGCGCCCCTAAAAGTTTTTCTTAATATTTTAGTTAACAGCCTTTTATCAGATATGTCTTTTATAAATATTTTGTCCCAAAGTATTATTTTTTTAAATTTCAATTTGTTATTGTGATCAAAAAGCATATAACATTAAATTGAGCCTCTTAACCATTTTTTTTTAAAGTATGATCTCCATTTTATTTTTATTTTTTTTTCGGAGAACAGTTTTTCTTCATTGCTTAGCTCCTTAACGTGGGCTTTGGTGGGGGTGGTGAGGTAACACCCACGGGTCTAAATTGGTGAGGGTGTCGGGTCCTTCCGTGCTTCAGGAGAGATTCTGGAATAGCCTGCTGGGAACAGCACAGCTTGGGCAGTAACGTAGTCTCACAGACAGCTTGGAACAGACATAGGTCTAGCAGACCTACTTGCTTTGGGAATGCCCCTGATGGCGGTGTTCTGTATTGTGGTCCGAATAACAAACTTCCCAATGGCCTTGACTTCGGCCCACAGCTACGCAGTTGGTACCCTGAATAGGCCGCACATGGCTACGGCCCTTTGTGACACAACCATTTTTCCTTCTTTTCTTGGTCATCTTGAAAGTAAGCCCCCAAGAGAACCCATCTTAACCATCTTAACCATTTTTTTGTTTTATTTTTTTGTAAGGATTTAGTTATTTGTGGGGGAGTTAGGGAGGAGCAGAGGGGGAGAATCTTAAAGGAGACTCCCTGCTGAGCATGGAGCCCAACAGCACAGGGCTCCATCCCGGCAGGCATGAGATCATGACCTGAGCTACAAGTCAGAGGTTTAACCGACTGAGCCACCTAGGCGCCCCTAAGATTTTATTGTTTTAAGAAATCTCTGCACCCATTGTGGGACTCGAACTCACAACCCCAAGATCAGGTGTCACATGCTCCACCAACTAAGCCAGCCAGGCATCCCCCTCATCTTAACTAACCATTTTTAGTGTATAGTCCAGTAGTGTTAATAAGTATATTCACATTGTACAACAAATCTCTGGAATCTTTTCATTGTGTAACACTAAAACTTTATACCCATTAAACATGAGCTCCCCCTGTCCCCCAGCCCTTGGTAAACACCTTTCTATTTCCTATTTCTATGACCGACTACTTTTGAGAAATACTTCCTACGAATGGAATCATACAGCATTTATCCTTTTGTGCCTGGCTTATTTCACTTAGCATAATGTCTTCAGGGTTCATCCATGTTGTAGCATGTGACAGGAAGTCCCCTCTTAAGACTACATTATATTCCGTTTTGTGCGTACACTCCCTTTTCTTTATCAGTTCATCTGTTGATGGACATTTGGATTGCTTCCACCTCTTCAGAATGTAAATGATGCTGTGACAAACAAAGGTGTACAAATAACTCTTTGAGATCCTGCTTTAAATTACATTAGATATATACCCAGAAATAAAATTTCTTAATCATACGGTAATTCTGTTTTTGATTTTTCAAGAATCCTGCATACTCTTTTCCAAAATGGATATGTCATTTTATCTTTGCACTTAGAGTGTACAAGGGTTTCAACTTCTCCACCGCTTCTCTAGGGCTTGTTAGTTTCTGTTCTTTTGATGGTGGCCGTCCTAATGGGTTTAAAGTATCTCATCGTGGCTTTGACTTGGATTTCTGAAATGATTAGAGATGTGGAACATCTTTTCATGTGCTTTTTGGCCATTTGTGTATCATACTTGGAGAAATGTCTATTTGGATCCTTTACCCATTTTTTAATTTGTTGTTGAGTTGTAGAGTTCTCTTGTATATTCTGGACATTAACTCCTTATCAGATATATGATTGGCAAGTATTTTCTCCCATTCCTTAGGTTACCTTTTCATTCTGTTGATTATTTCCTTTGATGCAAAATTTTAAGTTTGATATATTCCCATTTCTTTCTCTTTTTCTTTCTTTCTTTTTTTTTTTTTTTAAGTAAGCTGCACACCCGGTGTGGAGCCCAACACAGGGCCTGAGCTTACAACTCTGAAGTCAAGACCTGAACCAACATCGAGAGTTGGATGGACAGTTCACTGACTGAGCCACACAGGCACCCAGATATATTCCCGTTTCTAATGTTGATTTTTTTTTTCCTGTACTTTGGTATATGTCCAGGAAATTTTTATTGACTCCAACATCCTGAAGCTTTTCCCTGATGTTCTTCCAGGAGTCTAAAAAGTTTAGGTCTTTTTATTTTTCTACAATTCTGT
Organism: Mustela lutreola; assembly: GCF_030435805.1. Classification (NCBI taxonomy): domain Eukaryota; kingdom Metazoa; phylum Chordata; class Mammalia; order Carnivora; family Mustelidae; genus Mustela; species Mustela lutreola. Next base: position 120,413,392 of record NC_081308.1, on the reverse strand, counting down.
TTATATATTTGAGAGAGAGATAGCATGAGCAGAAGGAGAGGGAGAAGCAGCCTCCCTTGCTAAGCAGGGAGCCCAGCATGGGCTCGATCCCAGGACCCCAAGATCATGACCTGAGCCAAAAGCACACATTTAACCAACTAAGCAACTCACTTGCCCTTTATAATTAGGTCTTTAATTCATTTTGAGTAATTTTTGTATGTGACGTAAGATAAGAGTCAAACCTCATTATTTGCATGTGGCTATCCAACTTTCCCAACACCATTTGTTGAAGAGACTATCATTTCCCTATTGCATAGCCTTGACACCCTTGTTGAAAATCATTTGGTGGGGCACCTGGATGGCTCAGTGGGTTAAAGCCTCTGCCTTAGGCTCAGGTCGTGATCCCGGGGTCCTGGGATCGAGCCTCACATTGGGCTCTCTGTTCAGCAGGGAGCCTGCTCCCCCACCCCGCCTGCCTCTCTGTCTACTTGTGATCTCTGTCTGTCAAATAAATAAGTAAAATCTTTAAAAAAGAAAGAAAGAAAGAAAGAAAACATCATTTGGCCATACATGCAAGGTTTATTTATGGGCTGTCTCTTCATTGGTCTATATATTCATCTTTATGCAAGTACCATACCATCCTAATTACTGTTGCTTAGTAGTATGTTTTGAAATCTGGGACTGGGAAGACTCCCCAAGTTTGTTATTTTCAAGATCATTTTGGCTGTTTGGAGTCCTTGAGATTCCATATAAATTATAAGAATTTTTTTCTATGTCTGCAAAAAATGTCATTTACATATTGGTAGGAATTCCATTGAGTTTGCAGATTGCTGGAATGGTATAGGCATTTAAGCAGTCTGAAGTCTTGCAGCTCATGAACATGAAATGGCTTTCCTTTTATTTTTATTATCTTTGCTTTCTTTTAGCAATGCTTTGTAGCTTTCAATGTGCAAGTCTTTAACTTCTTTGGTTAAGTTTATTCCTTTTTTTTTTTTTTAAAGATTTTATTTATCCATTTGACAGAGAGGCAGGCAGAGAGAGAGAGAGGGAAGCAGGCTCCCTCCGAGCAGAGAGCCGGATGCGGGACTCGATCCCAGGACCCTGAGATCATGACCCAAGCCGAAGGCATCGGCTTAACCCACTGAGCCACCCAGGCGCCCCTGGTTAAGTTTATTCCTAAGTATTTTTTCTTTTCTGATGCTATTGTAAAAAGAGTTTCCCTTTTTAATTTCCTTTTTGGATTGATCCTTGTTAGGATATAAAACCAACACTCAAACCAACACTCAAAATCAGTTGCATTTCTATATAAAATGCAATAAAAATTCAGTCTCCTCATTTCTGTATAAAATTCAACTGATTTTGAGTGTTGGTTTTATATCCTGCAGCTCTGTGTAATTCATATATTAATTCTAACAGGTTTTTGTGTGTGCGGAATCTAGAGTTTTTTATGTATAATATTATGTCATCTGCAAACCAGAATAATTTTAGTGCTTGTCCAACTTGTGTGCCTTTTTTTTGGTTTGGTGTAATTGCTCTGGCTAGAACATCAGTATAATATTGAATAGCCATGCTGGGAGTGGATGTCCTTGCATTGTTCCTGATACTAGAGGAAAAGCTTTCACTCTTTCCTCACTGAGTCTGATATTAGCTGTGGGCTTTTCATATATGGCTTTTATTATGTTGAGGTCATTTTTTTTCCCCCTCTCTTTGTAGTTCATTGTTTTTATCATGAAAGAGTATTGAATTATGCCAAATGCTTTTTCTGCTTTGATTGAGATGATTATCTAGCTTTTGTCTGTTGTTATGTGTTGCATTACACCGATTGATTTTTGTGTATATCCTTTCATTCCCAAGGATATATCCCATTTGGTCATGGTGGGTGATCATTGTTAATGGGCTGTTGGATTTGGTTGGGTAGTATTTGTTCAGGACTTTTTTCATCCGTATTCATTGAAGACACTGGTCTGTAGTCTTTCTTTTACACTGTCTTTTCCTGGTAAAATGGTATCAGTAATTCAGGCCTTAATAGAACAAGTTTGGGAGTGCTCCTTCCTCTTGGAGTCTTCAGAAGAGCTTGAGAAGAATTGGTGTTATTCTTTAAATGTCTGGCATAATTCTCCTATGAGGTCATTTAGCCCTGGGTTTTCTTTTTGGGGAAGTTTTCAACTCCCGCTTCAATCTCACTAGCTTTGGGTCTGTTCAGATTTTTTATATCTTCGTGATTCAATGTTGGCAGGCTGTATGTTTCTAGGTATTTATCCATTTTTTCGAAGTTATCCTACTTGTTGGCATACAGTTCTTTATAGGAGTCTCTTATAATCCTTTTTATTTCTATGGCATCAGATGTAATGTCTTTTTTTAGCTATTTGAGGCTGTCATTTTTTTCTTAGTCTAAGGGCGTGTTGATTTTATTGATCTTCTAAGATATTATTATTTTTAAAGATTTTATTTATTTATTTGACAGACAGAGATCACAAGTAGGCAGAGAGGCAGGCAGAGAGAGAGGAGGAAGCAGGCTCCCTGCTGAGCAAAGAGCCCGATGTGGGGCTCTATCCCAGGACCCTGAGATCATGACCTAAGTCGAAGGCAGTGGCTTAACCCACTGAGCCACCCAGGCGCCCCCAAGATATTATTTTTAAAAGACTATTTCTGCGTGAATATGGATTAAAATGTGTAAGGTAACAGAAATCAGATTCTCCAAAATAGGAAGAAGATGGGTAGAACAGAAAGAGAAGAGGGCAGGTGAAAATACCATTCCAGAATGATTTCAGGGTTGTGATAGGGATTCATTAAAAATGATACTTTCCTCCCTGTACTTTTATCAAGTATTAATCAGTGCTGAATTATTTCCTAAACACTGGGAATTGTTGGACATAAGTTCTCCATCTTACAGCAATAGGTATATTGTCTTGCATCTTCTTTTAGTAATAATGGGGAAAAAGCTACAGACTGGGAGAGTTACCTGAGATTGATAGAGAATGTCTTTCTATCACCCTTTTTTCTTTTCTGCATTTTCTGCATCCCATAGGGGAAGAGCCTCAGCTAGAGTGGTTAGGATCTGAAATTGCCAAACCCGTCTTAGAAATTCAGCTCGGTTGTTCAGCATAAGAACCAAATGCAGCCTAAGTGATCTATAGCATTAAATCTGTACCTCCCAGGGCACTAAGTAAAACTGTGAAACAAGTAAATGTTTCCCAAATCTGTCCCTTTCTCTTGTTTCCTCTCTCTGATTTAGCTGTCACCCCCACACATAGAAAGACACCCCCCCATCTTCCACCTTTTGTTCATCAGGCTTCTTTACCTTTGAGGCTGATCTCAACCAGGTACAATCTTAATTAAATCAGTTGATGCTATTGTGTGAAATGCTGTTTGATTCGGCCCATTCTGGAATATTTGTGGGTGGCAAGAAATGCCTATAAACTAAAAGTATCTAAATGTTTGATTGCTTGCCTGGGGAAGTGGGTAGACTATTGTTGAATAAGAGAGTAACTTGGTGTGTACCCTCAGTACAGTGGAAATTTTTTGAAGGGTTTCAAAGCCAGGGAGCGACTTGCCGGAGAGGATAAGAACCTATATTAGGATGACAGTAGTAGAGCTGACAATAAAAATAGTAGTTAACATTTATATATAACATAAATATGCCAGGCATTGCCTTTCCCATTATATTAACTTATCTATTTTTTTTTTTAAAGATTTTATTTATTTATTTATTTGACAGAGATCACAAGCAGGCAGAGAGGCAGGAGGGTTGGGGATGGCAAGCAGGCTCCTCGCTGAGCAGAGAGCCCGATGCGGGGCTCGATCCCAGGACCCTGAGATCATGACCCAAGCGGAAGGCAGAGGGGGTAAAACTGAGGCACAGGAAAATTAAGAAACTTGTCCATGACGAGTAAGTGGAGGACCTGGGATTTGAAACAAGTTTGGATCATGAGTTGCGCCCAGAACCACAACTTTGTCTCACCTGTCTTAGGATTAAGCCAAATGGATATATTCAGGATATGTTTTGGAGGTATACTCATCAGGGCTCGATGTGTTGTACTGGGAGCAGGGAGGGAGAGAAAGAGGAAAAAAGATAAAGATAGCCTTCTTGGTTTTGGCCTGAGCAACTGAGTGAATTAAAGAGAGCTATGAAACAAAATGCTGGTAATTAAGAGGGAGAAGGCTGGGAGAAAAACAGGTTTGGTGATAGATGCAGGAGTGAAAGGGGCAATCAGAAATTCCATGTTAGCCGCGTTCATTTGGAGATACCTGTTAGACCTGCGGATGGAATTGTCAAGCCTGGAGCTTCGAGATGGTTGAACTGGCGATGGAAATTGGATTTCATCAACATGTAGATGGCACATGGAGCCATGGGACTGAATCGAATTCTAGAACATAGAAAAGAGAGCTGACAAAGAGGACTTGAGGAATTCAAGGTAAAAGCGTTGCTCTTTGTAAGGAAGAGAGTATACGTTTTGGTGTTGGCAACACTGGAAGAGTTTCTTCAGGTTTTCTGATTATTGCCTTTTTTGTATCCAGTCTGCTGGTAAGTCCATGGAAGGACGTCTTTTTTTCTTTTCTAACTTTCCCTTTTGCCTTTTCTTATAGTTTTCATCTCTGCCCAAATTCTTTTTTTTTTAATTTTTATTTACTTATTTGACAGAAATCACAAGTAGGCAGAGAGGCAGGCAGAGAGAGGAGGAAGCAGGCTCCCTGCCAAGCAAAGAGCCTGATGCGGGGCTCGATCCCAGCACCCTGGGATCATGACCTGAGCCGAAGGCAGAGGCCTTAACCCGCCGAGCCAGCCAGGCGCCCCTCTGCCCAAATTCTTCATGTGCACATGTATGGTGTCTGCCTTTTCCACAAAATACTTTAATATCTTAATCATAGTTATTTTTATTTTTACATGCCTGTTTCATAATCCAAAATCTCAAAACATTTCCGGGACGGGTCCTGTGCTGACTCCTTTATATCTTGATGTTAGGTCATTTTGGTCTTGTGGTTTTTTTATTTTAATTGAATTTTGGACATTGTATGCAAAACAATGCTAGAGACCAAGGTAAACAGTATTTCTGGTCTGCAACGGGCACACATCTCCTGTCAGCCCATGAATGTGTAGGTTCAGTCAGGCTAATGGGGAGTCGAGCTGGCTTCGGTGTTTGTTGTGGCCATAGCGGCTTTCAGTGCCCCACTGGAAATTCCAGTTCTGGGAGTGCTTGGTGTAGGGCGGGGGTGGGGGGGGGCAGAGGGCCTTGCTCAGTATTCCTGTTCCTCGCCCCCAGGAGGAGAGGTAGATTGCTGTTTCTTATTATTATTCTTATTGCAAGTCTCCTGGGAGGAACAGAGTAATTTCTTTCTTTTTTTTTTTTTTAAAGATTTTATTTATTGGGGCACCTGGGTGGCTCAGTGGGTTAAGCCTCTGCCTTCGGCTCAGGTCATGATCTCAGGGTCCTGGGATTGAGTCCCGTATTGGACTCTCTGCTCAGCGGGAAGCCTGCTTCCTCCTCTCTCTCTCTGCCTGCCTCTCTGCCTACTTGTGATCTCTGTCTGTCAAATAAATAAATAAAAATCTTTTTTAAAAAGGATTTTTATTTATTTATTTAATAGAGACACAGTGAGAGAGGGAACACAGGCAGGGGGAGTGGGGGAGAGAGAGAAGCAGGCTTCGAACTGAGTCCGATGTGAGGCTTGATCCCAGGACCCTGACATCATGACCTGAGCTGAAGGCAGATGCTTAGCAACTGAGCCACCCAGGTGTCCCCCAAACAGAGTGATTCCTTGGTCCTCCTGCTGGAGTCTCAGCATTAAGCAGGGTGCACGCACCTTTGCCTCACTCTGAATACCTTGTCTCAGAACTGCCACCTCCCTTCCAATGGCAGTTGAACTTCCCAGGCTGGCGCCCCGGTAGCCATGGGTTTTCTGTTCCATCCCCAGCAGCAGAGGGTGTTGATTCTTTGTCTCCTCTAGCAGTGGTGACGTTTTCCTGAGACCAGCCGGGGAGGGCTTTTCTTGCCTTTCTCCCGGACATAGATGGGTTTTGCCTCAAGAGAGAGGGGGGTCCAGGATTATGGCATCTCTCACATCTATGTTGCAACCCATGCCAGTGGTTACGAGCCCCTCTTTTCTCTCAGGTTTACAGATTTCAGACTGTCACATTAGCTCCTACCAAGCCTTTAAGAATCGGTTCAAAAATCCACTTGTTTTCTTCTTCTGCCCTTTTATGGCAGTCATCGCTTGCTCCTGTGCCTTGTCAGTTGTGAAGCAGTTCGCTTCTCCTGTCTCTCCGCGGAAGGACTTTTCGCCCTTTGAAATTCAGTTCACTTGGTTGCCTCGCAACCTCAGCTTTCTGATGAACTAAAAAAACACATAATTTTGTAGATGATCTGGCGTTTTCTAATATTTATCATGAGGGATGGTGATGTTCTTTTGCTGCTTTTAACTTTGCTAAATGGAAACAGAGCCGCCGGTGAATGCTCCCGTGTACCCTGTTGTTCCCTTTCTTTAAAAAAGCCCTTCCCAGTTGAGGGAAATTGGCAGGGGAGGTGACCATGAGAGACTATGGACTCTGAAAAACAATCTGAGGGTCTTGAAGGGGCGGGGGGTGGGAGGTTGGGGGAACCAGGTGGTGGGTATTAGGGAGGGCACGGACTGCATGGAGCACTGGGTGTGGTGCAAAAACATTGAATAGTGTTACGCTGAAAAGATATAAAAAAAATAAATTATTTTTTAAAGAAAGGCCCTTCCCACCTCTCCCCCACCCTTGTCTTAGGGTAAGGCTTGAACCCTGAGCCTGGCCTGCCTGCCCTCTAAGGTCTGCCCTGTGGCCATGTCACCAGCCTCAACTTGCGCTCAAGGTACAGAACCTTCCCAGTTCATATCTGAGCAAAACATACGTGCTGTAGAAAAGATCGTCTCTTTGTGGTTTTTATGTGTTGCTGCCTAAGAATCATCTTCCATCCTTGAAGGAGCGTTTCCTTCTTTTAAGATGATTGAGGATTTTGATTGTTATTTCTCTTCTATGGATTTAATCATAGGTTGTGGTTTTATGCAAGCAACACAAGTGTTTATGTAAGTGAGAAAGGAAAGATCCAACAAAATATTATTTACAAATTAGTTCCGTTAATGATGCTATTGCTATTGGCTGCTGATTAAGATTGGCAAGAAAATAAAATTGTTCCCGAATAGGTCTTGAAATCCACATCTCTCTCTGCCAAATCATGTAGCAAATAGGAGGCAGGTGTGTGTCATTAATCCAGCGTTTCAGGACCGGTGTGGCCAGGTTCGTGTGCTAGGTACGGGACCCCTGGTCACACCGGGGTGGGTTGTCTTCTGCCACAAGCAGCTTCCTCCCTTCATCTGAGGTGCTGCACAAAATTTTCTCTGGCACAGGATGAAAAAGTTTGGGAGGCCCTGAACTCTAGATGATTTCTTATGTCCTTCCCCAAAACTGTCAGGACTCTTGAGAGGTTGGGAGTAAAGTAGTGGCCGTGTATGTGTGCGAAGTATCAAGTGGTGAATCTGGGCCGGGTCCTCGGCGAACTGTTTCACCTGGGTCGTCCTTTCAGGCTCAAACCAGTCCGGCGAGCGAGTTCTCATCACCTGAGGCACTCACCTGAGCTCATGTGGTGACGTGGTGGAGCTGGGCCACAAAGTCAGGTTACAGAGTCCTACTTTGTAGGGCGCCTGGGTGGCTCAGTGGGTTGAGTGTCTGACTCTTGATTTCGGCTCAAGTCATGATCTCAGGGTCAGGAGATCGAGCCCCACATGGGGCTCGTGCTGAGCACGGAATCTGTGTGTCCCTCTCCCTCTGCTCCGCCCCCTGCACGCTCTCCCGCTCTCAAATACATAAATAAGTAACATCTTTAAGAAAAAGTTCCACCGGGGGCGCCTGGGTGGCTCAGTGGGTTCCACCGGGGGCGCCTGGGTGGCTCAGTGGGTTAAGGCCTCTGCCTTTGGCTCAGATCATGATCCCAGGGTCCTGGGATCGAGCCCCCCATCGGGCTCTCTGTTCAGCAGGGAGCCTGCTTCCCCCTCTCTCTCTGCTTTCCTGCTTATGATCTCTGTCTGTTCAATAAATAAATGAAATCTTAAAAAGAAAAGAAAAAGTTCTACCTTTTAACCATTACGACTTATTCCCTACATTTTAAATTATGTGCACTAGAAATGGTTCCTGATTTCTTCTCATGGTTTGCCTCTACTTGAGCTTTGGGTACTTGCTGAGAGGAAAGCATTTCCTGTGGCTGTATTAATGGAGTGTTCTGACTGCAGGATGAATGATTGGAAAGCGACCTGTTTGAAAATTATTTCTTTGTCAAATGTTATGGGAAAAGTAGATGCCTCTCCAGCTGGCTAAGTTTTTCCGAGCACTGAAGAAGGGCCTGGCACCCAACAGTAACAGCTGGTGTTAGCACAGGCAAAGAAAAGCATGTTGAAATACGCACGATGCGGAGTAGGACAGTGGCTGCCCAGTGTTCAGGAAGTGCTCAGGTCGAGACACGCAGATTTTCAGGATTGATTCATGAACTGACAGTGGTCATTGTCTTATCGAACAGCGGTGCCAAAAAACATCAGAGAGTAGACTGCTCCCAGGGTACTGAAATGGTTTCTTTGAAAGTAAAGTTCACTAATAAGGTAATCTGACAGCATCGGTCAGTTCTTGTGACCTTGCAGAGGATTCTGAATGTTGAATAATGTTCTTTTCATCATCTTTCCCATGGCGTGCGATGCTGAGACACTCCCTAAGAGCAGGAGGGGTCTCCTGCTACTGTTAAGGCTGCAGTTTGAGGTATAATGAATGCTTTGTTTGGAATTAAGAATATTTGTATTTCTTTTTCTCTCTCTGCTAGGTCGGTGATGTAGTAGAAGTACAGGCAGATGAAACCTTCCCCTGTGATCTCATTCTTCTGTCATCCTGCACTGGCGACGGAACCTGTTACGTGACTACAGCCAGTCTTGATGGGGAATCCAACTGCAAAGTAAGGGAGAGGAAACCTTGCCTCAACATCTCAAGCTCAGGGTAGTTAGTCATACAGGACTGCTTTCCACGGCTCCCAGTCTTTTATCTTGTTTTTTCCTATTTGTGCAAGTTTTGTATTTGAAAGCAGCTTTTATATAATTGTGTTTGAACGTCTAAGCAGTTACCCAACTTTAGGGAAAAGCGTGGTGTTCAGCGAAGAAAATCCATGTCCCAAATAAAAGCCACCACGTTTTCTGTAGCCCTGTTTGCATTGATATCGACATGTCCCATTCGATGTTTTCTTTGGGCTTTTTCAAGTGAATGTCGTTGTAGGCTTAAACTATGTAACTATAAAAATAACTTCCTGTACTCTAGCTGCCGATCTGTTTTTATTTTTAAAGTGATGATTTTCTTGAAAAAATGTTTATCATGGCATATAGGAACTCTATCTTGGAGTAGTTTGGTTGCTTTTTAAAAAATACTTAGGGTTTTGTTTGGCAAATGTTTGTTCATTGCAACTAGGAAGAATTATAAACGAGCTAAAGTAAGTTTGCTCAAATTGGAGGCTAACTTTGTTCCACAGTACTTAATGGCAATCCGTTCTTGGCCGTCGTCCAGAGCTCCACAGGGTATGAAGGTGTATCCTCTCTATGCTGTGTTTAAGGAAGGGCACTGATGTGCTCACCTCTGTGTGTATCCTTGAGGGGCTTTTCTCTGCTTGTTTTTTCCATCTGGAGTCGAGAACCAGAACTCAGTATGTGAAACAGGAACTGAAATGCCTAGGAGATGACTAATTCCGTACTTCAAGGGCATGGTGATGAACTAGTGCTTTTAAACTGTTTGAAAGCAAAATTAAATTTGAGGAAATGTAAGGATAAAAATCAAGAAATCTACCTAAAGATGCCGTAATAGGGGAAAAAGTTGTTTAGAGGAAGAAAACTTTTAAGTGGCTTCTTTGTTCAGTTTAGTTGATCCGATCAGATCTGCTAAAAAGTACATAGGTTTTCAAAATCAGGGGAGAGTTTTAAATAGAACTCAGGCAGTTCCGTAATATTCCCAGAAGACCATGCGACAGCTTTCCCTTCTGCATAAGTGGTGCAGTCTTGGAGTCTGTGTTAGCCCTCCTTTGATGATTTATAAATGGGTTTATTGGCGCCTGCCTTGAGTTCTGGGTAAATCAAGTGCATAATATACACTAGTAGAATATGCCAACTGTTTGACTAAAGCAAAACACATCATATTGCTGCTCTTCCTATGAAATGTAGCCTCTTTGGGCATTTTCAATATGATTAATTATGCTATTTGTGTAGTGGAACTATTAATGAATTTTTTCTTTCAGTTGGCAAAATGTTAGCCTTCTTATGACCCAAAGGGTTATTTATGTTCAATTCATATGTATACATTGATACCGTGGTACCCTCTGGTGAACAAAATAACAGGGCTCAGTTCTATAAATAGGAGAAAAAGTAAATGGGTTAAGTTTTTCGTTGGGTTTTCCGTTAAGGATATGCATGCTACAAATGGAATTCTCTCTGCTGTCACTATCAGGGGAAGCTTTTAGTTTTTTCATTATCTTCTAAATCTCTTTGCAATGAGGTTATCTTTCTAATTGTTTGTAATATATTCGAAGAATAATACCATAAAATTTAGTTAGTGGGAAACGTGCATCAATATTTGTATTATTCTGCCAAAGCCTCTTACAAAAAACATACTGTGTTGCCGGAATAAGGTGGGTGTACGATGATGAAAAGAATCCCTTTGTCTTGGTTTTGCTTTTTCTTCTGCTTTCCTCATCTAGACACATTATGCGGTACGGGACACCATTGCACTATGTACAGCTGAGTCCATTGATACCCTCCGAGCAGCAATTGAATGTGAGCAGCCGCAGCCAGACCTCTACAAGTAAGAATCCCCTGGTTGTGATCTGCCCTGTGCGATGGTCTGTTGACTCGGCCGCTCCTTGCCACCAGTATCATGAAGAGACCCGCCACTTTCCAGCCCTCCTTCGTTCGTGTTTTTATGAGCTGTTCTTTCCTTCTGGCAGAGAAATGAATCAAATCCGCCTTGTTCACTACCAGCCCAAGATAAATCACTGTAGGCCCAGACACCTTACCTGTGATTTTTCTTTTATTTTTGTTATTTGTAAACACGACCATCTATCGTGTTTTAAGATTATGTTACCCCGTAAGGCTGCTCTGTGAGATTCGTGTATTAATCAGAGTTAATGAAAACAAAAATAAACCACTGGGTATGTCCTCCAACATTAAAGAGAGGAAGGGGATATGGGGCCACGCACTATCCTTTTTTATGAGGATTATGCTGAACTCAGTATTGCAAATAGGCTGCTTTTTGTCTACTGTGATTTCCTCTATTTTACTATACTTGGGCTTTCTGGAATAGACTTGCTGATGAACAGTCATTGTAGGTTCTCAGAAATTTGGCATTTGATTTTTTAAGACTGGTTAGTTTGGTTGATTAGAGCATGCTGTTGATAAGGATAGAGTAACAAGTTTTATCCCCACGTGGGCCAGTTAATCTCATTCTATTCCCTCTTACAGATGGCCTCAATTACCCGTGCCAGGCATCTTGTTAACGAATTCTGTTGGTCATAATGGGGGGCCAAATGGTTGGATGTAGCTTAACACCAGCGCACAGTAGTGGAAAAACAGAGTCTTCATCCCACTACAAGAACGGTGCCTTCCCTCCTTCCCATCATTCCTGAGAGTAGGAACTAGGACCATAAAACAAAACAGCTGTTCCCTGCCTTCAGGGATCTCAGACTTTGCAAGGCAGATAAATATTTATTAAAGCTAGGCCTATAGTACAGAGACATAATAGAACAGACTGAAACGCCCATGGAGTCACAGAAGAAGGGGTGGCCGATTCTGCCTGTGTTAGAGACCAGGATGCTTTTCTGCATGTTCACATGGCAGCTCCTAAATTTATTGGTTACCTTAAATATGAAGGAGAATTTTAGGGTAGGGAAGGTTATTCCTGATTTCTCTGGACTAGGCTGAGTGTCCTTGATTTGTGTCTTCAGAACACCTGTGCTTTCACAACCTGAGCCGTGATCATTTACATTGTAATTGCCTGTTAACTTGTCTGCCTTTAGTGGGAGGAACATGTCTTTCTGGCTTCCTAGTGGGCCCCTAGCACCTACCACAGCACTGGCACAATTAACATGTGGTGAATAAATAAACAGACCATCATACTTTGTGTACGTAGTAATCACAGTTCACTTTTTCTGAAAAACGATGATGCAAACTATAAAATATGCATAACTCTCTCTTGTTAAGGAGAGTTAGGCCGCTTTACCCCATTTTTTGAGAAATGCACATTATCGTGTGTCTAGCCATGTTAAGTGAGCAGATCAAGCTCGGTATTGTGATCAGCTGAATGAGAGAGGTTGGAAATTTCCGAGGTGGTCATTAGATGTTTGCCCCCTGAGACTCATGCAGTGGTTCTCAAAGGGTGATCTTGGGCCAGCACAGAGTCACCTGGAAACTTGTTGGGAATGCAGATTCTCACCTGAATCTAAAACTTGGGGGTGGGGCCCCAAAGTGCCCCGTTTAACAAGCACTCCGGTGGGTCTGGTGCACGCACAAGTGAAAAAAACACTGAACTAAGGGGTTTAAGTTGTGTGTTAGCACCAGCTCTCTTCACATGCATCCAGAATAGAGGGTAATTGTTTGTGGAACGGATAAATGAGCGGGAATGTTCTGTGCCTGCACAGTGCCAAGTAGACTCTGAAAATCAATTTTGAATCTTTGTGTTCTTATAACCCATACTATTATTTTTTAATTATATGAAAATATTACACATTGTGTTGATTCAGCATAACTTTTTTTCCCAGAAATATACTGGGTTTTTGTAGTTCATTCAGTCTTGCCTCTTTTGTATTATCTGTATCTTGATTCATTCCCATTTACGTGGTATATATAGATCTTTACCTTGATAGAGAAGACACATTTGCCATTATGTTCTTTTTGCAGGTTTGTTGGGCGAATCAATATCTATAGTAATAGTCTTGAGGCGGTTGCCAGGTTAGTTTGTCCTTCCTTTCATCTGTCCTTTTCGCGAGGAGGCGGGTATATTTCTCTTTAAAGCCCCTTAAAATACCTGGGGTGCCTGGGTGGCTCAGTGGGTTAAGCATCTGCCTTCGGCTCAGGTCATGATCCCTGGATCCTGGGATCGAGCCCCACATTCCTCTCTCTGCTTAGCGGGGGGCCTGCTTCCCCCTCTCTTTCTGCTTGCCTCTCTGCCTACTTGTGATCTCTGTCAAATAAATAAGTAAAATCTTTAAAAAAAAAAAAAAGCCCTTTAAAATACCCCAATACTTCTCTGTATAGAAAAGGCTGGAGAGCTGAATAAACCTGGATTAACTAGCCGGCATCCCAGTAGGCGGGTGGTGTTGCAAATGGTGTCTGAATTTGCAGAGCTCCGGGCCCTGGGGGGCCCACATCTGTTCTGGTTGTGCAGTGGCAGACTGTATTGGGGGGACACCTGGAGAGTGGTGGCTAAGGGAGAGTAGATGAGGGATAAGGCAGTAGATGAAAAGCCGAGAGAATTACCTGGACTGAAAGAAAATGAAGCGCTAATCATTTATAATGAACCAATTCAAATAAAAGGGCTGTTTTCTTCCCTCTTCTGTCATCCAGTTAATTACCTCAATTTTTCCACTTGGCCTTTATAGCCACGCTTAAAAGGAATTTAAATGCTGGCCGCCCAGTGATTGCCCCAAAGGCGGGTTTCCACTCTAAATATGTCAGTATGTCTTTCCACCTTGATGGCTGCTTTCCCAATCTTCTGTCACCTTTTCTTCCGTTGCTTGCTGTTTGCCGCTCTGTACTGCTCTTGCTGTCTGTGAATCAGAATCCTTCTATCTGTGTGCCCCCCCCCCCTTTACCTCTGCGTGTTGCTGGCGACTCTTATGCTCTGCTTCCAACTGTGCTGTACCCTCAAGGAGGTTCAGAGGGAAAGATCTTTTAGCTCATCCTGGGGCGTAAGCATATGATCTAAGTGGAAAGATACATTCGGAACCCCTTGGAGATAGATGTGTATTAGGGCAAAATATGTCCCCAGAGTTGATGATGCTATATTTTTTGGGCTGTTTGGATAAGCTGTGTTCATTTTTCATTTAGGTCTCTGGGACCTGAGAATCTCTTGTTGAAAGGAGCTACACTAAAAAATACCAAGAAGATATATGGTGAACAGTTTTTAAGATCTCCTTGTCAGAAATATGCTTTGTAAAGCCTGTGCATAAATAGTGCATGTTACAAATTGGACATGGCAGATACTTGCCACTCAGTTTAAGCCTGTTTTTAGGTGTTAGGACTTTATAAGATGGTAAATAAACTATAAATATGACCATCAAGTACGTAGAATGAAAATTATAAATGATGCGTCAGCTGGTGACTAGACTCAGGTTAAGACACAGCTTGGTGGGAAGTCGGCTGGCGGTCATACTTGTGACCTAGTTTTCACTGTCTTCTTTTATGCCTTAGGAGTTGCTGTTTACACTGGGATGGAAACCAAAATGGCTTTGAACTACCAAGGGAAATCTCAGAAGCGTTCTGCTGTTGAAAAGTTAGTGTGCACCACAATCTCTTTGGTAGCGGTTGAACTGTGATATAGTTAGTTTTTGGTAATTCCGAATAACAGCTGTTAACAAAGAAATAACGTCCATTACAATAGCAGCTACCACATTGAGCACTTAGGTTCCAGAATTGTGCTTAGTGATCTGTATGTCTGATTTCGCTTAATCTTCTGAGCAGCAACATGGCGGGACTCCTGTTAGCCTGTCTGCCTTGCACAGGAAGCAGTGATCTCCGAGCCGGGTGACTTACCTAAACTCATGTAGCTCTTCAAGGGCAAAGTCTATTTGAATTAGAATTTTGCTCCCTTTTGCTGCTGGATAGTGGTTTGGGGTCCTCTAGTTGCTGTATGTAAGGAAGTTCAACAATGTAGGTAATAGTCTCCTGCTAGAGCTTCAAGCCCGTTGTTCCAGCATGGACCTCACTGTCATTGCCAAGGATATACTGTGTATCAGTGGCACCCCCTCCATAGCCCTACTTGCAGATCCAAGGAGTCCACACTAAGTATGAGGATTTCACACTGGCTCTACTGCAAACCCTTAGAATTTAGGGAAATGGAAACAACCTACTCTTTCTTTAAGGGGTGAGTAGATACGGTCTATGCATGTGTGTGTCTCCTGTCACTTTTTAGGATCCTTCTTTTTTTTTTTTTTTTTTTTTTTGGTAAGTGCATTAAGCTAGTCAGCCACTGCACTTGGTGAGCATTGGTGAGCAGCAAACAGGTCAGGAGGTCAGGGCTGGCTTTTCCACTTTACCAACTGAGCATAAGGCTTCTGCAGTGGTAACTGTGCTTACCCATCGTCCACAGGAGAGGCTTTAGGAAACTGAATGGCTTAATTTTTACATGGTTGATATCTTATATAGTTTTTAAATCCATAATATCTTCTTTTTCAGATCCATTAATGCCTTCCTGATTGTGTATTTATTTCTGTTACTGACCAAAGCTGCAGTATGCACTACGCTAAAGTACGTTTGGCAAAGTACCCCATATAACGATGAACCTTGGTACAACCAAAAGACTCAGAAAGAGCGGGAATCCTTAAAGGTAATCAGTTTTATGCTGCAACTTTTAACTCTTGCTAAAAATTTTAACTCTCGCCCTTTGTGAGCGAGCCACCCTTTATTGAAATGTTATTTGGATAATGATACCTTTTGTTGGCTTCCGAGTTTTCTCAGGTTGTATGGTAGCCCCAAGCTGTTAGACATTTAAGAAGTTTTATAGGATTTTTTTCTTTTACTTTAGGCATCTGTGCTTATTTTTAGCTCTTTAGTTAAAGAGTTTGAAACAGCTGATCAAGAATCTCAGGTTATATGTCTCTGGCTGTACCCAAGAATCTGTGTGACTATACATGAGCTTGGAATATGTCATAAATAGATGCCTACACAGAAACTTCGATCCTGTGTTTGTACTGGGGGGAAGGCAGAGAATTTAAGGAAGTGAAAAAGTGTTAATAGGTACATTTACTGAAGTATAATGATAAAATTGGGGATGTTTTTCAAATGTTCTTTTCACATACTATGATGAGAACTTTGGCCAATGGGATAGTATCATTAGGAACTTCATAGCAACAGCAGTGCTTTTAGTATTGAAATAAAAAGAAAAGTTACCTGGTTCTTTATCTTGTACTTGTTGGCTAAAACTGTGTATCTGATCAGCACGAACTATTTCTTTTGTTTTAGGTTTTGAAGATGTTCACTGACTTCCTGTCATTTATGGTTCTGTTCAACTTTATCATACCTGTATCCATGTATGTCACGGTAGAAATGCAGAAATTCTTGGGCTCTTTCTTCATTTCATGGGATAAGGACTTTTATGATGAAGAAATTAATGAAGGAGCCCTGGTTAACACATCAGACCTTAATGAAGAACTTGGTCAGGTTAGAATGTATTTTTACTTGAAATAAGTTAATGTATTGAAAATATCTGTTCTTATACTCTAGCTTACCAATGTATGTGACCATTTCACGTTGGGAAATGTGATTCAGATATTCTTTTATCCAGGCATAGAACAAAGACAAGCAGTATTTTCATAGCTGTAGCATTCATTATCTTGTTGGCATTTTTGAGGAGTAGCCCACTTTATATATTAAATTTGAATGTGACGGAAATTTTCTTTACAACTCACCTGGCGATGTTGTTAGATTATGGGCTGTTGCTTTGGAACAGACACATGTAGTTGGTCTTCCTCAGCGTCTGTTACCAGGTGGGGATAGACTCTGGGGTGGTCAGTAAAACTATTCTATGACTGTGTTTTGTTCCATAAGCAGCATTGACTAGAGTTGTCCTGTTGATGTTGTCTTGGTACATTTTTGATCAGACAGAATACATTCCTAGCAAGCAGAGTTGTTAACTCCAGGGCAGGAATTTAAATGAAGTCAGAATGTGAGGGCATGTGCTCCTCAGAATGCTTTTTGCTTCATATACCAGTGTGGCCCAGGCTGTGGCCTCATTTCTAAGGCAGGTGCGTTTGTTCCCAGTGTGGTATGGTCTAGCTAGAATTCTTCAAATGGTGACTTTGTAGGTGATTTTCTCATCAGTATTGAGAAAGTTCTTCCCTTTGTCTGGATGTACTGTGTGTCACGTAATGCTCTTCACAGGCTGGGGGAATTTTTTGGCTTTCATTTAACTTTCATGATATTTAGAATGTCAAGGCTGTGGAAATGTCATTTCTATGACTGGGAGATGCAAATTCGGTTAATGGAACTGTGCGGCTGGAACAGGGCCTCACACTTGTTTTAAATGGTGCCAAGTTGCATCTACGCCTCAAAACCCTCCCCCCGAATGTAGCCCCTCACAGCCCCCACTCTTTCTGTTCTTCACCCAGCCGTGCCTAGACCAGAGTACCATCTTAACAACTACAGGCACAAGGGGGAAAGGACACTCCAGATACCAGTTCTGTTGAGAGCTGACAACATGACTCCAGGATCCCAGACTGTGGAATCTGCATCCCACAGAGATACTGAGTCACCAAGGATAGAACAAGAGTTGAATGAACAAATGCTTTTTTCCCTTAGATATTGTTCCCAGAAGATTCTTTTGAAGGTGACTTCAGCTGCCACAGCTGACCTTACTTAGCCTTTGTAAACCACTTTTAATCCAGGAACAGAGCTGTCTGAATAGAACTACTCTGGTCCCAATAAAAAGCATTGATTACAGCATTACTGCTTGAAAAAAAAAAAAAAAAAAACTGAGTTACAAGCCACCTCTGGTGAACTTTCCCTCCCTGACAGGTGATTTAGTTGAGTAAATCTACCTAGATCCAGTGCGTGGTTCACCTACCCAAGGATGAATGTGGCCAGAGCCCCAGGACACTGCAGACAGAGTGGCCATCATGCCGCATGTGACTCCTAACGCTGTCTAGAGACAGGAAGGATATCCAAGCCACGTGCCACTCAAATGAGATTCTTAAATCTTCCAGACCCCCACCTCAGCAGATTCCAAGTGGAAAGTAATCTTACTCCTATCATTCAGGCTGTATTCACACTGCAGAAAGCAAAGTAGAGCTTTGGGTAATGATCTGGTAAATTTGATCCGTGAAAAGAGACTAGAGTTTTCATTTCAGCCACCACTTCTTTCCCCTACCAAAACCTGCCTTTCTGGCTGGGACTGTCGTTTAGTCAAAGCACTGAGTTAATAGCCAGACCACCACTTTTATTTATATGGTGTAAAAACAACTTGCCTTCATTATCAGCTTATACATGTGGAAACTACCTGAATGAAAATGCAAAGAAGTCTTGAAATAGTTCCCTAGGCCATTTACTATTCAGTGGACCAGTACGCACAAAATTGAGTGTAACCAGCTTTCTCCTTGATGAGTCATAATTTCAGATCTGTATGACTTTTTATGTTATAAAAAAGCAGTGTCAGTTAGGTCCCACTGATACCATTGCAAATACTTGCTTACTCTCTTTTAAAATGACCCACATTGAGGGGTGCCTGCATGGCTTAGTCAGTTGAATGGCCAACTCTTGGTCTTGGCTCAGGTCTTGATCTCGGGGTCATGGGTTTGGGCCCCGCATTGGGCTCCGTGCTGGGCATGGAGCCTACTTTAAAAAAAATGACCCACACTGATATTTAAAAAATGGGAAGGTACATTTAGGACAGTGTTTGACTTGAGAAACAAAAAGAAGAGCGAGCAGCTGGGTGTCACAGTCTGTTGAGCAACCGACTCTTGGTCTTGGCTCAGGTCGTGAACTCCAGGTTGTGAGATCCAGCCCCAAATCTCTCGCCCTCGCCCTCTGCCCCTCCCACTTGTGTACATGCTCTTGAGCTTGCTCTTTCTCTCCCAACCCCCAAAATAAGTAAATCTGTAGAAAAAACGAAGTAGACTGTTCGGTTGGAAAAGAATGGAGTCTTTTAGGATCAGGCATCAGTCTTTTAGGCAACCAAATGGTTTCAATCCATCTTGAAAATATTTTGGGGTAGCCTCCTGCTTTACAGCCCCTTCAGGTCTTGCAGCGATGCCTAATGGTGTGTCTGGGTGTATACTCTGATTCCAGTAATTCAATCCCGCTGTTATGTATTAAACTTACGCTATATATCAAGAATATATTGATGGTACTGAGGTTACTATTACAGAGTATACATGAAACCCTCAAGTTGTTCACCATTCAGTGAGGAAAACATACATATCATATGTAACTACAGCAATGTGACGATAATTGATCAGAAAAAATAGGTCATGTGAGATGATGGAAAGAGTCCAGTACTGTGATTTTGGTCAAGGCAACAGCATCTATCTAATACCTTTATAGTTTGTAAACATTTATTATTGTACTTTCTTTTCCAGTCTTTACAGCCTTGAGCGGCAGGCTTAGTTATTTCAGGTTAATATTTAAAGTTTACAGACTTGAGAATTTTCCAAGGTCACAAAGTTAGTAGGTGGTGAAGCCAAGACACCATTAAGTTGAATGATACGAAATTTTTGACCTACAAAAGAGGCATTTCCATACGTTCATGAACGTTAGTTCAGGGCTCTTTCCACCCTACAACAGCTGTCTCGCTTTAGGCTTTGCATCCATAAAATGATGAGTTTCAGCTTGCTTATAGGGAAGTGCCTTTCCAACAGCCTCAGACCTGCCACTAGAGAGGAAGAGGCTATCATGAGTTGGGCAAGCAAGCAGCCTCTCACTCTTTAGCCCTTTTTAGTAACAGCTGATCGTCTCCTCCCCCTTGGCCAAGTACAGGGCATGTATTAGAGCAGTGATTCTCAAAGTACAATCCCTGGATAGGCAGCATCAGCATCACCTAGGAACTTCATTAGAAATGTCCATTACCTAGCGCTGCCCTAGAGCGCTGAATCAGAAGCTGGGGAAACAGAGGCCAGCAATCGGAGTTTTAACAAGCCCTCCCAGTGAGAGTGATGCACACTACAATTTGATATTGACCATGTCAGGGTATAGTTTGTTGGCCTTATACCTGCGAGATCAGTTCTACACAGATCCATACTGCACAGAACATTCTGCATAGGGAAACAATTGCACGATGTATTTTTTTTTTTAAACTACCACCTTTGGCACTTTCTAAGATTTCTAAGTGGTTTAATGCTGATCCAAATGTAAGAGGCGCAGTAACCCGGGAGAACCTTCAGGGGAAAATGATGGTAAACAATTTTGATCAGAAAAAAAGTCCCAAAGAGTTTTATTTGAACTGGAAAAATCTAGACGATACAGGAATAATAGCACTTGAATTAATTTAAAGGGAGAATTCAAACTTGGCTGGTTAACAGAGCAAAAAAAGGAAGATTGAAATGCTATATTTGTGCCAGTGCTGCTACCGTGAAAGGCTTTGAAAAATAATTAGAAAGCAACTACTGCTGGAGTCCATCTCTTTCTCCCTTACATAATGAAAACCTTCATCTTGTGCTTATGCTTGTTCCTGTCAGCCCATAATTTTAACTATTTAAGCATAAATTGCCAAAAAGGAGGGTAAAATTGTGGGTTTCCAAAAGCCAGATGTTATAAATAGAAGAGATAAAAACTGAGATAAAATGGAAATGCTCAAAATGGTTTATTTGGCATGGAAAATTTATTTCATCGCTTACTTTTTCCATTATTTATGAAAGAATGCTTATATTATACTTTTTTTTTTTGCTTATATTTTAACCTATTATTATAAACTGTTTTTTTTAACTTGGAAACTTTTTTCAGGAGTATCTAAAAATATACACAGTGTGTGGAAAGAAACTTCAATTACGTTTTTGAACATTAAAGACTTCCTGTGTCTCCTAATTAAGTAACTTGATATTATTTTCCCTAACCATCCATACTCTTTGATTCTATCTGCAGTATATAACACAGTGCATTTTACTTCAATCCAGTATATTCATCAAAAATTTTACTTTTCAAGGAAAAGCTTTGTTACATCGCAGTAAATTTAAGTTCCTCTCAAATATTTTTCTGTGAGTTGCACGCACACGCACGCGTGTGTGTAAAAGGGTCAGTCTATCTTACTTCCCACTTAAAAAATGGACTTTTATTTTAGAACTTCTTTACATCAAAATAGATAAGTAATCAACTGAAAGTTTCTTAGTTTGATAAAATAGCCACATTTTTCTTATTAATCTTCTGTATTTGAGCGCGTCTACCTTGGACATGTGATACTATTTCACTGCCTTTAAAAATACTTGTTGGAGGGCGTCTGGCTGGCTTAGTCAGTGGAGCCTGCGGCTCTTGAATTTGGCATTGTGAGTTTGAACCCCACATGTGGTATGGAGTTTACTTAAATTTTTTTAAAAAGATTTTTATTTATTTATTTGACAGACAGAGATTACAAGCAGGTAGAGAAGCAGGCAGAGAGAGAGAGAGGAGGAAGCAGGCTCCCTGCTTGAGCAGAGAGCCCAATGTGGGGCTGGATCCCAGGACCCTGAGATCATGACCTGAGTCGAAGGCAGAGGCTTTAACCCACTGAGCCACCCAGGCGCCCCTTAAATTTTTTTTTAATTAAAAAAAAGTTCTTACTCATTTGCCACTCTTTTTGTAATAGTGCTTTTGTAATTAACCTGACATTTGACGAGAAGTCTTAGAGACCGAGCTAAGCTACGGATAGGAGAAGAGTCCCGCCTTACAGCCTAAGGAAAACTTAGTCACACTGAAGGAGGTTACACCGCCTCTGTTTGTGTCCTTGTTTTTAGGTGGACTATATATTCACAGACAAGACTGGAACGCTCACTGAAAATAGCATGGAATTCATTGAGTGCTGCATAGATGGACACAAATACAAAGGTGCAGCGCAGGACACTGATGGTCTCTCACAGACTGATGGACCCTTAACGTATTTTGACAAAGCAGATAAGGTGGCATTTTCCGAATTACATTTTCCCCGGAGACATCCTTCTGTGTGTGCATGTGCTAACTTCGCGTAGTAGAAATAAGAGCTCGGAGTGCATGACACGACTTTGGAATAACCCTTTGCTTTTTTGACTTCAGCTTCCCTGCTTCACTAACACCTCCGGAGATCGTTAATAAGCAGCATTTACAAATAGGGAGGGGTGTGGAAAACGGCTTCGGGGCAAAACTTTCGCTTTTGTCTGTCTGTCTGATCGTAATTCTTGATGCTTTGTCTTTAAAAATATGAGCTGCTCCGAGAGTGAAGTCTTTTTCAGTCATTCAAGTCCCAGGAGTGTCTAGACATTAAATGAACCCAAGTCTCCCTGCACCTGAGCTATCGCCAGATTGTGAATTGGATACTGAATGAGCTCTTTCAGGCCATAAAGAATTCACCGATTTAGTATTCGGTGGCAGCACGGTAGCCTGAATGAGCGAACACAGCCCCTAGGGTATGTTAGCTGAGACCCGGGGATGCTGTCAGCTACAAGGGAGGATATAGAGCTCATCTGAGTATTAGGGATTTAGAAATTTCGGCTACTCGGTTTGCTGGCGGTTATAACACTTTCTCACATTAATACCTTCTCTCTGTTCGCTGACTACCAGGTGATCAAAGGGAAAATAACGGAGTCATTTTTCTGTTACTGTTCAACAGAACCGAGAAGAGCTCTTTCTGCGTGCCTTGTGCTTATGTCACACTGTAGAAGTTAAAACAAATGATACTGTTGATGGGCCTACGGAATCAGCTGCATTAACGTACATGTCCTCCTCACCAGATGAGATCGCTTTGGTGAAAGGAGCTAAAAAGTAAGCACTTCTGTTAGGTTGGGCGAATAAATTCTGGAGACGTGCCGGACAGCGTGGTACCTGTCGTTAACAACACAGTGGCTTGCACTTCAGAGTCTGGTGAGAGGGGAGAGAGCTCATGTTAAGTGCGCTTTACCACAAACAACAGAACACCGCTGGGGCCCACGGAAGCTTCGAGAGTGGTTGGATAGGTTTCTTACCTCGCTTGTGGTAATGATCTCACAGGTGTTTGCACGTGTCCAAACTTCTCAAATTCCTCACGTTAAATAGGTATAGTTCTTTGTATATCAGTCATACCTCAAGAAGGCTGTCTTAAAAACTCTGAGGTAAGTTGTAGAGAAGTACATGAGCAATTTTGAAGAGTTTTAAAAAAAAAAAGTAGTAAGCACTGCTTGTACTTCTCCTGAGAACATGAAATCACAGGAGGACTAGAGTTGTTTTTTCCTCTGCTCCAATAACCTTATCTTATAAATATTCTTTAATAAAAAGCCGAAATGCTTTCTCTGAAAGTTTGTGAAAAATTCCCCAAACCTAGCCAATTAAGACCAAAAAGAAAATAGCAATGCGTAGGTATGACTTGCATTACTGTTGATAAATACCAACCGGAAGTCCAAATGTTCATATTATATTCTGCAAATTCTGCAACAGTGGCCACTTTCTGTACAACACATGCTATTTCTGAAGCGCTCTCAGCCGTTTTGACGTCACTTTGTAACCGACAGTCCTGTATTACCCTTGAGGCCTGAGATGATTAAGTGGTTAAAAGGTCACCCGATGTGTCTGCTACAGAATTGGAATTACAAATTGCCTCTTGATTACAAGTCGTGACTGGGCTTTGACTTCCTCTTTCCTGTCGTCTCAGCCAGTAAAGGGAAGTATAGTTATAGACTGTTTTGTGTTGTTTGTTTTTTTTTTCCACACAAAAGAGAAGAAAACAATAAGCAAGTGTGCCCCACTGCAAGGGAAAATTAATCATTCTTTAGAGATCCACAAAGGTCTTTTTGTTGCTTTTCGACAGGTATGGGTTCACATTTGTAGGAATTCGGAATGGCCATATGAGAGTAGAGAACCAAAGAAAAGAAATAGAAGAGTAAGTAGCGTGGTGTGTTTGATGTTTGTGACGTGTCAACCTTGGGTGGATTTTGGAAGGGCCCCTAAGGAAACTTCTTTCATCTATAAATGGATAAGACTCTGCTTTCCGGGTTGGAGTTTTATGTAAATGTAGCTGGGGTGGAAGACCTTTTTCTAGAGTGGTAGCAACTGGGACTTGAGGTGGAAATTACTCGTCTGGTTCACATGTGGGTCCAAGAGCCCAAATGAGAATCTGCCTGGACTTTCTGAAACACAGATGCTAATGTTAGGTCTCCAGCACACGCTGTAAGAAAAATCCATGAACTTATATGAAACCTTCTGCTGTCCAGAACCCAGCCAATCACTCTGGGATGGTGGGCTCAACCAGTCATAGAAGCTTTGGTGGCAGAAGCTGTCTTATTCTACCCCACTCAAATGTGAGCCCCACAGCAAGTACCCTGAGGCAGCAGTATTTTGGATCTTTTTTTTTTTTCTCCTCCTACAGAGAGCCCAACGAACAAAACCGCCTTGGCTTAATAGCAGATTTTAATTAGGGTCTGTGATTAATTTGAATTCCTTCATCTGAACTTGAAATGTAATTATCTTATCTGACTTCTATTCTGGCCCCTAGCGTCTCAGGAGACCCATCTCAGAAACCTGCAATATGTGTAGATGTGTTTGGGGAGTGGGCCCCTTAGGGAAATGATGCTCAAAAGCCAGGCTAAGGCTCTTTGGCCTGACGACTTCCAGGACCCCCGGATCATGATTAGAGTCCAGATTCTAGCCAGTTCACAACAGCGCCCCCATCTGGTCGACACCAAATGATACGTTCCGTGTAGATCTCCTTCACACCTCGCAGAAAGGGTGCCCTGCCCACTCCCATCAAAAACAGGCTTCATAGTCGATGTTCTTAGGTCAACTACTTGCGTCCAAGTTGCTCATTTTCAAAAAATATTTCCCCATGTCTTTGTAATAATTAATCCTGTTTTCACTCTTCTGCCTTCTTTCATCCGATTTATTAGCCCAGTACAAATCTGATCATAGCATTCCACTGCTTGAACCCTACGGTGACTTCCTGTTGCTCGTAGGATAAAATTCCAAATCTCTGAAATGGACCACAATGTTCTCCGCCCCCAGTCCTTGCTTCCCACTCTGGCTGTGCCCCCACCAGCTAGATTTCAAGCTTCAGTGAACTATTTCTTCACATGCCTTTTTCTCTACCCACTATGCCAAGCCACCCTTTTTTCATCATGTCACTCCTACAGACCACAGCCGAGGCACTACCTCTTCCAGGAAGCCTTCCTTCAGATATCTTCTTTCTGGGCTCTCACATCTGCCCTGTGAGTTCCTTTATTCCAGTGTGTGGCTGATTGAGACGTAGTCCTTTCATTGCCCTCCGCCTCCCTTATCACATAATGAGCCTCTTGAGGGAAGGAACTCAGGGAGAGTTATATCTGTTTCCCAGTACCTAGCATTGTGCTCGACCCATAGTAAGCACCCCATCGACGATTAAAATAATTGGCAAGATGGGACTATTTCTAGACCCCTCCAGAAATGGCTTGTCTGGCCAGCTCTTTGTCTGCCAGTCCTGTGTCCTCACTCTGTCCTTATCATTTGCAGTAATCTAATGGGAGGGCACAGATACCCCTTAACCAACGCTGGCATTTTCTGACACCACGTTCTAAGTGCAGAAAAATGTCAGAGTCCCAACGGAAAGCGACAGCTGTGCCCTCAGCCAGCAACCCTTACCACAAGGGGAGAATTCTATTCAGGATGTTTCTGTGGTGGGTTATTTTTCCCCAGTGTGACCTAGGTATTTTCTCTTTCTCATTTTTCTCCTCATAAAGGTATGAACTTCTTCACACCTTAAACTTTGATGCTGTCCGTCGTCGTATGAGTGTCATTGTGAAGACTCAAGCAGGTATACATTTTTAAATAAAAACTTGACTTTTTCTCTTTTTCCATTTGTATATTTGTATGTTGATCAGTTATTTTAAGGAAGGAAAACATCTCATGTAGTAATAGATGACTACCTTAAAGTCATGCAAAGCAGTAGCTTTGCTGTGTACGCCTTAATGTGCTTATATAAGCACGTATGTTCTGTTTGCCAAATTGTCAGAGGCAGAGCCCTCATATGACAGTATATGCATTTTCTCGGAAACTGAACTCTACTCTTCAGTCCTGAATGTCCAGGCAGAAACTGAAAGGGTGACTTTTTTATAACTCATGGTAATGACGAATCACCAGTAATGTCTGCATGCAGCAGCCCAGTCCAGCGGGATGGTTTGAGATTAACTAGCAGTAGAATTCTTGAGTATGGAGAGTTGCTGGCTCTCTGTGCTTCCCTTCCTCACTCCCCACTGCTTTATACTCCCAGGGAGCAGGCAGGCTAGGGATGACTAAGGACCAGATTGCTGGGAAAGGATGTGGTGGCTTCACTCCAGCATGCTGGGCTCTTTGTTTGATCAAGTGGGGAAGCTTGCCCTTGGCACTGGAACTGGTACCATCATCCCAGGGTTCCCCCGCATCCTTTGGAGGAGCCGTGGTAGCTGACATACCTTCTGCTTGGATAGAACCAGAGCCGTAGGGGAGCACTCCTGCCTTATTTGCGGGCTCCCAGATGCCTCTGTGTGTGTGTGTGTATGTGTGTGAGAGAGAGAGAGACAGACAGACAGACACGGAGAGAGAGAGAGAGACTGTGACTGTCTCTACATGGTTTTTCAAATTTTCCTTGATTTATATCCTAGTAACTTGCCTTTTAATTTTTTTTTAAGATTTTATTTATTTATTTGACAGACAGAGATTACAAGTAGGCAGAGGCAGCGGTGGAGGGGGGGAAGCAGGCTCCCCGCTGAGCAGAGAGCCTAATGTGGGACTCGATCCCAGGACCCCGAGGTCATGACCTGGGCCGAAGGCAGAGGCTTAACCCACTGAGCCACCCAGGCGCCCCACTTTTAGTGTTAAATCTATCCCAGATTCCTTAGTGTGAGAATGGGAAGATACAAACAAACCCTGGAGGGAGCGTTTCCCCTTTATTCATACTTTGCAGTGTGACTGCCAGGTCATGAAATTGATTTCATTCTGTGAATGCCAAATTTGTCTTGTGGCTTTTAAACACAGTGTGGATGTGTGAGAGAAAATTAAAAGAGAAAACCACTTAACATTTGAGATATTTGGTGATCTTACCTGTCTGTATGTATGCACTTACACACTACTGCAAATGATGAGACATCTGAGGAAGTGGTCTGCCAAGGGCCTTGACCTCAGCTGCACTTCTTTTTAACTTCTTGAACTCAGCATTTTGCTTTATACAGATAAAGTGTCTTTTTTTTAAAGATTTTTATTTATTTATTTGACAGAGATCACAAGTAGGCAGAGAGATAGGCAGAGAGGAGGAAGCAGGCTCCCTGCTGAGAGCAGAGCCCAATGCGGGGGTCTATCCCAGGACCCTGGGATCCTGACCTGAGCCGAAGGCAGAGGCTTTAACCCACTGAGCCACCCAGGCGGCCCGGAAAGTGTCTTTCTTAATGCTCAACGGCGACTCCTTTGCTGGTTGCATGGACTGACAGAAAGCCACACTTACACCTGCACTCTACAGTGCTATTTTCAAGTTTCCGGTACAAACTCCAAGCCACTGTCATTAAAGCAACCTCTGTAGTTCTTTCAAAATGATTTTTATTTTATTTGCACTTGGGTTTGGTCTTGACATCAGTAGAATGCCATGTGTGCACTTTAAAACATGCTTGGCAACGTTTTCAAAGAGAATTCAGAAGGAGCTCCTTGACATAAGTACAGTCTCCCATGATTCCCTGAAAGGAAGTACACTTTAGCAGAGGAACTTGTTGTGCGCTCTTGAGTTATCTGTGTCCATGCTGGTCTTCAGAGGTAATGGGCATTGTCTTGCGAGAGTGAAGGTCGAGATGGCTCATCCCAGGATCCACAGTAGCTGAGTGGGAGAGGCCACCTTAATAGTTCCTGTTATTAGGGGCGCCTGAGTGGCTCAGTGGGCTAAAGCCTCTGCCTTCGGCTCAGGTCATGATCCCAGTGGGATCCAGCCCCACATCGGGTTCTCTGCTCAGCATGGAGCCTGCTTCCCTTCCTCTCTCTCTCTGCCTGCCTCTCTGCCTACTTGTGATCTCTCTCTGTCAAATAAATAAATACAGTCTTTTAAAAAAGTAGTTCCTGTTATTAAAATCCCAATACCAGTCTTAAAATTCTAAGTTGAGCCCTTGGTTTTTTGCTTATTTTAGGAGACATCCTTCTCTTTTGTAAAGGAGCAGACTCAGCGGTCTTCCCCAGGGTGCAAAATCATGAAATTGAGTTAACGAAAGCCCATGTGGAACGTAATGCCATGGTGAGCCTACATCCTTCTAGAAATGCTACAGATGACTGTTTGATGGGATTTCTATTTAAATGTTTAAATGAATTTTAGCTTCTTTTTTTTTTAAGATTTTATTTATCAGAGAGGGAGGGGGAGAGAGCGAGCACAGGCAGACATAATGGCAGGCAGAGGCAGAGGGAGAAGCAGGCTCCCTGCGGAGCAAGGAGCCCAATGTGGGACTCGATCCCAGGACGCTGGGATCATGACCTGAGCCGAAGGCAGCTGCTTAACCAACTGAGCCACCCAGGCGTCCCTGAATTTTAGCTTCTTTTTTATAGTCGATTTTTATATTGGGGGATTTAGTAATACTGTTTTCCTTACTGTAATGTAAAACGTTATCCTGGAGCAAATTTCTGTGCAGAATTTGCAGACTTGAAGACTTTTCAAGAATCTTTCATTTATATTCTGCTTTCTTTTCTTTAAGAGCTAGTATTTTGTTATTCTGAACCTATTTGAATGCTACCTGTTTACTTGCAATCTGTTAGTGGTTTTTTTTAACTAAACATATATCAGGATTTCTTTGTACAGTGAAATGATATTTGAAGGGACTGTGCAATTTTTCTCCCAATTCCTTGGATAACTAGAGATCTTTATTTCTAGGACGGATATCGGACACTTTGTGTAGCCTTCAAAGAAATCACTCCAGATGATTATGAAAGAATTAACAGACAGCTCATAGAGGCAAAAATGGCCCTACAAGACAGAGAAGAAAAAATGGAAAAAGTTTTTGATGATATTGAAACAAACATGAATTTAATTGGAGCCACTGCAGTGGAAGACAAGTAATTACAAAATGATATTCTTGTCATTTTAATGACCATTTAGAGTGGTTTCTGTCCAGATTGGTAATTTTATTCTCAAATTTTGAAATCTTCTATTCAGATCTGTTGCTAGACCAGACTTTGAACCATCCGTGAGAATTAATTTTTTTTTAAGTGAAATATTTGTGGCTTAGAAGAATGAATCTGTCATCTCGAGATCTTTTGCATGTTTACACCTTGAATTTCCTATTTTACAAATATCTGCATAAGTCTCATGATATATTGAGAGCTTTGTGCTAGAGGCATCCTTTGAGCTGGTGCCCGATAGAATTGATAAGGTTTTGGCAGACAGAAATGAACGGAAAGGAAATTCGAGTTAGAGCAAATAACGTGAGAGCTCATTCGAGCCTGGTTCAGCAGGCTAGAGCATGTTTTTGCATACTTTCAAATAATTTGTTTTAACTCTCCAGGCTTAGCTGCACTAGACAGGATTGGAGGGCTCTATCGTTGATCTGACTGAAAGAATACATTTTAGACTCTTAATATTTTAGGAGCTTTTAGGAAATTATAAATGCAAATTTATGAGACTTAGCCAAAAAAAAAAAAAAAGTTTTATCTATATACATTTTTTTTCAGCCACATTGGAAGATTTTGAAATTTTAATGGGATTCATTTAGTCTAATATCTTTCTCATTCCCTGACCAAAGGGAGCTCAAAGAAAGTAGTATTCTCTCCGTGCCTTTTGGATTTATGCCTAAATTCTCTCTGGGGCTGATTGGCTTTCCTGTTCTCAGAGCTGCTCAGCAAGGGGGATTCACTAACGTCCCTCGACACCGCACTAGAATGCCCTTTCCGTTTTGCCCCTTGTCAAGTATTTGTATGCTGAGATATAAAATTTAATGAAATAAAGTGACAGTGAATGAGAACATGCGGTGAGTTCATGAAATTTTAGCTAAGAGGGAGGAGTCTCCATTTTGCCAGTGGATACCAGTTGCCTAAAGAGAGGTCATTAACTTTTCCAAACCTCCCTGCTGGAAAGTCATGTTAGTCAGACCACGCCAGAGATCGCACTCCCCGAAAGAGTAGGGGGTGTGTAGGGAGGCCAGCGGATAACGTCAGGACTCCAGAATGGCCGTGGGTTATAGGACTGCTCTCGCGAGCCTTCTTGCAGCATCTCTGTCAGGAATTTTTGAGGATAACAAGGGCTCCTTTTGTGCCCAGGCTGCAAGATGAAGCAGCTGAGACCATCGAAGCTCTGCACTCGGCCGGTCTGAAAGTCTGGGTGCTCACCGGCGACAAGATGGAGACGGCCAAGTCCACTTGTTATGCGTGCCGCCTCTTCCAGACCAGCACGGAGCTCTTGGAACTGACCACCAAAACCATCGAAGAAAGTGAAAGGAAAGAAGATCGGTTACATGAACTGTTGATAGAATATCGTAAGAAGTTGCTGCATGATTTTCCTAAAAGTACTAGAAGCCTTAAAAAGTAAGAAAGTGCATCGGTTTCTTATACTTAGGCATGGGTAGAAATGTAACTCCCGGCTGTTCGTGCGGAAGGCTGTTTTCTGTGATTGATCATTCTTTGTTTGCAGGTGTTTTATCCTTGTAAGTTAAAACCTTCCCTGAGGACTTGGCCGATGGCTCATTTGAGGTTATTTGGCACTTTCTGCATCTCTTTTAATGTAAAAGAAAATCGTGTATTTCTCAAGATTTAGAAAAGTGGTTCAGTCTTTCGTGTTTAGGGTTTGGGGATTTAGCACTGATACCCTGGCCTGGTCCGTGTCAAGAAAAAACACTCCTTCTTGTGGCCTCTTAACTTGAACGCAGGGAACCCGGTCTCTAACAGTCGCCCTTTCATATGAGGTCCTAGAGCCGTTTTCTCTGTAGATTTTCAAGTCCCAGAACCGTGAAGGGAACCGAATACCTGTTAATAACATGACTTCAACTCTGCTTTCAACGAGCTGCTTGGGAAGAACTTGTAGGACTTAAGGGTCTTGAGAAAAACCTCTCATGCATAATAATTCCATGCCCAGAGATCACTGACCAAGGCTTAGCCTTGTCTAAACCAGTTTCTAGAATTTACTATGGCCATCAGCAAATCAACTGCCTCTTCTGGAATGCCGCAGGATGTCCCCACGCTAAATCCAAAGACCCGTAGCTGAAAGTACTTTGCATTTTTTTGAGCATACCCTTTGTTTCAGGAACCGTATTTAGCACTTTATGTAATTATTCTCACTTGGTCTTCATCACAACCCAGTAAGGCTGTCTTATTTTCTTCACTTTACAGATAGTAAGGCTCAGAGAGATGCAGTAACTTACTCAAGATCACACAGCTAATAAGAGGGGGCGGGGAACGAGTCTGTCCAATTCCAGAGCCCAGGCTTTTAACAACTATGCTCTCTTGGGACCCTTGTGTCTAGTGCATAAACAGGCTTTACAAATGTCTTCCCCGCGCTCATGAGGCTGTGGCCCATTCTGAACCAGCTCTTGTCCTCCTGGCACTTGGGCATCAGTGAGAACAAACGCAGTCTTACGATTGCCGCTCATAAATGTTTTCTTCCTTTAGCCAAATGGTATGTAGAAAGGCAGTCCAGATTACATTTTACTTGTCCATATGTCTTAATCCGTTCCGGCTAACATAACAAAATGTTATGAGTGGCTCAAACAACAGAAACTTACTTCTATTTCTGGAGTCGAGTTCCGGCTTATAGAAAGCTACCTTCTCACTGTGTCTTTCCACGGCACAGAGAGATGAAGTCCTGGTGTCTCTTCTTACAAGGGCACTCATCTCGTGCCATGGGCTCCACTGTAGTGACTCCACCTCCCACAGGCCCCATCTCCAGACACCGCCCCGACTGGGGGTTCGAGCTTCAACATAGACTCGGAAAGGAGGGGAGACATGGAACACAGTATGGTCCATAGAACCATTGAGCGGTTCCGGGGCCCTTTTGTAAAGGCCAGGGCCTCTGAAAAACTGAACTCACCATCTCAGAACATTCCCTCTTGTGGTTCATCCGTTTGGAGTTGGGCCCAGACTTCCCTCAAGTTCTATAAGTAAGCATCAGACCCAGAATCCCTTTTGTTGCTTCTGCTTCTTTTGAGCAGCTCGTGCCTTGAATTCCCAAGGCCCTCTGCCAGATGAGCGGTTCTCCATTACATCCAGAATGAGGTCGCAGCGAACGCCTCAAATGACCTTTGCACCTTGCTTTCCTAGTGCACCCCAGCACCTTCTCTCCCCTCACCTCGTTCTGCCCAGTTCCGTTTCACTTTTGGTCCTCGGGCTGTTAGCCGTTTAGTACCTGGCTCGTTGTGCATATTCTCTCCCGAATACTTCTGTGCTCTCCCAGGGAAGATGAGTTAATGATTCTTCCCGTTCTTCCTGCGTGTCCTACTTAGACTTGATGCTTATAAATATTGCTGGATTTGTTAGGGAGGGAGCCACTGTTCTCTGAGTAGAGGAGCAAAGGAGAGCACATGATTGATATCTCTTTAATTAGTGAATAAAACATGCTTCTCAAATTATGAAGCAGAATATGGACAAGTAGAAAATACCGCCGCGTCAGTATACACCAAGGGAACGTAGAATGAGGAAGGAGGAGGCCCACGAGGCTCTCACCCCTCAGATGTTTGGTCCATTGGACAGCAGCTCCCTGATCACTAGAAGCTTGTCAGAAACGCAGAATCTCCTGTCCCACCACAAACCTAGTGAGTCCGAATCCACACTCGGACAAAAGTCTCAGAGGAGTTTTAACAAGATTCTCTAAAACCTTAAGCTTCAGGAAGCCTAAAATTAGACAACTGAATCAGTAATGAGATCGTGCTGTGTCTAATACTTCGACTGCACTGGTGCTCCAATGGCATCCAAGATTCCCCGAGAAAGATTGATTAATCGCTATTTTTCCCTAATTATGAAAAAATGAAATGTTAATTGGGAGAATTTTCTCAGTTGTCAGTTTTCTGCCCTATGGTTGTGATTTTTTTTTTTTCTTCTTAAGATCGATTGATTGATTTTAGAGACAGAGAGAGGGCATGCACGCCAGGGCAGGGAGGGGGGTTGGAGAGGGAGAGCAGAGCCAGACACGGGGTTCGCTCTCTGAGTTCATGACCTGAGCCGAAACCAAGAGTTGGTCACTTGATTCCTGGTCACTTGACCAGGAGCCCCTCCCATATTTTTTCTTAAGTAGTTGCACCTGTTTTGTTTGTATTTCCTGGCACCTAATATCTCTTAGTCGTCCTGGCTATGCATGAGGATCACCTACAGAGCTTCCTAAAACATAAACCTATAAATTAACAAGCACTGGCAAAGATACTCTGAAATAATTCGTCTGGGAATAGACCTCAGGCATGGGCAATTTTTTAAAGCTGTCCCGATGATTCTAATGGGTATCATTACCAATCCAGTATAAAATGATACTGATTTAAGGAACATACATCATTATTATACGGGAGTTTTTAATGAACACTGTGTCTCTTAGGCTCTCCATCATTTTTGAGAAGCCAGGTTTGTTGACAGGTTTTGTCATTCAGAAAAAAATTCTTCTGTGATTTGTATACCCAAAGCCATTTTGTCTTTTTTCTTATATTATTAAGAAGTTTTCAGATTGGCGATTTGACTTCATATCAGAGTTTGACTGATTGATCTGTAATTTTCCACAGTTCGCCTTGAGTTTCTTACACAGAGACCAGCTGCTGAATGTCTGTTATTTTTAAACCTTTTAGAACTTAGAATCTATATGGGCAGCTCGAGTCTCAAAAGATGTCATGGAAAAGTCTCGCTTGTGCCATTGTTAGAGACAGTTGCTTCTCTACTGTTCATAGGTTTGGGAACCAGACTAATGATGGCCCTTATGCAGGACCCTCCTCTTTGTGGTTTTAAACACAATCAGGCTTCTAATCTCCTATATGGGAGATTCAATTATAGCATTGTTTTTCTTTTCCAGAGCATGGACAGAACATCAGGAATACGGATTAATCATCGATGGCTCCACGTTGTCACTCATACTAAATTCTAGTCAAGACTCCAGTTCTAACAATTACAAAAGCATTTTCTTGCAGATCTGCATGAAGTGCACTGCTGTGCTCTGCTGCCGGATGGCGCCGTTACAGAAAGCCCAGGTAACCGGATAGGAGTTCGTGGTCCATTCTGGGGCTTTCTGTACACGTGTGTGCAAATGTTCACTTCCCTTTTGTTCCTTCTAAGAGCCCTTTCTACCTTATTACATCTTCCCAGACTGCTGCTTCTCCGCGGTCCAATTCAGAGGTCTGCCCACCAGTGTAAAGGGACCCCATGCTTCTTGTCCCCTCAAGCTGGCTGTCCAGTTCCTTCCTTGCCTTCCAGGCTTCTCTAATGAGTGCTTGGTGCGAGCTGCCTCCATCCCGCTGCCTCTCGCTCCCCTGGGACGTTAGCCCGTGTGTTCTGTCTTCCCGTCACGTCATCACGTCCGTTGGCTCGCCTGGAGGGGAGCGCTGACCTTGCCAAATCCGTCGCACTGACTTTTGTTGTCCTCTTTGTTTCTCTGCCACAGGTAACACTACCGGCCTGTCCTCCTTAAAACGTGCCTCCCTGAGTTTCTGTCTAGTCCACAATCTTGACTCTTTTTTTTTTTTTTTTTGTCCTACTTGGCAACCTAATGTCTTTATATTTTGTGTCATCTTCTCACTTCTCACTAATTATCGTTTTTCGCTGGGGCTAAGTCTTCCTTCTGCTTTTCACTTACAGCCTGCCTCTCTAAACACGAATTTCTAGGGCTCTCATTGGTAGTGTCTGGTACTGACTTTTCCTTTATGCGAAATCTCTTACCTCGAGCTGCCTGTTAGCTCCTATGGAATCCCCACTGTCATATTAAATTCCTGTGTCCAAGACAGATCTTAGAATTTTCTCCTTCAGGCCATGTTTTTCTCCCTTCTCTTCATTATTCTTGTCACCGGCACCACATTTTTTTTGCTCCCTAAGTCACCAAATGACCTCTGACCCTTCTCTTCTCATTCGCTCTGTATCTAGTCACTGTACCTTTTGTCATAGCTCTCATTCGGCTGCCGTCTTCCTAAACCTTCCATTCCATCCCAGTCCAAGTCCTGTGACTTCGCATGGACTCTGATTTAGCCTCCTTGTCAGTCTCCTGGCTTTCGCCCTTCCCGCTTCAATCTCTTGCCATGCTCCCAAATGAGTCTTGTTAAAACACCACTTCTCCCGTTATATATTCTTACTCAGATATTTTCATAGTCTCCTAGTCCCTGAGGACGAAGGGCAGGTGACTCTGGCATTCAGGCTCACCCCTGTTGGCCTTATCGTGTGTCTCTGCTCTGCGTCCACTGTCCCTCCCGCACCCAGCTGGAATCGTCCACTCCTCTTGCTTGTTTCCCTCTCTGTGTCGCTCGCACTTACTGTGCCCATGCCAGCTTCCACGTCTGGAATTCTCTCTGAAATCCTCTTGGTCTTAAAGAAATTGGACTCATAATTAAACCCGATTTAAGGGCCACCCCCCATAGGCCGTTTTGCCCAGCTCCTCCAGCCCCACATTGATCTGCCTCACCTTACTTTTTGGCTCTTGGTGCAGAGAACCTTAGAGTGTCAGTTCCAGACTTAGTGTTGCTTCTTCGTGTTCTTCGGCTGCTCGCTCGAGACCAGGGAATGGCTGTGTCCTTGATTTGTCCTTTACACAAACTCTGCTCCCTACTTCACACACGTGCACACGCAGCCCATCCTAATTTACGGTATTGTCTCTGCTTTCTTCTCATTCTCACTCCCCACCACGATCACGTGCTCCTCCTCTTTTTTCTTTTTTTTTTTTCCTTCAACCTTCAGAGCCTTGGTTAGCCCCAATTGAGGAAGTCGATCCTGCCAGAACCGTCTCCACAGAAATCTGTCCCTTTAGTCAGAGGCAGTCTCTCTTTTATGATCTGTTGCTCGAATTGCTCACTGGGATTCTGGTTACTCCGCGGCCCAGGAGATACTTGAATTGCGGACCCCATACTGCTCCAAGCTGCTCCTGGCCAGGATACAGAGCCTCCCTGTAGCTCAGTCCTTGTCCCGTCTTCTAAGCTGTCAACTGCTCCCCTGTCAGGCCCACGTAGGTGATTTTCCAGTCCCTTCTCCAGTCCAAATGCTTGGGCTTCTACTTCACTTCTCCAGCTGTTTACTGAACGTGCCTTCTTGGGTGTTGTCATAACCATCTCAACTCAACTTTCTTTAGAGCCCATCTTCTTTCTTGTCTTCTCCCGCATGGGTTACTGAGCTCACTGTACTTTTGGATTTCTAGATTCAGAGCCTTGAAATCTGTGGTGACTCCCCCATGCTTTACCCTTCCACGTGGTTTCGGTCACCAAATTCTGTCCATTTTCTGATACATTGTTTTTTTTGTCTATTCTTTCTTGGCAGATGCAGGCGTTTTTTTTTTTTTTTTTTTTTTTTTTTTTATTTTTTATAAACATATATTTTTTATATACATATATTTTTATCCCCAGGTCTGTGAATCACCAGGTTTACACACCGTTTAACAGTTCATTGAACTCCACCTGTAACTCGCCACCTAGTTTGGCTCTTTGCCCGCAATCTTGCTTTTTCTTCCTATTTCTCCTGCACCCTGCAACCACGTTCATATTCTCGCTCCCTGTTGATCTGGACCCGGATGTAGCGGTCCATGCCCTGTGTATGAAAACTCATTGATCTGGTCAAGCCTGTCTGTCTGCTGAGCATAGATTGTACTTACCCTCGCTGTGTGCCTTAGGTCATGCCATTCCCTGTCTCTGGAATACTCCTCGGGTCCCCAATTCCCCTTCCACGCAGATCTTCAACCATCGTTCATGATTTAGATAAAAATTACTCTTCCTTCTGTAAAGTCATTCCTGATGACTCGAGCATGTAGTATCCCCTCCCTTCTCTGCCATCTTGAGCCTTTTTATGTGGACAACTTAGACGATAATGTTACAATGTTACCCTTGGACAGGTACCTCACACTGTTAGTGTTTATCCTTAATCTGATTATCTAATATTCTTGTATTTATTCCCCGTGTCTGCTTGTCTGTTAGATGTTTCTTAAGGTGTGTGACCAGCCTTCTTTCTTGGATGTTTGCACATGACATTGCACATTGTATTGTGTGCAGTTGCAGCTGATCGATAAATAGGTTTTGGCACATTGATTTCTTTCGCATGAAGAGAAGTTCTTAATCCGGGTGACCTGGGGCTTGGTAAAAAATAAATAAATAAATAAAATTAAAAAAGAAAACAATTAGAAAAACCATGTTTACCTATCTAAATCTTTCATGATTTTATAGTCCACGACTATATATCTTTTCATCTTTCTACAAAGACGACCTTTAATCTTCTTAATCTATATTTTCAGGCAGGAGCTGTCAACCTTGCTAATTTTATCACCTTCCCTAGACCTTTTCTGGCTGCACTTTCTCTTCTTTGAGGTGCAAGTCATTGCTGCACAAGTTTCACAGGTGCAATTAGGTTAACCAGAATTGTAGCTCATCAAATACAAATTGAGTGTGGGTTCTTTAAGTTTATCTTTGACTCATTTACAGATTGTTTTTGAGAGTCTCTAAATTTTTTTAAAAAGAACCAAGTTGTGGGGAGGGAATAGAGGAAATCTGGCATTTCACAGTAACAGCGTTTTTGTGTTACATGGAATTGGACGTGGGGGGTTTTGTACACTATTTAGTACAACTAAAACATAACTGGATTTTGTTTAAAGAAAAGACTGTGGGGTGGCTTAGCCTCGTGTCCGTTATTTTTAATCAGTCATGTTGAACATGGATTTTATTCTAACTGGTGAAAGCAATTCTGAGGACAGAATTTCTGCAAGGCATTAGTTAGCTTCTGCATTATATACACTATTTTAAAGCTGCCAGATTCTAGACAGTTTTGAGGGGGGACGCATAAAGCGGTCGTTATCTAAAACGTGGGGTGGGAGGCCGGCTGCTTACCCAATATACCTCCACACGTGACTCCACCAGGAGATGATTTCTTTCATTCGCTACCTGCCACGAACACAGCAGTGAGCTGCATTGTGCCACCGACACATCTTGAAGAGACACTCCAGGAAGAGTGACAGGCTTTATACACTTATCTCAGAACTTTCTGCACATCTCACTACCTTCAAGATGCCCGCATTTAAAAACGAAGCTACCTGTGGAAGAGATGAAATCATCGTGGGCATTGGGAGATTCAGTAAAGTGTAGCTGGCAGCTGGAAGGCTACCATTGGGGAAGTCCCTGGGAATATGGGAATGCACCAAAGGGAGTGGTTGTATCTGTAGGGAGTAGAGATGGAAAGGTTCTAGAAGCATCGTTCTCTCATTTCCCACGCCTATTCCAGTAACCCTATACATGTTACTTCAGATCAGCTTTCTGGTCTCCACTGTCCCACTCAACACATCATCTAAAAGGACACGTGAAGCAATGACAAAAGAGGGAAACAGGTTGGCCTCTAGTATAGGTAGGAGACAAGGTTCTCAGATACTTCCTGTATGCATAGAGCCCAAAACAAGGTGGGCACTGGTGTTACATTTAAAATGCTTCGTTCTTTGGCCTCTGAGAATTGAATTAAAGGCTGTTGTATGTAAGACGCACCGAGCACCTTTCTGTTTGCAAGTTCTCCATTTACAAGCATGAGTGCGGCATATGCCCACAATGTCGTAGTTCCACATTCTGGTTGACCTTTTCTGTACCTCTTTTGTATTTAATGTGTAGATTGTCAGAATGGTGAAGAACCTAAAAGGCAGCCCCATCACATTGTCGATAGGCGACGGTGCCAATGATGTTAGTATGATCTTGGAATCCCATGTGGGAATAGGTAAGAACCACCTAATGAAACGCTTATAGTTAACATGGTCTTCTCTTCGAGAGAGAAGTGTTGTGGTTACTCATCTTGAATTTTAATTTGGGAAAGATAATTATTCATTGAACGAACATCCTCATCTAACCTGTCCATCCCAAAGTCCTATCCATGGTGGGAACATAGCAATACCAAGTTAGAGGATATTTTTATATTAACCAGGTCAAGTGAATTTCCCAAACCTACTGGCAGTGCAAGTGATCATTTAGCTCTCACTTTGACAGCGGGCATGGTGTTACTGATTTTCTGCCCCTGGCCACATCGCCTACTTACATTGCTGCACTGTATCTTCTGAGATTCTTAA
Source organism: Mustela lutreola (assembly GCF_030435805.1). Lineage (NCBI taxonomy): Eukaryota > Metazoa > Chordata > Mammalia > Carnivora > Mustelidae > Mustela > Mustela lutreola. The sequence continues at coordinate 120,374,394 of NC_081308.1, read as the reverse complement.
TTGTTTGGGACTAAAAAATGACAGTTGGATGGCTGGTTTTCCACATGGCAGTATTCATGGGTGCTTTGGGCTATGGTGTCGAGTTTATGTGTTGGTGTGTAACAACAGCTTTTTCTACTGCCTGTACCATTTTTCCCCCATGTCAGGGTGCTGCTAGGCAGCAATCCTAACACCCCAGCAAGCCTTTTTTTTTTTTTTTTTTTTTTTTTTTTTTTTTGGAAGGGAAGAACTAATGGTATACAACAGGTGTACTCATTGGTTATTCAGTATGGAAGTGGCCTAAGGCTGCTTGAGCTCATGCAGCACTTGGGCTACTACTCAGTTTCATTCAGTGAGAGGATTTCTCCATCTCCTTGTAACTCTCCAGTTTTGAGCTCCTCAACCACAAACCCCAGGTCTCTGAGTTTCTTAAATATAGCTCCTTATCTAGGGGCATGTACATGTACACACTTAACTAAGTGCCTTTTTTCAGGTAAATATTCCTATTTAATTTTTTTCCTTAATTTTGCCTTGTAATGATTAAAACAATGATTTTGTTTAATGGTCTTATTTTGTGTTATAAATAAGTAATTACCAGCTAAATTTTACTTTGTACTAGTAAGATTCATTGTCCCTGTTACAATACTTTTTGGTTAAAAGAATTTTAAACTATACAAGTGAACTGTGCCACATAAACAAGTTAAAAGTGTGAAAATGGCAAATGAGGAGGTTGTTTATTTTATGAAGCACTCATGGAGATGTTCTCATTTTCAGGTATTAAAGGCAAAGAAGGCCGCCAAGCAGCCAGGAATAGCGATTATGCTGTTCCGAAGTTTAAACATTTAAAGAAACTGCTCTTGGCTCACGGACACCTGTATTATGTGAGAATAGCACACCTTGTACAATATTTCTTCTATAAGGTATGAAACAAAATAATCTATAATTGGACTTCTCACCATCTAAGCCAGTAGTGGTTCAGCTCGGGCATAGGATTTCCCTCCCTTCTTTCACTGTTCCTTTGCGGTCTTAGTACTGAGATTTGTGGTCTCCAAAACACAGGTGATCTATCTAATGAATCAGAAACTAGAAATTCCTGGGGCTCCTTGATGGCTCAGTTGCTTAAACGTCCAACTCCTGATTTCAGCGCAGATTCTGATCTCAGGGTCATGAGATCGAGCCTTGCTTTGGGCTCTGCACTCAGCAGGGAGACTGCTAGAGCGTCTCTCCCTCTCCCGCTGCCCCCTGCCCACACCCCTGTGTGTGCACTCTCAAATAGATAAAAATCTTAAAAAAAAAAAAAAGAAACTAGAAATTTCTTTTAATGTGAGCAATTTAGGATGAAATTTTAAACTCAGCTTTCTTGAAGTGGAATTTAAATGCAATAAAATGTACCCATTTAAAGTGTACGGTTTCGTTTTGACAAATGTATACAACCACGTGACCATCATCCCAGAAAGTTCTCGTGCTCCTTCCCAGTCTCCTCTGCTTTGCACCAGTCACTAATCTGATTTATATTGCTATCCAATATATAGTGATACTTACAGCATACAACATATAAATTTTGGTTTAGTTAATGCAGTATGCACATTAGAGTTGCCTGTTTTAGAACTTCATATAAATAAAATCATATGTGCTCTTTTGTGTCTGGCCTATTTCATTAGAGTAATGTTTTCAAGATTCAGGTTGTATCATATCAATTGTTGGTTCCCTTTTACCCTAAACAGTCTTCTGAACTACTCCTTTTAGTTACCGAGTCCTCTTTTCAGGTGCAGTTGTACAGGTAAAGCAAATAGAAGCAAAATTGCATTCATTGAAGGGTGATGGGTCAAGGGCTGTTTCCTTTCTCAATCTCCTTGTCTTGCCCAGAGATTGCACAGAGCACACTCTGAAGTCCCATGAATACAGTACAAGCCCCTCATTTTATGCCTAAGGAACCTGACATATGTGAAGGTGAACTAACATCTAAAGTATGAAAATCATTTTAAGCCAACATGGGCCAGAACTTGATATCTTGTCCTCTGTTCTGTTCAGTATAGTTTGTTTTTAGTTGTTTTTTTTTTTCGCTTTTTGCATTGAAATAATTTCAGACTTTGAAAAAGTTGCAAAATTAGTGGAATAATTTTCAAATGCTCTTTATCTACTGTTAACACTTAGAGAACAACATAGTTATCGAGATCCGTAAATTGAAAGTAATTGGCACGTTATTAACTAGTCTACATTGTAGTATTGGAATTTTGCCAAAGGTCACACTGGTAATCTCTCTGTGGTCCGTTTCAGGCTCGTGACTGCATTTAGCTGTCTTCTTTACACTGGAATACTCCTATCTTCTTTGTCTCCGTGATCTTAACATTTTTGAAGAGCACTGGCCAGTTTGTAGAATGTCCCTCAATGCGGGTTTGTCTAATGGTTGCTTACCGTGAGAATCAGCACTGATACCGTAGAAGTAATGTTACCTGCTGAGCACATCATATCAGGAGGCATGTGTGGTCACTATGTCTCACTCAGGATAATGTTGACTTAGATAACTTGATTCAATTATCCAAAACACTTGCTGGTGTTTTGGGGGTCTGAAGACCCTTCAACTGTAATCTGTGTAATTTCATTGGAAAAGAGCAGTCTGCTACTAAAATAGATACTTTATTCAATGAGTTAAAAGTTTATTACTATTGTTACTTATTCTCTTACTCAAGATTGTCACAAATTTAGCCTATGTCCTTTCAACATGTCCCCACTGTTTTTTATTTTTTATTTTATAGTGATAAGAATGCCTCACATGAGCTCTGCCAGCTTAACAGATTTTGAAACGTACAATACAGTATTGTTAACTGTAGGTAGAGCGGTGTACAACAGAGCTGTAAAACTTGTCGTGCAAAACTAAAACCGTTTATCTGCTGAGTGTCAACTCCCCATTCTCCTCTCCCCCACTCCCCAACCTTTTTTGAAGACTTGTTTTCTGGTTCCATATGATATTCTAGGCTCATCTTGTAATTTTCCTGCTTTAGTCCTGGATTCAGACATTTCTCCAAGGAACACTGCTTCCTTTTGTTGGCAAATGGCTTTTAGAAATCAAGGTCTTTGTGCCAATTGTGCTCATTGCTTCTGAGCTGCCCTTGGTTCTAGGCCTTGTCGGTGAACAGAGCTAGGAAATATGTATGAGGATATACACAGATCTGTTACATTTGTGAATATATGTGTGGTGCATACACACAACTTTGTTGGGCCAGAATCGTAGGTAGCAGTATGAACCCAGAATGTGATCTCAGTTTATACTAGTCCTTTGATGCCAGCCAGTACCAGGTTTCATTCTGCCCTTCCTCTTTTCCTAATGTGTAATCCCTTTCTCCATTGGTGAGAATCTCAGTTCTCATTATCCTCAGTGTTGTTTATTTACTTGCTCAATCCAAGAACACTAACTTGAGCGATATATTTGTTATGTACTTCTTTTTGTCTTTAGCCTTGGCGTGTATCGTCAAAATACTATATGCAGAGTTATTTTTTTTTTCCTTTTCCACCATTTCAGTGTGGTTATGTTATTTATTTGAAATAGGGTTAGGTTAAGTTTTTGTTTGTACACCATTTTGGTCTTTCATCTTTAATCCTGATTGATTTTAATTATTTTTTAAGTACGTAAAACATTGGCATGGTGTTCTCCTCAAGATGAGGTTCTTTGAGGGGCACCTGGGTGGCTCAGTGGATTAAGCCTCTGCCTTCGGCTCAGGTCATGGTCTCAGGATCCTGGGATCAAGCCCCACATCGGGCTCTCTGCTCAGCGGCGAGCCTGCTTCCTCCTCTCTCTCTGCCTGCCTCTCTGCCTACTTGTGATCTCTGTCTGTCAAATAAATAAAATCTATAAAAAAAAAAAAAGATGAGGTTCTCTGAGAATCTTGCTTAGTGAGTTAATGCTCTAATCAAAAGGAAAATTGTGCAACAGTGATACTTCTCAAATCCCTCTTGCAAAAAACTCTTTTTCCAAAATGAAGGTTTTGAGGTCATCTGTAATTATAATCCTATCCACAGAGAGAACCAATGGGTGACATTTTTATGTGACATGTTCTATATAAATTAAATTGTGTTACAGTGTTTTTGGGTTTGGGGTTTTTTTGGTGTTTTTTTCCCCCAAGTAATAATCTCTACACCCAACCTGGGGCCCTAACTCACGACCCCAATATCAGTCACATGTTCCACCAACAAAGACAGCCAGGTGCCCCTATGTTGTTTTTATACACTACTGGGGTTTTTTTTTTCAATTTTTATATGGAGATACACTTCACATAACAAAATTCACTATCACACACTTAAAGTGTACAATATGGGGTCTTTTAGTGTATTTGCTATGATGAGCAACTGTTGCCACTATATGTTCCGGAACGTTTCCATCATCCCGTAGGAAGTCCCATACTTACTAGCAGTCAGTCCCAAAACATACTGATTTGCTCTTTGCCCTTTTCTCCTAATAATATATTGTGAACAATTTTCTCACCCAGTTAATTATTCACCGAAAGCACGATAATGGTATGGGATCCCAAACCCCTGTGATTGGACATTGAGGTCCCCTCCCCAACAATACCTTGGTTCTCTTTTATCACCAAGCATTAGAGTTCACGTTAGACTGAGCCTGCCTACTCAATTTTGTCTACCGGGGGATAGAATTAAGAACTTTCTTACCAAATTCTAGTTTGTAGGCACATTACCAAGTTCGTGTGCAAGTTAAATGATGCTGACCTTTATGGTAGTTAGATTTCATGCCGTGTATTTCACAGAAGGGAGAGCACAGCTACTGTTTCCGTGTGTCAGTTTCCTGTGATCAGTCCCCGGTCTTACTAGCTTTCTGTTTCCTAAGACACACATAACTGCGAGGGGCTCCTGACTGCTCCACCAGTACAGCATGCAACTAATGACACAGGGTTGTGAGTTTGAGCCCTACGTTTAGCACGGAGCCTACTTACAAAATTGTTTTTAAAAAAATGTGTTGGGGTGCCTGGCTGGCACCGTCAGTAGAGCGTGTGACTGTTGATCTTGGGATTGTGAGTTTCAGCCCCACATTGGGTGTAGAGACTACTTAAAAATAAAATCTTAGGGGCACCTGGGAGGCTCAGTCTTTAAGCATCTGCCTTCGGCTCAGGTCGTAATCCCAGCATCCTGGGATCGAGCCCTGCATCAGGCTTCCTGCTGGGCGGGGAGCCCGATTCTCGTTTTCTCTCTCTCGCTGTGTCTCTGTCAAATAAATAAATAAAATCTTTAAAAAATAAAGTAAAAAAACTTTGTTTTTTTTTTAAAGATTTTATTTATTTATTTGACAGACAGAGATCACAAGTAGGCAGAGAGAGAGGGGGAAGCAGGCTCCCTGCTGAGCAGAGAGCCCAATGTGGGGCTCGATCCCAAGACCCTGAGATCATGACCTGAGCCGAAGGCAGAGGCTTAACCCACTGAGCCACCCAGGCGCCCCAAAACTTTTTTTTTTTTAAAGATTTATTTATTTATTTGACAGAGATCACAAGTAGGCAGAGAGGCAGGCAGAAAGAGGGAAGGAAGCAGGCTCCCCACTGAACAGAGAGCCCGATGCAGGGCTCCATTCCAGGACCCTGGGATCATGACCTGAGCTGAAGGCAGAGGCTTTAACCTACTGAGCCACCCAGGTGCCCCTAAAGTAAAAAAATCTTAAAAAATAAACAAATATGTACATATGTAAGTGTGACCCCAGGTTTACAGATCTGCTAAGACCCCGTCATCCAGTATCAGCTGGTCTCCAGGCCAAACATAGATGACGGTGATAACGATGATTAACCCAGTATGTGTCAGATACCTTGCTGGTTGACAAAAGCACTCTATTTTCTTAGTCCTCACAAATCTCCTATGAGCACTTACTATTATTTTCATTTAAACTATGTGCAAAGCAGAGCTCAGACAGTTTATGAAACTTGTGGGTCCCTCTTCAGCTCAGAGGTGGCAGAGCCGGATTCCCATAATAGGGTCATTTACTCTCAGTCCAGGACTCTTCATACATCACAGTTCGGGTCTGTCAGGCCTCAGCCTCAGTCATTGAACAGCCCCACTTGGAGACAGATGGTTGGTTGTTCTCTTACCCACCCCCCCGCCCCCCACGCCACCCCCACCCCCCCAGGCCATTCCCTGAAGATTTGCCCGGAATATCTGCCTAGCTCTCTGGTCCCGTTCCTGACCTCTGGTGTGCCTCAAGATTGTGGCCTGCAATTCACGCACCTACCACCAGATGGAAGGGATGCTCTGTTAACGAAAACAAAACAGGCATTAAAATGGCTGTTTACCAGTGGCCAGTAATTAACATATCCCTGTTCGCAATGTAGGAAATTATTTGTGTAGGTGATGCCCTCTGTCTTCATAGGATCTCTGCGCCCATTATCATCTTAGTTACTGACTTAGCAGTCAGTATTGCTTTTCCACTGCCGTCCTTTTTCCCAAGGTGGTTTCTAATACTTTGAACCCTCTTCCTTCCTCTGACCTTGCCATTGCTTCTTCAAATAACAATTACTTCACTCCTGAAGCGCTTCAGTCGTGGGTTTTCCTGTCTTCTGTTTCTCCATTCATGCACCTTGCATAATTTGGCCAAGTCAACCTTAGGAAGCTGCCACTCTTTAACCTGTCCTCTAGAAACTTCACTCTCCATTGTCTGAGGATTAGTCTGTCTTTTAAGGCACCCGTGTTCTGACCTTGTCCTACCTTATATGTTTAAAATACATGCACTTTGCCTTGGTTCCTGCTCTCAGCATATCCTATCCATCTTTAACACCTTGTTCAAGTTCTAATTTCTTCATTTATTTAGTCAACAGACAAGTTCAAATGTGTTACCATGTGTCAAGCACCATTGTAAGACCTAAAGATTCATAATGGAGTAAGACAGGCAAAGCCTCTGTTGTCAGGGGACTTACATTCTCGTGGCAGAGTCAGACCTCCCCTTCCCACAAAGCACCTCCATAATCCCCACTGAATACTGCCTCATCCAAAGTCTGAACACTTTTTCAATATGGTCCTGCATTCTCCCCAAATTGATGCATACACATGTCACCCTTACAAGAGATGACCTTGGGAGCTCTGGCACACCGTGCTGTAGGACTTAATTCAGTACATGTGTAGCCCTTTTCTTTAGGAACATTCCCCCAGAGCCTATAGTATATTCACTTAAATATTGTCGGCTATGGCAGATTTCATCCTTCGAGGATGCATTGGATTTTTAAAAACCGCTTCAAGTCTCCTAGCCTGGTAAATTAGCTAAGTGAGAATGTGTGACAGAAGGAAAGAGACTAGTTTACTGATACAGCCCAAAAATGGGCTCTTGAAGTGCTACCCAGAGACAAATCCAGAGACATCATGAACAAGTGACAGCAGCACTCAAGTAAGGACCCATCCTACCCTGACGGATGGCACTCGTTTGAAAAGACTGGTTCTGGGGATTTTGCCTGAAGATGTTAATTTTTTTTTAAGATTTATTTGACAAAGAGAGAGACAGTGAGAGAGGGAACATAAGCAGGGGGAGTGGGAGAGGGAGAAGCAGGCTTCCCACTGGGCAGAGAGCCTGATGCTGGTCTCGATCCCAGGACCCCAGGATCACGACCCGAGCTGAAGGCAGCTGCTTAACAACTGAGCCACCCAAGTGCCCCATAATTTCAGTATTTATAGTCCTACCTAGTGGCTTTTTCTGTCTTATGAATTCTCAGCTTTTATTTTTTTCCTGTTTGTTTTTAGTATTCTCCCAATTAAATAAGTCCCTTCGGAGTAAGAAGCTTTGTTCTGTTCTCCCCCCCTTTTTTTTTTTTTATTACCCACAATACCGTCTTTGCCTATAATTAGGTGATCAATAATAATATGCCAGTAGCAGTATCCTGGCTGTTCATTGGCACTAATTGACTTTACTTGTACACTTAGAGCTTTATGTCAGTCTACCTTGTGTTGATTTTGCAAATCAAATTGGCATTTAAAGGGTAATACCTAAATGTTTGTATTTTTATGAGCTCATCTCTTCCCTTAAGAAAGAATGGCAAGAGGTTCTCATTAAGTGAGATCCTCTTTCTGCTTGGTAAGGCAGAAGTTGATATTAATATGAATTAATCATTTGTCTTTGAGTTGTTTGCTTGCAACTCTAATCGAGATTAATTGTGTTATGATATTAAAAGACTTGGGATTGACCGTAGACTATTTGGAGTACGATATCCTGTGTTAGTTAACAAAGTTCAAGTGAAAACATTAACCCTTCTTTACATTTTTTTTTCCAGAACCTTTGTTTCATTTTGCCACAATTTTTGTACCAGTTCTTCTGTGGATTCTCACAACAGGTTTGTTTCCCTAATTATTTGTTATAATTTACTTTACATTGGCTATCAATAAATTACCTTTTTAATGTATTGGATTGTAGAGATGAGAGAAGTATGTTCAAAGTAAAAGGATTTTTTTTTTAAATTTTTTAGTTCAACCGTTGATCCTCTTGCCCTGGTTTTTGACAGTAGCAAATGTTTATGTCTCTGCTTGGGTGATGTTCTTATTATTACTTTCTTCTTGAAAGCTATTTGGTACCTCCTGTTGGAGTTGAGATAACCTTCAGAGTATTTCTTTTAATCAGTGTAAACCATGTTTTCCATTAATCCTAATATGGTGTATTTTAATATTTCATCGAATAAAATCACACCTTTGCAGTTTCTCAGGTTGATTTTCTAGAAAAATGTTGCTTTCTCAACAGGCCAGGAAGCTCTGATCCCTGGATAGATTCTCGAATTATTTAAGCAACTCTGCATTTCTTGTCTTTTATGGTTTTATGGTTTATTATATAAAGAACAGGCTATGTGTTATTTTGATACACAAGTGGTGGGACGGACATGCACATTTATAGCTTTAACAACTAAAGTGGACCTTGTGTTGCTTCTATGGAAGTACAGCCCAATACAGGAGTGGGAATGCTCAGTGATGGAGAAATTTTGTAGTTAATCTGTGAGCAGTTCAGTGATCGTGCCATGCTGAGCTATGGGTAACATCAGCTCAGATATTAAAGACCGAGTTTCTAAATTTCAAGGCATGCTTCATTCCTCCTGCGAGCTGCGAGGAAGCGATTTTTTCCCCCTCACTTCTTGGTGGTATTTTTTAAGACCGTGTGTTCTTCTGAATGGGAAGTGAGTGCTCTCTTTCCCTAGAACTTGCCTCTTCCTCTGTCTGTGCTCTCTCTTACGACAGTGCCGTGTTGTCGAGCCCACGGCGCCACTTCCGCAGGTTGCTTTACGGGTGAATCATCCACCAGCTGTAGGAAGTGCCATTAGCCTTCTTGAATGCAAAACTAACAGTCTCAGATGCAGCGAGTTTTCTGAATTCTGTCGAATCTGCTTTGTGTGAACATTCAGATTACTGCTGGTCAAATGCTTCAAATTCCTCACTTCCGTGGACGAGTGCAAGTGTTAAAAAGCCATTTCAGGGGCACCTGGGTGGCTCAGTCGGTGAAGCATCTGCCCTTGTCTCAGGTCATGATCCCAGGGTCGTGGGACCGAGCCCCGCATCGGGCTCTCTGCTCAGTGGGAAGTCTGCTTCTCCCTCTCCCGCTACCCCTGCATATACTTTTTCTCTCTCTCTTTCTCTGTTTCTCTCTCTGTGTGTCAAATGAATAAAATCTTAAAAATAAGACATTTCAAATTTTGTAGCAAAGTGCGAAAGGGAAGTTGGTTTAATCTGGTTAAAATGTTTTTAATTTGAAAGGAATGTGTCTATAAGTTGTATGAAGAAAGGACTTACTCCTTCTAAAGCCAGCTGAGACTCAGACCCTAGTCTGTCTGGGGTCTGCTTAGGTTACCTTAGGTTACCTTAGCTGTTGAGGTTGAGGTTGAGCTGTTGAGGTTTCCGTAGGAGTTGGTCTTTGGCTTCCTCGGTTGCTCAGATGGTGGGCTCATTCATTTAATGACTATCTCTTGAGTGCCTACTGTATGCCAGGCTAAGTGCCGGGGGTATAACTGTGATCAAAACAAAGTCTTACCCCACGGAGCTTGCCATATAGTGTTGGGGGAGAAAGAGCAATCATACGAATGTCGGCTACTGATACAAGCTCTGAAGGAAGAAGTGAACCATTATCAACTGGTAGAGTATGAATGAAGAAGTCTGCTATTTTAGAGAATCTGGAAAGTTCTCTCTGACTTTGAGCAGAGATCTAAAGCAAAGGAGAGAGGAAGATGTCAGACATCTTAGAGAAAAAGTATATCGGGTAAAAAGAAGGTCTCTCTGAGGTGGTGGCTTGATGTACATTATCATTATTTTTTACTTTGGCCTTGTGCTAGTGCTAGATGTAGCAACCATTATTGCAAATATGTTTAGAGTACATAAGGTAGTCAGCCTTTTTCAGCTCAAGTCCACATCACGTGTTCTCTCCAACCCTGGAAACTGGAGGGCAAGCTATAGAGAATGTAGAAATGGAACCAGAATTCAGATTGTTTAAGCAAAAAGCAACTCTTTGTTTAGAAAAGCTAGGATAGTATTGGTCTTTTTCCATGTGAAAAGAAAACATTTGTAGCAGGTTCAATAAGAAACTATTATCAACTAAACCTGTTGTTTATTTTGAGGACATTCTGTCTCCTAATTATGCATCTAAGAATTACAATTATCTCTCATGTAACATCGAAGTACCATAGCGGAACAAAAATAGATTGATCCTTCTTTTGTTTGACTGAAATTCAAGACTAAATTACTCACCAGGCAATCTTTGCGTTTGTTGTTTTCAATCTTCTCGTTAGTGAAAGTGGAGTAGTTTCCAATGAAAATATGGTATTGTGTGCCAACAAACCGATCATCTCCCTTGAAAAGTAAAAAGAACAAAACACCTATTTGGGGCTTCTTTTCAATTGTAGATAATTTTTGCTGAGTTTTAATCTTTGTGGAGGAGTTAGGCTGATGGAGGAGTAGGGGGACCGATGCATGTCTTGTCCCTTGAACACAGCTACGTAGTTATCAAATCATTCTGAACACCTAGGAAATCAGAGGTCTAACAGAACAGAAACTGCAAGTCTTCAAAGCAACCAACTTTTGGAAGGTTGGAAGTGCAGAGAGTTGAATTGGGGGAGACAGCGCTGTGGTTACAGTGGTGGCGAGAGAGCCTGTTTACAGACGCTGTCACAGATTATCATGAGCAGAGGAGTGCAAAAATCAGAACTTTTAGAAGTCTGCTACAGTGGGGGATGTGCCCAGCTTAAAGGTGCTCAGGTGGCAAAGCAGGGTCGAATCCTAGAAGTGACACTGTGGTCTGAGGATCTCCTGGGTAACGAGAACAGGTGACACTGTTCCCAGGCATAGGAACATGGGGCACCTGGGGGGCTCAGTCATTAGGCATCTGCCTTCTGGCTCAGGTCATGATCCCAGGGTGCTGGGATCGAGCCCCAGGTCAGGCTCCCCACTCAGCAGGAAATCTGCTTTTCTCTCTCCCACTCCCTGCTGCTTGTGTTCCTTCTCTCACTGAGTCTCTCTCTGTCAAATAAATAAAATGTAAAGAAAAAAAAAATGGAACATGGAAGACAGTTGAGAACAGTGAGTATTGGTGCCGGCTTTCTGCTCTGTTTTGCCATAAACTACGAACCCCTGCATGGTCATAACCACTCTCCTGGCAGGGGCTGGCAAACCAGCAAAAGTGTGGCAAGACCCTCCCCCAGAACAGTGCTTGTCTGTGCTGTGGTAGTCCTTAAAATTCAGAGTTTTGAAACGCAGTTATGTAGCTGAGATTAAAGATTAAAAAGCTCGGACACAGACCAGTTGAACGCAGGGTTCTGACGGAATTCAGGGACACAGGAGTGATTGACTGCGTTCTCTGAGGGCTCACTGGGGGGGGGGGGGGCACTTCCAGCGCTGGAGTTAGGGAGTGGGGCACCACCATATTCATCCCGCCCATCAGTGCTGATAGCCTTTGGGGGGCAAAACAGCACCACCTAGTGGACTCTGGAGCTGCTTACATCAAGCCCCACCCCGCTGAGCCCCAGAGGTGCATTGCCGCTAGGACAAGTCCACCTGAGAGAATCATCCCAACAGACTGCTCCCCCAGAAGACCAGCACAAATAATGTGCTCACACCAAGTTTACTGGTCCTAGAGTGCTGCAATCTTCAGTTCTAGGGGAAAATGGGATCTAGTTTGTTTTTTACTTTTATTACTTTTTTATTTTTTCATTTATTGTCTTATTTTTTTTTCAATTCATTTTGTAAAACTCTTGATTAATTTAAAATTTGTATTTATATATACTTTATGTTTTTGCATTTGTTTACTTTAATTATTTATTTAATTTTGGGATCTAGGTTCTTTTAACAAGCAGACCAAAACATACCCAGGCTTTAGGTTTTGGGTGGGGGGAATTTTTGGTTTCGGGGGGTTTTCCTTTTTGTTGTTGTTTTTTGTTTTCTTCTTTTCTGGACAAAATGACGAGATGGAAAAATTTACCCCAAAAGAAAGAACAGAAAGTGGAATGAAGGGCTAGGGATTTAATCAAGACAAATATAAATAAGCTGTCTGAACTAGAATCTTAAGAAACGATTATAATATACTAGCTGGGCTTTAAAAACAGCACAGAAGAAACTAGAGAATCCCTTACTGTGGAGACAAAAGGACTTAAATCTAGTCAGGCTGAAATTTTTAAAATGCTCTAACTGAGATGCAGTCCCAAGTGGAGGCCATAAAAATGAGGATGGATGAAGCAGAGGAGCAAATCAGCGATAAAGAATATAAAATTATTAAAAATAATGAAGCTGAAAAGAAGGGAAAGAAAAGTAATGAACCACAAAGATAGGCTTAGGGAACTAAGTGACTTATTAAAACATAATATTCATATCATAGGAGTCCCAGAAGATGAAGAGAGAGAAAAAGGGGTAGGAGGTTTATTCAAGTAAATTATAGCTGAAAACGTCCCTAATTTGGGGAAGGACACAGGCATCAAAATCCACGATGCACAGAGAACTCCCATTAAATTCAACAAAAGCTGACCATCACCAGGACATGTAATCAAATTCACAAAACAGACAAGGAAAGAATCCTGAAAGCAGCGAGGGTAGGGGGTCCACCCGTAAAGGAAGACAGATGAGGTTCACAGCAGATCTGTTCACAGAAACTTGACAGGCCAGAAAGGAGTGGCAGGATATATTCAACATGCTGAATGGGGAAAAATATGCAGCCAAGAATTCTTTATCCAGCAAGCCTGTCATTCAGAATAGAAGGAGAGAGAAATTATTTCCCAGACAAACAAAAACTAAAGGAGTTTGTGACCACTAAATCACAAAATTCAGTGTAAGAAATTTTAAGGGTGATTCATTGAGTGGAGGAAAAAAAATAAAAGACCAAAATCATCAAAGACTAGAAAGGAGCAGAGAATCGCCAGAAGCACCACCTCCACAGCTAACACAATGGCACTGAACTGATCTCTTTGAAGGTAAATGGACTAAATGATACAATCAGAACACAGGGTATCGGAATGGATAAAGAGATCCATCTATGTTCTGCCTACCAGAGACTCATTTTAGATCTAAAGACACCCACAGATTGAAAGCAAAGGGATGGGGGCATCTGGGTGCCTCAGTTGGTTAAGAGTCCTGATTTCAGCCCAGGTCATGATTTCAGGGTCATGAGATCAAGCCCCATGTCTAGCTCCGCACTGGGCATGGAGCCAGCTTAAGATTTTCTCAAAAAAAAAAAAAAAAAAAAAGAAGAAGAAGAAGAAGAAAAAGAGAAAAGATTCTCTCTCTCCTTATGCCCCAGCCCCCCTCCCCCCATTTGCACACACTCTTAAAAAAAGGGGGGGCAAGTGGAGGGATGTCATGCTAATGGACATCAAAAGACAGCAAGAGTAGCCATAGTTATATCAGATAAGCTAGATTTTTTTTTTTTAAGATTTTAGTTATTTATCTTAGCAAATGAGAGAGCGTGGCGGGGAGGGGCAGAGGAAAGAAAGTCCCAAGTGGACTCTGCTGATCACTGAGCCCAGCACAGGGCTCAGTCTCACGACCCTGAGATCACAACCCAAGCCGAAACCAAGAGTCGGACACTTAACCAACTGCACCACCCAGGTGCCCCAGACAAACTAGATTTTATTTTTTTTTAATTTTATTTTTTACAAACTAGATTTTAAAACAAAGACTGTAACAAGAGATGGAAAAGGGCATTATATCAGAACTAAAGGGTCTATCCATCAAGAAGATCTAACAATTGTAAATATGCCCCCAACTTTGGAACACCCAGATATATAAATCAATTAATAACAAACATAAAGAAACTCACTGCCAGTAATAATAGTAGAGGACTTAAACACCCAATTCAGAGCAATGGACAGATCAGCTAAGCAGAAGATCAACAAGGAAGCAATGGCTTTGAATGGCATCCTCGACCAGGTGGGCTTAACAGATATGCAGAACATTTTATCCTAAAGCCACAGAATACACAGCCTTTTCCAGTGGACATGGAACATTCTCCAGAATAAATCACATACTGGGTCACAAAACAGGCCTCAGTAAGTACAAAAAGATGGAGATCATACCGTGCATATTTTCAGACCACAATGCCATGAAACTTGGAGTCAACCGCAAGAAAATATTTGGAAGGACCACAAATACATGGAGGTTAAAGAACATCCCATTAAAGAATGAATGGGTCAACCAGGAAATTTAAAAAGAAATTTTAAAAAATACAGGGAAGCACAACCTATGGGATGCAGCAAAGGCCATCATTAACGGGGAAGTATATTGCCGTACAGGCCCACCTCAAGAAGCAAGGAAAGTCTCAAATACACAACATAACTGTATACCTAAAGGAGTTGGAAAAGAAACAGCAAAGAAAGCCTGAAGATGGCAAAAGGAGGGAAATAATAAAAATTATACCAGAAATAAATGATACAGAAACAAACACCTAACTGGTACATCAGTAGAGTATGCAACTCTTAATCTCGAGGTTGTGAGTTCAGACCCCGTCTTGAGTATAGAGATTACTTAAAAATAAAATCCTTAAAAAAAAAAAAAAAAGATTTGGGCTTGAATTAGGTCATTTGGGAAAAAGTTTAAGATGAGGGGGCTTGCTCTAGTTTGGGTGCTGTCAGTAAGTGAGGGGGTGATTTTATGACTAAGCATTTCAGTGTGTCTTACCAGGAGGCTTGAAAACTAGGAGGCTACCACTGTCATTTGTCAAGAAACAGCAGTCACCCCTAATTGCCAGAATAGGAATATTGGTTAATGAGATTTTGACAATATTCCTATTCTGTGTTCAGTGTGATTATGGAGGGATCATGTTTTCATCTTGATCTGTCATGTGACAGAATAACCTTGTTTGATGATGATGTGCAATGAAAATGTTCGTGTTCGACAGGAGAACTTCAGTGCCTAGCTTGTGAGTGCCCAGGACAGCTTCTAGATGTCAGGAGCTGCCTTGCTTTTTCTCAGGCTATGCCTGTCCATAAAATAAGTAAAAATCCCTGCCCGCTTAGAGCTTGAAATGTAGTGTGAAGAGAGACAGTAAAAATAATAAATGTATAATGTAAGATAAAAGATGATTAGAGATGCCTGGGTGGCTCAGTAGGTTAAGCATCTGCCTTCAGCTCAGGTCATGATCTCAGGGTCCTGGGATCGAGCTCCCTGTTGGGCTCCCTGCTCAGCAGGGTGTCTGCTTCTCCCTCTCCCCACCCCCCAACTCATGTACGTGCACTCATTTTCTCCCTCCAATAAATAAATTAAATGTTTACATAAAATAAAAGGTGATTAGTATTATAGGAAAATAAAAAACAAGATAACGGGAAATGTATCCATGAGGAAGGGAGTGAATGACAAGTTAAATTAAGTTTGGTCTCTCTGAGAAGGTGACATTTGAGCTGATGTTTGTGAGTGAGGGAGTAATCCATGAGGCTCTCTAATGGAAGTGCTCCAAGCAGGGCCAACAGTCAGTTTAAAGGAAGTCCTAGGGGCGCCTGGATGGCTCAGTGGGTTAAAGGCTCTGCCTTTGGCTCAGGTTATGATCTTAAGGTCCTAGGATCAATCCCCGTACTGGGCTCTCTGCTCCGCAGGGAGCCTGCTTCCCTCTCTCTGTTCTGCCTGCTTCTCTGCCTACTCGTGATCTCTCTCTCTCTCTCTCTGTCAAATAAATAAATAAAGTATTTTAAAAAAGGAAGTCCTAAATCAGGAGTGCACCTGACATGTTGGAGGTCCAGTGAGGAAGGCATTGCTGCTGGAGTGCAGTGAGCAAGGACCAGGAGAGATCTAAGAGATTAGGCCAGACCGGAGAAGCCAGATGGGGTGGAACTGGAGAGCCACTCCTTTGTAGGAATGTTTTTTTCTTTTAACTTTCAGAGATAAAGGAATCCACTGCAAAGTCTGAACAAAACAGTGACTTGATTTCACTTCCTTTCTGACAGAACTACTGGGGCCATTGTGTGGACTGTAGATCAAGGGGAGAAGGAGGGAGCCATTTAGGAAGTTTGCAGGGTGGTGACTGGAGGTGCTGAGAAGTGATCTGGTCTGAGAGGTGATCTGGTCTGGGAAGTGATCTGGTTCTGGATGTATTTGAAGGTGGAGCCAGTAAACACTTCTTAACTGCCTGGGTGCAGGTGTGAAAGAGAGAAGAGTCGAGGATGAATCCAAGATTTTGGTTCCGCTTGATCACCAAGATTTAGTCGCCCTTTCCTGAGCTGAGGAACACTTCAGGAGGCGCTGGTTTGAGCAAAGGGTGGGTCAGGAGTTCAGTTCTGGATGTAGGCTTGTATTTCTAAAACATTAACAAGTGGGGAACTGGATACGTGGGGACAGGTCTGGGCCAGAGATAAATGCTTGGGGATGTTCAGTGAATGGATGGAATTAAAACATGGAACTGGTGAGATGACCTAGGGAGTGACTATGAAGTTTCCAACACCGAGTGCTGGAACGTCGCAACAGAGCGCTTGGGCAGAATAAGAGACTAAGAAGAAACTGCTAGTGAGCTGGGAGAATCACTAATTTCGAAATATTTCCTGAGCACCCAGGTGGTTCCAGGCACCAAAATAGATACTGGGGTTGCAGCGGTGTGGGGGCTCTTCACTGAGGTAGAGAACATGGGATAAAGCAGATTTACGGGAAAGTTAGTGAGTTTGGTTTTAGACATTTTGAGTCGCGGATGCCTGTGGGGACAGCCAGCAGAAAGGTGGAAATTTTGGTCAGGAGCCTAAGGAAGTCATGCCTGTGTACATATTTTTAGCTTTGCTTGTGCAAAGACATTTATTTAATCCTTAGTAAACGGCCACATTCAAGATCATGAATAGAACCTCGAGAAGGTGATAGTGATACTTAAAACTATGTAAGATATTAACAACGAAGCCACTATGACACAGACAAGCCACTGCCTACGTGTAGTGTTCCTGGAGGGTTCCAGGCTTATATTTAATTGGTCTTTGTTCATCGAAAAGTCTTTTGAAAATCCGTTAGTATTTGTTAGAAATAACATGTGTACATTCTGAATAAAATTCTTTGGAAAGGGAGGCTATATTAATACAATACATCACACTATGTTAATTTCTGTAGTTACCAGTGAGAGTGACCTCATTTATAGACTTCTTTTGCTATGACAACAAATGTGAAAGGGAACGGTCTTGTTTCAGCTTGTGATTTTTCCAAACACAAAAATTTGTTCTTCTGTTGTTTGTCTTTTCAGCCACTGTATGATGCCGCTTACCTTACGATGTACAACATCTGCTTTACATCCTTACCCATCCTGGCCTACAGTTTACTGGAACAGCACATCAACATTGACACTCTGACCTCAGATCCCCGATTGTATATGTAAGTAGCACATGTGGTTAAAAACCATTTCAGACTTTCCAAATCCTGGGTTTCATTTCATTCGTGGGTAGGAAGGACACAGTTGCCCACCTGATTTGATTACATGGTTCTGTTCTGAATTTTTAGCTACTTAAACCATACCATTCACTAGGAAAATGGTGTATGTCCTAGATGTAGGACCTGTCCATGAATGCGTGTGAACCTTCTAGTTCAAAGTCACTAATTCCTAAAATGAGAATCTACATTGGCATAGAGTTCTCAAGTCTCATAGGAAGATATGCTATTTTTTTAAAGGTCTTATTTATTCATGAGAAACAGAGAGAGGCAGAGGGAGATGCAAGCTCCCTGCTCAGCAGGGAGCCCCGATGTGGGACTCGATCCCAGGACCCCAATACCATGACCTGAGCTGAAGGCAGAAACTAAACCATCTGAGCCACCCAGGTGCCTGGAAGACACACTATTTTAACTACCCCCCCACAAAAAAGGCCACACACACAGATTTATTGTGTTGATTCCTACCTATAATGGGTTGAACTTCTATTATGTTAGACTTTCTCCTTTTTTTTTTAATTTTTTATTAACATATAATATATTATTAGCCCCAGGGGTATAGGTCTGTGACTCACCAGGTTTACACACTTCACAGCACTCACCATAGCACATACCCTCCCCAGTATCCATAACCCCACCACCCTCTCCCTACCCTCCTCGCCCCGGCAACCCTCAGTTTGTTTTGGGAGATTAAGAGTCTCTTATGATTTTAGACTTTCTCTTTTTTTAAGATTTTATGTATTTTAGAGAGTACATGCACACGACTGAGGGCAGGGGCAGAGGGAGAGAATTCGAAGCAGACAGCATGGAGCCCAATTTGGGGCTCGATCTCATGACCCCAAGATCATGACCTGAGCCCAAACCAAAAGTTTGTTGCTTAATCAACTGAGCCACCCAGGTGCTCTGAGACTTCAGCTGCCCCAGAAGCATAGCCTCCTCTGCTTTGTCAGTGCCATTCTAGAGCTGCATTGCTGGGGCTCCTGGGTGGCTTAGTCGTTAAGTGTCTGCCTTCGGCTCAGGTCACGATCCCATCTCCCTGCTCAGTGGGGGAGCCTGCTTCTCCCTCTCCAGCACCCCCTGCTTGTGTTCTCTCTCTCTCTCTCTTGCTGTATCTCTCTGTCAAATAAACAAAATCTTTTTCAAAAAATAAATAAATAAAGCTGTATTGCTGAAGAAAATAATTAACTCATTAAGCCCTTATATCCATTTTGTGTCAGTTATAAATGGATACTTTTGTCTGTGGACAGGGTACTTGGCCAGTTGTTTAACGTATGATTTAATTGGATTTTTTTTAATTTTTAATTTTTTTTAAAGATTTTATTTATTTATTTGACAGAGAGAGATCACAAGCAGGCAGAGAGGCAGGCAGAGAGAGATGAAGGGAAGCAGGCCCCCTGCTGAGCAGAGAGCCCCATGCGGGACTTGATCCCAGGACCCTGAGATCATGACCTGAGCCGAAGGCAGTGGCTTAACCCACTGAGCCACCCAGGCGCCCCTAATTGGATTTTTATAAGTTAAGTCTGCTCCTAAGGATGAAGATGGTAATTTATAGCAGATGATAAGCATTGCCTAATAGTGGATAGCAAATGCAATAGAGACTTGGGTGGTTTATTTGTATGAAGTGAAGGTATACAGATTTAAAGGTTTTCTTTAACCAGTGTAACTCATAAAACCTATATTTAGTCATTGTTAGGCTTAACCGGCTTTATAAAATTTGTCATTATTTTAAAGATGTAAAGATTGAAAATTTCAAACATGCACAGTAGTAGCAAAAATACTATTAATAGAGTGAACTTCCCTATCCTCACTACTCAGCAAAAAATGATCAGTTCAGGGTCTGTCCTAGTTCATGAATAATCCTGTTTGCTCTATTACAGATTTCTTTTTTAGTAAATACAAACATTATATAAAATAGTTATTTCAGTAAGTATCTCTTAAAGATAATGACCTAAAAATAAGAACAGTACCTTATTGTACCTAAAATTTCAACAAGCCCGTAATATTGTACATCCAGTCAGGTTCAGATTGCTCCAGTGGACTCATTTTTTTTTCCTTTAAGATTTTTTTATTTATTCATTTGGGAGAGAGAGCACAAGTGGTGGGGAGGGGCAAAGGGAGAGGGGAAGCAGGCTCCCTGCCAAGCAAAGAGCCTGATGTGGAGCTCAATCCCAGGACCCAGAGATCATGACCTGAGCTGAAGGCAGGCACCCAACCGGCTTAGCCACCCAGATGCCCCCAAGTTGACTCATTTCTTTTTATAACATGCTTGTTTGCATCAGAACGTAAGGTCCGTATGTTATACTTAGTTAATATGCCTCTTGAGTCTGCTTTAACCTGTAAGTTAACCTGGCACGGTTTTTGTTGACAAAACTGGGTCATTCATCTTGCGGCATTTACACCAACCTGGAGTTTGCCGATTGCACTCTTCTGGTATTAGCATGTTCTGCTTTTCCCTGCACTTGTGGCAAGAGGATAGCTAGATCTGGAGGGGAATCACAGAAGCCATGGGGGAATCTCACAGCACATCAGCTCCCATGCACTCTTTTTTTTTTTTTTTTTTTAATGAGGAACCATGGCCCAGAAATGACTGACCTAAGGACACACGGTGTAACTAGAGGCCAGATCAAGATCAGAATTGAGTTCCCCTGATGACTAGCACCATGTGCTTTAGCTGCCTGGCTGTTTTCAAACCCGGAGCAGCAGTGTTTGTCTCCAGACATTGTCACAGGTGTCCGTTTCACCCTCAGTAAAACATGGATAACAGTAGCTGCCAATCCTGGTGTTCCTGTGAGGATTAAATGAGTGACTACGTGTAAAACAATTTTAAAAAGACCCTAGCCTAGAGTTTTCGGTTCGATGGGCGCTGTTCTTACTCTAACGCCCTCCTCCACATAACTTCTGGGCTGGGCTGAGGGCTCTCCTACATCGAGACTGTTGAAAACCTGAAGAAAGCTGTGGAGTACCAATTATCTTAAGGGTGTCCGTGAAGTCTGAGTTAGCGAACCATGGGTATGGGCCACAGATGATTCAGTGAATTTTCTGGAGAGGGTATACTTACTCCGCCTTGGAGACACAATCTCAGCTACAATTATTCCTCTGGAAACATGAAGCCCTGGTCATCCTGTGTGGCTCTCTCTGCAGCCGTAGCACTCAGTATGACGGCTGGCATCGTGCAGCATACTACCGATTTCACCTGAAGAGGACGTAGTGACTTGGGCGCTTCCCAAATACTGAAACGATCTTTTCGGATATTTTCGTGCTTTTAAGAGAAATTTAAATAGAAAACGGTCATTCCTCTATAGAGGGAAGAGGCATAGTCTGTTTCTGCTACAGCTTTAAAAGGTGAAAGAAAGGCTCCCATACACCTGCCACTTCCCATCTTAGGGAGGCGCACAGGCCTGTGTGGCGGGGTGACTGTCCCCAAGTCTTCCTTTTCTCTCATGTTCTCCTTTGTGGAGACTCTCATACTCTTGAGTTTCCAACAGCTTTGTCATTCGTTTGAGTGCGGCTAGGAAGCCTCGCATATCACCCAACATACCATGACCCCCTGCCCTTCTTCCCACGGGTGGAAGGTAGCTCCCAGAGACAGTCTAGAAAGACAGGATCCACGCCTGCCTCGGCCCAAATTCAGTGACTCGCAAAAGCCTTACGGGCCTGTGGCTGCTGGGCTCTCACTGCAAGAATCTTTGGGAAGGGGCGCCTGGGTGGCTCAGTGGGTTAAAAAGCCTCTGCCTTCAGCTCGGGTCATGATCTCAGGGTCCTGGGATCGAGCCCCACATTGGGCTCTCTGCTCGGCAGGGAGCCTGCTTCCCCTCTCTGCCTGCTTGTGATCTCTCTCTCCCTCTGTTAAATAAATAAATAAAATCTTTTAAAAAGAGAAAAAAAGAATCTTCGTGAAGGTGCTTTGCCTATGGCTCCCAGCTGTCTCAAGCTGGTGCCTTACCATGTGGGGGAGTGCTTGTTTCTGAGAAGCAGGCACCTCTTTCTTTCTGCAGTTTTTCTAGGGCAAACAGCACGTTGCATTATTCGTTCCCTGAATTTCAAATTCCTTCCTGCTCCTGGAGATCCGAGTAGGTAAAAGTTACATAATGGCCATGTTTTCAGAAACCCCCACAGTGCTCAATACCAAGTGAACAAGAATCACTTACATTAATGTTATAAAGGTGTTTCTTATACAGTCAAGCCAAGAGACAGACGTCCTGTATAGTATTGGCAACGGTGTGCTGTACGAGTGCTGGCCTACCTTCCCATCAATGTTAAGAGCAACTTGAGGGGTGCCTGGCTGGCTCAGTCAGTTAAGCAGCTGACGAACCTGTTTAAGATTCTCTCTCTTGGGGCACCTGGGTGGCTCAGTGGGTTAAACCTCTGCCTTCGGCTCAGGTCATGATCTCAGGGTCCTGGGATCGAGCCCTGCACTGGGCTCTCTGCTCGGTAGGGAGCCTGCTTCCCCCCCCCCCGCCCCCGCCTACTTGTAATCTCTTTCTCTGTCAAATAAATAAATAAAATATTTTAAAAAATAAAAAGGATTCTCTCTCTTTCTCTCTCCCCACCGTTGCCCCCGCCACACTTTCTTTAAAAAAAAAAAAAGAGCAATTTGAAATAGAAGCCCAATGAATTCCCAGCACAAACCCATCTTCTTTCTGCAGCTCTGCTCCATTCAAATGAAGTCGCCATATTTAATGCTCTGACTTGTGCCAAGAAGATTGTGTTATTTTCACAGATTTTGAAGTTTGGACCCACCTACTGTTTATGAAAACATGACTATCCAGCTTGAAACATTATTTGACTCAGTTGAAAAACTATAAAGGGTACCCTGAGACCTAAAAAAAGGTTATATTCCCAGGAAGAAATCTTGATTAAAAGAACTATCTTAGCTGGGGCGCCTGGGTGGCTCAGTGGATTAAGCCGCTGCCTTCGGCTCAGGTCATGATCTCAGGGTCCTGGGATCGAGTCCCGCATCGGGCTCTCTGCTCAGCAGGGAGCCTGCTTCCTCCTCTCTCTCTCTCTGCCTGCCTCTCTGCCTACTTGTGATCTTTCTCTGTCAAATAAATAAATAAAATCTTAAAAAAAAAAAAAGAACTACCTTAGCAAATTGTAGTTGGAAAGGCCATGGTAGGTCGGGTCCATCTATGGCGTGCGCTGGCGCACCCCCTAACAGATTGAACTCAGGCGTGCTCCTACACTAGTGTTGTGAAGCTTACCGCACGTTAGAGTCACTGGGGAGCTTCCAGAACAACCCCAGTGCCCTGCTTACACCTCATGCTGGTTAAATCATAAGGAGAGTGGGAGTTAGGCATCCGTGTTTTTAAAGATCCCCAAGTGATTCCAGTGTGCACCATAGTCTGGGAACCATTATGATAAGTTTTGGGGGGCTCATTATTTATCAATGGGACTGACAAAGTCCCATTGGTTTTTTTGTGGGTAGAAATGGACAATATAAATAAAACTCTCAGGCCAGCTTACTGACATATAAGAAGTACTCAGTAAGTGGGAGCTGATGGTTTTTGATGATACTATTGTTGTCGGTGGCCAGGATTTTAAACTTAGTGCTTTGACTGCTTACTTGATGCCTTACTTCCGAGGCAATTGCACAGAGACGAACGTGTGGCTGCGGATGGCCCTCCAGTCCTCGGGGACGCCTCGCTTCATTATAACAGGGTCACACCTGTGTGCACTTTGGGCATTTCACCGGGTCTTTAAATAGACAGCCTATGGAGATTCATTAACCTGTGGTTTCTTTTCCCATTTCTCAATAGGAAAATTTCTGGCAATGCCATGCTACAGCTGGGACCCTTCTTATACTGGACGTTTCTAGCTGCATTTGAAGGGACAGTGTTCTTCTTTGGGACTTACTTTCTTTTTCAGACTTCATCCCTGGAAGAAAATGCAAAGGTAAAAAAAAATACTTCATTACATCCTGGTATTGTAAGCATGACTTGTTCTTTCTCTCTAGGCACTGGATTTATCATACACATAATCTCACTGTAATCATTTTGTAAACTTTTTATTGAGGTACGGTATTTAGTTCTCAGAACTTTTTTAGAACAATAGAAGTATTGAAGTAAGAAGCCACTTCCTGTGTGCATGGCTAACTAGAGAGCTTATGTGCAAACCTTCTAGAAGCTTAGCTCGGCTGTAATTTTTAATAGATGAACAGAGTTCTTAGGACTTCAGAATTTAGACCCCTATACTTTGCCCTTTTTTTTATTTTAAAGATTTTGTTTATTTATTTGATAGAGATCACAAGTAGGCAGAGAGGCAGGCAGAGAGAGAGGGGGAAGCAGGCTGCCCACTGAGCAGAGAGCCTGATGTGGGGCTCGATCCCAGGCCCCGGGGATCATGACGTTGAACCCAAGGCAGAGGCTTTAACCCACTGAGCCAACCAGGCGCCCCTCCTTTTTTTTTTTTTTTTTTTAAAGTACACTCTACCCTCCAACGTGGGGCTTGAATTGAGTACCCCAAGATCAAGAGTCGCATGGTCTACTGACTGAGCCAGTCAGGTGCCCCAAGACTTTTCCTGTTTTAGAAGTCTGGCCCCACTCACTTCCTATTAATAGTGGCCTTTCGTGCTTGGAGTTGAAGGGCATAGCTACCATATCTTTGTAGTGTTTGCCTGATAGTTAAAGGGATTGAATTCCCTTCTCTTCCTCCTTCCCTTCCACATAGGAGCATAGTGTTTTCCAGAAACACTGCACTCATCCTATCAGTGCCTTCTTAGCAAGCAACTGCCCAAGTCAGCACGTGCCGTGGGATGCTGTTTCCCCAGGCTGCATCCTGGGAGAGCACCGCTGTCGGGGCAAGGTCTTGCCACGGCCACGTGGAGAGACTCGAGCCCGCCGCTTCACCCACTGCATTCTTCACTATTTCTGGGCTTCCTGTTTAATACTTACTCATTCTTAATCATTATAACATGAAGCAAAGCTAAGTTTCAAGAGTGATTTACTGAGTACAGTAACTCTGTCCAGAAGCAACACAGTTAACGTCTGCTACAGAAGTAATAGACCCGATGAATGTGAATACTTCAGAATTAGGTACTACAATCCAAAACCTTTCTGAATTGGACTAACACAAGTCAGTTTAATATGAATCCCTTAAAATTATTAATCACTGGGCATGCCTGGTTGACTCAGTCAGTAGAGCATGTGACTCTTGATCTCGGGTTGTGAATTCACGCTCCCTCGTTGGGCACTGGGCATAGAGGTTACTTTAAAAATCTCAAAGTATTAATCCCCGAGTAACTGTGGAGGAAACACAGCTGTGGTTTAGAGTAGGAGCACATCGCAGCGGACAAGGGGAGGACCCTGTTTAGTCTGCAGGCAGGCCCCTTCCGCCTCCCAAGTCAGCCTTGCCCGTCGGCAAGAAGGGATTAGATTCTGTAATTTCTTGGATCCCTTTAGCTTTATGGCTGCTCCTGTGACTTTCACGTTTTACTTTATTTTTATTTGGCACCTAAATGATAAAGAGCTGACGATTTCTTAACAAGAGTTTGCTGCAGCAAAAAATGACAGAGCAGAAGGACTGTCAGCGATGAAATGTAACATCGTGTAT
This sequence comes from Mustela lutreola, assembly GCF_030435805.1. Classification (NCBI taxonomy): domain Eukaryota; kingdom Metazoa; phylum Chordata; class Mammalia; order Carnivora; family Mustelidae; genus Mustela; species Mustela lutreola. The sequence goes on along the minus strand of NC_081308.1, from coordinate 120,349,059 downwards.
GAGTTGATCAAATCCTTCTTTTCGCTTCTGTTAATTTTTTATTATTTTTTAAAGACTTTTTACATCTCATTTTCTGTTTTAATGTTATGCATTCAGATCTTGACAGCATTTGGTAAGCATGTGTGCCATTCATTGCCACAGTTACAGACTTGTACGTGCTCTCTGCTTTTCTCTGATGTGCACATGCTGACAGCTCTAATAGTCACCGCCAAAAAATTAGACTGTTTTTAAAATGTGAGTCCGTTTGTCTACAGATTAGTCCTCATTTGAGAGCTTTAGTTCTTTATTACTGAGGAAGCCCATATCAGAGTCTTGAGAGACATGAATCATTCAAATGACTTGTTTTGATGAACATTACTGTTATGGAATCGGGGGTTTTTTCTGCCTTTATTACACCAGTGTGTTCCCTGTTTGCTACTACATGGAGGAATGGAAGTAAACCCTACCAACCGCAAGTGCATTGTAGCTATCCAAGAAAGTTGAGGGTCACGATAAATAAAATCCAATATTTTGGCCTGATCTTTTGATCAGCTATTTCACTAAACATTTTATACCCAAATCTTTAGTGGTTACAGCCAAGATTAAATTTGCCTTTTTTATTTTCAGGCTTGTGTATTCATGGTGCATATAATTGTTGACTGTTTTTCAGGTATATGGAAACTGGACTTTTGGAACCATTGTTTTTACAGTCTTAGTATTCACTGTAACTCTGAAGGTTAGATTTTTATTTATTCAAATATATTTCACGCCATTTTTGTGATTCTTTCTGTTCTCTTTTTTGTCTTCTCTTTACTTGTATTGCAAGTTGTTATTCAAGTCTGAATACTTACTGGAATATGTATGATACTAGATATTTAGACATGTATATGCTGTTCATGGTCCATTTCTTTCCAGAAGATTGTCTGTCCTCTTTGTTTCCGTTTTTAAAAAACTCGTACACTATAGTTATGTTGAAAATCTGTTCCTTTTTTCTTCAAGACAGTAAAAGTAGTAGATAAACAGGCTCTCACTGTGTGTGTGTTTCCATGTTAAATACTTGAATAGTTTTTAAGATGATCTGTTTACAAACACCAGGCCTTAACCAATGGGAGTACTTAAGACAGTTGAATAGGTATCCATGAGCAAGATATGCGTGCATAAGAGCTCAGTGGTGATGAAATTTTATATAATGTATTTATCACTGAAACTTACCCATATTAGTGATGAAATGCATAACGACATACAGCAGGTAACATACATAAATCATTGGCCTTAGCTTGCAGCCATGTAATACACTCTGAAGCCTTGCTGAATTCTACCCTTGAGACTTACGAGTTGGGACTCTCTTATACTTGAAAGCATAATCAAATTCTTTTGATGATAATTGCAGTAATAAACACCTCACGTGGGATCCAAGAATGAGTACATGAATTCCACAATGCCCAGTGGTCAAAACTAGAATTCCAGAAGTGTGCTTGACAAAGAGCCTCTAATCATTTCCCCCTCTAAGTTTTTATTCCTGATTCATTTCTCATACCAAATAGAACTAACATATGTTTGCATTTTTCATCTACTATTTCAGTAATATTGTAGGGCTGCAAAAGAAAATGTTACCATTCGTCTCCATTTAGCCACTTACTAGCTGCTATTTTGGGGCAAGTGACTTCGTTTCTCAGTACCCTCGTTTCTTCTTCTGTGATGTGGAGATAAAAGTAGTACCTTCCTCTCTTAGATTTTTGGTGGGAAGTCAATTAGTGAATACACATAAAGCATTCAGAGTGATGTCTGGCACATAGAAAGTGATCAGAACAACAGGATCACGATTTGAAACAGAAGCCTGCCCACCTTTGTTTCTCCTGGTTTTGCATACGGCCCTAGGGCTCCCAAGTGGCCTTCGTGGTTAAAGTTGGCCTTACTGTAGCATCTTTCTGTGTCCCTCAAAACACATTCACTCTCTCATCTTTGGATGGGTATTATCGTGACCTTCTCCCTAGCAGTGCAGAGGTGGGAATTCAGGCCTGGTCTACATTAACAATGTTCTCAGCATTCTGTTTATGAACACAGAAGTTAGAACAGGGGAGTCAAGGACCAGGGTGTCAGAACAAGCAAAAAAAAACAAAAAACAAAAAACAGGGAGACACCGCCTCCTCTTCAAAAATGAAATGCCCGTGGCCCCGAAATTGTAAACAAGCAGAACAGACCATACTTTTTATTTTTAGATTGCATTTAAAAAATCCCAGGTACCACAGTCTAAAGAAACACTCAGCCTGGGCAGAAACATGGGGGGATTAAAATCTAAGGCAACTGAGAATGTTATTTATTTAATGGATTAGATAAGGGCTTTGCAGTTGAAGGACACACGACATAGCCAGGCCCATGATTCGTTGCTACATGGTGCCAGGCGTGTGGGGCCCTTTGCATTTAATAATCCCCATCTGTTGTGTTTGAGCTGTTGACACTCCTTTGTGTAGTTCGTCTGTTCTTCCCAACTAACCCTTCCCTCTCCTGCTGCTCTTCAGTATACCTGCCTCCACCAGCCAGGCCTTGTCCTTTGATCATCCGCTTTCTGGCCACTGCCACCCAAGGACTTGGGGCTCCAGGCCGAGCCTGTTATAGTACCTGGATGCCTGCCCTTCCTTCAGCAGTGAGGCAGCACAGCCTCACACCTACCTGCTGCTTGCTTGACCAGACCTCCAAGCCTGTCCTTTTGGGACTACAGGCCTTGGGGCAGAACCTAGCTCATTCTTACCCTAGCCCTTTGAAAAGTCTCCATTCTGTTCTTCTTTTACTTTCCCTCTCTTCTAGTTGCCTGGCCCAAGTGAGGTCTCCCACAGGTGCCCTACTATATGCAGTTCTCAGTAGCATAGTGTGTTTACTCCTGGTGTAGCTGGTGCCTGTCATGAAATCTCCTGTGTTGTATCTTTTCAGCTCGCCTTGGATACTCGTTTCTGGACATGGATAAATCACTTTGTGATTTGGGGCTCTTTAGCCTTCTATGTATTTTTCTCATTCTTCTGGGGAGGAATTATTTGGTAAGCAGCTGTACGTGTGTGAGTAGTATGTGAAATAACAAAGTAGATGTCCGTATGTGTACTTGTCTATGCAAACATTCATTCAACTTTGAGAGTGTTAATTGTACAAGACGGCAGGTCTTCGGTATTAATGGGCTGGAAGTTAATTTCAGGTAAGATTTCAAATGCAAGTATATCAAGTTACACGAGTTATTCAAAAGCCCTCCTTTCTGGTAGCCCCTGTCCAGATCTTTCCACTTGAAGGTGTGTAAATCTTTGTCTGTACAGAGCTAGCATGCCCTTCCATGGGGTTTCCAGTGGAAATATCCTCTGAAGTTTCTAGAGGAGACCATGGCGGTAGATACACTATTAGCCATTTGGATTCCGTTCTCTCTTCATGGTATATCACTGTCAATCTCGTCACTATATTTGTACTCAACGTTAAGAATATATACTACTTAATATTCAGAGGCTTATATCTTAAAATCCCATCTTACTGTTTTGGGTGGGGGTAAAGGCAGACTCTGCAGTGTGGCCTTAAAGTTGATTGAGTTCATCTTTGTTCAGATGTTTCTCCAGAATCTGCCGTGTGTGAGGCACTCTGGGAAACCAAGATAATAGACAGCAAATAGACTGTACCCCTCCCTCCAGGAGATGAGGATACAGGGTGAGAGACACAGAGCTGTGATTGGGAGAGTTAAAAGGAATGAGAATAGGTTAGATGGTCATCTCCTTCTCTTATTCCCAGACGCCTATATTTTGTTTTTTTGTTTGTTTGTTTGTTTTGTTTTTAAAAGATTTTATTTATTTATTTGACAGACAGAGATCACAAGTAGGCAGAGAGGCAGGCAGAGAGAGAGTGGGAAGCAGGCTCCCTGCTGAGCAGAGAGCCCGATGCGGGGCTCGATCCCAGGACCCTGGGACCATGACCTGAGCCCAAGGCAGAGGCCTTAACCCACTGAGCCACCCAGGTGCCTCCCCCTATATTTTGTTTTTAAAGATCATAGATGTTTTCGTGAATCAGTGGGTTCTAACAAGGAAGCAAGCAGCAGAGAGCATGGCTAGGGGAAGCCATAGGGTGAGATTCTGGGAGTGTTATTTTCTCACTGGTTTGAGCAACACACATACAAAACATTCCACGTTATCCGTGTTTGTTGTCCCTTGAGACCTAATTAGAAAAAATGCTTACTGTTTTGAAAAGCTTTTAAAATAAGCCTTCAGAAATAAAAATATGAAATGCCTCATCACTTAAGCAGTTCCAGAAAGTGTAATCACACATGTATTGGGCACCTACAGAGCTAATTACTGAAGCAGTGAGGCTGACAGAAGTCTCTGTTTTCTTTAATAATATGCAAGTTAATCAAAGTTGATTAACCAAATGTCGTATATAGTTGTAACTCTGCCCAGAGCACCATAGTTCTGTCTATAAATCTGTGTAATCAGCATCTGAACTCCTGCAAAATTTCCACAAGAATGTTTCTAGCAGACTAGTTTCTCTTACCACAGACTATTCCTTATTGATTAAAATAAATGCTTCAAATGATTAGGACATTGTTACACCTGTTTCTAGTCATTAGTGATACTGACTAAAAATGAAATACATCTATTTTTATTTTGTTGCCTGTAGTGCTATCCTTAAGTAGAGCTGAGTTGAGCTACTACATGAATAAGAAATTACAGAACAGCCACCAAAATATGACCAGAAACGGTCTGAGACTTCAGCCAAATGCTGGTTTCAGCTAATATCTCTGGACACATTGAGCCCTGAGGCTTTGTGACACACGCCTCTGGGGTTCAGCAGTGAGAATGATAATTTCTGAGCTCCAAACCCAATCCACGAACACTATCTTGTGTTTTTTCCTTCTCCCCCTGTAAAACACCGTAGGTGTCAGTATATGGAAAAATTGAGAGCTACAGGGCAGGGAAAACAAACAAACAAACAAACAAAAAAGGAAAAGAAAAATTAGAGCTGTTAATCACAGAGTATTGTGAGACTTTGTGGAGTAGTACTATTAGTTGTCTACTGAACTCTTATTATGGTCAGTTAACTGCCTAGAAAGTAAGTCAGGGTGCCCTTCATAATTAGAGTGAGGGTAGAGTTCTGCAGAATTCTCTTTTCGGTGGTAGGGACCCTGGAAAACCTTTTTAGCCCAGGCCTGCTAGAATTCTCCATCTCACCGTTCTGCTCACTTCCTGTGCCACACTACAGTCCCCATACACCTAGAGCCAAAAGCTTAATTCTATTATGTTATATAAGAGTGCACAAACATCAATTTTTTTTAAACGAGAAACCAGTTTATCTTCAGTGAGCCCAACAGGTAATCTAATAAATGAGACAACCAGCTATCTGCCTAGAGCTCCTGATCCAAGGAGAGCCTGTTGTGCGGCCCAACCCCAGTCCGTCACTTCGCACTTCCTCCCCCTCTGCTTCCAACAACATTGAACCTAGTTAGGCTTTCTGCAGCTCGGGGAGGCTGGCCGGGCTGCTCTGTGGCCGCCAAACCGTTGAGTGGTTGACTTAGAATGAAATCCCACATCAGAACGAGGGAGTCCTAGATTTCTGGACTCCAAGACTTAATGTCCTATTAGCATAACTCCTCTGCCAACCTACTTGGCACACACTGGGTACCCAGTGTATATTTTAGGATAAGAATGGTAGAGAGAGCAGCTCAACGGCCCTATCTGTCTTGATGTAGAGTTTGGGGGGGCGTGTAGCATATAAAATGTCTTCTAAATTTCTGAATGTAGAGCACAGTCCATTCTCATATTAACAAAACAGCTGAGGAAATAAAATGCTTATTAGCATAAAAATCACTGTTCTTGACTGTCTTTGAAGCTCCAGTATTTTCTAACGCAAATACATATTCTCCCGTTGCCAGTTTTAAAGTTGATTGCTTGGTTGTTTTCAAGTGAGATGCGTTTTACTGTCCTTCTTCCCCTTTAATTATCATTCCTTTTTTCCCCTAAACATTTAGTAAATGAAATCTGTTCAGTACTTTTGGGATATTCTTAAAGAAAATTATTTCTATTGATGTGTGTCATTAGAAGAGTCCTTTAAATACAAAAGATAGTTTCAATGACACATCTGTGTCCTATGACAGGAACTAATTTCTTTTCCATTGTGTGTTTTCTTTCCACTCTAGGCCTTTTCTCAAACAACAGAGAATGTATTTCGTATTTGCTCAAATGCTGTCTTCTGTATCTACATGGTTGGCCATAGTTCTTCTCATATTTATCAGCCTTTTCCCTGAGATTCTCCTGATAGTATTAAAGAATGTAAGAAGAAGAAGTGCCAGGGTAAGAACTAAGTTTATATTGTAAGTTGATGTTTGGAAGGGGCTTCAGTATCTGCCGTGGACTAAAAATTTTGTTTAGAGATTTGCGTTAGTTACAGCATGTTAAACCCCTCCTTACAGGTTCATCACTTAATTTCCTCTTCTGCATAAAAAAGTATAGTAAAAACTTCGTTATCCAATGCAGGTGGTAAGTAGATTCCTTAATAGTGTTCTATGTGACCTGTAGCGATCCATATGGAGCATTTTATATGCTCCATATGGAGTTCTAAGTGGAAAAAATGGGGTGTTTTTTTTTTTTTTTTAGCCTAGAATTTTCACACCAGGAATTTCCACACCAACATTCCAGCTTTAACCTTAGAAATTTCCCTGTGGGTTGTTTGCAGATACTTTTTTTTCAGTTGATAATCCCAATTTGCTTCTTTCAAACCTTTCCCCTTCCTTTAATTATAGTGCTGCTTAATCTCTGTGTTGCTTCTAGCCCTGTCTGTCCAGCAGTATATTTGAACCAAAGAGAATTCCCCGGATGTAATTTCTGCATCCTTAAGCTTCCTGAACACACTTGTAAAAATTAAGATAGTTTTATGAGTGTGTTTTTCTTTTTGCTGCTTAAATTATAGATTTCTTGTGGGAATGAGAAGTTATTACCCTCTTCCAGCCTGATTGTCTGATACCTTTTAAACATTTCTAAAAAGTCTTTAAAGTGAAAGGGGTAGATTAGCTTGGAAGAGGAAACTTCTGGCAAATTTTAACCAACAGGTGAATTAAATATGTCCAGTCCCTGCCAACACCTAACTCATTTGCCAGACAGAACCCTTGTTTTTATCCTCTCAACACCAACTGATTGTATGGCCTGTCCGATGCAATATTTTCAGGAAATAGTCTCAGGTTTATCTGCCTGACCTATTTGATCAAATTTGCCAGCCAGTTTAGCCTCAAAGCTGGCTTGTCTGATTTTGTTTGTGGCCTGTTGATTTGATAGAATCCCGTGGTTGGCAGCATGTAGATGTAGGGCACTAAAATGGTTATATAATGAGAAAATCTTTAGGGACCAGCTGTGTGAAAGAGGACCTTCACGATCCGTAAGGCAGTATGAGCCCCAGGCGAGAGCAGTAGATGACCAGTGGTATAAGACACACTGAGTTGGGTGTGCAGAGCTGATCCCGTACGGTTAGGTGGTCAGAACGGCCTTCACTCACTGCTTCTGCATGTCTTGGTGGGTGGCACTGCACCCAGTAACATGAGCCTGCTCTCTAATCCTTCTAGTAGACCCCTGACTAACTCCCTCCAGCCTGGCGTTTGGTCTTAGGATGGGCAAGTGGCATTTACTTGCCTGCATAGACCTTAACATCAGTTGAACAGGGGTAGAACAGGTCCGATATAACGGGTTTTTCCCAGAACGGCTCAAGTGGCCATTTATATCAAGCCAAATAAAAAGATGTCCCTGGAAGAAGTGGCTTGGTGCCTTGTCGTAATAGACAAGTTTGTGGGAAGGATCTCTGGGGCGCTCTTCTGTTCCCCTTGTTTGGGAGTGTGCTCCGAAACGTTTTTCCTATTTGGGTTAATGGAGCTCATGCTAAGTAATGGCTCACACCCGGCTTCCTGCTCTAAAGATGGTACCAAAATCTCCAACATCAAAACCTTCAAACAAACCATCGTAGCCTCTTCCTGAGGCCCTTTCTTTTAGAACCAAAATTAGACACTGGCTGGAGGTGACCTGGACAGAAACTAAATGGAGGGTTGCTGCAGAGCAGTCACGGACAAAGACATACAACATTTTCTTGCCATGCAGACAGGAGATTCCAAACTCGTGTCGAAAGCATGAGGTTCAGCATGAGATTTCTTTGCCATGGGTGGTTATGTCCATGATAGGAGTTTAGCGTCTGTGCTATAGCTTGGCATGCCGGTGTGCTACAACAAATCAGGGAGATTTCCATGGTCACCGTCATTCATTCGATCATTCATTCATTTCTTCCTACCCTCATAGAACCAGAACATGTGTCGAACCGCCTACTGATGAACATCTCTCTTTACATCCAATGTCTGAAAGGCTGAACAGTTTTTCAGACTCTGTGGGATTTTTGAGAGTTGCAGATGAGACAGAAAGTTGTGGGCACTCAGCAGCACTGCCTCCCTCCCCCCCCACCCCCGTGAGAAAATGCAAGAGCAAACCAGTCCATATGAATGCATAAAGGCCAATGGAGACATGCCATGTCACTTGTGGTTACACAAGGCCCTGCTGGGCCATATCAAAGAGGCAGAGGCCACTTTAAAGATGAAGAAGAAAGACAATCTTCATCACCAGCAGTCTGATGTCCAGGGCGACTTCCTACTTGGTTTAAATATCCCTTGCTAAGGCATTGGCCTCCCTTTGAAAGGGAGGCAAAAAATTCTTTTATAGTGGGTCAGCCTTAAACCTGACAGGCTCCCCAGCGGGGGGAAGTATGTGTCCCTACCTAGAGGCGGAAGAGTCTCCCCCTTGACTTCATCCAGCTAGCATCTTGGATCCTTCGTGCACAAAGCCAGAAATACCTGTGGCAACTGGGCTGCCCGTGCTGTCCTCCTGTGGGCCTTGGCGGCTGCTTTCAAAGGGGAACTCAGCAGTGGGTAGTGAAAACGAAGCTAAGCCATTTACATTCAACAATTTTAGAAGCAGCCTTCTGTTAGGTTCCATTCAGTTCACACTTTGCCTGAGGGTCCACTATAAGTTAGCTACTATACTAGGTCTCCGGAATTCAGGGATGAGTCAGATGTGGCTCCAGCTCACAGGGAGCTCTCTCCAGTTAAGTTAGAAAGGGAATTTATACGGAGCTTTTCTGTCAGCAGGTATAAAGCAATACACTCAATACACTCAGTGGTACGGCGTGTTGTATTGTAACACATCTGAGCCATTTCAGGTCACGACCTCTGAAGCTGCCGGTGCAGGGGCTGGTATGGCAGCTCCCCCGCCCCGCCCCAGCTGAGTTCTGTCATGACGTCAACATTTTTAAGAATTCTAGTTGCTTCGAAAATGGGCTCCCTCGATCATTGAATTCAAAGGTTACTTTAAGCTATCTGTTCCTCAGCTATCTTTTCAGCAGTGTGGTTAAGTTTTGAGCTAAAATCCCAGCATTAAGGATCATAAGGCTTTTCTTTAGCTTCTTAATTGACAGACGTACGTCACCATGCTGCTGACAGGATATGGTGAAACCGCCATTGAGCACCGCACGGTGGAACAGCAAGGTAATACTTTAAAGGAAATACGAAGCTTAGGATTTCTGGTATTTCGAAAAGTTGTGTCGCCTCCTAGCCCAGTCGTGGGGCCCTCCATAATCAGTCAAGTAACACTTGAACTTTCTGGCCAACCAGTGAATACCACTTTCCGTTTCCAATGGAGGACTTTTCCTCCTAACTTCATGGAAGTTTTCCCACATAAACTACCTCTGTCAGAAGGGAGGCTTGACTTTGCCTCCTAGACCCGGGGATACCGTAGGCCATTGGGAAGGGGCCTAGCAGCGCGGCCATGCCAGGCATGGGATGTCTGCACAAACAAGAAGGAATAATTCCATTCTGGAGGAAGCTCTTTCAGAGTGCAAGACAGGCAAAGCAAGAGCGTCAGCTGTCTGAGCAAAATTCCCAGAGAAAGCCCGTTGACGATTTTGGAGCATGGAGCCTTCCACCTTTAATAACAATGGTGCCAGGCTGATGACTGTTGCGAATCTGACAGTGCCCCGTACAACCGTGGGTTCTAAGGCTAAAAGCCCTGTTGACTGGATCAGACAAAAAGTTGAATCCTAACATTGTGGCTGTTGAGATGGACCTTTATGCATTGGCCTCTTTGACATACTGCTCATGGAGCCTGAGCTGGTGTCAAAAGCTCTCTAGATGACCGCAAAAGAATGTGGAAATTTCATCCTTACCTGTTCATTATCTCGCTTCTTCTCTCCTCCCCCCTTCACCCCTGCCACCACCACTTGCTGGCTCTATCCGTTTTGGATTGCTTCCGATGCTCTTTCCATGCTCTCCACTGCCTTCTGTGCTTTCATATTCCCTCTCTTTTTCCTTTATGAAGTAACCTAGTCTATGAACTCCTAAAATCTCTGCTTCCTAGAAGTACTTTTATCTCAGACGGTTGGATGGAAGGTTTTGAGTGCACCAAAATGTGCTTACAGCGGCAGTCTCAAATAATTAGGCTCGTATATCAAACGTGGGGGTGGGGGACTTGGTGCCATATTAATCTTGTTGTGAGACTTTTGCCCGCAAAATAGAAGGCAGAACAATTTAATTTTTTTTCTCAGAAACGATTTCGTTCTCTAGCTTTATCAATTGGTCATTTGCATGTTGCCAACATGTCACCAACTTTATTTAAGGTAAAATATGAACAGGAAAAATTATATATAATTATGTTAAAACATATGTGAATAAGTGACAAAGTATTTGCCTTTAGAAGTTTTATTGTTTATTAGATTCTGCTAGATGCATATGATACTTTAGCTGGTTTCTTTTTTTTCACACCTATTTTCATTAGTCACTAAGTAGATAATATGGGTAATCGTAATTAGCAGAATTGTCAAACTCATCGCTGTAGTTGACCACTCATTTTCTGTTTTGCTTGGGCAATGCCAAAACCAAGTCTGCGACTCAGCTTAAAACTTCAGGCCTGGAGTAAGAAGGCAAAACGATAACCTGTTGGGTTTTCTGATTAAACTCTAAGTTACCAATTTTTACCTTTTCTAGGCATTTTAAAGGAGAAATTCGTAGTTCTTTAGCCTGCCCTTTTAAAGAGGGATCCATAAGAAAAGGGGGAGACCAACCAAATTGTGTTAGAATAACGAAAGTCAAGTATGGGTCCAGCAGTAAATGGGACTAAAATGTGGTTTCACCAGAGGTCTTCCCATGGTGCTAGTTTTATTATACTTTTAACCTGTAAGGCCCAAGAGCAGTCCCTTCGTATCGTGTCTGTGCAGTTGCATGGGAGAGAGAGTGCTTCACGCTTAGATTAGCGATGGACCCTGGACACAGCTCTCTGACCAGTGTCTTTTGGACAATGTAGGTTAGTGAATTAATGACTGGAAATTAGCCTTATCTTAGTGAGATGCATATATTTTTAAATTATTTTTATTTAAAATAGTCAATCTTCCCATTAACAAAATGATTTGAAACTGGTGAACAAAACTAGTAGCTTGCACATACAACAGAGACTGGTCCCAACTCTAACTCGACTGTTACAGAGAGTAATGCCTTCAAAACTAACATGCCATTTCGACTTCGAATTCTCAGGGTTTCTTTTTAAATGTCTTACATTTCAAAGAATATTTACTTTTTTTTTTTTTTTTGGTTTCTGCATTTCTCTTTCTTCTACTGCAATTTTCCACCCTTTGTGCAATTGTGAACAAGGTAACGAAACGCCTCCCTTCCTCAGGAACATCTACTATCTTCATGCTTTCTCAAACTTCCAGCAATCACAGTTTCTCTTGGAGTGAATAAGGTGATTTCCTTTCTTAATGTACCAACTTGCTTGCATTCTCATTTGCTTGACACCATTTTCTGACTCTTTATGAAAATTGACTTCTCATTACTCATTTTTATATCCTCTATTGATGCTTAAGAGTATTTGGTCATTTTCCTTTAATCATTTGTTCACCTTCTCAAACCGTCACACTGGAGAGGAAGTGATTTTCAAACACTTGGACCGGACGCCTCTAGTTCCGTTGATTCCTGGTGCGCAGGAGATGGCACGGCTTGTCAGAGCTAGTCTGTTCACCGAGACAGGAGTAGTTTTGCACAAATTTCTCTCTATTCAGTACACTCACAGCACCAGCACAACTCTCAGAGGTGTTCACCAAAAGGATGGTAAGGTTTACTAATCAAACCATATTGACTCATCTACCACATAACCAACCTACCGGTGTCATTTCCAAAACCCCAGTTCGCCATATACTACTAATACCTGCATACTTCTGCCATGAAAAGAATTCAATTCGAGTTGGAGACTCGCTTAGGTCTTTCAGTGTGCTCATTTAAATGTTACGCATTTGCTATAGTGTAAATCATTTGTGCTTTAGGCCAAAAGAGTAGTCTATAGGAAATGATTTTTTTTCTTCTACGTTTTTATCACCAGGTAGGTTAACCAGTCTTCAATTGTTTTAAGTATCTTTACCTCACTATTACAGAGAAATCTGAGCTGTAAAAGGGCATCTGACTCATTATCCACCAGACCTTCAGTCAGACCTCTTCTTTTACGAACATTCTCAGACGAATCTAATATATTGTAACAGGTACCTAGTGTTAAACAAGTGGGCTGGCTTTTAAAGAAACAGATTAACAGCATTATAAAGAAAAAAAAATGAAAATACCACTCTCTAAATTTTCTCTGCTGTTGGTGTGGTGAACTTTCTACGATTCTTTACAAAAAATATAAAGATGCATTCCTTGGAATATGGGAAAATCTATAGTTGAAATTTGTTAAGCCCCCAAATAAAATGCTAGGCATTTTGCAGAGCTTGAAGGACAATAAAATCCTTTTAATTTGCAAGGGGCAAGTTGTTGTGGCAGTGCCATCGTTAATACTGATCAGGAAATACCGTTTTGATTTTAAAAGAGCATTTAGAAAATTGAAAATAAATATTCCAAAATTGCATCTGTATAATAATCAAGTTGATTTAGCATTGCATGTCCTTTTGGGAAGTATGTGGAAATAATCCAGTGTGTTTGTACCTCCGTGTGCCGTGTCTGTGTGTTTGCAGGTATACACCTAATGTACTCGTAAATGTCTGATCCCCAAAATTAATGAACCAATCTAATCACTTTTTTTAATGTCAAGTTTTATTCAAGCTCAGTGTTTCTACTTTTCAGAAGTAAAGGTAAACTCTCTCCTAGCTATTCAGGGGGATGCTAGCATAATTCTGTAGAATGCTTCACGACCGATTTTTCCAAAAATGAGTCAATCCATTTTATAACCTATTGGTTCACTACCCCCCCCCACCACCACCCCCCCGCAAAATAGTCGGGAGGAATGGATATGCCATGGGAGGAGTCCTTGAACTCGGAACGACTCCTTCGAGTGTATTTGGTTTCTCACTACAGGGCCCTCTGTCATCCCAGACTTTGAGAGGCTCTTTACCCACCCATAGGAATTCAGAGTAATTCATTTGTCTACAAGCTTACCAGCTTGGAAGAAACTCCGTACAGCTTAGGGCGGGGCCCTCTTTCATGCACACATAAAAATTAGTGATCATCAGGAATGAAACTGCAGTTCGCTTCTCTTTGGAGCTAACAAGTGTGAGTCCTCCTCGCAGGCCCATGTTTTCATCAGCTGTCAACTCCCCCGCCCCCGAGCAAAGAGTAAAAACTAAGCTGATGGCATGAAAACATTGGTTCTAATATCTCCTACGCTTCATCCGCGGCATTCTTTCAGAAGCAGACTTACTTTCCCCCCATTTTGAGCGACTCATCCTGCTTGTATCTTCCCTCAGTAATGATCCGCTTCCCGGTAGCTTTCAAAGTCTTTTGTCCCAGATGGCCTTGTCCTAAGCTGTACGGTGCGCGTTAGCTATACTGTTTCCAGCTAATTCTGTATCCCCCTGGATTGCTTTCTTTAGCTTGGCCTGTGGTTTGGGAGACCAGGCTGGGTAGCAGACATTCCTTCTGCTTTTGGCCTCTCCAGGGCCTGAAATCCTACAATGACAAAGGATGAGGAACATGGAATTGAGGAAGTTTATTATAGACACAGTTGTGGTATTTTTAACGTAGTTATTTATTCCACAAATAACTTTTTGTGCAGCATTATTTTTCCTCTGAGGAAAATATTTGGCAAGTAGTTCAGCTACCGAGATAGTCCCTTGTTGAGAGAACTGTGTGACTCCTTTTATAAGTTAGTTCTCAGTGTGAACAGCAACCTGTTTTTGGTTAGGCTTCGTCATCATGACCCCGCTACTTGAAGAACTCTTGGGAAAACAGGGAACAGGAAGGAAATGGAATGTGTTCCAGAGGACTTCTAGTCCAATCATGGCAAGGAAGGTGCACCAAAATGGGAGGAAAACAGCATACCCCTTAAGGCCCTCCCCGACTCCTGTCTCACAAGGTTGGATTTGAGAGTGGAGAATGAAAGTTGGGCTCCCTCCCAAGACCAGAGACTTCCACTTCTTAACATACCTGATTTATACTCTGTGATCATTTGGCCTACCACATCCTAGCCCTGTAATAGCATTTGATAATGTCCAGAGGACAGAGAAGAGTCTACAGATTTCGGGATGTTTCTGTGGTTGCTTTTCTAAAAAGATGATGAATGAGAAAAAAAGAAGCATCCGCTGAGCCATAGATAACCTGATCTACCAAAAAGAAAATAAACCTCAGCATTATATGGGGGAAGGAACATGTTTCTTTCAGTAAAGGAAAAATACCTCTACAACAGCCTTTCAGAACTGAGTGTGTCTTTAGACTTCCTCTGTCAAAAGCTACACATCCTCAAAACACCGTAATCCATTCATTCATTCAACAGGCCTGAGTCCCTGCTGTGTTCCAGACACTAGTCTAGGAGCTGGAGATAGGAAAGTAGAATGACCCTGTTTTCAGGAAGCTCGGAGACTAGAGCGTCCTTGTGGGAACAGTGACAGAAGAGCCCTGGAGTATGCCAAAAGCAAAAAGCAAGTCTGAATCTCTTCAGCTAACAAATGAAGAAAGGATTAAAAACTGGTCATTGTGTCACTTTTTTTTTCCCTGCATGTGAATAAAACTTGGCACTTTAAGATCATTCCTTTACTTTCATAACAAAATTTACTACTTGATTTATTTTTGAAAATGCTAAACAGATGGTTTCACATTATTGTTAAAATAACCCTTTTAACTCTGTATATTTTAAATTTTTCAGAATCCGAATCTTGAGCTGCCTATGTTATTGTCCTACAAGCATATTGACAATGGTTACAGCTAAAAAAGAAAGCAGGAAGAAACAACTACAAAAAGTTACCATCTCAGGATACTCAATATGCAACAAATTAAACCACTCTCTTATGTCTAGGGTTCAGAATCAATGTCCATTAAAATACCAAATGACTCTCTTAAGCATTTACAGTTATTGTTAAGTAGCCGTTATGGCCAAAGCTCTAAGTTAAGAATCATGTGAAAGTTGAAAGCACGAATAATTAGAATATCTGGCTTTAGATAGAGTAACATAACTACCAAGTGGGTGCTCCTTTAACCCATGAACTCTGTGAATGGATTTGAACATAATAGTATAAAGTAGAAGTCATACAACGGGAATGAATAGACTTTGCTAATCTTACTTTTTTTGCCTGGCAGAAGAAATAGGCTGTTTGGATCACATTTCTTGTTCCTGCTGAATGATGATCTTAAATTATTTTTTCAAACACATGAAAGGAATACTTGAACATACGAGAAGACTAAATGGTATCAGTGCATCAGAATAGTCAACCTTGGTGTTCACCCACGTGCTCATTTTGTCTCCATAGAATATCCTTGCCGCCCCCCCCCCCCCCGCAGAAAAAACCTTGAACCCTTAACGTGGAAAGAATGTTCATCCTGGATATTTTTGTGAGAATCCAAAAAATTGCTTATTTTATTTTTGTTCTTCTGAATTAAATCCTATTTAATGGGTGTGTGGCTACTAGACTGGAAAATAAGACCTTTCCAGTCGCTTAGTAAGTAGCCCGTCCAGGCACTTAAGAGGTAACCGATTTTTCCAGTATCGGTTTTACTGGGATCTGAGGTGAGATAGGCAAAACCATAATTACATTTTAAAAAGCCATCTGAACATCAGTCTTTTATAATTTTTTTGTGGAGGGGGGGAAATATCTTATTTCAAATTGTTAATGGTTATTTTTTGAAAGAGGCCGCCTTTGTGCATATATGCAGCACTTTTTTTTCTGTAACTTGCCAGTTTGGGAAAGAGGGATCCATCCCAGGATGGTGGTGATTCAGCCTACAGAGCCGTGACCCTGAACATGAATGTTTTCTCTCTCAGTGAACATGCTTCGGTGATGGTTTAAGTTTAAACCGTGAGAGTCACCTTGGTAAAGTCCTCAACTTCCTGGAGTAAAGCAAGCCTTTAGCCTCCTAATGAGTTCGCTTAAAACGTAAAAATAAATGTGAAACGTCTTTATTAAATGTTAAAATTAAACATTTTTGGATATAAATGGCTACATTTGACTACTGGATTGAAATGGGCACTGAAAATGTGTTTTCAGGGGCGCGTGGCTGGCTCAGTCAGTGAAGCATGTGTCCTTTGGACCTTGGGGTCGTGAATTCGAGCCCCACACTGGGCATAGAGATGACATTTTTTTAAAAAAGTGTTTCAAACTGGTTTCCATTTTTGGTTGTCTTTCTGGCATGCCTGTACTATTATTAGTGTTTATATCGTACCTTGATTTAGAAAAGTATTGAATTCAATCTATATCTGTATTTATATGGCCCACGTGGCACATTTGATTCTTCCGTATATATTTTGTGTTAATGTTTAGGTGTAATTTGTCTTAAATTCGAGGAAGGACATGATTTCAGTTATCATTTGTTCTCACCTATCAGTATTATTTTTGAGTATTTTGTTAGATGTCATTCACAGCTTACCCAAATGTGCTGTGTTCCGGTCGCCTGTATTTGAGGTAGCCTACTGAAAACAAAGTCTGTGTATTCTTTGCCTATTCCAAAGAACTAAAAAAAAAAAAAAAAAAAAAAAAAAATCAGACCCAGGAAAGCTTTTGATGTTTTCTGTTGTTCTTGTTCGTGTTACAGTCACTGCTGTGTCATTACTGTTGTTTCACAGAAGTACTGTAGGGACTGTGAATGCAGAGGAGAGAGCCACGATAGAGAGAGGCTCGTGTGCACACTGGGGGAAATTACCGTAATCAGAACATCTAGGGCTGTGGAAATCTAATTGGTAGCTTGTAAAATTGCTCGCAGCCAGGAAGAAAGGTGACTAAGGGGGCTTTAAAGTCGTGTCTGCAGCTCAAATTCACGACGGTGATAATCATGGCCTAGATCCTTGAGAGGGACCTGGCTTTCCTTTTTCAAAGCTATTTTATTAGTGAGCTGCAAAATGGCTAGCATGGGTTAGCAGATGTAATCGCTCAAAGTAAGCCATCCTACAGTATTCCTAGCGCTACAGCCTAACCACCTTATTTTGTGACCGAGAGAGGGGGGAAACAGAATATTAGGATGACATACCCATCATTTGAACAGCTTCAGACTATCAAGATGTCCTTGTAATTTTCACAACCGTTGTCCATTGTTTGAAGATGTAACCTACTAAGCGTAAAACATAGATTCCATATCTACAACATCTACACCAGCAACAGTATAAACGTAGGCCTAAATTTGCAAAATTCATAATAATTTAGTGATGGAATTTTTTAATAACATGCAGTATATAAATGTGCAGATTTTATGCAAGTGTTAACAAAATCATTTTTCAGCTTGCAAAATGGAACTGCAATACTACATTTTTCACTTAAGCAATTTTTTACATCTACGTCGTTGCTTTCTATAATGACTGTGAATGCCATCTTTTATGAATGCAACTTGCCTTTTTCATTACAGAAATTTTTGTTTGATGTATCAATAAACTTTGGTATGATATGATTGATATTTTAGCCTCTTTTTTTTTTTTTTGAAAGGTCTCAGTTGGACATAAAAACACGGAAGCAATGTGGGGACAGGAAATAGTTTTTATCATTTGCTCTTCGCCTGTGTCTTGCATGTGTTCAACTGGCATTTTAGGGCCGTGGCTGATTTGGGGAGGTTACAGGTTTTGTGGGAGTTTTGAATGAGACTGTCTGCACAGATAAAAGTGCAGCCAAATCAGTATATACATATTGAAAATCTACTAGTGTCTGCTTGGCAGTGTGCTTTCTGCTGCCCACACATTGGAGGGAGTGTGATATATGGTGTCTCCTTCTCATTGAAATCATTTTCTTAAGTATCCAAACATGGAGCAGTTCTACAGTCGCTTGAAATTTGGTCCAAAGGCGCGTGCACGTGTGTGTGTGTGTGTGTGTGTGTGTGTACACACCTCCCTCTCCCTGCCCCTCCTCCTCCCCTCCCCCGCCACATCTGCATCTCCTCCCTCTCCCCCTGCCTGCATCTAAGACCTTGTGAGAGCCCTGCTGTCCTGGACTGCTAAGAAACTAAGATTTTTCCACTGTAGCTGGTTGCATGACATTTTTACACTTAAATCTCTCTGTTTTTGTAGCCTTCTGACCATGTTGAGTCTTTGACCTACATTTAGTGAATTTCCTTTTTATTTTTCTTTTTTTAATGTTTTTCATTGTAATTCCAGCATAGTTAACATGCAGTGTTATATTAGTTTCAGGTGTCTCCTTTTTACTCTTCGGTAAGCGGGAAATGTGCTGCGTTTGGAGGTGAGACCTGAGTTAGAGTTTCCAGTGCTCTCACTTTGAGCCATTTTCCTCTCTGCCCTCCTCTCGCCTGCAAAATGGTGTCTTGGGGGTGAGGGGTGGTCCAGTGAGGGACAGGGGTCGAAAACTGCTTCGTAAAATATCATTTGTTATTCAGATGAAATCATTGCTGTTTTTTTTATATTAAGGGGTATTTTATTGCTTTGATCTTCTTGATGAATAGTTGTCATTTACCAAATTTTTATAGATGTAACTATGGCAGATTCTTTCTACCTTCTTGGAATGAATTAGCCTGTGCAGGCTTCCTTCCCTTCCCCCACCCAGCTTTGTGGGGAGCTGCCTCACTGCTGAGTCTACCCAGGACTGGCCAATAAAGTAAGTATTGTGAGGGTCTGAGTGGCTTGGCCCCTTCAACAAGAAGCACATACAAAGGTTAGGAGCTGAGGTTATCACTATGGTTATTCCGAGGATGTGTCCATGGCTGAGGTGCTGGGCGCATACTAATGAAGCTTGAGGGCTGGAGTTCTGGGAATGGTCAGAAAAACAGGGGATAATGACTTAACAACTTTGTAAAATTAATTTGACACATTTTCCCCAGCAACTTATGGGCGAGGAAACATGGGCTCAGTTCCTAGTGTGTGGACCTAGTGGACTAAAGAAATGTTGCTGGGGATCAAGCAAGTCCCCATCTCCTGGGCCGTAGGAGCAGGTGCTACGAGCAGGCCTCCGGCTGAAAGGAACAGCACACCTCTTGGTGGACAGGAGGGTCTCTGGCCCTGGCTCTCCGTGTGGAGAAGGGCAGAGGATGTTCATGGTTAAAATGCCTGCTGCTGCTTTGGTCTCTTCATCAATTTGCCAGGACACATTTCCTGCCGGTAAAGCCACTAGAATCAACTACTCCAGTTTACAGTTAAACCGCACGTACTGGGCGCCAGGCCCCGTTCCAGTGACCTCCCGTGTATAGTCCTGCCCCTTTCGTAATTCAGTCTTGTGAAGCATGTATTTATGCTCCTCCGCTCAACAGATAAAGAAACTGAGTCACAAATAAAGGTCACGCTGTCTGGTAGAGCCAGAATGTTTTTTTCTTTTTGCAACACAAATACTGTCCTGTAATTCCGGAAGCCGTAAAATCAAGGTGTGTTTTTCCTGGAACCTCTGGAGGAGATATCTGCTCCCTTGCCTTTTCCAGCTTTCAGAAGGTTTTGTGATGGGGCGCCTGGGTGGCTCGGTTAAGCATCTGCCTTCAGCTTGGGTCATGATCTCGGGATCCTGGGATCAGGCCCCACATCGGGCTCCCTGCTCAGGGGGAGTCTGCCTCCCCCTCTCTCTGCCCCTCCTACCCACCCCCACCCCCAGCTTGTGTTTTCTCTCTCGAATAAAATCTTTTTAAAAAAAATAATGTGATTCCTTGTCTCAAGATCCCTTCCTGGTCCATCTTCCAATGTCTCTGCTCGCATTGTCCCGTCTCTGAGTCTGGCGCTCCTGACTTCCCTCTGCGATTACATCAGCTCCATGTGGATAATCCACGATAATCTTTGCATCCTGAGTTCTTTAAGTCACATCTGCACTGACCCTTTTTCCATGGTATGTTGACACAATGACAAGTTCCAGGAATTAGGAAGGACATGGACATCTTTGGAGGGCTGTCACTCAGCATACCACACCATCTCAGCTGAGGACTGAAAGGTCTTCCGGGTCATGGAACTTTCAAGTGGTGACGTTAGGAAAGTTCCAGGCAAGCCTGGAAGGTTGGTTGCCCTTAGCAAGGGGCCCTTGTTCCAGGAAGATCTTTCTACGGACTCGTGGAAGCAGAGAGAAAAGATGGATACAAGTAAGAGCTGTGAAGAAAATGTTTTTCCAATAACAGTACTTGGGAGAAAAGCAACCTTTAACCTTTAAGAAGTCCCACCCTGCTCTACCTGGTAGAGCCAGGTTTTTTTTTTTTTTAATTTATTTATTTTAGAGTATGCACAAATGCACACACGAGTGGCAGGAGGGCAGGAGGGAAAGAATCTCAACCAGACTCCGTGCTGAAAGCAGAGCCCGACCTGCGGCTCAATCTCCCAGCCCTAAGAGCCTGACCTGAGCAGAAATCAAGAGTTGGATGCTTAACCCACCCAGCCACCCAGCCGCCCCAGATTTTTTTCTTAAGTGATCTACATCCAGCATGGGGCTCGAACTCACTACATGCTCCACCAGCTGAGCCAACCAGGCATCCCTCATAGAGCCAGATTTTGAAACTAGGTATTCTAACTAGAGTTCATATACATAACCAGAACGCTGTATTTCCATCATTATAGCACCCCGATGGCATGAATAAACAAGTCATCCCGAGATTAGTGCTAATAAGAATGCATGACAGACCAAAACTTAGGGGAAATTCCACAAAGTAACTGACCAGTAACCTTCAAAATTACGGACATCATATAGGGGCTCGTGGCTGGCTCAGTTGGTAGGACATGCAACTTGATCTTGCTCTCATGAGTTCAAGCCCCCCCCCCAATTAGGCATAGAGCTTACTTTAAAAAAATAAATGAGCAGATTTTAAAAACAAAATTTAATGGGGCACCTGGGTGGCTCAGTCAGTTAGGTGTCTGACTTTGGCTCAGGTCATGATCTTGGGGTCCTGGGATCAAGCCCTCCACAGGGCTCTGCTCAGTGAGGGGGGCGTTGCTTAGGATTCTCCCTTCTCAAATAGAATCTTTAGAGATAAAATTTAAAAGAAAAACATATAAAATTTAGGGATACCTAGGTGGCTCATTTGGTAGAGAGTGCGACTTTCGATTTCAGGGTCATGAGTTCAAGCCCCGTGTTGGTCGTGGAGCCTACTTTAAAAAAAATGTATTTAAAGATGATGAAAGACCAAGACTAAGGAACATCCAGATAAAGAAAACGAAGATGACATAAATAAGTGCAGCACGTGGTCCTCAGTTCAATCCTGGACCAGAAGTTGGGCATGAGCAGGCTAATCGGTGAGTTTTGCTGAGGTATATAGGCTATATACTATCACAGGTTATATCAGCGTTAAATGGTTTTTGACATTGTGACTGTGTTCTATTTTGTAGAATCTGAGTAGAAAGTATATGGGAATTTTTTTTTTTAAGATTTTATTTATTTATTTGACAGAGAGAAATCACAAGTAGTCGGAGATGCAGGCAGAGAGGGAAGCAGGCTCCCTGCTGAGCAGAGAGCCCGATGCGGGACTCGATCCCAGGACCCTGAGATCATGACCTGAGCCGAAGGCAGCGGCTTAACCCACTGAGCCACCCAGGCGCCCCGGGAATTTTTTTGTACTATTCTGCAACTTACATCTGAATTTATTTCTAAATTATAATTTGAAAAATGAAATAAAACACAACAATGCAGAGCTATTAATGAGAGAGGACATTAAATTGAGCTGACTGTAGAACACTAAACTTAACTCTTGTTACCTATTATCTGCCTAATACTTCATGGAATGCTTTTACATACCTCATTTAATCTCCACAGCAGCTCAATGTGGAGATCATTAAACTCCAAATTCTTACAGATAAACTGAGGCTCAAGGAGCCTAGGTGGCTCAGTCGGGTTAAGTGTCTGCCTTCAGCTCAGATCATGATCCCAGGGCCCTGGGATGGAGCCCCACATTGGGGGGGGCGGGAGGGGGGGGTCATTGCTCAGCGGGGAGTCTGCTTTTCCCTCTGCCCTTCCCCCCAACTCATGTGCTCACTCTGTGTATGCTTTCTCCCTCAAATAAAAAATCTTCAAAACAACAACAACAACAACAACAACAAATAAAAATATCCCAGAGTCTCAGAAGACCTAATTTTTGCCCTGGACTCTCAGGACTGAGCCCAGGTCTGACCCAGTGTGTGTCTTGCTTTGCCACACGGTGTAGTTGGTTCAGAACCCCACGAGCATGTCCTGCAGAGGCTAGGATGATCAAAAACCAAATCTTTCTGCAATCATTTTCCCGTGGGCCACATGCCACTGTACCCCAAATGAAACCATGAGTGGGTCGTGCTGATGTTCTTAAAGTGGGGAGCCTCAAACTGCCGCAGGCCCTGGGGCGCCTGGCTGGCTCAGTGGGTGGAACAATGTGGCTCTTGATCTCAGAGTTGTGGGTTTGAACCCCAAGTTGGGTGTAGAGATAAGAAGAGAATCCAAAAAAAAAAAAAAAAGGAGGAAGGGAAGGGAAAAGAAACAAAGGGAAGGAAACAAAGAAACAAAGGGAAGGAAAGGAAAGAAGGAAGAAAATGCCCCCGGCCTGGGTTTCCCCTTTCATCAAAGTTGAGGCTATTGAACTGCGTTTGCCTCCAGTACTACCGAATCAGGTGTTTCCCAAGGTAAGTTTTATCCTCCTACCCCTGTCTCCTGCCGTCTGAGAATACAAGCAAGCTCCTACAATTTTTAATAATGAAGCATCAGGTTAGCCACATACACCAGGTATCAAAAAGTACACACATCACTGGGGTGCCGGGTGGCTCAGTCAGTTAAGCAACCAGCTGGTGATTTCAGCTCAGGTCCTGATCTCAGGGTTGTGAGATCAAGCCCTGCGCCAGGCTCCCCACTCAGTGGGGAGTATGTTCGAGATTCTCCTTCTCCCTCTGCCCCTCTCCCCACTTGTGCACTCTCTCTCTCTCAAGTAAATAAATCTTAAAAAAAAAAAAAAACACGGTAAAGTATGTCTATCACTTAAACAAGAACATGGAAACATGGACAACACCATTGATCTGAAATGATTCTACCCCACTTCTATCAAAAGCCCAGCTGAAGGACGCCTGGGTGGCTCAGTTGGTTAAGCAGCTGCCTTCGGCTCAGGTCATGATCCCAGCGTTCTGGGATCGAGTCCCACATCAGGCTCCTTGCTCGGCAGGGAGCCCGCTTCTCCCTCTGCCTCTGCCTGCCATTCTGTCTGCCTGTGCTTGCTCTCTCCCCCTCTCTCTCTGATAAATAAATAAAATCTTTTAAAAAAAAAAAAAAAAGCCCAGCTGAGATTATTGTGATTCAGCGTTTTCTAAACCAGTTGTACAGAACACTAGAGTCCGGGGAAATGTTACTAGGTGTTCCTTGAAAAAGTGGGTTCCCTGGCTAAATAACTTTAGGAATTTCCATGTATGATTGTACCCTGTCGGACAAATTACAAAGCATTCTAGAACAGTAAAGTCTACGGAAGATCTACTATCAATGAAACCCATATGACTTTGTGGAACCCACTGTGTTCCAAACCAAAGATCACTTTTGGCATAACCATCTAACAAGAAAACACTGGACACCCGTTTTTCATGGAACACCTTTCAGAAATAAAGCCACAGCTAAGTCTTTACCCTGGTTATGGTCTGACTCACACTCCTCCCCACTCACTTGGTGGGGTTAGTCTTCATGATCTAAAGATAGTCTTCAAGCCAAAAGCAGCAGTCAAGATTCAAACGAGAAAACAGACCATTACATGTGTTTAAAATAAATGGAATATAATACAGGGAATTGATGGCACACATGTTGGCTGACCTAAAAAGCCAGCTGGGGCTTTATGCAAAGCAACCCAGAGATTAGAGTAGGAGGCCCGAACCAGGGGCGCCTGGGTGGCTCAGTGGGTTGAGCCTCTGCCTTCAGCTCAGGTCATGATCTCAGGGTCTTGGAATCGAGTTCCACATCGGGCTCTCTGCTCAGCAGGGAGCCTGCTTCCTCCTCTCTCTCTGCCTGTCTCTCTGCCTACTTATGATCTCTCTCTCTGTCAAAATAAATAAAAATTAAAAACAAAAAAAAGGAGACCAGTGGGGTGCCTGGGTGGCTCAGTGGGTTAAAACCTCTGCCTTCGGCTCAGGTCATGATCCCAGGGTCCTGGGATTTAGTCCCGCATCAGGCTCTCTGCTCAGCAGGGAGCCTGCTTCCCCCCCTCTCTCTATGTCTGTCAAATAAATAAATAAAATCTTAAAAAAAAAAAAAAAAAAAGGGAGACCAGAACCACTCGTAGGCTTGAGGGGTCACAGAGGAGGTGAAGATCCTGCAGCCACTGGCCTGGGCTTTGGGCGGGACTGGGAATCGGGTGGTGGGCGTGTCTGGAGCAGCCGGGACCACAGCCAGGCTCCTACTTGCCCTGGCCCCCCAGCCTCCAGCTGGTGCTTTCCCTTGGCTGGACCCAGCTGGAAACCAGCTAACGTGGGAGGCTGGGAAACAGCTTGAGGGGTTTATTCTCTCAGAAAATGGGCTCAGACCCAGCGTATCAAGGATTGCAGGAGCCAAGTTCCAATTTCATATAATTACATCTACATAAACATAAGAGATAAAACCTTGAGGAGCTAGATTTCAGCCACCCTTTGTGGGTGGCTACATTTCAGCCACCCCTTGATAAACGTCACCCCTTGTTTCCCATCTGAAGAAAATAAATGTGGAGAAACTAAAGGCAACTCACTCCTGTACTATATTTAATGTGATACAGATAATGTTTTATGGGAGCACAGATGCATGGAGGTAGAAGGCCCTCGTGTTAAACAGCTTTCTCAATTAGTAATAGCAGAGACACTTGGGCATTTAAAAAAAAAAAAAGTGAGCTTAAAAGCTAGAGCTAAATGAGGAGGAAGCGTATCTAGGTAAATTCACCCACATCTTCTTCAAGAGTCAAGAACAATTCATTAGGGTCTGAGTAAAAAGCTGCAATATTAATTGCAAAGGGAATAATTTTCTCTATGTTCCTACCTCCACTAATAAAACAGAAACTCGCCCTTTGTGAAGTCTGTAGAGCAGAGTTTCTTTATCCATTCATCTGTTGAAGGGCATCTTGGTTCTTTCCACAGTTTGGTGACTGTGGACATTGCTGCTATGAACATTGGGGTGCATATGGCCCTTCTTTTCACAACATCTCTATCTTTGGGGTAAATACCTCCTAGTGTAATTGCTCGGTCCTAGGGTAGCTCTATTTTCAACTATTTGAGGAACGTCCATGCTGTTTTCCAGAGTGGTTGCACCAGCTTGCACTCCTACCAACGTGTAGGAGGGTTCCCCTTTCTCCACATCCTCTCCAGCATCTGTCATTTCCTGACTTGTTAATTTTAGCCATTCTGACTGGTGTGAGGTGGTATCTCATTGTGGTTTTGATTTGTATTTCCCTGATGCCAAGTGATGTGGAGCATTTTTTTTTATCTGTTGGCCATTTGGTTATCTTCTTTGGAGAAATGCTGTTCATGTCTTCTGCCCATTTCTTGACTGGATTATTTGGCTTTGGGGTGTTGAGTTTGATAAATTCTTTGTAGATCTTGGATAACAGCCCTTTTCTAATATGTCATTTGCAATCAATGGGGGAAAAAAACAGAGCTTTCCCCCTAAGGTCAGGAACACAGCAGGGATGTCCATTATCACCACCCCTATTCAACGTAGTACTAGAAGTCCTAGCCTCAGCAATCAGACAACAAAAAGAAATAAAATGCATTCAAATAGGCAAAGAAGTCAAACTCTCACTCTTTGCTGATGACATGATACTTTATGTGGAAAACCCAAAAGACTCCACCCCAAAATTCCTAAACTTCATACAGGAATTCAGCAACGTGGCAAGATACAAAATTAATGCACAGAAATCAGTTGCATTTCTATACACTAACAGTGAGACAGAAGAAAGAGAAATTAAGGAGTCGCTCTCCTGGGGCGCCTGGGTGGCTCAGTGGGTTAAGCCGCTGCCTTCGGCTCAGGTCATGATCTCAGCGTCCTGGGATCGAGTCCCGCATCGGGCTCTCTGCTCAGCAGGGAGCCTGCTTCCCTTCCTCTCTCTCTACCTGCCTCTCCGTCTACTTGTGATTTCTCTCTGTCAAATAAATAAATAAAATCTTAAAAAAAAAAAAAAACAGGTGAAATCTTAAAAAAAAAAAAAAAAAAAAAAAAAAAAAAAAAAAAAAGGAGTCGCTCTCCTTTATGATTGCACCAAAAACCATAAGATACCTAGGAATAAATCTAACAAACAGGCCAAGAATCTGTACTCGAAAAACTATAGAATATTCATGAAAGAAATTAAGGAAAACAAAAAGAAATGGAAAGACGTTCCATGCTCGTGGATTGGAAGAACAAATATTGTGAAAATGTCTATGCTACCTAGAGAAATCTATACATTTAATGCAATCCTTATCAAAATACCATCAACTTTTTTCAAAGAATTGGAACATATAATCCTAAAATTTGTATGGAACCAGAAAAGAGCCCTAAACAATCCTGAAAAAGAAAACCAAAGCTGGTGGCATCAGAATTCCAGACTTCAAGCTCTATTACAAAGCTGTAATCAACAAGACAGTATGGTACTGGCACAAAAACAGACACACAGATCAGTGGAACAGAATAGAGAACCGAGAAATGGACCCTCAACTCCATGGTCAATTAATCTTTGACAAAGCAGGAAAGAATGTCCAATGGAATAAGGGCAGTCTCTTCAATGGTGCTGGGAAAATTGGACAGCCACGTGCAGAAGAATGAAACTGGAGCATTTTCTTACACAGTACGCAAATTCAAAATGGATAAAAGACCTCAATGTGAGACGGAAATCCATCAAAATCCTTGAAGAAAACACAGGCAGCAACCTCTTCGAACTTGGCCTCAGCAACTTCTTGCTAAACACGGCTCCAAAGGCAAGGGAAACAACAGCAAAAAAATAATTATTGGGACTTCATCAGGATAAAGGTCATGATCATCAGGTCCTGATACCAAGCCCCGCATCAAGCTCTCTCCTCAGCGGACAGCGTGTTCTCCCTTTCCCTCTGCCTCTTCCCTTGCTTGTGCTCATTCTCTCTCTCAAAGAAATAAATATAACCTTAAAAATAAAAATAAAAAGCTTTGTCCAGCAAAGGAAACAGCCAAGGTTTCATTCAGTCTTTCAACCACTTAAGTCTCTGACTAAATGGACAAATTCAATGGAGGGAAGGTCATTTTAACCTCAGCGTAGGTCAAGTTTTAAAATGCAACCTTGGAAAAAAAAATAATAATAATAATAAAAATAATTGAAAAAAAATGTGACTTTGCAAAGCGCAGCTGGCTTTTTCGTCTGCCTTGGGAGCTGATGTATTCTTCAGTGCCTTGGGCCATGCTGGGACTGTAGATGGTATTTAACAAGTTTGTGTGGAATGAGTATATTTTATCTCTGATTGATGCCTGAACCTGTTTCTCAACTGGCTTTGAACTCAGAAGGGAGAGAGAAATGACAATGTATGCGGAGAATGTTCTTCACTTCCCCCCTTTACCTTCCCCGTACTCAGAGAGCCAGCCCCAGCTCGTTACCTGAAAAAGATACAGCACCGGAGAAACAAAATGACCCCCATAGCTTACCTTTGGCTTTTGTGTTCCAAACGCGGGTCATTAGGAATGTAGAAGGGTTGCAGAGGACAGAGAAAAGGGGTATCGTGGGCATCCAGTGCCTTGGGAAATGATGGCCTTGGGAAAGGACATGATGGCCGAAGGCTTCCCGCGGAATGCTGGGAGGAGAAATGAGAAAGGGGGGTCTCTGGGGGCAGAGCGCAGGCAGGACCTCCTCCGTCATGTTGAGAAGCAGCGCTTTCAGGGAAAGAGCAGAAACAGAGGACAAGGGCAGGGTGCCTCCAGGCAGACAGGATCCCTGCCAGCCAACCTTGGAGAAGACTGCCAAGCCTCAAGGTGGCAAGAGCCAGGAGACCTTCTGGCTGTAGGAGACGCCATGTCGATTGGGATGACGGACCTCTCAGGTGGTAAACTGTGGATGAAAACTGAGGCCCAGACGCGTACCCTTCCCTGTCTCCAGCTCCTTGACACTGCATTAGCTCCAAGAGCCACAGAATACCCCCTAAGGGGAGGACGACCCAAGGAAGGATACTTTCCATCCATTCATTCACTCACGCATTTGTTTTAGGCAGCCCAGGAGGATGCGAGGCAGACATGGTCAGAGACTGATTTTTAAGTGTGTTTAAGCATTTCCTTGACAGCTGCCTTTCCTATAATTTTTTTAAAGATTTTTATTTATTTTGCCAGAGAGATGGAGAGAGAGAGGCAGAGGGGCAGAAGGAGAGAAGCAGTCTCACTACCGAACACAGGGCCCAGTCCGGGGCTCGATCCCACCACGCTGAGATCATGACCTGAGCTGAAACCACGAGTCGGACACTGAGCTGACTGAGCCCCCCGGGGGGCCCACGGCAAGGAAGAGTTCTTATGGCGCCTTCCGAGTGAGCGTTGCTCAGTCAACACCTTGATTTCAGACTTCCGGCCTCCAGAACCACGGAAGCATACATTTCTACTGTTTCTGTTTTTTCTTTTTCTTTAAGTAGTCTCCACGCTCGCCGTGATGCCCAGTACGGGGCTTGGATTCATGACCCTGAGATCAAGACCAGAGCCACGGTCAAGAGCCAGTCAAGAGTCGGTCACTTAACCAACGGAGCCAGCCAAGTGCCCCACATTTCTACTGCGTCAAGCCCCGACATCTGTCATATTTGCTATACCAGCCCTAGGAAAGTAATGGAAGGATACATGGCTTGGCAACAGTCCACGTGAAACTATCTGGCCGATAAAGGGAGCGGATGCAGGCTTCAGCCCCAGCAATGGAAACAGAGTTAATAGACCAAGGGAAGTAACTGTTCTACCACAGAGCTGGAATATTTCTCTCTGTCCTCAGTGCCGCGTTTAAGGAGGGACCTTGATCAATGGGAGCCTTGTCAGAGACAAGTTCTGGAAGGCTTGTCATACAAAAGATGAGACACGTGAAAGGCTGTCTTGTCAGAGGGAGCCATCTCGTGCATGCTTGCTCTCTCGCTCTGTTTCTCTCTCTAAAATAAATGCCTAAGTCTTTTTTTTAAAAGGATTTTATTTATTCATTTGACAGACAGAGATCACAAGTAGGCAGAGAGGCAGGCAGAGAGAGAGGGGAGGAAGCAGGCTCCTTGCTGAGCAGAGAGCCTGATGCGGGGCTCGATCCCAGGACCCTGAGATCATGACCTGAGCTGAAGGCAGAGACTTTAACCCACTGAGCCACTCAGGCACCCCTAAATAAGTCTTTTTTTAAAAAGTATTCTGCCTTACCTCTTCCAGCTTTCAGGGGTTCCAAAAGTTCCTTGGTTTGTGGCTGCATCACTCTAATTTCCGCCTCCATTTTCGCATGGTTTTCTCTTCTCCCTATGACTCTCCTTTGAATCTCTCTTATAAGAAGGCTTGTCACTGAATTTAGAGCCCACAGGGATAATCCAGGATGATCTCAGCCTGAGATCCTTAATTTCATCTGCAAAAACTCTCTTACCAAATAAGGTCACATTCACAGGTGCCAGGGATTAGGGCACAGACACCATTCAACATGCTACAACCTCCATCCCATAACTGGACAATTGTTTTCAGAGCATAAATGCGGGGCTCTTTAATTTACCCATGTTTTACTTATTGTTGGTCATCCTAGGTAACAGCAACCGGGCTGGTGCTGGCTTGGTCGGTAGAGCACATGAACCTCTATCTCGGGATTGTGACTTCGAGCCCCACCTTGTGTGTAGAGATTACTTAAAAAAAAAAACACAAAAAACTAACTTTGCTTGCTGGCAATCTATTATGTAACTCTACATATTGAAAATTATGTGCAGGTAAATATATATTCATTAAAATAACAGGTCAACAATCATGAATGGGAAAATTCTAGAAATAATAACTGCTTTATGAATATATGATAAGATACATGAGTATAAAAGGTGACAGGCACCCATGACGTATACTATGGACAAATGGTGAACTCAAGAGTGTAATTTCCTGGTCAGGTGCAAGCCAAAGCTCATGTTTTCAGAATAGCTGAGCAGGATACGCATTTGTGGGAGAAATTCCACTTAGAATTCTCCAATAATTAAACTCATGGGAGCCATCACAGGACAGATGGCTGTGCTATTTAAAACAAATTATAACCTTTAAGGATGAACATGTACTATTGAAATCTAAATATAAATTTGCTTTGAATTTTAATTGAATAGTACTATTGTTTAACAGGTAATACTGGTGTAAAGACTTCAGAGTTTTTTTCCATAAAGTAAGAATATGTCTTAAATGACAAAAATATTAGTCAACCAAAGGTTATTTATGCAATTTGTCAATATTTCTGGAAGCTTTTGAAAAACCTTCTCCTGACATTTAAATTATCTGTTCTATTGAATAATTTTGGAACTAGAATGGGATGACAGATTTTTATCTTGCTTTCTTTTCATGCCTTAAAATTGGCCTATATAGAAAATTTAAATAGCGATTTTAACTTTCTTGCCTATCACTGAAATGTCATCAAAAGGTGTAACATTTTGTTCACTGGTCACATATTTCACACTCCCCCTTCCCCCCAAAGTCCCTCCTTTTGATTATTAGAAGTCTTCTGACCATTTGACTGAAAGTACTACTTGGGCGCCTGGGTGGTTCAGTTGGTTAAGTGTCTGACACTTGATTTCGGCTCAGGTCATGATCTCAAGGTTGTGAGATCAAGCCCCGACTCAGGCTCTGTGCTGGGCATTGAGCCTGCTTAAGATTCTTTCTCTTCCTCTGCCCATGCCCTCTCTAAAAGAAAGAAAGGGGGAGGGAGGAAGGAAGGAAGAGCTTAGATTCCAGCATCATTTTTTTTAACCTTGATTATCCTTGTGGTATGGAAAATGCAATTTTTGTCTACGTGAAATTTTTAACAACAGAGGTCGGAAAGAACACATTGTACACATGCAATCTGTTAACCTAATTTCATCACAAGTTTGCTATCGAAAGCCTAGACATGGTTTTCTTCACACTTATTAAGATGCTATTGCCATTGGGAAATGAGTCCACTTTAATGCTTAGTTTAAAAAAAAATCAAAATTATAAACAGTATGATCTCAAAATGACTGGGGAAAAACCCCAGAGTATGAACCATGGTGGTCGCTGAATAACACAATGGAGGCTGGGTTTTGCTTTTCTGTTTCTTTTTACTCTTCCGTGGTTTGCAAATCTTTTACAAACAACATGTGTGAGTTTCATAACCCAAAAAATGCAAACACAAAAATAAATCAGTTAGTCTCAAAGAATAAAAGTGTAGTAAGTTTGCACAGTTTAGCACTTCCACTTCTTGGGTAAGAGCTTTACTGGGAAGTCTTGTTATAACTTTGTCAGTGAACCCTTTTTATCTGAATACTGAAATACCCAGTCTTCATCCATAAAAGCTGATCATGTGTGGGAAACACGGTGCAAGTGAAGGGAGACGGACAGAGAGTCCCAAGCAGACCGTGCACTGAGCACGGAGCCGCACACCGGGCCCCATACCGGGACCCTGAGATCATTTCCTGAGCTGACACCAAGAGCTGGAAGCTTAGCTGGCTGAGCCACCCAGGCGCCCAGAGAGAGAGAGAATCTTAAGTAGGACCCACACCCAGCGTGGAGCCTGACATGGGGCTCGATCTCATGACCCTGAGATCATGACCTGAGCCGAAACTAATAAGAGTTGGTCGCTTAACCCACTGAGCCGCCCAGGACCCTCTATGTGTTCATTTTTAAAAGTGGCAAGCTTGGGATGCCTGGGTGGCTCAGTCGGTTAGGACGCTGCCTTCGGCTCAGGTCATGATCCCAGGGTCCTGAGATCGAGTCCTGCCTCGGGCTTCTTGTCCAGCAGGCAGCCTGTTTCTCTCTCTGCCTCTGCCTGCCACTCTGCCTGCTTGTGCTCTCTTTCTGACAAATAAATAAACAAAATCTGAAAAAAAAAATGTGGCAAGCTTGCAGGAAGGGGTAACTGAACATTGCTTGGCTGCAAATGACAGACAGATACGAGTTCCCAGGGCACTTTCTACAGTGGTCAGTGCCCTGAGTCTCGTTAGGTCTCTGCTCTGTGCCCTGGGTTTGAGAATATCGTGGTACCATGATGCCAGTTTGATTGTTCACAGAGAGTTTGAGGAAAGGGTAGCAGAAATTAAAATGAATGATCCTAGATTAGCTAAAAGAGTATTCATAAGATGACAAGTAACATTTTACTGTTAGTACAGGAAACAAACTAACAGGAAACAAACTAAAGAGCAAATAAAACCCATAAAGGTATTTGCTCAAAATACCTACCATTATCGTATTGTAAGAATAATTTCAGAAGGACTAGTTTATTTTATTATTTTTGAGGGCGGGAGGGGCCAAGGAGGAGAGAGAGGGAGAATCTCGAGTAAAGAGAATCTTGAGCAGGCCTCATGCCCAGCATGGAGCCCAATGCAGGGCTTGATCTCACGACCCTGAGATCATGACCTGAGCCAAAATTAAAAATCTGCTTAATAGACTGAACCACCCTTGTGCCCCCAGAAGGATAATTTTAGAAAATTATTGCATTTCACACAGAAATGCATTTCAGTTGATGGGGAGTTTTTCTAATTTAATGAGTTGTATTTTATTTTTTAAAAGATTTTATTTATTTGAGAGAAAGACAGCTATAGTGAGAGAGAGAGAGAGAGAGAGAGAGAGAGAGCACAGCACGGAGGAGAGGGAGAAGCAGGCTCCCCACTGAGCAGGAGGCTTGACCGGGCCCCTGCGATCATGACCTGAGCCAAAGGCAGCCACTAAACCGACTGAGCCACCCACGTGCCCTGAGTGTTTTTTTAAAATTAAAATTATGATACCTACTTAAAAATCAAGCAATACCTAATACTATAAACGAATCACTTAATGTCCCAAACCCCCAGCTAACCATATCCCTCACAAATATCGCTCTATGTATCTATACATGTAACTTCAATATATACATACATATGTATAATTTTATATAAACTGAATAATGTTTTATAGGTTATTTTATGTGATCTCTCTCTATATATGTATTTCTAACCAAGAAAAGCCATGAAGACCTTCCTATGTCTGAATTAATTAATTCAGATATATAGCACCCTTTGAAATCATTGTGTGCTATTTTATTGATTTCATGTATAGTTGACTTTTTAAATTATTATTTTTTAAGGATTTTATTTATTTATTTGAGAGAGAGAAAGAATGAGAGAGAGAAAGAGAGCACAAGCAGGAGGAGCAGCAGGCAGAGGGAGAGGGAAATGCAGGCTCTTTGCTGAGCAGGGAGCCCTACTCGGGGTTGGATCCCAGGACCCTGGCATCATGACCTGAGCCGAGGGACTGAGCCACCCAAGCCGTCCAGGCAGCTGACTCTCCAACAGGGCAAGGGTTAGAGGCACTAAGTGCCCCACACATTTGAAAATACACACATAGGGGCGCCTGGGTGGCTCAGTGGGTTAAGCCTCTGCCTTCCTGTTGGGTCATAGTCCTGGGGTCCTGGGATGGAGCCCCGCATTGGGCTCTCTGCTCAGCAGGGAGCCTGCTTCCTCCTCTCTCTCTGCCTACTTGTGATCTCTCTCTCTCTCTCTCTCTGTCAAATAAATCAATAAAATCTTAAAGAAAAGGAAAATACACATATAATTTTGACTTCTCCCCCAAAACGTAATTGCTAATAGTCTACTTGCAACTGGAAGCCTTGCTGACAACAGAGGGAGTCGGTCAGCGCGGATTTTGTGTGTCAGCTACGTCACATGCTGTATTCTTGCAATAAAGTAAGGCGGAAAACAAAGGCTGTTAAGACACTCATAAGGAAGAGGAAATACACTGACAGAGTGTACCGGAAAAGATCTCTACACCCGGGGACCCCGCACGTGTTGCTCCAAGGTCAAGTGTACATGGATTACTTCACTGTTCCCGGGCTGAGGGCTCCGAAGTGTTCTCCGCCTTCTCCCCGCGCCTGCGCTGTGAGTGCCGGGGTAATGCACTGTGTACCAGCATCTCCGTGTACTTCTCAGATTAGCTTCTGGTAGAAAACTGAAAGGAAGAATTCCTGGGGCAAAGGGTGAGCACATTTAAAATTCTGATCCAGGGGCGCCTGGGTGGCTCAGTCAGTTAAGCAATCCAGTTCTTGGTTTCAGCTCGGGTCATGATGTCCGGGTTGTGAGATCGAGCCCTGGGTCATGCTCTGTGCTCAGTGCAGTCTGCTTGTCCCTTTCCCCGCTCTGATCGCTTTCTCTCTCTCTCTCTCTCATAAATAGATAAAATATTTTTTAAAAACTAAAAAAAAATTACAATTCTGAGGCAGAGGCTCCTGGTTGCCTCATTTGGTAGAGCACGTGACTCGAGCTCAGGGTCCTAAGTTCAAGCCCCACATTGGAACGTGGAGCCTACTTAAATAAATATAAATATAAAAAATAAAATTCTGATACATATCGACACAGCATCCCTCAGAAAGCTTTACCAATCTATATCCCCCAAAATGAGTCCATTTACCCTCATCGTTATTTATTACCCACTTTTATCATTCCCAATAGATCAGGGGTCTGCAAACTAAGACTCGGGGGCCAAATACAGCAAAGCAATCCTATTTGCTTTTAAATGGTTGTTAAAAACAAAGAAGAGGGAGTGAGACGGGGATGCCTCAGTGGCTCATTCGGTTAAGCATCTGCGTTTGGGTCAGGTCATGATCCCACGGTCCTAGAATCAAGTCCCCTATCAGGCTCCTTGCTTGGCAAGGATCCTGCTTCTCCTTCTGCCTGCCTCTCCCCCTGCTTGAGCTCTCTTTCTTTCTCTCTCTCTGACAAGCAAAATGATAAAATTAAAAAAAAATAAAATTTCTAAAAAGTCAATGAAGAATGTGTGGCAAAGACTGTATGTGGCCCACAAAATGGAAATTTCTACTCTCTAGATCTTCACAGAAAAAATTTGCCAACCACTGGTTTAGAGGAAAAAGCAGTGTCTTGCTGTTGGTGGTATTTGCTTTACTTGGCTAATTTGTGAATGTTAAAATATTTATAAATAAATATAAACATTAATTTTACTAAGTATTTAAAACATTTTAAACATGTAGGTGTTTGCGTTTCTTCTTTTGTCAATGACATTTCCGTGGCCCATTCTCTTAATAGAGTGCTCATCCTTACAACACTTGCAAAATATATGGCCAAATGTACATATTAAGAAAATACACATTTTTAAAAAAGATTTTATTTCTTTAAGATTTATTTATTTCCAAATCTTCGTGTTTAATTTCAAGAGCAAGAATGGGTCTGCTCTCAGAGGAGGCGGAGTGGCAGGCTCTGGTGGACTGTGGGTCCCGTCGGCTGAGGAAACAGAAAACGAGCGGCAGCTGTCTTAAGGACACACATTGGTGGTAAGGATTTCTTCGCCTTAGACTAAGATAAGAAATGGATTATAGGCAAGAGTGGGTCAGGTCTGGAATCTTCTACCCACCGTGGATAGAATTCTGGTTGCTTCCATTGCTTGCAGTCGTCTTGCCTGTCCCCCAGAATCACACAGTTCGAGGGCCACTGCTTCGTCAGACTCTGTACACTTCTTGTGCAAGTGTATCCACGTGTGCAGACTGTCGTAAGCTGCTCCAACTTTCTTTGCCAGTTCTTTGCTCTTCTGGTGTCTTCTATAGTAGTTAGCGACCTCAAGGAAAGGCAGGCAGGGGTTTCCCAATTCCGGATTACAGCTTTGCCAGTAGTAAAGCCGGGGTTACTAGTGGATCTGCTCAGCTGGCTCTTTGCTGCTGGGCTTTATGGGAGACCTGCATCATGGTGGCGTCCCCAAGGAATCCGAGGGTCTCACACTCTGAGCCCTCCAGTGATTAGAATGTGACAAACTGCTTTGTGCTGCCTGAGATTAGCCCAGATTGGCTTGCATATTTGGACACCAAATGATTCATTTTCAGTGGGAAAGAGGCCTTTTCACTCATTCAGCCTAGTTCATTTTCAACACAACATTTTTCCAGAACTACAATGCCTGGAAACCACTTTGGTCCCTAGAAGGTGGCTGGGAAGCACAGTCTCGGAGAGCAAAGAGAAACAGGAAGTCTTCGGGCCCCTGGGTGGCTCAGTGGGTTAAACCCTCTGCCTTCAGCTCAGGTCATGATCCCAGGGTCCTGGGATCGAGTCCCGCATCGGGCTCTCTGCTCAGCGGGGAGCCTGCTTCCTCCTCTCTCTCTGCCTGCCTCTCTGCCTACTTGTGATCTCTGTCAAATAAATAAGTAAAATCTTAAAAAAAAAAAAACCCAGAAAGTCTTGAGGACAGTCTTCTAGAAGGATATGATGACACTTATCACATTTTTATGACACCATTGTTTTCATTTATTTGAATATTAAAGCTAGAACTATACGATTCATTCCTAGCAGTATTTTCTACAGGAATTGATATCCCTAAAATTTAAAGCTCATGAAAAATGTAACAGAGTAGCTTTCTAAATAGTCTCTCACTGGTTTTTTTTTGTTGTTGTTGCTATTGTTGTTGTTAGATTTTATTTATTTATTTGAGACAGAGTGCACAAGCGGGGAGGGTGATCAGAAGGAGAAGCAGGCTCCCCACTGAGCAGGGAGCCCTACATGTGGCTGGACCCCAGGACCCTGGGATCATAACCAGAGCCAAAGGTAGATGCTTACCTGACTGAGTTACCCAGGTGTCCCAAGATTTTCTTATGGAAGAAAAAAAAACCAGATTGTCCCCCCATCATGATGAAACCAAGGTTTTTGATAGATCTGCAGGATTTAATATATGGACTACATTGGATGGTTAACTAGAATTTTCCTGGATTCCCCCCCCCCCCTTTTTTTTGAGCAGAGGGTCTAGTGAGACAAAGGTTTACATTTAATTTTTGCTCTACATTGACGGGGGAGGGAGAAAGTTTCTGGGATGGAAGTGGGCACATTTATTTAAGGAGTCTAGAGGTCTTCTAAGAATGAAGGGTTGGAAACTCCAATTTTTCTTTTTCTGATATACAAAGTTCTCAAAGGCTGTTTAGGTGGACCAAAAAGACCCAAACCGGGGCTCACCAAACTTGGCAGAAAGAGGCGGAAAGAGTTGGGAGCAGTGCCTTTGAGGCCTCTGTCCTCCCATCTGAGCCAGGTGTCCTCCAGGCTTGCTGGAATTCTAGCAAATTCTAGAATTTCTTTTGTCTCAGCTCCTGGACTGGATCATTATTTCCTAGATTCCTTGTCTTCCTCTTTACTGATTTACTTCATTTTGGGGGAATACATTCTGTAGTAACTTCCTACAACAGGTTTATGAAAGATGAGCTTTTGCTGTAGTATTATTTGTATGTCTGGAAAACGTCTTTCGTCTACCTTCATATTTGTTTGAGATTTTGGCTTAGTAAAGAATTCCGAGTTGAAAAATGTTTCCCTCGTATTTTTTAATGGATTTTTTCATCGGTTTCTAAAATCCAGTATTGTTACTGATAAGTTCAATGCCATTTTGATTCTTATTCTTTAGCAAGGGATTTTTTTTCCTCTCTGCAAATATTTAGGTTTTTCGCCATACCCCTGATGTCCTTAAAAATTCATAAGGGTGAGTTCCAGTGTACTTTTTTTTTTCTTTAAAGATTTATTTATTTATTTATTTTTGTGTGAGAGAGAGTATGTCTGTGAGGGCATGAGCAGAAGGAAGGACAGAGGAAGAGGGAGAGAGAGAATCCTCAAGCAGACTCCCCACCGAGCACAGAGTCCAACATGAGGCTCAATCCCATGACCCTAAGATCTTAGACGCTTAAGCAACCGAGCCACCCAGGTGCCCCCAGTGTACTTCTTTTTCAAAATCATCTAATTTGGGGGCACGTGGGTGGCTCAGTAATTAAGTTTCTGCCTTTGGCTCAGGTCATGATCCCAGAGTCCTGGGATCGAGTCCCGCATCGGGCTCCCTGCTCAGCAGGGAGTCTGTTTCTCCCTCTCTCAATCTGCCTGCTTGTGTTCTGTCTCTCATGGTGTCTCTCCTTCTCTTTCTCTGTGTGTATGTATGTGGGTGTGTGTGTGTGTGTGTGTGTGTGTGTGTGTGTGTGAAATAAATAAATAAATAAAATCATTTTTTTAAAAAATCATCTATTTTTTTTTTAATTTTAAGAATGCAGGGCTCGAACTCACAACCCTGAAATCAAGAGCCAGTGTCTCTCATCTCATTTTCCTTTTGATGAGCCCCTTTAATACAAATATTCATGTTTTCAGTTCTAGAAAATTTTCTTTTATTTCTTGTTTTTTTTTTAAATACCTTGCCTCAGCTTTTCTGGGTTTTTTTGTGTGTGTGTGTGTGGGGGGGGGGTTCCTTTGTGACAGTGGGACTCCAGAACTGATTCCCCGTGTCTCTTTTCTGTCAACACGGTCAGATAATCCCACTACACTCTCTTAGAAACTCAGTTTTCCACTCCAAAACAACCATTTCACCTCTCGCCTCTCCCTTCGTGCTTCCAAGTTCCTACACCTGCTCCGCGTTCTCCTCGCTGACGTTGGGTGACTTCAATTCATACCATCAGCAGGAAAATAGACACAGGAGGTGTATTCAGAGGAGAATGATGACCGGCCCGAGGAAGATGTCAAACTGTAAAGTCTCCTCATCCAACCCGACGAGAAGTTTGGGTCATTTGTCAGGACGGTCCCTATTTAGGGCAAGGGAGCTGGACCTTAATCCTCCGTGTTGTTCCCTCATTGTATATGGGTTGCCCCGGGCAGGACCTTGGGTTAGGTGGCTCTTTTCCGCTGAGGCAACCCCTGCAGGGGGCTGACAGCTGGAGACTTTTATCTCGCTGCATTTTCAACAGATGGGAGAATAAATCCTTCTTTCCTGAAGGGCAATCTGATGGGCACATGACAGCTTCTAACACATCAGCTCAAACCACCTGAATGAGCGCCCATTCTGCTCCTTTCTTCCCAACGAGTGTGCAGTAATATCAAGTTGGCAGCTTAAGATTGGCCCTTCCGTGGAATTTTTTTTTTTTAATTTTTATTTATTTATTTGACAGAGAGTGAGGGAGAAAGCCCAAGCAGTGGAAGTGGCAGGCAGAGGAAGAAGGAGAAGCAGGCTGCCCTCCGAGCAGGGAGCCTGATGGGGGATTCGATCTTGGACCCTGGGATCATGACCTGAGCTGCTGCTTAACCTACTGAGCCACCCAGATGCCCCTTTTTCATGGAATTTTTATAAAGGTTGGCCAATCATTTTCAGCTCTAAGAGCTTTCCGTCCTTCCTTTCTCTTTCTCTCTCCCTTTCTTTTCTTTCTCTCACCATCTCTACCCCTAGTACGGGGCTCTAACTTGTAACCAGGATCTAGCCGCGGGCTCCTCCCACTGAGCCCTCCAGGTGCCTTCCTTACAGCTCTTTGCTGTGCTCTGATTTTTCCCTTTTTCTAGTATCCCGTTATTGTTTACAGATTGTACTAATGACTTGAATCTTTCAGTACAGAAGCAATGAGTGGGTTGGTTTTTTAATTGGAGTTGTTTTTAAAGTTCTCTGTTCCACAGAGTTTTTCACTTACCATCCATCCAAATACGAACTCTTCCCATCAAGCACCCAGCGCTGTTTTAGGGGATGGCGAGACACCAGTGACCCAGACACAGAGGGTCCCCGCGCTGGCGCTTCCAGCTCGTGGATCAGACGATCAACTAATCAGTGTGCAAATATGTCATTTCAGGACGTCGTCTTTGCCACGAGTGAAAACACATCAGCATCACAGATGGAGCCTGCGGGAGAGGGGCAGGGGTGCCGGGTTGAAATTAGAGCGTTCGGGAAGGTGTCTGCGAACTGGAACGTTTGAGCAGAGATGCGGGTGCGCTGTGGGAGGAGGCCAGGTAAGCCTTTGCAGTGGGAGGCCGACGCAGGAGGCCTGGGCCCTGGGAAGCCAGGGATGCTGTGTCCCGGGAACAGCAAGAAGGCTCGTGTGGCTGGAGCCCAGTGCCCCGGGAGGCTCCGCGGTGGGAGAGGAGTCTGGTGAGGTCCGGGGCTGGCTAGATCGTTCTCGCCCTTTAGCTTGGTCTCTCTTTGCGTTTGGTGACTGTGACTCTCTTCTTTGCGTTTGGTGAGAAACCAGTAGGCTGTGTGTGTGTGATAAATTACCGCCTTCCCATTCGGGGAGACCTAGAGACAGATGCTGAAACCGGGAGGTTTATTTCAAGGAATTGGCTTAGGCGATGGTAACTGGGGGGGGGGGGGGGGGGTTCTAGGCGGGTGTGAAATCAGAGCGAGCCAGCAGGCCGGGAAGTCTCAGGCAGGCACTGAGGCTACGGACTTGAGGCAGATTCCTCCTTCCTGGGGACACCTGTGCTCCCTTTCGGCTGATGGGCTAAGGGCCCCCAGGTTGTGAAGGACAATTGACCTTGCTTAAGGTCAGCTGAGGACGGCGTTAAGCACTTCTGCAAAATACCCCGCAGCGCCCCCCAGATCAGTGTTTGATGGAACTACACCCGGCCAAAGTGACACACAGAAGCAACTGTCCCGGTCACTTGCCTCAACAGTGAATAACTATTGCCGGCCTGCTTAATATTTAAAAACGAGGGCCAGGTTTATGGGAGCTTCTTAGAGGGGCTGCCAACGGACTGGGGCTTGCTGGAGGGACTGGGAAACTGAAGCCTTGCTTCGGGCTGAGAAACGTGAGAGAATCCTATCCTAGGGGACCCCTAAAAAGCCAAATTTGGAATTTTTTTTTTTAACATTTATTTATTTGACAGACAGAGATCACAAGTAGGCAGAGAGGCAAGCAGAGAGAGAGAGGCAGAGAGAGAGAGGAGGAAGCAGGCTCCCCGCCGAGCAGAGAGCCCGATGTGGGGCTCGATCCCAAGACCCTGGGATCATGACCCGAGCCGAGCCGAAAGCAGAGGCCTCAACCCACTGAGCCACCCAGGCGCCCCGAATTTGGAATTTT
The DNA here is from genome assembly GCF_030435805.1 of Mustela lutreola. NCBI lineage: Eukaryota > Metazoa > Chordata > Mammalia > Carnivora > Mustelidae > Mustela > Mustela lutreola. Next base: position 120,307,847 of record NC_081308.1, on the reverse strand, counting down.
TTGAAGGCCCTTCAGTGGTCCCCTAGAAGTCTATGCTGTCGGTGAGTGAGGAGTGCCGTGCGGATGAGGGCGCCGCTGGAGAGACAGTAGAGACGCTTCTGGTGTCTGTGGCTCTGACCTTTAATCGTGTCTTTCAAACTTAGACTTTTTCAAATTGTACTAAAGTCTCTTCTCCTTTCAAAGACCCTTTTCTGTTCTCTTCATCTTTGTGCATTATAAATTAGTGAACAATAAGAGCGTGGCCCCTTAGAACAGAAGAGAAATAAGTAGGGTCATTTCATAGGCGATTTCAAACCACTCAGGCTAATTGTTGCATGAAATAGCCTTGGTTGAACACTGGGAAGGCGGTGAGGAAAGGACTGTCCTCAGCATCCTAAGAACCACAGGGACCTGGGAGGGCTCTGCGATAAAAAGAGCCAGAAACTGACGTGGGACAGGTGTCTGAAATCCAGCCCAGTGCTCCTGACTGTTCGGGCTTCCATGGCCATCGCAGGCCTCTGGTTCCATGGCTTTTTAGCGGTGGTGGAATTCTCCCCCAGCGGCAAAGTTACTGCAAGTCACACCTAAATATCACTATTTTATTAAAAATTGAGTCATCTTCTTTGCTGTATTAAAACATGCTCTTCCTCCTGGGGGAGGCTCGGGTGAGTGAGGCTGTTCTGACCTTCTGGGTTGACAGCCTCCAGCTAGGATGACTGAGAAAGAAGGTCCTGAGTAGAATATTCTTTTAAAGATTTTATTTATTTATTTTGAAAGAGAGAGAGTGTGAGAGCATGAGGAGGGGGAGAGGCACAGGGAGAAGGAGAACCTCAAGCAGACACCACTCAGGGCTCGATCTCACAACCCTGAGATCATGATCTGAGCCAAAATCCAGAGTCAGACACTTAACGGGACTGAGCCACCCAGGTGCCCCTGAGTAGAATAAAGTATCACAGAAGAGGAGGGACAGGATCCTAAGAAAAGCGATCTGATTTGGGTGAAAAGCTTGAAGGGAAACAGAGGGAACCTAAATCAGGGAAAATGAGGTGGTCAAGTTCAAAGGGAAAAGCTGGGAACTGGGCCCAAGAACCACCCAGGCGCTCATCGTCGCCTCTCATAACCGCCCGTCATAAATTTCCTCTCCCCCAACCCTTTTCTTTCTTTCTTTTATAAAGACTTATTTGAGAGTGAGAGTGTGTGTGTGTGTGTGTGTGGGAGGAGGGGCAGATGGGAAAGGAGACACTCTCAAGCAGAGCCCCCACTGAGTGTGGAGCCCTACTCTGGGCTTGACCCCAGGACCTCGAGACCATGACCTGAGCCACAGTCAAGAGTTGGTTGCTTAGGGGTGCCTGGGTGGCTTGGTCGGTTAAGCATCTGCCTTTGGCTCAGGTCATGATCTCAGGGTCCTGAGATCGAGTGCCACATTGGGCTCTCTGCTCAGCGGGGAACCTGCTTTCCTCTCTCCCCTGTGCTCATGCTCGCTCTTTCAAATAAATAAATACAACTTTAAAAAAAAGTTCATTGCTTAACCAACTGAGCCACCCAGGGCCCCTTTTCTTTTCTTTCTTTTTTTTTTTTTTTTAAAGATTTTATTTATTTATTTGACAGAGATCACAAGTAGGCAGAGAGGCAGGCAGAGAAAAAGAGGAAGGGAAGCAAGCTCCCTGCTGAGCAGAGAGCCCGAAGCGACTCGGGGCTCCATCCCAGGATTCTGGGACCATGACCTAAGCCGAAGGCAGAGGCTTTAACTCACTGAGCCACCCAGGCACCCCACAACCCTTTTCTAAACGTATGCACCCCATTCTAAGTTTCTTCCGCCCAATTCTAAGAAACCTCTGGAAGCTGACCAAGAGTATGAACAGATTCTGAGAGAACAGATGATTAGGAAACAGAAAAAGATGCTCAACTTCACAAGTAACCCAGAATTAGTCATTTCAACAACAGCAAGAAACCTTGGGAGGGTTTACACGAGGAAAGATGTTATTGAAATACTTTGAAAAGGAATGTGTCTCTGGTTTGAAATTTTAAGGCAGGATACACTTCTCTGTGAGCGTCTCAAGATTAGATTTTTTAAAAGATTTTCTTTTAGATTTTATTTATTTATTTGACAGAGAAAGACACAGAGAGAGAGGGAACACAAGCAGGGAAAGTGGAAGAGGGAGAAGCAGGCTTCTTGCCAAGCAGGGAGCCCGATGCGGGGCTCTTGATTCCAGGACCCCGATGCGGGGCTCTTGATTCCAGGACCCTGGGATCATGACCTGAGCCGAAGGAAGCCACTTAACAACTGAGCCACCCAGGTGCCCAAGATTAGATTTTTAAAATGATTTAAATTTAAAAAAAGTTTTAAGTTTTTCTAAGGAGAAAAATACTTAGTGCAAAAATATCAAGGTTTATGCACTAAAAAAGTATAGTATCCATCAACTGATGAATGCGTAAGCAAAATGGGCTACCCGTACAAGAGGGTATTATTCATCATAAAAGCAGAGAAGTACTGGGGCGCCTGGCTGGCCTCTGGTTGGAAGAGCATGTGACTCTCCATCTCAGATCCTGAGTTTAAGCCCCACGGTGAGTATAGAGATTACTTAAACAAATACTTAAAAATATTTTTTAAAAAAGAATAAAGTACTGGGGCACCTGGGTGGCTCAGTGGGTTAAGCCTCTGCCTTCGGCTCAGGTCTTGATCTCAGGGTCCTGGGATCAAGCCCTGGATCGGGCTCTCTGCTCAGCGGGGAGACTGCTTCCCCCCCCCCCCCCGCTGCCCGCCTCTCTGCCTACTTGTGATCTCTCTCTCTCTCTTTCAAATAGATAAATAAAATCTTAAAAAAAAAAAAAAGGAATAAAGTACTGACATGTTCTGTAATGTGGATGAACCTGAAAACATGGTGCTAAGTGAAAGAAGGCAGTCACAAAAGGCCACATGTCGTATGAAATATCCAGAAGAGGAAAATCCATCAAGATAGAAAGTAGATGAGTATTTGCTTGGGGCTGGTGGTGATGGGAGACTTGGGAAGTGATGACTAAAAAGGGTAGGGTTTTCTCTTTGGAGTGATGAAATATTTGTGTAGTTTTTTAAAGATTTATTTATTTATTTTGAGAGAGAGAAAGGGAGAGAGTTCGGAGGGGCAGAGGGAGAGAACCTTTTAAACAGACTCCCCACTGAGAAAGGAGGCTATCGTGGGGCTCAGTCCCACAACCCAAGATATCACAACCTGAGCTGAAACCAAGAGTCAGGCACCTAACCACCTGAGCCACCCAGGCATCCCTGGAGTGATGAAATCTTCTAAAATTAAATTATTATGGGGCATCTGGCTGGCTCAGTCGGTAGAGCTATGGATTCTTGATCTCCAGGTCCTGAGTTTGAACCCCATACTAGGAGTAGAGTTTACTATAAAGAAAAAATGTATGTATGTAGGTGTGTATGTGCTGATTGAACATCTCTGTGACTATGCTAAAAACCATTGATCCTATGCCATGAAACTTCAGGGTTTTTTTAAAAGATTTTATTTTTTTTAAGTAACGTATATACCCAGTGTGGGGCTTGGACTTTTGTATAACCAGTGTGGGGCTTGAACTTAAAATCCTGAGATCAAGAGTTGTATGTTCTACTGGCTGAGGCCGCCAGGCCCCTCCCATGAGCCTTCTTAATAAAATGTGGTCTCAAAACAAAAACAAAAACAAAAACAGAACATTGAATTATATACTTTAAGTGGGAGGGCTGGCTTGTAGCTGAGTTGTATCTCAATAAAACTGTCATCCCCCCCAAAAAAGCATAGTATTCTAGAATACTAGAATATTTAACACTGATGTTGCAATCACTAGCAGGTGAATTTCTTCATGGATTGGGAAGCAAGACTTTTTTTTTAAAAGATTTTATTTTTTAAGTCATCTCAACACTCAAGTGGGGCTCAAACTCACAACCCCAAGTTCAAGAACCATACCCTCCTCCAACTGAGCCAGCCAGGTGGTCTGGGAGACAAGATTTTGTAGGTACTAACATTCCTTTAAGAGAGAGGAAGCCTGAGAAATGTGGAATTTTGTTCTGGAATAATATTTTCAAGCTCCAGATTTGAAAAACCACAATTCATTTATATGATTGTTTTCATTTAAGAAATGCTAACATTTGGGATGTCTGGCTGCCTAAGTCAGTAGAACATGGACTCTTGATCTTGGGGTCAAGAGTGTGAGCCCCACCTTGAGTGTGGAGATTAATTTTAAAAAATAAAATCTAGGGGCACCTGGGTGGCTTAGTCGGTTAAGTGTCTGCTCTCAGCTCAGGTCATGATCTCCAGGTCCTGGGATGGAGCCCCACATCGGGATCCCTGCTCAGCGAGGAGTCTGCTTCTCCTTTTCTCTCTGCACCCCTCAGTACATGCATGTGCATGTTCTCTCTCTCTCAAATAAAATCTTTAAAAAATAAAATAAAATAAAGGGGCTCTTGGGTGGCTGAGTCAGTTAAACATCTGACTTTGGCTCAGGGCATGATCGCAGCGGCCAGTGATTGAGCCCTGCATGGGGCTCTCTGCTCAGCGGGAGGTCTGCTTCTCCCTCTCCCTCTGCTCCTGCTTTCTCTTTCTCTTTCTTCAATAAATAAATAAATTAAATCTTTCTAAAAACAAATAATTAAATAAAATAATCTTTAAAAATGCCAAGATTTAGTCAGCGGACTTGTAGTCTAGTTCTAGTTACGCTAAAGACTAACAGTATGAACTTGGGAAACTCTCAGTCTCTCAAAACCTGTTTCCTCCCCTAGAAATAGGGATAAATAAACCGCATCTTTCTCACAGATTTGTTGGGAGGATCAAAAGAGATGACATGAAGAAGTACTTGCAAGTGTGAATAAAGGTGAGGTATGAGGGGGCACCTGACTGTCCCAATTGGGACAGCATGAGACTCTTAACCTCAGGGTCAAGAGTTCAAGCTCCCCATTGGGTTTGGAACCTACAAAAAAAAAAAAAAGAAGAAAAGATGAAGTGTGAAAGTGAAGATGGTACTTTTATTAATTTTATTATTGTTAATAACAGCAACTCCACTTAGATTCAGATGGTGACCTGCTGGGGCATCTGGCTGGCTCAGCTGGGGGAGGCACAACTCTTGATCTTGGGGTTATGAATTCAAGCCCCACACTGGGTGTAGAAATCACTTAGAAATAAAATCTCTATTTTTAAAAAATTTTAAAGATTTATTTATATATTTTAGAGAGGGGGAGCGGCAGAGGGAGAGGGAGACAAAATCTTAAGTGGACTCTGTGCTGAGCGTGAGGCTGAGGCAGGGTCTGATCTCATGATCGAAGCTGAAATGAAGAGTCCGTCGTCCAGCTGAGCCACCCAGGCACCCGAGAAGTATAATCTCTTAAAAAAAAAAAAAAAAAAAAAAAGATGATGACCTACTAATCTTGTAGGCTTTGATCTTTACATTTGGCATTATATAAAATAAATGTCTTGTATTTTTCATTGGTCATTGTTACCAAATGATTATATATGTATTTTGAAAATATTTTATTTATTGATAGAGAGAGTGAGAGAGAGCATGAGAGGGGAGAAGGTCAGAGGGAGAAGCAGATTCCCCATGGAGCTGGGAGCCCGATGTGGGACTCGATCCCAGGACTCCGGGATCATGACCTGAGCCGAAGGCAGTTGCTTAACCAACTGAGCCACCCAGGTGCCCCAGATGATATATATTTTGGAGAAAAAGATAGGTAATATGTATAATTATGAACCTTAACTTGGGTTTATTACTTCTTTTATCCTCATGTGAGCTATATAACCACTCTGGTGAAAGTGGTTTTCTTAAAATCTGTTTAACTTGATCATCTTTTCAGATACTAATTTTGAGTTCTAATCCACCTTAATAAATAAGTAAATATTAATAAATATTTGTACAGTATAGAAATTCTGCAGAAAATAATCTATTTCTAATTCACTGTTAGTGACTGAGACTCATCATGGCTGATGTGGAAAGAGGCAGTCCTGGTTAGAAATTAAAGACCTGAAAGGTAATGATTCCAAATTTCTACTTCTTTTTTTTTTTTTCAAAGATTTTATTTATTTGACAGATGGAGATCACAAGCAGGCAGAGAGGCAGGCAGAGAGAGAAGAGGAAGCAGGCTCCTTGCTGAGCAGAGAGCCCGATGCGGGGCTCGATCCCAGGACCCTGAGATCATGACCTGAGCCAAAGGCAGCGGCATAACCCACTGAGCCACCCAGGCGCCCCCAAATTTCTACTTCTGACTTGAATTTTGTCCCAAGTACTTAACACCTACATTCCAGTATATTCTCATAGTCTGAGAAAGTACCAGATCATTTCATAAAAGGACTGCCAACAATTACAGGAGCAGTTGCTGTACAGAAGCATAACTACATCTGAAATACTCTGAAAGCCTTTCAGAAGCATTTGAAAGGCTTATTTGTCAAATATACCTCAAAGCTGGCAGGGGGGCGCCGGGAGAAAAAGCATTAGGTAGTCAGAATAGAGCAAAGTTAGAAGCAGTCACTTCTTTTTAACAAACAACAGAAATAAAAATACCTTCCTCTGAAACAATGTTTTCCTTGGGAAGCAAAATTTTTTTGGCTTTTAAAATGGCAACTACTGAAACATTTTAAAAAATAACAAATGAAAAGTTTTCTGTGGAGTTTCCTGAGAAGGGGTGAATTTTAAGTCAATGTCAAGGACCTAGCTCAGACCAAACAATCTCTTTGAATTTACTTAGCCCAGGGTGTCAAAGAGGCGCCTCTGGATTTAACAAGCTATTCTGGGTTTATAAACACATCTAGGTTTCACCATGCCAATCCTGAATTAAATGAGATTATATGTTGCCTTAATCATGTTAGATAGTTGGGGTTCTTTTGGCTGCAAGTGATAGAAACCCAACTGCAAATAGGTTTAAGCATAAAAGAAAATGTATTGATCTATGTAACTGAAAAATCCAGAGGGTGGGTATGGTTTCAGGCATGGCTGGGTCCAGATGTTCCAGTAACTGCACTCATGATGCTGGCTTCATTCTCCTGCAAGCCCCACACTTACCTCACCCCGGAACTGACAACCCCAGTGAAGAGGTATTGTCCCATTCAGTGGTTCCCAATAGCTCTGGGATGGTATCTCATTGGTTTAAGCCTATTACAGTGGCCAAGAGACAGAGCACACTGATTTACTAGACTTGGGTCACCTTCCTAAGGGTGTGTGTGTGTGTGTGTGTGTGTGTGTGTGTGTGTGTTACTGGCAGTCTTGTCTGCAACACATGTTTTCAGAGTGGGGGAGGGACGAGGCCCTGGGCCGGCTTAGTCAGTAGAGCATAGAGCTCTTGATGTCAAGGTCATGAGTTTGAGCTCCACGTTGAGTATAGTGATGACTTAAATAAACTTTATATATATAATGGGGCAGGGAAGATTCTCCACAGGGACACTGAAATACATAAATGCTAGGCAGGCAAAAATGACAGATACCCTCCGTGTGCATGGCAAAGAATGTAGCACAATGTGGAACTCGACAGAGCCCTTTAAATATATGCCCATATTTGATCTATACAAATTGTGAGGTTGCTATTATTTCTATCTTCCGAATAGGCATTCGTTTGGTAATCCTGTCCCATGTCAATAGACTTCCTGAATTCAGCAGAAACTTCTCAAAATCAAAGGTAATAAGCAGCAAATAAGGATACCTTTTAATTCTACTGTCCCCTTCCGCTTTCGGCATTTCAGAGATTCGGGTGTCTCAAAACCTGTCTTATTTGCTGTAATAAAATAGGATTCCTGGGGCGCCTGGGTGGCTCTGTGGGTTAGAGCCTCTGCCTTCGGCTCAGGTCATGATCCCAGGGTCCTGGGATCGAGCCCCGCATCGGGCTCTCTGCTCTGTAGGGAGCCTGCTTCCTCCTCTCTCTCTCTCTGCCTGCCTCTCTGCCTACTTGTGATCTCTGTCTGTCAAATAAATAAAATTAAAAAATAAAATAAAATAAAATAAAATAGGATTCCCTGTTACTCAAATTCCCCGTTCTGCCTGGGAGGGATGAGATCTATGGATTCAGGTAAATGGGATGAAATTATTTCAAATCACTCTTACTAGAGAAAGGAATTTTTTGTGAGTCGAGTTCAGCCTTGGCTTTCATCTGAGGACATTAATGAAATCTCAAAGGACCCTATTTCCAAAGATGTTAGTTACAGCAAGGGCTGCTCCGTAGGACAGCTCAGTGTAGGGTAAGCCATCCTATAAAAACTGGGGAAGACGGAGTCGACCCGCAGTCTGCATTTCTTCTTCAGCCCTGGGAACCCCTGAGGTCGCTGTTCTTCTGAATAAGCGTCCACAGTAAAATTGAGGACCGTTAATCCGTTATTGCTTTATGCACCTATCTTGATTAACCCACATTCGGAGTGCTTACTGTGTGCCAGGCTCTGGAAGACCGGGTTTAGTTCCCTCAGAACCTGTCTAAATGACTGACCTGTGAGCAGTTACGCCTGATGGGAACCAGGGGGAAGGAGACAGGACAAGGAGACCCAAGGGAAGGTGTCAGGCTCAGACAATGGGACGAAGCTTCAAGGAGGAGAGAATTTTTTTTTTTAAGATTTTATGTATTTAATTGACAGAGATCACAAGTAGGCAGAGAGGCAGGCAGAGAGAGAGGGGAGGAAGCAGGCTCCTTGCTGAGCAGAGAGCCTGATGCAGGGCCCGATCCCAGGACCCTGGGATCATGACCTGAGCTGAAGACAGAGGCTTTAACCCAATGAGCCCCCCAGGCGCCCCGAGGAGATAATTTCTAATGGTGGGATAATTAACTGTCCTGTGGGTGACACGGAAGGAGCTAATGTAAGCCCAGTCTTTGCATTCTCATCAATTTGCTTATGTATTTATCTATCACCTGTGTCTGTCTATCTCTCAATGTTTCTTCCAACATTTTTTTCAGTGCTTATAGATGGCATGAAGCTGTGATCATGCTTCACGCTCATGCTGCAGACAATCTAACCAATAACAGAGCATGAATACTTGCTCATGTTCTTAAAAATTCTTCAATAATGTCATTTAAAAAACTTTATTTATTTGTTTATTTAGAGAGGGAGCAGGCAAACGGGGAGCGGAGGGCCAGGAGAAGGTGAGAATCCCAAGCAGACTGTGCTGAACGCAGAGCCTACCTCGGGGCTGAATCTCACGACCCTGAGATCACAACCTCAGCTGAAACCAAGAGTCATAGGCTCAACTGATTGAGCCACCCAGGTGCCCCTAGATTTTGTATTTTAAGATAATTGTACATTTAGAAGCAGTTGTAAGGAAGAATAGAGAGCTGTCCTATGCCCATTGCCCAGCTTCCCCCAACGGCATCACTTTCCCAAACTGTAATACAATACCATGATCAATATATTGATATTGATACAGTTGAGATACAGAACAATTCCATCACCACGGAGGAATGTCATTTTTATTAACTGCCTAATAATACAATTTATAAATGTATCAGAACCTATTAATCCTGCTCTTTGTTGACATGTAGATTGCTTCCCATCTGGGACTACGATAATGTTGTAGAAAACATCCCTGTATATAAATCTTTGCCAAAATAGCTGATCATTTTCATAGAGGAAATTCCTTGAAGGAGATTTGCTGAGTCAAAGCATATGTACAGTTTAAGGTTCTTAATACTGATTGCCAAATTGCTTTCCAGAACGGTCATACCAACTTATACTCCTGCAGTACATGGAAGTTCCTGGCTCACCACGTTAACCAGTGTTGAGTATTAAAAGTCTTTGCCAATTTGATGAGTGAAAAATGGTATCTTGGGATTTTTTTTTTTTTTTTGCTATCTTGGGATTTTTAAAGTTGATTTTTACTATCATCAAGGGTAAACATTAACACATATACATATATATGTATATGTATATTAGATTTAAAAAATTTTTCTCCTGAGGGTTATCTGTTTTTATTTTTTGATCATTTCCATTACATTTTCTTATTAATTTATCAATACTCTTTACATATTAAGGATATCACTTGGCACCTTTATTAAGGTAAAATTAAAATACCATATGTTTTATAATTTGTATTTAAGTTATACACAATTTAATGACTTTTAGTATACTTACAGAGTTGAGCATTCATCAGCACAATCAATTTCAGAACATTTCACTACCCTAAAAAGGAGCTCTAATATCCTTAGCTGTTACTCCCAATCCCTCCACCGTCCCCATTTCCTGGCAACCACTATTCTACTTTCTGTCTCTACATATGTATTTATTCTGGACACTTCATGCAAACAGGATCCAAAATATGCCGTCTTTTGTGGCTGACATCTTTCACTTTTAGTCTGTTGTTTTCAAAGCTCATACATATTGCAGCATGTAACAGGATTTCATTCTTTTTTTATTCTTATTTTTATATTTTTTAGAAATTTTATTTATTTGTTTGACAGAGAGGAGAGACAGTGAGAGAGGGAGCACAAGCAGGGGGAGCAGAAGAGGGAGAAGCAGGTTTCCTGCAGAGCAGAGCAGGGGAGCCCCATGCGGGGCTCGATCCCAGGAAACTGGGATCATGACCTGAGCCAAAGGCAGACGCTTAATGACTGAGTCACCCTGGCGCCCCTCATTCTGTTTTTTTTTTTCTTTTTTTAAGTCAAATAATATTTTTTAAAGCCAAATAATATTCCACTATACCACATTTTGTTTATCCATTCATCTGTTGATGGACATTTAAGTTGTTTCAACCTTTTGGTTATTATAGTAATGCTGCTTTGAATATTTGTGCACAAGTCTCTGTGTAGACATGTTTTCATTCCTCTTTGGTAGCTACCTGTGAGTGGAACGGCTGGGGTTATGCACTAACTATATATTTAACTTTTTGAGGAACTGCCAGACTGTTTCCCACGGTGACTGAAATATTTCACTCTTATCAACAATGAACAAGGGTTCCATTTTCTCTACGTTACCAACCCTTGTTACTGTCTGTCTTTTTTATTATAACCATTCTAGTGAGCGTGAAGTGGTATTACATTGTAATCGTTTTTTTTGAAGACGATTTTATTTTTAAGTAATCTCTACATTCAGTGTAGGGCTTGAACTCATAATCCAGAGAGCAGGAATGTCCTGCTCCGGGTGACTGGCATGCAACTCTTGATCTTGGGGTTGTAGGTTTGAGCCTCGTGGTGGGTGTGGAGATTATTTAAAAATAAAATCTTACCAAAAAGAAAGAAAGAAAGAAAGAAAAGGGTTTCATGCTCTACTGACTGAGCCAGCCAGGCCCCCCTGGTATTGCATTGTAGTTCTGACTTGCATTTACCTGATGGCTAATGATACTGAGTATCTTTCCATATACTTTTTCTTTTTTCTTTTTTCTTTTTTTTTTTTTAAGTAGGCACCACAGTGCATGGAGCGCAATGCGTCACTCAAACTCCAGATTCTGACTGAGATCAAGATCTGAACTGAGATCAAGAGTCCGGCACTTAACCAAGTGAGCCACCCAGGCGCCCCTCCTTCTATATACTTCTTGACCATTTATACATCTTCTTTGAAGAAATGTCCATTCAAATCCTTCACCCATTTTTAAATTGGTTTGTCTTTTTATCTTAGAGTTGTAAGAGTTCTTTATAAATTCTGGACACTAGACTCTTGTCAGCTATATGATCTCTAAAGATTTTGTCCCATTCTGTGAGCTCTCTTTTCACTCTATTGATAGTGTTCTTTGAAGCGCAATTTAAAATTCTTTTTATGATACCTAGTTTTTCCAGTTTGTTTTTTGTTGCCTGTGCTTTTGGTGGGATAGCTAATAAACCATTGCCTAATTCAAGGTTCTAAGATTAATTCCTTATTCAAGGTCATGAATAGTTTTGTCATTTTAACACTTACATTTAGATCATTAATCTACTTTGAATAATTTTTGTTTATGTCCAACATCATTCTTTCAAATATGGATACCCAGTTGTCCCAGTACTGTTTGTTGGAAAGAAAATGCTTTCTCCATTGAATTGTCTTGGCACTCTAGTGAAAAAAAAATTGACTCTAGATTGTAAAAGTTTATTTCTGGACTCTCAATTATCTTACACTAATCTGTAAGTATATTCTCACTTTGGTCTCACACTGTTTGGATTCCTGCAGCTTTGTAGCAAGTTTTGGAATCAGGAAGTTTGAGTCCTCCAACTTTGTTTTTTTTCAAGATTGCTTTGGCTATTCTGGGTCCCTTGAAGGATAGTCTTCTTTATTTTATTTTTAAAAATAATCTTTATGCCCACCGTGGGGCTGAAGCTCACCACCCCCAGATCAAGGGTCACATGTTCTACTAACAGCCAGCCAGGAACCCCAAGGATATTATTATTTTTTTAAGATTTTATTTATTTATTTGACAGACAAAGATTACAAGTAGAGAGAGGAAGGGAAGCCCTGCTCCCTGCTGAGCAGAGAGCCCAATTCTGGATCCCAGGACCCTAGGATCATGACCTGAGCCAAAGGCAGAGGCTTTAACCTACTGAGCCACCCAGGCGCCCCAAGGATATTATTCTTTTGGTTGCTATATTGCTTTGCAAATAACTTTCCATTTGTGGTTTAACTCTATGAGTTTTAATCATATAGAAGCTGAGCATTTTCGTTAATTCATTGATCTTTTCCTTTTTGATTTTTCTATTGCTTTTATATTTACAAAATTCATTTTCACAGTTAATTTTTAATAGATTTCTGAAGCTAAACTTAGTTTTTGTATTTATTTTCTTTACTTAAAAAATGAGTTGCAGCGTTGTTAAGCATCTGTCTTCGGCTGAGGTCATGATCCCAGGGTTCTGGGATCCAGCCCCACATGGAGCCCTGCATGGAGTCCCCCCATCAAGCCCCCTATCAAGCCCCACATTGAGCCCCGAATACAGCCTGGTATGGGGCTCCCTGCTCAGCAGGAAGCCTGCTTCTCCCTCTCCCACTCCCCCTGCTTGTGTTCCCTCTCTCGCTGTGTTTCTCTGTCAACTTAAAACAACTTAAAAAAATAAGATCTTTAAAAAAAAATGAGTCACACTCCCCCCCCCCCACAACTGGCCATTGCAAAAAGTTTAACATAATTACTTACAAAGCAAAAAGCAAGAGTTGCCCCACGACCAAATGATTCCTGGTTGCACCCTCCAGAGACCACCACTGTTAGCTGGTATAGCCTTCCCAACCAATTTCCATGCATATCCACGTGCAGTGTTTAACAAAGTGCTATCCAACCACAAAAGCTGTTTTGCACCTTTTTTCACTTGACAATATAGCAGGCATCTCTCCATATGCGGATCACATACTTTTTTTTATTATGCTAAGTAAAGCCTTCCCCACCCCATGATTATAAAAATATACTCCCGTAGAGTCATCCAGTACTTTTATAGACTGATTCTGATTTATTTTAAACTTAAAGTTGTAAAAGATCAACAAGTGTAGCACTGGTGGAATGCTTACTGTCATCTTAGCTACCGCAGAGGGGACAATTAAGAGCCTTTGCTCCTCTCCCCTCTACACATTCAGGAGAGGGGCTGGAAAACAATTCTGTTGCCGCATTCGGACAGAGCTTAAACCGGCTGGAGGAAAAGGTGCTTGCGCATTTCCTTGCTTGCTCTTGCCTTTTGTGCAAAAAGCTTTTGCTTTTTGTGCACTTGCCTGCACCCATTTTCCGCAGGTATAAATCGGTGATTCCCCAAGAGTGTTTAAAAGATCCATCCGCGATGATTGGCTTATACAACATCAGACCACTCTTCCTGACAGAAAACATCCAAAAGGCGGAGGCTTAAAGAAAGAACTGGCACCTGCAGTTCCCCAAAAGAAGCAAAATTGGGGCGAATCCCTATGGCGTTGACTGGGCTTCAGACGTGCACGGCAGCCTGCGGGGTCTGGGGAGGGCTCCCGCAGGCCCTGCTCACGCCTTTTCTTCCAGGCACTGTAGAACCCCATCTTTCCTCTGTCCCGTTTTGGGGGGGTTGGGGAGGAAGGAAAAAGCTCTGGCTCCTTAGACTTCCCACTTGGCTCCTTTAAGGAGTTTCCGCCTCTTGCCTGTTTCCTTGTGCTCTCTCGGCGGCGCTTGGGCTCTAAGACGTGTTAAGATTCCCAAGTCCCTGGGGGATGGCAGCCCAGGTGTGTGTGCCGGGTGCTTCCTAGGACCCCAGCCTTTTGGGGTCCGGGATCTGGACGGCAAGGGCGTGTGTGCGCGCGCGCGCGTTCGCCCTGGGGGTGGGGAGCGCGTACTCCGGCTTCCGCACAGACCCCCGCAGACCCTCGGGGTGGCGGGGGGGCGCCGGCCAGGGCCGCGGTCCCGACAGGGCCACCTGCCCGGGCGCGCGCGGAGCGACGCCCCCGCGCGGCGAACGACCGCCCGCCCGGTGCGGGCCGGGACGCCGGGGGAGCGCCGAGGCTCGCACGAGTTGCCATGGGAGTGCGAGGCCGGCCGTCTCCTCCCACCACGTGCGCGGGGCCGGCCCGGCCTTCCCTCCCCTGACAATGGGCGTCCCTGCAGGGGTTCTCCCTTTAGGCTACTTGAGCCCCTCCTCCCCCTCCCCCGCTCGGCCGCCGCGAAGCTCGGCGGGGGCTTGTGTGCGCTCCGGGAGGAGTCGCCCTCGCGGCGGCGGCGGCCGAGGCCAGCGCCCCGGAGCCGCAAACTCGCAGTGAGTTCCCGGGCTCCGGGCGCGCGCGCTCCGGCCTCTGGCGCCTCGGGCCCCACGAGCGGGCTCGGGCGGGCAGGCCCCGGCGGCGGGGCGGCGGGGCCGAGCGCGGTCGCCGGCGGGACCCCTCTCCGGCCGCGGGGCGGGCTTCGGCGGTCCGGTCCCGGGCGCCGGCGTGAGAGGATGGCGGCGGCCGACTCCGGGCCGCACCTGGGCTCGCCCACGCCGGCCGCCCCGGACTCGCGGCCGGCCTCGGCGCCCCCGGCCCCGGCGCCGTGCGGCGGGACCCCGGGCCTGCCCTTGGGCCGGGACGGCTGCGCGTCGGTGCCAGCCGCCCAGGCCGCCCCTCTGCAGGTGGACGTGGCCGTGGCCCTGCCGCGCGGGAGGAGTTCCGAGAAGTACGGCCGCAGCTACCTCTGCCTCCTGCAGGCGGTCTTCGTTGCAGGTAAGTTCCCTCCCCGCGCACGCCGCGGGGCGCCCCCGCTCCCGCCGCTCCCGGCGGGCTGGCGTTCGCGCCCCGCACCCCCTTCCCCACTGCAGGGGCGACCCCCCCCCCCCCGCGGCCGTAGTTCCTCGGGCCTCCGCCGCTGTCCCCGGCCGCGGTGCGCCCCACCGGGCCCCCGCGCTGCCGTGTGGCGCGGACAGGTGGGACCCGACGGCTTCTTCCCAGTCCGCATCCCGCCGACCTGAAGCCGGTCTCCCCCGGGCTGCACGTCCCTTCGAACAGTCCCTGAAGGCCGGGAAAGCGGGGCGGGGGGGGCGGTGTTGAGCAACACGTGCGGGGGAAACCGAGTCCAACGAGGCGCGGGAATCCGAGACCCGCAGTTGGAGGAGGGGGAGAGGAACGGGGCGGCCGCCGCTCGGCTTGCCCCCGCCCGGGGCGGTGCATCTTTCCGGCTTGGTCCTCGAGCTTCCTGCCCCCCCTGGGGTCCTCGCTACAAAGGCTTGAAGTTTTTGTTTGTCAGGACAAAAAAGCCAACACACTCACAAAACTTTGCGTGCCTCGGCGGGCGGTTTGGGAAAGGGGTGTGAGCGGCGGAACGTGGACCGGGGCACCGGGCGGCTGCGAGGCCCCCGCGGCCCCCTCGTCCGAGCTGCCCGGCTCCGGGGCTCTCGAGGAGCTGCGTTCCCAGGGACCGTGCAGACTGGGGCGCGGGGCACCCCGCGAACAGGGTGCAACTCTAGGACCTGAAGTTCAGCCGGGGCTTTTCAGACAAGTGTGCGAGGTCCTGCCCGAGATGGACATGTCTGTCTCCGCTGCCTTTGTGGTTTAGGTCGAGCAGGTGCTAAGCCTCGCGGGGTGGGGTGGTGGGGGGGGGGTTGGCAACGGAAAAAGAGACTTGGCGATTTTCTGCAAAGCAGGGAGCCGCGACACATGTTCCAAATATTCCTCCTTATTCGGGATCATCCACGAATCCCGTCTGTGCATCTTCGTAACACAGAACTTGCTGGTCTTACCTGCTTGGTTTTTGAGGTGGTCAGTAGTATTTTCTCCCCCTATGTAATAAATCACGTAAGGGGGAGCATGGTGACGGGGACACAAACTCTTTCAGGTCTTAAGCAACTGAAATGGTTTTTGGATGCTACACAACATCTCACCCAAACGCGTGCAGCTCAGTGAAAGTGGTTCTCATTTTCCTCCTCTGCAGCTTCCTAAGGGTAAAAACAAACAAACAAACGAACGAACAAAAAACTTCCATAGGAGAAATGTATGCTTTATCACAAAAATGAAATGAGCTCTGCTCTGGAATGCAAGCTGACATTTCTACAGCCAGTGATTTCTCTTACTTCTATAGTTGTGTGAAGTTTCGTCTTTCCCTAGTTTTGAAGACTCCTGCATGTGGCTGTTTTTACACAAGCTTGCAGTAGTTTTCTGCCTTTCAGCATTTTTAGCAGTCTTGTCTTCCACCTTATGCACCAACAAAGTGTCCTGGAAGTGGTTTGTACCTGTGCTGTTAGAACACATGCTGTAGTACAATCATTTTACATGTGAAAAGGATTTCATGTATATTTAATATATTTTAAAAAGTTTTAAATGGTCACATATTTTTAAAAATACGTTCACAAAGCTTTTCATTGTGGTACAGAACTTTCCGAAAGATCGTTTCAATCATGATCATTCATGAACTACTCGCTAGGAGAAACATGGTACTATGTAACAAGCTGAATTACACGTGCTTGTGCAGTATCTGCTGAGGGGCAGCCAGAGAGGAAATGGTTGCCTCTTTTTGAATCTTCAGGGTGGGCACATTTCCTTGGTGGATTGGGGATCGCGGATGGAGTGTGGTGCGGATAGGTAGGGAGAAGGGTATTCTAGGCAAAAGAACTAAGAATTAACAAAAACAAGCGGAAGGCGATCAGCATAGTAGGTTTGGGGAATTATTTTGTTTTTGAATGATTGTAGTGTGAAGTGTAGAAAGCACTGGAGAGAGAAATTTGCAGAAGTAGGCAGGGACTGGGTCAGGCAGTCTTGCAATGCATACTAAAGGGCTTTACTTTATTTGTAGGGCAATGGAGAGCCAAAGGAGTGTTGTAAGCAGAGGAACATGGCAAAATTGCTGCATGTGGTTATACAAGTTGTACACTGCACAACTCTTCAGGGCTCCATTCACACAGATGGCATCCTGAAAAGTGCCCCTGCTAGGGTTGTACCCTGGACTGTGTGCACAGTGGTCAACAGTGGCCGTGCCTGGTGGGGCTTCTTGTTTTTATGACTCTAAGTCTCGCGTTTGTGCAGAGGCCACAGCATGTGGACTGTGCAGTAGAGAGGAAGCCCAGAAGTAGGGTGGCCAGTTAGAAGGCATTTGCAGAAGACTGAGTAAGTCTGCCTGAATATACGGGCCAAGTGAGTTCTGGGCAAAGAGGACAAGCTTGCAGAATTGAGAGGGTAGAAGAGATTTGACTTGGTGACTGGTTGTGAGGCTTAAGGGGCAGGGAATTAGGAGCAGGGAAACCTGGGTTAATTCCAGGTTTTTGGTTAGTGGGACAGGGTGGAGGAAGGACAAACAGATTTTGGGTTCAACTTGGCATATGTGGTTTCTGTGGAACATTCATAGAGAGCCAGTCCATAGGTCTGCAGCTGGGAAGAAGCGAATCTTCTTTCTTACCCTCATCTGTGGCAGGCATCCTGGCACTGAAATTCATTGACCTTCTTTCCCTAAACTTACAGAGTCTAGTACAGAAGCAGCCCACATTTATTATAAAATCACCTTTTGAACTTGCCCTCAAATAAAGGATTTTTTCCCCCTCCCACCTTCCTTACCTGATGATGGTGGGGGGGGGGGAGCAAAAAAAGAAAAGAAATGTTTTACATTCCTTGCAGGACCAAAGAATGCAAACTATACTGATCTAAGGTAACCTCAGATAACTCAGATAAGTAGCCGTGAAAACCTGTTCACTGCAAGGTTTATTTTGTAGGAGTTCAGCTCCAGAAGACGTGTTAATCACAACACGAGTTAATATTCAGTGTACATTGTGGCATGGTGTGCACACGGACGCTCTGCCGCTGTCTTATGCCAGGCAGCGCTGTGCCGAGTGTTCTCCGTATAACTGATTTTTCAGGGTAACTGAGGTTTAGCCCTTTGGGTACTCGATCGCCTCAACCCCCCGCCCCCCTCCTCCATCCCCAGATCTGTAGCCATTTTGGGTGGAAAGCTTTTCAGAAAGATTATTTCCTCAGCTGGCTCCTGAACCTGGTAATAATTGCGTCTTTTCTGGATGATTCCAGATTATCCTTATAATAGCATTAATTATTTCAATGTGCTGTGTTTAGTGTGGCCTCAAGGGCTCCTAGAGTCGGGAGGGCTGTTTGTCCCTGCATTAAACGGGGTACGGATTGTTCTGCCTCTGCATTTGTAATGCCTCCATCCTCTCCCTGCTAGCTGGCCTTTCTTGCTGCTATTATTTTAACTGTTTCTGCCAACCAGCAGGCCCTTCCTGAGCCATTGCTCCTTCTGGTGTGTTGCTGTGAGGTAGGCATGGACACGATTTGTCTGCAAATTATGAATCAATAGACGACGAGTAGGGCCCCAAGGGGTCTGCTTCTACTCACGTGTGTGAACTTTAGTGCCCGGACTCCGAGCTATCTATTCTGATTGCATAAAAGCCTTTTCCTCTCTGTTTTTCTAGATCTTAGTTGTGTTTTGGGTGGCTCTCGATGTTAAATATCTTATCAGTATGCTATGTTCTCCCGTAAGTGAAGATATTACACTATGTGAAATTGTAATACTTTACTTTCTTGTAAAACAAATGCAGTTTGCTCAAAATCTGTTGGGAGGGGCGTGCCTGGGTGGCTCAGTCGATTAAGGCTCAGGTCATGATCTCAGGGTCGTGAGATGGAACCCACCCCCCCAACCCCTCCCCCACCTCACCCCCCTCAGCAGGTAGTCTGGTGGGATTCTCTCCCTCTTCCTCTGTTTGGCTCCCCCCCCCCCCGCCCGCTTTCACTGTCTTTCAAATAAATAAATAAGTGTTTTAAAAAAAATCTATCAGGAAATCAAGATGCATTTTACCCATTGCATTTCTCTGGCATGCCTGTGAGCGCTCGCCAGAGGAGGCAGTCAGTCTTAGAAGCTGTCCCCAAGGAAAGCAAATGTCCCTATTATAGCATTTTCTCAAAGGAGTGTCCTGGAAGGCTCAGTGACAAAGCTGCACCCCACCTGCCTCAGGGCAGAGGCACAGGCAAGCCCCTCAAGGGGAGATGCCTCCTATCTGACTGTTGCCAAGGTGAGTTTCCATTCTCCGTTGCCACCAAGGTCTTGTCCTGGAGGCAATTAGCTCCTGGCAAGAGGCCAGCTCACAGCACTTCTTAAAATTTATTTTTCACCCAAACCATCCCCTCGTTGTATGTGTCTGACAGATGTAAGGCTCTGACAGGCTGGCTCCTTCTGGCAATAGCAAGGTGACATTGAGCAAAGACCTCACGGAGGCGAGGAAGTGCGTCCTGAGAGGTGTTCCTGGCAGAGGGGACAGTGGGTGTAAAGGCCCAGAGACGAGAGAATACTGACAAGTTGAAGCAACTTGTGTGTGTGTGTGTGTGTGTGTGTGTGTGTAAGAGAGACAGGCAGAGATGGAGAGATAGGGACAGAGAGTGACAGTGAGGGACACACAGAGACAGAGATGAAGGGAGAAAGGTACCGGGTCTGGGTCGTATAGGACTGGTAAGGCCTTTGGCTTTCACCCTGAGTCAGACGAGGAGCTCTAGGAAGGTGCTGTGCAAAGGAGTGACTTCTGTCCCTCCGGGCGCTGCGAGGACACTAGGCGGAAAGGAAGACAAAGGCTGAAGCAGGGAGACTGTTAGGACGCATGATGCTGGCTTGAACCAGAGAGCTGGTTTTGGAGGTGCTCAGATTCTGGGTGGATTTTGAAGACAGAGCTAAAAAAGGATTTGCTAACGGTTTGGTTAGCCGTTTGAGAGAAAGCAGCAGAGTCCGGGATGGGCTCTAAGAATTTGAGCTCGAGCCAAAGGATGGCAGGAATCGTCATCCGTGCAGACAGAGGTGAGTGAGGAGGAGCAGCAGTTTGGCCCGGGACCTGTGCACCCTGAGGGGCTTAGATGCCCATGTGTCAAGTTAGCCTTTGTGTTTAAGGCAGGGATCTTGGGTGGGGATCTAGACTGGGGAGCCCCCCGGCTTCTGGGTGGTATTTAAAGCCTGGCTGGGTGAGTACAGAGAGAGAAAGAGCAGGCAGGAGGGACCTTTGTTTGTTGATTGTGTCCCGAGGTGAAGGCTCGCCCGTGACCTCTTCCGGAGCAGCGCGGCCAGGCGGAGGGCGGCACACCCCGAGGGGGAGGCTGAGCCGCACGAGCCAGAGCATTTCTGTAGTTTGTTTTCAGACGTTCGCGCCGCCAGATCGGCTCACAGGCCCCTTTGACCCACCATGTTCCTTTGCCCCGGATCACAGATCGCACTGGTGTAATCCGCGCCTGGGGGTGAAGAAGAGGTTTGCGCGGAAAGCTCTCCAGCAGAGAGGAACCGCGGCCTCCGTGCTAACTGGTCCTCCTTTCTGGATTCACGAAATCCGTCGTTGAGGGTCTTGGGGTTTAAATTCATGCCCCAGGTGAATCCATTTCCAACATACTCTTCCTTTGGCAGAAATTTTAAGCAGCCACTCTTGCTTTCCATTGGAGACCTTCATTCATTTATCTCCGGGCATTTTAAATACAAGGTATGGGGCGCCTGGGTGGCTCAGTGGGTTAAGCCTCTGCCTTTGGCTCAGGTCATGATCTCAGGGTCCTGGGATCCAGCCCTGCATCAGGCTCTCTGCTCAGTGGGGAGTCTGCTTCCCTCTCTGTCTCTGCCTGCCTCTCTGCCTACTTGTGACCTCTTCTCTGTCAAATTAAAAAAAAAAAAATCTTAAAATAAATAAGTAAATAAATACAGGGTATAATTTTCTTTTTTTTTTTTTTTTTTTTTTTTTTTAAAGATTTTATTTATTTATTCGACAGAGAGAGATCACAGGTAGATAGAGAGGCAGGCAGAGAGAGAGGAGGAAGCAGGCTCCCTGCTGAGCAGAAAGCCCGATGCGGGACTCGATCCCAGGACCCCGAGATCATGGCCTGAGCCGAAGGCAGCGGCTTAACCCACTGAGCCACCCAGGCGCCCCCAGGGTATAATTTTCTTTAAAAAATTATATTTTAATGGAAAAACCAAAGGCTGGTGGCATATTGGAAAGAAGGACTATTTTACCCAATGTTTGGGGCTTAGCTAATAGTTTAGTCAGGGTTTTTCAAGTTACCCGGGTAGTAGGAATAGTGACACTCAGTATACTGCCGAGTGCTCTTAAAGATCGGGTATCTTCTCTGACCTTCTTTCAGATATTTAGCGACGATGTTGTCATCTCTGCCACGAAGAAGTTAAGTTGGCTGTTAAGCCTGCAGATGCTGGGAAAACACTTTTTAGCAGCACGCACAGTTTACACATGTGTATTCTGTCTCTGGAAAATTAAGTACCAGAAATTTTATTGAGATGGGTCTACTCTGTATTCTGTCTCTGGAAAATTAAGTGCCAGAAATTTTATTGAGATGGGTCTACTCTGTTTTCAGATAAATTTTTGCATGATTTTTTTTTTTTTTGCATTATTTTGAAAAGGGAACAAGATCGATTCCTAGCAAGGAGGAGCAGAAAAGAGTTTTGTTAACAAGAAAGCCAGTGAGAGAACCAGGATTCCATTCAAGTTTTTTTTTTTTTTCAAGTTTTATTTGCTTAAGTAATCTCTATACCCAACGTGGGGCTAGAACTCATGACCTGGAGATCAAGAGTCCCATGCTCTACTGACCCAAGCCAGCCAGGTTTTTTTTTTTAAGCTTTATTGAGATATAATTCGCATATCATGCAATTAACCCATTTAAAGTATACATTCCAGTGGTTTTTCGTGTAATTACAGACGTTTCCAGTTATTACTAGAAGTTTAGAACATTCCTGGGACCCCAGAAAGAAACCTGGCACTCCCTGTTTCCTCCCCACAGCTCTTCCCACCAGCCACTGGTGGCCAAATGTCACATAGCGCTTTCTACCTCTCCAGACTAGTCTGTCCTGGACACTCCAGAGAAACAGACTCGGAAGATAGGTGATCTCTTGTTGCTGGCTTCTTTCTCTTAGCATAAACGCTTAAAGGTTCATTCATGGTGTAGCACCAGTTGGCATTTCATTCTCTTATGTGGCTGAATATTACCGCATTGTATGGAGATACACCATATTTTAATGATCTGTTTCTTCAGCTGATGGCCATTTGAGTTTCCACATTTTTAAAAGATTTTATTTATTTGACAGGAACGCAAGCAGGGCAAGCGTCAGAGGGAGAGGGAGAAGCAGACTCCCACTGAGCAGGGAGCCCCAGACACAGGGACTCGGTCCCAGGACCCCGGGATCATGACCCAAGCCGAAGGCACCTGCTTCATGGACTGAGCCATCCAGGCGCCCTGAGTTTCCACCTTTTTGGCTGTTATGAATAACATTGTTGTGAACATTCTTATACAAGATTTTGTGTGGACATATGTTTTCATTTCTCTTCAGCATATATCTAGGAGTGGAATTTCTAGGTCATAGAGTGGGTGTGTGTTTAATCTCTTGAGGAGTTCCTAGACTTTTCCCAAGCGGCTCTGTAACATTTTACATTCCAGCCATCCCTGCTTGAGGGTTCCAATTTCTTCTTCCCAGGACTTGTTAATCTTGTCTTTTTGATTCCAGCCATCCCTGTGGGTGTGAAGTGGTTTCTCATTGTGGTTTGGATTTGCATTTCCCTGACAACTAGTGAAGTTGAGCATCTTTTCATGTGCTTATTAGCCATTTGTATGTCTTCTTTGGAGAAATGTCTATGCGGATTCTTTGCCCTTTTTTAAATTGAGCTATTCCTTTTTTTTTTTTTCTGTTTAGCTATAAGAGTTCTTTCTGTAGTCCTTATACAAAATCCTTACCAAATATCTGATTTGTAAATATTTTTTCCTATTTTGTGGGCTATATTTTCATTTTCTTGATGGTGTCATTTGAAGCACAAAAACATTTTAAGCTTTGAAGGCAAATTTCACCCTCTTTTTTCCTTTCTTTGAGTCTCTGTCCTCAATTTTTTTTTATTGAGATACAGTTGACATATAACATTATTCATTTCAAGTCTATAACATTGGATGTTTGTATATATAGCAGAATGATCACGATCGCTCTAGTTAACATCAGTCACCACACATCATTTACAAAATCTTATTCTTATGATGAGTTCTTTTAAAATGTGCTCTCTTAGCAACTCTCAAATATGCAATACAGTATTATTAATTAATGCTATATATTAGATCCCCATGACTTGTTTATTTTGTAACTGGAAATTTGTAGATTTTGACCCCTCCCCCACCCAAGCCTCTGACAACCAACAATCTGTGCTCTGTGAGCTGGCTTTTTTTTTTATTTTAAAGATTCTGCATAAAAGTGAGATCATCCTAACAGCCTGAAGGTCCACCCATGTTTTCACAAATGGCAGTATTTCCTTTTTATGGCTGAATTTATTTCATTTTACACACACACACACACACACACACACACACCCCACGTTGTCTTTATCCATTCCTTTGTGGATGGACACTTAAGTGGCTTCCGAATCTTGGCTGTTGTCCTGAACAGCTATCTTTTTGATATCTGAACATGCAGTGTTCATTGCGCAGATCTCTTTTGGAGTTAGTGTTTTGTTTTGCTCGGAGGTAGATCCCCAGAAGCAGAATTGCTGGATATTATGGTAGTTCTATTTTTAATTTGTTGAGGAACTTCCATTCTGTTTTCCATCATGGCCACAGCAGTTTCCATTCCCACCAAACAGGGCACAAAGTCTCCCTTTTCTCTACATTGTCCCCAACATTCCTTCCTTCTCCTCTTTCTGGTGCTAGCAGTCCTGTCTGGCGGGAGGGGAGAGACAGCTCACTGTGGTTTTGGTTCGCATTTCCCAGACGATTTGTTACTGTAGAGCATCTTTTTATGTACTTGTTGGCTTATTTTTTTACTCATGTCTCCTGAGCAGTTGGTGTCCTATGTAAGAAACACTGGCCTGATCCAAGGTCACAAAATCACACCTGCGTTATCATTGGGGTTTTATAGTTTCCTTGCATTGAGCTCTGACCCATTTTGAGTTGATTTTTGTGCATTATGTGAGTTATGGGTTTCTTCTTTTGCATGTCCATGTATCCAGGTGTCCCTAACACCGTTTGTTGAAAGAATATTCTTTCCCACCTAAATGTCTTAGTACCCCGGCTTTAAATCAACTGACCATAATATAAGGGTTTATTTCTGGACTCTCAATTCGAGTCCACTGATCTGTCCCTAAGTCCATCATTATATTGCTATCGCTCTCTTGATTACTGTAGCTGTGTGCGAAAATGTGAAATCTGACAGTGTGAATTTTTCAAGATTGTCGTCGTCATTCTGGGATCCTTGCATCTCCATGTGAATTTTAGGATTAGTTTAGGATTTTCTGCATTAAAAACTGGCTGGGGGGCACCTGGGTGGCTCAGTGGGTTAAAGCCTCTGCCTTCTTCTCAGGTCATGATCCCAGGGTCCTGGGATTGAGCCTGCATGCTCAGTGGGGAGCCTGCTTCCCTTCCTCTTTCTCTGCCTGTCTTTCTGCCTACTTGTGATCTCTGTCTGTAAAAAAAACAAAAACAAAAACAAAAACACACCAAAAACTGGCTGGGATTTTGCCAGGAGTTGCACTGAATTCGTAGATGAATTTAGGGAGTGTCTGATCTTCACTTTTATAGTTGTACAAATTGAGGTCTTCCTAAATATGGGGAATTCACATTTACGGTATTTGGGGATTATTTACTGTGATGCATTCTGGCCCCTCATTGCTCATTCGGGTTGGTTATTTATCCATAGTGTTTCGTGAGTGTAGACAGATTGAGATATATTAACTCATTCCTGTTAGGAGACTTATTCTGGAGACCTTGTAAAAAGCTTGAGAGGCAAACATGTAAATATCCATGAGAGGTTTTCCAAGGAAAAACAAAAGCACAAATGAAGACAAAAATAGTACACTATAATCACTAACTCAGTTGTCTTAGTGTTTTTGGTTCGCATTTGACACCCGAGTCTGTGTGGGCCCAGGACGGGACAATATCGGGGCAAAAGAGAGGCACACATTTTGATCCCACATTGACTAGGAATCTGTAAAGATCTTTCTGGGCTGGACAAGCCCATTTGTCCGTCAAGAGTGTGATCCCCAACCCTGTGGCCAGAGAAGTCTTTTAGGAAAATAGAGTGTGGGGCCTGGACAGGTAAGTGTAGGCCAGTTCTGCTTGTTGTTTGAAGAAGGAAAAACATTGATTTATCCCTATCTGTACTTAGAGTAAGTCACCACCCCTGTGTAGTGCTTCCTCTGGAATGATTCAGTCCCTCTCAAAATCTCCCTCCTCGAACTGCGAATAATGAATTCATGCGGCTGTGATTGGTAGGCGGGTCCCGAGACCGGGGCAGCTCCTGCCTTTGTTTTCGGAAAAGCCACTGTCTCCACTGGGTGGTTTTTAATCTGAAGGAGGGAGGGAGTTAGAGGCCGGGAAAGCTCCATAGCCTTGCTCAGAGACAGACACCTGCTGGAGACCTAGGCCAGGCAAGGCCCAGCAGCCTGGTGGGGGCAGCAAGCTCTGGGGTAGAGGGGAGCCCCCGGCCCTTCCCACCTGCCCCCCCCCCCTTTCCTCAGGTACTTTTGGGCCCTTTATCGCTTTGTCTTCTCGCTTTCCTCTCGAGCGCTCTTCTCCTGGCCCAGTGCCTTCCCACCTCCTTTCCTGTGGATGGTGGGTGTTTTTGTTTGTTTGCCTTTGGAAAGGAAGTATCTTTCAATTTTCCATTTTCTTCCGTGCTTATTTTTAATTAAAAAATTCTTTTTCCAGGTTCTATTTTTTTGTAAGTAATTTCTACACCCAGCGTGGGGGTTTGAGCTCATGGCCCCGAGATTAAAAGTCACATGCTCCACCAGCTGGGCCAGCCAGGTGCCCCTGTTTGAATTATTTATCTATGATCTTTGTAAAACATCTAAACAACATATGCCCGTAAACTAATAAGTGAGTTACCGTCGTGCCCAGCCCAGTCCTACTCTCTGGAGGAAAGCACTACTAACAGTTCGGGTTCGGAAATTTTCTATGGACACAGATTTATCAATCCAATAAATATTTATTGATCACTTTCTATGGGCTAGACACTGTTGGGATATTTCAGTCAACAACAGACAAAAATCCCTGCCTTCGAGGAGCTTATTTCTAACTGGTGAGAATAACAACTGAAAAGCCTGCATGTATCTAGGTATTTTAGCCAACTGGAATCATATCCTGTATGCTGATACAGGACTTACATGTCAGTGTGTTTATTTTTTTTTATTTTTTTTAGTGTGTTTATTTTTAAATGATTTCATTCTGGAACTCTTGATGCAAGAGTACAGGAAATGATATATGTGAAATCAGCCTGTTGGGTTATTTACATGTTTTCCTTCTGTAGAGCACAAAGAGGCTACTGCGTCTTTTTAGCGCAAAGGAAGCGTTTGCCCAGTTTTGTCTTAGTGAACTCACAGTTGCAATAAACCCATGGAGAAGCTGTTGTGTTTGAGAATGAAGCATTCTTTACACAGTTATTCACACTGCTTGTGTCTGAATAAGTACATACAATTTATTTAATCTTTCTGTATGTTCTTGGTAGACTGGCCCAATTTTACGTGGAGACCACCTCTAGCTACTTAGGAAAATAATTAATATTAATGGGAGAGTCTTTTCTATTTATTTTTTTTTAAACAGGAGTTCTAGTAGAGACATTATTTAAGAAATTGATCCTCGGGGTGCCTGGGTAGCCCATTGGGTTAAAGCCTCTGCCTTAGGCTCAGGTCATGATCCCAGGGTCCTGGGATCGAGCCCCGCATCGGGCTCTCTGCTCAGCTAGGAGCCTGCTTCCGCCCCCCCACCACCTACTTGTGATCTCTATCAAATAAATAAATAAAAATCTTTAATAAAAAGAAAGAAATTGATCCTCATTTGTCTGATATATATTTATGGATGTAAAGAACCAATGGATTTAAAATATAATCTCAGGGGGCACCTGGGTGGCTCAGTGGGTTAAGGGTCTGCCTTTGGTTCAGGTGGTGATCCCGGGGTTCTGGGATTGAGCCCCACATCGGGCTCCCTGCTAGGCGGGAAGCCTGCTTTTTCTTCTCCTGCTCCCACTGCTTGCATTCCCACTCTCGCTGTCTCTCTCTCTGTCAAATAAATAAATAAAATCTAAAAAAAAAATCTAATTTCAGTGTCACCATTATTCATTTATTGATATTCAAATTGTGTCTTACTCACTTCATAAGAAATCCGAACTTTAAAAAATCAACTTATCACTTCCCACCCACTCCCTCCAAGAGTTCACTGACAACATTTTCTTCACTGGCAATCAAGTTTAAAAATCAAGTTATATAGATTTTATATGTGCATACAAATGTGTCTACGTTATATATGTATTTCATATGTATTATATATAATTATATACTGACTTCATTTTTAGTAAGTTGCTAATGGCCCTCTTTGTAAAGCATCTGGGCCAAATAGGAAGCTTGTAGATGCTATTAGAATATTAATTTTAAATAACTCTGTGGCCAGAAAGTCTGGTCTGGTTGTGGTTGAGCTGCCTTTTCAAATACACTTTGGCTGGGTCAGCATCTGCTGCGGCGCTCAGCCTGCCAGTCACCTTCACGATCGGGGCGGGGGGCGGGGCGGCGGACATCATGGTTTTTTTCTTCCTTGAGCCTTCATTTGCACCATTGTGCCACTGTTGGCTAAGCTGTTCTGCTGTTCTGCTGTTCAGTATACGGTCTCATAAGAAAAACCATATAGAACGATTTTAAATGATCTTCCCTCCGTTTAAACTGAAATGGTGTGATTAGATATCCTTAGGCATTTTGATGACACTTGAAAGTAATATGTGCATCCAAGGGACATCTTTGAGTTTGCAACTGCAGCTGAACCATGTGATTCATCCCAGCAAAAGGCAGCAGCCAGCCGGGTCTTTATTTGCCGTTTTGCACTTGACAGTTTACAAAAGAGGGTCAGGTTTGCTTCCTTAGTTAATATGTTCCAGGGACCACAAACAGATGTTGTGTGTTCTTCTGCATGCCTTATGAGCTGAAGTAAGTCATTTTAATTGGATTTACGGTTGCAGATGCTATGAATTTCAAAATGAGATTCTCTGAACCCAAGAAGAGATGAATAGCCACGGCATAGGAGATCTGGCCTCTAGTCCTATGTCTACACCGATTTTGCGAGTTCTGACATTAGTGGGTCATCTCGTCTACTTTTATAGCTTGTGCTTTAAATAACTCCTCTCGAAAGGCCTAAAATTATAATAAAAATGTAAAAAGAGGATAATGTTAATATTTACCTATTGACTAAGCTAGTATGTTCCGAATTATCTAGTGGCAGCTGTGGCTGTAGGGGTTGGGTAGTAAAATTTTATCTTTAAGCTCATGTTCTAACATGTCCCTGCTCATTTGTACTCTGGGTAGTGAATCAGGATGGTTTGGATGACTAGGATGATGCCCCTTTGGTTTACATGCATTTCCCCCAAATTTCTTTGGTTAAGGAATAAATAAGAACATTTAAAATTGTGTGATGAGGAGGTTTTTTTTTTTTTTTAAACTGTGCCTTCAGAAATACCCAAGGGAGCTCATTCTCAAAGATACTTATTTTGAAGGATTTTATTTTACTTTATTTTTTAAAGATTTTATTTATTTATTTGACAGACAGAGATCACAAGTAGGCAGAGAGGCAGGTAGAGTGGGGGCGGAAGCAGGCTCCCCGCTGAACAGAGAGCTCAATGCGGGGTTCGATCCCAGGACCCTGAGAACATGACCTGAGCCAAAGGCAGAGGCCCAACCCACTGAGCCTCCCAGTCGCCCCAAGGATTTTATTTCTAAGTCATCTCTACACCCAACATGTAGCTCAGACTCACAACCCCAAGATCAGGACTCACATGTTCTTCTGATGGAGCCAGCCAGGTGCCCCTCAAAGACGTTGATTTTCCTAACAATCATATAGTTTTGAAGATGATGCTGATACAGTTTTAAAAGTGCTTATGTCAATTTGAGGGGGACTGTAAATTTGTTTTATTTCATTTATTATTTGGGTGCAGTTGACTAAAGGGGCTGTAAATTTTACGATACACGATCAAGTCACGAAAGAGCTTTTGCGCTGGAAAAGTAAGAAGAGGCTCCCCTCAGCAGTTTTTACCTTTTGCTATCCCTGTGAGCTCCTTCGTGCTGCAGACTGACTTTGCAAGTGATCTGAAAGATGCAGGAGGGCCCTTTCAAACCCACTATTTTACCTGCCACGCTGGAAATGGTGCCATTCGTGTACTACGTGCGTGTGCCTGCACACATAAACATCAGTGTTTGCAGAAGTTGCAGAAGTGAATCGTTGCCTTCATGTGCAGGACCCCAAGTCCGTCTGATCTTTGGAAGCAGCGACCTCAGAATGGCGTGGAGGCATGGCCCGAAACTCACAGGCTGAAACTGAGCCCCAGGAGATACTCAGCAGAGGTTAGGGCATCAAACCATTTGTTTCTGTTTTTGCTTTTGTCTTATTATTCCTTTTTGACTTGTGATCTCTTTTATGGGTTAAGTGCCAGGTGTGCTTTCTCAGTGCGCCCCCAGCATCCTGGGCTCCGTGCCGTATGACTCCACACTCTGGGCTGTCACTGCCTCCCGCTCTTCGGTGCAGAGTCCTGTGGGATCCAGGCCAGTGTTTTTTTTTTTTTTTTTTTTTTTTTTTTTTTAATTTTATTTAATTTATTTATTTTCAGAAAAACAGTATTCATTATTTTTTCACCACACCCAGTGCTCCATGCAACCCGTGCCCTCCATAATACCCACCACCTGGTACCCCGACCTCCCCCCCCCCTGCCACATCAAACCCCTCAGATTGTTTTTCAGAGTCCATAGTCTCTCATGACTCACCTCCCCTTCCAATTTCCCCCAACTCCCTTCTCCTCTCTAACAGGCCAGTGTTTTAACTGGTTTCTGTGTCCCTGGCCCCGGACAGAGCCTGGCACAAGCCTGGGAGTCTGACAAAGTTTTGTTGAAAGAAGAAATGCGCGAGCGAATAGGATGGCTGATAGCAAGTGAAGACACCTGCCGTGTTCAGTGTGGATCCCTGTTGTGTGTTCCTCCTCCTTCCTCCTTTCATTTCTTCCATTTCCCGTCTTCCCCTAGAATTCCACTTCATGCTACTGGGGGTAAAATCATCCCAAGGTGCCTTCCTTCAAAGGGCAATTAAAAGGTTGAGCATCTGAAGACAGCCAGATCTGTGGACCTTCTTCCAGGGATTGGAACCTATTCATTATTATGGGCTTTGTAAACGAGTGCTAAGACGACCTTGAATGACCTTGAATGCGTAGTAGGTACCCAGGCAACACTTCCCAGTGTGTGATTTGACATACTACATGTCTTTAAAAAGCAAACCTCAGAGTTCCTTTGGTCTTTGTTGCCACATTGAACGGATTTTTTTTTTTTTTCCCATTTTAGACAGGGTCAAGTCATCGTCTTTACCTTTCAGCTCTATCAGTGTAAAAATTCTACCTGACGTGTTCTCTTTTCTCTTACTATCATCACCAGACCAATTTTTAATGTGGTCTTTCAAAATGGATGCTTCATGAAAAAAGCGATCTGTGGTTAAGAGCCAAGGCCAAAACCAAAACAGATCTGTGATTATGTTGTTACACATTTCGGTCCTTGCTAATGTTGGTTTTTACAAAAATTGTTGCCTAAGTGGTTGGTATAAAAGCTTATCTTATTGTCCTTGAGATTTGCATTTCACACATTACAAAGGCAATCAGGGATCTTTTTAAATGTTTCTTCTTTGTGCGATGCCTGTTTGTGGTACTTTTCGCTTTTCTATGGCGTGATTTGTCTTTTCTGATTGACTTATAATCTCTCATATATCCTTGATTCTGTGTGTTTGTCACTGTACGCATTGCAGATATCTGCACGATTTGTGGCTTCTCTCATCATTTTCTTTATGATGTCTTTTGATGAAAGAAAATTTTTGAATTTCATGTAGCCTAAATTATCAGCCTTTTATGCTTTGTACTGCTTGTATTCTGTTTATGTAAGAGGTTCTATCCACAGGTGGTACAGATAGTCTCCTATATTTTCTCTGATCTGATTCCCAGTGCTGTGGGCTTTGAATCAAGCGCATGACCATTCAAACCAAGCTCTAAGTCACCTGGGAACTGGCCCATGCCAGAGGGCAGCTGCCTTTCTCAGTCGGCTTCGCTCTCAGGATATGCGCCCTCGAAATGGTTTTAGCCTCTGAGGGTTTCCTTGTCTTCCTGCCAGTTTAGCCATGCATTTGAAAGGAAATTTAACTTTATTTTTCCCACCATGCTTTCGTGTTCTGTAACAAGAAGGTTTTTCAGGATTTCCCCCCTTGTAACCAATAAGGGAAGCTTCTCTGTGTTTTTTAGACTTGAAAGTTCAAGTCTTTTTATTATTATTATTATTTTTTTAAAGATTATTTATTTATTTATTTGACAGAGAGAGAGAGAGAGATCACAAATAGAGAGGCAGGCAGAGAGAGAGGGAAGCAAGCTCCCTGCTGAGCAGAGAGTCCTATGTGGGACCCGATCCCAGGACCCTGAGATCATGACCTGAGCTGAAGGCAGCGGCTTAACCCACTGAGCCACCCAGGCGCCCAGGTCTTTTATTATTTTTTAAAAGATTTTTATTTCTTTATTTGAGAGAAGAGAGGGCGAGGGCGAGAGTGTGAGTAGCTGGTGGGGGCAGAGGGAGAGGGAGAAGCAGGCTCCCTGCTGAGCATGGGGCCGGACCTGGGGAGGCCTGCCTCACCCCTTCCCAGCAACCTGAGATCATGACCTGAGCCAAAGTCAGGTGCTTGGCCAACGGAGCCACCCAGGCGCCCAGGAAGTTCAAGTCTTATGTTCAAATATGAGATCTTCTGAGTTTTCCTTATATACAAGACCTGAGATACAGACCGGAAACACGAGGTACATACTCCCCTACTTGCAGATGAGCTAAAAGGTGCAAGTGGTATTCTGGCCCCTGGCGCACTTGTGACTGGGGAAGGGGAGAGTTGAAATCTCTGCAGGACCGCACTGCTAACCCAGTGCTTGCTGCCGCTTCCTGAATGCTCCCTTGTACACTCAGCCTTTAACATTACACTTGTTTTTTTCTTTATTCTCTAACAATTTAACATTTATCGAACGTTTGCCATACACTGGGCAGTGTTCCAAGTCTTTGTATTAACAGATTCACTCATCACAATCACCCGACGAAACGGGGACTATCATTTTGTTCATTTTACCAATAAAGGAAACTGAGACACCTGTTTTAGTAGGTCTAAGGTCGTACAACTTGCAAGTGCTAGAGCTGAAACTGGAACCCAGACACTTTGTCCCTGGAGCATGTACTCAGGACTGTGCTCTATTACCTCAATAAAAAATACTTATTTTCTGAAAAAAGCAGCATTTTGTGTATATACATCACCTAAGATAAAAACCATATATAGCCCCCCATGTCACTATGGCTTATCTTTATGCACAACCTTCACCTTTGTTTCCCTTAACACCTATTTCCAAAAGACAAGCTTACCTCTGTTTCTCACGATGAAATTCCTTAGGAAGGAGAAGTAGAAAACGTGCATCCTTTGCTCCAGTGAACATTTTTCTTACAAACACCGATTCCTCCCCTCATTTCTTTTTTGGAAGTTTTATTGAGATATAATTGACTTACCGCACGATTTACCCATTTGAAGTGTAAAATTCAGTGTTTTTTAAAAATATTTTCTTTATTTATTTGACAGAGAGAGAGAGAGAGAGAGAGAGATCGATCACAAGTAGGCAGGGAGGCAGGCAGAGAGAGAGAGGGGGAAGCAGGCTCCCTGCTGAGCAGAGAGCCCTATTCGGGGCTCGATCCCAGGCCCCTGGCATTGTGACCTGAGCTGAAGGCAGAGGCTTTAACCCACTGAGCCACCCAGGCGCCCCCAAATTCAGTGTTTTTAACACATTCACAGCTGTGTAGCTGTCACTGCAATCAGTTTTAGGACATTTCATCATTCCTAAAAGAAACTCTGTGTGCCCTTCTGCTGTCATGCCCCCAAGGGCCCCATTTCCCTAGCCCTAAGCCACCATGAATCTACTCTCAGTCTCTCTCTCTCTATGCCTATTCTGGGTATCTCCTATAAATGGAACAGTATAATTTGTGGCTTCTTTAACTTAGTAAAATATTTTCAGGATCCATCCATGCCTGCCTTACTCCTTCCTTACCGTAGTGCCGAGTAATACTCCATTGTGTGGATGCGCCACGCTTTGTTTATCCCGTCTGCAGCCGATGGCTTTTTGTGTTGTTTCTACCTTTTGGTTATTATGAATAATGCTATTAACGTCCCTGTCATGTTTTTATGTGGATGTATGTTTTGATTTTTGTTAAGATTTTATTTTATTTTATTTTTTTAAAAAGATTTTATTTATTTATTTGACAGACAGAGATCACAAGTAGGCAGAGAGGCAGGCAGAGAGAGAGGGGGAAGCAGGCTTCCCGCTGAGCAGAGAGCCTGATGTGGGGCTCGATCCCAGGACCCAGGGATCATGACCTGAGCTGAAGGCAGAGGCTTTAACCCTCTGAGCCACCTAGGCGCCCCTAAGATTTTATTTTTAAGTGCTCTCTACACCCAACGTGGGGCTTGAACTCACAACCTCGAGATCAAGAGTCACATACTCTATCCCCTGAGCCAGTCAGGCACCCTGTTTTCATTTGGGAGGGGGAGCATATATACCTGTATGTAAAATGGTGGGGTCATGTAAGTCTCCATGTAGGTTTTTGAGGAATTACACTACTGATTTTTCACAGGGGCTAAACTGTTTTATATTCCTATGTACAGTGTGTGAAGGTTCTAATTTGTCCACATACTTGCTCACACTTGTCCGTCTTTTATTATGAGCGTGAAGTGGTATCTCTTTGTGGTCTTGATATGCATGTCCCTAATGACTAAATGATGTCGAGCATCTTTGCATGTGCTCATTGACCATTTTTTGTCTTCTTTGGAGATATGTATTCAAATCCTTTGCCCATTTCTAATTGTGTTATTTGCCTTTTTATTTATTGATTAGTAAAGGGGGGAAGCAGACTCCCTGCTGAGCAGAGAGCCCCATGCGGGGTTCGATCCCAGGACCCTGAGATCATAACCTGAGCCGAAGGCAGAGGCTCAACCCACTGAGCCACCGAGGTGCCCCAGTATTCTTTATGTATTCTAGATACATATTCCTTAACAGGTAAATGATTTGCAAACATATTCTACCTTTCTGTGGATTGTCTTCACTTTCTGCTTAGTGTCCTTTGAAGCACAAAAGTTTAAATTTTGACAAAGTCAAATTAATAATTTTTTCTTTTTTTTAAAAAGATTTTATTTATTTATTTGAGAGAGAGAGAGCGCGCGAGAGAGAGCACAAACAGGAGAAGCAGCACAGGGAAAGGGAGCAGCAGACTTTCCTCTGAGCAGGGAGCCTAATTTGGGGCTTGATCCCAGGATCCTGAGATCATGACCTGAGGTGAAGGCAGACACCCAACTGACTGAGCCACCTTGGCACCTCTACAATTTTTTCCTTTCTTACTTGTGCTTTTGATGCATACATAAAAAATTTTTGGCTAACACAACATCCCAGAGATTTATTTCTATATTTTATTTTTTTTAATTTATTATTATTTATTTATTTATTTATTTTTAAGATTTTATTTATTTGTCAGAGAGAGAACGAGCGAGAGCAAGCACAGGCAGACAGAGCGGCAGGCAGAGTCAGAGGGAGAAACAGGGAGCAAGGAGCCCGATGTGGGGCTCGATCCCAGGACCCAGGGATCACGACCTGAGCCAAAGGCAGCCGCTCAACCAACTGAGCCACCCAGGCGTCCCTATTTCTATATTTTAAAAGTGTTATTGTTTTAGGGGTACCTGGGTGGCTCAGTGGGTTAAGCCTCTGCCTTCAGCTCAGGTCATGTTCCCAGGGTCCTGGGATCGAGCCCTGCATTGGGCTCTCTGCTCAGTAGGGAGCCTGCTTCCTCCTCTCTCTCTCTTTCTCTGCCTGCCTCTCTGCCTACTTGTGATCTCTGTCTGTCAAATAAATAAATAAAATCTTTAAAAAAAGTTCTATTGTTTTAGATCTTACATTTCAGTGTTTGATCTATTTTGAATTCACTGTTATCTATGGTATAAGGTAGAGTTCCACCTTTATTCCCCGCCGCCCAACTTCATTCTTTTGAATGTGGGTATCCTGGTTTCCCATCCCCATTTGTTGAAAAGACTATTCTTTTCCTCATTGAATTGTCTCGTCCTTGACAAAAATCAGTTGATAATGATGTGTCAGCTTAGTTTCCTCAGTTTCGACATGTACCACTCTGGTGGGAGATGTTGACGGTGGGCAAGACTGTGCGTATGTAGGGGTAACAGGGATATGGCAGCTCTCTGTATTTTCCCTTCAATTTTGCTGGAAACCTAAAACTGCTCTAAAAAAACTTTTTAAAAAAGATTTTATTTATTTGAGAGAGCTCGCAAGTGAAAGGGAGAGGAACAGAAGGAGAGGGAGAGGAGGACTCCCTGCTAAGCAATGAACCAGATGCGGGGGATGTGGAGGGGGGATGCGGGGGATGCGCTGAAGCGGGACTGGACTCCCTGCAGGGCTTGATCCTGGGACTCCTCTGGGATCATGACCTGAGCCAAAGGCAGACGGTTAACCGACAGTGCCACTCAGGTGCCCCTAAAAATAGTCTTTAAGAAGTGAACTTGAGGGGGTACCTGGGTGGTTCAGTGGGTTAAAGCCTCTGTCTTCGCCTCAGGTCATGATCCCAGGGTCCTGGGATCGAGTCCCGCATTGGGCTCTCTGCTCATAGGGGAGCCTGCTTCCTCCTCTCTCTCTGCCTGCCTCTCTGCCTACTTGTGATCTGTCTGTCAAATAAATAAATAAAAAAATCTAAAAAAAAAAAAAGAAAGAAGTGAACTTGATCATTGCAAAAGAAATGTGGAAAATATGCCCCCCAAATGAAATTTATGGCCCAGTGGAAAAACCCTATTAACACTGGAGTATATTTCTTTTTCTTTTCTTTTTTTTTTTAAAGATTTTATTTATTTATTTGACAGACAGAGATCACAAGTAGGCCAAGAGGCAGACAGAGAGAGAGAGAGAGAGGGAAGCAGGCTTCCTGCGGAGCAGGGAGCCCGATGCGGGGCTCGATCCCAGGACCCTGAGATCATGACCCGAGCCGAAGGCAGCAGCCCAAACCACTGAGCCACCCAGGCGCCCCTGGAGTATATTTCTTTACAGATTTTGTTAAATAGTTACATAGTTGACATTATACTGAATGGACAGGGTTTTTTTTTTTTTTTTCAAGATTATTTATTTATTTATTTGTCAGAGAGAGAGAGAGACAGAACCTACAAGCAGGGGGAGCAGCAGGCAGAGGGAGAAGCAGACTCCCCAGGGAGCGAGGAGCCCAATATGGCACTGGATCCCAGGACTGTGGGATCATGACCTGAGCTGTAGGCAGACACTTAACCGACTAAGCCATATAGGCATCCCTAAATGGACAATTTTGATTTCTTTTTTCATGCCACATTGTCTTATACCATATGACATCTCAGACAACGGTTGTAGGGACACCTGGCTGACCCAGTACGTAGAGCATCTGACTCTTGATCTCTCAGGGTCAGGAGTTCAAGCCCTGTATTGGGCATGGAGCCTAATTTAAAAAATAAAACGACAGTCATGAAAGGTAATGATATATATGTGTGACATATATATACACACATATGTATACATATGTATAATGACGTATATGTGTGTGTATATAGCTCAACCCCAAAGAGCTTGGGAATTTATTTTGTAATTTCCTATTTTTCCTTTTTGTGTTTGTAATTGATTTGTTCTAAGGTACTTAATATAGTTTTTAAAGAAGATTTATTTATTTGACAAAGAGAGAGAGTGAGATCACAAGTTAGCAGAGAGGCAGGCAGAGAGAGAGGGGGGAAAAGGCTCCCTGCTGAGCAGAGAGCCTGATGCAGGGCTTGACCCCAGGACCCTGAGATCATGACCTGAGCGGAAAGCAGAGGCTTAACCCACTGAGCCTCCCAGTTGCAACAATATAGTTTTTTTTAAAACGTTTAAATTCAGTTAGCCCACTTACAGTACATCATTAGTTTCAGATGTAGTGTTCAGTGATTCAGCAGTTGCCTAGAACACCCAGTGCTCATCACATCACGTGCCCTCATTAATGCCCATCACCCTGGTACCCACACCCCCCACCTCCTCCCCCGCAACCCCCAGTTTGTTTCCTAGACTTAAGAGTCTCTCATGGTTTGTCTCCTTAACATAGGGTTTTAGATGGGAAAAGGAAAAACTGAGTAAAATGTGTTGGTGTTTCCAAGATATCTCAAGATTTCAGAAATGTTACCAGTGGGAAAAAATGGGTCTTTTAGAAGAGTAGTCAGGTCAAGGTTTGTCTGGAGCTTATGACACACAAAAGAGGGACTTTCCTTTTTCTTCCCGCATGGTTTGTTGTATAGGAGCTTACCAACAACCTGACTCGTGTGGCCTGAGGTTGTACTTTAAGTGAGTAGCTCATTGATTATGGAATCCGCCAGCTGCGGCAACCCTGCTGTGCTGTTACAGGAATCTGCCTGCTTGGAAAATATCCTTGTGCTACGCCAGTGGTCCTGGCTCCAAGGCATTTCAGAAGCCTGCTCTCCACTTTCTGCTTCTAGTCTTGCTTTCTAGCTGTAGCTAGGCTAGCCCATGCTCTAAACTCAAATCCTATCAGGTTACCTAGAGCCCCTGATGCCTTCACTTACTTCTGCATTGGAACCTGGAATGTCCTTTGGTCTCCTGTCTGCAGTATGAATCCTAATCAGT
This sequence comes from Mustela lutreola, assembly GCF_030435805.1. Lineage (NCBI taxonomy): Eukaryota > Metazoa > Chordata > Mammalia > Carnivora > Mustelidae > Mustela > Mustela lutreola. The sequence continues at coordinate 120,269,888 of NC_081308.1, read as the reverse complement.
TTTCAAGGCCCAGCTCAGATGTCACATCATCTATGACACTTTCCTTTTTCTCTTTGTTCAATGTAGATGTAATAATCTCACTCGCCCCATACCCTCTCTTGTATGTTTCTCTTATAGCAGACACTGTCTTACACTGTCTTTTATGACCTGGTGTCCTATCTTCTAATTTTTAAGCTTTGCAAGGTGAGAGACTCTTGTTTATATTCCGATGGGCCACAGCACCCAGCAGAGAACAACAAATAGAAATCCAATAGATATTTGGTGAATTGAATTAGAGTGGATTGGCCGGAGGCTCCTGTACGTTGTTAGCAGAAGAAGGATTTAGCAAGAATCTTGGTTGTCTTTTGTTAGCACAGAATTATGTGAGTCTCTCATACTGTACCTCTGTTGTAGAACAGAATATGGCATGGTTTGTTCTATTGTGGCGTAACGGGAATTCATTTTGTGATGTTTTCAGAATTACCCTTTTGTTTATTCCACTATTTAAAGCATATCACAAATCAAGACAGCATTTCAATTTGTTGCATGTGCTAAGTCATTACTATTTACAGATGGGTAGTGTATCTGCCTTTCATACTAAAAGGGAAAAATTACACTCGTAGAATTCCATCTGCCTTGCAACAGGATTTAGGACTGAAAACCTAATTTTATCTGAGTTCTGCACATCAGCAATAGGGAACTTTCAAAGAGATGATTGCTAAAAGTAAGCATCATTGTTAAGAATTTCAAGCTGTAAAAATAATGGAGTTCCTTGCAAAAGATTGTTTATAAACATTCTTGATACAGTTTGGAATGATCCTCTTCCTGGAAGATGGGAGGTCACAGAAACGTATCTAGTTAGTCATTTGCATTAGAGCTAATTGCTTACATTCTTCTGAGTGCAGATTTTAGATGATCTGGGAACCAAATAGACGACACTGTAAAAGCTTCTTCTAGATCTACTAGATGCTACCTTGAGTCTGAACATGCTTGGTGCCTGGCAGTTGTTCAGTAGGAATTTCTTGAATGAATAAATGTGAATGAGAGCCCCTCCAAGCCTCTTTGGTCTTCTGCAAGGTAAGAGTTCCACTATCCCTCTTGGAGGATTTTGTCGTTGAGACCAGAGCAAATGCATCCAAAGTGCTCTACGCTGAGCCTGGCAAGTAGTAGGATCGGCAGATGATAACCGTTTTTAATCACATCTGCCACTTTCTCCTCTGTTTTCCTGCTGGTGATGGCAGCAGGTTGATGGCCGTAGAAGAGACCGTATCCCTCTGGTGGACGTTTCTGTTACTTTCCCTTCTGTTTTATTTAATTTTTTAAAAAAGATTTTATTTATTCATTTGTGAGAGAAACAGTAAGAGAGAACCCACAAGCAAGGAGAGGGGGAGTGGCAGAGGGAGAAGCAGGCTCCCCACTGAGCAGGGAGCCAGATGTGGGGCTCCGTCCCAGGACCCCTGGGATCATGGCCTGAGGCTTAACCAGCTGAGCTACTCAGGAACTCTTTTCCCTTTTATTTTAATCTGAGCTTTATTTTTGCTCCTGATTTTTAGGAAAATGTGAGAATATAGAGTTATTTCCCTCTGAAGCATTTTGTCTGCCGTAGCTCTTCAGTACCTGGGCAGAATGGCACGTGCGTGCAGCGTGGTTCAGAACTTTTCTTCTGTTGCATGTGAACAGAAAGCCCAGAGAAAGGATGAGGTACATGAGAGAGTGCCACTGTGAAATAAAGTTCAAGGGTTGAAATTACTACTCTTATACACCAGAATCTGGAGTGAAAATGCTTTCTATAAAATGAGAATGCTTGGGGCGCCTGGGTGGCTCAATGGGTTAAAACCTCTGCCTTCAGCTCAGGTCGTGATCCCAGGGTCCTGGGATCGAGTCCCGCATCAGGCTTTCTGTGCTCCATGGGGAGCCTGCTTCCCCCTCTCTCTCTGCCTGCCTCTCTGCCTGCTTGTGATCTCTCTCTGTCAAATAAATAAATAAAATCTTTAAAAAAAAAAAATGAGAATGCTTACAGGACACCCGGCTGGCTCGGTCAGTGGAGTGTGCAACTCTTGTTCTCAGGATCATGGGTTTAAGCTCCATGTTGGGTGTAGAGATCACTTTTTTTTTGAAGTAGGCACCATGCCCAGTGTGAGGTTTGAACTCACAACCCCAAGATCAAGAGTCACGTGCTCTACTGACTGAGCTGACCAGATTCCCTGGGTAGAGAGATTACTTTTAAAAGATTTCAAGGGGCCTACTTATGATCTCTGTCTGTCAAATAAATAAATAAAATTCTTTAATTAAAAAAAAAAGATTTCAAATCTTAAAAAATGAGAATGCTTGTAGATACCAGCTTACTTAACTTTCTTTCTTTTTTTAAGTAGGCTCCATGCTCAGGATGGAGCCCATTATGGGACTTGAACTCATGACCCTGAGATCAATACCTGAGCTGAGATCATGAGTCAGACATTTAATTGACTGAATCATTCAGGTGCCCACAGCCACTGCCCCCCCCCCCCCCGCCTCCACCTACTTAACTTTCTAAACTATCATTTTCCCTACAGGAGTTGATAAATCAGTAGAATTTGAATTCCTTGGAATGGTAATACATACTCGTATCATGGAGGTATAGACTCTTGGAGAAATAGGACATGAAAGATAGTTTATTCCAACCCAACTACACACTTGATTGTCCTCGCCAGCCTCTTTACCAAAGAACACCTTGGGTTTTGTTCCAGCACCATTTGTGATAGGGAAGGGCTGCTTTCTGTACCTACCGTGGCTCATGTCATCTACAAATAGATCTGACTTTTACAACAAAATGCTTCTTTACATGGAGTCTGGATAGCTTGCTCTCTGTTGCTGTTGCTTTGTCTTCTGTCCTTCTCCCTCTCTCTCTCTCTTTCTCTGAGGAAAAGCCAACCAAGCAGTGAACCAACTGCCTAATTAACCAACCAACCAACCAACAAACCAAAAGAGTACACGATCAAATAGGTATGCATTCTGCATATAGCCCAAGGAGTTGCATCGTGTGTATGTGTACGTGTTGGGAAGGTTGCAGTATGCTTAACACTCAACATTTCACAAACGTATGTGATCAGGAACCTGTACTCTTAACCGGAGCATCTATCCAATCTTAACAGTATGTAGTGCATAATAGGTACTCAATCAATGTTTGTTTAAAAAAGTGAATGAATACAAAATCCATCTTTATGAAGGGCACTTTGTATCAAGGTGACAGGTGTTCTCCATCTCTGCAAGTGATACAACCAAAATGAGTCAACTAATTGGATGGGTAACCCTTCCTCCTCTGTGAACCATCCATCCAAACTATGCTCTTGATTTCTGCACATTTTTGGACTTTTAAATTCTTCATATTAGAATTCTGAGCTTGTTTCCTCATTTGCACAAATCCTTTCTTTTTTCTTTCTTCTTTCAAAGATTTTTTAAAATTTATTTGACAGACAAGTAGGCAGAGAGACAGGCAGAGAGAGAGGAAGGGAAGCAGGTTCGCTGCTGAGCAGAGAGGCCGATGCGGGGCTTGATCCCAGGACCCTTGGGATCATGACCTGAGCTGAAGGCAGAGGCTTTTTTTTTTTTTTTTTAAAGATTTTATTTATTTCACAGAGAGAAACCACAAGCAGACGGAGAGGCAGACAGAGAGAGAGAGGGGAAGCAGGCTCCCCGCTGAGCAGAGAGCCCGACGCGGGGCTCGACCCCAGGACCCCGAGATCATGACCTGAGCCGAAGGCAGCGGCTTAACCCACTGAGCCACCCAGGGTCCCCTGTACAAATCCTTTTTTTAGAAACTTTTTTTTTTTTTTAAGATTTTATTTATTTATTTGACAGAGAGAGATCACAAGTAGGCAGAGAGGCAGGCAGAGAGAGAGAGAGAGAGAGAGGGAAGCAGGCTCCCTGCTGAGCAGAGAGCCTGATGCGGGACTCGATCCCAGGACTCTGAGATCATGACCTGAGCCGAAGGCAGCGGCTTAACCCACTGAGCCACCCAGGCGCCCCCAAATCCTTTTTTTTTAAAAAAAAATTCATTAATTTATTTGAGACCATGAGTGGGAGGGACAGAGGGGGAGAGAGAGAGAGAGAGAGAGAGAGAGAATGAATCTCCAGAAGATTCTGTGCTGAGTGTGAGCCCAGTGCAGGGCCTGATCTCACAACATTGAGAACGGCACCCAAGCTGGAACCAAGAGTCAGACACCTCACTGACCAACCCACCCTGGTGCCCCAACTCCTTTTTGTTTTTTAAGTAATCTCTACACCCAATGTGGGGCTCAAAATCACGACCTGAGACCAAGAGTCGCAAGCTCCGCTGACTGAGCTGGCCAGGGACCCCTGCACAGCTATCTTCTATAAAAGAGGTATTAGTTTAAAAAAAAAAAAGTGGTATTCGGCGCGCCTGGGGGGCTCAGTTGGTGGAGTGTTTGAATCTTGGTTTCGGCTGAGGTCATGAGACTGAGCCCCGCATGGGATCGGGATTCTCTCTCTCCCCCTGCCTCTGCCCCTCCCCCGCTTGTGCTTGCTTGCTCCCTCTCTCTCTAAAACAAATATATATATATTTTTTTAAAGGCAGAAATATTAGGGGTGCCTGGGTGGCTCAGTGGGTTAAAGCCTCTGCCTTCGGCTCAGGTCATGATCTCAGGGTCCTGGGATCGAGCCCTGCTTCGGGCTGTCTGCTCAGCGGGGAGCCTGCTTCTCCCTCTCTGCCTGCCTGCCTCTCTGCCTACCTGTGATCTCTCTCTGTCAAATACATAAATAAAATCTTTAAAAAAAAAAAAAAGAAGAAATATTACTGATGAGTTTGTGATTGATGGTCAAGGCAGTGAAAGCTGGTCTCTTTTGCTTCCCAATCATACGTGTGGATTAAATGAGTCGGCAAAGCCCTTGTCTTTTGTTTGCAGCTTGTACTTGATCGTACTCGCCTGTGCAGGTGCGGGGTTCTGCCGCAGAGCTGAAGAGCTCCTCCATCGGGGGCGGGGGGAGCGGTTAGGGTGTTTGTCAGATGACTGTTGAGTCTCTGCCCTCTTTTTGGCTTCCCAGTCAGCTCTTTCTCAGCTGAGCAACTAGTCCGAAGTGAGAACGCATATCCCTTTGACTTCCACATGGGCCTCTTGTCAAATGTGAACCTGGTCCCCTAGGAACATGCTGTAATGTGAACTTGATTCCATTTTCACGACCTAGGCTGTTCATTTCTCATGCCCAGAGTAAAAGAGTTGAAAGGGTCAGCTAGAGGAATGTTACAGATCCTATTTGTTCTCACTTTTTTTTTTTTTTTTTAAATTTCAGGAGGAAATGTGTGTGGAAATTCCAGAAGGTCAGCGTCCGCTTTCTCCCCAAAGTCCCTTCTCTCTCTCTCTGTTCTCAGCAACCATCTCTTGTGTTTGCGGCTACGTGCTGGTAGCCCTGTGTCTTCTGCCTCCGCTGTGTGCCCGCCCTTCAGTCCACTTCCCATCCAGAACTCGATCGTTCCTGCAAGCAGCCACCTCTCCTCTCTCAGCCACCATCTCTTCCGTTCTCATTAGTAGGGAAGTGTGACTTTTCTGGCACAGTCGTGGGAGATCTTTTACTATGGAAACATCAGTATGTTTTCCTTATAACTCTGGATGTTACCTGCTCTTGAATCTCCTAGAATGTGAGGGGCCCGAGAAGGCATTTGCCATTATCACAGTCACTTCTGGAACGGGGGACAGTGAGGCATGCAGTGGGGCGCGTCTTGCTCAGGGTCACAGAGTCGGCTCTAGGCCCAGGTCCTTCCACTTGCAGCCCTTGGCCTTTTATTTTTATGTGCTGGTGCCTCTTACTACATGACTGGATTAAAGAATTGGACGGCAGGAGGACACGCTCTCTGTGGTCATGCGCGAGCCCGAGTGGTAATGGGAGGGCGTCAAGCTGCAGATGTTAGTTCTTCCAGACGGGCCCTCTGACGTAGGCCTCACTGCTTGATCTCGAGAGAGCTTCCTTCTAATCAGTACAGGGGAGAAATTTCGGTCTTATTATTTAGGAATGTTTTAATGTCTAATGCCGTGTCTTGGAAGCGATGCGACACATGCGGGGCATTGCCATTTTTGCAGGCCTCTAAGAGCAGAGAGACTTCTAGACCTCTGCATTATCCCCGTTCTCACCCCTTCTCCACGTCTCCACACCTAAGCGTGTCCGTGTGGGACCCACGTTTGTGGCTTCCACAAACCCATTCTTTTAGCTGAGGAGACCTGCAGGGTTTAAAAAAATAACTGTTCCGCAGTGTGGACGTGGAGGCCCAGAAAGGTGAACACAAATGTCAGGAGTCTACTCTTTCTTGTCACTTACAAGAAAGTTTTATTTTATTTTAAAGATTTTATTTATTTGACACACAGAGAGAATACAATGAGACGAGGGAGAAGCAGACTCTCCACTGAGCAGGGAGCCTGATGTGGGGCTCGATCCCAGGACCCCAGGATTATGACCAGAGCTGAAGACAGACGCTTTAACTCACTGAGCCACCCAGGCGCCTCTACAAGACAAGTTTTAGGAATTGATTTTTATGTCCGGACAAGTTGCAGATTTTTAATGGCATGTGTCTTAGGAAAATAAACATGTCACTTAATTTTTTTTATGATTTTATTTATTTACTTAACAGACAGATCACATGCAGGCAGAGGGGCAGGCAGAGAGAGAAGAGGAAGCAGGCTCCCTCCTGAGCAGAGAGCCCCATGTGGGGCAGATCTCAGGACCCTGGGATCCTGGCCTGAGCTGAAGGCAGAGACTTTATTTAACCCACTGAGCCACCGAGGCGCCCTGTCACTTAATGTTTTTACCTTTCAAATCAGTATTTAGGTGAGGGACACGTCATTCTGTAACAGGAACCCATTCCTCTGTCTACTGTGGACTCCCGGAGAACTTGTTTATCTCATGCCCTTGAGCAGGATTATTTCTGGTAAGCAGCATCCATCTGGCATGATTTGAGAAGCACTAAGGAGGGTAATGTGCCATCGGCCTGACACCACCTGATGCTAGGCCTCTGAAGGCCCTTTGGGTCAGAGAGCGGTGGAAAATACGGCTTCTCTAAGAGATGCGGAACCACAGGCATTAAAACCAGCAATCCAAAATAGCCTTGTTTAATGACCCATTTTCTTTAAAAAGTTATCCTTGCTCATCGACCAGAGGCAGGTAGTAGTCTTTGATTTTCAGCCCCTGTAGAGTTCACCGGAATGGAACATTACAGATCAGCACTTGTGATCTGGGGCAACTAAAACTTACCGAGCAGCGCGTGGACGTTATTCTGCCCATGATAATCAACGCCAAGTTCGTCCATTACCGTCGACTGAACACCAACTAGTGTGCCGATTCTTTTGCAGTTAGTTGGCACAGAGCCCTGTGAGGTAGATATTATCGTGCCCAGTTTATAGGGCACGGGCGTGTTTGTATGGCCAGTAAATGCAACAGGCTGAGATTTGGACCTGTGTCTGTCTGCCTCCAAAGCAACACGCTTAACCACTCCACTGTACTCTCTCTGACTCTCCTCCTGACTTCCAAGACGGGATAAGAATACCTTCTTCAGGGATATTTTAAGGATCCAATAATATAAAAGATCTGAGAAGTGCTTTGTAATTGATCATAAACTTTGTAGAATGAAAGGCATTATCAGAAGTAGCAGACAGTCTGCCACCACGTCTCTATGTGACAGTATACCCTTTAAATAAATCTGGATGTCCTATGGAAGTGGGACCTTTGTCCCTGGCTTTCCGGGGAGTGAGAGTAGTTTATGTTCTACCTTCAAGTTCAGAGAACATGGACACTGGTCCTACTTACCCAGTGATATTTTCAAGGGTGCGATTTGCTTGCCGTGTAGTTGGGAGGAGGAAAGAGATGAGCAGTGCGTCTGCGGCCCCCCAGGGTGCCTTTCAGCATCATGAGAAATCATGTGGCTGTTTCTAGCTGTGCTCTAACGTGCATGCCACCTCTGTCCCTTTCTCGTTTGTCATAGAAACTGAGCTGCTTCTCTGTGCAAAGGACATCAGTCATTTCTTAATGCAAGATATCGCCTTCTTGTCTGGTAAGTAGACTTTTCATGTATTTCGACCAGATAAATATATGACCCTCTTAGCAAAATGAGTGTGGGCTTTATGATATAAGTAGCCACACACACACATGTCTTTTTGTAACTGGCTTATTTCACTTAGATAATATCCTCAGGGTCCACCCAAGCTATATAGCTCAGTATATGTCAGAATTTCCTCCCTTTTTAAGACTTAATACTATTCCCTTGCATGTATCTACTACATTCATCCACTGAGGGACGGCTCAATAGCATTCCTTTTTCTTAGAGAGATAACTGGTAAACCCTCCTTCTCTTTCGGACTCATTCAGAAATCTAGGGAAAGTTTTGCTTCAAGACAAGCAAATGACTTTCAGGTATTAATTTGAACTATAGCGTTAAACATTATTATACCAAACAGATACAAGAAATTTACGAGTTTGCATTGTCTGCCTGAAAATGAATGCTTCTTCGGAGTTGAGAGGAGAAGAACAGATCTCACTCCTTTTATGTAGTTTAATTGTTGCGCCTGAAGTGGTATCAGCATGCTCAGTTTACTAAACAAGCATTTACTTTATAGATGATCCTAATTGGACACTTCAGTCTGGCCTCTGCTTTAATGATTATAATGAACAGTAATTGTGAATTAGTGGTGACTTAATTAATGTAGCTTTATGTTTTATTCTTATAAGTGCTATCAATGTGTGACATGTTGTCACTCTTGAGATTTCCTCAAATCCCCACCTGTGTTCCATACAGAACAACCCTCAAGCCTTGTCCCCCCATCCAGACCTCTGCCACAGTTTCTTTATCTGCTTTTGGTAATTCTTTTTTTTTTCTTTTTTAAAGATTTTTATTTATTTGACAGAGAGAGGCACAGCAAGAGAGGGAACACAAGCAGGGAGAATGGGAGAGGGAGAAGCAGGCTTCCCGCCGAGCAGGGAGCTCGATGTGGAACTTGATCATGACCTGAGCCGAAGGCAGACGCTTAATGGTTGAGCCACCCAGGCACCCCCCCTTTATTTATTTATTTTTTTTCCCAAGATTCTGGTTCTCATTTTCAAAATGCTTCAGCATATTGGTTCTTGTGAAGAAAGGGTTTCCGGTGGAAAAATAATTAAAACCTTCCAATTGGGAATATAAGCCCCTCTCATTCTTTTCTCACACATTTACTACCTAGCAGGGCACTTGTAGGTACTCAGTGGTAATAAGAGTTTATAGATTCATCCATGATCATCTACCCCTATAAGAACCTATATGCATTCTTTCCTTTGACAGATAAAGCTTTCCTAAATGCTAGTTGGTTCTGTCTTTAACTGGAGTGCTTACCAGCTTGCTTGGGAAAGTCTGTTATATTAAATATAATATACATATGTTAAGTTTTATGTTATATATTGTTTATTTGTTTTTTATGTCTTTATCTTAAGTAAACTCTATGCCCAACGAGCTCATGATCTCAAGATTAAGAGTCACACACTCTACTGCCCTTGTTATGTAACATTCATATGACTGGTTCTCTGCCATATTCTACCTATAGAAGCCCTTTGTTTAATGTTTTGCTGTATGTCTTGGTTTAGAGTTGTACAGTTTCTCCTTCGAGTTCCTTTGAAACTCTTGGGTAGATGCTGTCATTGTTCAGGATAATCTTCATCCTGTTCTCTAAGCTTAGAAGATTTATCATTTGATGTAATAGTTTGATTCAAGAAGATGACTTAGGAATGGGGACTCCCCGTCACGTTTCTCTTGGTAAAGATTAAGGCAGTGAATGAATTTGTTTTTTTTTTTTTCCAAGTGCACCAAGAAAGAATGTGTATTCTGCTTTTGTTGGATGGAATCTTCTGTTAGTGTCGATTAGGTCATGTTGGTTAAAATTGTTGCTCAGGTGTACTGTATCCTTGCAGATTTCCTGCCTACTTGTTCTATCAATTATTGAGAGAGGGGTGGTAAAATTTATTTTTTATTTTTATTAAAATTTCTTTAAAAGATTTATTTATTTTTAAAAGATTTTATTTATTTATTGGACAGACAGAGATCACAAGTAGGCAGAGAGGTAGGCAGAGAAAGAGTGGGAAGCAGGCTCCCTGCTGAGCAGAGAGCCTGATGCGGGGCTTGGTCCCAGGACCCTGAGATCATGACCTGAGCCAAAGGCAGAGGCTTAATCCACCTAGGTGCCCCTTTTATTTATTTTTTAAAAGATTTTATTTATTTGACACACATACACACACACACACAGAGCACAAGTAGGGGAGCAGTAGGCAGAGGGAGAGGGAGAAACAGGCTCTCCACTGAGCAGGGAGCCTGATGCGGGGCTCAATCCCAGGACCCTGTCATCATGACTTGAGCTGAAGGCAACTCCCTAACTGACTGAGCCACACAGGTTCCCCCGATTTATTTATTTTAGAGAGAGAGAGCGAGCATGTACATGAGTGGGGGGAGGGGCAGAGGGAGAGATTGAGAGTGCACAAGAATCTCAAGCAGAGTTCTCACTGAGCTCAGAGCCTGACTTAAGGCTAGATCCCAGTACCCTGAGATTGTGACCTGAGCCAAAACCAAGAGTCAAATGCTTAACTGACTGTGCCACCCAGGCGCCCCAGTGGTAAAAATTTTTGACTGAAGTTGTGGATTTGACTGTTTCTCCTTGCACTTCTACCATTTTTTGTTTCATGTATTTTAAAGCTGCTATCAGGTACATAAGCATTTAGGATTGTTATATTCTCTTGATGAATTTACTACAGTTTGATAATCAAATGATTTTCCTAGTATGTAGTAATATTTCTGACTCTGAAATCTATTTTGTCTAAAATTAGACAACTTCCTTTTGACTAATTCTAGCATGGTATAGCTCTTTCTGTCCTTTTCCTCTTAATGCATTTGTGCTTCCTATTTAAATTGTGTTTCTGGGGTGGCTGGCTGGCTCAGTTGGTAGAGCATGCAACTCTTGATTTTGGGCTTTCGAGTTGAAGTCCCATATAGAGTGTAGAACTTACTTAAAAAAATAAAAATAAGGGGCGCCTGGGCTGCTCACTGGGTTAAGCCTCTGCCTTCGGCTCAGGTCATGATCTCAGGGTCCTGGGATCGAGCCCCCCATCGGGCTCTCTGCTCAGTACGGAGCCTGCTTCCCCTCTCTCTCTCTCTCTGCCTGCCTCTCTGCCTACTTGTGATCTCTCCCTCTCTGTCAAATAAATAAATAAAATCTTAATAAATAAATCAGATTACATTAAAAATTAAAGTGTGTTTCTTATAGACAGTTTATAGTTGGATCTCAGTTTTTTTTAATTCAAATTGATCATCTCTAACTAATTGGGATGTCAAGATTATTTACATTTAATATGATTTTTCATATGAGTGGGTTTAAATCTACCATCTTGCTATTTGTTTTCTATTTACCCCTTTAGTTCTTTGTTTTGTTCCCCTCCATTTTTGCTTTCTTTGGGGTTAAGTATTTTTATCAGTCCACTTTATCTCCTTTGCCATTGTCTTATTTTTTGAAGTTAAAATTTTTTTTTAGTAACCTTTACACCCAACATGGAGCTTGAACTCACAATCTTAAGATCAAGAGTCACGCTTGGGGCGCCTGGGTGGCTCAGTGGGTTAAGCCTGTGCCTTCAGCTCAGATCATGGTCTCAGGATCCTGGGATCGAGTCCCGCATCAGGCTCTCTGCTCAGCAGGGAGTCTGCTTCCCTCTCTCTCTGCCTGCCTCTCTGCCTACTTGTGATCTCTCTCTCGGTCAAATAAATAAATAAATAAAATCTTAAAAAAAAAAAAAAAGTCTCATGCTCTTCCAACTGATCCAGCCAGGTGCCCTGCCATTTACATATTTTTATTGTACATTGAATTTTTTTATAACCTTACATATTTATTTATTTATTTGTTTGTTTGTTTATTTATTTTACCGTGTTATGTTAGTCACACAAAATACATCATTAGCTTTTGATGCAGTGTTCCAAGAGTCATTGTTTATGCAGCACACCCAGTGCTCCGTGCCATCCGTGCCCTCCTTGATACCCACCACCAGGCTCACCCAACCCCTTACCCCTCCCCACTGAAACCCTCAGTTTGTTTCTCAGAGTCCACAGTCTCTCTCCTCTCCCCCTCTGATTTCCAATTCGCTTATCATTTCTTTCTAACGTCCTCCATGCTATTCCTTATCTTCCACAAGTAAGTGAAACCGTATGGTAACTGACTTTCTCTGTGTGACTTAGTTTGCTCAGCATCATCTCTGGTCCAATCCATGCTGATGCAAAAGCTGGGTATTCATTCTTTCTGATGGTTGAGTAATATTCCAGTGTATATATGGACCACAGAATTTCTAGTGCCAAGCTAAATTCAAAGACCACCCTGTAACTTTCCTCATTAAATGATCCTTCTACTTCCATTTAGCACTAAATATTTACTGTCTACTCTGTCCAGTTGTTGGACCAGCTGTAGGGTGGGGCCTTGAATGCATGTAAGGCTCATCCCTGTACTTAGGTGGCTTTCACTCTCAATGTTCCTTATCCTCCATGCTTTGTAGAGGGCTCTCGAGTAGGTACAGACTGAATTTTTAAAAATTTTTAATTTATTTTTTACATTTCTTTTCAGTGTCCCAGAATCCATTGTTTATGCACCACACTCAGTGCTCCATGCAATACGTGTCCTCCACAATACCCACCACCAGGCTCACTCAACCTCCCATTCCTGCCCCTCCAAAACCTCAGTTTGTTTCTCAGAGTCCATAGTCTCTCATGGTTCATCTCCCCCTCCATTTCCCCCCAACTCCCTTTTCCTCTCCATCTCCCCATGTCCTTCGTGTTATTCCTTATGCTCCACAAATAAGCGAAACTGTATGATAATTGACTCTCTCTGCTTGACTTATTTCACTCAGCATAATCTCTTCCAGGCCCGTCCATGCTGATAGAAAAGTTCAGTATTCATCCTTTCTGATGGAGGCATAATACTCCATAGTGTATATGGACCACATCATCTTTATCCATTCATCCGTTGAAGGGCATCTTGGTTCTTTCCACAGTTTGGGACCATGGCTATTGCTGCTATGAATATTGGGGTACAGATGGCTCTTCTTTTCACTACATCTGTATCTTTTGGGGTTAATACCCAGTAGTGCAATTGCAGGGTCATAGGGAAGCTCTATTTTTAATTTCTTGAGGAATCTCCACACTGTTCTCCAAAGTAGCTGCACCAACTTGCATTCCCACCAATGGTGTAAGAGGGTTCCCCTTTCTCCACATCCTCTCCAACACTTGTTGTTTGCTGTCTTGTTGATTTTGGCCATTCTGACTGATGTAAGGTGGTATCTCAATGTGGTTTTGATTTGAATCTCCCTGTTGGCTAATGATGATGAACATTTTTTTATGTGTCTGTTAGCCATTTATATGTCTTCTTTGGAAAAGTGTCTGTTCATATCTTCTGCCCATTTTTTGACGTGATTATCTGCACATTGAATTTTAGCCCATAGAGAATTCATGGTCTTGTTTCTTTGCATTAGTAAGAGCCCTATACTGTTGTTGCTGTTAAAGCTTATGTTGTTTCTTCTACAAATTCACTAGAACAGCAATTATTTCCTGTAGTTTATATCTGTATTCCCTCAGGCTGATCATAGATGTAAATGGTTGATTATATCAAGTTGCCCAGTCTGAACTGAGGCCCATAGCATTGGTGTAGAAACCATTATTTCTCCGTACCCTTGGTTGTCCAGCATGAAGGGTGAGCTGTGTTTTTAATTATATGAATTCCATGAAAATTTATTCTCAGTATAATCACTCAGTTTGCCTTCTCTCCCTCTCTCTCTTTTTTCTCTTTCTTAAATTCTGTTTTCATTTAGACACTACTCGACTACTTTCTTCTTTTTTTTAAGTAAGCTCCATGCCCAGTGTGGGGCTTGAACTCAAGACCTTGAGGTCAAGAGTCAGACACTTTACTGACTGAAGCACCTAGGCGCCCCTTGGCTACCTTTTTTTTTTTTTTTTTTTTAACTTAAGGGCATGGTGCCATTTTGATTTATGTGGAGACCATTATCCTTATAAAAGTTACATTGCCCCTAAACTGTCCTCTCAAATCCTCTTACTTGCATTGCTGTTACATGAATTGTTAATTTGTTTGATTTTTTTTTTTAAATGGTTTTAGGTGGCCGTGGAAAGGAAAATGATTGGATCATTACTTTCCCAGAAAATTGTAATTTCAGATGTATACCAGAAGAAGTGATAGCAAAAGTGCTGACTTACTTGACATCTCTTGCCAGGTATAGTATTTCATTACATTTCTTTCAGTTTGGTATGTGTTAGAGACCCATTTGAATGTAATAACAGGAAAAGAGCTTTTTAATGTGACTGTTATTATTATTATGATTACAAGACTCACTGTCAGAGCAGATAAGAAATAAAACTTAGAAGGGGAAACCAACAGCTACCTAAATTGCTATAAAAATTATACTGAGGATCTATGAAAACAAAATCGAGAGTCTGGAGATATTTGTCTTCATGAAGTAAAACATAGGTTGAAAATGATGATCATACTTCAAGCCTTTGATTTGTCTAAAAGGAAATCATACTAGCCCAGAGTGAGGGTAGCTCTTCTTCCATGGGTAAAATATGAAGATCAAATGTTAAGTAGACTCAAAATTGATATTGCAATTTATTAGGAGGATCTTTTTGATATTAGAAGTCATCTGAGACTAGAATGCTTTAAAAGGTAAGTTTCAAAAGCTTCCTTGAAGATTTTATTTAGGTTGAAACAAAATTTTTATTTAATTTTTTAAAAAGATTTATTTATTTGAGGGACAGAGAGAGAGAGAGAGAGAGAGAGAGAGAGAAAGAGAGGGAGAGAGAACACGAGCAGAGGGGAAGGGCAGAGGCAGAGGGAGAAGCGGGCTCCTGAGGCTCTGTCCCAGGACCGGGAGACCATGACCTGAGCCAAAGGCAGACGCTTAACTGACTGAGCCACCCAGGTGCTTATAGGTTGAATACAAAAGTTTTTAAAGGAAACATTTTCTATTTATTAACCCTGAAGACTGAGAGGCCACAAATCTACAACGGTAAAAATATGGAGTTGCGTGAACAGAAGTCCTATCACAGAAACTGAATTTGTAGTGCATCCCTTAAAGCTTGAAAGTCTTTTAGATCTTCTTAGGGCAAATAAAAGCTTTATTATTCATTAAACTGCCTTCTCAAGGAGCAGACGAGATAGAAACCTATATTTAATGGTGTTTTTCTGAGTGAATGAATGGATGGGTGGCTCACTGGCTCGTGATGGGTTGCCACGGAAAGGTAAATCTGATGTGATAAAGGGCAGCTGTCTGTAAGGTTTTCTCCTACCCGAGATTGCAGGATGTCACATTCATTTTAGTGACCTAGCTGCATTATGCTATCACTTGACTATTTAAAAGAATGATATTAGTGCCAAAAAGAAATTTTAAATATTGAGTAGTAGAACATGGAATTAAATTGGTTTTCCAGCATAGCACTTTTTGATAGCTTTCCCAATCCAAATTTCTCTTTAGTTAAGACATCAGATGTAGGGGCGCCTGGGTGGCTCAGTTGGTTAAGACTCTGCCTTTGGCTCAGGTCATGATCTCATCGTGCTCTCTGCTCAGCGGGGAGCCTGCTTCTCCTTCCCCCTCTGCCTGCCTCTCTGCCTACTTGTGATCTCTCTCTCTGTCAAATAAATAAACAAAATCTTAAAAAAAAAAAGACATCAAATGTAATGAAACAGTCAGAATTAAGGGCACAACCTAGCAAATTTGGGTAGTTACTAAGACCATTATTTCCTCGTATCTTGCAGGCAAAATGGATCTGACTCTCGGTTTACCATTATACTTGATCGAAGACTGGATACATGGTCTTCCCTCAAAATTTCTCTCCAGAAAATCTCAGTAAGTACCAATGCACTCTTCAGCAGCTTTTTATTTTTGTTTTACACAGTGCTTTCTATTTGTGGGAGTACAGAATATTTTGGTATTGGGCAATGAGGACAATAAAAGTATACAATGAAACAGTAAAAAAAGATAGGATGGTGAGATGGGAAAGTACGCCGAAGGGTTGGTAGGGGGGATTAAGCTAAACAGCTCATCCGAAATCAAACCTAATGGGAAAGAATAAGTAGAGTTAGTGGTTCAAGTTATGAGTGAGAAGAGACTCCTGGCTCTCTGTGCCTTTCAGAGCAAGGTGAGTTTTTATGGGAGTTTTTTTTTTTTTTTAATGGAAATAGCTCTGTTGTATACTCACTGTATATGGAAAAGCATAAAGAAGAAAGTTTAAAGTAGCAGTCACAATTCATCCATCCACAAATAAACACCTTTTAACATTTTGATGTGCATCTTTCTCACCGTTTCCCTCTCTGGGATAGAGTAGGGAAGTGACTCAACTCTAATATGACTTAGCTCCCTTTCGGAATCTAGCCGCCAGCTTCCCAAGACCCAGACAGAGAAAACAGTGTCCCTATGAGGAAAATACGAGAGCTGCAATCCTGCGCACAGCCAAGATAATCTTTCACGGTGTCCGGCTCAGCTGGGTTATGGGGGCTTTGTCTGACACTTGTTCATAGAAGAGGGAGGCGAGGAACCCGGAGATGACTGAGCTGGCGGGAAGGCGGGAGTACCACGTGGCTGACTTCCTCCATCAGACCAGAGTAGCTGGGAATCCATATATTTTTTTCCTTTGAGAACCCAACATCATCAATAATCAGAAATTCTGTCTCCTTGACCGACATGGGAGGCCACTCTCTCCCGAGACAGTTGATTTGGTCGTGAAAGCAAGACAAAAATCTTTTTGCCAGTGTTCTATTTGCTCCACTAACCCAGCTGCTGAGCCTAAGAAATACGCTCACAGGGTACGACGGATGCGATCATTACTCTTCATACCCAGCCCAAATTGTTCTTCATCTTGAGCAAATCAAAGTGGTTTTTTCATTTGTTTCTCTAGCAGAAGCGTGTAACGGTAAGCAGTGGGGAGAAGTTAACAGGAAATGCACGCAGGTTACTAAAATAAAATAGCAAAACCTTGACTTCCTGGAACATATCGTTGCCTTTCACACTGGTATTGGAATTGTCCTGTAGATGAGGGAACGACATTAATATACACACTTAGGGGAGGGTTTGGTGATGACAGAGCAAAACGTGGCGAAGCAAGAACTGAATTTTCACGAACTTCATTTGGTGCTCTTTCCACCTGTTGCTTTCGATTGTTTTCCAGATGACTTGTGGGTAAACAAATACATTCAGTGTTTTTTTAGAAAAAGGTAAAATTCCTTTGGAGAGAGTGTGTCTGCCAAGCGTACACTGTTGAGCTGTGTCAATGGGGCAAAGTTAAGTAAAAGCTATTTATTTACCTCGCTCTGGCCTTTTAACATCCATCCTTGGGCTTGTTGAGATTTCGGTTCACGATTCTTTTATACTAAATAAAACACTTGTTATAATAAAACTTTTTTTATTACACAGCCCAGCTTTTTTCTTTTGGCCCAAACTCTCTGCTTGATTAAATTAATTTTTATTGAGTGACCATTGGCCACATGGCATTCATTTCTTGTTAAGGTTTTATTTCTATTAATCAAATAGGCCACTTGGAACAGCCTTGTTTTTCTTCTAAAAGAGAAAGATAAGATTTGGTCTTGATCCTGTTAGTTGAGGGTCAACAGAGTAATAGTGATTTGTTTCTTGGGAGGCGAAGGTCCCCTTTCTGTTTCCCTAGGGATGGTCTTTCATGGACCATATTCAGCCCAGAGCTTGGCACTCAGGGTCCCCTCATTCTCTTAACTGCCAGACTGCTGGTGCGAGGCAAGATGGACGCACTGGTGAGGGTGACATGTAGATTAGCGCTGTTTCCTTTTAACAGGTTAAATGTTTCTATTCGTGTAATAGTTTCTATGCCCGTGCTCAAGAATACATTAATTACATCTCTACTATAACTAGCCAGTGGGCACAGTTTGCATTAAAGATAAATACTGAATGCAAGCTAATTTCAAGAGCAAGAGTTGCATTCAGAAAGGATTTCTGGTCCAGATTGTCCCTGTATAGATAGCTGTAACTGTCTTCGGCATATTACTTTGAACAAGTATCTTTGAAATAATTATACAACTCAACTTAAAGACCTTAATTTGTAAATTCCAAAATAAACTATGCAGTTAGGGTATACTTCATAATTAATGATTGGAAACAAAATTGTTTAAACAGAGCTTTTATTGCCTGGGGGCTCAGTCGTTAAGCGTCTGCCTTTGGCTCAGGTCATGATTCCAGGGTCCTGGGATCGAGTCCACATCGGGCTCCCCGCTTGGCAGGGAGCCTGCTTCCCCCTCTCTCCTTCTCCCTGCTTGTGTCCCCTCTCTCACTGTCTCCCTCTCTCTCTCTCTCAAATAAATAAATAATTTTTAAAAAAGAGCTTTTGTTTATTTGAGAGAGAGCGAGCTAGCATGAGCAGGGGGAGGGGGAGAGGGAGAGAGAGCAAAATCTTCGGATGAAGCAGACTCTGTGCTGAGCCTGAGCCCAAATGGGGCTCAATCCCAGGACCCTGGACCCTGAGATCATAACCTGAGCTGAAACCAAGAGCTTGTGGCTCAACAGACTGAGCCACCCAGGTACCCCAGGAAAAAGTTGGTGTGTTCTTTCTGGATTATTATCAAAATTTCATAAACTGTTGACTTTTCACAAGGCTTAAACTCCGAATAGAATTTAATAATAATATTAAAAAAACCCAAATCCTGAAGTGTATTTTAAGTTATAGGGCCGGGTATTGTAGGACAGGAATAGCGATATCAGTTAATACTACCTTCACAAAGATTCTTAGCATTCCACCTTAAAAAGCAAACTGCGCAGAGGAGAAAGCCAGTCCCAGCAAGCCCCTAGGAGGAGAGTGTGGTTTTTTTTTTTTTTTTCCTTCCTCCACTCTTAGGACATGCCTGATCCTCCCGAGCTAATCCATGAGGCTCAATCTGGCTAAGTAATTGGGGGAATGTGTCCCCTGTGAATTACAATGAGCAGCCGGGAAGGCTCTGTCAGCTGACTTATCAGGGGTAGTGGGGTTTCTGCGAGCCGCCACCGCCACCACGGTAATGGAAGCAGCCACGGTAGCTTTGTGTGACAGAGATTTTTGGCTGCCGCTTTTAAACACTACCCCAGAAGCAGCTCATATTTCATCAATGTTGCATTGACAATTGGAAAAGAAGAGTGTTCTTGTGTATAGGCGAGATGGCAGAAGCAACTCCCCCGAGAGGCAAGATGAGGTTCAGAAGGAATGCGGTAAGGGCTCTGCCTGCAGTCCTGGAAAGCCTGTATTCCCAAGTTCAAGTGCAGGGATGCTGCAGCATGGTGCTATAGCACAGACTGAGGCTGAATGGGGCTTTTAAGGACAGATGGAGAGAATGGAGATGTGTATTTGCATGAATTGCCTTGATGTGATTACTGTGATATTGACAGGGAAATGTGAGGGAGTCCAGGAGGTTGAACGTGATTTCAGAAACCTGAATGTGATTCAGTTGGTGAAGAAGCCTCATTAGTGAGGTTATTTGTGTCAGACCATATGAACAGTTTTGAATCGTTGGGCAGACTAGCTTTAAATCGCTAGTTAAAATAATAGCTAACAAAAGGATTCATCTCTCTTTCACTGTGGTCAAGGCGAGGATGTTTTCATGGACAGGTCTGGAGCCGACTTCATCAGCATCTGAAAAGGCATTCATGGGTATTACTTACCGTTCAAGTGAAAAATTTTAAGTCTAATGATTTGAGATATTTCAGATTTCATCTGTTCTCCAGATTCCAACTTTAAAGATGCAGGATTCTAGCCTGTTGACAACTTTTTTTTTTTTTTTTAAGGGAAAAAAAGTGACTTGCTTTTTGTTGTAGATTAGGATTTAGAAACCTCTTCTTTCAGAGAGGTTTCAAACTCTTTTGTAATTATTTTTTTTTCCCTTCGTTGGTTCACTTGTATGCTAAATTCCCAGCAAATTTCTAAAGTGATATTTAGATGTATTTTTGGGAAATGTGAAAGAACATTGGCTAACTTAATAACTGGTCATCTTTTAAATGCCACTCTTTTTCTTTGAAAACTTAACATTATTGATGTTACCATTTAAAATATAACACTTGCTCATTTAAAAAAAACCGAGGCAACATACAAAAACAAAGTAAAAATCAGCCTTAGGAAAAAAAATGACATTTGGAATCAAAAGTAAGATAAGGCAACTAAACCAGTATGAGTTTTATTTTTGCTGGATGAGAGTTAATATCACTGGGTAAGTGAATGATTAAAAAGCTTTTAGGACAGAATGATATTTTAAAAATTGCAGTTGAAGATGTGAATCTTTTTCTATTGACAAAATTGTATCTTCAGCTCTACGCATGATTTTGTACTTGGGAGTAAATAGTTTCAGACTTTAGACAGACAATTTCTAGTGCACAGGAAATGCCTGTGTATGTGCTTAGCGGTATTGGGTGCAACTGACATTGGTACTTTTGTTATCAAAAGAAACTGACTTAAACTTTCTGGAAGTTCCTAATTCCTTTATATACATAGATGTTTTCTCAGTGCCAAACTTAGTTCTGTCTGTATGCACATATGTTAATATGCACACATGTAAATACAGCACACGAGTTCTAACTGAATAGACCTATCTAGTCTGCTGCTGTGCTACACAAGATACAGGTTACCAAGGAAACCATGCATGGCTACTGAGGTGAAAAGGCGCTGAGTCTAGTTAGAGAAGGTAGGATGTGTTCATACTGGACTATTACGCAGGTGACATTCGTTTGGACCTCAAGCAAGAGCATATGTTTCTTTTACATTGTTTCTGTCCTCCATTTTTCTCTGCAATGAATTACTTTAAGTGGCCCCTAGGAATACATATCTTGAAATGAAATTTATTGGATTAAGTTCAAGACCTAGAACTATAGTAGAAGATACATTGGCTCTGTTTACATGTGTGGGCGTGACCAGAGTGAAAAATTTGAAACTTGCTGATGACACCATGGTTTGACCTTGTGGGATCTCTGGAGCTGGGCTGATTTTGGAGGCTATGAATAGGTTTCACCTGAAAGGATGGGACAGTGGATCTAAAGTCCAAAGAGAGGATTAAACGGGTCACTCAGTGGAAATCACGATGACTGTGGCCATTGAGAGGGAGGGGAAGAGAACAGACAAGAAGGGCAAAACCTCTAGGAAGGAATATCTCCCAGGACTGTTCTGCCCTGAGGTAGAAAATGAGAAAACATTTTCATAGAAATACCTAGAGTAACTGACAAGTGCGTATAAGGTGTATGAACCGCCTCTCTTAGATGCCGCACAAAGGATTTAAATTAGGTTAATTTCCAGACTCTTGTACTGAAACGATGCATCAGGTTTATGCCTTTTGTTGTTACTGGCGTTCTGACTGCTGTAAGGGCCATGTAACGAGAGAATTTGAGGGTAGGCTTGAGAAGGGAGTAAATCATCTCTAGGTGGGAAAGGAAAGAGCTGGTTAATTCTGTGCCCATTAACTTGAAGAACCAGTAAGAGCTGTCGCAGAGGGCTGGGGCAGGCTGGGGGATGGCTGGGGAGTGCTGGGGCAGGCTGGGGAGTGGCCCTGTGCAGTGACTAGAGAAATGGCTCCAAGTCCTGTTGAAGGTGGTTAGCGTGTTCATCTTACTGAGGTGCCTTTAAGCAGTCACATGTTGACACTCCAAAAAAAAAAAAAAAAAAAAAAAGCCTGCAAGAAGCTTTTAAAAAGCAATGCTGTTTCCTCTCTTATGCCGTCTTTCTTTTTCTTTTTATAAAAATACAAACAAATTAAGGCTGACCTTTGCCCACATCCCCTTACTTTTTCGACAGGCTCTCAAAAACGATTTATAGTTGTAAAATGTAGGGTTTGATTGTGGAAAAAATAGAAATTGTGCTTTTTCATGTTTATATAACCATACAGATTAGAGATTCTTAAAGCAGCACAGCAAAGAATTTAGAAATATAGTATCCCCAAACAGAAATGGAAAAGCTCGGTGGTCTTGAGTGATCTTCGCTGTCGTATAAGTACGTTGGAAACGCCTTATGATAGGTGGCAGGTGGTTCATTTAAATGCTAGTTTTAAAGTGGATTTTCTCGAAACCTTTAGACAAATATCTGCATATAGAAAAAAAGGACTTTCTATACCTATGTGTATGTTCACACTCGAATACATGCAACCTGATCTTAAGTCCCTGTGGCCGTTCGGGTTAAAATTTCTCCAGCGATCTGTCCCCTCAAGATTCTCCTAGCCAGCGATCACAGAAGACTATATAGTATGGATACTGGCCTGCATTCAGATACATGAAACATTATGCAAACTGGTAGTCCAAAGATGTGTTTTGTTTAGACAGATGTGTCGAAACACTAAGATGTGTCTAGTTTGTTTCAGCAAATTTTGAACTTGTTTCCCATCTTTAAAAATCCTCAAGTTTCACGCAAATCTGGATTTCTGGCTTATTTTGAGAAATCAGTGACTTGGCAAAGCCCACCTTTCTGTCTTACATTCAGCTAAAACTGACTAGTGAGTGCCATCCCTCTCCCAGCACCCGATGCTTTTCAGTTCACCAGAATCCCCACCATTTCCTATTACTCCTCATCATCTAGGGAGAGTGTGAGTTGTCATTTGCTTCCTCATTCAGGCTGTCTTTCAATTAAACCTGCCTACTTCACATGTTTACATTGTCCCCCTAACACATGGTAGGCATTCAGGTTTGTCACCTTTGCTGTAGGTTTCAGGTTTAGACTCTCAGCCTTGAAACTGATCCTTGTACAATCTTTGCCATGCTTCTCCAAATTCTTCCTGTTGCTCCCTTTTCTATCCATTAGGAGTTTCTCCAGAGGAAGGAGAGCTAAAATGAAAAAAATGCATGTTCTTTTTGTTTTCCAGCCATAGCCTGTTTAAGAGTCTGGCTCTGCAGTCAGGAGAACCTGGGTTCTTCATTCTGCTACTTCCAAACTAGAAGTTCTCAGTGTATTAGCGCCCAACAGCTGCTGTAACAACTACAAACCACAAACTCAAAACAACACAGATGTGTTCTATTAACAGTTCTGGGATCAGAATTCCAAAATAAGTCTCACTGGGCTAAGAAGAAAGGTGTGTTATTAGCAGGGCAGTATTCCTTCTGGAAGTTCTAGAAGAGAATCCATTTTCTTGACTTTTCCAGGTTCTAGAGGCTGCCCATATTCCTTGGCTCATGACCTTGTATCATGGACCTCTGCTTCTAGTGTCACAACTCCTCTGACTCTCCTGCCTCCCTCTCTGTTTTTTTTTTTAAAGATTTTATTTATTTATTTGACAGAGAAAAATCACAAGTAGACTGAGAGGCAGGCAGAGAGAGAGAGGGAAGAGAGAGAGGGAAGCAGGCTCCCTGCCGAGCAGACCTGGAGATCATGACCTGAGCCGAAGGCAGTGGCTTAACCCACTGAGCCACCCAGGTGCCCCTCCCTCTCTGTTTAATAAGGATCCTCGTGATTACATTGTTCCACCCCAATAATCCAGAATTATCTCCCCATCTCAAGATCCTTAACTTAATCATATTTACAAAGTCCCTTTTGCCTTATAAAATAACATTTATAATTTTCAAGGATTAAGATGTGGACATCTTTGGGGACTCATTATCTTGCCTACCACCGTCAATTTCTCCAGTTGTGAAACGAGGATAAAAATAGAACCTAATGTATGGAAAGTACTTAGCGCAATGTCATAATAATACTCATGATGATCATAATTCTTATAATAGTGCTTTCAGTAGAAAGCTATATTCTTACCCATGGTTACCCAGCCAGTCTC
This sequence comes from Mustela lutreola, assembly GCF_030435805.1. Lineage (NCBI taxonomy): Eukaryota > Metazoa > Chordata > Mammalia > Carnivora > Mustelidae > Mustela > Mustela lutreola. The sequence continues at coordinate 120,246,147 of NC_081308.1, read as the reverse complement.
CTCTCTCCTACCATAAGGCCTTGAGAGGTCCTGAGTATAAATGAATGTGTGTATTTGAAAAATTCTGTATTTGGGGCACCTGGCTGGCTCAGTTGGAAGAGCATCGGACTCTCGATCTCAAGAGTTGTGAGTCTGGACCCCATGGTGGATATAGAGATTATTTAAAAGTAAAATCATAAAAAACACAACTTTTTAAAAAAAGATTTTACTTATTTGTCAGAGAGCACAAGTAGGGAGAGCAGCAGACAGAGGGAGAATCAGGTTTTCTTGCTGAGCAGGGAGCTCGGATGTGGGGCTCGGATATGGGGCTCGATCTGGGATCGAGACCTGAGCCGAAGGCAAACACTTCACTGACTGAGCCACCCAGGCGTCCCTTGAAAAAACAACTTTACAAAATTTTGTATTTGAGTCTAGTTGACACACAGTATTATGTTAGTTTCAGATGCACAGCATAGCGATTGGACACTTCTTTGGGCTATGCTGTGCTTCCCACAAGCATAGCTCCCATCTGTCACCGTATAACACCACATAGGATCATTTTCTGTATTCCGTGTGCTGTATGTATACACACACACACACACACTTTTTTTTTTTTTTTTTTTGCTAAAAAAAGCTAAGGAAAGTAGTCGTTCATGTGAGGTTATGGATTTGCTCTAACTACACAGTGTGGCAAGCACCTGTTTAGGTTCAGGATAAGTAAACAGGAACGGGGATCAAAAAATCCAGTACGTCTGGTTTGCATGCGGAATCTGATGGGCGCGAGGGATGGAAATACAGGGTTTGAATTGTAGGATTTCATTTTCTGAAAAAACATGACTGACCAATCAGATGGGATTGTTTGAGGGCCACCCAGCTGTTTGGTGGTTATAAAGCTCTGGCCTACAAGGTATTTATTGCTCCAAATGGCTATTAAATTTGAGAATAGCTATTAGTTTAACAAAGCCCATGTGTTCTAGGAGGATCCACATGGTAGCAAAATAAAGATTCTAAAATTACCGTATAATGAAAAACATTGTAAATGTAATTATACAAGCACTAGCTGAAGTTCTCCTTGATAATGCATTTTCTTTAAAAATGCTAATTTTGTGGGCTTTTTGTGACGAGCAAATCACTAAGCATTTTGAAGGAATTAAGGAAGGAGAATGTATGATAAAATAATCAGGAAGTTTTACTTAAGAATGATTTAATTAGAATATAGAATTATCTTTAGAGGATTTTTTTTTTTTTTTTTTTACAGGTGTCAGTGTTTGGGATAAACCACTTTTTCAAATACAGGGAGTAACTGATTTTTTTTTTTTTAAGATTTTATTAATTGATTTGAGGGCGACAGAGAGAGAGCACCAAGGGAGAGGGAGAAGAGATTCCCTGTTGAGCGTGGAGCCTGAAGTGATCAAGCCTGGGCTCGATCCCAGGACCCTAAGATCATGACCTGAGCTGAAGGCAGACGCTTAACTGAGCCACCCAGGCGCCCTATAGGCAATAAGTGATTTAATAAATAGCTAACAGGGGTTTGTGTCTGGCTCAGTCAGAAGAGTGTGTTACTCTTGATATCAGGGTCGTCAATTTGAGTCCCATGTTGGGTGTAAGAGATGACTTGAAATAGATGAATAAATAAAACTTATAAACAGTAAATAAAATGAAATATGAAAAAAATTTAGCTAACATAAAATCCCTGATTTATCAGCAGACGGATATCCCCAAACCCTGCCTGTACTTGTTTTGCTATGGATTCTGCGGGCACTGGTTCTAGTTTTCTCTCCTCTCAGCTTTGTTGTCTTCCTGTGTAATTCCTTGTCCTTGGACCTAGCTGCGGGACAGCCTTGCTCTCCCAGGAATGGCAGGCTGAAGACCGGGGCCTTACCTCAGCCAGAGAGCTGCCACGTGGCCTTCTGTGTTTCTTTCTTTCTTTTTTTTAAAGATTTTATTTATTTATTTGTCATAGAGAGAGAAGCGAAAGCAAGCACAGGCAGACAGAGTGGCAGGCAGAGGCAGAGGGAGAAGCAGGCTCCCCGCCAAGCAAGGAGCCCGATGTGGGACTCGATCCCAGGACGCTGGGATCATGACCTGAGCCGAAGGCAGCCGCTTAACCAACTGAGCCACCCAGGCGTCCCGCCTTCTGTGTTTCTAATAGTGTCCTCATCCTGATTTTCACTCTGCAGCCCCTGACGGCTTGGGAGGTGGGCCAGTATTCCAGGCTTTCATTCGCTTAGCCCGAGGGCCTTGCATCTAGAGATTTCCTATGTGAGACCAGAGAGTATGACATTAAGGAAAAAGTCAGAGAGACAAGGATGATGAGACCAGGTCCACCTAGAGTCCAGGACAGAATAAAGCAGATTTTGCTTGAAGTGCTGGCAAAGGTAGGGTGCTTTCAATTTCATTTAAGAGGAAAAAAAGTAAAAAGGCAAGCTGGGTCAAGCCTGGTAAGTATAATAATGATTCTGGGAATGTGTCTATTTGAAGAAGAAGGAAAGGCTTTGGGGCACCTGGGTGGCTCAGTGGGTTAAAGCCTCTGCCTTCGGCTCAGGTCATGATCCCGGGGTCCTGGGATCGAGCCCCATACCGGGCGCTCTGCTCAGTGGGGAGCCTGCTTCCTCCTCTCTCTCTTTGCCTACTTGTGATCTCTGTCAAATAAAAAATAAATAAAATCTTAAAAAAAAAAGAAGGAAAGGCTTCACTCCTAAAGAGAATGGGGTAGAAGCAGACTCCGCTGTCAGTCTAAAAATAGGTCCAGAGTTCTCACAAGTTTCTGCCAGCCTCCCCCTCAGCAAGCCTTTATCGATAACCCACAAGTTTTCTACCTAAACCCACTTGCCTTTAGGTCCAAGAATCCTTGGTAAAATTTAAAAACGATCTCTTTATTTTTTTATTAGGTTATGTTAGTCACCCTAAAGTACTTTATTGGTTTTGGATGTAGTGTGCCATGATTCATTATTTGAGTATTTTATTTTAGGGTTTATAGAATGCCTTTATATTCATTATTTATTTTAATTCCTACAGTAACTGTAGGAAGTATGTACCCTGTTTAGCATAAAGTAAAATGCACATCATGTACATGCTGTAGGGTAGACTACACATCCTTCTGGGACTCTGTCTCCTTCCAGTTCTCTCTCACGTTAGCTCTGTTCTTTGACATAAGCCTCCTCCAGCCGCAGGGCTCGTGGCCACAAGTGGGTCTTGAACTGCACCCTCCAAGCTTTTGTCCGGCAACACTAGTTTGAAGAACCCAGGGCAGGGCTTGGGTCCTCCTGACATCAGCTCTTAATCCACTATTAATCAGGGTGTGTTGGGAGGGCGAGGTCTTGAAGAAAGAGAGCAGTTCTCATTTGGAACCCGTATTAACACTAGGAAGAGACTGTGTTTGGACTGTGACAACAGAATATCGTGCCTGGCTTATAAACAACAGGTTGGTTTTTTTTTTTTTTTTTTTTAAAGATTTTATTTATTTATTTGTCAGGGAGAGAGAGCGAGCGAGCGAGAGCGCTAGAGCACATAAGTGGGGGGAGCAGCAGGCAGAGGGAGAAGCAGATTCCCTGCTGAACAGAGAGCCCAGTGCAGGGCTCGATCCCAGGACTCTGGGATCATGACCTGAGCTGAAGGCAGAGACTTTAACCCACTGAGCCACCCAGGTGCCCGAAATATTTTATTTTTAAGTAATCTCTATACCGATCATGGGGCTTGAACTCACAGCCCGGAGATAAAGAGTCCCATGCTCTATCGACTGAGCCAGCCAGGCGCCCTTGAAATTGAAAATTAAAAAAAATTTTTTAAAGGTTTTATTTGAGATCGAGAGAGAGAGAGACAGAGAAATAGAGAGAGAGAGAGCGAGCACACAAGTTAGAGGGGCAGAGGAAGAAGTAGAGAGAATCCCAAGTAGACTCTATAGAGCCCGATTTCGGGCTGGATCCCAGGACTCTGAGATCATGACCGGAGCCAAAATTAAGAGTCAGATGCTTATCCTACTGAGTCACCTGGGTGCCCCCCCTCTTGTTTATGAGAGGGAAAAAAAAATCCCTAGTTTTTTTTAAAAAAAGATTTATATATTTATTTTAGAGAGAGAGTGGGAGGAGGGGCAGAGAGAGAGGGAGAAGGAGAGAAGCAGACTCCCTGCTGAGCATGGAGCCGACCGTGGGGCTCAGTCCAAAGACCCTGAGATCATACCCTGAGCTGAAATCAAGAGTCCGAGGCTTAACTAACTGAGCCACCCAGGCGCTCCCCCCAAATCTCCAGTTTTAAATGTGTCTTTCCCGAAAGTCTAGGTCTTACACCTCAGTGAAAGTTACTCTTTTTGTTACTAGACTTTCGTTTCTAAAGCAGGTTTAGGGTCACAGCAAATCAAGCACAGGAAGTGCAGAGTTCTTATGTAACCCCCGTCTCCACTTTGTAGCTTACTAATGTTTGTTTCATAGTTCTGTTCCATTATGAATATTCCAGCCTGCCTGAACGATGGCTCATTTTAAGCATTTTTGTCATGTTTGTCCCTGTTCTGCTTTAATCCATTGTTTGGGGGCCGATGACTCAACATTTCCAGTCCAGACTTCTTTCCCTCTGGACTTGTCCACATGTCTCTGTGATGGCCATCGCCTGGATGTCCTGCTGACCCTTCCAGCCCCATGTGTGCAGGATTGGGGAATCAGTCTCTTGTCCCCCTTCTTAAAACCCACTTCTTCTGGAGCGCCAGGCTGGTTCAGTTGGAAGAGCACGTGACTGTTGATCTCACGGTCATGGGTTTGAGCCCTGTGTTGGGTGTAGAGATTACTTTAAAAAAAATTTTTTTTTTAAAGTTTAAAAAAAAAACCCTTGCTTCTCCTGTGTTCCCCATATCAGCAAGGGTCTTGTCATGCACCCCATTACTCGAGCGATTGGTTATTGACTGGTGCAGTCTCTCGTATCAGACACAGTCTGTCATCGTGTCTTACATATTGTACCTCCTAAATCCTCCACTAATTACTGCAGCTGTTCCTGCGTTTCAGAAACTCATCAGCCCTGATCTGCATTACTGGGCCGGCCCCCTAGCTCATCAGGCTGTTTCCACTCTTGTCCAAGTCCTGTCCTTTCCTAAAGCCAGAGCGATCCTTCCAAAATGCAGATCTGACTATATAGCTCTGTTGCCTAAAACCTCTTAGAGTCTTCCCTTGCCTCCAGGGAAGAACCCAAGGTCTCTCCTAATCTGGCTCCTGTCCATCTTTCTAGAACCACTTCCCATTGCCACACTCCCTGGCATCATTTTCCTCCACCTTTCTTGACTGGGACCTACTTCTCAGGATTATTTCCAAGAGGTACTATGATAAAGTTACAAGTTACTTGACCTAGTAGGCATTTGATGTATATTGAATATGAATATTGGCCCATATGAATATTGGACCATACTATTTTAAATCTCACTAATTTTACATAGTGCCCTCCTGGTCTTGTAGTAATTATGTCTTGGCCGCCTATTGCATCTTAGTATTCTAGAAACATTAGTGCTCCAGAATGACATTCTGACCCAATTAATTCCTTTTTATGCTTCAGAGAGATTGTTTTGACCTTCCTAGGTCTAGGATGCCCTGTACTATCACTTCCTGTTGCATAGTATTCTATATTTCCTTCATCTCACTTACTAACTTGGGTTATAGAGTGACAGTTATTGATGTATGCACTGGTAGACTGTCATTTTCTTGCAAGCTGGGTGGGGACTACATCTTATTAATTTGGGCGCACTGAATGCTAATGGTGCGTGACAATCATGCACTTAACTTCAGGGAGTGGACATGGAGATGATACTCAGTGAGTGTTGCTTGGGTGAAACTAGAAATAAGATTCCACAGCACAAGTTGCTTCCTTTTTTTTTTTTTTTTTTTAGTGCAGGTACACAGTATTGAAGCTCCTTTTGGTTTGCAGGGTTATCCCAGGATCCTGCCTTTCAATTCTGTTTCCCAGAGAATAAATGCAATTCAAGTGCAAATGACTAACTTTAAAATGAAGTTCAAGGGGCGCCTGGGAGGCTCAGTGGTTTAAGCCTCTGCTTTCAGCTCAGATCTGGGATCGAGCCCTGCTTCGGGCTTCCTGCCCAGCAGGGAGCCTGTTTCTCCCTCTCCCACTCTCTCTCCTTGTGTTCCCTCTCTCACTGTGTCTCTGTCAAATAAATAAATAAAATCTTAAAAAAAAAATAAAATGAAGTTCAAGAGTAGAATTCTCTGTAACTTGGGATTTACTGTAGTGTGAGAAAATTCCAGGCTGTGGATGTTGCGAGGGTCTGATCTGATGACCTTACACTAGTTTTATTTCCATTTCCATGTTTTTAGATTGTATCAATATCCATTTTTAAAGTTTTGTCCTTTTAGTGGCCTTTATTACTTTCAAAGTCAGTTCCTTTCATTACATATTTTCTTCTACGTGCTCACTTGAGTGGATGTTTTGACAGTTTTTTCTTTCTGCAGGTTTCTTTTCCTGGGAACTTGCACTTGGTTTTGGTTCTGCGTCCTACCAGTTTTCTTCAACGAACTTTCACAGACATTGGATTTCGATTTAGCCAGGAAGACTTCATGCTCAAATTACCAGTAAGAGTACTTTATTTAAATGTTTTTTCTCTCTTTAATTCTCATAAAGAATTTGTACCATGCTGTTGATGTTTTACCTGTGCTCACAAAGCATTTAGAAGAGAAAGATAGAATTTGTCTTCCCAAACTATAAATTTGAAATGCCTAAAAGTCTTGCTTTTGTTGTTAAAATAAAGGAATAGTCTAATCAGTTTATAATGAGCAATTCCTTTTGAAAAATATCTTTGTCACATATGTTATATATGTGTGTGTGTGTATGTATGCGTGCGTGTGTATAAAATCAGGACATTTTATTTTTAGAAAAAAAATTGCGTGTGTATTTTATGTATTTGACTCCCATGAACTTACATCCTGAGCTAGTTCATAATACCATGATCTTTTTTTTTAAAGCTATTTTTATACGTTTTCAGGGTAAGGAATAGAGCCCTCATAAATTGTGATACTTTTGCAAAGACCAGTCCCTCCTCCTAAGTTCTAACTTACCGCATTGAAGCCCTTTTACTTTGGTGTAGGCGTAACATTCTTTCAGAAGGTTGGCCATTAACAGTACAAAATATTAGATCAAGGAGAATTAGGTATTTGGGTTTCTATGGAGATCAGTTTTGCTTTACAGAGAAATGTTTCGTAAATTAAAATGGTTACTACCTAAAGAAGGTAGTGCGTACATGTGTGGGGGGGGTACAGGAGAGGACTGTTAGAACCATTTATATAAGATAACTTTGTGCTGATGAATGCTGAAGTTCATTGTACAGTTGAATGGAGGGATGCCACGAAGGGCAGTTAACGGTATCTTTCTTGCTTATTTATATAGGTGGTTATGCTGAGCTCAGTTAGTGATTTGCTGACATACATTGATGACAAGCAGTTAACCCCTGAGTTAGGCGGCACCTTGCAGTACTGCCACAGTGAATGGATCATCTTCAGAAATGTATGTTGTCTTCGCCCTTACTGTAGAGCCTATAGTTCGTATTCACCTTTAAATCTAGTTCGAGAATTTTTTTTCCTCTTTGGGAAAAACAGGTATCTGGGGCGCCTATTTTTGAAAAACATATAATTCAACATCTCGATTTTCTTTCAGAGGAAATATTTAGGAATGCTGCAGAGTCACTGAGGATGGCCATTGAAGGAGGGGCCTAGGGAGTAAGGCGATCATGCTCCGCCCACCCCCTCCTGGTGGCCTTGTAGTAACTTGAAGAAACAAAGGGTTTGGGTTCAAATTTTAGCACTGCTGAGTTTTAGCTATATAACCTGGCACGAGTTATATACCCGCTGTGTCTCGGTTTTCCTAACTATAAAGTGGGAATAATAGTACTTTAGCTCCTAGGGCTACTGGGAAGATCAAATGAGAGAAGCAGCCCTCAAGAAGTGTGAGTAGTAGTATTCCTCTCGTTCGAGTGATGCTTCTGAGGCTGTTAGAATGATAGCAGAGATGCCTTCTGTCCGAGAGATTTACAAATAAGCAAGGGCCCCGTGCCTCAAGGTGTGAGTTTATAGCGTAAGGCTCTTTACTCCACATCCCCGAGATTAGGGAACCCTTCTGAAGGAAGTGATATTGAATTAAATCAGGATTCTATGTTCATCTTTATTTGTCATTCAGCAGTTCTGTTCACTCATATGAAAAGTGTATTGTCAAAATTAGTGGTGTCTAGCCTTTAATAACCCATGACACTTTAAATGAAAGAGCAGATTACCTTGAGCTGCGTGGGAAACATAACCTTTATATGGTCTCTACATGCTGCCCCCCCTTTTTTTCCTGAGTAATTGATTTTGGAAACAATCAACCATACAACCTTCCTTGACATTTTAGGGCAACAGGGCCTTTGGGATCACAGTTTCAAGTCTTCTGCCTGAATGAATTGTCGTGACCAGTTTGTTCCCCCATCACCTTTGTCCATTGCTGTGTTTGGAATGCTAATGCTTGCTCATAAGTTATAATAAAGAACATCAAGTGGCTTTGATGTTCTCATCTCTCAGAAGTAGAGTTCATAGAAAGCCGTTTTACACTTGCAGAGTTTAATAGGATAGGCCTAAACCAAGGCAGAAAACAAATTTCTCAGTACATGGCATCTTTAAGATATTTTCAGTGATGCCTCGCTGGTTCAGTTGGAGGAGTTTGAGGGTCATAATCTCAGGGTCATGAGTTTGAGCCCCACGTTGGGTGTAGAGATGACTAGAAAAAAGAAACTTAAAAAAAGAAATTTGTTTTCGATGATGTTCAAGAAATAAGTACAGATGTTTGGATAAAAGGCATTCGAGAAAACTCTTCACCTTGCATTAGTTTCATAGAGGCTCAGATGCAAAATTGGATTTGATTGCCAAGGGCAACGTCACCTTTTCTTAGCAGAGGAGAGGTCATCATATATGTGCATTGTCAGAGCTAAATAAAAGTAAATACAGTTACTGGTCCATGGCCGTTTCCATGGAATTAAAGGTTCATTGGCTCTTTGCAGGCTATAGAAAATTTTGCTCTCACAGTGAAAGAAATGGCTCAGATGTTACAGTCCTTTGGAACTGAACTGGCAGAGACAGAACTACCAGATGACATTCCTTCAATAGAAGAAATCCTTGCAGTTCGTGCTGAAAGGTATCACATGTTAAAGGTATGTCTGGTAGAGTCAACAAATGAACGTTCTCCGTGGTCTTTCTTTTCCTAGAGAGGTGTTCAGTGCCTGTCTATTTCATGCTGATTGGTGGGTAGGGAGAATGTCCTGGGTATGTTGAATGCAACGGTCCCCTTTGCAAATGGTGCCTTCTCCTGTGAAGTGCTTTATTTGTTCATAGGATGGTTTTTAAGTGCCCCAGAAATAGAAACCTAGGATCATCTTCGTTATCGTGTATTCTTTGTCTCATCAAAAGGCCCTCTCATCTGGCAAGCTGGCGAATCAGAAGGCAGACAGGTGTTCTAGTTCAGTATCTACCACAGGAGCAACGTGAAATGGAGAAGGAGAAGCGGAGGAGGAGGCAGGAGACCTATGACCAAGGCAAACATCACCAAATTGGTTACAAGCTTGCTTTTCCATAGAGTACTAGTTAGTTTGTTTTTTTAAGCAGGCTCCATGCCCAGTGTGGGGCTTGAACCGATGACCCCGAAACCAAGAGCTGCGTGCTTTGATAACAGGAGCCCCCAGAGTCCTAGTTCTTGATGTTTCGTGCTATAGACCTTAGATGGCAAGCTTATTTTGCCCTCCTGCGCAGCTGTCTGGAGTGTTGGCTTTTGAAGGATTCCGAGTCACCATTCAGACAATCACCAAGTGCTCTGAGATTCACCTTCCCCAGAAAGTTGAAGAATGATCTGAAGACGAAAAAAAAACGATTGATCTAAAGAAGCACCTACGCAATAATTCACATCCTTCCTATGACAGTAGGCTTGCTGGGGGGGCCCTCTCAGGTAGATGCTCTGTGTCGAGGTGATATTTTTATTTAATTTTTAATTTTTTTTTGAGGTGACATTTTTAAATTAAGAAGAGGAGAGAAACTGAAATTTTGAATCGTAGTCTAAACGTAAAACTGTTCAAGGAAAGGTAGCTCTGTCCCTCCTGAGTTGCGTGATCAGAGAATTGGCTTCTCCTCTCTCCGAGGTGGAGTTAACTTACGAGCACAACGAGGCTGGTGCTGATGAAGCTTATGCACGTTGTAGGGTCGCTGTGAGGACGAAATGGAGTATGTGGTGTGTGCACGACAGCTCGGCACGTAGCTGGTGCTTCGTAAACATGTGCGCTTCCTGTGTTCTCACTTGTGGCGGCTGGTGTCACAAAACCTGTTCCCAGACAAACACACGTATGCCTGGATTTTTTGCTTAATGTTTCAGAGGACCCTTGGATCTCCTGAAGGAGGTCACAGATCACTCTTAGATGCCTGAAAAATCTACCCACCAAGGTTAAGACCTTCTGTATAGAAAGAAGCATATGTGGGGCGCCTGGGTGGCTCAGTAGGTTAAGGCCTCTGCCTTTGGCTCAGGTCATGATCTCAGGGTCCTGGGATCAAGCCCGACATTGGGCTCTCTGCTCAGTGGGGAGCCTGCTTCCCCCTCTTTCTCTGCCTGCCTCTCTGCCTACTTGTGATCTCTCTCTTTGTCAAACAAATAAATAAAATCTTTACAAAAAAAGAAGCATATGCTTCATGATGAATTAATTAACCCAAACGTGCAGTAATGTCCTACTTAGGGCGGTCAGCACTTGGTCATGATTACGGATTAGTAGGAAAGGCCCTGGACTCCACTGGAGTGTACCGCGCTATTCCTGCTTTGTTGGAGCACATTGAAAATATTTGTAGAACAGAATAAACTAGAGATTTCTACCAGTAAGAGAAGGAAGCGACAAGTGGAGCACGAAGTACTTCCGCCCGTAAAGATCTTGTAGAAACAGTGATTGCAGCTTCCGTCTCAGCAGCCAGAGGCTTCTTGGAGATCCTCATGGGTTTTGAATTCCATGGCACTGATGTCCTCAGTAGAGGCAGTTCTAGAACGGCCGTTTGTCTTCTGCGTGCTGTAGGTGTATGCTTCCTTCTCTTTAGGTCATTCCGATTAGGCTACTACATCCTACTGTGCCTTTTTACAGAACGATATTACAGCAGTAACCAAAGAGGGGAAAATCCTCCTCACAAGTCTGGAAGTGCCCAGCGCCGAAGACCCTGTCGGTTCAAGGCTCGAACACCGTCACCACGTGAATGGGGACTGGCAGACTGTTAACAAGTGAGTACTCTCCTTTTGGTTTGGAGTTTCTTATTTTATCCCTCTGAAAGGGAATTCTGCATTTCGCTGCCATCTGTTAGGCATGAAAATATTCCTGGACCTCTGGGAATCAGAACACCTTCCCTGGTTGTCTCCCAGAGAATAGTTGGCTTGTACAAGAGGTTCTGTGGACATCGATGGTCTCTTCGTGGACCGAGTGTCACGGCCTCTGACTTTGCCTCTGATTTTTAATGTCCAGACCGGGCTTATGTACATACCTACAAGACGAGAAGGGCTTCTAATGACTTCGCTTTATTAAGGTTGCTGACTCAAGTACATGATATGGAGATCGCTTTTGATGGATTTTGGGAGAAACACCAACTAAAAATGCAGCAGTATTTGCAACTATGGAAGTTCGAGCAGGATTTTCAAGAGGTCAGTAAAAACACTCCTTTCCACATTTTTTTTCCGATATGCCAGAGATTCTCACTCCTTGATCATCAGAAATATAATCTCACATGATGCCCCTTTATACCCAGAGAGAGATGAAGAGGGGGCAGATGTGAGTGAACCCTGCCAGGATGTCTTTCTTTTAAAAAAAAATTATTTAAATTCAGTTTAATTAACATATAGCATATTATTAGTTTCAGGGTAGAATTTAGTGATTTGTCACTTGCCTATGATGCCCAGGGCTCATTCCATCGCGTGCTCTCCTTGTTGCCCATCCCCCAGTGACTCCCATCCCCCACCCGCCTCTCCGAGTTGTCTTTCTTGCTTACTAATGTCCTATGAGCAAGCACGTGAGTTCTAACATGTAAGACAGGACTAAGTTGCTGTTCACCCTGATGTTTATTATTGTAATTTATTTTACATATAAAATGCTTTCAGCCTGAAATTTCCTTTCAGCTTTCCAAGGAAATAATACCTACTTCCTTCTTGATTTTTTTTTAATACCATATACCTATACTGACCATATTTAACATGATATAACAGAAAATTTTTCAGCTCCAATCATTTATTTCTATGACAAGCCTAATGCACGAAGTGAAACTGTGTCTAATTATACATTTTGGTAAAGGTCACAAAGAAGTACCTTCTTGTCGGATGCTTCTGGAAAATGCATCCCATGGGGTCAGGCTCCTCGCAGTCTCTCTCATAGTCCTTTACCGGGAGGTCCGAGGAAAGCTCCCTACTTTTCTCTCTTGAATGGGGTCAGCCTGTTTCCCCCACACGACTTTCACACTCGCTCGGTATTTCATCTGTTCTGAACACGGGATCAGGTGCCTCCAGCCCTTTCCCTCCTGTGATGCCAGCAGATTTTGGAAAGTGGTGCTCTCTATGAAACCTTCCTTAAGGAAAGAATAGGCCAGGTTGCTCTTGGGCCTTCTGGATATTTGGGTCTTTCTCCTCAACCGAACACATGAAAAAATAACTCCTTCCCAAGCACACCCATTGTGCCTCTACTTCCTTGTTAATTTGCCACCCAGAGAAAATTCTTGCCCTATAGTTCTATTGTTTCTTTAAATCCTTGGTCTTGGATTTGAATTTCACTGACATGATCTGTATCTCATGGTCACCTGCAAAAAGGTTCTATAGGTAGAAGCTTAACTTCAAAAAAATCTTGTTTGTAAATTCCAGCCATCCAGAAGAGTTTACATATTCTCAAACTTGAAATATTCTTGAATATACAGGATAGGAATATCCTCTTGCATAGCCACAGTCCAATGATCAAATTCCGGACATTTAAAGGAGGCAGTATTTTACATGACCTACTGTTGGTATTCCAGTTTTAATGATTGATTCAATGATGTCATTTCTATCATCTCTTCCCCCTCCAGTACAGGATTCAGCCTTAGAGGGTCAGGTACTGTATAAGTTGTCATGTCTAGTCCCCTTTAATCCAGAAGATTTCCATTGCCTTTCTTTGTCTTTTATGACACCGCCATTTTTGAAGAGTACAGTTCTTTTTCACATAAAATGTTCTTCGTCTCCCATTTATCTGACATTTTCTCACGATTAGATTAATCTTTGTGTGACCAGCACGTGTACTATGTAAGTGACGTGTTCTTCCATTCGGTGGTAAGTGGGGTCCTCCTGCCCCTCCTTGTTGATGTGCGCTCCGATCACCCTGTTGGGGTGCTGTAGAAGTTCTCCACGGTATCATGACTCTCCTTCTGCTTGTAACTAGTAAGAAGTGGGTGGGGAGAAAATGTAAGGTCATATAACCTTTTTGCTGCTTATCAAAAGTTCTGGGTGGGTTTAGCATCGATGAATGATTCTTGCTTCTGCCCGTCCTTACTATGATGGTTGCAGAATGCTGATTTTCCCATTTCACTCTGCCCTCCGTATTCCCCAGTCCCCACAGACGTGCCGCTGGGGGCCAGGGTTCTCCCTCTCCCCGTTTCTTTGTGTATCTGATTTGAGGGTTCGTGACTTCCCAGTTTTGTGATGGTTTGTCATTCTTTGTTCTTCACGATTTTGGTGTTTCAGACTGACTACTGTGTCCTTGTGACATGGCCAGACTTTATTGTCATCCCTTCCTTACTTTCTGGGATAAAGAGATATTCCAAGTTCATTTCATACGTACTCTGCCTTAGTCCTGGAATCATCCATCTGGCTGAGGAGCCCTGGGTTCTTTTTCTAGGTTCCAGCTGTGTTCATTACTACTGGAGGGTCTTTGTTCCCAGGACCACTGACCACAGAGCTTGGGAATATAATATGCAAGTAAATACACATGCATACACTTTGGTACATGTCCGCATATATCTGCCTGTGTACATAGTGATATCTTCTATCTCATGAGCACACCCCGAGATCCAGGAGGTTAGATTTTAATAGAGTATAGCAGTTTCTGAGAATAAAATAACACATGCCGTTTTTCCGTGTTGCTGTCCTTTTTACTAGCATTTCCTACAAAACTGGATTAAGGGAAAATGCTTAATACCTTGTAGGCTTTTAAGACTTGTATTTTTTTTCCTATTTATAGCTTGTGAGTGAAGTTGAACTTCTGTTGAACCAGCAAGCAGAGTTGGCAGATGTAACCGGGAACATAGGTCAAGTAAAACAAAAAATAAAGAAGTTGGAAAACTTAGATGAAAATTCACAGGTAAGATCCCAACTGAGATGTTCACTATTCTAATAGTTACATTTTGATGGTTTTGCGTAATATCAGCCCTTATGGGCCACCTTTCATCGCAGTAGTCTGTATAATTAGTTTATAATACTGTTCTATATTCTTTTCTGATCAAGGTGAGCCAGATGTGACACTGCAGATGTGTCCTGTGCTTGTCATAGGTGGCCTCTGAGACGATGATATGAATGGTTTCAGACCTGTCATTAGGAACAAAGGTGTAAATCATTTTGAAGAAGCTAGAGAAAAAATGCCCATCAACAATGCTACTTGAGGGGCGCCTGGGTGGCTCAGTGTGTTAAGCATCTGCCTTCGACTCAGGTCATGATATCAGGGTCCTGGGATCAAGTGGTGCGTCAGGCTCTTTGCTTGGTGGGGAGCCTGCTTCTCCCTCTCTCTCTGCTTCTCCCCTTGCTTGTGTGTTCTCTCTCTCAAATAAATAATAAAATCTTTAAAAAAGAATGCTATTTGGTACTGGAAATGATGGAAATAGACATGAGTGTAATTCCTTAACTCTCCATCGTGCGGCTGTGCAGTTGAAGCAGACAGCCATTCAGACAGATGAGTCTGCTTAGTCTTACTTGCCTTGTGACCTTGGGTACATTGATTAAATTTTCTCAGCCTTGGTGTCTACATCTATACATTGGGGATAAAGTGATTGACTTTGCAGAATGATTGTGAGGATTCTTTTAGATGTTGTGGGTAAAACACTTAGCACAGTACCTGGGATAGATGATCATATAATAAATAATCAAAAGAGCCAACAGTTTTCATTTTGCTGGTCTTAAAGGCTTGTACTCAAGGCTTTCATAGTTAACAAACTAGTTTTGCTCTTCTGTCGTAGGTGTTTTTAAAGGTGCATTCCCAGCAAACAAGTAGATTTGTGGGTATACCGTAAGCGTCTAAAATTGGAATTTGTGAGGCAGCAGCTGCAGTGATCAGTTCTAGAATTATGCTTATAGGTTGCTGTGACTGCGTGGCAATTGATAAATCCCTGTGGCATGGTAGAAAGAGAAGGCAAGAGGCAGCTGGGTGGTTTAGTGGGTAAAGCCTCTGCCTTCAGCTCCTGTCATGATCCCAGGGTCCTGGGATCAAGCCCCACATCGGGCTCTCTGCTCAGCGGGGAACCTGCTTCCTCCTCTCTCTCTCTGCCTGCCTCTCTGCCTGCTTGTGATCTCTGTCTATCAAATAAATAAATAAATAAAATCTTCAAAAAAAAGAAGGCAAATTGGCTTGGAAATAAGGGCGGTTTGGAGTGTTATTTTTGTTTTAATTTTTTTTTAGTTTTGCGGTAAAAGAAAACCTCACATAAAATGAAATTTACTATCACAACCATTTAAATAAAATTTTATTTGAGAACGAGAAAGAGGGAGGGAGAAAGAGAGTGAGCATGAGTGAGGTAGAGAGGGGCAGAGGGAAAGAAAGCATCTCAGGCAGGCTCCACGCTCGGCACAGAACCCGATGTGGGGCTCAGTCTCGGGACCCTGAGATCAGGACCGGAGCCGAAATCAGGAGTCTGGCCTTCACCCACTGAGCAGCCCGAGTGCCCTCTGTCTTCCACATTTTCCGGTATACAGCTCAGTGGTGTTAACCAGAGTCGCATTGTTGTGCAACAGATAGCCAGAAGTTTTTCATTTTGCAAATCTGAAACTATACCCATTAAAAACCACACACACACACACACACACACACACACACGCACACACCCCCCCCCCCCCAAACTCCCTGCTTTAACCGTGGGCTTCCCTCCAGCTAGGTGGGCTGGGCACTTCCTCGTTAGGGCTTTAGTTTTCTTGTTTTCCCTTCACAGTTATTTCCTCACCACCTCCTATTTCAGTCGCCAGGTTGGGAGCAAGTGGGGGCCCAGGAGGGGAGGGGGGATGCCGGTCGTTGACCGAGTGGAGGCCCCTAAGATCCCTGCAGACTTGGAGACCCTGCGGTGTTCACTTCAGGTGTGTACAGTAATGAGGCAGATGATGACTAAGGAGATTGCCAAGGCCCAGACGGTATGAAACCCATTAGCTTGCATTTGGCCCCGGGTACGTCACCGAGTATATGCGCTTCTGTTCTAAATCTGCCCGGAATCAGGCGAGGCAAAGCTCATCCACACTCGAGCAGGCTCTGGGGCCAGAACCACGTGGGTTCCTGATGGCGTCACTGCTGTAGCTAATGACGCAACCGTAATCTTTTTTAGAGCCCGCAGAAGTGTGACATACAATTGTATTTCTGGCACCCTCTCTGCCCTGCTAAACCAGTTTGCTTCTCAATTACTTTCTTGTGCTTCCTGTTTTTGAACAGCTGTCGTACCGTTGTTGTTTTTACTTCCTTCTCAAAATTAGGATCTGTTAGCGAAGGCCCGCTTTGTGATACTACACGGACACAGACTTGCTGCAAATCACCATTATGCCCTTGATTTGATCTGCCAGAGGTGCAACGAGCTCCGGTACCTCTCTGATATTTTGGTTAACGAGATCAAAGCCAGAAGGATACAGCTCAGCAGGATCTTCAAAATGCATAAGCTCCTACAGCAGGTAGTGTCACAAGGCCTGAGAACATTTTTTTTTTTTCTTAATGGTTATGGGGTAAAGGTCTGTCTGAGAGAGCTTTGGAATTAAACTTGTGAGACATTGAAGGATTGGCTTCGATGATGTTCATTTAACGCATGTACCTTTGCTGTGTTCATGGCAAGTGGAGTATGGTAGGGATTTTGGCTTCTGTCCCGAGTATTGAGATCGCGGTCGTGATGGCTTCCTTTCTATTTTGGGTGCATCTGTGACTCCTCTCCTCTGGTGGGAGTTTGCAGTCAGCACACTTTGCAGAGCCCTAGAGGCATTTTGCTAAAGCCAGCAACTCCTTCCACGCGCCATAGGTACCGCAGTAAGAAATTAAACAGTGACGGGAAGCTAGAGGTCTGACCCCTTTCAGAGTTAGCCAGTGAAGAGAAGAGCTGGCCTCGGAAGTGGGATGTAGAATGAGGCTATCATTCGCAGATGTCGTATCTGAACACGAACACTTGAATCTGTACATCTCCCTCTTCCGCAAGGAGGCTTGTGTCCACCCACTTATGTTACACTTTATGTTTGCCGACGCGTTCCATGTTTCACTTACTGACTTGGGGACGGAATCGTGCGGCTGAAGCGTCAGTGTTGTGAGGTCCGTCGGACCCTTTACTGCAGAATGAGTTCCTCATTATGAAATAAGTACAGTGCTTCCCAGCCTCGGCTGTGTGTCTTCAGAATTACCTGTGGGGCGCTGCAGAAATCCCAGCGCCTGGCGTAGGGCCCGGAGCTGCTGAATCGGAATTTCTGGGGGCAGAACCCAGATATCTTTATTTTTAACAGCTCTGAAAACAACTCTGATTCACAGAAGCCAGGACTGGTAAACACTCCTAAAAGACAAACGTATTTCTATGTATTCATTCATGTTTTGTGTGTGCGTGTGCGTGTGTTTGTGTGTGTGTGTGTGTGTGTCTGTGTGTGATTTGCTCATCAGGCTCGCCAGTGCTGTGATGAAGGAGAATGCCTTCTAGCTAACCAGGAAATCGATAAGTTTCAGTCTAAAGAAGATGCTCAGAAAGCCCTCCGAGACATTGAGAATTTTCTTGAGATGGCTTTGCCCTTTATAAATTATGACCCTGATACCCTACAGTATGAATTTGATGTAATTTTATCTCCTGAACTCAAGGTAAGTGGCTGTTTTTTTTTTTTTTCAGATGAACAGATTTTTTTTTTTAAGCTGTAATTCCAGTAGCGTTGGCAAGAGTTTCACTCCTGACTTTATGTCAAATCGCAGTTACGTGCTTCTTTTAAGGATGAGGCGTGATATTAGTACCACTGTGAAGCGTGGGAGGGTCCAAAGCCTTGAAGCTCTCCATGGGCTCAGTCGGCGGAGCCTGTGACTCTTGATCTCGGCGTCACCAGTTTGAGCCCCATGTTGGGTGCAGAGATGACTTAAAAATTAACTGACTACATAGACTTGAAAAAGAAAAGCATCTCAAGGCTTTACGCTTGCTATAACGTGAAGAATGAGCTGTGATGCCATTCTCCTCTAACTCTTCTCCCCTATTAGGAGTTCTTACATACCTTGTTTGCGCATCCTTAGAGAAGGGGCTAAGGTTGTCCCAGGGCAACACTGGGCCCTTGTTAAGAGCATTCTCCTCCAAATAGCTTGTTTTCCTGCTGCACTTACTAGCAACAGGTGCTGTGTGGACACAGATCTGGCTTTCCTACTGAGTTTGAGCATGAAGGGGTAAAGAAATGCTCCGGGGCTTCCTGGGGGGTAGGGTGCAACCAGATGTTGCCGTGAACAAGGTAGAGACCTCCGGGTTCCTGCAGGGCCACACTGCTGGAGCTGTCCCGAGGCACCCCTCACGACAGTGGCGCTAAGAGATTTTTGTCATGCTATCTGTCGCCAAAAGGTGTGGTTGACTATTAAGTTTGGAACAGTATCCAGAACCATGCTTAGCGTCAGATCTTAGGGGACGTCCCAGAAAAGCAGAAACGTGGCCACAACAATAACCAAGTGACTTTTCTGGAAGCAACCGAGCTAATCCCTAACTGCCTCAGATCATCGAGGAGGGTCTAGGAGGAGCTTTTTAGAACACACCGAGAACTGTAGGATGTCTGGGGCAGGATAACACATCACACAGTGCTCTGACACTGCTTTAGCGGGTGCCTTTCTTGTGCTCCACGTGCCGCCTCTTCCAGCCCTCGCTCCTTCCAGCGCTGTAGACAGAGACCTATGTCATGACCGCTCGATCAGTTTCTTTGAGTGGTTTTGTTTGAGATCTTCATCTGTTTTCTGTTGCTTTCCAAGTTTTTTTTTCTTTTTTTAGTTCTGTTTTCAACTCTAAGTTGATTCTCTGACCATCTGGGTCTGAGCCATGTTCTAAGATTTGTTGTGACCCCAATTCAGAAAATATTTCATAGAAGTCTCGCGCAACCACAGGTTCAGATGCAAACCGTCCAACTCAAGCTCGAACATATCCGAAGTGCATTTGAGAACCAACAAGCCGGTTTCAGGAACCTGACAGACAAGAACGTGAAGCCAGTTGAGTTTGTGGTACCTGCTTCTGACAATCTGATGAGATCTAGAGCGTCATTCTCACCTAAACATGGTAAAGTATCCTACGTTCACTCTTCTCTTCCTGCTGTGGTGTGTCACTCTTGATGTAGATACTGAACACATTCTTCAGTCCCGATAAGTTGAAATTGTATGTAAGTGTCTTTGGTCACGTTTGTACTCTGTTGCACGAGGCAGGAGTCGTGGTCGAGATTATTGTACAACAGTCAAACATGGTACTAATGAAGTGAAAGCATATGAATCTGGTCTGGTACATGTGGGCACGCGTGTGCTTACGCACACACATATTTACTACTTATGTGGATAGATTATTACTTGGTTCTTATTAGCTTCTAGTAAGGGAACAGCTTAGGCAATAGAAGGGATTGCCTTTTCTAAGTAAGTGCTGGTAAACAGAGTAATTTTGCTAGTCATTAAACTGTTAGAGTCGATTTTCTTATTTTAATCTTTGTAGACTAGTTTTAACCATGTGGTACCCATTTCCTTTCTACGTTCTGTAGGATGGAATAGCTTTCCTGACTGTGGCGGGGAGCTAGTCTGGAAGTAAGATGATTCTGTTGCCCAAAGTTTCCCTTGAGCTGCCTCTGGAGCCGGGGCCTCTTAGGGGAGAGTAATTTGGCCTTTGGGGCCCTTAGTTAGTTGAACGGGTGAACATGGGACTAAATTTGGTCTGTCTGATCTGAAGGCTCAGAGACCTCAGTAATGTATGGGAAGGAGCATCAAAACCTTGGCCAGTCCCCATGTGGATCTATGAAAACCAAAGCTAAAAGTTATGTAGTTAAGAGTTATTAAATATAAAAATATACTCACAAATAAAACTGTGAGCAATGCTCCAAGTGAAGAAAATTGACAAAGAAGATATAGGGCAAACGACTAAAGCAACCCAAGAAACCAGTTAGGGGCTACAAACCACCAGCAGTGGACATAGAAATGGATAGGTTTATATTCCTTAGCGGAAGACAGACCTCAGTCAGATGTCCGGCCGGTTCACTTCTCGTCTTTTAGCCTAGTTTTGCTGTTTGAAAATAGGAACAATAATGCCTACTGACTGAAGTGGGTTGTTGTGAAGACAAAGAGAAAAAAAGCCTTACAGAGTGTAAGAAGTACTGAGTAAACTAGACCAGCCCACTGACTAAGGTTTCTTGCTCTGTAGTCCTTGGAGAACTCAGCTCCGCTGAAAGCGTTAGTTGCTGAAAGTACATTTGATTTTATTTTTTTCTTTCCAATATTCTTATTTAATGGCATTACACTTTTTTTCTGCAGTGGGAGTTGGATACTCTTTCTTTCAAGCATGTAAACTTTTTTCCAAAGGTACCCATCTTTATTACTTTTCTTCAGTACATTTTCTGAGTTTGTGTCCATGTGAAAAACCAGTTTGACATCTAAAACCAGCAGCAGTTCGTCCTGGAATTTCGCCCACAGTTAACGTTCTCTGTTTTCTTCCATAATAATCATCCATATTCTCAGCGTGAAACTTACCTCGGAAAATGACTCCCTGAAAAGTAGCTTATGCTTCTAAACTCAATCTCATCATATGACCACTCGTCAAAAGAAATCAAGAAAAACAATTGGCAGCGTTAAAACCAATCAAGCTTTCTTTCATTTTAGAGAATCTTGTGTCATCCACAGTACAACTTTTTGTGGGGAGTAGCTTGAATTTTCTTCAGTTTAAGACTGCCTAATGCATTTATGTGGAAAAAGACAGCAGCCTGAATGATATGGATGGATAAATGATTTTACTCATTATTTATCATGGTTTCTAAATTAAACCAAAGCATCATTTATGCTACCGTATTTATTTTTACCTCATTGCTCTGTGAGAAATGGGGATTATAATAGTCAGGACTAAATAACTCTTCAAGACTTTTAATTGCTAAGCCAAATATATAGGATTTGGTCAAATCAAATTGTGTTCATCTTTCATACGATAAGTCAAACTGGTTTTGTTTGTTTTTGTTTGTTTCTTTTTACTAATTTACATCAAACAGAATCCTGCACCTAGCGCAGTGCCTGGCAACTAGCAGGACACAATCAATATTTGTTGAATTAAGTTTTGGAAGATTTTGTTTATTCGAGAGAGGGAGAGAGTAGGAGGGAGTATGAGTGGGGGGAGGGGCAGCCGGCCAGAATCTCCAGCAGACTCCCTGCTGAGGGCACGATCCTGAGATCCTGACCTGAGCCAAAATCAAGAGTCGGTTGCTTAACCCCTGAATTAATCCAGAGGGAAGTTAGCAACGCATTGTGAGGGGTAAACTGTGCTTGGAGTTCCAAAACCTGTAGCTCCAGTCTGCATCTTCCTTGTAAGCTTCAGACCTGCCTTTACAATTTGCCTCCTTGTATTTCCTCTGGGCACCTCAGGCTCTGCCTGGCGGCCGCTCCCGCACTCCAGCCCCCTTCCCCTGGGCCTCACTTCCAGGAACAGTACTGTGATGGCCCCGCTCGCCCCAGCCTTTGCACTCGCGGCCCCGCCTTTCATCAGTCACAAAAGCCCCTTCTTTCCATCCCCACTGCTCTGTCCTCCCTGCCACTTCCTTAACCCCAGCTCATGTCGCCGGTTGCTGTGACAACTGCAGCGGTCTCCCTGTCTCCCCACTTTCCCTTTCGCATGCCCCTGTTTCTCTGGCCTGTTGGACTTCACAGGGCTGGTCTCTCTCTGGGACGCTGTGTCCTTCCGTGTCCCTTGCCCCTTTGCTGGTTGCTTTGCCTCCAGCAGATTTGCTGTCCCTAGGCCACTTCCTTCCCGGAAGCTTTTCTTCCCTGCCTCTCCTGCTCAGCGCCCACTTCGGTTGAGCAGCCGTGCTGTGTGGGGACAAGGCCGGCTGCGTGTCTTCACGACCTTCGTACAATTGTCCCTTTTCCGTCTCTCTTGCTAGACTGTCCACTCTGTAGGGGCAGGGACTGTGCGCAGGTCATACTCGAATCCCCAACACCAAACACGGAACTCTGTGTAGAGTACAGCGCTCCTGATCTTCACGGATCCATTTACGTCGTTGAGAGAACGAATCTCTCCAGCTTGCTTTCCAGAAAAATCTGCTTTGTCCCAAGTTGTGTATATGTATTCCTTTTTCATCTCTTAATGTGGTTGCAAAGAATTAATTATAGTAAAGCTAAGTAGTAAGGCTTCCTCAGTTACCTTTATAAAGAAGTTTGGATCTCTGTGTATCAGGTGTCTCTAAAGTGGTAAACATCAGTGTTCATTGAGAAATTGATTTTATGTGGTAAGTGCCACTAAGTCTAACTTACGTACTTATATATGTGATGCTAGAAACATACAGCTTCTGTATAAAATATATATATTTTTAACTTTTTTATTTGAGTGTAGTTGACACAAGTTAACTTTAGTTTCAGCTGTACTACATAGTGTTCAACATCTCTATACATTATGCTATGTTCTGTACATTATATATATATATATATATATATATATATATATATATATGTTTTCTAAGTAGGCCCACACCCAACGTGGGGCTTGAACTTATGACCCTGAGATCAAGAGTTGTGTGTGCTTCTGACTAAACCAGGCAAGCACCCCTATAAAATCTATTTTTGTTTTTACTTTCTTATTTAAAGTAATCTCTACCTCCAACGTGGGGCTCAAACTCATGACCTTGAGATCAAGAGTCACACGCTGTTCCGATGAGTCAGCCAGGGGCTCCTAAAATATATATATATATTTTTTTATTTTTTTAAAATTTTTTAAAAAAGATTTTATTTATTTATTTGACAGAGATCACAAGTAGGCAGAGAGGCAGACAGAGAGAGGAGGAAGCAGGCTCCCTGCTGAGCAGAGAGCCCGATGCGGGACTTGATCCCAGGACCCTGAGATCATGACCTGAGCCGAAGGCAGCGGCTTAACCCACTGAGCCACCCAGGCGCCCTAAAATATATTTTTAAATAATGAGAGTGGAGTATAAAATTCAGAGAACCTAACAGCATATCCTTTCCCTGAGTGTGTCTTACAGTGGTTCCTGCCAAGGAGGGAAGGGCAAAAAGTATATTTCTTCCATAGGGAGAAGAGATGCCTGTAGCCTGTGTGCGTGGCAGCCTTTTTTAGCAGCACCAAAAATAAGGAACACAAATGACCTGGTCTTGCACTGGCCCATGCTCTGGGGTTTGTAGAAACATTTGGACTCCTTGCTCATTAATACAGGGGCTCACCCATTGTAAACAGAACGGAAAGTTGAAACAAAGAAAAGGAGAGGCACCTGGCTGGCTCAGTTGGAAGTGCGTGCAACTCTTGATCTCGGGTCATAAGTTCGAGCCCCCCATTGGGTGTAGAGATGACTAAAAACAAATAAATAAACTTTAAAAAATATAGATAATTTCATTTTCAACATGTTTTAAGAAAAGAAAGGGAGCAAACGGAATAGTAGAATAGAAAGATTAAAGCTTGGAATTTTGGTGCGGTTGTTTCGTTTTAGCATTTTAATATGCTTCCAAGTTGTTTCATGTAGTTGTTAGAAGCACATATTCTGACAGTAGAGTCTACAGAACACTACCTTTGCTTCCTGGGCAAGATACTAACCTTACTTATCTAAGAAATGAAGATAGAGATAGTACGCATCTGTTAGGGTTGCTTTGAGGATTAAAAACCAAAATGGGTGTGTAGGGCTTAGAGCTGCCGGGCATGTAGTTATTAGTTAAATGCAGATGTTTTTCCAAACTCTTTTTGATACTGTTAGGCAGTGAGCTACAATCTGATTAAACGCTTATGTGTGCAAATGAATATTAAATCTGCAAATAATTACGTAACACTAGCACTTACCTTCCTGCTCACTCGGCAATCACCTGGATGTTTGATGAGTCAGAGAATGAGTGAAAGTGTAGCAAAGTGATGCTAAATAAGAACTTGAAATCGTGTAGCTGAATCTAACCAGTCAACTGTTTTGTATGGTGTGATTTAAAAATACTAACCTAAATATGTCAGCATATTCGTAACTCTCTATTTAATAAACATGCATGCATTTTAATTAAAAGTGTTGATTTTTAATTCTGGCTTGAAATTCCTCTTTCATATTTTTCTACCAGGAAAGAAGACTTGGAGACAAAATCAGAGCAACTTAAAAGTAAATACCACTAATTAATTCAAAACTGGCTTTATTGCTGTGGTTGCAGAATTGGTATGGAGGCTTAAACCATATTTTTAGTTCACTAAACCAATATTGTACGTTCGGAAGCCTATTTAATCTAAAAGAAAAAGCTGCTGCTGCATTGTGTCTAATTGTAGTTCTGGCATATCCCCAGGTGTATGAGCAGTTTCTCAAGTCTTGGCTTGAGTTCGGAATTAATTTCTGTAAAATATCTATAAGTCCCAGCTTCTCTTTCCCGCACCCCACCTCAATAAACTTAAATAATTGCGCCTTTCTACAAAAGAAAATTCCTTTCATAACTAATTACATTCCTGTAAGTATGAAGCATGGACAAAAGACAGGTCCTAATGGTCCATGTGCCAGGCTCACAAAAGGACATCTGTTCATTTGTGGATTGATTCAAGTCTCCTTCTCAGTTGTCCAGGACATTCTGGTATCTGCAGAGAGTAGCCTCATCATAACCATAGGGCCCTACATGTTCCTTGTGTCTTCTTGATGGTAAATAAGGACAAGAACATAGATCTCCAAGAGGCAGTGTAGGCACTGATAGACACTCCCTGCCTTTTAATCCCAACTCTGTCAGTTTCTGTTGGTTACATATAACCTGGGGTAACTCCGTTACCCCATAAGGAACTCCATTTCCTATCTATAGAATGGGTATAATAACAGAATGCTCTAGAGCATTGTAGAGGTCACATAAACATAAAATAATACTTGGGAAGTATTTCGAATGAAGCGTGGCATGGTTAGCATCTCACGTGTTGTATACCATTATGAGCAGGCTAGTGAGTGGCCTAGTTAGCACGGTGTACAGCCACAACCTCTGTTTTCGAGAAGGAAACAGGCTGAAGACCAAATTCCAC
This sequence comes from Mustela lutreola, assembly GCF_030435805.1. Classification (NCBI taxonomy): domain Eukaryota; kingdom Metazoa; phylum Chordata; class Mammalia; order Carnivora; family Mustelidae; genus Mustela; species Mustela lutreola. Next base: position 120,220,771 of record NC_081308.1, on the reverse strand, counting down.
AGTCTTAAGGGGTCTTTCGGTTTCCGTCTCCACTCATGATACCCTAACTTCCTCTATGGGGACTTATTCATTTACATATCTTAGGGGAAAAGTAGGAGGCTCTGTACATTTTCTTGGTGAGATTACTAGCTAGTGAACGGAGTTCCAAAATGCACACGTTCTTCAATTCGAGTCAATTTGCGCAATCCTTTGGCAAGGCATTTACAAGTATAAATTTATGTTTTGAAACTTTCCAAACTTGAATTTCAGAAACCTGTTAGGAGTAAGGGATGCATATGTATCTGATGAGTAAAGAAGCACGCAGCATTATCAGTCTTAATTATAGTATTAAAATAACAGTACATTCAGATAGAACGAATCAAAGCATGGTCTTAAAGAGGGAGCATAACGCTGGCACACCATGGGCTTGGCCCTGTTTTATCACTTAACTAGGTATGGGACCTTGGCCCGGTTGCTAAACCTTTCTGAGCCTCGGTTTTCCCATATGCAAAATGAGGATAAGTATGCTATAGCTTGCCAAATTGCTGGGAAGATTGGATACAGTGATTCCCGTTAAGTCCTTACAGCTGTGCCTGCACAGTATCTAGGAAATAGTCCATAAATGTTTGTTCCTTTCCACGCGTGTTTGTAATGTTTTGTGCAAATGCTTTTTAGCTGGCAGATCTCATGCTTCACTTTGGGTTCTACTTGTTCCCAAGTAATGCTGCGTTTGCTTGGAGTTCAGACATTTTGCGGGCTCAAAAGTCCAAATTCAGCCAGGATCCCTGGAAGATACTTCTAAGGCTTCTGAAGAACAATTAACCCGCCACAAATCTCATGTAGTTGACTCACTCAGCAAGTCCAAGTCCTGTAGAGTCTTCAAAATAAGACAGTGGCTTAGGGTCGGGGAAGTCACTTGTAGCAAAAACTGACATGTGGCAGAGAGCAGAGACAGAGATCAACAGGCTACAGCCATTTTAAGAAAGAATAGAGTTACCCAGATGTTATCAGCCCTGGAGTGGATCATCAGTTTTTATTACATCATTCACATTCCTGATGGTACCACTAAATTATTAGAGGGAGAGGCAGTGATGTCGTGTATCCTTGGTTAAAGAACTCAAGGACTCATGTACTATTTCCTAGAAAGTTTCCATCAAAAATCATTAAGGCTAAAAAGCTGTTTTTTTTTTCTTCTTCAATGAATAAACTTTAGTTATCTGGAAACTCAACTTTTTATCAATTAACCTCACTTCCCCAAAGTGCCAAGTAAATGAGACATTATTTAATGTGGAAAATACAATTGTTTTCTTAGAGCAGGAGTGGGGGCTGGGAAAAGGTGGTGGGCGAGGCAGAGGGAGAGAGAATCCTAATCCCGCGACCCTGAGATCATGACCTGAGCCAAAACCAAGAGTTGGATGCTTAACCAGCGGAGGGACCCAAGCGCCCCATGTATAAAATAAGTCCTAATTAGTATCTTAAATCTGTCCTCTTTGGCAACTCAAATAATTTATTTTACCAATATGTATCAAAGTTATTCCTGAAAAAAATAATCCTAGTGTTTTCAAGTTTATCTACACAAGACCTAGAGAAAACTTAATTTGAGCTTGATTTTCTTCAAGAAGATCTATACATACATGGATGCTAATTTAACTTATTTTCATCATTTCAGATTGAAGTGGTGCATGATGGTCGGGAGAAGAGAAGTTCTGGTCAATCCTCCAGTTTGGACAATGACAATACCTTGGATGTTTTACAGAAGTATCTTTTCTTTATTAACATACTCTCATATACACATCTACCAGTAGGAATCTGTGATTCAAATGTACTTGGATTTTGAAATCACAAAATGGGATTCTGTTATGTTGATGAAAAAGACACTAGATAAGTTGTCAGAAGTCCTAGAATTAGGCCTGGCTAACCTATGCTCTGTTTGTGTGACTTGAAAATTAACTAGAGTTTTCCAGAATCTTTATTTCCTCTTTCCTAAAAGAGGTAAAAGTGAATGAGATGATGTTTCAAAAACTACAAAGGTTTTGTAGATATATAATGATATTTTATAGATGTTGACAATAATATTATTTTGTTTACTTTTATAAAATTATGTTACTGTGCTAGACATAAGAATATTCATTTCTTTTTCCTTAAGATTTTCCTGGGGGCACTGGATTGGCTCAGTTGGTTAAGTGGTTGACTCATGATTTTGGCTTGGGTCATGATCTCAGGGTTGTGAGATCAAGAATCAAGTTGGGCTAAACGCTCAGCACGGAGTCTGCTTGAGATTCTCTTTGTCCCTCTGCCTCTTCCCCCACTTGTGCTCTTTCTCTCTCATATAAATAAATAAATGAATAAATAAATAAATAAATAAATAAAATCTTAAAAAACAACTCTTACAACTCAATGGTCAGAAGGAAAAAAACCCCACAAATTTAAAAAAATAAAGATTTATTTGAGAGAGAGAGAGAGAGTAAGAGTGGTGGGGGGCGCAGAGAAAGGAGAAGAAGAGGGAGGAGGGGAAAGACTCTCAGGCTGACTCCCCACTGAACACAGAACCCGAGGCGGGGCTCGATCCCACAACCCTGAGATCATGACCCGAAGTGAAACCAAGAGTCGGACGCTTAACTGACTGAACCATGCAGGGGCCCAGTAAATTGATTCATAAGCTTAGTGAGATAGACATAAAGTGGGTTATTTTTTGTCATGTAAAAATAAGCCCTGAGCCCCCTTTTCTTTCCTCTAAATGTATTTTAAAGAGTCTTGTGGGGGGTACTTATTCTAGAAACCATACAATTAATTTCGTATTTTGATGGTAAAACCAAAACCATTGGTAGTGGCCACGCATTAATGATTTTTACCTTACAGTTTGTAAGGAGAAAGATTGAGAGATCATAATACAATTCTAAAGCAACAAAATAACTGGTAAATACTGCCTTTTCACTTTAGCCACGTCCTGAATGAACTGATACAGACAGAGAGGGTGTATGTCCGCGAGCTGTTTACTGTTCTGTTGGTAAGCGACTCAAATGGTATTTTCCCGTCTCTGAGCGAATGTTCTCCCGCTACGTTCAGTAAGAGCTGTTGAGCCTTCCCGTGCTGTCTGCCTCCTTGACTGTCACACACCAGCAGTGCGTACTTCTCCCACTGTTTTGAGGCTGCATGTGTAGCAAATGTGCACGGTCAGGTTCTCCCTTAGTAGTGACAATTGTGGGACCTAGATTTTAGTACAGAAGAGATAAGCTGTTTTCTTAAGGATCCAGCAGATTGCTATAATTATTCCCAGGGTGCTATTTAGAGATGGTGATGTAAAGAACTAAAAGTAGGAGTAAAACAGTCATTTGATACAAATGTCATAATATTAACTTGGTCTGAAAAACCTAAACGTGTATTGCCGGTTTAAGGAGAGGTTACTGACCTGTAATATACTTTTTCATGCTTGGTTTCCATTTTGTTTCGTACACTATAAGTTACCCTCAAGGCCAGAGAGTCACTTTTTTCTACCCGTTAAGTGGGAAACCATGATGTCCTTGTCTTGCTAAAAAAATTTAAAAATGGATTAACTTTGGGTACTGGAAAATGTGATTGTTAAAGTTAACCAACAGCTTCACCCACTCATCCCCGATACATTCTGCTGTATCTGTATCTTTGGTGGCTCAAACAAATGTTAATGTGAACATTTCTCAACGAATAAATGTATTTATTTTGGGTAGGGCTATAGAGCGGAGATGGATAATCCTGAGATGTTTGATCTTATGCCACCTCTCCTGAGAAATAAAAAGGATGTTCTCTTTGGAAATATGGCTGAAATATATGAATTCCATAACAAGTATGTAATTGCTGAATTGAATTTTCTTTTTCATCATATTATTTAAAGGCTACTGATACATTTATTACATTTTGCATAAAATTATATCTTTTTTTTCCTCTGAAATTTTCACAGCATTTTCTTGAACAGTCTGGAAAATTGCGTTGATGCTCCAGAAAGAGTGGGACCTTGTTTCCTGGAAAGGGTTTGTTAATTATTATTTTAAAAATATATAAATATGGGTCACTAAAGTAGCAGCTCATTTTATAGGACCAGATTTAGAGACACAGTGGGTCTTGTTTTTTTATGTCTTTGTTTTGGGGGGAGATGCATCACTCCAGCAAGCATTTAATGTTAGACCAAGTTTTGTAACAGAAGCTGGTGCAGGGAGGTATCCAGAGTGCACGAATGGCTGTTGTCTTCCGTGGCTCAGCTTGTGACCACTGACCTCTGGCTGGTTTTGGGAGTCCAGGGAACATCCTGCCTGGGAAGATGTGAGACTTGGAATCACCCTCACATGACCATTCTTGCTTTGGTTAAGTTTTAGCCTCAGAGATGCCTTGGCATTCGCCTTGAGTACATGTAGAGTCTTAGACTCCAAAGTAGTCTGGCCTTCAGACACTGGGTTATCTGTCCCAGGAACTTTGTGAAATAGAGGGCTGTCTGTTCTTTTTATTCTACGAGTTTATTGTGGGAGGCTCATTTCTCCATGTCTCAAGAGAATGCTTATCACAATTGACTTCCCAGGCTTTGTAATCATACGTTTCCTCCATTAGCATTTTTCCTTAGACTATTCTCTGCTTATCTACTTCCTCCTCTTCCTGGAAAATCAGTTCCATCCTGACTTGAGAGTCAGTTTGATAATGGTGATCACTAAAAGCTTCCAAATAGATGTCTTATCTCAGAGAGTGTTAATGGACTGAGAATATGATAAGGTTAAGAAAAAACTATTTGTCATTATGTTTTTCAATATATTCTAACTTCAAACACATTTGGTTGATAGCTAGATTCTTCCCTGACTTCTCTAAGCAACACCAGTCTCTTTTCTTTGGACTTGTGTAGTGCTTAATGCTACTCATTGGGGATTTTACATTGCTGGGCATTTTTATACACATTTGTGAATTCTGTCTCTAACTAGATGAAAAACGCTTTATATATATCTTTGTATCTCTCCTAAGGTGAGCGGAGTTATTGGCAACCAGCATTGGTGTAATGAATGCCTATCGATAACGTTCATTCATTCAGCATCCTTCTACTGAACCCTTGCTAGACACCAAGCATTGTGCTAGGCAATGTGGATAGCAAGACGAAGGCTCTTCCCATAGAGAAAGGGGGAAAAAAATTATATTCAGTGTGAGTTGTGTTATATTAAGGATAAATGAAGGATCCTGTAGGAGCCAAGAAGAGGGGTATCTTACGTAGATCGGAGGTATAAGTGATGGCTTTCGAGAAGAGATGACTCATGAGAAGGATGTTGAAGAGTGAGTAGGAGGTGGCCTGTTAGATGAGGGTCAGAGAGAGGTGATTCCAAGCAGAGAGAATAGCATGGAAAGATGCCTAGTGGGGTTCTAATATGATGATGATATCCCAGTGATGAACCAAGGACCTTGGAAGTTAGCTCCATCTTTGTTCACTAGGGAACGGAGAAGCTAAGAGCATGGAAAGAACATGTTTCTTTGTACCCTATTAGCTCATACTTAGGAGAAAAATGCATCTGTTTTTCTAGTTCAGTCAGAGAAGGCTTTTGTCTCTCTAACTCTCAGACTTGGTAAGTGAAAGTCATAAAATTACTGGGATCATGATGTGTCCCTCTATTCAGTCCAGTGGGTGTGCTTTTCTTGGGACACAGAGAGGGCTCCCGGCCAGCTGTCCGTGTGGTGGGCCCTTTAAACCACATTCCCTAGAACGCTTGGCCCCACTCATTCTTGTTCAGCCTTTCTTGGTAAGAAAAGTACATGTTCACAAATTGATAATATATTTGAATTTACTTTTTGTCACAGAAAGATGATTTTCAGATGTATGCAAAATACTGTCAGAACAAACCCAGGTCAGAGGCAATTTGGAAGAAGTATTCAGAATGTGCCTTTTTCCAGGTATAGTAATTTTTCAGGTATTGGATGTCCTCCTTCTGGAAGATACTGGGATATTTCTTATAAATTCATTTTCTACTCAAGTTACATATACTATAGATCAAAGAATAATTTGACCCTGCTGCCATACACGCACGTGCACACACAGACTCACGTGCTCACAGACATACATGCTGCTTCTCAGAGGTAATCACTTGCAGTTCTTTTAGCTACTTCCTTTGGTATTTGCCTCCATGTTGCCAAAAAGCATATTGATATTGCTCCTTCAGCCCTCTTCACTGCCCTTGCCTCACCACCAGATACACACACACGCTTCTTTTCCTCCAACACATCCAGTATGGCTAGAAGTCTCGTCGTGTAGATATACGGTGTTAAATGAAGGCTGTCATTTCTATGCTCAGATGAATCGTGTGGTGTAAGATGGTTGCTTTTCTAGCCCTTTTGTTTTTCTTGCAATTGTCATTTGTAATCATTTAATTTTTAATTTTTTCATTTTTTAAGAATTTTATCTATTTATTTATTTTTAAAGGTTTATTTACTTGAGAGAGAGAGGGAGTGCCTGCATGAGCAAGGGGAGGGGCAGAGGGAAAGAAGCAGACTCCCCACTGAGCATGGACCCAATGTGGGGCTCGATCTCACAACCCTGAGATCATGAGCTGAGCTGAAATCAAGAGTTGGGTGCCTAACCCACTGAGTCACGCAGGCGCCCTTCACTTAATTTTTCAGATACTTTCCCCTGTGTTACACTATGGAGTACGATGTCTCCGTCAGAAAGGATGAATACCCAACTTTATGCCTCAATCAGAAAGGATGAATACCCAACTTTTGTAGCAACATGGACAGGCAACAGTATCTACCTCTTAAACAGACTTTCAAACACACCTTTATCTCCCACTTTCAGGGGGTACTTGATGTCTGTAAATCTGGACTCTCTGTGGAGGGGAAGGGGTAATTGAGTTAGTTGTTCCTTAGGTTTTCCCTCTGCCCATATTGAGAGTCCTTCTTCTCTAGTGTGCTCCCTTACTTACCACTTGTCAGTTAGTTTTTCAGTTTCCATATTTGATTGATAGCTTTTCTCTCCCATCTTTGTAACTTTGGTTTTTGTCTTGTTAAAATGACTTCTAAAAATCATTTTAGTTGGGCTTCATGAGTGAGGAGAGCTAAATGCATGTATCAGTCCATTACATTTAACCGTAAGTTGCTAACTGAATTGTTTTTAAAGATTTTATTTTTTTAAGTAATCTCTGCACCCACCATGGGGCTTGAACTCATATTCCCCAGATCCAGAGCCAGCCCAGGGCCCCCTGACTGTTTGAATTGGATTGTATATTAGTTTTTATCCATACCCAGAAGCAGGTCCCAGATCTTAACACATGTATATTCTTTCGCACTCCCTTTGCATTCTGTACTTCTTAAATGCACATTTTATTCTAATCGGCCCCATCTTGCTGTAGTTATGGACCCTATAGTGTTCCCAGAACCCAGAGTCATAACCCTTACATTTATCATGGCAGTTAGCCAATAATCAGATGAACTATAGCACCGGTTGATGAGGGCTGTATTTTTGTCATGATATTAAAACAACAACAACAACAACAACAACTCCCTCTCGTACCCAGTTTGACTTTTATTGGGTACAACCTGTTTCTTTTCTGGGCTTGGCCTGTGAAGCTGAGCTTTTTGTTAATTTTCTTCACTATTCTTTTAGTCATGTTTTGTTTGTCATGTTCATCCTTTTCTCATCTTTCAAGCATTCCACATCAATGTGCATTTTATGTAAAAATGTATTTGCATTTGAAATTTTAGCATTTTCTCCTCTCAAATCCTTGAAATAATGTTTATAGTAGTTTTTTTTTTATATTCACGGCCACTTAGAATTTTGATACGGTACGTAACAGCGGCTTTTCTAGTAGAATCTCCTCGAGATGTAAGAAATCTGTGTGCATGGGGTTTCATCTGTGGACACTTGGCATTTTCACAGGTACATGTCTTGATTAAATGTACTGATAATTATATTTTAATGACAGGAATGTCAAAGAAAACTAAAACACAGACTTGGTCTGGATTCCTATTTACTCAAACCCGTGCAACGAATCACTAAGTATCAGTTACTGTTAAAGGTAATTGCGTGAAGTGTTTCTTTCTTTCTTTACTTCCTTCTGTGGGTCAGATGTGGCAAAGACGTTAAAAAGGAAGTGGCTAGTGAGGAAGCACAAGACGTTAAAAAGGAAGTGGCTAGTGAGGAAGCACGAGGCGCAGGGAGGCTTGGTGAGTGCGAAGGCTGGAGTTAACAGTATGCCTCCTGGCTTCACTGTGGCGACTCAAGTTCCCAATGCCTAGATAGAAACAGAGAATCTCTAGAGTCTCTTTAGCTATTTAATTAGCCACACAAGTTACGTTGATGTAGGCATAACAAATGCAGAACTTTCCTGATCGTTAAGAACTAAACAAATATTTCTTAGAGTTTGTGACTGCATTTCACGTGTGCCTCTCCATGAAAACTCCAGATGGCACACCCCTTGTGTCCTGTGACAGGGTTCCTGAAATATGTTACGTATAAGCACCGCAAGCATATTTTAGAATATATGTTCACAGTGTTCTGTGGTCTATGCAAAATGAAGAAAACAAATTGTTGCATTTGGAGGGCCAAAAAAGTGTGATTGTTTTAAAAATCAATCTATAGTGTGTCCTAATAGCTCCTTTTCTACAGCTCTAAGAGCACCGAGTGCCCTTTACTTGATACCGTTTCGGCACTATTCCATTTCTTCCCAAATTTTGACACGGTTTTTATTTTTTTTTAAGATTTTATTTATTTATTTGACAGACAGAGATCACAGGTAGGCAGAGAGGCAGGCAGAGAGAGAGAAAGGGAAGCAGGCTCCCTGCTGAGCAGAGAGCCCAACGTGGGGCTCGATCCCAGGACCCTGAGATCATGACCTGAGCCGAAGGCAGAGGCTTTAACCCACTGAACCACCCAGGTGCCCCTTGACATGGTTTTTAAAATAGAGTATTAATGTGACAAATAGCAAATGAAAGATATTGCTCAAAAAATGACATCATCTTTGGATTCCTCCTTGAAAGCATGCTAGCCAAAACTGTATTTGTTTTCTCCAGCTATTAATATCTGCCTGATATCAAGTTTAATTCTTGACTTCTAATTACAGGAGCTGCTGAAATATAGCAAAGGCTGCCGAGGGTTTGAACAGTTAAAGGAGGCACTGGACACGATGCTGGATTTACTAAAGTCAGTTAATGACTCTATGCATCAGATTGCAATAAATGGCTATATTGTAAGTAAATTTTAATGGTCATTGCAGTTTTGGGGGTAAGCACGTAAAAATCTCTTTCTTTGGCTCCTGGAACCAAGTGAGAAATAAATAGGGCAGAAAAATGGAGATCCAAATGTCAGCAGTGTTTGGAGATCAGCAGCCAATGGATTTGTGATCTCCCCTTTGTCCCTAGAAGCCTACCCCCAAGTCCAACCTTGGGATAGCCTGCTTGAAGGAACTGTTGGGGTCTTCTAAAGAGATGTATTGTCCCAGGATTGCTGCTTGCCTTGGTCCAAGATAAATGTGGAGAGAAAAAAAAAAAACACATCAAATCAAGTCTTTAATGTAAGCTCCGCCTGGTGGGGATGCTTGGTCTGGCAGACATCAGTCGCCAATCAGGATTGAGAAGATGGGGGGAGCTACCCTAGTTGAACGACACCCATATGGAGGTCTCTTCTGTCTCTTGCTCCCGCCGTACTTTTGTACCTGTGTGACACAAGGCATGTGTTAATGTAGTCAGTTACTGGGAATAGAATTTTAAAACCTGTACAAGTTGTGTTTCAGGGTTTTAGTGGCTCAAGCTAAACAGTATCACGCCGATGGCAGAGGTGTGAACCGAGCTGTGCCTTGTACTGATGCGTGTTGATTCTCCTTCGTAGGGAAACTTAAATGAATTGGGCAAGATGATTATGCAGGGCGCATTCAGTGTTTGGACTGGACACAAGAAAGGCGCTACAAAAATGAAGGATTTTGCTAGATTCAAACCAATGCAGCGGCATCTCTTCTTGTATGAAAAAGCCATCGTTTTTTGTAAGAGGCGTGTTGAAAGTGGAGAAGGCTCCGATAGATACCCGTCATACAGTTTTAAGCACTGTTTGAAAGTAAGATAATTTAAATTGTGTAACATGATATTATTTCATATATATATATATATATATATATGTATGTATAAATATAAAAGTTGGTACAGCTTTGCAAGTGAAATGAGTGGGTTGTGCACCCCTTTTCTTAAACAAAATCTTTTTATTCAGGTATCATTGACCTACAATACTGGGTTCATTTCAGGTGTGCAGTATAATGAGGAAGTATTTGTATATATCGCAAAACGATCCCCACAGTAAGTCAAGTTAACATCCATCACCACATATAGAGTTATTTATTCTTGTGGCAACTTTTTCAGTTGTACTGTCCTAGCAGCTTTCCAGTGTGGAGTATGGTTAGCGACAGTCACCATGCTGTACATCCCATCTCCAGGACTTACGTGTTTTATAACTGGAAGTGTGTACCCTGGAACCGCCTTCACCTGCTTCATCCAGCTCCAGCCCACAAAAGCTCAAGTAGAGGTCTTGTGTTAAAATCCGGAAACAGAGAACTTCCGAAATAAGAGTGAGGGAGAGCAGAGCCTTTCCTCTTTCGTTTCCTCTGTCACTCCAATCGCAGGCACTCCCCAAGGGGGCTCCCAAGTGCCCTAGTGCAGAGCATGGTATGAAGCTGTGGGAGCTGACCAAGGTTCCCTCATGAGCGCTTTCTTACCAGTGGTGCTGGGTAGAGTTGATGGTCTTGGTAGCAGGGAGCCTTTACTGTACGGGACACATGAGGAAGACAGTTTCTTTTTTTTTTTTTTTTTTTTTTTTTTCCTCCATACAGTTTTACAGTGGGTGACGGTGCTTAGCATAGACCCACTTTTCTTTTGGTATCACTACTTCGTTCTCTAGCTCTTCTCCTCCTGGGTGTCCAAAGCCACCTACAGCTGTCCACATCTTCTTCCTTCCTGTAACTTCTCTCCTATAACCCAAACTTTCGTCCCAATACTAGTTTTGTCCTAATACTAGTTTGGTATTAAAATGAGGTCAGCGTTGTTTGAGGGAGTCACTGGCAGTCCACTTCATACAAGCCTGTAGTCGGCGAACTTGACATTTTTTATACCGAGTTAATTTTATCTTTCAAGTTTTCAGTTGGAAATTTCAGTTTCTCTCTGGGGGCACCTGGCTGGCTCCGTCAGTGAGGTGTGTGGCTCTTGACCTCAGGGATGTGAGTTTGAGCCCCATGTTGGGTATAGTGATGACCTTCAAATAAAATCTTTGAAAAAATAAAGTGTAAAAGCAAAACAATATTGGTTATAGAAAAATTGGCACATAGAGAAAACCATGACCTCGCTTTCACGACCACTATCACTGGAGTCATTTTTTCCAGCCACGTTCTTTGTCTGTGAGGAAGAGGAGTGTGACTCCTGGGGTGTTGTGTCAGGAGTCAACCAGATAAGCAGGCCCTGCTTGGGTTTCTCCCCAGAAGGTCATCAGTTCCATGCTGTTTGTAACAAAGTTCCTGCCCAGAGTTATGTCTCGGACTTCTTCCTACCGTCCACTTGCCCCGCTGTCAAGTGTCCTTAAAACTTGTTTTGACAAACAATGCCCAGTTGCTCCTCTGCTATTAGCAACCCACCTCCCTGTCCCCCAAGTCTCCATTGGTCTATTTTATGTCTCTAATAAACATTGACCGAGAACTAAGATTTTATAGTTGACCTCAGCCGGGCGTTGGATTCTTGGTGTCTACATGTCTGTTTCTGGGGAAGAGACGTGATCTCCATAGGCAAGCTGGACCCAGAGGCACTTGGTTAACTTTGTACTTGTGGGGTAACCTAGTCAATACCTGATGTAGTATCTCTGGTGTGTATTGATTTTCTTTCTTTTCTTTTTTTAGCTTTAATTTGTCACAATGATGGGCAGCAGAATATTTCTAAAGCACATTAGAGTAAGGAGGGTCTGGTATGAGGGAAGCAAGTCATGAGATTTCAAAGTATAATGGTTACCATGGAAACCGTGGGGTAGCTGTAAGAAACGTTTCAGTGGAAGGTAGACAGATGGGCTGGGTGACTTACTAGATACAGGAAAGAAATAATATCTGACAGCTGAAGGAACAAAAATCAATCTGATCTTTCTTTGGTTTCCCAATAATGCCTAGCATTTTGTTCAAAGGTTTTATTTATTTATTTGACAGTGCAACATGAGCAGAAGCAGGGGTGGTGGGGAAGAGGGCGGGGTGGGCAGCAAAGAGAGAGGGAGAAGCAGCCTCCCCGCTGATCAGGACCCTGGCATCGTGACCTGAGCCACCCAGGCACCCCATGCCTAGTGTTTTTAATAAAAAAGATTACTCAGTGATGCCTGCAAAGATTTAGACCAGGTGTACTAGGAAAATGGTGATCCTGCCGACAGAGAAAGATGGAAGTTTGGCGATTTCTCAAGCCTCACTCTGCTTTACCCTCTTGCTTTCCTACTGTGAGATTCCAGGATTAAATCCTGGTCAGCAAGAACAGTCTGTGTGTGACATAAACAGTGGGGTTACTGGCTTCAGAGTTTTCTCCTTGGTAGAGAGGACAGGTGCAGAATGCTGTCTGCTGCTGAGCCCTTGCCCTGTTCCTTCTTGGGGGCTCTCGTCTTGGCGTCATCCTGGCCTGATGACTGGATTTGAAGTCGGCCACTTCGATGACAAGAAAAGGCCCTAAGGTCCCAGTCAGATGGCGAGATTTGAATTCTTCAGATTCCTCAGTTCATGCATTTATCATCATCATCTTTTTTTTAACTTAATAAACATACACACAGTGCCTCCTGTTTGCTAGAAACTGTTCTAAGTGTTTATTAATAGCAATGTTAACTCATTTAAGCCACACAGCAACTTCATATGAAGTAGGAACCATTATGAATCCCATTTTGAAGATGGGAAAGCCAAGTTCCAGAGAAGTGAGTGATTTGTCCAAGAACACGTAGCTAGCAGAGTCACACCCAGGCCGATGGTTCCAGATTCCTTGCTCTCAGTTAGGGCACCATGTCGCCAGGCCTTGTGTCTTGTTGGTTCCTTCTTTTATTCCTTCCTTCATTCCTTAATCTCCATGCTGCCGTTCCTCCTTACCCCTGTAGCACCCATTCTAACTGATTTGATGTATGTCCTTCAGTTGGTGTGTTTTTGTTAAATGTATATTAATGTTCTGTGCACATCTGGTTGGATATTCATAAACTGTGTTCTGTTACAGTCTGTGTTTTTCTGATACAGTCACGTGACTGGGGTATACCCACTCTCTTGCTTCTCACTGCTTCGTAGCAGTTAAGTTGAGCTATATTTTTTGTTGCTGTGATTCAAGATCAATTTTTTAAAATTATACTAACTCAAGAAGTAAATAAGCTCTATTCCAGAGCTCTAAATAGAAGTCTGAAGATTGGTAGTTTTTGGCCATAATTGCAGAGTTCTTGACCCACCGGGTGACTTTTAACTAGGTGTTTGACATCTTTACACTCCCTTGAGGGCAACAAATTGGTTAAAAGTTGGAGCCCTCAACTCTTGGCACACTGTGATGTCTGCAGATCAGATATTTTATAATTAAGCATTTATATTCATAGCTACCAGGAATATCAATGAAAATGTGAAAGATAAGGCAGATGCCACAATTTGGATGTGACTTCACAATCAGCCTTGTTACCTTGTTATTTTATTGTATTATGTATTATGTAGTATATTATGTAACTATACTCATATAGTTAGACCTTTAACTGCCTCTGGATTCTATAAACATATATTTTTATCCCCAGGGGTACAGGTCTGTGAATCGCCAGGTTTACACACTTCACAGCACTCACCAAAGTGCCTCTGGATTCTAAAACTGAGCGAATTTCATGGTATAGTGAACATTTCATGATATAGTCACATTTAATGAGACTTAAAAGCCTTTCAATACAACCTTTATAATTTGTTATTTGAGAAAATATATACATTCACAAAATACAAATGGATTGTATTCCAGTGGAAGAAGTAAGTGAATTGTTCGGAACTCAGGACAACATTGTCTGATAGACATCATGGTTAGATTTCCAGGGTAACTCAAAAAAAGATCATTTAATCTATAAGGATATGGTCTATGTATGCAGTGAAAAACCACAAAACTGTTTTGCAATTCAAATAAGGGCAAGTTTAGAAAGCAAACTCAAATACTTATAAAAGCTCATTATATGATCTAGGTATTTAATGCAAGCTATTTAATCCTTTAATCAACTCTGTGAAATAGGTATTCTTCCCATTTTGTGGTTGAGAAAACCACAGCTCAGAAAGGTTAAGCACTTCGCGCCAGAACACGGAGCTCCTAATGGTCAGCGAGGAAGGTCCAACCCAGGCCTCTCAGAGTCCAGAGCCCTGCATGCTATCCGTCTTATGCTATTTCCATGCCATTGAAGTAGAGATTGAACATGAGATTATTATTCATCTTAAATCCTGATGCTTGCACAAAAAAGTAGGTTTAGCTAGAGCGGTTGGGTCAGAACATGAAGGTATCTGTGGGGCTCCTGGAAGTCGCTGCTGACTACATTCAGGGTAGGTGTCAGCGAGTCCTGTGTGTGTGGATCTCATTTCATTTCTCAGCACAATCCCTTTTCTTTCCCTTGATGTGCGGTTTTGCTAGCCCTACTTTTTCATGCTTATCAGCCTCAGTTAGGGCCACTTGGGGGACTTGTAAATGGAACAGAGAGTGAGCTATTCCTTTAGATAATTAGACTGGAATTAAACAAAAAGAGGAGGCAGAAGAGGACTAGAGGAGAATGTGTGCATGAGGGAGGGAAATCGCTCGAAATGGAATTAACCAAGCTATTAACAGCACAGGATGAAAGAAAAGGGAAGGGTTTGTGCTCTGCACAGTCATATAGGGAAGAAAAATCATGGTAAGGAAGGGATATTGTAGACAAATTTCACTGGCTGCAAGATCTCACTCTCCTATGAGAGATCGCTTGTTTTCTAGAGAAGCCGAGAGGTCGGTAGAAATAGAGGGGAGTCTTGGGTACCCAGCTGGCTTTCCCCCACCCCAAAATTGCATGTTTATCAGTTATAAAACTTCTATCGAGATAAGTAATCATCTCTAAGATCAACTTATCTGACAAATGATTTTGAAAAATGACCATTTAACTTAATTTTGGATAAGCTGTTTTATTGATGTTTCATTACTTTTAGATCTGTGTTTGACATGATAATTTGTTTTAATTGTGTGCAGTTAATTTATAGTAGGATTTAATCTTAGGGGGACTAGTTGGATGTTCGGATTTATGACATTTGTTTCAATCACTGGGATGGAGCAAGTCATCTCTGTTCTAAATGCCTGCTTCAGTGAAAACATTTAAATAGGGACATGACTGTATTTATCATTTCATATTCTTGAATATAAAATGTGTATTTTGCCGAGTGAGAAATCCTGGTTTACTTAGAAGATGGTGGGGGTAGATTTAATGTAATTTCATATTCCAAGTAAAATGCTCATGAAGGTTTTGACCAAAATCTTACAGATGGATGAAGTCGGCATCACCGAGTATGTAAAAGGAGATAACCGCAAGTTTGAAATCTGGTATGCTGGCAAGGAAGAAGTTTATATTGTCCAGGTGGGTCATTGAAATATTATTCTAGAAACCACAACCTGCATTAAGACACAAGAGTCTGAATTTGCAAACAAAAACAATGTTGGTCACATTCTTATAATAAGTTCTCATTCCTTTCATCTAGGTCACTTAAAGAGAATTTAGTATTCTTTATGAGGCTGTTAGGCAGTTTTCCAGTAGCACATGTTCTGTCCGACATGAGAGGTACCTTGGGACTTTCTAGGGCTTTGAGGTTCTACAGCTACACCAGGATACTTACGGACTCTAGCTGATGGCCACGAAGATGGCAGGTGCTTCTCTGCCCTCATCAGGTTTCTAGAGTTCCTGACTGAGAATGGTTCTGGGTTCCTCTTGTGCTTGGGATTCTAATGCGGGACACAGGGATGGGACAGTTCACATTTGAGCCTTGTCTCTAAAAAGTATGCGTAGGACTACACTCATCGCGATGAAAACAATAAAAATAAAAACAGGCTTAAAGCCTTGGCCTGATGTGCTGTAAGGTCCAACGTGTTTCAGGAAAGGGGAGAGGAATGAGAAAATTTCATCTCAATAAGTGTATCATGACTTGTGACAGGTGTCAGTGTTTTTTCTTCACTTTAATTCTGTATTAGGTGAATCCATAGAAATACATTTTCTTGGCTTGATTTAGACATAAGACTTCTTGCTCTCCTACAGACTTGGAAGGTATCAGGATTGCAACAGATTTTCTTTTCAGAAACAGAAGAACTTTTTTTATTTTACCAAAATTAAACATAAAAGCCTTCACAGTTTTAAAAGAACCCCCCCAATAAAATAAATTTTAAAAAATAAAAGGACCCTCCTACAAAGAAAAAAAGTAGATTATATTTCACTTTTTCTCTTCACATTAATTTTTAAGGGCAGTTCCAAAATGGTTTGACTATTATCTCATCTAACAGATGGCTACTTACTTGCCTCTTAGGAGTTTTAAAAAGCAAAACAGTAGAATTTGAATATGGTGGTTTAGGATGTAGATCAGGCTTGGTATACCTAGTGAAGTTTGTTTCATTATAAAGGCTTCTTCTTCAAATTCTAAAATCCTTAGGCTCCGAACGTAGACGTGAAGATGACATGGTTAAAAGAAATCAGAAGTATTTTGCTGAAGCAACAGGAACTTCTGACAGGTAATTTCAGAACAAGAAGAGTGACAGCTCATTGACTCAGGCTTTGTGATAACTGGTCCAGGGAACAGGTGTGGTATTTACTTTAGACTATAACGAAAGGGTTTGTTAAACTAATTAGAAGAAGATCAAGATTCAGGGGGTTCTTTAAACTATTTTGGAGAATGAACTTTACACTAGAAAGTAATACAGCAAACGAACTGTGTTAAATTAATTCTAATCCCTTCTCATGAGTCAACTCTACCAAGGACCTCAAGGCATCAGTGCCTGGTAGTGTTGGCATTGTGATGGTTATAGTTATGGGCCTGAATTTCTTGATAAAATAGTACATGGTTCAATCCTTTTCCGTGTTTGAAACCCAGACTGGCCTTTCCTCTGGTTACTTTAAGTCTGTGAAAGTGAATGCTAATGGGAATGGTGTATGTGTGTGTGTGTGCGCGCACGCGTGCGTGTATGTGCACACACTTGCACATGTGAAGGACATTGTTTTCCGAGGAAGAAGTGTGGCTTCTCAGTGATGCTTCCATAAGCTCTGTTTTATTTCACAGTTAAAAAACGAAAGCAGCATAATCCCTTAACAGACCCAGATCACCTTTCTTCTCAGCGGAATGATGAGTAAGTGATCATTCTTCCAGAAATGTCACTCCTGCAATCTTCTGTTTTCCGTATGTACATGAGACAGCCTCATTATCAAGTAGTTCAGACACAGACCAGCCTCCTTTTTAGCAGTAACTCATCAGATTCCTTAAATGCACCCTCTTCTCAGCTCTAATCGTATATGTGGAGCCTGATAGCATCGTCATTATCCCGTTGTTCCCCTTGATGTTAAAAATAACCTGAGAGTTTGGCCTAAATTTTAAGCATGATTACAGATGCCTTGTTCTTGGTATATCCTGGGGCGGGGGAGGGGTGCGTAGGGGAAAAGTGGCTGCCCTCATGGTTTTCTCTTCACAATAGTTTTGGTCAGCTTCCATCTGATTGGAGAAAGAGAGTGGTCAGGATGAGGAAGGACTGGCAGTCCCTGCTGGCCCCTCTGCTCCGCTGTCCCTAGATGGAGACCGCTGGCTGGTAGCTTAGCCTCTCTTTCTGTGCGGTCAGAGAGGAGGTGTGCATCCTGGGAGGGCATAGCCATGAAGTCTTTGAGGAAGGTAGTGGGCCTACATGATAGCACTGCTGCTGGTTGACAGATGTCTTCATATTCTGCCTCTAGGAATCCTAAAAGGTGGAGTTGCCCATAGAACAAGTGCATATATGCGGAAAGAATCCCCACGCTGATTCCAAAGCCTGTGCACAGAAAGTCACCACGTAGCATCTGCCTGATACAGGGATCATTGAATGGTTTCCTAAAAATAATTTTTTAAGATTGTTTTTTTCTGAGAGGGAGAGAGGGAGGGAGAGGAAGACAGGGAGAGAGAGTCTTAAGCAGACTCCTTGCTGAGTGCAGAGCCTGACATGGGGTTCGATCTCACGTCCCTAGGATCATGAGCTGAGCCAAAATCAAGTCAGATGCTTAACCAACTGAGCCACCCAGGTGCCCTCCCAAAATACTCTTAAAAAAAAAAAAAAAAAAGAAAAAGAAAAAGAAAGGGGTTCCTGGGCAGCTCAGTTGGCTAAGCATCCAACTCTTGATTTTGGCTCAGGTCATGATTCCAGGGTCCTGGGATCAAATCCAGTGTCAGGCTGTCTGCTCAGCGGGGAGTCTGCTTCTCCCTCTTACCCTGTCCCTGCCCCTAGCTTATACGCACGTGCTCGCTCTCTCACTCTCTCTCTTTCTCTCTCTCTTTCTCAAATAAATAAAATATTTTTTAAAAAATTAAAATAAAATAAAGATACTCTTTTTCTTGTTGTTGGATATTATCTTTTAGAGGTAGCTAAAAATCAGGATCAAAGTGTGTTGGTTCATCTGGGACTTTAGGAAAATCATTTAAAAGTCACAGTGGAAGTCTTTATCTTCCTGAGTCACAATACTCAATCTTCTGTTATAGGTTATGGAAGGAATGTCTTTAGGTTTCATACAGTAAGTGACTTTACAGTAGGTGACACAGCCCAACAGCGTTCATCAGATTAAGGTTTCAGTGTCATTTATATACACCTTACTTAATTCACTGAGGTTAAAAGATCATACAGAAAGCAACAGGGATTTTTTTTTTTTTTGGTAGCTAGAAAGCTACTTTCCCTTCAAGAACCTCCTCTGCCCTCTTCAGCCCATACGGCTTCTATGACCGGTCGGACTGTTACCCTCTCCTAGTTCAGGGATGGACGTGTAGACCAACCTAGCCCGTGATGGCCATCACCAGAATTTTCATCAGAGCTGTCAGGAAGGAGGTCTTGTCCTTTGCACTGAGAAGTTCTATTAATCCTCTAAGCTTAGGGTTCCTAGGGCCTGTTCTCCTTCCGCATGTGACTGCGGCAGACAGGGAAGCAAGGATGGGAACCCACACAGAGGTAAAGCGGTGCTGAAATACTGGATTCCTGATGACTTTTCTTAAGCACCTGGATTTGTATGTGTTCAGCATTAATCCTTAGACTTTCAGTTATATGAACCAATAAATTTCTCCTTTTATGGGTTGTTTTTGTTTGTTTACATTTTTCCAACTGTATTGGTTATGGTCGACACTTAAAATTTGTGTATATTTAAAGAGTAAAATTTGATTTGATATACATATGCATTGTGAATTATTAATCCCAGCCATCCTTCTGTGTGTGTGTGTGTGTATGTGTGTGTTTGTGTGGTGAGACCACTTAAGATCTACCTGTTAGCAAATTTCAAGTATATAATATAACACATTATAAGAATTTTAAACAATATACCGGCGGTGGGTCCAGAAGGCAGTCATTTTTTTCCTTGCATATTAGAGAACTTGCTGGCTTGGATCCTAGAATGTAAGCCTTTATTGTATTATGAACTATCATGCTACAGACTTAAATTAAGTGGGTGGGGGGGATCAGCTAGGTTTGAATGATACTCAGAGAATGTTCCTAACACACAGTTTCACTGGAAAAAAATACCATTTTTAATATCTTGTTATTCTTAAACAATAAAAGCTCACTTATTTTTACACATTGACTATTTCAGAAGGCAACACGGATCTTTTCTGGGCGCCGAGGAGCCCGCCCCGGAACCCAGTGGTGCTCTGGCGGAGGTCCAGGAGGCGGTCCCGTTGGTTCGGGCTGAAGCTAACACGGGTAAGCGTGGCTGCCCTAGAGAGGCGAGGCGCGTGCTGTGCACCTTCTTTTCCACCATTGTTAGCTCGGAAAACCTCCCTCCCTCTTCCCTTTGTATAAAGAAACCAGAGCTCATCTATTTTTATGAGGCTCTTTTGTTTCCCACATGTGAGATACCCTGGTGGGCACTGCAGGTGGGGGAATGCCAATGCGGCACCTGGACCGGTGGCACGTGGGAGCTTAAGGAAGCTCTGGGTCTGCCCCAGGCCTTCTGAGTCAGAAACTCTCACTCCCCGAGTTCCCATGTGGTTCTTTCTCGGCTGGGTTGGGGGGAGCGTATCCCCTGCTCCACAGCATAGAGATGAATAAGACACATATACCATAGCTGTCATGAATCAAGAGGAATCATTTACAGCTGGAAAGTTTCTTTTCCTTTTGCACCTTGTCTCATTCAAGCTGATTTCAAACAAGGCATTTACTGCGACTAATAGAACGCAGCCCCGGTACCGGGAATTGCGCAGAGCTCTGGGCATACAGTCTGGCATCTCTAGAAGCCACAAGGGTAGAAAGAGAATTCAGCAAGCAATTAAAATGAAATGTGATCAGTGTTAAAACAGAGAAGTGCAAGGTGCCGTAGAGGCACCTGACAGGGTCACCTACACAGCCCGGGGTAAACAGCGTAGACTTTCCTAGGAAAATGCTTGCCGGAACTGGTACCCGATACTTAGATACTACGGTCCTGGGTCTAGAGGGGTTCTCTACTAGTTGAAGAGAAACAAGTAATGGCAGTCTTGTTCAATCGAAAGCCACTGTGCTCTGCTCCTCTGTGTGGTGGTCCCCTGAGCAGAGAGCCTGCTACCAATGCCTTCATTTGATAGGTGAGGAAACCAAGTCAGAGAAACTTGCCGTGACTTTTCCAAGACAACATAAATGGTTTAGTGTGGCCAAGATGAGATTCTGTTTATCTCTGCCTGTGTTACATTGCTTGCTTTGTATGAGCTCAATATCTCGTGTGGATGAATTCCCTCTTACACATACGTGTAAGACAGAGGAGACAATTCCAGAATACTAATATAACTAGGCAGGATGCTCTTAAGTGCTGTTTGAGTTGGACCCATAAAAATGCCCTAGACAATATTTGGGGAAAGGAATATTTTCTCTAAGAAAAGGTAAATGCTCTGTGGAATATTTTTTAACTTATTGTTTTTAATAACTGTCGCACCAGCTCCACCTTGAAACCTTCCTAAAAAGTAAAAGGAGTCTCTGACATTCCAGGCCCTTTCTGAAATATCAGAAATTCTAAGATAATACAGGCTAATCAGAGGTTTTATTATATAAAGATACTATTCTTGGACATTGAAGGTGACAGCCTTGATTATTATAGTTAGTTTCACTTCTCTGCCTGTGTTGGGCCAGCACTGTTAAGTAACTGCCCCCTTCATGTTTTTCTTCTAGGTTGGACCCAGATGTCCACACCTGCAGAAATCTCTGAAGACCCCGAGGAATGGCCGAGCAACTATTTCTACGCTTCATACGATGACAATGAAGAAGTAAGGCCCCTAATGGTTAGTGATGACATATTCAAATAAAGAAATAAAAACTCTTGGAGCAGTATTATTGCCGCAGGAGGCAGGCATGTGCGGGCGATCTTCTGTCCATGTCCTCGAGGTCATTAGGTAGATTTCATCACCCAAAGATTTGAAACCTGTTTCACCACGGACATGCAATAGTAAGCCCTTCTGTCCGCAAGAACTTGTTTGAGCTCTCTGTGACGCTCCTACTGAAGCTGATGAGACAAATGGTCCATCATTCCAGTCCCTGTACATCGACCAGTTTTATCTTTAGCTGAGCTTTTCCACTGTGTTTTCAATCTAAGCGTAGGAGATAAAATCAGAGAACAGAGGAGAGTCAGATATACTTTAAAATAATCAGCTTTGATTCTAGATCGACAAATCTAGGGAATCAACTTTACACATATGAAACTACTTGAGGACATCTGGGGACTATATTTCCATGGGTGGCCAAAGCACGTGTTAATGATACCCACGTCGGCACAACGGAGCAAGGGAGTGCCCCATAAAACAAAAGGAGTTTGCTTTAGAGTACGAGTAACTGTTAGAAGAAATAACCGGCAGTGTGGTTAAGATCTTGGTAGATTATTGGTGAGGGGAGTTAGAAAAGAATATTTTGGACTTTTTTTTTTTTAAGATTTTTTTCATTTTTTTGACAGAGAGAGAGAGAGAGATCACAAGTAGGCAGAGAGGCAGGCAGAGAGAGAAAGAGGGAGAAGCAGGCTCCCTGCCTAGCAGAGAGCCCGATGCGGGGCTTGATCCCAGGACCCTGGGATCATGACCTGAGCCGAAGGCAGAGGCTTTACCCCACTGAGCCACCCAGGCACCCCTATTTTGGACTTTTTGTATACTGACAGTTTCCTGAAGTCCGCAGCTTGGAGGGCGGGGTGCTGCACAAAGCATCAGGGACACGCTGGGTTCAGCAGTCCTAATGTCAGGGTCAGGGACTAATGGCGTGGAGAGCCGCAAGGCTGCAGAGCACTGACTCTGGAATGCTTTCTTTAAGAAAGTAACAGGGTAATCTTTCTCTTAGTAATACAGTGACCATAATACTTATGTGTACGGCAGTTTCCCTCATGATTCTGTCTGAGGACGGGAGAGGCACTTGTTCGGTTGCGAGCAGAAAATCAGAGGAAGCCAGTCTGGGTTTAAATGTTTTCCGCCAGGTCTCGGAGTCAGCACGTTCCCTGCTCGGGTGTCAGAGACTAAAGCAAATATGCAGAAGGGGTGACTGCTATAATCCTCGGGGATGGGGATGTACTGCTCAAAGGACGTTTAAGCCCACATGATGTGGGCATGGGTTTTCTATGTGCACAGAATCGACACCGCATAAGTCTTTCATTTAAGAGTTTTAGCTGTGGTACTCTTTTTAAAAAATTCATGTATTCAATGTTGTGCTAGAAAAATCCTCATCATAGAATACTTTCGGACTTCAGCACCTGGAGGGCTCAGCTAGGGAAGCATGGGACTCTTGAGCTCAGCGTTACAAGTTCAAGCCCCACATTGGGTGTAGATATGACTTAAAAATAAAATCTTGAAAAAAAATAGTATTTTGGACTTAAATCATTATTTCTTCTCTCTCTACTATTTAACGAATTACAGTCAGTGTGCCTTGGATAATTTGGCTTATTAATGAATCAGGTTCAAATTATAACTGCCAAAAAATTAAGGCCAAGTAAAGCACAACAGCGTAGTTTAATGTGCTTTTATTGGACCCGGAGCTTTCATGCTAATTATTTTTACCTGTGCAAAAGGATACAAATCCCAGAAATCCTTTTGAGGGCTTAGTAGTAGGTCTTTGTTCAGGGCTGCTGCCTTTAATATGTGCCTAGATAAATTTTCCATGAGCCTAGTTTACAAATAACAGTATTTAAAAATTATTTTCATGCTGGGCTTTTTCTGAGTTTATGCTTCTAATTCGTATAAGGTAAATTAGTCATGCTCTGTTATTTTTTGTGTAATTCTCTTTTTGCAAATAAAAATGAATTCTTCAGGTGAAATGAATACACATTGTGCTCTGTGTTTGCTCGTTCCTGCCTAAGCTGCTGTAGCCGCCAC
Source organism: Mustela lutreola (assembly GCF_030435805.1). Classification (NCBI taxonomy): domain Eukaryota; kingdom Metazoa; phylum Chordata; class Mammalia; order Carnivora; family Mustelidae; genus Mustela; species Mustela lutreola. The sequence continues at coordinate 120,197,297 of NC_081308.1, read as the reverse complement.
TGTTTCTGCTGACGTAAAGTGTGTATTCTTTGCGTCACAGAGCGTGAAGTTAATACAAGCTGTTTTACGGTCCAATTTGTAACATGATTTTTCAAAACAACCTTCCAGTCTCCAGGCAAATACAAAGCCCTAGCAGACTGTAGGAAGAGGGGCCCAGAAGATCTCCTGATTAGAAATGGAGATGTCATTCAATTTCTCCATGAAGATGTTGAAGGTCAATGGTAGGTGTGTTCTCAGTGCTTATGATGACCTCGGCCGGGGGCACACGGATATCTAATCAGATGTTCTGCTTTCCTTGTACCTTTGTTATACAGTCTCAAGAAGCAGAAATATCACATTTCTTATCAGTGTTTCATTTTCATTGCTTCAGCTATGCCTATATAGCTCACTGAAAGGAATGTTAACCTTTGGTGAGTGTAAAATGCTTTGAAAGAATGAAATGCTATGAGTCTGCATGCTCTCTTGTGGTTTACCTTTGGCTCAGACATTTCAGCTGATAGATCTGGCTTTGTAATGGCTACAGATCGTACTATGTTTGGTCATTTAAGTCATTCATTAATTCATCACATTTCTAATGAATGCCCTCTATGTGCCAGGAGCCATGCTTTGCTACCCTACAACATAGTCACCCTTCTCTTTATCAATTCCAATATTGATTTTTTCATCTTCCCATTCTGTTCTCATGCATTCAACTTCATACAGCACCAATTGCAAAGATGGTTCTGCCAAATATACTGCGTAATTATAGGGAACCCAGAGCAGGGAGGAAATACTGTTTGGAAGAGGATTGAACAAAGCATCCATAAATCTTTTGGAACTTTTATGTGAAATAGTTCTGTCTCCATTGTGTCAATCACCTTAGCTAAAATGCTATAATGACTGTGTGTACTTTGGCCCTAAAGGTGGAAGAGTACACACGGGGGGAAAAGTAATGACGGATCATTAAAGTAATAACCATTTTTGCTAGTAACCCAAGTCCTTTGTAAGTTACTCAAAGGACTCAAGCACTATGTCATGTAGGTCGTTGAATACTACAGTAGCTTTGTGAAAATTTGAACTGCAATGCAGTGTTTTTATTTTTGATTACCTTATATTACCATTGTTGGCTACTAATTCATTTATTATTTAGGTTGGTGAAAAATCTGAACAGAAGAAAAGAAGGTCTGATTCCAGGGAACACTGCGCAGGTCTTAATTGGTGACTATAGGTTTCGGAATGCCAAAGTTCCAGGTATAATATGAACAGACCATATGCTATTTGTTTAAAGGCTAAAATTTTTAAAGCTCCGCCAAGGATGCAGGTGACCTAGGGTAAGAACTTCTCTGCACTTAGAAACAGAGTTGCAAGCCTGTTATGTTTGCTAGGATTTAATTTTTTCCTTTAACAGTTTTTAAATTAACAAAGAATAGATTTTTAGAACACGTTAAACTCTTCCCTACACTGCTGATAGGTATGGAAGAGATTTTCAGATACTGTGGTGTCTTGTAAGAGATCCTTCAGAACTAAATACCGATGATATGCTTTTAAGGTACCAGACTTAATGCCTAAGAATGCTTTACCAGTGTGTTTTCACCCAGTTCTAAGAGCACGTTATTTCCTTATGGTAGCTTTCAGCTCTACACGCACGTGTGTGCACACACGCATACACACGCATACTATACACACACACACACACACACACTCATGTCTATGTCCAAGACTTAATGTAGTATGAAGTGATGAGTGCCAACCTGATATTCCTTTCTATTAACCCAACCCTTAATACATAAAATTTCTATATTTTATTTTTTAAAAAGATTTTATTCATTTATTTGTCAGAGAGCACAGGCAGTCAGAGCAGGCAGAGGGAGAAACCGCTCCTCGCTGAGCGAGGAGACCCATGTGGGACTCGATCCCAGGACCCTGGGATCATGACCTGATCCGAAGGCATGGCTTAATCCACTGAGCTACCCAGGCGTCTCAAATTTCTGTATTTTAAAATAAACCAGTATTCTTGTATATTTTCCCCTCTAGATACTGAGCTATCTATAAAGAGGTATCACAAAAAAACCCAGACTTTTTGTGAACAAGATTGTTATCATATGCACATGTTTCCTTTGAATTCCTAGTTTTGGACTTGTATTGGAAATCTGGGAAATGGTACTCTGGGTTGAAATGTAATACACCAGGAGTAACTTTTTTGGTTTTGAATTTCATTTATGACAGGAAACAAAATCTACAGGGGACAGGGCTTAATATAAAATATCAGGACACACAGGAGCCCCACAAAGAGGGTCGCTTCTTTTTTTTTTTTTTTTAGGTACTCTAAATCTGGATCACCTTTCAACATTTTTCTGTACCAGTTGTTGAATTATTATTATTACTATTATATTATTATTATTAAGTAGGCTCCATGCTGGGCCTACTAGTTGAGGGGACTTGAACTCTTGACCCTGAGATCAAGACCTGAGCTGAGATCAAAAGTCAGACACTTTACTGACTCAGCCACACAGGTGCCCCAGTTGTTGAATTGTTTAGATAATTACTGAATTGATGAGTTATTTAGATAATTAGTAACCAGAAGAGTTTGACATTTGTGAACTAATTGACATTTACTTAAAACCTACAGCCAGCAACTGCAGAATACACCATTACTTTTAAGTGTGCGTGGAACCTTCACCAAGATAGATCATATGCTGCTCATTAAAACAAGTCTCAATATATTTCAGAAGAGTGCAGTCATAGAAAGCCTTAAAATGCGTTACAGTAGAAATTGTTACCTCGGGGCACCTGGCTGGCTCAGTCAGTAGAGTGTGTGACTCTTGATCTCAGGGTCGTGAGATCAAGCCCCATATTGGGTGCAGAGCCTACTTAAAAAAAAAAAAGAACAATTGATATCTGTAGCTATCTGGATAGTAAATGATACACCTCCAAAGAACACATGGGGCAAAAAGGAAAGCGTTAAGAGAGATTTGAATTATTTCAAATTAGAAGTTTAAATACTTGTATCACACACTTAAAAATCAGTGTGATTCACCATATTAACATAACAGAAGGGGAAATTTTGTCATCATTTCAATAGATGCACAAATCCATTTCTGTTATAGCCAGTGTCATACTTCAAGATAAAGAGAGAAAGCAAAAGAAGAGGCAGATCACATATATGTACAAAACTGTAGGAATCTCTACACAAAAAGACCCTACTAGAAGTAACATGTAAATTCTATAAGGCTGTAGTATACAAAATAAACTAATTCTATATCTTGGCCACAAAGAACTGAAAAAAAAAAAACCCTGTAATTTCAAAAAACAATACCATTTAAATTTGTAATATAAATTGTGAAATAAGTAGGAATACATCTACCAGTAGATGTCAAAGGGTTCTATAATGACTAATGTCTATAATGACAAATCACTGCTGAGATACATTTAACAGGACCTAATAAAGGGACAGAGACTGTGTGTAAGTGTTGGCAGTCGCGGTGTTGTTAGGAAATCCATTATCCACAAATCAGCCTCTGGAGTCCATGCAGTCAAAAGCTGAGCAGCCCCTCCTGGGGGGTGGGGACTACATATATGTTTATTCTAAAATGTATATGGAGAGGAAAAAATCCAGAACAAAAGAATCCCAGAAATCTGGAGTACTTACATATCTGATTTCTCTTTTTTTTTTTTTTTAAAGATTTTATTTATTTATTTGACAGAGAGAAATCACAAGTAGATGGAGAGGCAGGCAGAGAGAGAGAGAGAGAGGGAAGCAGGCTCCCCGCTGAGCAGAGAGCCCGATGCGGGACTTGATCCCAGGACCCTGAGATCATGACCTGAGCTGAAGGCAGCGGCTTAACCCACTGAGCCACCCAGACGCCCTACATATCTGATTTCAAGACTTACTATAAGGCTACAGTAATGAATTCAGTGTGGTATGGGAATAAGTATAGAAAAATAGAGATTTCTAAAGTAGATCCACATATACATAATCAATGAATGTTGAATCCAGGTACTGAGTCCACTGGATAGGGAAAGGAAGGTTGTTTTAACAAATGGTCCTCCAGCAACTGGGTAGCCATACAGTAAAAGAAATGAACCTTCATCACTACATCTCACTCCATATACAAAAAGTAATTTGAGTTAGCTCACAGGCCTGAACATAAAACCTAGAGTCAAAGTTTCTAGAAGCATAGGACAATATCTTCATGACATTGAGCAGTTAATAATTTCTTTCTTGTACTATACAAGACAGAAAAAGCACTAATTCTTAAAAAAGAGTGTCAGGCAAATAGAAATGTTGCACATGTTGAGTTACGCACTTTGTCACTTTAAAAATTTATATCTGAAGGGGTGCCTGGGTGGCTCAGTGGGTTAAAGCCTCTGCCTTTGGCTCAGGTCATGATCCCGGAGTCCTGGGATGGAGCCCTGCATCAGACTCTCTGCTCCGCGGGGAGCCTGCTAACTCCTCTCTCTGCCTGCCTCTCTGCTTACTTGTGATCGCTCTCTGTTAAATAAATGAATGGAATCTTTAAAAAAAAAAGATATATCCACATAGAAGTGACAAATTAAAAAAAATTATATCTGAAAAAAATAAAAATAAGAATTTATATCTGATAGGGAGTGCCTGGGTGACTCAGTTGGTTCAACGTCACACTGTTGATTTCGGTTCAGGTAACAATCAAGCCCCACGTAGGGTTCTTCACTGGGCGTGGAGCCTGCTTCAGATTCTCACTCTTTCCCTCTCCCCCTTCCCACTCCTTCTCTAAAAAAAAAAAAAATTGTATCTGTTAGAATAAGATAAAATCTAAGCTAATAACACTATGAATGCTTTCGGAAGCCAAATAGTTGTAATGAATCACATTTTCCCCTGAATTTCACTGATTTCCATTTTCTACGTTGAAAAGTTAAGTTTGAAAGTAAATGTGGCCAGCTTCCTGCTAATTCTTTGTGCTTAGTTAAATCATTAATGAGAGAAGAAATACGTGAGTCACTTAAAGTATGTGTTCAAGAAGCTGTTGACACTAATGTATATAAATTGTTTTTGGTGAAGCAATTAAAAAAAACCAGTAAAGCCATGTATGTACTAGAAAATAATGGCCTTTCTTGTGCTCAGGTCTCCAAGATTCAAAACTGAAAACACCAAGTGTATTCACCTAACTTCTATATAATATAGGAAGACTTGGTAGGTTTTCCCTAACTTGTGTCATCATTTAAAATTTGAAATCATCCTTTTAAAGCCAGACGTCCTCCTACTTAATTCAGGACAAAGTTAATTACATTTTAGCTAACTGTAATGCGGGGCATGTAAAATTACATATTTGATTAGTTTTAATTTGAAATGATTCCATTACTGTAACCAGTGACGGCAGACGAAGTGTGTAGCGCTACCTTTGAAAAGGGTGTGGCAGAACAGCAACTTAAATCGGATTTGGGCCCCTGCTTCTGTTTCAGGCGGTAAAGAGTGTATGTGTTAACATATATCCACGTTAGCTGGCAAAAAAAAAAAAAAAGCACATTCTTCTTCTGTAGCCATTTTTATTTTCTCCCATCAGTACTGCTTTTCAAGATCCATTTCTTTCTCGCAGTGCCATCGGGAGGGCAGAAGCGTAATGTATTGCTAGATCATCAGCACTGAAAGCAGTCATTACTCTCAGCGTGGCAGTGCTACTAGATCAAGGGACTAAGGTTCACTTGGCCCCTGTTCTCTAGAAAGTTCTGACTTTAGATCTTTTAGAAGTATACAGTCCTTTCAAATAACATGCACTTCTGACTTGGGCTGATTGAGAAGTTCATGCTTATTGATAGATTTCTGTTGAATGCTATAGTATCAAGTGGTTTTGATCGAGATCTTACCCATTACATGGCATCAAGCAAAATGGTACACTGTGGCCTACAAAAATGTGTGCCAATTTGTGGATTAGGAGATTACAGTTGACCGCATATGCACCTGTCAGAAGCGTTTAGGTTTCAAAATAGATATTAGGCTATCTTATTTGAAATCTGGCAAATACAGTGTAAAAGTCTCTGATACTTATGTCCTTACTGTGTTTCCTGTTCTCTAGACCACACAGCATAATTCACATAATATTTATGAATTCCAGTTGCAGGAGATGTGAATTCTGTTTCTTTTGCTTCCAGTGAAGCTGTGCCATTCATAAAATAGAGGCCTTTAAGAAATGGTTTTGGAACAGAATGACAGCTTTCGTAGTCAACCAACCAAAAGCCATCACCTTTGAATTCAGATGAACCTTTTGAATCCTCCCATTCAGTGTTAGAAGCCCTAGCACCGGCAGTCTGGGTCTCCAAAGTCTCTCGAGTATTAACATCATTCTTCATTATTTTGTAGATGCTGCTCTGAGTAACACAAGGAAACTCAATTCCCCTTGAATTAAAGGAGAATGAATAGACTTTTAAAAATAAGATTTCCTTTGGAGGTGTGAACTAGATTCTATTTCTTAAAAGTGTTACAGACAAACAGCACAAGAGTCAGGATGATCTATGTTGCCCATGACATTCACAGAAATTCCTCAGGACTGAGGAGGACTTCGTCATTCACAGTTTGTCTCATTCTTGCGAGAACCATCTTCACACCTTCCGGTCCCCTCGGTTGCAAAGTGCAGTGTTACAGCGTTCCCTGGTGGGGTTTCTCAAGGCATGCATTCAGATCCCATCTCAAAACCAGAAATCAATAATTTTGAACATGTGCAGGCAAAAAGCTGTACCTGTCATTTTTGACGTAACTTTTCACTAGCAAAACAAAACAAACATCCAAAGAGAGAAGAAAGATCACCAGAGATTTTAAACCCCTTTGTTGGTTGGTAGTTTATTTTATTCTTTGCTTCTGCTATCTAGGGGACTATAATGTACCAAAGGGATATATGTTCTGAAGGACCTCTTTTGCACTTTGACTGGTATGGACGGTTGTCAGAGCTGTCTTATGGTTCTGGAAAGATCCAAAGCCAAAAAATCCTGTAGTTAGGATGTGTTGAAGTTTACATTTTATGCATTGAAATTTAGATACACCTATCCCAGCTTTAAGTTAAATATATTTGCACAAGTTCTTCTTTAAGTTAAATATCATATTTGCACAAGTTCTGTGTTCTGGTGTCTTGAGTTGCTTTCGAATTTTGTAGAAAGACCGATTCTGGGAAAGGTGTTCTTCAGTTATGTTGTGCCTCTTCCTAGCGTTTTTGATGATACATGTGTACGTGTCTTTCTTTTAAACATGTAAAAAGTGTGATCACTTCTTTTAAAGCCCAGGGCCAGTTGTTGCATGCAGTGTCAAGTTTATGCTTGGAGTATTTTATATGCTGGACCAGTGAAGACAATGGTTTGAAATTGCTGCCTTTTGAATCATAGATTGTGAATTTCCTGTCAAGCTGGCATATTAGGTGCATGTTTTTTCATTATTGGTTTTACAATAAACAACAACTATATTATATGTAAATTTCTCTTTTAAATAGGTTTGTGTGTCATGTCAAGATCATAGTTTATGCCAGTGGTATCACTCGATGTAGCAGTTTGTATGACAAACCAATTGTGCTTTATTCAAAGGTACCTGCACATTATAACTCTTCTAATGTCCAATTTGCTGAATATATGATGGGTGATTTATAACTCATGAAAATGCCCGTATATTTGATAGTTCACTTAATGCTTCTACGACAATAACAACACCACAATGAGATCGAAGCACATTTCTTTTGCGTGCTGATCCTGTGGTTTGAAGACAGAATTCGGAGATAAAATGGTTGATTGATGATGCCCCTCTGCACAGAACATTTTAATTTTATGGTATTAAACTAGGGACTTTAATCCTTTAAGACAAAATGAGTTCTATAGATTCAAACATACAGTTACGGTCTTTTAATGTCTTAATCACTGTACAATGAATGCTCCATTCGTATATGTATTTGTACATGGAACAGCACTGTATTAATTTTATTGGGCTATAAATGTGTGTTACTATAAAACATAGCAGCAATTTCCCTTTACGTCTTCAAAATTTAATTACATCGTAAATGTACTTACAATGTAAATGTACTTGTGTTAATTCCACATTAAAAATATTCAACCTTCAATTCATGCATTTTTTTTCAGTTTAGTATCAATTATACATTGACATCTCCTTTCCTCTCACTTATTAGGGACACCCTAAAGGCACCAATAAGTATATTGAGTTAAATATTTACCTTCAGGTTTGTTGTAACGTCATCATAAATAAAACAATGATATCGAGCTCAATAATAGCCAGATGCAACACAATAGAGGAGAGAAGCCAGAAACGGAGTCCTACATACATGGAATGTGCTGCGTTATTGGATACAGCGTTGAATGTGGGGCAACTGGAGACTGTTTAGTAAATGACGCTATGAAAATTGGGGAAAAAATAGATGTTAACCTTCAGCCTTGCTTCATGATTCCCTGAGAGACAGACAAAGACAGGGAGATCTGACTAGAACCAGAGTAAAATGTTTTGTTCAAAAAATTTCTTCACGCAGATTTGTAGGATAGCAGCAAATGAGGTTTCGGGGGGATAGATCAGTAGCCACGTTTATGAGTGGATATTTCTACACACTGAAAAACAATCTGCTTCCGTATACTGGAGCCCAAGGAAGCCTGGAAAGCACCTCGATATCTGCGGTGGTATTCTGAACCGTCGTTGGGTGCATGGTGCATTAGGGAGCTAGAACTTTGGGCTTAATACAGAGAAGGGATAAACATCTCTCAAGCTGGTTTGACTCAATCTCCCATTTGGTGAAAACTGAGTAATCCCAGTGCAGAATCAAATTATTTCTTGTGCCTGTAAATTTAGTGTGAGTCCTTTCGAGGAAGTGTCGTCAGTGAGCTAGTTAATAAGTTGACCCATCTCCCAAGACCTCCTTGAAGATTAAAATGTGTATTCCAGTTTTTATTCCTCTGTTGGCCGAAGAGTAAATGTTGATGTTTCCAAAACCGTGTATGAATCTCCTACGATAGATTTACTGAAACCACCCTGACATCTGGGCTACAGTATTCTCTCAAGAGAGAGCTTCTCCACGAGTATGTTTTTGTAAGCATAAGTAAGGGAGTGTAAAAAGAAAGAGAAATTAGTGATTTTATTTGGGGCTTAGTCAGAAATCAATCCAGTGTCACTCAATATTGACTTTCTCTGAGAAAAATGCTTATTATTAGTAGGTATTAGATAGAGCACAGGAACCTGCTTCCCATGGGGCTGGCAGACTCAAGAGTACTTAACAAATCAAGTCACAAGCAAGTAATGGCAAAAACAAGTTATTTTTGTTACATTTTAGTACATTTCCGTACATTGATTTGGAATGGTTGGTTTGCAATTGGCGTCATGGGGCCTGCGCAAGGACAGTGAAATACTTAGGAACAAACCAGCATTAAAGAGATAATCTAAACCCTTTATATTGTTCAAAAAAAAATCACAGACACAACAGCAGGCTTTTCTCTCTAGTTCAAAATGTATCTTCTATATTAAAGCTCATGATGTGTTCAAGTCTTAAGTTCTCCTTTGCGTTTAGTGAGGGCCTACCTCATACTTGTGGATCACTTCCTTTTCACATGTGCGAATTAGCCCATTACATCCTGAGGAGACACTTTCAGCCTATGTCCACCAAATAGGACTATTAACATGTACCAAGAACAGCCAGTGAACTTGAACTTCATGAAGTTGGATTCCTTCAGCTAAACGAAACTTTCCTTAAAGCCAACCAAAATAAAATAGAAACTGTTTCGAAGGTACATTTCATCTCCATATTTGTGAGATAGACTCACTAGCTTGATTACTAGCAAAGTAAGCAAACAAGTACAACCAGGTTGAAGAAGAAAGTAAGCAGAAGAGAAAGTCAAAGATTTCAAGCTTGAAAAGAACTTGATGTGCCTAGGATTACTTCAAGTAAGTTTTACTCTCCATTTGATAGTGAAGTGCTTTTACATGAAGATCTGTGAGAAATCAACCAAGAACCGACAAAATGTTACTAAGTGCAGTGTAACTCTTTGACCACAGTGGACATTTTGGAATCTGTCATTAGAAGCTAAAGTGATGTTTCCTGAGCCTGGGGAGCATGCAGTACTATACTTACCTATACATTTCTAACTACTTTCCAAATATGCGAATGTACTGCAAAATAGCCATTTACAGGCAAATAGTAGTAAACTTCAAAATCTGCCAGTATTTCTAAAAATACTAAGTGTTGGGGAGGATATGAAGCGAGAAGAGTTCTCACACATTGTTAGTGGGAACACAAATTGGTACAACCCTTTGGTGAATGATTTTCTAATACTACATGAACTTGAATATCACATAGCTTAGCAGTCCCATTGTTAGGCATCTGCCCCAGGCACACCCACGTGCTTGAGGAGATGTGTGCCAGAATGTTCATAGCAGCATTGTAAAGAATTTGGAGACAACAGGAATGACCATGAACAGAAGAATGGAATATTATAGAATATCCTTACAACAAAGTACTGTGTGGGACTTAAAATGAAAGATCTAGAAAAAAAATCTAGAGCTATGCTATTAACATCAATGACTTAGAAAACTGTAGGATAGAGCATTCATATCAAGTTTCAAAATATGCAAAATGTGGGGGCACCTGGGTGGCTCAGTCAGTCATGCACTTTCAGCTCACGTCCTGATCCTGGGATCCCGGCATCGAGTCCCACGTTGGGCTCCACGCTCAGTGGGGAGACTGCATCTCCCACTTGTCCCTCTTCTGGACCCTGCTCATGCTCTTTCTCATTTTCTCTCCATCTCAAATAAATAAAATCTTAAACAACATGCAAAATGTGTACTTTAAAAAAGATTTTATTTATTTGACAGAGCGCCAGCACAGGCACGGGGAGCAAGAGTGGGGAAGTGGGGCTCCATCCCAGCACCTTGGAATCACTCCCTGAGCCGGAGGCAGACACGTAACTGAAGAAACCATGATTTCGAACACAAATCAGTACCCTCCTCAAACCTAACCAGATGATTGTAGCTAACAATAGCAGAGCTGATTTCTTTTATTTATTCTGGAAACCTCGATCCGGCTCATTATTTTTAATTATTATGGCCTCCTTTCAGGATAGTCAATACAAGACTAATTCCTGCTCTGGGATAAACACGGGTTCAGTTTCACCCAGGTGCCCCCAAAATGTGTACTTTTAATGGATAATTTAAAGTAAAAGTATATGCTAGATAATGTTGAACATCAAGTTAAGGATGGTGGCTACCTCTGAAAGTGGGGGGTGGGAGAGAAGGAATGGATGGTGTTCATACTTGAGAGTTCATGATACTGTTCTCTATACATTTTTATGTGTCCCAAACATTGTATACTGTAGAAAACTATGCTCACTTTAATTCGGTACTGGAAAAGTGCAATATAACGTCTTATCCCCCGATGATTTAGAGGTGGTAAAGCCCTACACAAAATTTATATTCCACCTATCTTTGTGGGGATTTTAAAAAAATCTTACATGCTGGCTGAAAATAGCAGTTAAGGACTCTTTCCCAAGGTCTTTGTAAATATCTTACCAATTACAGTGAACGAACATACCAGCAGAAAACTACCATAGACTAAACCTTTGGCAACCTAACGTATGAATGTGTTCTGTAGGAGAAATATTTGCATTTAAAAAATGCTTTATTTTACAACATAAAACAACTACCTGTTGCTGAGAACAACTTTAATGGTCTGTTTTTTTTTTTTTAGTATTTCTAACTTGCCAACAAGATCCTTCCATAAATAACTTTTATATTTTAATTTACAGTGTTATTTAGTGCTCACTCATAGCAATAGTTGAGTAGCAGGACTGTAAAAATGAAAGGTGTTTAGTCAAACAATCAGATTGTGTCCATTGGTTTGTTAGTAAATGTTAAACAATGGCATCTCTTTAAAAACAAAAACGGGTGTCTGGCTGGCTCAATCAGTAGAACATGTGACTCTTGATTTTGGGGTCATGAGTTTGAGCCCCACGTTGGGTGTAGAAATTACTTAAAAAATAAATTCTTGGGGCACTAGGGAGGCTCAATCAGTTAAACGTCCCCCTCTTCATTTCGGCTCTGGTCAAGTCATGATGCCAGTGTCATGAAATCAAGTCCCACGTTGGGCTCTGTGCTAGGTGTGGAGCCTGGTTGGGATTTTCTCTCTCTCCCTTTCCCTCTCTCCCCATCCCCATCATGTCTCTTTCTCTCACAAAAAAACAAAAACAAACATATCTGTAGCATTTGTCAATATCTATAGTGTAAATGTCTCTGCCACGGTAGATTTCAAGCCACTAACATGACTTCACTGTACTGGGGTTTGGCGTTTGTGAGTTGGCATAATATACAAGTTCCAGCACACTACTGATATTTTTATGAAATACACAGTGCTAGGCCCACAGCAAGTGCTCAGTAACATTTCTTACTAGAGTGTGCTAAGATTTCTGAATTATAACCCACCCTTATACATAGCTGTTCTTTTAGCGAATCTATAACACAAATTTACATTTTCTAAACCAAAGAAGCAGAGATTCCGATCTGAAGCATGATCATCTAGGACTAGAAACAGTATATGGACGTGTCTAGACAGTGAGAAATAGGGGAGGCATATCTTAATTAGAAGAAATGAAATCCTTGTGGCAAAGAACAGATTTTATTCAGATCTAAAACTTTAAAATCCAAAATAAAGCCAAGAACTGACTCTATAGAAAAAAGCTACAACAACAAGTTATCTACCTAAATGAGGATACGAAGCACAGATGAGAGGTAATTCCAGCTTCTAGAGAACACAAGCACAAAAGCGAGAAATGTTACCAAGAGAGGAAAAGGCCACGGCTGTAAGCATAGTCTTCTAGGCTAATCTTTTTTTTTTTTTTTTTTTTTTTTTTTTGCATTTCCTAGAGATTAGTTTTAACTCCTTTTCATATCTGTAAGGATCTATTTAGCCAGAGTGACTCCATCTTGGTTAAAAAGCCATTTTGTTTGTGCAGTAAAACTTACACTGACCCTGCCCCCCCCCCTCCCCGCAGAGAAAGTTACTTAGAAGCAAGTCTGGGAAACCAGTAAAATATGGTCAGCCAGTTCCTAATAACAGAGCCCAGAATACAAGGACGAGTCAGGCCAGGTGGAGACATCCAATCAGTAAAAAGCACACATATTGTCTCCCTAACCACCAAAGAATGTAAACCCTGCCTTTTGGGCACCAAGCTTGAGGGCCAGTTCTGACCAGAGTAATAGGTTAGTTCAAAGAGCTATTAAAGGGTAAATTGTAATTCAACTGGCCACCTGCGTGTGGCCTAACATGACTATGCAATGTTACAATCTCATTGGCCACCTATGTGTCGCCAGGCTTTTGCTTTATAAAAGTTAGTCTGTGAGTCTGGGAGGGGTCGTTTTCTTTGGAGGCAGCCCTGACCGGTCAGTCAGTCGATTCTTGAGCCTGTAAGCTGGGGGTGCTCCCTCTCTTTGGAGACGGCCCTGACCCATCAGTCTGGCTTCTAATGCTTGGCATAGAATAAAGTTTGCAGAACTCTAACTTTGTTTCAGTCTCGTTCCCCTGACCAATCAGTCTGACTTCTAATACTTGACATAAGATAAGGCTTTAAAGAACTTTCACTTTGTCTCAGTCTCGTTTCATTTTATAACGGATCTAACAATATCCTTGGAAGGAAATGATTGTAGGAGGTCTCTCTGTCTCTCTCTACTGGTCTGTCTCCCTTTGTAATGACATATTCCCTTATGCGTTCAGGATGACGATCTCACTCCCACCTTAGATGCCTGCGTTTTGCATTGATGTGGTCCACAGCAGTCTTTTTCCTCCCATTTCATTCATGTAGCAGTCCATTCATTTAACAAGCCTGTGCTGAGTTTCTCAGAGACTTGTTGCATTCTTAATTTGGCTTCTTTTAGAGCTGAGTTTCAATATCATGAAAATGTGTGCTTATTTTTGTCATATGTTCCAAGAGGAAAATAGATTTTTATGTAGAGATGTTCACCAAAGTATGTAATGTGTAAATCATGGGATCCCTTTATCTTTATGAGGTCGGTGCTTAAGCCACTTCACGGTTAGAGATCTGGAGAAGTTAAAGAGTACTGCGTTCCTAGAGGTTTAAGAATGACAGCATTGGGGCGCCTGGGTGGCTCAGTGGGTTCAAGCCTCTGCCTTTGGCTCAGGTCATGATTCTGGGGTCCTGGGATCGGGCCCCGCATTGGGCTCTCTGCTCAGCAGGGAGCCTGCTTCCTCCTCTCTCTCTGCCTGCTTCTCAGCCTACTTGTGATCTCCGTCTGTCAAATAAATAAACAAAATATTAAAAGAAAAAAGAATGATAGCATTCGGGAGACTTACAATTTAGGCAATTTTTATAGATTAAGATCACATATTTGACATCGCAGTGAAGCAACCTTTTGAAAAGAAGTCTTTGGCATCAAGAATATCCCTGTTTCTATTTCCAGCCTTCTCTGGACCAAGAGGGAAACTCCTACCAGAGCGAAATGATCTGGCCAGGCATTCGAAATACTGCTGTCTTTCTGTGAGGGTGTGGAGAAGGTGCTATGGCCCTGTTCCAGAAGCCAGTGCTTCTTTGTCTATCTGTAAGAGAGTCTGCTGTTCTTCCTTTCTGCTAGAGGTTGAAATAACTCTGGGACTCTCCAGGTCAGCTGGAACTTCAAGGAGAGGATAAAGGAGGTCTGCCTTGTAAGTCCAGTCAGAGAAATCGAGTTGAGGGGTCTATGTCTGCATGGGATGAAAGGGCGGGGGTTCCACAGTCTCTGGCCTCCTGAGATTCCTTCCACAGCCTCTGGAGTTTGCAGAACGTGTTGATTTTTGTAGCTCTTAACCGCGAGATTTCTAGATGGCATTTGGTTCAAAATCGGAAGGAGCCCCTATTTCCTGAGTGCTTTGCCCAGACGGGCCTGCCAGCAGCTGACCTCGGTTTCCTGGCCTCCATGGCTGCACGGCCCGGTGGGAAGCTCAGCTGCCGTGGGGGTCCCGGCTTCTGGAGCAGCTGCTGTCTCCATGTGCCATGAGGGTCTCAGCCCGCACAGCTGCCGGGAGCCGAGCAGAGACGGCGCCGGGACGCCCGCGTGCCAGATGACACTGACAAACCTGCTCTAGAGGTCAGATGGCGCATCTGGAAGGCCCAGTGCTCACCGCTGGGCTCGAAGCCAGAGCCCGGCCCCGCAGGTGTGGTCCACACGTGCTCCCGAGCGCCCGCTGGAGCCCGGGCTGCAGCTCCCACCCCGTTGCCGCCGCCACTCTGCCTCCCAGACGCCCTGCGGGTCCTCAGTCGGTCCTGTTTGTCAAGGAGAGCATCGCTGGTAGGAATTCTAGACGCTTTTTGGTCCCAGGTTTGCCGAAAGGGTGGCCTCCCCTGCGAAAGTCCCCCAGTGCGCTTTGTGCTTCCACAGTTGGGAGCGGGAGACCTGAGCTCCGTCCCGGCTCTGGCCTTGCGGTCCTCTGACCGTGGCCTTATCTGGGCCCCTAGCACCACCTCTGTTAAAGCGGCCCACTGGTTTTGATGGTTTCTATGGGCCCTTGCAGCTCTGACATGTTTAAATGGGAATGGGAGCCTTCAGGAGTTGTCAAGGAATTATAAGTATGTAATTAAGTGACTGCGAACTGGTCTGCCATGGTTTAGGAGAAAGCCTTTCTTTTTTCTTGGACGGAGCAAGTTGGACAGGACTCCATTCCTGCCATCACAGAACAATGCACCTTCCCAAGAACCCAAACCAGTCCCACTTAAGCAGCGATTTAGGATGACTGCACCGCATGAACACGCTTTTCTTCCCTCAGCAAGAGCTCTGCTTTCATCTGTCACTTCCAGTAGTGCAGCAGCTTGTCTCTGCCCGTTTAGGTGAAGTGCCCCAGTGACTCTGAACGCACTGATGACTCTTTCACCGCCACGGCACATGCCCCAGGTAGACTCTAGCGAGGCCCTGACTCTGAAGTCGCGGGCCCTCAGGTGGCTCGTGATGAAGCCTGTCACATTTGAGTTCAAGGGAAAGAGGGTAACTGGGGCTCGGAGCTTTCTGGGCCCGGGATCTTCTTTCTCTGCCACCAGGAAGACAATCACAGGAGGTGTAAAGCCGTCCCCCATCGCTCCCTTTGTCAGGGGTGGTCTCCATGGCAACCAGGCCAGAATGGCTTCCTTTGACCAGCTGCGGAGTGCTGGGGTTACAGACCCTCGGTCATTCAAATGTGAAGTCACTGATTTCGAGCGGGAATTAGTACCCTCCTCAAACCTAACTGACGATTATAGCTAACAATAGCAGAGCTGATTTCTTTTGTTTATTCTGCAAACCTCCATCCCGCTCATTATTGTTATTTATTATGGACTCCTTTCAGGATACTCAACACAAGGCTAATTCCTGCTCTGGGATGAACACAGGTTCAGATTCAGCTAACATTTGTTGAGCATCTCCTGGTTTGGTCATGTAGCAGGTGTGGACAAAGCAAATTATATACAGTGTTTTAGTTCACTCACAAAATACATAAATGCGGATTCAAGTTTAATGAACATGTTGGTGTTCGGCACGCAGTATTCAGTCCTTGAATATTTGTTGAATGTCCTAGGCAGATCCAGACAACTGCCCTCTCCAGGGCACAGAACACATCGCCTCGGATGAAAGCCAGTGATAGTAGAGCTTCAGACTCTGATGTGTCGTATTGCCCTTGGACAACTTATGCCCAGCGTTCTGCTGAATGTGGTGTTTGTGCTACTTCTCTGTGAATGATGTGACAGGAAACGCTTCCTGAGAAATCTGAAAATACGTTAATTGGTACTTATGTTTGAAAGACTAAAGTAAAAAGGGATTCACTAGTAGATCTTGAAAGAAATCAGCAAGAGTGAGACCTGGCTGGGGGGTGAGGTGATGGCCGCAGCTCAGTGGGGTCAAAGCATTCCCAAACGTGATTCCTTCAGGAGTCTCACAAATCATGAAATACAGGGTGACCGATTCACATCAACCAAATTCACAAAAAGCTGTGTTATGAACCAGAACATCAGTTTATTAAGTCATAATGGAAGCCATTCTAACACATCAAAGTACCTGTGTAGGTTGGTCAGCAACCCTATAGAAAATTCAACATGGAAGGTCTAATTATAATCGGTCGCCCGGAGAGCCAGAAAAGGGGGAGTGAGCCACCAGTGCACCCTTCTCTACAGTGGGGATATGCTAGGTTAGGAGACATGACTCTCATGTTCTCTGGTCCAGGACAACTTCCTCCTCAACCCTGGATGGTACTGGAGGTACACTGAGTTGATGTTTCCCTTCTCAGTTACCTCCATCACAACACAATGACAAGCTCTTGGGGAAATATTTTGATGGGTCATTCCTTCCATGATGTGTGTTTTTGAATAACATGACTCTCTCAGAGGAACTTTTCCTCCAAGATCTTCGGGCGCCTCACTTCAACCGGATGCTCCGAAAAGCAAGTCACAAACCAAACTGAAAGCAAGTCTGGGTTTGACAGACACGTGTAACTGTGGACAGCAGTACAACAGTGTGATGTGTCCCTTTCCTCCTTTAATCCCTTGTAGGGAAAAGGGCAGAGAGAGGAAAAGGGAGAGAAAGGGAGAGAGAGAAACTGATTTGGGGATTAGGAGATGGAAGAGATAGAGGAAGTGGGAATAAGGGTGCAGAAAAGGAAGTGGTGTTTTCTGGTGAGTTTCAACCTGTCAGCTCCTCCTGTGTTCTTCCTTTATGAGTACGGTGCCGACTTTGTGAACTAGAGCAAAGAGCCCAGATACAGATCTAAAACATGTTGATGATTTTGGTGGGAGAGGTAAGAAAGATCTGGAACATGGAATGCTGCTAAGGAGGGGAAGCCAGAGAGTTGCTCTGGTGGAGAAATTTCATGCCTCATGGGCAGGATGAAGAACTTCACTTCCCAGTTTTGTCAAGGGCTAGACCTGTGGGAGTGGTCACAGTTTCCTATCACAGTACGTTTCTTTAGTGAATCCATTTTCTACCCTACTTACTCTAGCAAAATAGGAATTCAAGACAGATTTCTCCCCAGAAAGAGAAAAAAGCAGTATTCATAGGATGTATGCGGTCAAATCTAAAGAGATAGGAAAGCGATTAGTAAAGGACCTTGTCCATTTTCAACCCTTGGAAATAGATTTTTCTTTAAGTGGACTTTGTCCTTTCTTTGATCCAGTTAACATAGCGGGACACCTTTGTATATATGCCATATTTTCCTTTCATTGCGCACTCTTCACCCCAGCTAATGATTCCAGTTAAGAAATTGACACCTTCCACTTCGGTGACGTGGGGCCCCCCGCTATCTCCCTGGCATGAATCTTTACCGCCCTCATGGAAACCAGCACAGAACATGTTATTATAGATGGTGAACTTTGTGGAGCGAAGGCATGTGGCTCGGTCAACAAGTGGAACTTTAAGGTACTGGAGAACTGAAGCCGATCTCCCTCTGTTGAAGACTCTCCCCCAGCCACTCACGTAGCCGGATCCAAACTTGAGGAAGATGTTCGTGTATTCCCTGTCAGCAATGCAAATCGGGGTCACATAGCTGTTGAGCGTTAAGGGTTCATCCAGTTCCAGAAGGGCGATGTCATGGTTGTATTTATTTATAGTTGCATTGTAGCTGTGGTGAAGAATAGTGCGAATCACGTTTCTCCTTTGCTCTGTATGTTCCTTCACCTTGGTGTTATGTTCACCTTCGGAAAGAAAATTTCTCTTCGGTCACAGGTAGACTTACACGTAAGGAAACAGCTTGGCCAAGATTTTCGGCATCCCTGAATTAACTGGCAGCCAAGTGTCAACGATCTCATTCTTAGATTGCTAGGATTTTGGTAAAATGTAACGAGGGCCCATGCAGACATTTCAGACCAAAAGCCCAATGGGGCCCAACATGGAGCTGGTGTGTTCTGGTATAAATCTTACATTGTTCAAGGGGGTAATTAATCTATTTGGCATGAATTACCCTACACTCCTAACTCCAAGTATTTCGACCCCTTTTCTGAGCACAGATGATATATTCATTAGGTCATTCAAAGGCTGTGCCAGGCCCCAGAGGTACAAAGGCGAATGATACGACATGGCTTTGGGGGAAGGCTCAGTCTGGTGGGGAAATGCACACATCATATGTAAGATGTGTGAGATGGGGTCGAAACTGGGCACGTCGAAAGAACTTTGGGGGGCTTGAGGGATGGAAGAAGTTCGGGTCTGGAAATACGGCTCCCCTAGCACTAACCCAAATTATTTCACAAAGAACTTTGTAGACCTTAGGAAAATATGATGCACCCGTCATATAGAAGGTCTAGTGATCCTGCAGATTCCTACCCTTTTTTGTTTATTTACCTGCAACCACGGTAATTTTATCACCAGGCTCAATGCAGTGGGCTGCAGTCACCACCCATTTTTCATTGATGATGGACCCTCCACAGAACTCTTCGATCTTCCCATTCAAAAGGACCTGTGGAAACAAAATCGTGAAACTGACTACCTAAGGTGTTCGATCCAGAACAAAAGAAATACGGGTGCTGTTGACAGGAGTGGGCACAAAGTTTGATTCCAGGTGCTGGCAGAGCTGGAGTGTTTCTGGAAAGTGTCAGCTTTGCAGATGAGTTAGTGTTTCTGGAGCGCACTCAACAAAGCCATTTCTGTAACTGACTTGAAGAGGATGTGCAGGGAGAGCCAGAAGGAGCTCTAGAGGAGGCAAGTTAGGAGGGGACGGCTTCTTTTGGTGATTTGGGACCCTGGGATGCCTTTTCCGGGTGAGTCGGATTCTCTGATGGCACAGATTGTTTCACGGGAATACGGCAGCTAAATTCGGAAATTTAATTGACTCCTCCAGATCCATTGTTACTATTGAGTTTTCTGTCGCTGCATGAGGATATCTTGCTACAGGGTGATTTAAGATAGTACTGATCTTTCCCTCGGGTCTTTTAAAGCCCTTTGTAGACTATGAATTGAGACCACTGGCCTCCATAGAACTGTGTTTACAGCCATCTGGGCGGTAAGGAACCGCAGGACACATGCACTCCTTCTCTTTTCCCCTAGCCCTATTCCACTCCCCCCTGGCTGGCCAGTAAGCTGCCTCTGTCCTGAAAGATCTCCTTAGCTGCTGTGCTTGGGCCAGGATGGAGGCGTTCGGGGGCTGGTTTGAGCCTGGGCATTATTAGACAAGAGGCCAGTCCATTCTTTCATCCGTACATCGATTATATAACCAGAGTGGACAGTGGATATTTTTACCGCCTCAATATCTAGATCAACTCAAAATTTTTCACTTACTGTGTGCCCAAGGGCCTCGAGCCACCAATTCAGGAAGAGAGCTGAGAAGTATGGACACTAGAGGGCGCACTGAACATTTGTTAAACCTTATGCGGGAGCCGACTAGCTCTTACGAGCTCCTGCTCTTTTTCTAAAGCACACCTCGTCTCACACTATAAATCCGTTTCTCAACTAAAAAAAAAAAAAAAAAAAAAAAAAGTGATCAATGGCCTCAAGTGTGGGTCTGGGAAGGTCCTTAGTGCATATTCTAGTGAAGATTCTTTTTGCCTTGAATTCAATTTACTGAACACCTACTAAGTCCTAGACAGTCAAGCATCAGCCTCCTACCTGGAGGACTCTGGGGCAGACTCACAGCAAGCCTCTGAGCCCCTTTGCTTTTCTTTCCTTTTCTAAGATTTTATTTATGTATTTGACAGAGAGAGAGCGAGAGAGTGAGAGAGGGAACACAAGCAGGGGGAGTGGGAGAGGGAAAAGCAGGCCTCCTGCCAAGCAGGGAGCCCTATGCGGAGCTCGATCCCAGGACCCTGGGATCATGACCCCGACCCAAGGCAGACGCTTAAAGACTGAGCCACCCAGGTGGCCCTGACCCCTTTTCCAACTTTACTTTCTCATTTTCTGGCTGTTGTTTTTTGTACAAGTATATGTAAATAAATAAATACTTTATGTAAAAATATAGGAAAACCACATAATAACATAATAAACACCTGTGTAGCTGCCATCATCCAGACTTAACAGTCATTCTGAATTTTTTTGAACATTTATTGATCGCTTACTATGGACTAATCACTGTGCTAAGTCTTATGTACATTTACTACAACACTGTGTGGAGTGATATTAATAGGCCCACTTACAGATGAGCAAACCAAGGTTTAGATACGTACATTAACTCCTTTAAGGTCAGTGGTGAAGCTCTAGAGGAGGCAAGTTAGGAGGGGACGATGCAAAGCCTCGTCTGCCGGCCTTCAGAGTCTATGCTCCTAAGAGCACAGCGTGTTTCCAGGTGCGGTTGGTGGGCCAATGGCAGTAGAGTCATCAGGATGCTTGTAAAATTCAGATTTGGAGGCCCCCCCGCCCTCCGTCCCGGCAAATAATCAGAATATTTGGTGGGTGTGACTGGAGGAAGTGAAGATCTCCAGAAAATCCTTATGCATAATTAAGTTTGAGAAATTCTGTTTCTGAATTTCCAAGGCTTCATGACCTTTATGTTTCAAAAGTGCTCCATCTACACAGAGCTGGCCACATTATTTGTGGGGCTCAGTCAAAAGTGAAAATGTGGGACCCCTTGTTCAAAAGCCAGGAAAAAACGTGCCATTGAAAATATTTAAATACAATTCTTTTTCTTTCCTCTGTGGTCTCTTGCAATCTGTCATGGGTTTTTTATTTATTATTATTATTATTTATTTTTTTTAAAGATTTTATTTTATGTATTTGAGAGAAAGGGGAGAGAGAGAGAGAGAGAGAGAGAGAGAAAAAGCATGAGTAGGGGGAGGGGTAAAGGGGAGGGGGAGGGACAAGCAGACTCTTCGTGAAGCGGGGAGCCTGACATGGGGCTCCATCCCAGGACCCCGAGATCAGCACCTGAGCCGAAGGCAGATGCTTAACCGACTGAGCCACCGAGGCACCCCAAGGGGTTATTTTATTTTTTTAAGTAGGCTCTATGTCCAGTGTGGAGCCTGACATGGGACTTGAACCCACAACCCTGAGATCAAGACCTGAGCTGAGATCAAGAGTCAGCTGCTTAACTGATTGAGCCACCCAGGTGCCCCCATGGTGTTTTTAATGTTACTACTTCATGTCATGCTTTTTCAGGCCTCGGGGCTATTTGCTGGGAGAGTACAGACACTAAGGGGTGCCCAGGAGCTGCCCCCTGTGATTTGGCATGCAAGGTCCCCCTCTTAGCAAGCAGTCCCATGTCACAGCACAGGAAGGTAAGTCAATCGGCCCTTCTCGCTGGCCCAGGGCACCAACCAACAGTGGAGGCGTGATTCCCAAGGGATTACAGCTTCCTTGGCGGGACGTGCTCAGCACCTGCAATGGAGGTGGGCAAGAGGCTTGGCCCCACCATCCACCCTCCAAATGAGCTGCGACACACACCTAAGATGCTATGTAGCCATGCCCCGTCCCCAAATGGCACAGAGTGTGTACACCCAACCTCAACCCTCCCTGTGCTGGTGCAGGAGGAGGGTGACGATGATGGCTGAGGGGGATATGCCAACATACCATGAGCTGAGGGTGGCAGGGACCATTGGGCATGTATGGGGAGGAGGAGGCAGGCCTGGCCAACGAACCAGGTGACAAGGGAGCGGGAGGTCGAGAATCCATCCCAGGGAGGTGGTGAGAAGTTCCACA
Source organism: Mustela lutreola (assembly GCF_030435805.1). NCBI lineage: Eukaryota > Metazoa > Chordata > Mammalia > Carnivora > Mustelidae > Mustela > Mustela lutreola. Next base: position 120,174,760 of record NC_081308.1, on the reverse strand, counting down.
GAGGTAAGTTGACATCTCTCAGCCTAATGGGTTAGTTAGGCCAGACTGAATGATATCCACGGCCCCTGAGCACAGAGACTATGATGTAGCTTGTCTGACTCCTGGCAAAGACTTGCTGCCTAGAGCTTCTATTCCTTTCTGGTGGATGGCTGAGAAATAGGATTGCGTTTTTTTGAGCCTGAAGACTGTTGTTGTTGGTGGTGGTGTTTTTTGGTTTTTTTTTTTTTTTTTTTTTTTTTTTTTTTGCCAATCTCTGATTGGTATTAGAAATTTTAGCAAACATCTTTGCCAAGAAAAAGCCCTAAAATATATTTGCATTTAAAGATATTACAAATGACTAGATTTTGGAATGTTTGCTTGGCTACCGCAGGATCACAGCTATCTAAATATGAGCTATTTGGGGATGAGCTGTCTGCTTGGCCAAGGACAAGTTCTTGTAAGACATCACTTTGGAAAATGAAGGGAAAAACGGGAAAGCATATGTTCTGAGCAAGGCATCCAAGTTCTGATCTGTCAACCCTTTTCATGTTTGTCCTATGCTAATAGGAGCCTGTTTTCTCTCTTTCAGACACATACACAGATGCCCACCAAACTCACCCACATCCCTCTACAAAGCAGACACTCACATAGCTCTTCTGACGCTCTTCATTGATAATGCCACCGCAGAGCACTAGCTGTCCCCCTGCTATTCTCTTCCTAAACTTTAACTTGAATCTGGCCTTCCCCTGTGATTTTCAGTAAACTCTTCTCTCTAGTAGCCACCTCCAGCTTTCCAATGACATCTTTTTTCCTGTTTGCACACTCGTTCTGTCATATAAAAAGCAAAACCATTTCTGCACAATGTACAGCTTGTTATGCCCACTGGTGTGACTCACCCAGCCATTGGTCCGACTTCATTTTTCTGGGCACGGAGGGGATGCTCATTTTCTTTTGAATTTTCGGTTTTTAATGGTTAGCTACACTCATCCTTGAAATAGCTTTCATCAATCCACCTTAGAGAAGAATAATCTAAATGTTCTGTCCAAAATAGTTTTGTGGGGCCAGGTGAGATTACGTATGTCATGTTTTTGTTTCTCTTAATTGAAACTTTATCATTTGGGGGTTACTTTTTCCAGGTCAAGACGTGTCTATAGTCTTAGACCCCTCATATAAAATCTTTCTCCCAGTCCACCCCCTTTCCAATGTAAAGGGAGAAAAAGAAAAAGTTCTAATTCATACATAGGGTAACTGTGTGCTGTCTTCCATACGGGTGTGTCTTAATCTGATGGAAAGGGTTGGGTATGTGTGGATAGCCCTCCAGGTCAAGGCCTTGGGTACATATAAGGATGGCTTCAGGCCTAAACTGAGGAAAGCTGAGACTGGGGAAAATGTTGAGAGGTTTTAAAGATTCTTTACGTCAAGAACAGAATACGGAATAGACAGACAGCTTCTCAAGACATTTTGCTGGTTGAAACGGTTGCATATTGGCAATTGTATGTGATACAACCTAATATAAAGTTTAAGGGAAGCTTAATTCACCGATGGCTTCTATTGTATTCTATTTTTTTTAATCCGGTAAAATGATCTCCAGATTATTAAATGTAGAATAACTATGGCTAATACAGAGTTGAGGTCCATGATGAAACAGAAAATAGAAAGACCAGGTACTTCACATTCAAGGCCGGACAGATCCAAGCCCAGAACAGAACGTGCGGGAGGAGCTCTTGGGGCAAGTTTGCTCATGCCCAGAATTATTGGCCAACAGGATCAAAGGCAAGGGACCAAAACCAAATTAAAGCTTTAGAAAGCCAAAACATGGTGTTGCTTTCTCAAATTTCTCTTTTAAACTGTTGATGAAGGTGGTCTCGTAGTACAGGTGTTTTGATTTCCCTTTTCTCTAATGTTCAAAGGTTTTCATGGCTTCCCTATGTAGTATGAAATTTGAGTCCTGTTTTTGTTTTCCGCTCTAAGGATAATTAATAGTGACTCTAGAAACTATCCTTTCTCTCCCTGTGCCCTGCGCTTCACTCTCCAGCTATCTCTCCTGGCTCCTGAAGTGTCCCAGCAGGGTCCCTGTCCCCTCTCCCTGAGCTCTCTAGAGGCTCTGAACCCCCCGCTGGTGGGAAAATGAAGGAAACTGGCCTCACGCCCCCGCCATTTCCCGCCCCCCCCCCCCCGCAGGGAGGTTAGAGGTCAGGCACATCCCCGGTGCCTTTGACCTATAGGGGTCTGGGGTGGGGCTGGCCGGGCTGGAACCGGAGGGGATTATGGGAACGCCCCGGGGCAGGGGGCGGACCCAGTGCGGTTTCACCTCCAGCCCAGAAGCGGAAGGGAAAGCCCTTGGTCAAGGTAAGGACTTGAACACGGCCACGGCCACGCTTGAGCTGGGGGCCAGGTGAGCCTCACTTCTTAGGGTCCCAAACCTGGCTGCAGTGGCAGAGGTCCGCCAGCCTGCCCTACTGTCCCACCAGGTGAACCAGGGCCCTCGACACCCCCCACGGGTTTACCAGGCTGGGGGGCGTCGCCAGCTCTTCACGTGAACAAAACCCGAGTTTTCCCCCAAAAGCCGCGCAGCCCCCGTCACCGACTCTGGGGTTGGAGAGGCTTTTCTTAACCGGGCCCAGAATCTGCTTGTCCGCCTCTGACTTTCACCCATAAACCCTCAAAGCAAAAGCCGCCCTCTCCCTTCCCGGTGGCCCCTTAGCTCTTGCCAACAGCTAACTAAAACCTTTTCCTTAGCGCACGAAGCCTCTCCAGCTTGACGCTGTTCATTACTCCAGATGAAAGCGACCTCTCTGTGTTCTCTGTGCAATTTGTTCACCCACGGAGTCGCTTTATCCCCTGCCCCCTACCCTTTTCAGGAAGCAGGGAATTGGGAATCCTTTCTGGGTGGCATTACTGAGCTGTTTCCTGTTCCCGAGCTGTAGACCTATTTGGGCCGTGGAAACCCCAGCTGATGCTTGGCTTTCTCCTTACGCCTTGGCTACAGCAAGTGTGTTGCCGTCTAGCCGGCAATCAAATCAAGCATTTCCACCTTGCACAGGAGTGGGGGATGTGCCGCTGGCCCATCCACAAAGGACAGACTCTGGTTTATCTCCTGTTGCGTCTTTGAAAGTGACTTTTGTACACTTAAGTTTATCTCCTGCTTTTGAAAACTAGTAACCTTTTCTGAGACAGTGGGTGGAGGTGGGTGTGGAGAGACAGCCTTGGGGTGAGAAGGAAACTGCAGAACGATGGTAAGGTCTTTCTCAAGTGTTCTAGAAAGGAGCTCAGCTCTACACCTTTGAAAAAGACTTCAAGTTAGTGCTTTGTGCCTCTACAGTCACTCAATCCTATTTCATGTGGATGGACTAGGGAGTCAACGTGTGCATGAGTGGTCTCGAACATTCCAAATGGTCTTAGCTAGGCATGATGGGAAAGAGTTAATAGATGTACTATGTAAGTGTGCAATGAAGATGACATGAAAAGATTTCAAATGTGTATCTTTTATATCTTCTTCCTTACCAGTACACCTGCAACCATAATCTAACAGTTTCTTCTACTTAAAAGAAAAAAACCCCAGCTTGCTAGAGTTACTAAAATTTCCATTTGGAAAGACTTGATTTCTTAAAACATTGGCAAGCATCTGGCTTAAAGGGGGTGGGTGGAAAATGGAGAGATTATATGACTAAATTGAGACTTTATACCCCCCCTTTAGCTATTATTTGAGTGTGTCTGCCAATTTCATTTCTGGGTTGACAAGGGGACAAAGCTAAGCCCACAATGGAAGCATCCTGGGATATTTTTTTAATCCTGGGTTTTTCTTTGTTTGTTTCTTTTTTTTTTTTTTTTTTTTTTTTTTTAAAGAGAAGTCATCTTTTAGGTAATAAAACACCCGTGGCTTTGCGGATCCTTCCCGCTCTAGGGACTGCTTTATGTCCCACAATCCCGAGGAAAATAATTACTATAAAGTAGGATCTTTTGTTCCAACCACCTATCCCTGGAAGTTGGATACATAATGAATAAGAATGTGCAAAAACACAAATAGTAAAATTAGATAGAATTAGATACATGCATGTTAAATAGAATGAAAGCATAATTAGAGTGGCTGAATCCAGTAGTGATTGTTCAAGGAAAGGTCAATGGGGAAGATCATTCTTACAAGGAGTCATGAAGGAGAGCAGAGATGAGTGAAGGAAGAAGTCATGGTGGGGGAGGGGAGCAGTGCTGGTGGGATGCCTGGGTACGGGATAGAGGGGGTACCAAGGAACACACAGTGTATTTTGGTGGCTGTAAGATCAAGTCCAGCAAATATTCTTTTTTTAAAAGATTTTATTTATTAGAGAGAGAGAGAGAGAGAGAGAGAGCGCGCGCACGAGAGGGTCAGAGGGAAAAGCAGACTCTCTGCTGAACAGAGAGCCTGACGTGGGACTTGATCCCAGGACCTTGGGATCATGAACTGAGCGGAAGGCAGATGCTTAATAGACCGAGCCACACAGGTGCCCTCTGACAAGTATTCTTAAAAGCAAATCCAAGTTGGGGCATGTGGGTGGCTCAGTCGTTAAGTGTCTGCCTTCAGCTCAGGTCTTGATTCCAGGGTTCTGGGATCAAGTCCCACATCAGGCTTCCTGCTCAGCAGGGAGTCTGCTTCTCCCTCTTCCTCTGCCTCGCCTTCCCACTTGTGTCTGTTTGTCTGTCTGTCTGACTCTCTCTCTTTCAAATAAATGAACTCTTTAAAAAAGGTAAGGCCAAGGTAAAAGAACAGAAAATAGTAGTCTTGGTTGTGATGGCCTGCCACCCTTCACTAGCATTCTTTACAATGTCCGTGCGAATCCCTACCTCTGAGGCAAGTGTTCAATATCTTAAGACCCATTATGTTGGAAAATGTCAAGCATTCTGAAGAATCCTGAATAGATACATAGTTTCAGAGAATTCCAGTGGTGTTAAACCTGGGACATTTACCTGATCCTGGCTTAAATTATTACTGGTTTGATGACTGAAAAGTCCTTGATGCTACTGGTCCCTGATGGCAAAAATTCAGACCTCCGTAGAGATAATATTTTGGAGCGAAGCATCTTGGATTGCCACAAAATCATAGGACCATGGCTACTAGGGAGTTTTGAGTTAGATTAACCCATTACAAGCACCATCCAGTAGAACTCCCCGCAATGATGGCAGTGTTCTGTGCCTGTGCTGTCCAGTACCATGGCCCCGGGCCATATGTGGCTGTTGTGCACTTGAAATGTGGCAGGTGTGCCTGAGATGAGTTTTTAATTTTACTTGATGGCAGTTGTTTAGATTTAAGTATCTACGTGTGGTTAGCAGTTATGTGATTGGACAGAACCACTTTATATAAGGACCAGCCTGGCTCCTGGGCTCTGGGGCCCACTTCTCTCAGATAGAAATGCTCAGACTTCAGCTGCAGGGTCAAGGATAAGTTTTGCTACGTACAAATCTAGCTCTTGGTTGTTAGATCAGAAATGTGCACAGGTGATTCGCATGTGGGTTGTTTGCAGATCACAGCTGGAGAAGATGTGCAACTAGAAATGTGGGTACCATGAGTTTACTGTTTGGTGTTTGGTTCCTTTAGTTCCAATTTGTAGTATATGCATCAAAATCACCCAAAGGGCTTGGTAACTAGCACATGAGTTGCTGCACCCCCCCCCCCCAGAGATTGTGCCTCAGTAGGTCATTGGGCTACAGCACGAAAATCTGCATTGCAAACAAGTTTTCACGTGATTCTGATGCTAGCCCACTTTGAGCCTTGGACCAAGCCCCTATTTCAGGCCCTAGTTCCAGTAACCCAGTTCTTGCTTTACTCCTTCCTATGTGACTCCGTTTAAAAATCCCTTCAAGGGCACCTGGGTGGCTCAGTGGGTTAAGCATCTACCTTCAGCTCAGGTCATGATCCCAGGGTCCTGGGATCCAGTCCCACATCAGGCTCCCTGCTCAGCGGGGCACCTACTTCTCCCTCTACCCTGCCCCCATGCTCATAATCTCTCTCTCTCCCTCTTTCTCAAATAAATAAGTAAAAAAAAAAATCCTTTCAAAATAATCCAATTTCTCTGGACCTAGAGACTTTCTCTCACCAGTTCTCCCATGAGCTGCAGTAGTGCCCTGAACCCCCGTATCTGTGACCTCACTTCCGGGCCTCCCACTTGCATACCTGGAATCCTGCTCTGCTTTCCTTGGTGGTAGGCTCTCCTTGACCTTGTACGGTTGCTGTCCTTGGACTTCTCTCTCACTAGCTCCCCACCACTGACGGCTTCTTCGTAGTGCTTAGTATTGAAACTTACCTAAATGCTTCCTCCACCCCAACAGGCCTGTCTAGTGCCCACGTCCTGGCCCCCGCCTGGCTTGTCCCTTGCCCTGTGGGCTCCAGTTTTGACACACCATTAATAGAGAGTACCTGCCAAGGGAATTGACCTGGTTTGGCATCTTTCCCACCAACAACTCGAGTGAGGTCGTTGAGCGGTTGGGTAAGGTTCTCAGAAGTTTTTTCCACTTCAGTGAAATTTTCATAGTCCATATTGGAAAAAAAAGTTTCAGCACGGGTGCGTGTCGTAGAAATGTGTGGGACAGAAACTCTTCCACATGGAAACGGCACTAGAAACATGGGAAAGGAAATTTAGCATTCTAATATTCTTCATTGGCAAGCAGAGCATGTTTTACAGAAATCGAGAATGAGGCCTGTCCTTGTCACTTCTGAGAAGCAGGCCCATCAATATTTAAAAAATCTAATCAATGAATATAGTCTCAAACTAAAAGGTTAATTGCATTATTTTCATGGAAAGTTTTCAAACCCTTCATGAAAAGAACATTTGGCTCAGGAATCCATCATCTTTACGGAAATAGAATAGGTGTTCCAGGATCAAATTTTGTAACTTTTATAAAGTCTAATGATTTTTTTTTTCCTTTACTAAGAAGTCTTACTCCCAAGTACTGTCCTTAAATGGGATTCTGATGACTGGTGCCCCATAACTTTAACTTTAGAGTTAGGTAAATGGGGTTTCTGTTGCTTTATTGGGAACCAGGCTTTTTTCCGTAGACTAGAATGCCATCTAGTCTCTAAGGTGGATTTAGGGATACGCTGGGAAGAAATCATGATTTAACTATTTAATTCGGTTAAGTATTAACTGAATAAATGAAGTGGGGGGCGCCTGGCTGGTTCAGTTGGAAGAGCACGCAGCTCTTGGTGTTTGGGTCGTGAGTTTGAGTCCCACATTGGGTGTGACTTAAACTTAAAAAAACCCACAAACCTCTAACCAAGGAAATTATTAATGTGATTATCACAGCCACATCCTCCTGGGAACTGGCCACCTTTTTACCTTGGGTCAGTTCATTTCCTAAGGGCAAGAAATCATCTCCTGCTATGTTGGGGCGAACCTGAATGGAAATTTGTAGTCAAGCAAAGTCACCTTACGTTTCATTTTCATTTCTCACTTTGCTTCTAGCCACATTCCTTATAACAGACAGTTCTATAACAACCAGCTGCAGCAAAGTATCATGAAGACAGCATGTGGTTGGGAAAACAGGAAATTAGTTCAAAATACTTATGTATAAATATATATCATCAACAATGCCAGAGGAAAGGGACCATTACTATTGAAAGGCAGGAAAGCTTATTTTAGGTTTGGCCTACTTACTCTGCTAAGAATAAGGCTATATTCAAATATAACACTTAATAGTTCGAGATGGTTCGAAATCCTTTTTTCTTTTTTTTTTTCTAACATAGAAGGGCTTATAAGAGCTTAGCTACTATGCCATCTGTCTACACTGGAAGTTAGATTTTGAAGGTTAAAACATATAGATCTTCTTCTCCGGAGCTGGGCTGGCTGTGAAACGATTCACGTGAAGAACCAGGCAGAAGGACAGGGTGGGTAGGTCCCTGAAGCATTAGATTCTTTTAGCTGCAGTGGCATGTATACTCGTGGCTTCTGGTCCTTTCTTTAATTTCCTCTGCCGGGTGCTTTGGTGAGATAGGTATCGAACCCAGTTACAGAGGAATGATGCATGATTTAATGTACCAAGTTAATACCAGGCTTTGCAAATGCAAAAGAAATTATATCTAGTTTGCTTCAAAAAGGCCCCTCATTTATCAAATGTAATTGATCTTGCGGAACCTACTGTTGTGTGTGTGTGTGTGTGTGTGTGTGTGTGTGTGTTTTATCAAAGTTTCTATTGCTTTCACTTCCGAGACAAGCAATATGTGTGTGGAGTGGAGATGTTCGGAATGTCCCAGTCAGCTGTCAACATGCTGGCCTGGTTGACATGACTGGGAAACATTGTTTTGTCCACGGCTGTACAGACTGTGTTGGTCAGACTGGCACAACCTGAAATAGATGGCTGTCGGAACTATTTGGATGCCAAATAGTAAACTCAGGCGGAGACCCAAGGATTGGAAATACCTTCTCAGAGTAAGCTAGCCACACCCCAGCAGAATCAGGCTTAACATTCACCATCCCTTGTATCAGAAGCCTATCAGTCAATCCTTTATGTATCTTTTATAGCCTGGAATTACTACCGTAATTGGACTTGATGAATTACAGATATACAGAAATCATGCAAATTGATTGCTTCGTGATCTAAAAGCCAGAAAACAAAATGGACCCAGAAAAGATTTCAGACTGAGGACAGTTACAGAGTTTCTATTTAAAATGGCGATGCCATTTGGCAAGTTATCCAATTCAAGCTACTGATCTTTTCAGTGATCTCAAAAGGAAGTAGACACGAATAAGGGTTATAAAAGTAGGTAGGCTAGCTAGAATGCCCTCCAGTTTCAAATATAGATTTGGAGGATGGATCTCCCCAGGCTTAAAAAACAAACAAACAAAAAACAACTGATTTAGATTTTGACCTGCTGGTTCACAGGACCTCCGGTCTTCCGCAAGTTTGTACCCCGTGGTACAGGAGCAAACCACCTTGTTATCGGGGCCCAGTTTACAAAACTGGTTGCATCTGCCATTCTTAATGTTGCATGTTACATCTGAAAGAGAGCAAAATAAACAGAAGTAGCATCATTTCCACGTGTATTTCTCAAGAGTGCCAGAAGCCACTGACTCACGTATAGGTCACACATAAGCACGGGGCATTCATGGAGAGAAGCTTGGGAGCCTCGAGCTAAGAGTGGAAGGAAAGATAAAATTCTTAATAAGGCATAAAAATGGCAGCAATATATTTGATTTGGCATAAACTGAAGGTTTGGGTGTTCTACTTTTGCTAAATCTTGGACTGCAATTTTAAGAAGCTGTTTATGAAAGGATAATATATATATTCAGGGATGTCCCTCAAAACTTCAGGGTGAATTTTCGCCAAGTGTGTGCACCTGTTTAAACTAATCAATGGATGGGCCATTATCCCCATCCCAGAAGTTCTCCCCGTGTCCCCTTCCAGCCCCATACTGGTCCTCCTTTCCAAACTTACCATCCGTTAACAGATTCTAAGAGTAAATTTTGCCTGTTCATGAACCTTATATAAATAGAAGCTTGCCATATGCACTCGTCGGTGTCTTTCATTGAATGCTTTGTGAGTTTTATCCATGTTTTTTGTACAGCAGTGGTTCATTTGCATGCTGGGTAGTATTCCATGGTGTAAATATTTCTGTTTTTATCCATTTTACTGTTGATGAATATTTGAGTTGAGTTTCTAGTTTTTGGCTCTTAAGTGTAATGCTATAATGAACGTTCTTAATACAGATCTTTTGATAATATATGCGTGAGTCCTGGGTATATACTTATGAGTGCAATTACTGGGTCATATGTTCAGGTTTAGTAGATACTGCCAAGCAGTTTTCTGAAATACTTGTACAAATTTAAATTCCCACCGTCAGTGCCTGAGGGTTCCAGTTCTTGGACATATTTTTTGCTGGTTTCTTCTCCCACTCTGACTTGCCTTTTTTGTCCTAAAATAGTGTATTTTGCTGAATAGAAGTTTGTAGGTTTTTTAATGTTTTATTGATTGATTTGAGAGAGGGAACGAGAGAAGGAGCAGAGAAGAAGGGGGGCAGAGGGAGAGGGAGAAGCAGGCTCCCCGCTGAGCAGGGAGCCCGATGCGGGGCTCGATCCCAGGACCCCGGGATCATGACCTGAGCTGAAGGCAGATAGATGCTGAACTGACTGAACCACCCAGGTACCCCCACAATTTTTTTTTTAGATTTGTTTATTTATTTTAGAGGAGGAGAGAAAAAATCTCGAGCAGACTTCCTGCTGAGTGTGGAGCCAGTACTGGGCTTGATCTCGTGACCCTGACATCATGACCTGAGCGGAAATCAAGAGTTAACTGCTTGAGCCACCCAGGCACCCCACTGAAGTTCATGGCTTTAATATAAGCCAATTTATCTAAGCACACTTGAAACTGGCTGCGGTAGGTTTATATCAACATTAGAGAATGAAATCAAGTCCCTTAAGGGAGCTAAATGCCAAACACATTATGTGTTTCTTTACTTTCTGGTATGATCTCCCTTATTAACACAAAGTGGTGTTCTTTGTCTCTTGTGATCCTTTTTGTCTTGGATTCTATTTTGCCTGATGTTAAGATCGCTTCACCAGTTTCTTTTTGTTACCATTTACCTGAAGATCTTTTTACATCCCTTTATTTTAGCCTCCTGGTGTAATTTTATTCTAGGTACCTCTTTTGTCAACAGCATACAGTTAGATTTTTAACTCCAGACTGAAAATTGCCATTAACCCCGGTTCACATGAACTCTGACTTCTGATCTATTTGGTTCATTCCTGCCATTTTATTTCGTATTTTTTAATGACTGTGTTTTCCCTTTGTTTCTCATGTGCGGTCTCCATAACAGGAGGTAGCATGGTTCAGGGCTGGCCAGCAGAGACCTGCTGAGTTAAGAGGAACAGGGCTCTGTCTGCTCTTGAGCCTGTTTCTGTCTCTAGAGCAGCACAGGGACACCATGGATAGGAGATGCCGTCCCCCTCACCTAGCTGTTCAACAGCAGTACCACTTTCAAGAGAAACGCTCACTTGTCAGTGTAGTGAGGACATGGAAGGTTTGAAAAAGCATGACTCTATATTAGACGCCTGCTGTGTTCCTTAGTTCCTCAGTTCCTCCCAGCCACACAGTGTCTTTGCTGGCGCTGTGGCCATCTGCTCTGCATCTGACTTCTTTTTTTTTTTTTAATTTTTAATTTATTTTTTATTTATGTTCAGCATAACAGTATTCATTATTTTTGCACCACACCCAGTGCTCCATGCAGTCCGTGCCCTCTCTAATACCCACCACCTGGTTCCCCGACCTCCCACCCCCTGCCCCTTCAAACCCCTCAGATTGTTTTTCAGAGTCCATAGTCTCTCATGGTTCACCTCCCCTTCCAATTTCCCCCAACTCCCTTCTCCTCTCTAACTCCCCATGTCCTCCATGTTATTTGTTATGCTCCACAAATAAGTGAAGCCATATGATAATTGACTCTCTCTGCTTGACTTATTTCACTCAGCATAATCTCTTCCAGTCCCGTCCATGTTGCTACAAAAGTTGGGTATTCGTCCTTTCTGAAGGAGGCATCATACTCCATAGTGTATATGGACCACATCTTCCTTATCCATTCGTCCGTTGAAGGGCATCTTGGTTCTTTCCACAGTTTGGCGACCGTGGCCATTGCTGCTATAAACATTGGGGTACAGATGGCCCTTCTTTTCACTACATCTGTATCTTTGGGGTAGACACCCAGGAGTGCAATGGCAGGGTCATAGGGAAGCTCTATTTTTAATTTCTTGAGGAATCTCCACACTGTTCTCCAAGGAGGCTGCACCAACTTGCATTCCCACCAACAGTGTAACTGCATCTGACTTCTGACTCAAAGGGGTGCAGCCTTGGGTTGCCTCAGCTCCTATCTGCACTGTGTGCCTCTCCCCTCTGACCTTGGTGCTTCCCTGTTGATGCCGAAGCACGGGATGTCGCGTCCCCGTGCATCAGCCCCCGCGAGTACAGCTTGGAGATGTGGTGGTGGGGGAAGTTAACGGCCCCTGGGCTAAACTTCTGACCACTGAGAGACACAAATTCTCTCACTCTCTCCCCTCCCAGAGGGAATGTCCTGAGGCCAGCTCCTGTGGCTCCTTGGGAAACAGTCTCAGGAGATTGAGTGATCAGCTGCACACGAGGAGAGATGACTTCTATGATCAGTTCTCCTCTCCTCACTGCCTCACACCCCTGTCCCTTACTCTTGCTCCCTAGGCTTGCACAACCTCATAAATAAGTTCGAGTCATAGACTCTTTTTTCCCTCCCCGGGGGAATCCAGGCTAACAGAGCGACTACATGGTTTTGGAGTATATTATGGATTTTTGAGTGTCAGATCTCAATTTTCAAATGCTATTTTACATGGGCTAACATTGGTTAATGTAATAATTTGCTCATGTTCCTTACTGTTACTTCAGGAATTAAGGGGAGGCAAATCAACTGTTGCCAGGTAGGCAAAGGAACCTCCCTAAGCTTTAACCTGTGCTGCCAATAATCTACTAAAGGCGTGATCCAAAAAGATGGCACTTGGTCCTTCGTATTTATTTTTGAAAGACCTTTCTCCTTACTCATGGTGATTACATCCCTGGCTCTTTTCATGTTATTGGCTATCACTTTGTTGTTACAAAGCAATACTCAAGTGTTCAGCAGGATCAGATACCACCTGTAGAAGGTGTTCAGTCGATATGAGATTGTGGTCAGTTACCAGAGGTAGGTGGTAGGTGCAGCCTGCCGGGGTTCAGGGCACGTGCCGTGGGAATGAATAAACTCAGGGTGGTTTCCCCAATTCTGATTTTTGTCCTTGGCTAAGTTCTGAGACATGTCTGTCATTTTCCTCATTCGTCATTTTTCTTCCTGGTTTGGATTGTGTGTGCAGTGTGAAATATTGCCGTCCAATCAGCAGTCTTTTGCTCTCAGAGAAAGGACTCAAGATTCTGGAAGTAGAATAGTAGCACACGGAGTTTCACGGGGGAGGTTCGTCATCCAGGATCTAAGGAACAGTCACTATGGGACTCATTCATCAGTGTTTTATTGAGCATTTAAATGTCTGGCATTGTGTTGGGTGTGGGTTCTCCCTAGTCCCAAGGCCGGTCTCTGTGTCTGGAATATCTGTCGAGCCTCTCAAAGCATCTGCTCTTTTTTCCCTTCATGTTAGCCCAAACACCTCTTTCTAATTCTTCTCAGGCCTACTACCAAAGTTATCCTGCTCTGCTTTCTTTGACTCTGCCTTCATCTTTCCTTATATATTCCGTCATGTGAACACCAAAGCTCAAACAAAAGATGTTCTATTTGACCAGCTTACTATAGAATATGCTGGTAATTAGCTAAACTCAAGATATTTTCTTTTCTCCAGCCCACAGCAATACTCAGTAAATAAGTGTGATGTCTACAACAATGTGGCAGCAAAGTGTAAAAAATGTTTATGTGCTTGTGATTTTTCCTGTGGGTAGATGCCTCTTGTGCTTTTTAGACGGGACAGGAATGACCCAAGTTCTTACAGACCTTGATCTGTCTGGCAAGGTCTCAGACCTGATGTGTAAATGAGGACCCACAGTGGTCATTATTCTAACCACAGGGACGCAGTGGCCAATCCATTGTTATTCTTTTAACTAGAGAACAGGCCTTGAGCGTTTGTACCTCTTTCTCCCAGAGAGGAGCCCGACGAACAATGGAAATCTCCGTGGCCCCCACTTTTTTTTTTCCAAGACAAGGGTGAGGCAAGAAATCTGGGGTATCGACGCTCTGTAAACTGTGTCATCTAGCAGCCTTTGAGGTCAGTCTGCTGATCAGTTTGAAGCAACAGCTTACATGGGATTTTGTACATGCTTCTGCTTTCCCCTTGTCTGAGATAAAGGATTTTTGGGAGAATTCCCACTCTGTCTCTGAACCAACTGTACCAAGAGGATTTTTCTCAACCTGGATCAGGGATGCTGGGGGAGAGCGAGGCTCCCTAGAGGCCAGATACGGTGGTCAAAGCAAGGGCATCAGCAGAGCCCTTCCCAGACCCAAGTGTGCGGAACCCGAGGCCGCTGTAGACTTACTTCTGCTGTGCTGTGCAGCCTCGCACGGGAAGCAAACCCTGTTATAGAAATTCTCTGCTTATATTACATTCCTCAGGGCAATTCTCCTCCATTAGAGTGTCTTCATTTAAACTAAAGACATTTAGAAATATTTAAGGCTCAACACGATTTTTAAACAATTGCTCCTAATTTTATTTCATTTTGTTTATTTTTTTAAAAGTAAGTTCTGCACCCACCGTGGGGCTTGAACTCACATCACTCTACCCACTGAGGCCGCCAGACACCTCACTAAACACTATTTTCATTTACGCTCTACTACAATGTGCCCTTGGTTTTGAACTGAGACTAATTGAGGTAATTCATTCCCTCAGCTCCAATGGCTATGTTATTTAAGCTGATAATGAGTAACGACTCCAAAGATCCCCTCGGTTTCCATAATAGCAGGATCAGATTGATCTACGGAAATCTGAATTTGAAATTGGAGCCTTCCAGATGGAAGTAGCACTGCAGAGATCTTGCACGAGTTACCACACCCACAGGAAAGGCAACAGAGGTGCTGGTTTGCCCCCATGCTGGGAAATCTGAGAGAATGCGGGTGGGGGGGTACCGGTTCACCCACCTGTATCCGTTCTTTTCTTTCTTTTTAAATGTTATTACACTGCCACCTTTTCCTTTTGTTATCTTCTATTCTCTTTTTGTCTTTTAGCTCTCAAAGGGAGATGATCAGTGGGGTCCTCTTTAGTCCCCAAAAGATTTCTGAACAACATTACAGGTGACTTTTTTCCTTACCCTGTAGGACAGCTGCCGCTGCTGAGTTTCATTTTGTTTTATGCCTCTTTCATCTGTGTCGGGTGCATTGTTGGAAAGTCTTAATATATAGAAGTCTGCCAGTTTTCTACTCTTCGCCCTTAGTCAGGTAGCCTGTGCTGTTAAATTCTTTCCCTAGAATAGCATCTCCATTCATCTGGAGTTTCAGGAGAGAGAGGGAGACTCTGTCATTAGCATGGTGTGCCTTTCACAACCATAATACCAGTAATCTTGCATCCAGAAATAATAAGCAAGTAGGAGAAGGACTTGGGGATTTACTGCTCCAATTGCCAAAATCCCAAGGGGGGAGAATATTCTAGGCTATGAGGAGGAAAGAGGCATCCTGCTCCTAAATTTGCCATGTAACTTTTTCAGTGTAATCCACATAGTGAAATGCAGGAGTGAGCTCCGATTTTTGTCAACAAATTTAACATGGGAAGTGGTTACTGTGTGCAGAGAAGTGCCTGTTTGATGGAGAATTGGCCTCGCCATTTCTCAGTTCTATATTTCACTGTTTTCCACTGCCTGTGTTGACAACAATTTAGTCCTGAGTTCAAACAATTTTATGAGTTTGGTTTTCTTTGCATCTTGTAGATAGAAGTGTGGGTTTTGGGCAGACCAACTAAAGTTCAGGTTCAGGCCCAACCAAAGATAGCCTCTGTGATTTTGAGCTATCTGAGCTATATAATTTCTTCATCTGCACAGAATGGAGACAGTAATGGCACTGAGGGCCTACGGTTATACTGAGGATTAATAAATGAGGGGAGCGTCATTATCCCTTAATATTAGCTGCCATATATTAATTATTGTTGCTCTTACTGTGGTTTCTTAAACTCATCCAAGAAACTAGGACTACAGATCAAATGAATGTTCATAAGCTTGGAAAGTATATGCTTTACATGGTTCAATATTCAGCCTTTTGAAAAAAAAAGAAACCCTGTCCTGTGCAACAGCACGGATGAACCTGGAGTACATTACACTCAAGGAAACAAGCCTGTCACAGAAGGACAAACACTGCATGATTCTACTTATTTGAGGTGTCGAAAATAGGCAGACACATAGAAACAGAGAACACGGTTGTGCTTGCCAGGGGCCGAGGGAAAGAGAAATGGGGGAGCTGCTGTTCAGCCGGTATAAACTTTAAGTTATGCAAGATGTAGGCCTTCTAGAGAGGTGCTGTACTGTAAGCTTCAAAATTTGTTACAAGTACAGATCTCCTGGGGCACCTGGGTGGCTCAGTAAGCTAAGCGTCTGACTTTGGCTCAGGTCCTGATCCTAGGGTGTCTTGGGATCCAGCCCTTCGTGGGGCTCCCTGCTCAGCGGGGAGTCACCTTCTCCCTTTCCCTCTGCCCCTCCCCTTGCTCGTGTTCTCCCTCTGTCTCTCAAGTAAATAAAATCTTTAAAAAAAGAGTATAGATCTCCTGTTAAGTGTCCTTTACCACAATAAGAATGTTTTTAAGAGAAAATTATGATACATAAATATTGCACTTTCCGGTTTCATCTGCTTCCACAGGAAAATGTGGAACCACGAGTAATCAAAAAGTGGTTACTTACCTACTTCACAGTTCTTTCCTTCAAATCCAACTTGACACCAGCACTCATAGGAATTGATGTCATCTTTGCATACGCCGCCATTCAAACACGGATTGGACTCACACTGATCTCCATCTTTGAGATAGGTTAAGAAAGTTAAATTAGCAAATCAGGTGCTTCGAACGCCTCTGTGCACAGACTCCTGGGGAGCAGAGCCTGATTTTTGGGTCAGAGCTGCTGACGCTGCTGTTTAGGGGTTGCCCCCATCTTCCGGAATTTCCAAGAACAACCCGAACAAAGGTTCTTAGGCTACTACTGTCCTAGGAAGTTGCTCTGAGGAAGGCAGTTTATGCAACCAAGGGAAGAGGAAGAGGGAGAGGAAAGTCCGAGGTTAGACATGGACTATATGTGCCTGGGGGAAAAGGGTTTGCATTCCTTTCTTCCAGAACGATGACAAGTTGGTTCTAAACCAAATCCCAGCACTTCATCGGTTGGTAACTCTGTGTCACGCAGGGCCCACTACGGTAGGTCTTGCAGAACATGCGAGCTGAGGAGCACATGGTGCTTCCCCTCAGAGAACTGGCAGCCTCAGCTCGGAGCAAATGCCTCTACTTCCTTCTGGTATCATTAACTTTTTAAAAGTATAGTATGCAGTCATGGTTCGAGACAATGGAAGAGCCGCCAGAAGCGTCTCTCCCTGCTAAAAGAGACTCTGCTTTCTCTGACTTAGGTCAGAGAAGTGAGAAGTGAGAAGCAGCTTTTCTTTTTGTTAAAAAAATTTTTTGGCTGGGTGGTGGACATTGGGGAAGGATGTGCTATGGTGAGTGCTGTGAAATGTGTAAGCCTGATGATTCACACACCTGTGCCCCCCGGGGCGAAATAATACATTATATGTTAATAAAAAGTTGTCTTTAAAGTTGTAATTTTTAACATTTTGTTTTTTAAAAATTTTACTTTTATATTTAATCTGCAAAATAATACATTATATGTTAATAAAAATTGTTTTTAAAGTTGTAGTTCTTAAAGTTTTATTTAAAAAATTTTTATTTTTATATTTTATTTGCAAAATGATACATTATATGTTGATAAAAATTGTTTCTAAAGTTGTAATTTTTTAAAATTTTATTTTTTAAAATTTTATTTTTATATTTTATTTGCCAAATAATATATTACATGTTAATAAAAATGTTTTTAAAGTTGTAGTTTTTAAAATTTATTTTTTAAAAAGTTTTAATTTTAATTCCTGTTAGTTGACAAAACACTGCTATATTAGTTTCAGGTGAGAAACCACTTTTCCCACAAACAATTGAAAAGGAAAAGGTTCTGAAGTTCTGCTTTATTTATGTGTAAATTGGCTGTATTTCCTCTCTGCCTTTCCTGAAGTTTCTGTATTCACAGAGTTCTTGAGAGCCCTAGAAGACACCTGTGGTAGGAAACCATGAGGAAGAAACAGGCAAGAGGGGAAGGGTCAGGATGAGAAGGGAAGCTTTGAGTCTGGTTTCTGACAGCTCCTGCTCCATCCATACTTCTAAGGAAGCTGTTGGAGAAAGGGATGAATAGAACCAGAAGGGTGCCGGGTACACACTCGGAGCTAAAAGAAACAGCCCTGAAGACAAAATAAGAGCTAGGACAGCAAGAGTAAGAGGTCAAGATGGCCCAGCAATGAAAGAAAGAGAAAAGGGGAAAAGAAAGAGAAATTTCTAATTCTCGGTCCTACTTTGGAGCAAACCTTCCCCTTCCCCCTTCTAGCGGGGAGGTTGCTCGTAGGAGGGGGAGGTGTGGCTCACCTGTCACCCTCGGTCAGTAGGACGCGTCTAGCTCCTCTTGACTGAGGGCTCCTATCCCTTTCTCAGAAATAGTCCCTCCCTGGAAAATCTGCTTGCCATAAAGACTAGACCCTGTCCCCTCTAACCCCTTGACCCACTGTGCTCTTGCCCAGATAGTTCAATTTGTTCGAATTCTATGAAAACAAAATACGTTATCTCTGGTTTATTATTATTGATGTTCAAACTGGTCTAAAAAACGAGCTACATTTGCACTTTATATTATAGACCAGCGGATCTGAATTATTTAGGATGTTTCACTGAAAGGGTCTGGGCTTGCAGCCAGCTACACAGCAACTCATTTGCTGAGACATAGCTTTAAAACGAGTGTCATTTTATCCCGCATTTAGGCCTCCTTTGGGTGCTTGTGTGTGTGTACTTTGGGCTCAGGCGAAGCCACCGACAGTAGGGGTCAAAGACAACCAGGGACAAGGCCCTGTCCAAGTGAGAGCTTCCGGTTGTTGTTTAATGAGTAACAGCCCTGGATCTGAAGGCTGGGAGGGGTGATGGTGAGAGCAAGGGCTCGCTCTTTCGAGAACTTGGGTTCCCTTCTGGGCTCTGTGACTCCCCAACTGGATGACCTTTGGCAAGTCTTTGAGCCTCCCTAAGCCTGCGTGTCCCCTGTAAACTGAGGTTGATAATGCTCCGCTCGCTGGGTTGGTGTGCGGATGGAACAGGGCAGGCGCTCTGTGAACCGCCAAGAGCTTGACGGCCGCTGGCTCATGTGCCTGGACGATCTTTCTTTCTTCAACCAGGCCGTTGATAGTAGAGGACAAGGCCGGTGATAAGAGGATAGTGTGAGGGGCATGCACCTGGCAGTATGTGAAACACCATCAGCTCTTTTGGGGTGGTTAGGAAACTTGACTGCAACTGAGAAGAGGCGGGGAGCTCTTTTCTTTTGGCTTCTTTGTTCTGGTTTTTGGAGGATGAAGCAGTAGTGACGGAATCATGCCCCTGAGGTTTCTGAGATCTCTTTACTCTGGATGCGGTAAACAACATGGCCTTTGACCCAGAAGGCAGGGACTCAGCTTCAAAATATAGTGCTTAGGGGGTTCTGACCAACCCCTGCTGGGGAGTGGGGTGGGCAATGAACAGGTCGTGGGAATTTTTTTTTTTTTAAGATTTTGTTTATTTATTTATTTGACAGACAGAGATCACAAGTAGGCAGAGAGGCAGGCAGAGAGAGAGGAGGAAGCAGGCTCTCTGCCGAGTAGAGAGCCTGATGTGGGGCTCAATCCCAGGACTCGGGGATCATGACCCGAGCCGAAGGCAGAGGCTTTAACCCACTGAGCCACCCAGGCGCCCCAGGTCATGGGAATTTAAATACAGCCCGGAGTTTGTGGAGGCGGGTGGGGAAGTAGAAATTGATTTGCTTTAAAAATCTATCACAAGGGGGGGGGGCACCTGGGTGGCTCAGAGGGTTAAGCCTCTGCCTTCAGCTCAGGTCATGGTCTCAGGGTCATGGGATCGAGTCCCACATTGGGCTCTCTGCTCAACAGGAGCCTGCTTCTTTCTCTCCCTCTACCTTTCATTTCCTCTGTTTGTGCTCTCTCTCTGGCAAATAAATAAAATCTTAAAAAAAAAAAATCTATCACAAGGGGCACCTAACTGGCTCAAGTCGGTGGTGTGTGTGACTTCCGATCTCAGGGCTGTGGGTTCAAGCCCCGTGTTGGGGGTAGAGATTACTTAAAAAGAAAATCTTAAAAAATCACAAGATTTAAGTTTTTAAATGTAATGGAAATAAGGACTAAAAAGACTCATTTGGACTAACTGCAGGGGACTACCTGAGGAGAGCATTGGCCTGGTAGCCTGCATTACTAAAAGTAAGGAAAGGCTGAGAAAGTAAATGTAATGGAGTGGACTTCATCCTTCCTCAGAAGTTAAAAACAGAAGTGGAGAAATTGAGTTACTGGAGCATGAACAAGTTTCAGAATAGTGAGTGGAACCTAGCACTGGATATCCAATTGCTGGAACTCAGTGAATTTGCCGTCTAGGTTCTGTCCATGCGGATGGTCTCGCATAAGCCAACCTCTGGAACGGCTGCTGCCTCAATATCCTGCTGCTGGATTTTACATTAGTTTCAAAGCTCAGCTGTCATGGAAGTTTTTACTGTTCCTCCTTTTGGTCAATTCATTCAACAAATATTTACTCAGTGCTTCTGGACCAGGGAGTGTTTGAGGTACTGTTGACATCAATAAAACACTTGAACACCCCTGCCAGTGTGAAGCTTGAATTCTAATGAAGTGGGGAAAATAGATAATAAATTGTGGAAGTAAGCAGGTTTATTATATGTTACCTCCACTGGTGAAAAGTGCTGTGAAAAATAGGAGGAGGTTGTGGTACCTCAGTGATGCAGTTATGGGGAGGCAGGTTGAAGTACTAACAGGTAAGCAAGCTAGGCTTCATCGAGATGGTGACATTTGGGTGAAGAGCTGAAGGAAGGGAGGGAGCGAGCCTAGGCGAACTAGGAACGGTCTGGTCAGAGACCAAAGCGGAAGCAGGCCTGGAGTGCGCCGGGAGCAGCAGGGAGGCCAAGATGGCTGCCTCCTGTCCTCCCCACGAAGCCTCCCTCCCTGCCCCCACCCTGCATGTGAGGAGGAGAACAGGAGGAGAGAGTCTGAGGGCCAGTGGAAAAGGAGGGCCAGAACAATCGTGGAGGGGCTCGTAGGCCATCATAAGGGGGAGGACTTCGAAGCAGTAAACATTTAAGTCAGTCAGCATTTTCACGTTCTCTACTAAAGACTGAAAATTCTCAAACTCAGTCTCCAGGTGCACTCATCTCCGTTCCCTCCTTCCAGCTGCGTAGGGTGTGACAATGTCTTCTTGAAGCCCTCGGGAGGAGGAAGCCTATCTGCCAGCTGAAAGCCACCTGCGCCGCCATTAACCTGTCCTCTATCACCATTCAGTCTTGGGTAAAGGAGTCAGACCGTTTTTCACAGAGTTTAATCTATTGTCTGTTTATGCAGAGAAACAATGCATAATTCCCAAATGTTTCCTATACCAGCTAGAGGAAAAAAAAATAATTGCTTACCAACATATTGCTTCCAAAATTCAGTCTATAAAGAAAAAGAGGACAAGTTAGTGGTAGTACTCAAGATATTTTGGATTCGATTCCTTCCCTTTATAACATTTTTCGTACATATATATGGTTAGATATTTTAAAATTCCAAAGAGAAGTTTCTTTTTTTCTTTAGTTCTCTGTACTTTCCTCTGCGTCTGAAGAATATTATGTGGAAATACTCACGGTTTTTTCAGTGTTTTCAAAAACTTCTCGAGCTTCTTCAAAACTACACTTTTCTTCTATACATTCTCTCTCAAGGTTCCCTCGCACGAACTCTTCCAGTTTACCTGAATTATACCTCTTTGGCCGATTCAGAATTTTGGTGGCATTTTCGTGGTCAAGAAAAACTGAAATTTCAAAGAACGATTCTTTAGGTTTGGGAAAAAGAAAACATCATGAAAGCTAAATACATCTCTCAAGAAAGGCTTTGTTTTTAATCCAAGTAATCCCCAAACCAATTTATCTTTGGGGCACGGAGCCAAAATCTGTGATGTCCTCCTGGTACTGTATACACATGGAGATTTAGGAATTAAAATCCAATTTGGCTTTTAGTCAAGAGAGTTCCAGTAATGAAAGGTCAGATTCTCAGTCCTATTTGAATTTACTTTGGATGACAAAGAAAGTTCTCAAATAAGCAGTTAACTTTACACTTTGTCATCATTTGCAAATAGCTAATTGCAGATCCTTGCAGGGTGACCCATGACCCCAGCTGAGCTGTGTTCTCAGGACGCGGTTGCCCAAATGACTTTCCAACAAATTTCTCTTGGAAGAACAGAAGCCTAATAACGGCGGTCCAGCTGCAAACACAACCTCAGTGTCTGTCCCTAGATGTTAGAGAAAAACCACTGCATTAATTTGTTTATCTTCAGACTCACAACGCCTTCGGTTGGCATGTGTTAAGGGAATGCCGGTGACCAAAGTCTTTCTCTGGGATTTAGGATGTGACTGACTCGAGCTGTGTCTGCCTAGCCTTCAGGGATGCTCCTGATTCTCTCCTTCCCTCCCTCTCTCGCCACATTCAAATCTAAGACACACACACACACACACTCTCTCTCTCTATATATATATTTATAGATATAGATAGATAGATATAGACAGATATCTATCTATATCTATCTATATCTATAGATATCTAGATATCTATATCTATAGATATGTATATATAGATGTATATCTATACTATATCTAGACGTATATCTATGTATCTATACAGATATACGTCTATCTATAGATAGATATCTATAGATATATAGATAGATATGTACATATCTATAGATACCTATCTATCTAGGTAGATATTGAAAACATATCTATCTCTATAATTAATAACAGGAACTCAGGAAGTTGCTGGAATTGTTCCTTTCATCAGGGGACTATCTGGTATGATCTCAACAGGACCAGGTGCTTAGAAGATGAAGTTTCCAGGCATTTTGGGACTGCTTTCTCATGAATTCAAAAAAAAGAAGGAGGGAGAAGAAAGAAGGAAGGAGAAGAAGAAGAAGGAGGGGAAGGGGAAAGGAAAAAGGGAAGAGGAAGAGAAAGGAAGAAGGAGGGGGAGGGGGACTGTATTCCCTTCTTTCCATTGCAGCTGTTCCCTTGATGGAGGGGGTTTGAGGCCCCTGACAACCTCGCTTCCCCCTTGCTCTGCGAGTCCCCTTCGACTTCACTCTTTCTTTTTTTCTGGAATTTAGTTTAGACTTTTTTCTCTCCAATTCTTGACAGCTTTCTCCATTCCCTTCACACCGTCCTCCGTGCTGCAGTACCCACAGTGCCAACCGCTGGGTCAGTGCGGCCATCTGCCGCTGAGCACTGTGGGAGAAAACCACCAAGCTGCGCAGGGATACCGTCACACGGTGAGGCCGCCCTGCCAGGCCCTCCTCTCTGCTTGGCCCTGGGCAGCCCGACGATGGCACCTACACCTGTCCCCAGTTACAGTGTGACCGAGTGGAGGAACAAGGGTTTGCAATCAGATCAGACACACCTGGGTTTGAATGACACATTTGCCACCTGTTGGCTGTGAGATGTCAGGCAAGTGACAAAATCTCTGGAGCTTAACTTGGTCAAACGCAAAATGGGTCTAACAGTGGCATATAATAAGAATATCTACCTCACAGTGTTCTCAACAGGGTCCGTGAGATAATACATGCACCTGGTAATGGTGTACGCTGCTTCTCTCTCTCTCTCCCTGTCCCTTTCATGCTGGCCTGACTGCCTGTTTCTCAGTTCCCTCTAACGCCTTCATACTGGTGCCTTCACACTCCATTTTAGTGCTTTTCCTGTGGCCCTTTCCCTTCTTTACCCCGACCCACATAATGAAATGACTATTGTCAGTCAGGATCAGCGATGACTTCCTAAAGATCATTGGGAGTTTCTGTACTTGGTCACAGCTCTGAAACATTTCCACGGCTTGATCTCCCCCGCCCCTCCGCGGTACTCTTTCCATGAAGTCACTCTACTGGCTCCTCCCTGCTCTCTTATTATTTATCCATCACTTGAACCAGTGCCTTCCCCTTTGCCTGCCCCTTCAATGTTCAGAGTTCGCTCAGGTTCCTGCCTCAGCCCGGTCGCGCCATAGTCTTGACCAGGGTGAGGTAGACAAGGCATCTAGGGAACAAAACGTGAGGAGACCCTGTGTCTCAGTGAGTGCAAGCAAGTACAGTTACACTCTAGGGACCTGCTTGCCTCCCCCTAGGTCGGCCCTGACTCTCTCGATGCTGGTTTCTGAGGGCTCGCTACAGCCAGGCCTGTGCCAGCCGCCATGTTCTCCGTGCTGACTTCCGGGACCCTCACGCACACCATGGGGGCTGCCCTTTCTACAACAGTGGGTTCCAAATGTCCACCTCTGGCCAGATCTCTCTTCTGAATTCCAGACCCTGTTTCCAGCTCCCCCACTGCGCACTGCCCTGCGACGAATCAGAGCTGATGTTTCTCTAATACTTCCGAAGGGCTGGACCCTGTGCTCAGTGCTTTGGGGTCATTATTTCATTCCGTCCTCACAGCAGTCCCACGAGATAGGGACTGTCATCTCATTGTAAGCCAGAGGAATGGAGCTTCGGAGAGGTGAAGTCCCGTGGCCCAGTTAACACACTGAAGTGGCAGAGCCAGGATTTTGACGTTGGTGCTCAGACTGCATAGCCCGTGCTCAGAGGTACAATGCTGTGTCCTGTAATCACGTCAGATGCCCAGTTCACACCCTCCACGCTTCTCTGAACCTGTTCCCCTTCCACACCCAGATGGTTTCAGTGGAGGGGGGGTGACAGGGACTAAAGTGTACACGTACCAGGATGAGCACTGAGTAATGTATCCCATCGTTGAGTCGCTCACTATGTTGTACCCCCCCAAAACTAATATAACACGGTATGCTACCCATACTGGAATTGAAATAAAAAACCTAATAAGAAAAAAAAAAGAATGTTGCCAAACTGAGCATTCTCAGTGAGCCATCGGTGCTATTCACGTTTACGCTTCTGATGACCCAGTAATTGGGTTCTGCTGTCCAAGCTCCTTCACTGTGGAACTTCATTATCTGATGACCTGACCCTGTCTTGCTATCCTACCTCACTTGTCATATTTAATATTCAAAACCTACTGCGTTCCTGAAAGGCCTCACATTCTTTGTGGATCTAGATTTTTTTTTTTTTAAAGATTTTATTTATTTATTTGACAGAGAGCGAGAGAGGGAACACAAGCAGGGGAAGTGGGAGAAGGAGAAACACGCTCCGCATGGAGCAGGAAGCCCAATGCAGGGCTCAATCCCAGGACCCAGGATCATGACCTGAGCCAATGGTAGATGTTATCCAGGGGCCCCTGGATCTGGATCTTAGTACACATGTGATTCTCTCTGTGTGTAATGCCCTAGATCAGACAGTTAGGGAGGGGGACCTACTCATCTTTTAGGACCCAACCCAAGATACTGTCGGTCAAGTGTTTTCCCAGTTAACATATTCCTTCCTCTGTGGTCTTTTAGCACCTGGCACACATTTTGTCACTGTACCTTGACTCTGTGGTGCTTTAGGTCAGAGAGGGAGTCTGGCTTATCCCTGTACCCCGAAACCTCACCCCAGCACCTGGCCCCATAGTAGTTGCTCGGTTTTGTCAAGTTCTGTAAAGTGTATGGACCGAAGTTCTCTTTCATTCATTCATTTCATGCATTCATTCGGAACAAAAGACAGCTCAGCCCATACACCTTATAAAACGGAATGATTTCACAGACAATTTTGGTTTTAAAATCCTAAATGGATGCAAATAATACCTGAGAGCAGCAGTCATGAAAATGTAACATCTCTGAAAGGCATTCATAGAAACTGCTTTTAGAAGCCAGTGACCATTGAGGAGCGGAGCTGCACGAGTGCTGACTATCCTGACGGAAATTCCCCTGGCTCTCTCCACAATGGCCCGTTATCTCTGACCACAGTGACTCCACAATGACACTGTCTTTCTCCTCAGTATTGTCTGAGGGTCATAGATTAGCCTCTCTTCGGGTTTATCTCTTCTCGCCACTATTTCCCCAACACTGAAATTCTTGACTCTCTCCCCTACCCCCACCATATCTTTCCTTTTCCCCAACATCTGAGGTCTTCAAGGGAGCAGCAGCCCTCTTGAAATGTCCATTATCTCACCACTTATCCTGAAGGAAGGGCTTGCATCTTTTGTCCTCCTAGGTCTCACACGGATGAGATATGTGTAAAGACGTAGCTTTATGTCCTATTTTGTGAATTTCCAGCTAAATTTCTTTATTTCTCTACTCTACCCACTTGGCTAGTTTGATTTAACCTTTGTGTTCTCAGATCATCATTTCTGCATTTCAGTCTGACATCATGTCTGGAATGGGAAACACGGGGCCAGTCTGTTTTTCGGGGACCCTTAGGGTTGGCACCCCTGATCCCGGCGCTGTCAGCCACTAGATTTGATTATAGTAGGTTGACAAGTAAGGGTGATAAATGCTTCCTGTGAGAACACACTGTTTGCCTAAATGGGGTAATTTCCTCCCTGTGTGCCTGCCTTTGGGAAATGCATAAAGTCACTGAAGTTGTGAAAAAAACCAAATGATACACTTTGCATTAACTAAGTTCCTACTTCTTACGTCGATTCTTGGGTTTGTTTTGCTCAAGTGAGTATTGGATTTACCCATGTATTAACTCTGCTATGTTTAGAATCAGAAACAAAATAATTTTTCCTAATTCATGAAACACTTTAGGGATAAGTAACAACTTAGTAATGAAAAGTTTGTTGTAAATAAAACTTAAAATCATAGGTGTATGATTTTAGGGATATTTAAAATTAGAGGCTTGCCTCATTACATAGTTGTAAAATTTTGAAACACGTCAGATACTTTAAAATCAAACTTTGTGTGTAAATAAGGCCATCGTTAATGTCTTCTTCATAGTCTGCTGTTTCCTGGTTGAAACATTTTTCCCACTCTTACTTTTCTTTACCTAAGGAGGCGACTGTTTCCTAAGCAGAACTATGTTGTCAAATCACAAGCCTAACAGTGTCCATTAAAAATAAAGTACCCTAAGCATTGTAGATCTATTTAGTTTTAACAGTTAAGAAGACACAGCTACCAGAAAGCCAGTATTTGCCAACCCACATGCTGACAACTAGAATCTTAAACATTGCTGTCAAATCCTGTAATCATTACTTAGTGGAGAAGATAGTGCCAGACATTTCTATATCTAAAAGACAAGCATGCTCAATGTATCTTTAAAAAGGAAACAAACCTGTACATTCAGCACTGAGAAGACATCCTAAAAGGCAGATGGTGATGAGGCCCGGTGATTCTGCCATGATCCTGTTCAGGCACTGCATAACCTTTGCTGACGAATTGTGCAAGTAGCAAGGTTGACCGATTGCTCCAAAGTACAAGCTGAGCTGTATTTACTTCTGGGAAACAATGTGCATCTCCCTTAGTGGGTCTTTGGGCTATTTCCAGTGGCCTCTTGGGTGAAGTGAAGAGTATAGACTGTGTTCGTCTTTAAAACTTCACCTCTCGTTCCATGGGCTTCTGTCACTGTGGCTGATTGGAGGCTGAAGCAGGAAGTGACACATCATCAGAACGGGGTTGGGGGAGGTGTATAATGGCAACTGCTGTGGCAGCAGAATTCCTCGGTGGGATCCATTTTTAACTTTGTCAGGGAGCACTAAGGTCATATAGTTTAACAGTAAAGAGACAACGGTTCCTGAGTGGTTCAGTCGGTTAAGTCTCCAACTCTTGGTTTTGGCTCAGGTTGCGATCTCAGGGTTGTGGGGTGGAGCCCCATGTTGGGCTCCATGCTCAGCACAGAGTCTGCTTGAGATTCTCTCTCCCTCTCCCTGTGCCCCTCCTTCCACTAGCATTCTTTCTGAAATAAATAAATAAATCTTTAAACAAAAAAGTAAAGAGACAGAACAGTCATTTGGTTCTACCTTCAAACATTTCCCGTGCTTACCTACATTTAATCACCTGGTGGATCCTTCATGTTTCTCCTCAGAAGGAGCTTATCAACCTTCTGGTGCCACTTACCCATAGAGTGAAATGTGAGGACCCTGTCTCGGTACATATGTATATATGTATGTATGTGTGCTGTCATAACTCGTTGTGTTTTAATTTGTATTTCCCCAACAGCTAATGATGTTGAATACCTTATAGTTTACTGACTCTCTGTATATCCTCTTGAGTGAAATGTATGTTCATGTTTTTTGTCTATCTTCCAATAAGGCTCATATTTTACCATTCGATTTTAGAGCTTTTTTAAAAAAATATTATGGCTATGAGTCCTTTCTCAGATACAGGGTTTGCAAATACTGTTTCCAAGACCGTAGCTTGTATTTTCATCCTCATAACTGAGTCACATAGCAAAAGTTTTAGATTTGGATGCAGTTCAATTTATCCTTTTATAAAAACTTTTATTTGTTTATTTAGCATGCATGTGAGCTGGCGAGGAGCAAAGGGCGACAGAGAGAATCTCAAGCAGACAACACACTGAGTGCTGAGCCTGACATGGGGCTTGAACTCATGGCCCCAAGATCATGACCTGAGCCTAAATCAAGAGTCAGACACTTAATCAACTGAGCCACCCAAGTACCCCTCAGTTTATCATTTTTTAATAGATCATGCCTTAATGTCCACATTTAGAACTCTTCCACTAATGCTAATCCATAAGCTTTTTCTCATCTAAAAAATATTTTATAGTTTCACACTTTAGATTTATTCTGGTGTGCCATTTTGAGTTAATTTTTATAAGGTACGAGGTTTAGATTGATTTTCTTTTTGGCCTATAGATGTCTGATTCCTCTAGCACCATTTATTAAAAAGATAATCCTTGCTCTGTTGAATTGCTTATGCAGTTTTTTTCCCCCCACAAATCAGTCGAGTATATTGGTTTGGGTATATTTCCAGGTTTCCTCTTCTGTTCCATTGCTGCATGTGTTTACCCTCTGCCAACCCCACACTGCCTTGATTGCTGTAAGCTTTTATATCAGGTAGAGTGATTTCTCCCACTTTAATATTTTGTGGCAAGATTATTTGGGGGGGTTACCACATAAATTTATTTTGAAGGAATATTACAAATGAAAGAAGTTAAATTGATGTTTTGGTATAACTTACAGAAATAGTATAAATGTAACCCAACATGCATGCATTGCCTTGGTGACCAGGGAGGTCACCCTTGAGGCTATGGGAAGACAGCCTAAGGCTTAGCTCTCATTATCACTGTTTCCCAGGGTGTGCTTGTCAGAAAGATACTCTGCCATGCCAGGTTAGGGAGCCCCCCATCTTGCTCAGGTTGGTTACATGGTCACCCAGTTCTTTGATGGATTTTACCAGACCCAGGTAATGACTCTCAGTGAAGGCCCACAAACGGCATCATTTTTTTTCAGTGGCCAGTTTGTCCAGTTCCAGTGGTGACTGACTGATGCTCTTTCCCAAGTGTAATGCACACCGCATTGCATTAGGTCCATTTTCCCAGTAATCATGGTCCAGTTCCTTGATATCCTGAAGGAAGATTTGGCCACCATGTTGGTCCTGCAGCTTCCTCAGTTTCTCAGCTCACCATCTTCTCCTAAGATCGGTGAAGGAAATATTTGGCAAAGTTCTTCGAAGTCACATCTTTGTGGTCAAAGTAGTAAGACACAGATGGGGAGACATAGGTATAGAGCTCCACGTGGGTCTGGCGATTGAGGGCGGCCTCTGAGTCCTGGTGGTAGTTCTGGTGCAACTGTAAGAGGGATGTAGTCATCACGGCAGCCACCGAGGAGAGGCAGTGTCAAGTGGCAGTGGCTGCATAGCGCTGCAGTGGCAATGGGGGCCTTGGGACGGTCTGTGGGTACTGTGAGGAGATGGCAGAGGGTTGACTCTGAGCAGCCACCGGGGGGGGGGGGGGGGGGAACAAGTGCTGGGTTCTGTCCAAGCACTGTTGAAGTAGGAAACTTCACTGACTCTCGGTGGAGACTCAATATTCTGTGGCAAGATTGCTTTAATTATTCTTGGTCCTGTAACATTTTATATAAGCTTAAAAATAATCTTATCTGTAGTACAAAAACCTTTGCTGGAGTTTTGATAGGGATTTCGTTAAACCTGTATTTAAATTTGGAGGAACTGACATCTTCATTGTGTTGAGTTTTCCAGTTGATGGGTGTGGTCTGGACATGTATTTCCATTTCTTTAGGTCTTTGCTTTTTTTCACCAGCATTTTGTGATTTTTAGCATATAGATTTTATATAGTTGACCCTTGAACAAGACAGGTTTGAACTGCACGGGTCCACTTACATGCAGATTTTTAAAAAGATTTTATTTGAGACAGAGCATGAGCTTGAGTGGGGAAGGAGCAGAATGGGAGGGAGAGGGACAACCAGACTCCTGCTGAGCAGGGAGCTAACCCAGGGCTTGATCCCAGGATAGTGAGATCATGACCGGAGATGTAGTCAGAAGCTTAACTGACTGAGCCACCCAGGCGCCCCTGGGGATCCTTCCCTTCCCTTCCCTGCCCTTCCCTTCTTCTTTTTGAGTATAGTTGACACATAGTGTTACATTAGTTCCCTGTATACAGCATAGTGATTTGACAAACTTATACATTATGCTATATTCATTGCAAGTGAAGCTGCCATCTGTCCTGATACATCACTATCACAGTATCATTGACTGTATTCCTTATGCTGTGACTTTTATTCCCATGACTTACTTATTCTGTAACTGATAGCCTGTATCTCCCACTCTCCTTTACCATTTTGCCCAAGCCCAACCGTCTTTCTCTCTGGCAACCATCAGTTTGTCCTCTGTATTTATAGGTCAGTTTTGCTTTCTGTTTATCCTTTTTTTTTTTTTTAAAGATTCTTCTAATGAGTGAAAATCCTATGGTATTTGTCTTTCTCAGTCTGACTTATTTTACTTAGCATGATACCCTCTAGGTCCATCCATGTTGTTTCAAATGGCACTACCTCATCATTTTTTATGGTTGCATAATATTCCATCGTGTGTGTGTGTGTGTGTGTGTGTGTGTACACACACACACCACATCTTCCTTACCCATTTGTTTACTGAAGGACACTTCAATATTGTAAATAATGCTTCAGTAAACATAGGGGTACATATATCTTTTCAAATTAGTGTTTTCATCTTCTTTGGGTAAATACCTAATAGAGGAACTATTGGTTCATGTAGTATTTGTTTTTAATTTTTTGAGGACTCCATACTTTTTTTCACAGGGACTGTATTAATTTGCATTCCCATCAATAGTTCCTTTTTCTTCACATCCTTGACAACACTTGTTTCTTGTCTTTTTGATTTCAGCCATTCTCTGAGGTGTAAAGTGGTATCTCATTGTGGCTTTGATTTGCATTTTCCTGATGATGAGTGATGTTGAGCATCTTTTCACATCTCTTGGCCATCTGGATGTCATCGTCTTAGGAAAATGTCTGTTCAAGTGTCCTGCCCATTTTTAAATCAGATTGGTTTTTTGGTGTTGAGTTGTATAAGTTCATTATATATTATAGATATTAACCCCTTGTCAGAGATGTCATTTGCAAATATCCTCTCCCAATGCATAGGTTGTCTTTTGGTTTGCTTGATGGTTTCCCTTGCTGTGCAGAAGCTTTTTATTTTGAAGTAGTCCCCCAAATTACTTTTTGCTTTTGTTCTCCTTGCCTCAGGAGGCACATCTAGAAAAATGTTGCTATGGCCAGTGTCAGAGAAATTACTCTCCGTTCTCTTGTAGGATTCTTACTGTTTCAGATCTCACATTTAGGCTTTAATCCATTTTGAGTTTATTTTTGTCTGTGGTGTGGGAAAGTGGTCCAGTTTCATTCTTTTACATGTTGCTGTCCAGTTCTCCCAGCACCGTGTAGTGAAGAGACTGTCTTTTCCCCATTGTATATTCTTGCCTCCTCTGTCATAGATGAATTGACCATATAATTGTGGGTTTATTTTAGGGCTCTTTATTCTTTTCCACTGATCTCTGTGTCTATTTTTTTTTTCCAGTGCCATACTGTTTTGATTACTATGGCTTTGTAGTATGTCTTGAAATCTGGGATTGTAATACCTCCAGCCTTGTTTGTCTTTCACAAGATTGCTTTGGCTATTTAAGGTCTTTTTTAGTTCCATACAAATTTTAGTATTGTTTGTTCTAGGTTTGTGAAAAATGCTGTTGATATTTTGATAGTGATTGCACTGACTGTAGACTGGTTTGGGTAATGTGGACATTTTAACAACAGTATTCTTCCAATCCATGATGGAATATCCTTCCACTTGTTTGTGTCATCTTCAGTTTCTTTCATCACTGCTTTATCGTTTCAGAGTATAGGTCTTTCACTTCTTTGGTTAAGTTTACTCCTAAGTATTTTATTCTTTTGGTCCAATTGTAAATGTTGTTGTTACTTTCTCTTTCTGCTACTTTGTTATTATATACATGGGTTCCTTACAGTCCTCTAAATGTATTTTTCTTATGATTTTCTTATTAATATTTTCTTTAGCTTATTTTATTATAAGAATACAGTATAAAATACATATAAAATACATGTTAATCAACTGTTTATGTTGTTGGTAATGCTTCAGTCAACAGTAAGCTATTGGTTGTTAAGTTTTGGGGGTCTGAAAAGGTATACAGGGATTTTCAACTATATGGGGTTTGGCATCCCTAAGCCCCATGTTGTCAGGGGTCAACTGTACATGTTTTGGTGGGTGTATATCTACATATTTCATTTTCTTTGGAGTAATTTTAAATACTACTGTGTTTTTAATTTGTTTTCCCATACACATTGGAATGCAGTTGATTTTTGCACATTGATTTTATATCTTCTGACCTTGATGAAAGCACTCCTAGTTCTAGAAGTTTATTTTTCTTTTTGTAGATTGCTTGAGGTTTTCTATGATGAAATCTGTAATTTCATATTATTTGCAAATAGGTATAGTTTTATTTCTTCATTTTCAATCTATATGCATTTATATATATATATAATATGTATATATATAATACGTATATATATACACATATGTATATATATCTAACTATAATTGTTAGAACTCTCAGTACTATGTTGAATCACAGTGGTGAAACAAAAAAATCCTTGTCTTAAACCAAGAAACAGATTCTTAACTACAGAAAACAAACTGATGGATACCAGAGAGGATGAGGATGGAGGGACGGGTGGACTAGGTGATGGGGATTGTAAAGTACACTTATCATGATGAGCACTGAGTAATGTATAGAATTCTTGAATCACTATATTGTACACCTGAATCTAATATAACACTCTGTGTTAACTCTACTGGAATTAAAATGAAAAACTTAATAAAAATTCCTTGACTTGTTCCTGATCTTAGTGGGGGAAAGTATTCCGTCTTTCTACAATACATACAATGTTAGATGTAGGCACTTCATAGATTTTCTTTATTGAGTTGAGGGTAATATTCCTCTTTTCTGAACCAAGAATTTTTTTAAAGATCATGGATGGATACTGGATTTTGTCATGCTTTTTCTCTGTCAATTGACAGGGTCATAGCATTTTCCCTTTTTAGCTTCTTGATAATGTGGAATATAGTGGTTGACTCTCAAATGCTGAAACAGCCTTGCATACCTAGAAAATCCCACTTGGTCATGGTATATATATTTGTATATTGTCAGATTTAGTTGCCTATTGTTGAGGATTTTTGCATGTAATTTCATTAGTGATATTGATCTTTTTTCTTTTTTGTACTTTGTCTGGTTTTATATATGGTGATAATGGTCTCCTAAAATGAGTTGGGAAATTCTCCCTCATTTTTGTGTTCAGGAACAGTTTATGTAAAGTTGAAGTTAATTATTTGTATGTTTGGTAGAATTCCTCAGTGAAACAGTATAGTTCTGGAGATTTCTTTTTGGGGAATTTTTAAATTTTAAATTCAGCTTCTTTCATGGTTGTAGGGCTATTCAACTTATTCATCTTGTTTGAGCTTTGCTGGTTTGTTGTCTTCAAGGAATTTGTCTATTTCTTCTAAGTTGTTGAATTTATGAGCATAAAGTTGTTTGTAGTTTTGTATTCCCTTATTACATTTTGATGGTTGCAGGTTCTATAGTAATAGTCTCTATTTTATTCCTGATATTGGTGGTTTGTTTCTTCTCTTTTTATTTCTTGTCAGTGTTGCCAGAGGTTTATCAATTTTATTGATTTTTTCCAAAAGAAACACGTTTTTATTTAATTATTTTTCTCTATTGTTTTGTTATTAATTTCATTGGTTTCTGCTCTTATATTTAGTATTTTCTTCCTCCTGCTTGCTTTTTTTTTCCTTGTGTTTTCTTGAGTTAAGAATGTGGATTGTTTATTTGAAATCTTTTTTCATTCTAATATAATCATTATTGCTATACATTTCTTTCTTGGCACTGCTTCAGCTGCATTCCCCCAAAATTGATGTGTTATAATTTTATTCAGTTTGATGTATTTTTGGATTTCCCTCGAGACTTCCTCTTTGACACATGACTTATTTAAAAGGTACTTGTTTGATTTTCATATGATTAGATATTTTCCTTTTGTCTTTCTATTATTGACTTCTAGTTTGATTCTGTTATCGTCAGATAATACACTGTATAATTTCAATTTTTAAAATCTGTCTTATGACCCAGAATATGGTCTATATTTATAAATTTTCCATGGCTCTTGAAAAAAGATGGTATTCTGCTGTTGGGTGGAGTGTTGATTGTGTTGTTCACATGATGTGTGTTGCTAATTTTTTGTCTAGCAGTTCTGTCAGTTGCTGAGAGAGGGGTGTTGAAGTCCTCAACTATAATTTGAGATTTATCTGTTAATCTTTCCAGCTTGATCAGTTTTAGCATGTGTTTTGAGGTTCTGCTTTTTGGTGTACACAGTTAGAATCTTTTTTTTTTTTTTAAAGATTTCACCTATTTATTTGACAGGCAGAGATCATAAGTAGACAGAGAGGCAGGCAGAGAGGGGGAATCAGGCTCCCTGCTGAGCAGAAAACCCATTGCGGGGCTTGATTCCAGGACCCTGAGATCATGACCTGAGCTAAAGGCAGAGGCTTTAACCCACTGAGCCACCCAGGCGCTACACAGTTGGAATCTTTTTTTTTTTTTTTTAAAGATTTTATTTATTTATTTGACAGAGAGAGATCACAAATAGGCAGAGAGGCAGGCAGAGAGAGAGAGGAGGAAGCAGGCTCCCTGCTGAGTAGAGAGCCTGACATGGGGCTTGATCCCAGGACCCTGGGATCATGACCTGAGCCAAAGGCAGAGGCTTTAACCCACTGAGCCACCCAGGTGCCCCAACACGTTGGAATCTTTAAGATTTCCTGGTAGATTAATCTTTTTAGCATTCTGTGTCTCTCTTTATCATCTGTTTTGTTCTTTGCTCTAATGTTTATTTATTTTATTTTATTTTTAAAAAGATTTTTATTTATTTATTTGACAGAGAGAGATCACAAGTAGGCAGAGAGACAGGCAGAGAGAGAGGAAGGGAAGCAGGCTCCCTGCTGAGCAGAGAGCCTGATGTGGAGCTCAATCCCAGGACCCCGGGATCATGACCTGAGCCGAAGGCAGAGGCTTAACCCACTGAGCTACCCAGGCACCCCTGATATTTTTTTTTTAAGTAAACTCTGCCCCCATTGTGAGGCTTGAACTCATAACCCTGAGATCAAGAGTCACATACTGTACCAACTGAGCCAGCTAGGTGCCCCTGGTGTTTACTTTGATATTATTGTAGCCACTCTCTTGTTTTTACTATTAACAATTGCACAAAGTATGTTTCCCCTATCCTTTTACTTTCATCTTACTCATGTTGTTGAATTTGAAGTGTCTTATAAATAGTATCTAGTTGGGTTATGGTTTTTTTAACCACTCTGACAATTTCTGTCTTTTGGTGTATTTAGACCATTTGTACTAAATATTATTATTGATATGTTAGTGTTTAAGTCTGTCATTTTGTTATTTGTATTCTCCCTGCCCCAGTTGACATTCCTTAATTCTCTTTATATGCCTTTTTGTGGGTTACTTGAAACATTTTTAGAATTCTGTCTTGATTTATTTATAATTTTTAAGTGTAGCTTGTGTCATTTTTGTAGCTCTCGGTCTGGGTTTTTACGATGTACGTATGTGAGTTATCACAGTCTATTGGCATCAGTGTTTTAATACTTCAAGTGAAGTACGGAGCCTTACCTTGATTTTGGTTCCTTAACCTTCCTCACTTTTAAATGTCATTGTCTTGATAATCAGATGGTGTTTTTTGTTTTAATTATCAAATATGATTTATGAAACTCATGAAATATGTGTATATATATATTTTCAATTGCTTCACCCATTTATTTCTTCCTATCCAGTTCTTTCTTTTATCATTTGCATCTCTTTTAAAAACTTCCTTTAAGGGTTGCCTGGGAGGCTCAGTGGGTTAAGGTCTCTGCCTTCAGCTCAGGTCATGATCCCAGGGTCCTGGGATTGAGCCCCACATTGGGCTCTCTGCTCAGTGGGGAGCCTGCTTTCTCCTCTCTCTGCTTGCCTCTCTGCCTACTTGTCATCTCTGTCTGTCAAAGAAATAAAAATAAAATCTTTTAAAAAAATAAAAACTTTCTTTAAGTAGGAGGAGCAAGGTGGTGGAGGAGTAGGAGACCTAAAGTTTGTCTGGTCCCACGAGTTTGGCTAGATATCAAACCATTCTGAACACCTTCATATGCAACAGGAGATCAAAGAGAAGAATAGCAACAATTCTATGAATGGGAAAGCAACCACTTTCTGGAAGGTAGGATATATGGAGAAGTGAATCCAAGGCAATATTTGGGCAGATAGACCACAGAGGGAGGGAGCCTCCGTGGGCTGGGTCCCAGCAAGGGAGAGAGCAGCAGGGGACAAAATTGGGATTTTTAGAAGTTTGCTCTGCGTAGGGATGTTGCTCCAGAGGCTAAGGAACAGGTAGAGCCCTCATGGGGATAGTGTGATCTCAGGATCTGCAGGGTCACAGAAAGACTGGGCATGTCTGAGTCTGGAAGAGCTCTCAGGATTAGAGTAGGGAAGCCGGCTACAGAGACGGAGCCGAGGAGTGGGCTCTCAGCTTGGAGTTACCTTAATCTGTGATTGGAGACACAGTTGGACCAGTGCTCTTTGAAGCAGGAACCCCACAAGCAGCAGATCTGGGGAGTCCTCCTCCTTCCTCCCCCAGGAGGAGTGGCGCAGGGGCACACTGCAGGAATCTGGGTTTGGAGATAACAAATGGGACCTTGTGCCAGAGACAGAGATGCTTGGTCACAGGCTGAGTGAGCTCAAAGTGTAGCCAGAGACCAGGGAGATGGGAGGGATTGACTGCTTTTCTCTGAGGGTGCACTGTGGAGTGGGGCCCCGAGCTCTCAGCTCCTCCAGGCCAGAGACTGGGAGGCCGCCATCTTTGTTCCCATCCTCCAGGGCTTTACAGAAAGCATTCAGGGAACAGAAGCTACGCAGAGTGAACCCAAGCAGATTACTTAGCCTGGCCCCTGGCAAGGGTGGTGTAATTCTGTCTTGGGCAAAGACATTTGAGAATCATTGCAACAGGCCCCTCCCCCAGAAGATCAGCAAGAAATCCAGGCAAGACCAAGTTCACAGATCAATACCTGTAGAACTCCAGAGCTAGCGGAATACAGCGGGGAGAATTCATGGCTTTCCCCCCATGATTCTTTAGTCTTCCAAAGTTAATTTTTAAAAAATTTCTTTATTTTTTGGAATTTTTCTTCTTTCCTATTTTAGCCATCTTATCAATTCCTTTTAAAAATATTTATTAATTTTCATTGTTAAAGTCATATTCTTTTTTAAAATTTATTTTTTATTTTTATTTTTTTTAAAGATTTTTATTTATTTATTTGACAGAGATCACAAGCAGGCAGAGAAGCAGGCAGAGATAGAGGAGGAAGCAGGCTCCCCGCTGAGCAGAGAGGCTTAACCCACTTTGCCACCCAGGTGCCCCCCGTTACAGTCATATTCTAACCCTTCATTGTATTTAACCTTATTTTTTATATATATATGTTTTTCTTTCTTGAAAATTTTGGGATACAGTTTTTTCTAACAGACCAAAATATACTCTAAATCTAGTGTATGGCTTTGTTCTAGTCTCCTACCTGATCACATTCTCTCCTTTTTAAAAAAATTTTTTTTCATTCTTTTTTCAATTTCTTATCCTTTTTAAAAATCTTTTTAAAATTTTCATCTTTACAGCCGTATTCCGTTCCTTGCTCATATTTACCCTTGTTGTTGTATATATATATATGTTTTTCTTTCTCTAAAATGTTGGGAAGCAGTTTCTTCTAACAGACCAAAATACACCCAAAATCTAGTGTGTGGCTCTGTTCTATTCACCTACCTGATCATATTTTTCTCCCTTTCTTTTCCCCCCAGTTTTGGGTCTCTTCTGATTTGTTTAGTGTATATTTTTCTGGGATTTTAGCATTTTGTTTTAGCATTTAGCATTTTGTTTTTAGTATTTTGTTCTCTTTTAGCATTTTGTTCTCTCATTCACCACTCTTCTCTGGACAAAATGGAAAAATGCACCTAAAGAAAAAGAAGGAGAAGCAGTACTGACTGCCAGGGACCTTATCAATACGGACATTAGTAAGGTGTCAGAACTAGAGTTCAGAATGACAATTATAAAGATAATAGCTGGGATTTCAAAAAGCATAGAAGATACTAGAGAATCACTTTTTAGAGAAATAAAAGAACTAAAATCTAACCAAGTCAAAATAAAATAGGCTACTAATGAGGCACAATAAAAAATGGAGGCTCTTTCTGCTAGGATAAATGAGGCAGAAGAGAGAATTAGTGATATAGAAGACCAAATAAGGGAGAATAAAGAAGCTGAGAAAAAGAGAGAAAAACAACCACTGGATCATGAGGGGAGAATTCAAGAGATAAGTGATACCATAAGACAAAATGATACTGGAATAATTGGGATCCCAGAAGAAGAAGAAAGAGAGCAAATTATTATTGGAGCAAATTATAGTGGAGAACTTCCCTAATTTGGGGAAGGAAACAGGCATGAGAATCCAGGAGGCACAGAGAACCCCCCTCAAAAACAATAAAAATTGGTTAGTACCCCATCATCTAATAGTAAAACGTATTACAAGTCTCAGAGACAAAGAGAAGATCCTGGAAGCAGCTTGGGACAAGAAGTCTGTAACCTACGATGGTAGAACTATTAGATTGGCAGAAGACCTATCCACAGAGACCTGGCAGGCCAGAAAGGACTGGCATGATGTATTCAGAGCCCTAAATGAGAAAAATACGCAGCCAAGAATACTATATCCAGCTAGGCTGTCATTAAAAATAGAAGGAGAGATAAAAAGCTTCCAGGACAAACAAAAACTAAAAGAATTTGCAAACCAATGAGCCCTACAGGAAATATTGAAAGGGGTCCTCTAAGCAAAGAGAGAGCCTAAAAGTAACATAGACCAGAAAGGAACAGAGACAATATACAGTAATAGTCACCTTACTGGCAGTACAATGACCCTGAATTCATATCTTTCAATAGTTACCTGGAATGTAAATGGGCTAAATGCCCCAATCAAAAGACCAGGGTATCAGAATTGATTAAAAAACAAGACCTATTGATATGCTGTCTGCAAGAGACTCATTTTAGACCAAGAGACACCTTCAGATTTAAAGTGAGAGGGTGGAAAACAATTTACCATGCTAATGGACATCAAAAGAAAGCTGGGGTGGCAATCCTTCTATCAGACAAAATAGATTTTAATCTAAAGACTGTAATAAGAGATGAGGAAAGGCATTACATCATAGTTAAAGGGTCTATCCAACAGGAGGATCTAACAATTTTAAATATCTATGCCCCTAACATGGGAGCAGCCAATTATATAAGCCAATTAATAACAAAATCAAAGAAACACGTTGACAATAATACAATAATAGTAGGGGGCTTTAATGCCCCCCTTGCTGAAGTGTAAAGATCATCTAAGCAAAAGATCAACGAGGAAACAAAGGTTTTAAATGACACACTGGACCAGATGGACATCACAGTTATATTCAGAACATTCCATCCCAAAGCAACAGAATACACAGTCTTCTCTAGTGCACATGGAACATTCTCTGGAATAGATCACATTCTGGGTAACAAATTAGGTCTCAACTAGCACCAATAGATTGGTATCATCCCTTGCCTCTTTTCAGACCACAGTGCTTTGAAAGTAGAACTCAGTCACAAGAGGAAAGTTGGAAAGAACTCAAATACATGGAGACTAAACAGCATCCTTCTAAAGAATGAATGGGTCAGAGCAGAAATCAGTGAAATAGAAACCAGAACAGTAGAACAGTAGAACAAATAAACAAAACTAGGAGCTGGTTCTTTGAAAGAATTAATAAGATTGATAACCCCTTGGCCAGCCTTTCAAAAAGAAAAGAGAACTCACATTTTAAAAATCATGAATAGGGGCGCCTGGGTGGCTCAGTGGGTTAAGCCACTGCCTTCGGCTCAGGTCATGATCTCGGGGTCCTGGGATCGAGTCCCGCATCGGGCTCTCTGCTCAGCAGGGAGCCTGCTTCCTCCTCTCTCTCTCCGCCTGCCTCTCTGCCTGCTTGTGATCTCTGTCTGTCAAATAAATAAATAAAATCTTTAAAAAATAAAAATAAAAAAAAATAAAAATCATGAATAAAAGAAGAGAGATCACAACCAACACCAAAGAAATACAAACAATTATTTTTTAATTTTTTAAAAAGATTTTATTTATTTATTTGTCAGAGAGAGAGTGAGAGAGAGAGCAAGTGCGCACACAAGCAGGCAGAGTGGCAGGGAGAGGCAGAGAAGCAGGCTCCCTGCTGAGTAAGGAGCCCGATGCAGGACTTGATAACAGGACACTGGGATCATGACCTGAGCCGAAGGCAGCAGCTTAGCCTGCTGAGCCACCCAGGCGCCCCCAAAATACAAACAATTATAAGAACATATTATGAGCAACTATATGCCAGCAAATTAGAAAATCTGGAAAAAATGGATGCATTCTTAGAGATGTATTAACTACCAAAACTAAACCAGGAAGAAATAGAAAACCTGAATAGACCCAGTAATCAAAAATCTCCCAACAGATAAGAGCCCGGGGCCAGAAGGCTTCTCAGGGAAATTTTACCAAACAATTTAAAGAAGAATTAACCCTATTCTCCTGAAAATGTTTCCAAAAAATGGAAATGGAAAGAAAACTTCCCAACTCATTTTATGAGGTCAGCATTACCTTGATTCCAGAGTGAGACAAAGACCCCATCAAAAAGGAAAATTACAGACCAATATCCCTGATGAACATGGATTCAAAAATTCATAACAAGATACTAGCCAATAGGATCGAATAGTATATTAAAAGGATTATTCACCATGACCAAGTGGGATTTATTCCTGGGCTGTGAGGTTGGTTCAACATCCCCAAATCAATCAGTGCAATACAATACATTAATGAAAGAACAAGAATCATATGATACTCTCAATAGAGAAAATCCTTTCTTGATCAAAACACTTCAGTGTAGGGATAGAGGGTACATAACTCAATATCATAAAAACCATCTATGAAAAGCCCACTGTGAATATTATTCTCAATGAAGAAAAAC
Source organism: Mustela lutreola (assembly GCF_030435805.1). NCBI lineage: Eukaryota > Metazoa > Chordata > Mammalia > Carnivora > Mustelidae > Mustela > Mustela lutreola. Next base: position 120,133,571 of record NC_081308.1, on the reverse strand, counting down.
TGAGAGCTTTTACCCTAAGGTCAGGACCACTCTAGGGCTGTCCACTATCACCATTGCTGTTCAGTATAATACTAGAAGTCCTAGCTTCAGCAATCATACAACAAAAAGAAATAAAAGGCATCTGAATTGGCAAAGAAGAAGTCAAACTCTCACTCTTTGCAGATGATATGATACTTTATGTGAAAAACCCAGACAATTCCACCCCAAAACTGCTAGAACACATACAGGAATTGAGTAAAGTGTCAGGATATAAAATCAACACACAAAAATCAGTTGCATTTCTATACACCAACAGTGAGAGAGAAGAAGGAGAAAGTAAGGAGTTAATTCCATTTATAATTGTGCCCCAATCCATAAGATACCTAGGAATAAATCTAACCAAAGAGGCAAAGATTCTATACTCAGAAAACTATAAAGTACCCATGAAAGAAATTGAGGAAGACTCAAAGAAATGGAAAAACATTCCATGCTCCTGGAATAGAAGAACAAATATTGTGAAAATATCTATGCTACCTAGAGCAGTCTACACATTTAATGCAATCCCTATCAAAATACAATTGACTTTTTTCAAAGAAATTGAAAATGTAATCCTAAGATTTGTATGAAACCAGAAAAGACCCCGAATGGCAATAGGAATGTTGAAAAAGAAAACCAAAGTTGGCGACATCACAATTCTAGACTTCAAGCTGTATTACGAAGCTGTAATCATCAAGACAGTATGGTACTGGCACAAAATAGACACATAGATTAGTGAAACAGAATAGAGAGCCCAGAAATGAACCCTCATCTCTATGGTCAACTAACCTTAGACAAAGCAGGAAAGAATGTCCAATGGAAAAAAGACAGTCTCTTCAACAAATGGTGTTGGGAAAATTGAGCAGTCGCATGCAGAAGAGTGAAACTGGACCATTTCCTTACACCACACACAAAAATAGACTCAAAATGGATGAAAGACCTCAATGTGAGACAGGAATCCATCAAAATCCTTGAGGAGAACACAGGCAGCATCCTTTCTGACCTCAGCCACAGGAACCTCTTCCTAGAAACATCACCAAAGGCAAGGGTAAAAATGAACTATTGAGACTTCAAGATCAAAAGCTTTTGCACAGCAAAGGAAATAGTCCACAAAACCAAAAGAGAATAGACAGAATGGAAGAAGATATTTGCATATGACATAGTTAAAAGGCTAGTATCCAAACTGGATAAAGAACTTATCAAACTCAATACCCAAAGAGCAAAGAATCCAATCCAGAAATGGGCAGAAGACATGAACAGATATCTCTGCAAAGAAGACATCCAGATGGCCGACACATGAAAAAGTGCTCAATATCACTCAGCATCAGGGAAATACAAATCAGAACCACAGTGAGATACCACCTCACACCAGTAAGAATGGCTAAAATTAAACATTTAGGAAACAACAGATGTTGGTGAGGATGTGGAGAAAGGGGAGCCCTCTTCCACTGTTGGTGGGAATGCAAGCTGCTTCAGCCACTCTGGAAAACAGTTTGGAGTTTCCTCAAAAAGTTGAAAATACAGCTACCCTGTGACCCAGCAATTGCACTACTGGGTATTTATCCCAAAGATACAAATGTAGTGATTTGAAGGGGCATGCACCCCAATGTTTATAGCAACAATGCCCACAATAGTCATATGCAAAGAGCACAGATACCCATCAACAGATGAATGGATAAAGAAGATGTGGTACACACACACACACACACACACACACACTGGACTATTACACAGCTATCAAAAAATTGAAGTTTTGCCATTTGCAATGATGAGGATGGGACTAGAGGGTATTATGCTAAGCAAAACAAGTCAATCAGAGAAAGACAATTTTCATATGATCTCATTGATATGAAGAGTTTGAAAAACAAGGTAGAGGATCACGGGGGAAGGGAGGGAAAAATGAAACAAGATGAAACCAGAGATGGAGACAAACTATCAGAGACTCTTAATCTCAGGACACAAACTGAGGGTTGCTGGAGTAGAAGTGGGGTGGACATTGGGGAGGGTATGTGCTATGGTGAGAGCTGTGAATTTTGTAAGGCTGATGAATCACATAATTCTGTCCCTGAAACAAATAATATAGTGTATGTAGTGTAAGGATAGGTCTCCTGAGAGCCAAGTCTTTCCATTCTCCTTTGTCTGAAAATTCCTTTATTTCTCCTTTCCTAAACGATAGTTTCACTACATAGAATATACACTGTAGATATAGATACAGAATTTGTGGTTGACTTTTTTTTTCTAGGACTTGAAGAATGTGCCTCCATGGTTTCAGATGAGAAGTCCACTGTCATTCAGAAACATTGCTCTCTTCTATAAGTAATGTATCAAGTATATCCGGCAGCTATCAGGATTTTTGCCTTTGTCTTTAGTTTTTGGAAGTTTAGTTATGATGTATTTTGCCATGGATTCCTTTGGTTTTATATTGTTTGGGTTCATTCAACATTTTGATTCTGTATGTTTCTTTTGCTAAAATTGAAATTTTTGAAATTTTTAGCTATTATATCTTTGGTGCCACTTTCTTTGTCCTCTGCATCTGGGATTCTGATGACATGAATGTTCCATCTATTTTATTGTCATGCAGATTTCTGAGTCTCTTCTCACTAGTCTGTATTTTCTCTCTTTTTTTTTATTTTTTATTTTTTATAAACATATATTTTTTATATACATATATTTTTATCCCCAGGTCTGTGAATCACCAGGTTTACACACTTCACAGCACTCACCAAATCACATACCCTCCCCAATGTCCATAATCCCACCCCCTTCTCCCCAACCCCCTCCCCCCGGCAACCCTCAGTTTGTTTTGTGAGATTAAGAGTCACTTATGGTTTGTCTCCCTCCCAATCCCATCTTGTTTCATTTATTCTTCTACCCACTTAAGCCTCCATGTTGCATCACCACTTCCTCATATCAGGGAGATCATATGATAGTTGTCTTTCTCTGCTTGACTTATTTCGCTAAGCATGATACGCTCTAGTTCCATCCATGTTGTTGCAAATGGCAAGATTTCATTTCTTTTGATGGCTGCATAGTATTCCATTGTGTATATATACCACATCTTCTTGATCCATTCATCTGTTGATGGACATCTAGGTTCTTTCCATAGTTTGGCTATTGTGGACATTGCTGCTATAAACATTCGGGTGCATGTGTCCCTTTGGATCACTACATTTGTATCTTTAGGGTAAATACCCAATAGTGCAATTGCTGGGTCATAGGGCAGTTCTATTTTCAACATTTTGAGGAACCTCCATGCTGTTTTCCAGAGTGGCTGCACCAGCTTGCATTCCCACCAACAGTGTAGGAGGGTTCCCCTTTCTCCGCATCCTCGCCAGCATCTGTCATTTCCTGACTTGTTGATTTTAGCCATTCTGACTGGTGTGAGGTGATATCTCATTGTGGTTTTGATTTGTATTTCCCTGATGCCAAGTGATATGGAGCACTTTTTCATGTGTCTGTTGGCCATCTGGATGTCTTCTTTGCAGAAATGTCTGTTCATGTCTTCTGCCCATTTCTTGATTGGATTATTTGTTCTTTGGGTGTTGAGTTTGCTAAGTTCTTTATAGATTCTGGACACTAGTCCTTTATCTGATATGTCGTTTGCAAATATCTTCTCCCATTCTGTCAGTTGTCTTTTGATTTTGTTAACTGTTTCCTTTGCTGTGCAAAAGCTTTTGATCTTGATGAAATCCCAGTAGTTCATTTTTTCCCTTGCTTCCCTTGCCTTTTGCGTTGTTCCTAGGAAGATGTTGCTGCGGCAGAGGTCGAAGAGGTTGCTGCCCGTGTTCTCCTCAAGGATTTTGATGGATTCCTTTCGTACATTGAGGTCCTTCATCCATTTTGAGTCTATTTTTGTGTGTGGTGTAAGGAAATGGTCCAATTTCATTTTTCTGCATGTGGCTGTCCAATTTTCCCAGCACCATTTATTGAAAAGGCTGTCTTTTTTCCATTGGACATTCTTTCCTGCTTTGTCGAAGATTAGTTGACCATAGAGTTGAGGGTCTATTTCTGGGCTCTCTATTCTGTTCCATTGATCTATGTGTCTGTTTTTGTGCCAGTACCATGCTGTCTTGATGATGACAGCTTTGTAATAGAGCTTGAAGTCCGGAATTGTGATGCCACCAACGTTGGCTTTCTTTTTCAATATCCCTTTGGCTATTCGAGGTCTTTTCTGGTTCCATATAAATTTTAGAATTATTTGTTCCATTTCTTTGAAAAAGATGGATGGTACTTTGATAGGAATTGCATTAAATGTGTAGATTGCTTTAGGTAGCATAGACATTTTCACAATATTTATTCTTCCAATCCAGGAGCATGGAACATTTTTCCATTTCTTTGTGTCTTCCTCAATTTCTTTCATGAGTACTTTATAGTTTTCTGAGTATAGATTCTGTGTCTCTTTGGTTAGGTTTATTCCTAGGTATCTTATGGTTTTGGATGCAATTGTAAATGGGATTGACTCCTTAATATCTCTTTCTTCTGTCTTGCTGTTGGTGTAGAGAAATGCAACTGATTTCTGTGCATTGATTTTATATCCTGACACTTTACTGAATTCCTGTATAAGTTCTAGCAGTTTTGGAGTGGAGTCTTTTGGGTTTTCCACATATAGTATCATATCATCTGCGAAGAGTGATAATTTGACTTCTTCTTTGCCGATTTGGATGCCTTTAATTTCCTTTTGTTGTCTGATTGCTGAGGCTAGGACCTCTAGTACGATGTTGAATAGCAGTGGTGATAATGGACATCCCTGCCGTGTTCCTGACCTTAGCGGAAAAGCTTTCAGTTTTTCTCCATTGAGAATGATATTTGCGGTGGGTTTTTCATAGATGGCTTTGATGATATTGAGGTATGTGCCCTCTATCCCTACACTTTGAAGAGTTTTGATCAGGAAGGGATGTTGTACTTTGTCAAATGCTTTTTCAGCATCTATTGAGAGTATCATATGGTTCTTGTTCTTACTTTTATTGATGTGTTGTATCACATTGACTGATTTGCGGATGTTGAACCAACCTTGCAGCCCTGGAATAAATCCCACTTGGTCGTGGTGAATAATCTTTTTAATGTACTGTTGAATCCGATTGGCTAGTATTTTGTTGAGTATTTTCGCATCTGTGTTCATCAAGGATATCGGTCTATAGCTCTCTTTTTTGGTGGGATCCTTGTCTGGTTTTGGGATCAAGGTGATGCTCGCCTCATAAAATGAGTTTGGAAGTTTTCCTTCCATTTCTATTTTTTGGAACAGTTTCAGGAGAATAGGAATTAGTTCTTCTTTAAATGTTTGGTAGAATTCCCCCGGGAAGCCGTCTGGCCCTGGGCTTTTGTTTGTTTGGAGATTTTTAATGACTGTTTCAATCTCCTTACTGGTTATGGGTCTGTTCAGGCTTTCTATTTCTTCATGGTTCAGTTGTGGTAGTTTATATGTTTCTAGGAATGCATCCATTTCTTCCAGATTGTCAAATTTATTGCCGTAGAGTTGCTCATAGTATGTTCTTATAATAGTTTGTATTTCCTTGGTGTTAGTTGTGATCTCTCCTCTTTCATTCATTATTTTATTTATTTGGGTCCTTTCTCTTTTCTTTTTGATAAGTCGGGCCAGGGGTTTATCAATTTTATTAATTCTTTCAAAGAACCAGCTCCTAGTTTCGTTGATTTGTTCTATTGTTTTTTTGGTTTCTATTTCATTGATTTCTGCTCTGATCTTTATGATTTCTCTTCTCCTGCTGGGCTTAGGGTTTCTTTCTTGTTCCTTCTCCAGCTCCTTTAGGTGTAGGGTTAGGTTGTGTACCTGAGACCTTTCTTGTTTCTTGAGAAAGGCTTGTACCGCTATATATTTTCCTCTCAGGACTGCCTTTGTTGTGTCCCACAGATTTTGAACCGTTGTATTTTCATTATCATTTGTTTCCATGATTTTTTTCAATTCTTCTTTAATTTCCCGGTTGACCCATTCATTCTTTAGAAGGATACTGTTTAGTCTCCATGTATTTGGGTTCTTTCCAAACTTCCTTTTGTGGTTGAGTTCTAGCTTTAGAGCATTGTGGTCTGAAAATATGCAGGGAATGATCCCAATCTTTTGATACCGGTTGAGTCCTGATTTAGGACCGAGGATGTGATCTATTCTGGAGAATGTACCATGTGCACTAGAGAAGAATGTGTATTCTGTTGCTTTGGGATGAAATATTCTGAATATATCTGTGATGTCCATCTGGTCCAGTGTGTCATTTAAGGCCTTTATTTCCTTGCTGATCTTTTGCTTGGATGACCTGTCCATTTCAGTGAGGGGAATATTAAAGTCCCCTACTATTATTGTATTGTTGTTTATGTGTTTCTTTGATTTTGTTATTAATTGGTTTATATAGTTGGCTGCTCCCACGTTGGGGGCATAGATATTTAAAATTGTTAAATCTTCTTGTTGGACAGACCCTTTGAGTATGATATAGTGTCCTTCCTCATCTCTTATTACAGTCTTTGGCTTAAAATCTAATTGATCTGATATAAGGATTGCCACTCCTGCTTTCTTCTGATGTCCATTAGCATGGTAAATTCTTTTCCACCCCCTCACTTTAAATCTGGAGGTGTCTTCGGGCTTAAAATGTGTTTCTTGGAGGCAACATATAGATGGGTTTTGTTTTTTTATCCATTCTGATACCCTGTGTCTTTTGACAGGGGCATTTAGCCCATTCACATTCAGGGTAACTATTGAGAGATATGAATTTAGTGCCATTGTATTGCCTGTAAGGTGACTGTTACTGTATATGGTCTCTGTTCCTTTCTGATCTACCACTTGTAGGCTCTCTCTTTGCTTAGAGGACCCCTTTCAATATTTCCTGTAGAGCTGGTTTGGTATTTGCAAATTCTTTCAGTTGTTGTTTGTCCTGGAAGCTTTTAATCTCTCCTTCTATTTTCAATGATAGCCTAGCTGGATATAGTATTCTTGGCTGCATGTTTTTCTCGTTTAGTGCTCTGAAAATATCATGCCAGCTCTTTCTGGCCTGCCAGGTCTCTGTGGATAAGTCAGCTGCCAATCTAATATTTTTACCATTGTATGTTACAGACTTCTTTTCCCGGGCTGCTTTCAGGATTTTCTCTTTGTCATTGAGACTTGTAAATTTTACTATTATGTGACGGGGTGTGGGCCTATTCTTATTTATTTTGAGGGGCATTCTCTGAACCTCCTGAATTTTGATGCTTGTTCCCTTTGCCATATTGGGGAAATTCTCCCCAATAATTCTCTCCAGTATACCTTCTGCTCCCCTCTCACTTTCTTCTTCTTCTGGAATCCCAATTATTCTAATGTTGTTTCGTCTTATGGTGTCACTTATTTCTCGAATTCTCCCCTCGTGGTCCAGTAGCTGTTTGTCCCTCTTTTGATCAGCTTCTTTATTCTCTGTCATTTGGTCTTCTATATCACTAATTCTTTCTTCTGCCTCATTTATCCTAGCAGTGAGAGCCTCCATTTTTGATTGCACCTCATTAATAGCTTTTTTGATTTCAACTTGGTTAGATTTTAGTTCTTTTATTTCTCCAGAAAGGGCTTTTATATCTCTCGAGAGGGTTTCTCTAATATCTTCCATGCCTTTTTCGAGCCCGGCTAGAACCTTGAGAATTGTCATTCTGAACTCTAGATCTGACATATTACCGATGTCTGTATTGATTAGGTCCCTAGCCTTCGGTACTGCCTCTTGTTCTTTTTTTTGTGGTGAATTTTTACGTCTTGTCATTTTGTCCAGATAAGAGTAAATGAAGGGGCAAGTAAAATACTAAAAGGGTGGCAACAACCCCAGGAAAATATGCTTTAGCCAAATTAGAAGAGATCCAAAATCGTGAGTGGGGAGAAAGGGGATAAAAAGAGGTTCAAAAAGGAAGAAAGAAAAAAGAAAAAAAAAAAAAAAAAAAAAAGAAAAGAATTTTTTTTTAAAAAAGAAAACACCTAAGAAAAATGTAAAAAAATATATATATATATTAGATAAACTAGTAAAAAATCGTTAAAAAAGAAAAAGGTAACAGTTAAAAAAAAAAAAAAATTTTACCCGAAGGCGAGAAAAAAAAAAAAAATGAAAAAGAAAAAATTAAATTAACTGCAAGACTAAAAAAAATCACAGGAAAAAAGCCATGAGTTCCGTGCTTGGCTTTCTCCTCCTCTGGAATTCTGCTGCTCTCCTTGGTATTGAAACCGCACTCCTTGGTAGGTGAGCTTGGTCTCGGCTGGATTTCTTGTTGATCTTCTGGGGGAGGGGCCTGGTGTAGTGATTTTCAAGTGTCTTTGCCCCAGGCGGAATTACACCGCCCTTACCCGGGGCCGGGGTGAGTAATCCGCTCGGGTTTGCTTTCAGGAGCTTTTGTTCCCTGAGCGCTTTCCGTAGAGTTCCAGAGGACGGGAATACAAATGGCGGCCTCCTGGTCTCCGGCCCGGAGGAGCCGAGAGCCCAGGGCCCCACTCCTCAGTGCGCCCTCAGAGAACAGCGCCCAGTTACTCCCGTCTGCCTGACCTCCGGCCGCGCTCCGAGCTCACCGAGCCTGCGACCGGTTCAAGGTAACACGGAGCTGCGAGCTTACTGTCGGCTCTGTCTCTGTAGCCGGCTTTCCCGTTCCAATACCCGCAAGCTCTGCGACACTCAGACACCCCCGATCCTTCTGTGACCCTGCGGGACCTGAGGCCACGCTGACCCCGCGTGGGCTTCGCCCCGGTTTAGCCTCTGGAGCGATGTCCCTCCGCGGAACAGACTTTTAAAAGTCCTGATTTTGTGCGCGGTTGCTCCGCCGCTTGCCGGGAGCCGGCCCCTCCCCCCGGGGTCTATCTTCCCGTCGCTTTGGATTCACTTCTCCGCCGGTCCTACCTTTCAGAAAGTGGTTGTTTTTCTGTTTCCAGAATTGCTGTTCTTCTTCTCTTCGATCTGCCGATGGATTTTCAGGTGTTTGCAATCTTTAGATAAGCTATCTAGCTGATCTCCGGCTAGCTGAAGCAGTCTCAGCTTGCTACTTCTCCGCCATCTTGACTCCTCCCCCCTGTATTTTCTCTCTTATCAGGTAATTCTGTTCATTGGTGAGTTCTCTTGCATTTTCTTTAAGTTTGCTGAGTCTATCCTCTGTCATCTCCACTCTGCTTTTGAAGCCATCTAGAGAGGTGTATTCTTTTTTTTAAGTTTATTGTTTTTTTCCCAGCTTTATAATTTCTGTTTTCTTCTTTTTTTTATATATAACCTGTAAACTTCTGCTGAGATTTTCTACTTTTTCTAACTTTTTTTTAGCTAATCTGTAATAGTTGAAATGTTTTTATGATGGCAGCAATTTCAGCATTTGATTCGTTTCAGTGTTGGTGTCACTTGATTGTCTTTTCTTATTCAAGTTATGATTTTCCAAGTTCTCTGTGTAATGAATGGTTTTCAGTTGTTTCCCTGACATTTTATCTCTTATGTTAGGCCTAGCACACATGTTTTGGCTAATTTTTCTGGACTGTGATTCCAATGGCAATTTAGCTTTCAAATACTTTGTAATAGTATTTTGGAAATTAAAATTTCAAGTCAGTTGATGCTATGAAATGGAGATGATCTGGGTGGGTCTGACCCTGATCAGGTATGTCCTTTAAAAGCAGAGTTTTCTCCGTTTGCCAACAAAAGGAGAAATCAGATTCAAAGTACATGACAGATTCAGTGAAGCATTGGTAGCTTTGAAGATTTGGGGTTAGGTGGGGAGGGCATGTGGAAAGACCAAAGAATGTTCTCTAGGAGCCAAGAGCCATTTCTGTCTGAGAGCCAGCAAGAAATCAGGGATTTCAGCCCTATAGCCAAATGAAATTTAATTCTGTCAACAAACTTAATGAGTGTGAGAGTGGATTATTCCCTAGAGTCTCCAGATAGGAGCCTAGTTGGCTGACACCTTGACTTTGGCCATGTGAGACTTGAGATGGCTTGCACTTCTGTTTACTGAACTGTGATATAATAAAAATATATTATTTTAAGCCACTACGTTTATGGCAGCTTGTTTTGTGATGATAGAAATCTAACACTCCGTTATTGGTGCTTCATTTATGATGAACATTGCTTTCTCCTGAAGTTCTATTTGAAATGTTGGTACCCCTGGGAGGATAAATGTTCCATTTTAAGAACATTAATTTGAGTTTATAAAAGCTTTATAGTTTTAGCTTATTTTTTAAGTCTATGATACATCTTTTTCTTCTTCGTTTTGATAATTTTTCAATTGTATTAGTCACCATACAGTACATCATTGGTTTTTGATGTAGGGTTCCATGAATCATTGTTTGCATATAATACACAGTACTCCATGAAATACATGCCCTCCTTAATACCCATCACTGGGCTCTCCCATCCCTACCCCTCACCAAAACCCTCAGTTTGATTACTGAAGTCCATAGTCTTTCATGGTTCATCTCCTCTTCTGAGTACCCCCCCTTCCTTTCCCCCTTCCTTCTCCTAATGTCTTTCATGCTATTCCTTATGTTCCACATATAAGTGAAACCATATGATAATTGTCTTTCTCTGTTTGACTTACTTCACTCAGCATAATCTCTTCCAGTTCCATCCATGTTGATGCACATGTTGGCTATTCATCCTTTCTGATGGCTGAGTAATATTCCATTGTATATATGGGCCACATCTTCTTTATCCATTCGTCTGTTGAAGGGCATCTTAGCTTCTTCCACAGTTTGGCTATTGGGGACATTACTGCTGCTATGAACTTTGGGGTGCATATGGCCCTTCTTTTCACTACATCTGTATCTTTGACCTAAATACCCAGTAGTGTAATTGGTGGGTCATAGGGTATCTCTGTTTTTAACTTTTTGAGGAATCTCCACACTGTTTTCCAAAGTGGCTGCACCAGCTTGCATTCCCACCAATAGTGTAAGAGGGTTCCCCATTCTCCACAACCTCTCCAACATTTGTTGTTTCTTGCCTTGTCAATTTTTGCCATTCTAACTGGTGTAAGGCAATATATCAATTTGGTTTTGATTTGAATTTTCCTGATGGCTAATGATGTTGAGCATTTTTCATGTGTCTGTTAGCCATTCATATGTCTTCTTTGGAGAAGTGTCAGTTCATATCTTCTGCCCATTTTTTGTCTTGATTATTTTTGGGGGGTGTTGAGTTTGAGAAGTTCTTTATAGATCTTGGATACCAACTGTCTATCTGTAGTGACATTTGCAAATGTCTTCTCGCATTCTGTGGGTTGTCTCTTTGTTTTGTTGACTGTTTCCTTTGCTGTGCCCAAACTTTTTATTTTGATGAAGTTCATATCTTTTTTCCCGAAAGTTTTTATTTTTAAGTAATCTGCACACCCTACGTGGGGCTTGAACTCACAACCCCGAGATCAAGAGTCACATGCTCTACTAACTGAACCAGCCAGGTGCCCCTATGATACATCATGAATAAATTTTGTGTATGAAGTGAAGTTAATATTTAATTTTTTGTTCTTTACAAATATGTATTTTTTCCAGTACTGTTGATGGATAAGATGATCTTTTCCCCCTAGGTTACCTTGCTATCTTTGTCCAAAATCAGTGGACTCTGTACATATGAGTTTATTATTGAACTCTCTATTCTGTTTGCATATATTTGAATTTATTTGGATGGGTGTGTATGACATATCTCATTGTGTTTCTTAAACTTTTGAATTCAATGTCTTCATATTAAGATTCAATTTTATTGCCACACACTTATCTAGTCTAATGCTTCTAACTGCTGCCTGCTGTGCATAGACCACATTTCTCCCTAACAACTCTCCCAGTTATTGATGTCTAGATTCCTTAAAACACCTTGCTTCCAGATACTGCTACAATGGGTACCTTCTTTTTTTTTTTTTTTAAAGATTTTATTTATTTGACAGAGAGAGATCACAAGTAGGCAGAGAAGCAGGCAGAGAGAGAGGGAGAAGCAGGCTCCCCACTGAGCAGAGAGCCCCACGTGGGGCTTGATCCCAGGACCCTGAGATCATGATCTGAGCGGAAGGCAGAGGCTTAACCCACTGAGCCACCCAGGCACCCCCAATGGGTACCTTCTTATGAGTACCCCTCTGGAATCATGTGATAATTTAGTTGGAATGTATATTCAGGAGCGGAATGTGTGGTTCTTAGGATATTCGTATTCCTGATCTGTCTAAATGCTGCATGTTTTTTTTTAGATTGGCTGTGCCAGTCTACAGTCCCACCAGGAGTGCACGTAGATTTCTATACTGCACAGTCATGCCAGTTCTTGGCATTATCATCGTTTATAATTTTCAATAGTTTGAAAGAGAAAGTGCTATTTTTCTGTTTTAATTAATGTTTGCCTTATTACTATGAATTAGAACATATCTCTTTATGCTTTTCAGACCTTTGGATTTCCTCTTTGGTAAATTGCTTGCTTATAATCATTGCCCATTTTTGCCTTGGATTTGTAAAATTGAAGGCTTTTCAACGAACGCCGGTTTAAGGTGCCCAATGCCAATGCTCGTTCTAGATATTTTTCCATTGTCAGTTTTAGACATTGCAAAGAATGTTTTCCGTTCTGTCATATATCAACTAATTTTGTGATTTTCTTATATTATTGAATAGAAGTGCTCAATTTGAGTTTATTATATCAGTTTTGTTTTATAAATGTTTCTTTTATGTTTTTAAAGATTTTATTTATTTGACAGATAGAGATCACAAGTAGGCAGAGAGGCAGGCAGAGAGAGAGGGGGAGGCAGGTTCCCTGCTGAGCAGAGAGCCTGATGTGGGGCTCAATCCCAGGACCCTGGGATCATGACCTGAGCCGAAGGCAGAAGCTTAACCCACTGAGCCACCCAGGCACCCCTAAATCTGTGTTTTTTTTTTTTTTTTTAAGTTTTGAGAAGTACTTCCTAGCCCCTAGGTTATAAAAATATTCTTTTACATTTTTATACTAACTTTATAGCTTTTTCTTTTACATCTAAACTTCTACTCTAAAATCTAAGTCTAAAATTTGAGAACAGGATTGATGAGAGTGTGAGGAAAGCATACTCACATATACTGTTTGTGGAAGTATAGAATTCTGGAGGTTACTTATGCCTTATCAAAAGTTTCAAAAATGCATTTTTGACATAGTAATTAAGGAGATAATTATAAATGTACAAAAATATTTGCCTCAAAGGAAACATTTTGCAGTTATTTTATGGTCATGAATACTGAAAAAACCCAAATATGAGAATTATTTTACCAATAAACAATTGACTATTGAGCTATTAACATGGTAGAGTTTGCCAGAATAGCCAAAACAATAGAGAGTTGCCGTTCAATGGGTATGATGTTTTAGTTATGCCTGAAGAATAGGTCTTAGAGTTCACTGTATATTGTTATGCCTGTAATTAAATAAATAAGAAGAGCAAAGTTGTAAGGTTTATGCTTCCTGTTTTAAAAACTTACTACAAAGCTATAGTAATCAAGAAAACATAGCATTGGCACAAGGAAAAACGGATTGTATTATCTTCCTATTACTGCTATAACAAATTGCCACAAACTTAGTGTCTGTAAAAAGCTGATTAACTTATTCTTCTGGAGGTCAGAAGTTCAAAATCAGTCTCACTGGGTAAAAGTCAAAGTATTATCAGGGCTGGTTATTTCTGGAAACTCAGAGAAGACAATTTAATTTCTTGACATTTTCAGCTTCTAGAGCCTGCCTGCTTTTCTGGCTCATAGCCCCTTCCTTGTGTTAACTTCAGCCTCTTGTTTCCATCATCATGTGCCCTACTGACTATGATCCTATTGTCTTTCTCTTATAAGGATCCTTGTAATTATATTAGGCCCAATAGATGATCCTGAAAAACCTTCCCATCTCAAGATCTTAATTACCTCTGCAAAGTCCCTTTTTCTATGTAAGGCAACATATTCATAGTTTCTGGGGATTAGAATATGGACATATTTTGGGGCACACTCAGTCTATCATACAGAACAGTGGATTAGAACTGAGAGTCCATAAATCCTCAAATTTATGGTTATTGATTTTTGACAGGGTTATCAAGACAATTCAGTGGGGCAAAGAATAGTCTTTACAACAAATGGTGCTGGGACAGTTCGATATCCACATGCAAAAGAATGAAGTTGAATTCCTACTTCACATTATATATAAAAATTAACTAAAAAGTGGATGGATTACATAACTAAATGTAAGAATGAAAACTATAAAACTCTTAGAAGAAAACTTAGGCATAAATCTTCACGACCTTGGATTAAGCAGTTTCTTAGATATGACACCTAAAGTGCACACACATACACAAATTAACAAAGTGAATCTCATCAAAATTTAAAACTTTATGCATGAGAAGGCACTATTAGAGATGAAAGTACAACCTGTAGAATAGGAGAAAAATTTGCCAATTATGTATTTGATAATTTTTTAAAAAATTTTTATTTATTTATTTAACAGGCAGAGATCACAAGTAGGCAGAGAGGCAGGCAGAGAGAGAGGAAGGGAAGCAGGCTCCCAGCCAAGCAGAGAGCCCAATGCAGGGCTTGATCCCAGGACCCTGGGATCATGACCTGAGCCGAAGGCAGAGGCTTTAACCCACTGAGCCACCTAGGCGCCCCTGTATTTGATAATTTTTTAAAGATTTATTTATTTGCTTGAGTGTAAGAGAGGGTGCTCATGTGGGGTCCTGGGATCGAGCCCCGAATTGGGCTCTCTGCTCAGTGGGGAGCCTGCTTCCCTTCCTCTCTCTCTCTCTGCCTGCCTCTCTGCCTACTTGTGATCTCTGTCTGTCAAATAAATAAATAAAATCTAAAAAAAAAAATCAGAGAAAGCTTTATTTAAAAAAAAAATCTCTCTTTGTCACTGCTTTTTGCCATTATAATTATTATGTGCCTTGGTGTAAACCTTCTTTGGTTGATTTTGTTGGGGGCTCTCTGTGCCTCCTGGATCTGGATTTCTGTTTCCTTCCCCAGACTTGAGAAGTTTTTCAGCTACTATTTCTTCAAGTGAAATTTTTGCCCCCTTTTCTCTCTTTTCTCCTCCTGGGATCCCTATAATGCAAGTATTATTATGCTTGATGTTGTCACTGAGTTCTCCAAGTTCATTTTCATTTTTATTTTTTTCTCTCACCTGTTTAGCTTGGTTGCTTTCCATTACTCTGTCCTCCAGTTTGCTGATCCCTTTTTCTGCTTCCTCTAATCTACTATTTATTCCATCTAGTGTTTTTTTTTTTTTTTTAAAGATTTTATTTATTTATTTGACAGAGAGAGATCACAAGTAGGCAGAGAGGCAGGCAGAGAGAGAGGAGGAAGCAGGCACCCTGCTGAGCAGAGAGCCCGATGTGGGACTCGATCCCAGGACTCTGAGATCATGACCTGAGCCGAAGGCAGCGGCTTAACCCACTGAGCCACCCAGGCGCCCTCCATCTAGTGTTTTTAAAAAAATATTTATTTAGACAGAGACAGAGTGAGCAGGGGGATAGGTAGAGGGAGAGGGAGAGAGAGAGAGACTCAAGCAGACTCCCCACTGAGTGTGGTGTCAGACACAGGGCTCAGTTTCATGACCCCGAGATCATGACCGGAGCTGAAATCAAGTCAGATGATTAACCAACTGAGCCACCCAGGTGTCCCTATCTAGTGTATTTTTAATTTCACTTATTGAATTCTTCATCCTCTGATTGGTTCTTTTCTTTTTTTTTTCCTGTTTTGTGTCTCCTTGTTGAGGGTCTCACTGAGTCCTTCACTCTTTTCTTAACACCAGTGAATATCTTTATGACCATTACTTTAAATTCTCTCTCAAACATATTACTTATCTCTGTTTCATTTAGCTTCTTGCTGTGATTTTGTCCTGTTCTTTCATTTGGGACATATTCTTCTGTCTCCTCATTTTTGTCTGTTTCTGCATGTCTGTTTCTTTGTGTTAGGAAAATTAGCTATATCTCCCACTCTTGAAAGTAGTGGCCTTGTGAAGAGGAGGTCCTGTAGTGCCCTGCAGTGCAATGTCCTCTGTCACCAGAACCTGGCACTTTGGGGGTGTTTCTTATGTGTGTTGCATATGCCCTATTGTTGTGGTTGAGCCATGTTTTCCTTCAGTCCCGTTGTCCACAATGGCTCTCTGCCTGTTGTGGGCTGGGTCTGGTCCCTCTGTTGTTAGCGGGCCAGTCTGGGCTGCCTTGGGCTTGAGTTGAGTCTGACTAGGAATTTCCCAGAGATGCAGTAGCACTGAATGGCAGGGTGTTTTCTCTGTGTTATCCCCTCTGGATCTTTCATTGGTGAGTGGGGCTTGCAGTCTGACCTCATCTCTGCACCCAGCCCACTGCTGGGGCTGCAGCTGGATGGTGTGTGTGGTTATTTTGCCCTTTCCCTGGAGCAGGAGTTACTTTGGAGTGGTGCTGGTCCCTTCTGGGGCTGCTTGCATACTGGTAGGCTTTTGGCACCATTTTGGATGGCCTCTGGCTAAGAGCATATTGGAGAGGGCAGGTCCACAGGAGAGCATGGGGACAGGGTGGGGACAAGCTAGATGGAGCGTGTTGGTGCTGCACTGGTTCCTGCAGGTGTCCCTGTGTCCAGGCTGGGGGGATGGGGAGGGAAATGGCACCTGCCAGCTCCTTTGTTCTTGGATAAATCTCCTAAAGATCCTTGCCCCTCCAGCTCATACTCTGAGATTAGTAAATACATCTTCTGATATACCCCATGTGTTTTTCAAACTGCTGCTTCTATACTGTATCTTAGTGGGGCTGTTGTGCTGTTTTTTTAAGGGTAGGGACTCTGTATTCTCTTACCCTCCTGGTTCTCCCAGAGCAGAGCCAACTGATTTTCAAAGTTCGAGGTGTTAAGTCCTGCTGATTGTAAGAACTTGTGAAATCATGCCCCTCTGGTTTTCAAAGCCAGATGTTATAGGGATTCATCTTCCTGGTGTGGGTTCCCCACACCTGGGGTGCCTGGTGTGAGGGTCTGTTTCTTTCCCCTTTCTGCACCTGCCATGTCTCTCCCTCCCGTGGACAGTCCCGTGGGTTCATTTAGCTTCCAACCATACTTCTGCCCTTTCTACCCTTTTCAATGTGGCTGCTTCTCCACATTTACTTGTGAAGAGCCTGTTCTGTTGTTGGTCTTTAGGTTGTTTTCTGGGTTATATACACCGATGTGGGTTTATCTAGGTGTACTCTTGGGACAAGGTGAACTTAGGATCCTCTTATTCAACCATCTTCACTGGAAGTGGATTACTCCAAAGTTTTCAAAGTGTGTTTTCCTTGAGCTGGGTTATGTTTTTATTTTCCCCTTTTACTTATTTATAGTTTAATTTTTGGTAATGAGCATGCATTTTTCTTAAGAATAGAACTTCCGAAGCTTGAGTACTCAGACATAATGGTGCTTAGGAAGTAGAAGAGTCCGTAAAGCCAGCTTTTCCCCTATTGCCTCCACTCGGGAGCAGGTGTGAGGGAAGACAAACTTTGCAGCATTGATATGATAAAATGAGCCAGCTTCATTCCTAGAGTGCATTGGAAGAATCGGGGGATAATGGGCACAGTGTAGTGTTCTTGTTTGTTTGAGGTAAACTCTCAGAATAGCAGGCATATCCACAATCAAATGTAAGCCACCCAAACACCTAAAGCTGAATGGAAATGAATTTTAAAATGCCTATTACTTTTCTGATTAAATTCCCCACATCTTTGTTAATTTGTATTAGTACAGTGATGTATTGTTTGGCATTTGTTTCTAACTTGTTTCATTTTTTATTGTTAGTGTCCCTGAGCATCTTGTGAGTTCTTCAAGGGCATGGTATCTTGGCTTTTATTCCTGTTCTTGCTCTCCTAGAACCCAGTAATTGTGCTTTGTATCCAGCAAGCACACAGCCAATTGAAAATGAAATGGTTATATTGGCAGAAATCACGAGACACTTTAATCAGCTAGCCCGGTTATGTATTTGTAGCCAGAAAGATCTTCTGTATTTTATTCTAAAACTAAAGTTTTTATTTTTGGCAGGTGGTCCTCACCATCTAACGGCCTCATAATTAACAAATGAACTGCTGTTTTGACATACATTTTAGAATAAGTCTATTTTCTTACGTTAGGTACTGATTTTTGTATGACAGATTACCACAAACTTAATGGCTTAAAACAACACAAATTTATGATTTCAAAGTTTTTTGGGTCAGAAGTCTAGGTGTACCTTAGCTTGGTCTTATGAGGTGATAGTCAAGATCCCAACCAGGCTATGCAGTCACATGGAGACTTAACCGGGGGAGAGTCTGCTTCCATGTTCACTCAGGTGATTGTCAGATTTCATTCCTTTCCGGTTTTGAAAACAGATGGCCCCCTGGCTTTATGTTGACTGGCAGGTGCTCTCACGTCCTAGAGGTGACCCACCATTCCTAGAGGCTACCCACAGTCCCTTGCTGTGTGGGTTTTCCCAATATGGCCGCCTACTTCATCAAGTCAGCAGGGAGTCTCTAAAGCCAGGCCACTAACACAATGAAGCCTGTACAATGTAACCTAATCACAGGAGTGACATCCCATCATTTTGGCTATTTGTATCTTTTAGAAACAAGTCATAGGTCCCACCCACACTCTGAGAGAAGGTATTATACAAGAAGGTGGATACTAGGAGAAGGGCATCATGGGGATCACACTTTGTGATTTAAACTATATACCAGGAATTTATGCTCTCCTGTGCTAGACAATTAATGATAAATATACATATATATGTATATATATATATATTTTTTTCTAAATAACTGACACGAGTATTTGATTTACTATAGCTAGACTCACTGCTAAGGCATATGACTCTGTGCTTAACTGGTAGTCTGAAAGAGCTCCATTTCAGTGACTTGTCAGGGAACATTTCCTAGGACTTGCTGATGCCAAAAACCAAATCTCAGTTGTAGGAACCATATTTATGGAGAACTGCCTACAAATTATGTCATCTACCCATCCTATAGAAAGTCTACAGCCTTTCTCTAAGCGAGACCTTTGTAGATCCGCTTACCTGAGTCTAGTCACTCTGCCTCCCTGTAGTCGTGTTTTGGCAGGATCACGCTTTGGCTTGAAGTCATCAGCCTATAGCGAGGCTTCCTGTAGGAAACAGCCCTATGAAATGTGTTGCTACAGATGGTGCAATGCAATGTCTGGTCTCAGTACCAAGAACACTTGTACTTCTCTTGTTTGACTTATTTTCTGAAGGTGCTATAAGTCATGTAACTGCTTTTCTTCCAGTTTTGTGGCTTTGCTGTTAACAAGTCTTCCAGACATTCAGTAGGCATTTTGTGTATGAACCTTTACTCCTGGCCTTGTTTTTTAGCTTTCTATCTTTTAAAAAAAACTGACCCTGATTTCCTGACCTTTTGTCTTATTATTTTATCATGATATAAAGTATATCATACTGTTCCTATGGTAAGCTAACTTAAATCCTTAACAAGGAGTTTAAACAATTTGTCTGAATGCTGCAGGAGTCCCCAAATGAACATTGTAGCTGTTCCCATAGAAGTCAAACATTTTTATTAAATGGAAAGGTAGATATTGTACTGAACGATTTGAACCCACAGAAGCTACTGGTATGTTCAGTAGTGAGTCAGAAAGATCATTCGTTCGTGGCAGTTACTTGCCTTGGCTAAAGGGAATACCAACCCACATGGCTAGGTGCTGAAAAGTTAGGAGATGTCAAGTCAGGATGGTAGTGGGGACTGATCTTAAAAGAATCGAGAACTGGCAGAGTGCAGGGAGGAGGGGTGAGAACAGAGGGATGGACGGACCCTAAGAGGAGGGTTTATTCCTTGAGAATCTTATTTGCCCTCAAGTTCCTGCTTTTTGCAGGGATCATTCTTGGTTTGCTGGTCCCCCTTTCTTAATCATCCCTGTCAGTCCAGGGCTGTAGACAAGATCTGGTAGAACGGGATTTGAGAAGCTGTGCACAGGGGCAGTGTAGAGGCATAATTTTCTATGGAGCCAGACTGATGGGAGAAATGTACCACCCTGCAAGTTATCAGCCTATGCCAGAAAGGGAGAGGATAGAAACATTTGGCCAGGAGGGAAGCCGAAGCTTAAAGTTTGGATGGATGAGATTATCTGTCTAGCTGAGGGGGTGATTTAAAGTTGGAAAGGTCAGGGACCAGTGGATGAAAGAAAGTAGCGTGAAGAAAACGTATGGAGTGAGTGAGAATGGGCGCACGAGGAAACAAATCTGTGCACACTGGGAATGTGGCAGATGGTGGCAGGGGCAACTTGTTAAACCGCCATAAAGGGCCGGACCCTATTTCTTCCTGGGAAAAGGCCAGTTAAGAATTTCTGGGAATTGACAGTTGTGACATGTTACCATTAAGATGGAGTTCGCCATTAAGTTAATGTCTGACTCTACTTGCCTGACATCTACATTGTCTCTTTCTGGCCAAAATGGAGCCTCTAAAAATCATCTATTCAAATGGCGCACTATGCTTTCTTCTAGCAACCATGACCCCAGAGAAGAACTGTTGAAGCAGTTGTTGTCAAGTGAATAAAATTGAGAAATAATACCATGTTCCAATAAAAATAGCACTTTTTCCCAGCTAAAAAAGCTAAGCTAAAACTCAGATTTCTTTCCCTTCCCCCTGACTTCTTCCAAGATGGCTTGATTTTTCATTCTTTTTTTTCCCCCATCTACTATATTGCTTTCAACAAATATTGATTTAGTTTTTAAATCTAAGAAGTGAGAAGGTAGTATAAGCACTCTTTTGCCCATTCCTTATTAAATTATAAGTCAAGAAGGAAGCCTAACATTGAATACCCATTTGATACCAGGATCTTTATATACATTAACCCTAACATGTAACAACAGCCCTGTGATGTAGGAATGATCTATTTGTTACAGATGGGTGAAATTGACAATATGTAGTTAGACAGGGTCTAAGTTCATCCCCAGTCACACATATGTTAATTGGGGGAGCCACAAATCAAATCCTGAACTTTCTCATTTCAGAACCCTTGTGGTTAGATACTCCATTTGACACCTACCTCTTCGAGTTGTCAGGATTAAGTAAGACAATATTAAGGTACTTAGCAGAGTAACATACATAAATTATACAAATAGCTCAATAAAGGGCAACTGCTATAAATACCACCACCACTATTCTGCTTTCCAAGCAGTTGAGACTGGCTGGAATACAGGCTGTGAATAATTCACTACAGAGTCTGAATCATTAAGATATATTTAATGTATCAACAATGAGCACTGAACGTGAGCCATATACCGGAGTCTTTTCTCACATTCTTAATTCTCTTTTCATCCTGACAACATTGTAAATTTGGTAGTTTTGCTCTCTCTACAGAAGGGAGACTGAGCCTGAGAGAGATGAGGTAACTTGCTTAAAGTTATACCTAAGAAATGGCAGAATCCGAACTTGGCTCTAGGTTTGTCCAATTCCCAAATCTATGCTTTTGGTGCCTCTCTGTGATTGTTAAGACCAAATTACTGAGGTTATTTCTGTACCCACATGCTGTCCTATAGAAATAATACCCTCCACTTACTAGGCCATGATTTATGTGGATTTATTCAAAGATCCCACTAAAGAAAATTTGGTGGTGATCACAGATTTCCAAGGACTATAATAACTTCTATAGAAACTGATTGGTTCAGTTTTTTCTATAATGTGACATAATCAGTTGGAAGAAATCTGGGAGTGTTAAATGCTCTGATTAAAGTCCTGTCAGTCATCAGTTCTGATCTCTCTGGCTGCAAAATGGGATCAGAGGCTGGTTCAGAATTTAATGTAGACCCAATTCTCAGAGTATGCTTAGGGTTCAAAGGGATACATCAAAGGATGTTCTTGAGAAATTTGAACATCACACTTTTGTGGTCAAGATAACTCAGAGTCTTGAATAGTGAGGCCTGTGAAAGGGAAGCAGTTCTAATCAGTTCATAAAGAAGAGCTTTTGGGTAGAAACAGTTTACTTTTCTTCACCAAAGCCTATGGAATGAGAATCGTGATTAAATATACAAATAATACTAAAATTAACAAAGTACTGTGTATTTTGGAGGTTGAAAAAGCAATTACTGAAAATGGTATTAGAACAGCTGAGTTTTTAGGAAGAGATACTGTTAGACTTCTCCCAGATCTGCTTAGCCATCCACAAGATAAATAACCCTCATGCTGCGGTATATCTAGGAAACAATTATTGCTGTCAAATGACCTCTTGGTTAGCAAGACAAGGCAGCATAGTCTGGAGATAAAAGCCCAGAGAGCCCGCTTTTGCAGAGCTGGGCAAGAGTATCTCATGCCAAGAATGATGATCTCCAGGGGCTTTGCTGTTATAATTTCATGTCATCCTTTTCAATTCTCTCTAGGTCTTGCCAAGCTCAGGGAGAGAAAGCCCCCAGCATTATGTCTCAGTCGGTGTCCCCTAAAACACTCTTCTGCATTTCTCCAAGAGAAACAGCCATAGGAAACAATGGAGGTATGTCCTAGAAATCATTGCACTGATTTTTAGAGATGATTTTATGTTACAAGGCATAACAGTAGGTCATAGAATTGTTCCATTTCCACATATCAAGTTCCGCAGGGAAGCCATATTATTTTCTTCTAGTCAATAAACTACTGCGTATTCTCTCTGCCCAGAGGCAGCTCTGGGTTTCATCCTCTGCCTTCTCCAGACTCTAACCTATGGACCCAGCCCCAGCAAGTCCTGAAACAGAAAGGATGTTAAGAAGTTCCTTCCCGGGGCACCTGGGTGGCTCAGTGGATTAAGGCCTCTGCCTTCGGCTCAGGTCATGATCCCAGGGTCCTGGGATCGAGCCCCGCATTGGGCTCTCTGCTCCGCGGGGAGCCTGCTTCCTCCCCTCTCTCTCTGCCTGCCTCTCTGTCTACTTGTGATCTTTGTCTGTCAAATAAAGAAATAAAATCTTAAAAAAAAAAAAAAGAAGAAGAAGTCCCGTCCCTATGATCAGGTGAGGCCGCAACTACTTCTGCTACCAGGCTTATTTTCACTATGCCTGAGGTGAAACCTTCCTCCCCCAACCAGGCCATATGACTGGTCTGTTGTCTAATTTTTCTCTACCTTTTTGCCCAACCAATTCTCCACTCTCTTGTAAACCTTCCACCAGGCTATATTCTCCTTCACTCATTCTTTCCCTGGAGCCTGGAACTGGCCCTTATAGTCTCAGCTGCTCTTGCTTCTCAGCCTTTTAGGTAAGATCAAGTGTAATCTCAGCTGCTCAGTTTCCAGTTCGGCAGTGCTGATAGGCACTGCCATTCGCCTTGGCCTATGGAAGCCAGCTGCTCTTGAGAGTCCTAGTTCCCCATGAGGCTTGGGCTACATATAGAGGACTATTGGCCACTTTATTCAGAGACCAGACCTTTGCCTGTTCACAGATTTCTTCTCCACTCTGCAAGCTCACTGTAGAGGTCCTGTACGACTCCTGTCTGAACTTGTACTGCTTTTAGATCATTGTGCATGGATGGACACTTGAGCATCTGTGTGATATGATGGAGGCATTTTAGTATCATGGAAATAACAGGAAAAGGGTGATTTTTCTAATTATAGTTAGCAACTGTCTTTTTCTTCAAAGACCTTTGTGTGAGCTGGACCAGCTTCTCTTATATACCGTTTACTGACAGGTCTCATAGGTTCGGATGTGTTCATGACCTCAGGCGGACAGTTGGGACAACAGACATGGGTTCAAGTTGCAACTCTGTTATTGTGTAGGACCTTGGGAAAGATTCATCACTTTACCGGATCCTAGTTTCCTCATCTATAAAAAATGATGGTGATTATATGTGTGTGTGTGTGTGTGTGTGTGTGTGTGTGTATATATATATATAATCACCATCATTTTGTGTATACACACACACACACACACACACACACCCCTCATGATAGTGGCAAGAAGATTAATGAAATATTGGATGTGAAAATGTTTTGTGAATTGCTCTTTATCCTGTAGAAGAGAACCTTGTGAGTGAACGGAACTTTATAAACTGTTTCTCATATGTGAAAAAATACATCAGGGTATCAGCACATCTAGTGACCAAAAAGTCTGCCCACCAACTGACTGGCACTTATAAGATAAAAGAGTGGAGTTTCCTGCCTTAGAAAGAGGTATAGGCTTGTGACTTGGTGGCTAGAAAATCAAGGATGATGAATTTGATGGCAGCCAAAGTTTGAGGCAGCAGCATGTATAGTGAAAAGGGCATGGGCTTTAGAGTTAGACAACCTGAGTTCAAATCTCAGCCTAGCTATTTAATGGCCAGGTGAACTTGGGCAAATTAAGCAATCTCTTTGAATCTTAGTTTCATCAAAATAATGCTACCCCCACACTATTGGCTTTTAAAAAATCCAATCTGATCATCTTTGTCTATTAACTGGAGCAGTTAATGTATTTACGAATATACTTGGGATTAAATTTTTCATTTTAATGTGTAGTGTTCTTGGGACCTTTTCTCCTTTGTCTTTCAGTTAATTATTTTTAATATTTTTGTTACTTTCCCTTTACCAGTTAGAAAGTTATATACTCTTTCTATTCATTTAGCTGTTTGTCTATATATTATGACATACATAAATAACGTTTCAAAGTTTAAAGTGAATCAAAGCTTTTATCCTACTCCTAAGTACTATAAGAATTTTTGGAACATATTCCCTACCTTAAGCTGAAATATTTTATTGCCTGGTATTTAAAGTCTATCATTTACTTCTCTTTTTAATTCCAATAGACATTATTATTATTGTTTTATTGTCAATATTCTGTATATTTGCCCAGATTTTTACCCCTTTCTTTATTCTTCATTCCTTTTTACACCTCAGATATTCCATCTGGTATATTTTCTTTTGGCCTTAAGTACTTTATACTTTTTAAGTAAAAGTATAGACTAATCATCATGTTATTATTATTACATTGCCTGTAATTATCTCTATTTTGCATGAATTCTTGAAAAGCGTTTTTGTAGGGTATAGAATTCTAGGCTAACAGTTACTTTTGTTTGGCACTTTGAAATGGTCTACTGCCTTCTGTTGTTAGTAGTGAGAGCTCAGCTATTTATTGGTCATTCCTCTAAAGGGAATAATCCTGTGTGTGTGTGTGTGTGTGTGTGTGTGTGTGTGTGTAGCTACTTTTTTAATAAGTAGGCTCTATGCCCAACATATGGCTTGAATTCACAACCCCAAGATCAAGAGTTGCATGCTCGGGGCGCCTGGGTGGCTCAGTTGTTAAGCGGCTGCCTTCGGCTCAGGTCATGATCCCAGGACACTGGGATCGAGCCCCACAGGAGCTCCCTGCTTGGAGGGAAGCCTGCTTCTCCCTCTTCCTCTGCTGTTCTCCTGCATGTTTCCCCTCTCTCACTGTCTCTCTCTGTCAAATAAATAAATAAAATCTTAAAGAAAATGTGTTTAAGAGTTGCATGCTCTACCAAGCCAGCCAGGCATCCCTCTGGACTACTTTTTAAAAAAAATTTTTAAATTATTTTTTACAATGTTATGTTAGTCACCATACAGTACATCATTAGTTTTTTGTTTGTTTGTTTGTTACATCATTAGTTTTTGATGTACTGGACTACTTTTAAGATTGGTTGATTGTCTCTCGGATACACACACAACCTCCTCTCTCCCCCGACTCAACTCTCCCTCTGCTCAGTTTCCTTATAATGTATCCAGGCAGGGACCTCTTTTCCTTTATCCTGCTTGGAATTCCCTGGACCTTTCGAATCATAGAATTTGTATCATTATTCTGGCTGTGGGGACTATATAATTTATTCTCCCAGCTAGGACTCTCTTTAAAGAGGAAGGAGGGAATATTAAGTAGTAAGCTGGGGATAACAAGACTGAGTTAGGAGTGTTCCAAGGAATCAGTATACATGTGGTCACCATACCTCTGTTGCTCCAGCCATCTTGTGCTTACAGTTTACAGGGTATATCTTATTTTAGTCATTTACTTTTGACCTTTCAGTGTTTTCATAGTTTGTTTCTTGTTGGCAGCATATGGCCCAATTTTGCTTTTTTATCTACTCTGATCATCTTTTTCATTTAATTGAAGTACATATACCATTAGTTTAATCAAATTATTCATATGGTTGGATTTAGGTTTACCATTTTATTGTTTCCTGTTTGTCTCTTCTGGGTTTTTGCTGTTGTTGTTGATCCTGTCCTGTTTTCTCCCTTATTTTGATTATTTGAGTATATTTTGGTATTCCATTTAATCTGTTGACTTTTTAGCTGTAATGGTTTGTGTTAGGTTTTTGTGGTTGCACCAGCAATTAAAATATACTTTCCTAAACGTTACTAGTATATTTAGAATTAAGATTGTACCACCTAATGTAAAATGTAGAAAGTTTTTAATGATATAATTTCCCTTTAATCCCCACTCTCATCCTTTATAATTGCCTTGTATTAGATCTACCTACATTGAAAATCAGACAAGAACATGTTACTCTTTTTCTTTGAACAATTTTATGTATCATAAAGAATTTAAGAAGTAAACCATTTCTAATGCTTTTCAATTTTTCTTGGAGATTCAAACTTCTCTCTTGTACTATTCCCCTTCAATCTAAAAAACAAAAAACAAAAAACAAAAAAACCAATAAAAAACAAAAAACTCCACCACAGTTGGGCACCTGGGTGGCTCACTTATTTGAGTGTCTGACTTGGGCTCAGGTCGTGATCTTGGAGTCCTGGATGGAGCCATGCATCAAGCCCCACATTGAACCCCACGGCAGGCTCTATGCTCAGCAGGGGGTCTGTTTGTCCCTATCCTTCTGCCCTTCCCCCTGCTCGTGATCACTCACATTCTGTTTCTCTCAAATAAATAAATAATATCTTTTTAAAAATATAAAAAACACCACGATGTGTTTTCTTCATTTTCTTGTTGCTGAAAATGTATTTTACCTTTATTCCTGAGGGATATTTTCATTGGACGTAGAATTCTGGGTGGCTGTTTTTCTTTCATCACTTTCAATATGTTACATCACTATCTTATAGTCTTCATATTTTCTGGTGAAAAAAAATCTATGGTCATCCCGTATCACTGTCATCAGGTAAATGCAGATTCAAATCGATTCAAATCATTGTGTGGGACCTGTAACTTCGGATATGGTGGTATAACCTCAATAGACCAGTCTCCTGCTGGTAACTTGACTTGACAAAATACAAAAATAACCACCTGAGGAGTTGATGAAAAAATGTAGACCAACAAAACTGTGGAGGAGAGCCGAAACTTGGAGAAGCAATGGGCATGGATGTGAGTTTTGTGATTTTTTTTTTCGTGGCCTTGCGCCAAGGGCAGACATCAGTTGTTATTGAAACAGGGCAGCAAAGGCAGCTTCAGCTCAGTAAAGGTGCTGATTTTCTGGTTAGGAGAACCAGGGAAATAAACCCAGGCACGCTTGACTACAGAGTGAGGGATAATTCCCAGAGAGGAGAGAGCTGGAGTGAGGGCTCACCTAATCATGTGTATGAATATCGTGGAAGTCTTAGGCTGACCTGTGAGCCACATATGTACAGAATAGACTCAAAGGAGCAAGGTAAAAGCTTAAAGACTCGATCTGATATTTAAACCACAATTTCCCATGGATCATGGTTATATTTTGTTTGTATTGTGTAATTTTTATTCAGTTGAGGTTTTTTTTTAAAGTTCCTTTTCTGTTATTAATTTCTGTTTTCACTCTCTTCTGATTAGAAAACATATTCTGAATGGTTTCAGTATTTTAAAATGTGTTGAGGTTTTCTTCAAGGCTCAGCATACCATTTATATCGATGTGGATGGAACTAGAGGGTATTATGCTAAGTGAAATAAGTTGGTCAGAGAAAGACATCATATGGTTTCACTCATATGTGGTATATAAGAAATAGGGCAGAAGGTCATAGAGCAAGGGAGGGAAAACTGAATGGGAAGTCATCAGGGACGGAGACAGACCATGAGAGACTCTGAACTATAGGAAACAAACTGAGGGTTGCTGGAGGGAAGGCAGGTAAGGGGGTGGGGTAATTGGGTGATGAGCATTAAGGAGGGCACGTGATGTGTTGAGCACTGGGTGTTATCCTCAACTGATAAATTACTGAACACTACATCTGAAACTAATGATGTACTGTAAAGCTAGCTAATTGAATTTTTTTTCTTTCTTTTTTTTTTTTTTAAAGATTCTATTCATTTATTTGACAGAGAGAGATCACAAGTAGGCAGAGAGCCCGATGCGGGGCTTGATCCCAGGACCCTGAGACCACGACCCGAGCCGAAAGCAGAGGCCCCAACCCACCGAGCCACCCAGGCACCCACTAGCTAATTGAATTTTTAAAAAGGCTCAGCATATAGATTTTAGTAACTGTTCCATGTGCCCTTGAGGAAATGTAAATTCTGGCTTTTTTGAATGTAGAGCTCTATAAATGAATATTGTATCAAGTTTGTAAATTGTGCTTTTCAGAACTTTTGTATGTATACTGATGTTTTTGTCTGCCTATTCTATCAGCTATTAAAATAGATGGGTTAGTATTCTTTTATGATTGTAGAGTAGTCTATTTCTCTTGTTTCCTCAGTTTTTTCACTTTGTATAATACTTAGAAGATGCATTATTATGTGTATACAATTTTAGGATAGTGATATTTTCTTATTGATGATTTCAACATCTTTATCATCATAATGATATTGAAGAGCTATTGACAGTACAAAATGTTGCGCTTTATCTCTAATAATGCTTATTGCCTTATATTTACTTTGCCTGATATTAGTGTAGTTATGTCAACCTTCTTTTAGCTAATTTTTGAATGACATATTTTTTTATCCTTTTACTTTAGACCTTTCTGTGTCCTTATATTTGTTAGAAAGTAGTTTTTGTAAGAATTTTACAGTTTATAAACTTAATCTTTTAATTGATACAGTTAGCCCCTTTACATTTATTGTAATTACTGATAAGATTGAGTTTATATATATCATACTATCATTCATTTCCTTCTTGACCCATCCATTTTATATTCTTTATATCATCTTTACTTTCTTTTGGGTTAATATAAAAATATATTGTGGTGGGGCACCTGGGTGGCTCAGTCATTAAGTATCTGCTTTTGGCCCAGGTCATAGTCCCAGGGTTCTGGGATTGAGTCCCGCATCAGGCTCCCTGCCCAGCAGGAAGCCTGCTTCTCCCTCTCCCATTCCCCCTGCTTGTGTTCCTTCTCTCATTGTGTATTTCTCTGTTAAGTAAATAAGATAATAATAAATACATAATAAATATATAATAAATAAAATATTATAATAAATAATAATATTATAATAAATAAATAATTTCTCTGTTAAATAACTAATAATTTCTGTTAAAAAATCTTTTAAAAATATTGCTTTTTTCCCTTATAATTTGTTATATCTTTTTGTTTTTTTGCTATTCTCTTAGTGGTTAAAGATTTAACATATGTTTATGAATTATTTCATTGGAATACAAATTGTTATTTTGTGTAATCCTTATAACCTTAGAGCCTTAGAACCTATAAATTCTATTTACTTCTGTTATTGTTGTCATTCTGTTGTTAATATTCTTTTTTTTGCCCTCCTTTTTTAAAATTTCTTTTCAGCATGAATATCTTAATGATATTCAATGTGAATTCTACAAGGCACTATTATTATTACTTTGTGAAGTCAATACTTATTTATATTTACCCACATATTAGTTCATTCTTGTGTTCTTTATTCCTTCTTACATTTCCACATTTCCTTCTGGGATCCTTTTCTTCTGTCTCAAGGACTCCCCTTATTTATTCAGTGTAGGGCTTCAAATGGTTGTATATACTTTAAATGTGTTTTTAGGATTATCTAGTCCAATTGTACCTAAAGCTCTTTTAAAATATGATTTAAAGCACTAAAACCAGGCATTTAAAATATGAATTTTTTAATATATCCATGTTTAATTAGTTGTTACAGCAAACATCTTTATTCACTGTGATTTATTGTATTCTACCTGGAAGCAGAAGTTGTGAGATTATTTTACAACATCTGTTTCCTTTTTTTTTTTTAAGTACGTTCCACACTCAATGTGGGGCTTGAGCTTGTGACCCTGAGATCAAGAGTCACGTGCTCCACTGACTGAGCCAGCCAGTCACTTAAGAACACTTTCTTTAAAAGTAAGCTCTATGCCCTACATGGGGTGTATACTCACAACCTCAAGATCAAGAGTCATATGCTTTACCCTCTGAGCCAGCCAGGCACCCCTAAATGTCTGTTTCTTGAACTTGATTATATCTTGCATGGAGGTAGGAATGTTGTCTGGTGTGCTTATTTTGGGTCGTCTAACATTTATAAATTATTTGTGAATAAATTAATGAATAGGCGAGGTAATGTCTGTAAACTGCTGGCCAGATAGTTGGTACTTGATAAAATAAATGGTTCTTCTCTACCCTAACTCCTTATTTCCTGTCCACTCTATGTCATACTGAGGTGGGGGCTAAAATTTGTACCTTTTATCAGTTATTTTTTCCTGTCTTTGAATAGAGGGCAAAGAGAGTGGAGTAGGAATATTTATTAGTAGATATTAATAATCGAATATTCTATTTGATTAGAGCAAATAAAAACATCAGGCTACAGGGCTGGGATGTTGAGGTGCAACTAACCGACCTTTCGTGCAGGTTTGCTGGAGCTCAGGAGCCAAGAATGTGAGGATTAGACCTTTTTCACTTTATGGTTTTGAGATTCGGGTTGCAGCGGTGGATCATTTGTGAAGTAACCACTCTCCTATTGCCACTGCAGAAATCTGTTAAGTTGTACTTAATCTATTTATGAATTCAAACTGGAGGATGCAATGATAATCACTTAGCATCCTCTCTGTGTAAGAATCTGCAAATGAGCAAAGGAGCCTGGGGAAGTGAAGTGCATAATGTGAATGCTTGGATAAAAGGAGCAGAGAGGACCCCATTTTATCTACGTTAGATAATAAGGTTTTTGAAGTTTAAGAAAATAGTGCTGTATAAGTAGCTGGCTTACAGTATGTATCTCGGGTCCTTGTAAAAGTAGCTGCTGCCTCCCTGCCTTCTAGAATCAAGAGCTATATTGGCAGGATATAGCCAATTGTAAGTCAGCTATCCGCTCTAGTTACCGATTGTTAAGACACAAATTGAGGGTAAAGGATTTATACTTGGTCATTTTTCAGAAAGGGTGTTCTAAGAGACATTCATTGTCTTGTCTGAATTTCTTAAATTATTATCCTCAAAGTTGTGACAGTTTTAGAAGCATCATATTGTTTCCAAAGATAATACATCATAGCAGATGAAAGATAAAAGGAATTTTTGAGTGATTCAACACAATGATGTTCTTTTGCTTTTTAAAGCACTTTATTTTTGGGGGGAGCCAAAAGTTTCTACATTTTAACAATTCCATTTGCTCTCCCATCTTGAGAATCAAGTTAAAATAAGTTCCTCCTAGTTCTCCCAGTAGTTTGGCTTATATATGGACAGTGTAGTTAAATTTACAGAGTTCACTCCATTCATTTTCTTTTTGGGTTTCATAGTAATCCTTTGAGATAGGCAAGGAGAAGAGTAACTGTCTTACAGGTACAAAAACCAGGACTGAGTTCTAGCTCCTGTTCTTGCATTTATTCTACTCTGCCATCTGAGAAGCTGGGTTTATGTGGACTAGGTTAGTTATTTTTTGTTCAGCCATTTTAAACTCTCATATTCCAATTTTCAAAATATTCGATAGGAAGTGAATAAATACACTTTTTAATTCTTGCTGGATCAAAAGACCTTTTTTTCTTAAATATTTAATTAGACTTGTGTATAGTAACTGACCTTGAACTCTGCTTTCATCTGAGAGGTCCTTTCACAGTAAAATAGGTCTGAGAAGAAAAATATCAAAAGGTAAAAAAGAAAAAAAAATGCAGCTTGAGATGAAGTGCTTGATTTAAAGAAAAATTCTTGCAACAATAGCTTTCCCACTCAAATGACAGAAATAAGTGGTAAGAAAGGCAGGGCTTTACAGTAGAAAGGGCAGACATGATTATTAATTCATTAGTAGACCACATTTTCCTCCTGTAGCATTGATAATTTTTCTTTTATTGAATATCATCTGTTTTCCTGTTGATGATGAACCATTAGGTAAAAAATAATCAGAGTTGGTAGCTGATTATATCCATTTGATGCGGCAAAATGAACAATTTTCAAACAGAGGTTAGATGAATCTGCCTTCTTTTTTTTTAAGAGAGTGAGGGAAGGACATAGGGAGAGGGAGAAAGAATCCCTAACAGGCTCCATGTCCAGCACAGAGCCCGATGAGGGGCTCAACCTCATGACCCTGAGATCATGAACAGAGTGGAAATCAATAGTCAGACACTTAACCAATGGAGACACCCAGGCGGCCCTGAATGTGCCTTTTTGTTTGGTTAATTGAATTGTCAGTAGTACTTCATCATAAGCTTTGCAAGTTCGTTTTATAAAGCATTAGGTCTACAAAAAAATTTGTCTTTGCCCTAGTGGTGACCCAGGGGCTGGAAACACCTCTGCTTAGCCACCTCATGCCCCTTTTTGTCTCTGTTGCTTCATTGCTGACTGGTATAGGCTGTGTGTGTGTGTGTGTGTGTGTGTGGTCCCCAAATAAATGGCTGAGTGAACCTTTTATTCAGTGTATAGCTACTTTGATAGCCTTATTTTTATTCTGAATTTACTGTTGCCTTGGGATTTAAATTCATTTATTCATATAGTGTTTATTGAGCACTCATGTGTTAGGTACTGTTCTAGGCCCTAGAGACAAAGCAAAAAATAAGATAGGAATAACTCTTTGACCTCACAGAATATATATTTAAGTGTCAGGGGAGACAGAATCCAACAATAAATAAAATATACAGTATGTTGGTGAAAAGTGCCATGGAGTTTAAAAAAAAAAAAAAGGAACTGAGAGGGAGAGGGAGTGTACCTGTGACATATGGGACAAGGTGCCATTTGGAATTGGGTAGCAAGAGGAGGCCTCACTGAAAAGGTGCCCTTTGAATAAAGATTCATAGGAATTGAGGGAATGATGCATGCAGACCCCTGGGAGAAAGAATATTCTAGAAAGCAGCAGAATAGCAAGTGCAAAGACCCTGAGTTGGGCCTATGTAAAGCCGCTTTCTAGAATATCCTTTCTCCCAGGGGTCTGCATGCATCATTCCCTCAATTCTACGAAATGCCAGGTGTCGGGAGCTGAATGAGGGGCGTGGAGCATGGTGGCAGACAAAAGTCATAGATCACGTGGAAGCCCAGATCATGGAGGATTTGTAGCCCAGTGAATGGATTTGAACCCAGAGTCTGGAAGAAGTTGGGGGCCAGTGTCAGAGTTTGCACAGAGAAGGGGTATGATCTGGCTTACTCTGCCTGCAGTGTTGAAAACAGACTTAAAGAAGCATGGGCTGGAACAGTTCCATAAGGAGGCTGTTGCAGGAGTGGAGGCCAGAGATGTTGGTGGCCCGACTAGGGTGGTAACCGTGGGGGCGGGGAGTGAGAAATGACGGGCTTCTAGATGTATTCTGAAGGTATTGCCCGTAGGATTTTCTTGCACGTGAGGTATGGGTGGGAGAAAATGAGAGGGGTCAGGATGACTCTAAGGGGTTTTTCCTGAACAAGAAGGAGGGG
Source organism: Mustela lutreola (assembly GCF_030435805.1). Classification (NCBI taxonomy): domain Eukaryota; kingdom Metazoa; phylum Chordata; class Mammalia; order Carnivora; family Mustelidae; genus Mustela; species Mustela lutreola. The sequence continues at coordinate 120,100,111 of NC_081308.1, read as the reverse complement.
GTTGTTGTTGACTTAGGGAAAATTGGGGAGGAGCAGGTTTTAGGGGAAAGCGTGGGTTTTGGTTTTAGACATTCTAAATTTGAGATGCCTGTTCAATATTCAGGTGGGACTCTTGAAGAGGCAGCTGGATATACATCTGGGCTTCAGAAGAAATATATATGTACGTTTGGGAGTTGTCTGCATATAGATGGAATTTAAAGACTTGGGACACATGAGATCAAGAGAGTAAGTACAGAGAAGGGGAAATGTCTAAAGACGGCCCTGGGGCCTCTAACATTCAAAGGTCAGGGAGATGGGGAAGAGCTCACAAAGGTGACTAAAATAGAGATGCAGAGAGGTGATCTTAGAGACCCCAAGTGGGTGTCTGACAGAAAATGCAGAAGAAAATTTGTTTTCAAGAGTACTTCACTCTGTTCAGCCTTTGGTGGAGGTACTTGAGAGTAGACTATGTGTAAAGGGACTCTCATTTATTTTTAAAATTTGGGGAGAGAGAATCCCCCGATAATTGGTTATAAGATGGCAAAGAGAGCGGGTAGCGACAAATGTGTCAAAACAGCTATTGTAATGGAACCACTTTTTGTTCTAGTAAATGCGATGTGTTTTAATGACGACATTGTCACATTCCATCATCATGACAGGTCAATTTAGTACTTAGCCAATTTCTTTCTTTCTTTTCTTTTCTTTCTTTCTTTTTTTCAATTTGGGGATAGGCTGAGGGAAGATAGAAATGTAAAGTTCAGCTTGAAGCAAGACAGATTAACCATTTGGACATTTGACATCGTTTATTTTGACATTCAACAGCAGGTTACACAGAAGAGGGTCCGTCTACCACCACTAAATGTCATGTCACCAGTGATAGCTTGGAAGCTGATTCCACATCCCTGTTTGTTTGAAGAGCTATCCTTGATATACACATGTCTTCTGAAGCAGAAGGTCAGGGCATGTGTATTGTGAATTGAACACTCAGCCCCACTTTGGGTTCTTTGCTCTTTGAATTTTCCCTTCCGTCAACTTGCCTGCCAGTATCTGTCATTTCTAAGAATCAATTTAGAAAATCAGTGAGCAGGTGCAAAATCTGAGAATCCCTTCGAGTCCCAGGCGAGCTTGCCTAAAGCACTGTGGCACTACAGCAGCCTTGCTGGTACCTAGGAATAGTACTAATTAATTTTCAGTGCCTTTCCCCATCTGAGAGTTTTGGTCAGAAAGACTCATTTCCAAAAGATGGCCTGGAGCAGATTTAAGCACAGAGCCCTTTAATTGGCGTGAACAAGCAACAGTTGGACTTTCTGAATTGAGTTCTTCTGTGGTTAACCGGAGCGCATCGAGACAGCACTAATTGCCTCTTAGCTCCCAAAAGGAGAAGAGGAGAGGGAAAAAACAAAGCAAGGCAGTGACTGGTCTGACTAAAGTCGTCCGCGGCCATTGTTTCTTGGGTCTGTTTCTTCATGTGAATCCAACTTTGAAAGGGAAATACTTGAATTACAAACAGGTAGTATAGCAGTTGGACTACGTAATTTTTATAATTTGATGTAAAACTTCAAAAATCTGTTTTTGTGAATCCAATTTGATTTGAACCTGTCAGGTTTTCTGAAACCTTCCTTTTCTTTTTGGGTTAGGCTTAGGGAATTTAGGCTCTTTTTGATTTCTTTTTCTTTTTTTTTTTTTTTTTAAGATTTTATTTATTTATTTGACAGAGAGAGATCACAAGTAGGCAGAGAGGCAAGGCAGGGAGCGAGGAGGAAGCAGGCTCCCTGCTGAGCAGAGAGCCCGATGTGGGACTCGATCCCAGGACCCTGAGATCATGACCTGAGCCGAAGGCAGCGGCTTAACCCACTGAGCCACCCAGGTGCCCCCTCTTTTTGATTTCAATACTGAAGTAGTCTCTTGGTTATTACACACACAAACAAAAGGTCCTGGTTGAGGAGAGCTTTTCATTTCAAAAGAGAACCAGCAAATTTGGGAGAGAAGAACGAGTAGAGAGTATGTGCTCAGTTATAAGATGTCACATTTTATATGGAATGACTCATGTTCCGAGGCAGGTAAGCCATATATCAACTTTTTCCATAAGTAGATAACTACATGTATGAATCCAAGAGAAATTGTGACGGGAGAGAGAAGCACTGAGAGGGTTTCTGTGTTGTATTCTCGAGGCCACTGTTGTTCACGGTTACAAGGCAAGGCAAGCGTGGCACCTGGGGGGTTCTGGGTCACATTCTGTGCCCTTGCACAGCCTTGCTAGAAAGATCCTAGGGAAAGTGTTTCAAGTTTCAAGTTTCTCCAACATGCTGGTCAGTCACCATCGTGTCCAAAACATCCATCTTCAAAAACATCCATTGTGCCAATCTGTAGGATTTGTACCTTATCTAGAAGCCTCAGATTTTGACAACTAGGTTAAAATGCTGCAGTTCGAGGCAACAAGACATCCTTTTCATTGTCATTTTCCCTATTCTGATACAGTGTTGGGGGCCCACACTTTCCTCCTGCTCAGCCTCGCAGGAAATGAGGAGGAGGGGCTTGGCAGTTCTCTCTGGAGCATGCGCAGCTGCATGTGGCCGGCTGGTCTTTGTCACGTGTCTCGGCCTGGGTGTTGGCTTTGTTGACTCCCTCACTCTTGCTCTCTCCCTGTCCACTCACACAGGCCTTTGCCTCGCTGTTGAATCTTAGCCATGCCGAGCAGTGTGTGAAATGCAGATTTAAGTAGAGGCAAGACCTGATTATTTTGTCTCCTTCTTTTTAGGTTCATCTGTTCATTTTTTCACTCAATCACTCAAACATTTTTTTTTTTCTAGAAATAACTATGGGAAACATCCTGTGATACTTTGTATCAAGGGGTAAGTAATACCTGGGAATTACCAAGTGGCAGGTACAACCATTAAAAAGTTATAGTTATAACTCCAAGTTGCTGAAGAAATAGGTCGGCTTCTGGAGAATGTGGGATAAGACTTGGACATAGGTGACGAAGATGTCTTCAGAAATGCACATAGCTACGAGTTGTTTAAATCTTATCTCCCCTTCTTTGTTTCAGAAGTGGTCTCCTCCTTTCTTTATGACCATTCCTGCCTCCTATTTGCTTTCTGTTCTATTACGTACCCTCTCTTAATGGTTCTTAAAGTTCTTTCTTTCTTCTGGGGCCTTTCTCTTACCTGGAAAACATTCTTCAGCTTCCACTAGCCCCCAGCCAATGTCTGTGACCTTATCATATCATACAGCGCTTACCTGCTTTTAGTCTGCTTTCTGTACTTGCTACTGAGCTGAAAGGGCTCCTTCACTGTGTGTTGTGGGTTGAATTGTGTTCCCCCAAAATAGGTGTGTTGAAGTCTTAACCCCCAGCATCTCAGATTGTGACCTTATTTAGAAATAGTCTGTATAGAGGCAATCCAGTTTAAATGACATATATATATATATATACACACATACACACACATACACATATATATTGAGATTTTACTTATTTATTTGTCACAGAGAGAGAGAGAGCGCATAAGCAGGGCGAGCAGCAGACAGAGCAGGCAGAGGGAGAAGCAGGCTTCCTGCCGAGCAAGGAGCCCGATGTGGGACTTGATCCCAGGACCCTGGGATCATAACCTGAGCCGAAGGCGCATGCTTAGCTGATTGAGCCACCCAGGCATCCCTAAAATGATATCTTTAAGGTGTGCCCTAATCTAATGTGATTGCTGTCCACATAAAAAGGGGATATTTGGGCACAGGCAGACATGTACAGAGGAGAGATCATCTACAAGCCAAGAAACACTGGAGCCTATTAGAAGGAGCAGAGTTTTCCTCACAGTCCTCAGAAAGAACCATCCCTGCCAACACCATGCTCTTGGCCTTCTAGCCTCCGGAACCATGAGACAATACATTTCTGTTGTTTAAGCTACCCAGGGTTGTTACTTTGTTATGGCAGCCCTCACATGCTAGTACAATGGGCACAGCTATGGTTTCATAATGATTAAATCCAAAGGCTTTTTCTTACTCTGGTCAACCCTCCTGTACATGTTAACCCTATTAGCCACCTCCCTTTTAACATCCGAGAGTCCGCATGGTGAGGTGGCATAAACGAGAGCTCTGGAGTTAGGCCAACCTGGGCGCAAACTCTTGGGTAATTTAATTCATCTTCTCTACCCCCATTAAATGGAATTCGTATCTACCTCCAATGGTGGATGTGAGAATTACATGAGCTAATGCATGAAAAATACATGTTCTCTCGTAAGCACAATATAAATAAAAACTAAATGTTCGCTCTGTAGCCAAGTTGGGAAGGACCTAGACACTGAGCGGTTAGCTGAGATGGCAAGTTAAACGGTAGGACCCTGGGAGTGAGATTCTTGGTGCTTTAGCTGGGGTTGGCGTTGGCTCTTCTTCCATAGTCCTGCCATTCTCACTGTGCTTAGCAGGCTGGATACTTCCATTCGTGCGTTTCCTCTCCTATTAGATTTGGAGGTCATGGGTCATGGACATGGTAAATATTTGATGAACGAAGAAAGAACTGAATGGAACAGATCTAACAGAGCATTCCTGGCCAGTCCAAGGACTGAGTGCTCATGCTGTTGTGTCCACACTCAGTTGTGGAAAGCAGTGAGCTATAGGAGTCTGCAAATCACGGATGCTGCTGTTAATGAGTTGATTGATTGTTTAGACTAAAATGTGTTTTTCTGAAGTTCTTAGCAACTCCCTTATCTAGGACTAGATTTTTTAAAAAAATTATTTTTGGCAAATCATTACTCTGGTCGATCTGAGCGAGTGATGAAAATGCACTTTCAACATAATTTTTGAAATTGTGTATGCTGGTGTATCACTGTTACTTCTGTGATTGTGTCCTCTGATTTGTCCACTTGTGCCACTCAGATGCAGAGATAACATCCAGACTGACCTTTTCCTTTTTTTTTTTTTTAAAGTAGTTTATCACTTTAAAAATGCAGAGTGCCAAACCAGAAAGAGCACTCAATTTATGGGCCAAAATTCTATGGCAGTAATCCTAGAAATCATAAATACGAGTAGATTGGAACTTAGTAGTTCCTATGTCATTTCAAAAACTAAGCTGACTGTGCACAAGAATGGACTTGCTCAGCAAATACTAATTTTCCTTAATGAACAGTCTGGAGGCCTTATTACTTGAGACTCAGATAGGTTTACATTGACTTTGTTATAATTCAGACATAAGGGGGCGCCTGGGTGGCTCAGTGGGTTAAAGCCTCTGCCTTCAGCTCAGGTCATGATCCCAGGGTCCTGGGATCAAGTCCCACATTAGGCTCTCTGCTGAGCAGGGGGCCTGCTTTTGTCTCTCTCTCTCTCTCTGCCTGCCTCTCTGCCTACTTGTGATCTCTGTCAAATAAATAAATAAATAAAATCTTAAAAAAAAGAAAGGGATTTAGTGGCATGGGGTGATGTTCACAATATATCAGTAATCAGGAAAAAAGCAAATCATGCAATCATAAGTATGGTAGGAGCTTAGTAAAAACAGGTACATGCATTCATAGAAGTCTGGAATATAATTTCTTAGATTATTAACACTGGCTATCTCTGGGTTGTGGAAATAAAGATGGGTTTTATTTTTGTGCCTTTTAAAATATTTTCTATACTTTTGGTAATAAACAGGTATTAACTTCATAATCAGGAAAAGAAAAAGAGAGGGTACCACTTCCTATAAACACTATTATAGTGGGGTTGAATGGTGGACTCCCAAAATACATGTCTACGCCCCAACTTCTAGAGCCCACGAATGTGACCTTATTGGGAAAAATATCTTTATAGATATAACTAAATTAGGATCTGGAGATGAATCATTCTGGATTATTGGGGTAGGCCCTAAATCCAATGACACCTGTCTTTATAAGAGATGGAAGGGGAGAAGGCATAAACACAGAGGAGAAAGCTATGTGAAGACAAGGCAGAGTTCATGATGTGGCCACAAGCTAAGGACTAGTGAAGCCGCCAGAAGCCAGAAGGAGCAAGGAAGTGTTCACTCCTGGAGCATCCAGAGGAAGGACAGCTCTGCTGGCTGGCACCTTGATTTTGAAATTCTGGCCTCGAGAGCTGTGAGAAAATAAATTTCTGTTGAAGTTTGTGGTCATTTGCCACAGTAGCCATAAGAAACTAATATATGCTATAAGGGACCATGCAGCCCAGGGGCTAGTCCTTTTGCATGGAGAGTGGGATCCTCTCTCTTGTTCTCCTGTGGCCTGGATCTTTGGGTTCACCATCTTCGAAGAGCCATACTGAGTTCTGTCGCCACCTCATTGTCCATTTCAAATTGGTGTGCCTCCTTCGTGTCCCTCTTCCTTTTCCTCTTATTTGTGAGACCTTACTCTTGATAAGTATACACTGCATCTCTTTTTTGGTGCAGGCTGAGAGCTTGTCCTCTGCTTTCTTGGCAAGTGGACGTTTGTTACTATATATTTTCAAAAGGGTTTTAGTTTTTTTTTTTTTTTTAAATTTTTATTTAAATTCTCGTTAGCTAGCATAAAGTACAGCATTGGTTTCCAGGGCAGAATTCAGCAATTCAGTACTTAAATACAACACCCAGGGCTCATCACAACAAGTGCCCTCCTTATCTAGCCCATCCCCCACCCACCTCCCTCCATCAACCCTCAGTTTGTTCTCTGTAGTTAAGAGTCTTTTATAGTTTGTTTCCTTCTCTTCTTTTATTCCCCCTTCCCATATGTTCATCTGTTCTGTTTCTTAAATTCCACATGTGAGTGAAATCATATGGTATTTGTCTCTGACTGACTTTGCTTAGCATGATAGACTCTATTCCATCCACGGTGTTGCAGTTGGCAAGATTTCATTCTTTTTGATAGCGGAGTAAGATTCCAGTGTGTGTGTCTGTTTGTCTTTCTGTCTGTGCACACATACTACATCTTCTTTGTCCATTCATCAGCCAGTGAACATTGGGGTTCTCTCCAGGGTATGGCTATTGTTGAGAATGCTGCTATAAACTTTGGGGCACATGTACCCCTTCAAATCTGTAGTTTTGTATCCTTTGGGTAAATACCTCATAGTACAATTGCTGGATTGTAGGGTGGTTCCATTTTTAACTTTTTTGGGAAACCTCCATACGGTTTTCCAGAGTGGCTGCACCAGTTTGCATTCCCACCAACAGTGCAAGAGGTTCCCCTTCCTCCATGTCCTTGCCAATACACGCTGTGTCTTGTGTTGTTCTTTACCCATTCTGACCAGTGTGAGGTGGTAGCTCATCATGATTTTGATTTGTAAGGATTTTGTTTTGTTTTACTAATTTTTTATCTGTAAGGGTTTTAATGGCTGCCCAGAGCCTCTGTATTTTCAAAGGAGACCAACCGACCTTCACCACCCTTTAAAGTATCTGCTTAAAGAGGCTCCCAAATGATACTGGCACCCAGGACACTTGGGATATATTATTCTGTTAGGGGAGAAAGAAAAATTCTTTATAGCAAATGAAGAAAAAATATTTCCCAATGTCCCTGAAGAAGTTTCCACAAACACCAGAGGTAGATAATTTAGAGATATTTTGTTGTTCGTGTTTGCCAAGGAAGTGAAGAGAGCTCATTGGTGACTGGACTCAGTCTGCCATGCCAGCTTTATCTTCCATCTCTTGACAGTAATCTGTAGGTGCTGTGTTCCTTGTCCCCATGTCTCTGTTCCTATTCTGCTCTTCTGAAATGAGGCCCTCTTCCACCAAGGTCCTCTTAGCCCAACTCACTTGCCTCCCTTTCTCCTAATCATTCAGTTTTGGCTCAAGCTTCAGTTCTGAGAAGTCTTTTGTGACTTCAGCTTCTCCACCTGGGCCAGGTACCAGGCGTGGCCTTTTGTGCTTCTTCTGGAACATGACCTCACCTCTATTTCTGCTCTCAGTGCAGTGTGTGGACGGGATCTCCCTGTGGAAGTAAGACATTTTCAAGTTCATGTGACCTGATGATAGGGTTTCCACAAGACAAAGGAAAGAGAAAATGAAGCAAACTCTTCTGTGAATGGAATATTGTTTATGGTTGAATAATCTTTGCAAAGAAAAGGCTATAATAAGCCACAGCCATAAAAATCTTTTATCTTCTGCCCAATGGATCTATATGCAACATTCCCTCAGGAAAAAAATCTCATTTTTCTCTTGTAAGGAAAAAAAAAAGGTAGTGGCTGATGAGAAAAAGTTGATCAAGGACTTCTGAAATGTGAGAAATTGCTTGCTTTCAATGATCAGAAAAAAAAGGCTCTGTTTGGCTCTCCTCTACCGTACTGTGAGCTACTTGAGTGAGGCAACTTCTCGAATCCCTGCTCTTAGTGTGGAGCTGGCATTCCTTAGATATTTGCGGAATAGAAGAGGAAATATTTTCCTCATGGCCCTGTGCTTTGTGTTCAGGAACCGTGAGGAGAGAACCAGAGCAAACAATTTGATACCAGATCTGCCATTTGTCCGGATTAGTGTCCTGAAGCCCTTTAGACAAGACCTTCCTATCACCCATCTGAGAAACATGAAAGTGTGACAGGATTTTGAGCGGGTGAGAATGGGGAAAAGTAGATTATGCTTTTCCTTTGCATTCTAGAAAAAGTACCAGCAAAGCGCTGTATCCTAGGAATGTGGTAGGAACACCGCACACAGTGGGGGAATCAATTCATAGTCCCTCTGTGGTCAATAAACATGGAAATGTTGCTGAGAGACAAATCAACTCTGGTCCTGACATCCCTCCACAATAGGACCCAGTATTTCAGGAATGACTGATGATGTACCCAGGCATTTTCAAGCTGTACTATTCATGCTAAAACAAGACAGGAGGTGCTTTTCAGTTACGGTCAGACCTAAGCACACAGTTGTATGAGACTTCCTGGAATGGGACAGAATTATAACTCCTAGTGAAAAGGTCCTGGGCCCAAGCCAAATGGTATCTTGGAACTGAGTCTCAAAACAGGAGAATCAAGAGCCACACGATTGACCAAACAGGCCGCCATACTGGAAGGGTATTGGTAGCTAGAAGCCAGAGAAGCATAAGGGAGCAGGCCGAAGGGAGAGCAAACTGCAGGGGGCTGAGACAGGTGTCAGCATCATTCCGTGAGTACAGCCTTCCTCTGCGCGGCCTGGTGTGCTCCGCTGGCAAGGCGCACGCTCCTCAAGCTCTAGAAGCACTGCCTTTCCTCCTTTCCTGGCTCAGCTAGGTTAGCCCAGGGCTGACAGACATGAACAGGTGTCTGTTTCAGGGTGGGTGGGATTAGGAGACCCCTGGCAAATACAGTATTTATGCTGAAGGGTTAATTTGAGGATTAATGATAAGATATCCTTTGTGATGTTCTATGTATTGAGTAGAGACTGAGCTGTATTTACTGAGTGCGAGACCCTCTAATTAGAGTAAGGAAAGTATGGAAATAGGTATTCCATTCCATGTTCTCAGCAAATACAGTGTCTCAGATGATGAAAGCAGGGAAAGAGATTAGAAAACGTTGGTCATGTTCCAGGTAGAGTGCCAGGTAAAGAGGGGTGTGATAGGAAATGAGCTGGAAAGATACGTCGGGATAAACCCCATGGCTGGCCAGATTAGCTATTCCTTAGAATGCTAGCTGGCTGGTCCTGTATAGAATATCTTGGAAGTGTAGACGGCAGTTGGCTCCTACTGTAGTCTAAGCAGAGAGGAAGCGGGACTGATGTACTCTGGTGGCGGTTGCCCCCAGACTAGAGACAGGACTGATAGACATACTGGAGAGCTAAACTGGCTTTGACTTGTGACTGTTGGAAAGAAGGCAGAGAAAAAACAAAGATGACATTTGCAGGCCTGGATGACTTAGATGAGTCCGGGCACTCACAGAAATAAAGAAATCAGCGGCAGTCATCGATTTGAAGAAAGGAGATTTGCCTAGGTTTGAGCATGTTGGGTTTGCAGTGCTGGTTGAACATCTAAAAGAGATCCCCAAATGGCAGTTAGAAATGTAGAGCATGACTAGCGTAGATGCCATTGCCATAGGTTCCCACCGGTTCCCATCGGTCTCTGGACTCTCTCTACCTCTACACTCGCCTCCTTCCCTCATACCTATTTGCGTACTGAGTTTCTATCACTTTTGAGTGGAGAGGATTCTGCTTGTTCAGTGTGGAACTGAGAAATCATAGGTTCACTATACTATTTGTTTGTTTTAAATCAGGGAACTCATGGTTGGGAGAGAGGTCAAGGCCAAACCTGATGGGTTACGTTCACAGGAGCGATCGATCATTCAAGCCAGCGAGTAGATGCAATCCCTGTAGAAATATTCTTGGTTGATCTGTCTTCCCCAGATTCATGTGTTGAAGCCTTGACTTCCAGTGCCTCAGAGTGTGACCTCATTTGGAGACAGAGTTTTGACAGAGGTAATTAAGTTAAAATGAGGTCACTAGGAGGGGCCCTCATCCAATATACCTGGTGTCCTTATAAAAAGGGGAAATTTGGGCACAGAGACAGACATGCTATATGTATTCAACAGGACAGCGAGGTAACACTGCACTAAATTTCAGGGTTCTTTTTAAACCCATTTCTCAGTGAGAAATGCAGATATCTCCCTCATACTGTATGACCATCGTAAGCCAGGGGAGAGGTCTGTTTTTGACTAAGGCCCACAGAGGCTTCAACCTGCCTTGTCTACCTGATAGAACATGATTTCTCTTTAGTTGCTGCTTCGAGGCACAAGTGCATGAGCATTTCACACTGCTCTCCTAAGCTTCTGTCCCAGAACAACCTGTTGCTTCCACTCACAATTCGTTGGCCAGAACTAGCCGCAGGAACTAGCTGTGCGGGAGTCGGAAGTGCAGACTTTGTACATCTGGGAGAAGAGGAGAAATGGGTATTGGCAAGGGTGTGTCAGCTTTGGTGGGAAGATGCAGAGAAGCCTTAGAGTGGCTTAGGCTGGGAGGGAACTAGACATGTGTGTAGGCTAAGAGAAGGTGCCGGAGGAGGAGGGCTTTGAAAGGGGGAATGAGGAGGGTGAGAAAAAGCAAGAATGAGGAGGGCAAAGTCCTGGGAGAGGGATGGGCACAGAAGCCCCACTTAGGGTGGGCTTAGCCTCGGAGAGGAGGGCTTTGTTTCTTCTTTCGAGCCAAATGTGAACAAAAGAGGGGGAATGAAGTCTGTGAGCTTTTGTAGGGCACACAAATTCTCGTCCTCACCATTAGCAATATTATTCTGAGACTCAACCTGTCCTTCCTTTCTCCTTTCCAGATTTCGATTCACAATTCTTTCATATGAGAGTTCAGACAGTTCCAGCACTTCCAAAATTAACCCAAGACGATTAGTCAACAGGACTAAATTAGCAGGGCATGGCAAGAGTCAACTGCATCTCCCTCATTTTGAAGGTGAAGTTCAGGGTTGAATCAGAGCAGATACGTGAGGGTTGCCCATGGAGTGGCAGTTGGATGTTTTCCCCCTTTGTTTACATTTTCTGGTGGGGGCAGGAGGGAGATGGGGGTTGGGGGGGGGTGCGGGAGCTTCCGGTTTCCAAAGTGTCAGCCCTCCCCCCTGGCCATTAGCCATTGTTTCAGTCTGAGTAGTGAATAACCCTACTGGTTAGGGCAATGGTGATACTGTTGTTTTCACTGTACTGACAATTCAAAGGGAAGAGCAACAGGCGTCCGCATCTGCAAGGGATGGTAAGGCGGGACCATACTAAACCGACTAAAGTAAATGAAAAACAATTTTTTTCTATTTTTAAAACCCAAATCAGCGGCCGATTATCTAGTTGCTTCTTTACCACGTTTGTGCTAGCCTGGTTCACTCATCTTGCACTTGAAATGTCTGTTCTCTTTTTGGCCCTCTGTGGACCTGGAGAACAGCTGTACCAGCCTTTACGTACACGGAGACCATTATTATTTTGTCTTACAGTCTTAATTTCAAACTCAGAATATCTTTTCTCTTTACCACAAGGGTATCAGGTGGCTAATATGTGCCCATTACTGGGGCTATAAAATGAATAATAAATCAGTCTGCTTTCACAGAACTTGTAAGGGAAGAAAAATAATTTCCCCTGCGCTCCTCTAGGTTCTTGGCCGAGACCCTGAACCCACACCCCTGGAGAAAAAGTTTAACAACATCTACACCTCCTGCGGGTACAAGCCCTTTTCAGGCAAACAGGCTTGAGCAATGGAATGTAGAAAAGGCCCATCAGGGGACCCCTCTCAAAATATCCAGAGGCCCCAACTGGCCACCGGGCTTCTCACAACAAGGCCCAGTTACGAAAGTTGCCGTACCTCCCCCTTTTCCCTCTTGAAATACGGTCCCCCCACTGCCTCATTGCAGGCAGCCTCTCCTCTGCTCGCCAGCCTGCCCGCTGCTCCCCTGCAGTGTATTTAATAAACTTGCCTCTTCTTTGTTCTGCCTCAGCTGAATCCTTTCAACCTTAGCACCATTGGCTTCCACCAGATCATAGCCTCCCTTTGGAGGCCCCCAACCGATCGGACAGACACCCCCATTTTGACACCACACTGTATATATGGGAGATTCCCAGGAAAACTAACTCCCCTAAATAGCCCTAACAATCACTTTATTTTAATTTTTTAAATTTTATTTATTTATTTGACACACAGAGAGAGAGAGATCACAAGTAGGCAGAGAGGCAGGCAGAGAGAGAGAGGGAAGCAGGCTCCCCACTGAGCAGAGAGCCCGATGTGGGACTCGATCCCAGGACCCTGGGACCATGAGTTGAGCTGAAGGCAGAGGCTTAACCCACTGAGCCGCCCAGGCGCCCCCTAACAATCACCTTAAATACCATCTCCAGCTAAAGACAAAAATGGCGATGGGGAGGGCATCCAGATACAGGAGAGTTTCAGGCAAACACAGTAAAGGTGGGCATTGTTGTAATGCATCTCCAATTTGGTAAGAGTTTCTAGAGATTTAGTCCTTTTCCTCTTCCTGGGGCTGAGAGGGAGACATCTTACGAATAGAGATTTCCTTTATAAAAGTAGATTTCTCAAAATGAAACAAGATGGGATCGGGAGGGAGACAAACCATAAGTGACTCTTAATCTCACAAAACAAACTGAGGGTTGCTGGGGGGAGGGGGAGGGAGAGGGTGCTGGGGTGATGGACATTGGGGAGGGTGTGTGCTGTGGTGAGTGCTGTGAAGTGTGTAAACCTGGTGATTCACAGACCTGTACCCCTGGGGCTAATAATACCTTATATGTTAATAAAAAAATTAAAAAAAAAAAAACAAATAAAAGTAGATTTCTCTCACAAAAGGGTAACTTCTCCAGATTTTCATAGCTTCTCCAGTGGCTGCTGTTTCTTAAAACAATGACTTTGAGATAATCCCTATTACCAAAGAAACACCTTTTGGGGTGACCCATCCTGTTCCTCTTCAAATTCATAATCTAGTTGGACAAAGTCACACATTATATTCTGGAGGTTTTTTTCCCCTGTGGCTTAACAGTGGCAGGTGCCGGAACTGAGGAGCCCAGAGAAGGATGCAATTCTCCCTGGCGCCATCAGGAAAAGCTTCACAGAGCTGCTAACAGTGGACCTCAGTCCTTTTTTCTGTCTCTTTAAAGATTTTATTTATTTATTTATCAGAGAGAGAGAGAGTGAGAGAACACACAAGCAGGGGGAGTGGCAGGCAGAGGGAGAGGCGGGCTCCCCACTGAGTAAGGAGCCCCTGGGACCCCAGGATCATGACCTGAGCCAAAGGTAGATGCTTGACTGACTGAGCCACCCAGGCACCCCAACTGACTTCAGTCTTAAAGTCGGAATTGGGGTTCCTCTCTGGCTGTGATCTTTCAGTGTTCATGAACTCTACTTCCCTCTTTGCATAACCACATTCACATGCCCGAATCTTCCTAGCTTCAGGTTTCACTCTGTCCATTATAGTGGACTCTAATCCCACCCAGTACGAAGTGGACAGCCTAGGGTACCTCTGCTGTCTCTGGGGATTCTGGGTGAGGCTGTGGACTCTCTTACTAAGGTGCCTCTGAATCCTGCTCTCTGGTAGCCACTGTACCCTTGATCCTTGTTTTGAGGCATTTCTCTTGAAGTAAACCTACTTCTCTTTTCTGGTATTTCTCTCCAAAAATTCTGTACTGGATTAGGGGGAGGTCTTCACTGCCCACACCCCCTAAACCTTTGATTTGGGCTGTGCAGTACGCTTTGCTAAAGGTTTGAAGACCTGGAAGGGGGGCAGGATTGAGGGGCAAGTGGGGACTGAAACTCCGCCCGTGGGCCACTCACCAAGCCCCATGCCCTAACTGGGTCCTGGGGGGGACGTGGTACCTTTTTCTAGTTAACCCCAATGTTTGGTATGGATTAGTGACAGCCCTGAAAAGGATTAACACTCTTAGTACAGCTAAACAACCTCAGGCAGACATTCTTAAAATATGTATCATGTCTGCTCTGGGTCGGATTGCCAAATTTAGCACCTAAAAATACAGAGCACCCAGTTAAATTTGAACTTCAGATAAACAGTGTTTTTTTTTTTTTTAAGTATATGTATGTACCAAACAACATTTGGGACAGATTTATACTAAAAAATTATTTCTTGTTCACCTGAAATGAAAATAGAAGGTCCAGTTAAATTTGACCTGTAACCCATGCCTCTGGGAGACAGTCCTCAGACCTCCCCCTTGTGTTTGTGAATCATCTGTCTGTTGTGCTGTGTGGCCTCTGCCACTTCTCTCTTCCTCTCTGGGGCCTTTTCTTCTAACCACCCCAATTTTGTTAAGTTTCTTGTGGATAACAGCTTAGCTTTTAGGCTGGTCTCAGCCCAGAACATTCTGGCTCTGCCTAGGAGCTCATGGTTATAACCAACCATGTTTTTTGTCTCAAATGAAAAGAGACATACTGCAGCCAGCTCCGAGTTTAAAGTGTTCCTGTTCTTTAGTACAGTTGTGTAACCAGTTATCAAGGAGCAGAGTTCATGAAGGGAGGGTCGACCCATTATTGTGATAATATTTGGCCCATCTTACTTATGATGGATAAACAAACGTTGATAGCTTAATTGCGGATGTTAATGCCACTCATGTATTTTCAATCTGGCAATTGAATGCTTGAGCTCAGGATGTTCAGACTGAGAATTATTTTAGAGATGCTTTAGTCCATACTCCTTCCTCAATTTGTGGAGAGAGGAACTGAAGCAAAGAGGGCAGGTGGATGTGACTTGTTCGGGGTCACCGTTGTTCGTGTTAGAGCGTGGACTTCCTTGGAATTCGCAGTGCCTTTTCTCGTCTTTAAAGAGATGCAGATGATTTGGCAGAATTTGCTTTTCTCCAAGAAGTACCCTCTCGCCCCTTGATTGTGATTCTGTCTGGTGGTCCTTCCGTGCTGTGCTAAGGGGAAGGGAAGCTTCTCAGTTGGTTACTCAGCCTCCCTGGGAAAATCTCAGTGGTATGTTCCTTCCCAAGCCCCTGTGCCCATCTTTGCTGGACCTCAGTGGCAGGTGCCCTGGGGGAGCTGGCTGCCCTCTGCTTATCTTCCTGGTCCTACCAAGGAGTCGGATTTATCCATAATGATTTCCACGTAAAAATAACACCTTTACATCATCACTTTCATTGCAATGAAGAGTAAGCACTCAGCTCTGAGTTCAAGTGTAGATGTCTTCTCATTGCAAGAATATGCCCAATGTGATTTCATGGCAAAAAAAAAAAAAATATATATATATATATATATAAATAAAATAAATATGTAAATATGTAAATATATAATATTATATGTGATATAATATAAATACAAATATTATATATATAATATATATATATATATTAAAATAAGCTCTACACCCACCATAGGACTAGAACTCACAACCCTCAGATCAAGAGTCACACATGCCACCAAGTGAGCCAGCCAGGTTCCCCCCACCCAAATATGTCTTGACAGTGTGCAGTGGTCCAGAAATTGCTAAGTTTCTCCTTCAGTTCTTCACCTTGAAGCCATTATGCAAGGGCCAGTCCAGCTGAGAGCATTTCCTTCTTGTCACTTTTGTTTTTCCCAAATTCGTAAATGTAAAACATTACTTCCTGACCTTCCTAAATTAGACCACGGTGCTAAAGAGAGCCAATCAGTCACCCTGCAAAAAGACTCAGCCCCTTTGGTGAAGACTTGGGCATTTTTAGGTGTTCCTTGTCTCAACCTCCCCCTGCTGGTGAAAAACAGCCCACATAATTGTGTTCTGAAGCTGAAAATTTAAGGGCAGGTAATTTGAATGTCATGCTAACGAAGTGCCTCACTTACACAAAGGTAATGCTTTTGCCTTTTAAATACAGAAAGATGAATGAGTATTTCTTCCACCATCCATCACCTGATCATTACCTGGCTGCTGCTAAGAAGAAGCCCGGGTTCTCTTGCACAGTCCGTTTATGTATGACACATTTCATAAATGTCATGAGGCACCATAATCCATAAGTTGACTCTGTGTTCTTTGGCAATTATGACACAGGCCTTTGGCTGTTGGAATTCCAATGGACCATGAGATGAGATGGGCTAGCCTACAGTGGGGTGACCTGATTGGCTGGGAAGGCTCCAGGGGTGCTGGTGGTGAAAGAATTCACCAAAGGCACAACGAAAGAGCTAGAAGTTTAGAAATATGGGGAGAAATGATATTTTCCATTTCTTGGTAATCTTGGGAGCTGTGCCTGGTTGTAACTGGTCAGTTAGGGCCAAGGGCTGTTGCAAGGTGGGACACTTAATGAGCCTGTTTGCATTCACTCGTGCTCACTGTGGGCCCTTTTGCCTGGTGCAAGTTTCCATTGCTCAAGCCGAGGGCCCACATATGGCATAAGCAGCCCCGGCACCTACTTCTCGCTGACCTTTTCCACCTTCTGAGGGCTGGTTTTCACTGCCTGTGGCGTATGAAAATTAGATGTTTGTGCCTGTTAGAACATTGCCCAAACTCAAGAATGAAGGGTCCCAGAGTGAGTTCCTGGCACAGAGAAGGCGTGAATGCTCCATAACTATGGAATGAACCAACATTACAGAATTAATGAGGTTTATTTCTCTGGTGTCTATACTTTGTCAAATTTATGTGCGCTGCCCAGAGGAATTTTCTGCTTCCTTTTTTATTTCAGGTAACTTCTTCATGGTTGGAGATGATTGGTATGTAACCTTTTTTTTTTTTTTAAAGATTTTATTTATTTACTTGACAGAGAGATCACAAGTAGGCAGAGAGGCAGGCAGAGAGAGAGGGGAAAGCAGGCTCCCTGCTGAGCAGAGAGCCTGATGTGGGGCTGGATCCCAGGACCCTGGGATCATGACCTGAGCTGGAGGCAGAGGCTTTAACCCACTGAGCCACCCAGGAGCCCCGATATATAGCTTTTAGATGAATTAGATATTAGTATACTATTTGTAATTCTGGGAATTAAGTTGAGAGGGGGAAACAATGAAAAAAAAGTTATTATAATAGAAAACAACATTTTCTAAAAATATGTGATCCTTTCCACAAGCTTAGCTCTGCAGCATATATCTGTCATTTTTGAAAGCTCCTGTGCTGAGAAATGATGTGGACGAATACTTCAAATTGTAACATACTTTATAAATGTTAAATAGCTAGCCCTTTTGTCCATTTGAGATCTAAGAGTGTAGATAATCCATTTTTAAATTTTAGTTTAAGAATATTTAATAAGCATTATCTATATTACATATATTATTTTCCCTGTTTTCCATGTTCATATTCAATTGCAAATAAAATTTGAAAGACCTCTCACTTTATTGATGCACATATTTACAGAATAAAGTGATTTTTCAAATATAAGATCATTATGATAAAGATTAAATGTGGATTCCAGGTGATGAGACGTAATTTAGTTAAAACTATATAGTGATCCAATGTCAAATCTGGAAATGTGTCCTCTAGATACCAGACAATGAAGAATTTTCTTCTGAAGCAAACAAATCTCAAAGAAAGATCATTGGGATCACTAAATAAGTCTGGTTGCAATCATTTTTTGTTGACTATTGCATAGTTGGAAAAAGAATGTGCGTTTAACAAAGAAGTTTCTAGTTGTTTGCCTAAAATGTTTTAAAAATTCTCAGACTAAACTATTATAGTCATCTGAATGTAAAAAAAAAAAAAAATTGCCACCAGCTTTCATATAAATTTGTATTGCTTCCTCTCTTTTCAAGAACCCTGTCATACTTTTGTGTGAACTTTACCAAATTAAAGTTTTTTACTGACCTATAGGGGAAGAGTTCTCTAAAAGACCCGTCAGATCTTTTTCCCCAGGACTTCCTTTTTTCTTATTTGTTACCATTATCGCACATTCCACCCATTTTTAGATTGCCTGTGCTAATGCTGAAGTATGTGTAGCGACGATTAAGACACAGTACCGTCAAGTTACTGGTAGCCTATTAAGACAAAGAAGCTATGTACGCAGTGTTGATGAGAAGCATGGATGGACACCTATGGTCTGGGCTCTGCTTATAAAGGCATCACACTGAGCTCCATGTGTCTGAGTTTACTTATCTGTAAAACAAGGGCTTTCTTTTTAATGAAAAAAAATTTTAAAAATAAACTCTATGCCATATATGGGACTTGAATGCACAACCCCAAGATCAAGAGTCACTTGCTCTTCCAACTGAGTCAGCCAGGCACCCCTGTAAGATAAGGGCTTTAGATGACATGAAATTTAAATTATTCAATGGTTTTATGATAGATACTATAAAATGTATGACCCATGAGATTTATATCCTTTCTGTGTGATCAGTGTGGTTTCTTTAGCATCTACCATAGAAACTAGCACACAGTAGATGCTCAGTTGTCTACTGAATGACTCAGTTCACAGAAAACATACTGAAGAAGTCAGAGCAAGGCGAGCGCATTTTTGGATTGGGTGATCATTGAGGACGTTGTGGAGGAGATAGTATTTGAAACAGACATCTAAAAAAGATGTTTTCAGGTCACCTGCTTGGCTCAGTCAGGTGTCTGATTCTTGATCTCAACTCAGGTCTTGATCTCAGTGTTGTGAGTTCAGGTCCCTTACTGGGCTCCATGCTGGGGGTGCACTTGAAGGCACTCTGTATCCAAGGAAGTCTATATGGTGTAGTGGGAAGAATATAGGACTTTGAATCAAGATTTGAGTTCAAATTCAAGCTCCACCACTCATTAGAAGGTATCCTTGGGCAAGCCACTATATTTCTCAAAGGCTCAGTTCCTCATCTAAACAATGGTGTTGATGATACCAGTTCCTGGACAGATTGGTTATGAAGATTAGATGACACAGTGCTCAAAAACTTGCGGATCTGAAGGAGTGACAAATGCCGTAGAAGTATGGAGTTAGAAAATGAAAATTATGTCTACAGATTTGCGAATATTCTCTGTTGGCATAGGGTACAGTTGCAAAAGAAGTTGGATTCAGGTTGTGTAGAAACACAACATGGGTAAGAGTGTGGAAGAATCTTCTTTTTCATTCTCATTAAATTAATTAAGTCATTTTCAGCTGAAGTTTCTTTACCTTTCTACATATGTTGACAGGGTTTTAAGAGAAAATTCCCAAAACGACCAACCTTCCTCCCACCCCATCCACTTTTATCTGCAGTTACTCACAGGTGTTGAATGTGGAATAGGTAGAGTTCAAATAATAAAATGATTCTAGTTCAAATTACTTAAAAAGATAAAAGTACGTAATAGGTAATTAATGATAGGGGTATTGCTTGGTCCAGTTCAGCTCTTATAATCTGAGACTGTCTTTGGGAACTAGGAGCACAGTGGTAGTTCTCTGAGGAGGACATCTCTTTCTTCAGAGACCACCGCTAGCTGGAATCAGGTGGCTTGTGTTCTCATCAGGACAGTTCTCCAGAAATGTACATGTGCAAATCAATGATTGATTAATGGTGACTCACTTAAGCTGCTTTTCAATAGCCAAGGCGTCACCATGAAGGAAGGCTGATGGAAGACTTTAAAAGCAGCAAGAATTGCTAGCAAGCAAGGCCAGTGAATTATTAACCATTATTTTTTATCCTTTCATTTGTACTTTATCCAATGAAGGGTTTTGAGGTAATATAATGAAACAGTACAAGATAAAAAAAAAAAATAAGTGAAGGCTTTGGGTGTGGAGTTGCAAAAGGGAAAATGGGCACATGCTTGATCTTGACTGTGTCCTGGTGAATGAAGCTGAGTATGTCTTCTCAACCTGACCGCACCCTGACTTTGATGGCTGATTTAGGTTGCATGAACACAAGCTCTTCCTGCTCTGACTTAGCCTGTGACTTGGAATTTCTGGCAAGATCTCTATTCTAGTAGCTTTGACCTGAAGATTTTGATTGTTCTCAATTTATTGGGTACCTCCAGGGCCAGCTCTCTGGGTCTCTCTCTAGGAAGCTGGAAGCCTTGACTAATTAACGCATATGGGAAGTACTAGGATATTCTTCATTCCCACTCAGAACAGGGGCTTGAGTGTCTGTTGAATTAGACACTTCTCACCTCTTCGATTATCTACCTCACACCATTAGAATTCATAGGAGACAGTACTGACAACCTGTAAATAGCTCTGAGCCTCTCATTGAAAGGATTTTGCTTCTTCCTATTAGACCTTCAATCTAATTTGATAATAGTAGTATCATTCATGTAGTCAATAACATTGAATGCAATCATCATGATTATCACTAATGATAGCTCAGGGCTGTACTAAAAGTCCTTATGACTATTTCCTAGTGGATGTGCGTCTGAGGAGTATAACTTAGCATCACTACCCAGGGGACTGCAGCATATCAGCAATCATATTAATTTGATTAATTTGAAGCATAATAATTTGATGTATGTTTGAATTGTCAAGAAGAGTTCAGAATTAATGCTACGGGTTTATTTAGTTCACTTTCAGGGTGCAGCCTAATGCTACTTTTCTGGTCATCGCACATCTCCATTTTTAATTACGGACTATCTCATATGATTTATAACAGAGAATGAGAGATTCATTTTGCTAATTCATACACTAGACTTCTAAATGGAATGTAGTAGCAAGGAAAGATTGTTCTTTTACACCTCTAGATCTCACTGTGACACGCACAGTGTGGAAATGGAAATAATAAAATGTTTTGCTCTAGGGGGGTTTTGGTTGTATTATTGTCAGATGTTCAATGGTTCATATCCTGGTGAGTTCCAGAAAGTTCTGATATATATATTTTTCTATTTGCTTTTCATTTTCCTTGCTAAGAATTACTTAATTTGTGTCTTACTGAAATTTTTCTTATCAGCAAATCAGTTCAGTCACTTTCAGCTAAAGTTTGCCTCTCTGCATGTATATACAAGAGATTTAAAAAATTATATGAATTTCAGGTAGACATTATAATTTGACACTTGTGCAGGCGACAAAATGATCATCCTCCAAAGTGTCATTACCGTCCGTCACGCTACAAATTGACCTCCTTTTCCCCTTTTTTCCACTCTCTCAGCACCTTTCCCTTCTGGTAATCACTGACCTGTTCTCTTTATCTGTGAGTTTTTCTTTTGTTTGGATGTTTGTTTGTTTTTAAAAATTCCACATCTAAGTAATATCATACAGTATTTGTCCTTCTCCTTTTGACTTAATTCAACTCACATAGCATAAAACCCTCAAGGTCCATGCATGTTGTTACACATGGCAATATATTTTTTAATGGCTGAATAGTGTAGATACACCACATCTTCTTTATCCATTCTTCCACTGATGGACATTCAGGTTGCTTCCCTATCTTGGATATTGTAAATAATGCTGCAGTGGACACAGGGATGCACTTATCTTTTCAAATTGGTGTTTTTATGTTCTTCAGATAATTAACCAGTAGCAGAATAGCTGAATAATATGAGAGCTGTATTTTTTTTTTAAAGATTTTATGTATTTATTTAAGAGAGACAGAGCATGAGCAGGGGTAGGACAGAGGAAGAGGGAGAGGGACAAGCAGACTCTATGCTGAGCACAGAGCCTGACATGGGGGTCTATCCTAGGACCTTGAGATCATGACTTGATCCAAAGTCAGGTGCTTGACCAACCAAGCCACTCAGGTGCTCCAAAGATTCTATTTATTTAGAGTGAGAGCAGTGAACAGGGGAGGGGCAGATCGAGAGAGAGAAGTCAAACTCTCTCTCTTTGCAGATGACAAGGATGCCCACTTTCACCACTCTTGTTCAACATAGTATTAGAAGTCCTAGCAACAGCAATCAGACAACAAAGAGAAATAATAGGTATCCAAATTGGCAATGAAGAAGTCAAACTCTCTGTATTCGCAGATGACATGATTCTTTATATGGAAAACCCAAAAGACTCCACCCCCAAACTACTAGAACTCATACAGCAATTCAGCAACGTGGCAGGATACAAAGTCAATGTACAGAAATCAGTGGCTTTCTTATACACTAATAATGAAAATACAGAGAGGGAAATTAGAGAATCGATTCCATTTACTATAGCACCAAGAACCATAAGATACCTGGGAATAAACCTAACCAAAGAGGTAAAGGATCTGTGCTTGAGGAACTACAGAGCACTCATGAAAGAAATTGAAGAAGACATAAAAAGCTGGAAGACCATTCCATGCTCTTGGATTGGAAGAATAAACATTGTTAAAATGTCTATACTGCCTAGAGAAATCTATACTTTTAATGCTATTCTGATCAAAATTCCACCAGTATTCTTCAAAGAGCTGGAGCAAATAATCCTAAAATTTGTATGGAATCAGAAGAGACCCCGAATCGCTAAGGAAATGTTGAAAAACAAAAATAAAATGGGGGGCATCACATTACCTGATTTCAAGCTCTACTACAAAGCTGTGATCACCAAGACAGCATGGTACTGGCATAAAAACAGACGCATAGACCAGTGGAACAGAGTAGAGAGTCCAGATATGGACCCCCAACTCTATGGTCAAATAATCTTCGACAAAACAGGAAAAAAATATACAGTGGAAAAAAGAGAGAGAATCTCAAGCAGACTCTGCACTGAGTGCAGAGCCCTACGTGGGGCTCTAACTCCCAACCCTGAGATCAAGACCTAAGTGTAAACCAAGAATCTGATGCTTAACCCACTGAGCCACCCAGGGACACTGGGAATTCTATTCTTAATTTTTTGAGGAATATCCATACTGTTTCCCATAGTGGTTGCACCAATTTACAATCCTGTGCATAGTATAAAAGGATTTTCTTTTCTTTGCGTCCTCTCCAACATTTGTTATTTCTTGTCTTTTTGATAATAGTTATCTTACAGGTGAGGTAGGATCTCATTGCGATTTTGATTTGCATTTCCCTAATAATTACTGATGTTGAAAATCTTTCTATGTGCCTGTTGGCCATCTGTATGTCATCTTTGGAAAAATTTCTATTCAGATCTGCCTGTTTTTTGTTATTTTTTGTTGTTGAGTTTTAGGAGTTCTTTATATGTTTTGGTCATTAACCCCTTATCACATGTGTGATTTGCAAATACCTTCCCCTGTTCAGTAGGTAGCCTTTTTCTTTTGATGATCATTTCCTTCACTGTGCAGAAAATTTTTAGTTTGATATGGTCTCATTTGTTTATTTTTGCTTTTCTTTTCTTTGCCTTTGGAGTCTGAACCACAAAAACTTTGCTAAGACCAATGTCAAGGAGCTTATTGCCTATATTGTCTTTTAGGAATTTTATGGTTTTGATCTTACATTAAAGTATTTAATCTATTTTGTATTAATTTGTGTATGTGTTATGAGATGGTGGTCTATTTTCTTTC
This sequence comes from Mustela lutreola, assembly GCF_030435805.1. NCBI lineage: Eukaryota > Metazoa > Chordata > Mammalia > Carnivora > Mustelidae > Mustela > Mustela lutreola. The sequence continues at coordinate 120,076,551 of NC_081308.1, read as the reverse complement.
TTTTGCATGTGGCTGACCAGTTTTCCTAACACCATTTATTGAAAAGACTGTTCCTTTTCCATTGTATGTTCTGGGCTCCTTTGTTATGAATTGTCTTTGTACAAGTAGGTTTATTTCTGGGCTCTCATTTAATGTTTGTTGATCTGTGTATCTGTTTGTACCAGTACCATAGTGTTTTCATTACTGTAGCTTTGTAGTATAGTTTGAAATCAGAGAGTGTGATACATTGAGCTTTGTTCTTGTTTCTCAGGATCACTTTGGCTACTCAAGATCTTTTATGTAGGTTCTGTACAAATTTTAACATTTGTTCTAGTTCTGTGAAATATGCCATTGGAATTTTGATAGGGATTGCATTGAATCTGTAGATTGCTTTGGATAACATGAACATTTTAACAATATTTTCCAATTCAGGAGCATGAGGTATCTTGCCACTATTTTTCTGTTTTTACTTTCTCAGTGTCTTGTAGTTTTCAGTATATAGGTCTTTTTACCTCCTTTGTTGAATTTATTCCTGAGTATTTTATTCTTTTTGATATAAATTGTATTTTCCTAATTTCTCTTTTTGATAGTTTCTAATTATATGTATGGTTTATAATTATATATGTAGTTAATTATATGTAACAAACCTGAGTTCTGATAAGTAGCAGAAATCATTTGAAAGGTTTATTCAGCTAGCTTTAGGCAATATCTTGGGGTTAGGGGAATGAAGGGACTATATTGAGGGACTTTCTAGAGCTTCTGTAGTGAGCAGGTATTGAGAGAGAAGCACTGGAAATAGTAGAAGTTAAGAGACAGGACAGAGTTATAGGCTATGTTCCAAAGGCATGGGTATCTAACAATGGCAAGTGCGGTATCTCTTACAGTAGGGCAAACTCTTCTTTGACCAAAGGTTATATGGAAATCTTCAAAATCCCAGCCCATATTTGCACATGTGGTTTGGAGGGGGACATGTGGCAGGATTGGGTGATGCTTTTAAATCAAGTAGAGAATATCCTTTGGTTTTTTTGGAGCGGGTCCTCAAGCAATAGATGGATCAATTAAGAACAGGGTTGCTGGGGGGAGGGGGTTAGGGAGAAGGGGGTGGGATTATGGACATTGGGGAGGGTATGTGCTTTGGTGAGTGCTGTGAAGTGTGTAAACCTGGTGATTCACAGACCTGTACCCCTGGGGATAAAAATATATGTTTATAAAAAATAAAAAATTAATAAAAAAAATTAAATAAAAGAACAGGGTTTAAAGTCCTTTGGAGAGGCCTGATCAGTTCTAGAGTGGGGTATGACTGGTTTGCAAAGGCGAGATTGAGTCCTGGTGGGAAACTGGGACAGAAGCCCATGCAAAAAGGCTACCAATTCAGAAAGAATTCTAAGAAAATTGTGACCAAGCATTTCAGAACTGACTGTTCCATTTAGTGAACATTTGTCAAGTATTTACAGTGTGCTGGATTCTGAGCCAGGCATTGAGGATATGATGCCCATAGATTGTAAGGAACTGAGAGGCCAGTGAATAGAGTATGTACCAGGCTCACCTAGGATCATATGAGGGCAGCCAGACACAATCTTGTTCCCATCTCTTGGTGTAGCTGGGGCTCCTATAAGTCTCTGAACCCTAGTCAGGATTGGTTTTAATGATTAGCATATTCCCTGCCCAATGCATTATCACACTTAGAATTTACAGTTAGATAAAAAATTATAGATGGGGCACCTGGGTGGCTCAGTCATTTGAGTATCTGCCATTGGCTTAGGTCATGATCCCATTGTTCTGGGATCAAGCCCCACGTCAGGCTCCCTGCTCCCTCTCCCTCTGCCTGCTGCTCCCCCTGCTTGTGCTCTTTCTCTCTCTCTGTCAAATTAATTAATTAACAAAAAAATTTTATAGATAATTAGGTAGCTTAAAATTTATAGGTAGATGGGTAGATGGTTAGGTAGATAGATACATACATGGGCAGAAATGAAGCTCAACAATTCCAGCAGAGTGGGGTTGCCGAAGGCAGAGGCTTAACAGTTTATAGCAATTAAACACCTTTTCACCATTGGAGAGCCGTGCAAGGAGCATTTAACACTTAAGATATCAGTAAATAGACTGGTGCAGCTTCCTGTCACTGCGAATGTTTTCAGAGCTATGAAAAATCTATAGCTGACTAAAAATCCTTGAGTAATCTTGCTTAGGATCAAAAAGTTTTCATTAACGTCTTTAATCTGTGTAATGAAATCTCAAACTATTTTTTATGCCTTTATTTCTTCAGTAACCAAAATCTCAAGAGAACCCAATAAATTGGAATGTGACCTAAAATCAAGAGCAAAGAGTCATCAGTCAAAAAGGAAGATTATTTGGGAAACAGAAATGATTTGAATACCAAAGAAGCAGTGCATGTTGACAGAAATATATGTTTGTAACTATTGTTCCGCCAGTCATGTAGGCCACAGAACAAATCAAGAATCTGTGTCATATCATAAAGAAATTTGATTTTAGATTTCTACCACCTTGATTTTCTGGAACTTCAACTTACTCTCTGAACCTTGGTACTTTGTTGACTCCTTGCCTTATCCCCCATTCATGGTGTTCCCCATATTTTCCCCCTAAATTTTATTGAGAAATAATGTTCTCCATATTTTTTTTCTTTCCTTTTTTTTCTTTTCCTCTTCTTTATTTCTCTCTTTCTTTCTTCAAAATTCTATTAGCCAGCATATAGTGCGTTTTTAGTTTCAAATGTAGAGTTCAGTAATTCATTAGTCACATATAACACCCAGTTAGTGCTCATCACACTCTTTAATGGGCTCTTTAATGCCCATCACCCAATTACCCCATCTCTCCACCCATCTCCCCCTCAGCAACCCTCAATTTGTTTTCTAGAGTTAGGATCCTCTTATAGTTTGCTTTCTTCTCTGTTCCTATTTTATTTTATTTTATTTTCCCTTCCCTTCCCCCATGTTCATCTGTTTTGTTTCCTAAATTCCACATATGAGTGAAATCCTGTGGTATTTATTTTTCTCTATTTGACCTATTTCACTCAGGATAATACCCTCCAGTTCCATCCATGTCAATGTAAATGGTTAAATATTCACCCTTTTTGATGGCTGAGTAATATTCCATTGTATATATGGACCACGTCTTCTTTATCGATTCATCTGTTGATGGACTTCTTGACTCTTTCCACTGTTTGGCTATTGTGGACATTGCTGCTGTAAACATTGGGGTGCAGATGCCTCTTTGGGTCACTACATTTGTGTCGTTGGGGTAAATACCTAGTTGTGCAATTGCTAGGTTGTAGGGTAACTCCATACTGTTGTCTTTTCTTTTGTTTTCTTTCTTTCTTTCTTTGACAGACAGAGATCACAAGTAGGCAGAGAAGCAGGCAGAGAGAGGGCATGGGGGGCGGGGGAGCAGGCTTCCTGCTGAGCAGAGAGCCCAGTGAGGGGCTCAGTCCCAGGGCCGTGGGATCATGACCTGAGCCAAAGGCAGAGGCTTAACCCACTGAGCCACTCAGGTGCCCCCTCCATACTGTTTCCAAGAGTGGCTATACCAGCTTGCATTCCCACCAACAATGTAGGAGGGTTCCCCTTTCTCTGTATCATCACCAGCATCTGTCATTTCCTGACTTGTTAATTTTAGCCATTCTGACTGGTGTGAGGTGGTATCTCATTGTGGTTTTGATTTGTATTTCCCTGATGCCGAGTGATATGGAGCACTTTTTCATGTGTCTGTTGGCCATCTGGATGTCTTCTTTAGAGAAATGTCTATTCATGTCTTCTGCCCATTTCTTGACTGGATTCTTTGGTTTTTGGTTGTTGAGTCTGATAAGTTCTTTATAGACTGTGGATACTAGCCCCTTATCTGATAGGTCATTTACAAATGGCTACTTCCTTTCTGTAGGTTACCTTTTAGTATTATTGACTGTTTCCTTTGCTGTGCAGAAGATTTTTTTCTTGATGAAGTTTCAGTAGTTCATTTTTGCTTTAGTTACCCTTGTCTTTGGAGATGCGCCTAGCAAGAAGTTACTATGGCTAAATATTCTCCATCTTGAAGAAGTATTTCACACTTACTTTTTCCCATACTCTGTCTCTGCCAGATCAGGTCATTAACAAACAATCTTCAAATGGCAATGGCTTAACACAATAAATATTTATTTCTTGTTTATACAAAATCTAGTGTTGGTCTTCTCAGCCAGTCCATTGTCATGGGCAGCTCTTCAGTTTCCTTCCACCTTGTGATGCTGTCATCTTCACTGTGAGTCTCTATGGTTACTGGATTAGGGAAAGAAGGTGAAAGGATGGAATACTTGACCCTTAGTCCAGAAGTGGTACATACTTCACTTCTGCTTTTATTGCTTTGGCCAGAATCTGTCACAAGGCCCAACATCGATGCAAGAAGGACTGGGAACTGTAGCCCTTGCCTGGGCATTTCCTTTTCAGTGACAACAGTACACTTTGGTGTGTTGCTAGCTGTTTCTCTTTCACCATCCTTTGAAAATATTGTTCAATGAGAGTCCCTCAGCTCTCTTCTGATTCCTAAGTGAGCTGCTCTGTTTTTATTCCAGCCGATCTATGTGTAATCACAAAATCCTCCAAAGTCAAAGCCACTGGTAAGAAATGCAGTCCTTTCTTTTAATTTAAACAATGTATCTGGATAAGAATGGGTGCCTCTTTATGTACACAGCTGCAACATCATACCATTTATGCATTCTTTGAGGATAAAAATAACCAAATGCAATAAGTGACAATAATTTCAGCTCAAGTTTTAATATTTGTTTAATATAATGAATTTGGGGAATAAAACCTTGACCTACTTTTCTTAGAAGCTGGCTATTGATGGGCTCAGTTGAGTTTGATGAGTTGTATTCTCTGGTAGTGGTTTCTGACACTTGTATAAACAAGAGTGACTCATATTTTGGTAAGAAGCCTCTGTTCTAAACACTTCTGGGGTCACCTTTCAGCATAACACGTCAGCAAAAAGTCTAAATGTATATACATATATGAATGGATCCTTCTAAGGGCTGAAAATACTACATTTGATTGTCCTGCCTCCCTGGATTCTATTAGCTTGCAGAGACCAAGGAATAACCTAGGGTTCTTAATCTTCTGCACTTAATTCGGGTCCTGTTATTTACATAACCACTTATTTCCTGACAAGGCCTGCTGTTCTCCAAAGATAGGGGAATGGTTAAATAAATTATGCTTCATCTGTATGTTGGAGTATTAAGAAAGCTTTAAATTTTGTTTCTCAGAATTTTTAATGAGCATAGGAAAATGCTCATAATATAATAGCTTTTAAATATATATATAAGTGATCTCAATTTGTGTGTGTCTATATATATGTGCATAGCAAAAAATATTGGAAGAAAATATATCAGAATGACAACTATGGCTATCCTTGGACAGTGGGGTTGTGGGTGATTCTCAGACTTTATATTTTTCTGTGTTTTCCAAAGTTTAATAATGGACATGAATTATTTATGAGAAAAAACTTAGAATATCTGTCAATCAAGTCCACCATCTAACCATTCTTGTGAAAATTACTAGCGACTAGTCAAAAGAGGAACTGTGGCTATCTTAAAGTGGTTGAACCCTGCATCTGCGGATGAAAGAAAGTAGAGTGACATAGCATCCAAAACAATGGTTTTGTCACATTTTACTGGTGAAATTCACTAGACCTGGTAGATAAACGTTTTCATTTGAACTACAGTTTTGCTTTTTCACTGCAGAAGCTTACTGTAGAATTATAAGTTGCATAAACATGTGTCAGAATTGTTGTGAAATGTGAACCTCCAGGAGGCTAACATCAGCCTTTAATTTCTTTTTTTTTCATAGTAGGAGCTTCCAGTATTGCATAAAAGACCTAACATAGGCTTGAGAGTCCCAGGCCCCAGTCTTGGCTTTGTTATGTTTAAGCTGTGTGAGTTGGAGCAAGTTAAAGTATCCACAGATAATACCTGTCTGGCAAGTTATTCTGATGATTAGATATAACAAAGATAAGCCTGATAGATATAATAAAGATAATAAAGATAAGCCTGGCTTACTTGCTTAATTGCTTAAGCAGCTGAACTGCAGCTTTTGCTGCTTTTTTACTACTACAGTTATTACTAGTACCTCTGCTATCACTATGGCCTTCCCCTCCACCAGTAGTAGTGGTTGTTCTGTATGGTCCAGCTGTGCTGAAGTCAGCCAGTTCAGTTTGAGTAGTCTAACTTTCACTTCTAGTCAGGGCTATATTCAGCAGCTTTCCAGGAGCAGAACAAGCCTTTTCATCCACTGCTTCCTTCTCTCCCATCTGGCAATGAAGGAATTAAGTTCTAGTGCAGCAAGGGACGTCCACTACCACCTAGGTCCTGCCCCCGGGCCTGCCTCTTTTCAGATTGTTCAACGTTTGTAGGACACTGATTGTTAAATATTCTGAATATTACATCTGATGCTAATCAAATAAAAATGAAGGGGAGTCATTTATTTCCTATGTTCTAGAGGAAGACAGTACCGTAAGGGCCAACTGTGTTTGAATACTGAAGCCTTGAAAAGTGGATTTCCAGTAAATTTAAGTTGGTAGATAAAGTCTTTATTATTCCTCTTTTCATCTATAAGTTCTTCCCTCAGATGGCTCTTTTCAGGCCAGGATTGAATGCAGCTGCTGTGGTCCTTGGGAAGCATCTTTACAGATAGGGAAGACAGCATTGACACCAAGTGGAAGTTTTTCTTTCCACTTTCATTTTCTAAGAGATATAAAATATATCTTACTGTAAGCAAACAACAACAACAACAACAATAACAGCAAATAACTTCTACCATCTTCCTGACTATCTACTCTTTGGTTGGGATTTTAGGAGAGAAGCCAGAGACTGGTATGAACCATGACTCAATGTGAACTTTCTGTATGGTCACTTATGCACATTGTCTGGTCCCATTATTACATTGCAAAGCAAGATCAATGAAGACAATCTCACTAGAGCATTAAGTTCTTGAACCATTACCCATATTCTTATCCATTTTAATTTGAGAGCTTGGCTATAATTGCATTAAGAAGGGAGAGAAATAAATCTTCCTTGAATTAGATGATCTGTATGAGATACGGTGTAGAAGAGTCTCCAAAAATAATTTTAGTCTAACCCAAGCTCTTAAAATTAAAGTGTCTTGACTATAAATTTGTCTTCTGTTTTCCAGGTACCTGCCTGGCTTAGAGGAGGATACGACTCTTGATCTTGGGCCTTGAGTTCAAGCCCCACCTTGGTTGTAGAGATTACTAAGTAAATAAATAAATAAATGTTAAAAAAATCCTCTTCTGTTCTCAATCCTAAAAGGAGAATAAAGGATGAGATTTCTTTGCCTCTGCATAGAGTAAATGAAGGAGATCTCTCCTGTGGGCTTCAGGTTCATGTCTCCACAAAATTCATATATTGAAGCCCCAACTCCCAATGTGGTGATATTGGAAGGCTAGACCTTTGGGTTGTAATTATGATAAGCTGAGGTCATAAGCGTGGTACTCAAATGATAGGATTAGTGCTCTTGTAAGTAAAGGAAGAACTATCAGAACTTTCTATCTCTGCCATGTGTAGATGCAGTGAGAAAAGAAGGTGGCTGTCTTTAAGGTACAAAAGAAGACCTCACCAAGAACCAAATATGCCAGCACCTGGATCTTGGACTTCCCAGTCTCCAGAATTGTGAGAAATAATGTTTGTTGTTAAGCTGTTCAGTCTATGGTATTCTGTTATAGCAGCCTTTGCAGACTAAGACAAACTCTGTGACCCCCAATTTTTTTGTAACATAGGTTCAGTTGTATTGCTGGCCAAAGCATGCACTCCAGATAGTACAACTCTGTATTGAAACTGATATCAATGTTCTCCTTCAGTTAGCATTATACTGAGATTTGGGGTGTCTGTTTTGTAGGAACAGGTTTGTAGGAGAATGGATTTGTATTTTACCTGGGCTACACGATGAATGATGCCAGAAGTTGCTGGTCTGTGCCTTGAGAAGTTCTTCATGAAGATCAAGTCATTCAGACAGTGGTTGGACTGAGCTGGTCAAGGCAAAGCCAGCTATTGGAGGCAGCAGGAGAAGAGAGATCATCTTTTATCTGTATTTGTGCCTGGGGAGTTGACAGAACCAGGTCAGACACTGTGGACACAGAGATGAGATAGTATTGCTCTCTAGAGACTCTTGTGCTACCAGCCAACAGAAGCCCATGACAGTAGTCATTTGTTTTGACAACTACTTGAGTGCTTCTGCTGTTTTCATTTTTTTAATTCTGATTTCTTGAAGATTTTATTTATATATTTGAGACACAGAGAGCACAAGCATGGAGGAGGATCTAGAGGGAGAGGGAAAGGCAGACTCCCTGCTCAGCAAGGAGCCCAGTGCAGGGCTTGATGCCAGGACCCTGAGGTCATGACCTGAGCTGAAGGCAGATGCTTAACGAAATGAGCCACCTAGAGAACCGCCCCCTGAGTGCTTTTGTTGTATTTAAAGGTGAACCATTTCAAGCCTCCTCCTTGGCCTACCTTGTCAGCCAGTCTGTAGTTAAGAAGATCAGATTGTTGCAATTTTAGCTTCCAGCATCTCTGTGGTCTTTAAAGCATTCTCCTATTAATATTTAATCCACAGGAGTGTACTTTGTTTTGTGAATGTTCCTTTTCTTCATGTCTTGTACATGTGTTCTATATCTAGTCTTTTATTCTAATTTTATGGTGTTTGGGAAGGAACGATGTGTGGTTCAGTTCGCCACAACCAGAAGGCTCCCAGTTTACACCGTTGTAGCCTTCCCTAGAAACTGCTCACGTCCCTTCCCTAATCTACTCAATGACTCTATCAGACTTAGCGCCCCATGTTAATCCCAGCCTGCTGGACTCTGTTCTCTGCTATTCCAGCTGCTACTGTTAAAGGAGAGGACCTGCTCCACACAAAGAAACCACTCAAGTACAGGTATGGTTGGTTTTCCCCCTGTAGAAGTCTTGGCCTAGTGAGTTTTGGAACTGGGTGACATTGAGTTCAGATCTTGATACTGTCATTTACTTACCACATGGAATAGTTAACTTCTTTGAGCCCGACTTTTTCTACCTGTAAAATGGACATAATATCATTATCTGAGTTTTAGGGAAGACTGTCTTGGAGAGAAAAAAATTTATCTTTACCCTTCGAGATTTTTATGGCTAGTCTAGGAATGAAATTGACATGAGACAGATTAATAGGAGAAAAGTGAACAGAAGCTTAATAACTTGTATATGCCCTGTACACATGGATGGGACCCAAGAAAACTGAGTTACTCCCTGAAATGGCTGAAGCCATCACCTTAATACCATCTCCAGGTAAAGACAAAAGAAGTTGTTGGGTGGTGGTGGTGTGGTGTCAGTTCTGGGAGGTGACCAGAAAAAGCACAGTAAACAAGAGTAAGATTGTTATGCAGATTTAAGTCATAGCCTTCTCCCTTGATGACTGATTCTAGAAATTGGGTCATTCCCCTCTTCCTGGAATAGTCTTACATATGGAGATTTCCTTTACACATGTAAGTGTCCCCTATATAAGGGGTAACTTCTACTCAGTCTTCAGGGTTTTTGCTGTTTCTGCTGTTTCTTAAAAATTACCCACTTAGGGGCGCCTGGGTGGCTCAGTGGGTTAAAGCCTCTGCCTTTGGCTCAGGTCATGATCCCAGGGTCCTGGAATCGAGCCCCGCATCGGGCTCTCTGCTCAGCGGGGAGCCTGCTTTCTCCTCTCTCTCTGCCTGCCTCTCTGCCTACTTGTGATCTCTATCTGTCGAATAAATAAATAAAATCTTTTTAAAAAAATTACCTGCTTATTACAAGACAGGAAACAACTTTTGTTGGAGAGGATGTGGAGAAAGGGGAATCCTCTTACACTGTTGGTGGGAATGCAAGTTGGTGCAGCCACTTTGGAAAACAGTGGAGATTACTTAAGAAATTAAAAATAGAGCTTCCCTATGACCCTGCAATTGCACTACTGGGTATTTACCTCAAAGATACAGATGTAGTGAAAAGAAGGACCATCTGTACCCCAATGTTCATGGCAGCAATGGCCACAGTCACCAAACTGTGGAAAGAACCAAGATGCCCTTCAGCAGACAATGGATAAGGAAGATGTGGTCCATATACACTATGGAGTATTATGTCTCCATCAGAAAGGATGAATACCCAACTTTTGTATCAACATGGTCAGGACTGGGAGAGATTATGCTGAGTGAAATAAGTCAAGTAGAGAGAGTCAATTATTATATGGTTTCACTTACTTGTGGAGCATAAGGAATAACACAGAAGACATGGGGAGATGGAGAGGAGAAGGGTGTTGGGGGAAATCAGAGGGGGAGACCAACCATGAGAGACTGTGGACTCTAAGAAACAAACTGAGGGTTTTGGAGGGGAGGGGAGGTGGGTAGTTGGGTGAGCCTGGTGGTGGGTATTATGGAGGGCGCGTATTGCATGGAGCACTGGGTGTGGTGCATAAACAGTGAATTCTGGAACACTGAAAAGAAATTTAAAAAATAAAAAATAAATTACCTGCTTAAAATAATATGCCAAAAAGGCATATCTTTAGGGTGGCAAAATTTGCTTTTTTACAACTAAGGGTTGAGAGTTTAGCAACACTTTACAGGTTACCAATGCTATAATAGATACAATAAAAGAGAGTTCTCTCTCTCTCTCTCTCTCTCTCTCTCTCTCTCTATATATATATATATGGCGGGGGAAAGGCTAAACTGCTGTTTTTGTGCACAATTGATTACCTCAATGGGAAAAAAACAGGCAAATCAGGCATTTAATATTAAATACAAAAGAAGTATGTTATTAGATACTTCTGATTAGTCTAGAATTGACTAATATAGTCAGTTTAATCAGGAGAGACATTTGTGTGGAAAATTTCCCTAAGTTAAAGCAAGCAAATTATTTACTGGGTTTACAAACACACCAGCGTCTTTAGATTCGTGGCTTACTAGAATGACAGCATTCTCTAGTTGGAATGCATCAACTGTTTGGGCGCTTGCAAATCGAGGTCAGATGCCGGGAGTAGGCACAGAGGATGAGGGCTCTTTTCTGGGTGGTGAAGTGGGGAGGTGGAGGAGGGAGTGATAAGTAAAACATGCATGGGCCCTGCTCCGAAGAGACTTGCAAGAGGGCTACGAGATGGATACTTAGGTCACTATAAGCATAATACACACTGAATAAATTCTAGGAGCTTATAGGTGTCAGGGTTTTGTTTTGTTTTGTTTTTTCTCCTTGCTATCGTTGTGGGTTAGATGTGGGGGATGGCATTCTGGAGGGAGTGGGCTTTCATTTTTTTTTTTTTTCTAAAGATTTTATTTATTTGACAGAGATCACAAGTAGGCAGAGAGGCAGGCAGAGAGAGAGGAAGGGAAGCAGGCTCCCTGCTGAGCAGAGAGCCCGATGCAGGGCTCCATCCCAGGACTCTGGAATCATAACCTGAGCCGAAGGCAGAGGCTTTAACCCGCTGAGCCACCCAGGCAGGCGCCCCTCATCTGGGCTTTTAAACAATGTTAGGCTACTTGTTTGTATTCTTTGATGAAATGGTCAGTCAGGTATGGTCACAAGGGGAGGCAGAGGAGAGGCTCAGGGAAATTAAGTTTATTATGTTCATGTGTGCTAGAGACAGGCATCACCGCTTACCACCTAGGGCCACAAGGGAAGTTTTAGATGAGGCCTTTATTGGGGTTTCTGAGGGAACAGCAAGGGAGGGTAGACAGTTCAGGACTGGCTCATTTGAATAATTTCCACGGGCTTTGGGCAGTAAGGATGATTAAGGCACAGGAATATTCCTTCCTGGGGTGTGCACACCAGCCAGAAGGGCTAGAGCTCTGAGTCAGTTGGTTTGCATATCAAAGGCAGGTTTCTGGCTGGGCTCTTTGTTGTTTCTGGGTAGACTTCTCCAGAAGACTTGGCTAGACCGGGAGGGGCAGACTTTCTCCAGCAAGAAAAGTTTTTTTAGGATGTCAAAACACCATAATATATAGAAAATTTCAAACATTTAAAAAGACACTTCTTTGGCTTATCCACATTCTGACTTCTGAATGTGTAGTAAGCCACCAGCACTGTCAGCACAAAGGCACAGGAGGCAAACTGGTAGTGGGACTTCTAACAGGAGAAGCGAAGCTCTTCTTAGATGTGGTTGCAAATATTCAGGCTGATGATATACAGCCTCATAGCCTTCTTTTGTCAGGGTCTGGAGGTCTGGGTCAGCTGATCTCCGATAGGCCCAAGGCAGCTGTTCTGTCTAATACATCTTTGCTTGAACAATTGGATTAAGGTGATGTTTTGATATATTGCTAGTCATCTTTTATAGTTCTGAATCTCTGACATTCTTGGCTTCCTTAGATGATTATGTTCCTGCTGGCTGTGGCAGCCCTGTGAGTGCAGCATTTTGAGAGTCAAAGGAACATAAATACACTTTCTAACCCATATCCAAGAGTGTTCTGAGGTTCTGCTTAGTATAATTTGCTGCAGAGTGAATGTTTGGCTACTGTTGGCCATCTTCCTGGTGAAGTACTATAGGAAGGAATACTGATCATTCACTTTCTTTTTTTTTAAGTTTTTTCCTACAAATCGGAGTGTTATATATATATTTTTAATAAAAGATGGTAAAATATTAGCATTAAAGAAAATTTCACATCAGAGACACTTTCGTATCTCACTGGCTTATTATAGTAGATATTTATTCCTTGATTATTAAAGCCCAGTTGGCAATGGTAGGGGTGAGGCTCTATCTCAGTCTCAGGGCCTCAGACCGACAGAATCTGCCATCTTCAATACATGATTTCTTGTTACTGACATCCAGCAGGCCACCAAAAAAAGAAAGCACATGAGAGATGTGCGTGGACCAGGCAGGCAGGCTGCTGACATAAATTCTACGCAGGTCAGTTGGCCAGAACTCAACCACATGGCTCTAGAAGGAGACAAGAGGAACTGGGAAATGTACTGACAGGGCAGCCACTTCCCAGCATCAACTCGCTTTGGTGCGGCTGCCCACAGCTTCTGTATTCAATTTGGCATCACTGCAATTACAATTACTGTGCACCTTACTTTTTCACTTAGTATACTAAAACCTTTCCTATTTGCATAGTTGGGCATGATTATTTTTAGTGCTATTCTATTTTATTGATAAATCATAATTTGAGGCCATTTCTTAATGGACATCTATTTTTTTGGTTTTGAGAATTGTACATTTTCTGTGAACATTCTTTGGTTTCAGTAAAAACCTGAAAATCATTTTTTTAGAGTAAATTCTCATAAGCTGAATTAGTGAGTCAAAGAAGATGGCTCTTACATATTGCTAACCTGCTTTCAAAATGGTGTTTCTGTTCACGAGGCCATCAGCAGAGTGTAGAGATTCTAGGTGCATTTGAGCCTTATCAGGCACTGAGAATTAAAACATTGCTTTTCTGATCTGCAAAGAAGCCTGGGGTAAGCGTAGTCTATTCCCTAGCTATTACTTAAAAATTATCCTCAAATATTTGAAGAATGTTTCTTGGCCAAAAACAGATAGTGAAAAACTCTTGTCCCCAAAGTGGTTGAATGAACTATGGCACATCCATACAATGGAGCTGTAAAAGAAAAAGAATGAAGGAGATTTTTTTATTATTACTATGTTCAGTTAGCCAACATACAGTACATCATTAGTTTTTGATGTAGTGGTCAATGATTCATTAGTTGCATGTAACACCCAGTGCCCATGACAACACGTGCCCTCCTTGATACCGATCACCCAGTTACCCCATCCCTCCACCCCCCTCCCTAGTGAAGGAGATTTGTAATGAACTGATTTGGAACCATTTCAATGATATACTCTTTTTTTTCCTGAGAAAGAGAGAGAGAGCTCTCACAGAAGCACGGTGGGGGTGGGGGAGTGGCAGAGGGAGAGAGAGAATCCCAAGCAGGCTCCATGCTCAGCACCAAACCTGATCCTGATGCTGTGTGGTCCTTGATCACACAACCCTGAGATTGTAACCTGAGCCAAAATCAAGAGTCAGGTGCCCAACCAGCTGAGCCACCCAGGGGCCCCAAGGGTATCCTTAAGTGAAAAAAACAAAGCACAGAAATCTGTCTATACTATGCTATCTTTTGTGTAAGGAGGAAAGGGATAAAAGGAAATGTATAGAGATCTGCTCACTTGTACAATGGATACAGGAAGGATAGATTAGAAACCGAAGAGACTGAGGAGGCAGTGACGTTTCTTCGAGTGTGTCTTTTTGTAAGGCTCTGATTGTTAGCATGGTGGTAATGTTCCACATACCCAGCCAAAAATGAATGATAATTAAAATCAACTAGGATTGGTGGGAGGGAGAACCAGCTGGAATACAAGTAGTAACAAATGAGCCTAACCATATTTTAAATGAATAATATGACCACACTGAGGGGGATGGTGAGAAGAGAACTGACCTCAGTTACTGTGGTAGGTAGCCTCTAAGATGCCCCTCTAGTGACCCCTGCCTCCTGCTTTACATCCCTTGTGTAATCCCTTGCTTTTTAATTTTTTTTCCTTTAAGAAAACTCTGTCCAGTGTAGGGATCAAACTCATGACCCTAAGATCAAGAGTCACATGCTCCTCCAACTGACCCAGCCTGGCACACCCTTGTATAATCTCTTCTTGGGATGGGCTAGATGTAGTGATTGCTTCTGATGAAAAGAAGTGTCAGAGGTGAGGGAATATCACTTTTGTGTACAAAAAGACAGGGATATCAGTCTTAGGCACCCTTTCTTCCTCGCTTACTCTTTCCCCTCCCCCCCCCCCAATAGAGTGAGAAAGAGGCAGGGAGAGAGAGGCAGAGGGAGGGGGAGAGAGAAACTCTCGAGCCGACTCCCCAGTGAGTATGGAACTTGACACAGGACTCAATCCCAGAACCCTGAAATGGTGACCTGAGCTGAAATCAAGAGTCAGATGCTTAAGTGACTGAGCCTCCCAGGTGTCCCCATCTAGTGTATTTTTAATTTCAGTTATTGAGCTCTTCATCCTCTGATTGGTTCTTTTCTTTTTTCCTGTTTTGTGTCTCCTTGTTGAGGGTCTCACTGAGGTCCTTCACTCTTTTCTTAATGCCAGTGAGTATCTTTATGACCATTACTTTAAATTCTCTCTCAAACATATCACTTATCTGTTTCATTTAGCTTCTCACTGTGATTTTGTCCTGTTCTTTCATTTGGGACATATTCCCCTGTCTCCTCATTTTTGTCTATTTCTGCATGTCTGTTTCTCTGTGTTAGGAAGATTAGCCACATCTCCTGCTCTTGAAAGTAGTGGCCTTATGAAGAGGAGTTCCTGTAGTGCCCTGCGCTGCAACGTCCCCTGTCACCAGAACCTGGCACTTTGGGGGCATTTCCTATGTGTGTTGCATATGCTCTGTTGTTGTGGTTGAGCCATGTTTTCCTTCAGTCCCATTGTCCCCAATGGCTCTCTGCTTGTTGTGGGCTGGGTTTGGTCCCAAATATCAAAATATCCATTTGTCCATACTGATACGGATAAATGATTGAATGAATAAATGGAAGGCATCTTAGTCTGTTTGAGGTGCTATAACAAAGTAGCATAAAGTGTGTGGCTTATAAACTGCAGAAATCGATTTCTTACCTTTCTGGAGGATGGAAGCTCAAAGTCAGGGTGCCAACATAGTCTAGTTCTGGTAAGGACCCTCTTTTGGGCTGCAGACTCCTAACTTGTCTCTTCAAATGGCAGAAGGAGAGCAAGAAGCTCTCTTTTGACTCGTAAGGGCACTAATTCATTATGATTCATCTAATCGTGATTACTTCCCTAAGGCTTCACCTCTTAATATCATCACATTGGCGGATAGATTTCAGTACATGAATTTTAGGGTGACACAAGCAATCAGTGCATAACAGAAGAGAATGGATAGTTCTCCCTTACTGAAGAGTTCCAATTAATTCATGTAGAGTGAATGAGCAAAATACAAAATCACCATTAGGTAAACATTGTAGTGATAATTATTTATTATAAGATCCACTGATGGATTCAAATAAATCAGTAGGTCAAAGTTTGAGGAGAGACAAGATATTGGTAGAGTCTCAAAATAACCCAAAGATGTTTGCCAATTGCAAAGGGAAATATATCTTGACAGTGGAGAAACCAATCAAAAGCCACCTACACCAAGTAGTCAGGATGAACGTCAACTAAGAAGACACATGGGCAGGACGTACATGATATGCGCACTAAGAAAGACACAACACGACTTCTGTGGCATTCATGCCAGCACTACGCAACCTCAACCTGGCTGTGAGGAAAGTCAGACAAACCCAAATGGAGGCATGTTCTGCAAAATAATTGCTCATTTGTCTTTTAAGGTATCCAGGTCATGAAAGACAAATGAAGACAGAAGAATTATTGCAAGTTGGTGAGGAATGAAAAGAAATGACAACTGAATGCAAGATGGGATCCTGGAATAGAAAAAGGGACATTAGTGGAAAAAGTGGTGCAACTTGAATAAGGCATGTAGTTAATACTATCTCATTAATGTTCATTTCCTGGTTTCGATGATTATACTATGGTTTTGTAAGACACTAACATTAGGGGAAGCTAGATAATGGGTAGATGTGAACTCTCTATTTTTTTTTGGCAGTTTTTCTGCTGGGAAAATTCCTTTTTAAAGATCTCTGGTCCCATCCCGAGGATAAGACTTGCCTGGTTTTCAAGGGAAGGAACTTGATTCTTAGTCTAATGAGTATTTCCATAGGATGCACACACTTACCAGCTATATCTTCAGTGGGTTAGTCATTTCCAGATTTTTAAGTCTATAAATAAAAGTGATCTTATATCATTTGACCAAGAATCCCAGAGTGATGCTGTTTCTGCCTGCTTCTAAAAAGGTGTTGTCTCTCTCAGGCTCTGCTTTGGGCTGTGTGCATAATGACACATGGCTTGTTCTTGTGTGTTGAGTGGTAAGAGGCCAGGACAGTTACCATGGTCTACAGCAGCCTGCCAGTGTTGCAGAGCCATTGCTACCAGGATCCTTTTGCTTTCTATCTCTGTATAGCTCCTGAACCCCTGCTGTAGGCGATAAAAGCCTTGGTTGCTTCTTTTACTCACCAGATAGTTTATGTCTCCTGTCAAGTGTTCTCTTGGCCAGAGTTTGTTTCACCACAAACAGCAGGAGAAAGAATTACATGTTGGAAAAGTACAGGCAGCACATGTTCAATAACTTAAATCAATTGGAAATTGCCCTAAGTGATGACCCTGTAAAGCTGTTCTGACATGGGAGACTTGCAGTGAAAGCCTCATTTTAGGGTCAAAAATAAATATTTGCTCTTTATCACATATTGACCCTCTAACTTATTTTAATAGGAAGGGATAAAACACAAAAATGACACGGGCTAGCTGTAAAAATTCACGCAGTACAAAAAAGGACAAAGGATGTATTTTTAAAAAATCTGAAATCTCAGTGCTCAGGAATGAATGATATTATCACACTTTGTGGCCATTATTATAGATAGCTATAGAAATATGAATGGATGTGTAAGTCTTCAGATTGACACAAATGGAAAAGAATTGGATCATATAGAAGCATGTTATTATTTTAATAATAAAAAGTGTTAGCTTTTATTTTTCCTGAATTTAACAGCAGAAAAATAAGATCAAGCTGAAGAAATGACTAAATGTGAGATAAAACTTTCTTTGTCACAAGAGATCTTGGTTCCCAAAAGATCCCTCCCTTTAAGATTAATGAAACAGATTCTGAAGATCGTTAGAAGACTGAAGCAATTATTTGTATTAGGACCCCATATTTTGATTTTAACTGTATAAATGAGCTTAGATCTCTTACCACTTGTCTCCACATCTCAGTATTTGCTGCTTGTGTTGGTTTATGTCATCAAGGCTTACAAATGCTTACATGTCCCTTTGAAATCACAAATCCCACAGTTGTTTAAATTCTATGTTTAATTGGACTCAGTACTTAATGTCCCTTTACCTTATCTGGTCATATGATATTCATTAGGTTCCCCCCCCCCCCCCACTCCTTGGTGGACTGAATTTCATTACCAAATAGTATTTCTTTTGAGGAGTCATAAAGGCTACATTTCCTAAGTGTTTAATTTATTCATATTTGAGAATATCTGCCTGTTGTTTTTATACTTGAACAGTTTGTCTGAGTGAAGTATTTTGGAGTCATATGTACTTTTCTTTAGGATTTTGTTCTACTAACACTGGAAGTTTCCAGAAAGGATTGCTTCCCCTACAAACCCACCCTTGTAGATAACTCTTTTTTTTTTTTTTTTCTGTCTGGGTACCTAAATAATTTTTCTTCATAGTTCAGGGTTTTTTTTTTTTTTAAGATTTTATTTTTAAGTAATCTCTACACCCAACATGGGGCTCAAACTTAACCCCAAGATCGAGAGTCACATGCTTCACCGACTGAGCCAGCCATGTGCCCCTTTCATGGTTGAGTTTTAATACCTCACCCAGAATATATTTTGATGGTGATTGCATTGTATCAGTGTTTCTTGGTGTATGGTGTGCCCTTTTGACTGGAAGATCCAGTTTTTCCTTCTTGGAAATGTGTCTTACTTCAGAGACCCAATTGTTGGGTTCTCTTTATTTGTCCTTCATTATCTATTATCTTTTCTCTGGTTATGTAATGTCTTTTTTCCTATACACACACTGTGATATCATGATTTCTAGTGTTAAAAAAATTCAACCAAGTAAATTTGAAAATCTAATTGGGTTTATTAAGTGATTGATAAATTAGGCAGCTTTCCACCTAGCAAGTATAGTGATGCTCTGAGTTGTGCAAACTGGAAGGTTTTGTTTTATTTATTTATTTTTAAAGATTTTATTTATTTATTTGTCAGAGAGAGGGGTGGGAGAGAGCGTGAGCACGAGCAGGGAGAGCGGCAGGCAGAGGGTGAAGGAGAAGTAGGTTCCCCACCGAGCAGGGAGCCCAATGCGGGACTCGATCCCAGGACCCCGGGATCATGACCTGAGTCTAAGTCAGATGCTTAAACGAATGAGGCACCCAGGAGTCTCCCACATGGAAGGTTTTTTAGGAAGGAGGGTGGAGCAAGCAGTTATTAGCAAAAAAAGAGAAAGGATTGTATCAGGCAAGGTCACCTTACCTTAAGGGGAATCACGGAGCGGGGAAGGTGTGTTATCATGTTAGTACTTCATCTTTGGGGAATAGGGAGGGCCCATGTGACAGATGATCTCATTGGTGTTGACCAGAAAATTCCAGATTGACTAAGTTAGAATTTTATTCCTGGAGTCTTTGAAACTGTAATTAAGTCTTGGTTTGCTGTCCCAGGGGTGAATGACTCCATCTTGGAGCTATGGTTTTCTTTTAACAATAATAGGAAATACACACACACACACACACACACACACACATTTATATTTGATCTTTGTCCAGTTTCAAGTACAAAGCTCCTAAAACTCTTGTAATTTCTTAAGCAAAGAGAGTTATAAGGGTGTGTTTTGTTTATGTTACTAGTGACTTTTGGAATCCCCCTACATTACCTAAGAATGGGGGCTGACCACCAGAGGAACCAGCCTGGTGATTAGAGGTTGGAACTTTCAGCCCCAATCCTGATGACCTTGGGGCCTGGAGAGGGGCTGGAGGTTGAATCAGTTGCTAATTAATGATTTAATTGGTTATGCCTGCATTATGAAGCCTGCTTAAAATTCCAAAAGAACCAGGTTCAGAAAGCTTCTGTGTTGGTGAACGTGTGGGAATTTGGAGAGAATTCGCTCCCAGAGGGGTTGGAAGCTCCATGTCCTTTCCCACATAGTTTTCCCATCTGTCCATTCCTGAGCTATATGCCTTTGTAATAAATCAGTGATCTGGTAAGTAAAATGTTCCTGAGTTCTGTGAGATGCTCTAGCAAATTAATCTACCCAAAGGAGAGAATTGTGGGAACCTTGGATTTATAGTCATTTCGTCAGAACTATAGGTAACAACCTGGACTGGCAATTGGCCTCTGAAGTAGTGGGAGTGAGGGCAGTCTTGCAGGACGGAGCCTTTTACCTGCAGAATCTGACGCTCTCTTTGGGGAGATAGTGTCAGAATTGAGTTGAACTGCAGGAAGCTCATTTGGTGTCATGAGAATTGCTTTGTGGTGGTCGGGAAACCCCCTCCCGCCCATGAGTTGGAGTTGGGATCTGGATGGTTACCCACTTCCGTTCACCTCAGATCTTTCCTTCAGGCAATTGATTCTGTTTTCTTGTCATTTCCTATTTATTTTTTATAATCTGTATTAGGACAATTTTAGTTTTCATTTTATTTTCTTCTTCCATCTATCTCCTCTGATTTCATATTTTAATTCTTATATTATTCCCTCCCCCTTTTTTATTAGCATGAAGTACTTCCAGAAAAAAATTGAAATGACTGCTTTGGTTCCTTATGTTTTGCTTTTCTCCTGATTTGTTGAGTTTTTTTTTTTTTTTTTAAAGATTTTATTTATTTATTTGACAGACAAGAGATCACAAGTAGGCAGAGAGGCAGGCAGAGAGAGAGGGGGGAGGTAGGCTCCCCGCTGAGCAGAGCACCAGATGCAGAGCTCGATCCCAGAATTCTGGGATCATGACCTGAGCCGAAGGCAGAGGCTTTAACCCGCTGAGCCACGCAGGCGCCCCGAGTTTTTTTTTTCCCCCTTCCATTCCAGTCCCCTTCTTTCCCTTCCCTTCCTCCTTTTCTGCAGGAGTTTTCTTGCATAGCTGCTGTGTGATTTGATGTCTCATTCCTACTTATAATTGGCAGCTTTGTCCAAACATTTTATTTGCTCTGCAGTAGTACGTGATGATTGGTCTCTGATGCCCTTCCTGCTTTACCTAGGTCCATCTTTTAAACTCCAGTCCCATGCTAAGGTACAGCTCTGGATATTGGTTTCTGTAGTCTCACTGCCAGAGTGGTGTTATTGGTGGAGAGCTTGGCTGGTGTAGCATGAGTATTTGCAGAAAAACCTGTAGGGAGGACTCATTCCTATGATCTTGTTAGACATGTCAGGGTCTCGCTACCCAGTCAGGGGTGTATTTCACTAGTGTGGGCTTTGACCTATTTCCTCCTCTCAACACACTACTTTGGAAAAGGTGATGAATCCTGATGGTTTTTGCTGCCATTGCTGAGGTCCTATGGGGATAAGTGTGCTGCTTCATTCTACTTCTCCATAAGCTGAAGGTCATTAATAAAACTCTCATGATTTAGTGGACTCATCTTCCCTTTTCTCAGTTCTGTTTTTGAGGTGTGGGATTGGGGTTAGGAGCCCAGTGAGGGTAGGCTTTGCTAAGGTTCCCTATTCCTTACCTATCTCATATCTTTTCCTCCTACCTTTCCCAGCTTAAATTATATGCTAAATCATTCTCTTGGTTCATTTGCCTTCATCTCTCATGTGGCAAAACCATAGCCTTGCTGACTGCTTTTATGAACCTCAAATGGGCCCTTAGTGCCACTTAACAGTCTCACTATTTTTCCCTAGTCCATTTGTGCACCCACTCTCCCAGATGACTGTTCACACATTCTCCTCTCTCCTCAAACACCCAACACCTCCTCCCTCAAGTTCTCCTCCAGATAGTGTTTATGTTTCCTATTCCACTGAGAAAATTGAAGCGATCAGAAGGAAACTTCTGCAGAGTTCTACCAAAACATCTACCCACATACTTTCATGTGTACTCAGATTTTCTGCCTTCTAGTTACTAAAGATGAATTCCCATTGCTTTGAAAGCCAACCATTTCATCTCTGCATTAGACTCTGTCAACCCTCTTACCTACTCAAGGACCTCACTCCGGCAATTCTACCTTCTCCCTCATGTATTTTTCCTTTTCTAATGGATGAGTTTCAGCAACAGAAAGACATGCTATTAGTCCTCTGAGTTTAAAATAGTCTTCTGGGGGTACCCCAGGGTCATGAGTTTAAGCCTCATGTTGGGCATAGAGCTTACTTTAAAAGAATAGTCTGGGGCCCCTGGGTTTCTCAGTTGGTAGGGCATGCAACTTTTGATCTCTGGACTGCAAGTTCTAGTCCCACATTGGGTATAGTAATTACTTTAAAAATGACATTTTTGGGGGTGCCTGAGTGGCTCAGTGGGTTAAAGTCTCTGCCTTCAGCTCAGGTCATGATCCCAGGGTCCTGGGATAGAGCCCTGCATGGGGCTGTCTGCTCAGCAGAGAGCCTGCTTCCCCCTCTCTCTCTGCCTGCCTCTCTGCCTACTTGTGATTTCTGACTGTCAAATAAATAAATAAAATCTTTTAAAAAATAACATTTAAAAAAAATAGTCTTCTGTTGACCCCACTTTCCATCCCATTTTCTACCTCCCATTTACATAAGAATTCATACAGTTGTCTACACTAGTTGTCTCCCCTGCATTTCTTGCCACTCTCTCTTAAAGCCACTCAAGGAAGGCTTTCACCCCTACCCGTCCTCTAAACTGCCCTTCACAAGATGCCTATAACTCCCTTCTTTCAAATTCAGTGCTCTATTCTTAGTCTTCATTTCACTTGATCTGTTAGCAGCATTCGCCACAAATTGATCACCTCCTCTTTTTGTCAACACTTTATTCACTTAGCTTCTAGAACAATAGAGTCTACCTTCTTTGTTTTCCTCCTACTTTACTGGCCATTCTTTCTTAGTCTCCTTTGCTTGTTCTTTATTATCCTCTGACTTCTTGACTTTGCTGTGACTAAACCTTAGTCCTTGGATCTTTTTTCTTTATTTATACTTACTCCCTTAATAGTCTTATCCAGTCTCATGGATATAAATACCTTACATGTGCTTTTATCTATCAAATGTAGATCTCTTGCCTGAATCTCTTCATTAAACTCCATGCTTGTATATCCAACTTCTTACTTGACATACTTGAATATCTAATAACCACCTCAAAACTAATATGGTGCAAATAGGACTCCTGATAGTGACCCATTCCTCATACCTGCTCCACTAACAGACTTCTATATATAATTTAATACCAACTCCATCTTTCCTTTTTATTAGATCAGGCCAAAAACCTTGGAGTTCACCTTAATTCTTCTCTGCCTCATATACTCTTAAACTCTACATCCAGCAGAGAATTCTGTTGACTTTACCCTCATTTTTTTTTTCTCTTCTCCTTCCCTCTTTTTTTTTTTTCCATTTCATTCTGGAATCTGACAACTTTTTCTCCCTCCCATCACTATCATCCTAGACCAAACCACCATCATCTTTTATCTGCATTTATTGCAGTTAGGTCCCCCATCTCCCGTTCTCCTTTCTTCCATGCTGCCCTCTAGAGTCCTAGAGTAATTACTTGACTAGTGCATTTCTTTACTCAGAACTCAACAGTGGTATATAGTGGCCCACAGGCTGTACATTATCTGGTTCCTTTTCTCTCTTAACCTCATCATTTGCTTTTCTTTTTCTTGATCATTCTATACCAGCTTCTTTAGCCTTCTCACTATTTCTCAAACATGACAGACACACTCTTACCCATGACCTTTGTACTTGCAATTGCCCTCTACTTGGACTTCTCTGATATATGTTAGCAGTATCTGACACTAGTGGGCACTCAAATGTGTAGAGCTGAATTCACTGAGTTCACAAATTAAGCAATAGATCTCCTGAAAGGAGGAGTTATAAGAGCACCCAGCAGATCCAAATAATCTCCTTATTCTTTTTATTTTTTTTTATTTTTAAAAGATTTTATCTATTTATTTGACAGAGAGAGTGCAAGCATGCACAAGCAAGTGGAGTGGCAGGCAGGGGGAGAAGCAGGCTCCCCACCAAGCAAGGAGCCCAATGTAGGGCTCCTTGATCCCAGGAGCCAAAGACAGACATTTAACTGATTGAGCCACCCAGGCACCCTCTCTTTATTCTTCATTGTATTTTGGCTTCATTCTTTCCCTTGACTCTTTTTTCATGTGTTCAGCAAGGGGAGGCTATAGGATATTAGCTCCTTTAGATTCAAGCGCAGCTCCTTTCCTCATATGTGAGAACTCACCCTTTCAGTGTTCTGCACAAACACCAAGGATTTTCTCCTGTTGACTTGAGCATTTTCAGGCATATGGGAAATATGACTATCTTCTTGCTTTCCAGTTAGCAGAGCAACAAGTGAGTGTTCCAAGGGCACATTCAGTCATTTTTCTATTTGAATATTCTTCCTGGAACTCCTAATCCACCAGTTAGAACATTACTACTCAAGGAAAAACATTGCTTTAGTTTGGAGAAACAATGTTCAGATTGTAGTTTCCAGCATCCTGCTGGGTAAAGCCATTGCCTTTGGTCTGGCACACATGTATTTGTACTGTTTAATTTGACAAGCACTTGTAGGTGAATACTGTCTTAATTCCTGGGGAGACCTACTTGTGTGTTTACAGTTAACAACATTGTTTCCAACTAATTAAACTCATTCTTAACTTTTTTCTCCATTTACTTTTCTTGATTTAACATGTATGTGCCTACAGGGTTACTCTGTTACAAGCATCTCTAATTTTCTGATGTCAGATCTGACTTTCAGAGCTTACTGACAAATATTACTGTTTGCTGCCATTTAAAATTGCAGGGAAGGGCAGTAGATGTTTAGTTTTAAGACTTAAATGGCATTAATGTGATGGGGGAAATTGTATTCATTGGTAAGGAGGATTTGGAACAGCAGTTGGCATGACTGCAATGTGTCTCTACTCTTTAAAATCTCTTCCAGATGTATATTGTGGGTATAAGTGGGGAGACAAAGGATAAAGAATAAGGAGGATAAATTTGTGGGGATTTCCTATCCCTTGGGCCTATAGAAAATGGGTTTTTAAGGACACTGCTCATATTCATCATGTCTAAGAGAAAGTAACTTCATGTCAAACAGCTCTTGGTATACTTGGAAATCAAAGATATTGCTGTGGACGTTACGGCTTCCATAAAAAATTCATTCTGCAAACATTTTCATTGGTGCAATCACCACTTTTTTTGCCTTTTGATTTTTTATCTTATTTGATGAACCTGTAAAAAGTGTTATTCTGGGGGCAAATAATTTATTCTGAAAGAACACATATTATTAGAATTTATTTGGGAACCAAGCACTGAGACTTTGAAAACTGAGGAACTGATGAAGTGTTCTTATTTTCTGGGTTGTTTACCATCTTTCCATGTACAAACCTCTACCTGAGAAGTGTTTTCTTAGTAAACTGGAGAGGTCCTGAGACTGTGTTTCTCTGCAGTTATGTGACACCTGATTACATTTATAAAACACATCTGAAGACTCCAAATTGTTTCATATATACAAAAGTATTTCTCAGAGGTCTGAAGATAAATGCCGTGGTCATGTTAAATAAGAATCAGGTTCTAGAACCATGATGTACTTTTCTCAGTAAAGAGTGGTGAGGAGATATATATATATATATACACACACAGATATATATCTGTGTGTAGATATAGATATATATGTATTTTAATTATGGTTATGGGTTAAACTGAGTCCCTCAAAAAGATATGTTCAAATCCTAACCCACAGTACTTGTGACTAGACATTATTTGCAAAGTAAGGCCTTTTCATATGTAATCAAGTTAAGAGGAAGTTCTACTGGAGTATGATGGGCCTTTATCTAGTATGACTGCTTTCCTTATAATGGGAGAAGGGACCCTGACACATGTAGAAGATGGCCATGCAAAGAAAGAGGTGGAGATTGGAGCTATGCTGCCACAAACCAAAGAATGACTGGGGGTACCAAAATGCAGAAGAGCCAACCAAGGTAGGGGCCTCCATTAGAAGCTTCAGAGGGAAGATGGCCCTGCCAATGTCTTGATTTCAGATACAGTTACTGAAAAACAGGAAGAAAATAACTCTCTAAAACACATTAAAACTGCCTACGTGGAGGCAAAATTTGATGAACAATTAGGTATGTTGTCTGATAAATCTAATTATGGAACTCTGCATGTTTCAAAGTAGGAGGCAACTGTTTTTGTTTTGATGCTTCCCAACTTGTTTGGAAACAAGCAAAGAATTGTGATCAGGTATGAAAAGGACCTCAGTGAATTTGATGGTGAATGAGAGGACTTGGTTTCCCACAGCAATGTCGGTTTCTAATGTTGGGCATCTTGTTCTCAGTCCCTAAGTCCCCTAATCGAATCAGCACCATAGCAATGATGACAGCATCTTTGTCAGTGAGACAATGCAGTTCAGTCCACTCTTAAATCTCAGTAATGGTACAGAGACAACATAATTAAAAATTGGATACCGAAATTTCAGGATCTCCTATCATGAAAAATGTAACCTTTAGTTGTGATCACAGAAAATCAGACAGGTTAACCATCCCTAGGTATCTTGTACTGCAGGGTTGCCTGCTGTAGGGGAGTGGTTATAAAAGTCATGCCAGTCATATGCTGAATCTTTACAATATGGACTGACATCAGGGACCCCTTTCAAACTCCCTGTCTAAACAAGATGAAATAAAAACAAAGTCATGTTCCTAGGTCTCTCTCAGCCTGTATGTAGCATATTCATCCAAACTCTCCCTTTATAGAACCTAGATGATCTCTTTGGCATTAATGTTCCCCTTTCTGTTTAGCATTAGGTTGTCTTTGCAGGAGGAACTACATGAATGGTTTTCCTACATATTTACATACAAGCAAAAAACAAAAAGAAAAAACAACTGTTTTGTTTTCAAAGTTGCAAACACAAAGAAGAAAATATCCTAAATAACATTGCCATCATTATCATGATCATCATCAACAGTGGTTTATTTAGGATCTACTGTGTAAAGTAACTAATGTCTTGGGAATACAAAGAAGCTTAAGGCATTATATAATGGTTCTCAAGGGCTGACAATCTAGTTGGAAAGGCAGAACATAGAAATGAAGTAGCAGTGTGGCATATTAAGATTTAAATGAAAAAAACTTTTTAAAAAAATATTTTATTTATTTGACAGAGAGAGATCACAAGTAGGCAGAGAGGCAGGCAGAGAGAGAGAGATAGAGAGAGAGAGAGAGAGAGAGAGGAGGAAGCAAGCTCCCTGCCGAGCAGAGAACCTGATGCGGGACTTGATCCCAGGACCCTGAGAGCATGACCTGAGCTGAAGGCAGAGGCTTAACCCACTGAGCCACCCAGGTGCCCATAAATGAAAGAAACTTTTAAAAAAGATTTTTATTTATTTATTTGAGAGAGAGAAAGATAGTGAGAGGAAGTACCATGACCTGAGCCAAAGGCAGGTGCTTAACCAACTGAGCCACCCAGGGGCCCTGAATGAAACTTTAAGTATGCTGGCCGTTGGTGGAAGAGGGAAGTTATCAGTGAATTGTAGGGTTAGCAAAGGTTTCATGGAGGTGGGACTTGAGCTTGAGCCATGGGTGATATACAGCTTATTTAAGAGGAGATGATGGGAGAGTTCATCTTCTAGATGAAAGGAGTATAATGAACAAAACCCTGGACAAGGCAATTCATGAGCTTTGTTTAGGAGACCACAGCTATATTTATTTGACTGGATTGTAAAGTTCTTAAACGGGAGCAAATGGAGGCTAGATTGTGGAAGATCTTGAATGTCTGACTTGGGATTTTGACCTTCCCTATAGGAAACTTCTGAGCATGAGGATATTTGCAAAGCAATATTTTCAGAGGTGTGACTAAGGGGAACCAAGTAGAAAATTCAGTGATACTTTGAAGATCTGGACTAAGGCACTCGGAACTAAAAGGAGTTGATTGATGTAACTGCTATCATTAGGGCAGATTTTGGAGAGTTGACTTACTGGATTTGGGAATGGGAAGAAGGAACATGGGTAAGGAAGTAATCAAAGATTATTCAGACTTTAAGTTACCTTTTACACCTACTTAAGAATGTTTGTTTTTATTTTTTAGTCAACAATTCATAAGCTCTGATAATGTGTCAAGTAGCATGCTAAGTTTTGAGGACAAAATGATAATAGGGAATGGTTCTCAGCACTGAGGAGCTCACACACAAACTCTACAATGATTAAAATCTGCTGTGCCCAGTGCTTTAGTTAGTAATTCTTGGCTCCTATCTTCATAGTGTGATAGATCCCTTTGGGAATCCAGGGAAGGCTATTGTCTAGAATGTGCTCTTTCCAAACATATACACAATAAAATGCATGTGCCTATCTATGCATCCAGGTTAAGATGTCTTCCCATAGATCAGAGTACAAAGTGCTATAGGAGTCTCAGGGGTAGAGTAACAGTGTTTTTAGGAATGCTGTGGGAAGCCCTTACAGAAGGATGGTTATTGTCTCACAAGAAGAGAGCACTGTAGTATAGGCATAGGAGTTAAAAATTCAGGGAAAGGCATAAAACTGTGAATGTGTATATGTTTAGGTGATAGCAAGTAATTTGATGTGGCTGGACTGTAGATATATGTGGTAGGAACTTAGGACAAGATTGTGAACACCCTTTGAAGCTGTGTAAATAGTATCAGTAGTATTAATGAAAATGATAATGGTAACAAGATTAGCTATTTATGGGGCTTCTACACCCTCTGATAAATATTTTAGTTTAGCTAAGTTTAGTTTTAAAGATTTTATTTATTTGAGAGAGAGAGAGTGTGTGTGAAAGAGAGAGCATGAGCAACGGGAGAGGCATATGGAGAGGGAGAGGGCAGACTTCCCACTGAGCTGTTAGCCCAATGCAGGGCTCGATCCCAGGACCCTGGGATCATGACCTGAGCCCAAGGCAGTCTCTTAACCCACTGAGCCACCCAGATGCCCCCTATAAGTATTTTAAATACATTGTCAGTAAGCTTTTTATCAACCATGTAAGTCAGGTATTGTATGCATTTTATAATAAAGAAATTGAGTTATTGACAAGGTTGACTTATTCAAAATTATACAGATAGTAAATGGTGAACTGTTTAAACAAGGTGTGATTCCAAAGACTGTTCAGATTCCACTGTTATACTATTTCCTTTTTTAAAAAAAGATTTTATTTATTATTATATATAGAGAGAATGAGTGTTAGAGAGGATGAGAGGTCATCGGGAGAGGTAGACTCCCTGCTGAGCAGGGAGCCCGATGTGGGTCTTGATCCTGGAACCCCAGGATCATGACCAGAGCTGAAGGCAGAGGCTTTAGCCCACTAAGCCACCCAGGTGCCCCTCACAGTCTATTTTCAAGTCACAGTGTATCACTTGGTACATAGTATAAAAGTCTAACAACAGTATACTACAGTTTTTCCCTTCCTGGCTGTTGTTGCCAGCATATTGTCATAGTTTTTACTTCTACGTATGTTATAAAACCTAAAATACATAAGGAATAACATCGAGGACATTGGGAGATGGAGAAGAGAAGTGAGTTGGGGGAAATCGGAGGGGGAGACAAACCATGAGAGACTGTGGACTCTGAGAAACTGAGGGTTTTGGAGGGGAGGAGTGTGGAGGGTTGGGTTGGCCTGGTGGTGGGTGTTAAGGAGGGCAAGTATTGCATGGAGCACTGGGTGTGGTCCATAAACTGACTTTTGGAACACACACACACAAATTAAATTTAATCTAATTAAAAAAACCTAAAATACATATTATTATTTTTTTGAACTTTAAAAGCTTTATAAAGGTTATTAGAGAAATAAAAAAGTTCTGCCTTTGTGCCATTTATGAGAAGCAATAACATCCTTAATATAAAGAGCCATCATAAGTCAATAAGAGATTGGTCACAGAAGAGAAGTACGTGTGACCAGGACTAAATGATAACAAAT
This sequence comes from Mustela lutreola, assembly GCF_030435805.1. NCBI lineage: Eukaryota > Metazoa > Chordata > Mammalia > Carnivora > Mustelidae > Mustela > Mustela lutreola. The sequence continues at coordinate 120,046,981 of NC_081308.1, read as the reverse complement.
TAAAACAATAATTAGGAATAATGTTTTACTCCTGGGTTGTCAAATGAAAAATCTGATATTAATTGCTGCTGAGGATGGGGGGAAGGAAACTCTCATATATTGTTCGTGATAGTATAAATTGATAGAAAGCTTTAGAAGGACAACTTGGCAGTATCTGTCAAAATTTAAAGAGCATATACTTTTTGATCTCACAATTCCACTTTGAAGAATTTGTCCTGTAGACAAACTTAAGTCAACAAAGATTTGTGAATATCTTCACAAAGATAACCCCAGCCACCCCATCCCTCCCCCGCCCTTCTGTCCAGCAACCCTCAGTTTGTTTCCTGAGATTAAGATTCTCTTATGGTTTGTCTCCCTCTCTGGTTTCTTCTTGTTTCATTTTTCCCTCCCCTTGCCTAAGATCCTCTGTCTTGTTTCTCAAATTCCTCATATCAGTGAGATCAAATAATTGTCTTTCCCTGATTGACTTATTTTGCTTAGCATAACAGCCTCTAGTTCCATCCACGTCATTGCAAATGGCAAGATTTGGGGGTTTCTTTGATGGCTCCATAGTATTCCATTGTGTGTGTGTGTGTGTGTGTGTGTGTGTGTGTGTGTGTGTGTGGTATATATATAATCTTCTTTATCCATTCATCTGTTGATGAACATCTGTGCTGTTTGCATAGTTCAGCTATTGTGGACATTGTTGCTATAAACATTGGGGTGCACATGCCCCTTTGAATCACTACATTTGTATCTTTGGGGTAAATACCCAGTAGTACAATTGCTGGGCCATAGGGTAGCTCTATTTTCAATTTATTTATTCTTCTATTTCTTTTTGAGGAACCTCCATCCAGAGTGGCTAAAGCAGCTTGCATTCCCACCAACAGTGGAAGATGGTTCCCCTTTCTCCACATCCTCGCCAACATCTGTTGTTTCCTAACTTTAATTTTAGCCATTCTGACTGGTGTGAGGTGGTATCTCATTGTGGTACTGATTTATATTTCCCTGATGCTGAGGCATGTTGAGCACTTTTTCATGTATCTGTTGGCCATCTGGATGTCTTCTTTGCAGAGATGTCCATGTCTTCTGCCCATTTCTGGATTGGATTATTTGTTCTTTGGGTGTTGAGTTTGATAAATTCTTTATACATTTTGATTACTAGCCCTTTATCTGCTATGTCATATGCAAATATCTTCTCCTATTCTGTCAGTTGTCTTTTGGTTTTGTGGACTATTGCCTTTGCTGTGCAAAAGCTTTTGATCTTGATGAAGTCCCAATAGTTCATTTTTTCCCTTGCTTCCCTTGCCTTTGGTGATGTTTCTAGGAAGAAGTTGCTGCGGCAGAGGTCGAAGAGGTTGCTGCTTGTGTTCTCCTCAAGGATTTTGATGGATTCCTGTGTCACATTGAGGTCTTTCATCCATTTGGAGTCTATTTTTGTGTGTGGTGTAGGGAATGGTCCAGTTTCATTTTTCTGCATGTGGCTGTCCAATTTTCCCAACACCATTTATTGAAGAGGCTGTCTTTTTCCCACTGGACATTCTTTCCTGCTTTGTTGAAGGTTAGTTGGTCCATTTCTGAGCTCTCTATTCTGTTCCGCTGATCTATGTGTCTGTTTCTGTGCCAATGCCAGACTGCCTTGATGATGACAGCTTTGTAATAAAGCTTGAAGTCTGGAATTGTGATACCGCCAACTTTGGTTTTCTTTTTCAACATTCCTCTGGCTATTCCTCTGGCTTTTCTGGTTCCATATAAACCTTAGGATTATTTGTTTCATTTCTTTGAAAAAAGTTGATGGTATTTTGATAGGGATTGCTTTAAATGTGTAGACCGCTCTAGGTAGCATAGACATTTTCACAATATTTGTTCTTCCAATCCATGAGCATGGAATGTTTGCCCATTTCTTTGTGTCTTCCTCAATTTCTTTCATGAGTATTCTATAGTTTTCTGAGTATGGATTCTTTGCCTCTTTGGTTAGGTTTATTCCTAGGTATCCTATGGGTTTGGGTACAATTGTAAATGGGATTGACTCCTTAATTTCTCTTTCTTCTCTCTCATTGTTGGTGTATAGAAATGCAACTGATTTCTGTGCATTGATTTTTTATCCTGACACTTTACTCAATTCCTGTATGAGTTCTAGCAGTTTTGGGGTGGAATCATCTGGGTTTTCCACATAAAGTATCATATCATCTGCAAAGAGTGAGAGTTTGACTTCTTTGCCAATTCAGATGCCTTTTATTTCTTTATGTTGTCTGATTGCTGAGGCTAGGACTTCTAGTACTACGTTGAATAGGGGTGGTGATAATGGACATCCCTGCTGTGTTCCTGGCCTTAGTGGAAAAGCTCTCAGTTTTTCTCCATTGAGAATGACATTCGCTGTGGGTTTTTCATAGATGGCTTTGATGATATTGAGGTATGTACTCTCCATCCCTACACTTTGAAGAGTTTTGATCAGGAAAGGATACTGTACTTTGTCAAATGCTTTTTTTCATCTGTTGAGAGTATCATATGGTTCTTGTTCTTTCTTTTATTAATATATTTTATCACATTGATTGATTTGTGGAAGTTTAACAAACCTTGCAGCCCAGTAATAAATCTCACTTGGTCATGGTGAATAATACTTTTAATGTACTGTTGGAACCTATGTAGTCAATTACTTTTAAAGTCGATTTAGATAATTACAAAAATAATTTTCTATTTATTTATACAGTTACTATTATCAGTACTTTTCATTTATATGTGCAAGTTGAGATTTTCATCTAGTATCATTTCCTTTCTGTGTGAAGGGTTCTCTTTAGTATTTCTTATAGTTTGGACCTGTGGGTGATGAATTCTTTAATTTTTTTATACATCTGACAAAATTTGTATATCACCTTCATTTGTGAAAGATAAATTTGCTGGGTAGAATTCTAGGTTAAGGGTTTTTACTTTCAGGGGGCACCTGCCTGGCTCAGTCAGAGGAGCATGTGACTCTTTTTTTTTTTTTTAAGATTTTATTTATTTACTTGACAGAAAGAGAGATCACAAGTAGGTAGAGAGGCAGGCAGAGAGAGAGGGGGATGCAGGCTCCCTGCCGAGCAGGGAGCCGGATGTGGGGCTCAATCCCAGGACCCTGAGATCATGACCTGAGCTGAAGGCAGAGGCTTAACCCACTGAGCCACCCAGGCACCCCAGCATGTGACTCTTGATTTTGGGGTTGTAAGTTGGGTGTGGAGATTGGGTGTGGAGATTACTTTAAATAAATAGTTAGTTAGTTAGTTAGTTAGTTTTTACTTTCAGAACCTTAAGAATTTTACTTCACTGTCTTTTACCTTACATTGTTTACAATGATAAATTTGTAGTTATCTTTATCCGCCCCCCCCCCCCCCCGTAAGTAATGTGTCTTTAAAAAAAAATTTCTGGCTGCTTTTAAGACTTTTTCTGCCTTTCAGAAATTTGGAATATGCCTTGGTAATTCTTTTTGTTGTGTTTCTGGAGTTAGGTATTTGTTGAGCTTCTTGGATATGTTGGTTTATAGTTTCCAACAACTTTAAAAAATGTCCAGTTGTTGTTTCTTTAAATGTTTCTTTTGCCCTCTCCCCTAGTCTCTTTTCTCTCTCTCTCTCTCTCTCTCTCTCTCTCTCTCTCTCTGTGTGTGTTTATGTGTGTGTGTATTTAAAATTTTAATTCTGGGGAATCTGGGTGGCTCAGTGGTTTAAGTGTCTGCCTTCAGCTCTGGTCATGATCCTGGGGTCCTGGGATCGAACCCCGCATTGGGCTCCCTGCTCAGCGGGGAGTCTGCTTTTCCCTCTCCCAACCCCCTGCTTAAGCTTTCTCTGACTATCTTGCAAATAAATATATAAATAAAATCTTTAAAAATTAATTCCAGCATAGTTAAGATACTGTTATATTAGTTTCAGGTGTACAATATACTCATTCAGTAGTTCTGTACATTACTCAGTGCCCATCATGAGATGTACTCTTCACCTATTTCGCCCATCCTCCCATCCATCTCCTCTTTGATAACTATCAGTTTATTCTTTATATTTAAGAGTCTGTTTTTTGGTTTGTCTTTCCCCCCCTTTTTTTGTTTTGTTTCTTAAATTCCACATATGAGTGAAATCATATTTGTCTTTCTCTGACTGACGTATTTCATGTAGTATTACAACCTCCAGACCATCCATGTTGTTGCAGATGGCAAGACTTCTTTTTTGGCTGAGTTGTATTCCATTGTATATATATGCCATCTCTCCTTTGTCCATTCATACACCAAGGGACACTTGCATTGGTTCCATAATTTAGCTATTGCAAATAATGCTACAGTAAGCATAGGGGTACATTTATCTTTTTGAATTAGTGTTTTTGTATTCTTTGGGTAAATACACAGTAGTAGAATTACTGGATCATATGATAATCTTATTTTTATTTTTTGAGGGCATACCATACTGTTCTCCACAGTGGCTACATCAATTTGCATTCCCACCAAGTATGCAAGAGTTCCATTTTCTCCACATCCTTGCCAACACTTGTTGTTTCTCATGTTTTTGAGTTCAGCCATTTTTTAAGCCTTTAAAACAGTTTATTTTGAAGGCTGTGCTTAGAAATAAGCTTTTTCCTTCTTTTTTAAAAATTTAATTAATTTTTTTTCGGTGTTCCAAGATTCATTGTTTATACGCCACACCTAGTGCTCCATGCAATACGTGCCCTCCTTAATACTCACCACCAGGCTCACCCCAAATCCACCCTCCTTCCCTCCAAAACCCTCAGTTTGTTTCTCAGAGTACACAGTCTCTCATGGTTCGTCTCCCCCTCTGATTTCCCCCAACTCACTTCTCTCCAACTCCCAATGTCCTCCGAGTTATTCCTTATGCTTCACAAGTAAGTGAAACCATATGATAATTGACTTTCTTTGCTTGACTTATTTCACCCAGCATAATCTCCTCCAGTCCCGTCCATGCTGATAAAAAAGTTGGGTATTCATCCTTTCTGATGGAGGCATAGTACTCCATAGTGTATATGGACCATATCTTCTTTATCCATTCATCTGTTGAAGGGCATCTTGGTTCTTTCCACAGTTTGGCGAGTGTGGCCATTGTTGCCATGAACATTGGGGTACAGATGGTCCTTCTTTTCACCACATCTGTATCTTTGGGGTAAATACCCAGTAGTGCAATTGCAGGGTCATAGGGAAGCTCTATTTTTAATTTCTTCAGGAATCTCCACACTGTTTTCCAAAGCGACTACACCAACTTGCATTCCCACCAACAGTGTAAGAGGGTTCCCCTTTCTCCACATCCTCTCCAACACACTTTGTTTCCTGTCTTGTTAATTTTGGCCATTCTGACTGGTATAAGGTGGTATCTCAGTGTGGTTTTGATTTGAATCTCCCTGATGGTAATTATGATGAACACTTTTTCATGTGTCTGTTAGCCATTTGTATGTCTCGATTAGAGAAGTGTCTGTTCATGTCTTCTGCCCATTTTTTGACTTGATTATCTGTTTAGTGTGTGTTGAGTTTGAGGAGTTCTTTATAGATCTTAGATATCAGCCCTTTGTCTGTAGTGTCATTTGCAAATATCTTCTCCTGCTGTCAGATGGTTTTTCTGCATCTACTGAGGGTTTTAGAAGGGAGAGGGGTGAGGGGATGGGTGAGCCTGGTGATGGGTATTAAGGAGGGCATGGATTACATGGAGCACTGGGCGTTACATGCAAACAATGAATCGTAAAACACTACATCAAAAACTAATGATGTACTGTATGGTGCCTAAATAACATAATAAAAAATAATAAAGCTATGCTTTGGTACTCTGAGAAAAAAATGACTTACGGTTTTTTATCCTTTCTTTAATTGACAAGATACATTACATTGAATGATTTGCAAATATTGAACCACTTTTGCATCCTGGGAATAAATTGCACTTGATCTTGATGGATAACTTTTTAAATATATTCTGGATTTGGTTTGGTAATATTTTGTTGAGGATTTTTCCATCAGTGTTCATTACAGATATTGGCCTTATCTGGTATCTTTACCTCATTTTGGTATCAGGATAAGGCTTCCTAGAATGAATTTGGGAAGTTTCCTTTCTCTTCTCTTTTTCGGAATAGTTTGAGAAGAATGGTAGTACTTCTTCTTTAAATGTTTGGTAAAATTCACCTGTGAAACCATCTGGTCCTGGGCTTTTGTTTGTTGGGAGTATTTTGGTTACTGATTCGATTTCATTGCTGGTAATTGATCTGTTCAAATGTTCTATTTCTTCCTGATTCAGTTTTGAGAGGTTCTGTGTTTCTAGGACTTTATCCAGTTTTTTTGTTGTTGTTGTTTTGTTTTTGTTTTTGTTTGTTTGTTTTTTTACCTATCCAGTTCATTGGCATGTAATTTTTCATAATATTCTCTTAAAATCCTTTGTATTTCTGTGATGTCGGTTGTTATTTCTCCTCTTATTAATCTTACATGTCAGCCTTAGTAGGCCACAGATATTTGGTTAAACTCTCTGAGTGTGTCTGTGAGGGTGTTTCTGGATGAGATTAATGTTTGAATTGGTAGACTCTCTCCCCAATCCCAGGCCTTATCCAATCCTTTGAAGTCCCTAATAGAATTAAAAGGCTTAGTAAGTGAGAATTCATTATCTCTGCCTATCTTCCAGGTGGAATACTGATCTTCTGCCTGTGGAGTCAGACTGGAATTTAAACCACTGGGTCTGGTGGTTCTCGGGCCTTCAGACTTGGAATAAAACTATACTATTTACTTTCCTGTATCTCCAGTTTGCCAATTACAGACTGTGGGATGTCTCAGCCTCCATAATCATGTGAGTCAATAATTTCTATAAATCTCTTAATCTAAAATATAGTCTTTTTCTCTGAAGGATGCTAATACAAGTAGTAACTCGCTATAAAAATCTAAGAGACCTCAGCGTGTTTAGAGTACACTGCTTCTTTACTTAATGATCTTGTGCTTGAACAAAACTTTCTCCTTTTACAACATTACCCTTCTGTGGCTCCACACTGTGCTCAAACGTGTTTGTAGGATGCTTACAGCTATATCTTGCATGAGCACAGCTAGGAGGCATGTTGGGATTTCAGTGAATGATAGGAAGCTGAGACTGAGGGAACTTGGGGCAGAGGCAGTGAGGAAGGTAGTAGCCAGAGGTGCAGTGTGTATTGTTCTAAGGTCTTTGTGAGGTCAGGCTTCTGTGAAGAACAATGGCCATGACATCTGGTATCTCAAGAAGTGGAGTAGTTAATGTGAGGCTGCAACCAGTATTACAATTCCAGGTGATCTGGCTGTTTGTAAGAGAATGCTAGAGAGTAACACGCTGGATTAACAGAGTAACAAAGCTGGAGTAACAAAGGAGAAGAGGTTGTCAAGCAAGTAGGTTGACTCTCTGGACAAGGTTCTAGTCCCAGCAGAGAGGAACTGGTGGGTTAAGTGGGAACCATCAAAGATGACTAAATATATAGTGTGGGAATGAAGAGAATATTACAGCTCAATAGAAATAGGGATACCCAGGGCTCATTGCTGTGATCCCAGATAAATTTTGTACCATACCCAGTGGTAGTATCTGTTCTACTTCAGCCCCTTTAATGCAAGCCAATGAAGAAGTTTCCAGAATATAACAATCAGATTAATCACTTCAACTGTCCCCTGTAACTTTTACAGATTTATAACCTTCTGAAAGGGTCTACAATATGATTAGATCAAGTATCCTGTGGGCCTGAACCTGAATGAGAGAACATGGAGATGATTCATCATGAAATGAACATGAGAAATTAGAATACGAGATCATGCCATTTCCTAACAGCAACAAAAGGCACGTTCTTATTGGGTGACTGGGCCAGGGCTCGGTTGAAGCAAGCAAGGTACCTAGAATTTGTGCTCTGGGTGCCTTTTTTGCTCACCCTAATAGTGACCCTGCTGGTTGGCACTATTTACCCAAAGTTATTCGGTGTAAAGCCTAGGAAATGTGGGGGAAACAACCAAAAAGAGATAAAAATTGGAAAAGGGAGGGGCACCTGGACAGCTCAGTCTGTAGAGCTTGTGACTCTTGATCTCAGGGTTATAGGTTCGAGCCCCATGTTTGGTGTAGAGATTGCTTAAAAATAAAATCTTTTAAAAAATTGAAAAAGGGACACTAGAATAGTAGATGTTAAGCTCTACCTTCTGGAGTTAGAGGGTTCAGTGGCAATAGCAGAGATGAAAGGCACTAATCTAGGAGAGGAACAGTAAACATTCTCACAGGTGAGTGGACTCACTCAGTGCTAGTAGGGAACCTGACTTGGTAAAAATGCATGATGCCAGAAGCAAAGGTATCTGAAACAGGACAAGTGAACTCAGAGAGAGAGAGAGAGAGAGAGAGAGAGAGAGAGAGAGAGAGACTGGGTGTGTTTGGTGAATAGTCAGTGTCCTTTTTAAATATGAATTTCTGGACTTTGTTGTGACATTGTACTTTAAGGCCATGTATTTACATGTTCTTTTTAAAAAAGATTTAAACCAAAGTGGCTGCACCAACCTGCATTCCCACCAACAGTGGAAGAGGGTTCCCCTTTCTCCACATCCCCTCCAACACATGTTGTTTCCTGTCTTGCTAATTTTGGCCATTCTAACTGGTGTAAGGTGATATCTCACTGTGGATAAGGAAGATGTGGTCCATATACACTATGGAGTATTATGCCTCCATCAGAAAGGATAAATACCCAACTTTTGTAGCAACATGGACGGGACTGGAGGAGATTATGCTGAGTGAAATAAGTCAAGCAGAGAGAGTCTATTATCATATGGTTTCACTTATTTGTGAAGCATAACAAATAGCATGGAAGACAAGGGGTGTTAGGAGAAGGGAGTTGGGAGAAATTGGAAGGGGAGGTGAACCATAAGAGACTATGGACTCTGAAAAACAATCGGAGGGGTTTTAAGTGGTGGGGGGGTGGGAGGTTGGGGGAACCAGGTGGTGGGTATTCGAGAGGGCATGGATTGCATGGAGCACTGGGTGTGATACAAAAACAATGAATACTTTTATGCTGAAAATAAAAAATAAATTAAAAAAAAGATTTTTGCCTTTAGTTTAGAGAGAGAGAGGGACTGCATGTGCGAGTAGGGGGAAGGGTAGAGGGAGAGGGAGATAGAGTCTCAAGCAGACTCCATGCCCATTGCAGAGCCCCACATGGGGCTCAGTCCCATGACCCATGAGATCATGGCCTGAACTAAAATCATGAGTGGGACACTTAACCAACTGAGCTACCCAGGCATACTGCCTTTTGTTGTTATACCTGGATTTAAATCAGGAGTGCTTCCATTGTAATCTTGGGTAAGCTGCTTAACATTTCTGTGTTTCAGTTTTCTCACCTGTAAAGCTGGGCTAATATGGCACATAATACATGTAAGTTACCCTGAAAACCAAATGAGTTAATGCACATAAAGTACTTTGAATAGCACCTGCATAGCATATGGCATTCAACAAATATGTTGCTGCCACTACTGTTGCTGTTTTACTAGTAATAGTACATGAATGTAATTACAGCAATATCAAAATATGTGGCACATAATAATGACTGTAGCTGTGTTTTCTAGATTTATTTATTTTAAAGAGTGCATAGGTGGAGGGGAGGAGCAGAGGGAGAGAGGGGAGCTGGATGCAGGGCTAGATCTTGCAACCCTGAGAGCATGACCTGAACTGAAACCAAGAGTTGGACACTTAACTGAGACACCTAGGTGCCCCAGATCTTTGATAAATCCTTAATTACATTAATTTAAAAGTGCCTGAAAATATACAGTGGATGTTGGAATGATTTCTGTCAAACTTTGGTTGAATAGGTAAGGTTGGGATTTAAAGCGTTCACATTTGCTTATATGGAAAGCTTACGTGTGTTAAATATGTCATTTTTAGGTACTGTTGGTTAATTAAGATGTTACTATAAACAGTTATAAAATATTCTAAATTTACCTTTTTAATGTTAATGACAAAAAAGAGTCTGTCATCATATGCACACATTCTCCTAGGAATCATTTCTGCTGGCATATTTGCTATGGGATGGTAGGTGCACCCAAACCTGCTACTCATAAAAGCTAAGCTCCCGGGGGCACCTGGGTGGCTCAGTTGGTCAAGCATCCAACTCTTGGTTTTGGCTTAGGTCATGATCTCCAGTCATGAGATTGAACCCCGCGTTGTGCTACACGCGCAGTGTGGAGTCTGCTTCCCTCTCTTCCTGTGGTCCACCCCAACCCCCACTCTTGTATCCTCTCTCTCTTTTTGAAATAAACAAATAAAATCTTTAAAAAACAAACCATAACTAAGCTTCTGATCTCTTCTGAAGAGGATAGCATCATCTAGTTACTTGAAGGAAGAATTAGCCTAGGGATGGTGGGTTTCTCCATCACCATTCATCCTCCAGGTTTATCCTGAGACTAGAGAGGTTTATGTAAGGCCTAGTAGGTGGGTGGAAAGTACTTGTCCTCAAAGCTTGGGAAACATATATTTCAACTCTGTTGAGCTTGGGCATATCCTTAGGTCATTTGGTATTATGTGGTATATGAATTCAGGTTCCTAATTCATAAAATGAGGGTCATATCACCCTTTATCACAAGATTATTATAAGGGTCAAACAAGGTATTAGATGAAGATGTGCTTTGACAGGTAGTATGCATTGAGAACAAGGCGTTGCTCTACCATTCTCTAGTCATTCACTCACTTAACAAACATTTCTTGATGACTGAATATATATTGGAGACTCTTCTAGGTTCTGAGGTGCAGCAGTGGGACCCTGCCATCTTGGCTCTGCCTCCCTGGTATTCTACATCCACAGTCTGGTCCATGCTGAGGACAGCCTGGCTTGCTCTGCAGGCCTGTGCTGGGAGTAGGAACAACAGAATCAGATCCCACTTCCTCTTACTGAGCAGAGTGAAAGGATCAGGAAGCTATCAGGGAGCTTCTATTTCCGCTTGTTTATAAAACAATAAACAAGTATTTATGATCTCATCAGCAATTAAGAAGAAAAGTAAAGCAGGTTAAGAAGATAGAGAAAAGTGGGTGATAAGTAACAGGATTGTATTAGGTACGGAATGTGGGAATTGAGGGGCCCACTTCCTAGCAGCTGAAAAATTTAAAAAAGTCAAAACATGTGGAATATCAAAGCCACCCACACCCAATCCTCTTTGCGAGGTGAGGAAAACTTGTGTGTGTGTGTGTGTGTGTACGCACACTTGCACACAATTTCAGGGTTACCAAGTGCACAGGAGGAAATTCAGGATTTATAGACTGATACTCCCCCAAGAATTTTGCGATCTGAAAAAGAATTCTGTGTTTTCTAAATGGTAATGGGAGAAATCACCCAATGAGTAAACAAAGTCGCAGCAGCATTTTGTAACACAACAGCTTGTGGCAACAAAATGTTTTGGCAATTGATACTGTAGAATTGCCAATTGGGAAAGCCTTTTTTTGCAACCAGCTGAAGAAGTGAGAAACCTAAATGACATAATCTCACTTTGCCTTGTGCCAAAAAATGGAGGGAGGAGCTGGATTGTCTCTCGTGAGGATGGTTGAGACTGATGCATTGTCTCATACTAAAACCATGCATGCAGGCCCGGCTTCCGGCTTCCTTGGCTTTGGAACAAAAGTAGCACAAAGGATGTGCTCGGGAAATACCGGAGTAAAGAAGAAGATCCCCAGTTTCCTTGAGCAATTCAGCTCTATGAGAGCTGGTTATGGCACCAAAGCTCAGGCTGAATTAGAAAAATTAATCTATTAATTGATGGTGAAAATATCACTGTCAAATGATGACTCATGTTAATGCTTTACCTTCCCGGGAGAGACAGCCATAGCAGGAGTACCCTTCTCTACTGCACTGGGGGTGTGCAGTTGGTGGGTTATTTCATTTAAGTTTTTTTATTTTAACAAAATCTTAAAAATAACAAAATCATTGTAAGGAACTACTACGTACCGTGTATCCTTTACTCAGATCCTTCAGCTGTTGACATTTTGCCTCACAGATAACTCTCTTTTTCTCTAGATTTTATCTGTACACAAGATACACACACACACACACATACACACACAGACGTGTATTTTTTTCATAAATCTTTTGTCAGTAAGTTACAGACATGGTGCCCCACATATACTTCAGTATGTACTTCCTAAGAACAAGGATAAATCCACCACGATTACCCAAATCAGGAAATTTGACATTGATAGAATCCGAACCTGTTATCTCATTCATAGTCCATTTTCAAATTTAGCCACTTATTTTTTTTTTTAAAGATTTTATTTATCTACCTGACAGAGAGAGATCACAAGTAGACAGAGAGGCAGGCAGAGAGAGAAGAGGAAGCAGGTTCCCCGCCGAGCAGAGAGCCCGATGGGGGACTCGATCCCAGGACCCTGGGATCATGACCTGAGCCGAAGGCAGAGGCTTTAACCCACTGAGCCACCCAGGCGCCCTAGCCACTTATTTTAATAACATCATATATAGCTAATGTTTTGCCTGTTAGAGGATACAGTTCAGGATCATGCATTGCACTTAGTTGCCATGTGAATTGATTCTCCTTTATTATTTTTTAGTTGAGGGATAGTCAATGTATAACATAGTAATTTCACATACACAGCATGATTTGATAACTATGTATGTTATGAAATGGTCAGCTCAGTAAGTCTAGTTACCATTATATATCACACATAGTTTTAGAATTTGTTTTTCATGTGATGAGAACTTCTAAGATCTACTCTCAGCGATTTCCAGATATGCAATACATTATCATTAACTCTAGTCACCATGCTGCACATCCCCGTGGCTTACTTATTTTAGAACTGGAAGTTTGTGCCCTTTGATTCCCTTTACCTATTTCACTCATTCCTTGCCTCTGGCAACCACCAGTCTGTTCTCTCTATCTATGAGCTCAGTTGGTGTCCACATATAAGTGAGATCGTATAGGATTTCTCCTTCTCTAAGTTCACGTAGCATGTTGCCCTCTAGGTCCATTCATGTTGTCACAAATGGCAATATATCATTCTTTTTAAATAGCTGAATAGTATTCTGTTGTATGTAGGTATATATCTATATATCTCTATCTATATCTATATCTATATCTATATCTCACTTTTTCTCCATTCATCCATTGAGGGACACTTAGGTTATTTTCATGTCTAGGCTATTGTAAATAATCCTGCAGTGCACATGGGTGTACACATATCTTTTTGAATTAGTATTTTACTTTTCTTTGCATAAATACCTAGAAGGGTAATGGGTGGATTATGTGGTAGTTATGCTTTTACTTTTTTGAGGAGCCCCGTCCTGTTTTACAATTGGAATGTACACCAATTTACATTCCTACCAACAGTGCATAAGGGTTCATTTTTTTTTGAAGATTTTATTTATTTGACAGAGAGAGATCACAAGTAGGCACGGAGAGAGAGAGAGAGAGAGAGAGAGAGAGAGAGAGAGAGGAGGAAGCAGGCTCCCTGCCGAGCACAAAGCCCAAAGCGGGACTCGATCCCAGAACTATGAGATCATGACCTGAGCTGAAGGCAGAGGCTTAACCCACTGAGCCACCCAGGCGCCCACAAGGGTTCACTTTTCTCCACATCCTCACCAACTCTTGTAGTATCTCATTGTGGGCTTGATTTGCATTTCCCTGATGGAATTTGATCTCTTTTAATTTGGAATAGTTCCTCAGCCTCTCTTTTCTTCTTTGATCTTGACATTATTGAAGAGTATATGGCAGTTATTTTATAGATTGTCCCTCAATATGATTTTGTCTCACGTTTCTTTATGATTAGATTCAAGTTATATATTTTTGGCAAAAATACCACAAAAGCGATATTATGTCTTTCTCTTTATCATATCATTTTGATACTACTATAAATGGGGTTGTCTTTTTAAATTTCACTTTCAAGTGTTTCCTTTTAGTATATAAAAATATAATTGATTTTTGTATATTGATATCATGTATTTATACTTATTAGTTCTAATAATTGTTTTTAGAAATTCTTCTAATTTTCTCTATAAACAATAATGGCAACTACAATGACAAATAGAGATTAATTTCTTCTTTTCCTATCTTTTATCTTTTTTCCTTACTATATAAGGCCACCTACTACAATAAAAATGGCAAGACTTTGGATACCCTTGCCTTATAATGAAGACAAGGTATAAGTTTTTGAAGATAAACTTTTTAAGATCCAGGAAATGCCCTTCTATTCCTAGTTTGCTGGTGTTGTTATTATGAAAGAGTGTTTAATTTTGTCAAGATACTTTCTGCATTGAGATATATTTCGTATTTTTGTCAGTTCAGGTTGGCTAACATTGATTGGTTTTTATTTATTTAAAGATTTAAAGATTTTATTTAAGAGACAATGTGCATGTGCACATGAGGGAGGTTCAGGGGTGGGGGCAAAGGGAGAAGAAGGCTCCATGCTAGATCCTAGTGTTTTGGGATCCTCACCTGAGCCAAAGGCAGATGCTTAACAGACTGAGCCATGCAGGTGCCCCTGGTTCTTATTTATTTTATTTTATTTTTAAGTAATCTCTACACTGAATTTGGGGCTCAGACTCACAATCCTGAGATCAAGAGTCACATGCTCTACCAACTGAGGCAGCCAGGTGCCCTGGCATTGATTTATAATGGTAAGTCAACTTTGCCTTCATGGGATAAGCTCCTCATGGTCCTGATGTATTATCCCTTTTATGTCTCAACTGAATTATCTTTGATAATAGTTTGTTACAAAATTTTGTTTGTTTTTATGAAGGATATTAAAATGTAACTTTCTTTCCGTGTGATGTTTTAGCTGGTTTTGTATCAGGGTAACACTAACCTCATTGAATTGAGAAGGTTACCACCTCTTATATTTTTGAGAAGGGAGTGATTAGCAATGGTATTTTTTTCTTTCTTAATTGTTGTAATTCACTAGTGAAGCCATCAGGGACTAAATTTTTCTTTTTTCTTTTTTTTTTAAATTTTTCAATTTATTTATTTTCAGAAAAACAATATTCATTATTTTTTCACCACACCCAGTGCTCCATGCAATTCGTGCCCTCTATAATACCCACCACCTGGTACCCCAACCTCCCACACCCCCGCCACTTCAAACCCCTCAGATTGTTTTTCAGAGTCCATAGTCTCTCGTGATTCACCTCCTCTTCCAATTTACCCCAACTCCCTTCTCCTCTCCATCTCCCCATGTCCTCCATGATATTTGTTATGCTCCACAAATAAGTGAAACCATATGATAATTGACTCTCTCTGCTTGACTTATTTCACTCAGCATAATCTCTTCCATTCCCGTCCATGTTGCAACAAAAGTTGGGTATTCGTCCTTTCTGAAGGAGGCATAATACTCCATAGTGTATATGGACCACATCTTCCTTATCCATTCGTCCGTTGAAGGGCATCTTGGTTCTTTCCATAGTTTGGCGACAGTGGCCATTGCTGCTATAAACATTGGGGTTCAGATGGCCCTTCTTTTCACGACATCTGTATCTTTGGGGTAAATACCCAGGAGTGCAATTGCAGGGTCATAGGGAAGCTCTATTTTTAATTTCTTGAGGAATCTCCACACTGTTCTCCAAAGAGGCTGCACCAACTTGCATTCCCACCAACAGTGTAAGAGGGTGTCCCTTTCTCCACATCCTCTCCAACACATGTTGTTTCCTGTTTTGTTAATTTTGGCCATTCTAACTGGTGTAAGGTGATATCTCAATGGGGACTAAAATTTTCTATGTGGAAATGTTCAACTCAACGTGTTAATAGATACAATGATGATATTCAAATAATATATTGCTTCTTGGTTAAGCTTTGGTACTTTTGCATTTCAAGAACTTTGTTAATTCAGAGTTGCTAAATTGTGGGGTATAAAATTATTGATAAAAATCTTTCTATCCTTTTATTGACTGTAGGGTATATACAGATATTCCCTCTCTTATTCCTGATATTGATATTTTGTGTTTTTTTGTCTACTTTTTTCTTATGTTTTAAAAAAACCCAGCTTTTAGTTTTATTGATTTTTCTCTATTGGTTTTCTTTTTTCTATGTAATTGATCGATTTTTGCTTTATTCTATCTTGTTTCTTACTTTGGCTTAAATTTGCTCTTTTTTTCAGTTTTTTCAAGATAGGATTTTAGAGCATTGATATGAGATCATTCACCGGCCCCCCCTCAATAGAAGCATTCAATGCATGAAAATTTCTTTCTAAGTACTGCTTTAGGTGCATCCCCCAAGTTTGGATGTTTTATGTATTTGGTTATAGCAGTTCAGGATTTTTAAAAAATATTTTCCCTTGATCTTTGATCCATGGAATCATATGGAACCATATTTAGAAAAGTTTGTTTAATTATCAGATATTTGGAGATCTTCCAATATTTTTCTGGTACTGATTTCTAATTAAAAATATGTTGTGGTTAAATAATATTCTTTGTATCAGTTCAGTGATTTAAAATTCATTTAGACTTACTTTTTGGCCCATTACCTAGTATATATTGGTAAGTATTCCAGCCACTCTTGAAAAGAATATTTATTTTGTTATTTCGGGGTGGTGCACTCTGTTAAGTGTTAAGTCAAGTTAATTGATAGTATTGTCCAAGTATTTCATATTTTTACTGATTTTCTGTCTAATTAGTTCATAATGATTGAGAGTTTGGTGTTGAAATGTCCAAATATAATTGTAGGCATTTTTTTCTTTCAGTTTTATCAGTTTTTCCTGATGTTCTTTGAAACTCTGGTGTTGGTGGCATACATATTTAAGATTGCTCTGTATTTCCAATGAATTAGCCCCTTTTATTTTATGTGATCTCCTGTTTTACTCCTGGTGATAATATTCCTTGTTCTCGAACCTACTTTGTCTGATAATTGATGTGGATATTCCATCTTTCTTTTGATTAGTGTTTGCATGATGTATTTTGTTCCATCATTTTACTTTTAACTATTTTGTGTCTTTATATTCAAAGTGGTTTAGATAGCATATAGTAGAATCTTGCTTTTTTGCACAATTTGTCCACCTCTGACTATTACTTGGCAGGTTTAAACCATTTATATATGTTTTTTAAAGATAGTTGGTTTCGTGTAATTATTCATTTTAACTTAGGTTTACCATTTTGCTTTTTTGTTTTCTATTTGTCTCCTATCATTTTCCCATGTATTTCTCTTTTCCTTTTTAGGGAGGTTAATTGAATATTTTTGGTATTCCATTTTAATTTCCCTACTGACTGTGAAATTTTACCTCTTTGCTATTTTCCAGTGATTGCTCTACAGATTGCAACATGAATCTTTAATTTTGGTGGTCTACATAGAATTAATACTGCATTATTTCACATAAAATAGAAGAAATTTGTAACAGCACAATTTGTAACCTTATCTTTTGTCCTGTAGTTTTCATGTATATCACATCTATGTATGTTGTAAACACAAAATAATTTAAAACTTAGGAAAAGAAATTAGATATATTTATATTTACCTAAATATTTACTAATTCAAGTGATGTTAATTACATTCTGGAGATACGAGTTACCACTTGGTGTCCTTTCTCTTCATCCTGAAGAACTTTCCTAGGTATGGTTGTGACATATATTCTCAGCTTTTTTTTTCTTTAAATATGAAAACGTCTTTGTTTTGCCTTCAGTTTTGAAGGATACTTTTGTGGATGTAGAATTTTGAGTGAAAAGTTTTCAACTTTTTTCAGTATCTTAAACATGTTACTTCTTTGTCTTCTGGCCTCTTGTTTTTTTTCTCTTGGTGATCCAGGTATCATTTGCGTTAATGTTCTCTTATCTATCATGTCATTATTCTCTTTCTGTTTTTAAGATTGTCTGTCTTTTCATCACTTTGACTGTGATTGATTCAAGTGTGGATTGACTAGTTATTTTTTCAGTGACAGTTGTAGGGATTAATGAGAGTGTTTATATAAAAATACTAACATTTTAATTTAAAATGAAAAAGGTACATTTTTAAAAAGATTATTTTTTTATTTATTTGACACAGAGAGAGAGGTCACAACTAGGCAGAGAGAGGGGAAGCAGGCTCCCCGCCGAGCAGAGAGCCCGATGTGGGACTTGACGCCAGGACCTGCTGAAGGCAGAGGCTTAACCCACTGAACCACCCAGGCGCCCCCCCCCCCCCAGAAAGGTACATTTTTGATCAGTATTGAACATCAGGCTGTTTTTTCCTTTGCATTAACTGTACCTCCTTTAACATTTACAGTTTGTATTTCTTTAAACTAGGTAATGAATTTGATGACACTACAGTGCAAATGAGTACAAAGTCCTTCCAGGCTTTTACTGTTCTCTTCATTAGTTCACAGATGTCTTGCCCATATAATTTTACAGTGACTTGCGTTTATAAAGTCTTTTTGAAGTATTCAATTTTACTTGTTTAGAATTAAGATAATTTATAGAGCAGTTTTAGATTTGGTAAAAACTCGAGGGGAAGGAACAGAGATTTCCCGTGTACCACCTGCACCCCCCAAAGGCATCCTCTTCCGTAAGGGTGGAACATGTATCCATGAAGGTTCATCAATTGTAACTAATCTATAATCACCCAAAGTCCGTATTTTACATTATGGTTCACTCTTAGTGTTGTGCATTCTATGAGTTTAGACAAATGTAAAATTATATATATCCATCATTATAGCAGCTTGTAGAGTATTTTCACATTCCTAACAATCTTCTCTGTGGTGCCTATTCATCTCTTCCTCCCTCTTCCAACCCTTGGAAACCACTAATATTTTTATAGTCTCCATAGCTTTGCATTTTCCAAAATGTCATGATGTTGCAATCATAAAGTATATGGCCTTTTCAGAGTGCCTTCTTTTACTTAGTGGTATGCACTAAGTAAGGTTCCTGCATGTTTTTCCATGGCTTGATAACTCATTTCATTTTAGTGGTGAATAATATTCCATTGTCTGGATGTATCGCAGTTAGTTTATCTGTTCATTCCCCGAAGAGCATTTTTGTTGCTTCCAAGTTTTGGCAATTATGAATAAAGCTGCCTTAAACGTTTATGTGCAGGTTTTGACATGGACGTAAGTTTTCAACTCTTTTGGGTAAGCACCATGGAGCATGATCGCTAGATTGTATTGTAAGAGTCTGTTTAGTTTTGTGAAAAACTGCCAGACTAGCTTCCAGAGTGCCTCTGCCATTTTTCATTCTTACCAACAATGACAGAGAATTCCCATTGCTCCATATCCTCATCAGCATTTGGTGTTGTCAGCATTAGATTTTTGTCATTCTCATAGGTGTTAGTGGTATCTCATTGTCTTAATTTGTACTCGTGGAACATCTTTTCATAAGTTTATTGGCCATCTGTATGTCTTCTTTGGTGAGGTATCTGTCTTTGGTCCATTTTGTAATTATACAAAATGTTTGTGTTCTTGTTGAGGTTTAAGATCTTTGTATATTTTGTGTACTCTGCACATTTGTGTTCCAATCTGTGGCTTTTCTCATTTTGTTGATACAGTCTTTCACCTAACTATTTAGTTTAACTTTTATACAAAGAACAACTCACATTTTTATTAAACTTCTGTTTATTTGATTTAACTAATATTTTAATTAAATCTGATAATTATAGTAACAGGTAAAATTTGAATAAACAGACTTGGGAATAAAATGAAACATATTTAATATGCACAGACCCTAATGGAAGATGCAGTGTGTGTGCATATACTAGAACAACTTTTTATCCTTGAGGATTTGGCATACAATGGCCATTGGACAATATATTTTACAGATGGAATGAAGTATTTCATTAATTTTTCAAGTAATTTAAATAGAAATTATTCAACAGAGATTCCATTTTACTTGGAAAAGTTTGTAAGAGCAGAAGGATATGTGATTAAAACAAAGTCACAGCAAATGGATTTGGATAATCCTAATGTGTGTATTCAACCAGCTGTTGTGACCAGATAAATTACCCTCTTACACTGTAGGGATATTTACACCTGCCAAGTCATATGGATACTTAAGTCACCAAGATGCAGGAGATATTCAATCCCACTGATTACATTGAGAATGTTATGGTCTGAAATTAAAAACATGGGAAAAATGCAACAAATTGGTTCTATGGAGGAAAACAGATAAAGCCAAGTTGTGCCTGGAGCATGAAGCTTCTTGAGTATGAGGAAATGCCCCTGGGACTGACACAGATGGTAGAGAAGGAATGGGAGGGGATTGGTGTAGGTGAGGCTTCCGACCTCCTCCAACTGCTTACCCAGAACAACGATAATTTTTATCCATTTGCCTTTTAAGCTTCTGCTTAAAAATTCATTGGAGAAGAATTATGACTTTAAAAAGTTTAAAAAACTTGCTGTAGAAGAATGAAAATGGAATAAGGTATTCAGTAATTCACAAGATTAATATATGAAGATACTTTCTCATGGCTTCAGATACTAATATCCACTGTATAAAGAATGGGTCATGAACAAAGTGACCTTAAAGATTTCATAAATGGAGTTAATATTATCTCCTAGGTTCTTCTGAGATATGTGAGTAGAATTCATGATTAGAATACTGTAATAGGTGTATGTACTTTATCTGAAAAAACTCACCTGATAGGGGTTAAGATTGCAAGATCTAAATCCAAAGACACAAGGAGAAACATGATGAAACATGATAAAAAGCAAGTGGGTAGTGATGTTTCTGGGAGAATACTATGGATTTCTTAAACTGATAGATGGCTGTTTTGGATGATGCTTACATGGTGTGTCTGTAAAAAATAAAAGCAAGATAGAGCAGCGATGGCACATTTCAACTATACTTATAATGGCTAGAGTTCTCCTTCCATTGAATAGCATCCAGAAGATTCTTTACTCACCTTGCTGGTAGCTTTTATGTGCTTGAGGTTGAGAAAGGCATCCCATAAATAACCAAACTTGTTACCTCTAAAATAGGCAAGTATTGGTCAAGATAAATATGAATTAATTTCTAGAATTTGTCTCCTGGTTTCCAGTAACATCTTTTTTGCAAGTGGTGGACCCCCTCTCTTTGTGATGGTGTATTCACTTTGTATTCTCTTTTTCCTCATGCTTTTCAATCAGTAATAGAAACTTAGGCCACATTCTTTCTTAGAGAAGGCCCTTTTATTAGAATTTCTTCCCTGTGCATCTTCAAATTCATCTCTACACATTAGAATGGTCTGGCAGGACAAGGAAGGGGCTAGGGAGAGGTGCTCTAATTCTCAGGGTTGGTTTTTCTGTATTGCCCATGGAAGACTAAGTCAGAGGGCCAGGGTTTGGTGGGTGGGAAAGTGTGTTGTTCAAGAGAAGGGCATACACTTAGTCTGCATGGCCTTTTCCATATCTGAGCAAAAGGAATTCTTTTTTTTTTTTTTTAATTTAAATGCATTCATTTAAGAGTGTAAGAGAGAAAGAAGGTAGGGGGGTAGAGAGAGAATCCTCAAGTAGATGAGTGTGGATCCTGGCACAGAGCTTGATCCTGGGACCCCAAGGTTATGATCTGAGCTGAAGTCAAACACTTAACTGAATGACCCAGGTGCCCCTGAGCCAAAGGAATTATTAAAGCTTCACCCTGCTAATCAGATAAGAGAGCCCACACACAAATTTGGGATAGTGTTCCAGCTAAGTGTAACTAGTAGGTATTTGACTTTAGTGTTATGTTCTTTAGTACAGTAGTGACAATGGACTGATACACAGGTTCAAAGATCACCAGTTTGGGTAGACTGTACTAAAATTAAGAGAAGTAATGGTAACTGTGAAAGATAGGGAGTACCATGGTATTTATAAAAACAAAGAAAGGGCGTGAGGTGTCTAGCTGGCTTGGTCAGTGGAACTCACAACTCTTGATCTTGGGGTTGCGGGTTTGAAGCCCATGTTGGGTGCAGAGATTAAAAATAAAATCTTTTTTAAAAAGCAAAGAAAGGAGAAGCTGTGTACAAAAGCCCATCATAGACTGTGATTTCAGAAAGCTCAATAAAAAGTCAAGTATGAATCCATGGCCCAAGACTCTAGAAAGGGAGATTAAATCAGGAAGATTAAAGCTCAGATTGCCTTGAGAGTGTCAAAAGAAGACCAGAATGACTAAAATGCTTTTATCAATACTGAATTGGAGCATGGAAGAGATGGGCTTAATTCTTTTCATTTTTTTTGTGAAGACTTTATTTATTTGAGAGAGAGAGAGAGCGAGTGAGCATGAGTGCAGGTGAGGGTAGGAGTATAGAGGGAGAGAGAGAGAGAGAGGGAGAAGCAGGTTCCCTGCTAAGCAGGGAGCCTGACATGGGGCTCCACCCCAGGACCCTGAGACCGTGACCTGAGCTAAAGGCAGACGCTTAACCAACTGGGCCACCCTTCTTAAGGCAAATGGCATATGATAAGAAATGGTGTCAAGAAGGCTGATTTGGTTAATTTTTATTTTACTCCTCTCCTTTCTCTCAAGAGAAATGGACTTTGTCAATTTTAACACTGATTGAGCAGCCTCCTTGTTTCTTCAGGTCATTGTAGGCATGAGGACAACCACCCTGTGGGTTGTGATTGCTTTCTACTTTACTGCCTCCATTCTTGACCTGCCACCAGCACTTTCATTCCACAGCCACTGATACATAGAAAGCAGTAAGAAGCTTCAGTGTCACCATTCCTCCCACCATCCCTGGTGCCATTTGCTGCTAATCCTCTGCTCTCTGTCTAGCTGAGAATGCTGCTAGATTGTTTCTGCTGTGTTGAAATTTGATGCTTCAAGGCAGCAGTTTATGATCAGAAAGACTTAGATTCCAAATCTTTACCACGTACTACTATATGAACTTGGATGCTTTCTGAACTCCAAGCCCCAGTTTTGTAATTCTACCAACATATTCCCTACTTCCCAAGGTTTCTGTGAAAATTAGAATGTTTTAAAACCTGTAGCATACTGTCAGAGTCATCAAAGGAGCTCAGTAAATAGAGATTTCCATGTCCAGAGTGATCTCTGTATACTTGATCCTCAAGAAATGATAGTGTGTCCACACAGCTGCTGTTTGCCTTCATCACAGGCGCAATGCCTAGTAGGAAATGATGTCTCATGAGTCCTAGCCTGAATATCCAAAGCTTAAAAGTTGCCTCTGAAGCAGTTTTTTGATCATTCATTTTTATTGCCGCCTAAACTCAAAAGTGTGCCAGCTCAGTTAAGCTACAGAGCAAGGGCTGCCAAATGTAAAAACCTTTCTTTTGGAAATAGATATTTTTGAAGACTCAATTTAATTTAAAAATTATTGATGATCCTTTTTATATCTGTTTACATTCTTTGGCATCTCAGAAGGTTTGGATGGCCATATGCTCCACAGATGGGCTTTAATTTAAGAAAACCTAATAAGGCAAAAAAAAAAAAAAAAAAGTGAACTTATAGAACATAATCAATGTACCTTGCTTCAGGGGTTCTGTGTGTGTGTGTGTGTGTGTGTGTGTGTGTGTGTGTTTAGCACGCAGGTATAAGACTATCCTGTAGGGCTTTGTAAAATGACATGCATTCCCATATTCCTTTTCTCCTCTTTTACTCTCTCTGTAAGTATTCTGGCATTAAGGCCCATAGCTCCTCAGCGAGCAGCATGAGCAGCTTAAAAATTCAAAAAATTGCAGGAGACTCTGTAACAATCCTAACGTATTTTCTTTACCAAAGTTTTGGCTTCCAAAATTACTTGTCAATGATGCCACAGGGAAGGTACATATTGTAGCTCCACTCATTGAGAAAATACAGCTAAATTTATAATGACTCATTTCACACTCTGGAAACTTATCTACCGCCTAATGTAAGGAATGTGTGGAAGTGTGAAGCTCTCCAAAGCATTCTTTCTTCCAGTCAGCATTATTTTTACTTCTGTCAGAGAAGAGTTGGAT
Source organism: Mustela lutreola (assembly GCF_030435805.1). Classification (NCBI taxonomy): domain Eukaryota; kingdom Metazoa; phylum Chordata; class Mammalia; order Carnivora; family Mustelidae; genus Mustela; species Mustela lutreola. Next base: position 120,023,231 of record NC_081308.1, on the reverse strand, counting down.
GCTGGAGAACAAGGAAGGAGTTTTCTATGAAAGGATTTTGGATATATGTGTTGGATCTTTTCACCCTCCACCCATTGTCCATCCATAAAGCATAGAAGGCTGTTATGCTTTCACAAGGAGGTGACATTTGGGAGGTAAGACCCAAAGGAACATCAGACTGGAGCAAAAGGACAAGAACTGGCAAAGCAGGGCTGGAAACTCCATATGGAACACATTACTGCATTGTCTGCCGTTAACCAGAGACATAGAACCAATAGGAGACACACATCTCTATGTAGATAGGCCCCCTCTGTGTCTGTCTGTCTACCTCTCTGTCTCTGTCTGCTGGCAGCTCATGTTTGTGGTGGGAATACAGACAAGAGATGAATGGAACTCTCCATAGAAAGAAGGAAAAGAAGGGAAGGAAAGGATAAAGGGCTATTTGTGAACACTTGCCACTATAACATTTGAGGATATGACTGTTTCTCAAAAAGCAACATAAATAACCTAACCTGTTTAAATCTAGTTAGGTGCCCTCTGGCACATATAAGTATAGATGTTAATCAATATGCATGAGTTCAATACACGTCCAGCTAAACTTAACAAAGCAACAGGAAAGGGGTTCATTTTCATAAATGCTATTGAAATAACTTGACATTACCATAGGGAGAAATTAACTTAGACCTGTATCTCCTGCAATATATCATGATCAACAACATAAACATTAAAGTGTCAAATGTTTAGGAAAATTTAATTACAGGGAAAAGAGAAAATAGAGCAATTATTCAGTCTATGGAGGGAGATAATGTTTGATTAAAGGAGAAAAATTAAAGGGAAAAGATAAGCAGTGTGATTGAACAGAAAATTAATAAAACTAAAATACAATGAAACCAAGATAAAAGTTAAGTGATAAAATAAAAAATATTTAATACATATGATGACATTTCAAAATATACTGAGTTTTTATGAATTTGAATTAAGTTCACTGTAGACGGTGGTCAAAGTATATGAAGAATCATTACATAAGATGAAACACCATTAGTAAATTAACATAGGAAACAGTGTATAGTCTTGCCAACAATTAAAGAAGTGCAAATTAAAACAATGATGAACTGTCACTTTATAACTCTAAAATTAGCAACAATAAAGGGATATTATTAAAACTAGTGAGACAGCTTTTGGGGAAATTGAAACATTTATACATTTTTAGTGACATGCTTAATTATTTCAGTCAATTTGATGAACAATCTGGCAGTTTTTAGCAAGAGTCATAAAAATGTTCATACCTTTTTACTGAATAATCTCACTATAGGGTATTTGTTTTAAAGATATAATTCAGAGGAAGGAAAGCATTATGTGTCATTTATTATCATGGAAAACTGGATATATCCCAAATAGCCATTAATAGAGAGATGGTTATAAGATTTTTGTATTTTAACTTGATGGACTTGCATTCAATGAATGAAAATGATAAATATTTTGATAAAATGATAAATTTTTGAGATGCATAGAAAATTATATACAGAATAGTAAATAAAATGAAATAATAACAAATTATAAGATGTTAAGGTCTGAAGGGGCTGGAGCTGTATATTTCCCTATGATCTATTAAAATTGACCTACTAGGACTCCCCATCCATGATAGAGCCTCATATTGAGGTGAAATCTTAGAAGTTGAATAAAATTTGAACATGTGAGGAATAGTAGAGAAGGAAAAGAGAAGGTCCAAATAAAAGTTGGGGAGGGAAACAGATACAAGAAATCTTAGAAATTAAGAGGCCGTATTGTTTAACCAAGACAGCAGAAGATGGGACCCAGTAAAGTTAGAAAATCTTTATGAATTCTTCCTCTTTCTAAAAGTTGAGTCAAAATAAATTGACATTGAAATAAGCAAAAGAAATGTCTCATGTTAAAAATCTCATATAAAGTTACTATAAGAAAAGAGAATAAGGAACAATATAATAGTCCTTCAGAACATGGAAACATATCAGAAAAGCATGATTTAAAAATAGATCAATACTGCCACATATTAAACTCAAGATAGATAAAAATAATACCAACTATGAAAGAGTAATATAAATAATATAAATCAGAATTAGACACTCATAAATTCAGGTTCCAAACTTGAAAAATAACTAGGATAATGGGATAAGTTCAATCTAGAAATGAATAATAAACTAGAAGAACAAATAAACACAACAAATAATGCTTTAAGAGAAACAGAAGATTAAGAGGAAGAAAATTTTATTTTATTTTTAACTCTTAAAGTTCCCTGCCACCCCCTTTATTTATTATTATTTTTTAAATTTTTTAAAAATTTTTTAAATTTATTTTCAGCATAACAGTACTCATTGTTTTTGCTCCACACCCAGTGCTCCATGCAATCCGTGCCCTCTCCAATACCCACACCTGGTTCCCCCAACCTCCCACCCCCCGCCCCTTCAAAACCCTCAGATTGTTTTTCAGAGTCCATAGTCTCACATGGTTCACCTCCCCTTCCAATTTCCCTCAACTCCCTTCTCCTCTCTAACTCCCCTTGTCCTCCATGCTATTTGTTATGCTCCACAAATAAGTGAAACCATATGATACTTGACTCTCTCTGCTTGACTTATTTCACTCAGCATAATCTCTTCCAGTCCTGTCCATGTTGCTACAAAAGTTGGGTATTCATCCTTTCTGATGGAGGCATACTACTCCATAGTGTCTATGGACCACATCTTCTTTATCCATTCATCCATTGAAGGTCATCTTGGTTCTTTCCACAGTTTTGTGACTGTGGCCATTATTGCTATAAACATTGGGGTACAGATGGCCCTTCTTTTCACTACATCTGTATCTTTGGGGTAAATACCCAGGAGTGCGATTGCAGGGTCATAGGGAAGCTCTATTTTTAATTTCTTGAGGAATTGCCACACTATCCAGTTATATTTTTCTGCATGTGGCTGTCCAATTTTCCCAACACCATTTGTTGAAGAGGCTGTCTTTTTCCCATTGGACTTTTTTTCCTGTGCTGTCAAAGATTAGTTTACCATAGAGTTGAGGGTCCATTTCTGGGCTCTCTATTTTGTTTTATTGATCCATGTGTCTGTTTTTGTGCCAGTACCATACTGTCTTGATGATGACAGCTTTGTAATAGAGCTTGAAGTCCGGAATTGTGATGCCACCAACTTCGGCTTTCTTTTTCAATATTCCTTTGGCTATTTGAGGTCTTTTCTGGTTCCATATAAATTTTAGGATTATTTGTTCCATTTCTTTGGAAAAAAACGATGGGATTTTGATAGGGATAGCATTTATTATTATTTTTTGTGGTAAGAACACTTTAAATAAGGTGTACCTTCATAGCAAATTTTTGAGGAAGATTTTTAAAATAAAAAAATAAAGGAAGAGCTGAGATAACTTGAACAGAAATAACACATATGGAAGGCAAGAAAAGAAGGTCCAACATACAGATGACCAGAGCCCCTGAAGAAGAAAAGTAGGCAAGGGAGCAAAATAAATACACACAACACACACAAATAAATAAATAAACAAATAAGTAAATTAGTTAATTAATTAATATATATATACTGTGTACTGAGCATATTGACCCAGAATGACAAAAACCAGGAATATGTTATAGTAAAATTAACTGACCTTTAAATAAAAAGAAAAATTCTCTAGGCATCCTGGAGAGAGAATGAGGCTTACAAGGAAAATTGAGGCCAGATCATAGACTTTATTTTTTTTTTTTAAAGATTTTATTTATTTATTTGACAGAGGGAGATCACAAGTAGGCAGAGAGGCAGGCAGAGAGAGAGAGGAGGAAGCAGGCTCCCCGCTGAGCAGAGAGCCCGATGCGGGACTCGATCCCAGGACCCTGAGATCATGACCTGAGCCGAAGGCAGCGGCTTAACCCACTGAGCCACCCAGGCGCCCCAGATCATAGACTTTAATAAGAATGTTTTATGCCACAGGGGAAATGAGTAATATTTTAAGATATTCAAGGAAAGCAAAGGTGAGGCAATAATTTTTTATCCAGGAAAACTGACTTTCCAGTATAGAGGACACAAATTGTTCACAACATGTTGGAACTAAAAGAATATTGACTATGTAATTATTTCTCATTATTTTTAAAAAAGATTTTATTTATTGGGGGAGGTGGGAAAGCATGAAGAGGGAAAAGGGGCAGAGGTAGAGGGAGAAGCAGACTCCCCACTGAGCAGGGAGCCTCATGCAGGACTCAATCCCTGGACTCTGGGATCATGACCTGAGTCGAAGGCAGATACTTAACCAACGAGCTACCCAAACACCCCTCTCTTATAATTTTTTAGGATTAGTATAAAACCCTTGAAATAATATATGAAAAAGAAGCATATATAATCATAACCCAAATGTTCATTGATAACCTATAGAGGATAATCAATAGGGATGAGTTAATATGGTTAAATATTAGCTTAATTTCACATGCTAAAACATCAATGCCATTGCATTCTGTTTGTACCTGAGGACACATTTTATGTTTTTTTAAGTTTTTTTCTGAGGACATACTTTATCTGCTCACTCCTTACTAGAACTTTGCTTTTATGTGAATTAGAAAATGTTGTGGCATTCAAGTTATTAACTTATTAAATCAAAGTCAGGGAAAAGAAATAAAAGAATATTGATATAAGCCCTTCCTGAGGAAAATAATGGAGAAAGAACTTTATTTTAAGAGATTTTATTTTTAGGTAGTCTCCACACCCAATGTGCAGCTTGAATTTACAACCCCAAGATCAAGAGAACAAGAGTTGCATGCTCTACTGACTGAGCCAGAGAAATGTCCCGAGAATGAATTTTCTATAACCAAAAGATCTCTATATATTTCTTTTTTTTTAAATATTTTATTTATTTATTTGACAGACAGAGATCATAGATAGGCAGAGAGACAGGCATAGAGAGAAGGGGGAAGCAGGCTCCCTGCTGAGCAGAGAGCCTGACGTGGGGCTTGATCCCAGGACCCTGAGATCATGACCTGAGTGAAGGCAGAGGCTTAACCCACTGCGCCACCCAGGGACCCCTCTATATATTTCTAGAGGTATGTCAACATAAGGATTAGTGGTGAATATTAAATATATTCTACAAGTAAGTCTATATGAGAGTTAAAAGGGAGATACTATGGTAAATGATGAGGCATTGTATATGTAGTGTAACCATAAAACAAATGGGAGAAGAAAGGGGTTAGCAAATGGCAAATGTTTAAACTAGTCAATGATGCTGTTGGTAGAGGCAGTGATATTTTTGTTATGCAGGTGTTTCTGTGTGTGATACATGAGTGTGGAATATTCTGTCAGGTATTCTCAGCAGGACTAATATTGCTCCAAATGGGGGCAAAAAAAAAAAAAAAAGATTCTTGGAGAGTGAAAAAATATTGACACAGAGTTCAGCTATTACAAAAAGACTTTTCCCTGGGGGTTTTTGTTAAAATTATTCAGGGACAGTTGTTTAACTTCAGTTCTGTCTGAACCAGTTAAATGGTACAAACAATAGCTGAAGAAAAGCAAATGAGGCAAACATTGGCCAATCCAAAATCTTAAAACAAACAAACAAAAACCAACCAAACAAACAAACAAAAAACCAGCTGGAGAATGAGAGGTCAATAGAGATTTTGAACATCTCCAATATATTCCTGGGAATTTAATGGACGCACTCATTTGTAGGTCTGGTTCATGCTCGGTAAGAGCACGAGAGGACCCTAAACTCATCGCAGACTGACATTTGTTCTCTGTGCAAGGAGGAAGTGAAGACCAAGGCTTGGTTGAAAACTGTCCCAGCCTGCACACAGAACCTTTGGGTGATGACTGGGAGACTCACAGTCCCAGGCATTTGAGGAAATCTGCATGTTCATTAATGGAGCACAAAGCTAGCCAAGCAGAGACTTCAGTGACCACACACCACCAAGAACGCAGACATTCCTTAACTGGTGTAGGAAACGCTCTAACCAAACACATAGCAATGGCAACCCACTGTAGTGATGATTGTGAAAATACTGAGAACCACTGAATTATACACTTTAAGATGGTTAATTTTATGATATGTGAATTACAGCTCAGAAAACCTCGTTCCAGTTAGAGTGAAAATAAAATTGTAGAATGTGAACATTTTGAAACTGAGCAACAGTGGCTGCTAACCAGTGAACCCCTGAGACCGATCCAGATGGGACCCCACCAGGATATACAGAGGAACATGGTGAATGGCGCCATGAGTGTGCAGTCAGCAATAGGCTTGCTATGGGGACCTCTGCTAAACAGCATGAGTTCTTTGCCACTTAAAATGTATGGATGAAGAAATGGATGGAAGGAGAGCTTACAGATTAATAGAGGTTTAAGAGATACCTCAAGTTTTTAGAAATTGGGCAAGATTATTTCGTAGTGCCTAGTCATTCACCATTGGGTGAGGCAACCATAAAGAATACAATGACTTAATGACTCTAAAATTCAGGGTAGTGGTTATATTTGGAGCGGAAGGGGGTGCTGTATTTGCGATTGGGATTTGGAGGAGTTTCTGGGGTGGCCTTTTTTTTTTTTTTTCCTTAGGATGGTCATTACAAGGCTACTATTCACATAATAATTCACTGAGCTCTACTTTTGTTTTATGTGGTTTTCTGTGCCTGTTTTAAAACAAGAAGAGGGGTGCCTGCATGGCTCAGTCATTTAAGCATCTGATTCTTGATTTTGGCTCAGGTCATGATCTCAAGGTTGTGGGATTCAACCCCGAGTCAGGCTCTACACTCAGGTGGGAGTCTGCTTGTCCCTCTCCCTCCCGCTCTGCCCCACTTCTTATTCTCTTTCTCTCTCAAATGAATACAGTCTTTGAAAAAAAATGTAAAAAACAAGGTAAAAGATGCACATAAAGCTAAAGGTTGGATGAGGTTAGAAGAACAAAAATATGGGTTATGGGCATATGTCTTCAAGTAAAATTAATGATAAGACAAATTATTAGGAATCTACCTTCTATCACATCCTAATTATTACAGTGGAGCAATTCCAAAGGAGAATCACCTCACACTATATCTCGAATGACTTTTTGGATAGAAGGAACTGTGTCCTACTATGTTCCAAATGGGGCCTGTATAAGTGGGCCACTCTACACAAAGAACATCCATCTTATACCCATGAATTGTCCAGGAGGCATTTTTAATTTAGTCAGCCTCTACAGTCATTTTTCAAAAACTACAAACAATAGGACCTTTATTTAGGAATGTCATGTTGATTCAGGATCATTGACGGAGAATTTCAAGCTTTCTGAAACCCAAGGGAGTTCCTCCCACCAGTTATTTCCGATCTCCCCTTCTCTCCTCAGGCCTCAATCCACCCCCAGAGTTAGCAGATGACCTCTTCTACTTTGTGGAGATTCAGTCCCTTGTGTGTCCTCACCACAACTCATCAGCCTGACTCATCTCTGCCTCTATACATATTTCTTTCCCTTCTCACAGGAAGAACAAGGGCAACGTCCTCCTCTCTAAAACAGCGGTCCTTCCGCCTTCACCTTAGTTTCCAAATGTCTATTGGATGCTTCAGCCTTGATATATTGCCATGTCCGTTTAACTTTCCTCAAAGACACCTCGAAAGTATGTAGCTTGGACACTGAAAGGTTCTCTGTGCCACTGATGCCAAAGACAGAAGAGTAAGGGAGATGACAGGCTTGTTTTGGGAAATGAAGAATTCCATTTGGGATACGATCCATTTGGAAAAATGACAGATGAGCACAAACTGAAAGTACATGGTCTGTGGTATGTCTGCTATTAACCTGTCACTGTTGTTATACTTTATTTAAACTATATTTATTATTCACCTAGTATGTGAAAAGTAATGCCCTGCATGCTATGGGGGAGGTTAAACACTGAGATGAATGAGACCTCGTCCTTGCCTTCAAGGAACTAACAATATGCAACTTATTTTAATATCCATGATGTGCAAGGCGTTGTATAAGGGTAAAGTTGGGATGAGTGGGAACAAACAGAATGCTAAGTGTGGGCTAGACATGGAAATAAGCACTTGCAAATTTCCCAATTGGAAAGTTCTAGGCAACATTGGTGTGTTCTGTACTCAAGAGTCCTTCAGAATAGCTGGAAGAAAAAAAGTAGCTCTTTTGGGCGTTACTTGACCCCTGTCTCTCTAGTATTTCAGAATTTCTTTTTATCAATAGATACTGTGAGGTAGATACAAAGACATAAAACCATGGCACCTTACCTTAAAGAGTTTGCATTCTAGTTGAGATAAGGCACATCTATGAACCTAGAGACAGATCATGAATTAAAGGGTGCTACAGAAGTAAATATTGGAATGCCTTTTATGAGTTAATGCTATTCCAGGAATGAGAAGAAATATACCAAGATGATGCAAATAGATCCTTGCACCTACTGTGGTTAAGCTACGTTGATCTTGTTTTAGTTCCTAGAATATGCCCTACAGAATCTGATAAGATTTAGAGAGCAATGATAAAAGCTATTAGTAAAAGCTGTGCTTTAGCAAGATTAACCTGAAAACATTTTGTGGTAAAGGCTGAAAAGAGACAGTAAATAAGGTCTAATAAGGCACTGGAGTTGGACAAGTGAGATTTAATAAAGGGACTTATCTGTCACAGTGCATGTGTATGTCAGACATACATGGGCTAGAGCATCAGCTCTGCTATTTATGAAGTGCATGAACTTGGACAGGTCACTTGTCCTGCCTGAGCCTTACTCTCTGTACTAGTCAAGGTTCTGCAGAGAAACATGGTGATCTATTATAGGAATTAGCTGATGTGATATGGAGGCTGAGATGTCCCAGAGTCTTCTGTCTGTAAGCTGGAGAGCTGGGAAAGCCAGTGGTATATTTCAGTCCTGGTTCTGAAGGCCTGAGAACTGGGCCAGTGAGGAGAGCTGATGGTGTACCAAAGGTGTGACAACCAGGAGCACAGATGTCTGAGGGCAGGAGAAGGTAGATGTCCCAGATCAAGAGAGTGGATTTGTATGTCCTCAGCCTTTTTGTTCTATTCAGGCCCTCAACAGATCTGATGATGATCACCTGCATTGGTGAGAGCGATCTTCTTTACTCAGTCTACTGATTCAAATGCCAATCTCATTCAGAAATACCCTCATAGACACATCCAGAAAGAACATTTGCCATTTATCTGGGCATCCCCTAATCCAGTCAACCAGCAGAGAAAATTAGCCATCATAGTACCTTCAGATGTTGGAGATGGAGAAGAGGCAACAAATGGGAGAGAAACCCTGAAGGTGGAATAGAGAAGACTTGATAATTAATTAGAGGTGGGGAATGAGAGGAGGCAGGAATCAAAGATGCTAAGTCTTTGGGCATGGATGACTTGATGCCATTCATAGGTCCAAGGAGTACAAGATGAGAAAATGGGTGACAATGGAAAGCAGAGAGATGGAAACTTAGAACTCTGGAAAGTGTTTGGGGCTGGGAATAAATTTGGGGGGTCATACACAGAGTGGGTTTTAAGATTGCAGGAAGCTGTATGTGTCTTACCTTTTCTCCTTAGCTTTCTGAGAACATTGAGTAATGTATGCAGAGATGAGGAAATCTGTAATCCGGGCATATGTGTGTCTTTCAGAATCAGCTCAAAGGACAGAACAGAATAGTGACTTATTGTAATCAACACACTTATGACAAATAACGAGCAAGATGACACACAGGAGGGCAGAGGCATAGAGTGTGAGCCTTGTGAAGTTCCTAAGATTAACTGTTAGTTGTTTTAAGGTCTGAGAGCCCAGACTGACTATCTAGTTAATCACTCCTTGTTCATCTCCTTGCACAAACTTGGTACATAGCAAGTGTTCAATAAATATCTGTGGGAAGCATGGCTATTGAGTTAGAACAGACCCATTAGTCCTGATTATTTTGTCTTGGAAATATCTGTTCATTGTCTTCTGTAGCCATTGCCCAAGTTCCAGAAATAATGAAAAGTATTTCTCATTTGATCTCTGTGGACTCAAGGAGCCCTGGGGTTCTGGTCCCGATTCAATCCCTTATTGCTCCTTTACTTGATGGAATTCTTTTTGGTTTATCTCCTTCCTTCTGAAACAGTTATTAAACATTTCTCAACTAATGTAGATGTAGCCTCAGAGTCACTGTGAATTTAGTACAACCCGCGATTGATGCTGATTCCCTTGACAGAATGCTTCTTCTATTTTAATGTCTTTGTAATACAATTAATGGAAAAATAGAGAACATTTTAAAAACATTTCTCAGTGAAGGAGAATGTAAGTGGCCCCTAGTCCTTTGTAAAGTGTTCAGAGGATGTGGCAAATAAAGGGAAACCTGGAAGTTACTCAGTCATGGAAATGAGGTCCTTTAGCAATCTTGGCAGTAAGACAACACTGATATTTTTGGTCCTACTGCAAATGGACCTCAGCTGTGGGTTTAGAGCTCAGGCAAGTAATTTATAGGCAGTCAAGAAGCAGCCATCCTAGAAAGCTTCCAGGAAGACGGATCTGCCTTGTTCATAGATGTACGCCTGGCACCCAGCACTGTGCTTGGTAGTGGTCGCATAAATGAAACAGGGGCAGGGCTGCTCCTCAGTATTGATGACTAAACTGAGTAGGATACTTGGCTTTTTGTCCCGGTTCTGCCACTCTATCTCTTCTGTGACCTCAGAAAAAAATCCTTTCTGTTCTTGGGACATCAGTTAACCTATGCAGAAAAGGATTTTCAGTGTTCCTTGTGTTCTCAAGTTCTGCAGCTTGTATCAATAAGTATGGCACTTCACAATGAATCTACAGAAAGTCTCTTTGATTTGAATGAACTCCTGTGACAAAACAAAGCAGAGGAGCAGATTCCCTCAGTCTGACACAACACAGTATGATTTTGGCTTTGTCTTTGTGCTTAAAAAAAAAAAAAAATTGTCTTCTCTGTGTCCAGAATGTTGGATGCTTGTGGTGCCCTATTAAATAACTATCCTCTGATCAGGATAAAGACATGCCCTTCTGCAAACCCTTATTACCTCCCAGAATCTTCAACTACAACCCAGCAGTCATTTATTCACGAGGCCAAGGCATCAAGACATTCCGCCAATGAAGTGCTCTGTCTGTGGCATAAAGCTTGTTCAAAGTGATAATTAGAATAGAGGCTCTTAATAGTAGAACCATTCAGTGTCAGCCTCAGGGGGCTACTAACTCATGTTGGAAATTCTCTCGACTGCTTTTAATCAAGAAGGAAGCTACAGAGACTTTTTTAAAGTTGCTACTTCAGTAGGGAAAGAACAGTACAAACGTTGCTACTTTAATACGACCTTCAGCTTCACAAAGCATCATGGGAACTTTTTTCCCAACGGTGCAGAGCAGGGATCCCAAAACAATTTATTAGAATGGGCTCGTGAATCTTGAAGCCTTATCTAATTGGTGTTCAAACCTGTTGCTGTCTCTTCTCCTTTTTCCTTATCTCTAAGAGCTCTCAGCCGAGAGGAGAGAGCATCCATTAATCACACCTTCCCTCTCCCTGCATACTCACTTGTGGGCACGTGCTTGTATGAAGACACACACCTCTCCCATCCCGTTCCGCCCCAATCCCGACACACACTCGGGGCCTTGGAATAGAAACGTCATCTGGGCCATCTCCCTCCCTTTCCAGCTGAGGCTCAAAGAGAAGTTGTACACAGCAGAGCCAGCACCCAATCCCAGTTCTGGTATGGTGAGTCAGAGTCAGGTTTCTGTATTTTTCCCACCATGAACTTACGGTTTCAAAGAAGTACAGAAGCTTATTAAGTTCAACTCAATATATACATCATTCACTCTCTTTGTTTATGAGACATTACGCTACGTCCTGGAGACGTTTTATAGGGGAACCAACCATAATCCTGATCCAGTGGAGGTAAATGGGAGATGTGTGACCAGGTGGCAAGTCCAAACAGATTGCTAAGCAGTATGTACTGGGAGCTTTAAAAATGCTTGTATCTTGTTACCCAGTATATTTGACTTCTAGAAATATATCTAAAGAATGAATACATGTTCATGTGTATTTAATTACATATATGTATATTTAATTTTCAATTACATATATATTTTTATATTTAATTACATATATATGTATATTATATATATATATTAAAAATGTGTATGTGTAAAGGAATACAAGAAATGTTAGAGTGCCAAGTTTTTTTTTTTTTTTAAGATTTTATTTATTTATTTGACAGAGAGAAATCACAAGTAGATGGAGAGGCAGGCAGAGAGAGAGAGGGAAGCAGGCTCTCTGCTGAGCAGAGAGCCCGATGCGGGACTCGATCCCAGGACCCTGAGACCATGACCCGAGCCGAAGGCAGCGGCTTAACCCACTGAGCCACCCAGGCGCCCCTAGAGTGCCAAGTTTTAAAAATGAAGGGACAAGACAATTGTTCTGTTGAAATATCACTTTATATATGCTATATGCCCCTGCATATCATTCATAACCCAAATGTAGACCTGTCCGGTTTCTACCCAGTGTCTACCCTGAGGTCAGTAACATAGATCACATTAAAATAATCCCCGAATCCAAGTCTAAGAATAGATAAATGATGTGGGTTTTAAGGATTTCTTGAGAAGATAGTGTTATTTCATACATCAGACAGCAAAAACTGCAAATCGCTTTCCTTTCAACCTTCCTCCATGGTCGTCGTTGATGTCCTTCTGCAGCTCCTTTTCTCCTTTTCCCTCAGACCCCTTCGGAGAGTCTCACTTTCTGTTATGGACGTCTCTTCCTTTTCTTCCTCTTTCACTACCACTGTGCAGCTTTCTTTAGTTCCCTAGCCAAGCATTATCCGACAGAATTTTCTGCAATGAATAAGATGTTTTATAAATTCCTCTGTCCAGTATGGCAGTACTAGCTACATGTGGGCATAGAACACTTGACGTGTGACTGTTGCCATTGAGAACACGTTGTAAATTTTTATTTTTATTTTATTTTTATTTATTTATTTTATTTTATTTTTATTTTTTTAAAATATTTCTTTATTTTTGAGAGCAAAAGAGCATGCACTTGTGAGTGAAGGGAGGGGAAAAGAGAGAGAAGCTACAAGCAGATTCCCCGCTGAGGGCCGAGCCTCATCTGGGGCTCCATCCCATGACCCTGGGATCATGACCTGAGCTGAAACCGAGAGTTGGATGTTTAACCAACTGAGCTACCCAGGCGTCCCACAAATTTTATTTAATTTTAATGTAAGTTAAATTAAGCACATGTAGCTATTAGATATTTGAAATATGGTTAGTGAAACCGAGGAAATTTATTTTTAATTTTATTTAATTGTAGAGAATTTAAATTACCCATATGTGACTAGTCCCTATCATCTTGGGCAACATAGCTCTGGTCCCTTCTTAGGCAGGACAAGCTAGGTTTCCTTTGGATCTTCAACATTTCTTTTTTGAGTTCAGGGGATTTGAGGGGTGACTCACTGATTTTTCCTCAGCATCCACCTTGCTTAGAAAATCCTGGAAAGTGTAGGAGGCATTGTAAATAACCATTAATCTTAGGTATTTTCACAGGTATGCACAGGGGAAAAAACCACATAAATGAAAGTAATTGTTATAGTTGGAGTAGTTGGATAATAATGATGACTTTTTATTTTTTCTGTTTTTCAAGGAACGTAGAGTAGGCATTTATTACTTTTATGTTTAGAAAAAATGTAAAACAAATATTATTATAAAATACTTCTTGTGTAAGACTTTAAAAAAAAATAAGTGAATGAAGAAAGGCGACTCTTCGGAGGGTCCTGTCACCAGTTCCCAGAGCAGCCTCTCACTTGGCAAATGGGGGAAAGCCCAACGCAGGCCCCTCTGGACCAGAGCCCAGGAATGGCGTGTGTGTGTGTGTGTGTGTGTGTGTGTTCTCCCAGCTGCTTCCTCACATCAAATAGCTAACAAACCAGAGCTCCAAAGCCAGCCCAGTTCCCACTGCCATCATTGGTGAAGCCTGTACACAGATGGAGAAGTAAATAAAAGGGAGAGGTGGTGCGTTTTCTATATTTGACCCACTTACTATTTTTGCCGAATAAGGAGAAAAAAGCTTGGGATTTCAAGCATGAAGAAATAGATCCTGATTTTGTGAGCGAAATCTTGTTGCTCTCTTTTAGCCCTTACTGGATGTGTGTTTCCTTCTTGGAATCAGGGCAGAGCTTGGCAGAATCCATGTGGACTCTGAGTTGTGACCTTACAACCCAGCCCAGAAGAAGGGCCTGTTGGCCTCAGGCACAGAAGAACCACACAGAGGTTCTGAAAAAAGTCAACTGACCTGGAGATCCATGGATGAGGCATGGGGCTGAAACTTTCCATTTAGTATTTAAACTTGTCATTACCCAGCCTCCAAATTTGGATTCCAGAGCTGCTGAAGAAAAGGGGACCCTCCGGAAATGGCAAACACAGCAGTAAGGTCAATGAAGACCTTTGTGTAGGCTTATTTCTGGCTTTGCCACACCAACACCAGACAAATGGCCATGTCTGTGGCAGTGTCCTGCCTCTCCTCTCCTCTCCTCTCTTCTAGCGTTTTCATGGTTTATTTCTTAGAGGGTTCTAGAAGGCTGAAATGCTTTATGGGACACTGGATAATGAAGCTTGACAGAGGCAAAATGTTATGGTAATTGGGGGTTACTTAGGGGCAGGGGGCAGGGCCTTTCCGCCATCACACAAGCAGACATTTTCCATTGTACTTGCTTGCTGAGTGGCTTTCCAGGTGAGCTGCCGTACTGTGTTGGCCGTATGGGCCCAGCTGTGTGGCAACGGATGGTAAACCACATTTCAAAAAATACATTTTGAGTTTGTGTTTATTTTCACTGGTTATTTTTACTTGGTTCAAGTCTAGGAAAACGTAAAAATCACTCCTTCCTGAAATAGCTTTATTTCCCTGAAATTGGAAGACGAAGATGCTTTCAAGTTGCAAATCATTGTGTTGATTATAAGACATTCTTTCTACTAAACAGCCAGAGATTAAGTGAGCAGGAAATAGCCCTCTGGAGTCTGAGGTGTTCAGGGCCTCTACCCTGCTTGATCGTACTGCTCTTGAACAGGGCCCATGGAGCAGTTTCTAAAATGTTCTCTTCTGGCACATTTCAAGTGGCTCTAGAGAGGTAAATGCACAGGCTCTTTGTTTATTAGACACAACATGGCTACCGATGGGTTCTTGACACCATTCATTTTACAAAGGGCTGTCTCATCTCTAATTTAGAGGTGCCTTGAGGTACTTACAGCACACTCACACTGGGCCTTTCAGCTCTCAGTTGGCTAGAGCCCAGCACTGATGAGGCCAAGAGCGTAGATTTAATCCCAAATAGACCATTTAGCTTTAGATAGAAAGTTACATTTTTGTGCTTCTAGAGTCTAGCTCTCCCATTACCTTCCCGTTGGAAGGCATAAGTAAGACTATGGCTTGGTGTCTAGCCCGACTAAGGGTCGTTCAGAGCTTTTTCCAGTAGGTAAACAGGGGCATGAGGATTCAGAACTCTAGGTCATAGTAGAAGGACCATATTAGGGGGTGCCTGGGTGGCTCAGTGGGTTAAAGCCTCTGCCTTTGGCTCAGTTTATGATCCCAGGGTCCTGGAATCAAGCCCCGTATCGGGCTCTCTGCTCCGCAGGGAGACTGCTTCCTCCTCTCTCTCTCTGCTTGCCTCTCTGCCTACTTGTGATCTCTCTCTCTCTCTCTGTCAAATAAATAAAATCTTTTAAAAATTTTTTCTAAAAAAAAGAAGGACCATATTAGGAAGACAGTAGAACCAGGAGATGAGAGACAAACCCCAGAGTAGTGCAGGTGTTTGGAGGGACATGCACAGGGCCTCAAGTAGGAGATGGCTCTCCAGGCAGATGAGTAGATTAGCAAGAGAGCAGTGGGCTAAGGCATGGTGAGCTTATGTGAAGGAACCACCAAATTTAGGTGAGGAAAGTGTGGGAAAACTTGCTGTGCCTTTGGAATATTTCTTTATCTCCCCCACCCCAGATTTATTAAGATGTCATTTACATATGATATTGTGTAGTGTGATAAGTTTGTAGTGTGATCAGTTTCCTCATCTGCAAAACAGGGATGCTAGTCCCTGCCTCATAGGTGGCTGTCTGGCAGGTGACACACCAAACATCTTTAATGGTCACGTCTGGCCAGTGTGACTAGGAGGGTGGAGGAGATGGAAGGCTTTCACATTTTACTGTGGTATGGGTTTAAATTTATAAATGGTACAACTTACCTTTGTAATTTTTGAAAGTACCCCCCCAAAATAGACCCAAAAGAAGCTGACCTCCAGCTCATGACCCTAAAGAATCTCCAAGTAGGAAACAAGGTTAGAGGTCATCCAGGCTGTGCCTCCTCCAAGTGCCAGAAACTTTGTAACCATCACCCTGAGAGGATGCACTCACTTTTTGCTGCATATTCTTTAGGTAAGGATTTCATGTCCAGGCCATTTCATTTTTCATGCAGTTCAAAATGCTAGTAAGTTATCTTTCTATTTTGAGCCCCAAATCTGTCTGCCTATGATGGTCACCCATTAGACTACCAAGTTTAGTCTCATGGAGCCTCCCAGAATCAGTTTAATAGATTCTGCTGTATCTGATGCCTTCTGACAAGCCTTGAAACATATTTAAAAAGAATGCTCCTGTTATTCTGAAACGAGCTCTTTTCATAACACGCCCCGATGTTTCAGTTATTCCTCAGAGGACATAGCTTCCCCACACTGTCAGAGATTTGGTTCTGTGGAGGTAGACCTCGAAACGGACTTCAGGGTGCACGCGCTTTATTATGGATCGATGCTTTTGAAAAGATCAAGCAAAAATCTGATTGCAGGGAGGAAGAAGTGGAGCTACAATTCAGGCTCACTGGAGTCTCAGCTAACCAGGCGGGGAGCTCTGGAGAGGGCCTTTCCTGTCAGAGTGGCCCAGTGGCAGGCTGAAATGGCTAGGAGTGATGCCCCATGTCCCTCAGCCTTCATATATGGGAAATGTCACAAGTGAGCCTGTCTGCCGACTGCACTACTCACAACTGGGCTATGAGTTCTTCCTTGGAGAGGGTTAGCCCATTCCCGTATCCATCACAGTCTACCCATTGTGTCATGTTGATTCACGTCTCCACACAAATTCACCACCTGCCTTAACGGTTCTAGCATTTCCCCTTCACCCAGTATGGCCATCACTTTGTCCATGCTTGTAGGGGTCATCTCCTTAGGGGGTTCACGCCATCTCCTGGGGTCCTCGCCAGGGTGTTAAATCCTGCATCTCTGGAGAGTACTCACAAGTCAATAGACTCTTCGTATCTAATCTTATGATCCACCCCCCCATCAGGCAACCTCAGAATCCAGCCCCGTATGTGATTCCCCGAGCTCCTGTGGTGCATGCTGGCTAGTTCTTGTACCTTCTGTGGGGGGATAGTCCCTTTCTTCTGCCATAAGGCACCCCGCCATCCCAGCGAGGTTATGCTGTAACTTAGCCCTAGTTACAGGTCTACTTGTCAGGAGTGGGAGAGGGGGTTACTAAGGGAAGAATCTGTTGCCTTTTGGTTAGAGACTTTTGAGTTATCTCCCAGCAATGATATGGAGAACTTACTAGATGGACCACTTCTGTAGGCTCACAAGGTTCAGAACTAACTACTGTCTCCTCCGTAAAAGCTGGATAACATCTTGCCCACGACTGCTTTCCTTTCCATGGAACCACCCTTTCAATTCTGGTGAAGGTCCTAACACCTGGACGGCCATTTCAGGTCAGAAGCTGTTCGTGCTTTACCTGTTGCTAGTGAGGTGATCCAGCTTCAAAGGCCTGTCTTAATACCTGCCTCCTTGGACCACGCCTGGCCCCAGTTGCCTCACCCTGGGTCTCTTGGAAGCAGACACTAAGATGCAGTTTAGAGTACAGGATGTATTTTTTAGGGACTGGCACCTGTGAAGGAAGCACCCTTGAGTAGAGGAAGGGGTCCAAGGGCAGTGGAGGCCTGACAAAGCCTTGGCCAATGTGGCAAGGAGCTCTGGGGCAAGTGTTACCCTTCTCAGCTGCGCTGTGACAGGCTGAAATGGTCAGACTTTTTTACCCGCAACCCTTCATCCGTTTGGCTGTTGCCAGCTGACGGCAGCCTTGGGAAAAGGCGTTACCTCAGGTCCCTTGGCTCTCCGCAGGCATTACCTCAGGCGAGGCCGCTCTCTGCATCTGAGGCCGGCCCTGGAGGAGCAGACCGCTGGAGGCTGTGGGTGAAACCACATCCCACAGGTGGGCAGCCAGTCCTTCCCTGAAGCCGATCTGGGCTGTGTGTTTGATGCTGCCTGTTGACTAATTGTACAGCATGACTATTACACAGCACGCTTTCCACATTCTAAAAAGCACACTCTTTCTGCTGCTACAAGTTTTTCTTCCACTCCCCCTTAGCCTTGTGCCAGTGTTTGCGGGTAGCTCGGTGAATGGAATGCCGGGAGACTTGAGTGTGGCCCTTCCAAAGGGCCAAAGGGCCCCCCAGCACCAGTACACTCCATCTACTGAGCTCAGGTCTATTCAAAACCTTCTAAGAAAACACTGATTTCAAGACACTCCAAGAGTCATTTTGGGGTTCTTTGTCCTTCCTCTCCTATGTCCTTAGAATCCTGAACACGGCAATGTGTTCTTTCTGGCCAGGTGAAACTAGGCCGTAATTAGCCTTGCTCAGGGTCCTCAAATCTAATCTTGAGACCAGGATCTCATGTGCTTTGGAACGTGGGTAAAGCATGTTATATAATACTCATGTCGGTGTTGGCTCACAGCTGAGATTAAACCTTGACTGATGAATGAACCTTTCATATCTAAAGGCAATAGCTAAGTATTAAAATCCTTGAACCAGCAGCACGTTGATAGAATACATGCTAGGAAAGTATAAGCAGCTTTAAAAACAAGCGTTTTCTGCTAATTTTAGCTTTCCTGCATGGTAAGAAGACTCCCCAGCTCTGTGGCTCCATATTTAGGAAATAATGAAAACGACTGTGCTCTCCTTCCTTATTCTTCATTTCTCACATGGGCAGTGACTTATTCCAGCCAGCCACTGTCAGATCAGTACCTCACTCGCTACCAATGATATCCATTACTGTCATCAGTATTATAGAACACGATCCTACCCTTGGGTGAGTCTTCCCCGCCCCCCAAGCCTGTTTTCTTCAGGAGCCCTTGTCTAAAGTGCTCTGACAGCCGCCATCAGCATTCACTTCAAATGCAGTGATACTATGTTCTTTCGGTCTCGTGTATGCCTCTTGTGTTCTGACTCTACAAAAGAGAAAATATGTGTGTGTGTGTGTGCGCGCGTGCGCGCGTGTGTGCTTTCACGCGCGTGTGTGTATGGCATTCACCGGCAAATCCAGTTGCTACACCTTGAGACGATATCCAGAATGTGATTATGCATTCGGTATTTTATATGTGATCTCCAGCCTGGAGCACAGCCACAGCCTTCTCACCGGGCTCTCTGGTCATCCTAAGTGATCGCCCATGCTCCAGCAGCAAGGTGAATGATTCTTGAGTAATGTACATGACATCACGTCACTCTCCTGTGCAGAAGCCTCTGACCACTTGCGATTATATTTGGAATCAGACTCAGACTTCTTGCGGGGTCCCACGAGGCCTGTCTGACCTCTTAAAGCTCATCTCACGTGCTCGCTTCGGCAGCACATATATTAAAGCTCATCTTACTCTCCCCCTTTCTCATTGCCTCAGCCATGCCGGATGAAAGGAGATAAGGCAGACATAGCATGCATGACAGGACGTTTCCCGAAGTCCTGCACATTTGGCTGGGTCTCACCTCCTAATTCCTGCACTTGAAGGGGCCCAAAGACATGGAGATGTTATTGCAGGAAAAAGCTTGATAATGAAATTTGCTGGAGAGTAAGGACTACCTCTTATACCTGCCTCTGATCTCACGGCCTCTGTGACCATCGCCTCTGTCAGCAGGACCAGGGTCGCTTGAGGAATCAGAGCCAGAGTCAGGGAGGCTGGCTGCTGGGAAATGGATAATATTAAGAATTAATATTAATTAAGAACCATGGGCAAGGGGATCTGGGAAGTCTTTTTACGGATAGGTGGCTGGGGAGTTTAGACTATTGCCTATGAATTGGGGTGCTTCAATCACAGTGGCTGGCTTCAAATTGTGATTAACTTACAAATTCGGGCATTGGCATGGGATACGTTAATTACCTCCTATATGACTGTGTTCTCATCTGGAAAATGGAACTATTAACATCACCTACCTCATTGGATTGTTATGAAAGTTAAATGAAACGTTGTGTGTACAGTGCTTGCTACTTCGCTAGTGCTTAACAAATATTTGCTCTTGTTGTTAACTCCTACCAGTATTTTTCACACTGTGGTTTCAATCCATTAATAGGTGAGAAAAATCATTTAGGCAGTCATGATTTGGAGAGTCCCTCAGTAAAGTAGCATTGGGTGAAAAATATGAGGGCCTTGAATGTTGCAAATATTGTCTCACGAAACTTGTTTCAGATACTAATGTGTGTGCACGTGTAACATAACACATGGATACCTGAATTGCAAGCACAGTAATGCAGGCATACATGAAAATATGTATGTAATTATATGTGTAAGTAGACACACTTATACAAACACAAACCTAAAAACACATATTCACATGTACATACATAGTGGTATAGTGGCACACATATTTACAGACATGCAAACACATATAGACACAAACACATATATACAGATACACATCCATACAGTATCCATATGTATATACAAACATGCGATGTGTGGATACATATAACCATGCTCAAATAAACATACTCCTATATACCCCCCACACATAACACATACATACGCATTAACATACATATACACATACATACTTACATACAAGCATACAAATGAACACATACCGTAGACACACACAGACATAGCATACACACACAGATACATGTTCACACACATGTTGCTGCACGCACAAAGGAATACATATGTATTCATACCACATGTACAGATACAAGCACACTCACATATACCTACACAATACACGTATACATAGACACGAAGCACTGTTTTGTTGGCCTGAGGACCAGGTTCTAGATTTCCAATATGCCTTTGCCTCTGACCCATGTTCAGACTAGATCAGTCTTCAGACCCAAGCACACTCGGTACCAATGGAGGAAAGTATCTGATCACACCAGAAGCATTTTAAAGTAATTCTTTTAGATTTTATGACTACTTTTAAACCAATTACATTACATACCAAAGCTAAGTTGTGAAAGTAGCTTTGACTGGAATTCGTTTACAGGTTTGCCTTTTAATCTTTAAAAGGAGACATGAAAGGCCTCAGTAGCTAGCTACCTCTTCAGCCAAGGAACAACACTTGGTGGAGTTTCTGAGTTTGGCCAGGTACCACTCAGAAAATGCTGGTGACAAGATGCCTGGATGGCTCACTAGAAGAGCATGTGACTCTTGATATTTTGGTCATGAGTTTGAACCCCATGTTTGGTGTGGAGATTACTTAGATAAAGAAGCTTGAAAACAAAACAAAACAAAACAAAAAACCCCAGTGACATCAGTCATTCCTGTTCAGATCCTTTAGCTTCTGGGAGATGTTTGGACTTAGGTTGTAACAACAAAAATTGACTCCATGCTGCTGGGAATTGTTTCAACTGACTAATTCCAGAATAGCTGATCCCTAACTAGAATTCAAGGAGAAAGGGAAGCTGCATGAACAACACATATCACAAAACCAGACAGAGAAACCGTGAATTCAAAGACCTTTTATATTTATGCAACATAAAGGAATTTTAAAGTAAGTGGCTAGAGAAGTACTGAACTGTACTTTCAAAGTCTAAAAAAATATATATGGAGGAGAAGCTCCCCATCTTCACTAGGTGGGAAGGAGGGGAAGTGTTGCAGGTACCTGAAAACCAAGAACCCTTGGGTCCCTCTTCTATGGTTATGGAAAAGTTTTGGGAAGTTCTAGGGGTGAGTCCATATATAAAGGGTGAAGGAGACATAATTATAAAGTTTGAGGATGGAGAGTACTGGGTAGAGAGATGCAGTAGAGATAAGTCACCAGAAAGAAGAAGTTTAGATTCCCCTGGCATATTACCAACTTGACTTTTTTGTCCCCCCACAAAGGTATCATCCCTGTGCTGAGTCCGAAGATACCGAAAGAACAGAAGACAGCCTCTTATCTCTAAGAGCTTAGAGTGTTACCCCACCCTTACTCTGCCCATTCCAAGCTTGTTACCCTCGAGCATAGCGAGAGATGGGAGAGGTGGCTATCTGTCCAAACAAATCCATGTTTCCTTCCACCATATGGACGGGTTGCTGGAAACTTGTTGCACACCCAGAGACTTCTGTTCCCAGTCTTACAGTTTGATGGGGTCGTGTGACTAGTTATCACCAGTAGCCTTAGAGTGAAGAGATGTGTGTCACTTCTAGGCCAGTTGTGTTCATTTTTTGCATCCCTTTTTCCCTTTTCACTGGCCTGATGCATGGTGATCCAGGAAGCCATGTGTTAATGATAAAGGAGCCACAAGGTAGAAGGAGCCTGGGTTCCTGCCTCGCTGTTTAGAAGAGAGCTACCTGCATAGCAACACCCATTTGGGGTTTTAAATGAGAAAGAAGTGAAGTTCCATTGTGTTTGATGAGCCTATCACATATTCAAGTCTGTTTCTTCTAACAGTTACCCTACTTTAATTAATACGAAGATTTTATGTGAGATGTATCTTTCTGGATTTGTAATTTATATCAGAATATTCTTTGAGTTTGGTCATTGTCTTAGTCCATCCTGGCTGCTGTAACAAAAATACCATAGACTGGGGGCCTTTAAAAAAAACAAATTTATTTCTCATAGTTCTGGAGGCTGGGAAGTCCAAGATCAAAGAGCTGGCAGATTCCACGTCTGTTGAGGGCCCACTTCCTGGTTCATAGAAGGCTGCTTTCTCACATTGGAAGTGGGTTTCAACATACAAATTTTGAGGGGACTTCTCTGTCTATGACAGTCATGGATTCAAAGTAATGGGAGGCTATCTGAAACCTCTCTGCTGATTTTGGCTGTTAGTCCTTATGCTCTGCAAGTAGGTTGAAGATTTTTAATAAAGGAGACAAGTAACTAAATTACTATTGACCTTCAGAAACTTTACTTGGTGCCAAACATATAAAAATTATTTATTTTGTTTAATGAATAACTAAAAAAAACCACTCTGACAGGCACTATGGAAACCCTTTATACATATTAACTCATTCAATTTTCTCAATATTTCTGTGAGCTAGACTCTATTAATGTCTCTGCTTTACATGTGAGGAACTGAGGTGCAGAGAGATTAAATAATTGACCCAAATTCACACAGCTAGTATGTGGTGGAGTGGGGAGGAAAAACCCAGGCAATCTGGCTCCAGAGCTCATGCTTTCATCCACCAGAGCAGATTTCCTCCACTAATGGATAAACTATTTTTCCTGCTCTACTCTTAGTAGGAAGCAGATCTGATTCCTACTCAACCCTAAAGGAGGGAGTGGTTTTTCAAGTAGTATTCAGGATCGTAGTTTTGCTTTGAGCAGAGGACAGCCTCCATTCCCCAAACTCTTCCTGAATTAAAAAGTAGATGACTGCCCCCTACTGCCTCCATGATACCATTTTGAGTGTGCTTTGGAGGTTGCATGTGTGCAAAGGGAGGGAGGTAGCCAGCCCCACATAGCTGCTTTGCTTGTGAGAATTAATAGGATCACAGCACACAGTGGTATGATTGCAAATAGAAATACTGCTCTGTTCAAACAAATCTGTTTCTTGCTTCATGCCAAGAACTACAGTGGGTAAACTTGCATTCAAATTGGCCTTGGTGCATGGAGTGTTGTTTCTTCTGCAACAAACCCTTGGCCTTGGCCAGATCTTGCTAGGCCACAGTCCCCATCAGTGAGTGTTCAGCAGGGCAGAAACGGACCATGGCTCTGAATCATAAAGGGTCTGCCGTGTTTTTGGTTGAGAGGGGTGCAGAGAGGCAAGTAGCCCCCCCCCCCTGCAGCTCTCTCTTGCCATCACAGAGACCTACTGAGGTTGGGTTTGTTGATTCTCATACACCCCTTTCTGTCCTCCCCATGTAGAAGTTCCTGTGGAAATTTTGTGACTCTTTATCACATTTTACTCTTGAGTGTTCAACTCCTTGCTACCTCCACTAAGCCTACTATTGAGGCATTCCCTCATCCCTCTATCTCTGTCACATCTTTAAAAATCTCAAGAACAAGGTGTTTCTACATGTTTATATCTCTGGATATAAAATCATGAGAACTTAGAGAACCAGACATGACTTTCTACCCTAATTCCTTTATTTTAAAAGCAAGGAGGTAAGGCGCACCTGGGTGGCTCAGTCGGTTAAGTGTCTGACTCTGGTTTTTGGCTCACCTCATGATCTCATGGGTCATGAGATCCAGCCCTGTGTTGGGCACTGTGCTCAGTGAGGAGGGTCTACGTAAAGATTCTCTTCCTCTGCTCCTCCCCACAATGCACATGGACATGCTCGTGCACTCTCTCTCTCTCCCTCTCAAATAAATAAATAAATCTTAAAAAAAAAAATGTGAGGATGTGATATCTGTGGGAGCTGACCTGCTGCAGGGATGTATTCCTGCAAGTGGCTGTGGGTAAAACTGGCATTGAGGTTTGACCTATGTCCCTAAGCCAGGGCTGTTACACCAATGAGCCACATCGTCCCAGACAAAATACGGGTGTTCTGTGGGGTTGACCTCCTAATTAGTATACTTGGTAGGGTTCTGGCTACTGTTCAGAAGGTCACATAATTTAATGAGTGCTCTGGGCTGGTAAGCAAACGTGGGAGCCAGTGCAAAAAGTTGAATAATAGATACAAACATCAAATCCCCTACTCTAGCTCAGCGGTTGTGCTGTGTGCTTGTGTTCTCAATTTTTGAGGCAACTAAGGGTTAACTGTCACAACTAGAGTATCACATTTTGTCATCTCACAGAAATCTTCCAAGGTTGGTTTTATTATTTTACAGATGGTTGAACTGAGGCAAAGATAAATTAAATAAGTTGCCAAAGGTCACATAGTCAGTAGTTGCAGAGCCAGGATTCACACCTAGCTCTGTCTGGCTTCACAGTCTCCATGTTGAACATTGTTCCAAAGTGGAGGGACTCTGTGGCCACCATATGAGATACTCAGATGCTCCCAGAAGTATGTGTATATTTGCTTTCACTAGTATGAGAGCTCTTTGCCTGTTTGCTTTGGAAGAATCAGTAGTAGCATCTCAGAGCCATGCTTTGGCTGGTGACCAGGCCCTGACTTGGACCCCACTTTGCAGCAGGAGGAGTTTGGCTTTCACAGCCCGCTGCCCCTGGTAGCTCGTCATCTCCCCAGGTGACCCACTGCCAGGTGGCCTGCTGAAGTTGCTCTACAAGTGACCTACACCATAAAGTCCTTCATGATAAGGTACTGCAAAGTTTACAGAATTGGTTTCTGAGGAATTATTGCATTTTGAAAGAGAAAAGAGTTTATTTGTAGTTACACTATATTCCAGAGAGAGAAAGTTGCAGTGTGCCTGGGGTACAGGCAGTGGTAGGAGAGGACAAGAAGAATGGAGGGAGTTCTCACTGGAGTAAAGCTGTGATTCCCTTTAGTACCACTTGGTCTTACCTGCTTCTGTCTCTAACCATGTAGTGAAAGATAGAAGCAAGAAATCAGTTTGTGTCCTCTGAGTATGTTCTTGAATCAAGCCATGTGTCCCGGTACTTGGAGAACTGGGCAGAATCCAGTGAAAATAGCTAATATTTATATAGCACTTATTATATGTCAGATGCTGATTTAAGTGCTTTTATATATTCATTAATTCACTTAATCCTCACAACGATCTTAGGAGGTTGGCATACTTTTATTGTCATCATCACTGTTTTACAGCTTTAGAAACTGAGGCATAGAGAGGTAATGTAGCTCCCTCAAGATCACATACCTGGGAAGTGGAGAAGCCAGCATTATAAATCCAGGCGGTGTCTCCAGAGTGTGTGCACATGGCCATCACACCATCCTGTCTCCAGGAGAGAAGAATTGGCCAAAGTAGGGATCTGCCTATCTTTTGAGAACAGGCTGTCTGTGCTATGACTGTAACTCCGTCTCAGTACTTGCCTGGCCACTGATAAAGAGTGCAGTGGGATACCCTGATGTCAGGGCTAGCAAGAGCAAGAAAGATCAATATCCAGGAAGTAAAAACTCTGGATTTATCACCTTTCTTCTGCAGAACTGCAAATGGAACCCATTTTCCTACTTGATTCTGTTCTTGCCAATTTTTTAATGGACCAAATCAGCCTTTCGTTGAAATGAGTGAAGGTAAAACCCAAACTCACCTTGTTAGGTCTTCTCCCTGGAGAAAAATGAGCCAGCATGTTTATCAGTAGTTTATTAGTCAATTAGACTATAGTCATAGTTTGGACTCCCAACTGGACAATTGGACTGGTAATTGGACAGGTAATTGGACAGGACCAGTTCCATGATAATTTTCAGATATAAAATATATGATTCTGACAGTGAATATAGGGAGTTCCAGGCATTTTTGTAATTTCTGCCAATTGTGGGAAAAAAAAAAAAGAAAACTGAAGCCCAGCCTCAAGAATTTCATAGTCCCGAACCTCATAGTTTCACTGCAAAGGACGAGCAAGTGGCAAGGAAAATTTGATATTTGTTGCTCTACATTCAGGAAAACACAAGTGGTTTTAAATATTACAAACGTTTTTAGATTCCTCCAGCCTCTTACTCTAGTTTTAGAAGGCTGATCAAAAATAAATCAATAGAGGTACGTGGGTGGCTCAGTTGGCTGAACATCCAACCCTTGGTTTTGGCTCAGGTCATGATCTCAGGGTCATGAGATGGAGCCCTATGTTAATCTCCATGCTCAGCCTGGTGTCTACTTGAGGTTCTCTCTCTCTCTCCCTCTGCCCCACCCCCTGCTTATGCTGTCTCTTTCTAAAATAAATCAATCTTGAAAAAATAAGTCAATAAGTAATAAATACATAAATAAGGAGCTAGCTGGCTAGTAATGGCTTCTGCTTAAATTAGGTCTGTCTCAGTTTCCATGACAGCCAATCTGTTAGCACCAATATTCTTGCCAAGATCTCTACTTAGCCTTTAGGATGGCAACATTTGCTTTAAAGTTTATAGGACATATCGTAGGTTAATGGATTCCATTATACTCAAGGAGAGAGAAGATTTGTGGAAGCCAGCAGGTAATTCTATATTTGGTTCCTGGTGTCAGTGTTTAGAGCTAGCCTTCATATGGCTCTGGGTCATGGAATTACAGATGATATATTTATGGTAAATGCTTGGCCTCTAGCTACAGTGTTTTGAAGCAACCATTACAGGTAACATTCCTAGACTGATCCTAACCAAAGGGTACCCCAGGTAATCATTCCAATGCAGAGAGTATGGAAAAAACAAGGGTTTGAACAATGTTTAAATCTTAATTTTGCTCTTCAATAAACATAACTGCAAGGCTCAAGAGAAACTTTTCCTGTGTCAGTGGGTCCACACCAAATTTATTTCCTCAAGCAAATAGACAGACAACCATATAAATAATACCTTTGGAGGCCTTCTTTTGAATGGGAAGAAAATATAATTATTTTATTTATTTTTTAGAAAGGGGGAAGGGCAGAGAGAGAGTCTTAAGTAGACTTCATGTCCAGTCTGATGTGGGGCTCAATCTCACAACCCTGAGATCATCACCTGAACTGAAATCAAGAGTTGGACAGTTAACTAACTGAGCCATCGAAGCACCTTGGGAAGAAAATGTAATTAAACTTTGATGTACAATTTCCAAAGAAAGTAATAGGAAGGCAAGTGTGGACTTAATTGTTAAAGTACACATCTTGAAATAAAATAATGTATAATTTACTAAGTGGAATGGTTTTCATTTCTCTCTAGACCTATCACTTAAAAGTAATATTCCATTTAGAAAATATAATGTACTCCTGATTCTCAAAGTTTATCCATAGTGTTTTTTATTAATCAGGTAACATATCTTAAACCTTGTCTTCAATTTATTTTTTAAGTTTTCTATTTTTTAATCAGATTGCAATTGGAAAAAGATCATTGGAAAGATCAATTTAGATAGGCCTTTACTGTTAGCTTCATTGTCTTTAAAAGGAAAAAGTTACATTAGAATATAGGATCTTAGTCTGAACTTCATGGATTTGAGCTGCATGAGGGGTGTCACCCAGGAAAGACTGTGCAAAATTGTATGTGCAGTGTCCTGAGGAAAAAGTATGTGGTTTTCATTACAGTTTCAGATATTCATATAAACCCTAGAAAATTAAGAATTTCTGATTTAAGTGCTTTCTCAGTTCCTGTGTAACTCTAAAGTTCAAAGAGATTTGCTAAGCAGATTAATTACAGCTCTTCCTTGGTTGATAGGAAATCCAACAGGTGGCCCAGTGAAGGCTGTATCATATGTACCATAGTCAAGCAAAATGAAAATCTGTGCAATGAGATAATCTAATGTATGATTTAAAGTAATAAGAGCCCGTAATTTGTAAGCCCCAATAATTTTAAGTCAAATTAGTAATTTTAAGTCAAGTTAGTAATATTAAAAGATTTCTTTAAACCCACTTTATTTTCAGTGTTCTTTATTATCATGCTAACTGCCTACTTTTTTTTTTTTTTTTTGCACATCCACGGATATCCCATGGCCTTTTAGAGCAAGCTACCCAAATGCAGAATAAACATGTGAGGGAGACAAGATGAGAATGAAGCTGACTATGATTGCAACTAGGTCAAATCTATTAATATGTGATATTTATGTCTCTGCATGGTTGAAGCTGCAAATCCTTTTGCATAACATTTCCTCTTGCTTTGATAGAAAATTTCTCACTCAAAATACTTCAAAACCATCATTTAAATTTTTGTCACCCCTGAAAATTTCATTTTTAAATGGAGCACAATGTTATCATGCTGAAATAGATGTTGTTGGATTACATCACTTCACATGGTGTGAAACTCTTTCTCTCTAGAATGAATTTCACTGCTGCATATCAGAAATGTGCCTGTAAACTTGGGTTGGGGTTAGAGGACACATCTAATGAGGACAAGGTCACATGTTCAGTCTCTGTAAAAGTATTAACTCAGTTATGTTCTCTGGCCACAGACTGTACCCCAACCCCAGCCAAAAGACCCTTGGGGTCAAGAGAATCCAGGAAAGAGAGGAGATGACTCTGTAAACCCATCCCCCATGACTAGAGAGATGAAGAGCACCCATTTTGTACTTTCTCAATATCAGTGTTGGAGAGAACCTCAGAGCTCTTCTTTTTTTTTCCCCATCTGATGTACTCTGATTTTGTCAAGGGCTTATTCAGTCTCCTCTTGAATACCTTTAGTGACAGAGGGCTCATTGCTTCTCTGTGCCACTCATTCAATCTTAGAACAATTCTGATAAATTCTTTCTTATGTGAATTACAACTGTCATTTTGCAAACTGGTCTGAGGCCTTCCATGTGGGATCAAAAAATACTCCAAGCCAATCCTTTGTAAGTTGGGAAACAGCAAAAGTTTGAAGTAGGGACTTCTGCCTTTATTCCATATTGCCATCCTTACTGGTTTACGTCAGCAGGGAGAGTCCTTGCTTATAGAAGCAAGCATTTAAGCGAAGTCTTTTTTACCTTTATATAAAGGACTTGGCATATAGGATGTGGGAAGGGAATTTTAATTCCCTTCCAGGTCTTGAGGTCAGCTTCACATACAGCATACAGCTGGATAATACAAAATGGATCACCAGGGAGACATCCATCAACCCTCAGCCTGTAAAGAATATTGCAGTGGAACGCTGCCTCCAGGCTGGGCATTTGGGAAATGAATGGGTGGTCCATACCAGTCTGTCTGTGCTTCTCTGAAGAGCCTAGCAGGGAGACCTTTGAATGATAAGGTTGACTTTTTTTTTTTAATTTCTTTTCAGCATAACAGAATTCATTGTTTTTGCACCACATCCAGTGCTCCATGCAATACGTGCCCTCCATAATACCCACCACCTGGCTCCCCCAACCTCCCACCCCCTCACCCCTTCAAAATCCTCAGGTTGTTTTTCAGAGTCCATAGTTTCTCATGGTTCACCTCCCCTTCCAATTTCCCTCAACTCCCTTTTCCTCTACATCTCTCTATGTCCTCCATGTTATTTGTTATGCTCCACAAATAAGTGAAACCATATGATACTTGACTCTCTCTGCTTGACTTATTTCACTCAGCATAATCTCTTCCAGTCCCATCCATGTTGCTACAAAAGTTGGGTATTCGTCCTTTCTGATGGAGGCATAATACTCCGTAGTGTATATGGACC
Organism: Mustela lutreola; assembly: GCF_030435805.1. Taxonomy (NCBI): domain Eukaryota; kingdom Metazoa; phylum Chordata; class Mammalia; order Carnivora; family Mustelidae; genus Mustela; species Mustela lutreola. Next base: position 119,993,041 of record NC_081308.1, on the reverse strand, counting down.
ACATCTTCCTTATCCATTTGTCTGTTGAAGGGCATCTTGGTTCTTTCCACAGTTTGGTGACCGTGGCCATTGCTGCTATAAACATTGGGATACAGATGGCCCTTCTTTTCACTACATCTGTATCTTTGGGGTAAATACCCAGGAGTGCAATGGCAGGGTCATAGGGAAGCTCTATTTTTAATTTCTTGAGGAATCTCCACACTGTTCTCCAAAGTGGCTGCACCAACTTGCATTCCCACCAACAGTGTAAGAGGGTTCCCCTTTCTCCACATCCTCTCCAACACATGTTGTTTCCTGTCTTGCTAATTTTGGCCATTCTGACTGGTGTAAGGTGGTATCTCAGTGTGGTTTTAATTTGAATCTTCCTGATGGCTAGTGATGATAAGGTTGACTTTTAATCCCCCCAGATGACATGTATTCATTCATTCATCCATTCAGAAAGTATTTATCGAGGGCCTTCTGTGCCCTAGCTGTTAGGGATACAGTGTTGAGGAAAACAGACAGGGCCAACTGAGAGAAATAGACATTAAACAAATAATCACACACAGTAATGTGTGAGTCCAAGCCATGATTAGTGGGAGAAATGAAAATTACAGATTATTTTCAGAGCCTATAACAGGTCTGACTTAGTAGAGGATTTCAAGGAGGGTTTGCCTGATGTTTGAATTAACATATGAAGGATGAATAGGAATTAACAGTAAATGGTGTAGAGATGGGGAGTCTAGACAGAGCCAATAACCTCCTCAAATAGAGAAACTGAATCTTCATTCATTGGTGGTGAGGATGTGAAAATTGTATAATCACTTTGGAATCAGTTCATTAATTTCTTAACATAGGACTCAGCACTTCCACTCCTAGAAATCTACCAGAGATAAATTGAAAACATGTTGCACACAAACACATGCATTCAAATGTCCATGCCACTTTATTCATAATGTCTTAAAACTGAAAGTTGCCCAAGCAACTATTAATACATATGTAATAAAAATAAAATGGGGCATATTTATACGATAGAGTATTGTTTTTCAATTAAAAGGAATGAACTATGGGCACATGAAATGACATAAATGAACTTGAAAAATATTGTGATAAGTGAAAGAATTTAGGTACAAAAAATTGTGTCATTGTGTATGGTTTTCCCTAATTGAAATGCCATGAAAAGGCATATTTAAAGAGACCTGAAACAAATCAGTGGTTGCCTAGGGGTTGGATTAATTGTAAAAGGTTATAAGCAAACTGTTTGAGGTGATGCAAAGTTTCTAAAACTGGATTATGATTCTGGTTATAAAACACTATAACCTTACAAGGGCATCTGGGTGGCTTAGTTGGTTAAGCATCTGCCGTTGGCTCAGGTCATGATCCTGGGGTCCTGGGATTGAGCTCTGCGTTGTTTTCCTTGCTCAGCCTGCTTCTCCTTCTCTGTCTGCCTGCCACTCTCGCTGCTTGTGCTTTCTTTCATTCTCTGTCAAATAAATAAATAAATCTTAAAAGAGCCTCTATAACCTTACAAAAGTCATTTTTAAATGCTTACAATAGATGAATTTTGTGTTACCTAAATTATACTTAATACAAGTATTAAAACTAAAATAATCACTTTTATAATGGCTGACAGAAGCCCAGCCTGGGAAGCACATTTGTCCCAAAGAGCCTGGAGACTCTCTTCCCCTGATGTGGCAGCAGAGCAGATAGGAAGACCTGGAAAAAGGAACCTAGTCAACAGCAAATATCTAGATCTTAGAAACCTCCTTATCCTCATAGGTAAAAAATTCTTTACCTTTCCCCACCAGAGGCACCAGAGCAGTTAGAGGCATCAGTAAGGGCATCCCAGCATACCCTTCCATTCTCCCACTGAGAACACCTCACAGCCTGACCTTATGGTAACCCTTCTGTTCACCCCTTCATCAGTCAGCACTAGAAGGAAACACAGGGAGTCCCAGTAGCACCAGATAAATTAGGTGGCCCAAAATAATACCACAAAGTCTCTGAAAACAAATTGCCATTGGAAACACAGCCCACAAAATTAGGCCAAGACCAGTGTGTTAAACTCAAACAGGATGACTGCCTGCTGAAATAAAAGAATTAAATAGTTCTCAGAGTGTCCTAACATAATGAACAAAGTGTTGAAGATGAACTTGAAAACCACCCATCATAACAACCAGAAAATCACAACTTGAATGAGAAAAAAGAATCCACTGATGCCAACACTGAGATGAATCAAATGTTGGAATTATCTGACAAGGATTTCAAAGCAGCTACCATAAAAATGCTTCTGCAATCAATTGCAAATTCTCTTGAAACAAATGAAAAAAAAAAAAAAGAAAAGAAAATCTCAGAAAAAAAAAAAGTCATGTAAAAGAACCAAATAGAAGTTAGAGTACTGAAAATTTCAACAACTGAAATAAATAGCATACTGAATGAGCTTAATAGTACATTGGAGATGACAGAGGACATAAACTTGAGGAGCGACTAATAGAAGCCTCAACAACAGAGAGAAAATAGACTGAAAGGAGACAGAGCCTCAGGGGCCTATGAGAAAATAAAATATTCCAACATTTGTATAATCAGTGTCTCAGAAGCATAAGAGACAGTGAGGCTGAAAGAGTATTTGAATTTGAAGAAATGATGCCTGAAAAGTTCTAATTTAGCAAAAGACACAAACCTATAGACCCCAGAAGCTGAGTGAACAATAAATAGGAAAACTAAAGAAAAATGATAAGACACATCCTAATTAAACTTTTGCAAAATAAAGACAAAAAATCTTGAAAGCAGCCTCAGTGAAATGACATATTACCTAAAAGAGGATGCCATTTCAAAAGTATATTTCTGATCTGTAAACATAAAGGCCAGAAAGAAGTGACACAACATTTTTCAAGCACTGAAAGGAAATAACTGTCAATAAATTCTGTATCCATTGAAACTGTCCTTCAGGAATGAAGAGAAAATAAAAACACTTTCAGGCAAAGGAAAACTAAGAATTTTTCACTAGCAGACTTACCATTAAATATTAACTAAAAGAAATTCTTCCTACAGAAAGAAAATGATAAAAGAACAAATTTTGAAGCATTAGGAAGAAGGAACAATGAAAAGAGCAGAAATATGGGTACTTTCAATAGACTATCCATTTTCTCATGAGTTTTATAAACCATATTTGTAGATGAAAACAAATATTATAACACTAATACCCAAAACAATATTTAAAAGTGAGGAAGGTAAATAGACCTAAGTAGAACTGAGGTTTCTACACTTGAAATGGTAGAAAACTGATTCTAGTAAACTGTTTTAAAGCATATATTTATAGTAGCCACCACTGGAACTTCCACCATCACAGCCACCACCACCAGAACTGCTAGAAGTAAGGGTCAAATTCAATTACCTCTAACATTGAAAAATGGGTTAATGTACTTGAAAAAGTACTGTCGTGACTTTATCAACATATTCAAGCACCTGTGATGCATTTCTCTTGTGGATGGATGAAGCCTTGCCCAACTCTGTCCAATTTCATGTTCTCTGCAGCTTATGTTGAGAAACAAATCAAAGCACACCTACTTAAAGTTCCACACACTCCCCACTACAAGCAAGGAGGAACTCTGTAGAGGAAGGACCAGTGGGAAAGAACCAAAACAATAGCAGAGTGTACACAGCATACACCAGAAACATTTCCTGAAGTTTTTTGTTGTTGTTGTTTTCTTTTCTTTCCCCCTTCCTTTCTTTCCTGGACAAAATGATGAGACAAAGAAACTTATCACAAGAGAAAGAACAGGAGATAGTACTCATCGCCAGGGATTTAATCAATATGGATATAAGTAAGATGTCTGAATTAGAATTTAAAACGATGATTATAAAGACACTAACTGGTCTTAAAATAAAACCCTAAAAGACTTGGGCGCCTGGGTGGCTCAGTGGGTTAAGCCGCTGCCTTCGGCTCAGGTCATGATCTCAGGGTCCTGGGATCGAGTCCCGCATCGGGCTCTCTGCTCGACGGGGAGCCTGCTTCCCTCTCTCTCTCTGCCTGCCTCTCCATCTACTTGTGATTTCTCTCTGTCAAATAAATAAATAAATAAATCTTTAAAAAAAAAAAAAAAAAAAAAACCCTAAAAGACTTTAGAGAATCCTCACTGCTGAAATAAAAGAACTAAAATTTAGCCAGGCCAAAATTAAAAATACTGTCTCTAAGATACAGTCCCAAATGGAGGCTATAAAAATGAGGATGAATGAGGCAGAAGAGAGAGTCATTGATATAGAAGATAAAATGATGGAAAATAAGGAAACTAAAAAGAAGAGAAAAGGAAAACTACTGGACCACAAAAGGAGACTTAGAGAACTCAGCCCTTCCATAAAATGAAATATTTGGATACTAGAAGTTCTAGAAGATGAAGAGTGGGAGAGAAGGGCAGAAGATCTATTTGAAAAAATTATAGCTGAGAACTTCCCTAATCTGAGGAAGGAAACAGATATTCAGGTCCAGGAGGCACAGAGAACCTACCTGAAAATCATTAAATAAGTCAACTCTGTGACATATAATAGTGAAGCTTACAACTTCAAAGATAAAGAGACAATCCTGAAAGTACCTGGGGACGAGAGGTCTTTAACTTACAAGGGTAGAAATATAAGGCTGGAAGCAGACCTGTCCACAGAGACCTGGCAGGCCAGAAAGGACTGGCAAGGTATATTCAATGTACTAAATGGGAAAAATATGCAGCCAAGACTACTTTATCCAGCAAAGCTGACATTCAGAATAGAAGGAGAGATAAAGAGTGTCAAGGACAATAAAAATGAAAGACATTTGTGAACACTGAACTAGCCCTGCAGGAAATATTAAAGGGGATCCTTTGAGAGCAGGGAAAGCCAAAAATAAACCAGAAAGGAACAGAGATAATCTGTAGGAACAGTGACTTTACAGGTAATACAACAACACTAAAGCCATATCTTTCAATAATTCTGAATGTAAATGGACTAAATGCTCCAATCAAAAGACAATAGTGTATCGGAATGGATTAAAAAAATAGACCTATTGATATGCTATTTACAAGAGATTCATTTTAGACCCAAAGATACCTCCAGATTTAAAGTGAGGGGGTGGAAAAATTATTTACCTTGCTAATGGACATCAAAGAGAGCTGGGGTGGCAGTCCTTATATCAGACAAATTAGATTTTAAACCAAAGCTTATAATAAGAGATGAGGAAGGATACTATGTCATACTTAAATCCAATAAAAAGATCTAACAATTATAAATTTTTATGCTGATAACATGGGAACAGCCAAATATATAAGCCAATTAATAACAAAATTAAAGAAGCTCATTGACAATAATACAATAATAGGGGACCTTAACACTCCACTCACAGCAATGGACAGATCATCTAAGCAGAAGATAAACAAGGAAACAAGGGCTTTGAATGACACACAGGCCCAGATGGACTTAACAGATACATATCCGGAGTATTTCAGCCTAAAGCAGCAAAATACACATTCTTCTTGAGTGCACATGGAACATTGTACAGAATAGATCACATACTGGGTCACAAATCAGGTCTCAACTGGTACAAAAAATTGAGATCATACCATGCATATTTTCAGACCACAGTGCATTAAAACTTGAAGTCAACCACAAGAAAAAATTTAGAAGGACCACAAATGGAGGTTATAGAGCATCCTACTAAAGAATGAATGGGTCAACCAGAAAATTAAAGAAGAATTAAAAAATGCATGGAAACAAATAAAATGAAAACACGAAAATTCGAAACCTTTGGGATGCAGCAAAGGCAGTCCTAAGAGAGAAGTATATAACAATACAGACCTTCCTCAAGAAACAAGAAAAGTCTCAAATATACAACCTTACCTTACACCTAAAGGAGCTGGAAAAAGAACAGTGAATAGAGGCTAAATGCATCAGGAGAAGAGATAAAATATAGATTAGAGCAGAAATCAATGATCTAGAGATAGGATAAAAACAGTAGAACAGATCAATGAAAGTAGGAGCTGGTTCTTTGAAAGAATTAATAAGATTGATAAACCCCTAGGCAGTCATATCAAAAAGAAAATAGAATGGACCCAAATAAATAAAATCATGAATGAAAGAGGAGAGACCACAACCAATACTGAAGAAATACAAAGAATTACAAGAGAATTATAAGCAATTATGTGCCCACAAATTAGGCAATCTGGAAGAAATAGGTGCATTCCTAGAAACATATAAACTACCAAAACCGAAACAGGAAGAAATAGAAAACTGGAACAGACCCATAACTAGCAAAGAAATTGAATCAGTAATCAAAAATGTCCCAACAAACAAGAGTTCAGGGCCAGATGGCCTCCCAGCAGAATTCTCCCAAACATTTAAAGAAGAATTAATACCTATTCTTCTGAAACTATTTCAAAAAAATATAAAGGGAAGGAAAACGTCCAAATTCATTATATGAGGCCAGCATTACCTTGATCCCCAAACCAAAGACCCCATGAAAAAGGAGAAATACATATGTGCTATGGTGAGTGCTGTGAAATGTGTAAACCCGGTGATTCACAGACCTGTATCCCTGGGGCTAATAATACATTATATGTTTATAAAAAAAATAAAAAAAAGAAATACAGACCAATGTCCCTGATGAACATGTATGCAAAGATTCTCACCAACATACTATCCAATAGAATCGAACGGTACATTAAAAGGATTATTCACCACAACTAAGTGGGATTTATTCTGGACAGTAGGGGTGAGGATGAAGAAAGACACCGCTCTCCAGAGGCAAGAGAAACAAAAGCAAAAATGAACCGTTGGGACTTCATTAAGTAAAAAGCTTTTGCCCAGCAAAGGAAACCATCAACAACACTAAAAGGCAACCTGTGGAATGGGAGAAGATATTTGCAAATGTCTTATCAGATAAAGAGCTAGCATCCAATTAAGAACTTATCCAAATCAATATTCAAAAACCAAGTTATCCAATCAGAAGATATGAACAAACATTTCTCCAAGGAAGACATACAAATGGCCAACAGATACATGAAAAAAAAGTTCCACATCACTTGGCATCAGGGAAATTCAGGCCAAAACCACAATGAGATACCACCTAGCCCCAGTCAGAATGGCTAAAATTAACAGTTCAAGAAATGACAGATGTTGGCGAGAATGTGGAGAAAGGGAAACTGTCTTGCATTGTTGGTGGGAATGAAAACTGGTGCAGCCACTCTGGAAAACAGTATGGAGGTTCCTCAAAATGTTAAGAATAGAGCTAGGACCCAGGAATTGCACTACTAGGTATTTACCCCAAAGATACAAATGTAGTGATCCAAAGGGGGCACCTGCACCCCTTAGAGCAACAATGTCCACAATAGCCAACTGTGGAAAGAGCTGAGAAGTCCATCAACAGATAAATGGATAAAGAAGATGAGATACACACACACACACACACACACACACACACACACACATATGCACACACACTGGAATATTACTCAGCCATCAGAAAGAATGAAAACTTGCATTTGCAACAACATGGATGGTATAGAGGGTATAATGCCAAACAAAATAAGTCAGTCAGAGAAAGACAAACACCATATTTCACTCAAATTTGGAATTTAAGAAATAAAACAGATGAGTGTGGGGGGGAATGAAAAATAAAATGAGATGAAAATAGGGAGGCAAACCATAAGAGTGAATTCTAGGAGACAAACAGGGTTGCTGGAGGGGAAATGGATGGGGGGATGGGGTAATTTGGTGATGGACATTAAGGAGGGCACTTGATGTAATGAGCACTTGATGTAATGATCAATAAAGTACATGCAAGTGATGAACCACTGAAATCTACCCCTGAAATTATACAGCATATGTTAGCTACATTGAATTTAAATAAGGAGTTACCATGCTCTCTTGGTGATCACAGCTTTGTAATAGAGCTTGAAGTCACACAATGTGATGCTCCCAGCTTTGTTTTTCTTTTTCATCATTCCCTGGGAAATTCAGAGTCTTTCCTGGTTCCATACAAATTTTAGAATTTTTTGTTCTAGCTCTTTGAAAAATGCCACTGCTATTTTAATAGGAATGGCACTGAAAGTGTAAATTGCTCTGGAGAGGATAAACATTTTAACAATGTTTATTATTCCAATCCATGTGCATGGAGAATTTTTCCATCTTTATGTCTACCTCAATTTCTTTCATAAGTGTTCTGTAGTTTCTAGAGTCCAGATCTTTTGTCTTTAATTAGGTTTATTTCCTTTTTTTGTTTTTTAATTTTTTTAAGACTTTATTTATTAATTTGTGTGATAGAGAGATCACAAGTAAGCAGAGAGGCAGGCAGAGAGAGAGGAAGGGAAGCAGGCTCCCTGCTGAGCAGAAAGCCCGATGTGGGGCTCGATCCCAGGACCCTGGGATCATGACCTGAGCTGAAGGCAGAGGCTTTAACCCACTGAGCCACCCAGGTGCCCCTAATTAGGTTTATTTCTAATAGCTAAAATAGTGCTGAGAAGGATATGTATAGAGTCAAATGCTTGAATTACCAATGAAGACATGTCTCAAACCAATAACCTAAAGCCCCTACCTCAAGAAACTGGAAGTGAAGAGCAAAATATAACCAAAGGAAGAAGAAGAAGGAAATGATAAGATCAGAAATCCATGAAATGGACAATATGGAAACAGGGAATATGAGTGATGCAAAAAGCTGATTCTAAACAAATCAATAAAGTTGATAAATTGATCAATTGAAAATTGATCTCTCGCAAGACTGATGAAATTAAATACAAATCATTAACATCATGGATAAACTAGGTGATATCATTATAGATTCTATAACCACCAAAAAGATAATAAGGGAATACTAGGAACAACTTTATGTCAATTAATCTGAAACACTAGAAATGGGCCAATTCCCTGAAATCAGAATTCCAGAGACCTAAGGTGAAATTGATAATCTGAATGGGCCTATAACCATTACAGAAATTGAGTTCATAATATAGAAACTCTTGAGGAAATAATTTCTAGGTTTCACTGGGAATTCTACTAAAGACTTAAAGAATTACTAACAATTTTATGTAATCCCCCCACAACAAAGAAAGGGAGGAATTACTACCCAGTATATATATTTTTAAAAACAGACATTTATTTTTCATAGTTCTTGAGTCTAGAAGTATAAGATCAAGTTTCCAGTAGATTTGCTTTTTGGTAAGGGTTAACTTTCTAACTTGCAGATGGCTGCCTTCTTGATATCTTCACATTCACATGGTGGAGAGTGAGTGAACTGTGGCCTCTTTCTCTTCTTACAAGGGCACTAGTAATGATCATGATGGTCCCATTCCCATGACCTTATCTAAATCTAACCAGCACCCAATGTCCATACTTCCAAATATTACATTAGAGGTTAGGACTTCAACATATGGATTTGGGGAGGGAAGGGAAATGCAAACATTAGTTCATAGCCTCCTTTAACAAGTTTTCATGGGAACAGAATACAAGGAATCTACCAAAAACCCATGTTTATTTGAAAACTATTCAGTGATTTCACTCCTCTCCATATAATTGTTGGGCACCTGTTGAGGAATGCCTAGTGATGATGGCAGAGCTTTTCAGCACATTTTATGAGGACAATATTATCTGATTCCAAAACCAGATAAAGACAGTACAAAAAGAAGGAAAAAAAAGGAAAGAAAATGATAGACCAATATATCTCATGAATTTATATGCCAAAAATACCAACAAAATATTAGCAAACTGAATTCAGCAATGTATAAAAAGAGTTTTACACTGTGGCCAAATGGCATTTATTCCAAGTCGCAAGGCATGATCGGCATTTGAGGAACAATTAATGTAATCTGCTTTATCAAGAAGCTAAAGAAAGATAATCATGTGATCATATCAACTTATACATAAAAAGCATTTGTCAAAATCCAACACTCATCAATGATAAAAAGTCTCAGGAAGTTAGAAATGGAGAAAAATTATCTCAAGTTTATAAAGAGCTTCACCAATAAACTTAGAGCTAGTATACTCAATAGTGAAAGAGAGAATGGGTTACTCTTCTTTCTTTCTTTATTATTTTTAGAGTGGGAGGGAGAGGGAAGGGTGGTGTGGAGGGGCAGAGAGAGAATTTTAAGCAGGTTTCATGCTCAGCACGGAGCCAACATGGGGCTTAGTCTCACAACCCTGAGATGATGACCTGAACCAATATCAAGAGTTGGATGCTTAACCGACTGAGCCACTCAGGCACCCCAACAATTGTTTACTCTTGACATCAGGGACAAATTAAAGATATCTGCTCTTGCCACTGTTATTCACCATAGTACTGTAAGTTGTAACCTCTACCTACATCCAGACAAGAAAAATAAAAGACATACAAATTAGAAATGAAAAATCTCTTCCTGCTTTGAGGTGACATGATTACATATGTAAAAAAAATAAGTAATCTATAAGAAACTTTTAGAAATAATAAGTGAATTCAGCAAGGTTGTAGGTTATAAGAGCAAAACACAAAAACCAATCACATTCTTATACTTACACTGCACCTATGGAAACAAAAAACCAGTATCATTTACAGTTGCTCCAAATAAAACAAAATCCTTAGGAGTATGTGGAGCAAAACAGGTATAGGAGCTATATGATTGAAATTACAAAATGCTGGTGAAAGAAATTAAAAACAAATGGAAAAATGTACCAAGTTTATGGAATGGACGGCTCAACATACTAAAGATGTTACCTCTCCTCAAACTGATAAATGTAAACACCACCAACTGGCTTTTTGGGGCAGAGGGCACAGATATAGACAAACTTATTCTAATTTGTATAGAAAGGCACAGGCCATGGGACAGATAAAAAAATCTTTGTAAAGAAGAATAATGTGGGTCGGGGCGCCTGGGTGGCTCAGTGGGTTAAGCCGCTGCCTTCGGCTCAGGTCGTGATCTCAGGGTCCTGGGATCGAGTCCCGCATCGGGCTCTCTGCTCAGCAGGGAGCCTGCTTCCTCCTCTCTCTCTCTGCCTACTTGTAATCTCTCTCTGTCAAATAAATAAATAAAATCTTTAAAAAAAAAAAAAAAAAAAAAAAAAAAAAAGAAGAATAATGTGGGAGAAATTGCTTTACCTGATAATAAGGCTTACCATATAGCTACAGTAATCAAGATCGTATGAAGAGATAGACACACTGGTCAGTGGAATGACATAAAGAATCTAGAAATGGACCCTCACAGAAATATGCTCAATTGTTCTTAACAATTGTATGAGAGTAATCAACATAAGGATGGTCTTCTCAACAGAGTGCTGGAGCAATTAAACATCCATAGGCAAAAACAAAACAAAACAAACTTCCTCCTAAATCTCATATTCTAATACAAAAATTAACCCAAATTGTGTCACAGACTTAAATGTAAAACATAAAAACTATAAAACTTTTAGAAAAACCATAGGAGATAATCTTTGGGAACTAGGGCTAGGCGAAGAGTTCTTAGACTTGATATCAAAGCATGATTCCTAAAAGGAAGACTAGAAAAATTTCACCTCATCAAAATGAAAACTTTTGTTCTGTGAGAGTCTATGTGAAGAGGATGAAAGATAAATTATGGGCTGGGAGAAGATATTTTCAAACAATGTATCTGACAAAGGACTAGTACTAAGAATATATAAAGAGATCTCAAAACTCAGCAGTAGCAGAACAAATTATAAAATGATCAGGAGACCTCATGAAGAGACATTTCACCCAAGTGGATACACAGATGGAAAATAAGTCCATGAAAACATGTTCAACATCATTCGCCATCAAGGAAATGCAAATTGGAGCCAAAGTGAAGTAGGACTATACATCTAGCCGAATGGCTAAAATAAAAAATAGTTACAGTACCAAATGTCGGGAGGATTCAGAGAAACTAGATCACTCATACATCTCTGAGAAAATATAAAATGTTATAGCCGCTCTGGAAACTAGTTTTGCAGAGTCTTAATGCAGTTATCATATGACCCAACAATGGTACTTTTAGGCCTGTATCCCAGAGAAATGGAATATTTTTGTTTTTTAAAAAAGATTTATTTATTTAAGAGAGAGAGAAAGAATGGAGGGAAAGTGAGAGGGAGAAACAGACTCCCCACTGAGCAGAGAGCCCAACACAGGGCTTGATCCCAGGACCCTGAGATCGTGACACGAGCCAAAGGCAGATGCTTAATTGACAGAGCCCCCAGGCGCCCTGGAAAATTTATATTTATACAGCCTGTACACAAATGTTCATAGCTGCTTTATTCTTCTATAGTCAGATGTATTAATCTATTGCACAACTGGCCCACCACAGCTTTAGTCTTAGTAGACAGAAACTAGAAACACTACAGATGTTCTTCAAAAAGTGAATGGTTAAAAATACTATGGTATATCCATACCATGGAAGACTGCTTCTCAGCAATAAAAAGGCATCAACTATTGATACATGTAACAACTTGGACGAATCCCCAGAAAATTATGCTGAGTGAAAAAAAGCAAATCCCAGAAAGTTTAAAAAGCGTGATTCCATTTATAAAACATTTTTGAAATGACAAAAATTTTTAAATGGAGGGCTAATTAGTGGTTGTCAGTGATTAGGGTTGAGGGAGGGGTAGCAGGAGGAAGGAGGTGAGTCTGATTATAAAGGAAAACAGGAGGGATCATTATGCTGTTGGAACCTACGCCAAAGGGAAAAATGTATAGAGGTAAATATAGAACACACACACACACACACAAATGAGGATCAGTAAAACTGGGATAATTTTAATAAGATCGGCTGATTATATCAATGTCAGTATCTAGTTGTGATATTATACTATAGTTTGCAAAATGTTGCCATGTGAGTAAACTGGGCAAAGCAAGAAAGTGATCTTTCTGTATTATTTCTTAAATTAGCATAGGAATTTTCAATTATCTCAATAAGAATTTCAATCAAATGTGTTACTGCCGAAGTATAGGGAAGAGATGAGGAAATTGGGTTAGGGTGATAATGGAGGTCTCCTAAGCGAATCAGTCAATGAAAAGAAATAAGGTATAGGGTAGTTTGTGCAGTATATTCCCATTTATGATTTAAAAGGATGTATATGTACATATTTGTATATCTATGTTGAAAATTACTGGAAGGAGATTTAGGAAACTGTTGCAATAATGGCCTCTGGGAAGTCTAGTGTGGGGGCAGGGGAGACCCACTTTTCAAAATACGCCCTTCTGTGGCACTTGATTTTTTTTTAAAGATTTTATTTATTTATTTGACAGACAGAGATTACAGTAGGCAGAGAGGCAGGCAGAGAGAGAGGAGGAAGCAGGCTTCCTGCAGAGCAGAGAGTCCGATACGGAGCTCGATCTCAGGACCCTGAGACCATGATCTGAGCCGAAGGCAGAGGCTTTAACCCACGGAGCCACCCAGGCACCCCGGTACTTGATTTTTTTAAACCACGTGCATATACTGCTTGTGTTAATTTATACTAAAAAATACATAGGAACTAGGCAAAATATAAACCTCAGTGTTTTAAAATATGATTTTTTATATTCAGTACTATCGTAATTATTACAAGAAGTAGAAGAATCTATAGAAGTCTTGTAGGGGGCAAACAAATTTGCTAATTTCGTTGGAGAAGGAAGCTTTCATTGAAAAATGATTCCTATTGCTCTGATAACCCGCAGCCCCAAGACTCTAGGCCAGAGCGAGTCACAGAGGAAGCTATCACAAGGGAGTGTGATGAGTTGTGATATCAGCTTCATGGTAGTTTAAAAAACGGGGGGTTTCTGAGGGTCTTGTATTTTGATGTCAGACTGTATGGAAGAAATTCTTTGTGCTAGTGTTTTGTCATTTATACTGTCCCACTGATCACATTTTAGATCTGTTCATAAAAACAGTCATAGAAAAAAAAACAGTCATAGATAATTTATAAAGCTTATATCCTCCTAATGCTTAGGCATAAATATCAACAATATTGACAGCAGTTGGCGGCCAGTCTTTCCTACAGCCTACCAGCAGGGAAGAGACAACTGACGTGCAGATTATATAAATCAGCTGGGCCTCATTCTGGGTGCATCAGAACTCCTGAAAAGGCTGATCCGTTATGATTAAATGAGGAACAGCTAGGGAACAGGTCTGCAGTACAATTAATTGATGTATAAATTCCCTGAGACCTTTTGAGCTAAATGTAAGCCTTAGCCGTATGCAGAGGCAAGACTACACAAACAAAGGAGTCTATGTAAACAGCAAAGGTGTTGGGTCAAACTTACGTTACCTTGGGCCAAACTGATTTTGAAAATGGGTCGAAGTGATTTGGGGAAAATGTTTTTTGACAGTGATGAAAGATCTCTGATAAATCACTACTCCACAGCAACATTTTCATCATGAAACCTGTTTGTCCCCTTATTTTATTTTTATATCATGTGTCCTATTTTAGGAAGGAATTGACAAGCAGCTGATTAAAACAGATGAAACAGTTTAAAAGCAAATACCGTGGGCTTTTGGCTCCCTCTTTCACATATCTTAAGGGTTGGAAGGCATCACTTTGCAACATTCCTTCCCCTGCCTTGGTTTTGTTAAGTGGTCACACTTATGTTTAATCCTCAGTGGCTACTGTGCTCTGCCTACTATCATGTGAGAGACCTTCGCAAATGGAGATGAAAATTCTTGGTCTTGGTTCAGTTGAGCCGTGCAACATTTGGCTTGAGAAGAACATGTCTAATGAGTTGGATTGTAATTGAAACTAGTCTCTAGGTTGGCCCCAGAGGTTAAGGTAGAATTGCCACCCCATTCCCTGTTCTGATGTCTGGCTTGCAGAGAAACTCCTAATGGGTCTGGGTGAATGACTTGGGATTACAGATAATTTTGAACTGAAAAGTCTGGGCAACCATGTGTTTGATGCTATTTTCCCTGCGGTGTGTTAGCCAGTCTATCAGGACAACTTGACTTGGAAGACTTGGAGGCATCTCAGACTTACCATATTCCAAAATGAATGCAGAACTTTCCTTCCAAAAGTTGTTTCATCCCTTACCTCCTCTAGTTTCAACTCTAACTTCTTATTCTCCAGTCCTCTGTCCAATCAGTCCAATCAGTGAACAAGTCCTGTTGATAATCTCTCCAAATGCACATCAACTCTGCCCTTCTTTTCTATTCCCACTATCCGTGCTTTAAGTCAGGCCCACAACATTACCCACCCAGATGACTTTAACAGATTCTTCTTTTTCCACTCTTACTCTTCCAAGAAATAATATATACATAATGCATATAGAGTTCTTATTGTATACTGGGTATTTTCTTTTTTTTTAAAAGATTTTATTTATTTATTTGACAAAGAGAGATCACAAGTAGGCAGAGAGGCAGGCAGAGAGAGAGAGGAGGAAGCAGGCTCCCTGCTGAGCAGAGAGCCCGATGCGGGACTCAATCCCAGGACCCTGAGATCATGACCTGAGCCGAAGGCAGAGGCTTAACCCACTGAGCCACCCAGGCATCCCTACTGAGTATTTTCTAAGAGCTTCATATTCATTACCTTAATTCTCACAATTCTGTAAGGTAAGTGCTGTTATCATTGCCATATTACAGATGGAGGAAGCTGAGGGAGAGAGCAGTGGAGATACTTGTTCAGGTTTACACACATCCAGTAAGTGCCCCGGTTCTCATGCTTTAGTGAATACAAAAATCATGAAGGGGGAGGATTATGCTAAATTCAGATTCCCAACCTCCAGTTTTTGGTAATCTTCTGCTACTGGAGTTTGTCAATCTGCATTTCTACTAACACCACTGATTCTGATGCAGATGGTCCAAGGAGTACACTTTGAGAAACACTGGTCCACAGTTTTAGAGTGAGCTTACTAAAACACGAATCTCATAATTTCATTCTCTGCTTTTAAACCTTCCAATGGCTCCCTGTTGCTTTCAGAATAAGTCCCAGTCCCTTGGTATGGCGTACAAAGCCCTCTACAAACCTACAAATCTACTACAGATCTTCAGCACCTTTTCCCTATACCAGACTTCTTATAAGTGCTTGGCTATCCATTAATTCACTCATTCACCCCACCATCACTGACAAAGTTTTTGTGTGCACTATCCTAAATGTGCAGATATAACCAAAAAGATAGGTACATTCTCTCAAGAAACTTGGGCCAATGGAGGTTCATTTTAAGGGGGCAGGTACAAAACACAATGAAAGCAGAGAAGAAGAAGCACTTAACCCAGCCAGGGAGTCAAGGGAGTCCTCATAGAGGAAGTAACAGCTGAGACTTAAAGGATCCATACAAGTTTACCTGATAGACAGATGAGAGGAGGAACATTCCTGGTAGAGAGATGTAGCATGTACAGAAGTAAGGGTATATATATTCCAGAGTCTCTATCTAGTTCTGTAATTCTAGAGTGAAATTACAAGGCGATGGCAGAGAGTTGTCAGAGTTGAAGCTAGACAGGTAGGCAAGGACTAGGGGTTTGTATACAGAAATCTAAGATGGTCCCCAAGATTCCCAGTGTGAACTGGTATGGTTTTCCTGTTCCAATGCCCTTACCTCTTGAATGTAGGAGGCAGGACCTATGAATATGATGGGCTATCACTCCAGTGTGTAGAGTACTAATTCACTGACTTTGAGTCGATCAAAAAGGGAAATTATATCATATGGGTCTGACTCAAATCAAATGGGCTGTTAAATAGGGATTTAAAAGTCAGAGACATGAACCTGTGCTTGCCAGGAAGGAAGAAAAATTGTTGTGAACCACCTATGGGGAGCATGTGACAAGGAATTGCAGGTGGTCTCTGGCAGCTGGGAATGGTCTCTGGCAAACAACTAGCAATAAAATGGGGCCATCACTCCTACAAATACAAGGAAGTGAACACTTCTGACAACCTGAATGATCTTGGAAAAGAACCCCAAGCCTCATATGAAAGTTGTAGCCCTAGCCCACCCCTCAGTTTCAGGGTGGTGAGACCCTGAGCAGAGGACCCAGTTAACCTATGCCTGGAAACTGTGAGATCATAAATTTGTGTTGTTTTAAAGTGCTAAGTTTAAGGTAATTTGTTATTTGACAACAGAAAGCTAGCACATATTTCATGCAAAAGAATTTCGATTTTGTGCACATTTGAGTGAGAAATATGAAAAGAGTCTAAGCAGAGTAATGCCATTATGTACATGTTAGAAATAGAAATTTGACAGCAATATAGAGAATGAATGGTAAACACTGAACGGGGAAATCCAGGGTATTTATATCTCTCTCTCTCTCTTTTTGTTCTACTTTGGACACCATGTTCAGCAGTGGCTGTGCTCCTTCTGTGTTTCCTTGTAGCCCTTGTCTACATGATCTCAGCTCCTACCAGCAGTTCCCACCATTGTTCTAGCTCCCACTGGAAGGCTACAAATTCTGGTCTGTGATAACACTAACTACACTTATTGTTCTTTAATCCTTGGTGGGTAGGTAGTAGCTAATCTCTGGGTTACCTTACGATTACTGTTTGGCTTCCCAGCAATTTGTTTACCTATTCAACCAGTTCTCTTCTTTAAAAGCCCCATGTTTGAAATTTCTGGAGTGGCTTCTCTTTCCTGACTAGAATTCTCATAGATCCAGGTGGTAAATTGACAAGTGTGGGTGATTGATTATATGTAAGACAGAGTCGACAATGAAGGATCTCAGATGACTTAAGAGGTTGAACAACCAGCTGGATGATAATGCTGGTGAATTTTCACTGGTGAATTGAATAAAATATTTAAGGAAGAAATGTCACTAATCATATACAAACTTGTTCAGAAAATGGAAAAGGAGGTTCATTTTATACATTTTTCTATAAAGCAGCAAAATCTTAATACCAAAGTCTTGCAAAATGTTGCAGAGAAAGAACTAGAAACCAGTATACTTTGTGTACACAGATGCAAAAGTCCTTTATAAAATATTAAGTTGAAACCAGCAATGTATAAAAAGAATAAAAGGAAAAAACATGATTATTCCAACAGATGTAAGAAGATTTTGACAAAAATCCAACACCTGTTCATGATACAAAGCAAAACCTCAGCAGACTAGAAATGGAAGGAAACTTCCTCCATATGGTAACCCACAGGTCTCATGATATTTATTGATCAAACACAAATACTTTCCCCTAAACTCAGAATTAGACAAGGATACCCTGTCTCACCACTTCCATTGAACATTATTCTAGAGGTCCTAGGAAGTTCAATAAGTAAGGTAAATCAAAGGCATAAATATTGGAAAAGAAAACTTAAGCATCTCTAGTCATATACAACATGATGGTTTATGTAGAAAATTATAGGAAATCTACAAAACAATTAATCAAACTACTAAGTGAATCAACCAAGGTGATGTGACTTAATATTAAAAAATAGTGATAGAATTCCAATCCAAGATAATGTTGTAGGGAGCCTCTAAAGTCACCTACTGCATAGAACACACCCCAGATTATGCCTATTATTAGAAAAGTTTCTCCTGAACAAGAACTGAGGATTGACTCAACAGCTACTAAACAAAGATAGAATGGCAAGAGAACAGCAGAGAGACAGACACACACTATGGTTTAAAAGAGTACTAGCATATACAGCTGCAGCTCCAGCCAACCAGCAAGTCACTAAGCACACATAGTCTGCATAGGGGACACCATACACAAGACCACTCATTCGACTTTAGGAGAAGCCTTTCTGCCTAATCCATAGACCTCTCCTTCAATTTAGGAGAAGTAGCCATTCCAACCTAATCCATAGAAACAATCACAAAAAGTCAAGCAAAATAGGGAGGCATGAGTATGTTCCAGAAAAAAAATAAGAAAAAAATACTCAGAAAAAGAACTAAATGAAACAGAAGTAAACAATATTCCTGGGAAAAGCCAGTATCTCTCATGAACATAGATGCAAAAATCTTCAACAACATATTTGCTAGCTGCATACAATGATATATTGAAAAGATCATTCACCACGATCAGGCAGGATTTATTCCCAGGATGCAAGGATGGTTCAGTATTTGCAAATCAATCAACATTATATACCACATCAACAATACAAAGGATAAAAAATCATATGATCATCTCAAAAGATGTAGAAAAGCATTTGACAAAGTATAACATCCATTCATGGTGAAAACTCTAAACAAAATAGGGTTAGAAGGGACATACCTCAACATAATAAAGGCCACATGAAAAACCCACAGCTAACACCATCCTCAGTGGTGAAAACTGAAAGCTTTCTCTCTCAGGTCAAGAACAAGACAAGGATGTTAACTCTTACCACTTTTATTGAATATAGTACTTGAAGTCATAGCCCCAGCAACCAGATAAGAAAAAGAAATCAGAGGTATCCATACTGGTAAAGAAGATAACTGCCAATGTTTGCACACAACATAATACTGTACATAGAAAATCCTGAAGACTCCACCAAAAAACTACTAGAAGTAATAAGTGAATTCAGTAAAGTGGCAGGATACAAAATTAATACTCAGAAATTGGTAGCATTTCTATACACTAAAAACAAAGTCACAGAAAGAAAAAATTTTAAAAATAACATTTATAATTATCCAAAAAAAAAAAAAAACCCCACATGGGAATAAACTTAAAGAGGTAAAAGACCTGTACTCTGAAAACTATAAAATGCTGATAAAAGATATTGAAGATGACACAAGCAAATAGAAAGATAGTTCATGCTGATGGTTTGGAAGAATCAATATTGTCAATGTTTCCATATTATCTAAAGCAATATATAGATTCAGTGCAACCCCTATCCAGATGCTAATAGCATTTTTCACAAAATAACAAATAACAGTAAAATTTGTATGGAACAACAGAAGGCCCTGAATAGCCAATGTAGTCCCAAGAAATAAGTCCAAAACTGGAGGTATCACAATTCCAGATTCCATGATATACTACAAAGCTGTAATAATTAAAACAGTATGGTACTGGCACAAAAACAGACACATAGATCAATGGATCAGGATACAGACCCAGAAATAAACCCATCTTTATGTGGTCAATTAGTTGATGACAGATGAAGCAAGAATATACAATGGGGAAAAGACGGTCTTTTCAATAAATGGTGCTAGGAAAACTGGACAGCTACATGTGAAAGAATGAAACTGGATTATTTTCTACTACCATACAAAAAAATAAACTCAAAATGGATTAAAGGCCTATGCATGAGACCTGAAACAATAGAAATCCTAGAAGAGAGCACAGGCAGTAATTTCTCTGACATGAGCCATAGCAGCATTTGTCTCCTGATGTCTCCTGAGAAAACGGAAACAAAAGCAAAAATAAGCTATTGGACTCCATCAAAATAAAAAGCTTTTGCACAGTGAAGTAAACTGTCAGGAAAAGAAAAAGTCAACCTACTGAATGGGAGAAGATATTTACAAATGACATATCCAATAAGAGATTGATATCTGAAATATATAAAGAATTCATACAACTCAATACCAAAAAACCCCCAATCTGATTTAAGAAATGAGCTGAGGACCTAAATAGACATTTTCCCGGAGAAGACATCTTGATGACCAACAGACACGTGAAAAGATGCTCAACATCACTCATCATCAGGGAGATGCAAATCAAAACCATGATGAGATATCACCTCATGCCTGTTAGAATGGTTAAAATTAAGAAAATAAGAAACAACAAATGTTGGCAAATATCTCGAGAAAAAGGAACCCTTGTCTACTCTTGGTGGGACTGTGAATTGGTATAGCTACTGTGGAAAATGGTACAGAGGATCCTCAAAAAATTAAAAATAGAAATACAGTACCATAATCTAATAGTTTCACGATTGGGTATTTATCAAGGGAAAATAAAACACTAACTTGAAAAGATATATACACCCCTGTGGTTATTATAGCATTATTTACAGTAGCCAAGACATCGAAGCCTAAGTGTCTATCAATAGATGAATGGATAAGAAATGTGGTGTGTATGTATGTACACACACACACACACACAGAAATAGTATATGACAATTAAAAAGGATGAGATTGTGCTATTTTAGACAATAGGATTGACCCAGAGAGTATTAAGCTAAGTGAAATAAGTTAGACAGAGAAACACAAATAACATATGATTTCACTCATAAATGGAATCTAAAAAATGAATAAACAAAAAGCAGAATCTATAAACACAGATAACTGATGGTTGCCAGAGGATAGGAGAATGGCATGTTGGGCAAAATGAGAGAAGGGGAGAGGGAGATATAGGCCTCCAGTTATAGAATAAGCCACAGGAATAAAAAGCAGAGCATAAGGAGTATAGTTAATGATATTTTCTTTAAAGAACCTGATTTTTAAAAAGATTTTATTTATTTATTTGACAGACAGAGATCACATGTAAGCAGAGAGACAGGCAGAGAGAGAGGAGGAAGCAGGCTCCCTGCGGAGTAGAGAGCCCGATGTGGGGCTCGATCCCAGGAACCTGGGATCATGACCTGAGCCGAAGGCAGAGGCCTCAACCCACTGAGTCACCCAGGTGCCCCAAGATCCTGATTTTTTAAAAGAAGATTTTATTTAAGAGATAGAGTGCACAAGCAAGGGGACAGGCAAAGGGAATCTCACGAAGACTCTGCACTGAGCATGGAGCCCAATGTGGGGCTTGAGCTTATAACCCTGAGATCATGACCTGAGCCAAAATCATGAGTTAGGCACTAAACCGACTGAGCCATTCCGGAGCCCCACAGTCAATGATCCTGTAATAGCAATGTGATGGAACAGATGGTAGCTCTACTTGTGATGAACATAGACTAATGTATAAACCTGTCAAATCACCAAGTCGTACTAATGAAACTAATGTAACATCATGTGTCAACTATCATTAAAAATGATATTTTAAATGATAATATTAAAAATGATAATAATAAAATATTTTTAAAAATTAAAGAATCAAAAAATAATATATATTTATAGTGGCACAAAACAGTTGGAAAAAATTTGAGCAAACAATTCTGTTAACAATTGCCTCAAAAATATTACATGATTTAGAGAAAAAATAACAGACATGCATGAGATCTCCACATTAAAAAGCACAAAAGTGGCTGGTTAAACCTTGAGATTATTTTTTTAAGACTTGATATTATTAAGATTTTCAATCTCCCCAAATTAACTGCTAGATCCATGCAATAAAATAAAAATACTGGAAGATTCTTTTGTAAAAATTGAGAAGGAGCTTCTAAAATTTATGTAGAACTTCAAAGGACTTAGAATAACCTAAATTTCCTTCCCCTATTATTATTGGTATATAATTGGTAAATAAAAATTAGCTGTGTTTAAAGTTTAAGTCTTGATATTTTGATACATGTGTACATTTTGAATAGCCAAAATCAAGATAATTAATATATGCATTTACCTCACATACTGTTTCTTTTTTCTTCTTCTTTTTTTTGTGAGAATACTGAAGATCTTCCCTCTTAGCAAATTTCAAGTATACAATACAGTATTTTGGACTACATTTATATTGCTGTACATTAGATCTCCATAATTTATTCATCTTGCAAAACCGAGACTATGTACTTGTTGACTATCTCTCCTTAGCAACCCTACCACCAGCCTCTGGCAACCACAATTCAACTCTGTGCTTCTGTGAGTTTGGCTATTTTAGATTCCACATATAAGGGAGATGGTGCAGGGGTGGCTCAGTTGGTTTAGCTTCAATTCTTGGTCTTGGCTTGGATCATGATCTCAGGCTCCATACTGGGTGTGGAGTCTGCTTGAGATTCTCTCTCTCTCCCTCTCCCTACCCCTCCCCACTCTGTCCCCCTCTCTAAAAAAAATAAGTGAGATCATTTAATATTTGTTTTTACGTGGCTGGCTTATTTCACTTAGCTTAATGTCCTCCAAGTTCATTCATGTTGTCTTAAATGGCAGATTTTTCTTTTTTTTTTTTTTTAAGGGTGAATGATTTCTTTTTTACTCTAATTTTATTTTATTTTTTTCAGTGTTCAAGATCCATTTTGTTTATGCTCCACACCCAGTGCTCCATGCATACATGCCCTCTATAATACCCACCACCACCAGGCTTACCCAACCCCCCACCCTCCTTCCTTCCAAAACCCTCAGTTTGTTTCTCAGAGTCCACAGTCTCTCATGGTTCAACTCCCCCTCCGATTTCCCCCAACTCACTTCTCTCCAACTCCTAATGTCCTCCGTGTTATTCCTTATGCTCCACAAGTAAATGAAACCATATGATAATTGACTCTCGCTCCTTGACTTATTTCACTCAGCGTAATCTCCTCCAGTCCTGTCCATGTTGACACAAAGTTGGGTATTCATCCTTTCTGATGGAGGTGTAATATTCCATTGTATATATGGATCATATCTTCTTTATCCTTTCATCTGTTGAAGGGCATCTTGGCTCTTTCCATAGTTTGGCGATTGTGGCCATTGCTGATATGAACATTGGGGTACATATAGCCCTTCTTTTCACTACATCTGTATCTTTGGGGTAAATACCCAGTAGTACAATTGCAGGGTCATAGGGTAGCTCTATTTTTAATTTCTTAAGGAATCTCCAGGGTAAATGATATTCTGTTATATATATGTATCAATTTTCTTTATCCATTGATTTGTTGTTGGGCACTTAGGTTGTTTACGTATCTTGGCTATTTTGCGTAATTCAGCAATGAACATGGAATGCAGATATCTCTTTGAGATACAGATTTTAATTCCTTTGGATATATGTCCAGAAGTGGGATTGCTGGATCATATGGTACTTCTAATTTTCATTTGTTTTTATTTTTAATTTTTTTAGGAAACTCTATTTTGCATATTCATTTCTAGACTAGTATAATAAAGTGAATATTGCAATAAAACAAGTTAAATGATTTTTTTTGGCTTCCTAGTGCATATAAAAGCTATGTTTGCACCATACTGTAGGCATCGTGTAATAGCATGTCTGAAAAAACAATTACATACCTTAATTAAAAAATACTTTATTGCTAAAAAATTCAAAACATTATCTGAGCTTTCAGCAAGTCATAATCACTGATCATAGATCAGCATTACAAATATGATAATAATCAAAAACCTTGAAATATTGCAAGAATTACCAAAATGTGACGCAGAGACATGAAGCAAGAAAATGCTATTAAAGAAATCGCACCAATATACTTGCTCTACACGGGGTTGCCACAAACCTTCAATTTGTAAAGAACACAGTATATGTGAAGTGCAAGAATGTGAAATGTAATAAAACAAGATATGTCTGTACTGTTTTCTAATGGCTGTACCCGGTTAGATTGTCACCAGCAGTGCACCAAACTTCCCTTTTCTCCCCATCTTCACCAACACTTGTTACCTTTTGCCTTTTTGATGATAGCATAGCAGGTGTGAGGTGATTTCTCCATTCACATTTCCCTGATGATGAATTATGTTGAGCAACTTTTTATATACCTGGTGCCCTTTTCAGTGTCTTCTTTTGAAAAACGTGTATTCAAGTTCCTTGCCCATTTTTAAATTAGGTTATTTGGAGATTTTTGTTTGTTTTTACTGTTGAGTTGTATGAACTACTTACATATTTTGAATATTAACCCCCTTTTTGCTTGATGTCTGGTTTTCAAGTATTTTCTCCCATTCTGTAGGTTGTCCCTTGGCTCCACTGAATGTTTTTCTCTCTTTTTAAAAAAGATTTTATTTATTTATTTGACAGAGATCACAAGTAGGCAGAGAGGCAGGCAGAGAGAGAGGAAGGGAAGCAGGCTCCCCGCTGAGCAGGACCCTGGGATCATGACCTTAGCCGAAGGCAGAGGCTTTTACCCACTGAGCCACCCAGGCGCCCCTGAATGTTCCTCTTGCCATGAAGCAACCATTTAGTCTAATACAGTCCCAGTTATCTGCTTTTGCTTTTGTTGTTTCTATATTGAGGTCATATCTAAAATAATCATTGCCTGGATCAATGTGAAGAAGCTTTTTCTTTGTTTTCTTCTTGTAGTCTTATATTTTAGTCATTAGTTCTTTAGAAGTGATTTTTGCATGTGATGTGAGATATGGGTCCGATTTCATTATTCTGCAAGCAGATATCTAGTTTTCCCAAAATCACTTACTTTTTTTAAGTAGGCTTCGTGCTGGAGCTCAACATGGGGCTTGAACTCACAACTCTGAGATCAAGAGTCGGACACTTAACTGACTGAGCCACCCAGACACCCCTAGCTTTATTCTTCTTGCTCAAGATTGGTTTGGTTATTCTGGGTCTTTTGTGGTTTCATATAAATTTTAGGATTTTATTTCAATTTCTGTGGAAAATGCCATTGGAATTTTGATAGGGTTTGCATTGAATCTATAGACCATGTTGGTAAGTATGGACATTTTAATAGTATTCTTCCAATCCATGAACATGGTCTCTTTTTCATTTATGTATGTCGTCTTTAATTTTCTTTATTGATGTTTTGTAATTTTTGGTATGTAGGTCTTCCATCCCCTTGGTTAAATTTATTCCTCAGTGTTTTATTCCTTTTGTTATTATTGTGAATGGGATTGTTAGTTTCCTTCTCAGATAGTTTATTGAATGTAGAAATGCCACTGATTTTTGTATGTTCATTTTGTATCCCACAACTTTACGGAATTTGTCTAAGTTTTGATAGATTTTTTTTTTTAAAAAGATTATTTTAGAGAGAATGTGTGTGTACAAATTGGGGGACGGGCAGAGGGATAGTGAGAAGAAAAGCATCTCAAGCAGATTCCCCATTGAGGTGGAGCCTGATGCAGGGCCTGTTCTCATGACCCTGAGGTCATGACCTGAACCAAATCAAGAGTTGGATCTCAATCAACTGAGCCACCCAGGCATCCCTCTAGTAGATTTTTGTTGTTGTTGTTGTTGAGCATTTAGTGCTTTCTTCATTTATGATCCTGTCATCTGCAAACAGAGATCATTTTACTTCTTACCTTTTTTTCTGGATGCCTTTATTTTTTTTTCTTGTCTAATTGTTCTGGCTAAGGCTTCCAGTGGTACTATTCCATGTTAAATAGAAGTGACAAGTGTGGGCACCCTTGCCTTGAACTGGAACTTAGAGGGGAAAGATTTCACATTTTCTGAACTGCTTATGTTAGTCAATGAAATCCCCACGAAATTTACCAGTTTCTTTACCAGTTTCTAGCTCAGTGTATGCAGTAGGCACTTAGGAAATATTTGATGAATAAATAAATAGTAGTTGTTCATTCATTTAGTAGGGGCTGTGTCTGTACATTTATTCACTGGGTGAGGGTTGACATCATCCAAAGAGTCAACTTGCCTGTGTGTGGGAGGCTGTAACTCTGTACCTCTCACAGCTTAGGGTGGATCTGCTTTGTATTTCCTATTGTTGACAACTCGAGATGTCTTTATACCATGCCTCTGCCTCAGAAAGTGAAATCTGATGTTAGTCACCAGGATACCGAACCAGTCCTTTAGGCTTGTATTGTTCCTTGAGTTATTCTATGCTTAGCTAACAACTAAATTGGAATGGTCCTAAGGTAAATCTTTTGGTCTGGAGTGTGGCAAACCCCAGTACTTTGTCATGGTTTCAGAGCTCTTTTCACATATTAGTGAGGATATCCAAGTTTTGCAAGCTTCCAGATGGAAGTACTTAAACAAACTGCATACCGTCTTGGTGCAGGAATCATTGACCTTGGGGCTAGCAAACGAGACTTATCAACCTGCCTTATATACCAAAATGCCAGCTAAGATAGTGATCCCTGAGAAAAATTTGGCTATTGATTGTTTATATACCAGCTAGTATGAAAATTTTGCTTCCAAATTCTCAAAATCAATTTCCATTTATTTGCACACAAGTAAAGAGGGCAGGGTTTTGAACTCAAATTGGCACCTAAATAAATGCACCCAATAAATGCTTGCATTTGGCCAGCATTTCTAACTACCATCTGGAAGGGGCGAAGTGGGTAATTTGCAAAGCTGTGTTTACTCTGAATAAATTTGAGAAATTCTATTTCAGTCCAATATATACTTAATAATAAAACATTGGATTAGACAAACTGAAGATTACCACTAGAGACACTTGTTACAGATTGGTTAGCCTCAGTCATGATTTCAACAATCAAAGTTGGAAGGGATAATAGCATGCTGTGTGGTGTGAGGAGAAAACCACTAAGCTGCCGTTGAGAAGAGGATTCATCTGGGCTCTTGCGGCACTGTTCAGCATTCCAGTTACCCATCACTGGAGAACTCTCTAGCTTACATTTCATTGCAACTGTACATTTCTTGAACACTTTCTGTGTGCCATGCACTAAGCTGCAACTTGATTTTACATTTCAGGTGCATGTCCTCCTGGAGTGCCCATCAAAGTCTGCATCATTAGGCCCAATTTAACAGATGAAAAAACTGAGGTCCAGACTGGATCAAGGGATGCCACACCACCAGTGGGTAGAAGAGCAGGATTCTAATTCCTCTCTGTGATTTGCCTTGTTTTGTTTCTTCCCCATCACAGATATAACATCAACTAAAAGATATGGCAGAATGAGACAGAGACTAAGATAGCAAGAGGGATGTTAAGAGTCAGGCAGGCTGGTTCTTCAGAGGCCCAGGGCTCTAGCACTTTTCTGGAACTATTATCAAAGGTGTGGACTCTTTATGAGAATTGCCTCAGAGAGCCTACTAAATTCTCAGGGAGCCATGCAGAGTGGTCCCTGAGTTCTCCCCAAACCCACTCCATCCTCTAGAAATATGTCCAAATTTCTGATGCCCCACCTGGGAAAGGAAGCCTTCGGGGATGAAAGAGTGGTTGTACCCATGCCTCTGACGGCACTGTTTCCTCTGGCAGACTTCAGGGCATCTGGACTACATATGACTGGGCTCTCTGGATGAAGGGAAGACCAGTGAAGACAGATCCCATCCTTAGGGGCCCAGTTGAGGTTTGTCCTGAGAGTAAGAGGAGAGGTTTTGAGGATACAGTTTTCGTCCTCAGTATGAGCACAGGAACTGGATGGCATGGGCCTGGGGAACTTGGGGGACTTCTGGTGCCAGGCTCAACAAATGATGGTCAGTTTTATTATTGTGACTGATTAAACCATTCTTCTCTGAGGTCCTTCCTAGCTCTACAATTCTACCATTCTAGAATTCAGATCTTGCTCTCTAGGTCTGGATGGAGGATACCTACTGAGTCTACTTCTGTCTGAAATCTACTTCTGCCTGTATATTGCCCCTCGAGGACAGGGACTGAGTCTTATTCGTCATGTGTCTAGTAGCTAGCACATAGTACTTGATCAAAGTTTGAATATTTAGTCTATCAATCAATCGATTCCCATGAACTCCCTTAGTGCTGTCTGACATTCCCGTTCCAAGTGCCAAATGGCAACACCTGCTCCTCCCCCTCAAACAGCTTTGAGAGGCCTAGTTAGGAAAGTAGGCTTCAGAAAAGAGAATATGGTAGTTACTCCATTGACTCAGTCAATGACCATATTCATTAAGCAATATTGGGAAAATGTTGGTCTTTTGGGCCTTCAGCCTAGAATACTTCCTTGCCAGTCAATAGAGTCCTCGTAGCCTGGGCTGGGCTTATCTCCTTGTATAGGGATCTTTCCCTGTTTTAGACTTCATGTGTACCTCTTTGCTCCACTTAGGCATGTGCATCATATGGTACCTGGCCAATGCCACTGCTCTGTCCCCATTGGGGAGGGGAGGGGTTCTTTGTTTGGAGCAGGAGAGTGGTGGGTGCAGACCTTCTCCCTGTATGCCAAGACCTGCTGGCCATGGGGGACTGATGCCCACTACTGAAGCAGATCTGACTCTGTCTCTTCTTAGTGTGATCTAGGTGTTGGTCTATCCAGTGCCTGTGCAACTCATATCTTTCTTGGTGACCTCAAATGATGGTTGATAGAGTGGGGTTTTATTGCTAGTGGCAGGCATTTTTATCCTCTCTTCTATATTCCATACAGTGGGACTCCTTGTCTACAGGTGGTGACAGATGTCACTTGCATGGTGGTTGAACTGACAACTTTAGTCTCCAGGTATCATGGAAGTGAAGTTTTATGGAGGTGTAAAAGTAATTAAAATATGATCTCTTCACTCCACGAAGCTCATTATTTATTAGGGATTACAAGTACACAAAAATGATGGTATCATTTACTAAATTCCTAATATGTGCAGGGACTTCATTTGAACTAAAGCTCTTTCTCATGGCATTAAGCATAAAATTACATGTATCTTGGTTTCCTTGGGACAGTTCTGGTTTATTCTTATTCTAGTGAAATGATTATTAACAGCCTTTTTACTCTCAAAAATGTCTTGATTTGAACCATAAATTACATGGTCAGTTAAACTAAACTACATAAGTTCCTCCAATATGCTGTTTTAAAAGTATAAGCAGAGTATTGCATGAATCCTGAATAAGGATTAGGGTTTCCCTGGGGTTGGATAAGGGAAGACAGTCAATGGAGGCAGTTGAGTTTGAGAAGCATTAAATAGAAGTTTTGGCAGCATGAGTTGTGATTATTGATGTTTTTTCTTTTCTTTTGTTATGAATATCTTTGTACTTGGATATCCATATTTAGGATCCATGAGTCCTGATTAAAAAAATGCTTGAGGATCTACATCAAAGTTCAGAAAAGTACATGATAAAAATCTGGAGATACCATTTATTGACACACCAGAAACTATGCCAAAAATGTCATGTTCATCATCTCATTGGATGTTTACAAATCCATGTGATAATGCCTACGAACTGTCATCCCCTTTCTATAGGAGAGGAAATGAATGTTACATGGAATTAAATGACTTGTTCAAAGTCACACCCAATCTTGATGGAGTCAAGTTTAGAGATCATTTTGACTTCAGAACTCAAATCATTATTTTTGAAATTGAGATAACATTCACATACAACACGTAACTTTAAGGTGTATAACACATTGATTGGAGACATGTAGATGTTGCAATATGATTACCATCATGACTTTAGCTAACACCTCTATCATATCACCGGTTTTTCATCTCTTTTCTGTGGTGAGAACATTTCATATCAAGTCTCTTAGTAACTTTGGATTACATAGTGTAGTATTGTTGACTGTGATCGCAATGCTGTGCATTAGAGGTCTAAAACTCATTCATCATTTTACTGCAAATTTGTTTGCGTTGACCAACATCTCAATCTACTACCCAACCTCCCTGGCCCTTGGTAATTACTTCTCTCTCTTTCTCTGAGTTTGGCTTTTTTAGATTCCACATATAAGGGAGACCATACAGCACTTCCAAGTGTTTTACACAATTAATTACAATAGCCAAGGATTTGGAAACAAGCTAAGTGTCCATCAACAATTGAATGAATTAGGAAGATATTTTAGGGGTGCCTGGATGTCTCAGTTGGTTGAGCATCTGCTGTCGGCTCAGGTCATGATCTCAGGTTCCTGGGATGGAGCCTGGGATGTTGGGCTCTGCAATCAGCAGGGGGTCTGCTTGTCCCTCTCCCTCGGCCCCTCCCCTTGCTCATGCTTTCTCTGTCGCATAAACTCTTTTATTAAAAAAAATACATATATCATCTTTTATTCACTTATATATATAATCTATCTTATTTTATACATTTACTTCTTTTATATATTTTCCATATATATACACAAATGGACTATCATTCAGCCATGAGAAAGAAGGAAATCCTACCATTTGTGACACCATGGATGGACCTTGAAGGAATTATACTATATAAGATAAGTCAGACAGCACTCACATCCTTACATCTTTCACTGTCCTACTTCCAGAAATTTCCATAATCTGGAATCAGGATTCCACCAGTCTCTGTGCATCTTTCAGTTTCAGTTGATCATGATAACTGTGTTAGGGACCACCATGTATTGAGTATCCATGATGTGCCAGTCACTTTATAAATCTTATTTTGATCTTCATGACAACCCTGATAAATAGGTACTTCTCATTTTATGGGTAAGGAATCTTCAAGGGGATTAAGAGATTTGGTCCCAACTCTTAACTATAAACTTTCCATCTTTAAAGATGAAGAATAGTAAGCATGATAATACTTTGGGGGAGTACAAGGGCTGGACACTAATGGATTTCATTAGATACTTCCTGAGCCAAGAAAGGAACAGAAAACCTGCTGTTCTTTTTAATCAGTGAACATCTGAATAATAACACAGGCAGTGGAATGTTATCTCTTTGCTCCCTCAGAGTCAACGGCTATGTCATCCTGGCCAAATCCATTCCTCTCTAGGAGTTTGTGTCTTCATCTGTACAGTGGAGATAACTCCTACCTCACAACACTTGCTGGAAAGATTAAATGAGAAAGTGCATGTGGACTATCTAGCCCAGCATCTAACTGTTCATTACCCTTCCGTTCCCTGTAATTACTTATCTTGCCTTTCTGTGGATAGCTTGCAGGATTCTATTTTGCCTTTGCAGTAAGTAGTCATGGATGAAATTCAGTTCAGTGCCTTTTCACATGAAAAATATATAATTTTTTTACATCCAAATTTGGATAGATCAGGAAAATTAAGCCAGAGCAGTTCTGTACTTGATTTTTCCCCCCTCTGTAAAATCCAAGAATTCTGTGCTCTGGTTGTTTACATGAAGATACCAACCTCCCAAAGAATGTGCATCTTGGAGGATTCCATAACTTGACCTTTTTTCCTTTATATTTTTAATAATGCATACACACAGGGGGAAAGCAAAAGCTTGTGAAGGTTATACACTGAAGGATAAATCATTCTTCCCCACCACCCTCAATCCCCCAGTCACTCTTCCTAGAAGTTACTACTGCAGTTATTTTGTGTGTCTCTCAAGAGAGACTCTGTTCACATACAAGCATATTTCTATATTTTTATCTCCCTTTTTCCCACAAACATGATCTCATATTCTACACAATGTTTTAAGCCTTGTTTTTATTATTTAACAATGTGTCTTGGCATTCTTTCCATTTAAGTATGAATAGATTTCCCTCATTATTTTTAATGGTTGCATGGTATTCAAATATATGGATATCCTATAATTTATGTAAACAGCCCCAAAGTTGTTTATGGTCTTTTGCTATTATGAATAATTTTGAAGGCATTATCTTCAAGCACACATCACGGCTCATATGCACACTAAGTCATAAGAAAAATGGCTGTTAATAGAATTCCTAGATCAAAGTGTATATCCATTTACAGTCTTGATAAATATTACCAATTTGTCCTCCAAAGAGGGTGGCTTGGGTTAATTACCACCAACAGTGATCAAGGCTGTTTCTTCACATCCCAGAACACAATATGGTTTTGTATCCTTTTTAATCCTAATTGGAAGATGATTATTACATTTGCTTTAGTTGTGTGTAGTATTGGGCCAATTTTCAATAAATAGTATTGGGCCAATAATAGTATTAAATAAATAGTATTGAAGTTGGATACCTGCCTCATTTTTTACACTGAAATAAACACCAGATGGATGAAAACATTAGTGTTTTCTTCAAAATAATATCACTCAAGTAAAAAAAAAAGAAAAAGAAAACTGACTCTATATTCTCAGAAATGTGTTTAAGTATGATGCATACACCAAAATAGAATTTGTATTTTACTGAGATTGTTGAAATTGATAAACATTCATGAGAGGATTTTTTTGGTAAGAATCATTTCTGTTGCTACTTTAAATGGCTTTTTAATTTTTTTTAATTTAATTTTATTTGCTCAATGTTCCAAGATTCACTGTTTATGCACCACACCCAGTGTTCCATGCAATCTGTGCCCTCCTTAATACTCACCACCAAGCTCACCCAACCTCCCACCCCCCTCCCTTCCAAAACCCTCAGTTTGTTTCTCAGAGTCCACAGTCTCTCATGCTGCGTCTCCCCCTCTGATTTCCCCCAATTTGCTTATTTGATTACATTTTCTAACTGATTATTTGTCCTATATAGAAAAACTAATGTTATTTTTATTATAGAATTTCCTATGCAGTTATAAAAGTGTGATGGGGAAGCATATGTGCTGAGTGTACATGATGAACATCTGGTTCCAGTTTTTTTGACAGACAGAGATCACAAGTAGGCAGAGAGAGAGAGAGAGGAAGGGAGGTAGGCTCCCTGGTGAGCAGAAAGCCCAATGCGGGGCTCGATCCCAGGACCCTGGGATCATGACCTGAGCCGAAGGCAGAGGCCCTAACCCACTGAGCCACCCAGGCACCCCCACTCTGGTTCCAGTTTTGAAATATAGACATATATAAAACCTCCTAGAAAATATATTGATAGACATGAGCTAGAATGTCAATCTTGATTATCTATGAATGGTGGATGATGATTTCAAATGATCTTTGTTGTCTTCTTTGTCTTGTTTTGTGTTTCCCCTATTTCTTGTAGTAAGCATGCATTATTCTTATGTCAGGAAGGAAAGACATATTTTTAAAAGAGTGTTGACAACATAGTTAAGAAAAGTAACTTTGGAATATAATTGTAATGCTCCTTTGGGAGGAAGGGAACAACGTGTTCAACTGTGTAATCAGGGTAGACTAACGAGTATAATAAATTAACAACAAAGATTCAGCAGCTGGAAACAATAAGAACTATTTCTTTTTTACAGACTCATGCAGGTCTACAGAGACTGGGGTCCACAGGGAACAGCTTTTGCACATAGTAGGATTTAGGGGGCCAGACCCGAACGGAAAGGGTCACTTCCACTCACTTTCCATTGGCTAGCACTTAGTCATAAGGCCATAGCTAACTGGAAGGGTCACTAGGAAGTTTATCTACCTGTGTGCCCAAGAAGAAGAGAACATGGGTCTTGGTGAGCACTTACAGATTTTAGTTAGCCTAGTGAGTATTTACACTTGTACACTAGCGGTTTTGCGTCATTCCCCAGGGAAGTTATTTGGGTTTGGGAGTGTTCTTCCTAGGGAGCTTTCTCAAAGTTGTTGAGCACACTCAGAAGAGTTGAGTAAACAGAGATGTGCTCTGCCCACCCCCTCCCCAGGATTCCCATGCAGATTTCTTGGTTTTTTATTACCTTTGTCCAGAATTGACCCATCTCCAATTTCAAGTCAAATTTCCAGACTCCGATTCCCCACCTCTCATCTGCTCTGGCTGGGAATCTTCATTTAACTCAGTATCCAACCTTTGTCTATGCTGGATGCTGCTTTTTCTGTGTACAGTCCTGTGGTGAATGGTCTACATTTCCTTTCTTGTCTGAACTCGGTTCGTCTCCTGCTTCCTGACCTGACACTGGGCTGTAAGGCTGACATCTCAAAAGGAGGCCTTGTCATCTTACCTAGGGCTCATTAGTTCCTGGAGATGGAGGGAATAAGTTTTCTTGCCCTGGTTTCTAGTGAGTGGTTGATGAACAGCTTACAGTTCAGTTCATGGAGTCACCTACCTGCCCCATGGCCTTTGGTACCCTGAGTTTGTGCAAGAGGCTGATGGATGTGTGCAGTACAGCCCGGCATGGTTTATCTGGAAAGGATAATTGATGGACAACTGACACCATGACCATTTCTCAAAGTATCAAAATGCGTGATATATTGAAAATATTCTGTGTGTCCATAAAGAATAAACCCTTAGTAAATATCGTAAGAATCCAGGGTCCTATTTCACCAGCTCTGCTCACACAGAAAGAAACTGTTTCTATCCCATAGGGGTTTGAGGGTGTAACTCCTAACTTCACCCCGGACAAGTTTTCTGTGATGTGTTTTAAATGGGGCCTTTATTTAAGCAGTTTCTGTGCTCTGCTCATGTTTTGCTCTCCAACAAGCTGCGAAGCAAGTGAAATGCCTGGGGCCTAAGACCAACCTTGGTATTGAAGTCCAGAGCTATTTTTAAAGGAATGTTGTCTTTATGATTATAAATGCAATGCATAACCATGACTTACGGTTTTTGAGTACATACTGAGAGCTCAGTACTGGGCGCAGTGTTTTGCATGCATTGACTAATCTTCACAGCAACTTTCTGAGCTAAGTATGATTTCCATTTAATTTAGAAGGAAACTCAGGTCCAGAGTCACCCAGAATCTTGTTGAGGTTCACACAGCTGGGAGGCGGTGTCGCTAGAATTAGAACTTGGCTTTTCTGACTGGTGTCTGTCCGCCTTACTGCCACCAAATCGTGCCTCTCTACAGGACTATGACAACAAATGTGAAAGAGGTACAATGTCATGAAGAGAACAGTAAGAATGTCTATTACCATAATACCTTAACTTAGAGATATCTATTGTACTTGGTACATTTTTTCCAAGTCTTTACCCTGATGTATAAATTAATAGATTTTTTTTTAATGAACAGGTTTTATTCATGGTTTTGTACTTTGCTTTAACATTTAACCTCTTATTGTGAGCATATTTTCAAGTCATTAAATTTTGTTGAAAGCCTTTTCATGGTTGTATGCCATTCGACTGTACCGTAATTCATTTAACCAGTCCCTTATTACTGGACATTTTTCTGCTTTCAGTTTTTGCTTTTAGAAAACCAATTATAAATAATTCTACCATGAATCCATTTGACTATATTTTGATTGATTATTTTCTTGTTGTAATGCATATGTTTAAGGCCCTTGACACATGTTGTCAAATATAACAGATTCTCAATAATATCTGTGTCAATCAGTCATAATTGACCTTAATATACTTCATATTTGATTCTAACCAATACTAGAGGCATTTTTTATAAATGGCCATTGAATACAAAATAGATTTGGATTTAAAAAAAAATTTGGATTATTTTTAAGCTGTATCTTTTTCCTTTTCTAAAGACCTGTGTCTTGAGAATCAAAGCAGGATTGGGTTTCTACCCCATTGGCTTAGGAAGGGCTTGAGGGCCTCCGGGTACCTGAGGTGGAGTGGGGTGGGGTGGCATCTACAGATATACCTGGCTACTACTTGGGAGGACCTGTAGAACAGGCTGAGGGCGTTCTGCCTGGTGTAAGGGTTGTACGTGGACATCACATTTGGTGCTACATTCCGTTTGTGAGATTGGCATTGACTATGGAAGAGAGGTAAAAATAACAGCACTTAGAGTCTCTTCCAGTTTAGAGACTGAATTAAAAACACTACCCATTTGAAGCTGTCATGACTTTCCCTATGTAATGCCCTTGTAACTGCCCTACAGGTCACACAGATGAAGTACTATTATCTTCACTTTGTAGAAGATAATGGTAGTAACAGTGGAAACTGATCCAGCCCATATTATGGGACAGGCACTGTACTAATATTTGGCATGTATTATGCTCCTTAATGTGCAAAAGAACCCTGTGAAATAGATACTGTATTTCATGGATAAGGACAGTGATATACAATAATTTAAAATAACATTTGGGGCACCTGGATGGCTCAGTTGGTTAAGCAACTGCCTTCGGCTTGGTTCATGATCCCGGAGTACCAGAATCAAGTCCCGCATTGGGCTCCCAGCTCCACGGGGAGTCTGCTTCTCCTCTCTCATGCTCTCTTTTACTGTCTCTCTCTCAAATAAATAAAAATAAAATCTTTAAAATAACATTTAAAGTCACTAATTTAGCAAGTGACAGAACTGGGATTCAAACATACTTTGTCTCTAGAGAAATCTCAGAGAGATTAAGGTCCACATTTAAAGTCTCCCAGAGACTAAGCAGATGAACTGGAACCCATGTCCAGGTCCGTGTGTTCAGTGACCTTTCCTCTAATACCAAGGCTCCACTGTGACCATTTGGATGTGGTTGGCAATGTCAGCCCTCATTGGAGGTGCCCAACACTTAAGAATCTCTCAAGTCCAGACCAGCTTCGCTCACAGACATGCCCTGTGTGTGTTCTTCCCCGTGGGGACCTGAAAGTTCCCGCAGGCACCATTTGCCAATGAGTAGGTAGGGGAACTGAGAGGTCAAATAATGTGTCCAAGGTCACATAGCTGGTAATGAAATCAGAGATAGTAACAGTCATCTCTCAGAGCTGTTGAGAGCATTCTATGCGGATTGGAAAGTGATTTTCACAAAGTAAGCATTTAGTGAACAATAGCAAATATTAACAACAATGATGGTGATAGTGGTTATCCTGTTAATATGATAGAGTAATGAGTTCTTCTGCTTCATTAATCCTGTCCTCAACTGAGGACCATTGGAAGCATTCATTGTCTTACTGGACTGAACACTACCTGAGAAATTTGACAATATTGATTCTACTTTGTATGAAGAATGCCTCTCAGGGAGTTGCTGATAAGCTCAGAGAAGCTGGCTAACCCTGAGACCCTCAGATTTGTACCCAAACTCCAGAGGCTTCTAAGCAAAGGCATTACATTCGATGTGTCAACCTCACACATATCTTTGATAAGCAGGAGCACTTCTACTTTTTCACACTGTACTTGGACACGAGTCTGCCTCAGCATGATAGGAAGCAACCAGCTCCCAGTCCGTGCTAGTTTAAGTACTGAATAGCAAAATCCTGTGGCAGTCTAGGAAACTTACCTCTATAGAATGTGCTGACGTGGGAGAATGGAATTAAATGGGACCTCGTACCTAGTGTATTTCACCACCAGCATGTTTTATTCATCCTTGCTTACTGTATGAATGGCAATTTTCCTTCCAGATGCAGAGGCAGTCTAGGAACAGAACTTTAATTTTCAAAGGAGAATTACTGGGCCCCTGTTTTGAAGGAAGAGGTCATCTTGGCCAAGAAAGGAATCATTTTCTGCTATGGTGTTCTCTTTACCACTAAAATATATGCCGTGTAGATTCTAGCTTGAGTTTTCCTATGAGACATGAATGCAAATTGTGAGAGGCTCTAGTCCTCTGGTATCAAAGCCATCTAGTCTAGCGAGGCTAGAGCTCAACATGGCCCTCGGTTGGAGTTCTAGCTATAATTATACTAGGGAACTCTTCACTGCCATGTGCCTTAGATTTGTCTTCTCGCTGGGAAATGGGAAACAGAGCAAGTGATGGCTCTCAAAAACGCATCGTGAAGAAAGTGGGTTTGTATCATTAGCCTTCCTCAAACCACTCAGTGTTGGATATTGACATGCCCATGCCAGCCATTACCATGAGAGCAGGCAGGAGAGCTGTGGCAAATAAGATAAAGCCCATTCCCACTACCAAAATAAATTGTTAAACTAATTGGAAGAGACTATTCTTACTGAGCATTGACTATGTAAAAGAATATGTACATGTCTTAATAATAACATGTCTTACAAACAGTATTGCCAAACCTCAAAACAATCATGTAGGATAGATACTATATTACTGGCATACCCATTTTAAAGATAAGGAAACCAAGGCTCCTCGAAATTAATTTTCCAAGGACAGCCTGTAAGAGGCAAAGCTGAGGTTCAACCTAAGTAGTTTCATTCCGGAGCCTGTGTTCTTAACCACTAAGCCCGTTCCTGAAAAACAGGTGCACTGCTGTTGATACCAGGCCAATACAAAAATTTTACAGTGTAATCGTTGGAATACTTCTCTCCAGTTCTGTGTGGAGCACTTCATAAAAGGTAACCTCACAGCAGCCTTAAATTTTGAGTACTATTATCTCCACATACAGATGAGGAAAGTAAGGCATATACTAACTTCCCCAAGGTCATCTACTTGTACAGACCTGAGACTCAAACTCTAGTTTTTTTCTGACTCAAAACCATCAGCCTACAAGGA
Source organism: Mustela lutreola (assembly GCF_030435805.1). Taxonomy (NCBI): domain Eukaryota; kingdom Metazoa; phylum Chordata; class Mammalia; order Carnivora; family Mustelidae; genus Mustela; species Mustela lutreola. Next base: position 119,954,653 of record NC_081308.1, on the reverse strand, counting down.
GGCTACAAAGAAGAGTAAAACGGGGCCCTTCCCCATTACGAATGTATATTATAACAAGGGGGAAGGACTTTGGACCTGAATCACTGTCATGCAAAGTCCAGGGTAAGTTCCATACAAGTAATGAAAATGAAGAAAGAGAAGGAGAGAGGGGAGAGAAGTGGAGGGTAGTGGAAGGAGGTAGAGAAGTAATGTGGTAGAAGAAGGAGATCTCACGTTTGCTCAGGAAGGCTCCATGGAAGAGGAGGTATTACATGCATCCTTGGGGGATGGATGAGACTTGAATGGACAAAGTCTCCTTTTATTTAGAACATGTTAGATGCTGGACATTGCACTAGAAACTTAACCCATTAAGACTGGGTCTCACAAGAACAGTGTCATTTATTTCCAGTTTGTAGAGGAGAAAACAGGCTAAGCAAGAAGATGTTGCCAGATGTGGGGGTGACTGGCATGAACAAAGTCCTGGCCCAGGGACCATGAATAGAGGTGTCATTGGAACAGAGAATTCACAGTAGTATAAGAAAGGTCCCCCTGGGGCGCCTGGGTGGCTCAGTGGGTTAAAGCCTCTGCCTTTGGCTCAGGTCATGATCCCAGGGTCCTGGGATCGAGTCCCACATCGGGCTCTCTGCTCCGCAGGGAGCCTGCTTCCTCCTCTCTCTCTGCCTGCCTCTCTGCCTACTTGTGATCTCTGTCAAATAAATAAATAAAATCTTTCAAAAAAAAAAAAAAAGTCCCCCTGGGCCCAGAGGACACAAGTTCTGGACCTCTCTCCTATTGACAATGGAGAGTTAGTCACATTGCTTGTGAAAGCAGAAGGGAAATAATGAGAACTGGGTTTTTGGAAAATTCTCAGGCATTGGTGTGCAAGAATTAATTGAATAGTACTAACTAGAGTGGGTAACGACACTGCTTCTATGCTCTGAGCTTAGGGTAATAGGTTCGGGTTCCAGAGGGCTGAGTCTGAAGTGAAGCTTTGTCCTTGATTGGCTGTCTGTTCTCAGATAAGGAGAACAGAGTTGTCTCAGCTATAGATGAAGATAATGGAATGTACCTGTCTCACAGGGGTGCTGTGAGGAGTAAACAAGACAAAATATTTGAAACGCTATGCCCAGGGCTTGACCCATCATAATCATGGGCTAAGCGAGAGCTCCTTTTTCTTTCTTTCTTTCTTTTTTTTTTTCCTAATGAAAAACACTGAGGCCAGCTTGAAAGCTTCAAGGCTGTTATTGTAACACATGCACGAGGTGATGAGGGCCCAGCCTGAGGTGGTAGAAAGAAAGAATGGGAAGAGAAGAAATAATGATGTTAAGTGTAAGGCAGCATCTCCTCCTGGCACGGCTGGCTTGTTGAGGAAAATAAAATCTCACTTTAGCCAGAATATTCTGCTGTGAAATGCAAAATGGATTTGAAAACGAAAATTATCTATCGTGTGCAGTGTAGTATTCATTGGGTTTTTGTTAGACTGTAAGACAATGGCTCCAGTTTTGTAATATCTGTATCTCTCATTCTTTAAGCATTCAGCGTGTTGATTTCCTATCTCCTGAAGACTTTCCATTTTGCAACTATGCAAATGAAATGTTTTAAGATAAAGCAAAGGATTGGAGAATATATGAAAATGAGTCTGAAAATGGAAGAATGAGTTTCATGTTTACAACCTTTTATTCTGTGATTCAGAAAGACTTGCATTTGCATCATTTCCATTATGTTTTCTGAACTGACATTAATGTTGTGGATATTAAGTCTGATATTTAATTAAAGGGAGGTTGTCTATTCCTGCTATTGCTGTCCAGGGCTTATTAGTCACTTTTCATAGGTGTCTAGAGATGAATGTTTCTACCACAAACCGCTGTCAGCTATTTGATACCTAAATCAGGTCCTGGAGAGAATGAGTTTAGGAATTCAAAATGTCGGACATACCTTTGATTTCAATATTCAGCTCACAATAAAAAAAATCCTAGAGTGTCAACCTCCAGTCCTTTCTTAAAAATGAGTTTATTAGGGGCGCCTGGGTGGCTCAGTGGTTAAGCCGCTGCCTTCGGCTCGGGTGATGATCCCAGGGTCCTGGGATCGAGCCCCGCATCGGACTCTCTGCTCAGCAGGGAGCCTGCTTCCTCCTCTCTCTCTGCCTGCCTCTCTGCCTACTTGCCATCTCTGTCTGTCAAATAAATAAATAAAATCTTTAAAAAAAAAGATTTAAAAAAATGAGTTTATTAGCTGGTCATTAAACATACTGTACATTAATATTATAGTAAGTTGGCTGAAGCCTAGATAAATGGGCGATTAGCTTCTTTTCTGAGAGCAGATCCATTATCATAATGGAAACAAAATCTACATGCATACATAAGACAAAAATTGCCCCTCCCTCTCTCTCAGGTATTTGTTATAGAAGCCAAGAGCTCAGTACCAACTGAGTACCAACTGAGTAATAGGAGTAATTCACTTTACCTTTTTTCCCTTTCCCTTACAGTGATAATCATGTTTTCTTATGGAGCTCCCCTATCTCCATTTAGTAGATAGATTTACTTCATTTAGTTCTCTAGCTTCTCTTACTTGAAATCTAAAGCTTGTGTTTAACACTGGAATATATTATTAATTATATTTCAAGCACCCAGATAAAATAAAGAGAGAGCATGTAAATATCATTAGGAGGCTTTAAAAATCATAATTAATAGATCAATTATTTATAATGTACCTTTACATTTATAGCCTAAATATCTCTGAATGAAAAATAAGAGAAATGGCACGTGTGTTGAGATGGCACATACTTTGATAATTGTTTTAGACAATAGTATGGATGGATAAAATATAGAAAAGATAAAAATGCACAGCTGAGCTTAGATAGAAGACAGGCTTCTGCGTGGCTCAGACATGGAAAGGAAAAGCCCGAGTATGAGTAGGGCTGAGTGTTGTTGGGCTCCTGCTCTCCTAATAGGCAATGATAGCCAAGAATTTAGGTCCTTTTGAATAAGGTGGCTAACATGCTTCACCTATGAAGGAGTATTAGGACTAACTCAGTGCTTAAAATCAAGAACTGGAAATAAGGAGCCAAACATTTTACCTTGTCTCATGAAAGGAAGCTGCAACAATGTTACTTGAGAACATACCCCTGGCAAGATATAGGCCTTAGGAAATAGGAGGACACAGAAACAGACTCATGACACTGGAATGAATCAAGTTGTCCACTGTTTTGTTTGTTTGTTTGTTTGTTTGTATAGTTCTATTTTTTATAAATATATGATGTATTATTGACCCAGGGGTACAGGTCTGTGAATCACCAGGTTTACACACTTCACAGCACTCACCATAGCACATACCCTCCCCAATGTCCATAACCCCACAAGTTGTCCATTTGTTTAGTAAAAGGATCTCTCATGTCCCCGGTATGACCACTGGACAGAAATTCCAAAACGACACTGCAAGACCTGGTTCTGAAATCAGGACCTATTTTAGGGCTGGGTGGAGACCAGTATAAAAATCCAGATGGGAAGGGATGAAAGTAGAAACAGAGAGAGACCAAGAGTGCAAGCCGGAGGGGGCGAGGGGGAAGTGAGGAGGGACAGAGGGGGAGGGGCAGAATCTCCAGCAGACTCTGTGCTCTGTGTGGAGCCTGAGGCAGGGCTCAACCCCAGGACCCTGAGATCATGACCTGAGCCGAGACAAAGAATTCAAGAGTCAGACACTTAACCAGCTGAACTGCCCAGGTGCCCCCAGGCAAGTCACTTTTAAGAAGGCACTTGCATAATACTGAGAATAAATGCCTCCTTCATGTTTGTGCCCCAGCTGCCTAACTCTCCTTCACTAGGCCCGGCTCAGGATCTGTGATTCCATACAAATATAAATAAACCACAAGTTAGTCAGAGTGTTTTCTTACAAAAAATGTTAGTACATTTATTCTTCTTCTACCCACTTAAGCCTCCATGTTGCATCACCGGGGGGAGGGGGTTTGGGAGAAGGGGTTGGGATTATGGACATTGGGGAGGGCATGTGATTTGGTGAGTGCTGTGAAGTGTGTAAACCTGGTGATTCACAGACCTGTACCCCTGGGGATAAAAATATATGTTTATAAAAAATAAAAAAATTAAAAAAAAAAAAACCAAATCAGCAGCCATGGTCTCCATTGAAGTTGTAGCAACAAGAACATAGATTAAAGTATGAAAATTTAAAAAAAAAATGTTAGTACAGGTAGAAAGAATAATAGAAAAATCGCCATTTGGTAATGTCAATGGATGATAAAAGTATTGGGTTATGTTTTGGTGAGGAACATCACTTTTACATGTTTTGAAAGGGTCTCCTCTCCAAGGTACTTCTTAACAACGAAGTGGCAAATAGTAACTGTCCAGTCGAGAAACCTAGAAGACACCACCGTAAGTAAGTGATCAAAATTAGCCTCCTCAAGTAATGAGACACAGAGATATTGTGTGTATCTTAGTCAGATGCTATGAGAAGGGCACATTATTTTTGAACTACTTCTGCCAAAATTATATAACCTGAATTTAGTCATGAGGAAAAAATCAAACCCTAATTGATGTACATTCTACAAAATAAATGACCTGTACTCTTCAAAATTGTCAAGCTCGTGAAAGACAAAGAAATGCTGAGGGACTGTTACATATTAAAGGACACTAAAGAAACATGACAGCTAAATGCAACGCACAATCCTGGATTAGGTCCTCCTGTTATAAAGCACATTAGTGAGAAAATTGGTGAAGTAGAAATGAGCTCTGTAGATTATAAAACTGTATCTATGCTAATTTCCTGATATTTGATTATTATACCATAATTGTGTAAAAGAATAACCTTGTATCTAGAAAATATACACTGAACTATGAGGGATATAGAGGCTTTATGTCAGCAACTTTCAAACAAAGCAGTTTAGAAAAATGTAATACAATTATGTGTGTTTATGTGTATATGTATACAAGACATTAACATTTGAGGAATTTGGGGTGTAGAACAAGAATTTTTTTTTACCATTTTTATAGCTTTTCTGTCAGTCTTAAATTATTTGAAAATGAAACAAAAATCTACATTGACAGTCAAAGTACTATACGACCAAGACTAGTGTTAATAGTTAAAGGTTATTTTATAATATTTACTACAGTTAATAGGGAAACTAAAAATAAATGAATTAAGTACTCAACTTAAGAAAGCAGAAAAAAGAGAAAATAAACTAGAAAGATGGACATTGTAAAGAGCAAAAATTAATCAGTTTGTTAGAAGGCAAAGAAAATGAGAGGATTGATAGAATAACAAATTGGTTCTTTGGGGAAAAAAGAGTGAGTATAATGAGAAAATATCAACAACCATAAAGAAAAGACAACAGTGGGGAAAAATACATAGAAAAATTGTACAGATAAATTAAAGTTTTCAATGATCATAAGATATAATCAACTTTGTGCCCATAAACTTGAAAACTTAAAAGGATATTTTCTTGGAAAAGGTATCAAAAGTGACTCAAAGAAAACACAAACTTCTATAAATCAATAAACTGAATTGATACTCAAAAAATTTTCTACCCTCAGGGCACCTGTGTGGCTCAGTGGGTTAAGCCTCTGCCTTCAGCTCAGGTCATGATGTCAGGGTTCTGGGATCCAGCCCTTCATCGAGCTTTCTGCTCAGCGGGGAGCCTGCTCCCCCCCCCCCTCTCTCTGTGCCTGCCTCTCTGCCTACTTGCGTTCTCTCTCTCTCTCTCTCTCTGTGTGTGTTAAATAAATAAATAAATAAATAAATAATAAATAAACCTTAAAAATTTTTTTTCTACCCTCAAAGATGTTAGGCACAGGCAGTTTTATAGAAAAACTACCAGATCTTTCTCAGGGTGAGATAATTACTCTTTTATAAACTGTTACAGATAATAGAATAAAAATGGGAGAAACATCTAAGATTTTAGAAGAATTAAGCAGAGGCCCCTGCTCTACCTGATATTAAAACTTTCTGTGAATTTATAGTAATTAAGACACTGTGTCATTGTGCAGGGAGAGATGAAAATACCGATGAATTAGAATAGAAAGCCCAGTAATATACTCGTTTGTGCATGGAACCTGGATATATGTGAGATGGGGCATATCAAGTCATTCTGGGGAAAGAAGTATTATTCAGTATATGATTCTACTAGAATTGGGGATAACATGGGACCAAATAAAATTAAACCTCAAGGCACCTGGGTGCTTCAGTTTGTTGAGAACAAGACTCTTGATTTCAGCCAGGGTCATGATCTCAGAGTTGGGCTCCATGCTTAGTGTGGAGACTGCTTGTCCCTCTCCCTCCCCTGCTGCTTACCCTTCCCCCACACACAAGCACTCTCCACACTCTCTTTCTCTCAAAATAAATAAATAAAATCTTTTTAAAAAATAAATGAAGGAAACTTTAAAAAAAACTAAATATCTGTTAATCATAATATGAAACCAAATACAGGAGACAATCTTTAGGATTATAGGGCAGGAAAAATTTTCTCAAATAAATAAAAAACAAATTATAAAGAGAACAACTAATAAATTTGATTCTGTAATAAAAGAAATTCTACAGAGACATCATTGACTATCCTGTAAGTGTAATGTTGAATGAAAAAACCAATTTACCTAATTATACAGTATTCCATTTATTAAATGTTGAAAAACAGATATACATTCTTCATGGATATATATGTATATTATAAAATGATTTTTAATTGTATATATATGTATATTATAAAACAATTTTTTAAATGTATGGGAACTTTTTAAAAGTGTTTATTTATTTATTTGACAGAGAGAGAGAGAGAGAACACAAGCAGGTGGAGTGGGGGAGGAAGAAACAGTCTCCCCGCTGAGCAGGGAACCTGATGCAGGGCTTGATCCCAGGATCCTAGGATCAAGACCTGAGCCAAAGCATACACTTAACTGAATGAGCCACTAGGCACTCCAATGTATGGGAACTTTAATACTGAATTCCTAAAAGAAAAGTGGAGAGTGGAACTGGGGAGAATACAGTAGGGTTCTCAACCCTTATCTGAAATGTTTTCTCTTTTATTGAGATATGATTGACATATGTTAGTTTCAGATGTACAACATAATGGTTTGATATTTGTATATATATAGAGAGAGAAATGATCACAATAAGTCTAGTTAACACCCAATACCACACATAGTTACAAATTTTTTTCTTGTGAATTTTTTTTTTATTTTTAAGATATACAATATAGTATTATTAACTGTAGTCACAATGTGGACATCATATCCCTTGACTAATTTTTTATAACTAAAAATTTGTACATTTTGACTATCTTCATGCATCTTACTCACCCCAACCCCTTTGCTCTGGCAACCACCACTCTGTTTTATGAGTCATAGGGCTTTTTTTTTCCACATATGAGATCATACAATATTTGTCTTTGTCTGACACATCTGTGTTACCACAAATGGCAAGATTTCCTTCATTTTATGGTGCATAACATTCCTGTGCGTGTGTGTGTGTGTGTGTATACCCCACATTTTCTTTATTTGATGGACACTTTGGTTACTTCTATGATTTGGCTATTGTACATAATGCTGCAATGAACATGGGGGGGTGGTATATGGATCTTTTCAAGTTAGTGTTTTCACTTCTCTAGGATAAATGCCCAGAAGTAGAATTGTGGATCACCTTATAGTTCTAGTTTTTATTTTTTGAGGAATGTCCATACTGTTTTCCATAGTGTTTGCACTGATTTACATTCCCACCATCAGCATGTGATGGTTCCCTTTTCTCCACATCTTTTCTGACACTTGTTGTCTCCTCTCTTTGGGATGATAGCCATTCTAACAACTGTGAGATGATATCTCACGTGGCTTTTATTTGCATTTCCCTGATGATTAGTGATGTGGAGTACATTTTCATGTGCCTGTTGGCCATGTGTTTGTCTTCTTGAAGAATTCCTATTCAGATCCTCTGCCCATTTTTAAGTTAGATTTTTTTTTGATAATGCATTTTATGAGTTCTTTATATATTTTGGATATTTATCCCTTGTCAGATATATGATTTGAAAATATCTTTCCCATTCAGTGACTTGCCTTTTCATCTTGTTGATGATTTCCAGTGCTATACAGAAGTTTAAAAATTCAATGTATTCCCATTTGTTTATCTTGGTTTTGTTGCCTTTTGCTTTTCTTGTCAAATACTAAAAATCATTGCCAAGACTGAGGTCAAGAAGCTTACTGCCTCTTTTTCTTCTAGGAGTTTAACAGTTTCAATCTTAGATTCAACTCTTGATCATTTCAAGTTAATTTTTGTACATGGTAGAAAATAGTAATCAAATTTCATTCTTTGACATATTGCAGTCCAGCCTTCCCAGCACCATTTATTGAAAAGAATGCCCTTTCCCACATTGTATGTTCTAGGCTCCTTTGGCATAGATTAATTGACTATATGTGTGGGTTTATTTCTGGGCTCTCTATTCTGTGCTATTGATCTATGAGTCTGGTTTTTTTTAAAATTTTTTATGTTTTATAAACATATAATATATTTTTATCTCCGGGGTAGAGTCTGTTTTTTTTTTTTTTTATGATTTATTTATTTTAGAGACACTAGGAGCAGGGAAGGGGCAGAGGGAGAGGGAGAGAGAGAAGTTCAAGCAGACTCCCCACTGAGCGCAGAGCCTGACTTGGGCCTTGATCTCCTGAACCTGAGATCATGTCCTGATCTGAAATGAAGAGGCCATTGCGTAACTGACTGAGCTACCCAGGGACCCCTGATTTATAAGTCTGCTTTTATGCCAATACTATACTGTTTTGATTACTGTAGCTTTGCAGTGTAGTTTGAAATCAGGAAGTGTGAGGCATCTAGCTTTGCTCTTCTTTCTCAAGGTTTCTTTGGATATCTGGGGTCTTTTGTGGTTCCATATAAATTTTAGGATTTTTTTTTCTACTTCTGTGAAAAAAATTGCCATTGGAATTTTGAAGGTGATTTCACTAAATTTGTAGATTGCTTTGGGTAGTATTGACATTTTAATAATACCAGTTCTTTCAGTCTATGATCATAGAATATCTTTACATTTATTTTGTCTTCATCAATTCCTTTCATCAGGATCTTATAGTTTTCAGGGTATAGATCTTTCACCTGCATGATTAACTATTTTATTCTTTTTGATGCTGTTACAAATGGGATTATTTTCACAATTTCTCTGATAGTTTGTTATTAGTGTATAGGAATGTGGTAGATTTTTGTATATTGATTTGTATTCTACAACTTTACTGAATTCATTTATTCTTTTTTTTTAGTTTTTTATTTTTTATAAACATATATTTTTATCCCCAGGGGTACAGGTCTGTGAATCACCAGGTTTACACACTTCACAGCACTCACCAAAGCACATACCCTCCCCAATGTCCATAATCCCGCCCCCTTCACCCAAACCCCCTCCCCCCAGCAACCCTCAGTTTGTTTTGTGAGATTAAGAGTCACTTATGGTTTGTCTCCCTCCCAATCCCATCTTGTTTTATTTATTCTTCTCCTACCCACTTAAGCCCCCATGTTGCATCACCACTTCCTCATATCAGGGAGATCATATGATAGTTATCTTTCTCTGCTTGACTTATTTCGCTAAGCATGATACGCTCTAGTTCCATCCATGTTGTCTCAAATGGCAAGATTTCATTTCTTTTGATGGCTGCATAGTATTCCATTGTGTATATATACCACATCTTCTTGATCCATTCATCTGTTGATGGACATCTAGGTTCTTTCCATAGTTTGGCTATTGTGGACATTGCTGCTATAAACATTCGGGTGCACGTGCCCCTTTGGATCACTACGTTTGTATCTTTAGGGTAAATACCCAATAGTGCAATTGCTGGGTCATAAGGCAGTTCTATTTTCAACATTTTGAGGAACCTCCATGCTGTTTTCCAGAGTGGCTGCGCCAGCTTGCATTCCCACCAACAGTGTAGGAGGGTTGCCCTTTCTCCGCATCCTCGCCAGCATCTGTCATTTCCTGACTTGTTGATTTTAGCCATTCTGACTGGTGTGAGGTCATATCGCATTGTGGTTTTGATTTGTATTTCCCTGATGCTGAGTGATATGGAGCACTTTTTCATGTGTCTGTTGGCCATCTGGATGTCGTCTTTGCAGAAATGTCTGTTCATGTCCTCTGCCCATTTCTTGATTGGATTATTTGTTCTTTGGGTATTGAGTTTGCTAAGTTCTTTATAGATTCTGGACACTAGTCCTTTATCTGATATGTCGTTTGCAAATATCTTCTCCCATTCTGTCAGTTGTCTTTTGGTTTTGTTAACTGTTTCCTTTGCTGTGCAAAAGCTTTTGATCTTGATGAAATCCCAATAGTTCATTTTTGCCCTTGCTTCCCTTGCCTTTGGCATTGTTCCTAGGAAGATGTTGCTGCGGGTGAGGTCGAAGAGGTTGCTGCCTGTGTTCTCCTCAAGGATTTTGATGGATTCCTTTCGCACATTGAGGTCCTTCATCCATTTTGAGTCTATTTTTGTGTGTGGTGTAAGTAAATGGTCCAGTTTCATTTTTCTGCATGTGGCTGTCCAATTTTCCCAGCACCATTTATTGAAGAGGCTGTCTTTTTTCCATTGGACATTCTTTCCTGCTTTGTCGAAGATTAGTTGACCATAGAGTTGAGGGTCTATTTCTGGGCTCTCTATTCTGTTCCATTGATCTATGTGTCTGTGTTTGTGCCAGTACCATGATGTCTTGATGATGACAGCTTTGTAATAGAGCTTGAAGTCCGGAATTGTGATGCCACCAACGTTGGCTTTCTTTTTCAATATCCCTTTGGCTATTCGAGGTCTTTTCTGGTTCCATATAAATTTTAGAATTATTTGTTCCATTTCTTTGAAAAAGATGGATGGTACTTTGATAGGAATTGCATTAAATGTGTAGATTGCTTTAGGTAGCATAGACATTTTCACAATCTTTATTCTTCCAATTCAGGAGCATGGAACATTTTTCCATTTCTTTGTGTCTTCCTCAATTTCTTTCATGAGTACTTTATAGTTTTCTGAGTATAGATTCTGTGCCTCTTTGGTTAGGTTTATTCCTAGGTATCTTATGGTTTTGGGTGCAATTGTAAATGGGATTGACTCCTTAATTTCTCTTTCTTCTGTCTTGCTGTTGGTGTAGAGAAATGCAACTGATTTCTGTGCATTGATTTTATATCCTGACACTTTACTGAATTCCTGTATAAGTTCTAGCAGTTTTGGAGTGGAGTCTTTTGGGTTTTCCACATATAGAATCATATCATCTGCGAAGAGTGATAATTTGACTTCTTTGCCGATTTGGATGCCTTTAATTTCCTTTTGTTGTCTGATTGCTGAGGTTAGGACCTCTAGTACTATGTTGAATAGCAGTGGTGATAATGGACATCCCTGCCATGTTCCTGACCTTAGCGGAAAAGCTTTCAGTTTTTCTCCATTGAGAATGATATTTGCGGTGGGTTTTTCATAGATGGCTTTGATGATATTGAGGTATGTGCCCTCTATCCCTACACTTTGAAGAGTTTTGATCAGGAAGGGATGCTGTACTTTGTCAACTGCTTTTTCAGCATCTATTGAGAGTATCATATGGTTCTTGTTCTTTCTTTTATTGATGTGTTGTATCACATTGACTGATTTGCGGATGTTGAACCAACCTTGCAGCCCTGGAATAAATCCCACTTGGTCGTGGTGAATAATCCTTTTAATGTACTGTTGAATCCTATTGGGTAGTATTTTGTTGAGTATTTTGGCATCTGTGTTCATCAAGGATATTGGTCTATAGCTCTCTTTTTTGATGGGATCCTTGTCTGGTTTTGGGATCAAGGTGATGCTGGCCTCATAGAATGAGTTTGGAAGTTTTCCTTCCATTTCTATTTTTTGGAACAGTTTCAGGAGAATAGGAATTAGTTCTTCTTTAAATGTTTGGTCGAATTCCCCCGGGAAGCCATCTGGCCCTGGGCTTTTGTTTGTTTGGAGATTTTTAATGACTGTTTCAATCTCCTTACTGGTTATGGGTCTGTCCAGGCTTTCTATTTCTTCCTGGTTCAGTTGTGGTATTTTATATGTTTCTAGGAATGCATCCATTTCTTCCAGATTGTCAAATTTATTGGCGTAGAGTTGCTCATAGTATGTTCTTATAATAGTTTGTATTTCTTTGGTGTTAGTTGTGATCTCTCCTCTTTCATTCATGATTTTATTTATTTGGGTCCTTTCTCTTTTCTTTTTGATAAGTCGGGCCAGGGGTTTATCAATTTTATTAATTCATTTATTCTAACAGTTTTTTCATGGTATATTTAGGGTTTTCTATGTGTTATATCTTCTGTAAATAGTGACAGTTTTACTTCTTCCTTTCCAATTTGGATGCCTTTTACATCTTTCGATTGCCTAATTGCTCTGGCTAAGGTTTCCAGTACTATGCTGAATAAAAGTGGCAAGAGTGGGCATCCATGTCTTGGTCCTAATGTTGTGGAAAAGCTTTTAGTATATTAGCTGTGGGTTTTTCGTATATAACCTTTATTATGTTGACTTATGTTCTGTCTGTACTCACTTTGTTGAGAATATTTATCATAAATGGATGTTGAATTTTGTCAAATGCTTTTTTTCTGAATCTATTGAAAGATCATATGATTCTTATCCTTTGTTTTAGGACTGTGGTATATCATGCTGACTTACACATGTTGGACCATCCTTGCAACCCTGGAATAAATCCCACTAGATTGTGGTGTATGATCATTTTAATGTATTGTTATATCTATGCTCATCGGGGATGTTGGCTTATAATTTTCTTTTCTTGTGGTGTCCTTGTTTGGTTTTGGTACATGAAATAGCTTTTATTTCTTAAAAAAAATAAGGTTTGAAACAAATATGGGCTAAAATTAAGATGTGATAACATGCAGAGTGTAAGTAAATGGATATTTGTTAATATCATCTATTCACATCTATATGCTTGAAAAGGATCAGTCTAGATCATGGTTGAAATCCAGGGTCAACCGCTTGTTAGGTGTGTGACCTCTGCCAGATGACTGAATTTCTTAGTATCTCAGTTTCTTGACTTAAGAATTATGGATAATTGGATAATTGTAGTACTTAAAATGTTGTTGTGAGAATTATATGGAAAGATGCATGTGAAGTGTTTTCTACAATGTGTGGTACATAATAAGTACTGAATGCACTCTGGCTTTTGTATCATTTTCAAGAAATCTCCCATATTTAGATTTTTTGGCCACCTTTTACTGTTTTAATAATGTTTCATTTTGAAATAATTTCACACTTATAGAAATAGTTACAAAGAATTCCCATTTACCCTTCACCTAGATTTTACCACAATCATTCTTATTGTATTGTTTGGATCAAAAAATCTTCTTGAATGGGAACCCAAACCATCATATATTCTATGCTATGTTAGACTGGAAGGATATATGTAACCATGGTTAAGAATGTAAGCATTGTATTTTGACAGTCATCAGTGGGATCTCAGCTTTCCTACTGAACAACATGGGACTGGGAACGTTGCCCAACTTCTCTGAGTCTTTGAGAGAAAAAGTTAGCACAGTATGGCAATTGTGGCCTGTGGTCCATCCTCTAAATCAATAAATAGCCCCTACATTTCTGAGCTGGGCTTATTTTTGTGGCATTTGCTGAAATGCTTAGAGAGGCTTACTCTGATGTGTGGAATGATCTGAAGTATGGTATTTTTCTCTGCAAAACAGAGTCACATGAATGAGACTCAGCTTCGGATGCCTGAGGCCAAATTTCAAATTTTCTGGATTCTTCTTTTGGAGTGTGTGTGTATGTGTATGCATGAGCATACATGTCCTCTTGATTTGTGTGATTTCTTTTTTCCAACCCATCAAAGATAGCTTCCTTTGCCACATTATTCTCCTCCTTTTTCTCTGCTGAGGCTTTTAGATATGGCTGTTCTTCTCTTGGAGAGGAGAAGGCCTAATTGCATCATTGTTGATGGGTTTCTGACTGGAGTTGCAGTGAGCAAACCTAGCAGAAAGGATCACCCACTTAGGTTAGGGGTGACTTGGGGAGATAGAAGAAAGTCTGGGTGCTTTAGAGCATTGATTCTCCAGAGTGGGTCTGAGGGAATTTGCGATCTTTGACAGTGCTTCTCATGCCTGTATCTAAATGAGGAAAATAGACAAGGTAGTGTATTTTTCATGTAGCTTTTTTAAAGGAATAAATATAATGACATGTCCTCTGATTTGAGATTTTGGCCTTCCAACTCTTTTGGTGATAAAATGTTTTTTTCTTTTTTGAAATTATCGGGGTAGTTTTCTCTCTTTAAAGTAGGACCCATGCCCAGCATGGAGCCCAACACAGGGCTTTAATTCAGGACCCTGAGATCAAGACTGGAGCTGAGATCAAGAGTCAGATGCTTAATGGACTGAGCCATCCAGGTGACCCTGTCAGGGCAGGTTTTTAAAATGCCCTCAATTGGTGGTCAAACTTTGTAAATTTGTGCCCAGTGTATTCATGGAAAATGTTGTTGGTCCATGAAATCAAGAGATCTGGGGACCATTGATTCAGACTGCCAAAGATGAAAACTTTAGTTGAAATTAAGTTCCAATCTAAGCTTTACAGATAAATCCATTGAGGAACTCAAACTCGCATAGCAAGTTTGTAGCAGAACTGGGACTAAAACCACATTGCCTGATATTCGGGCTATTGAGCCTTCCTCTCCTCTGCCTTGCTGATCCAAAAGGAAAGAAGCACGGAAGAAAACTTCCCTTGACTTCACAACATAGCAAGTTTTTACCTTGCACACTTTATTTCCTGTTTTGTTTTAAGTTCAGGAACTGAAAGAACAGCCAAAATCCCAATGGGAAATGATGATGCCTAAGTTCCCTGCCTCATAATCGTTAACCCTGTTGGAGCGGAGGCGGGCAATAAAATGGTCACTTGAAGTTTGTGCTGACTTGTTCCCTGTTGAGTCAGAAGAAGTGCCTACTCAGAGCATTAATTTCTGATTAGCTCTAATCCAGCCAGGTTAGAAAATAGAGTGGAGAAAAATAAGAATTCACATACCCTTTTCAGATCGTTAACTAGCAATGGCTTACAGAAGTGGGTCAGTGCTGTTACAGAGAGGAAAACTGGAGGTTTCTGAGTGCTACCTAAAGCAAGGACAATCAGCTTCTGGCCTAGGGTACCTGATGGGCATGGAAACGGTTCAAAATTGGGCCATTTGAGTAGCTCACACCTAGAATTTTAACAGTGCCAGTATTATAGGGACCCTGGAATCATGGAGGAGCACTGCTCTGGGAAAACATCTGTCTACATACACCAAGGTTAAAGGAGAACTGGCCTTTGATTAGAAGGGCCTCCAAACATCATAGTGTTTAAACTAGTGTATTCATTTCCTATACCTGCTGTAACAAATCATCACAAACTTAGTGGTTTAAAAACACAAATTTATTATCTTACAGTTCTGGTTGTCAGAAGTCCCAAATGAATCTCACTGGGTTAAAATCCAGGTGTCAGCATGGCTGTGGTCCTTTTGTAGGCTCTAAGGAAGAATCCATTCCTTTCCTATTCTGGCTTCCAGAAGGTGCCCGTATTCCTATCCCAGGGTGAGATCACTTAAACTTCTGCTTCTATTGTCACATTGCCTTCTGTCTTTCTGACTCTAACCCTCCTGGCTTCCTCTTATGAGGACCCTTGTGATTCCATTGGTCCTACCAGGATAATCTGGAATAACCTGCCCTTCTTGAGATCCTTAATTTAAAATCCACCTGCTAAACCCTTTTGCCATGCAGGGTAGCATTCAGAGTTTCCAGGAATTGAGATATGGATCTCCTCAGTGGGGTGGTGGTGTTGGTGGGGACATGATGTGGCCTACCGCAACTACTAAAATGATGTTTTCAAGTGAAATCATATGAGGAACCCCAATACATAAATTGCACCAAAGCAAAGCCATTGTAGTTAAACGTTTACCCATTCAGAGCCTACTACTTACTCCCTGTGACAGTCCCAGAAGCACCCAGTGGAACCTTGTGGCTCAAGGACCAGTTTGAATGCAGCCAATTTATACGTGAAGAGAGGACACCATTTAGAAACACCCCAGCCACCACAGCCTCACTGTTCATTATGATCTTCGGGGAAGCCAGACGCCTCTTACCGCTTATCAGTGAAATCCACAGGATGAGAGACCTTGCTCATTTAGCCCTACATCACCAGACTCAGAAGTGCTTAATGTTTGTCAAATGAATGAATAATCAATTAGTGATGAATGGAAAAGCCTTAGACAGCATCCATTTCCTGTTTCCCTGCTCACAATTATTCATGAATCAGACCTATAAATCAGCATTGTTGGGAAAAGATAAAGATGGAACTGTGCCACCTTGGGCTCCACTATCTCTGGCCCCAAACCATTCACATACATGAATACGCACTGAATTAAACTGCTTGTCATGAGCCTTCATAGACCAAATTGTTTCGAATCTTCAATGCGGACATCTTATTTTCACATCATGGAAATATAGTGGTATCCTAATATCCTTCTCTTCTATTTCCGTGAAACTCATTCTTGAGGGCAAGATTAGAAACAAGAAAGAGAATGTTAGAGATGAAGGTGCTTTACAGGCAAAAATGTTAGAAATGAGGGCACTCAGGCCTAAAGAAGAGAAAGGACTTCCCCGATATCTTTGAGCCCCCGATATCATTTTAGAAGAACTAAACTAGGGTGCCTGGGTTGCTCGGTGGGTTAAGCCTCTGCTTTCAGCTCAGGTTGTGGTCTCAGGGTCCTGGGATTGAGCCCCATCTTGGGCTCTGCTTGTGATCTCTGTCAAATAAATAAACAAACAAAAAAATCTAAAAAAAATTAGAAGAACTAAACTAGAACACAAGTGTTCATCTGCCAAATAGTGTTCTTTCTATTGTTCCACAGTTGTGCAAAGCTAAACAATTCTATCAAGAAGAAGTTTGCCATAGAGATTAAAAAAAAAAACCCGAAGATTTAAGGATGGTGCAATAATCTCTTATCTCAGTAGACCTAAATTTGGCAATCTGGTGGCTCTAAGACAAATACAACCTACAGACCTGTTTAATTTGTCCCAGTTTTTTTTTTAATTGACTTGGTATGTCTCTAAATAGAGTAGCACACTCCAGCTCACCAATATCCCACCACTCCCTCTTGTCTTACACTTACCCTGTTTCACCCACATATATTTGACCTTGTAGATGTTTGAGTTTTAGCCCCTGACATAAACAATGAAAATGTACAAGAACTGTCAACATTTGGGGTTACAAACTCTATTTCCAACTGTCTTTCATGCTGTAAGGGTTATAAACATTTGTTTGACAGACCATACGTCTTAAAGACTGATGGTTCAGAAAATAATCACAACAGTTAACCCATGTTTCAGTCAGTACATGAGAAGGGAGAGATGATAAAGCAGACCATATCTCCTCTTTCCTCCAAACCAGTCATCACTAATTTCTTACCCAAATCTTTCCTCATCAACCCCTTTGCCATCTTTGGGTCTGACTCTAATTGAAATTAGTCTTACATCACATCTAACTGTGACTTGGGCGGTCTAACCTTACAGCATATGCAAAAGATGATTGTAAAGCCATTTATCATATGAATTCTTGAGCATGAGGAAAATGGTAATAGTGAGGGCTGAACAGAGCTCCAGTCCAATGGGAGAAGTGAAAATGATAATTAGAAACTATTGTTGGACACATAAAATGAGGTTTGGAGGGGAGGCTGTATTTTGGGTGGGATATGAGTGCCCAAAGTCTCCTCTTAGATATGCCAAAGAATAGTTCCAGGTAGTAGGACTGAGACTAACCATACCCCTGATTGACATTGGTCTTTTGGTATCCTATTTTGGATATATTTTAATAGCTTGCAGAACTGGGGTAAGCAGGGGTTGACATTTACCACACTTCTTACATCTTTGGCATCCAGTCAAACATATTCATTGGAATGACTTATGGGTGGTGATACCAAGTCTGCTCTGTAGAAATATAATTGGTTCCAAATTATGGTTCTAGACTTGCACACCGACAAACATTGAAACAGCCTCAAAACTCTAAGCATGATGCACCACATAGAATATCTTTGGGAACTCTGGTTTTATTTGGAAAATTATATCTAATATTTGGTCAA
The DNA here is from genome assembly GCF_030435805.1 of Mustela lutreola. NCBI lineage: Eukaryota > Metazoa > Chordata > Mammalia > Carnivora > Mustelidae > Mustela > Mustela lutreola. The sequence continues at coordinate 119,936,587 of NC_081308.1, read as the reverse complement.
GGTTTAAAGTTTCCTGGGCTTTGAAGTAATTCTGTCTCCTAAACAGTGAGCCTTCAAAAGCTTTGACTGTGCCACAGGGCATTGATGTGATCTACAAATGAGAAGAGAACGGTATGTGAAAAGAAAAAAAAATGTGCCAAGTTTTGACATTAGATATGATAGGCAGGATTCCTTCTCTAATTCAGCAAGAATCCTATGCATGAGGAACACAAGTAAAGGCATGGCCCAGAAAAGAGGACACAACATTTACCTGGCTCTGCCACCGACATCTTTTTATTTTTTTATTAACATGTATTGTATTATTTGTTTCAGGGGTATAGGTCTGTGATTCATCAATCTTACACAATTCACAGCACTCACCATAGCACACACCCTTCCCAATGTCCATCCCCCAGCCACCCCATCCCGCTCACCCCCCCTCCCCTCCAGCAACCCTCAGTTTGTTTCCTGAGATCAAGAGTCTCTTATGGTTTACCTCCCTTCCCAGTCCCATCTTGTTTCATTTTTCCCTCTATCCCCCCATGACTCCCCCGCCCTGCCTCTTGAATTCCTCATATCAGAGAGATCATATGGTAATTGTCTTTCTCTGATTGACTTATTTTGCTTAGGATGATACCCTCTAGTTCCATCCACATTGTTGCAAATGGCAAGATTTCGGGGTTTTTTGATGGCTGCAATATATATATATATATATATATATATATATATATATATATATATATATATATATATCTGTCTCACATCTTCTTGATCCATTCATCTGTTGATGGACATCTAGGCTCTTTCCATAGTTTGGCTATTGTGGACATTGTTGCCATAAACGTTGGGGTGCATATACCCCTTCGGATCCCTACATTTGTATCTTTAGGGTAAATACCCAGTAGTGTGATTGCTGGGTCGTAGGGTAGCTCTATTTTCAACTTTTTGAGGACTCTCCACCCTGTTTTCCAGAGTGGCTACAGCAGCTTGAATTCCCACCAACAGTGTAGGAGGGTTCCCCCTTTTCCCCCATCCTCGCCAACATCTGTTGTTTCTTGACTTGTTAATTTTAGCCATTCTGACTGGTGTGAGGTGGTATCTCCCTGTGGTTTTGATTTATGTTTCCCTGATGCTGAGTGATGTTGAGCACTTTTTCATGTACCTGTCTGTCACCAACATCTTATGTTGGGGGGAGTGTGCTGATCGCCTACTCGATGGAGATAGCATGCTTCCCAAGTGATGCTGAAAAAAAGGCAGTTCACTCCAGAAATGTCACCTAGAAGTCTTCGATATATAAGCTCCATGAAGACAAGAACACTCTTTATGACACTGTTGGCTCCCTGTGGCTTGGACTATGTGCATGGTGCACAGTTGGCTCTTATGGAGGCTTCCACAGTCCTGAAAAGGATGTTCCATTTCATCATCCAGATTCTGACCAAGTTGAGACATACCCAAAACAGGAAACTTCACTTCATTGCTGGTGGAGACCAAGTTAGAACTCCTAGTTTAATGAACAAGCAAAGTGTGTCTGTTAAATGAATTGTAAAAATGAGGCAGACTTGCCCACTTAAAAAGAAGCTGCATGGGACCAGGGCAGGCTGCCTACCAGTAGAACATCTGCTCCCATGAGTACAATTGCTCCCAACAGAAAAGAGGGCTGAACTGAATTGAGCATGTCTAGTGACCTACTCAAATTTACCAATCAAGTAAGTGTTCCCTTGCTTGTGGCGCTCAATAAATAATCGGCAAAGCCATGCACAGATGGTACCTGTGGAAGGTGGAAAGGGAACTTGAACTGCAAAAGGTCAGAAACACCACCTGGGGTCATTAGTGTAGCCCAAAGACTGGCATTCGTGTTTGCTTGAATAGAACCAGGATCACCCGATTGGGGTTCTTGGGTAACAAGCTTCTCGGAGCCCATAGTAAGTTTCTATAGCACCAGACTTCAGATCCTCTCACGTGTAAATAAGGGGAGATAAAGGACTTCTGGGGAAGGAAATGGAAAAAATCTTTGACCCCGATGTCACGTGAATTCAGCTGGGGGTCAGGGCAGAGGATTTCTGATGTAGCTCGAATAAGTACCAGCTTATATTTTCTCCGATACCAAACTGGATGAAGAAACAGAGATTCAGCAAGTTTCCTGCTTTGTTGTGCTTCATAGAACACCTGTTAATGTCACTCTATTTCTAGATATGTTTCTTTTTCCCCCCAGAGATTTTATTTATTTATTTATTTATTTATTTATTTGACAAAGAGAAAGAGAGAACAAGTAGGCAGAGTGGCAGACGAAGGGAGGGTGAATGCAGACTCCCCTGCTGAGCAGAGAGCACGATGTGGGGACTTGATCCCAGGACCCTGGGATCATGATCTGAGCTGAAGGCAGATGCTTAACCCACTGAGCCACCCTCATGTCCCTGGGTACTACACTTTTGACATAATATGACTAGCAAGTTCTGCACTGGCACTTTTTTTCCTTTCAGGGAAATCACACTTTCAGAAATCACGCTATCGCCATATGCCCTGGTGTGTGAGCTAACGTACTGGGCTTAACTGTGGCAGAGCAGAGCTGACAAACTTGCCATCCATTAATGGTAATCATCCACTTTTAATTTAAGTCTGTTTTTGCTAACAGACTTTGCCTAGACCATCCTTGTTAACATACTCTAAATGATACCAGAGAATCAAATCCTTCCTGGGTCTAGGATTGCCTCAAAGGCCGAATGACCTGTCTAGTTTTCTTTTGTCACAACGGTCTGTCTTCTCTTGATCCTATTTAAGCTTTCAAAAGAATTAAATTCATTTTGATATTTATAGGTGGTCATTATTTCCATTTTGGTTGAGTGCCTCCTCTGTGCTCCTTAAGTCCTTTGCATGCACTATCTCATTTAACACTCACAACAACTCTGTGAGATTTTTTTTTTTAATAATTTTTTATTTTTTATAAACATATATTTTTATCCCCAGGGGTACAGGTCTGTGAATCACCAGGTTTACACACTTCACAGCACTCACCAAAGCACACACCCTCCCCAATGTCCATAATCCCACCCCCTTCTCCCAAACCCCCTCCCCCCTATGGTGTTCTCTCGATTTCCCAGATGACGCATCATCTCATTAAAGAGATGAACTCACTTGCCGAAATTCCACAGAGAATAAATGGTGGATTCACACCCGGGTCTGTTGAGCTGCTAAGCTCCACAGACTATTTCTAGTAATATGCTCACCTGCTTCCAGCTGCCTTTCTAGCGCATCTCCAGATCCGGGGAACTGGTCCTGTTCATGTGATGTTTATTTTGCTTATTCCCCCATTTGAAACAGAAAGAGAAGCTGCCTCCCCCATCACAGCAGGATGGGATCCTTAATGGTAAAAGTTGCTTACCGATTTCTTCTTTGGGGAAGAACAAAACAGTCCTCTTTACATGTCATCTGCTGCTGCTTCTGGAAACTACCATGTATGAAGAACTGTAACATTAAAATACATTTGACAGTTTCCTTCAGTAACAGCTGGAACTAACAAATGGCCTTGTTTGGCAGAGCTTCCAGTCACAAGGTGACGCTTCGTACCACAGCAGAACCTTTGTAGCTCTTCTAATCTAATCATCAACAAAGTTTTTAAATGGAGACTTAAAGCAGTTTCATCCAAGCCTCCAGGTTTGCAGGGCTAGAGAGCCTTGTCTCCCCAGATAAGCGTTAAGGTCCACCACCAAACTTGTCCATCCCTAACGTAGAGGTCAAAAGACGGGGGAGGAAGAACATGTGACTTTTCATGTCAGGGTTGTGAGTTTGAGTCCCACGTTTGGGGGGTAGGAATTATTTTAAAATAATCAAACTTTTAAAAAGTGGGGGAATTGTGGGAGGATAAGGATGTTATGATTGTTCAATCTCTGAATCGAAATGACCCAGAAGATTCTTTTCTTAGGATGCTCTTCCACACATGTGCACTCAGGAAACAGATAAAGAGAATGGGGCATCTGGGGAATCCGAGCTTTAGAATGACTCAGTGGATTCCGGGGTCCTGGTGGAGTGTGGCTTTCCATCCCAGCTGACCCAAGATACATCATTTAATTGGGGGTGGATCTCGTATTACCCATTGGAGAGTTTCTGTAACTCTGGTACAAATTGGTGTTTTTATTTTTGTAAACAGAAATCTTGTACAAATGCGCTCTCATTAAAGAAGTCTTGTTGGTGAATCCTTTTGTAAACCGAAGAGACCTTTTATAATGCAAATAAGCTCCTCTAATCTATCCGTTATTGTTTCTGAGTTTGTGTGTAGGATTATTCTTAAAGAGGATGTATTAGTAATGTCCTAAATCACAAATACATTGTTTATTTATAAGCTACTCATTTTACAACACAGCCCACCTAGAAAGTCACATCCATTGTCGCTCTGTACCGTTAATGAGTCTTGCAAAATACTGACTTACAGTCACTTCACCTTGGAACCTCTAGCTTTGGAAATGTCACAGGAGATTTTTTTTTAATTTTTAATTTTTTATAAACATATAATATATTTTTATCCCCAGGGGTACAGGTCTGTGAATCGCCAGGTTTACACACTTCACTCACCAAAGCACATACCCTCCCCAATGTCACAGGAGATTTTTAAAACAAAACAGATCTTGAAATAAAACAGAAGCCAGATATCAAATATCAGGATATTGACACTAAGGTTTTGTTTTTGCTTTTGCTTTTTTTTTTTCCTTGTAAGATGAAGGAGGTGGCCCTGTGTCTTTCAAATTGTAGCTTTCCCTTTTTCTGTTCTTAAACTGAAGTTAGGGCACTGGAATCTTTAAAAAGTAAGGAAGCAAGCAGTCAAAACCAGCAAATTTCCAGCAAGTTTTGCCTTCTTTTCTTCCCTTTCTTTCTTTCCTTCCTTCCTTCCTTCCTTCCTTCCTTCCTTCCTTCCTTCCTTCTTCTTTCGTCTTTGTCTTCTTCTTCTTTTGGATTTCAAACCTCTGATGGCTGTTGCAATCTCTTTGTTTCTTAGTTGACTAATTTGCCTGTTGTCCTCCTATGATTTGCTCTGGATAGAGTGCCCAGCTCACAGAGAAGGTATATGCCCCATGTTTGGAGGTGGGGCCTGTAGCCATTTTGTCTAAATGTTAGGTAGTCACTAATGCCATCTTTGAAACTAAACTTGCTCAGAATCCTTGAAGGAGATGATAATGGATGAATTTGCTCAGTATGAAGTAAATTCACCTGCAATTATGCTCTGCTTTCCTATATAAGAAAGCTCCTAATTTTGAAACAAATTGAATTGTGATCCTGTATTTGGTTTATTTAATTATGAATTTATGTGGTCTTAAATAATGGCCCATTTCTCAGGGACATCTGCGGCATCAAATTTTCCAACCTAAGAGGGACCTGAAAATTTTTGTCTACCCCTGCAGTCATCCCACTGTGTGCTTCAATTTTTATGTATTCATAGAGGGGTGAGGAAAGTAGCTGAACCTTTCCTGGAAAGGAAGGTATCTGGAATATTAAAGAATAAGATGGGTTTCTTGGAGGCTAATAGCATTTTGCTTTGGATAATTTGCTCATTCACTTATTTATATAATTATGTAATTACAGCCTCAAAAAACCACATTTTATAGTATAGGATTGAAAAGTACTATCATTGCTGAGCCCTTCAAAAGCAATTGTCGGAACAAATTATAGCTAATGCCTAACTATTAGCCCTCAGTAAAAGGCAAATGACATGAAGCCAGCATGAGGACCAAACTCGGCAGAAGTAGCAGTTACATAAATGATGCCCACAACACCTGTTGGCCTAGAGTTACCCAGAGACTTGAAGGGACCCAAGGAGCCCTACTGAGGGGATTCCTGCTCGGTCACTGGAGTTCTCCTGAGCACATGGGTGAGCCTGGCCAAAGGGCAAAGGGTCACATGAAAAATTGAGGGTGCCTTCTGCAATGTAATACCAGTCACCTAAAGAATACCGCTCCGCTCAAAGGGGGAATGGGAGGAGCGGGGTTCGTTCTTCATCCTGTCCAGATACCTCCCTGTTGCTAAGTCTGATGGACTCTTCTTACCTGATGTCTGTCCCGGCAGCTGCTGTGGATCACACTGTCCTTGAAGTGCTCGTTTTCCTGGCTCCCATTCTGGCTGGTTCTTCTCAGACTCCTTCATTTCCCCTCCAGCTGACCTGTACCTCTTGGAGCTCACTGGACTTGTCTTCAGTCCCCCTTTGGGCTCACTTTTCACAGCTCCCGGGGGGACTCATTCACCCCTTGGCTTCAGTTACCACCTCTGGGCTGAAGTGACAGAATTCAGATTTCAATCTCTTTTCCTCCGAGCTCCAGACTCCTATAGACAAGTGCCCACCACCATGGCCCAGGGCACCGCTGTTCAGCACTTCTCAGGATGGACTCACTGTCCTTTTTCCCTCATATGCGAGCAGCTGCCCCTCACTCCCTCCCCGCTCCGCCCTCCGTGAGCAAGCCTGGAAATGAGGGGTCCTTCCCCACCCCTCCGTCTCCCTCACACTCTACATCCAGTTCATCGGCTCTTTTCGGTGTAACTCTGACCTCTCTCAGATCAACCCACTTTTCTCATTCCCTCTTACCACTGTCCTCTTCTAAGCTACCATCATCTCTCACTGGACATCCTTCTGCTCTGCCTTCCCACAGTCCATTGTCCTCACAGTCGCTAGATCTTTCGAAAACGTAATTCAGATCATGCCACTTTCTGATCGGAAACCCATGAACAGCTCCCCTCCCTAGCCCCCCACTGCCCCTGAAAGAGAGTCTGAAGTTCTTACCATGGGCCAAAGGCCTTGTGTGACCTGTGTCTGTGAAACTCCTCACTGCACGGTGCCCCATCGTTCCCTTTGGTGATTATCCCCAGACCCACTCTAGAGTTGGCAGGGTCTCAACTCCTCAGACTTGGCATGCGCTCGCCTTTCTTGGGGCCTTCCCGAATGTTTCCTCTGCTTCCCGTGGTTTCTCCCACCTTGTCTCCTACTGCCTTTGCCTAGATAACTGCATCCTTCAGAGCTCAGACCAAATGCTACTTCCTCAGGGAAACTTCTGTGATCATCCAAGCTGGGTCAGGCCCCCATTATCTGCTCTATTAGCAACCTGTTCTCTTTCTCTCCATCACCTAGACATCAAGCAAGTAATTACAACAAGAAGTATATAATTACAATTATACAGTCCCCTCCAGTAGTTTATAAGCACCATATGGCCAGGGATGGTGTCTGCTTTTGAATCACCAACATATTTCTAACACTGAGCACAGGACTTGATGCAAAATATGTACTCAAAACGATGATCTGGGAAAATTTAGGGAAAAACCTGTAAAGAGCAGAGATCGCCCTATCAGATATTTACATGTATGCTAAGTCTGTTATACAGCTAAAATAATTAAAACTATGGTACATTAATAGGTATACAATGTAGAGATTATAGGAAGCCACCCAGTATACATAGGAAGTTACTATGTGATCAAGTTGGAATTTTAGAAACAGGATTTTTATCCTTATTTGGTATGGATCAATTGGCTACCCATCTGTAAAGGAAATTAATTTAGAACTTCACACATTAAACCAAGAGAAATTCCACACGAATCAAAGATTTCAATGAAATCCTTAAAGTACCAGAAGAAAGTGGGATATGGGAACAATCACCTGTCGAGCCTCTACTCTAGCTCTGTGTCTGGTGAGAGTGAGCAGCTCCAGCTTGTGGGTTGTTGACTGAATAATGGTTCGATTGTCAAGTCCTGTACTAGATGCCATAGAGTGGCTGCCACTAGGAAAGCCTGGACTAGATTTATCTAGAATTTATCTGATTCTCCAGTGCTCAAACAGTTTTGGTTTTGATCTAATATTTCAAAACTGGGAGATTTCACATAAAAATCTAGATATCAGACTTGCCCTGAAATGTCTTTTTAAAAAGTGCTGCATTTGGGACAGTTAAATAAGTCAGTGAAGAGCTCTAATCACTTTTTATTGTTATCTCTTGCACAATCGAGTGTCGTTTCTGATTGCTAAGGGCTGAGACTGTGTCCCTCTTTTTTTAATTTAAATTAACATATAAGGAATAACATGGAGGACATGGGGAGATGGAGAGGAGAAGGGAGTTGGGGGAAATTGGAGGGGGAGAGGAACCATGAGAGACTGTGTACTCTGAGAAACAATCTGTGGGTTTTGGAGGGGCGGGGGATGGGAGGTTGGGTGAACCTGGTGGTGGGTATTATGGAGGGCATGGATTGCATGGAGCCCTGGGTGTGGTGCATAAACAATGAATTCTGGAACATGGAAAAGAAATTTTAAAAATAAATAAAAATTAAAAGAAAACATATAATGTATTATTTGCTTCAGGGGTACAGGTCTGTGAATCATCAGTCTTACACACTTCACAGCACTCACCATAGCACACACCCTCCCCAATGTCCATCACCCAGCCACCCTCTCCCAACCCCCCTCCCCCCAGCAACCCTCAGTTTGTTTCCTGAGATTAAGAGTCTTTTATGGTTTGTCTCCTTCCCCAGTCCCATCTTGTTTCATTTTTCTCTCCCCACCCCCCACGGCCCCCCGCCCTGCCTCTCAAATTCCTCATACCGGAGAGATCATATGATAATTGTCTTTCTCTGACTGACTTATTTCACTCAGCATAATACCCTCTGGTTCCATCCACATCATTGCAAATGGCAAGATTTCAGGTTTTTTGATGGCTGCATAGTATTCCATTTTATATCTATACCACTTCTTCTTTATCCATTCATCTGTTGATGGACATCTAGGTTCTTTCCATAGTTTGGCTATTGTGGACATTTCTGCTATAAACATTCAAGTGCACATGCCCTTTTGGATCCCTGTATTTGTATCTTTGGGATAAATACCCAGTAGTGTGATTGCTATGTCATGGGGTAGCTGTGTTTTCAACTTTTTGAGGAACCTCCATGCTGTTTTCCAGAGTGGCTGTACCAGCTTGCATTCCCACCAACAGTGTAGGAGGGTTCCCCTTTCTCTGCATCCTTGCCAACATCTCTCATTTCCTGACTTGTTAATTTTAGCCATTCTGACTGGCGTGAGGTGGTATCTCACTGTGGTTTTGATTTCTATTTCCCTGATGCCGAGGCATGTTGAGCACTTTTTCATGGGTCTGTTGGCCATCTGGATGTCGTCTTTGCAGAAATGTCTGTTCATGTCCTCTGCTCATCTCTTGATTGGATTCTTTGTTCTTTGGGTGTTGAGTTTGATACGGTCTTCATACATTTTGGATACTAGCCTTTTATCTGATATATCATTTGCAAATGTCTTCTCCCATTCTGTCAGTTGTCTTTTGGTTTTGTGGACTGTTTCCTTTGCTGTGCAAAAGCTTTTGATCTTGATGAAATCCCAATAGTTCATTTTTGCCCTTGCTTCCCTTGCCTTTGGCGATGTTTCTAGGAAGAAGTTGCTGCGGCTGAGGTCAACGAGGTTGTGCCTCTGTTCTCCACAAGGATTTTGATGGATTCCTCTCTCACATTGAGGTCTTTTATCCATTTTGAGTCTATTTTCGTGTGTGGTGTAAGGAAATGGTCCAGCTTCACTCTTCTGCATATGACTGTCCAATTTTCCCAACACCATTTGTTGAAGAAGCTGTCTTTTTTCCATTGGACATTCTTTCCTGCTTTGTTGAAGATTAGTTGGCCATAAAGTTGAGGGTCCATTTCTGGGTTCTCTATTCTGTTCCGTGGATCTGTGTGTCTGTTTTTGTGACAGTACCATGCTGTCTTGATGATGACAGCTTTGTAATAGAGCTTGAGAGACTGCATCCCTCTCACTTAACCACCGTAGTATTAGCGCCTGGCAAGGGGGTAGATCTGGTTCGAGGTAGGCACCAGCCTTAGCTCAGGGTCACCAAAGGAGGTGGCCATCGGAGCCTGCTACTGAACGCCAAGCCTGTGGGAGGCCCACTTGGTATCCTTAGCAGGAGAAGCCTCGGCTGGTAAGGAAGACTTGCCCAGAGGGGGAGTCCTGGAGCTAATCCTTCTGGAGATCAGCTGTCCCAAAGGGGCTTTCAGAGTAGCAACTCTGAAACAGGCCCTCCATTTTCCAAAGTCCCATGGAAGTAGATACCTCACCCTTGTGCACATTAAAAGCAAGGGCCTAAATGTCAGAGGTAATGGGTGTGAACACTAGGCAACGAGGCAAACATTGAAGGATGTCTCAAGGGCAGCAGGGCTGAAGGACAGCAATGGTAATTACGGCGGGGAGTCAAGTTCCAGAGAATTTGGGAAAGCTAAGTAGAGGCTTCTCTGTATTGAATGCTTAGTGGAGGGTACCAGGCACTATGCTAGCGGTATGAGCAGGCGTTCTCTCATTTAACCCTTGAACAACTCTATGAAGTACGTGCTTATTTATCGATGAGGAAATTGAGGCATCAAGGGATTAGGTGGTTTTGTCAGCAAAGAGGCTTTCTCTCTGGGCATATAATAAAACAGACTTACACTCACAAGTCCTTGGTATCCCCATGTGAAAACTGCTGAGCTTGGACAAGATTGCTTTCAAGGGCCTTTCTTCATGTTCTCACCTGGCGGCGACAGCTTATCTTCCTAGAAGATGTGGCCGAAGCCCCGTGCAGAGCCCAGCTCTTGCCTCCCAATCTCATTGTTCTGTGCTGTCATCCTGGGCCCAGAAGACCCGCCCCAGTGCCTTCCATGAAGCTTCTGTTCCTCTTCGTTAGTCCTCTGCTGCTGCAACCCCTTGTGTTCCGGGCTGTTCCACAGGGCACCTTTCCTGCCTCTGTCTCTGGTCTCCCACTCGGGGTTGCAAGGAAGGTAGTTGAGGCATGGCGGGGCGGGCTTTCTGGTGATTGGTTGCCCAGTTTCCTGTTTTCCACTGGCGGGCGCACCAACCTCTACATAAGCTGCTCTGTGCTCGTGCTGTGGCTCGTGATCCTTGCCACAACACAGGTAGACAGAGTCATGCCCATCTTGTGTGTGAGCAAACCAAAGCTCGGGGAAATGACACGGAAGAGCTCACATCTGAACAGTGGCCATTGATGGAATTCAAAAGCCAATCCTTTTCCAACCCCATAGCTTTCCTGTCACTCTCTGCCTGGTTTTCAGCAAGTGACCCAGTCTCTCTGAGCCTCGGTTCCCCTCATCTGTGAAATGAAGATGATAATAGCATCTCACTCCTAGGGCTGCTGTGAGGCTCAAAACACATAACGTGTGTACCTAGCTGCATTACTGTCACGGTGCTGTCTCCTCTGTGAGCCCCTCCAGTCATCCCTCTGTCCGCACAGCCTGGGCTCCGGGGGAGAAGAGCAAAGCCTCATTGCGGCAGGGGAGCAAGGTGACATTTTGTCTCTGGATAGTCAACTTCCCCTTTCCAGCCCCTCTTCCCTGGGAAAGTCAGCTTCTGAGGCCCTCTCTGCCCAGGTGACAGCAATAATGAGGTGTCTAAGTAAGAGGCCAGAGAGTTGCTCAGGCCTCAGAGAAAAGTGACATTCCTGAGGCTAGGCAGCCCGTGCCTTTAAAGAACAGTTGTTGAAATCCTTGTGTCCTGCACCTGCGGAAGGGACTGAGTGGAGCTCATATGTTGAAATCCAATATGCGAGCTCCTAATCTCTTAGAACTGATTAATGAATTTTAAAGATAGAGCTTTAATTAAAACAGGTCTCCATGGACAGAAAGCATGCCATTTTGTGAGCTCTGTAAATATTGCCTTTTAAACTAATAAGTTCAGTTACCAGAAATACTACTGTGTATAAACAGTTGGCTTTTTATCTTTGTGGGCTGTGGAAACATAACGAGATACCAAAGAGAGGCTGCCTGCATTTCAAAGCCTGGGGTTGGACTTTCAAAATAATAGTGACGTCACTGAGCAGGACATCTTTTTCCACTGGAGCACAAAGAACTTTCCAGGCATGATCTCCTTCTGTCTTCAGACATCGCCTTGTGAGGCTGACCTGAGGAAGACAGTAGTCGTCGTGGCTGCGCGGCCAGGCTTTTGGGACTCGGCGCCAGACCTCCATCGCTCCCCAGTCTCCTTCTCCACACCACTGAGAAAACTGAGGCGAGCTCAAGGAATGCCATGATTTCCTTCCCTTTTTCCTCAGTCAGCCTGAGTATGAGTGTGAGTGCTGTTCACAGTAATGCCGAGGCCTGTGTGGCAGGCACTGGGCTCGGCGTGGGGATATTATTTTATTGCACCCTCCAAATAACCCTGGCAGGGAAGTCCTAACACTTACCTTACTGGAGGTTCCTCCAGTCACTCAGAGTAACGGCTGAAGCCTTTGCGATGTGCTGCCAGTCCCGTCGGCTCTCTGATCTCATTGCTTCTTATCTCCCCCTTGCCTGGCTGGATATCCAAGAGACAGGCTAGAGCAGCAGGCCTCATGTTTAGAAATTATCCTGCCAGTATTTTATTTTATTTTTTTTTAAGATTTTATTTATTTATTTATTTGACAGAGAGCGTGATCACAAGTAGGCAGAGAGGCAGGTGGGCGGGAGGGGCAGGGGGGAGAGCAGGGGGGAGGGGTAAGCAGGCCCCCCGCTGAGCAGAGACACACACACCCCCACCATATGGGACTCAGTCCTAGGACCCTGAGATCACAACCCAAGCTGAAGGCAGAGGCTTAACCCACTGAGCCACCTACGCTCCCCAATCCTGCCAGTTTTTTAAAAAGGAGAGCCTCTGTTGGGCATCTTCTCTATGCCAAGTTTCGTAGCAGTCATTTTTTTGGAAAGATTATTTATTCATGAGAGAGAGGGAGAACACAGGGAGGAGGAGAGAAAGAGGGGCAAGCAGGCTCTGTGCCTGGCACGGGGCCCAACACGGGGCTCTGTCTCACGACCCTGAGATCAGGACCTGAGCCAGGACCTGAGCTGAAACCGAGAGTTGGATGCTTAACTGTCTGAGCCACAGAGGCGCCTCCCATGCCGATCATTTTTACGTAAACCACCCTTCCTAGAAAGCTCTGTGAGAAAGCTATGATTATTATACCCATTTTAATAATGAGAAAACCAAGGCATAGGCCAAGTTCTTTTACCAAGACCACAGATTTGGTCAATAATAGCAGGGCCAGGGTTTAAAACCAGCGTCTACCTTCAGTATCTGCTCTATTTCTGTTAAACCCACTGCCTCCCAAAGTCTTAGTGATTTACATTTGTAACTGAAAGTCAAATAATGGAGGACCTGACCTTGGAGGACATGGCAGAGACCCCTACCACTCACCAGTATTTGTGTTCTGCTCTTCCTAGGCACAGAGCTCACTCTATTCCCAGGCTCCCCTGCAATAAGGTGTGGCCATGTGACTATTCTACGTAAAATATAAGTGGAAATGAAGTGAACTTGGTCGAGACTTAGCCCTTAACAACTCTGTGTGATCCTCACTCCCTTTTTTTCATGTATCAGACTGATGGGGAGGACTCTGAAGGGTCGAGGAGCCTCGGTCCAAGATGGCAGAGAGGGAGCTGCTCAAACAAGAAGACTTGCATTGGATTGTGAGATGAGGACCAAACAACCTTATTTTTGTTAAGCCACCAAAGTTTGAGTTATAAAGGCCAGCTTTCCTTACCTTCACTAATACAAAGGGCAACAGTAATTTCTGGGTATCCATAATATAGATGGAAAAGATGGAAATAAAACAAGCCAAGGGAAATAGAATCCCCAAAGCGGAGAAATCTGACAGACAGTAAGTGAATAACCTCCTTTCTCCATTTTCATGTATCCTTCCTTTTATTTCTCTCTTCTCTGTCCTCCAGAGGAATCAGTAGAACCATGCACAAAAGTGGGGGTGGGGAGGAGCAGAGGGAGAGAGACCATCCCAAGCAGGCTCCACACCCAGTACAGAGCCCAGTGCAGGGCTCCATCCCATGACCCTGAGATCATAACCTGAGCTAAAATCTAGAGTCAGACACTTAACCGACTGAGCCACCCAGGTGCCCCAAGAATCAGTAGAACTTTGAATGAGACCATTTCTTCCCTATGTATAGCTGATTAAAAGCAGGAGACACCAGGGTATGTGCTATGGTGAGTGCTGTGAAGTGTGTAAACCTGGCGATTCACAGACCTGTACCCCTGGGGCTAATGATACATTATATGTTGATTAAAAAATAAAAAATCAAAGGCAGGAGACACCAATGGGTAAATAACTTCTATGTATATGCAAACTCATTGATCAACCCCAATGTCTCTCAAATTGGTGGAATATGGGGGAGATATTTTTGAGGAGGAATCTTATGTGTAGAAGTCACTACTGATGAGACAGGGGTTTTCCTGTCTCATCGTTACCAGTCCTAATGAGACTTTCTGGAGATCAGCCCGTCCTCCCAGTCCTTTAGCAGTGACTCTGACCATGAGAGTCAACACGAGCAGAATCATTCCATTGGGTGAAGGGGGTTCTGCGTGTTCCAGAAACCCTAATGGAAACAGGGCTTCGGGCAGGAATCCAAAAGTCTATATTTTTCACAGGTGACACAAAGGCTTATTGTAGCTATCATCCAACTGTGGAGTCATTACCCTTAGTTTCAGAGGAGGTTCATGATAGACTACAGATGGAAACAGGGAAACCTTGGACTGGTGGACATGACCTGTTCAGCATCCTATGGCTAGTCAGTGCCAGAGTGAGAACTAGATTAAGGTTGACCGCTCTAGGTCCTTTCAGAGCGAACTTGGGTTTAATCACTTCATAGAGATGAGAAGTAATTTTAATTTAATAAATCTTTTACGGTGTGCAAGGCTTGGAGGCATAGCTTCCCCCAAACTCAGGGGGAGTTGTAGAAATAGAGCTGAGTGAGTAATCTCTTTGTGTGTATATTTATTTGAAAATATCAGAATGTTGTAAATGAAGTGCTTCTTTCTGAAATATTAATTTGGAGGCTTGCCTGAAATCATGCAGTTTTTGCCTCAGCTGTATTATGTAAAAATTTGTTTCTTAATGAGTGACTAATAGCTGTAGATCTACTTATCATTATTCAGTCATTAAACATTTAGAGACTACTTACTAGGGAACTGTGCTAGGTGTTGCTTGGAGGAGTATGTAGATACGTTGGCCAGAGACATGCGTTGCTTTGGGATACAGGCCCTTAAGCTCATGGCACCCATCCCCTGTATTCCTCTACAGGAGCCTTACAGAAAGCCAAAGCAGCTCTGACCATACAGCATAGCTCTACCTTCCCCTGACCAGCACTCCTTTGTCCAGGATCCATCTTTTCAGGCTCTTGAATTCATTCTTACTGTTTTCCCCAATCCTGAGCCTCTTCTGCTTTAAATGGTCTCTCTTGATTTTTATTTAGCATTGAACTTTTTAAACTTTCAAAAAAATACATAATCTTGGTATAAAATACACTACACATAGACAAGCAAATGGGAAAAGAAAGTTCTAACTCCACCAACCACAGGAAGCCACTACTGACATTTAGTGAACATACTTCCAATCTTTTTTCCTATGCATAGAGGTACATATATTTTTAATTTATACATATGGCATTATATTTCACATACTGTTTTATAACCCACCTTTTGATCAATTGTGAAAAGTTTTTCATGACCATAAATACATTCTTCATTTTAATTTTAATTTTTAGTGACTGTGTAACGTTTCACTGTAAAAGGGAGCTATCATCTATTTAATCATGTTGTCAAACATTTGATTATTTCCACTTCTTCACTATAATGCACAAGTATTTCTGTATTCATCCATATACACATGTTTTTGTATGCTTAATCTTATTATAACCTATAGTAAATAAGAAAAATATGTAATTTATATTTTGTATACAATATATTTTAAAACATGATATATAATAATATATAATAATAATCTTACAAATTCCTAGAAACTGAATTTCTCCATCAAGGATTATATACTCTTTCAAGGTTTCAGTCCCTATCTGTTTGGCATTTAATCCAGTTCTCCTCAAAATATTGCCTCCCAGATTGCTCCATTTTTGGCTGCAGAAACCTCAGACCAAATGTTGCCCCACCAACCAAGAACACGGTTCACACAGCCAGGTAATGGCTGTCAGGGCTGAAGCTAAAATCTGCATCTCCTGACCCAGTTGACTTACAACATTTGGGTTGCCACTGAGGTTTAACAAAGGCTGCTGTCAGCGCATTCCTTCTCACCAACAGTGATCTGGCTGGTGCCTGGAAGGAGGAGAACCTAGTGGTTTGTAACAGGGCTCTGGCTTGTCTTAGCATTTTTACTTTTATCCCAATGGAAACCACATTACTAGAAATACAAACATGATTTATTGATTTTTAAAATGTGTAGCTGTTTCCATTCTCACTGTCCATTAAGGTGGGGAGAATGCCTTTAGGATAATTTGAAAAATGATACACAGGTAAATGTGAAACTGAGAGTGAAGGGATAAAGGGGGAGCAACCTGGTCTAGTAGAGACCATGGTCCTAGCTCTCACTTTGCCACTAAATCTCTGTGACCTTGAGATGTACTTTTGCCAGGCTGGGACTCAATGTCCCCTTGTGCATAAAGAGAGTGTTGGGCATCACTCTCTAGGATTCCTGCCAGTTTTAATGACCTAGGATTAAAGATCAATAGATGGAAGTTTATTCCTTTTTTTCTAGACTATGAAGTTTATAGAGAAGGTGGCCATTTGAGGAACTCTAACAATAGACCCTTGGTCCAGGGCATGCAGAGAAGGAATGGGATGTTATCTTGTCACTCTTATCAAAAAGCTTAAATCAGCTCACTATGAATTTAATGTGCCTTAAAGCCTTCTGAAATGGACTAACTTAATGTACCTTATATAAAATCTAAAATGCCATTTTTAAAAGATGTTCTCTTAGGTACCATTAAGAATTTTTTTTAATGCTGAAAATTAAACTATGAAACAATGCTGTCTTATACATCAATTATGCATTCCAATATCACTGATGTTAAAATTGAAAAACTAAGTATGCCTTAGAATCAGTGAAACAGAGTATTAATGTATTTCATGATGAAAAGTTAAACTTCATTGACTATGAGAAAAATGATCCTGAGAATATCCAGCTTTCACACCCATGGACCTTTCTGTGTTATACAGAAAAAGAGAGCCCAGAGAAGTGATGAGAGTAAGCCAAAGTCATAGAGACAATATGGGACTAGAACCAAAAAGCATTAAAAGGGAACAAACACTTGCAGAATGGAGGAGTAAGGACTTCCAAAATTATACTCTTCCATGAAATCAAGGAAAACTATGGCAAATCATCAAAGTAAACTTTTCTACAACTCTGGTAATTAACTGAAGACTTGCAAAAATACATGGAGCATTTTATTCAAGAAAAAAAAACTGTATCTTGACAACAACAGAGGCCTCTCTTTTGTATTAACTTTCTGTATTCACACCCTCCTCTTCCCAACTCAATGGCAGCCTTGAAAAGCAGTAGCCTAGTAGCTACTGGAAAGAGAACAACAGAGCATCAAACTCTGTAAGGCAAAATCAATAGAAATGCAAAGAGAATGAAATGAATCTACTGTTATAGTTGTAGACTTCAGCATCCCTCTATCAGAAAAGGATAGATCCAACAGACATAAAATCAGTAAGAACAGAGTTGAACTCAATACTGTCAATCAACTGGGCACAATTGACATCCAATAATAGCAGAATACACATTCTTCTCAAGCTTACATGGAACATTCACTAAGATAGACCACATTCTGGGCTATAAAACACACCTTCACAAATGTGTAAGAATACAAATTACACAGTGTCTATTCACACACAACAATGGAATTAAACTGGAAATCACTAACAGATAACTGGAAAATCCTAAGATACATGGAGATTAGACAACATATTTTTATGTATGTTTTTTAGATTTTTATCTATTTATTTGGCAGAGAAAGAGAAGGAAAGCACAAGCAGGGGGAACAGCAGGCAGATAGAGAAGTAGGCTCCTCAATGAGCAAGGAGTCCGATGTGGGACTGTATCTCAGGACCCTGGGATCATGACCTGAGGTGAAGGCAGTTTCTTAACCAACTGAGCTACCCAGGCATCCCTAGAAAACATACTTTAAATAATACATGGATTGGAGAAGAAATATCAAGAGAAACTTAAAAATATTCTGAACTAGGGATGCCTGAGTGGCTCAGCCAGTTAAGCATCTGCCTTCAGCTCAGGTCATGATTCCAGGGTCTTGGGATTGAGCCCTGCATCAGACTCCTTGCTCATTGAGGAGCCTGCTTTTTCCTCTGCCTGCCATTCCCTCCATTTGTGCATTCTCTGTTTCTGACAAACAAATAAATAAAATCTTTTAAAAATATTCTGAACTAAATGAAATGGAAAACACAACTATTCAAAATTTATGGAATGCAGCAAGATCAGTGCTTACCACAAAACTGAAAGCATTGAATGTATGTACTAGAAAAGAAGAAAGATCTAAAATCAATTATTTAAGTTTCCACTTTAGGAAATTACAGGAAAAATGAGTAAATTAAATCCAAAGGACTCAGAACAAAAGAAGTAATGAAAATTTGAACAGAAGTGAATTTAAGACAGGAAATTAATAGAGAAAATCAATTAAACCAAAAGCTGGGTGTTTGAAAAGATCAGTAAAATCTAGGCAGACTAAATAAGAAAAATAGGAGACACAAATTACTAATACCAGAAATGAAAGATGAGACATAACTATAGATCCTATAGACATTGAAATGGTGAAAAAGATCACAAGGATAATTAGAAAAGACTTTGAAGTGGATGAAAATGAAAAGACATTATACTAAAACTTAATCGACACAGTGAAACCAGTGCTCAGAGGGACACATATACCTATAAACTCCTATAAAGAAAAATAAAGATTTTATACTTTTTAAAAAAGATTTATTTATCTAGTAGAGAACACGTGAGTGAGTGAGGGGTGGGACAGAGGAAGAGAATCCTCAAGCAGACACCCCATGAGACCATGAGAGCCAAAACCAAGAGCCAGACCCTCAACCGACCAAGCCTTCCCAGACCCCTCCTTTTAAAAATACTTTTTTAAAAAGATTTATTAAGAAGAGAAGAAGAATCAATGAAACAAGATGGGATTGGGAGGGAGACAAACCATAAGTGACTCTTAATCTCACAAAACAAACTGAGGATTGCTGGGGGGAGGGGGTTTGGGAGAAGGGGGTGGGATTATGGACATTGGGGAGGGTATGTGATTTGGTGAGTGCTGTGAAGTGTGTAAACCTGGTGATTCACAGACCTGTACCCCTGGGGATAAAAATATATGTTTATAAAAAATAAAAAATTAAGAAAAAAAAAAGAAGAAAGATTGTACACCACATAAACAGTGGATCTTGGAACACTGAAAAAATAAAATTAAATTTTTTTAAAAAGAATAAAGATTATAAATTGATAACTGTTTATACTTTAAAGAACTAGAAAAATAAGGGCAAACAACCCTACAGAGGCAGAAGGAAGGAAAGGAAGGAAATAATCGTTTAGAGCAGAAATTAAAGAATAGAATTTGGGGCGCCTGGCTGGCTCAGTCAGAAGAGCCTGTGACTCTTTATCTTATAGTTGTGGGTTTAAGCCCCATGTTGGGTGTAGAGATTGCTTAAAAATAAGATCTTTAAAAAGAAAGAAATTAAGGCGTATAACGAAGAAGAGAAAAACAGTAGAATCGACAGAATCAAAAAAATTGGCTCTTCAAAAATATCAACAAAGGTGCTAAACCTCTAGCCATAGAGAAAACTCAAATTACTAAAATCAGAAATGAGGCCAAGGACATTACTACTGACTTACAGAAATTAAAAGTATTATAAAAGCCATACTACAAACAACCACATGCCAGCAAATTAGATATCCTAGATGAAACAGACAAATTCCTAGAAACATTCAAACTAGCAAACCTGAGTCAAAAACAAATAGAAAAATCTAAGTGAATCCATAACTGAGGTTGAACTGGTCATTAAAAACCTCACATCAAAGAAAAGCCCAGTACTGGATGGCCTCACTGAAGAATTTTATCAAACATGTACAGAAGAATTCACACCAATCCTTCTCAAACTCTTCCATAACATGAGAGGACTGAATACTTCATAAGTCATTCTTTGAATCCAGCATTACCCTATCAGAGCCAGACAAAGCAACCACAGATCAATATCTATTATGAATATAGATGTAAAAATTCTCAAAACAAAATACTAGCAAATAAAATCTAGCAGTATATTAAAAGGATTATAAGCCATGGCCAACTGAGATTTATCTAAGGAATACAAGGGACTCGATGTCTTTAAAGAAGCAGCCAAATTTGTTAAGTTTGCTTGGGCAGCCGTAGTAAAATACCACAGATTGGGTAGCCTAAACAAACCAATTTATTTTCTCACAGCTACGGAGGCTGCAAGTCCAAGATCAAGGCGCCACCAGGAGAATGGGCAGTGGGGAAAGGGTAGACTTTTAAAAAGTGGTCCTGGGAAAACTTAATATTCACATGTAAAAGAATGAAGTTGGGGTGGGGGGGCACTGGATGGCTTGGTCAGTTATGTGTCTGACCCTTGATTTCAGCTCAGGTCTCGATCTCATGGTTGTGAGTTCAAGCCCCGTGCTGGGCTCCACGCTGGGTGCGGAGCCTACTTAAAAAAAAAAAAAAAAAAAAAGGAATGAATTTGGGGCTTTACCTTATATCATATGCAAAAATTGACTCAAAGGGAATTAAAGACCTACATACAATAGCTGAAGTTATAAGACTCTCAGAATAAAACAGGGGAAAAGCTTCATGAAAATGGATTTGGCAATGATTTCTTACATAAGACACCAAAAGCACAAGCAACAAAAGAAAAAAATAAATTAGACTTCATCAAAATAAAAAACTTTTGTGCAACAAAGAAATGCTATGAATAGAGTAAAAATGTAACCCACAAATTGGGAAAAGTATTTGCAAATTATATATTTAATAAGGGGTTAATATCCAAATATATTTTTAAAAAACCCTATGACTCTACAGTAACAAAACAATTAAAAATTGGCAAAGGGTGCTCGCTTCAGCAGCACATATACTTAAAAAAAATCGGCAAAGGACTTGAATAGAGAGTTCTCCAAAGAAAATATAAAAATGGACAACAGGCATATAAAAGATGCTCAATGTTACTATTATTAGGGTAATGAAAATAAAACCACAATAAGATAACACTTCATACCAATTAGGTTAGCTATTGTTAAAATAATAAGTGTTAGTGAGTTTGTGGAGAAACTGGAACCCTTGTGTGCTCCTGGTGGGAAGGTAAAATGGTACAAAACATAGGGAAAACAGTTTGATGGTTTCTGAAAAAAATTCGGGAACAATTATCATATGATATAGCAATTCCACTTCTGGGTGCATGGCCAAATAGATTGAAAGCAGGCCCTTGAACAGATATTTGTATCCCCATGTTTGTAGTGGTATTATTCACAATAGCTAGAAGATGGAGTTAATCCAAGTATCCTCAATGGAAGAAGGCATAAACAAATGTGGTCCACTCATACGATGAAATGCTATTCAAAAAGGAAGGCGATTCTGACACATGCTACAACCTTGAAGACATTATGCTAAGTGAAATAATCCAGTTCCAAAAGGACAATACCATATGAGTCCATGCAGCTTACAAGGCCCCTAGGGTAGGCAAATACATAGAGAGTGAAACTAGATGGTAGTCATCGGAGGCTGTTGGGACTGGGAAATGGGGAGGTGTTTAATGAGTACAGAGTTGTGGTTTGGGAATGATGAGAAAGTTCTGGAGGTGGATAGTGGTGATGGTTCCACAACAGTGTGAACATATTTAATTCTACTGAATTGTAAATGTACAATTCAGATGGTAAACTTCATGTTCTATGTATTTTACCACAATAAAAAAAAATGGCATTGTTCTTAAGAAATACACATTGTAATATTTAAGAGTTGTGTGGCACAATATTTCTATCTTATGGTGGTTCAGAAAAAGAAATTAGGTGTGTGTGTGTGTGTGTGTGTACATAAATATATAGTTGACCCATGAACAACATCGGTTTGAATTGCTCAGGTCCACTTATACACGGATTTTTTCCAGTAAATATAGCACAGTAATTTTGTAAAGGTATTTTCCCTTCCTTATGATTTTTTTTAAGATTTTATTTACTTGACAGACAGAGATCACAGGTAGGCAGAGAGGCAGGCAGAGAAAGAGGGAGAAGCAGGCTCCCTGCCAAGCAGAGAGCCTGATGCGGGGCTCCATCCCAGGACCCTGAGACCGTGACCTGAGCTGAAGGCAGAAACTTTAACCCACTGAGCCATCCAGGCGCCCCTCTTTCTTATGATTTTCTTAATAACACTTTCTTTTCCCTGGCTTACTTTATTATAAGAATTCAGTATAGGATACATATACCATGCAAAATATGTGTTAATCAGCTGTTGTGCTATTGGTAAATCTTCTGGTGAATAATGGGCTATTTATTAGTAGTTAAGTTTGGGGGGAGTCAAAAGTTATACACAGATTTTTGACTGCATGGGGATGGGTGCCCTTAACCCATGCATTGTTCCAGGGTCAAGTATATACATAGTATAGGGAGGAAAAACTGAAGGGGGAGAAGTCAGAGAGGGAGATGAATGATGAGAGACTCTGGACTCCGGGAAACAATCTGAGGGTTTCAGAGGGGAACGGGGTAGAGGGATGGGGTAGCTGGGTGATGGGTATTAAAAGGAGGGCACGTGTGGAGATGAGCACTGGATGTTATATGTAACTAACGAATCACTGAATACTACATTAAAACCTAATGATGTACTGTACCGCAGCTAACTGGACATAATAAAAATAAAAATATTCGGTAGAATTCCCCTGGAGGGGAGGAAATGTATACATAGTATATGTATGGAGAGAGAGCAAGAGAATGAGAATGAGTGATAAAATGATGAAACAAATAAAAATGTAAACAATTGGCAATTCTAGGTAGGTAAAGGAATACAGAAATTCCTTGCACTATTCTTACAAATATTTGTGAGTTAGAAAGCATATAAAAAGAAACAACTAATGTAAATAATCTGCATGAAGTGGTTTGCGTGGTGCCCAGCCAAGTTCAAACTTATTCCCCCTTCTCTTACTTTCTTTAGCAGTGCCTGCAAAGATAAAGAGAAAAGAGAATTTTTTCCAAATCAGTCTTTCTTCTTACCCCATTGCTGGTGCACAGGCTGCCTCCAGGGTTGTTATTCTGAGGGTTTCTGGGTCTTAAGGGCAGGTGGCTCGATGGGTAGGCAGACAGTATGGCTAGTAGCTAAGCCATCCCCGGATAGACTCAGCCTTGTCAGAGTCATTTTTCAGTTTGGAAAGCAGCTTTCTGGAATGAAATCCGGAGGACAAGGGACAGGTTTTGGCCATTCTTTCTTATGCCCCCTTTGAACTGCTACCCTGAGCCATGGCAGTTAGAAAATCTCTCCTTCCAGAAAAGTTCTGTTGAAATGATGATAATCGAGACACCAAGGATGACTGCTGTGCTTACTTTACACTGAAGAACTAAGGGTAGGGTAGGACACAGAAGAAGCAAAAAGCATGGCCCTTGCCTTCAGGGAGTTTACTGTCTCGTAGGAGGAACCAAGCTAAGCAATGCTGTGCTCAGTGCTGAGGTGTTACCCCTGCCCAATGGAGGGGAAGCAGACACAGATCTAACTGTCCCTGTCCTGGAAGGGCTGGCCAGACCAGAGAGGGCACGGAGAACTTCTAAAAGAGATCAAGGTCACAGTGGAGTCTTTCTTGAAGGCACCGGAGGAAGTTCCGCCTGCTGCCAGACTGTGAGATATTTCAGTGGGGACAAGACTGTAGGTGGAGGTGTAAATCCACACTTCTCAGTCTATGACTTGCGCAAGAATCAGCTGGGCATCTTGTAAAAATGCAAATTCTGATGCGGTAGGTCTGGGGTGGGGCTTGAGATTATGCATTTTTAACAAGTTCCCCGATAACACTGGTGTTGCTGGTCTCTGCAGAACATACTTTGAGAAGCGAGACTATAAAGGAATGATTATCCACCTTGGTTGTCAGCTAAACCATTCAGCAGTTTTTCAAGGACACAGCTGTAATGGAAACTCATGTAGGCATGGTTTGCAGGCAATAAGGTCTTGAATAAAACTGGGTGTGTACTTGGGTAGAATAACACTGAGTGTGTACTGTGTGCCAAGAAAAATGCCAGAGTCTTACACTGATTATCCCTTTTTTTAATCCTTGTAACAATCCTGTGAGTCTTGATGGCTTGATGGCTTAAAAACAGTGGAAATTTATTCATCACAGTTCTAGAGTCTGGAAAGTCCAAGATCAAGGTACTGGCAGATTCGGTGTCTGGTGAAGATGCACGTCCTTGTTCATGGACAGCTGGCTTCTTGTTGTGTCCTCATGTGGTGGAAGGGTCTAGGAAGCTCTCTGGGGTCTCCTTTATAAGGGCACCAATCCTAATGAAGAAGGCTCCACTCTTAGCCCTAATCACCTTCCTAATACCATCACATTAGGGATTAGATTTCAACATACAAATTTTAGGACATAAACATTCAGTCTATAGCAGCAGTATTACATTTGAGGGACTCGGCACAGAGAGCTAAAGTGATGAGTCTATGTTTTACATCTAGAAAGTGGCAGGGGCAGGAATTGTACCCAGACGGATACCAGAGCTCTTGAACCAGCTCTCAAGCCTGTGTATGGCTGTCCACCCAGAACTCTCCACTGCCCATATCCAGGTACCATCCATTTATTTTTTTTTTCATTTATTTATTTTCAGCATAACAGTATCATTATTTTTGCACCACACCCAGTGCTCCATGCAGTCCGTGCCCTCCCTAATACCCAC
The DNA here is from genome assembly GCF_030435805.1 of Mustela lutreola. Lineage (NCBI taxonomy): Eukaryota > Metazoa > Chordata > Mammalia > Carnivora > Mustelidae > Mustela > Mustela lutreola. The sequence continues at coordinate 119,911,904 of NC_081308.1, read as the reverse complement.
CACCTGGTACCCCGACCTCCCACCCCCCGCCCCTTCAAGACCCTCAGATTGTTTTTCAGAGTCCATAGTCTCTCATGATTCACCTTCCCTTCCAATTTACCCCAACCCCCTTCTCCTCTCTAACTCCCCATGTGCTCCGTGCTTTTTGTTATGCTCCACAAATAAGTGAAACCATTTAATCTTCTCTACTCCCAATCCCTAAAATGGCGTGAGAATGTCTTTTAGAAAATGACAAAATGAAAGAAACGAGTTTTGAGTGAATGCATCCTCCAGGCTAGGCTTGACCAGGACCTTTTATGTAAAAGCCTCTCATTTAATTTAAACCTCACAACAGTCTTTTCAGATAGGTGTTGTAACCCCCCGTTTATACACAGTGAAACTAAGGCATCGATTACACGATATGTTTAAGAGCGCTAAGCTGGCCCATGGCAGGGGAACCAGAATTAGAACTCACATCATCTGACTCCTCAGTCGGTCGTTTTTCTCTGCTAACAGGCTGCTTTCACAATGATCCTTCTAGAGCCTAGGTGTTGTACTACCCAATGAAAACTACTCGACTTTGGCCATCTAACGTGTGTGCTCAAGCTTAGGATTTACTCTCCAGGTCACCTTCTTTAGGCTAAGTAGTTGCAGAGTCGTACCATTCCCTGTCCAAACCCCATCAGTTCATAGGCTAGATATCCTGGTTGTCAAACCTTGGCTATAATTCTGTTCTCAAGGATCCGTCTGCACAGGACATTTTCAGAATATGTGAATGTGGGTGTGGTAAATGGTCGTGGAGAGCTGGTGGAGGCTAGTTAAACATCCACGTGAGCCATGATCTGGGGCTTTTCAAACATAGAGGATAAACCTTCATGCTCTCTACGTGCTCTTCCATGGATTTTAAATGGTTATTCAAAAAAGTACATCTTGAACTTCACAGTGAAATCTGAGAAATGAAAGCAGCTAATGCCTCAGCAGCAGCAGGTGTGTTTTGCATTGGGCGGGGCTCATACCACGACTTGAACAAAATGTTCCCATTAGGTGTTTTTAACCATTGTCAAATTGGAACGAGTTATGTTAAATGGAATTATTTAAAATTCACAGGAAAGTAAAGAGAATACTGGAAGAAATACACCTATATCCTCACATCCCAACTTAACAAATGTTAACATTTTTGCTTTAGGTTTTTCTAATTCTTTTAATAAAAAATCATGTTAGGCCAACTTCCAGTTTTAAGGTGGTACAATAAAGCAGTGATTTTTGTGTTTGAGTGAATTAGACCCCTGAGAATACATAGGCAATCTGTAACATTTCATTTGCTCTCTGTATGTATTCTCTCCTGAAATTGATCGGCCTGAGAAGAGATGTCAGGTGGACTTAATAGGCTTGCCCACTGATAGATCATTAAATATAGTTTAATGAAATATGGCTAAGTGATTCCGGCATATAATTCAGAAAGGGTTTAGGGAATTGAGTGACTTTGCTATACTAAACTCCTTCTGGTCATTGTTTAAGGGAACAAAGTTTCTTGGCCTTAACATATACAAAAATGTAAAAGAGGGATAGAATTGATAGTGTACTCTATCTCATTCTGCCAAAAAGTGGTATTAGTTCAGAGATACATCAGTTAATCGAGAGCCTATCCTCATCTGATGCATCAGGAGATGAATTTGAAATAAATTTCATTTTTAGGTTTAATAATTTTTATCAAAACATTTAATATTAATATTGTCTTAAACAATTATATAATGGGGATAAGTGTAATTGTAAATCTATCCAGAAGAAAAAAATAACATATAAAGTATTGTGTTCATAAGAAAATTTTAAAAACTAATTTTAATTTATGTATGTTTTTCTGTGACTTAATTATAGATACTTGAATATAAAAATACGTTATAAAAATCTTGGCAATGCATGGATGTATGATGTCAAGGAAGAACAAGAACTATGTATATTTAAAGTAGATAATGGTAAGTAGTAAATAATGATTTAATAGTCCTTTTTTTCTTAAATTAATTAATTTGACAGAAATCACAAATAGGCAGAGAGGCAGGCAGAGTGAGAGAAGGGGAAGCAGGTTCCCTGTTGAGCAGAGAGTCTGATGTGGAGCTCTATCCCAGGACCCTGAGATCATGACCTGAGCCGAAGGCAGAGGCTTAACCTGCTGAGCCTCCCAGGTGCCCCAATAGTCTTTTTTTTTTTTTTAATTTTATTTATTTATTTGATAGATCACAAGTAGGCAGAGGGTTCAGGCAGAGAGAGAGGGGAGGAAGCAGGCTCCCCACTGAGCAGAGAGCCCAATGCGGGGCTCAATCCCAGGACCCTGAGATCATGACCTGAGCTGAAGGCAGAGAATTAACCCACTGAGCCACCCCAGGCGCCGCAATGATTTAATAGTCTTATTCACAGTATGTGGGAGATTTTATTCCTCAGACCAACTTCTGGATATGGCAAAAACAGGCATATTTTTTTGTTCATTTCTGCTCATTTTGGAAGCAGCAAAGAGGCACATATTTCTTAGAAATTCTTTTGGGGATTGAGAATAAAAACCCCTGAAGACCCCTGAACACTTCACTGCTTCTCTCAGGAACAATCTCAAATCAATCAGGAAGAAAAGAAATCAACATGCGATCTGCTTATTTTGAGCTTAGATTTGTTTGACTACTAATTCAGTCTCTCTAGTACTTTCAGTCCGTACATTCTTGATCAGTTTAAGCAAATTCTTAAAAACGTGATTAATCTGATTTGCAAGTTTATGGGCACCTATTCTTCATAGTAGCACTTTATTATCTTTACATTTCTACATATCTTACTAAGGCCTTCTTTTTCATTTCCAATATTTGTCTCGTCAGATGATGAACTTCTGATGTTGGTCAGTTCTATTGTTTTTATTAATATTTCTTTTTGAGTTTTATTTCTATCATTCCCTTCTTTTTGCTTTGTGTTTATTGTTATTTTTTTCTTACCTCTTATTTGGAACTTGTGTCTCATTAATTTCAGTCTTTTCCGTTCCCTAAATATGTACTTAAAATTCTAATTCCTTTACACTATCTCAGTCCATCCAGGAATCACTTTTTAGAGCAGGAGAGCTGTACAGTAAAGCAAGAGATCACAACATTTATTTTATTTTATTTAAAGATTTTATGTATTTATTTGACAGACAGAGATCACAAGTAGGCAGAGAGGCAGGCAGAGAAAGAGGGGGAAGCAGGCTCCCCATGGAGCAGAGAGCCTGATACAGGTCTCAATCCCAGGACCCTGAGAGCATGACCTGAGCCGAAGGCAGAGGCTTAACCCCCTGAGCCACCCAGGCGCTCCTTTCACAACATTTATTTTAAAGATGAGGATCTTCACTGAAACCAAGAATGGAGAATTGAATTGCGATCACAAGCCGCATAGAACCATATAAAGAACATAAAATGGAGAATTAGGCAGCTTTGTGATGTGGGACAATGTATTTATGATCATCTGTTCTAGTAGTAGTAATAACTGTTAAGAATTCTTGATCTTGGGGCGCCTGGGTGGCTCAGTGGGCTAAAGCCTCTGCCTTCGGCTCAGGTCATGATCTCAGGGTCCTGGGATCGAGTCCCACATCGGGCTCTCTGCTCCGCGGTATGCCTGCTTCCTCCTCTCTCTACCTTCCTCTTTGCCTGCTTCTGATCTGTCTCTGTCAAAGGAATAAATAAAATCTTAAAAAAAAAAAAGAATTTTTGATCTTTTTTTTATGTGCCATTGTAACCGAACTAAGGTGAGTTCATTCCTTAGTGAGTTACAGGTAGAGACTACACCAGGTGGAGTTGTCACACAAAGGGAAACTTTATTTGTGGCAATAAGGGCATCACAGAGAATAGTTTTCGAACGGTGACTCTCTGAGCAAGGGGAAGTGGGTTCCTTTTACTTAGGGTTAGGATGAATATTCAGAAAGGGGAGTTTTGTCACCATATGGAGAGGTGGGCATAAGGTCCCACGAGCTTCCTAAGGTTGTATGTTATGTGAACAAGGTTTATGCTTCTCCTGTTGGGGGGCGGATTTGACATTATAATGAGATAGAAGCATGAGTAGCTGGTCCAGCACAAATGGGTCTAGGCCAGTGGAGCTCCTTCTGTTGTTTGCTTCTAAAACAAGATTAGTATTCCTGTGAAGAAGGGAGTCAGCGGAGGGTCTTGCTGGTGACAGTTTTAACCTCACTAAACCCTTATGGGGCACAGTTTCAATCCTGCAAAAAACAACTCAAGAATGTGCATTGGGTCAATCATTACTTTGGAAAAAGCACTGGGAGTTTTACCTTTAACTTGCTGTCTCCGGTATGGTTAGGCTCTTTCCTGGCCTGAGTGTGCTTGGGCAAATAGAGCCGGTGAGGCACAGATCAGAGAGAATAGCCAGAGGCCCAAGTTAGCTATGTCTCATCTGTCTTTCTCTGGGGACCCCCTAACTCTTTCTGCTTACACTAAGACCTTAATATGCAGTTGTTCATTTAATCTTCACAGTAATTCCATGATGTAGGCCTTTTGTACTTAAAGTGCTCCCTCCTTTAGAGATCGGGAAATTCACGCTTTGAATGTTTAAATGATCTGCCCCAGATCATGTAGATAGTAAGTAGTAAAGTCATGATTAAAACCTTGGAAATCTGATTCTTGATCTGAACTCTTACCATTGTGCTGTGCTGCTTATGAAATGGATGCTAATACTTATTCCATTTGATTATTGGAAGATTACACTAATGCAGGTAATGCTACAGCAGTTAGCCCAGGTATATGAAATTCAGTAGGTAAATGTCGGTATATTTTGCCTGTTGTATAACTCTCATTGGATCAATTAGGGTCTTTTAATCCAATGTTCATTTCATCTAGATCCTGAACCCACCCTACCCCAAACCACCAGTTTATTATATAAAGATAGATAATATTTATTGAGTGCCAGGCCCTATTCTAGGCACTTCACATGTAGTGACACCATGAATCTTCATATCATTGCTGAGGAAGGTACTGGCCTTACCATAATTTTACAAAGGAGGAACTAGAGGCCGAGAGAAATAAAGTAACTTCCCCAAGAGCTCCGGCCAGTAAGCCAGGATTTGGAACCCAAGCACTCTAATCTCCTAAATGCTGCACATGCATCATGGTTACCAAGGTTTTTATTCAATTCCATAATTATATGCTGGAGTTCATATCACAGCCCTGAGTTCCCTTTCAAATCCAAGGAATGACCAGTGTGTACTCATTTCCATAATCCTTTAATAGAGAGTATAGAATAGGTGACTTGCAAAAAAAAAAAAAATCAGCCAAAAGACTTTGTTGACAATTCAGGATCTGATTTCTGCTGAGGAACATTTTAACATAATAATAATTTAAGATGTAAATTAGTGATTTTTTTTTCAATGCAGACAGTACAAGTAAAACAGAAATTAGATTCCTCCACAGTATCTGAATTAAATATACACATGATGTGAATACTTAAGTGATATTTTTAAATGCAAATAGAAATGTGATCATTTAAACTCTTGTTTGATTAAAACTAATCTTAGAATTAGTGATGTATCATATTATCACACCAAATGCAGTAGGGGTAAAATAAAGGAAATTCAAAAATGACAAATTGTATATGAATGTCAAAATATCAGTGCATCTCAAAGTAGTTTAAGGGAATAGAAAATATAATTAAGATTAAGATTCTAGACTGTTGAAAAATATGAAGGTTGAATTGCACTATCCAGATCTCGGTACAGTTACATGATAAGGTTGGGGCCTCACTGAACTTCATCAGAGCTACTCTGATGGAGATGGGGACGAAGAAGAGAAATTCACAAAGAGGATACATGTATATCACCCTGTAACATTCCTTCTTAACCACACAAGAGTGCTGAAAGACCAGATTTAAGGTATAAAAAAATTATTATTATTTTTACATTAGCTATGCACGTTCATGTATACAAATGAGGAAAAGCAGATAAGTAGTTGTAAAAATTTAAACATCCAACCCGTCACTCAGAGGTATTTGTTATTTAAATCTTGATGTTTATCATAGCTCATATTTATGCACACATGTGTCTAGTTTCAAAGAATATATTATCGCAGATACCGTTTTCAACTTTAAAAAAACAAATCTTTATTTTTTTTAAAAGATTTTATTTATTTATTTGAGAGAGAGAGACAGTGAGAGAGAGCATGAGCGAGGAGAAGGTCAGAGGGAGAAGCAGACTCCCCATGGAGCTGGGAGCCCGATGTGGGATTCGATCCTGGGACTCCGGGATCATGACCTGAGCCGAAGGCAGTCGTCCAACCAACTGAGCCACCCAGGCATCCCAAAAAACAAATCTTTAAAACATATTTTGATAAATAATAATCTACAGTGTCTTTTTAAGTGATTGAGTAGTGTTCCTCTGTTCGAAAGAACCCTACGTTATTCACCCAGTCCTCTGTTATTGGCATTTTATCTAGTTGGTGGCTTATATCTATTAAAAACAGTATTACCGTGAAGATATATTTTCAAGATACAGATCTTGCATGTACTTTGTTAGATTATACATAATTATTTTATGTTTCTGGTGGTATTGTAAAAGGTAGTGCTTCACTTTAAATTTCAATTCCAATTGTTCATTGCCAAGATATAGAAATACAATTGATTTTTGTACATAGACCTTATATCCTATGACTTAGATGAACTCATTTGTTCTAGAAGCTTTATAGTAGTTTGTTTGAAATTTTTCACAGAACAATCATGTCTTCTAAGAACGACAATGCTGTTATTTCTTCCTTTCAAATCTCTTTTGATTTGAGGGTAGGAAAATGCATTTGCTTCTCTCTTATTTGTAGCTAGGTCCTCTGGTAAAATGTTGAAAAAGAGAGGTAAGAGTGGACGTCGCTGTGTTATTCGTGATCATAGGGAGAAAACATTAGCTTTTACCATTTGAATATGATGGAGCAATTGCTTTTAGAGAATATCTGCTGGCTGTAGTTTTTTGTAGATGCTTTTTATCAGCATTAAAAATTTCTCTTTTATTCTTGTTTCTGGAAAGTTTTTAACATGAGTGGGTGTTGAATCTTGTCAAATATTTTTGTGACATGGAGTGAGTTGATTTTTAAAAATTTTAAGTTTGTTGTTATAAAGAATTACACTATTGGTTTTTTGAGTTTAAAACCAACCTTACACTCTTGGGTTAAACTCTACTTGGCCATGTTATATTAGTGTTTTTATATACTGTTAGATTAAATATACTAATGTCTTGGTAAGGTTTTCTCATATCTATATTCAGGAAGGATATTGTTCCCTAGGTTTTTTTTTTTTTTTTTCTTGAAATGTCTTTGGTTTGATATCAGGATAAAGATGGCCTCATAAACTGAATTGTTAACTATTTGTTCCTCTGCTGGCTCAATAGTTTTCCTTGGGGAGGTTTTTAACCTGGGACTGGGGCTTTGTCTGTGGGAGAGTTTTGACTACAAATTCCATATCTTTAATAGCCATAAGGATATTCAGGCGATCTCCTTTTCCTGAATAACTTGAGTGGTTTTGTTTTTCAGTGAATGTCTCAGCTCCATCAGTTTACCAAATTTATTGGCACAAAGTTGTTCAAAATATAGCCTTAATATCTTTTAAAGCTACAGTTATAATACTAGTCTCATCTGGAATGTTGATAATTTGTGCCTTCTCTTTTTTCTTGAGCTGATTTGCTAGGGATGTATCAATTTTACTGATCTTTTCACAGAAACAGAGTTTAGTTTCAGGGGCACTTGGGTGGCTCAGTTGGTTAAGCAACTTCCTTCAGCTGAGGTCATGATCCTAGAGTCCCGGGATCGAGTCCCACATTGGGCTCCCTGCTAGCAGGGAGTCTGCTTCTCCCGCTGACCTCTCTCCTCTCATGCTCTCTCTCTCAAATAAATAAATAAAATCTTAAAAAAAAAAAAAGACTTTCGTTTCATTGATTTTTTTTTTTTGGTATTTCTGTTGTTGTTTTTTTTTAATCTTCTCTTGATTATTTCCTTCATTTTGTTTGTTTTGGGTTTAAATTCCTGTACTCTCTCTAGTTTTTGAAGTGGCGGCTTAGATTATTGTTGCAAGACTTACCCTTTTTTCTAATTTATGCACTGACTGCTGTGAAATTCCCCTGTCTACACTGGTTTAGCTGAAAACAACAGAGTTTGACTAAAGTTTTGTTTTTATTTTTATTCAACTCAAAAGACTTTTTAAAAAAAGATTTTCTTTACTTATTCGTCAGAGAAAGGGAGAGAGCGTGTGCACACACAAGCAAGAAAAGCGGCAGGCAGAGGGAGAAGGAGGCTCCCTGCTGAGCAGAGAGCCCGATGCAGGACTCGACCCCAGGACCCTGGGATAATGACCTGAGCCGAAGGCAGATGCTTAACCCACTGAGCCACCCAGGTGTCCCTCAACTCAATTTTTTTTTCTACTTCTTCTTGTAACTTCTCTATTATTTCATAAATTATTTATGAGTGTATCTCTTAATTTCCAAATATTTGGGGGTATCCCAGATATCTTTCTGTTATTGATTTCTAGTTTAATTCTTTTTTATGCAGAGAACATACTTTGTATGATTTTAATTCTTTAAATATTTTTGAAGGACTTCCACTTCAAAGAAGATGAAATAGACATACTTTATCTTATCTTTACTCTTAAGTACAACTAAAATCCATGGAAGTTATATATACCACAAAAATAAGAAGACTTTGAAATATGGAGAAGAATGAAAATCATCTGTGGATCTCAGAAGCTGAGTTCCCTGGGTTTTCTTGTTCCTCAGATGTCCCAGACTAAAGTTGGAGAAGTCAGGAAGATGGAAGCAGCAATGGGCACATACACTGCCTCCCCCCAAAAAGAGAGCAAGAAGAAGCTCTAATGAAAGTACATTCTCTCTATCCAAAGGACTAGGAAAGAGGCAGCCTACCAGGACAGCATCTTTAAGGTAGTACTGTTGTACTTCATCCAAATGCCATAGAAAAAACTATGGCCCTGCCCCTGCTCATATCAGTAAAGATAGAGTGGGGAGCCTAGAATTCTATCCTTACAGATTATGACAAGGTGACCCCATACTGCCACCAAGTCAGTGTTAGAGAAGTCCAAGTAGGGAACAGCTTTCATTCCTGGAAGCTAGAAATGAGCCCACTACCTCATGGTGTCTGTGAAGGTCTTTTAGGTGCAATAACAAGGAAGTCCTACCCCTTCAAGCCAGGGATGTAGTAATTGAAGCTTAATTGAAACCAGAACTCCCACTCGCCATTTAGCAGTAATGAGGTGCGTCCTCTTGACTGTCAGTGGAGGCCAAGTGGGAAACTCGCATGTCTAACCCCACTTGTCAGCAATGAGTATATTTCACCCTTCCCGTGCCATAGTAGTGTCAGAGAAAGATAACTAAGCTTTAAATAAATTAGATTCAGAGTTTCAGAACATAATATAAAATTCTCCGTGTTTCTATAGAAAATTACAAAAGACGAGGAAGATCTCAAACTGAATGAAAAAAGAAAAGATAATCAAGAGATGCCAACACCAAGATAACATAGATGTGAGAATTATCTGACGAAGATTTAATGGCAACCATCATAGAAATTATATGAAGGGACAATTGTCCCCAAATGCACTTGAGAAAAGTGAAAAGAGAAAAAGCTACAGCAAAGAAATAGCAAGTCTTAACAAATGTGTAGAGGATGCAAAGAAGAACAAACTGTAACTTTTACAATTGAAAACACAACTTAAATAGAAAGCTCTGCATGGGTTTAACAACAAAATGGTGGCAGGGGGTGTCAAAGGAAAGAATCAGTGAACTGGAACAATAACAACAAAAGAAAATATACTAAAAAATTTTTTTTTGAGGGGCGCCTGGGTGGCTCAGTGGGTTGGGCCGCTGCCTTCAGCTCGGGTCATGATCTCAGGGTCCTGGGATCGAGTCCCGCATCGAGCTCTCTGCTCAGCAAGGAGCCTGCTTCCCTCTCTCTCTCTCTGCCTGCCTCTCCATCTACTTGTGATTTCTCTCTGTCAAATAAATAAATAAAATCTTAAAAAAAAAATTTTGTTTTTGAGTAGAGCTTTAGAAACCTGTGGAGCTATAACAAAATATCTAACATTAGTACAACAAGAGTCCTGGAGTAGATTTAAAAGAGAGAGAGAGAGAACAGAGCTGAAAAAGTACTTTAAGAATAATGGCCGGAACTCCCCAAATGTAGCAAAGACAAAATAGATTCAAGAATCTGAACAAACTGCAGAAGGATAATCCCAAAGAAATCCATGCCAAGACACATTATGATCAAACTTTTGGAAAATAAAGACAATGAAAAGAAATTTTAAAGCAGTAAGAGAGAATTGACACTCTGATTATACGGAGAAAACAATTGCAGTCAGAGATTCCTCATTAGAGTCCATGGAGGCAAGAAGAAAATGGCACCAAATTTGGGAAGTTTTTAGTCATAATTTCTTCAAATATTTTTTTCAGCACTGTACTTTGTCTCTCTTCCTCCTGAGATTTCAGTGACATAACTGTTAGACCTTTGGTTTTGTTTCTGCATGCCTGGGGCTCTGTTTTTGAATTTATTTTTTTGCTCTTTGTTTTTCAGATTAGATCATTTCTATTGAGTTATCTTCAATTTCACTGATCTGTTCTCTGTTCTCCCCATTCTGCTAGTGAGCCCATCCAATCTGCTTTCTGTTTTTCAGTTCTAAAATTTACATTTGTGTGTGTATGTTTTATTTTTTCCCAAGATGTTGTATCTGTCTAGTTATACACCCTTGTTGTGGCATTTTTATAACAGCTTCTTTAAACAGGTAATTGCAAATAGCTGCTTTGTCAGATAATTCTAGCAACTATGACATCTTGGTATTGCTGTCTGTTGGTTTTTTTCCATGCAAATTTCCATTTTCTTGGTTTTTATTTGTTTAATAATTTTGGATTTTTATTGGGTGTTTTAAATATCATGATATGAGATTCTGGGTCTTGTTTAAATCAAATGGAGAATGTCTATATTTTAGCTTTTGCTGGCAATCAACACTGTCTTGTTCAGGGCACAATTGCCAACCAGCTTTATGTGGGTTGTGGTTTCCGTGTCCCACTTTCAAAGCCTTTGTAGTGATTTCAGTATTTGCATCAGCTACTGGCTAGTCTGGGATTGGAGTGATGGGCTAGCCTTTCTTTCGATTCTCAGAGTCTATATTATGCTGTTTAGGGTCAGATTCATATGTGCACATGATTTCATAAACATCTTCATGGGCTTAATATTCCCATCTATTCTCTCTCTGTAATCTCATGGGTACTTACTTTTGGATCCTTAGGCCTCCCTGTTTTGGTTCAATAGCTGGGGCTGTATTTACCCCATGTTGCTATGTACTTTCCATATACACATGTGGCACAATTCGTGGGAGAACAGAGAGGAGGAAAAAAGCAATGCAGATTCAGCCTACCCATTTTGGATTTAAGTTCCTTTGATTGGAGAAACTGGTTATTCTTCAAAATTTTTGGTTCTTACTAGACCCTGTTGCTGCTCGTTATTGCTCCTTCTTTTGATATAGGATTTCTTAAAGGCTGGAGTGTGAGAGAATGGAGAAAAAATTTTAAATGTGGATTTCTTCTACATCGTGCATTACCAAGTTACTTTCCTACTCAACAAGCAATAACTATAAGGTATCTCCTGAAGCTCTCCCTGTCTATCCCAATTCCCACTTCCAGGCTTTAGGCTGCATTAAGTCTAGGCTGGAAGATAGCAGAAGGGTATAGAAAATGGTAAACTCACTGAATTCTTGGTAATATTTTGAATTATGAGCTATTGCTTCAGTCTACCTGCTGTTTACTTTTCATAGTCCTCAAATAGAAGCTCATATATTCTGTCGAGATTTTAAAACTGATCTCAGTGGGAAAGAGCATGAACTGTGCTTTCTTCAAGTCACTCAGAATTTGAACTTATCAATTGTCTTTTAAATAATTAAAATGTGGAGGCACTTGGGTGGCTCAGTGGGTTAAAGTCTCTGCCTTCGGCTTAGGTCATGATTCCAGGGTCCTGGGATCGAGCCCCGCATCGGGCTCTCTGCTCAGTGGTGAGCCTGCTTCCCTCTCTCTCTCTCTCTGCCTACTTGCAATCTCTGTCAAATAAATAAAATATTTTTTAAAAATTAAAATGTGAAAATAATATATTTTATGTTTACTTTAATTTTTACCATTTCTTCCACTCTTACAAAAATCAAAATTTCCATCTAATGTTGTACTCCTTCTGACCTTAACATATTAATAATATTTATTTTAAAGTCCCTATTTAAAAAAAAATAATGGCCCTGTTTATAAATTCCAACAAATGGGTCATCTCTGCATCTGGTTGCATTGATTATGTCATCTCTTGACTGTGTGTGTGTGTGTGTGTGTTTAACTTGTTTTGTGTGTGTGTGTTTCTTGTAATTTTTTTATTAATTTCTGAGCATTATGGGTAGAAGAACATTGAGGATGGGGTGAAGAGTATTTAACAATAAGTACAGCTCTTATGTTAGGCCATTAGTCTTAGGGGTTGAGTCAGTCTAGTCAGTCATTTTGTGGGGGTTTGGGTTTTGTTGTTACTACCTTTACTTTAAATATGCTACTGTCTTCAAGTTCCTCCAGATATTTGGTGCTGTTACCTCGTTCTTATAATGGGATTGGTGTGGTGATGGGTTTTCCTCAATGTTTCTATTATCCCCCTTGGTAAATTATTAGTTCTTATACACATGCCCTGTGGAAGTTGACTCTCTCTACTTTCTTGCTAAACTGCTATTGCTTATTACTCAGTGCTGCACTCATGGTAAGGGATCGAAGGGTTTTCTTCTGTTTTGGCTCAGCTTCTTTCTTAGGCAAGTTCTGTTTACTTGGGTGTCAAAGGGTAGGGCTTCCTCCATGTACTTTCCCTGTAGCCAAACTTTGGCTTTTTTTTGTGGTTGAGCTAGTGACTTAACACTTTTGCTTCGTGAATCAGGGAATCAGATGAGACTTTATCTTGTTCCCTACAAGGAGGCTACTTACCTCCTGTATGCCTGTATTACAAAAGGGAGTTCTTTCAAGTCTCCTGCCTTCCCTTCAGTCTTTCTAGTGAACACCCAGTGGAGGTCTGTGGATGTGACTCTCCTAATGTCTATGGTTCTTAGCTATTCCAAACGTAGTTATTCCAAATATGCTAACCCATACTCGGCCTTTAAGAATTCATTAAAATGGGGACTCCTGACCTGCTTAGTCACTAGAGCATGCAACTATTGATCTCTGGGTCATGAGTTCAAGCCCCACATTGGGTGTAGAGCCTACTTAAAAAATTGTTAAAATGTTAGTTGATACCGCTTGTGTGGCAGCCTCATTTTTTCTCCCTGCTGGCCACATATGAAATGGATCATATGTCTCATTTCTAAGAGGGTTTAGTCGCCCTGGAACTCATTTTACTTGCTTTCCTTGTGACTTCAGATTTCTGTTGGGCTCAAGATATGTTCTGTTTTTATAAATTACCCAGTGTTTTCTCATTGTTAGAGAGGAAGTGACATTCTCTTGCACCTTGCTACATTCTGAGTGGAAGTATAGTCTTGTGCATATATCTTGAATTATTTTTTACTATAAATTCCTAGAAGTGCAATTGAAACAAAGGATATGCATCAACACATTTTTTAAGCCTTCTTTGTACATATGGCTAAATTGCTGTTGGGAGAATTTTGAACACACGCTTCCTTTAGCTACTGCTATAATAGTCCAGCATTTTAATTTCCACATCAAAAAAGCTATCCATTTAATAAGATGTGTATGTATTTAATTAAAAACCTTTGTCTTGGGGCACCTGGGTGGCCCAGTCAGTTAAGTGTCCAACTCTTGGTTTTTGGCTCAGGTCACGATGTCGTGGGTTGTGGAATCCAGCTGCATTAGACTCCATGTTCAGCAACAGGTCTACTTGGGGATTCTCTCCTTTTGCCCCTCCCCTGACTTGCTGTCATGTACTCTGTCTCGTAAATAAATAAATCTTTTGAAAAAACAACAAAAGAAAAAAAAACTTTGTCTTTTAAACTATGTAAAGATATCTTTATAAGACAGGTATATAGTTCTAAACTAATGGGAAGGGCAACAGGTTTCATTGAAATGCCGATATAACTGAGACAAGCTAATGCCTCAAAACATAACTGAAGGGTAGGGGAAAATAACAGAAATAACTCGGCTGGTCCCTGGGTGTTAGAGTTGATCTAGATATCCAAATCCACTTATGTTGAAGCCATTTCCTCTTACTGCTCTATATTCTGGAACTTGTTGAAATCATCTTGTAGCTGCGGCTCTGGCCTCAGATCCCTCTGTGACCGGTCCTCCTCCGGTGAGCTGGTCTGGATGGCTCCGACTCCTTTTGGCCAGACCAAAAGCCGGCTAACAAACTTCTCCTTTTCTTCTGTTTTCTTAGAGCCACTCTGGTTCTTTGTTTGCCCTCTGAGGGCAGAAGCATCCCACTTCCTCTGATCAAGACATATTCTGGAGCCAGTAGGGAAATATACCTCTACCCTACCACACCTTGCTGACACCAAGGGCAGTATGGAAGCATTAGACATACTCTCCTAGCTCTTGTTGCTTTGGGATGGTGCTTAGCAACAGACCAGTAGATGTGAAGACCTGCACAGTCAGAGCAGGGAGGATATGGAACAATGTGCAGGGTCCAGGGCAATAAAATATCAGAGAGAGGACATGGATGTAGCAACGTCCACTCAGCCTGGACGGGCTGAGATGATCAGGTACCCTACTGTAGTCCCTCTCACCCTTTTATTTACGGAGCTTACTGTCTTTTTCCTCATACTTCACGTTGTCCTTATAATTAAGCTTAGGGGGAAGAAGTGGCATGTCTTTTGCCAAAGGACTACAAAGAAGAGGCAGGCCAAATTGCATGGCCAGTATGTGCCTGTTTAGAACTAAGATGGATCAAAGATAAGGAGCAGGTCACAGATACCTGGACCCTGTGAAATGTCCCTCTGCCTACCTGGCAGGAAGAAGGAGAGAAAATATCCTGCATTTTTTATTTACTTAAAAGAGACTGGGAAAAAAAAAAAAAAAGAAATCACCCAGAAATGACTGAGTTCACGTTGAACTGGTGAGGTTAAGTTTTCTGTCTTCAGTAGAAATAGAAGGTCTAGAGCTAAATTTACTATTTACACATATGTATTTTTTTCTGAAATTCACATCTACCACACAAGACTGAGAGTTTCCTTCTCTCTCCACACACACTGCAATCCATCTAACTGCCGACCAAAGATTTTTCTTTGGTTCCTGGGAAAAGTTGCAGACCATGACACTACCTTGAGCTTTTCAAGCATCTGGATCCTAAGCATGAGTGTTACATTTGAATTTAGTTTTACATCTTCTCCTCTGCAGCTCAAGAAGAAGATTAAACCCCCAAAAGAGGGGACCCTCTTCTGCTATTTCCCTTCGTTGATGAACTAGCGTGAGAAAAGGCCAAGCCTGGGGTTCCTGAAATTTTCAAGTATGATCGATTATCTTTTGTGGATGTGTGGGTTTTGCACTCCCATCGATGACCCCAGGTCATCAGATTACTGGGTGAGTGATTTTCTCTTGTCTGTCCAACCATGCTTAACCACAGAGATCAGAGCTTATTTATATGACGATTAGGCAGCCTCGGGCTACTTCATAGGCCCATCATACCAAGCAAGGCATAGAGCGGAAGGGGAAAGAAAAGTCTACAAAGCTAGCCAGAAGGGAACCCCCAGGGAGGAAAAGGAAATGCGTGGTATCCTTTTTTCCCCTCTGAAAACATAGCTTCCTACTCACCTACGTGTTTCCTGCCCACGTCAGAGCTCCTCTAAATCTCCCCCAACCCTCTCCTCTTCCACGCTTTTCCTCATCCTTTTGGGAAATGTCAAAAGGTGGGGGAGCTGGAAGTTATGTCTCTCAAAGTGCCCATAGTTGCAGTGATAATGGCCAACTTTCTGTAAGCAATGAGAATGTTCCAGAACCACACCGAGAACATGAATGTTCCTGAGACTGTGGTATGTGTGGTCAGGGGTAGGGAATTATGGAGTGCCTGATCATGAAATGTGAGGGAGGCAGAAGAAAGAGGCTGGATGCTTGGGTTACCAGCCAACTCTGTTTGCCTGGGACTGTCCAGATTTTTACATTGAAATTCCTGATCAAGCCCTCAGCCTGGGCAATCTGGGACAATCAATCACCCTACTGCATTCCCTCTTGCCCTTCTATTTACAGAGTTTATTATCTCTTTTCTCACCACTCACGTTGTCCTTGTAATTCAGCTTAGGGGGAAGAAATGGGGTGTCCTTTCCAAAGGACGGCATCCTAACACTCTAGCCCTGTGATCATAGCCTTTATGTGCTCTACACATGATAGATGACCTTCAGAGGCATGATGTGCACTACAGGCAACAACACTGTGCTCAAGGGCAGCACAACCAGAGCTGAGTGTCCTTAGAGATCAACTTTTCTAAGGTGCCAGAAGATGCCATGTTCATTCTCTGAAGCCCCAACTTCTCCTCTCCATCTTCTCGGACCTGGGTGGGAACCACACTTGGAGGAACTCAGATGCCCCTGTTCTGGGTGGGTCATGAAGCCAGCTAGACCCCAAGCTGTGCTTGGTGGAAGTGCTGTGCCTGGCACACTCCAAAAGCACACCCAGTCTATCCCCCCTCCAGTACCCTTAACATAGCTGTCCAGACACCACTCAATACCTCCAGGGCCAGTAACTCCCTGGGGAACAGGTGATGCCTTCGGGAGAGGCATCTACCCCTTCCTCCCCCAACACTCCTCCAAGGGCAGCCCCCTTCCAGTCCTAACAGGGTCACCCATGTGGGAAGATGGCATTCTCTTTCCCTTCTGTGGGGCAGGAAGGGTCAAGTTGGTCCTCTTGGTTTCCTGTAACTGTATAGCTGTATAAATAAATGAGATTTCAATTGATAAATAAGAGAGATGATATGGTCTCTGCGTCTATACTCAATTCTTAGCCAATTTGTTATAATTGCATCTTTCTCCCGCACTACACAAGTACTGAAAGACAATTTAAATGGAGGAAGTAAGGAATCATCCCTAAGTTGTTTTTCTAGAAAGTAATTAGTTCTAAATGACTTGTGACACCTCACACTTGGGTGCCATGCCACCACAATCACAAACTATCTTTCTGGTTCTTTTCCACTCAAGGTGTGTGGGCCATGGTACAACATGGGCATGGCGAGATTGCTTACAAGAAATACAGAATCTTGGGCATCACCCCAGGCCTGCTGCATCAGAATTCACCTTTTAATGAAGACAGCAGGTGATCGATTCATACTCATGTTGAAGTTTGAGAAGCACTCTAAGAACAGTGGTTGACCAAGTGCGGTGCCTGGACCAGCAGCACCAACAGCACCTGAGAACTTGTGAGTAATGTGAATTCCTGGGCTTCACCCCAAATTTAATGTATCGGAAACTCTTGGGGTGGGGGCCAGCACTCTGTTTTTTAACGAGCCCCCTTCCGGGTGCTTCTGACTGGAGTTCGAAGTTGGAGAACAGCGCTCTGTAGGATAGTCAGAGATGTGTGCTCTGTGTGTTCCCGTTCCACTAGGTGCTGCTCAGGGCAGGCATTGCTAATCAGTCATGCCCCTGGGTCCGACTGAACGTGGCCATGGCCTCTGAGTCTCTTGGCTAGGGGCGCTCTCTAGGGGCACCTCAGTGGCTCGGTTTGTTGAGTGTCCCATTCTTGATTTTTGGCTCAGGTCATGATCTTAGGATCATGAGATAGAACCCCACATTCGGCTCTGCCCCATCTCCCTCTGTCCCTCCCCCAAACATGCCCTCACGTGTGCGTATGCACACACTCTCTCTCCTTAAAAAAAACAAAAAACAAAAAACAAAAACGAAAAAAAAAAGCAACAACAACATCTCTCTTGTCAGTCACTACCACCCACTGTAATGGAGGTGACTGACATGTCAGGCCAACGTAAGTGGCTGCAGGACCGCCTCCACAGTAACATGTGTGCACATCCTAACAAAGGAGAGCGGCAGTCTTCTGGACGGGGTCTAAAAGAACCTCTGTGTACCATTTATGAAGACGCTTGCTAACAGCCATAAGGATGAGGATTAGATCCTCTAATTTTCGGTCCCACAAAGCAATACGAGGATAAATTCGTGTTTTCAGTGGCAGTGTGCAAAACGTACTCCTGCCATGCTTCTTCAGGACACTTAACTCAATTCTAGCCCTCGCCCTGTCATCTCACCCCTGTGGCTGCTTCACGTGTATGACAGGGCAGGAGAGCCGTGGCCGTGGGCTTGCTGGTATAGAGACTCACTACCCATTTGTGATACTCTGTGACCTTCTCGACATTTTAGAAATTACTACCCATCCCATCTGTTCCGTGAGCACAGAAATCACATTTACTTTGCACATTATTCATATGAATTTCCTAGGACTGCCATAACCAATTATCACAGGTTGGATGCCTTGAAACAACAGAAATGTATTCTGCCACATTTCTAGAGGGCAGAAGTCTAAAATCAGTATCACTGGGCCAGAATCAAGGTGTCTGCAGAGCCATACTCCCTCTACAGGGTGTAGGAGAGAATCTGTTTGTTGTTACCTCTTTAAACTTCTAGTGGTTTCCATAGGGAGCCGGGGTGGCTCAGTCAGTCAATTGAGCAGCTGCCTTCAGCTCAGGTCATGATCCCGGGGTTCTGAGTTTGAGATCCATGTGGGGCTCCCTGCTCAGCGGGGGGTCTGCTTCTCCTCTGTTCCTTCTCTCTCGCGCTCGCTCTCTCAAAATAAATAAATAAATAAAATCGTAAAAGAAAAAAAAGGTTCTAGTGGCTTCCAGATTTCCTTGGCTTGTGGCTGTATCAGTCTAATCTCTGCTCCTGTCATCCCGTCTCTCTGACTCAGATCCCCCTGCCTTCCTCCTGTAAGGACCCTTGTGAGGGCAGCGACCTCACCTGGACGACTCAGGCTACACCTTCCTCTCAAGAGCCTTAGCTGAACCACCTCTCTTGCCATCTAAGACGATATTCACTGGTTCTGGGATTAGAATGAGGATATACCTTTGGGGCCATCCTTCAGCCCAGTGCACTGCTGCATCCCCATGAGTGCTGGCTCACAGTAGGCACTTAGTGGAACTGTGTGAAATGACTGAACGCGAGACTAAAGAAGTGAAGAGGCAAAAATAGGTAGGTAGGCTCACCGAGGACGAGTCAGGAGAAAGAAGAGGACTTGCAAAGGCGGCCTGGCATATGGCTCTAAGAGCACGGCCCGGCTTTGGATCCTGGCTCTGCCGTTCACTAGCTGTGTGACCTTGGCAAGTTACTTAGCTTTTCTGGGCCTCTGTTTCTTCATCTGTAAAATGGGCGTGACAAGACCTACTTTGTGGAGTTATTGTAAGACCTAAGTGAGCTGTCGTGCGTAAAATTCTTAGAATAGTGCCTGTCATGCTATCTAATATAATTTACTATCTCTAGCACATAGCAGAGGGCCAATCATGCAGAAGGTGCTGAATAATGTATGTTGAATGAAATCGGGAAAGAAGGCACAGACCTTGTTTTCCTGACACTCTTGGCTCGGTAAAGATTTTGCGAAAAATCTCAGAATTGCTATCATATCCAGAAGAATGTGAAAAGTGGCCTAAAAAGGGAGAACAAAAGCAACAGTGTCTGAGATGGGCCTTAAGGAGCCAGATGGATTTCCATCGTGGGCACAGGGGCAGTTCAGATGGAGGATCTGCTTGAGAGAAGGGATGCGTGGCCTCAGCAGTGAGTAACAAGAGGAAGGGAGAGAAACATACAGACATTGATTAGGTGCAGGTTGTGAATGGCCTTGAATGCCAGGCTACGAAGTTCATTGATTAGGCAATGGGAAGCCCTCTAAGATTTTCTAGCTGAGTAAGTGGCATAACCAGTATGCTTTAGGAGTACTGACTGGGCAAGCATGGATTGGAGATGGGGAGGAGCAGGGCAACTCGTCAGTGTTATCGCACTGCACAAGGCAAGGTAGAAAGAGGCCTTTGCAGGAGGCAGATGGCAGAGGGGACAGAAGAAAGGACGGCTGTGACGTATGGAGCAGGGATGAAGTTCATAATTTTTCATAGTAAGGGTTAGGGAAGAGCACAGATCCAGGCTTCCCGCCGACTGGTGTAGGTCTCAGGGCAAGGAAGGCTTCAGCAGCTCAGCTTCCTCATCTGTAGAATGGGACCGGCTGCGTCAGAGAAACACTATGAGGCCCCAGTGACATGGACTTCACAGAGTAATTGTGACTCCTGTTGGCATGTAGAGGGTATAAGAAGGGTTTCATTGAAAGTCAAAGAAACCCAAATCAGTTGAGCTTAAAGCGACAAAGAGAGGAGTGCAGGGGCGCCCAGCTGGCTTAGTTGGGGGAGCACGTGACTCTTGATCTCAGGGTTATGAGTTAGAGCCCCACGCTGGGTGTGGAGATTACTTGGAAATAAAATCTTCTGAAAGAGAGAGAGAGAGAGAGAGAGAGTGAGAGTGTGTGTATTGGTTCCTGTGCTCAAGCCGGGGAAGCTGGCCTTGGGGACAGCTGGCAATCAGGAAGGAGAATGTTTTTAGGCCTTTGTTCCTCCTCCCCTTTCCTCTCTGTATGTGTCAGCTTCGTTCCTTCCTGCTGGAGGCTGGCATTCTCCATGCGGCGAGAAACCTGACCGCGGGGCGATCTCAAGCTCATGTCCTTCCAAGCCGCTGACCCAAGATCGAAGAATGTCCTTATCTCCAGCTGCGACTGAAAAATGCCAGAGAAGGACGTAGATTGGCCAGGCCTCTATCTTCATGAGCACAGTTTGACCTCTGTTTGCAGCCTCAATGGGGATGCGAGGTAGGGCGGTTCCTAGACTCACACTGTCACAGCGCCAAGGGACACTTTCTCAAGAGGTGGGGCGGGGCGCCCACATGGCTCAGTCGGTTGAGCATCTGACTCTTGATTTCGGCCCAGGTCATGATCTCAGGGTCAAGGGATCGAGCCCCGTGGGGCTCTGCTTTCAGCAGGGAGTCTGCTTCTCTCCTTCCCCTTCTCCCCCTTCCCCCGGCCCTGCCTGAGCGCGCGCACACACAAAGACACACACACACACACACACACACACACACACACACACTCTCACTCTCTCTCTCTCTCTCTCTCTGTCAAATAAGTACACAAACCTTTTTGAGAGAGAGAGAGAGAGAGAGAGAGAGAGAGATGGGTACCCTAAGCAGAGTAGCTGAGGAGACTAATGGGACCTGGGCAACTACCATAATTCAGGGTCCACAGGAGTTGAGGGTGAAGAAGGAATGAAGGTAGGCGAACAGTTCAGGCCTGATGGTATCCTTCAAAATGAAACATTGGGAATTCAGGAGACAGAGCTGGTGTGTTGGGGAATGTGCCCTGTGTGGTTGCGTCCCTGCTGTCCCTTGACCTCCAGCGTACATGAGAAAACTGTGTTCAACCCCATCCTCCTTTCAATCCCCAGCCCTGCTCAGCCTTGTTCATATCTGGGCCCGCCTTGAGAAGCCCTTGGCCCTTGGAGACATGTGGCTCTGTTGAGCTTCCCTATTCTACCTTCTCAGTTCTCGCGTATGTGGGGGTTGAGTGGCTGTGTCTTGACCCTCTTTTCAGCCATTGCCAGAAGGCATACACTTGATGGTTAATTAGACACTCCAAGCGTGACTACAATGTGACCGAACTGTGTGCTTCACGCCAACTCATCCTTCTTCCCCCAGGTTATGTAATTTTTTTCTCCAAAGTGTGAGAGTCAGATCAGGGCTGTGCAAGCCAGTAGCGCCCCCCGGGCATTCGTGAACCTGGCCTTGGACTTTTCAGGATAAGCGATTGTGATAGTACTTTGATAGTGATGACAGCAGCAGTTAGGATGAGTTTGAAGAGGAGGAGTCCTATCAGGATACGGATAATTGTCTTCGTAAGACTTGTCTTCTTTCCAGAGTGAGTCTCCGTCACAGCCATCGTCTTCCTAGATCCTCATGATGACTCTGGGAGGCAGCGAGGGCTAGTGGAAGGAACACACCTGGCCACTTGCAAAGACCTGGTTTATATCAAACTTCCATCATTCATGGGCAGGTCATTTCTCCCCTTTGAGGCTCGTTTTCCCTTCTGTAAAACAGAAAAAGGTCTGTATCACCCGTTTCCATGAAGACTCCATGTGAAAAAAACACATAGTGCCCGGCGTAGTGGACATTCAGTGAATCTCCAGTCCTCATCTTACAGATGGAGGACATCCAGGGTCATGGTCGTTCGCTCTATTACCTTGCACTGGTTACGAAAGCTCTCTGTGCCTTGGGTTCCTTGTCCACAAAGAGGAGGAAGGGCGACTGACAATGAGTTCAGCTTGTAAGGTCCTTGTGAAGGTTAGATGTGTGTCGACCTGCAAAGCATACAGAAGGGTGTCCTGCCCAGGGTCAGCACTCCATAAAGTGGGTTTCAGAATCAGGTAGAGATGAGTCTGAATGCAACTTCACTGCATACTAGCTGTTTGACCTGCGGCTAATTACTAAAGTACTCTCAGCCTCATTTGCAAAATAAAGATGATTATATCATCTGCCTCCCACAAAGGCTTGTGAAGATCAAGAGAGTTAATGCATATACAACCCCCAGCACTGTGTCTGGCACCAATTTTTAACTGATATATTGTTCCTCTGACTCAAAGGTAGTGATGTTATAAAAACAAGAAAAACAAATCCATATCACCAGGCTCCATTAAAGCTGGACTGAGTTCAAAGAAATAAGACCCGTAGTGGTGGACTGAATGGCGGACCCCCCCCCCCCGCCCCAGAATAATGTCTGTGTCTTCCTTCCTAGAAGCTGGGAATGTGATCTTGTTTAGAAAAATGGTCTTAGCAGATGTAATTATTATGGATGATCTTGAGACAAGATCGTCCTGGATTGTCTGATTGGGCCCTAAATTCAATGAGAAGTGTTCTTCTCAAGAAGGGAGAGAGAGGGGCACCTGGGTGGCTCAGTGGGTTAAAGTCTCTGCCTTCAGCTCAGGTCATGTTCTTAGGGTCCCAGGATCGAGCCCCGCACCGGACTCTCTGCTCTGCAGGGAGCCTGCTTCCCCCTCTCTCTCTGCCTGTCTCTCTGCCTACTTGTGATCTCTGTCTGTCAAATAAATAAAGAAAATCTTTTTTAAAAAAAAAGGAGAGAGAGGTTTAACACAGAGGCACACATATGACAGCAGAGATTGGGGTGCTGCTATATGAGCCAATGAATGACAAGGGCTGCAGGCCACTTCCAGAGCTAGGAGAGAGAGGCAGTGAATGGATTCTTCCTCTGAACCTCTGGAAGGAACCATCCCTTCTGGTTTACAGAACTATGAGAGAAGATATTTCTGTTGTTGTAGGCCCCCCACTCTGTGGTACTTCCCTATAGCAGCCCTGGGACAGTGATACAGACTCTAGAAGTTAAGCTAAGAGATGAGCTGAGATGGTGGAGGTGTTTTCCCATAGGGCCTGACACGGCACCTCCAGCCCTCCTTAAAGTCCTCTCAGGGAGAAAAGAAGATTCCCCAAGGGCAATTTTTGCCCTAAGCAGGGATCGCATCTCTATGGTGTGCTACCCTAAGGAGTTCCAAATAATCTAAGGGTCAGGTGCCTGGTTAACACAGTAGGTAGTGCGCTGGTCCCAAATAATCTAAGGGGTTGGCTATAAAAACCCAGTCGGGAAATGAGGCCAGGCAAACTAACCTGTGTGATAGAAGAGGTAAAAAAGAGAGAGAAAAAGAGAGAGAGAGAGACGCCACAGGAATCCAGAAAAGATCAATGTACCCTCCTGGCTACGTTGTCGTCTCATTGCTTTTGAAAATTAAATTCCACTTAGGGAAAGGAAAGGGAACTACAACTTATTGATTGCCAAGTCTCTGCAAGCGCTTTACACACAGTTTTGCATTTGATTGTCACAGCGAGCCTGAGAGGAAGACTACTATTACTCTCATTTAATCAGTGAGGTAATTGAGGCCCGAAGTGTCGTGACTAGTGAGTGACAGAGCTGAATTTTAAACTCACTTGTGAAAAGGAGAAATGTGTGTACCAGTGTGTGTGTGTGTATGCATGCGTGCGCACGTGTGTGCCCTTATCTAGAAAGATACATTTTCATCATATTTTCCAAGGGTATTATGACCCCAGAAGCTGAGGAACTCTTCTTGCTGGGGAATCCTACTGTTATTTTCTTAGTGTCCTCTGAGGTGTTACTTTCTTGGGCAAGTCATCCTTGGTACTTCTGTCGGAATATAATGAAGTGAACAGAACCATCAAGTGCCCCCTTCCCCCCACCGCATGCCTTCATACGACTGTTCCGCCATGCTTTCTGTGCAGGTTCATACTTATTCCTCTTATTCCACACTGGGAGCAGCCCAAGCACAGGTAGTATGTTCTCCTCGTCTCTATCACTGGCACAAAACATAGGGCTTGGTGTATGGGATAGCTTGGCATTATGTTGGGTGGATGGAAGGATGAGTGTCCGGGTGTGTGGGTGGATGGATGGATGGATGGATGGTCCATCCTTTACATGGTCTTTTCATGGTCAATTCACAGGCCTCTTTCATTGTTTGAAGAAAAGAAGTAATAACAAAATGGCGTTTCAACACTTGTGTTATGTTTACAGTATTAATGTATTAACGATTTTGACATGTGCTTAAAATATCACCGTGGTATAACTTTATTTGGATTAAATGAGTTATTACCTACAAAGGGCTCAGAATAGGGCCTGGCACATAGTGAGTACTGTGTGTTCACTGCTATTGTTATCATTTAAAGATGAGGTCAAAAGTTGAACTTTGAGAACTTCTGTGAATATGTGGCTTAGAGGGGTTTCCTTCTCTCACACCCCCATTCCAAATAATCTTCCTTGGTTGGATGAATCGTAGGGGGACTTTCTTCTTTGAGGAACAGTCCTCATTTAATACCTTTGTCTCATCTCTGAAAACCCTTCCTGTAGATCCATGTTGAAAGATGAAAAACAATATGAGGGGTTTGAAGTGGCAGGGGGGTGGGAGGTTGGGGTACCAGGTGGTGGGTATTATAGAGGGCACGGATTGCATGAAGCACTGGGTGTGGTGAAAAAATAATGAATACTGTTTTTCTGAAAATAAATTAATTAATTTTAAAAAAAAGAATTTTTGCCTAACCCCCCCCCCAAAAAAGAAAGATGTTAGCTTAGCTTATAAAATATGTTATACTTCATGAAAATGAAGAAAGAGCTTATAATCAGCTGTGGACAACAGAAAGCACTGGCCTTTCAGTCCTAATGTCTATTCCTGACTCTGTTCCTAAGATACTGTGTGACCTTGAGCCACTTCCTTACTCCCTCTGGATCTCAGTCTCCTTATCTATAAAATGGGGGAGAGAATTGAACCAGATGACTTCTAAGGCTCAACTGTGTTTTGGAAACATTGTCCAACTCTCAGTCCACTGGTAGAGCAGAATGGGCAGAACAGGCTGACTAATAACATTTTCAGATTCTTGGGTAAGGCATGATATGACCATTTCTATTCTCTTACAAAATAAGAGGGAACAGGCCATTGAGAAGTGACTTCAAGGGGTTGAGGAGGACCAGAGGGATAAGACGGTATGGTTCTGTTTTCAGACTATGGTTCAGTTGACTAGTTAACAGATGTTTTAGGAAAATATGTTGGCTGGAATTATCTTGGAGCATAGAGGGGTAGAACAAAAGAAGAAATAGCCATTTTTGAGTGTCTACCATGAACCAAGCAGGATGCTAGTTATTTACAAATACATTATTTTCTGCATTTTTTAGAGAGGTAGAGAAAAAGTGTGGGAGGGGGAGAGGGAAAGAAAGAGAGAATCTTAAGCAGGCTCCACACCTAGCACAGAGCCCGACACAGAGCTTGATCCCATGACCCTGAGATCATGACCTGAGCCGAGATTAAGAGTGCTTTTCTATCAACATGAACAGGACTGGAAGAGATTATGTTGAGTGAAATAAGTCAAGCAGAGAGAGTCAAGTATCATATGGTTTCCCTTATTTGTGGAGCATAAGAAATAACACGGAGGACATGGGGAGATGGAGAGGAGAAGGGAGTTGGGGGAAATTGGAGAGGGAGATGAACCATGAGAGACTATGGACGCTGAAAAACAATCTGAGGGTTTTGAGGGGGCAGGGGGTGGGAGGTTGGGGAAGCCAGGTGGTGGGTATTATGGAGGGCATGTATTGCATGGAGCACTGGGTGTGGTGCATAAACAATGAATTCTAGTACACCGAAAAGTAATTAAAAAATAAAAAATTTTAAAAAATGAAAAAAAAAGAGTGGGATGCTTAACAGACTGAGCCACCTAGGTGCCCCTGCATTTTACAGATAAGGAAACTAAAGCTCAAAGACGGAGTGCCCTCCTCAGGCTGATAGATTTTTCAGCTTCTTGTTCCCACTCTCTCTCCTACTTCCCTGGTAATCAGAGGAGCCCGACTATGGCTGGTATTCCTCATGTTAGCCTTTATAACAGCTGGGATATGGGGAGGGGGTTGGACCACAGTGATTTGACAAAAGAACCAAGGAAACACCCAACAACAACAACAAAAAGAAAACATTTGCTTGGCCCAAGTTCGTGTGTTTTACTGTTCCCCAACACATGACCAGGTTGAGGCCCTCGTTCATTTAGACCAGCAGAAGATCATTTTTTGTCAGTCCCATGAAGAATTCTCTCACTGCCTCAAGCACAAGGCAAAAATCCCTGAAGGCCCTCCCAACAGTTTCAAGAAGCACCCTTCTCTCCACTGACATCCCTCCCTCATTGCCATCTAGTGCTCGTTTCCTTAGCTCCTGCCTGGGCTTATTCCTCTCAATGGTGTTTGACCCTTGAACGATGCTGAGGTGAGGTGCACAGATCCCCCACCCCATGCAGTCAAAAATCTGCGTATAACTTTTGACACCCCCAAACTTAACTACTTATAACTTACTGTTGACCAGAAGCCTACTGGTAGCATAAACATTCGATTAACACATAATACAGTCAACCTTTGAACAACATGGGTTTGAACTGTGCAGGTCCACATGAATTTTTTCCAACAAATAGAGCATAGTAGTGCAAATGTAATTTCTTTATGATATTCATAATAACATTTTCTTTTCTCTAGCTAACTTTGTTTTAATAGTACAGTATATCCTACGTAGAGCATACAAAATATGTGCTAATGCAAAAGAGGTCTCTTCCCTAAGCTTCTATCTTGGAGGTTAGCGAAGATGAATTAACCTGATAGAGGAGGGAATTAGCCCTGTTTCAGTTGGGTTTCAATCATTTGCAATGAAAAGACCTAACTGAAACATTCAGGGAGACCCCCCCCCCTTTTCCTTTCTCCCTCAGCTGTCAAGCCAGAAATCCACTGGTCTCTTGGTCATATTTTCCTAATCTTTTGCACGCTACAGCCCAAGGAAACTGTTTTCCTCTTTCACCCAAACTCCTTTAACCTAGCCTCCCTATCTCCAGCACTTGCCTGTTTTGTTGCCAGCCTCGTAAGACATTTCTGACCCCAGGCTCCTGGGATGAAGGCCTGCTGCTTCCCTTGCAAATTTCATTTTCCCAGATGACAGTCTCTGTGCCTATCGAAGGCAATTTCCTTGATTAAATTCTTCTTAATGATGGATCGCATGGCTTCTGGAAAGCTAGGTTCTACCATTTGCTTTACTTGACATTTTGAAATGTTTTAGATATATAACAAATGAAAGCAAATAAAAAGCGGTACCCTCCCCCCATTACCTATTTTGTATTTCTGGGAAGGGTGTCCAGATCGCTTTAGATAGGAACTTCCGATAGTGTCTAGACAGCTTTAGGAAGATACTGCTGTTTCTTGTGTTTAAGAGGAACGATAACATTTTGTATCTTTCCCCAAGACCCAACATGCTGTCTCCTAACATTGCTCCCCACTGGGTCTAGCAGGGCACAGAGTGGGAGCACTCATCCTATCCAAGTTCAGTCAGTTTCCTGAACCAGATGACTTGCCATCTTTCCACTTGCTGTAGCCATGGACCTGAGGGAAAACCATTCATAAGTCCGTTTTGAACTACATTCTCTGTCTTGAACCCTTTTACGCTGTTTCTGTTCTACTCAAGGCCACGGTCATCTGTCTCAACTCCACAGACTCTTTCACTCACCTTAGACTCCAATATAAGAAATGCTAACTGTTCCCAGTAGAGTTCCTTTTTTTTATGTCACTGCCATACTGTGCTTGTGCTGTTTTTTTCCACTGGGAATGTTCTTGCCTGATATTTCAGCCTGTCCAAATTGTACCCATTCTTTAGGACATACTTTAATTGATACCCTTTGAATTCCATTTTCTATTATTCTCTCCTCTTAGCTGAAAGAGGTTCTCCTCCTCTTTTGAACTCCAGTGGTATTTTATTAGCACTTCCTTCATGGTTTCGATGACCTTCTTCCCTGTACTAGGGCTGTGAGTGAACAAGATCAACTCTGACTACCACTTATCTGGGCACAGGGAGCAGGTCACCTTTCTATTTCCCTTGGTATCTGGCACAGTGCCTGCCACATTGGAGGGCCACAATACGTGGTTGTGGAATGAATTCTTCTCCATTAACCCTCCTCTTAACCATCCTCTTGCTGTCCTATTTACCTGACTACCCAGCTATGCTATGTTCATTTCCTACAGCTGCCGTACCAACACTGGGGGCTTAAAGAGCAGAGATGTATTGTCTCTCTGTTTCAGAGTCTTGAAGTCCAAAGTCAAGGTGTTGGCAAGATTGGTTCCTTCTGAGGGCTGAGAGAAGGATCTGTTCCAGACCTCACTCCTTGGCTGCTGGTTGCCTGTCATCTCCTTATGTCTCTTCTACATGGTCTTCCCTCTATGCATGCTGTCTTTGTGTCCAAATTTCCCCTTTTTAAATTTTTTAAAAAATATTTTATTTATTTATTTATTTGACAGGGGGGAGAGATCACAAGTAGGCAGAGAGGCAGGCAGAGAGAGAGGAGGAAACAGGCTCCTCACCCAGCAGAAAGAGGGATGCGGGGCTTGATCCCGGGACTCCAGGATCATGACCTGAGCCGAAGGCAGAGGCTTAACCCACTGAGCCACCCAGGTGCCCCAAATCTCCCCTTTTTTAGAAGGATATCAGTCCTATTGGTTTAAGGCCCATCACCCTAATGATCTTATCTGTTAACTAATTACATCTGCAATGACCCCATCTCCAAATAGGGACATGTTTTTAAAGTTTTATTTATTAATTTGAGAGAGAAAGAAAGAGATAGAGCATGAGCATGGTGGGAGGTGGGGCAGACAGCGATGAAGAGAGAGTCTTAAGCAGATGCCGCGCTGAGCTTGAAGCCTGACATGGGGCTGATCTCAGAACCCTGAGGTCATGACCTGAGCCTAAACCACGAGTCAGATACTTAACCGACTACACCACCCAGGGGCCCCCAAGTATAGTCTCATTCTAAGGTTCTCTGGTTAGGACTTCAAGATGCAAATTTTATGAGGGACATCATACAATCTACGACTTACACCCAAACCAAGATAAAGAAAAATTGCTCTTCAGGATGTGAACCTTAGTTAATTCCCAGTCTAGTCCAGTGCTTACTGTATGCGAGATGCCAGAGTAAGGGCAGTACAATGAAAGAGGTACGTATTTCCCTGCCTTTTTGGCTCTGAGCGTGGGATGGCAGTGGAATAGTACCTAGCGTGGCTTCTGGAATGCAGCAAGCATCCTGCAGGTGTTTAAAGACTATGGTGCTGCTGTGGGAGTCAGTGGTCCCAGAGTTCAGATACCCAGTTTTGCCACTTGTTCGCCATGCAGCATCGGGAAGCATTTCCAGCCTCTCAGGCTTCATTACCCCACTTGAGGACCTTAGGGTCTGTCCAGGTCAAACAGCCTGGTGAACCGCTGGTGGAACATCATGAGAAGAATGAAATCGGGATCCACGTCAGTCAGGGCTGCCCTCGTCCTGCCTTGCCAGCAGTACCGCCAACTTGTTTCTGGACCTGTGGCCCTCACGTTGGAGCCCTATGTTCCCGCTGCTACAGCACAGGGTAGGATGTGCTTAGCTGCGGTGACTGTCAGGAAGGCTCTCTAGGTGATTCATACTCTTGAAGTTCCTTGAGAGCAGGTACCATGACTTCTTTTTAAAAATTATTTAGATTCCTGTATTATGGAAAATGTCAAGCGGGCGTGAAACTTAAGGGGAAAAATTACAACGAGCTACCCTTAGCAGTTACCTAGCTGCAACAATCATAAACTCAAAGGCATTCTTTTTTTTTCTAAGATTTATTTATTTGAGAGAGAAAGAGCATGAGTGGTGGGGAAGGGGCAGAAGGAGAGGGAGAGAAGCAGACTCCCCACTGAGCAGGGAGCCGGATGACGACATCAGGCTTGATCTCAAGACCCTGAGATCATGACCTGAGCCGAAACCAAGAGTCAGACACTTAACCGACTGAGCTACCCAGGTGCCCTGACTCAAGGACATTCTTGTTTCAAAGATATCCCTGCCTGTTTTCTCCCATTAATCACCTGCTGTTTGAAGCCATTCTCAAACATCAGATCATTTCATCAATAAATGCTTCAATATACATCCCTAAATGGTAAGGTAATTTTATCACCATATCACATCTAAAAAACTAACAATTCCTTTGCCACCAAATATCCAGTCCAGGTTAAAATCCACCCCCCGCCCCCCGCCGCGGTGTTTCACAAATGTGTTCTTATGTTTGGTATGCTTGACTCAGGGCCCAAACAAGGTCCAAACATCGTCTCTCAAGTATCTTTCAATCAGGAAGGTCCCCCTTCTTTTTTGTCTCCTTGAAATGTATTCACTGAAAGAAACAGGAGACCTTAATCTCGCTCCTCTCTGTTTCCCTGGTGCCTGGTGTGGCACCAGAAAAAGAATCAGCACTTAATTGACGTTGGGAGAGTGAATTCACAGGGAAGTAAAGGCCCACAGCCTCATCAGCCTGGCGCCTTGCTGGGATGGGCTTTCCACTTCTCAGCTGCCTTTGCCTGCTGTCCGTCCTTGGACTAGTCTCTCTTCATCCAGCCTCAGTTTCCTGGTCTGCAGAGTGGACCTGCTGATCCCTGCCTTCTCCTCCAGCTCCCGGGAGGTTGTGACAAAGGCTGGGATTTTAAAAATAAAGCCTAAAACAGCTTTGAGCAATTGGTGCTATAAATACCAGAGGAGGAATTCTATTATTAAATGTCCTTTGTTCATAGAAGCTTCAGGCGGAGTGGTAAGGTTGAGAAGTAGAACCCCCTTTTCTTTTGCTTTCTGGTGCTTTTAGGAGTGTGGTGACTAGAACGAGCAGGGCTAGGCGCACGCCCCAGAGGTGGGCAGTCCAGTCTGCGCTGCTCTGGCTGGAGCAGGCCTGCAATATCCCAAAAATAGAATAGCCAGGAGAATGTGAGGACGGGGACAACTGTTCCTGTTTTGAAAAGCGTCGGAAGGATGGAGCTACAGGTGGGGGGTGAAGGTCTGCCCCGAAGAGCAAAGCCCAGCCAGGAAGTCGTGCCCCCGGCCAGGCTGGAGAGCTGAGATTTGGGCCGGACTCCTGACAGCACCTGTGGTCCCAGGGTCTGGTCATGTCCCTGGGGACGATGGAGAACTTCTTCCCTGGAAATTCCGCACGTGTTTGTGAGTCCGTTAGTTTTTGTTCCAAACAAAGAGATCAAAAAAGCTCTGAAGAGTGGCCATGAGCTGCTACGGAGAAGTGAAGAGCCAGTTGGGTCAAGTTTCAGCCTTCCCTGATTCGGAGAGGATTCCCTGCCAGGAGCCATGAGAGAAACAAAGGGAGGCCTCGTCTGTTGGGCATCTTTGACCTAAACTACACTTCAGGGGGAGGCCGCACTTGGCATTACCCCCGCCCCACTGACCCCTCTCCTTATCCCCCCCCTCCCCACTTTCCACTAGGTGGCACTTGCGGAGGTGACCCCTGTGGTCTAGAACATACTGGGCATGCCTGCATGGTGTGTGCTATGGGGATAACAGAAATGACAACAGGACACGGGGCTTTGCAAAAGGAGCAAATCACTAGGAATGTAAAAAGTAAATTTAAAAGTAATGAGGACCTAAATGTACCCATATGTGAAGTGGGAAGTTTCAAAGTTTCAGCCTTTTCTGAGCTTTCTGTGTGCCCAAAAGAGGAGCTTATTTTGGAAGTGGAAGAAGTAGGATTTTTTTTTTTCCCCTCATCAACTCAAAAGTGGTTGAACCAATTTAGCTCAAACTATAAAAAGACAAAACCAAATGCGCTCTGGTACAAGATTCCTGTGTGGAATTAGAGTGGAAGCAACTAGAGGGCTGAGAGCATAGAGACGTGTTGCCTGGCAATCTTCTTCTGC
Source organism: Mustela lutreola (assembly GCF_030435805.1). Taxonomy (NCBI): domain Eukaryota; kingdom Metazoa; phylum Chordata; class Mammalia; order Carnivora; family Mustelidae; genus Mustela; species Mustela lutreola. The sequence goes on along the minus strand of NC_081308.1, from coordinate 119,879,688 downwards.
CAGCTGATTTTTCCAGATGCCCATCCAAGGTATGAGGGGTGGGTTCAGGTCCTGGGGTTCTGAGTTAAATAGGCAACTAATTCAAAATAAAATCTTCTTTTTCCTTGAAGGTTACTGGAAGTTTCCTGGAGTCTGAAATTATTTTGCTAAACATTCTCATTTTTATATAAAGCTACCAGTGGAACCAAGATGATCTGTATGTGTTTAATGAATGAATTTAACTATGTATTGACCAATTAGAGAGGGAAGTGGTCCAGAGCTGTTAAGAACACGAACTGTGGAGACAGGTACACCTAGGTTCGTAGCCCAGCTCTTACCCTTATCTTTCTTTCCAGCTGCTGGAACTTGATACCGAGCCTGCTGCTTCTTCGGTAGAACCCAGATGAAGATACCTCGGGCTTTGGTAAGTATTAAATAAGATGACAACCACGAAACATTTAGAATGGCACACGATGCATTATGAAACCCCAAAATAGTGGTTATAGAAGTCATTGTAGCCGTGATAGTTAAAAAATTGGAGATGGTGGGGCACCTGGGTGGCTCAGTGGGTTAAGCCTCTGCCTTCGGCTCAGGTCATGATCTCAGGGTCCTGGGATCGAGCCCCACATCGGGCTCTCTGCTCAGCGAGGATCCTGCTTCCCCCTCTCTCTCTGCCTGCCTCTCTGCCTGCTCGTGATCTCTCTGTGTCAAATAAATAAATAAAATATTTTTTAAAAATTGGGGATGGCTCCAGGGCTTTTCTACCAAGTCATCTAGGTCAGTGTTTTTCAAAAAAGTAGAAATTTTCTGGTGACCAGCAGTAAGAAATATGTTTTAGGTGGCAATCGAGTACACATTAACACAGAAGGAACAAAAGTTTCCCAGAACAATACTTACCCTTACTGTGTGCAAAGCCTGATCTTCTACTCTAGGCTACTTTATCGTATTCAATTCTGTTCTAGTCTACTGTACTTATTTTATTTCCATTGATCTTTAAATGTTGATACGGCCCACTACCTAGATTTCACTACTGCCTAATGGGTCATGGCCCACTGGCTGTTGAACGCTTCCCTGGATGAACCTGGGGAAGGCACTTAGCCCTCTCTGGATCCCAGGGAGCTGTTTTCTTCTGAATGATCACTTCTGGCCAAGGTTTGGAGCCAAAGTCAATGTTCCCTGAATTTTCTTCCCCATTCAAACTACCTGTTGGGACAATGAATGACAGCTGCCAAGTGATTAGACATCAGGCCTCCTCAGACTTTCACCACTGTTCTGGCTCCTGGTTGAGGACATCCTTTTTCAAGACCCTTCTAGCAAGTCAGGCCAGCATCTGGGTTTGGCTGCTGAGTCTGGCACAGATGTGCAAATGCATGTGAGCAGGTATGCCTATGAGAGAGGGGAGAGAGGGAAAAACAGAGAGAGAGAGAGAGAGAGAGAAAGTTAGGAATTGGGGAAAACAGAGAAAGGACTGCCAAAATTCTCATTTTCTCTAATATCTACCTATCAAGTTTCTGCCAGATTGGAGGGGAATGCCCACTCCCCTGGGTAGTAACACTTTCCAAAAAGATCCTCCTTCTCTGGAGGCATCTGACCCAGTGGAAAAGAGCCCAAACACCAAGTTTCGCCAGCTCTTTGCTCCGCCTCCCCGGTTTAGTCCCTTCGCCTTGACAGAGCCTTGGGTCCAGTAAGATGATCTGACCGCAGCTGGTCTTCTACACTTGGAACAATTTGGAAGCAAGAGAACTTGGGGAAGGAATTTGGTTTCACTAAAAATAGCTGCATTATAGACCCTGTGACTTGCCACTCCTCAGAACAGTCTAATGTGAACCGCACAGGGCCCAGTGACCCCTGCAATTCCTTGGGACTGTTTGCTTGCCCTGCCCGGAGCCCTCGAAACCAGGAGGGGCTTAGGGAGTTGAGGGTGCTTTGGCTCAGATGCAGATTTTTGCAAATCTCAGAAACGCACGATGACGGTATGACCAAGGAGCCTCCTCCCGCTGGGAGCGTGTGAGTCTTGGCACTAATAACAACAGGCCCCTTTAAGATTGTAGTTCATGGTGGGATCTCGTTTTGCTCGTCACTGTCAGGCCCATTGCGTCTCCACTTCTAAGGTAGGTGAAAGCAAACTAACTGGGGAAATGCGACTGGAATTGTGATCCTCTTGGGTAATCACTGCCTGGGTTTCCTTGGCTGAGAGCAGGGGGTGGGGGGTGGGGGGAGCAAATGTCACGGCAGGACGTAGATTATAAATAAAAGTCTAACTCCATGCTCCCAACACATGGATCAAGCCACAGTGATGTTTGGGGATGATTTCCCTTTCTTGCACCCTCCTACCAAAAACCAAGGGTGTACCTAGCAGGAAAACACCTCAAGTGTTAAAATTAATCCTTTCTCAACTTCTCTACCTAGAGCTGCTTTATCGTAGATGCCTTGTCCTTCCTGTCCTGCTGGTAGCTCTCAGAATGTGAATCTGGCTCAGGGCCTTGGTTATCTGTGTTCGCCTCTTCTGCTACACCACAACAGAGAATAATAGAGACCTGCCTAGAGCAGGGATTCCTGTCATTCAGGCAGTCCCCAAGAAAGAGGGAATCCAGTCCAGGTACATAAAAGATTTGCTTGGATTCTGTTTCCTTCCTGAAATACTGCTGTCTGGACTCATCTCTGATTTGTGGTCTGTTTATAGCTGTGGGCCTTGGAAGAGGGCTTGGAATTGAAGGGGAGCTGGAGACTTCTGGGGTAAGGTTAGGAGCCTTTGGACAGCAAAAGAAGCTGCCTTAGTTGCTGGCAGGTTGAACACTAGCAATTTCTTGCTTAAAGTTGACTTGAGCGCACTGTGCTAAGAAAACTACTATGCCAACTTTCCAGCTTGCCAGACTAAGGTGTTTTCATGTAAGTGAAGAGACACTCCAGTAACAGATATGCTCACTTCAAATGAAAGCCATACTCTTAAAATATTACATGGCTGGAAGAAACAAATCTTCTAATGCAGGATCATGGGTCTCTGCACATTTTGTAGAAGAATGGAATATACCAAATGATACTGGAGAATTCTCTCCCCTCCCCACCTGGTTTTCTTTCATCCGTCTTCAAGGTAGATGAGTGTCCAAAGAGCATGAAGTTAAAATCTTGAGCCCAGAAGAAACATCTTGGAAGTCACGTGGTTTGTTTTTCTTATTGGAGCCTAAGTTGGGATGAGTGACTCTCTGGTTTCATCCTTAGATTGTCACCTCAACTTTTCACTGTGACCTCAAAATGGATACGTGCTGGATATTTCCATTTTGAAGCCATGGCTCTATCAGCATCACATCTTAATGGCACTTTCTCCTTTCCAGTATTACCATTTATAGGTTTGTTCATGTTGCTGCAAAGCAAGATGAAACGTTTGGAATTATTTTCCCCATGTTGCACTGGGGCAGCCATATGGCATCATGGGTGCCGTGTGCCGGTCTTACCACCCAAACATGTCGGTTGTCACATCTTATCGAAGGTCCTCAGGGGTTTTGCATTCAAATTGGGGATGTGTTTTATTGAAACATCCTAGAGAAAGTGAGTTGCTGAAGGTTGCCTCCAAGTAGCACACTTGCCTAGCACTCTGAACAAGTGATTCCACTGATAAGATCTCCATGAACAAACAGCTTTTCAGGAATGCATTTGTCAGTAAAGCAGTGATTCCCAAGCTCCGTTTCATGAACCAGTGCCAGGCTGGGTGCCCAGGAATCACCTGGAAAGATCATTTAAGAATATAATTTCTGGGCCACATCCCTGGAAATGCAGACTGAAAGGGTCTGGGAGTGGAGCCCTGGTAACAGGACTTGTAGCAAACAATCCTGGTCATTCTGATGCATGGCCAGATTTGCGAAGCACTGTAGGAGTCAAAGTCCTGCTGTATTTGTCTGTCTGTCTGTCTGCCTCAAATCTCTCAATGATTTCCTTTTGCCCTTAGAATAAAGTTCACACTTTTTTCACCTGGCATTCCCCAGGCCCTCCATGATCCAGCCGTGACCCAGCTTTTGAATCTTATTTCTTATCATTCCTCTCCACCAACCCCTCCCCCCATCATGTCGAGTTGAACACATACCCGTTTTGCTCTCAGGTCTATGCACTTTACTAATGCTATTGGCTTTGACTGCTGTGTCCTTCCTCACTTTTCTGCACACCCCAATCTGCCCCATTTTTCTTGGTCCATACCTTAGTGTGCATAGAAAGGACTTGGAGGGTCTCTTTTAAATGTTGCTCCTGGGACTTACTTGTTGGGAATTCTGATGCATCAGGTCTGGAGCACCTCAGAGAATGTGATGCTGACCATGCTTTGAGAAACAGTACATCTAGCTCAAATGTCATCTCTCTCTCTCTCTCTCTTTTTAAGTAGGCTCCATGCCTAGTGTAGGGCTTGAACTTCCCCAGATCAAGAGTCACAGGCTATATGGACAGAGCCAGCCAGGCACCCCTCCAATGTCATCTCTTTATAAAACCATCTCTTGAAGCATTCATGCTTCCTCACGCCGGCTCCCATAGCATTTTGTTTAGAGCTCTGTAATTTAAAACTTCACTCTTTTGTTATTTGAAGTATGGCTATACATTATCATTTCCCTCACACCACAACATTCAACGAGTACCTAATATAAAAGGTCTCTCTTTCCTTCAAGAGTCCAAGCTGCTTAGGAGACAAGATCTTTGTCCGTTGATCTTGGGAAACACCTTGGGCACGAGTGTGGCGTGTCAGGGGGCATGGCAAAGCTTCAGTCACTCTGGGGTAGATGAGGCAAGGAAATCACCTGTCTGAAGATAAAGCTTTATTTCAAGCTAAGAGATGTGGATAAGAGGCAGATCCTTTCTGTCTCCATGTCCCCAAACTGAGATTTATGCCTAAGAGTGGGATCTGGGGAAAAAAAAAAAGAGTGGGATCTGAGAAGGCTTCTGGGGTTGGGCAGTCTCAGAGCACAATGATGACTGGATTCCAGGGAGTCTCTTGGCCTAGGTAGGATGGGAAAGCACCTGGCATTTCTACATACAGTAGTTCCGTCATAAGGGAGGGATGAACACAGTGCCAAGGTGGGGGCAGAGGGGGGCCAGGAGAGACCTTGGGGGATGAGCGTCTGTAAGGTCTTTACTTGGGACATGCTTCCCTTCATTGCTTCATCTCGTGCCTCCCTGTAGCTCCTCTGGAATTGTCTGTTATTGAAATTCTACAGCTCTTTCATGATTTTTAATTTACTTATATAGTAAGTTTATATAATTATAATACATAATTATATAATATATGTATTAATTATAATATATAATTATATAAAGCATGTATAATAACCCATTTTTACTAACCTAGTATGTATCCTTCCAGTGTTTTTATTCTCGTGTAATTATGTGATGCATGCATATGTGCACATATATACATGCATATGTCTCTTATTTTATTTTTTTTAAGATTTTATTTATTTATTTGACAGAGATCACAAGTAGGCATAGAGACAGGCAGAGAGAGGTGGGGGGAAGCAGGCTCCCCGCCAATTAGAGAGCCCGATGGGGGCCTCGATCCCAGGACCCTGAGATCATGACCTGAGTCAAAGGCAGAGGCTTAACCCGCTGAGCCACCCAGGCACCCATGCATATGTCTTTTAAATTATAGATTATTTTGGGGAAATTATATCATGTTATACTTTTCTGTATTTTATACTTCTTGCATTTCTGAGCTGTGTGACCTTAGGGCTTCAGTTTCCACATCTAGAAAATGAGGATGGTAATACTACCTATCTCACAGGTTGCTGTGAAGATTCAGTGAGTCAAAATACATAGAACACTTAAGACAGTGCTCTGCGTGAGTGTTTGTTGTTATCATCGTTACGGCCATTCACATTCAACAAAACCTACACATTGGCTGTTCTTGTTTGATTTCATTGTTTTTAATGGTGGCACAGGATTTTGTGATATTGATGGAAACCAGTTGAGCCAACCATTTGACTTTAAGCAGACATTCAGTTTGTTTCCATTTTTTTGGTCGCTAAAGAGCAGCATTGCAATACACACCTTTGTATATATACTGTCACCTGCACTTGTTTTTCTTAGGCTGGGAAAGATTTCTGGGAGTGGAACAGCTGGGTTGGAGTGTGTATATGTTGTCTTAAATTTCACTAAATATTGCAATACTGCTTTTTAAAAAGCATGTAACAAATACACAACTCCACCAGTAATGTATGGGTGTATAGCTTTTCCTGCGATTCCACCAGCAGTTGATTTTATTACTCTTTTTAAATTTTTATAGACCTGTGAGTTTCAAGTCTCATATTATTGCTACTTGAAAGTTGAGTTTCTCTGGCTACTCATGAATGTGAAGCATTTTGGGGGGGGGGGCGAACAAAAACAAAAACCAAAACAAACCCCAAAATCCAAAAATAAAACAAAGAAACTGTTGACCATTTGGATTTGCTTCATCTGTGAAGTGGTTCTTCATGCGCTCTGCCTATTTTTAAAATGGGTTGTTTTTCCTTGTCAATTTGTAAGAACTCCTAGTACATTATAGCTATAAGCCCCTCATCTGTTCTTTGCATGCAGCTATGTTTCCAATTTCTTGTTTTATTTTAACTATTGTGCCTTGTGCCAAAATTTAGAAAAATTCTATGTAGTCAGATTTTGTTTCTAACTTCTGGGTTTTAAGGATTGGTTAACAGGGGTGTGGTGCGTGTAGTTTCCCAGATTTTCTTGCAGGACTTTCACTTTTTCCATATGTAAATATGTCTTTATCTAGAAACTGTATTGATTTTTGGCATAAAACATAGGTTCAATTACATATTCTTTCAAATTAATAGCCAGTTGCATCCATACTGTTCATTAACAATCCATCTTTTCCCCCCTCGAATGAAATACCACTTTGGCCATGTAGTAAATGCTTATGTATGGGATTCAATTCCACATTCTCTATTTAATTTTCGGATCTAATTGCCTATTATTCCTATGCCACTACTTAAGGTTTGACTTGATTATGGTGACTTTAGGGTATATTCTGATATCTGGCCTGAGATGTGTCTCTCTCATTATCCTTGTTTCTCATGGCTATTCTAAGGATTTTATTCTTCTGTATAAGTATTACGTCTATAAATAAATGCCCTCTTTTTCTCTTGAAAAATGTGGGGAATTTTAATTGGATTAAAGATATTGATTTGGAGAAAATTAAAATTTTATGATATAAAGTCTCATGATTTTTTCATTTATATATATTTTTTTCAGCTTTTGCTTTATGTCCTTCAGTAAGCTATTGCTGTTTTCTTCACACTGGTCTGACGCTTGTTAGATTTAGTCCTGTGTAGAATGTAGGCTTTTTTTCATTATTCTGAATGTCATTTTTCCTATTTTCATTTTGTGGTGTTGATCCGTGAATATAGAAACACTATTTTATATAGTAACCCTGTATTTCGTGGTCTTTTCTGATGTTTATATTAGTTCTTGCTTTTTGTTGGGGGGAGGGTCGGGTTGGTTTTTTTTTTTTTTTTTTTTTTAATAAACTAGACTCTCCAAGACAATGTAGAATGTAGAATAATAATAGGGATGGGGGAATTCTAGTCTACTTCAGCATTTTATTTGAACAGGTGAGTGTTTTGCCATTTGAAATAGTATTTTGCATCTGTTTTTGGTAAACAGTCTGTATTAGTTTAAGAAATCTTCTGATCCTGTTTATTTTTAAAATGTATTAGGAATGCAGCTGAATTTGTCAATTGACTTTTAAGTCTTTCTTGATATCATTATTCATATGATTTTCCTCTAATTTATTGATGTAATGAATTATGCTGATAGATCTACTGGTACTGAACCTCCTTTGCAAATGTAGTCCTATACGTCAGTTAGTAATTTCTGTAAACAAACCAGCCAAGGCCTCAGTGGCTTCAAAAACAACAATCCTTTGTTTTTGCTTATGTTTTCTTCAGGTTAGTTGGGGTCTGGCTGATCTAGTCTGGGCTCGTCTTAGTGGTTCTGCTTGTCATTATAGGTCTGTTGGTCTTCTAAGGTTGCTTTGCTTCATGTTGTTGTGTCTGAAGCATCTCTGGCCCAGGTACCCCTTATCCTCCTGCCAGGGTGAATAGGCTATCCAGGCTAGTCTCAGAGTGATTGCAGAAGCACAAGAAGGAAGGCAGGTGGAAATGCATGAAGCCTCTTAAGGCATAGGCTTTGTAGTGGCACACTTCCACCTCGTTTTATTTGTCCAAAGTCATTTGGCTTATTCTAAAGTTAAGGGGCAGTGAAATGTATACCATATTGATGGCAGGAACTCCAGAATCTCTTATATCAATAAGATGTTTTAAGTAAACCTCAGGGTAACCACAAAACAAAAACCTATAGTAGATACACGCAAGAGAAGGAAATCAAAAGATACCACTATAGAAAAGCATCAGTTCACAAAGGAAGACAGCAAGAGAGGAAGAAAGAACAAGGGAACTATGCAAGAGCCAGAAAACAAATAACGAGTGCCATAATAAGTGCTTACCTATCAGTTACTACTTGAAATTAAAATGAATTCAATTCTCTAATCAAAAGGCACAGAGTGGATGAATGGACAAAAAATCAAGACCTACATATATGTTGCCTACAAGGAACTCACTTGAGTTTTAGGATACTCACAGGCTCAAAGTGAAGGGATGGAAAAGCACATTCTAAGAAAGAGAATGGGCAACTCTACTTACATCAGACAAGATAGACTTTAAGTTAAAGACTGTAACAGGAGGGGCACCTGGGTGGCTCAGTGGGTTAAGCCTCTGCCTTTGGCTCAGTTCACGAACTCAGGGTTCTGGGATCGAGCCCTGCATCAGGCTCTCTGTTCAGCAGGGAGCCTGCTCATCCCTCTCTCTCTCTGCCTGCATCTCTGCTTACCTGTGATCTCTGTCAAATAAATAAATAAAACCTTAAAAAAATTTAAAAAAAACTGTAACAGGAGACAAAGAAGGTCGTGATTTAATGATATAGGGGTCAATTCATTTAGAGGATATAATAATTTTAAATATATATGCATCCAACATCAGAGTACCTAAATTGATTAAGCAAATTCTAACAGATCTGAAGGGTGTTGCAGACAAAAATACAATAGTAGGGGACTTCAGTTCCTCACTTTCAGCAGAGAATAGATCATCCAGACAGAAAATCAATAAGGAAACATTATTGGACTTGAACTATACTTTATACCAAATGGATCTAAAAGACACATACAGAACATTTTATCCAACAGCAACAGAATACACATTTTTACCAAGTGCACAAGGAACATTATTCGGGATAGATTATGTGTTATGCCAAAAAAGAAGTCTTGGCAAATTTAAAAAGACTGAAATCATACCAGGTATCATTTCCAACCACAATGGCATAAGACTAGAAATCGATGATAAGAGGAAAATTGGAAAATACACAGATAAGCAGAAATTAAACAACCTAACCAAAGAGGTAAAGGAACCATACTCGAGGAACTACAGAACACTCATGAAAGAAATTGAAGAAGACACAAAAAGATGGAAGACCATTCCATGCTCTTGGATCAGAAGAATAAACATTGTTAAAATGTCTATACTGCCTAGAGCAATCTATACTTTCAATGCCATTCTGATCAAAATTCCACTGGTATTTTTCAAAGAGCTAGAGCAAATAATCCTAAAATTTGTATGGAATCAGAAGAGACCCCGAATCACTAAGGAAATGTTGAAAAACAAAAATAAAACTGGGGGCATCACGTTCCCTGATTTTGAGCTTTACTACAAAGCTGTGATCACCAAGACAGCATGGTACTGGCATAAAAACAGACACATAGACCAGTGGAACAGAGTAGAGAGCCCAGATATGGACCCTCAACTCTGTGGTCAAATAATCTTCGACAAAACAGGAAAAAATATTAAGTGGAAAAAAGACAGTCTCTTCAATAAATGTTGCTGGGAAAACTGGACAGCTATATGCAGAAGAATGTAACTCGACCATTCTCTTACACTGTACACAAAGATAAACTCAAAATGGATAAAAGGCCTCAACGTGAGACAGGAATCCATCAGAATCCTAGAGGAGAACACAGACAGTAACCTCTTCGATATCAGCCACAGCAACTACTTTCAAGATATGTCTCCAAAGGCAAAGGAAACAAAAGCGAAAATAAACTTTTGGCACTTCATCAAAATCAAAAGCTTCTGCACAGCAAAGGAAACAGTCAAAAAAAACAAAGAGGCAACCCACGGAATGGGAGAAGATATTTGCAAATGACAGTACAGACAAAAGGTTGATATCCAGGATCTATAAAGAACTCCTCAAACTCAACACACACAAAACAGACAATCATATTAAAAAATGGGCAGAAGATATGAACAGACACTTCTCTAATGAAGACATACAAATGGCTATCAGACACATGAAAAGATGTTCATCATCACTAACCATCAGGGAGATTCAAATTAAAACCACACTGAGATACCACCTTACACCAGTTAGAATGGCCAAAATTAGCAAGACAGGAAACAACATGTGTTGGAGAGGATGTGGAGAAAGGGGAACCCTCTTCCACTGTTGGTGGGAATGCAAGTTGGTGCAGCCACTTTGGAGAACAGTGTGGAGATTCCTCAAGAAATTAAAAATAGAGGTTCCCTATGGCCCTGCAATTGCACTACTGAGTATTTACCCCAAAGATACAGATGTAGTGAGAAGAAGGGCCATCTGTACCCCAATGTTTATAGCAGCAATGGCCACGGTCACCAAACTGTGGAAAGAACCAAGATGCCCTTCAATGGATGAATGGATAAGGAAGGTGTGGTCCATATACACTATGGAGTATTATGCCTCCATCAGAAAGGATGAATACCCAACTTTTGTAGCAACATGGACGGGACTGGAAGAGATTATGCTGAGTGAAGTAAGTCAAGCAGAGAGAGTCAATTATCATATGGTATCAGTTATTTGTGGAACATAACAAATATCATGGAGGACATGGGGAGATGGAGAGGAGAAGGGAGTTGAGGGAAATTGGAAGGGGAGCTGAACCATGAGAGACTATGGACTCTGAAAAACAATCTGAGGGTTTTGAAGGGGAGGGGGTGGGAGGTTGGGGGAACCAGGTGGTGGGTATTAGAGAGGGCACGGATTGCATGGAGCACTGGGTGTGGTGCAAAACCAATGAATACTGTTACGCTGAAAAGAAATTAAAAAAAAAAAAAAACTAAAACAAGAAAACTAAAACAAAACAAAATAGAAAAAAAAAAAAAACCCCAAAACATACTCCTGAACAACCAATAGGGCCAAGGGTGAAATCAAAAAGGAAATAAAAAAATATATATCTGGAAACAAATGTGAAAATGCAAATATGGTATGAGATGTGGCAAAAGCTGTGCTAAGGGGGAAGTAGATAGTGATGAATAATTAAGAAAAAAGAAAGATCCCAAACAACTTGATACCTCAAGGAAATTTATACCTCAAGGAACTACAAAAACAAGAATGAACTAAGCTTGAAGTTAGCAGAAGGAAGGCGGTAACAAAGATCAAAACAGAAATAAATGAAATAGAGAATAAAAAAAAACAACTAAAACTATCAATGAAACTAAGAGTTGTTTTTCAAAAATGTAAAAAGAATTTAGCTGTAAAAAACTTTTAGCTGACTTACCAAGAAAAAAAGAGAGAAGACTCATGTAAATAAAGTTGTAAATAAAAAAGGAGGCATTACAACAAATATGACAGAAATGCAAAGGATCATGAGTGACTACTATGAAAAATTTTATGGAACAAATTGGGCAACCTGTAGGAAATGGATACATTCCTAGAAACATACAAACTATCAAATCTGAATCATGAAGAATTAGAAAATCTAACCAGACCAATAACAAGTAAGGAGATTGAATCAGTAATCAAAAACCCCCTAACACAGAAAAGCTCTGCACAACATAGCCTCGCAGGTGAATTCTATCAAACATTTAAAGAAGAATCAATGGCAATTCATTTCAAACTCTTCCAAAAAATAGGAGAGGAGGGAATACTCCCAAACTCATTTTATGAGACCAGAATTACCCTAATACCAAAGCGAGATAAGGGTACTACAAGAAAAGGAAACTGCAGCCCAATATCCTTGATGAATATAGATGCAAAATTTCTCAGTGAAATACTAGTAAATTGAATTCCACAGGAACTTAAAAGGTTATATGATGGACAATTGGGACTTATCTCTGGGATACAAGGATGGCTCAACACACACAAATCAATTAACAGAATGAAAGACAAAAATCATACGATTATCTCAATGGATGCAGAAAAAGCATTTGACAAAATTCAGCATCTTTCCATGATTAAAAAAAAAGCCTCTCAAAAGTTTGTGTATAGAAGCATATACCTCTGGATTCTTGGGTGGCTCAGTCAGTTGAGCATCTGCCTTTGGCTCAGGTCATGATCCCAGGATCCTGGGATCGAGCCCCGCATCAGACACCTTGCTCAGCAGGGGGTCTGCTTCTCCCTCTGCCTCTGCCTGTTCTGCGGCAGCTCTCCATGCGTCTGCTCTCTCTGACAAATAAATAAAATCTTAAAAAAAAAAAAAGAAAAGCAGTATACTTCAACATAATAAAGGCCAGATATGACATACCTACTGCTTACATCATACTCAAAGGTGAAAGGTTGAAAATTTTTTTCTCTAAGATCGGGAATATGCCAGTGTGCCCACTCTTACTGCTTTTATTCACATTAGTACTGGAAGTCCTGTCTAGAGCAATTAAGCAAGAAAACAGAAATAAAGGGCATCCAAACTGGAAAAGAAGAAACATAATTGTTTCTGTTTGCTGATGACATGATCTTATATTTAGAAAATCCTAATGACTCCACCAAAATCTCTTAGAACTAATAAGTGAATTCAGTAAATTTTCAGGATACAAAATCAACATTTAAAAATCACTTGTGGGGTGCCTGGGTGGCTCAGTGGGTTAAGCCTCTGCCTTCGGCTAAGGTCATGATCTCGGGGTCCTGGGATCGAGTCCCGCATCGGGCTTTCTGCTCCGCAGGGAGCCTGCTTGCCTGCCTCTCTGCCTGCTTGTGACCTCTGTGTGTCAAATAAATAAATAAAATCTTAATTAAAAAAAAATAAAAATCACTTGTATTTCTATACAACAGTGATGAAATATGGGAAAAAGAAATAAAGGAAAGAATAAAGATATTTAACAAAATCATCAAAAAGAATAAAATACTTAGGACTAAATTTAATCCAGGAAGTGAAAAATATATACACTGGCAACTGTAAGACATTGATGAAAGAAATTGAAAATGACACTAATGAATAGAAATATACCTTATGTTGATGGACCAGAGGAGTTCCTATTATTAAAATGTATATACTATCCAAAGCTATCTATAAATTCAGTAATTTATCTGTCAGATAATTCTGATGGCATTTTTCATAGAAATAGAAAAACAATCTTAAAATTCATATGGAGCCACAAAAGAAATCTTAAGTAAGTAGCCAAAGAAATCTTAAGAAAGAAGAAAGCTGGAGGCCTCACACTCCCTTATTTCAAATTACATTACAGATCTATAGTGGTCAAAACGGTAAGACATAAGAGCAGACACATTGAACAATGCAACAAAATCAAGATACCTCAAAGTAGGCAAGACTAGTTAATGAAGAAAAGATAGTCTTTTAAATAAATGGTATTGGGAAATCTGGATACCCACATGCAAAAAAAAAAAAAAAAATGCAGTTGAACCCCTATCTTACACTATTCACAAAAATTAACTTGAAATGGATTAAGTAAGGCCTGAAACGATACAACTTGAAAAGACATCTGTCTTGGCAATGATTTTTTTTTGATATGACACCAAAGCAAAGGCAAAAGAGGTGAAAATTAACAAGTAGGGCCAATGTTAGAGTGAACACTTCTGCACAGCAAAAGTAACAATCAGCAAAATGAAAAGGCAATCTAAAGAATGGGAGAAAATATTTCCAAACTGTATATCTGATAAGGGGTTAATATCTAACATGTCTAAAAAAAACCCTCATATACCCCAACAGTAAAAAAATGAAAAATCCAATTAAAAATGGGTAAAGCACCAAAAAAACATTTTTTGAAAGAAGACATACATATGTGGCCAAGAGAGGGCGCCTGGCTGGTTCAGTAGGTAGAGCCTGTGACTGGATCTCTGGTTCTGGAGTTCTAGCCCCATCCTGGGTATAGGGATGACTTAAGAAAATGAAATAAAATTATTGAAGAAATGACAATAAACAAATGTGGCCAAGAGGTATGTAAAAAGGTGCTTAACATCATAATAATCATGGAAATACAAGTTAAAACCACAATGAGATATCACCTCACACCTGTTAGAGTGGCTGTTATCAAAAAGACAAGAAGTGACAAGTGCTGGGGCACCTGGGTGGCTCAGTGGGTTAAGGCCTCTGCCTTCAGCTCGGGTCGTGATCCCAGGGTCCTGGGATCGAGCTCCACACTGGGCTCTCTGCTCAGCAAGGAGCCTGCTTCCCCCTATCTCTCTGCCTGCCTCTCTGCCTGCTTGTGATCTCTCTCTTTGTCAAATAAATAAATGAAATCTTAAAAAAAAAAAAAAAGTAACAAGTGCTGGTGAGGATGGGAAGAAAAGGGACCGCTCGTGCACTGTTGGTGGGAACGTATGCGTTGTGGAAAACAGTACAAAGATTCCTTTAAAAAGTAAAAATAAAAATACCATACGACCCAGCAATCCCAATTCTGGGTATATACCGAAAGGAGATGAAATCACTATCTTGAAGCCGTACCTACATTTCCATGTTCATTGCAGCATTATTCACAATGGGCAAGACATGGAAACAACCCAGTATCCATCGATGAATGAACAGAAAAAGGAGATATAGTATAAATATATACAATGAAATAGTGTTGAGCCATAAAAGGAAGCGAATCCTGCATTTTGTGGCAACAGGGATAAATTTCCTGTTGACAGCATTATATTAAGTGGAGTCAATCAGACACAGACCAATACTGTGTGATCACACTTGTATGTGGAATGTAAAAACACTGAACTCATGGGAACAGAGAGAAGAATGGTTGTTACCACTGGCTGAGGGATGGAAGGAACAATTAGGTGTTGGTCAAAGAGTTCTTTCAGTTATAAGATGAATATGTTTGAGGAATTTCATGTACACCATGATGACTGTAATTAACAATACTGTTTTCTATATTTTAAAATTGCAATAAGAGAAGATTCTTCATGTTCTCATTATCACAACAAAAAGGTAATTCTGTGAGGTGGATAATAGGTTAATTAACCTTAGTTTGGTGAACATTTCATTATGAAACATTCAAATCATCTCATTGTATGCCTTAAATGGACACCATATTATGTGCCAATTAAATCCCACTAAAGCTGGAAAAAGAGGAATTGAGGAGCTTTTCTTCCTTTTTATGGCCTGGAATAGTTTAAATGATATTGAAAATATTGTTTTATTTTATTTTTTTTAAAGATTTTACTTGTTTATTTGTCAGAGAGAAAGAGTGTGCACAAGCAGGCAGAGTGGCAGGCAGAGGCAGAGAGAGAAGCAGACTCCCTGCTGATCAGGGAGCCTGATGTGGGACTCTATCCCAGGACCCTAGGATCATGACTCAAGCCAAAGGCAGATGCTTAACCAACTGAGCCACCCAGGTGTCCCTGAAACTATTGTTTTAAAAAAATAAGTTGAATTAAAACAGATGAACCATATTATGGTGACTTTTATTTTTTATTTTAAAAAAGATTTATTTATTTGAGAGAGAAAGAGCGAGCAAGTAGGGGGAGGGGCAGAGGGAGAGGAAGAGAATCTCAGGCAGACTCTGCTGAGCGTAGAATCCATCATGGGGCTCGATCCCACCATCCTGAGATCATGATCTGAGGCGAGACCAAGAGCAAGATGCTCAAATGACAGAGCCACCCCAGAAAGTGATTTTAATTGCTTTTGAGATAGTGTGTAATATTATTTTGTTTAAAAAGTCTTCTAGGAGTGTATTTCTTAGTTCCCAGGCAAGAAGTTTATTTTTTAGAAGTTTATTTATTTTTATAAATAATTCTAAAAATTATTTATTCCTATTTCCTATTTATTTTATATTTTAAATATTTAACATTTAAATATAAAAATATATATTTAAATTTATTATAGGTTATGCTCAGAAAAGCTCCTTTTTATTATCTTTTAAAACAACTACCACCTTTCCTCTGTCTCTTCCCTCTTCTCTTTCTGGAACATTCTTCAGGACCTCCACATCTCTTCCACTTTCCTTCATGATTTCCTTCTCATGGTATTTTTGGCTTTGTGCTCTGTGATTCTTCTACTGTGCCTTCCAGGTTTCAGCAGTGATCATCCTCTCCTTCTGTTCCCTACTAAACTGTCTATTTAGAAATCATGTTGTGTAGTTCCAGAAAGTCTGTTTTTATGCGGCACTTGAGTCTCTCTATATGTTCCTATTTTGTTATTCTTGTTGTTGAAGTGACCATTTGTGTCTCTTCCTGCCTTCTGTCTCTTTAGGCATGTGTTGCTTAGTCAACCTTTTTCTGGGAGCTGGTTGGTTGCTGGATCTACAGAGATGGTTATGAAGTATTTTCCCGTCAGCCCATAGGGGTCAGCTGATGTTGGAGGGGACCTCCCAGAGTTTACCAAGTGCTAGTAGGCCCTCAAGGGGTGGAAAGCCAGGCCTCTTCACATGGTCCCTCTCTACACTGACCTGATCTGTTGTTCTACTTTATTCTTTCTTGGCCCCTCGGAGGCCTAGGAGACCGGGGACACAGGTCTGATATTATTTTCCCAGTCTCCTGGCTTCCTTGCACTGGGCCTTTCTGGCAGTGGATCCAAGCTTTGCTCAGCACTCATGGAAGAAACCCGGACAACTCTTCCTTGTGAAAGATTTTCACAATGTCTGGGTCTTCACATCTAGCTCTTGCCCAGAGACCTCAATAGCCATTTGGCTGAGGAGAATCAGGCAGCTTGGAGTTGGAAATGGGAAGGAACCCATGCTTAGGTCACCATCTTTCCAGAACCTGCTGTGGTTTCTTACAAAAAAGCAAGAAGGACTTTAAATATGACTGGCCCTTGGCCAGTGGTGAAGTTCAGGGTGAAACCTGTTTCCATGTCTGGGTGAAAACAAAGCTACTAAAATACTGCAATAAGGGGTTGAGTAAATACAGAGACAGATGAATAGAGAAACACGCACAGACACACACAGACACACACATGCACTGTGGCAGTGGGAGGAGCATAGGAGACAGGAGGTCCAGAAGGTTCATGCCAGAGGATCAGACAAATGCCTATAATGAGTTTATCTAGAAGCCCTAGAAGAAGTGAGGAGGCCAGAATTCACTGGAATTCTGAGAAGGCACCAGGAAGTGGAAGCTCACAGGCTGATCTGTGAAGCCATGCTGCGTGACTGCCACAGGCTCTTGAGAACAGTGTCTTCTGCTTCCTTCCCACATTCCAAGTGTCCACTGAGTTTCTCTCAGGGGCAAACGCTACCCTGGAGCCACACAGGGAAGAGGCCTCTGGGTAACCTGGTCCTGGCCTTGGTCAGCAGAGGCAGTGGTAGCAGAGCTGAAAATTGACAACGTAGGACAGTACCCCAGACCGAGACCAGACAATAGCAAGGGAGAGATACGGATGAGGGTGAAGAGGCCTCTGGAGAGGCCGTACCTCTCTCGGCTGGCATGCTTTGTTCTTGCTCTCGGAGATGTCCGCTAACTTCAGAGCTACAGTGTGACTCCCTCACTAGTCATGGATTCTTTCAGAATCCTGTGGCCCGTGCCAACCAGTGCCGAGACAGGGACCTGAGCCTTCTTGACCATGTCAGCCCCTGGCAGTGCAAAGTGCATGGGCTTTTGTGACACAAAGACCTGGGTTCACATGCTGCCTGCACGATTCACTAGCTGTGGGAACCTGAACAGGTAAATTGCTCTTTCTCAGGAATTTTTTTTTCTGTTTTTTTTTTATTTATTTAAATTTGATTAGCCAACCTATAGTACATCATTGGTTTCAGATGTGGTGTTCAATAATTTATCAGTTGCGTATAACACCCAGTGCTCATCCCATCGTGCGCCCTCCTTTTTTTTTTTTTTTATGTGCCCTCCTTAATGCCCATGCTAGACACGTCTCCAAAGGCAAGGGCAGCAAGAGAAAAAATGAACTATTGGGGCTTCATCTCAGTTCTCTTCATTATTTGTAAATAAAGGGTGACAAGATCTAGCTTTGGAGACAGGTACAATGACCAAATATATATATTTTTATATATAATTATATATATTATATATAATATATATCATATTATATATTTTATTATATTTATATTTTGTTATATATAATATAATATAAAATATATATTTATTATAAATATAATAATATATATAAGTTATACATAATATTGTATTATATATATTATAATATAATAAATATAATAATATAGAATAAATTATTATGTATATTTATATATATGTACATATATATTTTTATAAGTATATATAAAACACTGTCCATTAGTTCCTCCCTCTGTTTTTGGTCATTCATCTGGTGCAGGGACCCTCAAAGGGGCTCCTCTTTTCCTGGCCTGGCAGCAGTGGGGCAGATCTGCCCTCACGGATCTGAGATGCTCTCTCCAGAAGTGCCCGATAGCAAATGCTCGCAGGCTGGGTGATGCAGGGAGGAGGGAGACTTCATGCCACAAAGCGGAATAAATATGGGGGAAAAGCAACAGGGAACAGTCGCGCTAGACCCTGGCAGCGGGAGAGGGAAAGAGAACATGACAAGGGAATGACACGGGAGACTGTGCTGGTAGAAGTGGAATGGGCAAGCAGAAAACATTCCAGGAGTGGGAAACTGAGTTGGGGAGTCCCTTGGAGAAGAACGTGTCCATGCTATGCCGAGTCAAATCACACCACCTGGGTCATACATACTTTCAAGGGACGGAAAGTGCAGGTACAAGTGTCTCATCGTAAGAAACTCAGCTTGGCATTCATTAACCATCTGCAAGTTGACCCTTTTTCCCCTAAAACGTAACCGCTATTTACAGTACCTGCTGGGGACCTGTGCTCTGTGGGGAGGTAGAAAGCCAAGCCTGGGCCCTGGAGCTCCAAAGAAGGCTCCAGGCAGCTTCCCCAGAATACAGGGGAGTTGGAGGCGAAAGGCACTAGCAACACAGTGATCTCACTTCAAATGGCCGAGGACGAGGAAGGTGCTCAGAATCTCTCATTGCCAAAAGCCTGGCCCAAAAGACAGGGTTGGGGAGACAAAGAGACGAGCCACCGGCCAGGATCTCTGAAAGGAGATGACATTTGTGATGGAGACTATTCATTAGGGATCCGTGACTGTGGAAGGAAGAGGGAGGAGGCAAGATTGAATAGAGGGTAAAGCTGAACTAACTCAACAAAGCCTTGGCCAGGCACGTGGGGAGCTCTGGAGTGAGTACTGTCTGGCAGAGAACTTGTGCCGATCTCAAATGGCCAGGCCTCTCTCAGTCACTGGGTGTGGCCTGCCTGAGGGAGGGCATGAGCTCAGGTGAGGTCAGGATTCTGCAGCTGAGGCAGATTCTGAAGGAGCTGGCATCTAGGGGCTGCTCACAGCTCACCGACCACACTGCCCACAGCTGGGTGGCAAGTTGCACGGCTCACATCCCTGTCTACCGCACAGAGGGGCACGTGTTGATAGAAAGTGAATGAAAGCCCAATAAAGCCCTGTGTGAGATCGCTTGCTCCTGCTCTAAGGCTTGGCTTTATCTTTGCAGAAATGTTAGAGGCGCTAATTATTCCATAACATTTACAAAATATGCAGTGTCATATAGTGGAAAGAGGGGGGACTTTGGAAGCAGAAAGTGCTCCTTGAGTCTCAATCCTGTGTGTACCTTTTTCCTGCAATCTTTACCTCTCTGAGCCTGTTTCCTCATCTAGAAAATGGAGATAATCACAGTCACTAATTCAGGGTTGCCTTGCATATATAAGGTTGCGTAATTTGGATAAATATTACTATGGAGCGAGAAACCCAGTATATTATATAAGTGAGGTTATGATGATGAGGCTATTTGCTATGCCTGTGATGTGCCCTGTGCTATGTAACCATGGGATGGAGATGGGGGACAGTCAGTGTGAGCAGAGTTTAGCCCAATCCTTGTCATCCCGGAGCATACAATCTCAAGGATTCTAGATTTGGGCAAATCCAAGTGTGCTAAGCACACTTCCTCCTGAAATCTTTTCCACTGGCATCATCACTATAATCACCAGAAGGGAGGCAAGAGCAGGATTTGAAAATCTTCTGGAAACTGACTTGAGCCAAAGTCTTTTGTGGGTTATTTACTGGGCGAGACGATGGCCAGGTCCTCTGTTTCTAATGTAGAGAAAAACAGGAGCTTGCTGTGGGGAAAAGGCCACGTTTGATGATCTATGTCTCTTGACACAGGAGATCCTTGAATGCTGTGGAATGATAGGGACTCTGGGTGGGAAACCAGTGCTGCCCAGTGATATTCTTTTTTTGGGGAGTAGAGTGAATCCTTAACAAGCTATGGCTTGTTGTTTCCTTCTTTGCTGGACGAGAAACTGATAAAACATTTAAAGATGTTCATTCTATCTCTCTTTTCAAGTTTGTTTACTTTTTTTTTTTTTTTAAGAAGTCTCTACATCCAGTGTGGGGGCTTGAACTTACAACCCTGAGATGGAGAGTTGTGTGCTCTTTTGACAGAGACAACCAGGTGTCCCTAAAGATGTCCATTCTTGACTGGCATCCCAACATCACGTTATAATGTTCCAAATGCTCAATTTCAAGAGAGGCAGAAAATCCCATTTATGTTGATTGGAAAGGTCTTTGAATTAAGCCGTTTTGGAACAAATCATTGACATCTCTCTGTCTTATTACTGGCACACACTCTAAAAACCCATTCTGGTCTGTAAGAAGGCCAAGGAATGGAGATAACTGGGTCTCAAAATGGTTCTAGGACTCGCCTTTCAGACATCTCTTGCTGTGTGTAACAATTTACCGCCTCCCAACCGGACTGGCTTATAACCACAATTTTGCAGATAAATCTGTGGGTCAGGAATTTGGACAGGGTGTGGCAAGACAGGCTCTTCGCTCCATGAAGTCTAGGGCCTTGAACCTCAAAGAGCTGGAAGCTGGCTGGGATAGCCTGACTGGGGTCCTAGGTCTAGAGTTTTGTTCTTGCCATCAGCTGGGTTTCTCAGGTGTCCTTCACATGGCCTCTCGACCTAGCCAGCTTGGGCTTCCTCACAACACACATCTCAGGGTGTCTGCTTTCTTCTATGGTACCTGGCTCCCCCCAGGGACAAAGCGGGGGAAGGGCCACATCCCTTAGAGGCTAGGCCTTGAACTGGCACGGCATCACTTCGGCCACATTCTGTTGGTAAAAACAAGTCATGAGGCCAGCCTGGATTGAAGGAGACTTTACCTCTAGAGCGTGGAGTGGCACAGGCCTATAGGATTAGGAGAAACGGTTGGTCACTCTTCTACTTACCATTTCCGCATAGCTTATTGCCCTCAAACTTAGTGGCTGAAAACATCCATTAAATTTGGCTCAGAATTTTATGGGCTAGGGATTTGAGAAGGGCTCCCCTGAACAGTTCTCTGCGAAGAGGTCTCTCACCAGGCTGCGGTCAGATGTCAGCTGGGGCTGGTTTGGGGCTGGACGCCCAAGATGGGTCTCTTGCTTGGTCGGCAATCAATGCTGGCTGTCGGTTGGGAGCCCAGGTAGCAGTGTCAGCCAGAGAGGAGAGCCTGGAGGTGAACTTCTCTTGCATGGCTATCGCAGAGTAGGCGGATTTCACGCATGCGGCTGGTTGGCTTTCCCCAGAGTAGACATCCCAAGAGGGCCAGGCAGAAGCTCCACGGCCTTTTCTAACCTAGCCTAAGAGTAATGGACCATCACTGCTGCCATGCTCTATCGACAGAAGCAGTGACAAGCCTACCCGGGATTAAGGGAGAGGGGATAGAGTGCCCACTGGCCTTGTTTTAAAACTGCCACAGTGATCATCTTTGGAGATGGTCTTCCCTAACTCTTTGGTCAAAGAAATCCACAACTCAAGATTCCGATTGATAGCAATCTTGAGTGGTGATGGAGATGAACAGTTGGGTTTGAATCAAAAAGGAAGGCCTTTCAGAGCTATAGCATTTGGATCTGAAAGTTCAAATCACTAAGATGTGAGCTTAAAGACTGAAAGTGACTTCCGACTTCTAGACCTTGGCCCAGTGGGCCTTTCTTTATCTCAAGTGTTGCTCTTGCCAGGCCACCTCCTTTCGAACCAGCTTTCTGCTCTGAAGTGTTTTTGCAAATGAAAAACACATTTGGTCCAGCAAGGAGCAGTCTTGTCACAAGCATCTAATTTGGTGGTCCCTGATGACAGTGGCTTTACACTCGGCCAGTCCAAAGCTGCCAGGAAAGAGCCCTAAGTGTGTCTGTCCTCTGTGCTCCAACTCACCCCAGCCTTACCCTCCAGCACAGACAATGGAAGCATGTGGCATCCTGCCCAGAAACATTGCTCAGAGCTGCCGGAGGATGAACAGACCTGGAATCCAGAGGCTGGTGTCTTGAGGCATTGGGGGACTGGCATGAAACAGACACCAGAAAGATGATAGGGCCAAGGGAACGAAACTCTCAGGATTTTTCCCACTTTCTTTCCAAAAACTCAAGCCTCTGTCCTTTATTCTGGAAAACACCCAGGCCTTGGTAATGGTGTGGCCATGCAGCATTTCGCCTTAGCCCTATTGCTTTAATTCCAGGGCCAAGTCACTCAACTCCACCAGATAACCCCCGTGCCCCAGGTTTTCTCAGATGTATGGAGCTCTCTCTCTCTTTGTAGGATGGGCAGAGAGACGGGGTGGACGAGACCAGGTTACCATAGTGACAAGGCAGTGAGAAGTGAAGGGATCTGGTAGTGTTGATTGCTAGGCTGAAAAGCGAAGGCATTTCTACCTGGGTGGTGGGAAGGGCCAGAAGGATCTGGGTGGGGAAGGGGAAGTGCCCAGACTAAGCCAGGGCTTCACTGAGCTGCTTCGAGACGACTCCATTTGGTTGTGGGGAAAAGACTACCTCCCGAATGCCCTCACACAGATGGCGGATCCTCTTCCTGATGACCATCCCAAGTTACCACGCAGCTTGGGGGCACTGGTGCATGCCTGCTTCGGAGCCAGTACCAACAACATTCTGTTCATATTAATCACAGAGGTTTGAAAAGGAGAAAGCCCCAGGCTTTCTACAAAAGAGGCTGCCCATGACCTCCCTAGTAAGGTCTTCAGCTTTCTTTAGGTGAGATGCTTATCCTGACACCTCATAATCCTTGGTCTCTGGCCCAAATGCACGCACTTAGGATGTCTCTGATTTGCCCCCATATGGACACACATCACTGTATTGTTCTTGCCTGCGGTGTCTGTTTTCTTTATCTTCGGATCATTTCTTTTGTAGGGTGGTTTATGGTGAAAGAAACACACTTTACCTATTTGTGTTCATGGATAGATGGATTCAACTAATACTCCCAAACAGACATCTCAATTCATCTGAATCTATTAACTAAGCCAGGTTTACTCACGTGTTAATGAACTAGTGTTCTTCAGGAACCGGGTGGTTGATGTCTGGCTGCCAGGAGAGTTACTTACAAGACAGAGACTGACCCTTTTCCCAAAAGAGGGTCTTGTCGTTTTTTGAGGGTAGGTGGATCAAGAAAATGTTCTGTGTACACAAGAGGGGTGTGTGTGTGTGTGTGCACATACATGTGTGTTTGTGCCGAGTTAAGGGAGTTTGAAAAGCTTTAGGGGTTTAGGACTGGCAGATAGATCCAATAAAAATGTGCTCTCCCCCACCTTTCAAGAGGCTGATGGGAGTGTTGAGAGACCATGTCATCTAATAGAAGAGCACTGTCTAAAATGAAGGACTCACCTCTTTTCCTATCCTGGCTCTCTGAGTTTTTTTGTTTAGGCTTCATCACTTACCAGCTGTGTGACCTCAGGCAACTTACTTAACCTCTCTGAGCCTCTATTTTCTCACTTGTAAAATGGAAATAGTGGTACCAGCACTACCTAGGGCTGCTGTAAAGATAAACTAGGATAATGATGTAAAGATTTTAGTGTGCTTCTTGGCGGAAGGTAGGAACTAAATTCAAGGTAACCGACTATGTGGTGGACACTACCTGAAGGTGCCACCATCTTCCCCTGGACCTTTCCTTTAAACTCACCTAAGCTCCACCCACTTTGATTTCCCGTCATTTGAAGAGAAATTCCTTCTTTCCCAAAGTACTGGTATTAATTAATGGTCTAACCTTGGGTTGGGTAATCACATTGTGTCATCAGCCTCCCGATTATTAGATATAATTTACAGGAAAAACAGACCTGAAGTTCCTCCCAGCCCGAGGACGAAGGCTGCAAATTGAGTTTAGAAGGTTGCTGACCTTTAGACCCGGGCTGGCTTGGGAAGCAGCCCGCTCTCCTGGTCCTGAAAGCCACAGCAGGCTCTTGTAATTGAGTTACCGCCTGGGATTCAGTGGGACTAATCCATCTATATAATTTCTTTGCCTGGTTTAATGCCATTAACGAAACCGAATTAAGGAGCGGGTGGAGCTGGGTGGGACGGAGGGAAACGGATTTTCTGCGTGGGAGTCGCTGTGGGAGTCGCTGCCGAGTCTCCACCGCCTGGCTGGAGCCTCTGGTCTGATTAATGGACGCCTCTGAGGACCAGGTCATGCTAGCGGCCAGGCCACCCCAACCCCTCACCGCGCGCCGAGCTTTGGAGTATCTGCGCGCCCAAAAAGGGGCATCGCGAAAGGGTTTCCCAGATCGCCCCGGGGTTGATTCTGACTACGCTGTCCCCTCCTTCCCTTGTCCCTTTCTCCTCCGCGATCGGTCCCCTCCCTTGTACAATCTTAAAGCACTTTTTCTTCTAGTTCAAATCTTCGGGGACCTTCCCTGTGCTTTGTCACTAGCATGCCCTAAGCGACATGCCGATCCCACTTACCCCTCTCCAGCCCTCGCCCCCAGTGCCACCTCACTCCCTTTGCTTGGGGTTGGTTCTCCCGGATGGTGGGCACTCTTCGCGCCCAGTTTGCCAACCAGAGCGATCAGCCCTAGGAGGAGGGGCCTGCGTGAGGGGGTGGCGGTGGGAGGCGGCAGCCGCCGCGGTCAGTTTCACTCTCTGCCCCAGTGCCACTCAGATCCCAGCGCGCCCTTCCTCCTGCCCGGAGAGCCCGGCTGTCTCAACTTGGGCAGCTGGCCAGAGGCGAGGAGTCGCCGACTTCCCGGACTGAGATTCCACCGCTCGGTGCAGGCAGTTGCCAGCAGCGGAGTCCCCAAAGTGTAGGTGACGACGAGCGCGGGCCCGGGCGGCGCCGGGGGGGGGGGGGGGTACCGGCAGGTGCTGGGAGCCGAGGGGCCTCGCCGGGACTGGGTGGGGGTGGGCAGGGGCGCGCGACGGGCTTCGGTCTCTGCGGCCGACGGGGCGAGCCCGCTCCGGCGGCGCCCGCGGGCCCGGCCTGCCCAGGAGGGGCCGGGGAGTGGGGTGGGGGTGGGGGGGACGCCCGGCCGCCGCGCTTGCCGGCTCCCCGCTCCCCGTTGGGCTCGCCGGGGTTCTGCCAGCCGGCGGCTGACGTCGGCGCGCCCCTGCCGAGCTCTCGTCTTACTACAGCCGGCAGGCGGCTCCGTGCGCCCCGCCCTCGCCGGCCCCCGCCCCCGCGTGCCCACACCTTGCCGTTTATATAGAATGTGCCGCGGGCTGAATTCGCGGCTCTCTGGGACCGGAGAGTTCTCGGGAAGGAGAGCGCGAGCGAGGGAGCGGGCGAGCTCCGAGGGGGTGTGGGTGTAGGGAGAGAGCAGGTAAGGGCCGTCGGTTCCCGCTCCTCCGCCCGCGAGCCCCTCGGCCCCCCCCCCCTTTTGGCAAAAGAATAGCAACCTGGAAATCGATTACACGGAAAGAAAGGGGCGACCCTCCCCTCTCGATTCTCCGCGGGCGAGGAGCGGCGCGGCTCTGCGGTGTAACAGGCTCACACGTTGCTCATCACATGTTCAAACATTTCCCTTTCGGGGAGGCTCGTTATTTTTAAGTGAATATTTTCGTCTTTGTTTTGATTTTTTTTTTTTTTCAACCTTCCTCGGGTTTTTATTTCGATTGAGTTGGCGGCCCGCAGCGGATTGAGAGAGGCGGGGGGTTGGGGGGAAGCCTCCAGCCGGCGCGCGGGCAGCCCACCCAGGCAGTTCCCCGCGCGGCCAGCGCCGGCCCGGAGAGCGGCCCGCGCGGAGCCCGGGGAGGCCGGCGGCGGAGCCGGGAGCCCCGGCCGCACCTCTCGGCGGCCCCGGGGGTGGCGAGCGCGGCCCCGGGCGGGCGGGCGGGAGCGGTGGGCGCGGGGCGCGGAGGGAGCGCCGCGCCGCTTTGTCTCTTCACTTCTGGAGCAAGGCGAGCGGCTCCTCCCGCGGCCGGGCGCTCGGGCTCGCGGCGGCGGCGGCGGCGGCAGCAGCGGCGGCGGCGGCTCCTCCTTCACCCCTGTGCTTTCCTCCCCACTCTCTCGCAGGCAGCGGCGGCGGCGGCAGCGCTGGGGAAAAGCGGATCCCGCCCCGAGCCACACCGAGGGGAGCTCGCGGTCGCGACTTGCCGCCCTAAGCGCTCTCCGAAGTCCGGCCCGCTCGGCGAGGACTTCCGTCTCCTGGGCGACCCTTGTCAAGCAAGCTGGGATCTATGAGTGGAAAGGTGACCAAGCCCAAAGAGGAGAAAGATGCTTCTAAGGGTAAGTCCGCCCGCCGGCTTCCCTTCCCTTGGTTTCCCTCGCCCCCTCGCGTGCGCGCCGCCCTTCGGCAGCTCCCTGCCTCCCCTGCCGGAGCCTAAGCTGCCCGTGACCTCTGCGACCCCGGGCGAGAAACGGGGGGGGGGGGGGCCGCTGGGGGACCTGGGGTGGCACCACTTTCCCTCCTTCCTCGTGGAATTGTCGCCCCGCGAGTGCCTCCAGCCTCTTCCACTCGCCCTCTGGACGCACCGTGGTGGCGCTGCGGGCGACCGGAGCTGCTGCAGCCCAGAGCGCCGGGAACAGCGCTGCCGGCTACCGGCCGGCCGCCTCTCCGTGCGAGTGCATGTGTGTGCGTGTGCGCGAGTGTGCATATGTGTGCTGCGCGGGTGCAACATGGTGACATACTCAGGAATCTGCCCCCCTCAGAAACCCAAGCTCGAATCCACCTTCAACCCCCTCTCCCCGCCCCCAATGCAAACAAAGAGCCTGGCCGAGACGTAAAACCCCTCCCCCCACGCTCCTTTCCCTCTCACACCCCTCTGTCCCCCAACTCTCTACCCCCTCCCCAGAAGGCAGGAGCTTGCAGCCTTCCACACGCCGCGTGCAAAAGTGAGCAATCCCGGTGCCCCGGCGCCGCCCGCGCTGCGCCTCGGCAGCGCAGCCTCGCCAAGCCCCTGGAGAACAAAGGCTGCTGTCCCCTTGCCACTAGTGCCCAGCGGGAGCGGGCCTCCGCGGGAGAGGACAGTCCCCTCCCTCTGCTCTCTGGGGTTCAGCCACCTGGCCCGGGGAGCCCGGCCGCCTGTCCCCCGGAGTGTGCCTCTCGGCCTGGGGCCTCCCACCGGCGGGTTGGGGAGGCGCAGCAGAGCAGGGCTCCCACCCGGGAGAACTCGGAAGAGGGAATGGGGGGGTTCCTCCTGACCTCCGCCAGCACTAGCCTTCGCCTGGCTAAGGACCCGGCTTAGCTCCGGAGTGTCAGCTGGAGACCAGCATCCTGGGAGACCCGGGTTCAGGCAGAGGCGCAGAGAGGGGTGTGGTAAGAGCAGTCGGGAAACGGCAGGTTCCTTAGATGCAAGTGTCCGGGGTGGCTCCGAAGCAGACGCCTGGAGTGGGCTGGACTGGTTCTGAGGGCCCCAGGCGCTCTGATCCCAGTCCACGCTGCAGAAGTGGGGCTGCAGGGAGGGAGCCCCAGCTTTCATTCACGGGCCCCTAATTCTTCCCGGGAACCCTGTGGCCCCCTTCCCTCCCACTCTGTCCCTATCCCTTTTCATTATCGCCTCCTTCTGGCCTCTCAGAGACCCCTCCCCCTCCCCAGATGCTAGGGCAGCACCAGCCCTCCCCAGCTGAAAGTTGTCAAAGTCTTCAGCTCAGGGCCTTTATCCTTGTTTTTAAATGGAGTCGATCTCTTCCAATTAGGCAAAGCGTGGAGGAAAGGCTGGCAAGTTTGTGGTGGGTACAGATCTGTTGTCCTAAGGGAGGGTGTTGTCACTGGCCTGGCTGCAGGCTGGAGTTGAGCCCCTTCCGACCTCCTCATAGGTGCTGGCTGTTCGAAGCGCGCAGATGAATTGAAACACTTAGAAAGTAGAACTCTGGGTGTGCATTTCCAGAGCTTTCCTCATCGTAGGTAATCTTAGACAGGCATTCATACGTTTAAGAGAAAATGACTTCAGATTCCTTAAAAGGTTTTGTTTTACCGGGAGGGCCCAGAGAGGTAACTGCATTGGAAGACCGTAGCCCCCAGTTTAAAAAAAAAAAAAATATATATATATATATATATTTTTTTTTTTTTTCAGCATAACGGTATTGATTGTTTTTGCAGCACACC
Organism: Mustela lutreola; assembly: GCF_030435805.1. Classification (NCBI taxonomy): domain Eukaryota; kingdom Metazoa; phylum Chordata; class Mammalia; order Carnivora; family Mustelidae; genus Mustela; species Mustela lutreola. The sequence continues at coordinate 119,851,214 of NC_081308.1, read as the reverse complement.
CAGTGCTCCATGCAATCCGTGCCCTCTCTAATACCCACCACCTGGTTCCCCCAACCTCCCACCCCCTGCCGCTTCAAGCCCCTCAGATTGTAGCCCCCAATTGATCTAGCCCGATGATTCCCCTTCTGAATCTGGGAGTACTTCAGGTTTGTTTGTGGAACTTCGGTTCCTGACTTCCAGCAGGTGGTTACCTAAGATTTATTTCAGGCTGCCTTTGGGAGGGCCCTGAATCCAAATTCATTCATGGAAAGTGAGTTGCTGTCTTAGGAGTATTATTTGCAATTGTCCAAAATGGGGTAACAAGTCTGGAAGCATTAGGACAGGTCTCTGTAACTCAATAATGAATTTTTTTACTGGGCATATGTCATAACATTTTCTTGCGTTGACTCACCACATTTGAAACCGAATACCTCTCTGTAGGAATTATATAATTAGCATTTGGAATTATGGTTGTAATTAGGAGAAATTAAAGTAATTTTATAAGACCACTTTTAAGAAAGGAGTTTACTTTCCCCAGGAGATGGGACTCTTATGGCTGCTGAGAGCGGGAGTTCCATTTCTGCCTCTGTTGGTTGTTGAATTTAGAGCATTTTGAAAATAGTCAATGCGTAATAGTTAGCTTTTTCCCCTTTCAAGTATGTTAAAAGCCTTATGTGGCCAAATTTTAAAGACTACTTTTTATGTTAGAGATGAAAGATACCAGGTTTATTTCTATTTTAACCAATAAAGTTTTCTGATCATATTCATGAAGAGGTTTGGTTTTTTTTTTTTACAAATTTCCTATGTATGGGTTATTTTTGAAAAAAAATTTTTTTTAAGTTTAAGGGACTCATGAGCACACTCTTTGCAACATGGCAAGATACAGGATTGAACATTTACTGGATACTCTGAATATCCACGCATCTGATTTTGAGCAACAGTGTGTCAATGATTGAATCAAGTCAATTATTTGAATGAACTTCATAATCTGTTTTCAGAGCTACTGTTCATTTAAATTCAGCCTTGCACCTCATCATCTGGGGTTCATGCCCACAGCCTGGAAGACTATAATATAGTGCTTCTAGAGTTTTTAAAGCACAAATAGTAGGTAATAAGTAAGTTATGTCATGCTGCGAATGAAATATGGCTTTCCCCCATATTTCATTCAGACACACAAATTGCCAATTGTCTTTAAATGACGTTCTCTTGGACTCATTGAGGTTAAGACCAGTCTCAGTGATGGGCAATAATCTTTTTGATAATCTTTTAATAACGAGCCAGATGAGATCGTCTGTCTTCTTCCTGGGAGGGTGGGAATCTGGATTTTATTTGAAACTATGAAAATGGCCTCTTGTGTAGCAAATCACCTTTTGTGCCTTTCTTTAGGCTTTACATAAACTTTTAATTTGGCCGATGTGTATATATAGTTAGCAGCACCCAGCTTCCTGAACAAACCGAAGGACCTATTTCCATTTCGTAGAAGAAGAAAGTGTAACATTTGTTTGTTCAAAGCGATATTCACTTAGCTTTGACTCGCTCCTCTACCTTGTCGTGTAAAATCTTCTCTCGGCAGTTCTCTGTCGGAAAAGCCCTCAGTTAAGGCTGTGTCTGCTTCCCTGCAACAGTGTTACGTGGCATTCAGAAAACATGTATGTAGCCTGCTCCAGATGAAACCAAATCAACCCTGGATTGAGTAAAAATGCTAGCCAGTTCCTGATTTCAAAACTGCCATTTGGCTTGCAGCTACCTGTCTGGAGTTGGGTCTGTGTTTTCAGCCACCTTTGCCCCCTGTGCTTGTGGACAGCCAGCTCAGCCAGGCAAATTTCAAGGCCCTGTGATGTGGGCTGTGGGTTCTCTTGGGAAGACGGTCCATGATAGCGTCAGGCTGGGCTTCTGCTGTCTGCGGGTGATGGAGGACAATTCCACACATAGTCCAAGAAACCAGCGCCTCGCACAGTTGTTGCTGTAATGGACTGTGGTGCCCGCGTGCATTTCTGGGCACGGCTCAGTTTCTGCTTCCTTCCCGGCCGTTTCCAATAGCCTCTCTAACCATACCTAAGGACAGGGCCTTGTGGTCCGGCAGCCAGCATATCAAGTATTGAACCCCGAATGCCATTCCAAAAGATCATCTCGGTCTTGGGGGATTACTGTAATAGCTTCCATCAAGTGCCTTTCTCGGATTTGGGCCAGGCAAAGCAGGTGTTCAGAGGTATTTTACCCACAAGAAATCATGACGCTGGTGACGTCTTACTAAAAACTGACCATCATAATCTACCTATTACTCATGTAGGGACTTGTTTTTTCACCTTGTGGTTAAATCATTATGGGCCAGTGGCCCATTGGTTTTATGGAGTGTCGTAAGCCCTGCGTTTTCTTCTGTGCCGAGGCCAGTGATCACCACTTTGGTGAGGGTGTGTGTCCAAGAAGATCTTGAATCAGAAATGTCAGTCGCTTCTTGGGGATAGGTGCAGAAGTCCTCTTCATTGTGGTTTCTAGTGGCGTGCTGCTTTGTTATTGGCAGAGGCTGAAGGGAGAAGGAGGAACACGTTGGGGCATGGGTTAGGGTCGCTGTATCTTCTTACGGAGTGTTCCTTCCTCTAAGTCTCTTTCTGGTACAGTTCAGATCATTAAAGGGGCTAGGGTGTGTGTCCGCACGGTGGAGATGTGGGTGGCGATGGAGTGGGAATGGACTGGGGGTTGGGGCCCGGGTGAGTAGCAGAAAGTGAGCTGTGGGGCCAAGGGGAAAGGGCTGAGGTCCGCGCCTAGGGCAGGGAAACGTATGGTGGCCCTGAGAACAGGACTGGAACAGGGGATGGCATGGGGGTCGGGGTTGGCTGGTAAACTGGAGCGCTGAGTTGTGAGGCAATGAGTGGGGAGATGAAACTGTTAACATCCCAGGTCTCTTTGCAGCTGTGCTGTTTGATGTTTAAATCAACTCCTCATTCTGGGAATTACAATCAACACAGAACCACCAGAATGTGTTGCAGCTCTTCAAATATATCCAATAAAAAGGCTTTCTAGTGTCGGCTTCATTATGGCTTATATTTTCGGAGTTGAGAAATTTGAAAGGAATAGAAAATAATTGCCACGATTAAACAATTCAAAGAGAAAAATCCCCATGAATTAAAGTACTGCGGGTGGAGGGGGTCCCACACGTCTGTCACTTTGCCAAGCTTACTATGCTCCATGAAATGTAAAGATTAGGTACGTACAGGGTGGCTCAGTGGGTTAAAGCCTCTGCCTTCGGCTCAGGTCATGATCCCAGGGTTCTGGGATCGAGCCCCACATCGGACTCTCTGCTCAGCAGGGAGCCTGCTTCCTCCTCTCTCTCTGCCTGCCTCTCTGCCTACTTGTGATCTCTGTCTGTCAAATAAATAAATAAAGTCTTAAAAAAAAAAAAAGATTAGGTACGTACTATGGTTTTTGCATTTAGCAGAGAAGACAGAGGTCCGCATGAATCATTGTCCACAGTCACCAAGTTTCTTTTTGGCTCTCCAGAAGACACATTAGCTCCAGGATTTCTCAGCATGGGCTGAGGAGTGGGCTTTAGGTTCACCGTACTGAGAAATGATTCAACTTCGTCCTCACCAACTTGAAATGCCGCTTATCTGTTTGTGACATACTGGTTCTACAAACTCCCCTGAATCAGATATCTGACATTGTTTTTTTTTTTTTACTGTGGCATTTTTGTCACTTTGGTGAATGCCATATCTTGATGAGACATTCATTGGGGGTGTGGATTTCTAGAGAAGGTGAAATAGCCTATAGTGATCATTATGACGATCTCTCCAGCCTGCAGGTCTCATTTCTCCTTGGGTTGGAGGCCGTTTCTTTTTCCTCTAAAGCAGTGTTTTCCGGGGTATTAACACTGAAAACGGGAGTTTCAGATTAGAAAAGAGATATATTCTTGGTTCTTGGGGCATGATGGAAATGGGGGCTAGTGTATTAAGAATCAGGGTTTGTAAGAGACAAGAAGCCCAGATTACAATTACTGTGTGTTGAGATTATTGTAAACCAAGGCAGTCCTTACGCCCTAGTCCTTGTGCCTCTGCCCTTTGTAATTACTTTTCCACATCGACTTTCAAATGGAAATGGTCTTAGCCTCACTGGCTGATGACCTTCTCCTGAGGCAAGGGGCAGCCAGTAGTAGGTGTCCTTGTTGATTCTTTTAAACTCTGGCAGCACCCTTGGCTTCTGTTGGTGTAAGGTTCCGGTTGACATTCTAGAAGGTGCAGTAGGGCTGGGATGAGCTGGGTTGCTTGCTTGGCCTGCCTGCTGAGACCTCTCTGCAGAGACCTCAATCAGATACTGTTCAGACAGTCACTATTTGGCCTAAAGGAATTCTCAGGTGTACATGTCCATTCTTTCTGGATTCTGTCAGGAGGGCCTGGGAAGAAAGAAAAAAAAAAATCTTCAGGTGAAAGGCAGGCCTGATCAGAGGTCAAATTAGAAAATAGTTCATTTTTAGGGGTGCCTGTGTGGCTCAGTGGGTTAAAGCCTCTGCCTTTAGCTCAGGTCATGATCCTGGGGTCCTGGGATCGAGCTCCGCATTGGGCTCTCAGCTCAGCTGGGAGCCTGCTTCCTCCTCTCTCTCTGCCTACTTGTGATCTGTCTGTCAAATAAATAAATAAAATCTTTAAAAAAAGGTTAATTTTTGGGACGCCTGGGTGGCTCATTTGGTTAAGCAGCTGCCTTCGGCTCAGGTCATGATCCCAGCGTCCTGGGATCGAGTCCCACATCAGGCTCCTTGCTCAGCAGGGAGCCTGCTTCTCCCTCTGCCTCTGCTTGCCATTCTGTCTGCCTGTGCTCGCTCTCTCCCCATCTCTCTCTCTGATAAATAAAATCTTAAAAAAAAAAAAGGTTAATTTTTAAAAAAGATTTTATTTAGGGGCACCTGGGTGGCTCAGTGGGTTAAAGCCTCTGCCTTTGGCTCAGGTCATGATCCCAGTGTCGTGGGATTGAGCCTCACATCAGGCTCTCTGCTCCGCAGGGAGCCTGCTTCCTCCTCTTTCTCTCTGCCTACTTGTGATCTCTGTCTGTCAAATAAATAAATAAAATCTTTTAAAATTTATTTATTTATTTATTTATTTGTGAGTGAGTGAGTGAGATAGCCAGAGGGAGGGAGCCCCATGCAGGGTTTGATCCCAGGACCCCAGGATCATAACGTGAGCTGAAGGCAGACACTTAACTGATGGAGTCACCCAGGCACCCCGAAAATAGTTAATTAAAAAAATAGCAGAAACCCAATTTCCTTTTGTGTAATTGCAGATTACACACAGTAACTTACACAAATCTTAAGCGTGCCTCTTGATTAATTTTGACAAATGTTTACACCCATGTAATCAAGTATCAAAATCAAGTTATAGAATATTTTCATCACCCCAGGGAGTGCTCTCATTTTCCTTTCTTGTCATTCCCTCTTCAGAGGCAGCTTCTCTTTTGAGTTTTGCCATCATACTTTTAGTTTTGCCTGTTACTGAATTTAATATCAGTGAAATCATGCAGTTTCTGACACCTAGTCACCTCTCCTTTCAGGAAGCTTCCTTTCTCACTTACACACACACACACACACACACACACACACACACACGGGCACTCAACAGGGTCTTGTACTTGGCTGGCCCATAAGGAGTATTTGTTGAATGTTCCCAGAAGGGTAAGGAATTCTTTTAAGCAGGGGTATGTTGCATCATCATTTAAAATTTTTTTTTAATTTTTAATTTTTTAAAGATTTTATTTATTTATTTGACAGAGAGAGATTGAGTGAGAGAGGGAATACAAGCAGGGGGAGTGGGGCAGGTGGAGAGGGAGAAGCAGGCTTCCTGCTGAGCAGGGAGCCTAATGTGGGGGCTCTATTCCATGACCCTGGGATCATGACCTGAGCCAAAGGCAGTCACTTAACTGAGGCACCCAGGTGCCCTGCGATCTTCATCTGATAACAATGACAGTAATTATCCTAGTTCTCATTACTATAGTAGTTTCTAAATTATTGAGTACTTACTTAGTAAGCATATATTATTTTTACATATATCTCATTTAATCTTCCTGACAGCCAAAGAAAGTAGCGATTAGTGTTTACGGGCTTTAGAGATGAGAAAATTGAAGCTTACAGATCTATTGTAGCGTTATGAGGTCATGTAGCTAGTGGGTTGTACCTAGCACAGTGATTGGCATTGTAGTAATTAGTGAATGATTTTGGAATGCATGTAGCAGAACTCATTGGTCCTGTGCTCTGTTCATTTCCAGTTTGTTGTCATATCAAAGCTGTGTGTTACAGAATGGCTCTGTCACTGTTTCACTTTGGTTTAATCTGATAGATGCCTGGGGATATTTACATTTTAACTAAGAATTGCCAGAGGCGGGGCCTTTAACCCAAAGGAATTAATGTCCCGTTGACTTTTTGGCATCTAGGTCGGTTGAGTGAGGAAGGAATTTTGGTTAGGGTGTTAATAGTTTTTCTAAGTACTAAGGGATTTGACATGAAGTAGCTCCTGAAATCTTCCTAACATTCTATCAAGGATAGACATACATATTATTAATATTCCCATTCGACAGATGAAGAAACAGGCCCAGAGACTAAGGCCAGTCTGAGGTCACTCAGCTAGCAAGATGATGGAGTGAGGTTTTGAGCCAAGCTGGACTGACTTCAAATCCACCTCTCTTTTTCGGGGGGGGGGAGGGGCAGAGGGAGAGAGAGAGACTCTTAAGCAGGCTCCACGCCCAGCAAAGAGCCTCAGATCATGACATCAAATCAAATCGAGTCAACTGAGCCACCCAGGTGCCCCTCAAACCCGCCTCTTAACCACTGTGTCATAGTGCCTCCTTAAGCAACACTGGGGATTCTTTCATTTCGGTTTGCAGAAAGACAATATTATTTCCAGTTTGCCAGTGTGGACGCGGTGGAGAAGGGTGCCTCGGCACACGTGCATGGCAGCTCCAGGGCTCTGGTCCTCGGACAGCTGAAAGAATCTCCGAACACCTGTTTGAGTGGCTCTTCCCAGCCTGGGAGCGTAGAGGTGAAAGGAACTCAGTCCTACCTCTTACAGCAGCCCTTCCTTTTCCCTTTGGCCTTGACGTTCTGACTCTTTACTTTTCACAGCGTATCCTCCCTCAGTTGGCCGTGACTGCGACTTGCAGGACTTAAGCATCTGTCGGTTTGAAAGGAATGGTGCTTTTCTACAGAACTGTGTCTGGGAATTTGTTTCACCTGTGTTCTAAAGATTACACTTCCTCTTAATTCACTGCTGGGCGAAACTTCCAGTTGTTTATTTTTTTTCCCCTATTACATGGCATATGCTTTCAGTCTGCCTCTCATCAGAATCATCTGTCTCATTTCCTTCTCTTTCTAAGCCTACCCCATTCTCTCTCCCTCCCTCTCTAGAGCTCCCTCTCTCCTTTTCTCTCCCCCCTCCCTCCCTTGTCAACAGATGTCAGTGGTTTCATTAGCTGAATGGGGTTCCTTCGGGTATACTGGGCTCAGGGGAGGAATCTCATTTCTGCATTTTCTCCCTTGATAGCTATATTAACTTGAGTGAAGAAATCCACCCTTTAAAGTGTAGCTTCTCGGGAAGACGTTTTTCACTACTTCTTATATAACTCATTTTAAATGGCAAAATAAAAAAAGTGCGAGCTTTATCTATTTACTTATTTTTTACTATTTATGCTGCCTTCAATTAGATAATATTTCCAAAAATATATCTTGTTAATGGAGACACAGCCTTGAACGAGCATATTAATTATAGTTCTCAAAGTTAGGAATCATGTAGTTCTCTGTGCTGCAGAACCTATGTTTAACAGCCGTAATTAACAGGGCCGGCTGTAGTGCATGGTTATAGGTAAGTTTAATAACAGGAAACCCAGATCTCAAAAATCCCTCCAAATTATGGAGGTAGGATTTCTACAGCTCTTGAACTGGGGGTTAGTAAAGAGATCAAGTCCTTAAAATATTTCGCTTGCTGTTAAAAGCAGAAGTAAACCACCTAAGGCAGGCAGGCTGAGTGCTGTTCTTGAATATGCCTATAGATATTTTCAGAATCTTTTTCCAAGCATGACTTTGAAAGTATTATGAATTGACCTGCTTATTTTGCCTTTGACTTTGATTCTCTGTGTGTCTGCCTGCCTCTCCCGCTGGGGGTGTTTTTTGAACATTAAGACTTTCAAGAGCTTGGATTTGCGCGTGGTCTGCAGAGCACCGAGGACGAGGTGAGCCCTTCTGGAAACAGGGCCGGAGGCTCCTCCTCGCGGCTGGCAGTCCGGGGAAGGTTTGTTGGGCGACTAGCTGGGAACCGGACGGGGAGCGCTGAACGTTCTGGTTACCAGCGTCCCTCGGTCGCCGTGGATCTGGCAGGCGGGTTTATTACAAACCTCACTGTGCTCATTAGCCTCGTGATGCGGCGGCTGCCTAAAAAAGAAACACGGAAAAGTTGTGTCACCGAAGGTGAAACTTGGCGAAGCGCTGCTGGGCGCAGGGCATGACGAAGCTCCTTCCCGGCGGCGGCGGGCAGCGGGCGGCTTTGCCCACTCGCGCGGGTGCCCACGGCCCGGCCCGCCGGCGCGGGGATGCTGCCGAGCTAGCCGCGGCGCGAGCGGCCGCAGGGCGGTGTGGAGGGGGAAGGCTTCGGAGCCGGCTTTGCGCAGTCCTCCGCCTCGCGATCCGGCCGCGGGCGCTTTGCAGCCGGCGGGGGGGGGGGGGGGGGGGCGTTAAGATGGTGGCGGCTGGGCGGGGCCCGAGGGAGCGCAGCGTGGGGCCCCCTCCAGCCCTCTGGGTGTCCGAGCTTGCGCTACACCTGACCCACCCGCCCGACGCCTCCCCGGCAGACGCGGGAGGCAGATTCCAATCAAACCCTTGAAGTGGGGGCTTGGCCAATACTCGAGCCTTGCTTTCTCTGCCTAATGGTCAATGCTAATCCGGTTTTAGCTCTTCAGAAACCCAGGATGATTCTTGAGCTGAACATTCAGGGCCGATTTGAATTCACTGGGGCGCTTTTACCTGGCTTACCTTTCATTGCATCAATTTTTTTTTTTCATTACAAAATAATGCATGCTGAGCAGGGACAATTTGGAAAATCTTACAAGCATAGATAAGATAATATCACCCAAGGGTTCCACTCCTAGGTTGATTTGTTGAGATTTTCCTTCCAGCCTTTTTTCTCTGAGTTTTAGAATACAGGCATACACATGGCGAGTTATCTTTGAGTATTTATGGGATCACACGGTATATACTATAACCTGCTCTTTTCGCTCAACAACATATTAGAATATTTTTCTATGTTATTAAAAATTTTCCACACCGTCCTTTTCAGTATGTGCATCCTGGGTGTGGACTTGGGGGGTGATGAAGGAGAGATGGTAATTTTGTGCCTGTGGCTCCACAAACATTATCAGTATTTTATAAATGGGCATATGAATATGTATATATAAAGATATATATGCATGTGTAGATGTGTAAATATAAAATGAAACACATATAAACAAACATGCTTATGTCTACATAAATAGACATGCAGTATACTTAGAATAAATCCTCAAAGAAAAGACATCAAAAGAATCTTTGGCTTGTTGCCTTATAGAACATTTATAGTTTTTTAAAAAAATTTGCATCTTCTATTTTCTCTACAGTGGACATGTATAATGATATTAATCATGTAATAAAAAATAATGTAAACAAAATTCTGCTCATGGATTGTCTTCAAACTGCCTTTTCTGCTCCAGCTCACACCATTTCTTGATCTGGAATGTTCTACCCACTCTTAGTACATTTTATGATTTGCCTCTTCTTCCTCCAGGAAGCAAGCCTCTATCCCACCCCTCCTGCAGGAACTGCTTGCTCCTGATACTGGGCTTCTAGTAGTCCCCCTGGGCTACTGTGGATAGCTCAATGAAGAACTTTTTACCTGCTTATGACTGAGCTCCCCAACTAGATTGTAACCTCCTCAAGGGCCTTTTCACAAAACACGTGCTCAGCAAATGTGTTACTTAACCACATCGGTCAGCATCCTTCTTTGGTTTCTTTAAATGTTTCTGAACTTTGAAACTCCAAACCATACCAAAAGCCCTTAGAATATATCCCATCTGGGTTTAATATTGCTAATTTAATTTGAGGTATAATCCAACTTTACAGGAGGCCATCTTCCATGTAAAATTGGCTACGTGGTTGTGGTTAAAGGCATGGATTTTAGAGGCACGGGTTCACATCTAAGTTCTTGTACTTATTGGCTATGTGGTCTTGGGCAAATAGTTTTTCTAAGCCTCTTCAGAATGGGAGACAGTTATGTTTTTCTCACATGTCTGTTTTATTTTTTATTTTTTTAAGATTTTATTTATTTATTTGACAGACACAGATCACAAATAGGCAGAGAGGCAGGCAGAGAGAGAGGAAGGGAAGCAGGCTCCCCGCCAAGTAGAGAGCCCAATGCGGGGCTTGATCCCAGGACCCTGGGATCATGACCTGAGCCAAAGGTAGAGGCTTTAACCCACTGAGCCACCCAGGCGCCCCCACATGCCTGGTTTAAAGGTGGAATGAGATAATGTATGGAAAACATCAAAGGCAATGCCAGCTACAGAGGGTTTGGTCCATGGTGATATCAATTAATATACAGCTAAACCGCAGTGATTTTCGCATTGATTATTTGAGTTAGAAGGTTCCTTTTAGCAGGCTTGTTGGCAGTAGAAACAGATCTATAGAGTCACATATTTGACAGTCATAGTCCGATTTTAATGGATTTTCGTTCTACTAATTCACCCATTAATTTGCGTAGTATTTATCGAACTTTCTATGTGCATGGACACTGCTGTAGAGACTGAGAATGCAATATATCAGGGCCTTCATGGAGCTGATATTTTGCAAGTTTACTTTGAAGAACTGAACTATCATCGCACCAAGGGGTCGTATGTCAATGAATGACCTGGAGCGACCACAGCCCCTGGGGCCCTATGTGGGCCAAACTACCAAGAGGGGCACCTGCAGGGAGTCGGACATGTTAATCATTTTCAGTCCAGTAACCACTTGGTAGAGCTCCCAGAACCTGCCTGGTCCTCAGCATCACTTCCTACCACAAACAGCCCCCCCCAACCCCTCGTGCTTATGATAGTTTGGTTCAGCAGAGGCTCAGGAATCCATATTTTTTGTAACTCTCCTCAGTGGAGTCTAAGGCACTGGCAGTTTCCAGACTTACTGCTTCTGGGTGGTGTTTCTCAAGCTGCCCAAACAATGGCCAGTAGGGTTTGCTAGGAAAACAATAGCCCACCCTCTCCCTCCTGGCCTGCGGAATCCGCCTTCAGGAGAAGAGCTTCGTAATGTAAATTGTCAATAATGTAAATTGTCAACAAGTGTCTAGGTGATTCTAACCCCAGGCGAGTTGGGAAAATATTGTCCTGGAGACAACATAGGACCCCTGGAAATGAGGTGTAAATGTCCATTTTTTTTCTGGTCAGCGGGTCGTCCATAGCTTTCAATACCTCAGAGAGCTCAGTGTCTCCTCCAATGTTAAGTGAGTTGGAGCCCAGAGGTCTCTGCCCAGCATCGTTACTGAGCAGTGGGCTGTGGGTCCCCAGTTTTCTCATGGGTTGAATTGATTAACCTTACACATGCAGATGTTTTGATGGGAGCCTCCTTTCTCCTGTGTGCAGTTCTTCTCACTGCCTCCTCTGTAGGAGAAACTAAGGAAAGAAAACAATTTCTCAGCCAAGACCCCTCCAGAGAGGACAGGGCTGGCCGAGAACTTGGGCAGCAGGGGAGGGGGCGCTCTCAGATTGGCCCAAATAGTTTGATGACCATTCTGGTGGTTTGAACCTCAGTGAATCTTTATGTGCTGGGCTCCAGGGGGGGTGAGAGTGGGACTTCTCAGATCTTCTCCTGCTGGTCTGGAGCAGGTGGGCAAGGGAACTTCCCTGGTTGGGTGCCACTTTCCTGTCTATATGTGGCAGGAGGAGCGGACGGCTAGCAGTGTGAGGAGTTAGCTCAGGCCTAGGTGCGCCCCAAGCTCTTCTCGTCCTCTAGGCCCTAAGCACTGCCCCTCTGATTTGTTTACAACCAATCAAGGGCATTGACCTACTACTGCTAGTTACTTTGAGTTATAAATGGTTTTTTCTTTCCCCGATGGAATCAGGGGTTCAGGCTGTATAGAATGACCTGGTTTGTATCACAAGAGCCTTTGGGACTTTGACAGTTTTCACCATTTAAAAAACACACAGCTCTCTCCCTCCACCCCACTGGACATAAAAGCAACCTTTGAATTTACAGAACAAAGAGGCTGTCTTTAAAGGGCAGCATGCACCGAAAGGGAGGAAAGGAAGTAAGATAGTCCATCCTCTTTTCTGAGGCCATTGTCTCCAGACACAAAACCGAATACCTTGGAAAATCTTGTATTGATTTTTAGCGCAGAGGATATCTCTCTAGGATCTGAAAAACCTGGCAGAAGATAATAAACTTGTTCCCCTGCCTTTGAGCCACGAGTTAAGTTGCTGAGTTCTGGTGGCTGGAGGCACTGAGAGTAGGTGGCCTGCTGAGTGAGATTCTGGCGAGGGTGCCTGGCTCTTGACCATATGGGAACACAAGGAGGCTCGGTTCGTACAAGCTTTGCCTCTGCAGCTCGGACTCAGGTGGTGAATGGGAGGTGGTTCCATTGTTTTATGAAAAGTCTTTCTTTTAATAGCATCATCTCTGGTGTATCTGAATGTTTCTTTCGGGATCAAGGATTACTTGAGTAAAAATAAAGAAAGAAAAGCCAGCCTAGAGGCCTCTTGGGGAAGCGTTTGGGCTTCCTACAATTCCAAGTTACTGCTCAAAGTGGTTGTTTATGCTTCCCAGGTTGTTCTTGAAAATTTTTGTTTATTTTGTTTTTCAAAAGATTTACTTGTTTCTTTTAGAAGGGAAGAGAAAGGGAGAGGGGGAGAGAGCATCTTAAGCAGACTCCAGGCTGAGCACGGAGCCCAACGTGGGGCTCGATCCCACGACCCACGAGATCTCGGAACTGAGCCGAAACCAAGAGTTGGATGCTCAACCAACTGTACCACGAAGGCTCACCCCCCTCCCCCGACCAAGTGTGTTTATTTTTAATTTTTTTTTATTATGGCAAAAGAGACAACATAAAATATACCATTTTCATGATTTGCAGGCATGTGGTTCAGGGACCTTATGCACACCGACATCGTTCTACAACCTTCACTGCTATGCTTCACAGGTTCTTAATCAGAGATGATAGCGATTGGGAGGGACCAGGAAAACCATTTGATTCAAGTTTCCCATTGCAGAGAAGAGGGAATCAGGCCCAGAGGAGACGCAGTGACCTGCCCAGGGTCCTAGAGCAGGTTAGTGACAGGGGCCTGGCTTAGCGCTTTTCCTCATACCCACGCTAATAGCCCGAGGCAGGTGGCCTCCTTACCTTACAGGTAACAGAATCAAAGATTGGCATATTTAGGATGCTTCCCTGACTTTTTTAATCAAGCAAGCAATCAATTGTTAGGATTTAGAGCCAGAAGGCCCTTCAGACACCATCTAGTCCAGATTCCTAATTTAAAATACTGGCTCTATTTGCTCTTTCTAAATCCAAATTGAACTTCCAAAAGATGCTAACATTCTAATGTTTAAAACCTGGGCAGATTCTCTCCAAATTCTCTGTTGCAGCGACTCCATGGCATTCCATGGTTGAAACCAGGCCCTTTGTGGGTGGCTGTTATTAATAAGCTTTCCTTGGGATGTTTACAGTAACTGCTGTGACCTAAATAAGATTGCTTGTATTGTTTTTTTCCCCCACAAAGGCAAGAACATTTTTAAAAAGTGTGTTCCTCTCCTTTCATTGTGCTTATCCATGACTGAAAGAACTGAAGCGTTGCATTTTTTCCTATCTATGCGTTAAATGGAGAAACTTTCATTAGAAGGAGTATTTCCACATGAGTTGAATATTTGGGGCCTTTGTATTCCATAACCAGTTTTTCTTAGAGTAGAGGTTCATGACACGGTACTATGTAATATTATAGCATGTCCCTTTTTAAAGTTTTTATTTCTACTGGGATAAAACACACATAGTGTAAATTACCATCTGACCAACCATTTTTAAAAAAGTTTTATTTATTCATTTATTTTTTAAGATTTTATTTATTTATTTGACAGACAGAGATCACAACTAGGTAGAGAGGCAGGCAGAGAGAGAGAGAGAGAATATGGAGGAAGCAGGCTCTCCGCTGAGCAGAGAGCCCGATGCAGGGCTTGATTCTGGGACCCTGGGATCATGACCTGAGCCGAAGGCAGAGGCTTTAACCCACTGAGCCACCCAGGTGCCCCTGAACAACCATTTTTAAGCATTTGGTTCAGTGACGTTAAGTGTATTCACATTGTTGTGAAATCTTTCTGGAACTTTTTCATCTTGCAAAACTGAAACTCTATACCCATTAAACAACAGCCCCTACCCCACCCCCCCTAGTTCCCCCAGTCCCTGGCAGCCACCATTCATTCCACTCTGTGGTTCTGAGAGTTTGACTGGATGCCTCCTAGGAGTGGAATCATAGGGTATTAGTCTTTTCGCAACGGGCTTATTTCACTTGGCATAATGACCTCCAAGTTCATCCATGTTGTAGCCTGTGTCAGAATTTCCTTCCTTTGGAAGGCTGAATATTTCGTTGCATGTTGTGTGAGGGTTCTCTAGAGAAACAGAACACATTTATTGATATCAATATTGATATAGACCCATAAGAGGATATATATTATAATAATTGGCTCACAAGGTTACGGAGGCCGAGAAGTCCCACGCTCTGATGTGGTCCCTCAGTGCAAACATGAAGGTGTGAGAACCAGGGGGGCTGATGGTGTAACTCCTAGTCTGGGGAGTGGGAGAGAGGGGCCTGGTGCGAGTCCCGGAGGTCCAAGACCCAGGAACCTGGTGCTCTGGTGTCTGAGGACAGGAGAGGACGACATCCCAGCTCGAGAAAAGATAGAATTTGGCCTTCCCAGGCCTTTTTGTTCAATGGGGACCCTCAGTGGAGTGGATGATGCCTGCCCACATTGGCGAGGGCCATCTTCTTTACTCAGTCTATGGGCTCAAATGCTAATCTCTTCCAGAAACACCCTCATAGACACACCCAGAAATCATGTTGTACCAGCTTTCTGGGCATCTCTTTGTCCAGTCGAGGTGAGACACAAAAGTGACTGTCATAAATGTGTACACCACGTTTTTTTTTTTTTTTAAAGATTTTTGTTTATTTATTTGACAGATCGCAAGTAGGCAGAGAGGCAGGCAGAGAGAGAGGAGGAAGCAGGCTCCCCACTGAGCAGAGAGCCTGATGCTGGGCTCGATCCCAGAACCCTGGGATCATGACCTGAGACGAAGGCAGAGGCTTGAACCCACTGAGCCACCCAGGCGCCCCTACACCACGTTTTCTTTATCCATTCTTCTGTTGATGGGCATCTGGGTCCTTTCAAGCTTTTGGTTTTGTGAATGATGCTGCTGTTGAACGTGCGTGTTGGTTATTTTTTCAATGGACAGGAGAAGTTGTTTTAACGCACTCCGTTTGTCTCCTCAATCTTTAGTCCCAGGTCATCAGAATAGTCTCGTCAATACAGTGAAGACCAGACCAAACCCTCCGGGACCCGGAGACCTGAGGTTTAGTCCAATGACTTGCAAGTTGGAGCACTGTGAGAGAAGGGTGAATAGGGCTTTTCTTGGTGCTCTTCGATCTAGTTATTGTTTCTAGTCTGATTTTTTTTCCTGTAGAAATAATCTACTTCCTCTGTGATAGCCTCCAGACCCCTCATCCCTGCCTTTGGAGCGGATCGTGCCTTCCCGTGCCGCCGCAATTTATTTCCCTTTCCCTTTTGCTTTGTATGTCTCTCCTACTCTCCTGTAAACTTCCTGATGCTGTCGTTCAGTTCTAGATTCCCAGTCCCTAGGGCGGAGGCTAGCCTGCACAGCAAACACAATACATGCTGGTTGGAGTAGAAATTCGACTCATTCTGTCATTTGGAAAATTTAAGCTTCCTAGTTAGTCTTGGAACAATTTGACATTTTTATTTGTTTTCTCTGCTGCTTTTATGTGTGAGACATGGCTTATGTTCAGGAGCACAAATTAGGTTTAAATATGTGGCAATTAAGTTTCTTTCTCAATCCCGTGTGGGGAATGGGAGAAACATTCGCTGAGTTCTTGGCGTCCAAGAGGGGGAATGGCCAAACCTGGACTTCAGTTTTGGTTTGTGTAGATTCGTGTAGGCCCCTCTGGCCTATGTCACCGTGCCGTCCCCTCTCAGCCGCCTCCGAAGATGGTGTGTGCAGGTGGGGTGTGGGCCTTTGTGTCGTGGGGACGGGGCCATGAACGCCGTGACCATATCAGGGCCCAGAATTCCCACGCTATGGCCTGGCCCCTCAGCCTTGTTTTTCACGCCCCCCCGGCCATCTTCTGAGCCCTCCCTAACACCTTTGTTCGCTTCGGGAAATAGAACTCTCCCGAAGTGGGCTCCGGTTTCTAACAAAGCCCTTCACAGTGTTGAACATGTTCTGTTTCCCACGGGTGGGCGGAGAGCGTGCAGGTGCGTTTGCTTCAGGTGAGAGACAACACTGTAGAAACACACGCCTGGGAATCTGGACACCTTTCTTTCCTTCGGAGAGCACCAGCCATATGGCAGGCTCCGTGCCAGGCTCC
This sequence comes from Mustela lutreola, assembly GCF_030435805.1. Lineage (NCBI taxonomy): Eukaryota > Metazoa > Chordata > Mammalia > Carnivora > Mustelidae > Mustela > Mustela lutreola. The sequence goes on along the minus strand of NC_081308.1, from coordinate 119,834,606 downwards.
GGGGAAACTGAGGAGGGAGAACGTCCCTGCGCTGCTCGCAGGGAGCTGATGGTGGGAGAAGGAGACCAGGCGGCCGCTCACAGGAAAGGGAGCTGACCTAGCTGGGTGGTGGGAGTTGTGGGAACCTGAATCCAACCCCTGAAGATGGGTGAGGGTCTGCCAGTGGACGAGGAGGCAGACATGTGTCCCGGACAGTGGGAGCTGTACGCGCAGAGTGGGCAGCTTACCTCCCAAACCGAAGGAGGTTGAGTATTCGAGAGGAACGAGGCACCCCTGTCCATGGATGGCCCTCGCATGTGCTGAATTCTGCCGCTCTCAGCCCAGCGGACTTCCCACTGATTCCAGTATATTAAAACTACGGTTTCTCTGTGCATTAACAAGCAGGTGCCCTGATTGGAAGAGATAGATGAAGAGGCCAGCGACTCAGAATTCCAGCAGGCTCAGTGATAACTTAATAATGTACACATTTAAATACCAACCGTGAACAAAACCATGGGATACTATCTTTTTTCAATGAATAACACTCATTAGCTTTTAAGTGGAATCCTGTTTCTTGTTAATGTTTCTTTTTTGCTGCAAGGGTCAGAGGCCTCGGAGTCTGTCAGTCGTCGGCTCCATGATCAGAATCCGTGTCTGTGTTCGCAGTGTGACTTTTTTTTAATTGATAACAAGAGTGAGAGCTAACAGTTTAGTTATCCCGAATATGGATTGTTTAGCCATCAGACCTTCCCGGTGCAGAAGGCAGCTTGATCAACTTTATTCACACAAAGGTACGTAGTTACAAGGCCAGTATTAGTAGATGATAAATCTTTATTAAATCAAAAAGACCATTGATATTTACAGATAATATCATTCTTGAGAGCTGGGGGTATAGTCAGGCAGGACACAACTCATTTCTGACTCTGAGTTGCATCTGTTGGCTCTCAGTTTTGACTTTAGCAGTGGCATGGAAGTTAAGTTTCCAGATGTTGCCACATAGGACTTAAGGAAGGTTCCATTCGTATCATTTGTTCATCTACCAAACATGTACTGGGAACCCACTCCACATCAGGCTTGATTCTCGGTGCCAGTGATACAAAGGCAAGCAAGCTGTAGCCGGTCCCTGCTCTCTTGGGGCTCACAGTTGGGTGGGCAAGACAGACAAGGAAGTAGTCCCTTGGGATAGGCAGCGTGAGTGATGGTGTCATGGAAACCTAGGACACTGTGCGAGCCCGGAGGAGGGCAGTGGACTCAGTTCTAAAGTGTTGGGGGAGGCTTCTGGAGGAAAGGATGTTTAACTGAGATCAGAAAAGTGAGTTGGGGCACCTGGTGGCTCAGTGGGTTAAGCCTCTGCCTTCGCTCAGGTCATGATCTCAGGGTCCTGGGATCGAGCCCTGTATTGGGCTCCCTGCTCAGTAGGAAACCTGCTTCCTCCTCTCTCTCTGCCTCCCTCTCTGCCTACTTGTGATCTCTCTGTCAAATACATAAATAAAATCTTAAAAAAAAAAAAAAAAAACAAGAAAAGTGAGTTAAGAGCTGGGTGGGCAAAGAGGAGGGGGAAGAGAATTCAAGCAGAGGGGTGACCATCACACTTGACAAAGAAACGGAGGAATAGAGGGAGGGAAGAGAGAGAGCGAGGGAGAGGGCGGGAGATTGCAAATATAAGTACAATTTGGAATAATTGAATTACACTCATTGTGGCTAGAGAGGCATGAGGTTGCAAGCTGGAGACGTAGGCAGGGGCCAGCGCGACGGCACTGAGGGCTTTGTCAGGGTGAGGAGTTTACACTGCATTTTAAATGCACTGGGAAGCCTTTGGAGGGTTGTGTGGTAGGGCGCCCTATAATCTGATATACATTTTATTTATTTATTTAAATATTTTATTTATTTATTTGACAGAGACACAGCAAGAGAGGGAACACAAGCAGAGGGAGTGGGAGAGGGAGAAGCAGGCTTCCCGCTGAGCAGAGATTTCCCCATGTGCGGCTCAAGCCCGGACTCTGGGATCATGACCTGAGCCATAAGGCAGCCACTTAATGACTGAGCCACCAAGGCGATCCTGATGTACATTTTTAGAAGTTCTGTCTGCCTGGGACAGCAGTGGTCCAAGCTTAGAATCAACCTGGGACAGCAGTGGTCCAAGCTTAGAATCAGCCTGGGACAGCAGTGGTCCAAGCTTAGAATCAGCAGGGTAGGAATGAAGATGGACAAAGTCTTTAGATTTGAGAGTACTGTTCAGGGGTTGGAGGGGATTGGGTTTAATGCTAATAATAACATAAGTGGTCCATTTATATCTCAATTAAGGGGGAGAGAGGAGTCAAGAGTAATGACTCGGATGTTTCTAGAACCCAGTTCCACCTGTAGCCCTTATAAACCGTGTAATTGGACAGTGTCACCTGTTCTCTCTGCATCTCTTTCTGTTCATCTCACAAGTCTCCCCAGTGTGGCTGCAGACCCATTTTCACCGGTGACTGATAATGACCCTGATGTCGTTGACTTCTAAGGCATATAGCAGATACTCGGTAAATGCTGGTCAAATAAATGAAATACCATTAACCAGTTACCGCTCATATTTTATGCAGCAACGTTTCTTGGTTAGGTACGTATTAGCCTATGCAGTTTCTCTTATCTACAGCTTACCACTTGGGAATATTACTTTCAATTGGGGACTAACCTGGTAAAAGTGGAAATCAAACTTTAGCTGAGTGTCTTATAATGGTCCTCATGCTGCAGTGGGAATGGAGAGCTCAAGTTTTTGTCCTACTTCGCTGTTATCTTGCCTTTATTTAATGCAAGAGAAAATCACTTAAGAGGTTGATTTCAATATTCATGTCTGTGAAATGGAGAGGGTAATGCCAGATTCTGACTCGAGTTTTAAGGGATGCTATTATTAACAAGATAATAGCATTTAACGTTTAGTGTTTATAATAGACCATTCTCCTGTAATAGTCCATTCTTTAAGAACTTAAGGGTGGTTGTCATTGGGGATGGGCTAAGGTTGAGAATAGAAGCCCCTGAGACGCTTTTCCAGAGAGCCTGTGTCCTGACTGTGTGGTCTGCTTGTTGCTATGGAGGCGGGGTTGGACTCACAGAGAGCAGCAGCAGCCGCCCAGGGGGTCCCTCTGCTCCTTGGTGGGGGGGGGGGTCCTGATGTGCAGAGGGGCCTGCTCTGCCCTGTCCGGGTCCTGTGCCTCCTGGTCCTCTCCTGTGTCAGAAACAACAAATGTAAAAACCCAAACCTCAACTGGTAAGAACCCAATCCCAGTTAAGGGGAAAGGTCCAAGTACTGGTATTGCTGTTAGGGGAGGCTACATTTTTAAGGTCAGCACAGTCAAGTTCCATTGTTTTGGAATCATATAATTAGTGGATTGGTGTTTTCTGAACAGTAGAAAGGAGAGCGGGCATTGTTCAGTGGGGTGAAGGGAGGACTTCATGATGCATGAGCAGGCAAAGCAGCACGAGCTTCTACCTAGCAAAATTTTAGAGTTGTGGATTTTGTGATTTTTGCCGTAGTGAGTAAATACATTTTTTTTAAAAACTTTCTTATGTTTTTAGAAAGTAGTTATTGCTAGAGTGGTTGGCCCAGGGTTGCAATGTACTCAGCATACTCTTTCTGTGTAGCTCAAGGTTGGCCCCTGTGGGATTTGTAAATTCTGTTAACATTGAGTCTCTTTTAATGAGTTTCACTTGGGTGCAAAACAAAGTTAATATAGGTACTGCCCAGGGCTGGCTTCATCTGTGCATGAGCTAGAACTAAATGGTTTGTATTTGAGGCTAAAAACTGAAAGTTGTCCCGGCAGTGTGTTCTGGAATATGCATTTGCGTGTTTTCTCTGAAAAAGGCAGTCACGTTAAGACAGAAATGCATTAGTAAACGTGTGAAGAACTGAAAAAAGTTGTTCATTCTGAAATAAGAAGTCTGTATGGGAAAATTCTATTTCAGTGTTGAACTCAAGGATTTCTTTTGTGCAACGTTCACTAAACACATATTTATTGAATATCTGCTATGTGCCAGGTACTATTCTAGCTATACGTGATACAGCACGGAATAAGACTAAGGTCCCCAGGCTTCTGGGCTTACGTTCCTGTGAGTGGGGAGGAGGCATATAATGGGTAAAATATATAGGTAAAAAAATAGGTTGGGACACCTGGTGGCTCAGTCGGTTGGGCATCCAGTTCTTGCTTTCGGCTCAGGTGCTGACCTCACAGGTCATGAGCTCGAGCCCTGCATTGGGCTCCACGCTCAGCAGGAGTCTACCAGACATCTTCTCCCTTTGCCCCTTCCCCCACTTGCATTTTCTCTCTCTCAAGTAAATAAATACAAATAAAATGTTAAAAAAGAGATGTTATCTGCCAACACGTGTTATGGAGAAAAATAGATGTAAGAAAGTGTGGTGGTCGTGGTGGGAATTGGCCACAGTTCTGTGTCTGTGGTCAGAGATGGACTCACTAAGATGGCATTTGAGTGAAAACCTGAGAGACAGCTGCGCGGATATCTGGGGGAAGCCAGCTTTTGCACGTTGCCTGGGGAAAAAAATGTGTCTGAGAATAAAAAAATGTATTACCCAGAAGTCAGGCAGTTAGGGCTGTTTTTTTGTTTTTTCTTTTTTTTAAACCGAACAGAAGAGAAGTCGTCCTTTCTGCATTCCTGTATAAATTGTGCAAGGCAGAATTTCAAGTGTGGTCTACAGTTATGTGAAACTTAAAAATGCACAGGGTTTTTTGTTGCATTTTCTGAAATCTGTGTGTACGCATACCCAGAACATTTGCACATACTCAGTTGGTCCGTAGCCGTGTATACACCTGCTTCAATGTTGAAAACTACCCACCGTTTTGCAAATGCAAGCATGCCCAGTTTTCCTTTATGCAAAAGAAAGCGTAAACCACTCTGATATCTTGGAAAAAGGAGCATCTCCCTGGTGTGGGAGGTTCCGTTTGTGCTAGTTTGGACCATTTGACTTCTGAGAGGAGGAGAGAGCATCAGATGGGTAGGTGAGCTGCTCCCGAGGACCGGAAGGGTGCAGGTGAATGTAGTGTTGAAACACTTGGGCTGAGTAAGGAGTGACTCAAAGTCATGGCTGGGGCGGGCAATGGGGGTTCTTGATCAGCATTTGTCATAAGTTAAGGCTAGAATCAGTAGATGCGTATTCTTTTTTTTTTTTTTTTTTTTCCTCTCAACAGTGCTGTGCTTAACCCTTGCCACTCGCGGGTGGTTGAGGTGGGAAGGCCCCCTAGGTATGAAAATTCTGCACTGGAGAGACCACAGACCCAAAGTGAGAAATCTTGGCCTCTCCCAGACAAGATCTGGGCATGGGATGCCTTGTCTTTGGTATAGCCCACCTGCTTCTTATGTGCAAACACCAAGAGCGTGCAAGTGGGTAGGCACTAGGATAGTGGCTCTTGTAATTGGGAAGGGGCTGCAGAGAGACCTTCCCCTCTTATCTTCAGTGAGGTGCTCATTTGTTATAGAAGGATTCGAATGGGATGGGAGAGGAGGAGGAGGGAATTGTGTGTATCTGTGGAAAGAGGGTGAGCCCTCTTTGTCTCAGTGGGTCTCAGTTTCATGAACCTGTACAATGAGAGGAATGTCTTTAAGCACCTGCCAAGCTTGTTGGAGAGTAAAATGAGATGTGGCACGTGATAGCACTCTACACATAAGGGGACTTTACAAAGGAACAGGCTTGCTTTTCAGAAGGCCTTTACTGATGGAAGATTGTTACAGATGATACGAGGCCTTTTATCAGGAAATCCTCCCAAATTAGCATTCTTCACGGGGGAAGTTACATGTTTGGCTCCTAAGATTTCATCACCTAGATAATTTCATTTTGATACTTGTCCCACCCTGCCCCAAGGGAGCAAGTGGAACAATTTACTAGTCTAGTGATAAATAAAGATAATACACTGTGAAAGTGACACACCCAAATCACCAGGACAGCTTGCATTTCTGTTGGCTTGCTGTCATTCAGGGATGGAGATATTACAGAATGTTTAATACTATATGTACTAGAACAGTATGCAATTCTGAAGAGGAAACCTTAAAAAAAAAAAAAAAAAGAAACAGGATGAAACCAGAGACGGAGACAAACCATAAGAGACTCTTCATCTCAGGAAACAAACTGAGGGTTGCTGGAGGGGCAGGGGGTGGGAAGGATGGGGTGGCTGGGGGATGGGCATTGGGGAGGGTTTGTGCTACGGTGAGTGCTGTGAATTGTGTACGACTGATGATTCACAGGCCTGTACCCCTGAAGCAAATAATACATTATATGTTAAAAGAAAAGAAAAGAAAAGAAAAGAAAAGAAAAGAAACCTTATGTTATTTCAGTTTATTTAACACGGAAGACTAATGGTCCCATTGAAGTTCAAAGATTGGGATGTTTTCTGTTTGATATTTTCAATTTAAAATACTTAGGATGTGCCTTTCATTGTCCCCTTTTGGGATTTACCGTTTGATATTTAAGTGAAGGTACCCGTGAGATTGCTCACTGAGGTCACTTTCGCTGTGTGGAGCTTCAGCATCTCATACTAAAGAGACAGCCTGGTGTAATAGTTAAGCACACGGTTTGTGCCTTGGTTTTCCCATCTGTGAAATGGGCATAACAACAGTGCCTACCCCAATGGGTGGTTCTGTACATTAAATCGGTTAGCGTGGATTATACTTAGAATAGTGTCAGACACATGGTAAGCATTATATAAGTGTTTGCTACTAGAGTTAGCCCTGATTACCAAGATTATTAGCCTAGAGGGTATCTGTCAAAGCCACAGTCTGGGTTCTGTTAGGGAAGGAAAAGAGGGTGATAAAGGAATTCTGTTCTGTAAAAAGCCAATAGGATCTGCCACAAATGTTCTTTTCTACTTCATCCACCTGGCAAAGGCATTCCAGTCTGTTCAAAGCCCAGTTCAAACATCTGTGTTCCCTACCTTATTCCCCACGCTTCTCCCTAAACCTAGTGGGTAATTCTTACTATAATATCAATATCAACACTTTCTCTAGTAAGTTCCTGGATTATCTTATCTACTGTACTATATTACCTGTTTATGATTCTGTCTCCCTCACTATCCTGTGGGCTCCTTGAGGGTAGGCACTCCTCGAGCACAGTGCCCCGGTACACAGTAGGTACTCAGTTTGTGCTTGTGGGATAACTGAATATGGCCGGCAGGAAATTGCTCTTTCAGTGCTGCCCTTCCTGGTGGTCACTGCTTTCCCCACAAGAGTAGATTAGAGGCAGCCCCAAGTAGGCTCGAGTCCCTGCCCGGCTAGAGGCGTGCGCTCTGCGCTGGGAGGGTGGACCGCGGGGCCAGGTGGTCCTCACAACCAAGGTGGGCGGCGGCAAGTGCTGGGGCAGAGAGAAGAAGAAAGAAAACGAAGAGGCAGTCACAGGACAGTACATCTTGCTGCAACGGGAACGCCTCCGCCAAAGAAGCGATGTTCCTGCATCGTGAAGCGATAATAATGCCGAAACCGTGCTTTGTCAGCCTGTCCGCCCCTCACTAGCCCGTCGACCAGCCTGGGGTAAGTGGTTGGTAAATGAGTAAATGAATAAGGGAAGTGGTTTCTCTTTCTGCTGTGACTCCCGCGATCTGCCCAGATATGCTGAGAAGCCTCTCTGATGACTTGTGTATCAGCCGTCTTTTCTGTTCGTCCCAACCTTCCGCAGAGTGGGGACCCTAAGGTGGCCAAAGCACATCTGAGATCCTCCACTTGAGAAGTGAAGGAAGTATATGACATCTGTGGGAACGAGTTCTTTCCTCCAGTTCTCTTCATCCCTCTCAAGAAAACGAAGAAAAAACATGAACTCCCAGGATTTCAGAAAACTCAAAATTCGAGGATTCTAACAGAAATTTTGCGGTGACCATCCCAGCTGGGGAGGATTTGTGCGTGGAATACCCCTGGGGGACATCAGTTCTAGAAGGCCACCATACAGCTGAGTGCCCAGCATGGTGCCGGTTTCGCAGATTGATAAGGTCCGGTCTTTGTCCCCGAGGAGTTTGCACTGATCTCAGGAGTTGTGCTAGCGAAAGGGCGGTGGGTCACTTGGAAGGCTATGAAGTGTGAAGCTAAACTGCGTGTTTTGTGCATGTGTGAGGTGTTTGGGGGAGCGAGCTGCGGGAGTGATGAACCAGGGAAGGCCCTCTGAAAGGGGGAAGGAACCCTTGCATGGCAGCCGTCCCCCAGGTGGGGACAATCCCCACTGCCACAGGACTGGCAGTAAAAATGATCATGCGCGTTAGTGATGGGCCCGGCCTGACAGGATCATTCATTCATTCATCAGGGGAAATTTATTTGACCAACGACTTTGAGCTATTTCCTGTGTGGGATACTAGAGAACAGAGATGCATAGGACACGGTCCCTGCTCTTGGGGCCATGGGGACACATAGGGTCTGCATTCCTTTGCTTATCCCTCATCCGTGCCTTCATCAGACATCGAATAAATATGTCATTTCTGTATGCCCGGTACCGATGCCAGCTATCGGGCATACAGAAATAAATCAGATCCATATTCTAGGGGTTGCATATATTCAAACATGCAGTCAACCAGTGGCTCTCTGCAAAGTGCTTTTTCACAGAAGAGGCAGGTCCAATCTTTGCAGCAATCCCCCGAGGTTGTTTGCATTATCGTACCCATCTGGCAGATTAGAAAACTAAGGCCCAGAGCAGTGAACACTTGCCTGTGATCGTGCTGCTAAGAAGCAGCCGAGCTGGAACACGAACCCAGTTCTTCTGTGTGTGTGTGTTTTTTTTTTCTTCCGTCCTGGAATCGCAAGGCTCCTTGACTCAGAACTGTATGAACAGAAATAAAGCTTGAAACTGATTGTCTGTGGTAAGAGGTGCATCTTTTCCTAAGGAGATGAAGGTAGGATTTCTCTGAACGGGAGAATTGGCTGTCAACTCAGGGAACGTTATGGGAAGTTTGAAGACAGGTCGTGGAGGGTAACGAAAGTACTAAAAATAGGAAGGGCCCACATCTGGGGGTACATTGCTACCCTCATCCACGGTGAAATACTCACCTTGGATTTACCATGATTTGTGGTACATTCTGTGCTGTTCTTTCTTGCCTAGGATCTTGGATGCAATTGTGAAAGCCTTCCAGACTGACTCCTGAGGACTATGGCAGTCTTAGTATTTGGGGAGGACTTTGACTAAAAACTGAGAACTTACCAGACAGGAGCCATTTCCATATGAAACCTCTTCCCCTTCACTCCACTCTTGGGATCCTTGTAATCTTTCCTTTCCCCGAAAAAGCAGTGCGAGGCTGCTGACAGATTGAGTCGATTGGTATCACGGAATATTGACCATACAGTGAAATGTCCCGTAAAGTAAAACTCCTGTAAAAAAGTCACTTGTGGCATTTTATCATCTGCAGGTGTCAGTTTTTGATCTTGGCTGGCTTGCAATTTATAAATAATTTTTAATTTTAATTACTTTTTAAAGATTTTATTTATTTCTTTGACAGCCAGATATCCCAAGCAGGCAGAGAGAGGAGGAAGCAGGCTCCCCGCTGAGCAGAGAGCCCGATGCGGGGCTCGATCCCAGGACCCTGGAATCCCTGAGCCAAAGGCTTTAACCCACTGAGCCACCCAGGTGCCTCTATAAATAATTTTTTAAAAGAAAGATTTTTGGGTGATAGAGCTCTCCTTCTCCCCTTTTTGTTCTTTTCTTCCTCCCTCCCTTCCTTTCTTCTTTCCTAGGCTGAGTCAGTAATTTTCAGATAAGGAAAGAGATATAAAAAGGGCCTAGAACACTGATGTGCAGTTTAATCCCTTATTCTTTCCTGCAATCAGGGGATAAAGTAGGGAGATAACTGGAATGGGCTTGTGAAAAGAATGAAAGGAAGAAATTGACTGTGATTACAGACCTCACACCAAAATTATGATTATAGACCTGACACCCAAATTACGCAGATTGAGACCACACGAAACACATGGTGTCATGTTTTTCTAGGCGTCGTTCGCTTGGCCTTTCTTTACAGCCCTTAGACACAGAGCTGACTGTTGAGAAATTCTATCTCTGGTAATCACCGGCTAGGCCTGCCCCCCTTGAGATTTTCATGGAGAGTGTCCAACTTTGCAGGAGTGCAAAAATTTCCTTATGTGACATGGTGGTGTGGCGTGTGAGCCCGTGGCTCTTAGTTGGAGGTGGAATTGTTGGGGTGTTAGCATGAAAATACCACATATGTGGCAGCATTCTCTCGGGGGCTATTAGAGCCGAACAGATAGAAATATCGATTGGTTTCATTAGCCGTCTCCTTTGGCAATCTGGCATCGGCGCTGTCTCTCACACCCTTTCCGTTTCCTCTGTCATCATTTTAAACTCAGCGACCTCAGAGCTCATCCAGCGTTCTGACAGTGGAAGGAACTGAGGCCTGGAGACGGTAAAGGATGGACCCAACATGCTTCTGTATAGCAAAATACAGCTTCTGAAAATGCTTTCCATTGCTCGTATCACTTGATCTTTAAAACAAGTCGATGAGCTAAGTGAGGGCAGGTAGTTTTAAATCCATTGTGCAGATGAGACTGGTAAGAGGCAGAGAAGTCAGCTTGCTTGTTCAGGCTCCAAGTGATGGCCAGTGGCACAGCCCGGACTACAGCCCCGCTCTCCTGAGTTCCGGTGGGATGCCTTAGTGCCTCTGAACCCTCTTCTTTCAGAGCAGACGTTTCTGTCGTGTTGAGCTTTTCAGAGCACCTCCTACACCATTTTTTGACGCTATTATTCACTGGTGCTTGTAAACTGACTTAGATTGTAATTAAGTTTTTCAATTGGTCGATATTTTGTTTCTCTAACTGTCTTAGCGCATCCCAGCTGCTATAACTCAACGCCACAGGCTGGGAAGCCAAGATTGGGGTGTCAGCATGGCTGCGCGAGGGCCCTCTTCTGCGTTGCGGATGTCTCTCTTTGCCCTCAGATGGCAGAAGGGGCTAGAAGAGCTCTCCTCTCCTCTCCTTCCCTCCTCTCCCCTCCTCTCCCCTGCATTTATTTCAGAGAGGGAACATGAGTGGGAAGGGCAGAGGGAGAGAGAGAGAATCTCAAGCAGATTCCCTGCTGAGCGCAGAGGCCATCATGTCTTGTCTGTGAGATCAGGACCCCAGCCAAAACCAAGAGTGGGATGCTTAACCATCTGCACCACCTAGGCGCCCCTCTGTGGCAGCTTTTCTAAGGGTACTCTTCCACCTTCATGACCTGATTAGGTCACCTCCCAAAGGCCCCTCATAAATCCCGCACCTTTGGCATTACATTTTCAACACATGAGCTTTAGGGGAACAGAAGCGTCACACCATTGCGCCAACCATAGTGTAATCTCTCTGAAGATTGGAGACGGGCAGGTTTTGTACAGCATGTGAATCCCCCATGGTACCAGCCACATAATATATCCTTGATGAATTTTTGTTGAATTCACCTGGGGGCTGGGGATATGTCTAATACAAATATGGAAATTGTCTTTTGGTTCTTGGCTCAAGATAAAAACAAAACAAAAACAAAACAACAACCATGGGTAATAGAATTTGCAAGTCTCTTAGCCTAATCAGGTGTTATTTACAATTTGTATCTTCATTTGAGAAAATCTGTGTCTGCCAGCAGATTCTGACTGTTGGAACATGAGTATACAGACTAATTTGTGGTTGCAGAGTTCTGGCAAAGGGCTTGTGGAAGGAATACTATCTAAATTATCCTCAGAGCGTTCTGGGATCTGCCAGAGGTGAACACATTGATCTTGTTTCTCCTTTAAAAATTTCTGTTTTCAAAAAAAAGAAGAAAGAAAAATTTCTGTTTTTAGAGCCTTGTGTACTAGGGATGTTCTCCTCAAACCAGGACCTTGGAAACCGAGGATGGATCAAATACCTGGTTTCTGCTAAGAGCCAAGAAAGCAGAAGCCAGATTAGGTGAGGGTGGAAAATGGAGAGAGAGAGAGAGAGAGAGAGAGAGAGAGGAAGGAAGAAATGGGAAGTGTAAGTGATGTGATCAGGCTGGTGAAAGCCCATGTTGGAATCAGGAAACAAGGCCTCGGTGGGCCTAGAGGAGTGTCATCTCCCCACATGACCGGCTGGCTAGAAAGAGTTAATAAGCATTCCTTCCTAAGGTTGGCCTTCCAGCTTGCTGGAGCACTAACCCAAGGACTATCAAATTCATCACATACAACTTTCTATTCTAATTAGATTTGGGTCCTGATATTAAGGAATAAAAATATAACCACTTCAAAATGTTTCTGAAAGTATATGGGATTTTTATGGACCAGTAGGGAATGTAATAGAAATGAAAGGGAAAAATGGAGTAGTGTCTCAAGTTTATGTTGGAATCATATCTTGATGAGGCTAATTTTAAACAACTGTATTTATGGAGGGCCCACTGGAGGCCAGATGCATTCTACGTATGCTTTTTGGTTTGTTTGTTTTTATTTTTTATTTTTTTCAGGGAAGAGACAGAAGCAGTCGCATTGAAGTGACTTGAATGTTTATGAGGGAAAATAATAGAACAATGCGTATTCTTTACTCTTGAAAAGTTTATGAATCAACTGCATGTCAAAGCAATATCATAATCACAATGTGGAGAAGATAATCCATTGTTTTCTTGTATAGAGTCATTAACATTCTAACATATTCATTCATTTGGAAATCACACATTGAAAAGAAAACAATTAGCTCGGCTCTTTCACTTGACTGTGATAAGTCCTCCTTACTCGGGAAGCTGTTGAGTAAGGGGCATGCTGACTTGTTTTAGAAAAGAGCTGAAGATTTAGCTATGACCCTGAATGTTTTCCGTTTTACAAAATACAAGTCATTATGAGTGGCCCTATGGAGAAGAGTAGGTAGGTAAACAAGCCAGTAAGGCAGAGCGCGATTGGGGTGTAGGGTCCGCACCCACCCCCATTTCTGAAGAGAGGAGATCATAGTCAAACACTTTCAGTCAGGGGTTGGATTAGAACCTCAGATCAGAAGGTATTCATAGGCATTCCCTCCCTCACTCCCTCGCACTTGTTTCTTTAACAAGATTTTTCAATATTCTTTGGGTACTCTGTTGTACAACCTACGAGAAATTAGGCATCTAATAATAGTTTTCTTAAGGAGGAAAAAGGAGCACAATCAAGACTTTGCATTTCACACGCTCCTAATAAGGATTCTTCTTTTAAAAATAGCCCTGAGAAGGGATCCTTATTCTTTCTTCAAGCTTGCATTGGCCACCCACTGTCCGCTCTGGGGACAGTAGCAATGAATGGGACACACCCTGCTTGCCAGGAGCTCACAATCTAGTAGGGCCCACGGGATGAGACAAACAAAAAGACACCATCGAGGACCTATGGGGACATGGATTCCTGCCTGGGGGGCTCCTGGAGGGAGGCAGGGGAGCTGGTCCTGGACAGCTGAGTTGGATCTGGATACTCAAAGGAGGGGGAAGACAGGGGAAAGCAGTCACAGGGTGCCGAAGGCGTGGGCCTGGTGGCTAACAGCAAGAAGTAGATTTTTCTTGGGGAATAGGGCTTGGGAAAGGAAATGGATGGAAAGGCAGGTGAGGAATGTCAGTTGAAGCTAGATGGTAAGGACAACCTCGAATGTCAGGCCAGCAATGTCTTTGGGACTTCTTTATTCAGAGGCGGTGCTAAGACACAGTCAGAGGATTAACTAGCCAGCCTTACAAATGGATATTTACAGCACAGTGTGGCAAAAAGCACAATAGAAATAAGTGCAAAACGGTTGAAAGCGCGGAGGAGGGAGCCACTCAGCTGCCCGAGGTGTGGAAGGCCCCCGCCACGCTCAAGAAAGGCTTCATGGAGGTAGTGACACTTAGCTGAGTCTTGAAGGACGGAGACGAACTCTCCAGGGGTTGGCGTGGGGACTAGTCTTCAGACAGAAGGAGTAGTGCTTGCAAAGGCCCAGAGGCCTGTGAGAGACATCATACTGGGGAATGATGGTTCATTTGGTAGAGACAGTATAGGCATATGGGAAGCAGGGAGTAAGAGATAAGACTAGGAATAGGGCAGGGACCCCATCACGATAGACTGACAGGCAGGCCTGCCTAAGCAACTTGAACTTGAAGGGCCACACGCAGAAGAGAGGCCTGATCAGATGTGTGCTTAAGAAATAGGAAAAGGAAAACTTGGGCTTCCTGGGTGGGAGAGGGACGGCAGGGGGACCAAAACGTAGAAACGGGGCCTGGGGCTTAGAGTCCGGGACACATCGGGTGGGTGCATTGAACGGCTTTAGGGGAACGGCTTCTGTATCTTTTGTTAATACTACAGTTTTGGCAATAGGACTCTTTGTTCAAAGGAGATCTTATACGAACCCTTTGAATGGTTCGGGCACTGCAAATGCAAGCTTAGCTGGGAACAGTCAGCATGCTTTCTTTTAGATGCTCTCTCTGTCCCTGGTGGCTCTCTGGTGAGTTACCTGAGGGTCTTCTTTGATACCTAGGTCATCTTAGATCTCAAGGCATTCCGAGCAATTGTTTACTCCGATCAGGCTGAATTTATGCAAGGGTTTTCGGGGCTCTAGGAAGAAAGCAGGGCGAGAGTGGTACCCAGGCCAGAGGTCAGCACGAGGAGCAGGTGGCAGGGTCACTGCGACAAGCAGGGCTCTTGGTCTTTGGGGTGAATGCCTGGCAAGGGTCTGGGGTCTTCCAGGGGGATGCCTTTTTCTAATTCACCAGGTTACATTACGCTCTAGCCCTGGGTATCTGGGAAGACAGTAGGAAGAGGGCGTGCAAAGGCGGAGAGAATTTAGGAGTGCAATTGGACTCCAATCCCCGCCCCACCCCTTCCTAGGCATGTGCCCTTGTAGAGCTTTCCTTAGCTCTTAGGGCATCAACTTCTTTCTCAAGCAAACATAAATAATACTAGTATCTCCTTGAGCGGGATTTGATGAAGATGAAAGAAGGGAATTTATATAAAGTGTTTCACACAGGGCCCACCACATAGGAAGTTCGGATACATTTTGGCTCTGCATCTTCTTCCTTGGAATCAGAAGACTGTTGACTCACCGAACACCAGTGGCTTCCGACTTCATTATCTCGATAAATTTCTCTTTACGGAGAAAGAACGCCTCTTGGTTCAACGGCGTGTGCATCATTTATTTTTAGTTATGTCCCATAAGGGGAATTCCAGGGATTAACACCAGGCCTGGTTTTTTGAAAATTATTAGGAAACACTTCAGATATAAAAATGGTGTGAAGAATAATCTTATTTTTGTTTTATGTAGAAGGCCCCTTACTGTAGACATTACTCAGTATTTGATGCAGTACATGAGGGAGGGAAGGAGAACCTTTGTTATTTATTATGGAGAAGACTGCTGCCGTTTTATTGTAAAATAGAAAGCGTTCCTATTTTTTAAATAGGAAGACTATTGGGAATTGACTTTCTGTGTGTTCTAGGCGGCAAGAAATTCAGACTTTGGAATTTTATCTGATATACCCACAGGCCAATCACCTTGATTAGATGAAACTTCCAGAACTTTGTTTACACAATGCTCACCTGGAAACCGCCCTCTCACGTTCAGTCATTTGAGCATGAAATCTTATCCTTGTTTTCATTTTGAATTCCAATGTCTTATATTTGTGAAGGATGATGTCTTCTCATTGAGTGTGACTGTAGAGTTTTTGAAAAGCTGGACATTTGTAGTTTATATTCTCAACAAGTTGGCAAATTATTACTCCACATCAGTTGCACTTGGGTGTTTGAGAGGAGACCTAGGCGTTGTAATTTTTTTAAAAGATTTTATGTATGTATGTATGTATGTATCTATTTTTTTAATCTTTTTCAAAGATTATATTTATTTATTTGACAGACAGAGATCACAAGTAGGCAGAGAGGCAGGCAGAGAGAAAGGGAGAAGCAGATTCCCTGCTGAGCAGAGATCCCGATGCGGGGCTCGATCCCAGGACCCTGAGACCATGACCTGAGTTGAAGGCAGAGGCTTAACCCTCTGAGCCACCCAGGCGCCCCTAAAGATTTTATGTATTTATTTGAAAGAGAGATCACAAGTAGGCAGAGAGGCAGGCAGAGAGAGAGAGAGAGGAGGAAGCAGGCTCCCCGAAGAGCAGAGTGCCCGACGTGGGGCTCGATCCCAGGACCCTGGGATCATGACCTGAGCTGAAGGCAGAGGCTTTAACCCACTGAACCACCCAGGCACCCCAGGTGTTGTTATTCTAAAAGCTGTCTCTGGCAGGGGAGGGAACGACATCAACCCTCATTTTTGCTGTGTGGCATTCTTCTGGCTTTGTGGAATGCTAAAGGATGCCATATTTATCTTCGGGGTCAAATGTGTGGCTGATCAGTGCTGAGATCACATGTGGGCTCCAGAGACATTGGCGATCAGAGCGTTCTTCATTATATATCACACGAGTGATCGGGGCCGCCGGAGGTTTTGACATCTGGCCATGAGCTGTGGGGATGGAACTCATCTGGGAAGCTGTTAATACCACCATCCCAAGTGAGATGTCCTCATTCTTGAGGTGTCACCACCATTCACATCACGGATATTGGTAACAGAAAGTTGCCTAGTGTGAGTCGAGATGATTGACATTGACTGAGCTTCTACTTTGCTCTAATTAATGCAATGTTGACGTATTGCCTTGATGTGTGTGTATGCATGTATGCATGCAGGAATGTAATTGCTGAATTGACTTTTGCTTATCTTCTTCTCTGTAATCAGAATATATTTTGTCTCGGTGTTTAGATTAGACCTGCCATTTTCCCATAAACATTTTACTGTATGTCAGCCACATGCCAAGTACAAGGTATATAGAGATTATTTTACCCTTGAAGAGCTCACGATCCAGGAAGGGAGACAGACAGCGAACTTCAGCAGGTTCTTTATTTCAGTTACGTGCAGTGTATTAGAGGAACACAAAAGGGAGAGGACATTAATTTATAGAGGATACATGCTCAAGGGAGGCTTCTCGGAGGAGGTGATGTTTGGCCTGGGTCTTATTGGATGAGTAGAAATTTGCCAAATTGAAACGCAAAGAGAATACTACTTGCGAAGGCAGAGAATCGTACGAGGAGGGTGGTTGGGGAGGCAGGCAGGTAGGAGGCGGCCTGGAGATCCAGGCCTGGGCCAGGGGTTAAAGGACCCTTGTAGCACGATAGGAGCTTGGACCTTATCTCTTAGGTAATGGAGAATTGGTGGAGAGTTTTTAATGGCAAAGCGGAAAGTTCAGATTGGGTTGTAGGAAGAACTCTGGTGGTGGCTCTGGGGAGCTATGTCTGAGATGGTGGTGGAAAGTAGGCTGTCATTATGCTCTGGTCTAATGCAAAGAGCCTGGGGCTAAGTCAGACAGACCTCCTTTTGAGTCCTTGTTCTACCACTGGCTGTGTGACCTCAGACAAATAATACAACTTCTCTGAGCTTCACTTGGCCCTCAGGGAGGTGGGAATGACAGTTTGTCCCTCGCAGAGCTGTTGTGAGGACTAGATAATGTCAGGCCTCGAGTCTGGTGGCTGCCCAGGAAATGCCACTTCCTTTTGTAGTCTCACGTCTGCATTCCTACCCTTCAAACGATGCCTAGAATAGTCTACTTTGCTCTGATATTTTCCCAGCAGCGTCTGTCTGGGTCTTGTTCTCCTCAGATGGCTTTCTGGGCTTCACTCTATTTCACTTAGCTTTTGACTCTTCACTTCAACTTGACATAAAAACAGCAGCTGAAGGACCTGTTACTTTTTCCTCATGTTCATCGATTGTGGCCTGTGAAGCTCAAAGGTATTGGCTTATGGACAGCGCTGTATCCCATCTGTCCTTAGATTTTAAGTATGTTCCTTGTGGCGAGGCATGGTAATATCTGCAGGCAGGAAATTTGTTTGATGGCACTCTTTGTCCTCTAAAATGCCGAATTTAATTAGGAGTTGATGCCCCATTGGATTCAAACCATACCTACCAGTTTCCAAAAGATGTGACGAGTTACTTGCTGTAAATACCCTGTAAGTTTCTTTCTTTTTTTTTTTTTTAAAGATTTTATTTATTCATTTGACAGAGAAAGATCACAAGTAGGCAGAGAGGCAGGCAGAGAGAGGGAGGGAAAGCAGACTCCCTGCCGAGCAGAGAGCCCGATGTGGGGCTTGATCCAAGGACCCTGAGACCATGACCCGAGCTGAAGGCAGCGGCCTAACCCACTAAGCCACCCAAACACCCCTACCCTGTAAGTTTCATTTCATTTCAGCATTCCTTTTACTGGCACTGACCTGGCAGGGCTTGAAATTCAACTAGAACACATGAGCTTTGTGATGTGTGATGTGTGATGATGCTGGACAAACTCCATGACTTCTCTGGGTCTCAGCTTTGTTATCTGGAAAATGGGCACAATGATAACACAAACCTCAGAAGGCTGTCGTTAGGCTTCAGTTAGATTTTCTGAGAAGGTTCTTAGAACAGCACCTGGTACAAAGTGTGTGCTGTTATGTGTTAACCTTTGTCATGACTAATGTGCACCTGAAAAGCAACATCCAAGCCTTTGGGTCAAGTGATACAGTGAGCGTTGATTCGTGCATGGCCCGTGCCTTCCCCATACTTGCTGTCCATGGTGATGAGAGGCATGTAGACTGCTGTGTGATTGAAAGTAGAATTGAATGAGTGATGGACGAATGAGCAAATAAGCCAGCCAAGGACTTGACGTAGGAAAGCAAAGGAGGGGGACATTCATCAGGAAGGGATCAGACAAGTACTTCCTGGAAGAGATGGCTTTTCATGTGACTCTTGAAGTGGAGTAAGGCAGCTGAAGGTGGAGAGGTGGCAAAGGAAGGGGTTTCACTCCAGGCCAAAACAACTGTATAAGCAAAGACACATCGTGTAGCTGAGGAAGAACACATTGTACTTTATGATCAGAGGACAGAAGTATTTGTGAACAAGGCTGAAGAAAGGAGCAAGGGTCCAGGATGGCCTTGACTGATGGATTTGGCAACATATATTTGGCATCAAGGGGTCCTAGACATTATTTATAGATGATTTTGGTGTGTGTGTGTGTGTGTGTGTGTGTGTTTAGTACATGCCCATTATAAGAAACCTGGAAAATATACAAAACATCCAAAGAAGACAGCATAATTTACCCTAGGGAGAAACCACTCCAGTTTTTGGTGAATTTCTTTTCAGTGTTGACTTTATTCAGTGGGGATCATATGTGTTTGCAGCTATAGTTCTTACATCTTTTCACCTGTCATATTGTGAACATTCTTTGATGTGATTCAAACATCCTTAACACATCATTTGTCATGACTGCGTACTGTTCAATCGTATGGGTGTATTGCATTTTATTTAATCGTTCTTTTATTGTTGGCTGTTTCAGAAGTGTTTAATTCTGTACATGAGGGCTGTGATGAATGACTTGGTTAATCTTTGTGTTGTCAGTGAAGGATTTTGAAGAGAAGCATGGACATGTTCCCATTTCAGTTTAAGGACGATCTTTCTGGAGGTACTATGAAAAATAGATTAAAGAGATGGAGAGATCTGAAACAGGGAGAAAGAGTAGATGGGAGAATCTCCCATTAGTACAGGTGAGATGAGAGACACAGCAAGCAGCTGGCAGTGAGGACGGAGAAGAGGTGGTAGACGAGAAGGATGCCAGGCAGGAAACTGACCAGGAATTAAGATCCATCACTTGGCAAAGAGTGAATCACCATTTTGTAAAAAGTTGATTCTGGGTCTCGTGTCCCCCACTAGCATTGCTGAGTAAGACCCTCTGTGGGTGGGCCCTGATTTCTGATGAGAACCACTTACTTAGGCCTATGGGTTGTTGGATTGAAGGCCTCAGTTTTTTGTTGGCTGGTGGCCAGAGGCCAACCTCAGCTCCTTGTCACATGGGTCTTCCCAGCATGGCTGCTTGCTTCCTTAGAGCCAGCAAGGGAGTTTCTTAGCAGGAGGGATGTACGTTCCCATGTGCTGTAATCACGTACACATGATCATGTAGGTCCCATCACCTTAGCGATGTCCTGTTGGTTGGAAGCAAGTCATAGGTGTCCCCCCCACTCACGGGGCAGGGATTGTATGAGGGTAGGACACCAGGAGGCTGGACTCCTGGGGACCACCTTAGAGTCAGGCCCCCACAGAGCATGAGCGGAGTGGTGAGTTAGTGAGTTCAGTTTTTCACATGTGACCTTGAAGGTGCTAGTGGACAGAGGTGGATTTCTCATTCATTGGAAGAAGTTTCAGCTTCAAGGCCCTGTACTTGCTTAGCCCCTTACAAGGCCGTAGGGGTCATTTTATGGTCCTAAGTTTGCATTCTATTTCTAAAAAGGGTCTTGAATTGTAAAAGCTTTAGGCCTCACAAAACGTGGATCTGCCCCTGCTGGCGGGAGATGTCAGGTAGGCAGTTAACTTCTTGGGTCTGGAGCTTAGCAGAAAGGCCAGTCGGTATCCACCTAGCATCCGGGTAGCCCATTGCAGGAATGGGAAATCTGTCCCTTGCTACTAAACATAGCAGGTCCCTGGAGCCCAGCTTCTGGTGAGTTCTTTGCTCTTGTTGGAGAAGTCTTGGCTGCCCAGGGCTCACCATGACAAACAGCCCCTAGCCCCTCGCCATGCCTTGGCCTAGCAGCTGTTACTAGGAGGTGGTCATTAGCAGGGGGCGATCCTTAAATCATTATCCCATGCACTTTCTGAAGAGTGTAGAGGACATGTTCCAGAAGACTATGTTTGTGTCTGGTCCACCATTCTTTGGGAGCACATGCTAAGCAAAGGGGAGAAAATAAAAGTCTCAGGCAAGTGTTTGCCATGCTGGTATCTACACATCCGTTTTCCACTAGGGGTCTGCCTCTCCAGGGCCGTTGCTCCTCTGGGTCTAGCCTCCTGCAAGAGCCTTGGAATGTTTCTGCATCTCTTTCCCTACCCAGGATCTTACAAGTTCTTAGCCCAGGATGGGAGTCCACATTTTGCTCTAGTCTCCTGAAGATAACTCATGGTGGACAACCTTGCAAGTCAAGTAAGTCACACCCCCCTACCTTGTGCCATCTGAGTGCTGGGGGATGGCTTTGCCTAAGTGGGAGAGTGGAGGGGCTTTTCTTCTACTAGGTACTTGACTGGCACTGACCTGGCAGGGCTTGAAATTCAACTAGAACACATGAGCTTTGTGATGTGTGATGTGTGATGATGCTGGACAAACTCCATGACTTCTCTGGGTCTCAGCTTTGTTATCTGGAAAATGGGCACAATGATAACACAAACCTCAGAAGGCTGTCGTTAGGCTTCAGTTAGATTTTCTGAGAAGGTTCTTAGAACAGCACCTGGTACAAAGTGTGTGCTGTTATGTGTTAACCTTTGTCATGACTAATGTGCACCTGAAAAGAACTGTTCAGTGCCTTCTGGGTGTTTCTGGTTGGTGGTTTCTCAGTCAAAGGACATGAAAAGTGCAGAAGTTGTCATGTCCTTAAATAAATGCAGAGCTGGGGTGGGCCCAGGGCACCTGACTCGTTGCCGTGTTGTTCTGCTATTGTGGTCCCAATTTTTAGTCTCTTAAAGCCTTTGCTTAATGAAAAGAAATGGAGCTCTTTGTTGTTTTTGTTGTTGTTTGGGCTTATCGTAATTTAGGAAGCACCTTTTGAGATTGGGGGCCTCTCGAATGGACTAGCAGAGATTGACTGGGCGCTCTGCTCTCAGGTAGGACGTGCAGAAGAGCCCTTGTTCCGAATTGTTCCTCTCCACAGTCACGTTACCCATTCACCCGCCCCTCTCCTGAAGCAATGGACATGTTGTCCTGGGGACCTCTCTGCTGCCGATTTTGGGTTGATAAATAGATCACTTCGTTAAATGGTGAGTTCCTGTATGCTTTGTGAGCAGCACAAGATGTTCTGAGTGGAAAACCTTCTGGTAACTCTGAGTTGGGCGATTTTAAGTCCCGTCATCCACTCCTGCACACGTGTTTGCTTTCTGTCTAGCCAGAACCCTGTGTTAGTAGCACCTGCCCCAGGAAGTCCTGTTATGACCAGGGCCCAAGGACACACCAACCAGGGTTAGTCAAGGGGTGTTGGGTCCTAGGTAAAATAAGAAGAGGTTTTCTGTTTTTTGTTTTTTGTTTTTCCTCAAGATGGTACCTGGGTTAGTTTCCTTGGACACTAGCAAATGACCATAAATATGGTGGCTACAAACAACAGAAATTCATTGTCTCACAGTTCTGGAGGCTAAACATCTAGAATTTAAGTGGGGCCGTGCTCCCTCTGAGGACTCTGAGGGGGAAATCCTTTTTTGCCTCTTCTAGCCTCTGCCATTGTTGGCTCTCCTTAGCATTCCAATCTTGGCTCCCGTCTTCCCATGGCCTTCTCCCCTGGATGTGTGTCTCCTTTTTCCCTTTGACCAAACTTCCGTCTTCTTAGAAGGACACTAGCCATTGGATTAGGGTCTATCTTGATTACAGCTACAAAGACTCTGTTTCCAAATAAGGTCATATTGACAGCTACTGAGATATCTTATTTTGGGCGGCTATAACAGAATATCATAGTTGGGGGGGCAGGGCTTCAATAATATTCATTTCTCATAGTTCTGGAGGCCAGAAGTCCCAGATCAGGGTGCCATAATGGTCAGGTTCTTGATAATGGTCCTGTTTTTGGTTTTTAGACAGCCATCTTCTCTCTGTCTCCTCACATGGTGTAGAGAGAGTGAACTTGGGTCTCTTCCCTTGGAGAGACACCAATCCCATCATGGGGATTCCTCTCCAGTGACCTCATCCAATCCTAATTGCCTCCCAAAGGGGAGACAACATACATGCGGGTTAGGAACACATGTTTTTTGGGGGACACAGTTTGACCCACAATGGTAGGTATATTCCTTTCTTTCTTATGTTCCCTATTCTAGTTTTTTTTTTTTTTTTTTAATGCTCCTCTCAACCCCAGCGGGCTAATGGTACAGGAATAACTTGACTCGTAAATTAAGATGAAAAGTCATAGACTGCTAGAGCAGGAAGGGGAAACTCTAGAAGATGTGGTCCATTTCTTTTGTTTTACCAACTGAGGCCCAGTGGGAGGAGAGTATTCGGTTAAGGTCCAGAATCCCAGTGAGGGTTAGAAGGAGTCATCAGTCTCCTTAGGTTTCCCAACTCCCAGGTCAGGTTTTTGGTTTTTTAAATTTTTTTGTATTATTTCTTGGTAGTGGTGTTGATGGTTGTAGGTGAAAATCTTCATGTGGCAACAGCGCTTTGAGGCAAATTCCTGTAAAACCAGAAATAGCTGGGAAAATGGGAGCCAAGGTTGGTCCTGCCAATAGTTGGAGCTCTTGGCTGTCTACTGGGGAGGGGGGAATTGACAGCCAAAAGCCCTGCGAGGTGCCCAACTCTGTCTTCTGCATCCACGTTTTTACTGAGCTATTAACCCGAACGAGGCCCTGGGGATTCGCTGATGAGAAGAGTAGATACTGTCCCTGCCCTCACAGAACTCACAGTCAAGTGAGGACTGAAAACAGTGGCAGACTCAACCGCCTGCTCCTTTATCTGAGAGCTGCGAGAGGAGAAGGGCCTGAGAGGGGCGCCCAGCTCAAAAGATGAGGAGTTACCCGGAACCGGAAGGAAGAGGAGAGGAGGGCTGGGGGTACGGAAGTGTTCCCGACAAAGGGAAGGGGTGCATGAGGGCTCGGAGGTCAGCAAGAACAGCACGTGTTGGAAGAACTGAATGGAATTCAGTTGGGGTGAAGCATGGTGTATGAGGCGGGAGGTGCCACGAACAGCTTCGCCAACTTTATTTCAGAGATTTGATTTGATTTGATTTCCCCTGAGGCAGTGGGAAGTTATTTGGGGGGGGGCTCTGGGTGTGGAATAAGCATTCAGGGTAGGGGCTCCAACCCTCAGAGCTATATTCTGAATAAAGAAGGCATCAGGGTAGAGCCACCTTTCTGGCCTTTTACTCTCCATCTATGTGGGTTCACAGTTAGCTGCAGCATCTGCCTCAGGCGCGTGTGCGCATGCGCGCACCGTTAAGTAGGCCCACCCAGGAACACTTAAGGCCTAGTACACATCGGCCTTGATTTTTTAGCTTAATAGCCTTGGTAATTGCCCCTGGGCCTCTTCCATCTTTCTGCGATAGTTCACTCTGAGCTTAGAGCTTCTCCAGATCTACTTTTTCCTTCCTTGCAGGATCTGAGCTATGGTTTCCTCTTTGCCTGTTGATCTGAGCCTCTGTGCTGTCTATCCCTGGGGAATCCCTCAAATTCTAGTACACGGAGCATCTTCTCGTCTCCCACTTGTTCGTGGTGCTGCAGTTAGAGCCTGTTAGGCAGGGGCGATAGGTTCATCACCTTTTAAACAACTATTGCTCCCCTGATGAGCCCCTTTTAGCCATTTTTTCCCTAAAACCCCACTATGAAAATTTTAATACCAGAGACAGGCTGTGTTAAATATATATATTAATTAATTAATATTAATTAACTATATATTAATCATATCTTATATAGTATATTAATTAATATTATGTTATATATCAATATATTAATTACTATATTAATTAATGATAATATATGTATATATTGTATGTATATCTGTGCTTCATATATTTAAAAAAAACAAGGCTTAACCTACATTTAACTTACATTTTTATAATGTGCTGGATTAAGAATAACATTTTAAAGATCAAAATGAAATTAAAAATGAAAAAGTTACTAACAGTAAGTATTACTTATTTATATTTGCAGAGTGACTTTAGTAGCAATGTAGTCAGATTTTTAAAGATCATTCTTAATTGTTGTTTTTCTAGTAAAAGTAAATAAAGGGGAAAATAAATTCACTTCTTAAAATATCTTTTAGTGAACTCTCTTGCTTGGTCTGAGAAAATAACTTCTAATTTAATTAGCTGCTGGATATTTATTCAGATCTTGCCTACAATTTCTTTGCATTTGACATAATTAATGATGGTTGAGTGGTCTTTTTAGAATTAAATGGTGTAATAAAATATAAGTCGAGGACCAAATATTAATCATATTCCCATGGCAGCTGATCACAGCTAATAGGCACACACCTGCCTCCTCCTGCTGTATGATTTCTAGGATGAACAGTCAATCCAAAGAAAGCCTTCCAATCACAACTTTGTATAGATCATAGTTGTGTAGTACTGACCTTGTGTATGCTTTCTGTATCATCTATGAATTAATTGTCAGTGCTGCTCATCTGATAGCCAAGAAAACCCAAAGGGAGAAATTGAATTCCAAACAATAAGATTTTGTTAGGTAGGGTGAAGTTCAGATGACCACAAGCCTTGGTAATATCCAAGGTTTTTTTTTTTTTTTTTTTTTTTTTTTTGCTTCCCTCCCTAAGAAACACCTTCCACCCTCTTGGAGTCCGTGTTCCCTCCAGGAGACTGCATGGTTTATGGGATTATATCTTCTTAGGAGTCTTAATTCCCTAATATATAGGATCCAGGAAAGCTGGGTATTAAAAGGATAGAGGGCAGAAGATCAGAAAAGATTCAGGGCATGAACCATTGCCCTGGGAGAGTAGGCCAAGTAGGGTCTCGAAACAAGGGCACTCAGCCTATTTCAGGGGGGAGATGAGGGCTGTTTCCAATAGAAAAATGGAAAGCAGACTATTTGATAAGAACCCCAAGCCTCCACCTCTGGACAAAGCCTTTTCTTAGGCACCAACCCATCTGCCTGTGCCCCAGGCCGGAAGTCCCAGTGCATAGCTGAGTTTGACTGTTTGCCCTTTAGGTACCAAAGTAGTTTGACTGTGAAAGGCTTGAGCTGGTATCTTTCTCAAATATCCTAATCACCACTTGAAGTAAATACTGGCTGAATATAATTTACCTTTTAACTGGAGGCGTCAAATCTTCCTAAGAATCAGTTCTTGAGGTCTGAGGCACACTTTATCTACCAAATTGTGTGAGACCACTCTGGGTTCTTGGGCTGATGTTTCTGAGTTTTTTTTTTGTTTTTGTCTCCTTTCCTGGCAGGCTAGTAACTGTCACTTTGAGTTGTTGTTCGTGGCTTACTGGTCGTATGCATTCTCTGTCATTTGATGGTTTTCAGACGTTCAGATGGAGATCAGTAGCCAACCTTGTAAAAACTTTGTATAAAATAGGAGCAAGGAGGTTCTCACTGAGGAGCTGTCCTGTGGATAGGATTTTGTAGAACTCTGTGTGTGTGTGTGTGTGTGTGTGTGTGTGTGTGTGCATGCGTGCGCATGTGTGCTCATGTTCTGCTCCTCTCCTGTTATCACCTGAGCTCTGCACTGGAGAAATGCACAAGTATGTTTTGTGCTGGATAAGCAAGCGATCGGTATACTGTTTTCTCAGAAGAGTTTACAGAAAGTGTATATACAAAGAGGTTTATCTCAATGGGCCTCTCAAGACTGCTTTCCTTTTTTAAATTTTTTTTTTTTTTATCTATTTGGCAGACAGAGATCACAAGTAGGCAGAGAGACAGGCAAAAAGAGAGAGGGGGAGAAGCAGGCTCCCTGCTGAGCAGAGAGCCCAATGTGGGGCTCCATCCCGGGACCCTGAGGTCATGACCTGAGCTGAAGGCAGAGGCCCAACCCACTGAGCCATCCAGGCACCCCAAGACTGCTTTTGAAGGGCTTCAGCCTTGAATCAGAAGCTACAGATTTCCAATTCATAAAAAAAAGTAACCCATGGGAGAACTAGGTTGCTTTGTACCTTGTCGCATGTACCTGCCTGCTCAAGTAATCTTCTCAAGTAACATTATCCATCGGTGTTCTTAAGAAGTGTTAATTAACATGTGGTTGGGAAAATGTAATTACTTAAATGGGAATTTTGACCCAGATACTTAGCTGCTATTCTTGGGCCATTATTACACTTAAACACACTTTTCTTTCACTTAACGTACTAACCAGATATAATGTTAGTAGCCCTTATAAGTGTGAGCGCTTTAACTTTTCAGCACAAGTCCTTGTATATTGACCCTGGGTCTGTTTAACAAAGTATTCTCAGTGTAACAGTACATGGTCCCTCTTGATGTCAATTCCATGCTTTTAGTTTAATTTTTAAACCTTTAATCTTACGTATCACAATAGTATATATTACATAGATAGGCCTTGAAATCGAAAACCTTTGAAATGGTGCAAATTAATGATGTATTAAGGATCACAATTTGATGAGGGCAGTGAACACATCTGAAAGAATGGAGGAGGAGTAAAGCAAGGAAGAAAAGCAGAGAGAGACCAAGAATCCTCAAGGGGAATAATAGGGCTCTGCAAGTACATTGCCAAATCACCAAGACTGACAGCAGAAAAGGTCAAGGCCATTTTAACATTGCAGGAGCCGAAGTCCACTTTGCCTTTGAGAAGTAATGCTGTCTTGATTAACTCAGAATTGTACTAAAGATTTGGTGTTGGGGACAAAAGGGAACCACAGCAGGACTGAGGCCTGCTACCTCATTGTCTGACAGATTCTTGTGTTCTGGGCAGGGGGGAGTCAGGAACCTATTGGGTCTGTCCCCAGGAATGTCAAAATACTCTCTAGGCATCCAAGCCTCTGGGGACTGGCAAGGCCTATTGTGTGTTGAGTTCAAAACCGACATGAGGGACCCACTCATTACTGCCAACAGCTCAATCGCAGGTTCCCCAGTGTGGGTGTTACAGAAACTTCCTGGCCTCTCAGTGTTCAAGACGGACATGCCATATTTATTTGTTTCCGTTTTTCAACAGACTTTGTGTTACTATACCATAATATTTCATGGTTTGTTTTAACCCTGGCCGCTGACATCGAAGCATGCTGGATGAGAGCTGATTTGGGAAGGCATTTTTAGGGTAATTACATTCAGAGTCATT
The DNA here is from genome assembly GCF_030435805.1 of Mustela lutreola. Classification (NCBI taxonomy): domain Eukaryota; kingdom Metazoa; phylum Chordata; class Mammalia; order Carnivora; family Mustelidae; genus Mustela; species Mustela lutreola. The sequence continues at coordinate 119,806,960 of NC_081308.1, read as the reverse complement.
TTTTCCCTTTTATTCATTCGAAAAAAGCTGGCCTTTAGGATTTCTTGTGTAGGCTGCACACACCAAACATATCCTCTCACTGGGAAATTCTGTCCTTCTTGCTGAGAAATTTCAGCATCAAATTATAGTCCCGGAGTATAAGGAGGCGATTCCTGGATAGCATTTGAATAGGCAGGTGTGGGTTCTGGATGGAGCTGAACATGGGGGTGGGGTGAATAGAGAAACAGGGGGCCGAGCAGTTGTGGGAGGAAGGCGGGAGCTGAGAAGAAAGGCGGTTATCACCCACTTCTGTCTCTCATTTCCTCCAGCCCTCTCACATTTGGCAAGTAAGTGTGGAAGTAGAGAGCCTTCTGTGAGGGGAGTCCTTGGCTACGCATTGGCGCCTGCAGAAGGAGACGGGGATGTTCCCCTGAGCTGGGTACCTACTGTGTGCCGGACACTTCCGCACATGCGCTGTGCCTTCTCCCTGAAACTCTGGTCCAATCAGAACCTCAGAACGGGGCTTCATTTAGAAGTAGAATCCTTGCAGTTGTAATCAAGTTAGGGAAGGAGGGCGGGCCCTACAGCCAATAACAGGTGTCTGTGTAAGGGAAGCGCGATTTCGAGGTAGACACCTCCAGAGCCCTGGGAAGATGGGCGCAGAGGTTGGAGTTAATGCAGCTGCAAGCCAAGGAGCCCTGCAGATTTCTGGTAGTCACCAGAAGCTCACAGAAGCTGGAAGAGCCTCTGGAGAAAGCATGCCCTGTAGATGCCTTGATCTCGGACTTCTGACCTCCAGAACTGTGAGAGGATACGTATCTCTTAGCTTGTGGTATTTTGTTACAGCGGCCCTAGGAAACCAGTACATCCTGTGAATAAGGGCTGAGGACAACCCACGTAGGGGGATCCTCTCAGGCGCCATTTTAGACTGACCGAGAAGCCGAGTCTTCTGCCTCACTGCTGGCACAGGTATTTCGTGAGCACCTGTGATGGGCCAGGTACTTGGAAGGGTTAGAGGTGGCTAAGCGTGACCCTGGCCCCCAGGAAACTCCCTAAATGTGTATATAGAGTCGTGATCACTTCCTCTGAATTGCGGGGCGAGGGAGGGGGCTGTAAATGGAGTTGGATTTTCCTCAGAGGCCCTGTAGCACTAGGCTGTTGGTCCTGGGCTGCTTTCATTGGTTTTATAGGCTTCTTTGAACACTTTTTTGTTTTGTGTTGGTGTATCTTCTTGATTCAAAGAAGATTAACAGGGGAGAGGCCAGTCTGAGGAGATCCAGAAGGAGATGTCTGCCTCCGTCAGCTGTTCTCACTTGAGTCTTTCTTCACGCACAAAAGTTGAAGGGAAGAGAGCTCAATTTTCCTTTGAGGGGGTGTTGGGATCTAGGAAGGTTTCTCAGGCTGGTAACCTTTGATGCGGATTTTAAGGTATTTCTTGAGTGGGAGAAGGGAGGGAGGCAGAGCGTGGAGGCATCCTCGGTGGGGAAGGCATTTCAGGCCAAGGAAGGGGTGTGGAGGGAAGGGTACTCGGCTGGCTGGGCTGGGGCTGTGTGCCTAGTACGGCACAATGGGGGTGTCCATTGTGTGGCTTCGTGGGGAGTGGAGGGAGATGAGGAAGAAGGGGAGGTCGAGGCCATGATGAGCAGTCTTTTTTCCCCTGTTTTTAGCAGCTTCTTTATTAAACTATAATTGACAGAAAACAAACAGCATATATTTCAAATGTGCAGTTTGATAAGTTTCGCTGTATGTCTACACTGTGAAAACATCACCACGGTCAAGATAGTGAGGGAGTCTGTGAAGTCCTACCTTTTCTAATTCCATAGCTGTTTAAGACTGAAGTTTCTTCACGCGCATACGCCTCGGCTATAATAACCTATCTCAGCAAATAGAATGCAGAAGCAAGTGCGAAAGTCCTGTTGTCCTCTATTAAACCAGACACTGAAGAGATTTGCAAAAACACAAACCATTGGTACCCTTGTCTGTGTTTTTGGTTGTTTAAAAATATGGTTGTTTTCAGTAAAATGTGGTTATTTTAAATAAAAATTGGTATTTAGGCAACCACGTAACTATTTATATTAACATGTAGTAATTAGGTTTATAAGGGCTAACTTGAAATGCATTAATCCCTGAATATTTCACAAACATTCCGTTTTAACTTTTTTTTCAGTTATTCATTCATTTAAGTCATCTCTACACCCAACATGGAGCTTGAACTCACCATCCCGAGATCAAGAGTCATATCCTCTTCCTACTGAGCCAGCCAGGCGCCCCTCAGTTTTAATTTCTCGTGTGATAGGTATTGACAGAGATAACCCATATAAATAAAAGGGCTTCTCATTTATCGGTTCTTTTAAGAAATTGTCCTCCCCCCGCCGCCACCTCTCAACGGTTTTTAAGAATCTGAGATCACAACATTTGAAGATTGTTGCTATAGAGGTCTTTGAATGCTATGCCAAGGTTCATGGAATTTTTTTTTTTTTTAACCTAAGTGGTGGGGACGTATTGAAGAACTTTCCAGCAAAGGAGTGATGGGGCTCTGCCTTGGCTTCAGAAGGAGGCCCCTGGCAGCGTAGAGATGGGGAAAGACCACAAGCGTCCAAGCATGGGAGAAGGAGCACCAGCCCAAGGGGCCTGGCCATGGGGGGTTGGCGGGAAGTGCTCTGCCTTGAGGGGTAATCAGGATAGAAGGTATAGTCCCAGGATGTTGTTCTCAGAGGATGTGGTCGTGAACTGACCCCCCAGAAAAGGGAGGGCCTCAGGCAGTGGTTAAGAGAGAAGCAGCTTCTTATTTCCAGGGATTTTGGCTAGACTATGGCAGCTTTTCCAAACTAGGGGGCTTATTACTTGGGCATGAGTCATGTAGAATCAACAGCCCAGAAGACCAAATAAATATCCAAACATAAATGTGCTTAGTGACCCTGGCTCCATCCTCACAATCTGCATAACACGATTCTCAGAGGCAAGGAGTCTCCCAGTGGCCTTTTAATCTCATGGGTTCCTCATCCTGGTCATCCAGCTCTTCCAAGTAGAGGGGGCGTAGCGCTTGCACTGCTGAGCCCTATCCTGGCCTGGGTCCTGTCACATTATTATTGTGAATGGGCTTCAATCACTCTCCAAATGCTTATTCTTCTTTCCATTAAAGAAATCCCTCTACTTGCCAGTCTCTCTTTAGCTTTAGCTCATGTTCTGCGGGGATGACAACCACTAACACAGCCACCATGAAAACAACATTTTGATCAGTGCTTCTCCTATTCGTTTCCTGCATTTATTACTGTATTTAATGCTCATAAAACCTATGAGGGAGGTATTCTTTTCATTCCATTCATATGAGGAAGAACCCAAGGCTCAGAGTGGTACCACCACTTACCCAAGGTCCTGTGGCTTGAAAGTGGCCACGCCTGGCATTGAACCCTGGCGGACCAATGCCAAGTCCCCTTTCTTAGCCACTGCACTATACCTGCAAACCACAAGTCACTTCTTCCCCCAAACAGTTAAGAGTTAGAGAGGTCTACTATTTAATGGCGGGTTTGGAGGAACCATGTACTTAATTGAAGTTTTCTTGGAGAGAGTACTTTGTCACTCCCTAGAAGTTTGCACCTTGTCTGTTTTTATTGTGTACAGTTCCATTTGTGAGGTTTGTATGTGGTTGCGGTTTTATCTTTCCCTTTCTGCAAGCTGTCATTTTTATCTAGAGAACCTATAGCTGATTATCTGTGCCATTTTCTCACATGACAACTAAAATATTGATAATAAACATCTCTGTCATTGTGTGAAGCTTAGGAAAAAATGTGGTAAAACACATTTATCATAACTCCATTTGGGGTACTATCTGTCTTCTGTTTAGATGACAGATGCCCTTGTGAAGAATGGGTGTTTACAGCACCGATGTAGATTTCATGGAAGGAATGTGGTGGTCTCGCTTAGCCTGTGGGCTCCTTGGCAGAGCTTGTATCTTGAGTGCTTGAGCCCTGCAATGTCTTCGTTCAGAATCCATGTGTCAGTCCCGGGGTGCACTAGACCCATGACCTTACATTCACAGAAGTGAATATGGCTTGAGGTACGTCATCAGGCTCATGCTTTCAGCAGCCGGTGAACAAGTCTTGACTGAGTACCTACTATGTGCCAGTTAGCGCCGGAGTACTGAATCAGATAGACAGGGTCTCCATCTTCATGGTGTATTAGGGGAGACAGAACATGGGAGGGCTAAACAGAAATATGTTCATAAGAGAAGTGGAAAAAGGCTGCAGAGAACTTGAATAAGACTGGGGGGGCACCCTAGTCTAGGGATTCGGAGAGGGCTTCCCCAAGAAAGTGACTTTTTAGCTGGAATGGAAAAGCTGTGGTGGGTTTGGTCTCTGATGAGAAGGGAGAAGAGCTTTGCCGGTGGAGGGATCCACAGATGAGAGGGTCCATCGGTGCAGGAAACAGGAGGATGCTAGAGAACTTCAAGTCCAGCAGGGCTAGAGCAGGAGAGTGAAGGGAGGGCGGCCGCCATGATGCTGGCTTTGCGCCTTTTTCTATGGCAGTGGGAAGTCGTTAAAGGAGTTTAGGCCTGGGGTAACGATCCGATGTGCATTTACATTTTGTAAAGGTCACTGCGGTTACTATTCATCCCACAAATATATTCATCCCACAAATAATGAACGAGCATTTACTATGCCCCAATGTTTGTCCTGGGTGCTGGGCGTAAGTCAGGGAATAAAACAGACTGAAAGAGTCCCTGTCCTCATGGGACTTAGGTGCGCGCGTGTGTGTGCATGGGTGGTGGGGGAGAGAGAGTAAGGAAGGCAACAGGTACCTGTAGAAAAGCAGCAGGGGTCCCGGAGGGTGCCCTGGGGGGAAAGGGTTCCTGTTTATGTAGAGCCCTGACGGCAAAGGCCTGAAGGAAGTGAGAGAAGGAAGCATGAGGGAAAAGAGTGTACCAGGCAGACGAGAGCAAGGTAGAGAGGCCCTCAGGAGGAAAGATAATGAGGACGTTCGAAGCCCAGGGATAAGTTCAAGACCATTGGAATGGAATGATCAAGGGAGAATGGTGGTAGCTAAAATCCCCCAGATCCTAGGGACCCAGGTCCCGGAAAGTCTTGTTGGCTGGGGTAAGGATTTCAGCATTCCCGCTCGGGGAGAGAGGAGCCACGGAGGACTGATGTCAGCTGCGTGATGGTTGGACAAGGTCCGTCTGGTTGCCGCCCACACCTTGCATCCCCTGGCTGCCGTTTTGTGGACAGAAGGAGATGACAACTCGGTGAAGGGCTTTGTGTGTAGGAGGCGAGGTCAGAGTGACTTTGTCCAGAATGGGTTTGTAGAAGGGGAGGGAGAGAGAAGCCGGGAGACCTGTGAGTAGGCTGCTGCATGAGCGGAGGCCCTGGGGATGGAGTGGTGCGGGCAGGTCTGAGAGAGAGTTAGCGCACACAGATGACCCACAGGACTCGCTGATGGGCGGAATGGGGGAGCAAGGGTAAGACTCCCAGGTTTCTGATGGGAGAAACTGGGCGATGGCATTTGAGGGAAGCATTAGAGCAGTAAGGACGGTGTGTGACTGATTCCACTTTGAACTGGGGTGAAGCTGGACATACCTGTGAAACCCGAAAAGGGAGAAAAAGATAGCTCATTGGATGGACAAGCCTGGATTTCAGACACCTGGCGCCTGCTGGAAATGTAGATTTGGAAGTTGACAGTGAAGCCGTGAGACCAAGCCAAGCCATGGATCATGTGTGCGCAAGAGTAGAGCATGTGGAGAAAAGGGCGTGGCCCAAGTCGAGGAACACCCTTTCAAAGTTGGGAAGAGTAAAATCGGCAAGACAAATGGAAATGGAATATCCAAGGGAGAGGAAGGAAAATCAGAATGATGTGCTTCACGGAAGCCTAGTGTTCCGAGAAGAGCAGTTGCCTTACTCCGTTCTTTAGGGCCTTTGTACACACCATTGTTAGTCCCCGGGCTTTCCTTCTCACCCCGCTCTGCCTATTTCTCCCACATTGTGCCTCCTTTTACCTTTTGTGCCTAGCAGCTAATATAGTGCCCGACATGTAGTTCTACTTCAGTGCTTGTTGAGAAAAATGGATTAATGAACCTGTAATGGACCCACAATGATGACAGGTGGCAGGTCTTCTACATTTAAATTATCTTTTTCTTTAAGGCACATTGAAATAATTTTAAGACAAGCAGAACAAACACTTTCTCCCCCTTTCAGTCACCATTGTACAATTCTGGAAGCCTGACCATTCTTAGTACCTTTAATTGGCTGCCCTCCTTTGGGTAGTCTACTTTTCAACACTGTAAGGAGTTTGACACTTTGTGTAGTAGTAGTAGCTCATTTACAAAATATGGTAACATTCTGTTATATTTTGAGTGATCTGACCATTCTCCAGTGTTTCTGTATACAAGCGACGGTACATAGCTCATGCCTATTTCTGTGGCTTCCCGGGTGTTTCTTACAGTTCTTTGTAGACAGTGAGGTGCTCAGTAAATCTTTGCCTGACTCACAGGGTAGGACGGTGACCTGTCCTATTAGCGACACCTAATAGGTGACCCTATTAATGACAAAAGTGACTTCATATGAACAAGCTCGAGGGTTGGAGTCAGAAGACCTGGGTCAGAGCCCACACTCTGCTTCATACCAACTGTGATCTGGGCAAGTTGTTTGACACCCTTGAACCTCAGTTTCCTCTAATCAGAAGCGACGGACTCACGCCTCATCCAGGAGGTTGTCAGGAGGATCAGATGAGGTCGTGCCGGCAAAAAATGTTTCGTAACCTGGAACATGGTCCCCGCATGGAAGGGGTGCCCATTACTGAAGCCCCAGCCAGAGCATCCTGAGGCTTGGGGAGACAGGACCCTTATCTGACTTGAGCCCTGGTTTCCCCCACAGGGGAGTGTCTAAGATGTCACAGTATGGAATTTTGGTTGCCGCTTCAATCCCCCCGTGCACTTAGGTCTGATGGGCTATGGGACACAGACCTTCTCCTTGGGCCCAGTGTGGATGCACCTTGACCGCATTATTTTTGTCTTTAGTGCAGAAATGGCCCCTGGGTTGTCGGGGATGGGGGGAGGGACAGATTGGCTAGATCCTGCTTCTTCAGCTGGCTTTCCCTGCTTCCACGCTAGCTGCTCTAAGGCAGTGAGTGAGGTGGGAAGTGACTTGGGTTTTGTAGTCGAGTAGAACTGGGTGTGAATCCCAGTTTCATGACTTCATGACTTCATGACCTCATGACTTATTGGGTGTTTGGGCTTGAGAAAGCTACTCTAAGCCTGTTTGCTCCTCTGCAACGTGGAGCTAATGCGACTCCCTACCTCACGGGGCTCTTATGAGGGATAAAAGAAGTGATGCACGTAATGTGCTTGCCACAGTGCCTGGTGTACCCAGTGAGTGCTTAATAAACAGTGGTTGTCATTGTTACGGTTGGTGATGTCGATTTCAGTGGGTCCTTTCAACTTTGCATCGGGAAAGGACAGTCCCTAGAGTCAGTCTTGGGAGAGGAGAATAAGGGAACATCTGCTGGTGAACCCTTACTCCTCACTCTATGACACAGTCGTTCTTCAAGGACGGTGACTAGAACTTGTTCATCTCTGTATTCCTAGTGCCCAGGGTAGTACGCTGGCCAGGTCAGGCCCTGAATAAAGGACAGAGAACTTGAACTTGAACTGGATACATAAAGGTTGTTTCACAGTGATTTGAAAGCTTTTCCCTGAACATCCATGACACCCAGCTTATTAGATGAGTCAGTGCGTGGGCTCAAAGTCAGCTCCATCATTGGGTATGAGGGTCAACACAATCAGAACGTTTTTGTGAGGAAGCTGGCAAAGGTGAACAAATGTTCCCAAAGTAGGGCCTCAGGACCCGGGTGCTTCGGTTATTTCCAGCTCCCCATCCCTGGACCAGATCCCAAGTGGACCCCTTTGGTGGGCTTGTGTCTGCTTAGCCGGCAGGCACAGCTGTGCATTCGGCATGTGCCCGACTTCCATGTGGCGGTGCGGGGTGTAACTTAGCCATTGCCCTGCTAAGTGGCAGCCTCAGGAGGGTGGCTGCAAACCAGAGGAGAACCCAGCAACTTCCACATCAGGCACTACATGAATGCCTCTTGAGGACTATTGGAAGTTTCTTTGGCACGTGTCCTGCAAGTTGAGTAGCTTCTGTGGGTGTGCGTGTTTGTCTAGCCAGGCGGTTTCTGCTGCCCTATTCCACTTGTGAGCTGCTTGTGTAGTCCCCGCTGGGTAGGCCGTTGTGGGAAAGTGCAGAAGGCATGAGGTCCGGATCAGGCAGCCAGAAGTTCAAATCCTAGCCTTGCCATTTTACTGGACATGTTGTTTAACCTCTCAGCCAGTTTCTTGTCAACAGAACAGTAACACAGACGCTGTGGAGTGATTGTGAAAAGTCACGGGCTTACCAAGGTAAATTGACTACTTAAATGTCTGGCATTTATTCATTCTTCCTACACTTACCGATGCCTCCTGTGGGCCAGACTCAGCGTGAAGTGTTGGAGCTTCTGCTGAGAGGAGTGAGCATAGCAGGCCTGATGGCTGTCCTTCAGGACCCTGCTTCCAAGGTGGGTCCTTGGCTGGTGCCTGGGAATTTGGATATCAGGAGGGTTCCCACCAGTCCCTAAATGATAAGAAGGCTCACTGTGCCTAAACTGCACAAACAATCTGGTTTATGCTGAATTTGGGGAGTCTGAAATTTTAATAGGTGCTTGGGAGAGTGTCTACATCACCAACCCCAAAGAAAAACTTTGGAAATTTAGATGGGTGAACTTCCCTGGTAGACCACATTTCCATTTGACTAGCCACAGCTTGTGGCTGCAGGAATTAAAGATGTTTAGTGTGACTTCTCTGGCAGCGGCCTCTTGGAAGCTTGTGTCTGGTTTCGTCCCTGGACTTAACCCCATGTGCTTTTTCACCCTTTGCGGATTTTGCTTTGTATCCTTTTGTTGCAGTAAATGACAGCCCTGAGGACAACGATGTGTGGAGTCCCGTGAATGCTTCTAGTGGATCGTTGAAACTGGGGGAAGTCTTGGGGACCTCTGGCACATGGCTATAGATGTAAATGTAAGGCCTATTCTTTGCCCTCAGAAAACCCACATCTTTAGATAGAAACAACATCATGTAAGTATTTAATTACAATGTAGTGAGTGAGGTTAGTGCAGGGGACTCTGGGAGCCCTGAGAAGGGACATTGACTGTGGCCCCAGGGCGCTGGACAGCTTTGTGGAAGAGCTAACAATTTGACTTGAATCTTGAAGGGCAATTAGAAGTTAGTTATGTGAAGCAGGAGGAAAAGGCATTATACACCTGTAAAGTCTAACATGCTCTTCTCCATCATTTTAGATTTGATTCGCTTCTTTTTGTAATGGTATTTAATGGTTCTAGGCTCACTCATTCAACAAACCTGGGCTGACGACTGTCTTAGACCACTGCATGTTAGGGCTCCAAGAGTGAACAAGAATGGCCTCTGCTTTCAAGGCAGGTCTCTGGTAGTTTATGGGTTGAAATGGTGGGTTTTGAGGAAATCATGATGCAAGGTGATACACACAATGATAAGAACGCCCAAACTAGCCTGGGTGTAGGGAGTCAGGTAAAGCAGTCTGTCAGAGGCAGTGTCAAGATGGAAGGAGCGGTAAGTTTCAACTGAGACAAGAGAAAGGCATTCCAGGAAGAGGAAGCAGCATATGCAAAGTCCCAGTGGCAAGACAGACCATGATGTCTTCTGAGAAGAGTAAGTAGTTCAGTGTAATCTGGAGAAGGGCAGGTGAAGGGGTGGAGGCAGGAGCTGTATTTGACAGATAGTAAGGTCAAATGTGAAGAAACAGGTAAAAAAGATGAAGTGAGCCGTATTGAGGAATGAGAGAGAAACTGGAGCAGGACTTATGGAAGAGTCGTTGGCCAAGGTGAAGACATAAGTAAAGTTGGACAGTATGAATACGTCATAGCACCATTCCATATGGTTCCATGATGTATGTTCTGCCCTGTGGATCTGGAGTTGGGGGTTTGCCAGGTGGGAGAAATGGAAAGAAAGGAAGCACAGAAGTTAAGGATGTTGCCAAAAGAGTGAAGCCAGGGATGCCAGTATCTAAGATGGAAGCAAGAGTGGCCTAAGAGACATCATGGAGCCTTCGTTTCCAACTTCTCTGCTCTCTAAGGGCTGAAGTATGAGTCACAGGTTGAGAAAACTGGTGACCAGAAAAATGGACTCTTTGAACTGAAGCTTTCAGAGTTGAACTGTTCCAGGTAAGGACAATTCCAGAGGTCAACCTGGATAGATGGAAGCGACCTCTGGAGATGAGGAGAGCAAGGAACCGAGAGGCCAGTGGTCAGACCTGTTACCCACAGGGACACCGAAGTCGTTTGGAGGGCAGGTGGCACTTACAGTGGAGTGGGAGCCCGGGAGCCCCCAGCAAATGTGAGGGAGTGCTCGCGAGGTCGGGGGCGACAGTGATAGACATAAGTAAGTCCAACCTTACTTATGTCTATATCTACATGGTTGTGAACCTCCAAGGAGAAGGGACATGTTTCTTAGAGTATGAGGTTCTCTTCTTCCTTGCTCTCTAAAGCTCTGCTTGACCTGGGACAGTCTCTGCTTTGGGTCCCAAGAGATGGACACCCTTGGGAGTCTGTAGAACAGTCACTACCTGCCCCTGTAGCTTCTTTGTTTGTTTTGCCCCAGCTTCCTGGTGAGAATCAATTTTTCTTAGGATTCTGCTAGAACTATCCCCTGCTTGATGTCACTGGGCCCCCTGCTGGGACATTTGTGCTCCCTTGGGAAACTTTGGAAAACTGATTTTGTTATTCAGCAGTACTGTTTCTCAAAGTGTATTCCACGAAAACATTAGTGTTTCAGCATGGTTAGCAATGACAGGTTCCATGGCCAAATATTGGGGGACCTGTATCCCTTTTTAAAAAAAAAATCATAATCTCCTTTAGTACATAAAAACCCTAAGAAATTTTGCAGTAAGGAAACCTTAGTGTAAACTAGCATCTCCCAGTGTATTTGACACTGAAGACTTCCCCTGCCCCCCCCCCCATTAATAGCCTTTGGATATACATTGGAAAGTACTGGTCAGCTGTCAGAAAAGAATCATGTGGATTCCCTCCCCCCACCATCAATGGCTATTTATCTAGAAGAGGAATATATTGAAACACTGCTGTAATTTGATACTACTAAAATGAGATTTCACCGTGTTCCCAAGTTTAAATACCATGACTTACTGCATTTAGTTAGAATTAACACATTAAAATATTTTGTTTAGACTAACTGTCATTCTTATGTTAAGTGGCAACATTAGGAAATTAACTAACAGCATTTCATTTTCCTTTGGAAGAGCTCCCATAACTAAGATTAGAATCTGAAGAAGAAAATGCACATTTTTCAGGGTCCTCTTGCTCTTAGTTTAATTAAAAATGACAGCATAAATTTCAAACTAATCACATTTATTCTTAAGGTAGTGATAAGATTTCTTTGCAAATTCATGTGAATCATTCATAAAAATTAATGATATGCTTAGATTTAGATAGATATTTTGAAAATATAAAAAGACAAAAATACTAAAAAACACGTTATGAAGCCATAATGAAATGAGAAATAAATAAGGGAAATTAACAGCATACTCTCTTAAATAACATCTTCTGAGAGAAGTGCAGAACCCAATAACCCAGACTTTTTGCTAAGCAAAACAAACATAAATATGAACAAATCAAAATACTGTGGAATGTTGCCACAGTGGTGTTTAGAGGGAGATCCATCATTCTGGGTGTTTACGTTGCTAAGAAAGGAAAGGCAAAGCATAATGAATTAAGTTTGCATCTAGATGTTTTTGAATAGGAGTAATTTCAGAAGCCAGAAAGAGTAGTCAGAAGTAATAAACCTAAAAGTAGAAATAAACTGGAGAAAAAGCTGATAAACCCTATAGCTGGTTTTTTGAAAAAAATGAACAGTGGTTTCATCACAAATTCATTAAAAGAGAAATCACAAATTCATTAAATTAGAAATGAGGCAGGAGATTTGACAACAAATGTAAAAGATTTAAGAATCTGCAGATAAACAGTACTCTTTACTGTATGCTCATATATCAGATAAATCAGACTGGGGATGAATGATGACTCACAAAATTACAAAATATAAAAGCTCATGCGAGATTAACCAGAAAACATGACCAGACCAATTACAGAGAAAGAAACAAGAAGTTATTAAAGTCTTAGAGTGAAGCTCACACAAACCATGGGTATTTGGGTCAAATACATGAATAGGAAAATCCCAAGTTTTGAAAGCCATGGTACATTTTGACTGCCTAATAAGGACTAGATCATTTTACAAACACACATCTGTAGGTTCTGATCCATACAGTGATTACATATGGGGGCTATTAGTAACACCAGTTTACAGCTCATATACAAGACTTTGAAAAGTGAGATGACTTGCCTGAGACATACAGCATGTAAGTGGTAGAGCTAGGAGCTGAACTGAGATCTATCTGGCTAAAAAGCTTATGATGTTTCCCTATACTGTATGTACTCTCTATGAATATGAAAAAAATTCTGTGTCCTCTAAATTGCAATTAAAGTCAAATTGATGCTGGTTTACTCAATTCCCTATTCACTTAAAAAAAAAAGATTTTATTTATTAATCTATTTGACAGAAACAGATCACAAGTAGATAGGCAGGCAGAGAGAGAGAGAGAGAGAGAAAGAGAGAAGCAGGCTCCCCACTGAGCAGACAGCCTGATGCAGGACTCGATCCTAGGACCCCAAGATCATGACCTGAGCGGAAGGCAGCAGCCCAGCCCACTGAGCCACCCAGGTGTCCCCCAATTTACTTTTTAAGGAAATATAACTTCAATCCCCAAATTGGTTAAAAAAGAAAATTATAGGCCAACTTTACTTATAGGTATTCATTATTTATTAACAATTATAAACAAATAATTCCACTTAAAAATTTATCTCTGATCAAGTGATATTTAATCTAGAGGCACAGGAGAAGCTGATAAAATTATTATGACAGTTCATATTAATATGAAAAAACTGTGAACGTATTATCTCGATAGATGTTGAAAAAGCGCTTAATTAATGGAACAACTCTTCTTGGACAGTGTATTTAGCAACCCAACCCCCAAAAGAGTCTGATTTTCATATATTTATAAAATCCAATACTACCTTTCATAAAGAAGAGAGTTCCATATAAACAGAAAAAATTACAACTGATGAAGTTAGTACTTTTTCGTTTTTTACTAGAAATTTCATTTTGTACTAGAAATATAAGCCATAGTCATTGGTAAGGAAAAAGAAATTAGATGAACACTATTAGCAAAGAAAGCCCTACTTTTCTTCAATAGGCCCAGCACTTCTTGTAAGCAAGACACTGTGATAGATACTGGGGGGAGGGGAACACCCCAGAAACTGCACTTCTAGAACATACAGGCTCATCATATACTAGTTGGTATTCATGAGGTTAGCAAATGTCTTGCAGTTCAAGGCAAATTAACACAAATAATCATGTTTCTGGTTACAAAGAAGTGAAAAATATAATGAAGAAGAGAATTCATTTACAATGGAGACAAAATATGTTAAATACTTGGACATTAATGGAATTTGGGACATGAGATTTATTTAATAAAATTATGTAATCCCAAAGGGAGGAATAGAAGTCACTAAATAAATGAATGGAGAGTTACCTTGCTCCAGTTGGAAAGACAAAGCTCTAGAAAGATCACTGTATTCTCTGAATTAATGTTCATGTGTGGACATGCCCATTAAAGACCTGGTGGGATACTTCAGGAGATGTGACAACTTGCTAGCAAAATTCATCTAGAAACATAAGCATGAAGAGCTACTAAACAGTTATTTGAAATTACGATGTATTTGTTTGATCTTGAGTTAGTCTGTCCTTCCATATTCATCCGGTTCCCAGCACTGCGCCTGACTCAAGGTCCTCCCTAACAATCAGTTGAAGGAAGAGAGGGAGGGATCCTTATTGCCTATGGGCTTTGAAAATGAGGAAGGGCATGACTAGTGGCTTTCTCCAGGCTGTCAGAGGGCAGATGAGATGGCACATTAGTGACTTGGCCTCATCTTTAAGCAAGCAGACAGGAGTGGTCCTAATCAGAAAAGAGAAGGAGCGTTTGAAGAGAGAAGGGGCCAGACCCAAAGCAGACTGGTTTTCTGACATCTGTCTCTGGTGTGAAATCATCTTTCTCAAAAGCCCCTAACAAACACGGTCTATACTTTGGCCATAGTTCGCTTGTTCTGTGAAGAGCCCAAAGCAGGCCATGTTAATTCTCAGGCCGGCATGCTTCCTCCTCCACAGCTTCTCTGGGGTGGGATTTAGGCCGCCCTCTCTTTTTTCTCCATCACATCATTTATGAGGCTGGGCTGGTTCTCAGAATCTCCAGAGCCTTAAAAGAGTTAGCTATCTCTGACCTTGGTGATTGAGATTCTGTAGGTCTGCGAGTATAAGATGTATATGATGAATGTATTGCCTTATATGTTCTACTATGTTGTATATGTGTGTGTGTGCATATACATGTATATATAGAACCAGGTTTGGGAAGACTGGTTCCACAGCACTGGATAGAGCATCTTCACGGGGGAGGCACATTGATCCAAGGATGGGATTAAATTAGGTACAATGTTCACAGTGATTATATGGTGTTGCTGTGGCCACACGGATGATCCAAGTTCTGGAATGTACCTCAGGGGCTAGTCAGCACTTCCAGTGGGATGGTCTAACCAGCATTTTCCTTACTCTAACAGTTACAGAGCATTTGCTAATTTCTACTAGCATGTTAGCCTAGGTGGTCCCACCGCACCTCCCACTGACCGACTAGCACAATGTCTCACACTTAGTAGGCACTCAGTGACTTAATGAGTGAAAGTAATATTTTTTTAAAGATTTTATTTATTTGACAGATAGAGATCACAAGTAGGCAGACAGGCAGGCAGAGAGAGAGGAAGGGAAGCAGGCTCCCTGCTGAGCAGAGAGCCCGATGTGGGACTCGATCCCAGGACCCCGGGATCATGACCTGAGCCAGAGGCAGAGGCTTTAACCCACTGAGCCACCCAGGCACCCTGAAAGTAATATTTTTTTATTAATTCGCACGATGACCCTTTAGGATGGATATTCTTCTTCTCTTTTCATAAATGAAAGTGCAAAAAAAGGCTGATGTGTTCATGGTCACATCGTTTGTGAGCAGTAGAGCTGCAGTTCTGCCTCATGTCTTTGCCATTGCAAAGCCCAGCCCCTTCCAAGTAACACCACACAGCAGAAGGAGCCTTCCCCGGCCACAGACTAGGCAGCAGCCAGTCCAGGAAGGACATGGAGGCGGATGACGCGGGCCCCAGACACGATACAGCCCAAGCGCTGGGGAGAAAAACGAGCAGCAAGGCCTTGGAGAAAATTTACAGTATGGTACGGGGAGATACCTCTGTGGGCTTGGTGACTGGAAGTTGGGGCGGCGTATGGTGACTGGGAGTTCTAGTCAGGACTGAGAATGTGCACTCCAGGCCCTCAGAGATGGGGAAAGAATACGACAGGAGCCCAGACCTGGAGGAACTGGGCACGCTGCTGGCCTTGGATGCAGGGGAGCAAGACAAGAAACACGTGACTGGATCTGGGGGATGAGGCAGGGTCTCCTTCTGAGGAGCAAGACGTAAGCCCTGCAGTGAGAAGTCCTAAGGGTGGTGCTGGAGCGGAGGCTGAGCTGGGTGTTCTGGCTGAGGAGAGGCGGGGAACCAGGTGAAGGCAGGGTAGTGCCTGTGAGTCCAGGCTAAGGGACTGTTCAGAGGTGGAGAGAGAAGTGGCCTCGGGCCAGAGGGCCAAGAAGCACCTTCAGTGCAGGGAGTGCTCCTAAGGTGACCTCTAGTCCCACACCAAAGTGAAAAGTAATGGCAGGTGTCGCAAATGGTGGGACACGGTTTTGACTCCTTCTGACGTACGGGGGCGGGGGGGTCTGTGGGGAAATGACTAAGGTACAAGCTTAATGCTGGCCCTGGGGAAGGTGGCTACTGTTGGCTTATTTGCCCTTGAAAAGTGGTCCTGTATCCTCAAGTTACTAGCTTTCGCTTGAGCATAGCTTCCTAAGGATGTGCTGAAGAAATGAGTTAAGGTGTGTTGGACACGGTGTTCTCCTCAGTCCTCATAAAGGCCAGGGGTGTGGGCTTCGGTTGCCTCGGCTGTTTGCCCCAGCACGCCATGGAAGGCTGGCATTCTGTGTAGATGCCACAGCACAAAATGTTGGGGAAACATCACTGGAGCCCCATTCCTTCTTGGGCTCTTCTTCAGCTCTGACAGTCGTGTCCACTTCCATCTGTGCCGCGCCAGAGTGCTGCCATTCACACTTGATCGTGCCCAGACCCTTGAGCGACAACACTCTTCCTCCGGTGCGGCCAGCGTGCTCCACCACATCTGCATCTCAAGAGAGGAAGGCTGCATTCCAGATCTCTCCAGAGCTGGGTATGGTTTGAAAAAACACCCCAGATGACTCTGACATGTCTTCCCGGGAGAGGGGCCATGTTCTACCATTTGAGAATTACTGCTTCCCAGTATGAAGAGCATTTTCACTCCTACAGTCCCCTCAGTTCCTCTGATCTGGTAGCATTACTGTCTCCAAATCATAGATAAGGAAGCTGAGGCTTGAGCTTCCCAGTGGTCTCAGTTAGAAAGTAGGGGAGCCAGTCGTAACACCCGGGTCTTCTGACTCCAAGTCCAGTGCTTTTTCTTTCTGCGGCACTGTTCCCTATCCTTGATATTAAGAGAAGAAAATGTCAAGGTCAAATATGAGGCCCGCAGACTTACTAGCATAACTCTGGGAGGTAATACTCAAGACATAGTGGCTGTGGCACAACTGGTGGATGATTGGCCAAGGCAAGGTGTGGTGAGCTGGAGTGAAGGAGGTAAGCCCTTGGAGAGGGAAGAGAACCCCACAGTCTGCGATGTGGCTGAGCCAACAGACCTCTAGGCGAGATGTGCTCAGGGCTGCAAAGAGCTTCTAGGGACGGTAGGCCTGTGGACAAACCTTCTCTGCAAGCCAGGGGCAGCTGGGACTCTTGCTGATGTCTCTTCAGCTACCCTTGATTGTTGGAGAGTAGCTTCAGATGGTTATTGTTGCCACTGATGGGCCATGACCTTGACTTCAACAAGTGCCATGCGATTGTTGACTAGTAGGTGGTGGAGGGTGATATGACATTACAGATACAACACAGCCAAGTCCGTTCATCCCACCAGGATTTACCTAGTACCATTTCTGGGTCGAGCCCTGTGTGCTGAGTGTTCAAGGTCCACACAGGAATGAGCCACAGTCCCCACCCTCAAGGAGGTCACCATCTTGGATAATTCCAACCCAGTACGATTAGTGCTTCACAGGGGCATGAACTGGGTGCAGAATGGGGGTGGGCTACATTTAAGATGAAGGCTCAGATTTCCTTGTAGGGATGGCGGGGTGGGAGGTCTAGAAAAGTTTCCTGGAGAAGAGGACTCTTGAGCTGAATTTTAAAAGATGAATAGGATTTATTGAAGTAAGAGAAAGGGGAGGGCGTTCTAGGGCAGGGATCTGTACACTTTTTCTGTAAGGGGCCAGAGAGTAAATATTGTAGGCTTTTTGGGCCATAAAGAGTCTGTCCCAACTATTCAACTCTGCCTTGTAGTGCAAAAACTGCCACAGATGGTAGGTAAGCGAATGAACTTGGGCTGTGTTCCAGCCATATAAGGTATAGGTGCGCTCAGTGTCGCCAGCTGACATGTGAGCAAATGGAGGCTCAAAGGGGTGCAGCGACTTGCTCAAGGCCAGCCGGTCGCTTGGGTGTTGAGCACCTCCCCTGAGCAGATGAGAGATCCCAGGCTGTAGCAGCAGGGGCCAGAGGGACATAAAAGATTAGCAGGTGGGTGAGTTGGAAGAGGCGGACATGGACGGGGCCACAGCAGCCAGGACTGGTCCTTGCACTTGGACCTGCTGTTATTCTCTACCCTTGTCCTTTCCATCTACTGGACTTCCCCTTTCCAAGGCTGTGGCTCTGCCCATCAAGCCCACAGCTTCATTCAGCCTCCTTCCCTGAATGTAGGACCTTGTGCCGAGTGAATGCCCAGCTCCCTTTTGCTCCATGGATTTACTTAGGATTCTTTTTTTTTTTTTTTTAAAGATTTTATTTATTTATTTGACAGACAGAGATCACAAGTAGACAGAGAGGCAGGCAGAGAGAGAGGAGGAAGCAGGCTCCCCGCCGAGCAGAGAGCCTGACATGGGACTCCATCCCAGGACCCCGGGATTCAGGGAGGGGCTATGGGTCCTTTGAAGTGCTGTTTGTAATGTAACTGGAACCAAACTCTTTTGCTCTTTCCATTTGTTTCAATTGATGCAAGCTTACTGCTCAAAAAACTAAGACATTCAGCTCTGTGGAACTACATCATAAACGTAGGATCTCTTCCAGATTACATTGGAGTTTCCCCAAAGGGAAAAAATAGTTTTCATTCTTAACTAATTATTTTTTAAATGAATGGCAGGTTGAACACGACAAAATCCATAATTTTGCAAGCTGAAAATAGAACCGAACATCGTTTTCTTGCCAAAAAAAATTTACTGGTGTTAGTGACAACAGTTTTTTTTTTTTTTCTGGATCAGATTGAAGACATTTATGAAATAATCAGTCTTAAATATGAATATTCCCATAGGGAGGCTGTTTCTAAGGAGACTTAAAAATACCCCTGAAGTCAGATGTGTGGCAGTTTCTATTTCTGTGACTTCCCCCACCTCGCTCCCATCATGGATTTCAATTGGTTGGATCCTTGTGCCATGTCATGACCATTTTACCTTCATGATTTTGGGAAAAACAAACAAACAAAACTAAAAGGATCTGCCCACCCCCGCCCCGTCTCATGGATAGAAGCGTGAAACAGATTATGTGGCTTTGGTCATTGAACTCCTGATTTAGAGCCTGAAGACGGTTCCCTGTCCATGCAGCGGGAGAGGGACTCAACAGTAACACCCTCTCCCCAGGCTGCCCGTGTTATCCTCAACTCTGCCCGTCCTCTGCCCCTAGCCCCTGTTCACCCCATGTACCATTTGTCTTGTCCTACTTGAACGTGGCAATGACAGCAAAACAGTAAGTGTTTAATGAGCAGCAAGTCTGGGCCAGACACCATACAGACGTAGACGTCTGTGCTTTTGGTCGGGCCTCAGAAAAACCTTGTGAGAGTCCTGCTGTCATTCCCACTTTCCAGATGAGCAAACTGAGACTCCAAGAGTGGGGGGGGGGGGAACTGGCCAAGGTGAATGGAAGCCGCAGGGTTCTGATCGGACTCCAGAAATTTTGGCAGCCTTGGGGCAGTAATGTTTTCATTTCGGCGGCCAGCCCACTTGTGGCAGGATGTGTCTGTGCTTCGTTAGAGGCTGTGCACTGCAAGGCACATATGATCTAGACCTCTCGAGTGGCGTGTGAGGGTGGACAGTCTCAAAGTCAAGGCCTGTGTGGGTACTGGAGGCACTGAGTGATGTTTATCCTGGGAAAGAGGAAACTCAGAGGAAAATAATAGCTTCGTTCCCATCTGATGGGAGCCTTGCTGCCCCAGGGCCTGCTGCAGTGATTAAAAGTAGCCCATCTTAAGCCTGCTTACCTCGTGTCACCTGTTCCTTCCCCAGGAAAGCACAGCAGGGGGTCTTGCTCACATTTTCTTCTCATTGTCTCTGCCTCCTGGCTGGCCCCAGGGCTTCCCCGCGCGGCCCTGCTGGCTTGTTTCTAAGGCAGTGTGAGTCCTAGACTAAACTTCTGCCTTCGTGACAGTCGCTTCTGTGCCTGCGTGTCGTACCCGTTTGCTTGAAACAGATCCCGGGGAGCGTCAGAGCCGGCCTAGAGCGGAAACTGCCTTGCTTAGGAGCACACAGGTAGTGCCAGGGGTCATTTCTGGAATCCAGATCTCCCCAAATACAGACATTTCACAAACAGTGCAGAGCTGTTGGTCTCAAGAAAATACCCTGAAACATTTAAAATCCCGTCCAGTCTTTTCCTGGAGGATAAGCATTGGCAACTCCTTCTGTGACAGGCCGTATGGATGAGGAATAGGAGGAAATGTACTAGGTTACAGTGATGTCAGAATTGTACCATCGGAAGCCCTTAGGGAAAATAAAAACAACAATAAATGATTATATGCTTCTCCCCATACCACTCGCTACTATGAGATGGTATTATTGCCTACGGAGTCATCCTCACTTGTCAGCGGAGTGCCACCCGAAATTATTAGTGAGTAAGGTTATAATTGTACGTTTGTGGTTTAAAAATGAATAATACGCTTGCCATTTTTCCTGCCTCCTCTGCCTTCATTAGTCATCTGTACTTCAGTAGTGAACCTGGCTGTCAGCTTGGGCCTGGCTTCAATCTGGGGCTGGGGAGGCAAGGGGCTTTGGGCCTCCTGCTGTCTCACAGACCGCTAGGGCCTGGAGGGCTGGGGAGGTCTGGGAGGCCTGGGCTCTGCAGCTGCCCTTGGGGCGTATTCAGAGGTAACTGAGGTCAGGGCTGCAGTAGATCTCCTGGTAGGGAACCTCCTAGAGCCACAGTAGCTCGAAAACCATAAACACTCTTTCTTTGGCTAGAACCTGCTGTGTTTGGGGATGGTTTAATAGGAGATAGAGCTGGGGAGACCCAGGAGAACTCATTAGGGCTCATTAGGATTAGGGCTACAGTGTGGTGCCAAACAGCATGGACTCTGGAGCCAGAGGGCTTTGATTCCGATCCGAGATCCTCTTCATACCGGCTGTGTGACCTCAGGTGAGTTACTTAACATCACTGAACCTCAGTGTCCTGATCTATAAACATAGTGATGATAGTCCCTGCCTCATAGGGCTGCTATGTAGATTAGATGAGTTAGTATACAAGAGGTAAATACAGCCATCAGGGAAGCCATCTGGGACCTAGACTGCCTCAGTTCAGATCCTCACTTGACCACTTAACTAGTTGTGGGACCTTGGTAAGCATCTTCACTTCTCTGTGCTCTACTTGCCTCATCTGTCAATCAGGGATGCGATGATAATAGGGTTGTTGGCAGGAATAAATGAGCAGCTTTTGTCAAGCCATTCAAAGGGTTGCTGCCACATGGAAGGATGATTTCAATGTCTGCTATTATTATTATTATTATTAGTAGTAGTAGTAGTAGTAGTAGTAATTTCTGCCCATGACAGAGGCAGCATGGACAACAAGAGTTGCAGACCCAGTGTGCTTCAGAGTTCAAAGAACAAGGGAGCTTAGACACTGGGGCTAGGCATCAAGGAAGGCATCACAGAGCAGGTAGGCACTGCCTACGTTGCTGGAGGGCAGTCGAGCGGCTGGGCTTGCCTCCCTGTTCAGCCACTCGTTTGCTGAGTGACCTTGGGTGCCTTTCATCACCCCTTTGTGTCTGTTTCTCCAGCTGCAAGATGGGGATGATAAGAGCATACCCTCAGATGGCTTAAGTAAAGTCATACACATAAAGGGCCTGGCTCGTGGTTAGCACCGAGTAAATGAAGATGCTGCTCACTGATTACTACTCCTTTTCATGGTTGCAGTGAGTGCGAGGGCCGACTCCTTCTTAGCAGGCGGAGTTACAGCTGCCGCTGTGATGGTAGGCGAGGACATGGGTGCTCGGGCAGGAGGGCTTCGAGTACCAGCAAAGGCTTGCGGGGGGAGAGAAGCTCCCTGGGGAGTTCTAGTGGTGAGGAGCAGACCAGTTTGGATCCCCTTAGTAGCTTCCTGTAGTGGGACATGGGGTGTAAGCGAGGCAGTGAAGGGCATTGGATGCAAAGGTAAAGAATTTGGTTTTTAGTTTGCTGGCTGTAGAAGCTGTAAATCATTGAATAGGGGGTATGTTGGGGATCTCCGGAAGATTCTTTTGTTTTGCTTAAATATCCAAAGCTCTAAAACTAGAGTGGGTCCCAGGCTCCTTTGCTGTCTCCTCCTTTGTGAATTCTCCCAATTTCCCAGTACATACACTTCTGTAGAGAAACAGTCTGCTGCTTGCCTCTGACCATGCAGGATACCTCCTCCAGGAAGCCTTCTCTGATTGTCCCAGATGCCAAATGTACTCCTTTCCTCCCATGGCCTCTCACAACACTATGTAGCTTCCGGAGACTCTTACCCAGTTTGCTGGATAGAAAATTGTTTGTTGCCTTCCCCATCCCCTGCGAGCCTGGGGAACCCTTAATAGGACTTGGATTGTGCCTTGTTTTCCTCGATCCTCTGCTCTTAGCCCCAGCTTAGTGCCTTGCACCGAGGAGACGATATGAAGAGGATTAGATACATAAGAAAGGAAGAAAGGAGATGCTTCATTGAGCAACCAAGTGGGCATTGATGGAGGGAGAGCAAGGAGCTCAGTGTCTGGGTCCCGAGCAGCAGGAAGGTATGACCTCAGGCATCCGTGGGATGTGGTGTGTGTGCTGGGGGACAGGGGAGTGGCTCTCTCTGCTCTGATGATGGCTGAGCTTCTTATCTAGAAAATCATACTAAGAGGACTTAACTTAGAAGATTGTCTGTTTTTCGGGATAGTAAAGGGGTTCTTGGAAAACAGAAGCACCTGCTTCTGTTTCTCTGAAAATACCTGGAGATTAGAGCACTGTTTTTCACACTTGTCAAAGGAGCAGAGCCCTTTATTCAAGTGGAATTTTAAACTATGACCAGTAGATGGATAGATAGAAGGATAGATATATAGATGACAGATAAGAATGACTGTGGACAGGGGCACCTGGGTGGCTCAGTCGGTAAAGCATCCGACTCTTGGTTTCAGCTCAGGTCACAATCTCAGGGTCGTGGGATCGAGCCCCGCATTGGGTTCAGCCCTCAGCATGGAGTCTGCTTGAGTTTCTCTCCCTACTCAGCTCTCTCTCCTTCTCCCAAAAACAATCTTAAGAAAAGAGAGAGAGAGAATGACTATGGATAAGACACATACATTCCTTCTGGACCTTGATAAGGACCTTGACTGGTAGAGCTCAATCTGGATTTCTTAAGCATTGATGTTTTGGACTGGATAATCCTTTGCTCTGCAGGACTGTCCTGTGCACCATAGGACGCTCAGTGGCATCCCTGGCCTCTACCCCCTGAGATGCCAGTAGCATCTCCCACCCCTGCCCCAGTTATAACAACTAGAAATGTCTTAAGACACTGCCAAATGTCCCCAGGGGGCCCCAACCATTCCCAGTTGGGAACCACTGAGCCAAATGGTCTCTGATGTCTCTCTTTCTTTTTTAAACATTCTAAGTGATTACACCTGCAAAGACCTTAGCACAGTGTCAGGACCATCTCACATCCTCCATGAATGATGGCTATTGTCGTTATGTCTGTGCTCCCACTTAGTAGGCATTGGAACTTGGCCGGTCCTCGTCTCCTACTGTAGCTGATATTTCT
The DNA here is from genome assembly GCF_030435805.1 of Mustela lutreola. NCBI lineage: Eukaryota > Metazoa > Chordata > Mammalia > Carnivora > Mustelidae > Mustela > Mustela lutreola. Next base: position 119,783,644 of record NC_081308.1, on the reverse strand, counting down.
AATGTCCAATTTGGTAGCATATCTCATCTTGGGAAGGAAAATGGTCCACTTTGCTTTCTCATTAGCGGTCTCCAGGGAGGTCTTGCCATCAGTAATCAGGTAGTTGCCATGGTGGAGAGGGAACATGGTCACGCTGTACTGTTCTCCCTCCTGCTGTATGTTCTTCAATTTGGCCTTTCCTGTCCTCACAAACATGCCTCCTGGTGCTCTTTTCTGTTTTCCTGGTTAACTAGACACAATGCAAAATGCAACTTTCCCCCACTCTTCCCATTTCCCTTTCTTTACTGACTGGAAGCAACAGGATTCAACCTTTATGATAATTTCCCCTGTTACTTTAGGTTGCTGGCCCTGAAAACCCATTAAAATCAGCTTCTAGGTTTATAAGGAGAAGGGGCATTTATTATTTTTATATTAATAGTCATGTTTTTTTCAAGATTCAAGAAAATGCCAAAACAATATTCATGGGAAGAATTCAACTACCATAATAGACAAATCCACAATGGAATTATTATAGTCTGTCGTATATTAATTACCCAAAACAAGTTGGTCTTTTGGGATAAATGAGAAATATTTGTTTCTGTATTTTCTTGATCTAGGAGGAAAAATGCCTATGGAGAAAAAGTATGTTAGAAATGACCGAAATAAATAAAGGATATTAATCTTAATGCCATAGTGTGAGTATCCTACTAGTTTGGAACTTGTACATTTTTAATGAAGATGAGCAATAATTACTCATCATATCTTCCTTGTTAAGATTTCAGAGTAGCTCATGATCAGAGTCTGACTGCTTTTGCTAACTTGCAGTTGAGGTAGAGAGTTTTTGCGGGAAGTTCTATGAAGTAAATATTTGGGTACGCCTCTCTTTAGTCCTAGGCGTAGGACCTTGTACCCAGTGGGTGCTCAGTGAACTTTTGTTGAATGGTATTAACAGAAGTGATCCTGACAATCTGTACCTTTACTTATTGAGTTAAAGATGCCCTCATGGTTCTTCAAAATGGGAGGGGGCCTGGTGTACCCACTATAGGTCATACCATATTTAATCTACTGAATTGTTTATTTGAAAAATATTTATTAAGTCCCCTTTATGCTAGGCACACACTAGGAGAGGGTAAGCCAAAAAGACACAGTCTCTGTAGTCATTGAGCTGACAGTGTAGTTGGGAAGACAGACAAGCAGCAATAACGAAACCTTAAAGAAATAAACAATTCAATAAAAATGTTAAGAAATGTTATGAAGGGGACAAAGAAATATTTGAGCTGAGAACTTATGTCAGAAAAGTCATTCAACACCAGACAACAGAAACTTCTCAGAATGATAGCTTAAACATGTTTCTCTCGCATGGAAGAAATCTGGTGGGGAGCCTTCCAGGGTACATAGATTGGCTCCATGATGTTTTGAGGACACAGACACCTTTTAGCTTTCTGCTTTTCTAGGTCCTCCGGATTTAAAATGGGGCTTCCATACTTAGAGTCATGTCTTAGTCTTTCTTCTAGTCAGGAAGGAAGTGGAAAGAGGTAGAGGAAGGAGGCAAAAGGGCCCGCTTCCCACCTAAGTCACCCTTTGAAGAACAATCATTGGAAGCCCCAACTGCCAACCGTCGTTGGCGTGCCGGTTACAAAGGAGTCTGGGACAGGCTGTCTTTCAGCCAGACATGTGGCCTGAATAGAAAGAGGGTTTTGTTAGTAAGAAAGAGATACTAGATTTTAAACAGTCAGCTAGGAGAATGTGCCGGAGATTGGGAGAATGAGAAGGAGGTCGCCATGTGAAGATTAAGTGTACTGAGACAGTGAAGGCTAGGAGGAGCAGGTCTGGGAGAAAGGCAAGAGTCCGGCTTGGGACGCATGAAGTCTGAGATGGCTGTGCGGTTTGTGGCGGAGTTTTCAGGTTGCCATAACTCCGAGCTCCAGGCTGACACATGCGACTACTTACTTGTGGCACCTCCAGGAATTCATAAAAGGATTTAACAGTTGGAGGGGAGAGCGTAGAGATTTCACTTGAAGATCTATAGTGCACACACTTTTTCACTTAGGTGGGTTTTTGTATGGAATTTGCTAAAAATGGTGAAGTTTTCTGAACTAACTTCCCCTCCTTCCCTCCCTCCGTTCCTCCCTTCCAGAACTATCTGATGAGCACTTACTATAAGTAAAGCATTATTCTAAGTACTGGCGGTATATATTAAGAACAAAACAAAGATCCCCATCCTCATGTAGGGTAGACTAGCAGGGCAAGACAGACAAGAAATACTGTAAAAGAAGCGAATTGTGTATGTCATCCTTTACATAAGATTGAGAAAACATTGTGGGTACTATGGATATGGACTTTTATTGTGTTCAGTTTCTCCACTGATTGCCTCATTGATCTCTCACATCAGTCGTGTGAGGCAGACTTCATTCCTCCCTTGAACAGATGAGGAGACATGCTGAGAATGTGGGTACGCAAGTTCAGACCCTTGCTCAGGTGTCACCTCCTCCAGGAAGGCTTCCTGTGTCTGTCTCACCCATGAGACGATGAGATCCTTGATTAGAATGAGTTTAATGACTGGACCCCCTAGCCCCAGGACCTGGTATTTAGTCAACACCCAATGAATGTCCATTTGTTGACCAGAACTGGCTCAAACTCCCATACCTCGCATTTAATTGTCAGAGCCAGGATTTGATTCCATCCAAGTCTGTTGGATTACAAGACCATGTTCTGTAATGTGAGCAATTGCCGTGATACATCTATCTTGTACATCTAGATTTTATTTATTTTTTTCAGACTGCCTTGGATTATTAATGAAATATTCCTGTATGTCTAGATTTTAGATAATTGTGTTTTCTTTAAAGATTTTATTTTATTTTATTTTTTAAAAATTTTATTTATTTATTTGACAGAGATCACCAGCAGGCAGAGAGGCAGGCAGAGAGAGGAGGAAGCAGGCTCCCCGCTGAGCAGAGAGCCCGATGTGGGGCTCGATCCCAGGACCCTGGGATCGTGACCTGAGCTGAAGGCAGAGGCTTTAACCCACTGAGCCACCCAGGTGCCCCTAAAGATTTTATTTTTAAGTCATCTCTACACCCAACGTGGGGCTTGAACTTACGAACCCGAGATCAAGAGTCTCATGCTCCGCTGATTGAGCCTGCCAGGCACCCTGATCATTGTGTAATTGTGTTTTCTAAAGCAGTCCCAGTTTCTTTTTTCTTTCCATTTTTTTGGGGAGGGCTTAACGTAGTTTGCTCGCTTCAAGGTAAAACAAGTCGGACTCTCTAAGGCAAATCATTCTGCACAGAGGGCATTCTCTTTGTGCCCAAGTATTTCTTCTCATTCTGTTTAGTGAGCCAGCTTCCAGTAAACCGTGCCCTGAGGCCTGGGATAGAGACCTCAACTCTCTGCTCTTCTCTGAGGAGTTCATGATTAAGTCACTTGGTGACTTGCCATCAAAGGCTATAAAGCTATTAATTATTTAAATTAAGTGGGTGTTAAGAGAATCTGAAGTCAGTTTTGCCTTGCCTGGAGACATCAGTGAATCGGAGAATATTAGAGCCGGAAGGGCCCTTAGTCATCCCTGGTTCAGTCCCCCTCACTTCCCAGGAAGAGGAAATGAAGATTCAGGACAGCAAAGGCACTTGGCCAAGGCAAGCTGCTAGTGGCCCTGCCATCTGACTCCCACTCCAGCACTCTTTCTACTGTGTCATGCTGACACTCACCCTGTACAAGGAATTGTGAATGGACTCTTACTCAGGAATAAAGAGGTGACTTGTTACAATTTAACCAGGTATTTCAAATATAGTAAGCCAAGTATCGTCAGCCTCCAACCTGGTTTGAAATAGCATTTGCGTTACCTGCCACCATTGTAGAACACAGGATAAAGGCAACTAGACTTTTCTGTTTTGATTCCTGAAAAAAAACATGAATGATTCTAATGAAGCAGTGGGAAGCAGCCAAGAGAGCATAGACTTTGGAGTCAGGTGGCCTGGCATTGCACCGTAACTTCATAACATACTCTGCCTTTGCTAAGAACCTTGTCGAAGCTGTTGGAGAATATGGCAGGTGTAAGTTCGTACACTTGAGAGATGTGAGAAGGGCTTATGGCGAGGGAGATGACGACTTGGTCTGGATCTCTAGAGTGTGAGTTAATTCTTCTTGGTCTCTGTGGTCACATTTAGACAGTGATTATGATCATTTGGAGCCATGTTGATAGACACAGCCCTTGGATGTGCTTGGATGTGCTTGCCTCTACTTGGCCTTAGATGTGACCATTTCCTTTTGCTTTCATAATATTTTACTAATATTCAAGACATTAGTCATGTTTTTTTTTTTTTTTCTGGAACAGGATCTTGTTTAAATGGAAAGAAACGTGTATACTTGCACGCATGTGTATACATGTACACAACCACTGGGTGATTAAGTGATTGGTTCAGGAAGTACTTAATGTGCTTACTGTGCAAATCACTATTCTAGGCCTTGGGGACGTGTTTTAATGGAATGATAAGGAAAAACAGATGGAGAAGGGGAAGAGGGAAAGAAGCAGAATGAATGAAAAGGTGCTCACTTATGGGCCAGCCATTGGCTGCTCCTGTACACGCATTGTCTCCCCAGATCCTCCTATAGCGGGCCTAAAGGGTAGGTGCCGTTGTCATGTGCTTTTTACAGTGAGGAACATGAGGCCCAGTAAGGCTTAGCACCTGGCCGAGGATCACATGGTGAGCAGGTGGTAGAGCTTGGACTTGGACTCTGTTGTGACTGGATCCAGGGCCCAAGTCCTTAGCAATTTTTGATGGGGATTAAAGAGGCAGTGTATTGACTGCTGGTGGGTAAAAGGCCTCTTTTTGGGGTGAAAAAATATTTTAAAATTAGACTATGGAGATAGTCGTCCAACTCTGTGAGCTAATACAAAAGATAATTACATTACATACTTTAAATGGGTGAATTGTATGGTATGTATATCGTTATTTCAAAGCCTTTATTCTAAAAAGGCAAGTTAACTTGGTGGCTAATTCTAATTGAGAGCTTACTCTATGTTGTGCATGATGCTAAGAGTTTTATAAATATTATTTCATTAAATGTCGTAACAGCCCTGTGAGGTAAGTAGGCCTACTGTAATCCCCACTTTACAGATGAGAAGATTGAGGCTCAAGTAAACTGAGACACTTGCCTGAGGTCACGTACCTAATAGGCATTGGAACCAGGACTCAACTCCATGATTATTTGACTCTAAAGCTTGGGCTTTTTCTGTCTCCCTAAGACAAGATAGAGATTGGTTTTCTTTTTGGTATCACAGAAATATGGCTTCAGTTTTTATTGGCCTTAGAATTTATAATCATTTCTACTGCTAAAAGGTCATGGCCAGAGACTTTGCCATGTTTCTGCCACATTCCCACTCACGTCTATCAGTTGTTCGTGTAGGAGAAGCTGGCACGGGTGGGGTATTATCATCCGTCAGTTTAGTGATTAAAATTTAATATGTCAGTTATAAGCTGAAGAATGACAAATGCTTCGGGTCTGAGGAATGTAGAATAGGGAAATGTATTAGCTCTTCGTTGTGCTTACTTTTGATAGTACTGAAGCATTTTATTTTAAATGTACTGCTCATTCTGGGTGTTCTGTTTTGTTTCTCTTATGTAAACTTTCCCCACTTATGACACAGAGCAGAATTTTTTTTTTCTAGAAATAGATAGCATTCATAAACTGAAACAGTTTCATTGGGGAGGTTTTCTGTGGCACTGCGACAGACCATCTTGGCAGAAATACTGGAATCCTATAAAATAGAGTTAATATTGATATACTTTAATCAAAAATTTCTGTTTAGAAGCAATAAAATTGCTCATTGTTAGGCAGTCTCAGTTCTCTCCTTTTCCCTCCTGCTAAAAACATCTTTAATCTTTGGAGTATGACGCTGTAACTATCTATCTTCAGATTTTCCTTCCCTGGTAGTAATAGAGAACTCTTTTTATTTTTAACTTTATTGAAGAATAACCGACAAACACAATTGCATATAATTAAAGTGAACAGTGATTACCTAGATCAAGATAGTTAGCACATCAGTCACCTCCCATAGTTAACACAGGTAACTCTGTGTGTGTGTGTGTGTGTGTGTGTGTGTGTGTGTGTGTGTGTTGAAAATGCTGCAGACCCACTCTTAGCAACCTCCAGGTGTATCAGACCGAGTTGTTAACTATAGTCACCGTGCTGTGTGTTCTACCTTCAAAACTCATTCTTCTCATCCCTGAAGGTTTCTATCCTTCGACCTCCATCACCCTTTTTTCCCATCCCTCTGGCCCCTGGCAACCACCATTCTATTATGTGTCTGTGAAATCTTTTTTTTTTGGGGGGGGGTGTTTTTAAGGGGGCTCTCTGGGTGGTGACGGCCCAGCCTTACCTCACAAGGTACGGTTGCTCCCAGCCCCCTCTGATGACTGACAACACGATCGTGGGGTTCATTTTGTTGTCTCAGTCCCCAGAATGCAAACATTTAGCGGTTTACCACCCCTGAACTGGCCCGGCAAAGGGAGCTTCTACTGCTTTCATCTCCAGGGACGTGGGGAACCAGGAAGCTTGTGCTGGAGCACGGAGCTCCCGGGCACACTGCTAGTGTGGGAGTTCGTGAGCCCCGCCACTGTAGCCACAGCCCTTGTGTCTCAGCGGCCACACAGCAAACACCCGGACCCTGGAACATTGGCTGGGGAATGCTCGTGTCTCCACCACTCTGCTTGCCAAGGATGAAGAAAACAGAACCACTGACAATGTGGGAAGATGGCCTTGACCTCACTTGAGTCTTCCAAACCTAAGTGTAGTATATAAATCAATGAATTAATGTATGTGTATACATATATGCCCCCACAAATACATATTCCAAATTTAAAATATAGTAATAGATTAAAAATCAGTGCACCCCATCTATTTATATAAAAATGTATGCAGCTTATTATGTTCTTCAGGCAGTGTTGTAGGCTTTTAGCGCTTCACGTGTGTTCACTCTGTTCACCCTCCGGAGTAGGTATAATTATTACCCTTGCCTTTCAGGTGAAGAAACTGAGGCACAAGGAGATTAAAGTAGCTCATACAGATTGTAAGCATTTTTACCTACGAGACTTATTTCATGACTGCACCTCCCCACGGTCCTAGAATTGTGTTTTGCCCAAATGTTCGATAGATGTTTCCTGAATGAGTTGCATATAGATGTGTGCCTTTCCCTTCCTTGGGCCTTAGAGTTCTCCCCGAGAAACGAAGGGCTTAGACTCAATGATTTCTGAGTTGTGTCCAGCGTAGGCACCCGAGGACCCCTCGTTTGAGCCGCGAGGGCACCTGCAAGTCGAGCGCCCGTTGTCATTCTCTCCCTGCGCGCCGGGCTCTGTTCTAAGCACTTAATGTGCCTTATTTCATTTGAAACTCGCTATGCGTATCATGCTTAGCGAAATAAGTCAAGCAGAGAAAGACAACTATCATATGATCTCCCTGATATGAGGAAGTGGTGATGCAACATGGAGGCTTAAGTGGGTAGAAGAATAAATGAAACTCGCTATGGCTGTTGTTGTCAATGCATTCCTGTTTCGTATGTGAGGAAATGTGTGCTCAAAAGGGGGAAGTGACCGGTCCCTGGTCACCACACTGGTGGGCGGCTCAACTCGAATGCCAGATCATGTCTGTCCGACCTCAGAGCCTGTGCTCTTAATCACTTAGAAAGTGTTTTCTCGAAGAGAATGACGTCTGGGACATGGTTTTTGTCTTCTCCTCTTCCTCCCTTCCCGTATACTTTTTTTTCATCTTCACTCATCGTCCCCAAACACCGCAGGTGCCCTGCTTTGTGTCTTACGATTCTCACCCTTTTCTTGGTATTGAAGTGCAGAATACTTTTGTTGGTTTTGAATGCATCTGACATGTGTTGACAGCTGGGAGCCTTTTCCTTGCTGGGTTGGTTGTTAATAAACACTAATGAGCCGGCCCTGTCTCCCAGAGCGGGGACAGACACCACAGGACCTCGTCCTCACAGCTGTCAAGAGAATAAAAACTAGAAAACATTGTGGTTTCCATGCCATATTATTCAATTTCCCCCTTGTGTTTATTATCTAATAGTCTTCTTTTTATAAAACCCATTTATTTTTGTAATAAAATGTCCTCCCTTGTAAAGAAAGATCACCATGTATCATTGTCGTCTTAAAGATTCATGTTTCTGTACACGGAAGGAGATGTGAAAATACATATTCAGAGGTATCGCCCGTGGTTACATGTAGGTAGTGCAATGATGACTTTAGTTGATTCTGTTTTCTTACATGTATATTCTCATTTTTTTTTCTATCATGAGTCTATGTGACTTCTGTAAGAACAGAAGAATGATAAAATGCTGGGGCGCCTTGGTGGCTCAGTCCATTAAGCATTTGCCATTGACTCAGGTCATGATGCCAGGGTTCTGGGATGGAGCCCCGAGTTGGGCTCCCTGCTCAGCAGGGAATCTGCTTCTCCCTCTCCCTCTGCCTGCTGCTCCCCCTGCTTGTGTTCTCTCTAGCTCGCTCCCTCACTCTATCTCTCAAATAAGTAAATAAAATCTTAAAAACAAACAAACAAACAAACCCTGAAATGTTGACTATGGTCTGTATTGGCATTTTTTTAAAAGATTTTATTTATTTATTTATTTGACAGACAGAGATCACAAGTAGGCAGAGAGGCAGGCAGAGAGAGAGAGAGAGGGGAAGCAGGCTCCCCACTGAGCAGAGAGCCTGATGTGGGGCTCAATCCCAGGACCCTGAGATCATGACCTGAGCCGAAGTCAGAGGCTTAACCCACTGAGCCACCCAGGCGCCCCTGTATTGGCATGTTTTTAAAGCTGAATCCATCCCATGTCTTTCATCTGTGCCTGGTCTCTGAGCCTGTCAGATATGACACTTTTTTGGCGTCAGCCATCCAGTGGACCCAGGGTCATGGGGCTTGAGGGCCCCAGCAGAAGCCTGACTAGAACATTTGCCAGCCTGTCCAAAGCAGAGAACTTCCCGTGACCAGAACTCTGTAGGCTTATGACTATTGACCTCCAGAGTATATTTTTGTATGTGGTTTCATGTGCCTTATTTGATGTGGAAACAACAGAACTGGGCCTTTCTCAGATCTGTAACTCACAAGGGCCTTGAGAAGGTACATCATTTTATGTCACAGTTAAACAATCTTCCCCATCAGAAATAAAAGTATTACAGGTGATAACTAACATTTGGGCAAGATTTTAGAGGTTCTTTTTTTTTTTTTTTTAAAGATTTTGTTTATCAGAGAGAGAGAGAGAGAGAGAGAGAAATGGAGGGAGAGAGAGCATGAGCAAGGGGAGGGGAAGAGGGAGAAGCAGGCTTCCTGCTGAGCAAAGATCCCCATGTGGGACTCCATTCCAGGACCCTGGGATCATGACCTGAGCCTGAGCCGAAGGCAGACGCTTAACCTACTGAGCCACCCAGGCGTCCAGGCCTTTAGAATTTCTATGGCCTATTCACTTCCACCATCTCATTTGGGCCTCAGTCTTCAATATGGGTTAGGACAGGGATTGTTACTTAATATTTCAGATGCGAAAACTCAGGTCCAGAGTGACCAGCTAGGAAGTGGCAAAGCCAAAACTTGAATCCACACATCTCTGCTCTTACCACTTCGTCATAGGTTTTCATTGGTTAAATGAGATGATACTAGATATTCAATAAAATATGACTGCCTCTCCTCCTCTTCCTTTTCATTACCGTGGTCCTTGTCTTTCTCTTCCTCCTTTCCTCCTCCTCTTCCTTCTGTTAAATATCTTTATGGGCATTTATATATTATATATTTTGACATAATGAATATCTGTTCCCAAGTGAGCCTTCATCATTCCTATGGCTAGAACCCCCAGAAGAGGAGGGGTGACATCAAAGACACAAAATCATCCTTCTCGTATTTCCTTCCCTCTCTTTCCTCCCTCTTCCCTTCTTCTCTCCATGGTTCTTTCATTCTTTAGTTAATTATATAAATGTTTATTTTAAACTCCCCTTCCCAAGATTCACTGGAGTTTCAGACTTAGCCCTGGCAGATGGCCTGAGAGGGCAGCTTTCATAACCTGATCCTTCTCTTTTCCGCAGTGAAGGATAAATATTTCACGATCAGCATATTTTATCGATGGCCTAAGGCTTTCTGATTACTTTCCATCTGCGGGGCCTAGTTTATTTTGTTGCCTTGGCTTTTTATGAGGTTGCTTGTATGTAATGTATTCATGACAAATAACCAGTTGCTTTTGTTTCAATGAAACTCCTCTTAGAAGAGCAAGTTACACTATGCTTCTCCCCCCACAACCATAATTTTAGGTATTACAAAATATCATCTGTAACTACTATAAGGAGCCCAGTGCCCCTGATGCTAGTGCCTAGCACGCGTCTCTCTAGATCATTCTGTGTTGTATTTGTCAATAAACTTGTCCACACCCCTCCTCCTCGCTCTACCGTGTATTCCTTGGGGGTAGGACTGCGTCTTAGTCACTTTCCTATCCCCAGGGTCTGATACATATTAAAAGTAAAAATCACTATGAGAAAATAACATGGCCTGTGTACAAAGGAGAATTTATAAGCTTCTGAAGCCTTCTGGAAATATCCCAAGGCTTGAATTCTGCATCTGTTCAGCTGGTAAAATAGTGATTTTACACAGTAGCTGCTGGGGACTCTTGATCTTCCCCCCCAGCTTCTCATCAGTCTCCGTGGTCTCCTTCCTGTCCTTGCAGTGGCACGTCCGGCCTCCTTCACACTTGGCAACGAAGAATGTTTAAAATCTGTTTGTAAACTGAAGGCCCATTTTAACTCGGTATAGCCTCTTGCACAAATTTTCCTTGGTACATTTGGAGTCCTAGCTAGATCTTAGAAATTGTGTCTTTGTTCAACCTGTTCTCTGAGCCCAGCCCAATAAAATGATTCATTAAAATATTAAAATCAGCTACCAGAAACTATAATGAGGATAAATATCTCGGAGGCCCAAATCGATGATCTCGTGCTCCCATTCCATTTGCGAAAACTGGTCCTCCATCCAGCCCTAAGAGTTTGTAAGTGCGAGGGCCATAAGACCATTACAAAACTTGGGCTCCTGCAAGCAAAGCCTAACCTTTCCTTTAGAGCTTTATGGCACTAGTGTGGAACGAATTCATGTCGGAGGTATTGTGAGTGGTAGGCATGGATTTTAAACACCGCCCCTGTGGTGGGCAAGCTGGATGGCCCTGGGGAAGGGGGTCACCAGACTTCTGTATGGCTTGGTAGAGTCATCTGACAAATGAAGGGTAACCAATCTTGAGTGCTGCTGTGGAGTTCCCAGAGCTGCTCTAAGGGGCGTCTGGGTCTGGAATGTGCCCCGTCCACTGGAGGGCGCTGTCGCGCACAGGGCAAGGATTTGTCTTGGGATGGCTCCTGAGTCACAGACCTTACAATAGACGCATAGATTCGCTTTAGCTTGACAAACATACAGGATTAGCCTTCCCATGCCCTGTCACTCACATCACTTCTGGAATCCTGCTGTTGCCAACGGAAGCCAACTGAGTGTTTACCCTCAAGTGCATACGAAGCATGGCATCTTTTTTTTTTTTTTTTTTTTTTTTTTTACCAAATGGAAGTGATTTTGAAGAACCAAATGAAATCACATAGTTGTACAGCAACTCATATTTACTTAAAGGAAGTTCACTCTTTGCAGGAAACTCAAAGTGAAACCTGCTGAATGACTCGATAGAGGAAAATGTCCTATTGTAATGGAAATAATTGTCTTCTATCTCATCTATAAATTTAGATTCTTTTATATATTTTTTGTCATCATGACAGCCTGTAATGTATTCCAAAGTATTAGAATGTAAAATCATGTGTTCTCATATAGTCTAAAAAGATGATGATGTGGTTTAAGTATTCAGTAAATAAAAAGCAAATATTTAGTTACTGTGGTAGAAGTTGCTCTTGTTTATGTTCATGCTCAATCTTATTGGCTCCTTGCTATTTGGTAGGTGTCATGAAGGTGAACTAGTTGTTTGTCTTGTATAGAGTTTGGAACAAGGCATGGGGCTGGGAGTCACTGAGCAAATTAGTAGAAAGGCGGGGATTAGAACTCAGGCTCCCCAGTTCCCCACGCAGTGCCTGTTCCCTGCACGACCCCATCCCTACTGCATACAACACCTCCTGATCTATGCATGTCAGATAGTTGCAGGTTGAAGAATGAATAGATCCTCAATAGATTTTCTTTTATAAACAGAGGAGCCTGGGGCACCTGGGTGGCTCAGTGGGTTAAGCCTCTGACTCAAGGTTTCATATCAGCTCATGAACTGAAGGTCCTAAGATAGAGACCCCCAACAGGCTCTGCGCTTAGCAGGGAATCTGCTTCTTTGCCTCTTTCTCCCTCTGCTCCTCCCCTCCTCTAAAATAAATAAATGTTTAAAAGAAAGTGACCAGGAGCCCTGGGTCCAGGGCCTTTGTACCTGAGACCTGTTTAGTGTGGCCCGTATGAAATCCTGAGGAAGAACAATGTTGATATTAATAATGGCCTTGGCAAAACATCATAAAGAATCAGAGCATTTTAAATGGGAAAAAGTTGAAAAAATTGAAGACACTGTTGAGTAGCACAACTCAACATAATTTAAACCAGGTTTGGGCAAACTTCTTCTCCAAAAGGCCACATCATATGTTTGAGGCTTTGTGGACCATCCGGTCTCTGTTCCATCTGCTTAACTCTGCCACTGTAGTATGAAACAAGCCAGAGATGATACAGAAACACATAGCCATGTCTGTGTTAGAATAAAACTTTATTCACAAAACAGGTGGCAGGCTGAATTTGGTTAATGAGCTGTAATTTGCTGGCTTCTGAGTTAAACAGTCCTGGTTTCACAGGCATGCAGGAAATGGCCAAGCTCAATTTAGGGTTGAGCAGTCTGGTGTTGCCCAATGTCCCTGGTTACCCTTGGGTGTGCCAAAGGCCACATTTCTCGGAGGGTATTCCTTACTGATAGCCTGCCTATTAAGTTTCACTGTTCTTTTTGGAAACCCAGCTTAAGAAGTATTTTGAGCAGTGAAGTCACAGCAGCTAATATGCATCTCTCAAATGTAATGACAAGAAGCCCCATCTTTGGCCTCACCAAGTTCCAGGCCCTATAAACTGCTCCTCTGAACTTAACCCCCTGCCCCTCACATTGTTCTTCCTGTTTAGTCAAAGGCATGTCTTTGTGGTGATTATGAAGTTGATCATGGTGGTTGGTATTTATTGAAGAACTTCTGTGTGTCAGGCAACTTACCTGACATTAATGCATTTTCTCCCAGAAGCTCTCATTTATTCATTTATGTCTCAAAAGCCTGCTTTTGGGAATGTGGGCCCTTTGTCAGATCTTGAGCTGTGAAGTTTGTTCTCAGTACTTCTTCGTAAGCCCCTGTACCCATTGGTACTGTGTCTAGCACACTTTGTTCGATGATAGACCTCAAGGAAGGTTCCCCAAAACTCTCGATATTAATACATTTTCATTGTTGAATTCTTACCACAAGCCTGTGAGGCAGATACTATCATTTCTTCCTTTTTTTTCTCTCTCCATGCCTGGTTCTCCAGGGTATCATCTCCATCCATTGGAGAATCGTTTCTCACTTCTTCCTATCCCATGTCCTCGACTCTTCCCACTTGGATCGCCACAGTGGCTCCCAGCTGGCGTCCGCACTCTTGAGATATATTTCATATTCTACACAGGTTGCCTCTGGTCTATTTCAGAACATTTTTATCACCTTGAAAAGAAGCCCCAAACCCTCCAGCCATCAAGCCCACTCTCCCCTGGCCCCCCTCCCTCCAGCCCTAAGCAATCACTAATCTACTATCTGTCTCTACAGATTGCCCTGTTCTGGACTTTCATATAAATGGGATCCTAGAATATGTGGACTTTCGTGGCTGGCTTCTCTCTCACTCAGCCTAATGATGTTGAGTTTCCTGATGCTTCCGAGGTTCATTCCTATTGTAGTATATATCAGTATGCCATCCTTTTTTTTAATGGCTGAGTAATAGTCCATTGTATGGATAGACCATATTCATCCCAATGATAGACATTTGGCTAATTTCCACCTGTTGGATGTCATGAGTTAATTGGCCTCTTAAATGTATTCTGCATAGTACTCTCGGGCTAATTTTCCTAAAGTGCAGCTCTCAATCATGTCGCCCTCTGATCAAAAGTCATTGCTGATTTCCAGTGCCCTCTTGGACGTTGTTTGAGCTCCCGTGAGTTTGGATTTTGTTGTGGGAAGGTGTGGCTCGCAGTGGGTTCTTCTGCTGGGGGAGGGATGGCAAGAGAGCTGCGCTTTCCTGGGCGTGGAGCCTTCCCATGATGGCAGCTCTGGGAGCTCGCCCTCCCTTTGCTTCAGCCGAAAGCTTTCACCTCTGTTCCTGCCCATCTGGTCCTCAGCTCCTGGGGCTGCACACTGGGAGGGAGCGGCTTTCCTCTGGATCTCATTTGGTTTGCGGGACTGGGAACCGGCTTCAGGTCAGGAATCAAGTGTAAATGATAATCCGGATTGCAAGTATAGTAAGAATACTTACCATTTTTGAGCCTTTGTTATGTGCTAGGCCCTCTATCAGGTCTTTTGATAGGTTAACTAGCCTGGGCGGTCCTCAGGGCCCCTACTATTAATCCAATTACATAGATGAGGAAACAGGCTCCCAGAGAGAATTCAAGTAACTTGTATTTGATGACGGGGTAGGTCAATGAGAGCACTCAGTCCATCGGATTCCAGATTTGTTGTTCACAGTGCCGTGCTGGCAAGGATGTCTTTTTTCCTCTTCCTGCTCTTGCTCCGCCTCCCCCACCCCTGCATCCCCTTCCTTAGCTTTTTCCAACCCCCCTCCATCAGCACGCATCACTCCCATTTTGCAGATGAGGACATCAAGACCCAGGCAAGTTAGGTGTGTTCTCCACGGTTATGTTCTCAGTAAGTGCTGAAGCAGGGACTTTAAAATTAGAACTTCTGTCTCTAAGCACATTTCTACTCTCCCCGACTGTACGGTGGCATTAGTGTATGTTAGAGCTTCAGCAAGCTGTTTGATGGTGATAATTATCATGTTATAAAACAGTGGGGAGGAGAAGAGGCACATACATAAACAAGTAAGGGAACTGTAAGATACTATATTGTGGTGAGGATTATAAATGCCATAGAAAATGCAGAAGAGAAAAGTTATGAAGCTAGGGAACACTGATATTGGACGTCAGTTTCGTGAGGCAGAGAGGGGGAGGGGGAAGAGATTGACACTTCCTCAGGCGCCATTCTCCCAGACCAGCCCTCCCCATGCACCCCAGTTCTCTAACACTCTGGGCACTGGTCTCACCAGCACTGGGGCAGCTGTTAGGAAAGAAACAGCTGCATAATAATGGAAATTGGTGGCTCTGTGACATGCTTCTGTTTCTCAAAGGGACAGGCCAAGGACATTATACATTTGGATGATGTCTGTCAGAATTACTTGAAGTTCTATTTTAAATGAGTTTGTTGCAGTGAACGTATCAGCAGCGTTTCCAGCAACTGTAATTTGTGGGAGAGTTCACGCAAGCAACCATCGAAGCATCAGAGCGTGAGTCACGCACAGACATAGTTCTAGCGATGCTCTTGGTTGTAACAAGTCAGCGCTCCCACGAGTGCAGCGGCGCTAAGCAGAGGGCATGGCCTGTGTGGGCTCTCCTCTTTCCTTGTTCTGGTGCTGCGTTGTGAAATTTGGAAGCAGACCGCACAAGCCTGAGCTACTGGCTCCAGCCGAGTTTAGAACAGGCCAGCACCATAAGGAAGCGTAGATAGCTGTGTAGACTGCCTTGGAGACCTGCTTCCAGGCGCTTCCGCCCAGGAGACCACAGGAAGGAAAGCAGCCATGACAGAGGCGTGGGCCTCCAACAGGGCGAGCCTGGGCTGGTCTGGAAGCCTACCGTCGCTCTGGGCTCTGTTTGGCATTTCTCTGAATAGTCTTTCTCTGTCCTCAGAACAACCACTTATAAAACCTACTTGATTTTGAAGAATCTGTCCTTGTCTAGGTACTTAGCTTCTATTCCAGAGTCCTGTTTTCTTCTCATCTTCTGGAACCTTTCTGTACTAACAGTGTCACTGAGTTGTTGAGGGACATGTCTGGCCGCCCGCTTAGCTGTAAACCGATTGTAAAGATCTACAATTAATTTCATTCACGACAGTTTTAAAGGGAAGAGATTGAGGCATAATGCATTTTTTTCCCATTGCAGAAGCATTTTATATTTATTCTGAAGATTTTGTACTTCTTCAAATTCCATTTTTTATTCCTCAAGTATAATAGCTCTCTCAGTTCTCTTGAAAGGTGAAATAATACCCCATTGAATATTCTTTTTCAAAATTGCAAACATGTTTCTCACCTAAAACTATGACATGGTGTCGGATTAAGATCCACAAATAATAGCACGTGTTCGAGACACATGCTGCGGTTGGAGTAACAGTAAAATAACTTGCACCTGTTTGTAGGTGTTTGCAGCCAACTATACAATAGCTTTTGGCTTCAAGGATGATTAAAAAGTGCATTTATTGATTTCTAACCAAACCGCTATGTTAATCATCTCTGGCAGCGCAGCGTAGTGGACTGTTGGCTTCTTGTCAGAATGGCTTTGAGGAGAATGCGGCCTTTTGTTCTTCTCAGCAGAGGTCAGAGTCGGGTCTCTGAGTTCATTGGACTTACAGGTTAGCAGCAAAGTTTCCCCAGTCATGGTGAACCTATTCCTTTTGAAGGGATGTCAGTCATGTTTGGGGACTGGACAGACTCAGAGCATCCCCATCTTACTGAGATGCTAAGCCACAGCAGCTACATTTCTTGGCTCGTGGTCTTGTGGGGAAAGTTTCTTCCACTTGGGTCAGGCAAAGTGGCTCACATACAAAGTTTCCCTTTGGCATATGAGAGATCACATCCCTTTACCTCTGAGCTATTTCCTTTGTTTTCTTTTCTTTTCTTCTTTTATTTAGAGAGAGAGTAGGGAGGGTCAGAAGGGGAGAGAGGATCTTAGACAAGGGGCTCGATCTCACAACCCTGAGATCATGACCTGAGCCGAAATCAAGAGTTGGACACTTTACTGACTGAGCCACCCAGGTGCCCCTGAGCTTTTACTCTTCAGGAAGAGGGAATTATGGGGCACCTGGGTGGCTCAGTGGGTTAAAGCCTCTGCCTTTGGCTCGGGTCATGATCCAAGGGTCCTGGGATCGAGCCCCACATCGGGCTCTCTGCTCAGCAGGGAGCCTGCTTCCCCCCCTCTCTCTCTCTGCCTCTCTGCCTGCCTGTGATCTCTGTCTGTCAAATAAACAAATAAAATCTTTAAAAAAAGAGGGAATTATGAAGCCTGTGAGCTTTCTTGGCTAGTGGATGGATCCTATTGTTTGCAGGCGTTCATACTTTTCAAAGGGGAAAAAAAAATCTTCCCTTCCACCATTTGGGGTTTGGTTTACTGATCACATTCCCAGTGTTGTTTCCTGTCAGTGCCCCTCAGAGCCTCTCACTCTTTTGAACTGTCTTGTCATCCCCACTTCTTCCTTCTTTCCTTTCCTTCTCCTCTCCTTCCTGTCTTTGGTCACTCCCTCTCTCCCCCTTCTTCTGTCTCTGCATTTCTGTCACGGCTGGGTGCTAGGATGGCCTTACTGAGGACCCAACTTGGCAGCCTTTCCTTACCACCTTTGTCTTCTGCTGGAGTGTCCTTAGTCCGTGGTCTGTGGAACATGGCGAAGTTGTGATCTAATGTCTGCTCTGTAGCCCCGCTGATACCCAGTCTTTTATGTGTCACTATACACACACTGTGAGGGCTTCCAGCCCCAAACAAGTTGTTTTGCCTTGGTGCTGGGTACTGTGTGTGTGTGTGTGTGCGTGTGCACACACCTGCACACACACGCACGTGTGTACTTGTTTTCCCCAGTAAGGGTCAGGATGACCCCCATGGCTATTGCATTATTCTGGGAATACACTTGGGCCCACCGCACCCTCAGATCTGCCTGTCAGCGCTGCTGGCTCTTTGGTTACGGTTCTGGGCTCATTAGACTTACTCATCTAGGAGTAAGCTGTTATTTTCATGACCAGAGGTCTTCTAATACAGCAGTTTTCACGCATTTTTGGTCTTTTGCTCTGTATTCTTTTAAGAGGATCTCTTTCTCTTTCTTTCTTTCTTTCTTTCTTTCTTTCTTTCTTTTTTTTGAATCCTCACTGAAAAAATGTTATGCCGAGTCCAGTATGCCCAACAGGTCACCCTGGGGCTGTTGTGTTTGGGGTGCGGGTGGGAAGTTCAGCGCTTGTCTTCCTCCTCCGGGACCCCAGCGGCCCACTGAGGGATTCCACGAAGAGTGCTACAGGTCTTTGGAGCAGAGTTTGAAATTTCCCTGGTCTGGTCCCCTTCCCTTTCAATTCATAGGTGAGATCCAGAGAGCACGGGGGCCAGGGGGGGCATGCTACAGAAAGGCTCAAGGGCAAAAGGTCAAAGTGTCATGCCACTAGGAGCCCAGTCATTGGTCCCGAACAAACCAAAAAGGGAACCCTTGATTCTACACCCGTTATCAGTATTCTGACGGCTGTGTGGCCGGTCTTGGGGCGGAGGATGTAGAATTATTGTTCTTTCTGAGACAGAAAGACTCTCTCCCCTACCATCCCCCACCAACAAAGGCCCAGACAGACCCAGCCCCGGACAGCAAATGGACAGGTTACCATGCCTTCCTTACACATTATTTCGGTAAGATTTGTTCTTCTCCTACGAGGATGTTATTTCCTGTGTTTATTCTAAAAAGAGAGGCTAGGTCAGAGAGACCCAGTAAATGAGTATTTACTTGATACATTTGGCTCTGCTCCTCTAATGCCTGGGCTAGGACAGGCTGTGCTTGCAGGCATGGAGTTGCCAGACGTAGCCAGGCAGGGGGCCGAGATGAGACCACCGATTGTAGCCGCAGGGGCCCAAAGAGAGCTGTTGCACCATCCACTATGAGCTGGTGCAGAGAGAGCCCGGCTGTCAGGGAAGGGGCTCTGGGGAAAACTTGGCTCGCAGAGGGTGGCCTCGTGGACAGGGAGCTGGGTGGGGGGCACCCTGTGCTCTGTTCAGACTCCTCTTTCTCTCGCCTTCTCCTCTGTCCCTTGCAGTGATGTAATGGGCTTCCCACCACAGCCCCCCGCCGGCTTCCTCACTGTCCCGGCACTGTCCCAGGCCCTCCTGGCCCTCACCCAGCCTACCAGGACAGCACAGCGCTCATCTTTCTGCCTCCAAGTTTTTGTGTGTTTTTTTTTTAAATTTTTCATGTTTATGATGAAATATACATATGGAAGGCTGCCTGTGCCATATTCATAAAGATGAAAAATAATTAGAGTTAAAAAATTAAAATGAACCCTCACGGCTCTACCCTATAGCCTGGGCAGTTGAACAAGACTGCCTGGGCTTTTAGAAGCCTGCTAAACTGAATACAATTCTTATAATTTATAAGATTCTTTTATTCTCTATAATGAATCCAAGCATTAGCAAATTGTGAAAGTTTTATTTCTTCCTCTCCAGTCCTTCTGCAATGTTTCCCCTTGTCTCGCCTCACTGTACTGGCTCAGACCTGCAGGAGGGCCACCAGCCCAAGAGTATATCCCGGTATATTCCTGTTTTGTTCCTGATTTTAAATGGAATTCTTAGAATATTTTACTGCTGAGCTATCATGCCTCCCAAGTATTTTGTATGGATAGCTTTTATCAGGTTGCTAATTTTATTATGCATGGATGTTGATTTTTATCAAATGCATTTTCTGTACCTTTTGAGAGGTTCATATAGTGTCGTTTTGTTGTTGTTGTTGTTTTTCTTTCTTTTTTAATCCTTTGAAGCAATGCAGTGCTTTACACTCCTAGAATTTTTAATGTGAAAACAAACTTAAGTTCTTGGAATTAACCCAGCTTGGTCATGATTGATTTTCTTTTTTAGACATCGCTAGATTTCATTTGCTGGTGTTTTGTTGGGCGTTTTTACAATTTTTTTTGCAAGTTAGGTTAGTAGGATTTTTTTTTCTTTCTCTATTATTCTTGTCTATTTTGGTGCAAAGGCAAAAGTAGCCTCATAAAATGAGTTGGGAAATATTCCTTTCTTCTATTCTCTGGCAGCGTTTGTATAAGATAGGAATTATCTGTTTCTCGAATGTTTAGTAGCTCTTGCTTGTAAAAAAAAAAACCCTCTTGGGTCTGGCATTTGTTTAATATGATGCTTTAAATTTTTTAAATGCTTATAGGGCCATTCTTGGGTCAATTAAAAAATTTATGGTTTTCTAGTAGTTTGCATATTTTGTTGAAATTGCTGAATCTATGGGCTTCAAGTTGCTCATAACATTATCTGACCTTTTTTTCCTCTGTTGCATCTACAGCTTATCCCCCTTTTAATTTTTAGTATGTTTATTTGCCCCTTTGCGTTTAGTATGATTCCTTCTTAGTTTGAAGTCCACATAGTCTTGCTCTCTATTAAAAAAAGGAAATCTATTTTCTTATCTATTACCATGCGTTCCAGCCACACTGGATTGCTGTCTTTCTCTTGATGGATTCGTAATTTCCTGAAGCAGGGCCTTCATGTCTGGCCTCCCCACCATTTTGGTCACTCTTCACTCCATCTTCATCCTTTGAACTACTCGTTTCTCAAGGCACATCTCAAATTCCACTTGTTTTATGAAGCTTTCTCCCATTTTCCCTCAAACAGGCCAGACATCTCCTCCTGGGTGAATCGCACATCCCCCCACCAACTTCTCCATAGCAAGTCTCATGTTCTGTGTTATTCTGAATGAGTGGCTCACGTGTGTGCCTCTGGAAAGTGACAGAGGTATGACACTGTTCTTCCAGCACAGACATAGGTATGAGAGATCCTGTGCCTGTGCTGGAAGATCCTAGCAGAGAACAGCTCCGGAGTCTATTCTGTTTGACTGTACTGAATCAAAATGGTGTAACTGAATAGGTATTCATCCTTTGGCAAAATGTAGAGGTAAAACATTGACGTGTAGGCCACATGGTGCACTCCTGGCTAACATGAAGCTGTCCTCACCTCTGAATGCTCCGCTTTCCCTTTTCTCCCTGGTCTGAGGAAGCAGAGGAGGCCTTAGACATGGACAGCACACCTCTCAAGGTATTGAGGAGACGTGGACAAGGAACTTCTCTTAGAGGGAACAAGGACGCAGACAAGGATGACTGGTCTACCCATAGTTGTTGAGCTTTCCTTAATATCTACTAAGTTCCAAGTATTACGCCAGGTCATATGTGATCTTCATACCAACTCAGAGACAGGGGTACTGTTACCATCTCCGGTTTTCCAGAGAAACTGAAGTTCAGAGAGTGGAGGCGATCTAGCCAAGGTCACTGGAAGTGGCAGAGCTGAGATTTGAAGCAGGGTCTGACTCTTTTCTTCGACTACCCAATCTGTCTGTTCTTTATGATGGCCTCGCACAACCTCAGCGATGGATTGGTCACCTGTTGCGGGGGTAGCCTCTGCCTGGCTCCCACTATGCTATGGTCAGCTTTTCAGGTATTTTGGTGACCACATGTGACCTCCTGTCTGCTGACTGATCTTGGAAGCTGCTGGAATGAGGTAAGAATACGTGCGGCTGCTTGGGCTGCTTCCTGTTCCCACAGCATCTCTCTCTATTCCCTGACTTGGAGCTCAGATTTGCTCCTTTTTTCTCCATCTGTATTTTTATATGAGCCTGGGGGGCTACCCTTCGCATCCTCTACCAACCAGAGTGACTTTGGTCAAGTCATTTCGTCTTTCCCAGCTTCAGTCTCTTCATCCATTGGTAGAGATAAAAATGTTGGGAGGATCCAATGGGGGTAATTTGTGTCGAGGGACCCGGATGTGATGTATGTAGTTCTCTGGCCAGTAGCAGTATAATCGCTCATGATTGGAAAACTCAGAATATAATAAAATTTAGTTGCAAAGGATTGATATCAGAGCAGAAGCCATTGTTGTGGTCCTGTATGCATCCCCTAAGCCCGGAGTCCCGAGTGACACCCAACATGTGCATCTTGGCTCCATGGAAACCCAGCAGGCAGGAGCCACTGACACTTCAGGGGGCTGAGGACATTAGTTGTTCTGGCCCAGAAGAGCGGGTTGGAAGGGTAACTCCAGCCCCGCAGTGTGGATCCTGGGACCATACCTTCCTTTGACATCCATGCTATAGCTGCGCAAGGACCATGGTAAGTCCAGAGTCCCCTTCGGTGTCTTCGAGAGCCCCCCTGCTCCCTGGCAGAGGTGGGAGCTTGTTTCTACACTGTCCCCAGGCTCTCCTCGCCAGAGCAGATGGTTTGAAATACACATGAGCATCTCTGAAGGCAGCTGCCAGGTGGAACTGTCCGAAAGTTGTGCGCACACGCAGGGCGGTAAGTAGGAATTACTAAGGGACAACTCTGAAGACAAGAACTCCCAGGGATGTGTGTGCTGGGCTGTAATTGTGATGACAGCCATCCCCAGCCCGCCGGACCTGTACCACCTGCTGGTGTGATGCAGAAGGCTGACTTGGCCCATGGATTTTACATCTCCGTTCCTAGGGATGACTTTGCTGGTGGCAGGTTCTGGTAAACGCTACCCCACAGGTGTTTGCAGCATGCTCCCAGGCTCATCTCTGGAAGACTATTATTTCTGTCGCTGCTGATCACTCCAAGCTCCTCTGGTTGTTTGTGGGTGTTCCATTTTTAGTCTAGTCTTGCTAAGAGTTGTGAAGCAGATTTTGTTATAAGAAGATTTTGTTGTGGATTTGAGATGTGTTCTGCTGGTGGCAGACAAGGCTTTATCAAGTAATACTTCTCTGAAGATCCGTAACTCCTCTTAGGAGAGAAAAACCAAATGCACCTAGTTCATTGTCAGCAGCTGTGTCAATGAACATGGGAAGGTTGTGCAAATTGCTCTGAGTAGGTCAAACGTAAAGACAGAGTGCTGAGGACTGGTCTCCCTGGTGGGGCTTTTGGGATTCTTGCAGTGTCTAGGAGCTTAGGGGCATCTCCCTGTGCACTATGCCTCCTGACTACTTTTTGCAGAGTTTCAGTTGGTAAATACTTCTGAATGGACATACCTAATTGTCAAATAACATTTTTTGTTAGCCTTGACCCTGGGAGGCAGGTGCCTTTTGTTGAGGATTGATGCCTCAAGAAGCTCCAGCTAGAGCCAAGACCCAGAAAAGCAGTGGCCGCAGACATTGGCGTGCAATTGCCCATTTGACCCGCGGTGAAAGGTCTGTTGTCTGGAAGGGGCTGGCTTCTGTCCGCACATCCCATCCTCAGACTCCTCCCTGAAAAAAAAAAAAAAAAAGAAAGCGAGCAGTAGAAATGTGTTGACGAGGTTATAAAGTTTAGCAGGTGCCAAACACAGCCCAGAGTAGAGGGGTGAGTATTCAGAAGTGAGGCAGTCACACCCCTTCAGGGAGCAAGATCCCCTAGGGGGTCCGGTGTGCATGAGCTGGGAGCACGTACTGCTTCAGATCACCGATTGTGCTCAGCAATTAAGCACAGACCTAGTGGAAGAGAAAGAAAACTGCCAAGCATCCCCCCTCCTCTACACTTCCCGGGTCCCTACCCCGCTTGAGGCAATGCTCATTCCCCTCTCATTCCCTCCTGTCTGTACTGTTGCGACAAACAGCCTCCTGACTGTTCTCCCACTTCCTGCCTCTCTTCTCTTGGGCCTTTTCCTGAACTCAGATATTTACCAGAAAGCAGTGGCAAGATGCAGTTTTCTGAGGCCGGTTGTAATTGCCTCGATCTCGTGCTCAGACTCCAGCAGCTAAGGGACAATCCGCTCTCTTTCTCCTCCTGTCCGTGGGCTTCCCAACCAGAGGAACAGTCTTTGGTTCCTTGGTTCTCCCTCACTTCTACTCATGTCCAGCCAAATTGGAAACCCACCTGCTTCCTGAACACACCTGAAAATTTTCTCCCTCTGCCGTAGCTGTTTACCTAACTGTGTTTCTTCTTCTCATAATTTTGCCTGTCGTTTGCTGATATCATCTCCTTTACTAAGCTTTCCTTGACACCCTGCCCCCCGCTGGAAAGGATTCTTCTTCCTCTGGACTCACCTAGTCCAGGGCCATTAAACTTCCTTCTTGGCTCAAATTCCCGTTGCTTGTGACTTGCCTGTCTCCCTCATTGGACAGTGAGCTCCTTGAGGGCCAGGGCCTGTGTTGGATTCATTGTCGCATTCCATCTTGGGGGCACTAACAGAGCCCTTGGTAAATGTTGGAGGGGCCCCACCTGCCACTCTGAAACCCCGAGCTTCTTTGGGAGGCCGTGAAAACACATTGTTCCCCTTCTGAGGAATTCAGATTTCTGGTCTACCAATTGGGGATGGGGGGGGGTTGGTTTGTAAAATTTGTTTGCCAAGGCCATGGCCATCTCCAATGTTCCATGAGCCAACTTTACAAGAAGAGTTCATGTGACTGTGTTTTCTTCTTAGAGCCCAAGTTGTTCCTTCACAGCATGGACTCTTGCTACCTTCTGCTATCTTTGTATAAAGACAGAAACCAAGGGACAGCCTCTGTTCTTTTGTTTTCTGGGACCGCAGTTCTCCCTGTATTTCTAGCACCTTTCTGATTTGTGACCCTGGAAACCAAGGCAGTGTTTTACAGTGGTGCATAATCTGCCTAATGTATTTGTAAGGCAGGTGGAACATTTGGCACAGTGTCTGATAAGCACTCAGTCAAGTTTTGCTCTTTTCCTTATGATTCATAGTCTCTTTCCAACAAGGAAGACCTGAGTTCAGATCCAGGTTTTGTCACTTCCTGGTGATGTGACTAGTAATATAACTTCCATGCTCTAGAGGAACTCTACTGGGAACTTACGCTGCAGATGCATTGTTGGTAAGAAGTAAGCTGCTTCATATAAAACTGCCTAGCGTGGTCATGGTGCTTGACACATCAGAGCTCAAAAATGTAGTTATGGTTATGGTGATCATGATTATGCTGCACATTATAGTTGTTTCATAAATTAATCCAAAAGCCAATTTTAAGTGCCTGCTATATTCTGGGAGCTATGAAAAGCACTTTCATAATAACAGTGACAAAGATGATGTTACTGTTATCTGTCATTAATATTTATTGAATACTTTCTCTGCTGTGAACGAGAGATTGAATGAGACCCCTGGGGCGCCTGGGTGGCTCAGTTGGTTAAGCATCTGACTCTTGATTTCAGCTCAGGTCATGAGCTCAGGGTTATAGGACCGGGCTCCATGTTGGACTCTGCACTAGGGTTATGGAGACTGCTTAGGGTTCTCTCTCTCCCTCTGCCCCTAACCTCCCCTCATTCTTAAAAGAGAAAAAGAGAGAAAGAGAGAGCGAGCCCTGGATTGGAGAGACTGAGTGGAGCTGTATTATTAACACTTCTTTTGAAGTCTGGTCCACATCTACCTAGGAATAGTGGTCAAGTTTAGTGTTGGGTGTTATTTGGATCTTTGGGACTTTTCTTTCGAGTAATGAGGAGGGAATCCAACTGTAGTTGGCTTTGTTGAATCTGCTTGGGAAAGCTCTGTAGCTTGTTCCACTCATGTCAAAAACCCCACTGTAAAATTGGCCTTGCCTCTAAATCGATTACATGCACTGATGGGGATGTGTTAACCGACTAGGACTCCCCGCCCCCGTCCTTCCTGCTGAACTTGCCACTTAATGCATCCTCATTGGCTCTCCGGTAAGCGGGAAACAAATTGAGCTCTTTTGTCTTCTTCAGAAGTCTAGGGAGTGATGTTGAATCAGCCTATAGGGCTGTGAAATCAGCATATAGGTTGTTGCAGGGGTGGTTTGCAGTGGGTCAACCCCCGGAGCCTGGGATCCAGATTCAATTCAGATCATTCCCTCCAGATGTATCGAAACTCAGTAGAATGATCAGAGCGGCCCAGATGTTTTCTAAAACCTGCCATTTGTAGGGACCGGCACACTTCAGCTCAGACTCCAAATGGTTGAATGAGGTGGGGCTGGGGGAGAGGCATCAGGGACTGCAAATTAGTGACATGTAAATTAGCAAAGTGATCAGAAAATCTTTGCTGCCTCTGTCGTGTTGATGCTCCTTTGATTCCAAATAGATCACTGGCCACTGTGCAGTTCTACTATGAATCGAGACACATTTGAGAAAAATTAATCTGTACCAAGTACGAGTAAGGTATAATTTTCTTGGCTGTGAATGGAAAGCTTTTTTTGTCCTACAAATAAACAGTCTTGCTGGGTTATGAAGGGCAAGAGGTGCAGACACAGAAACTGCTGTGTTAATGACAATGTTTTGAGGCTCAGATATGACTCAGGTATAATGCAGATCTTTAGCATTCCCGGGGATAAAGTGGTAGGGCCAAGAAGGTATGGAGCATTACTGAGTTAATCCACAGCCATCACCTGCTTCTTGCAACTGAAATAACTACTCAACAAGTATGGGTTTGCTCAGTACATCCATCAAACGCCATGGCCAATGTACAGCATATCAAAGGATTTGGAGGGCACAAAGCAAATTCGGGGACAGGGCATGAGGCAGAGAATTTGATCCAACAATAGATAGTTTTTTAAAAATAAGTTTAGGGGCACCTGGGTGGCTCAGTGGGTTAAAGCCTCTGCCTTCGGCTCAGGTTATGATCCCAGGGTCCTGGGATCAAGCCCCACATCGGGCTCTCTGCCCAGCAGGGAGCCTGCTTCCTTTCCTCTCTCTGTGCCTGCCTCTCTGCCTATTTGTGATCTCTGTCTGTCAAATAAATAAAATCTTTTTAAAAAAATAAAAATAAGTTTAGAGAGCCTCAGAAAATAAATAAAATAAGAGTAGTGGGTGACTGTGGAAAGGGCACTGTACAGACACACTTGGATTCTAAATCTGGTTTTGTAAATTATTAGCGTCTTCACGTTTTCTCTAACCTCAGTTACTGAATCTATAAAAGGAAGTGGCCGAACTGTCTTTCAGTTCTAACACCCGATGACAGTGATGACAGGATAAGAACTGCATATCAGGGCATCTGGGTGCCCAGGCCAACTGGGTGGCTCTGTTGGTTAGGCGACTGCCTTCAGCTCTGGTCATGATCCTAGAGTCCTGGGATCGAGTCCCGCATCGGGCTTCCAGCTCCATGGGGAGTCTGCTTCTCCCTCTGACCCTCTCCCCTCTCATGCTCTCTCTCACTCTCTCTCTCTCTCAAATAAATAAATAACATCTTAAAAGAAAAGAACTGCATATCAGTAAGTAACACACATCCCCCTGAAACAAAGTGAAAAGGCATCTTTTAAAATTTTGGTCTAGGTGTGCGGAGATTTTACACATTGGTCACACACAAACTAAAGAGGCGCATTTCCCACATCCCTAACAAAGTTACCTGTCCTGCACTCAGTGTTCATAGCTTTATTTTAATTTTAATTTTATTGAGGTGAAATCCGCACAACTCACAATCAGCCATTTAAAGACATAGGATACGGTGACAGTATATTCCCAGTGTTGTGCAACCGTCAGCTCTATCTAATTCCAAAACCTCTTTATCATGCCAGAAGGAAACTCCATACCCATGAAGCTGTCGCTTTCCATTCTCCTCTCTCTCCAGAATGGCGTCACTTTAAAAATGTACCTTCGGGGGCGCCTGGGTGGCTCAGTGGGTTAAGCCACTGCCTTCGGCTCAGGTCATGGTCTCAGGGTCCTGGGATCGAGTCCCGCATCGGGCTCTCTGATCAGCGGGGAGCCTGCTTCCCTCTCTCTCTCTCTGCCTGCCTCTCTGCCTACTTGTGATCTCTCTCTCTGTCAAATTAAAAAAAAAAAAATGTACCTTCGAAGTGAATTCAAAGGGGTACTGGTTGCTTAGGAAGCCGCAGCAGGGAAAGCAACAAATATCCCTGCCTTTATTTCTCTGTCAGAGCAAATTTGAGGGACAGCAAGTCAGCGCCTTTCCATTCTTCCTTAGAGGCCCAGGGCTCCCTGATACCAAGTATGGCAAGCTTCTGAAACCAAGCTTTGGCTACTTGACAGACTTAGAGACTTAGGGTTAGGGACCCTCTCTGTCATGGTGTCGAACAAATACAAGTTCACTCTTTAAAAAAAAAAATCATTAAAAAAAAACCATGCTGTCTTGGTGATCACAGCTTTGTAGTAAAGCTTGAAATCAGGTAATGTGATGCCCCCCGTTTTATTTTTGTTTTTCAACATTTCCTTAGGGATTCGGGGTCTCTTCTGATTCCATACAAATTTTTGGATTATTTGCTCCAGTTCTTTGAAGAATACCGGTGGAATTTTGATCGGAATAGCATTAAAAGTATAGATTGCTCTAGGCAGTATAGACATTTTAACAATGTTTATTCTTCTGATCCAAGAGCATGGAATGGTCTTCCATCTTTTTGTGTCTTCTTCAATTTCTTTCATGAGTGTTCTGTAGTTCCTCGAGTACAGATCCTTTACCTCTTTGGTTAGGTTTATTCCCAGGTATCTTATGGTTCTTGGTGCTATAGTAAATGGAATCGATTCTCTAATTTCCCTTTCTATATTTTCATTGTTAGTGTATAAGAAAGCCACATTGACTTTGTATCCTGCCACGTTGCTGAATTGTTGTATGAGTTCTAGTAGTTTGGGGGTGGAGTCTTTTGGGTTTTCCATATGAAGAATCATGTCATCTGCAAAGAGAGAGAGTTTGACTTCTTCATTACCAATTTGGATACCTTTTATTTCTCTTTGTTGTCTGATTGCTGTTGCTAGGATTTCTAATACTATGTTGAACAAGAGTGGTGAGAGTGGGCATCCTTGTCGTGTTCCTGATCTCAAAGGGAAGGCTGCAAGCTTTTTCCAATTGAGGATGATATTTGCTGTGGGTCTTTCATAGATTTGATGAAGTTCAGGAATGTTCCCTCTATCCCTGTACTTTGAAGCGTTTTAATCAGGAACGGATGCTGGATTTTGTCAAAGCTGTGACCACCAAGACAGCATGGTACTGGCATAAAAACAGACACATAGGCCAGTGGAACAGAGTAGAGAGCCCAGATATGGCCCCTCAACTCTATGGTCAAATAATCTTCAACAAAATAGGAAAAAATATACAGTGGAAAAAAGACAGTCTCTTCAGTAAATGGTGCTGGGAAAACTGGACAGCTATATGCAGAAGAATGAAACTCGACCATTCTCTTACACTGTACACAAAGATAGACTCAAAATGGATAAAAGACCTCAATATGAGACAGGAATACATCAGAATCCTAGAGGAGAACATAGGCAGTAATCTCTTCGATGTCAGCCACAGCAACTTCTTTCAAGATATGTCTCCAAAGGCAAAGGAAACAAAAGCGAAAATGAACTTTTGGGACTTCATCAAAATCAAAAGCTTCTGCACAGCAAAGGAAACAGTCAAGAAAACAAAGAGGCAACCCACGGAATGGGAGATATTTGCAAATGACAGTACAGACAAAAGGTTGATATCCAGGATCTATAAAGAACTCAAACTCAACACACACAAAACAGACAATCATATTAAAAAATGGGCAGAAGATATGAACAGACACTTCTCCAATGAAGACATACAAATGGCTATCAGACACATGAAAAAATGTTCATCATCACTAGCCGTCAGGGAGATTGAAATTAAAACCACATTGAGATATCATCTTACACCAGTTAGAATGGCCAAAATTAGCAAGACAGGAAACAACGTGTGTTGGAGGGGATGTGGAGAAAGGGGAACCCTCTTCCACTGTTGGTGGGAATGCAAGTTGGTGCAGCCACTTTGGAGAACAGTGTGGAGATTCCTCAAGAAATTAAAAATAGAGCTTCCCTATGACCCTGCAATTGCACTCCTGGGTATTTACCCCAAAGATACAGATGTAGTGAAAAGGAGGGCCATCTGTACCCCAATGTTTATAGCAGCAATGGCCACGGTCGCCAAACTGTGGAAAGAACCAAGATGCCCTTCAACGGACTAATGGAAAAGATGTGGTCCATATACACTATGTGGTCCATATACACTATGGAGTATTATGCCTCCATCAGAAAGGACAAATACCCAACTTTTGTAGCAACATGGACGGGACTGGAGGAGATTATGCTGAGTGAAATAAGTCAAGCAGAGAGGTATTATAGAGGGCATGGATTGCATGGAACACTGGGTGTGGTACAAAAACAATGAATACTGTTATGCTGAAAATAAATTTAAAAAAATTAAAAAAACAACAACAACAGAAAAGCTCAGATCAGTCCAAAGAAAAAACAAGAAAATCACCCAAATTCCTAATATCCAGAGAATCAGCGTATAGTGTCAAGTGTTTGAGAAATTTTCCATACATTTCAACTTATATCTTATGTATTTGCAAATATGAAGTCAGATGGCACACACTTTTTAAAACTTCATTGTTGAGGTCAGATATGTTTGTGAAAATTCATACAACATAGGCTTATAAAGTGTAAAATAGAACATCTGCGGCTCTTAACTACCCTTTTTTCCATTCAGCAGTGTATCTGGGACCTATTTTTCTGTCGGTATGCTTTTTAGAGCATTGTTTCAGTTGCTGCCCTACGCAGTATGTGTTTATGCTACAACATCCTCAAATCTGGCTCCTTTTTCGGACAGTTAGGTCATTTCCAGTCATCCAGCTGCCATAGCGATGCTGTGGCCGGTGCCGAAATTTGTGCCCATATCTAGGTATTAGTTCTTTGGCACAAACGTGAATACATGCTTTTTGCTGCCAGGGCTGCTGATGAGAATGCAGTATAATGAAGCCAAAACAGAAAGTCATGTTCGAGTCCACTATTGCACAACCGGCAGCTCTTTTCATTTTGCAAAGCATGGCCATACCCATTATTTCATTTAATACTAGCAGGGGCTACTCACTAATACTTATTATGCATATACGTACTGGATATTATTCTGTGTGCTTTAGGCATAGGGATCTTATTCAACCTTTCTCCTTTATGTACTGTTATTACCTCTGTTCTAGAGATGGGAAGAGTCAGGAAGCTAGGAGACATGCTCTAAATTGTCCAACATATGGTAGTGGTGGAGCCCGAATTTTACCTTTTTTTTTTTTTTTTTTTTTTTTTTTTTTTTTTTAAGTAGACTCCGCAGACCTGGAGCCCAGTGTGGGGCTGGAATCATGACTCTGAGTTCAAGATCTGAACTGAGATCAAGCGTTGGATGCTTGACTGACTGAACCACCCAGGAGTCCCCCCAGATTTACTTCTCTCTTTTGGATTCTAGATCCAATATCATTCCTCCTATACCACAAAAGCCTCTTTGAATGACAAGATATTCCAAGGCTATGTAGGGGCAAGTGAGTTCAGTTCCCCACCAGTTAACCTGGAAAGACTCACAAAGAAGGAAACCACATGGTGTTTGTAGACTATGTGCCCAGCCTTCCCAGTCCAGGCCGGCTTCCTCTGGGGATGCCTGCCTATGGTTAATTTCACCCTGTGGTCCATACAAACTTGAAAGCGTGGTGCCTGCCCTTCCCCACAGTAAGACTAGAGCGGCCGTGCCTGAGCCATCAGGGATGATGTATGGAAGTTTGAAAGGGGCCAGGAGCAGAGACTGTGGGGGTTGGGGGCAAAGGTCTCATTTACGTTAAGAGTCACCGTGAATTAGGTTCTGGGGTCAAGGGCTCCAATGAATTTGTCATGAAAGGGCCAACAACAGGACAAATAGGCTGAATTCACTGGATGGTTTCATTCGTGCTGAGGAACAAATGATAGTTTGTGCTGTTTCCTTCATAGGAAAAAGAAGCTGTAACACGAGACATACGTACCAGTAGGCCCAGGAAGATTGGCTTCCTGGAAAGTCGGGGGCTATGGGAAGGCAGCTAAGGCACCATTCAGGAACCAAAATAATGTTGGCACTGGGAGTCTCTGCCTATTTTCCAGGGCATCTGCTAAAGCTTCAGACTGTGTTCTGGTTGGCCTTGGTGCCTGGTGTCTTCACTGACCCAGATCATGCAGCCAGACTGATGACTGCAAAGATTATGTACTCACAGAGGTCAAAGCTGTGAGGGTCACTGTCGATCATCTTCAGATACCCGCTTCCTGCATTGACTGGTGAAGAAATCAGGGGCTGACAAGGAAAGGGACTTTCCCAAGGTGCCCACACCAGTGACTCCCAGTGTCAGAGCTCAGGAGTCATGTTTGCGATCTTCAGTTAAAGTTATATTCATCACTGATGTGCTGTGAACTAAATCACTTTCCTTCCTTTTCTTTTTCTCCCTCTTCCACGTCTTCTACCTTCTCCACTCCTCCTCCCTTCCCCCATTTTCCCTTTCTCTACTTCCCCCACCTCCTTCACGTTCATCTCCATTCTCACATACTTAACCTCTCTGGTGTGTATCACCCATATGCTATCTAATGAACAAGATACTTTAATATCAGTTATGTCATTTGATCCTTCATCTGTCTTGGCCATAGTGCTCATAAATGGAACATCTTATGCATAGACAGAAAGTGCAAGCCATGGGCCCCCTCCCCATCCAGGCTGGCTGGCTTCCTGAGCCTAGTGCAGGTGGTGTGTACGAGCCATGGGCTTCCTCCCTGGGACACTTTTTTGTAGACATCTCAGGGTTGGACTTTCATGGCACAGCCCCAGGCTTGGTGGCAAGGAAGGAAGGAAGGAAGTTAAGAAGCTTTCCTGTCATTGGAGCCGGATCCTAAATAAACCTTTGCTTGGCAAGCATACTTCCCATATTACCCGGCTGGCCCCGTGTGTGGGCCCCACTCACTGGCCCTCTTTAGCCAAGAGCAAATTCCATGCAGACCTCAGCACTCACTTGGATGCCCGAGGATACCTCCCTGAAGAGCATTACTCTGTAATAGGCTGGCCTCCTGGGACATTCGGTTTCTATCCAGAAGATGAGGGGCTTGGGGAGGGAGGAAGAGGCATGGGGATGGGGGAACAGAGAGAGAGAGAGAGACTTGTAAGCATGCAAAAACTATTTTCACCCACAGTAAGAAGTTCATGTATTCTTTCCTTCACTCACTTCTTTGTTCATTCCATAGATCACTGTTGATCTTGGCTGAAACCACTCTTGGCTACAGAATACAACATTATCCTCAATGGGTTTATATTCTAATGGGGTGCGGAAGACAGTAAACAGATAAACAAATAGATCTACATTACTTTTATCCATTCATGTCTGTAATATCATACTATGAAGAAAATGAAAGCAGGTGTAATAGATTCTTAGTATTGGTGGAACATTTTCCTTGGGAGCAGGGATACTTCATCCAGTCAATGAAGAGCAGGCCAAGTTCATGAAGAGTACGGCTGCTGGATGGGGTAGTTGCTGGAGGTGGCATTTCTCCCAGTCACTTCTTTTTTTCTCACCCAAATCGGAAGCCAGGTCATCAGCTGGGAGCGAGGAGGAAGAAAGGAGAATTAGAGTTGTGAGCTGAGAGGAGACAGTAGGAAATAGTCTCCAGAGTAGGACGTCAGACAGTGCCAAGGGCTCACACTCAACATCTAAGTTTAATTGTTGTCTTAAGGGACAACAGT
This sequence comes from Mustela lutreola, assembly GCF_030435805.1. NCBI lineage: Eukaryota > Metazoa > Chordata > Mammalia > Carnivora > Mustelidae > Mustela > Mustela lutreola. Next base: position 119,750,286 of record NC_081308.1, on the reverse strand, counting down.
GTGGTTGTGTGTTTCTCCAGCCACGTTAGGCTTGCTTGGGAGCAGGCATGGAGTCATTACAAAGAGTTGGATTTTGCCTGAGCTCATGAGAGAAGGCATGCGAGGGAACTGAGGCTGTGTGCCAGCCTCTTTTCGGCGTTTAGCCTCCCTGGGCCTCCTTAACGTTTCCTCGTTACCCTTTTGTGTCCTCTCTCATTTTATATCGTGGCAGGTAACTCTCCTATGCAGGTATCAAATATGTCCTCCCAAGTTACAAACAAATATGGAGGAGAGGGCGAGAGAATGGCGGAGCTCCAGAAGAAGCACGTGTATGAAAGCAAGAGAGATTGGCACTGAGCTGGTAGAGTATTTAATTTTGGGGGAGACTTTCTATGATTCTGCTCTGGGTGATCTTCTGAGGTAGCAGAGTCTCCAGTTTGGTCAATATAAAAGCTTCCTGGTCATTTGTTGTTATTAATAATCGTTAATTATAATAATAATAATAATAATATAATATAATAATAATAGTTGCTGTTGTTAATCATCATCATCATCATCATAGCAGCTACTACCATTTCCTGAGCGCTTACCATGAGGAAGGCACTTCACTAAGTGCTTTAAATGCCTAAACTCATTTAATCTTCTAGTAGTCATAGGACTTAAGTACTGTTACCCCCTTTTTGAGATGAGGTTAGGTAGCTTATCCAGTAGGACACAGCTCGCCAGCTTCAGGGCAAAGTTTGGAACCGAGAACTTTGTGAGTACATAGCCCACATTCTTAGCCACTCCTGTGCTGCCCTTCAGCCCCCAACATTTTGCATGTTCAAGTTGGTACACACATCCATCTGTCTGTCCGTCCAGTAGAACTCTCCCTATTCTCACTCTGGGCTAAGTCACTGTGTCAGTTGCTGGGTGGGGAGAGGGTGTGGGTGGGGCTCAGCCACCAATCCTTCATCCCTCCTGTGCTCATTTAGAGGTTCTAAAAGAAGCCAGAGGGGGAGTTGTCTTTGTCCCCGGAAGCTGCTCTGGAAACTCGAGTTTTAGGCTCTTGGTATATATCCTGATGACTAAGCCTGTGGGACTGTGCCTCTCTGCCTTCTTCGTCTCTGAGACCTTTATATCTCCTGGTATTGCTGGTTCTGTGGATACTCAGCTTCTGTCTTACTCTTCTCTGTGCTGTCATCCTACCCCCTACCCCCTCTCTGAGCTCTCAACTCTTCTAGGGCCGTCTGAGACCTTTGCTAGGCTTGGCATGACAAATTGCCTTCTTATCATACCAAATGCTGGCATGTAAAATAGAATATGCCTTCTGTTTACATACTGCTTCCATCTCCTGAATCCATCTAGATCCAGGAAACCGATGTCATCAACATAAAACCCACAGAAGCAGCACATGCTGGGAATCGGTCCTCCATACCAGAGCTGATAGGGATGGATCGCTGAATTCTGTAGATCGCATCTGTCCTAAGCAGCCCATTAGCTATGCTTGACTTCAGCTACCACATTTTGCCTGCTGTGAGCTTGCTCTACCCTTCTATGAAGTGTATTTTCTAACAGTGCGGAAGAAATACACAAGATTGATTAGAGTTGGCACAATTTGTGCATACTTCCTTTTGCAGTTATTCTTGTAGTGGCTGCTTTAAAAGACTCAAAAAAAATCCTTTAGCTAATTTTGTTCCTCTATAAAGTTTAGTTTAAGTTTTAGTGGGTGTATTTATGTGCAAATCGGATCAACTTCCAATGATAGCTTTGTATTGTTCGCGTTTTGATGTTTTGTTTCCCTGAGCAGATTGATTTGCCATTATGGGAAAACGTTTGAACTAAAAAAGTCTTGTGAACTTTGTTCCACTAATCTGATCAAAGAAAATAGAAGCAGCACGTGTAGACAGAAACCTGCAAATTAAATTGACTTTTCCAATTGAAATGCATTTGATATGCATGCATTATGGAACTAGGGTAGTTGTTCCTTCTTGGTTCTGCAAACACATTGAGGTTTAGACCGTTTTCCAAAGTCTTTAAAAATACACGCGGGAGAAGAATCGACAGCGTGAATGGCTAATAGCATCTTCTCTTTGGTACGAAGTTAGGATACCTTACCGGTGATGTCAGTCCTTCCGGTCCCATCGGGCAGACTTGCTGAGCACCATGCAGTGGCGCTGTCTGTGCAAACAGCCGGGCCAGCCTCGCTCTGCGGTGTCAGGTTGTTCAGGGCAAGCCATGAGCGGCAGAAGCGTTGCAGAAGGCGTTAGAACGCTTGCAAACGCGGTTTGCAGCCGCGTGAGGGTCCTGTTTCTTCTGCTTTACTCCCAGGGATGCGTTAGTCGAGATAGCTTTATTCAGCTTTGGAGAACTGAGCTAATGGCCCCAGCTGTTTGCTTCCTCCCTAGCTCGCGGGTTTTTCATCATTCTCTCGTTCACTCTTAACTAGGTGTATGAGTCAGGACCACCATGGGAACTAAAGTGGAAGAAAAGAAATGCACATGCTTAAGCCCTAGTGGTGGTGTTTAAGTAGGTCAAGTTCAGTAGCTTTTTTAAATGGAGGTGCGTTTTATTGAGGCTCAACTGCCGTTCATTGATTACTACCATGCCAGGCCTAATTTCTACTGATGTTCTCTCATTCTGTTCTCATGACTGTCTGTGGAGTTGTCCTCATGACAACTTCTGAGGAACGGAGGGCTCTGAGAAGTTTAGTAATTTGGTCAACGTCACAGAGCCGGGAAGTGGCAAAGTCAAGATTTGAGTCCCTACCGGCTGGACTCCAAGTCACATTTCCTGTCTGCTCCTCCCCCACGCACGTGGGAGGTAAAGATGGGTGCTAATTACTGAGTCAAGGTGAAGGAGCATCTTGGCTGATCCTCGTAAAGACGGCTAAGTAGTTGAATGTGACGAATGCATGGAAATGCTCGAGAAAGATGAACTGTGTTGGGGTCAGAGATCCCTTTTACTATCGAGAATGGGCTGTGTGTTCTCTCTAGTTCTTTTTTCCACGGAGTGGATTAACCTTTTTCACAGTTGAGCTTGATTATTGGTCCTCAGTACCACGGGTTTGTACATCTCTCAGCTCAACGAAGTCATCTCCATGACCTTGACTTGAACTATGTGTGAGATTGCTCCCAGAAGTCATAGGCAGCTGAATCGAATGCTAAAAACAAAACCCACCCCAGTAAAACAATGCGTTTTGCATAGGGTCCAGAAGTGTTTGATTAAGGTGTGTGTATTAAAGTTGCAGAGATGCCTCCTGCTCTTTTAAGTACAGACTGCCAAGGGGTCTGGTGAGTAGGCAGCCAGAGCCCGCTAGAAAACAGTGCCACCCAGCGCTTCCGCAAAACCCACAACTCTCCAAATCTGAATGTTTCAGGGAGAACATTCTTTCTCCCTGCCCCCACCCCGCCCTTGTCATCAAATAAACACACCTGAACTAGGCACCATGCTCTCCCCACAGGCTGTCTGTCATGGGAGGTGGGTGGGAACGCCTCCTCTGAGTCTTCAGGGCAGACCCCGGAGGCAGAATCAAGGCACTGGGAAGTTCTCAGAGCTGCCAAAGGATCGATCACAGGAGGGTGCCGAGGAAAACATGGGACTTTTTCTTCCCTAGTTCCTAGGTAAGAATCTGATTTCTCCCGTCTCAGTTAAGTGATTCTGTTCACCTCTGCAGTGTTCAGATTTCTGTGCGATCACAGCGTATTAGAAACATGATTGCGTAGAGTTGCAGTTTACTCGTACTAATACTTAATGCTCTAATTTCGCTGGTCAAAGAGATGATGGAGGGAACACATCAAATCATTAAGGGAAAAAATTACCACCCATGAGGTTGGTTGCTTTGAAGAAAATTAATCTCCGTACATGCCCAAGATGCTGTGGTTCTTCCCTTTACTTTTTCTGAACATGACAAACAGTGCTTCAAGTTAATTGTTAAGTTTATGAATGAGTTCAAATTACGCTTCCATACCAGTGCATTTATTCCGGTGATTGCGCTGATTGTATTTGACCATGGGCTAATTAGGCCACATTCAGATCACAAATCCCTGTTTTACCCTTTTTGGGTTTTCCAGTCTAGGATGCACTAATGGCCTGCGGAGTGCTTTGGTGTTGGGTGACCAGAGAAGCCATTTGTATGATGTTCCTGCTAATGGGGAGGTTTAAATGTAGGGAAGTCTGTCTCCACACGCAGAGGCTATAAATGGTCAGAGAAGGGCCCCAGGATAATCACTTTTTCTTAGGGGTATAATGTCTGATTGTTAGGGATTCAAACTATATAAATGAAGGTAATTGGAGAAATACACATTCACATGTCATTTGCCATGGGTTTAAAATGGGTAATTTAATATACAGGTTTAACATTAAAGTATCCATTCCAAACTCATGGGAAAATAGACCAGAATGGAAAGATAGATTCAGCCTATGGCCACACTGCGAGTCTTTCCTTTCTCCTCCATTCCTTCCACTTTTTTTTTTTTTCTGCCATTTAATTATTTGATACTTCAGCCGACTCTGAACCAGGTGAAGTGTATGAACTCAAACATGTTGACGCTGAGGGATGGATAACAAGTGTTCCCTTCCCTGGAGTAGGCTAATGGGCATTTTGAAAGAGAGCTACATGGAGACAGCCATCCATATTGGGAAGAGACAATATCCTGATGGTGACATTTTAGGTATTAGAGGTAAGGTCTTCTCCCCATGACAAAACCTGTCCCTAGATGAGGAGCAGTTGCCAGGGAGCATCTAGGTGGAACTGGGAATAGCCAGTTGAGCTATTGAAGTTGAATAGCTCCTTGAGCCACCAATGGAATTAGGCAATGCATCTTGTGAGGAGGCCACTGGGATGACAGGTAAGGGACTAAGGAACAGAGGAGTGGAGAAGGACAGAGCGGGAGAGGTAGAATCTGGGGAATAGGAGGGAAGTAGGGAGAGGGTGAGTCCGTAGTTCAAATCCCGAGTCTATTACTTATTTACCCATTTAAAAAAATGGCACCAGGGGTCCTCCTAGGGCTTACCATCTAGTCAAAAAGAGAGACAATCAAATGATTCATACATTCACTAAATAGGTATTGAACTTACTATGTTACAAATAAGGTAGATGCTGTGAAGAAACCTGACCTTATCTTGGGGTGTCAGTGAACTTCAGTGATGGAATTGCATGACCCTAAGAAGTGAAACTTGAGGTGATGTGAAGAGTCATTAGGCCAGGCTGTGTAAAAGGAACACTCCCCAAAGAGGGAAGAACAGGCCTAAGAGAATGTTCTAATGCATGATGGGAAGGCCAGCATTTCTGGACCATAGCAGGTGAGGGAGAATGTGGTAAAAGATGAGGCTGAAGAGATAGGAAGTGAGCTGAGCCTTCCAGGCTACCTGTCCCTGGAAAAGTGAACATTCCTAAGGGCAGTAGGAAGCCATTTGCAGGTTTTATGTTAAGTTCATATTTTGATTAGATGACTCTGGCTATAAGGAGTTGGACGGTGGATGAAAGCAGGAGTCATGCAGGAGATGGTGGGGGTGGGGGGACAACTGAGGAGGCTACCATGGTAGACCGAACAGGGCATGGCAGTGGGTGAGACTGGGATGAAAGTAGTGGGAGAGAAAACTGGATGGGTTGTGTGACCTTGGGCAAGTAACTTCACCTCTCTAGGCCTAATTAGGCTCATGTTTTTCGGGTGTAGTCTATCATATCTAGTGATTGAAGAGTGGGCTTTGCTGCTCAGATCCTCTGCTACCTATAACCTCTCTTTAGATGCCAACTATTCAACAAAAACATATGTCCACACTTGATATGAGGGAAAAACAGAGGTCGCCTGGAAGCTTCTAGAATTCTATTTATTGTAGTTCAGTGAGGCTGGTAGTCTGGATGAATTCTACATTTTTGTGATTAAAAAAATGGCCTTGAAATGAAGAAAGGAACATTGACAGAACACACAACTGTTACTCCTTTCACTCTTAAGTGCTAAACAAAAGAGCCAACAGAAGTCTCCCCCACGTTGCACAGTAATTAAATACAACTACACTCATTTAGGAAACTGATAACAGTAAATAGAAATTTACCAGCTATCTGAGAAGAAACAGTCCAAGACTACCCTTTGTTCTTACAGTTACGAACATTTCCAACCAAAATTGGAAAGAAAGTGCCTTTCACGGTTATAGAATCTTCTCACAAACTTCTGTAGTTTGGCCTGCATTTCTTGCCAGCTCCTCACAGTAAGCTTTGTGATGAGTTTGCTCAATGTCCAAAAAGGAAAAAGAAAAAGGCTCTGTGAGTGAAGATTTTGACTTTAGGGAGTCAAACAGTGTTCTTGGTGAGGGTAGGAAAACACTGAAGCTAGATGCCTAAGCTTTTCAAATGGTTCAGTTCCATTTGATTGCTATTTGTTGTGGCTGGTGAACGTTTTCTGGGCAGTGCCTTGGGCTAGGCATCTTCAGGGAGGGCAATAATGGGATTTAGGAAGCAAATAAATACTGCTTAGAATAGAGAAGATTTGAATAACTGAATGGCTAAACTGATCCAAAGGATATCTACAGATGAGAGAATGAAATGATTATAGAGAATAGAAATTATTTTCTAACAAATAGGGCACATGTACAAAGATTGACCTTGTATTAAGCTTCAAAGGAAATCTCCAGTTTGGTAGCATACAGACCAGGTTATCTGACAAAAATGTAATACTGTGTGATATCCACAGCTATAAGATAAGATTAAAGGAGAGAAAAGCCCTATTGTCCTCTGTCCTCTCAGTAGGTACAGAAATCACTCAGTAAAGGTGAACAAACATGTATGGTTAATAACAAACAACAAAGCCATTTAACAAACTAGAAATAGATCCCCTGATGATGGCTATCTGCTAAAAGTCTACAGCAAATATTATGCTTAATGGCAAAATATTATATGTCCATATTTCTCTTTGAAGTCAGGAATAAGACAGACAAGAAAACCCTTTTTGTAGGGCACCTGGGTGGCTCAGAGGGTTAAGGCTCTGCCTTCAGCTCAGGTCATGATCTCAGGGTCCTGGGATGGAGCCCCGCATTGGGCTCTCTGCTCAGCGGGGAGCCTGCTTCCTCCATTCTCTCTCTCTCTCTCTCTCTCTCTGCCTGCCTCTCTGCCTACTTGTGATCTCTGTCCCTGTCAAATAAATAAATAAATAAATAAATAAAATCTTAAAAAAAGACAAGAAAATCCTTTTTGTTAAAAAATTTAAATATATATATATATATATATATATATATATATATATATTTTTTTTTTTTTTTTTTTTAATTTGTAAGTAACCTGAATGCCCAGTGTGGGGCTCAAACTCACAACTATAGCCTCCACTGACTTGGTCAGCCAGCTGCTCTAAGAAAACCTTTAGTCACCATTTCTATTCAATATTATAAATGGAATCCTAACCAGCTCATTGGGAAAAGAAAAATACAAGGTTTGAAAGTATATTGTTATTTTCAGAGATGGCATTACATTACATGGCATTACATTATCTGCCAGTGCAGATAATGCAAGAGTAAATGTAGACACTAATAGAATTAATACAGAGTTCAACAAGTTTTCTAGATATAGGATCAGTGTATAAAACCATTAGTGCCCTTCTACAATGGTAAGAATGCAGGAGAACATGTTATGAAACACAAACGTTAATAATCAACATGGTACTCCAAATTGTACATTGGTATCTCTTCTCCCATCTCTTTCTTTTAGGTCTTAAGGTTTTTTTGCAGGATTTTCCCTGCTTTCCCCCTACTGAGCTTGGGCCATAGAAGTTTGTTCTTCCTTTCAGCCTGGCCCTCCAAAAAGAAATTAACTAATTTAAAGCAAAGAGCCAATGAAGGGGGAACATGGTCATTGGAAAGAACTTCAAGAACAGCCCTTTGCAATAGTTCTTAAGTTTGTAGTGACCTTGATTTAGCCATTGCTATGAAAATTGAAAACCCATTAAGAGAATGTGTTCCCTCAGTTGAGTGTATTCAAGCAAGAAGTTCACCAAAGTTACTTTCCTTTCAAACTGACCCCTTTGACTTTTAAAAGCTGTTTTTGGAAAAGTTCATGGAAAAAAAATGTGTAAAAAAAAGAAAAGGAAGACCAAAAGTAAAATATAAATACTTCAAGACTTTCACAAATAAATAAGAAACTATTTAAAGTTCTGGGTTCCTGTGAGTAGATTCATAGAATGGAGGGAAGCCATTTCATTTGAAAAAAAAAAAAAAAAAAAAGCCTTCGGGAAAATCATGGCAAGAGGATTTTAGAACTATATTGAAAAACTGAAGTATGAGATTTCCTGGAGGAATCTGTGAAACTTATGAAGGTTGTTGAACATTTAGTAAAAAGAGATCTTGATGATTATAAATATGAGTATTTCGATGTTGGTGGATCAGTTTCTCCTATTGGAGAATCCATTACAGAGGATACATGTTATCTCTAGTATGCAGATGAATGTGATATCAAATTGCTAGAAGATAGTTCTTGCGTAGTAAGTACCTAATTACTGAATATGAGCCTATATCTAAAAGAAGAGGAAATTGGTGAAGAAGCTGCTTTGTTTACAAAGAAGAGATCTTCAAAGAAGAGAAAATTCAAAAAATTCATCAATCCCAATAAACCTTCCCCTCTCAAAAAAAGATGAAAAAAATTAATGCTTAAAATAAGGACAGAAGGATTACAAATGGAGAGCAATTAGAGAGGAATATAGATATGGAACAAGGAAAACAGTATCAGGAGGAAACACTTTATATATTGAAAAAAACCAGATAAAGTGTGTTTGCATGTGTATGCAAGTGTGTGTATACATAATATGTCCTCTAAACCCTTCTACAGAGAAAAAAACATGACTTTGAACAAGCATGTATATTTAATGACAATAAAAGACCAACACATATTCGAAAGAATAAGAAGAAAAACTTTGTTTTTAGAACTACCACAATTGAGTGAGTCCTTTGTAAGGAAAGTGGAAACTTTCGTAGGAAAAAATCTTTCTGAAATATAGAAACAATGTCATACTAACTAAGAAAGCAGTCTCCGAACACAATGGGAATTGTTCTACTTTAATGAAGGGATAAAAAGTGACTCTAATTTGGTGAGCTCAGGATGTCAGCTACTTTCAAGCACATACACTCTATTTTTTTAGCTATTTATGTAATTCATGAATATATACCAGAATTAGAGTTTATTTGTAAGATAAATCGCTAAACTGGAAAGGAAAATAAATCCATTTGCAATAGCAGCAAAATCCATAACAGATCAAGAGATACACCTAACAGAATACATGTCTTTTAAGGAAATATTGTGAAATTTTATTGATGAGCCTAAACAGTGACCTAAATATAGATAATGGAAGATATGTACAAATTTAATAGTTTGGAAGACCCAATATCATAAAGTCAGTTCTCCAAAAATTAACTTCCAGATCAGTGCAGTTCTAATCAAATCTTACAGGTTTGTTTTATAGGATTCGACGGTCTTATCCTAAAATTCTTATAGGAAGAGAAAAGGCAAAGATGGGCCAAGATTCTCTTGAAGAGGAAAAATGAGATGAAGAGACGAGCTTTATTAGATATCAAAAAGGGTAACTAAACCATATTAATAAAAGCATGAAATTGGTACAGAGGTAGGCAAGACTGAAATTCCAGAAGCAGGCTCACACCTATATGAGAACCAGGTTTATGACAGGGGATGTGACAAATCAATAGAAACAGGATAAATTGCTCTAAACTAGTCCTGGAAGAATTAGCTATTTCGGTGGAAGAGAAGGAAAAGTCTTTGCCCTATACCATACAGAAATTTAAATTCAAGGTAGGTTAAAGACCTAAATGTTACAAGCAAAAATTATTTGCTTCTGAAAGTTCTGGAGACGATCTTAATGATCTCAAGGTGGGAGAGAATGTTTTTTTAAAAAATATATTTTATTAATTTATTTGAGAGAGAGAGAGTGAGAGAGAGAGCATGAGAGGGGAGAAGGTCAGAGGGAGAAACAGACTCCCTGCAGAGCTGGGAGCCCAATGCGGGACTCGATCCAGGGACTCCAGGAACGTGACCTGAGCCGAAGGCAGTTGCTTAACCAACTGAGCCACCCAGTTGTCCGGGATGTTTTTCTTTTAAACCATAGAATGTAAGCCATGCCAAAAAAAAAAAAAAAAAAGAAAAAAAAAAAAGAAACATTGGTTAGTTTGACTTCATTGCAAATACAGCTACAGTTAATGAAGGATGCCACAAGAAAGTTTAAAAGAATGAGCCACAGGCTTGTAGAAGGTAATTTTGGCTCTTATAAACAAGGCAGGATTAATATCCAGAAGCTATAAAGTACTCTAAAAATCATTGTGAAAAAGACAATTCATGAGAAAGAATGGGCAAAGGATATGACCAGCCGATTTACAGAAGGGAAAACCTGATTCATCTATAAACATGTGAAGAAACATACTTACGCCTTACTAATAATGAGGGAAATGTGAATTAGATTCAAAAGAAGATGATCCTTCACAACCATTACATTGGCAGATGTTAAAAATTAGCATGATAATCCCACGTGTCCATCAGAAGGGAAGATGGAAACAACTGGAAGATCTGGTGGGAACATTAGTGTGAACACCTGCTTTGGAGAAAGAAAGTGGCAATATCTAGCAAAGTTGAAGATGTGTGTACCTTATTGTGACCCTGAAGTCTATCTTCTAGACCTTTACCATGGAGAAATCCTTGCATAGGTAGGAAGACATAAACAAGACTTCACTGTCATATAAGAAACTAGTATCCAACAATACTGGGAATGGATTAATATTATAAATGGCAATGTATTTAAAGACTAAAAGGCTATAGGGCAGGTTTTTTTTTTTCAGAATTTGTGATTCCATTTATATAAAATTGTAGAAAATGCACACCCAGTGACAGAAGCAGATCAGTGCTTCCCTGGGACGGGGGTTGGGGGGTGTGCAGAGAGGGGCGGGAGGCAGCACAAGAAAACATGAAGAAACTGTTGCGGTTAGAAAATATGTGCATTATCTTGATTGTGGTGATAGCTTCATAAGTAGATACTTCTATCAAAACTTAAATTATAAAAAATTATCACCTTTAAATATGTACAAATTACTATGTCAATTGTACATAACTAAAAATGAGGAAAAACTAAAAGCTACATTTTTGAAAATTTCGAGATTGCTATATGAATATATAAGTTAGGCAAGACATGTGCCTGTCTTACAAATTTGACTCTTGAGAGTAAGGCATCTCTCTCTCTCTCTCTCTCTACCTAGAAGTATTAAGAATATTCATTAATATACATTAAGAATATGCGATGTGCCTGCGACCAGACTTTCTGCATTCATTATCTCAGTTCAGCTCCACAACAGTTGTGATGCTCGTACTTTTATCACTCCCCTTTTCAGTTAATAAAAATCTAAGTCAGGAAATTTAGTGACTTGTCAAACACCTCAGGACAGAACCAAAATTTGAAAACAGGCTATAGGGCAGTTTAAATAAATGAGCTAGACCCATGTGCATCAGTAAAGATGAATCTGGAAACTAGGGTTGGGCGTGTGAAGCAAAGTGGAAAAGGATCATATAGCACCTTTGTGCAAAAGGACAGGAAAATAGGGTTGGTCATGCCTAGAGGGTCTCAGGGCCTTTGTGTAGTGAGCCACACAGTAAGGTTCCCTGAGCAGACAGTTGGAAAAGTTTAATCTTATCTCCTGGTGCCTGAGAAACCCGAAGTAGGGAAGCAGGGAAGGACCCTCCTGGACATTTTTACTTAAAGAATATTCTTCTCTTTCCCTTTGATAAAAAGCCTGGTGTGGCAGCAGCTACGACCATGGCAGTGACTCAGTTACGCAGTGTGGTGGCTCTCTGCTGGGGAGCTGAGGGGTCAGATGACTCAGGATTCTAGATTAAAAGGCTGAGTTCACAAGCTGCCACAGCAGAACTTAAATTGTGAGTGTTTTTTCCCTTCTCCTTAGGTATCACGGAAAACATTTTGAAAGACATGAAATAACCCAGTGGTTATTTTTTTTAATCACACAACTTTTGGTTGGTTTTTGAAGATTAGAAAGTCATTTCTCAAAAATTCTGAATTTTCAGGCTTTGGGCCATATTAATAACGACAGTGATGCTCAAAGTTTTTCCCCCACACCCTCCTCGCATCTCCTTTTCTTTTTTTTTTTTCAGTCTTAGAACATGGAGGATGAAGGCAGTTCTGAGAAGTTAACTTTTTGGTTGATTAACCTCCTTGAACTCAGTGTTACTTTCAAAGAGAGAAGAAGGGGCGCACAAACCAAATCCAAACCTCTTCCCGTGTGGCTACGCAGGCTACTGTCCTCACGCTTTAGGTGCTGGGGTTCCTGGGTCCTGGTGTTCGTATCCGTAGCCCACCCTGCACCCATGAAAGAGGATGGCGGATTGTGTATTCATTCAGGACTTTTTCTGTCCATTCTTGGACGCTGCAGTTATGATACACGTTTGTTGATGGGCTGCTTTGGGCTAGTTAGAGAAACTATTGTGATATCATTATTGATGTATGGACTTTTTTTCAAATCGTGTTTCTCACCACATTGTTTGGGGAACTGGTGTGTATGGACACTGTTTTAATAGGACCGAATGTGGTCAAATCAGCAAGCAATGTAGGAAATTGGACTCAGTCCACTGTCTAAGAAAAGATATTTTAGTTATTCAGTGACTAGATCTATGGCTGTTTTGAAAAGTTTAAAAGTCCCCCAAACCTCAAGGAGACAATTGGGTTTAGATGCAATTTTAGAATTCTCAGTCGATCCTTAGGGTGATAATTTTTGGTACACCCCATGAGGTCCTGGGCTTTGGCTATCTTGCTCACTGTGGGAGCTCCTAGCGCAGTGCCAGGCACATGGGAGGACCTTGGCATCTTCTCAGTGAATTGGTATATGGACAGATGGACATACAGTGGATGGACGGGTGGATGGAAGAAAAGGAGGGAGGAAGGAAAGAGAGCAGGACAAATTTGCTTTGAAAAGGGCTTTCGGGTGGCTCAGTGGGTTAAGCATCTAACTTGATTTCAGCCCACGTGGTGATCTCAGAGCCATGGGATCAGGCCCTGCACTGGACTCTGTGGTGAACATGGAGCCTGCTCAAGACTCTCTCCCTCTCCCGCTGCCCTTCTTCTTCCCACGCCACGCGCACGCACTCTCGCTCTCTCGCCCTCTCTCTCTCTCTCTCAAAAAAAAAAAAAATCGGAAAGAGCTTTCATGAAAAGGGTATTCACTTTGCAGGAACATTGCCTTTTATATTTAAAACATCTTTGGACACCCAGGGTGCCGGCCACAGGATACTTGCCATTTATGATCTGAAAATATTTGAAGTCCATTCCAGGGACTAAGGGAAGAAAACCACATCAAAACTACGCCTCTCCTTTTCTGTTTTTGAGTTTAAACATAGCATTCAATATGATGCAGGTATTTGACTGTACAGAGTTAACATTCCCCGAGAAGATAGAAACAGCTGAATTAGAAATGGCCTTTTTAAGTTTTTCAGTAAACTGCTTTAGGAGAATGGCATTCATACAGCAAATTGCACACACCCGAAGTGTGCAACTCATTATAGATTTCCAAGGTGAGCAACCTATTGTGACTAGCATCCTGTTCAAGAAATCTACTTTATCAGTACCCTAGAAACCCTTCTGCCCTTGTGCAGAACTTACTCCACACCACAAGGATACTAACTAGAGTTTTAAACACCAATAGATTTTTTTTTTTTTTTCCAAGGCTGTGGTGAATCAGGTTGCTATGAACAATTATGTAGACGTTTTTGTGTGGACATGACTTCAACGATTTGGGGTTTATACCTGGTCGAATTGCTGGGCCATATGGTAACTCTATGCTTACCTCTTTGGTTAGCTGCCCAGTTGTTTTCCAAACTGACCACACCACTTTACATTCTTATTACTTGCTTATAAGAGTTCTGGTTGCTCACATCCTTGCCAACACTTGGTATGGTCAGCGTTTGAAATCTTAGCCGTTCTGATAGGAAATCTATAGTTTTATCTCTACGGTTTTTTATATATTTTTTATTTATTAAGAAAATAACTCCAAAGCTAACTTTTATAAATTAACTCTTTTTAGGGCATTTGCAATCCAGGGCCCTAATTGGAGCAACCAGTATTTCCCCATCTTTCTTTTTTCTTTTTTTTATTTTTTAAGATTTTATGTATTTATTTGTCAGGGAGAGAGAGGGAGAGAGAGTGAGCGAGCACAGGCAGACAGAGTGGCAGGCAGAGGCAGAGGGAGAAGCAGGCTCCCTGTCAAGCAAGGAGCCTGATGTGGGACTCGCTCCCAGGACGCTGGGATCATGACCTGAGCCGAAAGCAGCCGTTTAACCAACTGAGCCACCCAGGCGTCCCTTTCCCCGCGTTTCTAAAAGTTGCCAAGAGACCCTTCAAGATTTAGCTCAGCTGCCACTTCGACTAGAAGGCCTTCCCTGACTCTTCACAAAGTGGGTGCCCAAATGCACCTTTGCTGAGTGACCGTATTTTACGGGTAGAGTCTTATTCTACACGCCGTTATCGGGAAGTATTGGTATGCAAGTTCTGGGAGGGTCTTCAGGTCATCTCTCCAATCCCATTATTTTGCTGATGAGAAAATGGGAAGTCAGTGTGAGAACAGGCTAGCCGGACAACCTGAGCTTAGTGGGAAGCTCTCCGGACAGCTTTTTCAGACAGCTTCTTCTACTGCTAATTTGCAGAGAATGAAATTAATCTTTGGCAAGGGCAAAACACACACAGAAAAAAGCAACAAACAAAAATGTATGTTTCCAGGGATGAAGTTCAAAATTCAAGAAGCAGCTCTTCTCTTGTTGAAAGTTTGCGTGCCCCAGCAGTGAGAACTGCTATCGTTTAGGCCAGGGAAAGGAAACTTAAAGTGACTTTTCAGCAAATATAGTTTTTAATGATACACATATAATATCTTGTTCTGTTTTATACTCTGGTCATGATTAAGAATTTCAAATAGCTCAGGAAGAATTAAGAAGATTTACACCCACATTATTACTCATAACCACTTAGAGCAAAGAAAGAAATCTTTTTAAAAGATGTTTATTGCTTTCATACCAAATGAGAATTTGAATTAAAATGATTCCCGGCACAATCTTCCGAGTTGAAAATACATTCAGCAGTTTTCAAAATCCCCTGTAATAACAGCAATGTTCTATAACTTCGTAGAGTTTGTATTTCTTCAAAGGAGATTAGGGAAATGCTGTAAACATGACATTCCTAATCCTTGTCATGAAATGACTGCCTCAGCTCAGTCTTGTTACACCTGCTCCTCAGAGATGGTAACACTCTGACTGGCTGGCCAGGTTTCAAGATTTGACCCCTTGGTTCTGTGAATTTACATCAAATGGAAGAACCTTTGTTCTTAAGTAATTATCTGATCCTTCATTCCTAGGCTGTGATACGTGACGATCACATATCCCCATCTCCACGGAAGGTATATGAAGTACATAGTCTGGAGTAGATCTCCTTGGCTGCTAGCTACTGTTAGATTCTCTGCTGGAGAAGGCTATTATGGACTAGAAGAAGATGGCTTTGCTGATTCCCCAGACCTCCCAAATTTCTCAAGCTTGTCCATTCATTCATTTGTTTATTGAGAATAGATCGATTGCTTTCTAATCCTGTAAGTGTGGGGGTGGGGATTGTGGTGTGAAAACAGTTTCTGCCCTCAAGCATGTCGCATTGTATTTTCTTAATTATTTTTAGTTTATGATTTTTAGAAATAACCATTATTACCAGTGCTAAGGTCTAGCATGCTAAATACAGGGCTAACAGTGTTGCAAAGGATGATTCAAGTAGAAAATCCAATGGTGGAGGAATGGTCTCAAACTGTTTGTGTCAGTTGGCCATTTAAATTTAATAGTAAACGGGGCGCCTGGGTGGCTCAGTGGGTTAAGCCTCTGCCTTCGGCTCAGGTCATGGTCTCAGGGTCCTGGGATTGAGCCCCACATTGGGCTCTCTGCTCAGCAGGGAGTCTGCTTCCCTTCCTCTCTCTCTCTGCCTGCTTCTCTGTCTACTTGTGATCTCTGTCACATAAATAAATAAAATCTTTTTAAAAATATAAGTAAATAAACAAATTTAATAGTAAAAGACTGGTTAATGATAACAATGCATCATAAGACCTTCAGAGGGGAAGGAGAATGTTTTGTGGAGCACTTGTTTTGTGTGTATGTGTGTGTGTGTGTGTGTGTGTGTGTGTGGCAGTTTTAAGTTACTAGTTTTTAAAATCTGTACTTTTAATAGAAACAACTTGACCAAAAATCTGTCACAGAATTTTTAGACCCATTAAAACAAAAGTTTAACTAAAAAAACCCAAAAAACAAAAAACAAAATCCCCCAACAAACAAACAAAAAAAGAGAATCCAATATATCACATATCGTAGACAGATGAGCTGAAGTAACTCCTCCTATCTAAGTAAATGTTAGAAACAAAGCTGTGGAGACTTGTAATTTATACTGACTCCTGAATCTGGGATACCCCGTTGTTGGATCAATGGCCTAAAACAAGTCAAAAAATGTAGGCTTTTTGTTTTGTTTTGTTTTTTGTTTTTTGTTTTTGCCAAGAGGACTTTAAGAACATGGCTGAAATCATTCATATACTTAACCAGCAACTCAAAGAAACCAGTGCTGACTCCTATTTTCCAGAGCAAATACCAGGCCAGAGAATTTGCAAGGAAGACTGCTAGGGGTGGGGACCTGGCTTCTGGCTCCAGATGGGTCACTGCTTTATAGTGTGACCCTGAGCAAATCACTTTGATATTGTGGGCTTTTGTTTCCTAATCTG
Organism: Mustela lutreola; assembly: GCF_030435805.1. Lineage (NCBI taxonomy): Eukaryota > Metazoa > Chordata > Mammalia > Carnivora > Mustelidae > Mustela > Mustela lutreola. The sequence continues at coordinate 119,733,552 of NC_081308.1, read as the reverse complement.
AAACCCAGTGATCTAGCCCAAACCCTTTAACTGTAATCTCCGTGCTGCAGATCACTGAGGGAGGCACTCTGAGACCCAGGGCCCTGCACCCAACCCAAGGGCTTCCATTTCACAATGGTTTATACATCTGGGTTCTTCTCAGGGTTACATTTGAGTGAAGGGTTCTGGGGCCTAAGATTGAAAGCCTGTAGGCTAGGAGATCCTCAAGGTTATTTAGGTTTTGAGATTCTATGATATCTACATAACCAGTGGGTGCCTGTGACATGTTTCAATTACTAAGATGTTAACCAGCCTTAGGGCCGGAATAGCAGTGGTAAATAGATACACCTTCTCTCCTGCCTAACTACATCTCACACCTGGATTATTGGATTCAGCACAACATCCGTATCATCAAAGAAATATTAGATTTGACTGTGTAATTTTACTGTTGCGCATTTCTGTGTTTAGAGTATTTAATGGAGCTCTAAGTATATTTGATGGGTCTTCAGTAAGTAGAATGTTCGATTATTCCATACGTGCCACCCCCCACCTAAGCCTTGCAGCAGAAAGTTTATTGAATCAGGCAGTGAACAGTTTGAATTTGGGGCAGTGGTTCTCACACTTGTACAGAGTCATAATGAAGAGCCAGAGAAGAGGCGTGTGTATTGAGTGTTGGTCGATTTTTATAGACATATAGTAAAGGCTGATTTATTTGAGGCATGGAGTTATTTCAGACAATCTGAATTAACTATGACTGAAAATGGTTCTTCTGAGCTATTACATTTCCAAGTGACTAAAAAACACAGGCACAAGAGGAGAAATACAAATTTTGTTCGGATACTCCCAGCATCTCCAGGAAAATCAGCTGGAGGCCTATATGCACATTCCATTTTCAAACACAGTGGTTTCCCTGTGAGTGACAGTAGTGCTCTTAATGTCATTTTACATGGGGAAAGAATTTTGTGGCACTAGTGATAAGTTTTTTTTTTTTTTTGTTCATTTTCCCATTTGTTTCCAGGCTCCATGTCTTTTTGCCTATTCATTCCTTCATTTTTTGCTTTGCCTTCTTCCTCTGTACGTTCTGATGCTTTTTTTTTTTTTTTTTTTTTTTTTTTTTTTTTTTTTTCGTTCTGATGCTTTTGATAGTTGACGGCATTCATGCGGTCGTGCAATCCAGAACACAGTCAGGATGGTTGCAAGGGTGTGTGGTGGGTACTGCAGGGATATAGACAAAATGACGAACTGCTTTCCTTTGTATGTTCTCACAGGAGTGTTTTGGAGGATAGCACTCTAGGTGAGGTTCTTGTTTAAGACTAGTAAAAGAAAATCAGTTAGTACGCCCAGAACAGAGGCTGATGGGGAAGATTTGAAGGATGTGTGTTCTGTACTACCTTCTCTTATCACATCATACTGTATAACATTGATTTGCTAGATTGCCTTGAGAGCAGGGGTTTTTTTTTTGGTGGTGGGGGGAGGAGGGTGGTTTCACTCACGTGGGACTCCCAGAACCTAGCACACTGTCTGTAGAGTTGGCTATGCCCATCATATTCAATGAATGAGAAAAAGAAACCTGAGCTATAACTTGGGAGGGACTTTTCTAGAAAAGGAAAATGTGGTGAAGATGTATTGCTGTTCATTGTTTGAAATTTTGACTGATATCAAGGATGAGGAAAATTTTAATTGCTTGAGCTTTGAACTCCATGAGGTAGTTCAGGTAAAGATCTAGATCCCTCCCAAGTGTTCATACCAAGTCTTATCCCAAAGGTAGTCCCAATTGTTCTCCTGACTGCCTATTACACAAAAGCACTGATCCCAGAAATCAGAAGGAATGTCATGGGATTCCGAAACTTAATTGCCATCTGTGCCATGTATGGCTGAACTATGAAAATTCATTCAGTCAGCAAGATAGAAATAACATCTGCAGAGGCAGACAACAAACTCAGACCACTTTCCCTCTGAAGTCCAGCTGTCACTGGGACTCATGGCAAGTTCCCAGCCTCAAAAAGCCAACAACTACAGAGCAGAGGCACCCTACCCAGAGTGGAGACTAGAAAGGGCAGGAGCAGTACGAAAGCCAGTTTTTTGACACTCTTAACAAATAGCTTCCCACTAACTTATTCACTTCCATGGACTCAGGTTGGCAAGTGGGCAGAGAAGAGAGAGAGGGGATTAGTGGCAGAAATGCTCGATCAAGTTGGGCTTATTCCAGGAATGCAAGGCTTGTTCAACAATTAGAAATCTATCACTGTGATTGATATGAAGCAGATAAGTCATATTACCGGTAGATATAGAAAAAGGAAAATATAGAGTTTTTAAAAAAAAATTTGTGGCCAAATACATAAAATGTACCATTTTAACCGTTTTGAAGTGTACATTTCAGCAGCATTTAGAACATTCATAATGTCATGCAGCTACTACTTCTGTCTGATTCCAGAACATTTTCATCACCCCAAAAGGAAATTCCCAAAGGAATCTTATACCCGCTAAGCAGTCTCTCCCAATTTCTTTTCTATGAATTTGTTTGTTCTGACAATTTCATGTGCACAGAATCATAATACATAGCTTTCTGTGTCTTGTTTCTTTCACTTAGAATAGTGTTCTCAAGGGTTCACCCATGTTGTAGCATGTACTAGTACTTCATTCCTTTCTGTGGCTGAATAATATTTTCATTATATGAATATACCACATTTCATTTATTCATTTATTTGTCGATGGATATTTGGATGGTCCTGCTATTTGGCTATTGTGAGTAGGGCTGCTGTGAGCTATCATTTTCAAGTATTTTAATATCTACTTTCAGTTCTTTTGGGTAGGTATCTATGAGTGGAATCTCTGGAATTTAATTTTATATTGAACTTACTGAGAAACCACCAAAATGTTTTCCACACTTGTGGTCTTTTAATATAGATTTCCTCTCCCTGATCGAGAAGTGCAGCCCAGTAGGTGTGCCTCACAGTTAGACAACTTACTCTTCCTCCTTGTGGTGGGGTTAAGTCACCGGTGGGTAAAAACCCAAGACTATTACTACAGCTGAAGTTCATTCATGTGTGCACATAGGACAGGGAAGGGGAGTACCCTCCAAGAGATGACACACAGCTGGGCCTGACATCCATGTATGAAACAAACTTATTGAGGACCCATAATATGTGATGAGCATTGTGGAAGTAAGCATTGAGGATACCGACATAAGGAGCGTTTTTCTCTTTCCTATAGGTAGGTTCGTTAGTCTAAAAGCTGAGCACAGATTTTTAAAAAATGAAATAATAATGCAATAATAAGAATCCTTGATACATTTAAAAATCAATTCTCTCAAATACAAATTTAACGTTGTATGGTGATGTCTTTCAGTGATAAGTGAACTTGCTCTCACATTATGTCCATTCATAAAATATTTAAAGGGCCATGTCCAGAGAAATTACATATAATTCAGCTGAGATGAGCACTGCACAAAATTGAATAAATTCTAGTGGATCATTTGTCTTTTAAAAATAATATTTAAATTAAGAAACCAAATGGGATCATTAGCTGTACTCTATTATTAAAATCAATTTTTTTCCATAAATGGATGTTAATAGGTAAGCAGTGTACACTGCAGTAATTACTTTATATTTGTTAGCTGAAAGAATTTACTATCATCATGTAATATGTGAATCTGTCTCTAAATTCCTTTGTGGGTACTACCTATGAGCTGATTATATCTTCCTGTACGCAGCTAGACCATCATCAAGCACTGCCTGGGATATTATACTAGCACAGCACGCCATTCTCAGAATGCCTCCTGGTCCAAATGACTCATTTTTTGTGGATCTGCCTCCACATACCGCAAACCCATGTTCCACATGATTGGGTACTACGTTAGTGTGGACCACAGAGAACATCTATCTGTGGCTCAAAATAACAGCACTGTTCTATAGATGGGGCATAGCTTTGGCTTTTGCGATGGAAATAGACACAGGTAACAGTGCCTTCTTTACTGCTCTGTGTAGATTTCATCTAAAATCTTAGGTGATGTAGATATACCCATTCTTCTAGTTAATGGCTAAATGCCCAGTTGTGTCAGATACCATGATGCAGTATTCTGACAGGTCAGCAGTTTTACTGATGTGATTGATTGTTCAGGCTATTTTCTCTCCATGACAGGCTACTAAACACCATAAATAATTTTCTGAATGTCTTTGACAGAAGAATGAGCATCATTTTCTTTTTAGAGAGTAGATAGATCATTTTGCAGTCTGGTATCGAACATCTGGACGAATTCTACGAGGCCATTTTCCGTGTTGTTCTTCCACTTGCAATGATGAAGTGTCATGATGTATTGTTCAAATGTCTACTTTTACAATTAAATCAAAATCCAAGGTAATGTGGTTAATGTAATTCAAAAGTACCCATTGGGGTTACCTGAAAAAAGTTAGGAACTCTTAACCAAGCAGCTGAGTTCTATTAAAGTACCTGGGTTTGCATGGAAGAGCTTAGTAGATGCCATTTAAATGGACAAATACATATAATTAACAAAAAAAAATAAAAGAAAGTCATCCAGAATATAATTTTAGGTGTCAGTTGGAGAAGTCCGTCCTGCAGAAGAGACTCAGATTGAAATTCTTGTTCCGACAAGCTCACCATGTATGAGCCTCAGTGCTTTTATATGCAGGTTATAATCCTAGCTAATCCTCTCAAGAGTGCTATCCCATTCATTTAAATGTGTTATAATAGAAAACATATTCTATTCCTCATAATAGGAGATTTTTAAAAAACCTTTGTCATGTCAGCATACATATTGGTCTGTGGAAGGTTGTGTGAGCTTGGGTCTTCTTAGGCAACTCTTGATCTCCCCACTCATACCCCCCAAAGATTTTGATTCTTAAATGTCCCTCGATGCTACCAATATAATCTACGTTCTATTCCCGCTGCGGAGCGTCTCTCTTGCCCTCCATCTCTAAGCTCCCCTCCCCTCACACAAATCATGTTTTAGTGAAACCAAATGCCTTACTTGCCAGTCTTTTAGTTGACCTGTATGCCTGGCAAGTGTCTCCAACTCCCTTGGTAGGTTTCATAGCTACAGGGATGATACGGGGCTGGTGGGGGGCCAGGTTCTGGACTAGGACAAGGTGCTCAACCTCCCTGTGCCTCATTTTCCTCAACAATAAAAAGAAAATAATCCTAGTACTTTATGGGGCTATTGTGAGCTTTAAATGGGACAACACAGTTGAAATACCTGATACAGTCCCTGTACACAGTAAATGCTCAGTTAATATTACAAAAGATGCTGGGGAACTCTAGGGTTCCTCATGGAAATGTTCTCCCCTGCTGTTAAATAAATTGCTCTGGGGACGTAGTCCATTGATGTCATGGAGAATGTAAATATTTGACTTTTTTGAAGATTGTTTGCCCATCCCTAGTCCTCCCAAATGTCTCACATTTTTCCCTCTTCCCTCACATTACAAAGGGCCACTCAGAAATCTAATCAGCACATGCTGTCTTTGCTCATAACGTGACCTAAATGGGCAGGTGACTTGATTAATTCATTTATAAGATAGTGACAGAGTGTCTGGTATGCGACAGTTGCTGTTCTAGGGATAGAGTGAATAAAATGACATCCCTGCCTTCAGGAAACTTCTCTCCCAGTCCCCTCACCAAACTTTGCCCCATCCTAACCATTATTCTCTTATAAACTACCTTGTGCTGCGTTTTCCAGCTGTCGGCTCATTCCGTTTGATAGAGAATATAGAAGCGAAGTGGGGGTGGAAAAATCTCTTTCCTTTTCCTCTGGGTACCACATGCTATTATTCCCAAGAACAAGCCTGGCATTTTGTTTTTCTCCCTATCTAGGAAATAGCAGAATAAGTTGTTTCTAGGTAACCCTTATTTTATTCTTAGGGTCAGTGTTTCTGACTCTGTGCTAAGGGCTCTTGGACTTCGTGGTGCCAAGGACAGGGCTTTGGAATCAGACCCAGCTGGACTCAAATCTTTATTCCTTCCTAGCTGCGTGATCTCTCCAGCGTGTCATTTTGCCTCTCTGAGCCGATTTTCCTCCTTGTTAATGAAGGATAACGATCACTGCTTTGTAGGGTTGTTGTGAGCATTAAAATGAGAGAGTGTCTGCTAAGCACTTAGTACGGGCCTGGCACAAAATAAGTGTGCAGTAAACGTTAGCTATTATTAGCAAGAGCTGCAGAGTGTAAAGGATGCCTGGTTTCAATCCTCTGTTCCAAGCTTAGTAGCCGATTAACATTTAGCAAATTACTTACTTTCACAGAGGATTGGCTTCCTTTTCTGTAAAAATGAAATTTAATATCTACTTATCCACATGGTTGTTTTAAGGATTAAATGAGATAAAATTGTTAATGATGCTGCAGAACATGGTCTTCCCCTCTTCCATCTGCCGTTCACTCACAAACGTATTTTAACATCTTATGCTCAGTCCTGGAGGGGCAGTGGAGAACAAGACAGACATGATCCCTTGCTCTCCTGGAGACAAATTAATTAATTAAATAAGCACAGATGGTCAAGTGCTATGGAGAAAACAAGCAGAAGTTATTAGAGAGAATAGTAGTTGTTTGAATCAAAGGAGCAGGGAGGACTTCTTTTAAGAGAGGACATCTAAACTGAGATCTACAGGATAAGAAGGTACTAGCAATGAGAAAGGCATTCAGCTAGAGGGAACAGCATGTAGAAAGGTCCTGACATGGGAAGAGCTTGGCGTGTTCAAAGAGTTAAAAGAAGCCTGATGTCCTGATTATGTTTTTTGAAGATTTTACTTACTTATTTGAGAGAGTGAGAGAGTGCGAGAGAGTACGCATGAGGGGGTGAGGCAAGGCATAGGAAGAAGCAGACCCCCCGCCGAGCAGGGGGCTGGATCCCAGGACCTGGAGATCATGACCTGAGCCAAAAGCAGATGTTTAACTGGCTGAGCCACCTGGCCATCCGTGTCCCTTTATTTAGAAAACTAAGGAAGAGCTGTTGACATCACCGATTATTCTAGAGAGGTGAAGGGAGTGAGGGCAGGTAAGGTGTTGGTCACAGTAAACGTCTCAAAAGGAATTTCAGTGTTTTGATCAAGTTTCCAGCAGAAAACAAGTGGTCCACCCAGAAGAGTAATGAGATGCTAATTTATTGAAGGGATGACGTACAAAGCTTTGGTCCGGGTTTCGGGCTAATGGTTAAAGGAGACCAGGATGGGGAAGGGCAAGCAATCCGGGGCAAGCAACAGCAGGGACTTACGATCGCTCCCTCTTCTGATGAGGCTGAGGGAGGGCTGGTTACTGAGAGAGCAGCAGCTGCTTGGACACAGCTGTGGCCGTTGATGGAGGAGCACAGGTGTCACCAACCTGCAGCCCAGCACCAAGGAATCTGGTGGTGAGGACGCCTACCCAATGCTTCCTGCACCCTCTTGCTGGTGCTTCTTTTTGGCCAAACTTCCCTGGAAGCCAGAGGGGCAGGGAGCTGGATTGATACAGATCAACCTTCTGGAGCATAGGGTGAGGCGGAGAGGGGAGGACTATAGATCTGGGCCATGGAGGCTATCACACAGCACCTAATATAGTACCCTGTAGGCTGAAGACTGCCCCCCCTTCCCGCAGATGTCCACTGCCTAACCCTGGAACCCATGACTGGATGTGTGTATGTGGCAAAAGGGACTTTGCAGATGTGATTAAGCTAAGGATTTCAAGATGGGAAGATTATTCTGGATTATTATCCACATGGGCCCCAAGTCATCAGAATGGTCTTTATAAGTAACGAGAGGGGCAGAGGTCAGAGCGAGCTGGGCATTTTTAACGACGTTTTTCTCTCAGGGATTCTCCCTTAGAACTTTCAGAAGGAACACAGCTCTGCTGACACCTTGATTTTAGCCCAGTGAGCCCTATTTTGGAGCTAGGAGAAAATAAATTTGTGTTGTTGTTGACACTACGTTTACGGTCCGTTTTTGCAGCAGGACAGAAGCAAACACAAGAAGCTCTTATTTCCATGGCATTTTTCAGTTGAGCAAGCAGGTTCACGAACATCACTGCCTTTTCATGCTCACAGCAACTCTTTGAGGAAGGAATTCTTTTTTTCAGTGTATGGAGGGGGAGAGTGAGGGTCAGAGCTGTGAAAAACCTTGCCCGGAGCCAGGAAAGGAGACAGCTGGAGATGGAACCCAGCTGTCTTGATGCCAAGGTCAGTGTTCTTTCACTGGACACCACACTGATTGAACCACTGTGGAGAAGTGGCCGAAAGATGCCAGGTTGCGAAGAGTTAATGGACAAGTAGGTAGTGGAAGAGGAAAGAGGGTAGAAGAGCTGTCTTTACTGGTCCTCCTGGACTCTGCCCCTCGATCTGAGCCCACCCGCTTCCATTTTAGGGCGTTTAGCCGAGCATCCCAGAGACTTAGGGCATTTTATAAGAGATGAAGGGATAATAGGGTTCCTTCAACCAGAGAAGCTCTGTATCTATTTTTTTTAAATAACTGACTTCTAGGTAAGAATTCCCTAAAACCCAACAAGTTCTTGGGGCTATACAGAAGCTTGAAAATTCTGGTAGGCACTCCGCGAATGGTTACCATAGAAGATAAGAAGCAACAGATACTCTGCAGTGATAGCTAATCAAAAAGGGAAGAACAGACTTCTTGGAGTCCCCCCCAGAGGCCTGGCCCTCCAGCTTCCGAGCAGAGGATGGCTATGAGAAGCAGCAGAATGTCATGCATATGACAGCATCTGGGCTGTTATTTGAGGTTTCAAGTGAATTATAAAAATTGGAGCTCTGTCACCCATGAAGCTTCAACACATTTGTGACGCCAGGGCGTTTCTGTTGCATTGGTAAAGGTCAAAATCAATAGAATTCTCCAATCGTCGCCTATTTTATAGGTCAGGTGTGCTGTTATTCCATAGATCGCTAGTGAGTTTCTCTGTGAGCCTGAAGTATTTGCTTGACATAAAAATGACTTTAAGGTTTACTTACCGGTCCCTTGGCAAATGAAGGACTTTTCATATCTCTCATACCTTAAATATATCATCTGGAATGATTGCACATTGAGCCGTTTGCTTTGCCTGGAGTTGAGAACTGTGCTTGAGTTTCAGAGGGCTTCTCTTTGGGGGCTGGTGGGTGAAGAAGCTCTATTTTCCTGTCTGCTTCTCTCAAAATGCTGTTTCTCAGTGAAGTGAGCATGTCAGAGAGCTTTGTCCGCGCTGAGCTGGACTGGAGCCCTAGTTGCTGGGCCCTCATGCATCTCAGTACAGGCCCTTGTGTCAGGGGTAGGGTTGGGGTGGGGTTGTCTGTGGTGTTCCATTCCATACATTTTAGCAGAAACCATGGGAGGGAGGAATTTTCTCTGTTCTCACTGCCAGGAAAGCTCTGTTTCTCATGAACACCTGATGTGTTTCCGAACAGATGGGCATTTGGAATTTTGTTATTCAACGATCAGATCTACCGAGTAACAGAACCATAGCTGTTTATTTGAAGTACGAGTGCATGGTCCCACTCTTGAGAAGCTGATTTTTCCAGAGTGAGGATCATTTCCTAAAGAAAAAGAAAAAAATCCCTCCTCCCTCCCTCTGGTGATTCTAATGAACAACCAGGGCTGAGAATCACCATTACTGCTGTTTGGCTTGCTTTGCTTTGGCCACTGGAAAGCTCAAAATCAAGTTCGGGGCATTTTGTAACAGCTAGTTAGGCCTTTGTGGTGTATAGTTCTGAGTGTGTTTCTGGTCTGGAGTTGATCTTGGTGACATGTTTGCATTCATCCTTCATCCTAATTTCTTTACCTATTTTTTTCCTATCACATTGTCATTATATATTTATTGGGGCTCTTTGTAAATGATCTTTGATAGGAGGCAGCAGAGGGATTGGTGGGTAGAGCAACGGTAGGAAGGTCAGGGCCCAACAGCTGTTTACAGTGGGTCTGTTCCCTGCCCTGGGATACTTCCACACATTAGACGCTGCAAAAGACACTGTAGCATCCAGTCCTGCTACAGAGATAATGGAGTACTTAGTCCTCTGTGATGCTATCATTAAAGCATTCCTATCGTTCTTCTACTTTTTAATTGAAGGGAGAAATATTAGCCATCTTTTAAAAACTGGAAAAAAAACGTTAATTTAAAATATCACTCCTGGTGGCGCCTGGGTGGCTCAGTGGGTTAAAGCCTCTGCCTTCGGCTGAGGTCATGATCCCAGGGTCCTGGGATCAAGCCCCACTTCGGGCTCTCTGCTCAGCAGGGAGCCTGCTTTCTCCTCTCTCTCTGCCTGCCTCTCTGTCTACTTGTGATCTCTGTCTGTCAAATAAATAAGTAAAATCTTTTAAAAAATAATAAAAAAAATAAAAAAATAAAATATCATTCCTAATTCTACCCCTGCCCAACATAATGAAAGCATTTATGCTTTTTTTTTTTTTTTTTTTTCCCCAGAACACCAATTTGTCATCAGAGGGCTTTTCTTTCAACAAAATAAATAGGAATAGAAAATTCAACAAAGCAGTTATTTAAGAAAAATCAGCTCAGTGTTCAAGATGATCACAAGCCACATTTTCCACCTGTGAATCGTGGAGACTGAACGATAGGCCATTCATTTTAGTGGCTTCCCACCGTGGTGCAGGCACCATGGTATCGAAACCCTCTAAGAACGGGCCTGTTGACCTCTTCACCTCTCACACCATTCACTACTAACCCCTCATCCTCACTTAACTCATAATGTACTTATTTCAGTTTCTAGAACATGCTCGTTCTTTTGTTTGTTTGTTTCTTTAAGATTTTATTTATTTATTTGACACAGAGAGAGAGAGAGACATCACAAGTAGGCAAAGAGGCAGACAGGGAGAGAGGAGGAAGCAGGCTCCCCGCTGAGCAGAGAGCCCGATGCGGGGCTCGATCCCAGGACCCTGAGATCATGACCTGAGCTGAAGGCAGAGGCCCAACCCACTGAACCACCCAGGTGCCCCTAGGACATGCTCTTTCTTGCCTCTGGGTCTTCACACATGCTGTTCCCTCTGTCAGAATCTTACTCTCTCCCTTCTGTCCGCATTTCCCTAGCTAACTCCCCCTGAATTATTTCCATGTTTTAGCTTAGGTGTCGCTTCTAACTGGAGCTTCTCCTGGAGTTTCCAGACTTGTCTCTCTGTGTAGCTATTTTCCGACTGGGCTCCTTCTCTCACTGAGGAGTGACTGCCCAGTTCATGTCTGTCTCCCCTTCTAGACTGTAGGCCTCTGGGACACTGACTTTGTCTGTCACCAGATTTCCAGCAGTGACCACAGTGGCTAACACAGAGTGAAGGACTCAGTAAATGGAATTGGCTGTTGTGATGATAAAGTGTCTGTGCCCGTGTTTGGAAGGCGCTTGCTAAATGTGGGTGATGCCTGATATGAGTCGCTTCTGGAGAAGGACATCCCCTAGTAGTCCAGTGAGAGAAGACTGGAACTAGGCATTACCTTTTCTGGCTCTTTAGATGCTCTGTTTGGGCTAATAGGACATGCAGCCATGGAGAGAAATCTGCTCATTCCAAACTAATTTTTACTTTTGGTTAACACTTGCTCTGTGCAGGGAAAGGTCGTATTAGTTGAGAGCTTGAATGCTTCCATGCTGATTGCCTGTTTCTACAACTCGAAGGAGCTCCTGGAGCTTTGCCCTGTGCTTCAGTAATTTGGACATGAAGTGGATGGTACCTGAAATGTGGCAGTTGGGGGTACAGGCGCAGGGGTGGGTGTCTTGAAATGAAATGCCACATGCATGTACATGGCTTTTTTTTGGCCAATAAGATTTTGTCTCTTTTCCTGTAAGAACATGGTTCTGTACACTGGAAAGAGTTTTGAACCTGAACTCGAATTTGTTGCCTTTCTACTTCCTAATAATGTTACTTCGGGCAAGTTAGTGATCACTCTGGGCCTTTATTTTCTCATCTCTGACAAGCAGACAGTAACTTAAGCCTCATGGCCATCTGGGGAATGTTTATCAGGTACTTAAACAAGTGATGGATAAAGGCTTGTTAAATTCAAATGTCAAAAAAGATCTATGCCATTGGAATGAGTACGTATGAACTTTCTGGATTTTTTCTTTCTCAAAGTTTGTGGGTGAATTTAAAGATTTTTACTGTAACTATTAACATTACTTATTTACACAGTATCCTTCTGCAAGAAAAACCCAACAAAACAAAACAAAAAAATGTCATGTAACTTACCTTTTCAAATACAATTTATTTGTTTAATAAAGCAATAGCTGCCAGAAACTCTCCTTTTGCTCTGCTTTGATACAAATGCAAACTGGGAGTCTCCCTACAGAGCTCAGAGGGAAGAGAAGGCCTGCAAATCTTTCCAAATTAGCCCCTGAATAGCAACTGCATTCCTTTTTGAGTATAATCAGCTACTCTGCCTCCAGTCTTCTGATTATTTTACCAGGCCAGGGAAAGAGAGCTGACAAATAAGCCCAATTCTTCCTTGCCTTGGCACCACAGAATTCAAAGAACAGAAAGCCCATTGAAGTCCTCCTCTGCTCTTTTGAAAAGCGTTCAATCTGTCTCCTGAGATGACAAGGTTGTGAACCTCAAGCGGGAAGGTGGTAGAGAAATGAGTGAAGAAACACCCATCCATCTCTGTTGTCATGGCTCGTCTGGCCTTGAGAGCGTGGCAGAGCAGGAAGCAGTGAGCTGTAAAGTGCAAACATGAGCTCCCACTTGCTGCTGCTGATGTAGCAACGCTCCTTAGGCTACCAGTGGCTTGGCCGATGCCCTCCCTCCTGCCTGTGCCTCCCAGTGTCTAAGCCAAGTCCTCGTTTGTCGGTGGCTCTGAGGGCTCTGCCCTTTCCTTCTTGGAATGTCTTTTAGTCATTTTCTCTCTCAGTACCTAACAATGTTTTTTTTTTTTTTTTTTTTTAAAGGATTGACTGATTGATTGAAGAGAGTGAGGGAGAGAATTTGTGCAAGCAGGGTGGAGGAGCCACAGGGGGAGTGGGAGAGAGAGAACTTCAAGCAGACTCCCCGCCGAGCGTGGAGCCTGATGTGGGGCTTAGTCTCACAAACTTGAGACCATGACCTGAGCTGAAGTCAAGAGTCGGACATCTAACCGACTGAGCCACCCCGGGGCCCCACTCAATACCTAACAACTTTTTGCGGATCTTAGCTGGGAACACATCACAGGCTCCTTTGGGACTTCGGTACAGTATAGAGACAGAGCTACGGGAAAATAAGGAAGTCAATGGGCTCTCAGGGAGCATCCTAACAACTGTGTTGGTGGTTTTTAAACTCTGGTTCAAGAGCCCCATAGGTGTTGTCTGGAGGAGTATCAAGAACTTTATAGAGAGGAAGTTGGTGGGAGATGGGTGTCAGAGAAAGGCTAACAGGAAAAGCTGTGGGCAATCTATCATTGCTTTGCCTAGAGATGTTCCGTTTTTGTTTGCATCTAACATTTGACACCAGCCTAAGATTTAAAGATACAAAGAAACAATTCTATGGCCAAAACTATTAGATGGGAGAGCATTTGCTCAGTTCTGTTTCATATCTGTAGAAGGATGGGGATCTGTTCATTGTGAGTTATATTATTTTGTATCTGTTTTTGTTGCACAGATTCACTTTCTATCTCTTCGAATGGAATGTGATCTTGTGAAGACCAAAGTGTCTGTCTGTCTCTCTCTTTTTCTCTCTGTGTGTGTGTGTGTGTATATATATATATATATATATATATATATATATTCATCTCTCACTGAGCAAAGCTCTGTGTTCTTTACAGATGAATTGCTCTTAAACTTTTTTGAGTCATCTTTATAGAAAATCTGATCAAAGTTGTAGACCAGCTGCTATGAAAAAACACTGGTCCATAGTATGATTTCATATTCTTTCAAGGAATTTTGATGCCACTGGAACCCAGCCAGACAGTCAGAAATTAAGAATCCCTGTAGAAAAGTCTTCTTGATTGACTGCACAAACTACTGGGGTAAATGTACACTAAGGAAGCAGGGGGCTTTTTTTTTTTTTTCCTGATCATTAGAACTGCCCGGTTTTGGAATGGACTACTTCATGAGAAAATGAATTCCTGATTACTTTATATGTACAGATGTCTTGCTAGAGGGACAGGGTGGCATAGTGGGAAAAAACAGTGGACTTGGCATCAGCTAGAATCGGCTCCAGATCCTACTGTTGCCAATTACCACGTATGTTTCCTTATACAAATCACTTAACTCATCTGAGTCTTAGTTTCCTTATCTGTAAAATGAGAATAATGATATTGCCTATTTTGTAATGACCTCAGAGGGTTGTTGTGAGGACTTAATGAGATAATGCATGCAAATCACTTATTGTGGAATAGTGTACTCCATCAAAATGTCAGTTCCCTACAACTTCCTGCAGAAAGGGCACCCGCACTGTGTGGGAGATTGAAATGGAGACTCTCTTGGGTCCCTTGTGATTCGGAGATCCCCTCTTCTGCCCTGTTTGGTTGAATAATCCAGGAACTATTATTTTCTTGCCTCGGATTTACTTTCAAACAGGTTTTGTGATGAGAATCTCGGACAATGTTTGCTTTTCGCCTCAAAGGTCAGCTTTTTTAAAAAAGTCTTAAAAATATCCTTAGCTTCTTTGAAGAGATTTTATATCTTTATTTGAAAGTGGCTCTGCACACCCCTTAGGAGGGTAAGGAGACTTTGACCAAAACTTCTGACATGTCGCACTCTGCAGCCGAATAGTCTAGGGAAACACACGTTTATGAGTAGATAGTGTAAGCTTAGAGTTTGCGATATGTTTTGGCATCACACTTATAAATAATTCAACCAAGTAGAGTTCCAAACACTTGATCTTCAGAATGGATACCCTTTGACAGGCTTGTGGTAGCTCGTATCCAAAGATGGCATCTAAATGAACCATGCTTCCTTGTCCTTTGGCCCTCCCTTTGAACCTGGGCTGGCTTTTGGCCAATAGGGTGTGCTGGAAATGACACTGCATGGATTTCTAGGCTAGATCATATTCAGAAGCCTTGCGACTTCAGTCTGTGTCTCTTGGCATACTAATGTTGGGAGGAGCTGGATACCAGGTAGGAAGTCTGACTACCCCAGTTCCATTGTGCTTGAGGAAGCTCAAATATGGGAAGGCCACATGGAGGAAGGTATGTCTGAACAGATCCCCACTGCACCAGCCATCCCAGCTGAAGTGCCAGGCAGGAGTGAAAAAGTCTTTGCAGGACTCCAGCTGCCATCTGACTGCAAGTGCAGGAGAGACCCAGAGTAAGAAACCTTCACGTTAATCCACACCTTCAGTTAATCCACAGAACTGTGAGACAATATAGTAAATTGTCGTTTGGAGTCACTAGTTTAGGGTGTCTTTTCCTACAACAATAGGTCACTGAAAAGGATGTGCAAGTTGCGTATGTGTGGACAGACAGAGACACTGGTGAAGTGTATGCAGTTGCCCGCAGAGTATGTGGTGGGGTTTGTTGGAGGGCCTGTGCCTTCCTAGTGAGAGGGGCCATGTTGGTTTCCATTGATTCTGGCTGTTGAGCCTTAACCCTCCAATCAAGAGAATCACTTGAAATTGGTTTAAGACTACAGAGTGGCAAGAATAGAGCTTCTTTCTTTCCAATAGACTACTTGGCATCCAAGTTTATAATACCTTCTTTCTTACTCCTAAGACAAGTTCTCTCGAAACCTTTGTGCTATGGTTTTTCCAAATTGCTTGCCAGGGTGATCTCACACAACTGTTCAAACGAGAGCTGGCATAGTGGAGTCTGCGAGCAGACCACCTATTTTGTTGAATACAGTTTTACTATTTTTAGTAAATAATTTGACTGTTGCTGGTTTCCCACTGCACTGGCAGACTTGAGTAGTTGTGACAGATGGTTCGGTGTGCAAAGCCAAAAATATTTACTATTTGACCTTTACAGAAAAGTTCGCCAAGCCCTGGTAAAAGACCAGTGAGCTAACTGGTTGGTGACATTTTAGACTGTGTATAGTATTAGACTGGATCTGAGAATTGGACTTTATGATGAAGTGCTTCTGGCCTCATCCTTTCTTGGGACCACTAAGCAAGTAAATTCAGCTTCAGTCAACATATATTGAAGACCTACTGTGCACTAGCTACCTACTATCTGGGTATGTGTCTTATATTATTCCATTACTGTGTGTAATCATTCTGCGAAGTGAGTACTTTGTCTTCACATTGTAGATAAGGAAATTTGAGACTTTGAGAGAAAAAAATGGTCTCGTCAAGATCATGTAGCTGCTAATAACATCCCTGAGCTATTATGGGAACCTAATCCACAGGTTCGGAATACTAGATTCTTTCTCTTGCACCAGTGCTTTTCAAACTTCTATGTTATTTTTTGTACGTACGTGTATGTATGTATGTTTGTGTGAATGCAATTAAGTGTTTGGCAGCAGAACCTTCTTTTACTCAAAAAAATGCAATCCATGAACCCCATGTATGTAAAACAGATTAAAGAAGACATTTTTTGATCAAAGTACTCTGTAATTATACCTTTCCTTCTTGCAACGTGCACATGCGCATGTGTGTGCTGTCCTCTCCCCTATGGTCCCCCACCCCAACTTCAGCCTGAACCTGAACATAGCGTTGATCTTCTCAGGACCTATAGCAAAAGATGGAAGGTCATGAGGCTTGGGCCTTCATTACTTGGTCTTTGTTTTTCCCATAGCACAGATACCTGATTGCTCTTTTGCCTCAATACTAGTGACTTTCAAGGCATTCCATAATATTGTCAAAATTAGTAAAAAAAAAAAAAAAAAAAAAAAAAAAGTTCAAGGACTACTATTTCTGTTTCTGTGACTCCTTTAACCACTTCCATGCTTCAGATTTCCCTGTTCAAATCCAAAGTAATCCGGATGGTATCATTTGGTATTTTTTATCTTATTTTCATTTTAGCACATCTGTATGATGGAGCTTTATACATGAGTATTAACAATCACGTTTATAATGATATTTAGTAATATCAGAAAATATGATGTAATGCTGATAAAACTACAAGAACTCTGAATACATGATGATCTCAGTTTTCAAGATGGATTTGGATTGGGTATGTATTAACCCACTCAGTCCTAGACAAATAAAATTGGAAAGACCTGTGCTGAGATGTTGATGGTCATCCCTGGGCGGAGGTGTTCTGTGTGAATGTTACTGTCTGCCTTAGACCTTTGTGTATTGTCCCTTCTCTTGAAAGCTATAGAAGGATCAATTTGCCAAATAAAGTATCCATATGTACTGTATTGTGATACTTTCTGATGATGTTTCAAACATTTGGGAAGAAATGGCTGGCCTGGAAGAATACAGGCATGGTTCTTGAATTCTTTCTGAGCGTCCCACTGTCCTTTCGTTCCCTGTCTGTCTGCATTTGTGTGCCTCTTTATTTACAGTGATGTTAAAGAAAGGGTACAAAAAGCTCAGGATCTTCTATTAGGCATGTTTAAAGATCTATCTTGACTTGCAGTAAACCTGTTTGTCTCTCAAACAGAAGAAGCACAGATGTTAATTGGCATTGTAGGTTTTAAATGTCGCCATCAGTGTGTTCCTTTAGATGTAAACAGAATCCATGCGTAATGCAGAATCCATGCAGAATACACATGAGATTTTATTTAGGCAGATAAATGGCTCAAGAAATTTAAAGACTTAAGGTGTCGTGAAAGATAACACGTGGCATGCTGTACTGCTTCGGACTCAAAGTTCCCTGCATCCTAACATGTATTGACTCTGGGGGTAGGTTTTTAAACATTAAAATTTTTAGGAAAACATAAAAAAACCATATCCCATTACGGCAGAGTGTTCTATATTAATGCCACTCTCGAATTCAAAAAGCTCAGTGTCACATTATGTAAACATCTCTGTATCAGTTAGATTGTAAGTGACAGCACATTTTATAAGGTCTAAGGAAGCTTACATAAGAACAGATATTTTCCCAATACAATCAAATGCCACTTTGAATAAGGGGCACGCTAGAAGAGATGCAAGGGATATGTGTAACGTGTGCTAAATTCGTGATTGCCTTGGGCACTACTAAAGCCACCCTGGGTAATTTCACTTGACAGCCAAAAAAGAGGAGCTAAAGAAATGTGGCAGTTTGACCTCCTGTGTCTATTCACAAACTCCCATGGTGACCTCATTAATCTTGGGGAGGAGAAGCACTCAAAGCTTGGCTGCGTAACGCCAGAATGACTGCTCGCAGAAAGCAAAATCAGTCTATCTGCCACTGGTTTTCTTTATGCTGGTGTTTGGCAACTTTATAGAGGGGTGTGCCAAGGTGTGTGGGGTCACTTTTGGGGGCGGGGAGGAATGTGGACGGGACACTGGATGGAGTAGCCCGTGCCTGCTGTGCCTGCCTGCCACGGGAACCCAGACTCCAGCCCTTCCAGATCTTTGCTGCTACTGGTTCTCACCACGCTGCCAGCAGGAATGGGGGAGAGAAGAACAGAGGCCGCCATTGGGCCTGCCACCAGAGGCAGCGGGTGGCCGTGTCATCGTTTGCATACTTTAGGACACATGCCAGCAGAGGCTAACCTCTGGCCTTGATCTTAGTACGCCAGGCAACCTGTTGGACTGATGAGCTTTGCTTGCCTTGACTAACATGGTGTTTTCTTCAACTGACCTATTGATTCGCGGCCGGGGAGTCTCAACGACTTGAGACTTAGATTCAACAAATCTAAAACAAATTCAGGCGACATGCTTTCTGCCAGGCATCGGTTCGATCACTGTGGCACTTTTATCTCATTTGATTCTCATAATATTTTGGAGGTAATGTTACTATTCCCATTTTTAAATGATTAAACCAAGGCCTTTTCTACTAATCCATGCTGTGGCTCTCCTTACTTTAGGGGAAATTAATATTAGGGAGAATATTAATTAATAATGACTATTAACTTTGGGGGAGATATTAACACCTTTATTAAAAATTATGTCATGTGAGGGGCCGCCTGGGTGGCTCAGTGGGTTAAAGCCTCTGCCTTTGGCTCAGGTCATGGTCCCAGGGTCCTGGGATTGAGTCCCGCATTGGGCTCTCTGCTCAGCAGGGAGCCTGCTTCCTCCTCTCTCTCTGCCTGCCTCTCTGCCTGCTTGTGATCTCTGTCTGTCAAATAAATAAATGAAATCTTTAAAAAAAATTATGTCATGCGAGATAAAAATGATAAAGCTATAGTCTTTTAAAAGATACTTAGTATTGCTAAAAATTTTTAATTAGGCATCAACAGTTTTAACAAGGACACATTTCGGTGGTGAAGTGGTGTGAAGGCAGAGAAGTTGGGGTGGTGGGCATTGGGATATGATGAGCTTACACGTGGGCATTGGGATATGATGAGTAACACTGGGCATTGGGATATGATGAGCTTACACGTGTCAAGGCCTGTCCTGAATATTGTGGCAGACATCATGAATCAGATGGGTGATAGTAGAACCAGGAGCATGCTTTGTCATGGATGCCAAAGAAAGAGGAAACTTCAAGATGGCGCAAAGGTCCAACACGGTGTGCCTAGAAGAAAGGTCCAGAGTGGTAAAGTCTGAGAAGGGCCACAGGACTTGGCATTTTGGAGAACAGTGCTGGCCGTACCAAGAGCCCTTTCTATGAAATGAAGAGGGCAAGAAGCAGATATTATAGACTGAAGGGTGAGTAGGAAATGAAGGAAGAGAAGACTGCTGGTGAATAGCTGGGTACTTCCAATTGTTTCTGTTGTGACATAGAAAAGAATGTGGTTTCTAGAGGACGTGTCCTTAAGGGAGGTGCATTTTGTGCAACTGTAAAGCAACAGACTCTAGCAAAGCTATAGTTGGAAAGGAAAGGGCTCGTATGGAGAGAATGGTCTGAGATATGGGAGTGAACTTGAGATTCAGTGTCCAAGAGGTGGTAGGAGGAGACGTGGGCCAGGGCACACAAGGGAAGGTTTGCTTTTGACTTGGATGAGGGAACTCCCAAACCTTATTCTTGAGGGAAGGAAACTATGAAAGAAGTGATTTGTGGATGTTTATGTTGGACATGTGAAAAATTAAGGAAATCATAGCCAAAAGTGCCAACTGTGTTAATGAAACGGGGGGAGGGGAGGGGGTGGTGAGACAAACATTGAAATAGGAAGGAGTAGGGTTGAGTAGGTCAATGGGGGGCGGGAATAGAGTATGGACTGATGAGAAGTGCACAGAGATGTTGTTGAGACTCCAGCAAAGATTGGAGATCATGAATTTGTAACGATGCTAACTGCCTGGTATGCACGACTTTCTCTTGTTGGGGAGATCAGAAAGGTAGATTGTAATATTAGACCAGGGCTTGCAATTTGGGATTGTGGCAGAAGGAAGTGGTGGAAAGAAGCTGAGAGGGCTGGAGGGCCAGTAGATTGGATTTGTAACCATCGGACCCAAGCAGCTTAGGGAAGGGAGACAGAAGTCTGGTAGACTGCAGGACTCTCAGCGGAGGAAGTCAGGACTTGAGGTAGAAAAGGAGGTGGAAAACCACACTCGAAAATCATCCTGAATAGATCGTAACTGTGGAAGAGTAATTAGAAGACATAAAAAGGGATAGAGCTTGAAGGCAAGCATTTCAGGAGACCAGAGGCTTTTCTGTAAGTATTTCAGGAATAACTATCAGGACACTGGGTCAGTAAACAACAGGGCCAGATGCCCTGTATTCCAGTATTGAGACATGAAGAGGAGTTGGAGGAATAACCAGTCTTCACTTGAGAGCCTTCAGGGAGAGCAGTGTCCTCAGAAAATAGTTACATTTCAATAATGGTACGAGTTGGGGCGCCTGGGTGGCTCAGTGGGTTAAGCCGCTGCCTTCAGCTCAGGTCATGATCTCAGGGTCCTGGGATCGAGTCCCGCATTGAGCTCTCTGCTCGGCAGGGAGCCTGCTTCCCTCTCTCTCTCTCTCTCTGGCTGCCTCTCCATCTACTTGTGATTTTTCTCTGTCAAATTAATAAATAAAATCTTAAAAAAAAAATGTACGAGTTGAAGGAGCATTCTGTCAGAGGTTCAGGAAACAGGTGAATTCGTCTACCATTGTCTAAAAGATCCAGAGCACAAAACGAGAAAGTTTATGGGAGCTTGAGGCAGGGAGATGTGAAGAAGGGTCATGACCAAAGATGACAGGTATGGAATGGAGGACTCACCGAGATTTGCCGGTGGTGCATCAGGCCAGTGGGGAAGTTCATGGAGTTTCTTTACAACCTTGTAAGTTGTAGAGAAGTGAGTCATGCGTGAGAGCTCTTGGGGTCTAAAGCTTAAATTTAGATAAGGACCCCGAACTCCAGGATAGGGTACTTGTCAATATTTCTTAGCAGGCTGATGGTATGCTTGGTTACAGCTTCCTCTTTGACTAGCGAAATCTTAAAGACATTATTTATTCATTATTACTTTATCTTCTGGTTGCTTTTGATATTTATTTGTGCCCCTGTCTTATTTCAAGGAAGATTTAAGGTAGGTATTTAGTACTGTGCGGTCCCTGGTATGAAGCATTAAGGGAATTGACTGGGGATGTATCATGAGTTAATTTGGGAAAGATTTCGAGAGGGTTGAACTGGCCTTCTTCCTAACCAGTTAATGGATATTCCGTAGCCTGGAAACATCCCCATAAGATTGTAAGGAGAATGTAGTATCCAAATTATTCACTTTGCAACAGTCATTTAAAACTGTCTTCCAGGGAAAATTTATTGAAAATGATGTTTAGGGAATTATGTGTAGAGCTCATTGATTACTGCTTTCCTACTAAGTGGCAGAGCCGTGTGTACCAGATGGTCTTTTGTGGGTTCACTCATGTCACCATGGACATAAGAGCCCAGCCCATCAGGGAAAAAAATGTGGGTTGTTTTTCCCCCATGGATCTAAGCCAAAAATGTTTAAAAGCAAGAGAAGTGTTTAGAAAGTCTTCAGAAGTTTTTACTACCTGACTGCGGTGTAGGTGGTAGAAGTTTAACTTCTTTTTTCCTGAAGATGAAAAATAAGACATATTCATTGTAAATATTTAAAAGCAAAGAATACAGAAAAGCAAAAAAGAAAAATCACTTTTAATCATATCAGTTGCAGCCATCCATTGTTAACATTTTGATACATAGTAGTCAATCATCTTTATGCCTTTTAGAAAAAAAAAAATGTGAGCATGGCAACACAATTCTTATTTTTTCCTGGTTGTTTTTCGAACATGATACAATGTCATTAATACTCTTCCACAATATGATATTCAATATCATATTCCGTTGATGTACTGTATTTACTTAACTAGTCTTCTCATGCTATTTTCTGGGGTTTTTTGCCATCTTTTTAGAATTACAAATCATGCTGGTATGAACATCCTTGAGAAGAAGTTAATCTTGCACACATTCATGATCACTTAAAAAAATTCTTAGAAATATAATGGCGCGATCAAAGTGTCTTTCTCTCTTTTTCTTCCTGCCTTCCTGTTGGCTTTTCTTTATTTTTCTCTTAAAATTTACACTTGAGGGGCACCTGGGTGGCTCAGTGGGTTAAAACCTCTGCCTCAGCTCAGGTCATGATCCCAGGGTCCTGGGCTTGAGCCCCGCATCGGGCTCTCTGCTCAGCGGGGAGCCTGCTTTCTCCTCTCTCTCTGCCTGCCTCCCTGCCTCCTTGTGATTTTTGTCTGTCAAATAAATAAATAAATCTTAAAAAAATACTTTAAATCCCATTACAATGTCTTCTTTGATCTATGAATTATTTAGTTTGCTATTTCCATTTCCAAACACACAGCCTAGTAGGTCTCTCTTGCCACCTTCCTTCTCTCCCTCCCAGTCCTTTGTGGCCACTTGTCATTTGATCTTAGGATTTTGGAAAAAGCTTATGTTCTTTTTAGAAACGTATCTTTGGACTTTTTGAGAACGTCTTTATGGCCAGTATGTGATCAGATTTCCTTAATGTCCTACATGTGCTTGAAAAGAATGTATATTCTCTAATCATTGAGTGCAGGGTTCCTTATGGTTCAGTTAGATCAAGCTTGTTAATTATGTAGTTCAAATCTTCTATGACTATATTAATTTTTTGCCCGATTGATTTGTCACTTTCTGAGAGACGTTTGATAAAACTCTTCCGCTCTAATTGTGGATTGATTTTTTTCCTTGTAAGTATGCAATTTTTGTGTCATTTATTTTTATATTACATTGATATATTTTATAAGTAATCATTATATAATCAACCTCTTTATTTCTAATGAAACTAATAAAAAATAAAATCTTAAACACTTACCTTTTAGAAATATTACACTATGTAAGGGATGGAGGCATAATCTTTACTTCATAGTTTAGTTTTTTTTTTAACTTATAAAAGCAATCCTTGGTCATTGTGGGAATTAGAATTGTTATTGACTTCTTTTATCAGTGCATATATTTTAATTACAACCCCATCACCCAGTCATAATCACTGTCAAGATTGTACCATACAGTCTTCCATTCTTCTCTATACATTTTTTTTCTAGTTGAGTTCATATATAAAACATAATATTATATCTTGATTTATTTAAACATCACTTTGCCATAAACGTTTTCTCAAGTTATTATAGCCTCTTTTTGGACGTCTTATTTCCATATACTTAACCACCAAAGGCTATAAAATGGACTTTGGGATACAATCGAATATACCTAAAGTAGTGAATAGAACAGAACCAAATGGTGAAGTACAGAAATGAAAGACTATGACTTGAACATTCATCACATTTAGATACCACAGTTTGGAAAATTTGAATTCTAGAACTTGAATGATAGTTGTAGTCTTTGAGGAAAACTTCATTGCAAACATGGAACTTAAGCTTAGCATTATTCTCTTCCTCGATGCTGTTACCTCCATTTTAAAAAAAATTTTATTTATTTATTTGAAACATAGAGAGAGAGATCAGAAGTAGGCAGAGAGGCAGGCAGAGAGAGAGGGGGAAGCAGGCTCCCCACTGAGCAGAGAGCCTGATGCAGGGCTCTATCCCAGGACCCTGAGATCATATCTTGAGTCAAAGGCAGAGGCTTAACCCACTGAGCCACCCAGGAGCCCCAAGTCACCTCCATTTAATGAAGGTGTGACAGCAGACAAGAAGCAGACTTGTAATACAGAATTGGTGATGGAAGGTGGAGCAGGCATCAGAAAGGTAAAGGAAAACCCATGAGCTTCACTCTAGAGAGAGGAGAAGATATAATCTACTAATCAGGATGGCACAAAATTCTGGAGGACCTAGATTGTCAGGACAGTTGCTACTCTGTGCAAAAGACAGATGCTTTTGGCTGTGCGGTTGCCACATTAAGAAGAGGAAAAGGAAGTTTTTATGGCTCTATTGGTCATGCTGTCCTAACTACAAATCTCTGCTGAGAAGGGAAGGACAGAGCAGAACCACTTTAAGAAAGGGAAGTAAAAACCATTAAGCTGATTCTACCAGTGACTTTGTAATTCTAATTAAGTAAAAACCAGCACATTTTATCCTTCTTACAAAGCTTTGAGAAAGTATTGTAATTATTCCGGTATTAAATAGGAAGTAACCAATGCGTAAGGAGGTTGATTGAGTGATTGTCTATGTCCATTAGCAGATTCTAGGGCACCTAGTTTGATGGCTTTTCCATCACTCTGCACTGCTTCTCCAGGCTAAATATGATCCTTTTTAATGATGGTAACCCTGGTTGCTAGTCTTTTTATTCCACAACTTTCAGGCCCTTAAGGTGTTCGTTTTTCCTAGAAAAAGTCTGCAGTTCTAAATATTGGGAGGAAAAACCCCATAAACATCCCCAGAGAAGCCCAGGCTGACTGTTGTTTTAAAATTAACCTCTTTTTCTAGACTGGATTCTTGTAGGATTTTACAGGCGCACGCAATTGTACATACTCCGTATTTATCTAGGTATGCCTCTCTTTTCACTGGTTTTGCCTGGAACTCGAGGAACCCATTTTATTAATATGCTCAGGTTTTTCTCCAGCTCAGGAAAGTTATCTTCAGTTATATTTTTAGCCATTATGTGTCTTCAGTTATTCTGGTTTCTTTCTTAGGAATGCCTATGATGCCTATCTATTATCCTTTATCTCTTCTTTGCCCTGTTTTGGTCTTTGACTATTACATTCCAGAGGAATGTGAGTATTTGCTTTAATTTTCTGGGGTATTAGTTTGCCTCTCTACTTAATGTATCTCTCTTGACCTCCCTTGCCTCTACTTATACCCATTTCAGTAAATGGAACTTTCATCCATCCAGTAGCTCAAGCCAGGAATGCTCTGCCTCTGAATACCTACAGATAATTCATCACAGTCTTTTCAATCAAACATCCAAAGTGTGTGTTGAATTATTTCATTTCACAAAGGAAAATACTGGCTAAGGCAAGGCTGGAATCCAGGTCTTCTGGAACGTATAGGATGGAAAGATAGCCTGCTTTATTTCCTGGCTTCGCCACTCTTTGCCTGTGATACCATGGGCAAATTATTTTTCTGAGCTCCCATTTACTTCTTTATAAGAAGTTAAAATAGCCACATTTCAGAATTTTCTTTAAAAGTTGTATAATTCCATGTGTATGAAATGTCCAGAATCGGCAAATCCAACAGAAAGTATATTAGTGACAGCTAGAGAGGGGAGGCTATTGGGAGGGGGTGGAAATGGGGAATGGGGTTAACTGCTAAAGGGTCTGGGATTTCTTTTTTTAGGGGGGGTCTGGGATTTCTTTGGAGGTTGATAAAAGTATTCTAAAAGTGGTTATAGTGATGGTTGGATAATTCTGTGACTATATTAACAACCACTGAATTCTTCACTTTAAAGTGTGAGTTATATGGTTAATGAAGTATATTGTAACAAAGCTGTTTAAAAAGTTAAAAAAATAGTAAATAAAGGAAAGTTTCTGAGGTGACAGTAGAGCCCCTTGGGCTGCCAAAACCCAGTCCAGCTTTTTTGCCTGCTTGAGTTTGGCTATCTGGGTCTTTGATTCAAAAAAAGCCCCATATGTACATAGTCCTGGGCCTGAACAAAGTCTCCTTGGCTGCATTATGGTGGCTATGGTAGAAGGGTTGCCTCCCTTTAGAAACTACTTCCGGGAAATTTCTACCCCTTTATGGATTTTAGTAGTTGCTTTTCACAGGGTCCTAAGGTAAGCACAGTGCAAAAATAATTTGTCACCTGGGGCTTCCTAGCAGATGGGAGCAAGTGGCCTCCCATGGTCTCCACCTGGGGCTTCATAGCAGATGGGAGCAAGTGGCCTCCCATGGTCTCCATCTGAGAGACACCTCAGGCCGCAATTTTCTAAGGGATTTGATCTTCTTGTCTTCACTGCCAACTTCCCTGGCCTCACAGTGCTAGTAATTGCAATGCGCAATTACTTGAGACATGTGGTAGAATTGTTGACATTTGATAGAACTGAGGGCATACCTTGTAAGGAGTTCAATTTGCTTAGCTCCTCTAAGATCCTCCAAAGTAGAGTTCCTCAGTACAGCTTTACTAGAGATGTTTGACACAATCTGGAAGATTTAAGAGTTGGAGACACCACCTTGGGCTTCCATTTGTAAGGGGTTACATTGTTTGGTCTCTACAGAAAAACACTACCAGGGGGCTGGAAAGAAATGACACAACTTGGGCCTTGATTTTGTAAGGAGTTCACAATCTATTTTTCTCTTCTTGAAACCATCCTGTATCAACACAGCACAAAGTGAAGTCACCTGACACAGATTTCCTGAAGACATCCCTTATGATTGAAAGGAAGCTGACATGTGAAAACATCCAGTAGGTCTGAGAAACCAACCCACATCATGATGTGCCATTTATAGGATTACTTCAAAGGTGAAGTGAGATACAATGTAATTATAGTCCCTAGCCCATAGTAGTCTCTGAAAGAATGCTAGTTCCTTTATTCCTACATCTGAACCCGTATTAGCACTTTCATTCTTACAACCAAATGGCCACTCTGTGTGTGTGTGTGTAGCTATATACATATGGATATAATCTATCTTCTAGGGTAAAAAGAGTAGCTATTTCAGATTAAGTCCTTTGAAAGAATGCTGAGTAAATGACCACAGAGATCCGTTTTGAGCATTTGGTTCTAGGGAAGGAAACAAATGTTTTGGAAAAACATAAAATAAAATGTGCTTTGACTGAAAGAAATCAGTGCATCTGCATCTTCCTTAATAACACAGAAATAAAAATTAAGGTATGAGCATATTTATATGGTGTAGGAGAAAGCAACTGTCCCTTGAGTGGCCCATTTCTTTTTGGATCTCCATGCAAAAGGCAAACCGGAGTCCTGCTGGGACCAGGGAGGCTGGAGCAACCTAGATAGGGCATCGGTGGGGAGGCCATGTGATTGGCCCTGAGGCATCTCACACGCTGTCATCTGCTGTCATCTCAAGTACTATCGCAGAGCCAAATGCCGAAGCGAATAAAATATGTTCTAGTTATGCTTGGGAGACCTCCCAGGCCCAGCTGCCTTACTTTCCTCCTCCCTTTGCTTTCTTTTGCCAAGATAATGCTAGAAGGGAAAGGCAAAAGGAGAGGAGAGGGCTGGGCTGACTCCATCACTGAGTTATATATGTTACATTTTTATTTGCATTTGGAAAAACTTGGATTGCCTACCAGCTCCATGTTTACTTAGTGACTTCAGGATGGGAGGGAACAAGGAAGATGCCAGAAGGCCTGATCTTTCACTGACCTTGGGCACACAGCTTGGACTCTCTGAACTTTAACTTTCTGATTTATGAAAATAGAGATAAGTATAATAATAACTTTCCTACCTTTTTCACATATTGTTATCAAAATATAAAGTACTAAAATTACTTACTGTCACTTTAGATGAAATTTTTAAAAAACCATTTCATAAGATCAAGTAATTCACATTTAAAAAGAGACTGGAAGGTCTAGCTCAACTAAAAGAAAAAATTTAACACAACTGAAATATTTTCTACATGTTAAAAAAATGGAGATGTTTTTTCTTTTAAAGATGACACATGTTGGTAAAGGTAGAGGGACGTAAGACCTTATAGTCTTCTAGAGCGGCTAAAAATGTAACGCCCTTTCTGAGGACAACTTGGCTGTCCATATCAAAACCTTAAGACGTGAAGCCTTTTTTGTTTTGTTTTGTTTTTTGTTTTTTGAGAGAGAGCGAGCGAGAGCGAGAGCAAGCACATGATGGGGGGGAGGGGCAGAAGGCGAGGGAGAGAGAGAGAGAATCCCAGGCAGGCTCCATGTTGAGCATGGAGCCTGACGTGCCACCTGATCCCTTGACGCCGAGATCATGACCTGAGCTGAAATCAAGAGTTGGACGCCTAGCCGACTGAGCCATCCAGGCATCCAAGCCTTTGACCCAGTAACATCACTTCTTGGAATTCATCTGATATAAAGGATGAAAGATGTACATTAAGCCATTCTTTTCAAGGAAGTTTGGGGCAGGGTAATTTCTCACAGCAAAATCTTAGATACAGGTTTTTTGTCCAATAATAGGAAGTTAGTTAAGAAAATTTGGAATGCATGATGAAATATAATGCAATTGTTAAAATTTGTAATGTGAAAGAATATTTATTGAACAGGAAAATATTCCCGAAGGTGGAGATCTGTGTTCATGCATCTTTCAGCACATTATAACATTGTTTATAAGAATAATGGTAAAGCCAACTATGTCATATGCTAGAAGAGGGGCAGTGAGAACTATAATACATGCTCCATATATACTCATCATATGTGTAGGAAAGTATAAAATATCTTTAAAGTCAGCCTTACAGAATAATGGGAATAAGACATGAACAGAGAAAAAAAGATCTAAAGATGGCCCTCAGTTTAAGAAACAAAGCAGATGAACATATGGGAAGGGGAAAAAGAGAGAGAGAGAGAGAGAGAGAGAAACAAACCACAAGAAACTCCTAACGATAGAGAACAAATTGAGGGATGACACTGGGTGTGGGTGGGGGATGGGCTAGATGGGGATCAAGGAGGGCCCTTATCATGAGTGCGAGGTGTTGTATGTAAGTGATGAGTCCCTGAATCCTACTCCAAAAACCAGTATTGCACCATATGTTCATTAGCTGAAATTTAAATAAAAATTCTTTTAAAAAATAAAAAAAAAAATTGAAGATGGCCCTCAAGCATAGAAAAAATGTTCAGGCTCACTCATAGTTAGAGAAACGCAAAGGAAAGCAATGCCAAGATGCCATGTCCCACCTATCAGAACGGTGACAGTTGTCAAGTG
The DNA here is from genome assembly GCF_030435805.1 of Mustela lutreola. Classification (NCBI taxonomy): domain Eukaryota; kingdom Metazoa; phylum Chordata; class Mammalia; order Carnivora; family Mustelidae; genus Mustela; species Mustela lutreola. The sequence goes on along the minus strand of NC_081308.1, from coordinate 119,704,526 downwards.
TGACAGTGTATTCCATTGGTGAGGTTGTGGGAAGCAGGTGCTCTCATACATTGCTGCTGGGAATGCAAAGTGGTACAGGATGGGACTTTTTTTTTTTAAAGATTTTATTTATTTATTTGACAGAGATCACAAGTAGGCAGAGAGGCAGGCAGAGAGAGAGAGAGAGAGAGAGAGAGAGAAGCAGGCTCCCTGCTGAGCAGAGAGCCCGATGCAGGGCTCAATCCCAGGACCCTGGGATCATGACCTGAGCCAAAGACAGAGGCTTTAGCCCACTGAGCCACCCAGGCGCCCCAAGGATGGGACTTTTTAAACGACCTCGTGCAGAGGTTATACAGAAGTTGAAAGCAGAACTGTGTTTCTTTTCTAGTGAAGTTTGGAGAAGGCTGGTTTACAATGTCCTTGAAGGTCACTGGTCATGTAAGTTGTATGATGTAAGATTGTCCAACAGGCATTTACAGGTACTTGGAATACTTTTCCAAGTACTCCACATCCCCATATCTTAATCATTAAGGAAACACATTCATGATTGGGAAGCCATTATTGTTGATTTTGCTCCTCTGTCCTCCCCCAATGCTGGAATCTGATGTCTCTATGAAATGTAAATGGAGCTATAGAGTCATAAAGGTCAGAGCTGCTAGGACCCTTGGAGATGATCTAGCCCATTCCTGAATGATTTAGAGGAGGAAGTGAGGCCCAGAGAGTGTCAGCCACTTGCCTAGGGTCACACAGTGAGCCAAGCCTGAAAGAAAAGTAAAGGGTCCTGAGCAGGATAATCCATAATCTCTTGCAAGGTACTGTAAAATACCAGACACAAAGCAAGCACACAATCTAGGGGAGCAATAATATTCTATTCAGTTCTGTTCCATAAGAGGAACTTACCTTCTGACTACCAAAATTTTTTAAAAGATTTTATTTATTTATTTGATAGAGATCACAAGCAGGCAGAGGCAGGCAGAGAGAGAGAGGGAAGCAGGCTCCCTGTGGAGCAGAGAGCCCGATGCGGGGCTCGATCCCAGGACCCTGGGATCATGACCTGAGCCGAAGGCAGAGGCTTTAACCCATTGAGCCACCCAGGTGCCCCCTGACTATCAAATTTGAGGGGAAGCATACACTATATTTTTACAACCATCAGGAATCTTCCTAGAATTCTTACATAGCGACAGTTCCTTAACAATTACACCCATAACATCATGGAAAGGCCCCCATAGGTGAGTGTATATCCACTACTAAATTCTGGGCTAGAATCTTTGGCCAATTCTGACCAATTTTTTGGCGTTGGATGGTTTACCTCCAAATTTCAGTATCTATGGGCCTGCAGTGGGCCTGGAATCTTCCTTTCGAAGGCTTGCAGTTGGTGCCCAAAGATGCCTGGGAAGGGGAGTTGATGGGGGCTAGAATCCAGCCTATGCTCTGCTAACTAAACCATGAGCCCTAACTCGGAACTGACTCCTTCTAAGGGCCCCTGTTCTCCCATAGGCTCAGTCTACCTGTGGCTGCAGGGTTGTAGCCAAAAGAGAGCTGAGAGAATATCTAATCCAAACCTTCCCACTTAGAGATAAGCCAGAGTGTAGGCTGCCAGCAGTTAAGAGACTGCACATGGTCACATAGGACAGATCCAAGCCTAGAGTTCAGGACTGATCGTCCAGGACTGTTTGTTCCATCCAAAAGTCTCATACAGTGTGTTTCTGGGGGAAAAGAGGGAAATCTTTAATTTCTCCAATTAGGAGGTCTCCAGGTCTGGCCACATCGTGTCCAGGCAGATTCTTTTAAGATGCCAAAATAACTTCTCCCAGCTTTATTTTTCCAAAGTCTTTTATAAGCTCTGCTTAGAAATCTGTGCTAATGCTTCATTTAGTTCAAGTCTGGTTGATGTTGTAGCTTATTTGGGGACTCCAGCCTTGAATTTTTTTGTTGTTGTTGTTTTTTTGAGAGTGTGACTGGGGGGGGTTGGGAGCAGAGGGAGAGGGATAAGCAAACTCTGTGTCTAGCACAGAGCCTGACACGGGGCTCAATCCCACGACCCTGAGATCATGACCTGAGCCAAAATCAACAGTGGAATGTTTAACCAACTGAAACACCCAGGTGCCCCGAATTTGGGGGTTTTAACATGACCTGGAGATATGAACATGGTTTGGGGTTAGATGAGTCTGTTCTTATCCTGGCATTCCCCGTGGTAGTTATATGATGACTCTAGGCAAGACCTTTAAGCCCACTGAGATATGTAAATTGCTTTTTTCCCATTTAACAGTAAATCATGAGTATTTCCCTGTGTCATTATTCTTTACATCATCATTTTTATGTCCGCTTGATATTCACTGTGTGACTAAAGTACCAAATTTAATCTGTTTCCCGTTATGGTTAGATGTCATTGCTGTTTCCCGAATCTATGATGATTTCATTTGTAGCTCCAGCTCCGCGAGACCCCCTAATTCTGAATATGTATGACAATAGCACAAGCTTTCTTTAGCTTGGAAACTTCTAAATATGAAAAATAGATAGTTACTGTTTATTGAATATTACCATGTGCCAAGGCCTTTCTAAGGAAATACTATGGGTTAGAAAATTCTCAGAGAAACACCCACTGTGGCTCTTGTGCGAAGTGTGGCTCTGGTCAGTGTAGTCTCTCGTGTCCTAGCCGGGACGACTTGGCAGTAAAATAAAATCCCAGGACACCAAACCAGTGGACTTGCTAAATGGAATTTATCCCTATGGACAAATTCGGCTTCCAGGGGACAGAGTTTTAATTAAAAAAAAAAAAAATCCCCTATTTATTTATTTATTTATTTATTTGAAGTGAGAAGAGCTCAGGAGCTGGTGGGAAGGGGGAGAGGCAGAGGGAGAAGGAGAGAGAAAAAAATTTTTTTAAAGATTTTATTTATTTATTCGACAGAGAGAGAGAGGGGTCACAAGTAGGCAGAGAAGCAAGTAGAGAGAGAGAGGAGGAGGAAGCAGGTTCCCCACTAAGCAGAGAGCGCGATGCGGGGCTTGATTCCAGGATATTGGGATCATGACCTGAGCTGAAGGCTGAGGCTTTAACCCACTGAGCCACCCAGGGGCCCTCGAGGGAGAGAGTCTTAAACAGGCTTCATGCTCAGTGCGGAGCCTGATGTGGGGCTCGATCTCACGACTCCAAGATCATGACCTGAACCGAAATCAAGAGTTAGACACTTAACTGACTGAGCCACCCAGGTGCCCTCAGAGTTTTCATTTGGATACAATTCATAATAAGTCCTTCCTGATCCTTAAATACAAGTACCATATCTCTCTTAGTTCTTCTTGGCATTGTTCCTGGTTGGAGATGTTTAAAAAGGTATCATTCACATAAAGGAAGAAATCTATCTCCCAAGGATACAAGTTAAAGGGAAAATGTAAAAACCCTAGTCCTCGTCTTGTTCCTAAAACTGTTACTTAGTCATTCTTAATTTTTTATCTCCTCCACAGTCTTTGGGATATTTGTATAGACTTCTTCGTAGTGGCCAGAAAATGAAGTACAGAAATTCATGGAGACAGCAGCTATCACAGAGAAGGCATCTCCAGGCATGCTCAGAATGAGGCTGTGGGGGCGTGGGGGTGGAGGGAGGGGGGCGTGGGTGGCTCAGTTGGTTAAGTGTCTGCCTTCAGCCCGGGTCATGCTCCTAGGGTCCTGGGATGGAGTCCCACATCGGGCTCCTGCTCAGCGGGGAGCCTGCTCCTCCCTCTACCTCTCCCCCTGCTTGTGCTCACTCTCTCTCTCTCTCCAACAAATAAAATCATAGAATGAGGCTGTTGGTCTACAGTTTCCTCCTTTACCCCTTCCTTAAACCTCAAAACCCTGTTTATGCTACTTCTAGCTCCTTCTTTTTGTGATTGTATTTTTTTAAAAAAGATTTTATTTATTTATTTGAGAGAGAGAGGAAAAAAAAATGAGCACTAGCAGGGCGAGTGGCAGGCAGAGGGAGAAGCTGGCCTCCTGCTGAGCAGGGGGGCTGACATACAGGGCTCAATCCCAGGACTCTGGGATCAAGGCAGACACTTAGCTGGCAGAGCCACCCAGGTGCCCCTCCATGCGATTGTATTTTTAAATAATGCAGCTGGACGGACTGGCTGCCCCACTCACCAAAGTTTTTTCTTAATTGTGGCAGGAACACTTAACAGGAGACCTACCCTTTTGATAGGTTTTTTTGAAGCGTACAATACCATATTATTAACTATAGGAGCCATATGGTACAGCAGATCTCCAGAACTTACTTTTCTTGTGGTTCTTGGTTGCAGAAGTAGAGGAAGCCCGGACTTCTGTGGAAGGTGCACAGTATAGCAGGTCCTGTCCACCAACACTCGCATACACCCTTGAGCAGCCTCCTTCTGCCTGCTAATGACAGAGCAGAGCTATTTAGAATGACAGTATTTACATTCAGAAACTGGAGCCTTTTCGGAAAATAGTAGCAAATTTGGGGACATCTCCAGTCTGCGTGCTTCCCTCCACATTCATGCAACATGATTGGGAGATCCCAGCTGAGGTGCCTATGATAGTAGCACATCATTATATAATATAGATCCATTCACTTATCCATTCGTTCATTCAACAGATACTTATGCGGGACCTGGTATGTGCCTGTCCACCTGTGGTGAGAATTAGGAGTCTGATTTGGTGCTTTATTGCCTCATTAGTCCTACTATAGAAACTAAGGCCATTCAAGGGTCGGTAGCCTATGTATAGTTGAAGCCAGAGACCAGATGACATTCACAGCATGACAGAGAATAGAGGGAGAAGCGAAAGGGTTTAATGAGGGAGCTTTAAAGCAGAGGTGTAGAAGTCAAAAAGAGCCCCCCGAAAGAACGCACGGTGAGTTCGGTGAAAATGATCCTGCTTATTTTTGCTAACTTAGGGAACCACTGAGAACCAGAGAGTGAGTAGTGACCGAGCTTTGTCAATCAAACTATTATTTTGATCTGTAACAATAAAACAGGGGTATTTTCATTAGAACGAGGAGATTCTTTCCTATCTTTAATCATGTTACAAGTTACTAACAAAGTCACATAGATGGTTTTTTGGCCCCTCATCCACATTAGAAGTGAACTCACACATGAAGAGCATATGTTTTAGATATACTTGGTTTATCATCAGAAATTGTGCATGTATTTTATAGCCCTAATCTGAATAATAGCTATTATGAAAACAAACATTAACTTCCCCCACCATCCCTGAGACATTTCCAGTATGAGTTCATGAACTCATTCTCCCCAATGCTGTATCTGAGTTACAATGACCATCCGCTAATTCGCAAATGTTAAAATTTTTTTTTTTTTTCTTTTGGTTCATCCTTTGGACCAGAAGTCTGCCCACAGTTCAAGCCAATAAGAAGGCACTGGGGTCACTGTTGAGATTATTCAACTGTGGGAACACCAGCCAAGTCTTGGCTTTAGCTGAAGAGGATCCGATTTTGAAATTTCAAGATTTGAGTAAATGAATTTAAGTCATGGCTTGCCTGTGTGGAGCTGCACATCTTGAGCGAGCTGCAGAATTGGCACCTTGCGTTTTGCTGCTGATGCTGGTTCCAGCAGTCCTGGCAGGTGTTCAGAAGAACGCAGGGGCTTATAAGTAGATTAGGAAGAAAGTCTAGGCGCTAGTACTCTAGGGGAAGAGGAAGGATGGGGCAGAGCATATAGTGACCCTGGAGAGATCTGAATATGTATTTTTTAAAATTTTTTTAATTTAAATTCAATTTAGGTAACATACAGTGGGGTAGAGTTCAGTGGTTCATCAGTTGCCTATCACACCCAGTGCTCATTCTATCACGGGCCCTCCTTATGCCCATCACCCAGTTACACCCCCCCTGCCCTCCCCCAGATCTGATTATTTAAAATAATGAGAGCCCTAGAAAAACAGAGGTTGCTTGCTTTCCCTCCTACTGAAAGGGCTGCTGCCTTTATGGCCATATCACAACATTCCTCCTCTACCTTCTGGAAATCTTAACGAGCTCCGTCTTTTGTTAAGTTGTCTCCAGCCGGTTCCTTGGTATGTAGTGGTCAGATTTCCTGGAGTGTGACTGGGCCATTTAATTCAGTACTCGCCTCCAGAGGGACACATGCGTTTACAAAGCTGTGCTTTCTCTTCTTTCCTTGGAAGCGTTTTGAGATTTTGTTCATTTGGAATATTTGTTATGCTAGCAACATTACAATAGTATTAAATATTTGGCTTGAAGAGATGGCAGGATAATGGGTGATTTAAAAAAAAAATGTTCATTCTATTCCTGTTAATTTTCCATGTTTCCTTCCTGTGACTCTTTATTTTGATATACTTTTCAGAATATCATGTAACAAGAAAATCGAATATAACATACTCCTATTTTTAAAAGGGCTTCAATGGGGAAATGGGGTTGTTTTACAGAAATTAGCTCTAGAGCCTCTTTAGTTGGTACGCCAGGCTTTTCTTTAAAAATATTTCCTTTGTGTGGAAAACGTGCCCTTCTCTCTTCTTCTGTGTGGCAAGATGTCCTCCGGGTGACGTGGCCTACTGGACTTGCTAACGCAGTGGAGGGTGTGGGCAGCTTCAAGTGCATGGTATAGTGCAAGAAAGTCAGGCTGGGATGAAGTGGGGTCTTGGCATGTCTGTGACATTCACTTGTTGTTTGATCTTGAACTTAGCCTGGGATGCAGTTTCATTACGAGTAAAATTAGAGATATTATGGTAGGTGAATTCGAAGTGCTAGTTTGGTTGTAAATACCATGCTCAGTGATGGGCCTGGGTTTTATTGCTCTTCAGGAGCAAAAACATAGAAAGGAATGATCCCCCTATGGGTAAGTTTCCATTCACACACGTAGAAATACGTATTGGTTAAAGGTATGGGCTTTGGAGCTCGTCTGCTTAGGTCTTATTTCTATCACTCATAAGCTACATCCCTATGCCTTAGTTCTCTCATCTGTCAAATGGGCGTAATAATAGCACTTAGTTATCTGGTTATTTTAAGGATAAAATAAGCTAATGTACGTAGAGCGTGCAGATTGGAGAGTCAATTACAAACAAGGTGCTTAATTTTTTTCATATAGTCAAGCTATATGGTATCTGTATAGATCACATGATGCAACAGTCTTTTTATCTCTTAAGACACCTTGTAGGAAAAAATGCCATGTTTAATTTTAGGACCAGAGGGCTTTTATTCATCAGCAAGATAATAGTTTTTCTCCTTATATAAGATTATTCTAATGCTAATCACTTTATTGAGGAAATGGTATTCTAATTTACTACTTATTTATTTTCAAACAACAATGATTGAGGGATAATTATTCCATTCCTTTAAGACCAGTGTTTGGTAAATTAGCAACAGCATTTAGTAATCACTCATATTTGTAGACAGCTGTTTTCCTAGGGCTTGGGAAGAGTCAAGGTCCTTTTGATTGTTTTTTCTTCCTGTAGACTGTCAGCTGGAAGCCAGCACCCTTGGGTTGGTGCAAAGCTCAGTGCAGGTTCTGCTCAGAGTCCCTCCCTTGTCCAGACTGACCTTGGGCAAAGCCTTGAGGCACTTTTAAACTCTTTTAACCTGTTTGGGCAGCACCATTTCTCATCTTCTGAATTTCCCCAGGGGGAATAAAAAGAATAGTAAGGGATTTTGCTTAAGGGTCATTTTTATTTTTAATCAATGGTCACTTTTATTTTTAATCAATGTAATAGAGCCAGAATTGCTAGGGAGGTATTGTTGGGGTCAACTCCGTCCTCTATACCAGATACATTCTGTGGGAAAAACCACTGGCTGAGAGACCGCTGGCCTGGGTCCTGTGCCATCCCTGCCCCTATTCGCTGTCCCCTTCTCTTTAGGTATCTGGGTAAAAGGCTGATTGTAGGAGCCTCGTTATCTTGGCTGGGTTAACATACACACACACACACACACCCACACCCACACCCACACCCACACCCACAGCCAAAAAATAATATTACCTAAAAAACTAGGACATCAGTTCCTCTTAAAGAGTCCATGAAGCGTTTAGTTCCTTGCCACCTGCTTACTGGGATCTAGACTTGGCCTCACTTTGGTCTTCCTCGAAGCCCTAATGGAAGATGCTCATGTTCTCCTTCCTGCCTGCACGGTGGCGTCATGAGGACAAGAGGCCATTTGAGCTCTTTGGGAGGAAGCTACTATATAACCAAGAGGCATTAGTATGAATACGGCAATGCCATTAGTATTTCTCCCAAACTGCCTTTATCCTGTTAGTGCTGTAGGTGATTTTTGTGGCGGGGGAACATCTCCAGTCGTGCTTTTATCTTAACAAGAACTGATGACTGTTGCTTCATAGCTCTTAAAGGGGAAAAAACAAACCAAATAAAAAACCCCACACAGTGAACTGACACAGAAGCTTAGTGTACCGCATTTTTACCTTGCTTCTGGTTAAAAAAAAAAAAAAATACAAGCAAATCAAATGATGAGGCCCCTTCCAACTCTGGTCTTCACATGCACCAACTCTTCAAAGCTTTCCATTTTATAGCCAGAGAAGCTGGGGGTCCGAGGGGAATATACTTTTTCCAAAGAATAGCAGCAAGACCAGTGGCAGAGCTGGGATGAGTCCCAAGTGGTGTTTTTCCCGCTCCAATTTGTGCTGATTTTTGCTCTGCTGCTGGATCATGTATGTGAAGATTTCTCTTCTCTCAGTCTGTGAAGGCGTGCATTTGATGCTTCTTTCCAATGCCTTCCTGAGCTCCTTGCAGAAATCAGGTCCTGAAATGCAGAATCCATTCCCCCCACTTCTTTGTTGAAAAATACACATTCTGAGTTTGGGTTTTATCTTCTTTGGTTTCCCCTGGTGTGGATGTGCTGTGAGTATACGGACGGGCTGGATGAGGCTTGTGACATCCCATAGGAGAAGGGTTAGAGATATTGGCGAAGTAGAGAAAATAGGCATGGGATAAGAAAAAAAAAAAAAAAGGACATATAAGTATTCCTTGCGTAACTACTCCTCTTAATTTGAAATGATTCATGAATCTTTTTTGTTTTTGATTCATGAATCTTGACAGCACCCAACAACTCACATGATTTCCCCCATACCCATCCACACCCTATTTCTGGTCCCACCTGCATTCCTGACTTTAGGGACCTTCCCCCAACCTTGATTCAGTCCCGCAATCTGAAAGAACCACTTCCACTGAGACCATTCTACCCCATTAGTCGAATCCTTAACTGTTGACGATATCTCCACCCTTGTGCCCCTCCAAGTGTCCACGCCCCAATAGTATTGAACGTACTCCTCTGACTCTCCTTCCATGACTTACCAAACTACTCAGCCCTGATAGATGCCCAGTCTGATCCCTGGTCCCAACTACCTACTAGTGACTGATTCTGGAAGCCATTTCTAAAGCATGGGGTGGGAGCAAAGGAATTAAGTGAATCAAGAGGTTTTGTGCGAGAGAGAGAGAAAAAGGGGTGAAGAAAAAGGTGGGGTGCGGATTATGAGAGGAGTTTCGTGATGTGGCTCCTGAACCTAAAATTAATGCCCTGGGCTTTTAGATGGAGATTGAGGATGAGTGAAATAAGTGATGTAGGCCACTTCCCAATTTCCCAAACCCTGTGGACTAAGGACCAAGTGGACTATTGGACATTACCACTTGAACCTGAAAGGAAGGGCTAATTGAAAATTCTGTGGGACCCTGTGTGGGTAAACCCTAGTATAGAATTGGTGTAGAGAGTAGATGGTGTAGATCTTGTAGAGTCGGTCTGTGGGCCCTTCACGGTGTACATCCTAGCCCTCTTCGTGTGTTCCTCCTCACTCCTAGCATACTGGCATTTACCTGGTATATAGTATTTGTTCAAGAGAGGATCGGTTACCCAGGAGAATTCTCAAATTTGTTAGCATGGCCTATGGAGCCATGATTCTGGCCCACCTCATTTCATACAAACCTCCTGCCTGATGTACACACACACACACACACACACACACACACACACACACACGAACACATTCCCTTGCCTTTGTACCTGCTCTTTCTTTGGCTAGAATCGCCTTTTGCTCCAACTCTTGTTCAATCTTCTGGTCTCAGAACAAGCATTACTTTGTCCAAAAGCCTTTTCTGATGACCCTACAGCTCCCCAAGAAGCTCCTTTTCTGTGTCCTCATAACTTTCTACTCTTAGGGCGTCATTGTCATAAGAATGAAACAAACACAACTCAACAGGTTTGTTTCCGATCTCATCCCACATTGAACTGTGAGCTCATGGAGGGCAGAGGCTGCCTCTTAATCATCTTTCTATCTCTAGTGCCTAACCCAAGGCCTGGCACACATTAGGCTTTCACCATCTTTTTCCTAAAGATGTGAAAGTAAATCTTCCTACTTATCTTGTCTGGTCCATTTGACCCTTTTGTTCACGTCTTCTATTGTTTTCGTCTGCAAACGAAATGCATAGATCATGAAGGCACCAAAATTAATGGACGTTGACAAGCGAACCCTATTCATTTTTATCATCTAGGAAACAAAAGATACCTGTATCTCTCCAAACATGAATTTTCCTCCGTGCTTTCCCTCCATTCGTGCCAAAAAGTACATCTGAAAGCATCCCTAGTGCTGACTATCATCCCTGATCACTAGAGATTATTAGCATGTATCAACCAGCTGTTTCATAGGAAGAGGTTTAGCAATTGTTTTGCATTTTGTAGCTAATTGTAGGAACAAAGTGGCTACCAATGCAAAATTCGTTTGTTGAAAGAAAACATTCTCTCCCTAATCAAGTCCTCGTGGTAAAAGACGACATGAAATTACTACTGATCAGCACTTATGACCCAGGCAAAGATGGGGTAAATTGTTTTTCACTCCTACTGAAGAAGCTGAAAGGTAAGATGTCACATGTTTCAAGGAAATTTGCAGAATCCAATGATACAAATGCTGGAGATTTAGAATGAGGTAAGATTTGGCTCAGGGATTAAAAGGAATGGGTAAGAAGTACTTTCCGAGCATTTCAGAAACCCAGGCTAATAGAGCTGGAAAGGCTTTTAACATCTAGTTCAGTGATCCTCAATTTTTTTTTGCTCATATTCCATCTAAAATGATGAAAGTATTTTGAAAAACTGCATAACTGCTCGTGTCATTATTTTTATGTCTATAAACCATGAGTTTAAGTGAGTGCAAAAGGGGACGCCAGGCTGGCTCTGTGGAAAGAACATGTGACTCTTGATCTTGGGGTCATGAGTTCAAGCTCCACGTTGGGTGTAGAGATTATTCAAATAAATAAACTTTAAGAAAAATAAATGGTTGCGAAGAACACAATTTTCAGCATATTGTGTATTTCTTAAAGGCATTAAGTCTATTTTTGTCACAACCTTGGAAAGGGCTCAGTTAATTAGCTCCTTCGGTTTAGGGAAAATGTCCACCATATAACCTCAGTAAATGAGACCAGTCCTCATTGTCAAACCAGTCAGTCCACTTGGATTGACTTTCGGTCTGAATCGGATTTTATCACATTCTCCTGTGACAAATGTCACATTACCGAATTCTGATGTGAAGATAGGTAAGTAAGCCACGGACACTTGCCAAGGCTTGTGCACTGGATGACATAAAGGCACTTCCTCGTCACTTACCTAAACATTTCCCTTTGCTCTAAAGGCTGTCTCCTTCGGGAACCTCTTTGTTCTTGGTCCTTTGTTGTTTGGTACTCCAAAGGATTATACTCCCTCTAGTAGTGCTCCATAGTAAAATTCAGGATGGTCAAGGAGTCTGTCTGCCTTTTGTCAAATGACAAAGTGGACACTGTGGAAGTAGAGGTGGGGAAGGAGAGTCTATAAATGATGGGTGGCTATCCCAGCCTACTCACTTTCTGGAAAGTCAGATACCCAAATTTGAAAATTTCTGATCTTGTGTGCTCTTCTCTCCTTTTCCTGATGGCTCAACTAAGCCCTAGAAAGAAGCAAGGACTGATTCAAAGTGGCAGTGCTTGTTAACCAGTGGCGGAGCTGGTCCTGGAAAATAGGTATTTTGATTTCCCAGCTGGTGAGCGCTTCCTACCCTGTGATGTCTCATTAATCTGCCCTACATTTCAGTGTCTGACCTTGACATTTCTTCACAGGGAGCTGTGTACACAGAGAACTCGACGGTGGTAGTTATTTGTTTGTATCTGCTCTGACATTACTTGTAGGCGAAGCGAGTAGGGTGACCATGTAGTAAGCCTTCATTCACATGCCTTAACGTAACCTTAATTCACGTGACTTAATCGGTCTGCTCCTTATTAATGGAAATGGTACTTTAACACAGGACCCAAACCTCTTGGTGGTTATCAAGTTTTTTTAGTAGTTTACTGTTGACCTCGTTTGTTAGTCTCCTGGCTTAAGTTGTAAGGTTTCCAAGTACATAAACTAGGTCTTGACTCTTTACTTCATCATCCTCTAAAACACTCCATAACATGGTGCATAAATGTTTCTGGAGTCAAAGTGCTTAGATTCCAATATTGGTTCTGCTGCCTACCAACAGTAGGGCTTTGGACAAAACATTAACCTTGCAATAGCTCTGTTCCCCCTTCTGTAAAATGAGTAGTAAGGATTGAGTACATGGTATAAATCAAGTGTCCAGAGTATAATTATAAGTACTCAGTAAGTGTTAGTTATTTTGTCATTATTGTTAAATGAAACCAACAAGTAATCTAATCTTAAGAGCATGAGGGGAGCTAGCCCACGAAGACTAAGCAGGTCAGAAAGTACATTAAATTCACACAGAGGTGAGCTCTGAGGGAGAGAGAGCAGGCCTGCAGAAAGGAAGGGTCTGGACAGTTTTATGGAAGGTTCATCAAGCCACATATGAAATAATGGTTTGAGACAATGCTGACCAATAGAACTTTTTTTAAAAAGATTTTATTTATTTGACAGAGAAAGATCACAAGTAGGCAGAGAGGCAGACAGAGAGAGAGAAGGGGGGAAGCAGGCTCCCTGACGAGCAGAGAGCCCGATGTGGGACTCGATCCCAGGACCCTGAGATCATGACCTGAGCCGAAGGCAGAGGCTTAACCCACTGAGCCACCCAGGCGCCCAGAACTTTTTAATAGAATAGAAATGTTCTATACCAACATTGTCTGCTATGATAGCCCCCAGTCACATGTGGCTGTTGAGTGCTTGAAATGTGGCTAATCCCAATGAGAAATTGAACTTTTCATTGTAGTTAATATTAATATTTAGTTACATTTAAATAGCCACCTCTGGCTATTGGTACCATTTTGGCTACTACAGGTTCAAGACTTCAGCTTTGTTATTGTCTGTTACCTTAAATCTTTGAGTAGTAAGATAGCTTAAACAGACCATGAGAGCAGTGAAGGTAAAACAGACTCGAGGATTGCAAGTGCCATGTGGAATTTAGAGCCATTTCCAAGCGGTATGCCATATGTCTCCCTTCTGGTTCTGTCCCTCCTTTTGTTACCTCCTTCCTCTCCCTCCAGACTGCTTCCTTTCTCACCTTTCTTCCTCATTCCCCTCTGTCATTCCTCCTAGTTTCCCTGTGGTCAGGCTCCTCAGCCAAATATTTTGAGACCTATACATCCTTACCAATTAAGTCCCAACTAATTAAGATCAAGAAAGTATATTAAGAACCTGTGGTACCCATGGCCAGTTCCTTAGGAATGGAAGCTGATTGCAAGGAAGTTGCAAGCTGTAGCAAAAAGACACCTTTTCCCATACTATTTTCATATAAAATATCTTCTGTCAACCTACTGTTAAGTAGTTGATCCATTAAATAGATCACAGGGAAGATCATTTAAGATTTTGTAGACTGTTGGGGCGCAGAGGTGGCTCAGTTGGTTGAGTGTCCAACTCTTGGTTTCAGTTCAGGTCATAGTCTCAGGATTGTGAGATCAAGCCCCGTGTTGGGCTCTGTGCTCAGCATGGAGTCTGCTTGAGATTCTCTCTTTCCTTCTCCTTCTGCCCCTCCTCCTGCTCATGTGGTCTCTCTCCCCATCTCTCTCTCAAATAAGATAAATAAAATCTTTAAAAAAAGATTTTGTGGACTGTTTGCGAAAGCTATTACTGTTTACCAGAGTTAGATATAGATGATATTTCAAAGCCTCCCTCATCTCACAACATAGTATATCTTGACAGTTTAGTCCTTCAAGGTCAAGAAAAGCATTGAATGTAAGTTAGGAAAATGAATCGTACTTATTGCATTTGGAAGATGAAGCAGGGCTATCCAGACCACATGAACTGAGAATCATGCACATTGTCATTTGGCCAGTATTTGGGACCAGTGTTTGCCATGTGAACAAAGTTACAGACCTTCGGAAGCAACCCCTTTGTGCATTTCTAATACCCAGGTTAAAATAGTTCATTGTTAGTTTTTGAATATCTTAAATGTGCACTGAGTCATATCTAATATCTTAAATGGCTTCAACATTTGCTGTTGTAAAATAGGCTCTTTTGTAGGGCACCATAAAACTGCTTTTATCCGTGAAACCCATCCGTATTAAAATTACAACTTTATAGCAGCTTTCTGTGGGAAAAATGGTGACTCTGATTTTATTCCATCTGACCATGGAGAAGAGGGCCATAATTCTGACAATCAAATCCCAAATGCATTATTGTGCCCATTTTCTTTATACAAAATGTCATTTCATTTGTCTGCTAATAACCCACCTTAATCCATTTTCAATGGCCTCTTTTATTTCGGGAAACTCTCACAAATACTTTTTATTTTCTTTAAAACAGTGGTAATTGTTGTAACCTCTCACACATGATCATAGATAAATATATTTATTAAAACTGCATTTCAGTTGGAAAGTCATGAGAGAGTGGTCCTTGTTTTGGGGTGGCCTCCGAGGGTTCAAAACCTTTTCTGAGTCCTGTGTCTACAGTGCTGGAAGGCCAGAGTGAAAATAGCAGTTGCCAGTGAATGGCCATGAATGCAACCTCAGGCTTTAAAATAATTTTTTTTTTTTTTTGCAATTGGGAGACTGTGAGAAGTATCCAATGAACAGTGGCTCAAAATTTAATATGGCAGGTCCCACACAATTTTCTCAAATCCCATTCTTCTATATAGGTCAAACGGCAGCATTTCTAGTATATTCTCCGTCCTACTGCAAGCTTAAGCTCCCTAAAGCATTGCATAGTGTTCTTGCCCTTTTCTATTCTCAGACCTCTGTGCCACCTTAATGTCTACCAGATGCAGTCTTCTCCAGGCTGGAAGTCCAGATTCTTCACAGTTGTGCTCTTAGCCTCGTTCTCGGCCTTTCTCACTGTTCTGCTCCCCTGCAGCCCCAGGGAACCGCTTTTGGTTCTCTTGCCAATCCCCATGCTTTTGTGCCATCCCCTCTCACTCATAGCATCCTTCCTCCAGGGTCCTTTTTCTCCTTTGGATTCTGTTTGGCTAAAGAACTATCCATTCTTCTAATCCGAGCTCATATCCTTTCTCCTCCAAGGAACCTTCCCAGAGTCTCTAAACACATGGAAGGGCTTTTTCTCTAAAGATCTTTGGTTTTTTCACATGATGGTGTCGTGGAAGAGCTTGAAATCGGCAATCCTGGGTTTAAATCCCAGTTCCGCCGTGTGCTAGGTGTATGATCTTGGACAAGACATTGAAGCTCACTTACGTAGCCTGCGACTTCAGGTGGAGCATGGCGTTAATACTGTCTTCCCTGCACACGTCTCAGACTTGCTGAGCGCCTCAGAGGACGGAGTGTGTGTGGACATTCTCGGTACACAATGAAATGCCATGAACATGGGGCATGTTGTTCCTCTTATTATTGTTCTTGTATTGAAAAAAGCAGCCAACACTCCTATGAAACAATCATTTTGAAAGGTTCAGTGAGAACAAGTTTGTCACACAATTCCTTGGCATGATTATCCAACTGGTGTTTGAGCCTCCAGACTCTACTTTCTAGCTGGCCTCCAGCACCAGACAGGCCTGGAAATGGTTAGTCATACTACGTGTTCTGATGTAGGGTTTGAAAATCGGGGTGGCTGTAGTTACAGCTCGTGCTTGCACTGGTGAGTTACGTGAGGACAGGGATGGCTTCTGATTTAGCTCCGTGTCTTCTACGCTGCTCAGCATTGCGGATGCTCAACCATTCAACGTGCGTGCTCTCGTGATCTCCTTTGGCGGGCTGTGACGCATGCCAGAAACTCCTGGTGTCGTGCATCTAATTGAAATCCTAGCTGTTAGATTCCAAAACCCATAGTTTGCCAGTCTGATGTAATGCTAGGCATGTCTCTTTCCTTCCTTGTCTTCCAGAGTTGAGGGGTTTTCCTGACCTTCATTAAATATTCAAGAGTTGAAGTCTTCAAAATAGAGAGGAGATAATGACTCAGTGAAAAGGGAGTTGAGCGAGTGAGGTCTTAGAGACAGGCTTCTGCAGGGTGGCAGTCTTGTGGGAACTCTTGTTCTCAGGGTCAGGCACTCCTAAGCAGCCTGTATTATAAAATGAACCAAATGGCACCAGCCAGGGAGATCCATTCTCCGTCTCACTCATTCTCTTTTAACCAACTCCTCATGTCTCCAGCAACCAACAGGAAAGAGTTATGGGGGTGCACCTGGGTGACTCAGTTGGTTAAGCGTCTGACTCTTGATTTCAACTCAGGTCATGATCTCAGGGTTTGTGAGATCGAGCCCTGCATGGGGCTCTGTGCTGGCCATGGAGCCTGCTTGAGATTCTTTCCCTCCCTCTCCCTCCCCTGCTGCCCCATCCCTTCTCCCCTTCTTAAAAAAAAAACAAAAAACAAAAAACCAAACAACAGCAACAACAAAAACCTGGCAGCCCAGTTCTATTAACACCATAGACTTTTCTGCTTCCTATATTCTTCCCAGTTTTCACCCTATCCTCCCTTCTCCAATTCTGCATTCACCCAGCTGCTGGCCTGATTCCACGCTCCAGCCCCAAACTCCCCTACTGATGTGACTTTGATCCTCAGGAAGAAATCGTAGGCTCAACCTTCACGCATTCCTCTTGCTCAGTTCAATTCAGATGTTCCAGCACTCCGCTCCAGCACTGGCCAACGTGACAAGCTCTTTTGGCCCCCACTGAGGCCAAGGCAGCTGTTGTGAGGAAATTCGCACCCCCTGGGTGGTGACCATTTGACCATTATCGTAGAGGCAACGAATGATCTGTTTGTCTTATCCTCTCCGCCTTCAGTCGATGTTCAGATCTCTTGAGCTGTTGGTAGGGTAGCTTTGGCCCACCATGCTAGCCTGAGACGAGGCATTGCTTTCTGAATGAGCTTCATGGTAATAACCTCTGTGCCTTAACTCCGATGGTTTCTTCCTCTTTCTACAACAAACTTCCGTTCATTCAATTACTCACAAGACACCAACTGAACATCTACTGTTCAGGTGGTATAATCCTGTATGTCACACGTGTTTGTCTTATCTGCATAGTCAAAATATAAACTCTTTGAAGGAAGGATCTTCTTGAAGTTAAAAAAAAAAAAAAAAAAACCAACTGATTCCTGTGGTTCTATTAACGTTCTGAAGAGAATATTAAAAGCACCTAGCCTTTATTCATCCTCTCTCAAGTGGGCTCGGAATTAAGTGCTTTATATGGAACATTTTATTTAATGCTAACAACACACCTATGAGGTAGGTACTTGTGGTGCATTAACCAGATGAGGAAGCTGAAGTTTTGAGAGGGTGAGTAACTTGCCAAAAGCAGCACGGCTAATAGACACTACAATCAGGAACTGAGTGTATCTCTGTTTGACATTAGGGCCCTTGGCAACACCCAGTCTTACCTTTCACCGGGGGACACTGGCACGCTGGGCCCCTATGG
This sequence comes from Mustela lutreola, assembly GCF_030435805.1. Taxonomy (NCBI): domain Eukaryota; kingdom Metazoa; phylum Chordata; class Mammalia; order Carnivora; family Mustelidae; genus Mustela; species Mustela lutreola. The sequence continues at coordinate 119,686,840 of NC_081308.1, read as the reverse complement.
TCAGTTCTTCCCCAGTTTGCTTATGCTGCATTTCACCATTTTTCCAAGTAATGCTCACTTTCTGAAGTCTAGGTAAACAAGTACATCATGAACGCGCTGAATGTTAACAGCCGAGGCCAGGTTTTTGAATTTTACTCTTAATTGGGTTGTCAGTGAGTCTGCTAAAAGAATAAAGGAATTAGTGGTATTGTCATGGGGCCAGTACTTAAGCATCTGAATGTAATATTTATCTGGAATGTCTCCACTGTAGTACCTAAAAGTGCTTTATTCCTTGCCACACTTGAAAATAGGATGTGATTGCAGCAAAAAGTCTGCGTAGTAGATGGGAACTTAAAGAATCTGAAACGCTGGATGAAAAGTCAAGTAGACAAACGTTGGTTCAGAAGTTTTCCTGCCCGTCACCATGGAGACTTGTGTGTTAGTCACTAGCAGGTGTCATAGGCCTCCTTGGTGCTTTGTAGGAACAGACATTTCTCCCAAAGTTATATTTGGCATAAATGGAAAGATTCTTGAACTAAAAGGATCAAAGGCTTCCACGGAAGGATGTTTGTGGGGTATCTGAATTGGCGCTGTTCCTATAGCACATCAGTCCCTGGGCAGAGGGATGCCTTGTTCCTCTTTGGCCCTGGCCCCATCTCACTGAGGGAACAGTGTGGCAGAGGAGACATAGCCCAGGCTATAGGGGCCAAGAGCCTATTGATCCCAGCTCTGCCCCTTACTAATGGCCTGAGTCACTGGAAAATGGGGCTTGATGCCCAACCTCCTTGTCTCTGCCCCTTCAGTTATTTTAAAAAATACTTACTGAGTGCCACCCCTGGGCCAGGCACTGTGCTAGGCAGGATGGCTTACATGGCAAATAAAACAGACACTCTCCTCACCCTCATGACATGGAAAAATTTAACAGACTGTACCTCCCTTCCTGTCTTTTTGCTTGTCTTCTCTTTATTTGGGCATCATAGCATTAGGTGAGCCTATGTGCCTGTGTGCGCGTGCGCACGTGCACTCAGATGTCTGTGTCTTGCGTCTGTTTTAGTCCAAGATTGTTGCCATTCACATGCTCAGCGCTCACTGCAGGTGAATCAGCCAGTCAAAACCAGGCTTGATTGATTTGCTTGAGTGACTTGCCTGCCAACAAAGAATGGATAGAGTCCTCGAGTCAGGTGGCTTTCAGGATTTCCATTGGTGTTAGAATTTCAGATTTGGTTCCCTGCTGCTGGTTGTGCCAGGGAGGCAATGAATGATAAGCTCTCAGCTCTGCCATTTGTTGTAGTGGTGTGCTAATTAAAAGGTCTCCCTAATACGTTGCTTTTGGGGTTCAGAAGCCAGTGCTCTTATAAGAAAGTGACACTAGTAGTAGAAAATGCACCATGCTCTCCTGTGACAAATTTCATAAATACGACACCCCACCAACTCATTTGATTGTGTAGGCATTGTGTAAGTTATATTGCTGTGTTGCAGTCATATGTGGCTGTTGGATTGTGTTTTTCCACAAAGCTCTGCCCGGTAGATTTCAAATTCTGTGTGGTGTGCCACCATGTAAGTCAGAGACCTGGAAGTCAGCCTGGACATTTTGTTCTCTGTCCCCTACCCTCCCCCAAATCTGTCCCATCCCAAAGTTCTCTTGAGTTTGCTCCTTAAATGGCTCTCTTCTCCATCCACACTGCCACCACTACAGTCCAGGCTCTGGTCACCTCAGTCATCCTCGAAACAACGATGTACAAGGCCTCTTGCCTCCAGTCAGTCCTCCAACTCCTCCTTTCTCACCTGCTACCACCGTCCGTCCGAATATGTCTTCTACCACTGTGTCCCTGCTGCTCAGCTTTGTCCTGTGGCTCCCTGTTGGCTACACAGAATAAAGCCTGAACGCCTTGGCATGATGTACACAGCTCTGCCCCATGTTGCCAACTCTTTCCAGCTTCCACTCTCATCATCCCTCTTTGTTTCCCAGTCATACCCGAATACTTCTTCTACATTCTTTCAACAGATTTTTCTGTCTGGACACTGAGTATGCTGTGGTGAATAAAGCAGACATAAAGTTCCTTTCGACGTGGAGCTTACATTCTAGTGGGGAAGCAAGCAAGCGCATACATTATTTCTACAACTTATCTTTTCATCTACCCTTTCTTCTGCCTGAAGAAAATTTCTTGCCCTCTGTCTGTCTAGATATCTCCTACTCACCTTTCAGAAACCGGCTTTTCAGCATGACACCTAAGGTTGACTGGAACATTCTTTCCTCATCTCTCCGGACTATTGTGTCCTTTCAGCAGAGCATCTGCTTTGCTCGTTTCTCGTTGTGTGTGCGTCTTACCCAGCCCTCATCGTGTTCTCCATTTAATGGGACAATATTTTTTTTTTTGCTTTATCTTCATGATACCCAGGCCTGTGCCAACACTTAATCAGGACTCAGAAAATGTGTTTCAGTCCATGAAAGAATGAAAAGAAGGAAAGAAGGAAGGAAGGAGGGAAGGAAGAGAACAAATTGTTTCCCATTTCTTCTTTGCTTAAAAGAAGTTTAAATTGTTTTTAATTATGACCCAGTAGATATGCATCATCAAGAAAATGCCACTGGATTTTAAAACCAATGATATCTCTTTTTTTTTTCTTAAAAAAAAAAGATTTTTAAAAATTTTTTTAAAAGATTTTTTTAAAAAGATTTTTTTTAAAAAAAGATTTTATTTATTTGACAGAGAGAGAGAGATCACAAGCAGGCAGAGAAGCAGGCAGAGAGAGAGAGGAGGAAGCAGGCTCCCCACGGAGCAGAGAGCCCGATGCGGGGATCGATCCCAGGACCCTGGGACCATGACCTGAGCCGAAGGCAGAGGCTTTAACCCACTGAGCCACCCAGGCACCCTAAAACTGATGATTCTCTTAAAATGTATGGAAGGAATGAATATTCCCCTATGATCTGGTTTATAAGTCATTGTCTCATCAACTTGATATTCAACTAGGAAATTAAATGAAATCTTTCTCACACACAGGTGAATTAATCTTTGCCTTCACATCCTCTTTCTATGTAAAAATTATCAGATTTGGCAGGAAGTTAGAAAAACAGAAATCACAAAGAAAAATGATTGATACACTTGACATATCAAAAATTTAACAAAAACCCTGCATGCATCTGCATCACAATGCCAAAAATAAAAACAGCTTTTCTCCAACACTCCCTTTCATTAAAGACGTTAAAGTCTTTAATGTTGACGTTAAAGAGACTTCTTGTCTTCAAGAGCACCTTCAGGGCCGGCTTCATGGATGTGTGATCTGTGCTTGCTTTAATGCGTTTCCGTCACCATCTTGAAATTCTTTTTGAACAAGGGACACCCCACTAGTTCATTTTGGGCTGGGCTCTACAAATTAGATACCCAGTCCTGAGTCTCTTGAATCATTCTAGAATCTCCCTGCTCCCAGTGATACAGGCCCACAGGTGTGATGCTTGGCGAAAGAATGAGGAAAACACCTGCTCGGTACATTTGGACTTCAAGTGGAGGATTGAGGGGAAACTCACATGTTCCACACCTTGGCAGTGTGCCATATATGCTAGCATTCATTCATTTGTGCCTTCATTAATTTAACAAACATTTTCCGATTCTACCCTTGGTGCCAAGCTCTGTCATGTGCTATGTAGTATGCACACTGTGAAAGTGGGATAGATCTGAGGGAATAGGTCATAGTACCATGTGGAGCTAAGTGTGGACAGTGCGCAGGGGCCCCTACCATAGCCTGAAAGAATTTAAGGAAAGCTTCCAAAGGGAGATGACATCCAAGCTATGTCCTGAAGGAAGAACAGAGGTAGAGTCGAGAAGCACAGCCTGGGAAGGGCGGAGGGGTCAAGAAAACAGCATGCTCCCATGTGGTGGGAACAGCTGGCTGACCTCTTTTCAAGAGGGTGACCCCACTCCAAGCTCCGTGCCACCATGCTCGCATCCTTGGATGGGCAGGGCCATATTGTTTGCTGTCTGGTATATTCGATGGTGGAAGAAAGTGGAAATATCTACCACGTCCTGTATCTCTACTGCATTTGACCACCCATCTGAATATTTAGAAAGACCCAGATTACAAATAGACTCAGATTCTACTAAAATTTATATGAGCCCTTGAGGATCCAAGCTCCATGCTTGACTTGCAGGCCATAGAGAAATAGGTGGTGGCCCAGAATTGGTCTATGCACCATCATTGGCTGATTTCTGATCTAGAGTAAAGACCCAGATGCTTGATTTGCATTTGCTTTTCCTTTGCCAAGAGAACTCTCCCTCCACCCCTCTTCTGTTGTAGGTCTGTCCTCACTCTTGATGAAGCCTCCTTGCTCTCCAGATCAGGCTGGAACTTCCTTCATTCCTGCTGTATGTCTCCGTAACATCCTCGTGACTTCCCTATGGAGTCACCCATCATATTTTAGGGACACTATTTGTTTAATGTTTAACTCTGCTTGTGCACTGGAAGCTGAATGGAAGCAGAGTCCCTAGCTGTCTTCTCTCTTCACCATTCAACCCATGCTCCTAGACCACTGCCTGCCTGAGAATAGCCGTTCAACAAGTATTTGTTGAAAGTAGGTGTGAGAGAGTGGGGGACCACTATCCCCACATTTATAGGTGATGAAGGTGAAGCATAACTACTGATCTTGGTCAGAGTCAGGGAGCTGTTAGATGGTGAAATAGACATAGCTTTCCAGTTGACCACACCCCTTTTGAAAACACGGTGATCATTCAGAGGGTGTTTTTGGAAATGAGACAAAGAGCACAAGTTAAATGGGATTTCTTCAAGCCTAACACCAACTATGAAGACTCTATTTTATTTGTTTTCTCCTTGTTCCTATGGGGCATGCAGGGTAATAAGGGATGTCAGAGAACTGTGTTGAAAAGAAGTTCCACAATCTATGGCAATAGGCAGCGAGTACCAGGAGGGTTTGTGTAGGTGTGGGCTTCTGTGCTCAACTGAGGGGACTGAAAAGGTCAGAGACAGGCTTTGCCTAGGCTGCACCACTCCAGAGAGACCCTTATATGGGGACTGGCCAGCCAGTGCAAAGGAAATAAGGAGTTCTAAGGCAGATGTGCAGGGAAACGCCTGAACTCTTTCCCAGGTAACTTGTTCCCCAGAGTGCCACGCCACCGTCTGTAGCTATAGGAGCCCAGAGAGCCCTGAGAGTGGTCAGAGGGCCTTGCCAGGAGAGAGGTGGTTTCCAGTGGATGCCCACAAAGTTAGAGTAGAGATTTCATGACTCACAAAAAAAGGATGCTGGGGTCTGAAAGGGTTTAATGTTTCTACCGGTGAGTGATTTGGGAGATTCTCTTAAAACCCATGTTTATTGAGTGCCTACTGTGTGCCAAGAAAGTAAAATGGGGATTCTATTTCTGGTGGCCGAACTTTTCACTCCCATCTGTGTTCATCTTGAGTTGAATATAAATCAGATTTGGAGGTGAAAAGTAAATCTATTTCTGTGCTTGCTCGTTCTTCATCCACCTCTACACTAAATAGTACCCAGCAGCTGTGCCAAGCCTTTCTGAATGGCATGAAATCATTTATGCATTTTGATACTGTATAATGGAAGTATTAATTGTTTCTCCTCACTACAATGCGTTCTAATTAGCTTGGACAATGCTCCCAGTCTTCTCTTTGAAGAGACTCAGTGTGGCTTGCAATGATTCCTCTCATTCTGCTGTGGGAGTTTAGATGATGGGCCTGGTCTTTCCCTTGCTATCCTTTTCTTTTCCTCTTTGTTTGTAGACATATTCCAATGGCTAATTTATACCCAATCTAGATTTACAGCAAAATGGATCTCTATGGTATGGGGCCTGTTGAACATCCCATATCCCTTCTAGCGGGGATCATAGATAGGTCTTGAGTATCTGACAAAAGCTATTAACCCTTTCCCAGACAAGTATAATTTTGCATATATGCCTATAATTCAACATACAAGAATCTCAAGGATTTAACCTACCCATGGGTGATTCCCCTCAGCACAGGAGGACCACAGATTTTTCCATGCTGGATCAATCCTAGAGATCGCTGAGTTCGCTGGATCTCAGAATTATTTCAACCGCAGAGCCCTATGGTCAAAGGCAGTAGAAAGGAGGAAGAGTCTGGGAAGGGCTCACGCCACCCCTCCCCCAAGGTGCCCCCTCAGGAGGGTCTGGGGAAACCCAGTGATCTAGTCCAATCCCTTCATTCCTTCACATGAGGATACTGATCCAAAGAGGGCCAAAATGACCAATACAAGGTCATACGTTCAGTAAGAGCCACAGCTGAGACTGGAACCCATGCCCCTGACTTCCAGGGAAGAGCCTCAAGCATCCCTTATTTCTCTTCAAATTGCAGACCTCCTACCCCCCATACCATGTTAGCTCCACAAAGAACCAGACACAACATGGTTTAAATCCACAGTGATCTATAGCCACCCCTATCTCAGCAGCAGGAAATGGAACTAAAGCCAATATATGTGCCGTTGTTGATCAAAGGCCATCTTCATCCTGTCTCATTTCTGCTGGTTCTCTTGTCTCAGTGACCTACATCCATCTGACAGCATGGACTTTACTAGAATACCCACCATGGTCAGAGGCATCCCCTGTGTCCTTAACCAAGTCCCAGCTCATTGGCTTTCTATAAACACTCTGCTATAAGTCTTTTTTAAATTTTTTTTCATTTTTTTATTATGTTACGTTAGTCACCATACAATACGTCATTAGTTTTGAATGCAGTGTTCCAAGATTCATTGTCGCTGAAACACACCGTCTTTCTTTTTTTTAATTTAATTTTTTCAGTGTTCCAAGATTCACTGTTTATGCACCACACCCAGTGCTCCATGCAATCCATGCCCCCCTTAATACCCATTACCAGCTCACCCATCCCCTACCCCCCTCCCATCCCAAACCCTCAGTTTGTTTCTTGAAGTCCATAATCTCTCATGATTCATCTCCCCACCGGTTTCCTCCCCTTCATTTTTCCCTTCCTTCCCCCAAAGTCCTCCATGTTATCCCAAGTAAGTGAAACCTTATGATAATTGACTTTCTCTGCTTGACTTATTTCACTCAGCATAATCTCCCCCAGTCCCATCCACATTGATACAAATGGTGGGTATTCATCCTTTCTAATGGCTGAGTAATATCCCATTGTATATATGGACCACATCTTTATCCATTCATCTTTTGAAGGGCATCTGGGCTCTTTTCCATAATTTGGCAACCATGGCCATTGCTACTATGAACATTGGGGTGCATATGGCCATTCTTTCCACTACATCTGTGTCTTTGGGGTAAATACCCGGTAGTGCAATTGCTGGGTCATAGGATAGCTCTATTTTTAACTTCATGAGGAACCTCCACACTGGTTTCCAAAGTGACTGCACCAGCTTGCATTCCCACCAACAGTGTAAGAGGGTTCCCCTTTCTCAACAACCTCTGCAACACTTGTTATTTCCTGTCTTGTCAATTTTTTGCCATTCTAACTGGTGTAAGGTGGTATCTCAGTGTGGTTTTGATTTGAATTTTCCTGATGGCTAATGAAGAGCATTTTTTCACGTGTCTGTTAGCCATTCATATGTCTTCTTTGGAGAAGTGTCTGCTCATGTCTCTCTGCCATAATTCATAAAGAAGTGGCAGCCGGCCATGGCCCTGGCGTGGCACCTGCTTGACTGTAGGCCAGCCCAGCTAGACAACCCAGGCTACTATTGGGCTGGTCTCTACCCCCAACCTCCTTTGTCACTGTCAAGAAACCTGACTGAGCCCCAGCTGTGGTCTCCAGCCTCATTATGGACCTGATGATGGGTAAGCCAAGCCAAGTCTGTCTTGGTCTTCTTTGCTGTTGGTTGGTCCAAGATGAGGACAACTGCTTTCTAGGTACCAGAGTGGAAAGAGGGAAACAAACAGATGAACTTGAGAAAGCAAGAAGACAGTTCACAGACACCTTTGTTGGGGTTGGGGGTGAGCTGGTCCCTAGACTTCCTGAGCTGAAGATCAACATTTCTTGCAGTGGACTTTCTCTGTGCTGCGTCGGAAAAAAAGGGAAGTCAGTCATTTGCCAGGCCAGAGATTGACTAATCATAGCTTCGGCCAATCCAGAGGTCTGAAAAACTAGTGAAAGGTTGTCAGGCCTGATTTCCAAACCAGGACAGTGGCCTAGTTTACCGAGCACACACTTTGGACCCAGTCATATGAGTTTGAGTTATGGCTCTGCCACTTACTGTATGTGATAACTTGGCCAAGTTAACTTATCTTTGTTAGGCCTCTGTTCCTTTATCCATCAAAATGGACAGAATTGTGGGTGGGTGGTTGGGTTATGGATATTGGAGAGGGTATGTGCTATGATGAGTGCTGTGAATTGTGTAAGCCTGACGATTCACAGACCTCTACCCTTGGACCAAACAATACATTATATGTGGATAAAAATAATTTTAAAAAGGACAAAATAGTGTTCACAGTAGAAGAGTGTCTGGAGGAGTAAAGGAAGGAGTAAAGCTGCATCAGAACCCTGAGATAGACTTTGTATTCTGAATGTTGCATTTACCACCGATTATCTGTGTCTCTTATAGGAGGGGAACATGGAAACGGTGGCAGGGCATGGGTATCAGAGTGCTGGTTTAGCCGCTGATTATTGTACGAGCCGTGATTTAGCTCCCTCTCCTCTGCTGGGCTCAGTTTCCCCTTTAGAGGAGGAGGGGTTTGTACCTGAAGGGTTGTTCCGTACCTGGGCCATAAGACTTGAGTATATCGATATTATCTTAGGGGATTTTTTTTTCCTTTTTTCAAGTACAGATGCCCACTGGACAGTCTGAGGGGATCCAGAGTGTGATACTAGATCTCTAGCTCTTTCAAGTCCTCAGATGATTTTGATGGGTGGTCAGGCGTGGGAACCACTGATTTGTAAGAGTCTCTAGATCCTCCCTTCCCTGACTTCCCTCGGTCTTAGAACTTCTTAGTCTCACAAAATTCTCTCCCCATTAATCAGGAATACCACTCAAATGTGGTGGTTTTCTCACAAAGTATTGGACACAGAGCGTATATACACCTTTTTCTGGAGGACCTCAAAGATGCTTCCTCGTGGAGAGCTCCTTTTGTTTTTTCCTCTTTTTAAAGATATTTATTTATTTATTTATTTATTTGAGAGTGAGAGAGCACAGGAGTGGTGAGGAGGGGCAGAGGGAGACAGAGAAGCAAACTGCTGAGCAGAGATCCTGACTGAGGGCTGGATCCCAGGGCCCTGAGATCCTGACCTGAGCTGAAGGCAGGGCCTTAATGGACTGAGCCACCCAGGGGCCCTGGAGCGTTCCTTTTGTTCTTGCTTTAGTGGCTTGGTATCAGATTTCAGGGGATGTTAATACCAGAACACAGTGAACTTTAAGGGACCTGCTTTCTGGTGGCTTCCCCAGGGGATCACTCACATCATTTTAAAACTGCATTTTCTCTGTTTTCTAACCACCACTGAAATAATGAAGTTTAACAGTAAATGGAATGGAGTTAGAAGCATTTCAGAGTAGATCATAATAACAGTTGTTAAACATCTTCTAAATGTCAGTTGCTACCTGTATTTCCTTAATCCTTATGACAGTGCTTGAGATGCGCATTAATATTTTTCCCAGTTTTAAAAACAAAGATAAAGCTCAAAGAGGTAAAGTGACTTATCTAAGGCCACAAAGCTTATAAGTGATCGTCACATCAGGAAAGGGAGAGAACAATCTTTTGAAAATACAAATTGGATCACTTTACTCCCTTTCTTTTTTAAAATTTTTAAAGATTTATTTATTTATTTATTTATTTGACAGATAGAGATCACAAGTAAGCAGAGAGGCAGGCAGAGAGAGTGGAGGAAGCAGGCTCTCCACTGAGCAGAGAGCCCAATGTGGGGCTCCATCCCAGGACTCTGGGATCATGACCTGAGCCGAAGGCAGAGGCTTTAACCCACTGAGCCACCCAGGTGCCCCACTTTACTCCCTTTCTTAAAATCTTTCAGTGACTTATGGGATGCCTGGGTGGCTCAGTCAATAAAGTGTCTGCCTTTGGCTCAGGTCATGATCTTGAGGTCCTGGGATCTGGCCACTTGAGGGCTCCCTGCTCAGTGGGGAGCCTGCTTTTCCCTCTGCCTCCTCCCCAACTCCACTCACACTCTCTGTCTCTCAAATAAATAAATAAACTCTTTAAAAAAATCTTTCAGTGGCTTATAATTTACCCTCAGGAAAATATCCAAATGACTTTATGACGGCAGTGATTTTTACCTGTTTTGGTCACTGCTGTATCCCCAGCGATGACAATAGTACTTGACACAGAACATAGGCTTAATAAATAAATACTCATGAAAGAAGTTATGTGAAGGTGCCTGGATTCAGCCCAAGTCTGTCTGACTTCAAAGTTCACTGTTTCAGTAATTCTTACACACACACACACACACACACACACACATCTTTGACTTAGGCTGAATTTAGGTGCCATATGTGCCCAAACTAAATTTACTTAAAATGTACAATTTTATGGGCTTCGACAAATCCTTAAACCCATGTAATCCACAACTCTATCAAAGTCTCAAACCTTTCCGTCACCCTAAAGGGTTCCTTTTTGCCACTTCCCCATCAACTTCACACACACTGGAGGCAAAAACTTTGTTTTTATTTGCATCCTGTGCAAGTATTGTGTTTTCTAGAATTTCATGCAAATAGAATCATGCATTGTGAGACCCCTTGTAACTATCATTTTTCAGCCAGCATGCTGGTTCTGAGACCTGTCCCCATTGTTGGTGGTTATCTGTAGTTCTTTTTTATTGGTCAGTAGCATTCCAATACATGAATATACCACAGTTTATCATTCGCCCATTGGTGGTCATTTGGATTGTTTTCAGTTTGGGGCTATTACAGATAAAGTTGCCATGAACATTGGTGTTCAGGTCTTTTTGTAGACAGACATTTTCATTTCTCTTCGATATTTATCTAGATGTGGATTTCCTTAGTGATACGGATAAGAGTATTACTTCCAAATTGACTGCCAGTGGCAATGTCTAGGAGTTGTGGTTGCCGCACATCCTTGCCAGCACTTTGATATTCATGGCTTCTTTAATTTTAGCCTCCTAGTGGGTATGTCATGGTATCATTATGGTTTTAATGTGTATTTCCCTGCTGTGTCCGTGGTGAGCACAGTTCCGTGTCTTTGGCCATTCATTTGTCTTCCTTGTGAAGTGTCCGTTAAATCCCTTCACTATTTTTTTATTAGTTTGTTCATATTCTGGATATAAGTTCTTCCTTAGATCTTTGTTCTGTGACTGTTTTCCCCCCAACTATGGTTGGCTGATTATTTTCCTTCTCTTTCAGTGTACAGGATCTTTTCATTTTGATGATGTCTAATGTATCAGTTTGTTGGTGGCTCACACTTTCTGTGTCCTAAGAAATATTTGCCAGCCGCCAAACCATGAAGATATTCTCTTCTAGTGTCTTCTAGAGTCTGCGTTTGAACAACTGCAACATGCGCCCTCCCTTTGGCCTTATTTTTTAGAGTGGATACATTCATTCATCAGATAATTTTTATCAGAATGAGCGAATGGGAGGCGGGGTTCTGCCGAATTCAATAGGACAGCTTTGAAGTTCAACAGACCTGATTGCAGATCCTTACTGGCATAGCGACCATGGCAAAATCATCTTCCCGTGTGTCTGTTCTTTTGTCTGTGTAAAGGGGATGACACCAGCTGCTCAACTCACAGGGTAATTACGAGTATTAAATGAGCAGTTGTATGATCACTTCTTAGCACGGGGCAAAACACATAGTAAGCCCTCCACAAACGGCTCCTGCTATAGATATAATCATTTCCATTCATATTCTGTCATTCTCACCAAGAGCTGTTCATGCTAGAGGCAAATAAAGGAGAGTTGCCTTTTATGCCCTTACGAGACTTGAAACAGAATTATTGAACATAGAGATGACCCTCCCTTAAGAGACAGGCTGGGGTTATAGACAAAAGTTCTTTATAGGAAGTCTAAAATCACATCTTTATATTTTGTTTCTTTGAAGAATTCATTTTATTTTATTTTTTTGAGAGAGAGGGAACACACAAGCTGGGTGGGAAGGGGCAGAGGAAGAGGGAGAGAGAAAATCCGAAGCAGAACTCCCTGCCGAGCACAGAGCCCAACACAGGGCTCCCTCTCACCTCCCTGACATCCTGACCGGAGCAGAAATCAAGAGTCACATGCTTAACTGACTGAGCCCCCCAGGAGCCCCCCATTTTTATACTTTTGATGAGTACTGTTATCAGATTCTCCCAGCACAGATATAATTCTACAACTCCCTGGCATAGAGGACATTTTTTTTTTTTTTGAAAACTGAAATTATAGGAAAAAAACCACATATAATGCTTTTGCAGAAATGCAGCGTGATGGTTACATGTGGTGATGTGCAGATGTTTAGAAGGTTTTTAAGTCATTGTTGTAGAGTGAAAACAGCAGAGACCTAAAGATGAAACAAACATGGAACTTGAATTCTTGGATGCAGTACTTGATTTTTGTGAGCCTCTCGTCTGTCTCTAAATTAGAGTTGAAGGATGTACTGCTGAGTATTTGGTGAGTGTTCCAGTGAGTAGGGGTGTACATTCTGGCACCTCATAGACCCTGAAAATGGTATTTATTGGTTAGTCTCATATGTGTAGGGGCTTGTTTTATTACTTTTATACATAACAGCAAACAAAACTGAGATTGAATTTCAAATGAGTGACATCCTCAGAGGAACATAACATTTTCTGGTGGATTTCTTCTCTGTGCTTGGGAATATATTCACAGAATATTTGTTTGGTATGGGAAGCCGTTTGCAGATCCCTCACTGATTCCACGCATTCCTGAATCAGAGGGGAGGATCTCTGGCTATTTGTCATGGCCGAGTGATGGAAACACACATTGCAATGATTCTGCGTAGTGGTTGAAGAATGTGGTGTTTGCTCCGTACGTTTCCCCCTTTAACACCTTCCCTTTTAACATCTTTCCATCGTGGTGGGGAGGGCGAAGGGAGGATAGTGCACATAAGTGCCTTTCTGCTACTACTACCTCTGCTGATTTCAGAATGCAGTGCCCACACAGCGAGAGCATAGAAGGCTATTGGCTGAGCCTTCTGTCTGCCTGTTGAAGGCAACAAAGACTTCAATCAGGCCTTTGGGAGCTGCACTTGCTGGTGCCTGGGAATCACTCTGGGCCCTTCATGCTCTGGTCTCAACCTATCTTCATAGCCTTACCTCTTTTCTTACGAGGGTCAAACCATTTACCAAATAATTCCCTTGTTTTACTGGCTCTTCAGCTTTGCTCGTGCTGTTCCTTCCCCCGGACTTGAGGAGCCTCTCTTCTCGTATCAGGCTGCTGAGAACCCAGATGCCTGTACTGGGTTGAATAGTGTTTCCCTGAAAGTCACATCCACCCAGGACCTCAGAACGTGACCTCATTTGGAAACAGGTTCTTTGGAGGGGTCATTAGTTAAGATGAGGTCATACTGGATTAGGGTGGACCTTAATCTAGTGACTGGTGTCCTTACAAGAAGTCCCTGACAGCAAAGAATCACAGACATGCAGACAAGGTCATGTGAAGACAGAGATAGAGATTGGAGTGACGCAGGCACAAGCCAAGGCATATCAAGGATTGTTGGCAACTGCCAAAAGCTAGAAGGATTCTCCCCTAGAGCCCTGAGAAGGATAACGACCCTGCCAACACCTTGATTTCCAACTTCTCCCTTCCACAGCTGTGGGATGATAAATGTCTGTCGTTTTAAGCAACCCAGTTTGTGGCCATTTGTTACGGCAGCCACAGGGAACTTAGACGCCATATTTCATGGTCAAGCTCAAATAGGACATCTTTCCAGGTCTCCTCAACTAGACATAATTTCTTACTCTTCTTGACCTCTGTAGCAATACCATCATAGAAAGATCACAGACTTTGATGCCAGAGAAATCTTGGATTTAATTCTAGCCCAGCTGCTGACTGGATTTCTTCATCTGTACAATGGGAGTCATGATACCTACCTTATAGTGTTGTTATGTCCATAAACATGCCCTCCCCCAACTTATCTTGATGGATTCATGCCGCCTGCCTCATTTGGTAATAGTTTTGTAATAAGAGCAGTTCTGTTCCTACTATTTCAAGTGCTAGAGGGAACATGGATGTGTATGCAAGCAATTTTGTCTACTCTAAGACAGAATGACGTCTTAGAGTACTCTGAACACTTTGTTCACAGAGTTAAGTGTTCACGGAGTGAACAGTTGTGTTCACTTACTCACTCACTCACTCAGTTGTGTTGAACAGTTGTGTTCAACCTTTCCAAAATGAGGGAACGAGTGAGCTCAGTTTTCTATACTGGGATTTCCAGCCATAAATTCCTAAATTGAGTTATAAGAGAAATGGGAAAGTCTGATTTTTAGTCTCAGAGCTCCAGAGTCGTAAAATCTGGGGTGACTTCAAGTCTCAGGGGCTAAATGCAGAGCCAGACCTTTGGGAATGTCAGAGCCCTGTCCTAATGGCACAGCTCCAGTCTGTGGTGCTGGAATGTCCTTAGACTTGGCTGTACATGCTAAAGCCAGAAGTTCTCCACTTGGCATTCTGGTCTGTCTTCCTCCAGAACACCTTCCCCAAAGGCCTCATCCCTTAAGGATTTTTGTTCTTTTTACTCCTGGGGCCTTCACGGCCAGGCCTAAGTCTCTTTGACTGTCCGGACTCCTCATGCCCCACCCTCACCAGTCTCTTCTGAAAGGTCAAGAGCAGCGACATCCCTTCACTACTTTTTAGCCCATCATCTCCTTTTCCAGGTCTATAATCAGAATGATTTGAGAGACTTTTTGTGAAATCACACTGAAGTGCACATAAACATTTATTAGTGCTCTGGTTAGCGTGGCAGAGTGAGTAGGCACAAGACACCTGCCCGCTCTGTCTGGGCGGGATGCCCTTGCATTCATTCGCTAGGCTGCCATAGCGGAATAGCACAGCCTAGGTGGCTTGAACAAGAGACACTGATTTCTCACAGTTCTAGTGGCTGGGAACTCCGAGATCAAGGTGCTAGAAGGGTTGAGTTCATTGTCAGTTCTCTCCTTGGCTTGTAGATGGTGTCTTCTCCCTCTGTCTTCCCGTGGTCCTTCTTTAGTGTGAGCACGTATCTGTGTCTCCATTTCCTCCTCTTAGAAGGACACCAGCCATATTGGATTAGGGTTTTACCCTAATGATCTCATTTTACTTTAATTACCTCTTTGAAGGTCTTCTCTCCAAACACAGTTACATTCTGTAACTGGGGTGTAGGACGCGAACATAAGAATTGGGGGAAGATATGATTCAGCCCTTGACAGGCCTGCAGTTGTTTTAATTAAGATCAGGATCCAAAGGCTTTGGGTTCACTTTGGGATGAACTGATTGTTTCGTCTTGGTTCTCTAGAGATCCTGTTTTGTGAGGCCTGAGACCAGGCTCATGGCACATACATAAATATTACTCAAGCACAATTCATGGGTTTTCCTCATCAGGAGAGGCAGACGAATCACAAAAGGGAAGACTTGTTGAATACTACCACGTGCCAAGCATTGTGATGGAATTTTTTTCTTTGCTCCTCACCATCACTCAGCAAAATGGATATTTATACCCTCCGCTTTCAGATGTGGGAATTAAGATTCAGAGAGGCTAAAGTGATTTGCTCAAAGGCACAAAACTAGAAAGTACTGGAGTTGGGATTTGATGGTAAATCTGTCTGATTGTAAAGCCATGCCCTTTCTACATGCATCCTTTATCTGAAATTGAAAAACAAGTTTCTTTTTTCTCGTTTCAAGCTGTTGCATTAAAATGGGAGAAATGCTTTTATGAAAGAGTTTCTAAATGTGTATAGTCATTATTTATTCATACTTCCATTTATCCTAGACCCATACTTGACCATGCCTTCTGCATAGTATCACCTTTGTTTTGAAGTTTGTCATGTCAGTTGCATACCTGAAGAAGTAGGAAATGGTGACAGCCAAGTAGTACGTTTTAAAAAATTGAAAAGAGAATGGGAGGGTGGTAGTTCAGAGAGCCCTCTTGGCCATGTGGGTGGGATGAAGTGATTCAGATTTGTCCTACGGCTCTGCAATCAAGCTCCTGCTCACTTTGCCGCAACACGTGGCTTGCGATACCCAAAATGGTCTGTTTCTGTGCGTTGTTCCTGACATGGTTTTGTTCCCAAACTCTGAAAGTGGTCAGAGATGATACAGGAGCAGTCAGGAGCATCCCAGTTCTCTGGACATTTTCTATGATTATGATACATTTTGCGATAGTCTTTCTACCCAGTGAGTGGTTTGGTTCCTAAGGATGAGTTTTTTGCCAAGGAGGGGGTGATGGCAGTTCAAGTGACAGATAAAATGCATTTCAAGAGATTGGAGGGCCTGTTAAGAATGATGATGGCCATGATAATAGCAATGCTTCCTAGTGTTAAATCCTTTACAGTTTACAGGGACCTTCTGTGTCTCATTGGATTTTCACACACACACAAAAACGTATTGAAGTAATCAGTCCAGGATTGTTATATCTACTTTCCAGATGTGGAAATTGAAGTTCAGGGAGGTTAAAGGAAGGCCAAGCAAACTCCCAAGTCTTTTGATCATCCCGGCTCCGTTGCTAAATTATTCTTTATAAGTCCAACACACCAATTTCATTCATTTTCAACTATTGAGCATTTCTAGGAGCATTTCCTCCTGGAAAAATTCATAAGTGAATTGGGGCCATGAATAATCACTTAACAGTTTCAACTGCCCAGTGCATGCCGATCAAGAAACAGGGCCTCTTTTCTTCCGAGGCTGTGCAGAGCAGAACATTTAGTGAATTCCATCCGTATTCCATTCTTCCATCCAGTGCTTTCCTCTTGCTGCTTAATAATTCATAACAAATAGTCACCATTTATTGAACATTAGCCATGTGTCCAGTGCTGTCTTTGAATTACTTCTAAGTTTCACAAGAACTCTGAAGGATAGGTATAGTAACAAAACGAAAGTGACTTTGCTCCTTGGTGAGTTACAGGTAGAGACTACACTAGGTAGAGGGTGTTGTTGCGCAAAGGAAGCTTTATTTGCAGCATTTAGGGAGATGGGGGGCAGCAGTGAAGGGGTGGTTTGAATAACTTCCATAGCTGTGACTCCCTGAGCAAGGGTGAATGGGTTCCCTTTATTTAGGCTTAGGATGAATACTGAGATAGGAGAGCCTTGTCACCGTATGCAGAGGTGGGCATAAGGTGGTGCATGAGCCTTAAGGAAACGTGCCCAGACATACATTGTATGTTAAGTAAATGAGGCTGTGATCATCCCTGGGCTGAGATCTTAGTACTATAATGAGTTGAAGGTAACTGTTGGTCACTCCATGGTCCATCTGTGCAGGCACGAGTTGGGGGTTGAGTTCAAGCTGGTCTGGGTGGTCTGGGCCACTGGAGCCCTTTATCCAGGCAGTCAGTAGTGCTTGTGGGATAGTCTCGTTTTCCATCACAGGGTGCTGTGCCCATCGAGGCTTTTGCCTGAGTTAAGAGATAAAGAGCTTAAGGAAAAATATGGAACAAAATTTGGTGGGTACAAGCAGGTGAGCAGTAAAGGTCAGGTCTTCGGGTCTCGCTGGTGACAGTATTAGCATACCTACCTGACAAATGGGGACACTGAAGTTTGGGGCTCTTAGTCACTTTCTCAAGGTTATGAGAGATTGAGTGGCAGAGCCAGAACTTGAGATCACTCTGTCTGCCTTCAGTTTATTGCTCTTAATCACTATACTTCCCAGACTCGAAGGAGTCCAGTCCTAATGAAATAGATTGGCAAACATAAATAATACTCTGGGAAAAGTACACGGAATATGGACCTGGGAAGTGAAATGGTCAATTTATCTACATCATGTGATTAGGTATTAGGCTTCTACAGGTGGATGGAGAGCTTCTGGTGTAAGCCAAGCTTCCCTGGAGGTAACCCATAGTCACTGGGAGTGCTCGGATGCCTCTGTTGCTTATTCCTGGTCCCAAACTATTTCTGTTTCTCTCACCCACTGCATCTTTTTTTTCATATGCGTATTACTTCTGGTTTGTGTCAATCACTTAATTGAAAACCCAGGGACCAATAGGAGTCTCACTTCCCAGATGCTTTCCTGCTGAAGGGTTAATCCCTGCTCTTTGCTGGCAAGTGGTGTTAATAAGCATCATAATAAAGAACCCTGGGTCCATAGAGCACTGGGTAGGTAGATCCTTTCCCCCAGGAAGAGTCTCCCCTGTTCACAGAGTAGGCAGGAGTACTGAACTAAACTGCCTTCCTTCAGACTCCGTTGTCTGAATGACCTATAGACATCAGACTCCCTCTTTCGTTGCTACCTGTGATTTACCCTCATGATGCACGAGGGTAGAGGTCAACAACTGGGCTGGAGAAGTAGAGAAGGAATCCCTGCCTAAGTCATCTTAATGACATTACATGCCATTAGGACTTAGACTATTGCCTGGGAAGAAGACTAGTGCATATCCACGAACTCTTCCTGGTGCAACAGTGAAGTACACCACTTGGGGGATATAAATATGTAGGAAGTGACAATCCAAGCCCTTCATCACACGACAGGTCCAACATGGGACTGCATTTCCAGCCGTAGCAACTGCCTTTTCCTGGGCTGTTCCTTGCAGGCACACTGGACTTCTTAGTGTGGACTGCCCCTTGTATACTCAGAACCTCCGCCCAGCTACCCACCATCAACACGGGTCTGAGTGCAATGGTGACCAACTGCTTTTGTGGAAGGTCAAAAGAAGAGAAAGAAAACGACGTGTGGGATCAATAGTAGCCATTTTGGTACACGAGACCACAGGGAAGGAAGGAAGGACAGATGCAAGATTTTTAAAATTAAAATGGCTTTATTCCTCCTTCGGTGGGAGTATTTATTCTTAAGATTCTAGATTGCCTCTTTCCCAACTAGAATAATAGTAGCGAGAAAATTGCCACTGCTTTTCAGCTACTAAAAAATGTAATATCTAAGCATGTCTGAGGAACAGTAACACAGTAGCTGCTTTTTAATCTTTCATCCTGAAATTAGCCTGCCTGGCTCCAAAATGTAGCCTATGATCTATTGGCTGCTCAGGAAGTACTTCAGAGGATTTTCGAGCTGGAAGGGCCCTTGGAGATGATCCAGTCTAGTGGTTCCAAAAGTTTTCATCACCAAGGGCACCTTTAATTAATTTCCCCCTGTATTCCATGTTTTCAAATATTGGGCCTCTTAAGTAAATCACATTTATCACATCATAAATTATTTCCCCATTGCTTGTTGCTCGGAGCCATTGATAACGCCCCATGAGAGCATCTGGTCAGCATGAAATAATCGATCTGACCACGATAAGCTGATAGAATGCCTTCCCAAAGCCAAGGCACTCAATGGCTGAGTTAGCCTGGGGTCTGCCAGACCTCTGGGATCTTTACAATCAATCCATCTCTCTTAGGTTTATTGAAATGTTAAAAATAGCTCAGAGAGCTCCCATCATGACCTTCTCATAATCCTTGTGGGGAGCCATTCATCTCCTCCTCTTACACGGGTAGGCAGATGAGGAGACTAAGATTTAATCACTGAAGTGATTGGCCCAAGGTCACACAGCACTTCCATGGCAAGGAAGAACAGAACTCATGTCTCCTGAGCCTCCGTCCACTTTCTCCACATCCACAATTTTCATGTGCTTTAAGTCTAAGAGCTTCATTAATATTGCCTTTTCCTCTTTGGTCTCGAGGGCTTTTTCATGAGGAGATGGGAACAAGAGAAATGGCAAGTTGTATCTGGAGAACTTCGAGGATGGCAGTGTCCGGCACAGAACTTCAGAAGGCACCAAGGAAGCTTGGGTGTCTGGTACACCGAGGCATTGCATATATATTTGATGAGTCAGTAGATTAGGGACTGTGAGGCTTAATCTCGTGGGGTCGTGTGTGGATTGAATGAGCTGACGGAAATGGTGTGGAATTCCCATAAGGTGTCTAACACACAGGAGATACAAAAATTAACAGCCACCGTGAAGTCATTAAATAATGTGTAGAATAATACTAATAGCCAACTCTGAGTCCTGCACTTGCACCCAGCCTCCTTTCTGTGAATTGTTTTGGGCATCTCCCTGTAGACTACCTCGGGTGTTGTTGCTGTTGAAAAGGTCCCCTCGGAATGGGCTCATTCCCAGTCCTTCTAGAGAGAGTCCTAGTCCAGAGCTACCTCACAATCTGGTTATTCCTTCTCTTAGCCAAATGGCTCTCTTACTGTTTAGATGCCCTGTAGTTCCCCATATGGGACGCATGCATCGGTCACTCTTAGTTAATGACATTCTTGACAGGCAGACAGATGTTCCTACTTGCTAGTAGGTCAGGCAGTAAAGTTTCAGTGATGCATACTTTATGTGATTTTCATTGGAATCCGTATTGGGAGCCCTGGCGAGCTCATGCTCTCTTTGCTTCATGAAATGTTGGGACACGGGCTTTGTTGTAGGGCTTTGTACCCTCCTACACATAGGGCGCCATTCACATCAGCAGAGTGAGTTGTGCCCAGCATGTGAGACTAGATGGCCAGGCCCTATGACACATTCCACATCGGAGCCTGCAGGGGGTCTGTGCAGGCCCTCCTCCCTTGCCATGGGCTATGGAAGTGAGCCAACCACGTTTTCATGCACGGTCTTGGCCCTCTCATGCCCCCCACTGTGCAAAAGAACATACACAGTGGGATTCTCTTTTTTTTATTTATTTATCTATTTAACAGACAGAGATCACAAGTAGGCAGAGAGGCAGGCAGAGAGCAAGGAAGGGAAGCAGGCTCCCCGCTGAGCAGAGAGCCCGACGCGGGGCTCGATCCCAGGACGGGGCTCGATCCCAGGACCCTGGGATCGTAACCTGAGCCGAAAGCAGAGGCTTTAACCCACTGAGCCACCCAGGTGCCCCACAGAGTGGGATTCTTACGGAGGATTTAGGGTCAAGAGAATAGCTGAGGTTCCCTTCCTCCCCAGAATTTTAGGTAGACTCGATATAAATTTCAGGACAGAGTAGAATCCTCTACTCTGGGCTAATGCTTGCAGAAACCGTCAGGCTCAAATAAAAATTTTCAATCTTGTAAAGGGCCTAGAGCTGTCCTGAAGATGAAAAGTTACCTGTTGCGTGGCAAAACAAACCAACAAAATACTTAAAGAACACAATGTACAATGTGCCGATATAATGAGAATTTCCTGTTTTGTTTTTTCTCGTAATATTGAAGTTTTTTTTTTTTTCTTCTCTCCTTGTGAACCAAGGAGATGGAAAGTACCTTTGAGTCTAGTTAAGAATGGATTCTTAATTAACCGTCCAGAGATTTGGTGTGTGATGTGGAATTCTGAGAAGAGTCCTTTCTACACGCAGGATGTATTAGCTCTGTGGCAAAGAAAGAAAAGGGCGCACTTCTTACCGGCTTTTCTGAGCAAGCCAGCGGAGAGTTGCAGCACGAAGGAGGGCATTATCTCATTGCTCAAGTGACCGGGTTTACTGAAGCTGGAGCGTGGCTGAGTCACAGCTGACCTAGGTTCAAGGCACATAGGCCACCTCCGCAATGTCCCTGTCTTTCCTAGATTGTTACGTAGAAGTGCACATGTATTGAAAACACATGCCAGCTTTGGCTGTTGGGGGCGTCCTCTGGGATGGAGATAGCACTGTGCTCATTGACTCGGGCAGGCATTTTGTCCCAGAAGAGAGCGTGCAGAGGCGGGAGCAGGGGCTCCGGGGTCTAAGCTCCTAGACTGAAGAGTTTACCGTCTCTCAGCCTCAGTTTCTCACGTAAGAAGTGAGAAGAATATGAATGCCAATATATGTTTTGTGGCTCCAGTGAGATGGTCCATGGAAAAATCCTTCTGAGCATTCCAGGCATGCCGTAAGTAGTTGTTCCATTCAAGATAGGTGATGATAACGGCAGTGTTTTGTCGGATAAGGACTGTCTGGGCTTATAGACCATTTTTTTTGAACTTGAAACTAACGAGAAGACCTCATCTTTCGGGCCAGTAGGTCTCACTCAGGGAAGAATTCTGAAGCACATCTGCTGGCCGCAGGCTTAAACTTTGTCCAGGAGGACTTGGTTTCAAAGGATTCCAGGTAAAATTGAGTGTAGACACAGTAGCGAAGAGGCAGCCTCAGGCCCCTGAAGATAACATTTTCAGAGGAATGAGAGGCCATAGCCACGACCCCATCTGGTCTCCAGCCACAGGATCGGGGACTGCCTACTTGAATGCTACTGTGTGAGGCTTGAGGACACCGTACAAGACAGGATTTGCAATTTGTGAACTATGAAACAGCATCTGAAGTTTCTCATTTTTAGCAGATGAATAAAGGCACGATCGTTTGACCTAGGTCCTGTCCTGGGCCACTTGACCTGTGGCTTGGTTTCCATAAATAAATTTTCACTAGCAGCACTGGCAATGTCAACAGATGCCAGGCGAGGCCCAGATGCATTATTTTCTGGCAGTGTCTCAACCAAGCATGAACATCTTCAGATAAATAGCATTTTGTTTTGTTTTGTTTTGCTTTAGGAAATGGCCTTAAATGCCAGCCTCTCTTCCCCGAGCACTTTAAGAGCAAAATAAAATTAAAATTGCACTCAAACCCAACCAAGCCGGGGAAGCGACACCAATTGCCTCTCGAGGCTTAATGGGCGAGCTTCTCATCAGAGCTTATCTGGCCCCTGTGTTACTCTGCACTCCAGCCCACACGAAGAACAGGGTAGAAAAGACTACATTGTGTTCTGCGTGAGAAACTTACCTAAGCATCTAGGTTTAGGGCCCAATTTGTAATTAGACAGTTTCTTGGCAGTACATCAAGCTCAGCCTCAAATCAGAACATCTCTTGGGGTGAAATCTGTATTTAGATGTTTCATTTAAAAACTCATCATTGAATAACAAAGTATTTTGTTGTAACTCCTCCTTGAAACTCTTTTTTGATTACAATGATGTCATTAATAATAGCTGGAGTGGGGAGGGTGAGAATGTGCCAGGGGCGAAGCAGCAAACAGAGGGCAGCGCAGGCTGATCATTTATGGCTCTTTGGGGCTGCAGAATCTAGTGACTCTTGGGCCAAGAGCTTGCCACCCTGCCTCCCCTTTCTGGATGCCTGTTATTTGCATCCTAGAACGGCTCTAAGTGGGCCAGGAGAGAAATGTCTTTTTAAGTAGTGGGCAGGAAATGAACTACTAAAAAGGTATTTGGCAAGCAGATTAAATTTCCCCGAAGGTTGGAAGAAGGACTTACTTTTTGTGTCTGTACTGACAGCCTGTTTTCCCCTTCTCCCATTCTCTCCTCCCATTCTAGACATCCCCCCATGGAAACCGACTCTTGTCAAGGTCACCAGGGACCTCCTGTGTTACCCAGTAGAATGGTCCTCTCTTTTGCAAATCTCCTTTGATCTCCCAGTAGCACCCATCAGTTGACTGCTATCTTTTTTTGGTTTACTTGATTTCACACAAAGTTCTCCTTCCCCTACTGGACACTCTTTTGCTATCTCCCTTACCGGCTTGGCCCCTCCGGCCAGTCTCTGAGTGCTTGCTTTCCTCTCCCCATGTGAACCCTGCCCCATTGATCTCATCTGCTCTCCGTCCTTTAGTGTTTTATGGCTTTATGCAGTTGGCTGCCACATTTCTTTCTCCAGTCCTAATCCTTTCCCCCAGTGTGTCGTGCCAAGTGTTTTCTCTGAAGCAGAGTACTCAGGAACTGTGAAGACGTCTAACTGTGAAGAACACTGATTGCTTAATGGCTTTCTCTTTTTCTCCCTGGCCTTTGATTTCCCACTTCTCAATCATTCTCCTATAGGTATTCTTTCAACAAATATTAACAGATAATTTGTACCATGTAAGACACAGTTCTAGCCGCTGTGGGGATTGTGGGTAGGGGATGGACAGTAACAGTGTACTGGGATATGTGATTTCATGGGATGGCAGAAGAGGGTCTGTTTTCTTCATGCAGTCATTAATACAAATGCTCATTCAGCAGATAGCAACTGGAAAGCCAAAATGCAGCAGATGCTGTGTGGCACACTAGGGACACTGTGAGGACCAGGGCACACCTCCTGCTCATATGCAGCCTACAATTTAGTCGGGGAGTCAGAAGGCAATCGTAAGGCAATGTTAAAGGGCACCTGGGGGCTCAGTCGGTGAATTGTCTGCCTTCGGCTCAGGTTGTGATCCCAGGGTCCTGGGATCGAGCCCCACATCAGGCTCCCGCTCAGCGGGGAGTCTGCTTCTCCCTGTCCCTCTGTCTGCCGCTCTACCTACTTAGGCTCACTCACTCTCTCTCTCTCTCAAATAAATAAAACCTTTAAAAAATAATAAGGCAATGTTAAGTGTCCCACAGAGATGATTTGGGTATAGAGACAAACATAGGTGAGGATCTCAGATTCAGCCCACATGTATTTGTGTGTTTATGAGTCGTGTTGGAAATATTGGTATCTGCCCCATAATGTACCCAAAGGAACACTTTCTGGGGCTTTGGTTCTACAAACCCATTGTGTCATCTCCGTCCTGGTGAGCTGAGCCGGGCTTCCAAGACCAGAAGGGCTCATTTTGTCCAAACTCAGTCTGTCTTGATTTCTGCTGAGCTCTCTAGGAGGGGATCAGAAATGGGCTGGAGGGTGGGGAGGGCACCTCTACCCAAGCACAGGGGGTCTTGGGCCTGCTGGTGTCACACTGGCCAGGTAGCGAGAGATGACCTGGTGTCACAGGGAGGTGTTCTCTCAGGCAGACATAACGAAAGCCATAGCCACCCTCATTCTCACTGAGACACAGACCTTCAACCTTTTCCTCACCAAAGTGTCAGCTCTATCCTATGGCATTGTGACCCATTCCCCCCACCCATGGCCTTGTACTTTGTTAGATCAGTGCCTGGGGTCTTAGGACACGTGGGGCAAGGAGAGTGGTGGGCCATCGGGACAGACTCCTCATGGAAACCAGTGTATGTGGGTTTTTATGGGGATTTTCCCGTAGAAGGTGTGCTTTCGTAGGAAGAAGCCCGTAAGAGGTGCTCAATTAATATTTGTTGAGTAAATGACCATATTCTAGTGTGAGCAGGAGTTAGCTGGAATCTATTCTGGATAGCTGCTCTGCTGAACACTAGGGAAGTAGAGATGAATGGCACCAGGTCCTTGGCCTCAAGGAGCTCAGGTCACGGTTGAATGTGAGAGAATCGTTAACAAGGAGATGCCACGTGGTGTTATCAGTGTTATAATAGCAGCTCATGCTTACGGAGCCCTTACTGTGTCCAGGTAAGGCTTCATATGAATTATCTCCTTTCATCCTTTCAATAACTCGGTGTGACATGCTTTGTTATCCCCTGCTCTTCAGATGAAGGTAATTTTTTTTGTTTTTAAAAAGGTGACCAAGCCAAGATTCAAAGGAGAAGGATGGACTCCAAAACTTGGGCTCTTCAGGGCTGTTGACATCTCCTGTGGGTCTGGGTGGAAGCTTCGGGGAGTTTGGGGATGCACGGCGAGAGCTTTCCGTGTGTGCAAAGGAGGCAGCCCAGGGATGGAGTTTTAGGGAGAGGCAGCGGAACAGGCTCATGAGCGGAACATGGCTCAGGGCTCCATGGTAACACATGCTGCCAAGACTCTGGGGCTTTCTCTCCCCAAGGTGACCGAACCTTAGTGAGAGTCCTTTCTCAGGCCAACTTTGGGGCCTTGGGGTCACCCAGAATGCCCACCCTGGTCTGTGGCTATCGGGAAAGAGAAGGGACCCAGGAGAGGCGATCGGAGAGGTTCAGTCTTCACACATATTTCTCGAACCCTCAGCCCAGCCGGGCTGTACGCTTAATTCCTCACACTTGGAAGCACCAGGCCTTCTCAGTTGGGTAACATTTTTTAAAAGATTTTATTTATTAAAGAGAGTGAGAGAGAGAGAGAACATGAGGAGGGTGAGGGGCGGTGGGAGAAGTTAACTCCCCGCCCAGCAGGGAGCTCGATGCGGGGCTTGATCCTGGAACTCCGGGATCATGACCTGAGCCGAAGGCAGATGCTTCACTGACTGAGCCACCCAGGTTGCCCCTTGTGACATTCTTAAAACAAACAAACAAATAAAACAGCAGAGTAACCCAGAGCAAAGTGATTGGGGGGCCTTGGGAGAAGGGGGCAGGTGTGACCGAGAACATGCTGGCGCGAGAGAGGGGTTGGGAGGGAGCGATGTGGTGGTAGCCAACCCCTGTACACGTGTTCAAACTCTTAGAACTGCATGTTAATTTTGAAAAGCAAAGTTTCCAGAGGATCCAAGCATACCTACATAGATTTTATTTTTTACCTCTTACGTCCTGTATGAGACGGGTCCTCCAAGCCTTTGTTGATGCGGCAGGCCTAGAAGAAGGATAATAAAGACGAAGTTTGCCTAAACTTGGCACCTGATTCTTTTCAAGTCACGAGGAACTCCTTTATCCTTCCGTGTGCCATCTCTCTTGGGAAGCTACCAGAGCCCTTACTTGCGAATGGCCATGTGGGTGATAAGGCTGATGCGTGATGAACATTGTGTGCTCCGGGGAAGTCGTGTGAAGCTTGGTCAAAGAGTGTCTTGCCCATGCGACAGCCCACAGTCTTCAAGGGCTCCCCTTCCCAGTATTTGTCACGGCCTCAGTTATTTGTATTTGCAGCACAGAGCAGGTGGACCTGGTCCACCAAGTTTTCTGCAAAGGCTAAGCCTTCTGGAAGCTTTAGGTCTGATGCCACAGGGCGGAAGGACCACTCACAGCTGCCAAACTGGTCTTCCTCCTGATGTGTCAGGCGCTGCTAACATCCGGAGCAGGGGGACAAGAGAGGAAAAGCTTGGTCATAGTCATATTCCGTCTAGACTAGCTTTAGTAATATGCACGGTATTTGTGCACACTTCTCCCCTTACTGGCTGGGGGACTTTGTCAAGGCACCTCAACTTCTTTGATTCTTTCTTCATCTGGGGCACATGGATAACAATTCTTGACTTGTTCAACGCACAGAAACACTGTTAGGAGCAAATGGCAAAGGGCTGGCCATATCTGAGGAGAAAATGGCCATATCTGCATCAACTAAGATGTACGACAGGCTAGCTTGGATACCTACCATTTCTTCCTGTGAGATCATGTGTTTAGATTTCCAGCCTCTTCGGCAATCAAATTCCAGAGGCATTTTTGTAACCTTTAGCACGTTTCATCCAGTTTATTTTCAAAGCCGTGAGCAGAGAGCCACACTCCATGAGAAAAACACTTGAAATAAAGTACTAGTTCCCGTCAAGGTATTCTGACACATTAGACAAGACGCCGAGTCATCACTGCTCTCTACAGAATAATTAGGCGACATTGAAAAGCAGGTTTTTCTTTTTTCTTTCTTTCTTTCTTTTTTTTTTTTTTTTAATCGTGGTGGCAACTCATTTGTGTTTTGTCCACGTTCGAACCAGGCATTTTTGAGGTGTGGTCATGTGGGACAAGAACATTCCTGCTTCTTCATCCCTATCAGTGTTTCGAGAAGGCCTCATCTCCTGCTTCTTGGCTACAGGCCCATGCCCTCCTCTGAACTTCTACAACGTGGCGCCAGGACCACTCTGCCTTTTGCCTTATGACATCATCGCCCTTCTACTTGCCAGAAGCTCCTCTAAGGCGGCCAGGTCCTGCTCGGAGCACTGGAAACAGTGCCTTGTGCCTTGTTGGTGTTTCAGATTGAGCTCTTGAGTAGAAAGTTAAAAGCAAAAGGAGTTACACGGAAGTCTAAAAAAACAACCTTTTTTTTTTTTTTTATTTAGAAAAATAAAACTGAATCTGTTGATTACAGAAAGTTTAGAAATAGTGATTAGCCAGCCCAAGGTCATTAAAATCATCAGTACTCTACCGCTTAGGGGAAAAAAATGTGCATTAATTCATCCAGCTTCACATGGCCGGCTACTGTGTGGCCGTGACCCCACAGAGGACTGGGGCATGCTGGCGCCCACGGAAACCGCACAGACTGGAGGGAAGGGCAGACACACAAGCTCAGTCCTGCCGGCAGCGGGGAGCCAGGACAAGTTCCGAGCAAGACACTGCTGAGATCAAAATACTTAAGGAGTATTTGTATGACAGCAGTTTGCAGAACTGCGTGAAGAAAATGAGGCCTGAAGCCTAGAGAGGAGTTAGGAAGCCATTGCTAAGAGGCCACGCATTTTCCTATTTGGCCTTAAGACAAAGACACTGCCATTCACCCAGAACGACTCCTTCCCAAGTTACTCACCCTGGGGACTTCCAAGAGGAAGACTTGGAGGTAGCCTTGCCCCCTTCATGTTTACTGAGCAAGAAGGAGCTTGGAGAGCCCCTCAGTGTAAGGGCAGCAGGCAGTGCACTCGCTCGCTCTCGCTCACTCTCTCTCTCTCTCTCTCTCTTTCTGGCAGGGCTCCCAGGCCACACTGCAGAACCCAAGTCCTAAGGGACATATCTTTAACCTGCAAGTCAGCCAGTGGGTGTCTATGTTAAGAAATGTCTCTGAGAATCTTCCCAGGCCTGTCACTGTTCTCCTCCAAGTACTGAGATTTTCTTAAAAATTCGGATGCCCCTGGTCAGGAAAGCTTAGAGCCAAAGACACATTTCAAGCTAGAAAAGATATCAAGTCCTCTCCTTTGTAGATGAGGGACGGAGCCCTGGAGAGATCATACTTGCCGGAGGTCTCATAAATGACAGCGGTGGGCCTCTAATTTTGTTTCTGGCTGCTTCTACCACAGGCCGGCCTGGAAATGTAAGTTGCTTACAGGCTGGAGGAAATGGCCGAGCCTCTGCACGCCGAGGCCAATGTTGCTGGGAGACCAGCAGTAAAGCCGAGACTCGCTGGATTCCTGTTGATTCCTGCGGACACAGAGCAGCGATCTGAAAATAGCCAAGAAGCAAAGAAACTCAAAACATAACAAACGGAGAAAGACGTTTCGCTCCCGGCAGGCTTTTTTCCCCTTCCATTTTCTGCTGGGATACTTTTTCAGTTTATTTCAGGGGAAGAGTGAGGTTTTAATGGCTCAGTGAATGGTGATCTGGTACGGAAGGATGGCATTAGCAGCCTGTTTTGTCGCCAAAGGTCCTCAGGTCTTCCGACTCTACACCAGGTCCCTCTTATCTTCGTGGAGATGTTCAGGTTTCAAAAGACCCTGTTGGGAGGGACAGGTACATCTCAGGAACAGTCAATGGCCATGAGCTCATTTAGAGAGGGCACCTCATTGGCTAGAGCCAGCATTTGCGAGGGGGGACCTACCCCGAACGCCAGAGGAGTGACCTTCTTTTCATTCACTGGGGTACGCGCATGGGAAAACCCTAGCCACAGAGTCAGCGCACTGCGGTCATTCTTTCCTATTTATATATTGGATTGTTGTGATTTGAGCACATAAACCTAGTTTCGAATGCTGCAACTCGCCCTTTCTTAGGCTTTTCTCCCTTGGCTCGCGTGCTGAGGGTATAGCTGAGGAGGGTACACACAGGTTTTTGGAAACAGTAAATTCTCCCATTTTTCTAGCCTTGGGTAAGACGAGAAATACACAGACTTTCGTGTATCCATTTTCAGAAGCCGATGACTCTCTTCACATAGAGCTACATTAAGTATGTTGGAAGCCTCGAGCAATTTGGCCACGGAGAGCTGTTTTTCGGCTTAGAAGGAAACTCAGCCCCCAAACGAGATAATGTGACATGTTCTATTTTTCGTGATCATGGTATCTCCCCTGCCAGGTAAGTATGACATGTTCTATTTTTAATGAGCATGTTTTCCTGTTTCAGCTTAGAGGTGTTGGTTCATCATTTTGGTTCTTGACAAAAGGATTCTGCTCACACTCTGAGCTCCCTGGTGGGTTGGAGTCTTCACAAAAACATCTGCGCTGAATCGAGGGGGATTCATCCTGTCCTCAGCGGTGTTCCCTAGAAGATTTCCCATAAACATCTTTGGTCTCTACTCCCCAGCTAGAGATGGGCCTGTGGCCCTCACCGCTGGCTTGGGAGAAATCGGCAGTTAGGGAAAAAGAGGATTCTAGCCTCTCAACCAAGAGCCGAGTCTGCTATAGGCAAATGGGCTGCGCCCAGTGCTCAGGTATTTCTCTGAGTTCCTTCCTCCAGCCCATCCTCGCGCTCGCGGAGCATTGTGGGTACCGAGGGAGTAAATAGCCCTAAAGATTGGCCTTGAAGGAGCAAGACATGATGAGAATTCTGATCATAGAAAATCCTTTTCAATTTATAATCCATAAGAATTTACTCCAGAAGAATCGACTTGAGAGGCCCCCCCCCCGCATTTCTACAGTCCTTTCTTTTCATTTTCCGCTTCCTGCAGACAACTGGTTATTAAATTGGGGCGACGTGTGTACCTTGGTGACCTGCGTTGCTAGGGACACATCAAGTGCTTCAGCCCGGTGCCGCTGGGGGAAGTGTGGGGTATCTCCATAGCCCTTGACTTTTCAACCTCAATTAGAAATCCACTGGGTCTAGTTGTGGTATACCCTGTGTGTGGTCGCAGCTGGTTTGTGACCGTGTCTCCTAA
Source organism: Mustela lutreola (assembly GCF_030435805.1). NCBI lineage: Eukaryota > Metazoa > Chordata > Mammalia > Carnivora > Mustelidae > Mustela > Mustela lutreola. Next base: position 119,656,446 of record NC_081308.1, on the reverse strand, counting down.
GCAGCCCCGGGCCCTCCATGGGTAGGGGATTCTGTGAGTGAAAGCAAGCTGAGTTTTCAAGTGTAGGTTCTTGGGTTTGTGAAGGGAAATTGACAACTGACTGTTTGTGACTTTAAAGAAAAAAAAAATGCTAAAGGACTTTCACATCTGTCCTCCCAAATTGCGGTAGAATGTTTTGCTCCTATCCCTTTTTTTCGACCTTTTCTCTGGATTCAGAGGAGTCCTTTTAGCAGGGGAGATTTGCCCTGTCCAGACAGTAGGCGATCCTATCTTTCATCCTATAGGCATTTTACTAGCCCTCTGCTTTGTTTCCGTGAACATTCAAATAAACAGAACTCTATAACCTAAATTTTGCTTTTGCTAAATAAGTGAACACAGTCATTATTAGTCAAATTCAAGCAGCTTTTGAATAGAAATGTTATTCTATTATGGCATAAACATAACAGAAAAAAAAAAAATCAGACGCCCTAGCACAGCACATGTTTCATTGGGAGCCTGACAAATATGTTGGCCTCAAAGTAAACAAGCTATATTCTTTCCGACTCGCTGAAGTGTGTTAACTCTTTCAGGCCACTTGCTGCTAGGCACCCAGTACCCTGCTGGCTAGAGTCCATGGCTTTGAAAACTATCCGTTTCCTGCCAAAGATTGGCTCCGGGACTGAAAAAGGCAAATTTAGACTCCACGCTGCATTTCTTAGGCAAGTATTTATTTAGTGCCTGTTCAAGCCAAGGATAGTGCTAAGGACTGGAAATATACAGAGAGGTGGAACACAGGGGTAGCCCCTTGCCTTTAAGAGTTTTCAGGCTGTTGAGAAGATGGAAGACACGCATGCGTGCATGCACGTGTGCACACACACAGCTGGGGAGGGGAAATCAGAGTTTGTGACTGCATGTGCCAGAGGACCAGCATGAATGGTGTGGACCACACAGCTGCTGGAGAGTAGTTTAGGGAAAGGAGGTCATCCCTCTGGTCACAAAGCCAGGGAAGGAGCTCTGGCAAAGTGGAGCTTGAGTTGGGCTAAGGGGGACTGGGAGAATATTGTACACACGCAGCCGAGGGAGTCATGACGCCCAACGAAGGCAAGTAGTTGTCGACGGCCTCTTACATGCCAAATGCTAGGGGCAGAGCAAAGAATAAGCCAGGCATCATCTGGGCTATGAGGGGCTTCACCTTCAGGGTGACTATGGGTGTTCACCTTCAGGGTGACTTCACTTCAGGGTGAAGATGACTATTTTAATGATATTTTCCTGGCTGAGGTATTACAGATGTGCAAAGTGCTGTAAATACATTGAAAATCCATTGATAGACTGCTTCAGTAAAAGATGTGATCAGACTGGAGGGGTCTGTGGATGTAGCCTTCCCCAGATCCTGTGGCTCGATCCAAGAACTGGAAGGTCAAGGACCAAGAGCCCTTGTTCCGTCATCTCAGGTCACACAGACATTCATCCCTGCTTCTGGCAATACTTTAAGTTTGTCTCTTCTTCCCTCTTCCCCACACTAAACACACACACACACACACACACACACAGACACAGACAGACACACACACACAAGTTTTATTTTGGTTTTTGTTTTTTCTGCTTTCATATACTGACGGCCACATCAGCCCCTACTTAAAATCCACTTCCTAGTTTCAGGATATGGGATGGGCCAGAAGTCCTGTGTTCCAATGTCAAAGTGGTTTCGCTTTAATCAGCTGTCCCAGTCAGCTATGCCTAGTGGAGCAAGTCCTATGATCTTGAGGAGAGAGCAAGAGAAATGAATGATGGCTTTTCAGATACAGACAGTCACTGCTGGGGAAAGAGCTGAAGCCCAAGCAGAGGCCTACTGTCAGACCAGAATATGTGTGTTGGACAAACGGTGGGGTGACTGCTGTCACCAGAAACCAGAGTTGCCTTGCTGGGAAATGGTGAGAGGTGGTGAGAATGGACACTGAAAAGAGAGTAGAGTGGGCTCGTGTGTTAAGAGATCATTTTCAAGCGGAAGAGGGAGGTCTTCGTGTCTCATTGGTATTAAAGCACATTCTGACTGCCAACCATGGAGAAAAATCCTGCCCTGGCTGGGGAGTTGTGGGCCTGGAGTAAGCATTCTCAGATGGCTTCCCAGCGTATGGGTCTTGGATTTGAGGCTCCTGCAGATTCCTCTCTGAGAGAAATTTTGGTGATATTTCTCTCCCCACAGGGAGTGTGGTGTCCCCTGGGGATCAGGAGACTCCAAGGAGGTGCGAACATTTCTGGGTTTGGCCTTGCCACCTTTCTAGAGCCCTGTGCCAACCCCTTCCCATTGTGAAGGAATGTGTCCTTCAAAGGCAGAAATGGAAGCGATTCAAAACTCTCCTGTGCCCCGCCACCCCGGTCTAGACATAACACAGTACACCTGTGCAATACGTACAAGCCATTTTTCTTAGAGATCCCCTCTCTTTGCCAAACTTGGGCCATTTTGTTTTTTTTTTTAATTTATGCTTCTTGTTCATCTTAGACTCTTTCAATTATTTATTTAATTTAAACATTTATAAATTATACGTGCATAAAATTTTAATATAGAAATTAGCATGTTTGCTCATAATGGGAAATTCAGGAAAGTACACAAAGTGTTCGAACTCTAAACACCAAAAGAAGATCAAGGTGACATTTTGTTACATTTCTTTCCATTATTTCATACATGCTGTGTTTTATTTAAAATAAAATGACAACAATGTAGTATGTACAGTTTTTTATCCCCTATTTCCTATAGGATATAATGAGCATTTCCCCATGTCAGCACATATTCCTAGTGTTTATAAAGTGGTCCAGGAATATGTTGAAATATTTACTTATTTGGAAGAATGTAATTATCAGCTTCCTCTCTCCTAGATACCAAAGCAAATATGTATTTTTGTGTGGAAACCTGTGACCACATCTCTGTTTCCTTTGTCCCACTTTCAAGGATTGAGTTTATTAGGGGAAAGGAAGTGAAATGTTAAGGTCTTATTACCTAATTTCAAATTGCTTGCTAGAAAGAGTGTACCAACTTTTAGTTCCCCAGCTGCTCATGGGAAAGGCTGAGCTGCCCGGTTCTTTCTGGTGCTGTGGAGTAGCACGGCTTGTGATCTGTATCTGATGGGTAGCTGGAAAGCTTCTCTAGAGCAGGGACTGTGACAGTCACTTCTTCAACAGTGCTGAACACGAATCAGGCCCGATGTGCATGTGTGTTGAATAAACCCCCGTCAAAGGGGGAAGGCGGTCCGATCTGTTAGGATGATGTGAGATTTGTTCCAGGTTTATGGGGAAGTCAAGGGGCAATTCCTTTAAGCCAGTGTTGGAAGAAGCAGTAGAGGGATGTGGTTGAGGATGGAACTGATAGAAGGGCTAGTGAGCAATGATGTATCAGGTGCCTTAGAAGTTAATATGAGCAAAGAGGGTCAGGGAGAGAAAGTTCTTAAAGATACAGGTGCTCTGCCCCATGCAGCAGACCCCAGGTGACTGCCCAGTACATCGTGAATTGTTTCAGTATAAAAATCAGGAGATGGAACCGTGGACCCCAGTTGGATAGGGCTGAGGGTTGCTGAAGCCTAGGACAAAGTGAGACTGGATAGGCTCCAGAGAGATCAGGCTGTAGTAATAAAAGTCATATTTTTATATTTATTCCTGGATTCGGTCATCCATTTAATAAATATTTTTTTAACCAGCTGCCTTTTCGTAGTGGGAGTGCCTTCTTTGAACATGACATTGGGACTGTCCCGTTCTGGTGGTTTGTTCAAAGGCGTTAGGTGAGGAAGCTTGTCCGATGTTGGCACTCTGGGCCTAAAGGAATCATCTTGACTTTCCAAGAGGCTGACTGGACAAGACTCATTCACTCTTCTCTGGCCACAGAGGCCTCCTTGTTGCTCTTGACCAATGCTGGGTGTGTTCCTTCCTGAGAGCTTTGGATCTGAGCCTTTGTCCCTTCGGTGTGGAATGGACTTTTCTCAAACACCCAGTGGTTCAAAGTCTTCATCCCATTCAGGTCTTTGCTCATCTCTGACAACATCTGTGAGGCCTGCACTGACTGCTCTGTTGAAGAGCACAATCTATTTAAAACCCTCAGCTCTGGCCTTCCTGATTCCCCCTTATTCTGTTCGTATTTTACTTTTTTCATCAAATCATATTATTTATTATACTGTATCATTTACTTTTTTATTATGCTGATTGCCTATTGTCTTTTTCTCCCCACTTCTTCCTGAAAGCAAGGATCTTTGTCCGTTTGGGTCAGGCTGTACCTCTGGAGTCCAAGCCGTGTCTCACACAGAGTGTGGGATCATTAGATATTTGTGGGATGAGTAATGATCATGTGATCGGCAGGTGACATTGAAGAGGAATTTGGAAGAGCAGGGGAGAAAATCCTCCATCCCTGGACTATGGGCTTAGACTCCAAAGTCTGATGAAACACCCTATTTCTTGGGGGTGGTGGTAAGATCAGCAGGTAGATAAGAAAACCGGGGAGAATCTGGGGTACGAGTGTACTGGGCAGCTTTGCCCTACAGGCTAGAATGTGGCAGGTCTTGACGTGAGGGGCCTCATCCTAGTGTGGAGACGAGATGTCCACAGCTACCTTTGCTGCTTTTCCTACGATCTGAACCTTTGCTTGACCACTTCCCCCTCTGACCAGTGGTCTCAGCAAACAGATGCTGTCTGCCACTTAGCATCTGCATGACATGTCCCATTGCCCAACTTTGCCCTGCCTTCACCACCAGGGTGCCGGAAGATTATAAGAAAACGATAGACGACGGGTAGACTCTTTGGGAAGTGGTGCACAAGCCTTAGTGGAGGGAGTGCGTGGGGCTTCCTGAGCAAGTTTTGAATTTTTAGTGAATCTTGGGGCTGTTACTCATCCTTTTTGGGGTGTGGGGAATGGGATGTAGAGAGAGCCACAGCTGGTTTGTGCTGAGTCATACACTTGTATTTGTACTTCGCCTTGCATGGAGGAATCCAAGGTTGCTTTACAATGACTTGGTTAAAATTAGCACTGTCAGAGAGCTCCTTAAAGAGTCTTGTGAAAAGTCTTCCCAAATAAATCAACATGGGCTTTAGCCAACCCCCTTACTTCCTTCTTCAAGAGCAAGTGATTTTAATGGGAAGGTGGGCCTGTGAGATTTTTTGTGGTTGCCAGCTTTGGCAAAGACAGATTGCGATAAGGCAGAGGGGCAAGGTGGAAGGGGCCGGATGGAGGGTCCAGTGCTGGCTTGGTCACTAACTGGCTGTGTGCCCTTCCTTGAATTCTCTAACTTCCCTGATATTCATGCGTCTCATAAGTAAAAAAGCTGAGAGGCGCTGGCTGTGTAATTAAGTGGAAAAAATGTATATGAAGCATACTTCTTGGCACAGATGGGCCCTAAACAAATGGGAACAGAAATGATAATGATAACTGCTCTCCGTCTATCTTTCAAACAAACATGTCCCAAACCACATACCTCACTTCCTGCCCTTCTTTCTCCTTGAGAACCGCCACTCCTTGCGTGCCCTGCAGCTCTGGGCCGACACCCTCCTCTCCGATGCCATGATGGCTCATCACTTCCTTTCTAGCACCGCTGCCAGAACTCGAGTTCTGCCTCTCATCGCTTCATACAGTGGTTTACCAGTAGTTTTTCTGGACTTCCTCCCTGCCTCCACCACTTGGAAATTTACCTACTAGCATGGTCCAGAGCCCCTGGTTAGGATGTCCCTTAGGGTTTCCATCCTATTCTGCTTGCTGGGTATGTATTTGAGTTATTTGGGAATAGTACGGTACTACGTGTCCTTCATGGATGGAGACTTGGTGGTTACATTCTGCTCCCCAACCTTTTGACCCAGGCTCGCACAAGAGTTGGTACTCTGTAAAGACTGGCTAGAATTTATATATAGGAGAGGCTGTGACCAATGTGTCCCAAGGAGGTGTTAAATATCACCATCAGAAATTATCGCATTTATTTCTTTATATCTATCTATCTGTCTATCTCTGTATCTATCTCTGCTTGCATTGTTGCCTGTTTTCCTCCTCTGGCACAGCAGACAGGAGAAGATGCCAGTAGAGCTCATCATTCCCCAAGTCATGCCTCCAAGAGAACAGGCACCACGTCTTTGTTACTATTCATCGCTATGCCCCCAGCAGAGAGTCTAGTGCTCCAGGGATCATCTTCTCTGAATGTGAGAAAATCCTTCCGGAAAATGAAGTCAACACACAGAAAAGCTGAGATACAGAGAAGAGAGAGAGAGAGCTGTGGACCTTGCTTAAACCCTCAGATCCTGTCCTGGCTGAAGCCAACTTGAATACCTCGCTTAGATGCCCCATTTGTAAGCCAATATATTCCCATTGTTGTGAAAGCTAATTTGAGTGGTGTCCCTGCTGTTTGCCATCAAAAGAGGACTGACTAATACATCCTCTGTCCTCTATCTCATAAAGCTTTGGAAAAAATGAAAAGGAACTTTTCATCAGCAAAAGGTTATAAGTACTGGTGTTGAAGTCTCTCCATCGTTATCTTTTTCTGCCTTGATCAACTCAGGAATGCAGAGATAGTGATGGCCCTGGAGACAGGATGTCTTGGTAATGGGCTAAGAAACACCTGAGGTAGTGGGGAGGTTTGCTGCTTTAGGTTAAAAAAAAAAAAAAAGTGATATTTGAGCTGACATCTGAATGACAAGAGGCAGGCAGACATGTGCTTATCTAGAGGAAGAAATTTCCAGGCAGAGGAGGCAGCAAGTGCAAAGGCCCAGAGACGAGAGAGCTCCGTGTTGGTTTGAGAACTCTACGGAAGTTCCACGTGGCTAGAGCTTTGTGAAAGGGGAGATGGATAAGAATGGAAAGGGAGCCAAGGGTCACGTGCATCTTTCAGGAGAAGGCATGATTTGGCAAACGCTGAGTTGGCCGGGCATCTACCCCACCTCCTATGAGACAGGAGTAAAAATTGGCAACGACAAAGACAGTAAGTTCGGCCTGCGTTCATTCGAACGCATCAGCCGGTGGCTTGCCTGGCTGGCACTGTGTCGTTCAATGTAGCTGTGCAAGATGGTTTCTGCAAGGTTGTAGGAGCAAGTCAATTGCTGTACTACCAACCTAAAAAAGTCAGTGAATCATCCTTCTGTTTTGATCATATAGTTAAATATATTCTGTTTGATCCTTTAGTTAGTTAGCAGAGCTGGGAATAAATGACTCAGGTTTGAGAAATAAATTAACCTCTCACATTCACTAGGGCTTAATTTAGTGATTGCCCCCTCGTTGCCCTAGATGAGCCAGTAGTACACTTGATCTCAGTGTGAGCACCTTACTTCCAGAATTATGCTTGGCTTCCAAAGGGCAGTACCATAAAATGCGAACTCATAACATGAATAAATTGGTATGAAGCTCATCATACTTCAAACATGCTGGTGATTTAATAGAATGTGAATATAATAGAAGAGTATTTTTCTTTTTCGCTGGTGATTTAATAGAATGTGAATATAATAGAAGCGTATTTTTCTTTTTAAGTCCTGGGACATTATGATGCAAAATACCTTGAAATCATATTTATACACTGGAACTGAATGCATCCCTAGATCTTTAACGTGCACATGTTTTGAATAAGGAGGCTGCCATTTAAGAAGTTTAGGGGCAATTTAGTTCACCTCAATTCAATGAACATATATGAAGTGTTTGATACGGATTTGCGTTCCGGATAGAAGACTCTTCCCATTATGGAAAATGATTGGATGGTTGGAGGGGGGTGGCAAGAAATGAATCAGGGAGTCTTATTAAGAAACCCTTCCAGTGCTCTTGGGAAGAGAAAATATTTGCATGAGCTGCAACAGTGACAGTGGAGATGGTAAGTGAACAGACAGAGATACTTGGGGGCTGACCTATCAGGGCTTGGGGACAGATTAGATGGGGCAAGTAGGGAGAGACGGGAGTCAAATGTATGTCTGTGGAGTCAACAGACCAGAAAAAATGATGGTACTTAGGTAGACTTGGGAGCATTGAGGAAATCTAATTTGGGAAGATGCTGCATAGTGGACACCTGGAAGGCAGGTCTCGAGCTGAACATCAGGTTAAGTCCTGAAGATGCCGCCTTGGAGATTATCCCCCCTGAAAGATGATTGCTAATTAGAGCCATGGAAAGGGATGGGCTCATCCCCCAAGAAAATGAAGAGAGAGAATTCCCACGGATTGAGGCTGGCAGAGCTCTGGGAAGACCACCCTCCATGATTTCCCCATGAACACCTCTTGATTTGGGATTCAAGCCTTATACTATAGAAGAGGGAAATTTCTGGGAACGTTCACATTTTGCCACGGGAGGACTGTTTGATGCCCGAGTGGTGGGCCTTAAACACTGAGTATAAACATTACTTCCACCAAAGATACAGTTGGGAATCCCTAATATAACATTGAAGTAACATTAAGTATTTTTCAGAAATGGGAAATGATTTCTTGGAGAGGCTCATTTGGAGGCAGAGCCAGCAGCAAAATCAGCTGTTGACACCCCAAACTCTAGACCAAGATGAAGAACAATAGTGCAGGGATTTTGTATCTTTTTTTAATTCCATGAGAAAGACTTGATTGGCCAATTTCTCTGGTTATTTTGTGTATGTAAATGTTGTCTCCCTGATGAATTTTCAGTTCTTTCAAAGCCTGGCTTCCTCCTCATAATTGTGGGATCTCCCCACAGCTCCTAGTACACTATGGGACTAGTGCAGCAACATACACATATCTCTTGTGGGAAAAACCATCCCAACAGGTGGAATTATAAGGGTGGATGGAAAGTATTTGAAACACCATCAGATCTGTCCACATGGCCATGTGCGGTATAGCGGTCAAGCTGTCGCATACATAATGGCTTTCTTCTTATGAATCACAAGATACATTCCTTAGACTGAGGGGAATAAAAGAACAGTCACATGTAGAAACCATAGCTTCAAGGATTCTTTAGAGTTAGCAGTCCAAAATACCAGGGGAATTAGCAGTAATAGAGATGGGGAAGAATCATTATAAGACTTACCCTAAGGAACTTGGTAATAGTATTTCCTATAACACGTATCCCATCAACATAGTCACAAAGGAAACAGGGCCACTTTGGAGTTAGAAATGATACCATAAAATGAACTAATAAATTTGCAAAGAACTTGGTAAATAGGCATAGTGTTACCACCTGAGTTCACACAGTAAAATGAAGACTTTCTGTACTCTGGAGTTCAGATTACATAAATTCTGTGGGATTGCAAAGATGAGTAGGGCAGTGTTCTAAACAGTTGACTTCTTATGACCTGTATATTCCCTGTAGGAACTTCTGAGACATGATACTGTGGTCAGTAGCATTGGCTTTTGATATAAGTCATACTTAATGGTTGGACAGATTGACATTAGCTAATTCTTCAATGTTTTCTGTATACCTGCTTCTATGCTGTGTTCTATGTCGATTACTTCATTGAGCCCTTAAAATAACCCTGTGAAGTAGGTCTTATCATTTGTATGTTTATAGATAAGAAAGCTGAGGCTCAGAAGGGTAGAGTAATTTGTCTGAGGGCATATGCGAAGTCAGTGGCGGAGCCAGTTCTTGAATCCAGGACTAAATCTAAGATCCATGCTCTTCAGAGCTAGGCTGGGGGCACCTGACGGGCCTGGTTGGTGGAGCATGCAGCTCTTAATCTTGGGGTTGTGGGTTCAAGTCCCACTTTGGGTGTAGAGATTACTTAAAAATAAAATTGTTTTCTAGAAAAAGAGCTGAGCTTACTGCTTACAGAATATATGAACTACCAGCCATTAATCACATTTGTTCTCTATGTCAGGCATGTTCTATCCATTATTTTAATTAATCTTACAAAAAGAAATCTCTTTAAGGCAGGGATTATTAGGTTGACTTGATAAAAGAGGAAACTGATATTCTGAGAGATTAAGTAATGTTGTCATGGTCACACAGCTAGTCAGCTACAGATCTGTGATTTGAAATTAGATATGCTTTAGTCACTGTATACAAGACTTCCTTGGGTTATCCTTTGTAACCCCATCTGCACTTTTCCCCCCTCTCCCTAATCTCTGGCAACAAGCCTATTCTCTCTTTAACCTGTGCTTTTTCTGTTAGCATTATTATTTATTATGATCACAAAACAATTCAAACATGGAGTATCGGTGTAGAAAATAATGTTATCTGCTTTTACTTGCCTACCAAAAAGATAAAACAAAGTTAACCTGTTGTCTTCTTTGCCTCTGATCTACCCTCCCCCACTTCTAAAATTATTTTAAAATGTTTTATTTTAAAATAATTATAGATTCATAAGGGCTTGTAAAGATGTGTACAGGGAAGTCCTGTATGCCCTTCCCTAGTTCCTTCCAGTGTTAACGTCTTACACAACTGTAGGGCAATATCAAAATCATTGGTACAATCTTCAGAGCTTATTCGGATTTCACCAGTTTTACCTGCATGTGTGTATTTGTGTGTAGTCCTTTCTATTTTTTAAGCCCAACATGGGGCTTGAACTCACAACCCTGAGATCAAGACCCAAATTGAGATCAAGAGTCAGATGCTCAACCGACTAAGCCATCCTGTTGCCACCGTGTGCATGTAGTTACATGTAATTTCATCTTCTGTGTAGCCTTGTGTAACCACCACCACAGTTATCATACTCCAGTCTGCACAAGACTTTCTAGTGTTACTCCTTTATAGACATACCCATCCCCTCTCCTCCTTCATCTCTGCCAACTAACCTCTTCTCCGTATCTGTAATTATGTAATTTCACAAATGTTACATAAAAGGAATCATACAACATGTAACCTTCTGAGCTTGGCTTCTTTCACTCAGTATAGTTTTCTTTTTTGTTTTTAAGATTATTTATTTATTTGAGAGAGAGACAGAGAGTGAGAGAGAGAGAGAGTACACAAGTGCAGTGGGGACAGAGGGAGAAGCAGACTCCCTGCTGAGCAGGGAGCCCAATGCAGGGCTTGATAACAAGACTCTGGGATCATGACCTGGACCAAAGGCAGACACAACTGACTGAGCCAGGCAGGCGCCCCTCAGCACAGTTTTCTTGAGATTTGTCCCAGTTGTTGCACAGAGCATGCTGTGGTATGGTGTGCCACAGTTTAACCAGTTATCCATTGGAAGGACATGTGGATGATTTATGGTTTTTGAAAATCAGTCTTCATCTCTCTGGGATAAATGCCTGAGAGTGCGACTGCTGAGTTGTGTGGTCCAGTCCATTCATTTTCAGTTTTGAAAGGCACTGTCAAACTGTCTTCTGGAGTGGCTGAACCTTCTCCCTCCTGTTAATTTGCATTTTCAAGATTATATTGGAAGAAGAAAAACTTTTTATATGTTCCTGGCCACTAGGGCTTTCTTTTCCTTGGAATTCATGTTACCTGCCCACTTTTTTCTGATGACCTTGTTGGTCCGTTTCTTACTGACTTGTTGCAGTTCTTTATTTATTGTTAATAGTAACCCTTTTTTGGTTAACTATTACAAATGCTTTCTAATCTGTGACCTGTTGAGTTAATTTGTTCATGGTATCTTTTTTTTTAATGTACAAATTTTACATTTTAATGTATTCATATTTATCATTCTTTACCTTTATGGTTTGTGGTTTTTGTGGTCTTGAATAAGAAACCCCTTTGCCCTTTATTCACAGGTACACCCTTTAGAGTCTTAAAGAGTCTTTTGGCTCTTAATTTATACATAGTACTAACCCCCCTGCTGGACCAATTTTGAAGCACCTCACACGTTAGGAACAGTCCATTGGAAGGGTAGGGAAATTCTATAGACATGTACTCTGATGACAGCAAATAAAGATTTTCAACCTATCTCAATTAATTGTACTAACTGCCAGCCAGTTGTTCACTTTTATCCATCCTTCCGGACTTAAGTTAAATACCTACTTCTCTGGGAAGACTCCCTTGACACTTCTCAAGTCTGGTTCTGAGCTCTTCCTTTACGTTCCCATGTCATCCAGTGCTATCCTCATCATAGCATTTCTCACGCTGCTGTGTAAGTGTACATTGACGTGCCTATATCTCCCACATGGCTTTGGGTCCATGAGAGAAGAGATCGTGCCTGTCTGAGAGATGCACCCCTAAGTACAGTGTCTGATCACTTACTGATCAGTAACTCATCAGTTACTGAATGAGGGAATGAGAGAGATCAATTTAAAATAAGCAAAGATCAGACCCCACAAAGCATAATGGCTTAGTGCCCGTCATGCAGGGGCATTTGTTTGTGATCCAGGACTCCTTTTCTCCTGGAAGGAGCAGTCTGGCAAGAGCAGTGTGGGCTGAGAAGCTTAGGGTAGACAACAGGGTCTAGGGGTCATAGGCTATAGTGCGGGGGGTTCCATGCTCATGGCAGTTGGGGATGGGCTTGATAATGGAAGGGGCTGGTTAAGTTAAACAGTAGAAGGAAAACCAGAGAGAACAGGTATGAGCAAAAAGCTTCAGTGCCAAGAGCTAGAGCTACATGACAATAATAGTGAAGCGCAAGTAGATTCCATTTTTGTGCTCTGCTTAAGGAGACAGAGAAGTGTGTCCATTGTTTTGGAAAGATTTTGCTTGGAGATGCTGAAACTATCTGGTGGTATGGTTCTCCGCCCCCATCGGATACAGACGCAGAGACACAGACATGCATTCTTCCCACGGGAGATGGGTCAGACCTTCGAACTCCCAGCAGCTCCTTATTTCAGATGACGTGATCACATACTTGCCTTCTGGACTCACTGTAACTCATGAAAATCGTTCCACTGGCAAGCAAGGAGAAAATAGGGCCTCTTTTTCGGTCACTCCTCCTGTTCTGGGGCTCCTGCTGCCATCGTGAAGTGAGGTGAGAAGACTCTTCTTAATTAGAGAGCTGGAAACCGGATCTTACATCATGGCAACTTGTTACACATGAAACACACACCTCCCGGGTGATGCTGGGAGCAAAATACGCCTGGAGCGACGCAACTTAAAAGTAAAAACAGGAAAATAAAGAGCAAAATTCAAGAAAGCGTGAGACGTAATGAACACAATTTGATAATCATTCCTGAGCTGGAAGCGGTTGTCTAGAACTGAACTGTCATTTAGCGTTTGTGGTAAGTTACAGGAAAGTGAATTCCCTGGAACAGGACATGGCGCTCAGGAAGTAAAGGGAAGGTGGGGGAGGCTCGTGGCTAGACACGCATTTATTTCAGACTGCTTAGTTATTTGGTATGATGCTGCTCTTCCCCCCGCGTTGATTTCACTTTATTCCTGCACAATTAGCAGTGCCCTTTGAAGCCACTACCACCTATTGTCAGAGTCGGCTTCAGAAAAACTTTCACATTTTGTACTGTCTTTCACTTCTGCTGTTCCTTTCTCTCCTTTGCTCTTGTTCCCCCCTCCCCTTTTTCTGTAATGTAGAACTATGTAGTTTAGTAAAAGAGCTTTGGTCCAGAAGCTCAGATGTGTTGTCTGTAGTCCTATCTTTGCCCCTAACTCACTCTTTGAACTTGGGCAAATCTCTTCTCCTATGTAGTAATCAGTATTCCCATGTATAAAAGAGAGGATTGGATAACTCCATCTCTGAAGTTGCTTCTGCTGATACTGGTCTCATTGAAATATGATCACTGCCCAGCTGGGGTATTGATGTGGTGCCCGAACAAGCAGTAATATCCTCCTCCTCACTGAAACCACCTTTTTAAAGCAGTCTGTTTGTCAAAAATGAGTTAACGTGTTCTGCCTGCTCCATATTAATATTTCTATTAGTGATATCTCTGTCCACATCAGAACTGGGAATTTATAATCAATGGAACACCCTGCTGGCTAGCCCTTCCTTGACTCATTGCTGCCCCCTTCTGATGGTGGTCTATTACAATGTGGACCCTTGCTTCACAGTGTAGTCCTAACATTGCCCGCTGCAAACTTCCTTGCATTATGAAACCTGTTAATTTTGTGTGTGTGCGATCTAGTCGACCCACATCAGAGATTTCAAATGGGTTTCCTTCACTTGCCAGCTACGGTCAGTTGGAGAACGATGCCAGGGGTCTATGTTCAGAAGCATGATGAGGACCGTTTGATCACTGTAGACTTAGAATTGTCAGCGGGGCTGATCTGTTAGCAATTGGCCATCCCAGACCTGGCGTGAGATTTTGAAGTCGTCTCCTGCTGTCTAGCGATCCACTCGCTGGAGATGATGGAGCAGATGTTGCTGAACGATCAATGGGCCTTGCAGAGCCCTGGAGGCACCTTTGTGCAACACCAGCAGGACCAATTGAGGAAAATTACCCAGATGTCGTAGAGCTACTTGCTGTTCAAACGTTGCAGCTTCTTGGACCCAGGACAAAAAAAAAAAAAAAAAAAAAAACAACAAACGAATTTGTAGACATATTTGCTGTGAAATGGATAACAAGGAAGTACGATCCGCGAGGGTGCTTGGACCAGAAAGAAATTGGAGAAACCAAAGCAGTTCACCATGTAAAGGTTGCCATCATTTTTTCTGTGCATGCTCTAGGCTAGGCATTTGGAAAGGCATTTTACATTATAGCTAATCCTCATGACATGCCTATGATGGAGGTGCGGAAGCTTTAAGTAGCTTCCCAAAGTTCACACAGCAAGTAATGATCAGAGTGTATAGAAATGGATGACAATGATGAAGAGGAGCCCATGAACTCATCACCTTGAATCCTTGAGGATTTGGAATTCCTTACCCGGAGATCCTTTCTGACAGTGCAAGAGATGATAAGACACAAGCTTCCGTTGAGGCTTTAGTGGATCAATAAGTAATACCCGTTCACTCTCCACCCAGTTCTGAACAAAATGAGAAACAGTAGGGAGGCTGATGGTATAAACCTATCACCTTGATTTCTGATAAAGCTGTTTCGAGATCATGGCTTAGGTCCAGAATATATGTTCCTTCGAGCAAGCAGATGCCAAGAGAAAGGAAGGAGCTGAGCTGAGTTCGCCCAGTTCCTTCTTCCAAACTTATAAAATAGACTGGTTACTCCAACCCTGGGGAGGGGTGAGTGAGCTAGTAGAAAGAGGCCAAGAGTGTTAGAAAACAAGCAATCCTTCCACGTGGAATCGTGACAATGGTGGAAGACATTTTCCTTAATAGAGACAGAGTGCACAGTTGAATGGCTAAATGGCATTGGCTCAGGCCCAGGGAGGCCTAGTTATCCAGACCAGAACCAAGACGTACAATCTTTACTTTGAGAATCTTCTAGGGTGGCCAGTTGGGTGGACTAAGCAAGAAATCTTCGCCTATAATTCCTAACAACTTGCCCTGAGTAGCAGCTTTAATATGACCTCCTTTGGTGAGCATCTCCAGCCAGTTCACCAAGGGGCTCTCCTCATCATAGATAGTAGAATCCTACTGCTGCCTCAGCAGTGCTCTACCCCTACACCCAGCCGAGGGCAGAGACAGGCCTAGCAAAGCCTCATAGCAACCACTCTCGTGTATGTAAACTCCACATAGGAACAGTCCTTGGAAAGAGAGCTGACATTTGCCTGTGGGCAAGAAGGCTGCTGCCCACAGCCCTGTTCCCAGACCTGCTGGCTTTATAGCAGACACAGTCATGTAGCGATGGTGGCAGGGGTTGGGGAGAGGCAGATGTGGGCCTGGGGATGATAATGAGAAGGGCCTTAAGTCAGATTCTCCCTGAAGTAGACCCTGAGACAGGACTTGAGCTCAAGTGGTTTACTTGGGAACTGATTCCAGGAAGCCCTATTATTGGAGTAGGAGGGTTTAAGATGGGGAAGCAAGGAAATATAAGCCAATACAGAGTACATTATCTGGGGTTCATAGGAGCTGTGCAGAACATGCCTCAAGGTTTGAGAAACTGTTTATTCACCAATTCCTGTGTGTTAAGGGTTCCTCCTGGAAACATCGACTCCCTGGCAATCACTGATTCTCCAGCCTACTCCGAGCCGGGGCTGAGCAAGTTCCTGTGGTCAGAGAGTGCACTATGGCCTCTGGCTGGCAGGAATTGCAGCTGTGTGAAGTCGAAAGCTGTCCATGCGCACGGGAACGGGGAGCCAGGGGGATATGGGCAGGGTATACGCAGCACAGCATTTGCTACGAGACCAGATGGACCCGCGAAGCAGGATTTTCTAAAGGGATTAATCAAGCCTTTGCTTGGGGCAGGTTTCCCACCACTTCGTTTCCTCTGCAAGGGGCTCTCACCAGGACTGTCCCAACATGAGCGTGAGGTTTGGTGGTGTGTGTGGCAGCGGGCGGTGGAGAGTTCCAAATAAGAAAGCTAAATTTCTTTTCCCTCTTTCTTTTATTTCTCCGTTTGTAAGTCAAGACAGGTCCAAGAGAGGCTCAGAAACAGTAGCAAGGTCTTGCCTTTACAAAAGGTTTGGAAACCATTAGTGGCTTTGGAAGCTGTCAACATGCTGTCAGGCAGATGGGTTTTAAAGAAAAAGGGCAGAGATAAATGTATCCTGAGCCGTGGACACCCCCACCCTACTGTCTAGGGAGGCCGAGCAAGAATGTGTAGCATGAGGAGCTAGGCTTTATTCTTTGCGCATGGGACAAGGAACAGGCAGAGGCCAGGAAGGTGGCCTTCCTCTCGGTGTGGGGTACCTGCAAAATAATGGCAGAAGGAAGATTCAAGGAAAGGACTGGCAGAGTGTTTGTGTGAAAGGCAGTAGCTGGGGGCTGCTGGGTGCCTCGGTTAAGCCTCTGCCTTCAGTTCAGGTCATGATCCTGGGGTCCTGGGATCGAGTCCCTCCTCGGGCTCTCTGCTCGGCAGGAAGCCTGATTCTCCCTCTGCCTCTACAGTGCTCCCCGCCCCCCCCCCTGCACTGTCTGGCTCTCTCTCATGTGCTCTTTCTCTCACAGATAAATAAAATTATTTGAAAAGAAAGAAAGGCAGGAGCTGCTCATGGGGCAGGAGTAGGTCAAACCATGTGGTCCAGTGCCCCTTTGCCCGAATCTTAACACTTTCTTGGCCGTGAGGTTGAAGGTGAAGGCGGGGAGCTCTCTCAGGAGGAGACTAAGACTGACATCTCTTAGAGAACTGGTGATTGATCTGTAATTAGTGAAGGAAGGTTGTCAAAGGCACATGTAACGTTTCCACAGTTTTCCGTGCTTTCTTTATTTGTAAGCCTGGAAGGAGAGGAGCTATCTCAGTGGTAGCCTCGCTCCCATTAACGAGGCATCAGCTCACCTGGGTCAAGCACAGAACAAATGATACAACAGGGTAGTGGGGAGAGCCTTCCCGCAGGGCTGGTCTGGATTTAATCCTGGGTTGGAGGCATGTTGCTTCATTTGGTTATTTCATCCTGGAGTCTTATCTTTGCACCAAAATCCAAAAAACAAGCTACTGAGTTCTTCCAGTCATTAAGGATTCACAAAACTGGTCAAACCATGTCATTTTTTTTTTTTTTTAAAGGATGATTTGAAAATACCATTGTTTTTCTGTTCGTTTGCTTGCTTCCTTGCTCGGTGGGTTTTTCCTTCCTACCCTGTTTATCATTGTAACTCTGGGTAATTTCATTCATTATATTTTCTCAAGTCCAACAGTAACCCAACTATAATTGGGGTTTCTAAAGGATAGAGGCTTTTTCTGCTCAGGTGTGAGAGAAGAAAATCATAACAAGGTCCTGTCCCTAAAAGGGGAACGATGCTGTCTGCTAGCAGCTCGTTTTCTCTTCATACCAGGATAATGTCAGGGTGGAAAGCACATCCTAAGGAAATGTCAGGACCAAATACCAGGTGAGACCGGAGGAGGGGTCAGGATACTCTCTTTGGGAGACTTGTACGGGGTCTTGTAAGGAGTTCTTCCCTGGATGCAGCCCGAGGACAGTCCCCACCTTCTTCGATGCCCGACCACCATTTTGATCAGGAACTTCAGGGCTAGGCAGGACAGAACCTGGATTCGGCTTCAAATCTAAGTAACCTTTTTGGTGACATAAACACATGGGCTGAAACATAGTTGCTTAACAGAATCACCTGAGCGCCTATTAAAATGCAGATTCCTGGGCAATGTTTCCAGGATTTGGTGGGTGCTGGGTGGGATCGGGTAGTCTATGTTCTTTCATCTGCTCCTTGGCTTGCCCAGTTTTGGTCAGTTTGTGTCTGTCCCTTCCTCGAGTCAATTAAATAATAGTATGTTGAAGGAAGACGGTTTTAACTCTAAGTCAGTTACGTGTTTCTTCCTTTCCTAAACATGGACAGCTGGCTTGTTGATTAATATGCCTTCAGAGCTCAAGTTTCTGATGTCAATGTTCTGTTCTCAGATCTGTCTCTGATTTGAAGGATGACCTTTCACATCTCCGTGGTTGAATCTTTCCCTATCTTCCATGTGGGTTTGACCATTCTTGTTCAGCATGCTGAATGCAAGAGGAAAACGACTGTGAAAAGTTCAAAATGTAAACCGCCATGGAAACATCATAGTGTCAGTAAAACATGTACACTGTGCACATGAAGGGGAAGACCGATCACAGGGATGAAACTGTCCATTTGCCACTGGTGGATTAATCCATCTCTCCTTGTCACCTTACATAAAGTGATTTAAGTGGAATTACAGATCTGAGGGCCAAGTTTGCCTGGGTTATTATTCTTTTTTTTTAATTAAAAAAAAGATTTTATTTGTTTATTTGACAGAGAGGAACAACAGCGAGGGAGGAAACACAAGCAGGGGGAGTGGGAGAGGGAGAAGCAGGCTTCCAGCCGAGCAGGGAGCCCGATGCAGGGATCCATCCCAGGACCCTGGGATCATGACTTGAGCCGAAGGCAGACACTTAACAACGGAGCCACTCAGACGCCCCTAGGTTTTTATTCTTTATACCAACCCCAAACATTTTTTATAAAATGTATTGTGCTGCTTCTGGGATATACACAAAGACCAGTCTCTAAGAGAGCAGGAAGTCGCTTGCTCAGGGACCTGGGAGGGGGTGTTACTCAGAATCCCTTTCCTGGGAAAGGGAAGGAGCTGTTCTTTCAGGACCCCTATTGGGCATTTATATATTCATTTAGGTCCTGGAATTTTTTCTGCTGAGTACCTTCTGCGGACAGAGCTCTTTTCCTGGGTTTTTATTATTCTAAGTATGTCAGGACTTACAGATGTGAGGAATATGCCATCTCTGCTTTGTCAGGCTCACGGCAGTTTGGGGTAAATGTAAATTATTAGTTGCGTGTGATACGGGACAGTGTATGCCTGGGAGATTGAGTGGTGAGGGGTCCCAGCGTGTTGGGAGAATGAACAGATATTTCATGGTGGGAGACCTGATTTAAGATGGACTCTGGAATTTAAATAAAATCTTGGAAGAAAAAAAAATCAAGATGGACTCTGGGGAAAAAAAGATGGACTCTGAAAAAACACACAGGATTTGACTAAATGTAGGTATTGGCACTGGAGGAAACAGCTAGAACAATGGCCTGGCAGCGGGCACAGGAAAAATATATTTGAAACCGTCTCCAAGATCTACTGAAAGATTTTCAGATTGTCCTAGAAAAAGGGGTAATTTTCCCTTTCTTGGCCTAACTTGGGGCTTCTTTTTACTACTTAGTCATTCAAGGACCTCTTAGGCATTGCAACACCCTCTTGCTTAAAAAAGGGCCTGGGATGTCCGGGCTTGTGAACTGTGGGAAGAACAAAGAGGCCAGCTGTAGGATCCTGGCTGGGATCCAGAACTGGGGCAAGTTACCACAAGGGGTCAAGAGGTTTAGGAAAGCCAAGCAACTTGCCTCTCTCCCAGCGTAAATGAAAAAAGCCTGGGCTTTGGAATCAGATCAACCCCAGATTTCTATCCCGGTTCTGCCACTTAATTTAACCAGGGTTATCCTAGGCAAATGATTCAATAGTTAAATATAATGTACATAGTGTAGGTGGTGTAACTGGTACCTTTTAAGTCTCCGCAAAGTTAACTGCCCAAGTCACGTTTGTAGAAGCCGGATTTCAGAGAAGGATGGTACATGCTCGCTTGGGCTTCCGTAGGACCACGTCTGTTTCTCTTGCTGGTGTACAACATACAATGTCTCCTTCAAATCTAAGCTCTTTGCTTGGCTTCAGGCAGGATGAGGGTGCCCAGTTAAGTGTTCCTGATAAGACAGAAAGACAGACCACCCCTTCTGAGCTGGCAGTGGCTTTCTCACTTTGGGATGCTTTCAGCTGATGCTCCCTCCCATTTTGCTGTGCTTTCTCATTCTGGCCCCTCCTTGAACTTTACAACTTTTCTGGTTTTGCCCTCTCTGGATGGGAGCCTGACCATAATCCTCCCAAGCAGCATTTCTTCTGGGCTCAGCTGCCTTAATGCCTTCTTAAGTGTGTGCTGGCCTTTTTGTGTGGCCAATATTGCCAGCTGGTAGTCAAAGGTGACCTACGTGGTCATGGCTGGGGGCCTTGGGTGCTAGCTTGGAACCAGCCTGTTTGCTTGTTGACCTTGAGCTGGACTCCCCAGCCCTGGAAACTCCTGACAAATGATGTCCCTTAGGCAAAGGAAGGAGGGCCTGTGGGCCATAACTTGATCTGTACACTTGGTCTGTACACTCTCAAGAAGTTGGTGGTCCAGAATGGCTCCCTCGGGTCAGGCTAGCACTCTTGGCCAACCTCGAGCTGTCCGTGGCACTTCTGAGCAGATTCTACACCTCATGATAGACTGGGAAGTTGGTGGTGTGAGACTGCAAATACAGTAGCTTAACTTCTATTGTTTCCAAAAATCATTAGATCTTGGTCATCTTCCTGCTCATGTATACCCTGATTCATATCCGCAACCACCAACTACCCATTAACATACCTAGAAAATAGTTTTTGCAGGCTTTGGGAAAACATCCTCATTTAATCTTCATAAACCTGCTGCAAGTTAGATTTATTATCTTCATTTTATGGATGCAGAGAGTGGAGTTCAAAGAGAATATAGGGCTCGTCCAATGTCAGTTAATGAGCAAGTTACAGAGTCACTCCCACCACCTGGAAATGCTGCTCTTCTTTGACCACATTCACTGTCTCTGCATGCATCAGCCTTGCTATTTATTATTGGCCGTTATGACAGAAGCGTCTTGTTATCACAGAGTTGGGAAGCGGTACCCTTCCATAGGCTGCCCATGTTCGTTAGAATCCAGTGTTAATTTAATGCCCTGAATCTTAAAACATCGATGGGCTCTACTTTGAGGCTGAATCGTGCTGGGACCATAAAACAAAGTTGGGGAGCTTCTTCCTGGCATGTTATCCGGTCTTACACCCAAGAGTCTGCCATGGGTGTCTGTCATCTCTCCCTCTGTCTGCGTTTAGAAGAATTCTCAAATGGGAGGAGATTATGCCCAGATCAGGGCATCATCACCACCTGCTCTCAATGGGGCTTCTCAGCATCTTCCACACCCACCCCCAAGCCTCTCAGGCCTCTGCCTCTGGATGGGAGCAGCCAGACCGGCCTTTGCAGCGCTGATCATTATCTTCATGCCCCAGGGACTAAGGGAAAGGCAGGACAACAACAAATCCTTCTTCCAAGTGAGGATTTGAGCTCCCTGAGTCATGGAGGAATACCAGATAGAGACAGCTAGAAGCTCTGTGACCAGCCCCCCACCCCAGCAAACTCGGCTGCCCAGTTTTGTTTCAGCCACAAACAGTTGTAGGTAGCATGTCTGAGCAGACGTGGGTTCAAATGCTGGTACCTAGCTGTGTGCTTTGCTGAGCCTGTTTCATCATTCATAAAAAGGGGGTAGTAATACATATTCCTGTTTAATAGTGTGATTGTAAGGATTAAATGAGTTAATTGACATACTTTGTTATGTGAGTTTCTGATGAACACTCCAAGGCAGGATTTGAAATAAACAAATTGCTTCAGCTGAAGGCAGATGTTCTGAATAGTTTGTTATTAATCCCACACTTCAAGACCCAAGATCGGGCTGACTGTGACTCACAAGCAAATGCAGCACAATAGCAACACCTGCTAGCCCTGAAATGAATGTCAGAACCCCAAGGAACGGATTAACTCCTGGAGCACACGGCGACTCTGTAAGAGTGACCTGAAATAATGGTAAAGTCCCAGCTCTTTAAGTTGCCTACTTCTTCTAATATCCCTCCCCCGCAAAATGTGTTAGCAACACAGAATGTTAGAACTGAAGTCTCCTCCAGTTCCTGCCTCTCCTTTTTAGAATTGGGAAAACTAAGGACTCAGAGAAGGGACTGTACTTGGCTTCAAAGTGACACAAATAAGAACTTATTAAAATGAGATTCTTTCTTTAAATAAATATTTGTTTATTTAGAGAGAGAAAGAGCGGGAGGGAGGAGCAGAGGGAGAAGGAGAGAGAAACCCAAGCAGACACTCAGCTGAGCTAGAGCCCGACACGGGGTTCAATCTCATGACCCTGAAATCACAACCTGAGCTGAAACCAAGAAGTCTGATGCTTAACTGACTGCTCCACCTAGGCGCCCCTAAAATGAGATTCTAACCCCAGTCTTTTATATGATGTCAGTGTTCTGATTTAGCATGCTTATTAGATTAAATTGGAAAGATATGGAAAATGATAAAGCAGAGAAAACCACCTGTAATCCCACTCCACAGATAAATCCACTATTATCATTTTGGCATATTTCCTTCCTTTCTGTCTTCTCCCAATGCATTTTCTTCCACCTACTTGGAGACGTAGTAAAACCCAGGTCTTCTGACCTCACATGGAATGCTTTTCTCAACCATGTCAGGCTGCTTTTGTTTTATAATTTTTTATTTTTATTTATCTATGTTTTAAAGTAAGCTCTATACCCAGTGTGGAGCTCAAACTCACGGCCTCTAGCTCGAGAGTCACAGGCTCTACCAGCTGAGCCAGGCAGGTGCCCCCAGGCTGCCTTTCTAATCAGCATCCTTATTGGATCTTTGATAAGCAGTAGTTAGGTTTTTAATTCTCAAAACCAAGCAAAGGGGCCGGTGATCTTCCACCCCCTGCCCTTCACCCCCACCATATGGCTCATTAAGAAAACAGGTGGAATGATGAGATCAGGGCCAAATTAGGTCACTAGGATGACCCAGAACAGAAAGCCAAGAAGGTGCTAGACTCTCAGGGAAGTCCCCCAGAGCTCCTCCGTGGAGCATGCTCCATGGCAGGGCTGCCCTCTGAAGCTAGGCCTCTGCCTGGGCCCTCATTCCAGCTGGAAACCAGAGCAGCACATGAAAAGGCCACAGGGGATGCTTCGTATGGTCCCACTGATGCTGGGAACATAGTGCCGAGGCCCCAGGGCATTTTGACTCAGCTTCTGTTCTTTGTCCCAACACGGGTGAGTTACTGGGACTCCAGATGACTTATGCGATTTAACTCCTGTCTTTCCCAGCCCACAGTCTTGTTACCAATCTGTTAGGGGAGTGGGGTTGTGACTGAGGGGGACTGAGACAAGGCAGAACATCCTTCTGGTTGATTCTGCCTTAATGGAGGTGATGCTGTACCATCCTGCTGTTTAGTTCTGCCGAACCAAGAAGCCCCCGGAGGATCTCCCTAACAGCCATCCCCGTCCTGTGTGCCTCACTATCTCACCACGGGGCCACAAGTCCTTGGGGGAGACAGGAGCCAGCCTGACCATCCTAGCAGACTTCAATAATCAGAAATCAATGGGCTGGAGAAACGTACAGCCTCTTTGTTACACAGCACCTTACTGAAGCAGCCATCTATTTTTAGAACAGCAAAAAAAAAAAAAAAAAAAAAAAAAAAAACCAAAAAATAAAACAACAACAACATAGCAGCTTACTCTTTAGGGATTGACAGGTGGGATAACAATCTGCCAAACTCTAAAATTCTTTTTTTTTTTTTTGAGCTGGGCTGCAAATGAGACTTTGTTTTTTTTTTTTTTTTTGTATTTTTTTTTTTTGCCTGCCTTGGTGTGGTGCTGTCTGTAAAACCGCACCCCCTTGGGCGACCGGAGCGCGAATGCTAGGGAAACCAGACACAGAATTGCGGGCCTGGGGAGACTGCTGCCCCGGTTGCCTGAGTGATTAAACGGAGACCAAAATCAGTGGCCCGGTCATTAGGAGCGCTGAACCAAGTACACCAAGGGCAACAATGTTGTTCATGCCGCACATGAGCTTGCTATCCTTTCAGCAACCGTGCTGTCCTTATTCTCATTTTTACAGTTAAGAAAAACTAGATGTAGGGCTTAACTGACTATCCTCTGTGACTCTGAGGTCACAGTGGAAGTCAAGGGCAGAGCCAGGATGTGATCGCCAGCCTGGGGGCAAGTCGTTTCTGACATATCAGACGGAGGGTCCCCTTCACCTGGTAATATTTTGACTCTTTGGAATTTTTTCCTGATTCTTCCCCAATTTTTTAAAGCTCTCGAGGTTCAATGGCAAAGCCATACTACCAGATAGATAATGAGACTTCCTTTCCTTAAAGATTTAGGAATAAAGATGAATGCCCATCCCGACATGCTGTGATGTTGACTTTGTCCTGCTGGAGACATGGCCTAGACAGCCTTGTTTCCTGACAAAATATTTTACAAAGCCAGAGCAGGTTAGGGCCTCTGCGTCAGTTTCTTAGTCCCTTATATTCATGAAAGTGCAGTGCGCCTTTACTCCACCCCCCCCCCAATTAAATGCAATGAAAAGGCATAAACCAAAATATTACGACAAGTAGAAGCAGCCGGCTGAGCTCCCCAAGGGCAGGGGGTAATTTATCTGTGCCTTTGAAAGTCCCTAAGGCCCCCTTGGAGGCTCATTTCCTTGGGGGGGGGGTGGGTTCAGAGGTTCTGTGAACAGGTGGCTGAAGGAGTGCATGAAGCCTCGCTCATTTCCATCCTGGGCATAGCTTATCCATGAGCAGCACCTGGTACGATCCATTGTCAGAATCATCGCATCATTATCGTGTGTTTATGAAAATTAAAGTCTCTATCATGTGTTTGTATTCTAATTAGCCAATTAAAGAGGAGACCTACATATGAGTGAGAGACACTCCGTTTCCATGGAAGACTCAAGGGGTCACTGCCTCGTTACCAAAAGCAAGCTTTAGCACCGTTCCTTCCATGCATTCTGGGCCCTGACCCCCAAATCCCAAATTTTAGGGAAATTCTGTGCTAACTAGCCATGTCTGGAGCTAGGTCCCTTCTCAGCATTCAAACCACTAAGATTTCCTGAGCCATTCTTTCTTTTCTTCATGGTTGGGTTGCAATTGTATTTCTGTCTATTGTGAAATCACTGAGATTTCAAAGTACTCTTCTGTATTTCATATTGATTTTTTAAAATATTTTATTTATTTATTTGACAGAGAGAGATCACAAGTAGGCAGAGAGGCAGGTAGAGAGAGGTGGGGGAAGCAGGCTCCCTGCCGAGTAGAGAGCCTGATGTGGGGCTCTATCCCAGGACCTTGAGATCATGACCCGAGCTGAAGGCAGAGGTTCAGCCCACCGAGCCACCCAGGCAGGAAATCCCTAATAGAAGGAGTACAGACTCCTGAGTCTTGGATTCCTGACACATTAGAGAAAATTCTTTTTTTAAACCAATTCTTAGTTTTCAATATATCCTATCAGATCAAGTCCTAAATCGTCCAGGAAGAAAAGTAGGTCATGTGGTTTGTTCTCTTGGGATGCCCATGTCTCTTCTCCCACTAGCTTGGGAATTCTCACCCTGGCTGTACATGAAAATCACTCGGGAGGGCTTCTAAAAATTACCAGTGTGCTGGTTCGACCACAGGCCATGTAAGCCAGAATGTCTGGGGGGTAAGGCTGAGGGAATTTTATTTTATTTTAAGACTTGTTTCTTTATTTATTTTAGAGAGGAGGGAGGGAGAGAGAGAGAGGAGAGGAGAGGCAGAGAGAGAGGCAGATGGAGAGGGAGAAGCAGACTCCTCACGGAGCAGGGTGCCTGACACGGGGGTTCGATCCCAGGACCCTGAGGTCATGACCTGAGCTGAAATCAAGTGTTGGCCACTTAACCGACTGAGCCACCCAGGCACCCCCGAAGCTGAGGGAGTTTTTATGTGTGTCTAAGATCAAGAACCACTGAATTACAGAATTTTATTGTGCAGTCAATGCTGTTATGAACCACTGTGCTAGAATGGAAGTAGCTCACGGACAGGTCCTCTGTCCGAATGCTTCTGTTTCCCCAGTGCCTAGCAAAGAGCCTAGAACCTGCCAGGTATTCAACACCTATATGCAAAGGATAACAGATACTCTAAATAACTCAGTCTTCACCCGTCCCCGTGTGTCATTGTCAGACATACTGGTGCTGTTCTGACGATGTTTCGTTTTGAACCCAACCACGGTCCCCCCCACCCTCCAAGCCCACCCCCTCCCATGGTTGTTGCACCAATGCAATTCCTAAACCAGGGTCTTCCTGGAAATTACACGGTGCTTATTTGAAACTTGGTTGCACGGCTTCCATATCACCACACTTAAAGTTTCCTGACAGAGGTCGGTGTCCTTTCGATCTGCTCATTTGCGGTCTGGGGCTTCTTGTTTGGAAGGAGACGTAATCGTGATGCAGACTGACCACACCTTCCTGTTTCACGAAAGCATGATACAAACCATGTGAAGGCAGATGCTTTAACTACTTGAGGATAGTTCTCCACCTGACCCGCAGTGTGGGCAAGATACTTGGGGAGCCTCCAAACACTGACTCCTCGGAGTGCTGGGCGAGGTCCTGTGGCGAACCTCCCTGGAGCGGGAGAAACAGCTTCCCTAGACTAGGTGATTGCTTTTTGGCTGGAAGAATGTAGTTTTATTGGTCGCTGCTCATTTTGCCATTTTAATTTTTTACAGACTTGTCAGTTTTCTTGTCTTCTGTTCTACAATAACATGTTCCAGCAGTATATCAACCTCAAGCTGTAACTGTTGGCATATCCAGTAACGGGAATTTGGAGAGCCACTTTTTATGGGTGTCCTAGAAGCTTGTATGCAAGGGACAGTCACCAATGCTTGCTAACTAGCATTTCCCCCCTGGTTTTAATTGTTAAGCTTCTTTTAAACTGGTAGAGATTGGCAAATGTTTCACTAAGGACCAGATCATTTTTTTTTCCTTTTCTTTCTCTTTCTTCCTCCCTCCCTCCCTCCCTTTCTTTCTTTCTTTCTTGAAAATTAATCTCTACACCCAATGTGGGGCTTGAACTCAGGACCCTGAGATCAAGAGTCCCACGCTCTAACAGGAGCCAGGCAGGCCCCCCTTCTTTTTCTTTCCACCATTCCCAGAAACAGTGAATCTCAGATTCCCTGAAATTGATCTTCATTTAAACTCTTCTTACTGTCACAGATAATGAAAAGTTGACCCTATGTCTAATCCAGGTGTCTGGATTCAAATATTAATCATTGGGTGCTACTATATTCCACATAAGACATAACATTTTTTTTCTTGTTGATTCTTTTGATATTTAATTAAATGCTTTTCTTTAAACTAGGAGCATTTAGCAAAATGTAGTGATAGGTCTCTCAGAGGCACCTATAAGTGATTTTATGGTTTTGTGTAAGCATTTAGGTGCTGCCGGATACCATTTGTGTTTTGCTTTAACTATAGAAACCAAGAGGCAGTACATCTAGGATTCCTTCACGGATTTCAAAAAGCCATTGCCTGAAAAAATGTAATTACGATATTTAAGAATTTGTACAAAGACGTTCCTTTTTTTTTTTTTTTTAAAGATTTTATTTATTTATTTGACAGATAGAGATCCCAAGTAGGCAGAGAGGCAGGCAGAGAGAGAGAGAGAGAGAGAGAGAGGAGGAAGCAGGCTCCCCGCTGAGCAGAGAGCCCGATGTGGGGCTCGATCCCAGGACCCTGGGATCATGACCCGAGCCAAAGGCAGAGGCCTTAACCCACTGAGCCACCCAGGCGCCCCTACCAAGACGTTTCTTACACAGGGTTTTAATCACCATGATTTTTCAGTTCTTCCTCTTCTTTCTTCCTATTTGTTTTGCACTGACAGAAAGGTGGGGAATAAGTACATTTCCAATTTAATTTAGATTTTTTTTCCTTCCCTAAAAACAGGTAAAAAGTTGATGGATGGAAGGTGAAAAGGATTAGTCAACAAGAGATTGTGGGAGTATCTGTGGAAAGAGAAGTTCCCCGTGGGAAAAGGAAGGATGGGGACACCTGGGCGGCTCAGTGGGTTGAGCTTCCGTACTCTATTTCGGCTCAAGTCATGATCTTGGGGTTGTAAGATCGAGCCCCACATTGGGCTCCACGCTAAGGGCCAAGTCCGCTTGCCCCACTCCCTCCCCAACCCCCACTAGCTTGCTCACTGTGTCTCAAAAAACAAAAACAAAAGCAGAAGAAAAGGAAGGTTGATATCCTTCAGAGATGAGGATGAGATGGAATCACTGTGGGAAGTGAAACATTCCCTCCATCCGTCCGCTGATCAGTCACACTCAGGGCATTTGTATGGGTCATACACTACAGGTCCCCCCTTTACCCTTTGGTATAACCATCAAAACAACAACTCTGGGGCGCCCTGTCCTACCGTCTAACAGAAGTGTCTGATGTCATTATTTCTGCAAGTCAGCGGGCTCAGAGGTCTGGAGAGTATCAAGACATTCGGGAAAGTAGAGTTCAGAATCACGCCTCCCAATCAAAAACAAACTCCCTTTAGGCATCTATTTCTGTTATTTTGCTGGTTTCTCTTTAAATGTTAAGACGTAGGATTAGCCTTACAAATCTAAAGCTATTCTGGTTCTCCACATTCCTTCCAAGAGTTGTAAGGAACTTAGAATGTTTTCTCTTTGATCTTCCAATCAGTGTTTTATTGCTAGTTAGTGTTTATAGTGTCTATAGCTAGTGTTGCTAGCTTCACTAGCAACTTCTTTGCCTGGCATCTTTTTTTTTCTTCTATTCTACTCTATTCATTTGCATTCAGTTGCCTTCCCTTTGAACCATGGTATATCCTTGTCATGAAGTTCTCTAAACAGTAAATTAAGTCTTCCTTTGTCTGAAGATGTTGAAATATTACTTTCACTTTATTTTTAAAGTGAAAATTTTACTTTACTACTCTTTACTTTACTACTCCTACTTTACTACTACACTACTCCATGTGTTGCCGATGAGAAGTCTTTTTTCAACCTGATTATCTATCTTCTGTAGGCAACTTTTTTGTTTTTCTTCACTTTAAATATTTTTTTGGTTTTCTTCAAGGTTCTATAATTTCACTACGATGTCCAGATTTCATGACAAGTATACAAATTTGGTGTTGTGTATCCTTTCCTGGAACTTAGTATGTTTTTTAAGTCTAAGGATTCATGTCCGTTTCTTCAGTTCTGGGAAATATTGCCATTATATCTTAAAAGGTTTTCTCTG
Organism: Mustela lutreola; assembly: GCF_030435805.1. Classification (NCBI taxonomy): domain Eukaryota; kingdom Metazoa; phylum Chordata; class Mammalia; order Carnivora; family Mustelidae; genus Mustela; species Mustela lutreola. The sequence goes on along the minus strand of NC_081308.1, from coordinate 119,627,341 downwards.
CCCCCTTCTGTCTATTACCTCCTTCTGTTGGATGTTGGTTGGCATTCTTCATTTTGCCTTAACATATCTTAACCTGGTCTTCATTATTTCCATCTGTCTATCTCTCTGTACTACAGTCTGGGTTTCTTTTCTCAGGAAGCTTCCGGTTTCTTGATTCTTCAGATCTGCATGGATTCAGAACATCAAGGGAGTCACTATTCGATTTTCATGATTTCTGACACCTTTAAAGTAACTGGAAATTCAGCTGGAGTCACTCTCAGTAACTGTGTTTTGTGTCGTGGTGGAAAGAGCACTGATTTCGGATTTTTTTCCTGATAGTGAGTGCTCACGAAGTGTGTAACGCCTGATTGAATCGGTGAATGAATCAATGAAGCCATCCCTCCCTGTAAATGGGAAAACCCAGTCCCTGACCTCACAGAGCTTACACTTTAGAAGGGAAGTCATCACGTTGTTTTGTAATTGTCGATTTACCTGTATGATATCGAGTGGGAACCAGTGGAAATAATAGGAGTAAGGGAAGTACTTGCAGAGGCAGCAATGTTTATACTGATTTTGAAGGATCTCTAGGAGTTTAGCACAGGGATAAAGCATGGAAGAGAGAAAGGAAGGCATGCATATTCGAAAGCTCAGAGATTCCCAAGAGTCCAGGACTCCCGGAATTGGGATCCTGACAAGGGGGCTGCTGTGGCCATAATGGGAACATGGAAAAGGTACAAAAGGGGGGGGGTGACTTATAACCCTCTGTCCCCAGCATGCTAAGCTCCCCACCCTCCTACGCAGCTTTCCTGGTGATATATGATGGAGAGAAGTGCACGATGGCCAAGGGGCTTAGGGCCTCTGGCGGAGCCACCAGACCTGGGTAAGATTCCAGCAAACAGCCCCACCCTGCGTGTCATAATTTAATCAACTACATCGGTCCAGATGCAAATACTGAAACTGGGGAGAAAAGGGGAATTACTGACTTCAAAAAAAAAAATTAAGAAACAGATGGAGCATGACTTCCGGCACATACTCACTGACTCTGTGCCAGACTGTCTGCTGGGGTTACGGCCGTGCAAGGGACAGACCATGTCCCCTAGTCGAGCGCAAATGCCATGCCGGAGCGGGGAGACACGTAACACACATGTGACTCCCTGTAGCGCCGATAATCATGGCGTCAGGAATGTTCTGAAGACACTACAGCAGGGAGAAAGGGTGCGGAGGAGAGTAGGTGGGGGAAGTTTCTGCCAGCCAGGCAGGTCTGAGATGGTAAGACTGGTGAGACCTCAGTGAAAGAAAGAGTGGCCCAGGCCGAGGGCGAGGATGTGCACAATGCGTCCAAGGCAGGAAGAAGTGGCTTTAGTGTGTGAAGGACCAAGAAGAGCGTGACCGAGGGGAAGAGTCAGAGGAGGTAAAGCCAGGAGGGTGTGCAGGGCCCGTGGCATCTAAGGGCTGGTAATCCACGCTAAGGAGCTTGGATTTCCTTCTAAGCAGCGTGAGGTGCCATGGGACGGTTTTCAGTGAAGACGTAACACGCTCAGATTTGGGGTTTTAAAGGGCTGCTCTGGAGATTGTGTGAATAAGTTGAGAAGCACCAAGATGCCTGTGCGGAGAGAAATCAGGAAGCCGGTGGAGGAGCCCAGCAGAGCACCGGTGGTGTGAGGCAGTTGAGCATGTGGCCTTCGGGCCCTGTGGGTGAGCTCGAACCTGCCCGGGCAGTGGAATTCAGGGAGCAGCGCAGAGGAGCCCAGGTTCTGCACCACATTGCCAGGTGGTGAGGGTTTGGGGATCAGGAGTTCCACTGCAGCGGATCGAGGGCCACGGTGGCGAGATCCTACGGATGGACCCAGGATGAAGGAATTAGGATGTGATTCTGTGCGGAACTGTGAGTGAGTGGAGGTTTGCGCGCTGCTGAGTAACACTGTCAAGCCTGTGGCAGTTAGAGCGAGGCTGGGCATCCAGCCGGGGCCCTGAAGGGGTGGCAGGTGTAGAGTAAAAACGGTTTTGACGCAGATGAACCACAAGAACCTTGATGACTTCGTAGGCCCTTGGGACCTACAGTCCTCTGTAAGTTTTTGTTCTTTTTCCTCTTCTCCCATTTTCTGTCTCTCAAGCTTAGCTCCCTCTCTGATGATAAACCCAGGTCACATGCACATATTCTCACATGCATGAGGTCATGGGGACATGGGCACATCACACACACACACACACACACACACCCATGTAATTGTGTCATTTCCGGTTTTATAACTGAGAGTGAGCAACCGCACTTGGGGAGCTGACCTGGCTCTCTGCTTCATGCCTCTAACTGTGGTCAGTCTCCTGGGGATGTGAGTTAGTCGCTTATTTATTAGTAACCTTAGGAAAGGCTAACAATGGCTGTTGTGGGGGTAAGTACGCTGTGTGGAAGTTTCTTCTTTGGAGAAATCAGTGTCTTTTTTTTGCCATATCTATGTGGCCTGCCACATAGATAATCATCTTTCTACCTCTGGCTGCTTTCTGCTTAGAGATACAGTAGGCTTCTCTGGGCATGTGTCTTTTGGGCCCAAAACATCAGTTTCTTGTGAAACCACACCACGCTTTCCTAGAATGGCAACTTCGGCAGCATTGTTCCAGAAGTGGAGAGAACAATGCCAACGTGACTGCATTTTTGCACTAAGGAACAGGCTGAAAGGCTGACATTGCCCAGCCAGGAAGGCTGCTCTGGGGGATGTGAGGGCCGTGGACAGCCTGGTCAGTGTGCTTTGCCTCACATGGCCAGGGGAATTGTAACCGGGTCAACAATCATTACACTGAATGTTGTGTTTAAATATAGGCTTCCATTTTTCTGTGTTTCTCCTACTCACACATACCAACCTCAACCCACCGCCAGCAAGTGTTCAGCTTCTTCATGTTCTGATAAGTCCCTACCTCTACACACACAAACACACACACGCACACGCACATGCGCGCGCACACACACCCTTTTTCTTTTTCTGCATCTAAGCCATTCCCATATGTAAGCCACAGCAACAAGCACCTTAGCCCTGAATAAAAAGCTAAATAAAGGGTAGGGGATCTGAGGGAAAACAAGAGAGAGCGCTCAATCTGGGAGCAGGGAGGACCCCCCAGCGTGAAGGCAAATGGCGGAAAGATCTTTCCTCACTGAGAGGAAATGTTCCTATAGTTTCAGTGGGATAGTCTCCTCCTGAGCGCTTACTATGGGCTTCAGAGAGACAATAGGAGTGAAGAGAGGTTGACAATAAATCACCAACAGCTTCACTCGATCACTTCACTCACCAGCTGCCGACTGACTCCGGAAGGCAGGTGACACAGATTCTCTCCTTTCTGTCTGTAACGTCACTCTGATATTTTATGAAGATGTTCAAAGAAATGATTCTCCTTTTGATTCTCTCCTGCTTATGAATCTCCTCCTCCCCAACAAGCCCAGGGCATTAAATCATCTCTAAGTATTCTTGGAAACTTCTATTTAAATACAAAAAAAAAAAGCACAAATGCTTTAAAATAATAAGAGGGCATTGAGGAAAAGGGAATCTTGGTGTGTTGACTTAAAGGCGAGCCGATCCCCGTGTTTCTCCCTCCGAGAGCTGAGGCATAAAGTGGGTGAGGGGCCCCCCAGGGTCTGTCTCAGTGGCTGGGTGGAAGGGAGTGTGAGAACTACCAGTTCGGTTCACCACATACAGACTGAGCACCTGCTGAGCGCCTAGTAAAGTGCCTGACCCGGCTTCTAATGGATATTCAAAAAACTCTGGACAGACCACCAGCTTCTAGCTTTGACCCTGTGCTAGTCACTGACGACCCAGGTGAATCACCCGGGGTCGTACCTGCCCTCAGGGAGTGGAAAGATCCGCAGTGGAGCAGAGTAGGGCCCTTCCTCCCTCCCGTTTGCCTTGTTTCAGACTCTGTTGGGAAATCTTCATTTGTGCTTTTATTGTTAAGTCAGAGGGAGCATTTTTAAACGGAAAAGTGAATCTGCCTCTTGTAGCTGGAGAAAGTTCTCATGGCGTGTTTTTAGGCCCGTGGGATTTAACGTCAGAGGCCGCTGATGTTAGGGCTAGGCTTCGTGAATGTGGAACTATTTCTCGGCAGTGCGCCCAAAAGCCTGAGAGGGGGGTCCCCTGATCCAGCAGGTATTTGAGAGAGTCTTGTGAATGCTTGGCCTCATCGAGCAAACACAGACGCCTGGGCTTTGGGGTTCCTTTACCACAGAGGAAATAGTCCCGGTTCAGATGTGAGTCTGGACCGGTGCCCTGGTGTGTGCATTCATAAGCCAGACCACAAAAGCTGGCCATGCGGGCCCTAGATGGTGGTGTGAGGCCAGGGATCCATTAGCCCCATAGAGGTTTGGTGGGACAAGCTCTTTGGGCACATGTCCAGGTTAATCAGCAAGTATGCCCAGCCTCAGGGGGCCTCCTGCAAATCACCTCACAGCCGCACAGCGGAGAGAGTGCTGGTCCAGCAGGCAGAGGCGTGGTGGTGTTTAACATCTGCTGTGGCTTGCCGGGCTGCTCTGCTGCCTCACTGATGTTATTTGCCTTTTAGATTTCAAACAACTCTGCCTGATGTCATTTCGAACAAATGTCCTGTGACCTTAGGGCCCCCTCCCATAACTATTGATAGTAGTTAGTGATCAGTGGAGTGCGAACCATTCCAAGGCCAGGATCCATGTTTGCTTAGCAAAGCTGAGCAGAATTAAGCACCCCTCCTTCCCCTGAACTCTTCACAGGATCAGGGATTTAGACTCTAACCGTCATCTGCTGTCATCGACATTATATCTTTATTCTTCTGTGTGATCTGTCGCTGTGCCAGAAGCCCTGGTTGAAAGTTGTGTGGGAGCCATCCAGACAGAGATGGCAGAGGAAGGATGGAGGAAGGCATTCTGGGGGAAGTCCACATAAAACTTTCAGATGTAGAAGAGCAATTGTTTCCTTATTTTCCAAGTAAGGTCACCGAGGTTTACAGGGGCTAAAGTTCATATACCTAGTGAGAAACAGAGTCCAGATTTAAATCCACATGTGTCTAACTCCAAAGCCTATTGTATTTGTGCATATGGCGCCTCATGAAGGCCAGGCTGGAGGCCAGGTGGCGGCCATATCTCCCAAGAAGTGGGCAGCCATTGAAAGGTTAGAGAGGAGATTTACATGAAGAAAGCAATGTTTTAGGAAGACAAGTTTGGTAGGCATTTGCAGGCTGGTTTAGCCAAGCAAGAGGCTAGTCATAAACAATTTAAGGCTCATTACTGTGTGCTAAGCTACTGATACATACGTTCCCCATCATAATATTGATCCAACTTATATATATATTTTTAAAGATCTTACTTGTTTATTTGTTAGAGAGCGCAGGCTGGGGGAGCATCAGGGAAAGCAGGCAGAGGGAGAAGCAGGCTCCCCACTGAGCAAGGAGCCCGATGCGGGACTCGATCCCAGGACCCTGGGATCATGACCCAAGCCAAAGGCAGATGCTTAACCCACTGAGCCACCCAGGTGTCCCCAAAGTTGTAATTTTTTTTAAATAAACATATAATGTATTTTTATCCCCAGGGGTACAGGTCTGTGAATCACCAGGTTTACACACTTCACAGCATTCACCATAGCACATACCCTCCCCAATGTCCATAACCCCACTCCCCTTCTCCCAACCCCCCTCCCCCCAGCAACCCTCAGTTTGTTTTGTGAGCTTGAGAGTCACGTATGGTTTGTCTCCCTCCCAATCCCATCTTGTTTCATTGATTCTTCTCCTACCCCCTTAACCCCCCATGTTGCATCTCCACTTCCTCATATCAGGAAGATCGTATGATAGTTGTCTTTCTCCGATTGACTTATTTCGCTAAGCATGATACCCTCTAGTTCCATCCACGTTGTCGCAAATGGCAAGATTTCATTTCTTTTGATGGCTGCATAGTATTCCATTGTGTATATATACCACATCTTCTTTATCCATACCAGAGTTGTATTGTTTTAAAGCAGGTCTTTGCTCACTGGGCTTTAAGCTGGATGAGGACATGGACCGTGTGTCACTTATTTGCTGGTTTGTCCTTGGTGCCCACACAGTTTCAGGCACATAGTAAATGCACAATAAATACACACTGGTTGAGGAAATTAATGCATATGAAAGATGGTAAGAGAAGATTTGAAATGGTTTGGCTGAGGTAAAGTAGATAAACATTTAAAAACATTAGAGTAAGGATGATAGTAGCGACCATTTCATGAGTACCTGTTTTGAGCTTAGCAAGTGCTTTAATGGCATTTTCTTAATTCATCTTCACAGGCATTGTGGAAAGAAAGTTGGTCCTGTTATCATCCCTAATTTAAAACCAAGGAAGTTGTCTTTCAGAAGGTCAAATGGAGCATGGTGACTGTAGTTGACAATACTGCATTGTAGACTTGACAGTTGCTAGCACAGTAGATCTCAAATGTTTTCACCACACATGCAAAAAAAAAAAAAAAAAAAGGTAACTTTGTGAGATAATGGAGGTGTTAACTAACTTTATTGTGGTCATCATTTCACAGTGCATATGGGTTTCAAATCATCATTTGTATGTACATCTTAAACATACACAGTGTTGTTTACTATATCTCAATATAATTGGGGGGAAAAAAGAAAGGGTAGAATGTTTGGCTACAATACCAAGAAAAAGCTGAGCCAGCATTTGAATCCTGGTCTGATTGACTCCAAAGCCTGTAATTACAAGCATTATATTTGAGGGTCTGGGGGTTCTTGGGGACTGAAGGCTGAAGCTGGGACGTAAGGAAAGAGAAGGTGCTCTCCAAGGTCCCTTTTGACTTACTGATCTGTGACTTTGAAGATTTGGATTTGATTTCGGTAGCAGGCCAGTCTAGTACAGACGAGATGTCCAGCTGATGATACAGAAATGGGGGTTACATGAGAAGTCGGGCTAAGGGTAGAAGTTCAGCAGCCATCAGTATGCAGGCAACAGCTGACACCCAGAGAATCTTTTCAAGACAAAGAATGTAGAGTATGATAATCACAGACCCAAAGCCTCCTGGGCTGATATTTGTATTCAGCAAACTAGAGGAGAAAGAGAAGCTCATAAAGGATGTGTCTTACACAAGTCCAGGCACCTCGAGTAGTGTAAAGAGAGGACACAAAACCATACCCGGAGAACCTGTAAAGTAGACTCTCATCCCTTTCTGTGGTTGGACATCTGGGTAGGGTACAGGCCCAATGGATTGGATGTCTTGGCTGGATTGGGGACCTCAGCTTCTTCCCAAATAGTTCTGGGCAGTGATATGAACGCCAGTTTCTAAAAGAAATTGCCATAATAGAACCACTAATGCACTTCCAGAATGAGTTGCTAATAAGTAAGGGGGCCCAAGAAAAGTACCGAGCACACATACAGAGCCAAATGCAGTATTCTGTATTCCCAGTCTGAATGCATAAGTGTGGACATAGTGGGGCCATCTGAGGGGCAAGACAAAGTTCAGACTTGAGGCCTGAGCGAGGAGGAGTTAGAAGAGAGAGCAATGGGAGCAATTATTATTAGTGTTTTATGCTGACAAGAGGTCGTATGGCCAGTAAATGTACTGATAAAAATGTGCTGGAGAGAGAGTCTCTTAAATTGTCCTTGTTACCAGTAGGCATGTATGAACACTCTGATTCAGAGAATCACTGAGTCACTATTACTGTGGGGTCTGGTCTTTTCTTTGAAGCTCTTAGAAATGGTAATTTCTTAGACAGTATGTCCTCTTACTTTGGCCACCCATCAGAGAGGACAGATATGCCCTTCCCCCTAGCGGCTGCTGGAGCAATAGTGCCTACTTCCACTCAGCCACCTGTACAATATGGCCCTGCACATGTGTTCATTCTTGACTCCAGTGCATGTTTTGAGTAGTGCCTGGTCTTGGGTTCTCATAATGTCCTTAGCCAAAAGGTATCTTTAGAAGAATCACTTCTTCAGCCTGTCTCCTTCCACCCACTTAGGACAAAAAAAATAGTGTACAAAAAATAATGACACAAAAAATGTATCAAAGGAGCTGACAGTCATGCTAGATGGACCATGACATTCCATAGACTGAGACAGAAATAAATTCTTTCAACTTTTCTAACAGCTTACCAGCTACGAATGCAATTCTTCTTATGGAGAGCCCTCCTTTCTTACTACAGCTTCACTGCCAGGAAGGAAGAAGAAGAAAGGCCCTGGGGTCACTGAAACTTACAGTGATGAGGATATTAGTATGCTTCCACACAAATTGCCCTCTGCCTGCCAAGCACTGCCCAATGTATACCCGCTGTGTCACCCTACCCATTTTTGCCCTAGTGTGGTGGGCATTTTAAGGGAACATACTACACATAAACCCTAACCCCCAATGCCAGCAGCTACCTGTCTGCCTAAAATCCCGGACATAGGATGACGGCTTTGACAAAGAGAACCGAGAGGCCTTGATGATCTGAGAGGCATGTGAGCAGTCATTGTTTAATGTAAGTCATCGTTGAGCTTTCTAAGTCCTCGTTTTTCTATTACACTTAGAAAGGATACTGATGCATAGATTCCCAAAGAGAGACAGTCATATGCTGTCTTTTGCTCGTACCCTTTTCTATTCTACTTCTGCCATCTTGTGTGTGCGCAGAGTGCCTTCTTTTTCTCTGAGGGGTATCGGTAACAAGTAGATCTGGGTTGTTGAAAAGAAAAAAAAATGATATTGGACTAAACACATGCATGCGTGTGCACATACACACAGACAGATTAAGTGTGTCTCAGGAATTTCAGCAGTGGTCAGATATACTCTAAAAATTTGAACTAAAGGGACTCTGGCAGTGTTGCATACCGAGGGGCAGTATGGCTTTTCTACAGGGTGTTTGGTCAAGTGGGGGAGTGTTTTGGAGTTGTCACACTGATTGAAGGCCACTCTTGGCACAGGGAAGCCCTGAAGATGGAACTGGTGAGGAGGGCATAAGGGAGTATCTATGGGATTTCTTGGATTCACAAAGATCTATGACAAGTGGTTAAAGCTGCCTCTCAAAGTGTGGTTTCTAGATCACCTGTAGCAAAATTGCTTGGAGTGCTTGTTCAAATACACTTTCTGGATCCCAACCAAGAGGAGCTGCATCAGAATCTCTAGGAGATGGACCAAGGAGTCTGCATTTTAACCAGCACACCAAGTTATTTTTATGTGCACTAAAGCTTGAGAAACATTGGACAAAAGGATCTTAATTTTTAAAAAGAGGAGGCTGAAGGTGAAACTAATTGATCTCTGTCTGTAAATTCATAGAGGAAGCCAGCTATCCCCATTGAGGGAAGTAGGCTTGGACAACAGAAAGTATTTAGGATAAATTTAGAGAGATAGAAGGAATCCTTATTTCTTCTTCTTTGAACATATTTAGAATCTCGTTGATTTAAACATGGCCCCAGTCTCAAAAGGCTTAAGAGAATCAATTTACAAAATACAATCTACAAAGAGCCAATAAACCTATGAGAAAATGTTTAAATTCCTTTTCTAGTAATCAAGGAAAGTAAAATTAATAAATCATCTATTTCTTAGATAAATATATTTTCAATGGTAAATATATTTATCATATTGACAAAAAGTGAGTTCATTTGTTTTGTATTTTGCTGTTAATACACATTGTTAAAGTATTAAGACTGATATTCAAATAAACTGCTATTGTAAAGGTACATTCAAACAATCTTTCTGAAAATCACATTGACCAGATGTGTCTAAATCCTTAAAATGCATATATCACTTGATCTTGTAATTATACACCTAGAACAAAACTAAGAAATTTCATTGTCATTTGTCTGCAGATCTGACTTAGATGCTCATTGCTGTCTTATTTATTATAAAAAAAATGGAAGCAACATTAATGTTTCAACATTAGAGAATTGATACCATATTATGGGGCCATTTAAAATTTAAGTGTATGATAAATTTTGAATAAATTTGGAAAAATGGGTAATGCCTATTATAGCATGTTAGTGAAAAGATTGAGTTATGAACATTTGGCTGTAATTGTATTGGAGAAAAATTAACAATATGTAGAAGAAAAGAACTGGAAGAAAAAAATAAGTAAAAGTATCAACAGAGGATTATCTCTAGTTGGTGGGCTGATGTGTAGCTCTTAGCTTCATTCTGCCTTTCCCAATTTCTGAATTTTCCACAATGGACATGTGCAACTTTAGGAAGCAGAAATGTTAACTTAAATATATCTGTGGCACAGACTAGAGGCAGAGAAAGATGCAAAATTCTTTAATTACATTTCAGTAATATGAGGTGGGATGGGGATCCTAGATTTCATTTGACATAGTGCATTCAGTTCTGTGCCCCACCCCCAGCTCATATTAATATAGCATTATTTTAAAAGGAAATATGTTAGTGCTTGCTTTCCCCTTTCAGGTACATTCTATTACTGGTCTCATATTGCTCTAACTCCTGGGATTCCCAGTGGTAAAGGTGGTTGGAATGGACTAGCTACTTGGATGGTAGAGGAAAGTTGGGGGTTTTATTTTAATTTACATTTCATGAATATCAAATAAATTAGATTGACCAGTAAGTTTCAGTAAGCCATCAGGAACCTTTGCAAATGAATGTCACCTTTTGTTTAATTTTTTCTGACTATGCCATTTACATTCTAATCCCTTGAGCGATTTATTGTTTGTAGTGCTCATAGAATTGCTAAATTAAATCTCTCTAGTGCTATTTATGAATACAGTACAGATGCAATGATATACTTATGGGGTCATTTTGGCAGGAAGACCTTGATTTTTCAATAAATAAAATAAAACTAAAAGTATTCATTAAATGTGAAATCACCAAGACCATACTAATTCCATTTGGAGATTAAGCCTGAAAACAAGAATCATTATTACAGACTACATTGAAAAGCCATTGATTGTGCATGTATGCAAGATGATTTAACAGGTTCCCAGGAAAATTAGAATGAGTTACTGCAAATAACAGGAAATGACAGACTAGACATTTAGCAAAGCAAATGGGCTGTAGATGATATATGTCACAACATGTACTTTGTTCACTTCTTTTGATAAAGGGAGTTAGATTCTGATTATTTGTAGAACTCCCACTGCATTATTAGTAAAAAATAACATGGTCTTTATAATCAGATACTTTGAAGTGACTTTGACTCTTCAACTTTGTCCTATGAACATGGGGCTGATAAATAGGGTATCATAGCTCAGCTGGTGTTTTCCTCTTTTTTTTTTTTTTATGAAATGTTGAGTCTAGGGACTAGTCAGAGACTTAGAAGATGATTCTTTCAAATCAAATTTGTAAAAATACTAAGATGCTTCTATGCCACAGGAAATAGAATTTAGAGACTAAGGAGACCACAGGGGAGCCAACTTTAGATATACCTCTATCTCCTGATTTGGTGGAAATGATACATACAATTGCCAGTGGAGCCCTTGCATAGGGAAATGAAATACATGGTTCAGTCCAAACTGACTGAATCTTTGTCACAGTATCAGTGGCTTGCCAGCCTTCCTGGTGGATTAAACTGATAGTCTTCTTTTCCAATGATTTGACAATCTTTGCCACTACTTAGATTGTTGCTGTTACAATATTAGTTCAGCCATAGCTGCAGTTCTTATCTGTATGATAATCATTTTGATTTTCACAGAGCCCTTTTTTTAAATCAACTCCTGGAATATTTATACTGACTTAAATTATCTCCTTAGAAGAATTGTGGAAGATAAACAGGGAAGGTAGTACAAGTTCTCAGTCTGCATTTTGGAACGCAGAACTATCTTGGAGTAAGAATGGTAATAAATATTGTGAAACAGAAGCACCCTGACTCCCCTGGTCACCTGTTGTGGGCTTCAGTTTGTTCCCTGCTTTGAAATGCCTTCCTTCCTCTTCTTTGTTTATTCTTAATCATCCTCCAGCACTACCTCCTCCATGAAGCCTTCTCTTACCCCTGCTGTTGATACTGATTTTCAGTATGCTGACCTCCTGCAACACTTGTCTTCAGTAGCACTGATTCCGTACTTAATTATTCTCTACTTTATGTGATAATGCATATATATTTCACTACCATACATTGTTTGCTTTTGGTCAGGTGCTGTATTTACTATTTTATATTGATGATATCACTTAATCCCTACTGCTTAGAATTGTCGTTTTGGCCATTTAATAAGGTTCAGAGAGGTTAGGTAGCCTCCCCACGGCTACATAGTTCATTAGTGTTGAAATTGGGATTTGAACTCCATTTTCATATGAATTCAGAACCTACATTTAACTACTATATTGTTTGGTATTAATCTATGCCATAAAAGAGCTTACACTGTAACTGGGGGAGAAGAGTTTGCCATAATGTAATCATTATTAAAGACTGAATGTTTGCATTCCCCCAAAATTTATATGCTGAAGCCCTAAGTCCCAGTGCGATGATATTAGAAAGTGAGGCCTTTGGGAGGTAATTACATTTAGATGAGGTCATGACGATAGAGTCCCCAGGATAGAACTGATGCCTTCATAAGAGTAAAGCAAAAGAAAAAAAATTATTAAAATAACTTCAATCACATACAAAAGCTCTACACTTTTAATGCCCCTTCCACATTTTGTTTTTGATGTCACAATTTATACCTTTTTATACTGTGCACCCATTATCAGATAAGTGTAGTTATAGTTAAGTTGTTGTCAGCTTACAGTAGACTTTTAGAGCTACAGTATGTTTTCTATAAGTTTCACTGTAACAACAAAACAAAAACATATAATAAAAAAAAAGAGAGAAAGAGAAAGAAATCAAAGTATACTACTAGAGACAGTCATCCAATACACAGGAAGAAAGCAAGAGAGGAAAAGAGGAACAAAGGACTTACAAAATACCTGGAAAACACCTAATGAGATGGCAGTACAAAACCTTGTCGATCAGTAGTCATTTTAAATGTAAATGGACTAAATTCTCCAATCAAAAGACACAGAATGGTAGAATGGATTAAAAAAAGAAGAAGAAAAAAAGACCCACCTATATGCTGCCAGCAAGAGACAAAATAGACTTTAAGTCAAAAACAAGACAAAGATCATTAGCAGGACTAATTATGAAGAAAGAAGACTCAAAGAAATAAAATTAGAAGTGAAAGAGGAGACAGTATAGCTGATGCCAGAGAAATACAAAGGATCATAAGAGACTACTATGAACAATTTTATTTCGACAAATTGGATAACATAGGAGGAAACCAGAAGAAATACATAAATTCCGAAAATCATACACCTACTAAGACTGAATCATGAAGAAATAGAAAACCTGACCAGATCTATCACAAGTAAGGAAATTAAATCAGTAACTAAAAATCTCCCAAGAAAGAGAATCCCAGAACCAGAGGGATTCACTGGTGAATGTAACAAACATTTAAAGAAGATTTAATACTGATCCTTCTCAAACTTTTCCAAAAAATTGAATTGTAAGGAACACTACTAAATTCATTTTAGGAGGCCCATGATACCCATAATAATAAAGCTGGGCAGAGCACTATGAGAAAAGAAAACTAGAGGCCAGTATCTCTGGTGAGCATAGATGCAAAAGTCCTCAACAAAATACTAACAAAACAAATTTAATCCCAAATTGAGAGTTATCCCTGGGATCCAAGGAGGGCTTCACATATGCAAGTCAATTAATGTGTTATACCACATTAACAAAATGGAGGATTAAATCACTTGATTGTCTCAATAGATACAGAAAAAACATTTGACAAAATTTAACATCCTTTCATGAAAAAAACTGTTAACAATTTAGGTATAGAAGGAACGTACCTCAGAATAGTAAAGGCCCATATGACAGCCTCACAACTAACATCATACACAATAGTGAGAAGCTGAAAGCTTTTCCTCCAACATCAGGAAGAAGACAAGGATATCCAGCCTTACCACTTCTATTCAACATGTACTCAAAGTCCTAAGCAAAGCAATTTAGCAAGAAAAAGAAATAAAAGGCAGAAGGCATTCAAGTAAAAAAGAACGGCGTAAACATGTCTTTGTTTGCAGATGACATGATCTTATTTATAGAAAATCCAAAGACTCCACCAAAAAACAGTTCAAACTAATAAACAAATTCAGCAAATTTTCAGGATGAAAAAATCAGTATATAAAAACCAATTGCTTTTTTATACACTAACAACCAACTATCCAAAAAAGAATTTAGGAAAACAATCCCATCTATGACAATAGTATAAAAAAGAATAAAACATTTAAGAATAAATATAACCAAGGAGGTGAAAGATTAGTATACTAAAAACATTAATGAAGAAATTGAAGAAGACACAAATAAATGGTAAGAAACCCCATCTTCGTGGATTGGAAGAATTAATGTTATTAGAATGTCCATACTACCCAAAGCAACCTCCGGATTCAATGCAATCACTATGAAGAGTCCAATGGCATTTTTCACAGAAATAGGTAAGACAATCCTGAAATTCATATGGAACTACAAAAGACACCTAATACCTGAAGTAATCTTGAGCAAGAAGAGCAAAACTGGAGGCATCATACTTCCAGATTTCAAACCATGTATTACAAAGCTCTAGTAATCAAAACAGTATGGCACTGGCATTAAAAAGATAGGCACATAAACCAATGGAATAGAATAGTAGCCCAGAAATACACACATGAATGTAAGGTCAACTAATTTTTGGCAAAGGGTGGTTAGGAAAACATAATGAGGAAAGGATAATCTCTTTGATAAATGGCGCTGGTAACACTGTATATCCACTTGGAAAATAATGAAATTGGGCCCTTACCTTATATCATACTCAAAAATCAATTCAAAGTAGATTAAAGACATATATATAAAACCTGAAACTGTTAAAGTCCTAGAAGAAAACATAGGGGGAAAGCTCCTTGACGATGATCTTGGCAGTGATTTTTTGGATCTTACACCAGAAGCATAGGCAACTAAAGCATCAATAAACTACTGGACTACATCAAACCAAATCGTTTCTGCACAGCAAATGAGACAATAAAATGAAAAGGTAACTTATGGAATGGGAGAAAATATTTGCAAGCCATATATCCAGTAAGGGGTTAATATACAATGTGAAAAAAGAATACTTTCAATCAATAGCAAAAAAAAAAAAAAAAAAAAAAAAAAAAGATATGTAGCCCAATTAAAAAAAATGAACAAGGGACCCGAATAGAGATTTTTCCAAAGAAGACCTACAAACAGCCAACAGGTAATGAAAAGATGCTTAACATCACTAATCATGGAAATACAAATCAAAACCACAATGAGATGTCACCTCACACCTATGAGGATGGCTATTTTCAAAAAGTCAAAAAACTACAAGTATTTTCGAAGGTGTGGAGAAAAGGAAACCCTTATGGTGGGAATGTCAGTTGGTCTAGTCATTACAGAAAACAGTATGGAGTTCCCTCAAAAATTATCCTTATCTCAGACTTCTAGCTTTCAGAACATTGAGAAACAAATTTCTGTTTCTTAAGCTGTCCACTCTGCTATTTTGTTATGGCAACCTGAGCAGGCTAAGTCACTTTCCTTAGCATATTGAAACAGAGCCAGCAACCTCTTGGGTGGTCAATATTTGTATGTTGCTTGATTGGTTACTAAACCTCTTTAAGGGCCAGCATGGCCTATCTTAGTTTGGAACATGGAAAGTGTTCTGAAACATTTCCGGGATGATGTATTTCAATACCAGATTGTGTAATTATGCCAAAAAATACTACAACTTGGTCAAGTTACTTAACCTCTCTGTGCTCTTAATTGGTTCATCTGTAAGATGGGAATAATAATAGTACCTCACCCATAGGCTCACGGTGCCAAATAAATGAATTAGTATATGCACAGTACTTAGAACAGTACCTGGCAAAGAGAGAGTCCTATTGGTTTCCATTGGTATTGTTGTTGTTTGTGTGTACAGCTTTATACAAACTGGAAAGGGATGGTTTTGATAACGACACCGGTGCTCCATATGTCTTAGGGAAAGACAAGGCCTAGCATGGTTTCATATGCAACTTGGCACAATGCTTAACACATGACAGGCACTACAAAAATATTTGTAGAATGAATGAGTTGTGAAATAATCTCAAACCCTCAAAGTGCTGAAATATCTTTGTAGAAAAAGTTCAAAAGGTAGGGGTTGGCTATCTTTCCCTCATTTTAAAAATGAGTGTGTTTCCAATGCGCACTAACATCCAGACTTTCCATTCTGAGCCCCGAAAGCCCAATTTCTGGCTCAGCACTATGGCAGTGCCCCTCTTTCGTGACAGATATTTCTCTCTTCTAGCCTTGATGAACAGTTATAAGCAAGGATGCCACAGTAATAACTCTGTTCTCTGGCATACGAATGGGAATGATTTTTCTTGGAACTCTCCATGCCTGCTGCTTTGAGTTATTTTGTCATTTCCTTTATGGGCCTGTTGAAGAGAGCTGGGCTGTGGGATGTGTCATGAAAGCCACATGCATTGTCTTCTCTAAGACACCAGGGAGATTTTATGGGTTTTCTTTTTGTAGGATTCTAAGGAGATGCCCTTCTAATCTTGGAAAGACTGCCTGTTGTTACCCTTGAGGTGTGTCATGGTGGCATCAAATCAAAAGACTTTTGTTTGGGGAGGGAACACAATCAACTATTCTTGCTGGGAGGCACCTTTGAGACCATCTGGTTGAAATATCTATCTGAAGCATGGACCATGTGTGCCTTGTTTTCCTTTTCATCCTCAGTGCATAGCATAGAGCAGTTATTTCATAGATATCTGTTGATTAAGTGAATATTTTGCAAGCTGAGGTCTGGAAAACTCTATGTTGTCCTATTTGGTTTAGGCTATTCTCATCTGTACTGCAGCAAAGAAAGCCTTTTTTCTCCACATGCACCCTCATTCTGAATTATCTAGCTCTCTTCTGTACCCCCACACATCCTTAATTTCCTCCACTACAGCACTTGCTGCAAAATAATGTCTATCTTTCTGCCTCTATTCTCACCCCTATAGTTCTGTGTTCACTTCATTCCCAGTGCCGAGTCAATGGTTCGTGCTTAAAAAATATTAGTTGGAGAAATGATTTTAATGCCTATGATGTACAGCAAAAATAATTACAGTGACACACATCATATTTATGTCACACAAAGGGCTTCTTGTGGACAAAGATATCAGAAGAACGGTGGAATTCATGGGACGTATACTAGGGAAAAGGGTTGGTCATAGAGTTTCATTTGTAACATAGGAACAATAATAATGAATTTCTGGGAAGGTGGTAGTGGTTCGGTGGGAAGATCCTCTAAAGGGAACTAATTCATGACTTTTATAGCAGTGGGCAGAATTTTGCTTTTCCCCTCACCTTCCGTTCTGTGAGCAGGCAGAAGGATGGGGAAGAAGCAAAAACAGCAGTACCTTGGGAAGCAAGCAAAGATGACCCCTCTTTCTTTACCCTACTACTTTCCCATCCCCATCATCCTGGCTAAGCCAAAAGGAGTGGTAAATGTTAGTGATCAGCCTCAGGGAGTCTGGGAAGCACCATCCCAGATGAGGACCTGCTGAGTGTGGGTCTTAGAGGCTCAGTACAGTGGAGTACTAAGCCAGATTCCAGGTAAGCTGGAGGAATGGGAACCTCGGGGCTCAAATAGTAGATGTAGATAGTGAGGGTCCAAAGACAGCAAAGTTCCCTTGTCATCATAATGAGGTAGATGGGTGTCCACAAACACCAAGGTTGAGTGCTGGCTTTCTCAGTTTCAGTATTGGAGAATCTGTTCTAGTACATTTTTCCTATTAAGAAATAGGGCTTGCAAAGTGATACTCTTAAGAGCATTAGAATGGAATGATACTACAGAATGGCAGTCATCTAAACTAGCAACCAGAGAGATTGGTAAAAGGGCAAGGTAGAGAGGAGGATCATTTTCATTTCATCTGCTTCTCATTCATTCATTTACTTTTCTATTCACTCATTCATGCAACAAATATTTAATAAGCTGTTCTAGTAGGTTAACAATCAATTGGCCAAGGAACAGGAAATATACTGGTGATCAAGATAAACATGAGCCCATGCCCTGGTGATATTTACAATCCAACAGGAAGGATGAAATCACCATACAAATGTAATGTAATTTGAGTTCCACGGAGGACATATGGGAAGAGCTATAATAGCAGGAGGAGCTATTAAGAGTCAGAGAAAAGGCCTTTTGAGCTGAGAATTGATGGATGAATAAGCATTAACTAAGAAGTGGGTAGAAGGAGGAGGGGAATCATGAGACTTTCTACTATGAAGAGGGAACCAACATCAAAAAGCAGTCACAATTGAGTGAGATAAATGCTAGGAGAAGGGAAGGAGTGGGTACTACAAGAGCTACTGCCTAGTCTCCAAATAATCCTGAGAGTGGAGGGGAAGGAGAAGGTTCTGCGAGAGTCACTACCTAGTCTCTGAACAACCTTGAGAGCCAGGCAGGACAACAATTATTATCCCTTTGAATGCATAAGGAAATTGAGACTGGCATGTGAATGTCTTTAAGTCCTTTCATGAGTCATTATCGAGCCCCTATAAGGTTTAAGTCACTGTGCCGGAGCTCTATGAACATGTTTGTTTGTTTATAAAGATTTTATGTATTTATTTATTTGACACACGCACACACAGAACACAAGCAGGGGGAGAGGGAGAACCAGGCTCCCCACTGAGCAGGGAACCCCATGTGGGGCTCGATCTCTAGACTCTAGGATCATCACCTGAGCTGAAAGCAGATGGTTAACCTACTGAGCCACCTGGGTGCCCCTGTATGAACATGTTTACATAGGGTTCCTCTCTGTTTTTACTTTCTGGTAGGGAAGTAAATGCATTAGCCGAGGTTACAAACCTGGGACTGAGTAGGGCTGAAACTTGAAGTCTTCTGACTCCAAGTCCAGTGTTCTTTCCACGTTGTCACATTATGGCTCAACCAAGAAGAGTTCTTGTTAGTCATATCCATAAAGGCTTGGTCAGATGAGGCAGCTCAGCCTTTGTTCCGGCAGCTGGTAAGGGTTTCCTGAATGTTATTTCATTGAGCCCATCAGGTACCTGGGACTATAAAAAGTAAAGTTGAAGCAAAAACAGAATTTGGGCAACAGAACTCAACGTTGTGACAGCCATGGCTTTCCCTTCTTGAATTATTTCTGTGGACTAGACATTTTGTACACATCATGGAGATAATCCTAATAACAACCCTGTGAGGGAGGTACATACTCCTACTCATTCACCTGTCCTACAATTGAGGATGCTGAGGTTCGGTGAGGTTACGATGCATTGGTGAGCTTGCTCACTTAGTAATTCAGGGCTGTAAAAGGCATATTCATGTAGGCTTCAAAGCCTGTGCTCTTAACCACCATGCTATGCTGTCTCTGTCTACAAGACCAGAATGAAGTAGATGACACTAGCTCAGAGACAAAGGGGCAGTCTGGGACAAAGGCAACAGATGACTCTTTCTGGCAGGATTCGTTTAGTTGTTTAATAGGTGGAAAAGCATGAGATTGGGTATAGAAGAGCAGATTGACCACAATTGCTCATTTTAAACGTCAAGTGACTGTTATTGACTTTCGGTTTCCTATTATCTTGTCCACTGTGGTCATAATTTATAAGGCCTTTCTATCATCCTAGTGTGTATTTTTTTTTTCTAATTAAAGCTACAAAACGTGACTATTATCCAAGCTGAATTTTAGAAGCTTGCTGAGAGGACAGAGTCACCTCAAACCTCATGTGTGTATCTTGCTTTATGAAGTCCCCTCACATTCATGATCTCATGGGATCCTCACAACCGCAGTGATGTTCTTCCTGTTTTGTAGCTGAGGAAATGTAAGGCTGAGAAAGTTCAAGGTCATGCAGCCAGTAAGTGTCTTATAATCATGGTTGGGTACCTTTGCTGTTGGAAATGGTGAAAGCATGTTCATTCTTTGGGAAGCTTATCTCAACTTGGCAATTCTGTTTTTGTGCCCCCATTGGAATGAAACAGAAGAACATTTGACTTTTCAAAATATGTACTGTGTATGTAGGTGTATAGTGATTTACTAAGATTTATTTTTTATTCCAGATTCACAAAACTCATTCAGTAAGTATTGATTGTGTTCATAAACACTGTCTTATATATTATAGAAGTAATACAAAAAGTAGTGTGTATTATTTTCTAGGTTTCTAAAATAAGTAGCATATCTGGACAGCTTTAGTGGATAGAAACTACAGGGATTTCTATTCAGATACAGCATATTTGGGTGAGGAGGGGGCTTTCGTCCTTTTCAGCATCGACTGCATACCTTCCCTTCATTTGGATTTTATTTGTCTACTTAGTGTCAATGGATTCTTTCCTGCAGTGTCTTATCCCTCATGACTGGCAGGATTAGTTGCTTTAAAGATTTTCACTTTCAAAACAAACATGACTCATAACCCATGTGGGTATGATGACTGTAGTTGATTTGGGGAGCATTTGAAAATATGAAGTGGGAATAAACAAGACCATTACTGTAAATGTTTTTTTTTTAAGTGGGCTAATGCACTGGAAATGGTGTAGATGAAATAGAGGGGAAAAATGTGAACATTGGAAATATATCCCAGTTAGCTCAAGCTTAGCAGAGAGGGCATCAAAATTAAGGAGATATTCATTCACTTATTCAAAAAATATCTAATGAACTAGCCATTATTCTAGGTCCTGGAGATACAGTGGTGAATGAAAAAAATAAGACAAAAATACTTGCCTTGCTGAAGCTGACATTCAAGCAGGGAAGAAGGACAATACGCATAAATAAAACACACTTTATGTCAGATAAGTGCTGTGGAGAAAAATGAACCACGGGAGAGAGATGAGGTTGCTGGAGAGTGCGAGCACATGCGTATGCACACATGCGTGCATGTGTAGATTGGGGCTAGATAAGGCTAAGTAAAGAAGATGACCTCTGAATAATGGCCTGAAGGAGGTAAGGGAGGAGTAACGAAGAAGAGCACTAGGTAGAGAGAACAGCAAATGCAAAGACCTTAAGATGAGAGCATGTACAAGGACCTCAAAGAGACCGATGTGGTTGGAATGGAGTGAAGGGAGAGAAGAAGAGGAGACGGGGTTGGAGTGGTGGCCAGGAAGCTCACCCGCCCATGGCAATAAGTTTTTTTTTTTTCAGGGTATCTGGCTGACGTTCAGCCAGTGGAATAGACACTGTTGGTGCTCTGCCCATATTCCCTTAATCAGTCATGTGTACCTGCCCCTCAGCTGCTGGGGTCATTGCTTCCTAGGGCTCACAGTTGCCCCCTTCTCGGGAACAGGAGGCCTCTTGCCTGAGAGGTACTGCTTCCTCATCCCTGGGGACACCCCACAGCCAACGACTGTTTCAACTCTTTTGCCTCAAGGTGGGTCCAACCAGCTGCTGCCAGAGCTCCTTGAGGGGCAGGTGAAAGCTAGACTCCAGCTGAGACCAGAGCCTTGCTGGGTCATCTTCCTTCCTGCACCCTCTCCTGCTCCCTCCCGTCTCCCCAAAGAATCCCTTAGCTCAGGAACTGCTTCTAGGGAACCCAACCAAAGAAACCACCTTCCAGCACCATGATTTTAGAAAGCTAACATGCTCCACTTTTCTCCTCAAAGGTTGACTTAGGTTGTATTTTGTGGAACCAGTCACCACAAATCCTGGGGCAGATCCTTCCCGCCAGTCTCCACTCCCTTCCATCTAAGAAGTCAGGGAAGATATTTGTGAGCCAGATGGCACTTGGAGGAGAGCCATTGTTGATGCCTGTGACGGTCTTTTTACTTCTCAGTAGAGGAGGGCACTTTAACTAGGGTCTTGATGAGATTGTGTTACAGGGATTGATTTGTTTTTTACAAGGGTAAGCCAGTCCACAGGAGGGCCCCTTCAAATGCTTCATTTTAGTTATTTGAAATCCTAGTCAATACATATTGACTTCCGGCCTGTGGCCTTGCATTTTTGTGTGCATGAATACACTATGTGCCCTTTCCTGAGAAGCACCAGTGTTCTACACACCCTTTTTCTAACTACAGCCTCTCATTCCTGTTTGTCACTTCAGGAAGGGGAAATAAGCTGTGGCTGGAAAATCTGAACACATTTCAAAAACAACAAAGTGACAAATTTGTCTTTCCCCCCACTTTTCACTCATGTGGGCAAACTGACTTGGTTATCAGGGACAAGGTTTCAAGAATAGAGGTTTTGGGTAACAAGTGTCTGGTTATAAATCTGACCTTTTAACAGTGTGAGAAAACTCCCACTGGGGACCCTCTCTCTTCCATGGGCTGTGAGTGAGCAAAGCCAGGTTCCAGAAGGGCCTCTCCAACTCTCTCAGGTTCTTCACTACCCACTTTTGTCACTCAATGTGCCCCTGGTCCTGAAGACATTTGATGCCCCTTTCACAGGGCCATTGTTTAGATATAATACCGTGAAAGACTCTTAATCTTAGGAAACAAACTGAAGGTTGCCAGAGTGGGGGGGGTGTGGGGGGGATATGGTGGCTGGGTGATGGACCTTAGGGAGGGTGTGTGCTATGGTGAGCGCTGTGAATTGTGTAAGACTGATGAATCACAGACCTGTACCCCCCAAAACAAATAATACATTGTATTTTAATGGAAAAAAAAAGATATAAGAACAGAGCATTACTCAGTCATCAGAAAGCATGAATACCCACCATTTACACTGACATGGATGGAACTAAAGGGGATTATGCTAAGTGAAGTAAGTTAGAGAAATACAATTATCCCATGGTTTCACTTCTTTGTGGAACAGAAGGAATAGCATGGAGGACATTAAGAGAAGGAAGGGGAAGATGAAGAGGGGGAAATCAGAGCAGGGGTACAAACCATGAGAGGCTATGGACTCCACGAAACAAACTGAGGGTTTTGGAGGGGTTGGGGGTGGATAGGTGAGCTTGATGATGGGTATTAAGGAGGACATGGATTGCGTTGGAACACTTGGTGTTACATGCAAACAGCGAATCACTGAACACTACATCAAAAACTGATGAAGTACTCTTTGGTGACTGACATAACATAGTAAAAAAGTAAAAATAAATAAATAAGTAAATAAAATGAATGATCTATTACATGTTGGCTAATTGAATTTAAATAATTTTTTAACAAAGAAAAAAGTGGTATAAGACCAGGGCGACCAGGGCAACTCACACTGTATAAGGTACTTTGGGGTTCCTTGGGATCACTGCAGTCTATTAGCATCAAGATCCAAGTGAAAACACCCTTGGTTACAATGTCAACAGGGGCATCTCTAGTGCTCCCTAGCTCACAAATACCGTTCCTGGCTCTTCAAGACAATGGAAGGTAGTGAAGACAGGCGTGAAAGATCTTCCTCTCCGTCTGAGGTGCCTGGTTCAGTGAAATATAAACCAAACTCGGGGCGCCTGGGTGGCTCAGTGGATTGAGCCTCTGCCTTCAGCTCAGGTCATGATCCCAGGGTCCTGGGATCGAGCCCCACATCGGGCTCTCTGCTCAGCAGGGAGCCTGCTTCCCCCTCTCTCTCTGCCTGCCTCTCTGCCTACTTGTGATCTCTGTCAAATAAATAAAATAGTTTAAAAAATATAAACCAAACTCAAGCTTTGAGAAGAAAAGAGAGTATATTAGTTTTCTAAAATTGTGTTGTTGAAGGTTGGTTGTCTTAGATTTGGTTCTCTAGATTCTCTGCAGGGGGACCAGAGTGAGCAGTGGTGGAGGGTGAGGGTTACTGGAACGGTGCTGACCCAGCATGGTTGTGGTCTTAGCTGGAGTCTAGTTTTAAGCTGACCTCCTGTCTTCAAACCCCTTCGCCCTGTTCTCTTTTCCCCCAGCACAGCCCTCTAGAGCCCACGTGTTGGGAGTTACCCTGCCTCATACCTCAGTCAGGACTACTCTGTGAGGGCAGGTGGAAGAGGCGCCATTGTTGCAAATGAAAACAATAAAGATCCAGAGACTTAAATGACTCACCTAAGATCACAAAGCTAGTAAGTGGCAGAGTCAGACCCTCGGTCTTTTTTTTTTTTTTTTTTTTTTTTTTTTTTTTTTTTTTTTAAAGTAGCCTCCCTACCAAAGTAGGGCCTGAACTCACAACCCCAAGATCCAGAGTGCCCATGCTCTACTGACCGAGCCAGCCAGGCATCCCAACCCCAGGTCTTGGAACTGTTTTTGCCCTTGCCGAGAAAAGTGTTATGGAAATGTGATGGCTTATTTTGGGCATTTTGCTTGTTGATGCGGCCATTTTGCTTTCTCCTGGGGTGGGGGGGTACCAGTGTACCTCTGTTTATTCAAGCCACATCTTTGTTCTCTCCAAGTTATTGGTCTGGGTAGCAATGTCCTCGTGCAAGCCTAGCTTCCCCTGGCACATGTCCCGCAAGCCTGGGACCACAGGATCGTGGCTGGGCCATGCCTGTGCTTTACTTTGCATTCCTTTTCCTCAGTAACATGGCCTCCTGTGTCCTTGTCCATCCCTAGCTGCCCCTCCAGCTAATTACTTTGGCTCTTAGTTGGTCATTATTGAGAAATGTGACCCGTTCATGCCAGGCTTAATGTAAGATGGCAACCCGGACTCCTGAGAACGGGTCTCAGGGCTGCCTATGCCTGTACAAGGAAGCTCCTACTCACTCCCCCAGGATTTGCCCAAAGCAAACAGCAAAGAGTCAAACAAACTTAACCATTCACCTCGGGATGTTCGGATCAGCTTGCTTCCCCTTCACTCGGAAGGTTAAAGTCGCAGAGAGCAGGGGGCTGGTGGTCAGATGTGGAGGGTAGGTCTTGGGCGAGCAAGTCCTTGGTGCACACTGGAGGAATCGTTGGCCACACCTTTTATTATTTTTCCCCTTACAGAGGGAAGTAGACCTGTCTCGGTGACTGAGAGCACCCAGGATGGCAGGGATCTCTCTTGCCATTACTTGAAATGTGGCCAAAGGGAAGCAATTCAATGACAATTTTTTTCAAAGATTTTATTTACTCATTTGAGAGACAGAGAGAGAGCACGAGTGGAGGGGAGAGGGAGAGGGAGAAGCAGACTCCCCACTGAGCAGAGAGCCCAACACGGGGCTCGATCCCAGGAATCTGGGATCACAACCTGAGCGGAAGGCAGAGGCTTCACTATCTGAGCCAATGACAAATGTTCACCGAGCCTCTAGGAGAACTTCCTAGGGACCTTGACCTACAGGACCTTAATGGGCTATCTTGGCGGGTGGGTCACACCTATGATAGGACGGCTGCCTGGAATAGGCTTCCCTGTGTAATTCATTGCCAGGCTTTCGCAGACACGGCGTGACCTCTGTTGTTCTGTCATCGTCACTCTTGCACTTTCTTCTCCTTATGCCCAGGAGTAAGCTTCAAGGAAGTTCCGGCCAGGGCTCAGGGCACAAATTGGGACTCTCCCCTCCAGTTTGTCCATTCTGTGTATGACATGGCCAAGCTGACTCACGACAGACCCTGCAGGGACACTGGTTACAAGAGAGCAGCCTCCCACACCTTGGCAGAGATGCTGGGGCACCTGCTAGGTCAGTGCTCGGCCCCTTCCAGTGGGCAAGAGTAAGCGTGGGTTGGGCACCACTGCTTTTGCAAAGCAGGCACCTGGGCTTAGGCGGCTTTTGATGGGCATGAGGCTGCAGAAGGCTCCTGAAGCCCTCCTAAGTAACGTATATACCAGCTGCCAAGTAACGCGTGTACCCCTGAACGTTATGTACAGGGGTTATGTACAGCCAACTGTATTTTCATTCATGCCAAACC
Source organism: Mustela lutreola (assembly GCF_030435805.1). Classification (NCBI taxonomy): domain Eukaryota; kingdom Metazoa; phylum Chordata; class Mammalia; order Carnivora; family Mustelidae; genus Mustela; species Mustela lutreola. Next base: position 119,601,759 of record NC_081308.1, on the reverse strand, counting down.
CAGGGGGCACAGCTACTTATAATTTTCTTGCCAAAACATGGAAAAATTAGGGGTTTGTTACCTTTTAATTCAATGAGAAAAAACACTACCATCTCCTCCAGCAGCCAAGGATGTAGAGGTACTGATTAAATCTTTGCATTTCCCTCTGGAAGTACAGTTCCTCAGCCTGGTTTTTGGGAACCCCCCACTTGGATTCTTTTTGTTGTTGCTGCTGTATTTAAATTCAAAACGGGAAAGGATAAAGAGTTGTCTGGAGTAATTTTCTCTCAAGAGGCAGTGCTGACAGACCTTAATTGAATAATCCCTACCTAATGGTGTTTTCTTTTCTTTTCTTTTTTATTTTATTTTACTTATTTATTTGAGAGAGAGGGAGAGTGAGCAAGAGAGAGCTCAAGCCCGTTGGAGGGGGAAGGCAGAGGGAGAAGCAGGCTCCCCACTGAAAAAGGAGCCCGATGCGGGGCTCGATCTCAGGATCTTGGGATCATGACCTGACCTGAAGGCAGACACCTTTAACAACTGAGCCACCCAGGTGCTCCTCTAATGGTGGTTTGTTTTTGTTTTTGTTTTTGTTTTTTTTTTTTTTTTTTTTTTTTTTTTTTTTTTTTTTTTTTTTTTTTTTTTTTTTTACCAGGGTTACTTCTAAATTCACTACTGGCTCTGAATCTGCCTAGCTCCAAAGGTCTTCAGGTTGTGTATGTTGCCTGGTGTCTAGCATGGTGTGTTAGATGCTGGATTTAGGATCAGAGACCTGATTCTGTTCCTAATTCTGGCATGGATTTTCCGGGTAACCTTAGCCAAATAACTCCTGGGGCCTTAGCTTCCCTCGCTGTAACAGTCAGGGTAATACTTGCCTTGTTTATTCCACAGAATCGTTAGGAAGATCAAAATTAAATCAAAATGAGGAACTAAAAGGAAAAATACTTCTTAAACAGAAGTGATGATAAACGCATCGAATTGGTTACTATTTTCCTGGTCACATGTGACATTGGGTTTGGGTCTCCGCTGTCTCATTATGATAACAGTGTTTTTCACTCACTGCATCAAAACATTTTGATAGTATCCAATAGAAATGATGCTGATTGTTGACAAATTTTAATCACGATAATTACCTCAGGAGAACACAGAATTATGTTGAAGTGTTGACTTTAACTTTTTCCCATGTGTGTAGATACATGGATATAAAATATGGAAGGAAATACAAAATATTTTCCCATCAAAGAGAAATTCACTCCACCATGACACTGAAGGAGTTGGAGGGAAAATTCTGATTCTGCAGACCCAGTGTACTGCCCAGGGTGTGTGGGACTCTCGGAGTGGGATGCCTAACTCCCTGAAACCCACAGTTACTATATTTATGATTAGGATGGATCAGTCTCAAATCTGAAAAGAGGAAGTAAAATAGTGAGGTATTGGGAGGAATGAGTGCTGAGAGATGAAGATGGGAGGCTCATGTCCTACAGCATTTGAATAGGTGTGCCCTTGACCTTGATCTTCCTGTTGTTAAAACATCTATGGGCTTTTCCGCATCTAACATTCTGGCAAGCCACTTGGGAAGATTCATAAAACTGATCACATGGGAAGAGTGCCTGTGACCTCTTCAGCATTCAGTAAACAGTAGCTGCTATCATCATGGATATTTCATTATTATTATCATTATTACTGTTTATCATTATCATCGTCATAATGTGAGAGACATTGAAGTTTATATAGTCTACACGTTGGGACACTCACCCAATTCAGTGTTTGCTTTTCAGGCTATACTCCCATAGACGGTGAGAGGAGCGCCTCATCTCCCAATTGACCATTGCCCAGAGAAGGAAACTGGGACCCAAAGAGGAACTAATCTGCTCTAGCTCCCGCAGCAAGGGAGGGGTAGAGGCAGGACCAGAACTTGGAGTTTATTACTTTATGCAACTTTGCACATGTCATTGGCTGTCTGCTCTGGCTCTTCCATCACCACTGGAGACATGGGAATTTTTCAGCCTCATGGGTTCTGAGTCTTAACATCACACACTTCTCTGAATCTTGCGTTTCTTTTAACCCTATATTCCTCCGATTGAGCCGGGCATTTCCACTCCAAAACAGTGCCTGGCTCATAGAGGCTGCTCAGTAAAACATGCAGAAGGAATGGATGGTTTCTGATTTCCCATTCCCCACAGTTGAAGTAACTGAGCTCAGTCTCCTGTTTAATTAGCCTTTTGGTGACGATGATCTATGACCCCAGATTCTTGGTGGTATGTCTTCGGTTCCCTTGAAGAGGCTGATCTTCCCTCTCTTAGGTGGGAATTTCCCTCCTAAGTGTAGGCCCTGGTTTCTCAGTTCGGAGGTGAGCTTCCCTTATGGGCGTGGATGAAAGCTATCTTTAAGGAGGTGGTATCACTTGTGCTGCCCTCTCATCTCGTGACGTCCTCTGCCGCCATATGCCTGACTCCTGGGCCTTGGCTAAGGAGATGGCTAGATGTGAATTGTAGCTGATAGACATGTAATTGGACTTTACCTCTCAACCAGATAGGGCTTACTTCTGTGGTCTCTAGGAATTATGTGTTAGAGAAAGTGTTTGCACTAGGCTGGGTTTATTTGCTTGGTTTACAGAAGAGAGGTAGTGAGATGTGTGCTGATACCACGGTAGAGGGCCTCTTTGTTGAAATCAGGGCCAGCCTTGGACAGCTGATGCTAAAGATGGCAGCACTGCAGCTTGCCCAGGCTGTGTCTTGATGGTGCCATGTGCCTGTGTTTCTTCATATCACATCTGCTTTGGGCTAGACTTGGAATTCCCAAGTGGTGGCTGCCACTGTCCTAGAGAATCCAAATGTTTTCTGGGGGCAGGCCTTCCCATCCTTTCTCCCAGCCTCAAAGCCAGCAGGGCTACCTCCATACCCCCTCCTAAAACCAGTTCACATATTGGGTTTCATGCAAGAGTTTGTTTGAAACAAAGTGCTGCTACTGAAGGAAGTTTGAAAAAAAAAACACTGATCCAGTATATAAACTTCAGGCCTAGGTATCAGGTGACCTCTGTTCTGAGAGCAGTCCTATTCACATGTCCTACAAAATGAGAGCTGAAGCTAACCGCCAGTTGTTTTCACATGGTTTGAGTTTTCTGAGCTACAAAATGATACCACGCTTTCATCAATGGAACACTTAGTGAGGAGCTAAAGGTTTTCTGGTTATCTATGAAGAATTTGGAGCTCCTCTGAGGATGGGTGAGAAAGAAAGAAAGAGAGATAGTATTTTAGAAAGTCAAGTGATTCCAACATGAAATTCATTTGATTCCAAACTTCTCTTAAAAGTGTTATTGTAGGGACGCCTGGGTGGCTCAGTTGGTTGGACGACTGCCTTCGGCTCAGGTCATGATCCCGGAGTTCCGGGATCGAGTCCCGCATCGGGCTCCCAGCTCCACGGGGAGTCTGCTTCTCCCTCTGACTTTCTCCTTGCTCATGCTCTCTCTCACTGTCTCTCTCTCAAATAAATAAATAAAATCTTTTAAAAAAAAAGTGTTATTGTAACACTGCACACCAGCTAGAACTAACAAGCATATATACAGAACACTTCACCCAACAACAGAATACACACTTTTTCTCAAGTGTGCATGAAATATTCTCCAAATAGACCATACATTTGCTTGTAAAACAAGTCTCAACCATTTTGTAATGATTAGGACAACCCAAAGTGTCTTTTCTGACCACAGCGGAGTAAAAATCAAAGCCAATAATAGAAGGAAGACTTGAAAATTCACAATGATGTGTAAATTAAGCAACCCATTCTTTAAAAAAAAAAAAATCCATTATAGTTAACATACAGTGTTATATTGGTTTCAGGTGTACAATATAGTGATTCAACACTTCTGTATATTACTCAGTGCTTATCAAGATAAGTGTACTCTTTAATCCCCATCACCTGTTTTGCCCACACACTCACCCACTTCCCTTCTGGTAACCATCAGTTTGTTCTCTATACATGAGTGAAATCATACAGTATTTGTTTTTAACAGACTTATTTCATTTACTCTCTAGATCCACCCATGTTGTTGCAAATGGCAAGATTTCATCCTTTCTTATGGCTAAGTGATATTCCATTGTATGTATCTATGCCATGTCTTGTTTATCCATTCATCTACAGATGGACACTTGGGCTGCCTCTGTAATTTGGCTATTGTAAATAATGCTGCAGTAAATACAGAGGAGCATAAAACTTTTAGAATTAGTGTTTTTGTAATGTTAAGGTAAATACCCAGTAATAGAATTGCTGGAGCATACGGTGAATTATATTTTTAATTGTTTTAAAGATTTATTTATTTGAGAGAGTGTGTATGCATGTGCTTACAGTAGAGTGCACAGAAGGAGGGGCAGAGAGAGAGAATCTCAAGCAAACTCTTCGCTGAGCACAGAGCCTGACATGGGGTTCCATCTCATGACCTAACCTAAAACAAGAAGTCAGACACTTAACTGACTGAGCCATCCAGGTGCCCCCATGTTTTTTTAATTTTGAGGAACCTCCATTCTGTTTTCGACAATGGCTGCACCAGTTTGCATTCCTACCAACACAGCACAAAGGTTCCTTTTCCTCCACATCCTTGCTAACACTTGTTTCTTTTGTTTTTTATTTTGGTCATTTTGACAGGTGTGAGGTGATAACTCATTGTGGTTTTCATTTGTTTTCTTAATGATGATTAATGTTGAGCATCTTCTCGTAGCTCTGTTTGCCATCTGTAGGTCTTCTTTGAATAAATATCTGTTCATGTCTTCTGCCCATTTTTAATTATTAATTTGTTTGGGGGGCATTGAGTTGTATAAGTTCTTTATGTATTTGGATACTAATTCTTTATTGGAAATGTTATTTGCAAATATCTTCTCCCATTCAGTAGGTTGTCTTTTAGTTTTGTTGAATGTTTCCTTTGTTGTGTAGAGTAAACAAGCCATTCTTTTTTTCTTTTTTTAAAAATATTTTATTTATTTATTTGACACACAGAGAGAGATCACAAGTAGGCAGAGAGGCAGGCAGAAATAGAGGGGGAAGCAGGCTCCCCACTGAGCAGAGAGCCTGATGTGGAGCTCGATCCCAGGACCCTGGGATCATGACTCGAGCTGAAGGCAGAGGCTTAATCCACTGAGACACCCAGGTGGCCCTGAGCAACCCATTCTTAACAACCAATGGTGGAATAAGAAATCACAAGGGAAATTAGAAAATAGTTAGTAATGAAAATGGAAACACACAGTGTCAAAACTCATGGGATGCAGCAAAGGTATTATTTAAAGGGAAATTTATAAATGTAAAAGCCTATATTAAAAAAGAAGAAAGAAAGACCTCAAATCAGTAAACCAACTTCACACTTTGAGGAAGTAGAGAAAGAAGAACAACCTAAACCCAAAGCTAGAGAAGGAAGGGCAAAAAAAAAGATTAGGGCAGAGATTTACAAAATACAGACTAGATAAACAATAGAGAGAATCAATGAAACCAGAAGTTGCTTGTATGAAAACAACTACTGAAAACAAAACTGACAAACCTTTAGCTAGCCTAGCAAAGCAAATGAAAAAGAAGATGCAAGTAAACAAAAATGCAAATGGAGACATTATTACTGAACTAAAAAGGACTAAAAGAGGAGCTTACAGAATAAAAAGTACTATGAACAATGGCATACCAACAAATTGGATAACCTAGATGAAACAGACCAATTCCTAGAAACATACAACCATTCAAGACTAAGTAATGAAGAGATATAAAATCTGAATAGGCCTACAGTGAGTAAGGAGACTGAATCATCAGTTAAAAACTTCTCAGCAAAGAAAAGTGAAGGACCCCATGGCTCCACTGGTGAATTCTACCAAACATTTTAAGGAGAATTATTAGTATTTCACAAACTCTTCCATAAAATAGGAAAAAACAGTTCCTAGTTCATTTTATAAGGCTAGCATTAGCCTAATACCAAAAACAGACAAAGATAGCATAATAAAAGAAATTATAGACCCATATCCCTTATGAACACAGATACAGAAATCCTTAATAAAATATCAGCAAACCATACCCAGCAGCATATGAAAACGAATACACATCATGAACAACTTGGATCTATCCCAGTAATGTAAAGGTGGCTCAACACAAGAATATCAATCAATGCAACACATCATATTAATAGAATGGAGAAGGAAAAAATACATGATTATCCCAACAAATACAAAAAAGACATTTTATAAAATCTACCACATTTCATGATAAAAACTCTCAGAAAAACTTAGGAATAGAAGGGAACCTCCTCAACGTGATAGAGGGCATTTCTGAAAAACCCTTAACTAACATCATACTAAATGGTGAAAAACTGAAAGCTTTCACCCTAAGGTCAGGAACAAGACAAAGATGCCCACTTTCACTACTGCTATTCCATATGGTATTAGAAGTTCTAGCCAGAGCAGTCAGGCAAGAAAAAGAAATGAAAGGTATCCAAATTAGAAAGGAGAAAATAAAACTATCTCTTCACAGGTGACATGGTACTATATATAGGAAATCCCAAAGAATCCATAAGGAAGCTACTAGTGCTAATAAATTAGTTGAGAAAAGTTGTAGGATGCAGATCAGCATGGTAAATTGGTTGTGTTTCTTTACACCAACAATGAACAATCCATAAAGAAAAGTAAGACAGAAATTCCATTTATAATAACACCTGGAAGAATAAAATATTCAGGAATAAATTTAACCAAGAAAGTGTAAGACATACAGTGAAAACCATAAAATACTGCCAAGAGAAATTAAGGAAGACCTAAATCTAAATCAAAAGGCATCTTGTGTTCATGGATAGAAAGACAATATAGTTAAGATGTCAGTACTACCCAAAGTGATCCATAGAGTCAATATAATTTGTATCAAAATCCAACAGCTTTTTTTTTTTTGTAGAAATAGAAAAGCCAACCCTCAAATTCATATAGAATGACAAAGGTCCCCAATGTAGACAAAACTACTGTGAAAATGTAGAACAAAGTTCAAGGACTCATGCTTCCTGATGTCAAAACTACCACAAAGCTACAGTAATACAAACAGTGTAGTACTGAAATGGGATAGACATATAGACCAAGGGAACAGAATCAAGAGTCCAGAAATAAATGGTCCAGTTGACTTTTTGGCAAGGTTGTCAGGTTCATTCAGTGCAAAAACAATTGTTTCCTCAATGGATGGTGCTGGAATTCCCATGCAAAAGAATCACATTGAGCCCCTACCTCGCCTATACACAATAATTAATTCAAATGGATTAACAAGCTAAATATAAGAGCTAAAACTGTAAAATTCTTAGAAGAAAGCATAAGGGTAGTTCCTTATGTACTTGAATTTGGCAACAGATTTTTAGATATGTTGCCAAAAGCATGAGCAAGAGAAGAAAAATTAGATAAATGGGACTTCATCAAAATTAAAACTTCTGTGCAAAGGACAGTATCAAGAAAGCAAAAAGGCAACCTACATAATGGGAGAAAATATTTATATCTGATATGTGTTTTATATATAAAGAACTTTTTAAAAGATCGATTGATTTTAGAGAGTGAGAAAGAGAGAGCTCAAGCAGGAGGAGGGGCAGCTGGAGACAAGCAGACTCCCCACTGAGCAAGGAGCCTAATGCTCAGTCTCAGGACTCCAAGATCATGACCTGAGCCAAAATCAAAGATTTGGATGCTTAACCAACTGATCCACCCAGGCAAGCCTATATAAGAACTCTTAAAACTCAGCAACAAAACAAGAAAAATAAAATGGGCATAGGACTTGAAGAGACATTTCTCCAGGGAAGGTACATAATATCTAATAAACACCTGATAAAGTGTTGAACATCATTAGCCATTTGATTAATGCAAATCAAAACCACAATGAGCTACCACTTCATACCCATTAGGAAGGCTATAATTTTTTTAAAGGAAAATAACAAGTGTTTGTGAGGATGTGGAGAAATTGGAACCCTCATGCAATGCTGGTGGGAATATAAAATGGTGCAGCCACTGTGGACGGCAGCTCGGCAGTTCCTCAGAATGTTAAATAGAGACTTACCTTATGACCCAGCGATTATGCTCCAGGTGTATACCCCAAAACACTGAAAACAGGAACACAAACAGATACTCGCATACCGGTGTTTATTTCAGCACTATTCCCAATAGCCAAAAATTGGAAACTACCCAAGTGTCCATCAACAGATGAACGGATAAACAAGATGTGGTGTACCCATGGAGTGGAAGTTCTGATTCATGCCACAACATGGGTTAACCTTGAAAACATCCTGTGATGTGAAACAAGCCAGACACTAAAGAATAAATATTGTGTCATTCCATTTAGGCACATTCGCAGAGACAGAAATGGGGGGGGGGGGGATGGGGAGGAGGAGTATGGGGAATTATGGCTGAAGAAGGGTCACAGAGTTTCTGTTTGTGGTGATGAAAACTTTTTTGAACTAGATAGTGGTGATTGTTTCCCAGCACTGTGAAGGTAATTAGTGCCCTGAATTGTACACTTAAAAATGATTAACGTGGCAGGTATTGTGTTCCATATATTTTACCACAATAAAAGAAATGAAGAAAGGAAACCTTTCCTAATTAAAAATAAAGTTACTCCAAAATGGTTACATTATTTAAAGTGAGGTTACTGTGTTTTCAAATCATCTTTTTCCTTCAATGAAGAAAGCTAACCAAAAATGAACTTCTTATAAGAATAGAAAATTTCTCATAAAAAAGAGGCTTTTATAGTTCATACTTTGAATGACTTCACTTCAAGTGGAAGAAATATTACTGATGCTTTAGTCAAGTCCTACTCTATTTAGAAAGTTCTCTTTTGTTGTAATACTTCTGAGGTGAGGAATGCTAAATATTGAGATAATTGTTTTTCTTTATCATGGTAATCTCTGTAGAATGTGTGGAGATCCATCCTAATTACTCTGGTCCATTGCCACAGCCCATTTCCTCAGTCTTAACAATCAAAACCTCACAGGCCATGGCATTGCTGGGCTTCTCTAATCAGGACCTCACAAGGCCATAATCAGGGTGTTGGCTGGGCCACATTTCTCTCTGGAGATCCTTATGAGATTGTTTGGCAGACTATAATTGTTTGTGGCTACAGGACTGAAGTCCCCATTTTCTTACTGGCTATCATCTGGGGGCCATTCTCAGACTCTAGAGATGGCCCAGTGCTCCTTGCCATGAGGCCCCCTTCTAAAGCTGTTCACATGGCAGCTTATTTTCTTCCAGTTATTATTTATTTATTTGTCAGAGAGAGAGAGAGAGAGAGTGTACAAGCAGGGGGAGCAGCAGGCAGAGGGAGAAGCAGTCTTCCCATTGAGCAGGGAGGCCAATGTGGGACTCGAACCCACAACCCGGGGATCATGACCTGAGCCGAAGGCAGATGCTTAACCCACTGAGCCACCCGGGCACCCCAGCAGCTTATGTTTTCAAGACCAGCAAGTGAATCTCTCACTTTTAATGCTTTCACTTGATTAAGTCATTCCCCACTCCACAATTAATCCCTTTTGATTAATATGATCAACTGACCTGGGACCTGATTTATATCTTAAAAAAATTTTTTTTTTAACTTCGGCATCTTCTGTTGGCTGGAAGCACATTGTGGTTTTCACTCGCATTTTAAGGGAGGGGATTAAACAAAGGTGTAACTCATTGGTGGTTACGCTAGCGCCGCATGGAGTTGTCACCCAGCATTAGTAGTAAATGGGGAGAAAGGATTATTCTTTCAGTGAAACAGCAATGTGGCTAGGTCCAAGTTTGGTTGGAGAAATAGCAAGTGGTACTTTTATGTCTCCCAGCTTTCCGCGGTGTGTGTTTGCGTGAGTCAGCGTTCTCCGAAGAAACAGAAACAATAGAATTTATTTGTTAATTATGAGGAATTAGTTCTCACAGTGATGGAGGCTGGCAGGTCGTAAGGTCTACAGGGTGAGTCAGGAGGCTGGACACCCAAGAGAGATAATGGATCAGTTCCAGTCTGTGTCCTAAAGCCTGAGAACTGGGAAAACCGATGGTGTAGCACACGTCCAAAGGCCTGCGGACGTGAGACCAAGGAAGAGCCAGTGTTTCATTTTGAGTTTGGAGGCAGGAATGAAGCTGAATACTCACCCACTTGAGCGGTCGTCAGGCGGAAGGAGTTCTCCTATACAATGGGGAGGTCAGCCTTTCTGGAACTGATGAGTGAGACCCACCCACATTTGGGAGTGTAATCTTTACTCAGTCTACCAGTTCAAATGTTAATCCCATTTCAAAAACGTCTTCACAGAAAATACAATAATGTTTGGCCAAATATCTGGGCACCCTGTCGCCCAGTCAAGTTGACACATAAAGTTAACCATTGTAGTATTCTTCAGCGATCGATCACATACCATTTTCCCAGACAAGTGGGATTGATCCAATTATCATGGCAATAGGACACATCCAGTTCCAGATTTTTCCAGAAACCTGAGTCGAGGCTGAGGGGCTTTCCTCAGTTTGTCCCCAGCAGCCATTGCTGGAGCACTTTACAAGTCTGGTTAATGTATTTCAGTCTGCATGCCTCCAGGGAGCTTTTGAGGTAAAAGAAGCAAGAGGCACTTGCTTAGGAGCAAAGAGACAAAGTTGAAGCCAGGAACACAGGCAGGAGGCCTTCCTTTCCTGGGGATTTCCAGTGAGGCATGCTTAATGCCTCTTGAACTTGCTTTTGCCACTTGCTCCAATCATTGCAACCACCCTAAATATGGATATCAGAAAGAGAATCATGTTCCTTTTTTGCTCACCATAAATCTGGTAAGGGATTCCCAAAGTGCCCTATGGAGCAGAGGGAAGTATAAAGAAATAGCCTACAGAAAAAAGTTGGTACCCCAAAGTAGCATGTGGGTCAGCCCACGATTTTCCCCACTTCCTAAATCTGAGTGTGACGTACCCTGCCCTCAGCCCAAACATTGTGTCTAGGTTGCCATGGCTTGACCTACGGATCTCTTTGCCAACTGGGAACTGACTCAAAGGTATTGTCTCAAAGCTTCTGAGACTATCTCCCATGCATTAAGCTGATGTTTGGAAGTTGTCCCTTAAGCAAGTGTTACGCAAGGACTTTGGGAGACAAGAGAGGAAAGAACTGCTCTGTAGACAACTTTTCAACATTGCTAATTGTGATTCTTATAAACATATATTTTTTATAAACATATATTTTTATCCCCAGGTCTGTGAATCACCAGGTTTACACACTTCACAGCACTCACCAAATCACATACCCTCCCCAATGTCCATAATCCCACCCCCTTCTCCCCGACCCCCTCCCCCCGGCAACCCTCAGTTTGTTTTGTGAGATTAAGAGTCACTTATGGTTTGTCTCCCTCCCAATCGCTAATTGTGATTCTTCTGCATCTCGTAGGACCTCTAAAGGTGTCTCTTCCACCAGCCAGTAGTTAGAAGCCTCATTGGCTGGGAGAGCTTTTATGTGGAATGTTTTGCCCTGGCTTTGTTGTGTTCAATCTTGAGCTCTCCTTAACTCCACAATTTTGAGAAAGCAGAGGGCCGTCTTCAGAATGATCACCAGGAATTGGTTCCACTCCCCAGCTGACATTTTTCAAGCTCGTGAAGGGTGGCATGGTTTAATTTCTTAGTAATACCAACAGGCACTCCTCAAGTGACGAGGGTTCTTGGCGTGAGTCTAAGTAATGCAGATATTAGAGGCATTTCGAAGGGGACGAGGTGGTAGACAGGCTGTCAGAAACGACAGGGAGATCAGGTTTGGGAAGCTTGTGCTGTCTCCCATGACGGATACTGTGTTCCAGGGAAGTCTAAGAGGAATTAAACCACAGCTGCATTTATGCCTTGCATTAATGTTCCTGTCCCCCCGCACCCCCCACACACCCCCACCCTGTATGACCTGTATTTATCGCTCTCCATCCCTTTCTTGTTGCTTTGAAATGGGACTTTCAATCGAGCTTCCTCTGGGACTATGAGAACCTCATCAACAGCTAGAGATTTCTGTGGCAGCAGCAGATTTATTACTTTTTAAATTTTTTTCACAGGTTTCTTTTTTTTATTGAAGCATAGTTAACACCCAATGCTTTATTGGTTTCGGGTGTACAACATAGTGGTTCATCAAGTCTATATGTTACCCTGGGCTCACCACAAGCATAGCTACCATGGGTCCCCATACAACACACTACAATACCATTGCGCATATTCCCTATGCCCACCCTTTCATCTCTGTGACTTACGTATTCCCTAACTGGAAGACAGTACCTCCCACTCCCCATCACCCATTTTGCCCATTCCCCTGCCACCTCCCTTTTGCCAATCATCAGTTTGTTCTCTGTGTTCATGGGTCTGTTAACAGAAGGGTTTTTTTTCCCCCTAGGATTTTATTTATTTATTTTAGAGAGAGAGAAGCATCAGGGGGGAGAGGAAGAGGGAGGGGGAGAAGCAGGCTCCCCACTGAACAGGGAGCCCAATGTTGGGTTCGATCCCAGGACCCTGAGATCATGATCTGAGCTGAAGGCAGACATTTAACCAACTGAGCCACCCCAGTGTCCTAGCAGAAGGTTTCTAAATTAACATGGTGACCCATTCCTTCCATCTGTGGAGGGGCAAGCCAGCACTCATGTTTCCCATCCTTTCTGCCTCTTTTTTTCCCTATTCCTCCCTCCTGTTTTTCCTGTCCTACGAGTAGAAGTCTCCTGGTACTGACCCTGTCCACAAAAAACAGTGGTAACCATCGTGAGCCAAATTGGACAATAGACTTTGACTTTCTTGTAAAGGTTTTAGGACTTGTCCAATACTCTAGAAGCCGTGATTCTAGGTATTCACAAATATTGATGGCATTTTCAGGGAGTGGGGGACACTTTTTCTCCCTCTGTCCAGGTTGGGAACAAATTAAGAAACAAGTCAAAAGAGAAGGGCATATGAAGAACAAAATATCATCTTTATTCTAAATAAATCTGACCCCGGGAGATGAGGTTTTTATCTGTGAAAAGGTGGACATTCTAGTAATGAACCCCATAATTAGATGAATGTACTCAGCTGCGGGCAGCTCTGGGCCATAACAGAGTCCCATCTTACCCTACAGTCCTTCACCTGGCATGGACCTCTACCTGCAGAACAGAAGACATACAGGAGCAGAGCAGAATGTGTGCTGTCTGTGTTGAGCTGTCTCCCCAGGAGAAAGAAAAAGGAAAGGGCTAGGCTAGGGCTGCTAGTTTGTCTTTTAAAACCTCACCAGTACCCCTTCCAGAAAAGAGTGAGTGATGGGGCAGAGAGAAGCCATCAGGGTTACAGTAGTGAGTTTCCTATTGAAGAAAATACCAAGAAGACCCTATAACCTCTCCACTCCCACCCTGACCTAAAGCAGTGAAAAGACCTTAAAGATCCTCTGGCCCATTCCATTTGAGGAAATCTAGACCCACACAGATGGGTCTTAGATAGCAAGAGGAGACTCCTAGGCTGGGCTAGGAGTCCAGGCACCTGCGTTCTGAGGTTGTTCGCCCATCAGTCCTCCTCCAGTGGCACCAGAAGTGTTAGGCTTGTTTGGTGGAATCTTTCACATAATGACAGAAGGCAAACAGGTTTATAGAAGAGAAACAAGAACGGCGTGAAGGATCAAGGGACTTGGTTTCTCAAGAATGTTGATTTGCAAGCTGCCCATCACCATCTCCACCACTGCCGTGAATACTCTCCTGCAGTGTCAATGTTTGCTGGGTATGTACTTGACCATATTCTGTAGAGATGCATTTAGTCCAACGAGATGCTGCTGGGGAGAGCTCAGGGTGAAGTGGTGTCCCTCCAAAGTCTGAAGAGCAGAATTAGCTAGTCCACGGTCAATATGTTCCCTCTGGCAGCTGTAGAGTCCATGGAATTACCATTAGCAAAAGGGATCTGTATTAATAGTGTTGTTAGATGTTGCATACTGTTAGATAGAACTTCTTTTTTAAATTCATTTTTTTATTGAAGTGTAAGTGACACACAGTGTTTTATTAGTGTCAAGTGTATAATGTAGTGATCCAACAATTCTGGGATAAGGGTAGTGCTCACTGGGATAAGGGTAGTCACTCTTTGTCACCACACGGGGTTACTAGAATATGACTGACTGCATTCCCTGTGCTATACTTTCCATCTCCTTGGCTTATTTTATAACTGGAAGTTCATACCTCTTAACCCCCTCCCCCCACTTTGGCTATCCCCCCCACCCATCTCCCCTCTGGCAATTACCAGTTGCTCTGTATTTGAGCCCATTTTTTGTTTGTTTTTTTAGCTTCTACCCATAAGTGAAATCATATGCTGTTTGTTTTTCTCTGACTGCCAGATTTCATTTCACATGATCCTTTCTAGGTCCATCCATGTCATTGCAAATGCAAGATCTTATTCTCTTTATGGTTGAGTAATATTACATATATATAATATATATATATATATATATATATATATATATATATATATCATATATATATAATCACTTCTTCTTTATTCTAGATAGAACTTCTGTTCATAAGAGTCTGTGTTCTTAGGATATGTACCCAGAATCCTTGCCACCTACACCACTAAGTACTAACTATGATCATCTCTTACTTAGATCAGAGAAGTGGCCTCCTAAGCAGTCTCTCTGCTTCTTCTCCCCTGAAATCCCTTCTGTACATGGCAGCAAGAGTGAGCTCTTGAACACCCAAGCCAGATCTCATCCCTCTTCTGCCTGAGAGCAGGCCATGGCTCTCTGGCCCTTGGAAGTCAAGCCAGTTATTATGGCGGCCTTCACGAGCAGGCCTCCCGGTCCTTTGCTGACCTCCTATCACTCCTCCCCTCCTTCTCTCAATTCAGCCACACCCGCCTTCATTTCCTACAAAAACAGCAACTCGTGCTCCTCCCTCAGGGTCTTTGCATTTTGGATCCCTCTACTGAGAATGCTCTCCTCCTAGATCTCTCCGTGGCTCACTGTGTCCCACACTTCTTTTGGGCCTTTGTTCCAACGTCACATTCTCAGTGAGGCTGGGTTATACTCCAGGGACAGAGCTGACACAGCCGATGCTTACCCTGTAAGATTATTTTTCACATATGTGGGTCTAGCAGCAATTCAAAGCAGCTCTCTTCCCATGAGCGACTCAGGGACCCTTGGGGGACTCATCATTCTGATTTGCTTACTGTTTCCCCCCTCATCCATACGTGTAAACTGCATGAGGGCAAGGGTTTGGGTTTACATTTTTTTTCTACTTGCTATATACTGTATGCACTGACTAGTGATGCCTGGCTTAGAGTAGGTTCCCAATAAGTATTTGTTGAAAGAATATTGAAAGGTAATATTATGGAGGGAATAAAAAGGGAAAAGGCCATAGGAAGCATCTTTGGGCATATGTTTTCTTCTCAGGCTGAAGATAAAGATACGTCAGTACCATATATAATATTTGATTACTGTTCTTTTTTTAAGATTTTATTTATTTATTTGACAGACAGAGATCACTAGTAGGCAGAGAGGCAGGCAGAGAGAGAGGGGGAGGCAGGCTCCCCACTGAGCAGAGAGCCCGATGCGAGGCTGGATCCCAGGACCCTGGGATCATGACCGGAGCTGAAGGCAGAGACTTAACCCACTGAGCCACCCAGGCACCCCTTGATTACTGTTATTAAAATAACCATAGAAGGGTTTATGAGCTGTAAACTTGAGTTAGTTTTTCGGCATTAAACTTTAGATACCGTACTAGTTTTCTATTTACGCCATGACAAATTATCACAGACTTAGCGGCTTAAGCAATGTAAGGTTTGTATCATGTAATTCTGTAGGTCAGAAGGGAGACGCACATCTCTGGGCCTTGGCATGGCTGCATGCCTTTCCGGAGGTTCTAAAGGAGGATCTGTCCTCTTGCTCTTTGGGGTTCTTAGCAGGGTTCAGTTCCTGGTAGCACGGAGATCCCAGTGTCCTGCTAGGTGGGTTCTACAGGCTTCTAAAAGCTACGTGGATTCCTTAGCTCAGTATTGAAAGCCCGCAACAGTAGGCTGGGACCTCTCGCAATTTGAACCTGTCGTGCCTCTTCTTTTTCATTTCTCTGCCCCATTCTTCTGCCTCCTTCTTTTGATCTTAAGAGCTCCTTTGATTCCCCTGGAGCCACCTGGATAATCTAAGCTTCTCTCCAGCTACACATCCACTGCTTAGCAACCTTAATTTCATCTGCTGCTTTAAGGTGACGTAGTCACAGATTCTAGGGATTAGGATGTGGACATCATGGAGGGGCCGTTATCCTGCCTACTTGGTGTATGAATGATTATCAGATACGGTATTGCGAGGAAGAATATAGGCTGTAGAGACATGAAGACCTGGGTTTGAATCCCACTCTGCATCTTGATAGCTGGGTTATCCTGGACATGTTCCTTAACCTCTATGACATTGAGTTTCCTCTGTGGCAGGTGGGGACAATAAGGATACTTGTCTCGTGGGGTTGTTGTGGATGTTAGAAATGTATGTGACTCATTTCTGGGTGGCTCCGTGGGTTAAAGCCTCTGCTTTCGGCTCTGGTCATGATCCCGGGGTCCTGGGATCGAGCCCCGCATCGGGCTCTCTGCTCAGCAGGGAGCCTGCTTCCCCCACTCTCTCTCTGCCTGCCTCTCTGCCTACTTGTGAGTTCTGTCAAATAAATAAAAAAATCTTTTAAAAAAGAGAAATGTATTGGAAAGTGGGTAGTAGACACCAGGCACTCTATTTGACTCCTTTAAAAAATATACTGTACGTACTCCTAATGTTTTAAATGTGAGCACCAGACCCAGCTTGGAGCCCCCCGTCCGAAGACCTTACTTTGAAAAGGATGGAGCGCACTGAGTGCTCTTTTGTTAAAACCTTACTTTCCCAGCTGGGTTTATAGGGAAGGAGGAGGAAGTTTAAGCTAAGTGTTTATGATTCATTTACACCTAAATCATTAAATGCTATTTTAAGGACATTTGATGGCTTGAGGCTTTTAAAATAATTGTAATGCCTTTTTCTTAAACAGAAATGCTGCCAAGAGTAAACAAACTCAAATACCATGTGCTTCAAAATTCCTCTCAAACAAATTGAGAGTGGGTTCTAACCTGGCACGATATCTTCTCCCATCTGTAATTCCTACAGGGACAGCCCTCCTGAAAAGAAACACCAGCTCTATTTACTGAATGGGGAGTCAGAGACTGTGGCAGGCAGAGTGCAAAGAAAAGCGCTCATTGAATAGGAATGTCGCTTTTTTAGAATTATTTCCTGGATCTTGGCTATTGTCATTGGGAACTTTGTTGTAATGCTTTCCATTAGCTAAAAATGTGCCTCTAAGGGGCCCCTGGGTGGCCCAGTCCATTAAGCTACTGTCTTGGGCTCAGGTCATGATCCTGGAGTTTCGGGATCGAGTCTGTATCAGGGTCCCTGCTCAGCGGGGAGTCTGCTTCTCCCTCTGACCCTCCCCCTTCTCATGCTCTCTTTCTCTCATTCTATCTCTTTCTCTCAAATAAAGTCTTTTTAAAGTTTTTTTAAAAAATGTGTGTCTTACAACCACCTAAAGGGTAAGAATTCTTCTACAGCATTTCCTGGAATTGTCAAAGACCCTTTGAACTTGCAGGCTAATGAACATGACATTGCAGCTGAACTGAACTGACTGTCTTTTCGTGAGCATGACTACAGTTTGTGACTAACTAGGGAGAGAAGGAGGTAATCAGTGCATATTTTAAATGAAACAAGACCTGCCAGGACTCACATCTTGATCAGCTGGAGGAGATTTTTCCTGCCCTCGTGCCTGGGCCTTCTTTCTCCTTTATTGTTTTTCAAATCACAGGCACAGCCACACTCCGTAGACTGCCAGGTAGCGCACTGCCGCGATGACATACACGTTTTTTATTGTTTCAGAGAAGTGGTTTTTCTAGATCAGCCCAGATGTTGGTATTTGCTGTATGGTTCCTGCCGAAGGGTTAGTCACGACAGGCTGCTAATGGACTTGAGTGAACTTCCATCCATGTCCCCTTGGTGGAAGGAGCGCCAATAGGTGATAGAGGCATATGCGACCACAGAACACTAGCAAGCAGGGGAAATAAGGGAACCCTCTTGGCTTGAAAATAAGGGTACTATTCCCTGACTAAGAAAGTACAATGAGTTTGCTACTTAGATATCTTTTGGGGCGATATAGGGAGAGGTAGCGGTGCATTTGATGGCATTCATCCCTCTCCCAGTCGTTATTTTCAAGCTGCATTACAATATTGTTTTTCAGTTATGATCACTAGAACCAAGGAATTCCTGGCTCTCAAGAGAGCCTGGAAAGTGGGGTTTCCTAAACTCTAAAGACATCCACGGAGACTTGGAGCCACCATGAGATTCTTATCAGAGATTCGCTTTCAAAACATGAAGTAAGAACATGAGGGAGATGATGACAGTGAGTAGGGCAGGACTCTTGAGGCACCCCATGGGAAGAAGTATGGTGTCACTGAGCACATTTCCTAGGAGGACATGGGCGCTGTGCTTGAGAGTGTGTTCTCTTGTATACTGGTGAGGAGACCCCAGTCATCTGAGATTTAATGCTCCAAAAATGGGAAAGACTGATAGGTGAAAATAGGCTTTCTAAAGCCATTTAGCCGGTGCTGTTGCCCAAAAAGGTCTTAAGATCAAAAGTTGAGATTTCAGGCTGTTGCTATGGGTGGCCATAACATCATTTTGTGAGCCTAAGCCAAACTCCTGGACTAACGTTTATTAAAAGCAAAGGCTATTAATAGCAAAGCCTCTGACAGATAGACAGACACACACACAGGGCAAGGCTGGCTGGAACAAACATGCATCAGACCATGAGTTACATGGGAACCGTCCCCTTAGCTTATTGTGTCTGAAGGGAAAGGCCACTTATTGAATGATGCCCTTGCCTCGCTATTTAGGCATGGAGGGAGAGGCAGAATTTGATGCAAAAGCGATGTCTGGCATCTGCAGTGCAGCCATTTTTACAGGCTGCCTAGAGATTCAGTCTCTCTCTCTCTCTCTCTCTCTCTTTTTAAAGATTTTATTTATTTATTTATTTGACAAACAGAGATCACAAGTAGGCAGAGAGGCAGGCAGAGAGAGAGGAAGGGAAGCAGGCTCCCCGCTGAGCAGAGAGCCCAAGGCGGGGCTCGATCCCAGGACCCTGGTATCATGACAGGAGCTGAAGGCTGAGGCTTTAACCCACTGAGCCACCCAAGTGCCCTTATTTTTTTTTTTTTTAAGATTGTGTTTATTTGAGAGAGAGGGAGTGGGAGAGAGAATCCGAAGCAGACTCCATGCAGAGCACGGAGACCAGCGTGGGGCTCGGTCCCACACCTGGGAGATCATGAGCTGAGCTGATACTAGGACTTGGACGCTCAACAGACTGAGATACCCAGGCGCCCTTAGGGTTTCGGTCTTTAAGACACTGTGGCCAGAAGCACTCTGCTTTAAAAACAAGATGAGTGAGACCAAATAAAATGTTTCAGTGAAGCCAGTCTCAATTAAACATTTTTGAGAAATGCCAGTGTCATTCCAGAAGAAATACCATTTGTCAGTTTACTGCTCTGTGAGGGGTACAGCCATTTTTTTTTTCCCTCTTGTGGGCTAATCCCCCTATTTTGGTTAGAAAACTAAAATGAAGGTTGTGTGAAGCCTTATGGAGACTAGCAAGAATGTAGGTGGTTGACGTGTTTTGCTTGGGAAAGGCACTTCCTCGTTGACTTGAATTCCACCTCAGTTGATACTCAGGGAGGACTTTGTGCATACAGAATCCCTAAAGAGGGCTAGGCGTTGTGCTGGTTTCTTCCACACACATCATCTCTTTTAATTCTTACAACAGTCCTGTTGACCACTGTGATTCAGTTTGGTCACCTGTAAAAGATGGAAACGGACAAGCTCAAGGTCATGGCAGAGGTGGCAGGGGTTTCCCCGAGTCTCAAGCTCTTTCCTCTGTCCCATGGCAGAGTTGCCATGATTATACATTGAAGTGCTGCCAAATTGTTGTTTGGCTTCAGGAGAGAAGGGAACGAACCCAGACAGAGTCCCCACTGTGCACCAGCCACTGTTCTAGGTATGTCTCACCTTCAAGGTGCCCAGTGGTCACCTCAGAATGTTCTGTAATGACATATTCTGATTTTGTTGGTGTGAACTTGGCAAGGCTAAGAGTCTGCATTTCTAGCAAGCTTTTATGTGATATGGTACTGCTGGTTCAGGGCCCTCCTTTAAGAACAGCTAGGATTTGAAACCAGGACGGATTGATTGTAAGACCTTTGCCAGTACACCCTGCCACATTCTCTAAGGCTTTTGAAACTTACTCCTTGAGTGACCCATTTGTATTCCTTACTTAATTAAGGGGCCTAGCACTTGAAATCTCTCCTTTCTTTAGAGCTCTTCCTTCTATGCTCAGGAAAACATCTTCATAGTCAATCGTGCTTACACTTGTGGCTTTAATTTTTCTCTTGTTCCCTCAATTAGACACATTGGTTTGCCATCCAGCTGAACCTTAGAAACACCTGAGAAGCTTCTTAAGGCCTACCAAGACTCATACCCCACTATGAGACCAATTGAATGAGGGTATCAAGACAAAGCATCATGGGCTGGCTTCAGGCAAAGACACATGGTCTCACTAGCCCTAGACATGGACCTTGAGGGGTGTTAATAAGAATAGAGCTTGGTTTGACTCAGTTCAACAAAACTGGCTGGTGAGAGAGTCCTATTGAAAAAATCATATGAACAGAGGACAGGGGTGGATTAACGCTATGGTAGAGTTGTGGACAAACCACCATAGAACAAGCTCACGCTGGAACAGGGCTGCTACGTGGGGATGTGGACAGCTGTACAGTTTTGTAAGTGGCAACGCTGGGCTGAGATATGGAAAGAAATGGGAATAGTAAGATGACTAGAGGCCAGAGCCTGCTCTTCAAGGAGAAAAGAGCACTTTTCACTGGGGATAGTGCAGAAAGGCTCGCAACCCTAGTTGTGCCCTTGATTCAGCTGAGGAGCTTGGAAACCTACCAGGGCTCTGGCCCAGCCTGCAGATTCTGGCTTAATTGATCTGCTCTGGCACCATGGGTATCTTACTTTGTCAAAGCTCCCCAAAGCTCCTGCTCCACCACAGCTGAGAACCGCTGGTTCAGACTGTGTTTGCACTGGGCTGAGGACAATGCAGTTGGCTGGGAGAGGGAAACCAACAGCTGGGGCTGTCGTTCTCCACATGTGGTCCTTGCCCAGCAGGCGCAGCCCTTAGGGACTTGTTAGAGATGCCAGAACTTATGCTCCAGTCCTGACCACCTCAGTCAGAAACTCGGAGGGAGGGGCCCCAGCCACCTGTGTCTCCACGAGCTTTCTAGAGGAGTACGACAGCCGCTTCAGTTTGGCTGGGACTTGGACAGGGTGCATGGCAGGGGGATGCAAGGACATAAAGCTGGACGACATGCAAGGAACAGGCTGGTGTCAGCTCCTTGAATTGTGCCATTGAGATGGGCAGCAAGGCCAGTAAGCTCAGGTGGAGGGTATTTCTCTGTGGTCTCGCTATTCCTCGTGTGCTCAGAATGGCAGCAGGGATAAACCAAAGGCCATTCATGCAGGGGCACAGGACCTCCGAAGGCATACTCTGCTCTGCTGGTGGAAGCTGCCACTTTTCTTGTTAATGGACTCGTTTCTGTCTTCAGTAGAAGGATGCATCCTCCCTGGTGACTTGGGCCTTTAGAAGAGGGAAATGCCAGGCTTCAGGAAAGCTTCCTGGATAAGGTCAGAAAGGGTTTCCCAGCCTGTCTTCTTACCTCTCACCCCTGCCAGGTCTTTGGTTGGCCGGGCCCCACCTGTTTTTCCCAACAGGTCCTGAGGATGCTTGCCTTTGGTGCTGCCCTGTGTCATCGTTCATGGGACAAAGCCTTTGCCTTAGGCTGAGTAATGACCCCACCGATGTGTAGCAGTCATGCTTTAGATCTTGCCAAAGACTTTCTGTTGCCTAGGTGATTGGCATGCTCCCCAGCGCATTTTCCTCTCTTTCTGGTCTGGACTGACTGGGGTAGTATTCCTTCCCCAAATGGAACAGCTGGGTCCCTGCAGGCCGCCGAGCCTCTCCATGGGTCACAGTGGGACTTCCAGGATTGACGCTTATTCTTTACAAAGAGTTTTCTAAACCAGAGGGACTTTACCCATCCTCAAGT
Organism: Mustela lutreola; assembly: GCF_030435805.1. Classification (NCBI taxonomy): domain Eukaryota; kingdom Metazoa; phylum Chordata; class Mammalia; order Carnivora; family Mustelidae; genus Mustela; species Mustela lutreola. The sequence continues at coordinate 119,579,695 of NC_081308.1, read as the reverse complement.
CCAGCGATTCTCAGCTAAGGTGATTTTGCCTTCATCCTGCTAGGGAGAGGCATTTGGCACTATCCGGAGACAGTTTGGGTGATCACAACTTGGCTGGGGCAGGGTGGGGGAGGGTGCTCCTGATACCAGTGGGGTAGAGGCCAGGAGCGCTGCTACACATCCTTTGGTGCACAGAGAAGCCTCTCAAAACAAAGAATTATCTAGCCCCGAAGAAACTGGCCTAGGACCCATCACTTATTTTTGAAATGGGAAGTTTGAAGTTCAGAGGTGAAGTGGCATTCCAGAGGTCACCCAGAAGGACCGTCATGAGACAGAGCCGGTGGGGGGCGTGGGAAGGTTCTGGTTTACTAACTGCCACAGTGCCATGCTCAGTGGTGTCGTCTCTGCCCCAGACAGCCTTTCTTCCGAGACTGCTACTGCTGTGTGCTTGCCAGCGGCCAGACAATGTGCAGGCGGAACCCCTTCCATTTACGAAGCCACCTTCTTAGCACACGCTTTCAGTGGAGGCATGTTTATCCCCAGAAGGGAGTGATCTTATGTGTGCAAAGAATTGTGGGCCATTAGGGAAAGAGCAAAGATGATGTCAAAAGACGTGTTTCTTGCCTTCTGGGAGCTTACATTCAAGTTGTGAAGGAAAGACATATATATATGAAAATAATTATCAACTTAAGGTTTTAGTAAAAGCCTATAATGATAACCAAAAATCTGTAGAGTGATAAATGAGACAATGTTCCTGCCTGAGAGAGCTTGTGTTCTTGTGGGGAGAGTGAGATGAGACACATGCATATGTGCATACGTACATGCATGCACTTAAAAATTACAGTTGTGGGGGCGCCTGGGTGGCTCAGTGAGTTAATCCGCTGCCTTTGGCTCAGGTCATGATCTCAGGGTCTTGGGATCAAGTCCCACATCCGGCTCTCTGCTCAGCAGGGAGCCTGCTTCCCTTTCTCTCTCTCTGCCTGCCTCTCTGCCTACTTGAGATCTCTCTCTGTCAAATAAATAAAATATTTTAAAAAAATTACAGCTGTGGCAAGTACAGACCTACCTATAGTAGTTGAGAAGACATGTCTGAGGAGGTGAAATTTAAGTAGAACCTGGAAGGACATAGAGCAGGAGTCATGGTGAACAAGTGTAAAGCCTTCAGGCAGGAAAAAGCTGCCATATTGAAGACACTAATGGAAGAATCTAGTGTGAGTAGGAAGAAGAGAGGCATTGATGGAATTGAGGAAAAGGGAAGCTACCATGATAGAGAGTCCACATTTCATTCTATCAGGAAAAGAACAAAACAGCCGAATAAACAAAAATTGGAGGAAGTCCTAATCATGGTTGAGAGGGCTGGATGGAGATGGGGGAGGTTGCCAAGAAGAAGGGAACTGAAATTTCTAGAAGGATTTTAAAGTCATTTTTATGTTGATTATTAGTATTGGATTCTGTTAAGAGAATTACTTAAGTTACTCATTTACATTTACACCTGCCATCTTGATCGTATCTGCTGTAGCAGTAAAGCTCAAATATCATATACAGATAAGTAATAGATGATTAGTCAGAAGGCAAAATGGAGGTCTTGAGGTAATATCCTGTGGCTGAATATACTTTTCAACATGACAGGTGCTCAGTGACATGGAAGAGTAATTTGTTCCAATTACTTGATTTTCTTCTTACGTTTTTCTCATTATGCAAGGACATTTGATAATGTGTGTACTTTGCCACATTTTCTGATTCATAGGTGTTTTATGTATTTGTTTCTTGGAGTCACTTATATATGTCTAATAACTTTGATTGGTAGCTCCAATCATTTCATTTCCATCGCTCTGGTGATCTCAGATTTGCTGTGATTTAAAATCATGTATCATTAATTATGTTGAGTCATCTCTTGAAGAGTTCATTTTAAAGCAAAAAACAGCATCATCAAATAATTGGGGGCTTGTTAACTGTTTCCAGCTTGAAGCCAGCAAACCTCACAAATCCCAGGGGCCTGGTGAGGGAGCAGGTGCATACGTGGCATTATCTAAATGGTCTCCTAGTCTGTGTCTGGTTGCTTTTCTGTCTTTGAATGACGGAACTTTGTTGGAGGCAGGGGTGATCTTTTAAGCTAAGTCATGCTGAAGAGTTTTTTAATATACAGCATTGGTGCAGAGTGGTCTTACTTTAGATTTGCTGGTAAACACACTGAAATCCTGGTTTCCAGGCTGGGCTTTTCCAATAACTCTGTGACATGACAAGGTATGTCCCCTTCCTGAGCTTTATTTCCTTATGCTCTAAGGCAAAGAGGTTGCACTTAGTAATCTCTCAAGAAATTTTGTTTGGAATGACATGGAGGATGATGTTGGGGGTGTTTGTGATACTACTAAATATTTGTATTTATTGGTAAAAGTTATAGAGTAAAACAACTGGATTTTTTTTTTTAATAGGGATAAAGGTAGGTACATTACATTGGGATTATAGGTACATTACATTGGGATTATTTTTTTTAAAGATTTTATTTATTTGACAGACAGAGATCACAAGTAGGCAGAGAGGCAGGCAGAGAGAGAGGGGGAAGCAGGCTCCCCACCAAGCAGAGAGCCTGATGCAGGGCTCGATCCCAGGACCCTGGGATCATGACCTAAGCTGAAGGCAGAGGTTTAAACCCATGGAGCCACCCAGGCGCCCCACATTGGGATTATTTTTTTTTTTTATCAGTGATTCAGGTTTACTAGAGATCATTGCTTACTCTATGTTCAGTTGTAAATGTGAATACTGTATCTCTGTGAACATGAGTAGCTTAGGCTTAGGTCATCAGGCTTAGACTTAAAGCCCCTTCCCTTGCCATAACTGCCTCATCTTACCCCTGTCCTTGATCTTGGTGATCGCTGAGAGACCTAGAGGAGAGTGGGGCTGGTTTAGTGCCAATCCAGTGATGCCGTTGGGAGACCCAATTCTTGATGCAGACTTGCCCACCCAAATGGTTAGTCAATAGAACACCTTTTATAACAGGCCCCAGTTCTTTCATAAATTGTGCTCATAACTATCAACCCTCTCCCCTAAAGTCACTTATTCTTGTCACTTCCATGTCTGAGTATGCCACCTGATAGCGTCTGCGTGTCTGGATGTGTGGATTTGCATGTGTGCTCTTGTCTTCTCCCAACTCTTGACCATTCCTGTGGGACTTTGCAATCCCTAGGAGGTGGGTTGGGTGATCAAGGCCAAAGGCACTGACTATGTGGGTGCAATTTTCCAGAAGAGGCCTACCTTCCGGTAGCCGTTGTCATGGGGCTCAGCAACCTTCCTCAAAACATGGGGCCTCATGGTCCAGAAATCAACCATGAGCCACTGTTACGGTCTTATTTGTCTGGAAGAGTCAAGTTGAGCCTCTGAAACTGGAGGAGGCTTCATGAAAATCCATCGTCTCCCTAATCACCGGAGTCGTTTGTCTCCCTCCAAGATTGGATAAATCTGTTGTTGGGGAGGGCAGCAGGAGTCATTGCATAAATGTGGACAAATGGCTCAAATGAACAGAAGGAGGAGTGATTTTTGGAGGATAGAGGTCACATGCAAGAAGGCAATGCACTAGAAGGAGAAAAATGGCAGAAAACATTGGACTAAGCCAAAGGAAAGAAGAATTGCATTCTTTTTTCCTGTTTTGATGAGCTGGCTACTTTATAGAACTAATATTCCCTGAAAGCTTTGCATCCTCATGCCTTTTTTAGAGAAGCTGAATTCAGGTGCCCACCTGCCCTAGCGCTGGGGTCCTGTTGGAAGTGTCCTCCCAATCCTGTTGCTGCCATTGCACATAGAGCCAATGTCTTATCTGAGGGAGCCCTGGGAATAAATGAGTTTGATATAATAGTTCTAATTTTTCATGTAGAATATCCTCAAGTTCAGAAATTTTATAGACCCAAGTGAGGTGCTGCCTATACAATGTCACTTCTGGTTAAACAGTCCACAGTGTTTCTAGCTCTTGTGTCAATGTGACACCAAGCCATTGATAGATTGGCTTTTTTGCTCTTTTGCCAGAACTGACTGATGGTTAAGGTTGAGTAGAGACAGCCTGACCCAAAGCTGAGCCATTAACTCCCAGATGTTCACAATTTCTAAGGAAATGTTGTATGCCTGTGGTTATTATTCACATGGCTTCTTAAATGCTCTCATCTTGGCACCTTTTGCACTTGCTGAATTCAATTTTAAGAAAGAACAGGAGAGAGAATTTTGTGGAAAGCAATTATCCTGCACTTTTGTGACCTTCATGCTTTCCCCATCATGATGAATTTAGGGGCTGGTTCTTGTATCGGTCAGCATGTCCCTTTTATTAGAATTTTGTTGTATGTTACAGATAACCAGTTGTATCTAATTAAACAATAATGATGGCAGTGCAAGGCATTTTCTGGGAATTAATGACCAGCTGGAAAGAGCTGATGGCTAGAGAGTCAGCAGAAGGCTATTAGTTTCAGTTGGCCATTAATCTCCAACAATGCCCATTTGTGACGTCATTGTTGCTGTCGAAAAATGAGAGTGGAAGATAATTTCCTGATGTTTATTGTGAGCTTCTGAATGATAGGTTCCCTGTGTATTATCAAAAAAGTTATTCTTTTCTTCTTAATCCGCCAATTGTCCTTTCCTCTTAAAATATGTTTCTTATACATAGTGCGTGAAAATGAAATTTCTTAGCTTCTAGATAATCATGGGAGTTTCTTTTTTTAAAGAGTTCCAAGTTTGGGAGGTTTTCTTTAAATATTTTGGATGGTAAAACCAGAATTGGTCTTCAGCTGTGATGCTGGAATTTGATAAGTGTCTGTATTATCCTAACTCTCTGCTCATAGCAGGAAATGGTTGCAAATGTTTTGAATAGCAGCTGTTGCTAGCAGAGATGTGCGTTTCACAACGAGATTCTATGGAGTTCTAGTCACATTCCTAGTAGATGAAGGGGACTCTCTGCCAGGAAAAACTGTGGTGGTGTGCCTATATAATATTTTTGATTACTGCTGCTGAAGGCTAGAGGAAAATAGAGAGCTGGCTAAAATATTCATCACCTTCTTGCATAATTTAATGACTTATAAAGGAAGACAGCAGTTCCACATACAAGCCATCTATCAAGAACTTGTTCTGAACTCATAATGCTAATTTCAAAGTTTTGTTGGGTTTTCTACCATTTTTTTTACCCCAACACAAAAGAAAGTTCTTAAAAGGTCATTAAAATCCCAGCCAATGAGCTGGGAATGTTTTGCCAAATGCAGAAGCTTCAGGTCCCACCAGATTTCTACCATAAGCTGTTTATATTTTACAAACACCACAGGGTTCTTCTGCCAATGGGAAAGTTGCTGGTGGTATCAGTCCTTCTAAATGCATGCTAAGTGTATGCATTTGGGGGTGTAGGATGAGTCAGCATGCCATTAATCACAGCTTTAGAAGACACTGACTCACTCTTGGCAAAATGGAATGGCCTCATTGGGAAGGGTGTGAAAGAGAAAAAAAAATCCACTCTGGGGTCAGTTCCCTGTTTCTGCAAATGCAGATTGAATTTGCACCCCCCAACCCCTCTTGGTGGGTGGTTTTTAGGCTGAAAAGTGTTGCGGTAGGGACCCTTTCAAATCAGACCTCGTGTTTTTACAGGGAGAAAGTGCTTAGACATTCACAATCTTGCTTAGGAAATGCAGAAAGGATCTGGAAAGAAAAAACAAGCTGAGAGGGGCTGGGCATCTATCTAAGGCCAAATTTGGCGAACCAGGTCCCTCTCTCCCTCCCTTCAACAAGGTAGGTCTTTGATCCAGATCTGCTGTTGGTTGTGAGGCTCACGACAATTTCTTGTCCTCATTAAGGGGTCCTGAATATCTGAAATATATCTGCGATAGCCCCAGTTCTCCCTGAAAAGCAAAGATTAAAGAGCAGCACCCTTGAATCTTCTGTCTGATTGGGTGTGTGTTGGGTTAAAGTCACTAAAGTCAAGTTCTCCCAGGGAGGAGACCACACAAAGAGGCAACAGCGAATACACTGGTAATTGGCGGACCTCAGCCAGTTCAGCCTGCCCATATTTCTACTATAGCTGCAATTGCAACGTGTGAGGGCTACTTGGTGTTTATTGAGGTACAATATGGTTATTGGTGTTAAAGAGTTTTATGGTACTTCTGGCACAGTTTCACACCCTTACCTTTTCCTTGTATTAACAACAGAGGTCTGTAGAGTTGAGTACAGGGCTTTATTATTTTAAAGTCAGCCCCTAAAACTAATGTCAGCAAGCTAGTAAACGTTTTCCTTTGAAACTTTTCTTAGGAATGTTGTTTCTTTAGTCTTCCCCGGGAGTAGATGGGATTTAAGATGCTCGCTGCTTTCCTGAAGCTCTAACTTGAGTTCATTTTGTTGTGTGGTGACCACAGTTCTGGATGACGCCCCCCCTGGCACACAGGAGTACATTATGTTACGGCAAGATTCCATCCAATCTGCGGAATTAAAGAAAAAAGAGTCCCCCTTTCGTGCTAAGTGTCACGAAATCTTCTGCTGCCCGCTGAAGCAAGTACACCACAAAGAAAACACAGAGCCCGAAGGTTTGTGCCCAACGGACGCGTGTTTTTGCTTGTTTTCTCTTATTCTTCTTTCTTTCTCTTTCTTTTTGACTGTGCATTGCCCTCTGGTGTGCTGTGTGTCGTTCGGCCCCTGACAGAGTTAGGAGGCCCCTGGCTCGCTGGTGAATGTGTTATGCAGGCTCAGAAGGAACACTGTATAATACAGTCATCTCGGGCCCAGCGCGCACGGCCTCTTGCTTCCCACAGCGGAACCGGTCTCAGCTGCTGTCCTTCCATTGCGCCGTTTTGGCTGCTAAAGTTGCTTGCTCCTGTGGCCAACATCTGGCCAAGTCTGTTCCCATCACTTGCATTCCTAAAACAGCAGTCGGCTGAGGAATGACACTTCTAAAGGGACATAGTGAGAAGATGGTTCCAAATTCTCTGACTCTCCTCCACTTCATAAAGCTTCCACATTGTGCTTGAAGAATGCTCGTGGTCTACTTAGTCCGCTGAAGCAGGCCCTGACGTCCCATGTAATGCACGCCCAGTTGCACTTGGCCACAGTGAAATGCATGCCTCAAGGACATTCTTGAGTAGTTTGTTTTCCTTTGCAGCTCAAGTCCAGGTTTGGAAAATTCTACTTGCCGCTACTTAAACCGAGGTCAACAGCATGTGCATTGTAACCCATGCTACAAACCTCTCTCTAAAGCAACTCGTCTGTCTAGAGAGAGTATTCAGACATTTCCCCCTACTTTTTTGCATATATCAACCAGGGACAAAATGTGGTCAGCTCTTTGCCATTTGTGTCCATTTCAGCTTCCTCGCTTCCACATTGAGTTTTAAATGTTCGTTGGCAGAAAAGGAGACGCATTCATTTTTCATTGTTCCATGTGTATTTCAGCCATAGAATAGAATATTCGCATTTGTTTTTACGCATGCTTTGGTATTCAAGCTGTCTAATTTGGGGGTGAGTTCTGATGTCAACAGTGAACTCATCTGGAGATGTAGATGGTGATCCTTCACAGTGAGTAAAATAAATCTTTTGGTGGTTTGATAGAGAGGATACCGACTTGAGCTCATGCTTCAGTAAAAAAGAAAAACAAAAACTTTCAACCAGTGATAATTACTTTACTCTTTATAATGCATTTCAATATTTTCTGCTTTCTTTTCTCTAAAATTACATATACTTGCAAATAAACACACACACACATAAAACCAGTGTCTGTGTTATAGATCTATACCATTGATGATATAGTCATATATATTAAGCATATATAGCATAATTGAACATATATGTTACAGATACTATGCTGTTTTTCTACTTGCACAAAAGCCTAGAAAACAAAATTTGGTTAGAGGAAGAAAAGGAAACAATTTAAGAAGTACCTGATTAAATTCAGTCAAGCAATCAGTTTAGAAAGTTACTTCAAATCATTTTAACAGTACTCAGATTTAAGAAAAATACAGTTGAATAACCTAAATTTAACCCCCCCACCCCTTCTTTTCTTATTACATACAATTTTGTAAGATCTGTGAACTTTCAAAATATCCCTTGGAGCGTACTGTGTGTACTGTTACAAATGTTTTCAGATAGGAAGAATTCTTTAGAGACTGGATAGCAGTAAAACTCCTCATATGAGGTTTGGATTGTTTTTAATCTGTCGTTTCATCTACATGTTGAGTGGCTGCCATCATGCTTAATGTCACTGTCATACGCTTTGATGATGGGCATTGTCTTCTTTCAGACTGAAGATTTTCCTTATCTCGCTCTCCTTCCAGGTCCTCTGGAATAGTGAAGCTAATATTTCCTTCCTTGCTCCTATGGATTATTTGTAAATAGTGTTAGACTCCTTACAGGTTTTCTGGAATGCCATTTGAATAACACAGCTTGCAATTTTACTATACCCAGCTTCGTAAAAGGTCCCAGAAGTTAATGTGAAAACCAGACCTTGAAATGAAAACACTTGATCTTTGTACAAATTAACAGGGTCCAGAAGATCCTAGACGGGGTGAAAACAGTGATGCTGTGGAAGAGATCTAGGATAAATAAGGAGACCGTATCGAGAAATTAACATGCTTACTTCATGTAGGATACCAAGGCTCGTCATTTCCAGGCAGTGAAGTAGCCACAGTTTTGGAAGGGTTCAGTGGTCATTCTGGCAACCTGGTAGATGTTGGCAAGACTGGTTTTTGAATGCTGTAGAGTCCAGTCTTTAGTTTTCTCTTATAGCTGCTATAACATGTTACTGCAGTTAGTAGAAATAAAAGGCCTCTTGATTATAAATAGAACCTTCATTCTAAACTATATCCACACTTGGAAACATTTTATTCTCATGTGAAGCATTTTGGAAGAGAGTTCCTTTCATGGTTTCTGGGCCAAAGCACGAGACCTTAACTGAACTTGGCCGTGGATGCCCACCAGTTCTACCACATGTGAAGGCGATGAACAGGATGACCTCTTCTAATGAGGTGGTTTTGATAAAACCCTCAAGTGAAAAATAACAACTTCATTAAAATTTGGGAGGAAAATTAAAGTTTGAATTGGGTAAGTTTTCGAAGTGATGAAATTAGATCAAAGAGCTTTCATGTGTATTATGATAAAACTGCAATTAATTTTCTTCTTACTGAACTGATAAAAATTGACCAACTATTTTTATATTATTACAGACAAAGTCTTGGTGTTCCATTTGATTGGTGGTGTCTTTGTGCAGGCCAGATTATCCTCATAGTTTATGACCGCCTGAGATTTGCTACAGATCATTTATTTACAGTTCATAGTCACCTGTCTTTTAAAAGGTATTTTTGGATCGTGTCTAGGGCCCTCAGAAGCCATGTGAAAAAACCTTGGAGGATGGAACCATCCCACTGGATTTTCAGGATGCACTAAAGCCATGTTACACTTTGCCAAAAGCAGGTTTCTATTTCCGAGCAGCCAATTCCAAAATAAGTTCTTTAATCTGTTCCAAATGCTTGTGATTTTCAGTGATATGATAATTTACATAAAAACCACTTATGATGTAATCTTATATGAGTACCGGCTTTTGGCTGAAGACACACATACTAGTATCTGAGAGTCAAATGTGGCCCAGGACCAGCAATGCTCTTTGTTAAAAGAAAGCCACGTGGAGAGTGGAGGTTGTTACCAAAACCTTCCTTCTTACTGTTCCAGGAGGCTTTTGAAAAGAGAAAATACGATTCTTGTAGCTTGATTCTTTTCTTTCATTGTCGGGTGTGCCAAAATGAAATCACTGATTTCGAGTAACTTCTGAAAGCCAGTCATCGGGCTTTCACTGATGTCTGAAGATTGTTCAAAAGCATCACACCGAGATATATGTGCTTGCAGGTTGATACTATTGAAAATCTACTGAGAAAAAGAAATGGATTTCCAGCATTCACCTTTAGGATTAAAAATCCTGATTACAGTAGTAAATTTGAAGGAGTTAACACAATATAGGAGAATATTACGGAGCTCGGGAGTTGGTCAACCACTGTCTTTCGACCAAGTATTTGGCTTTTTTCTTACAGCCCTGTTTTCATGTGATTTATTCCATCTGCCTCAGGACATCTCTAACCTTTTAATTCAGAGAGGCATCCAACCACAGTGACTTTGGTTGGAGGAGAAGAGAACCTGGGCTCCAGAGTGGTGAGGAAATATGGCAGCCTTTACTGACCAAAAGAAAGCAAAAATTATGTGCCCAATATTATGGGGGGGGGGAGGGCGTATTTGTAACTAGTGCCAATGACTCTTCCTCTGATGTTGCCTTGCTTTCTTTACACCCTGGAGAGAACACATCCCCGTGAACAGCACCAGTCTTGCCTAAATGGTAAGAGAGGAAGAAAGTAGAAGAATATTGAGGAATATGTGAAGGGAAGTGTCTTTATTTGTGTCCTTAATTTTTCTTCAGCTTTATTGTCTCCTGTTGTGTGTCTTCTTCATTTGAATAATAGTGAGCCTTTGGAGGAAAAAAGGGTCTAATACTATTTGAATTAGTCATTTGATAAAAATGAAGCAACCTCTGATGCTTGACACCTGGAAAATGGCTTGACTTTCAGAAAGGATGTGACTGGGTTCCATATCTGTCCCCTTGAGGGTGAGAATTGGAGGGTTATTCCTACTTTATTAGAAAAACATGGAGCCATATGTTTGGGTGGCTCTGAAGCGATAAAAGACTTTACTCTTAATCTTTTAATTTCAAAGTAACTATGACTTAGGGGTCACCTTGCCTTTGATGTATTACCTGAACGATGGCAAAACGACACCAGAGAGTTTTCTTTGCTCATTGAAGCAAATGGCGGCTTAATTACAGAGTCACAAGAAAGATTTTAAAATTCGTCCAAAGTGAAAACAAATTAAAGACAGAAATCTGAAGGCCTTGGTGATTAGCAATGAGTAAACAATATCCTCTCCCCAGAAAGTATTCAAATGTGTTTCTCTTGGTTCCATGTTGGCTATTTCTTAATAGGAGTCTTATGTCCTAAAACATTAGGAAACCAGTAATGGCACATTCTCTCTTGTGTCCTATTTCCCACCTATGGCAGCAAACAAAATTAAATCATATTTTGGGGAGAGTTTCTACTCTCTGGAAAATGCTTAATTTGATCAAGGAAGTATATTTAACAACCAGTCATTCAATGTCAGGCCAGGATGGGCATTTATTATTCTCTTTTTAGTTATATGCCTCTCGATTCAATCTCCAGGCTGGCTTTTACAGTAGAAACGAACAACCATTCATTCCTAGAAAATCTCATTTGCTTCTTAGAGCAACAGGCCTTCCTTCTTTCTTAAGCCTTGGTGTTTCCTTCGAGCTGGCAGTGACGTTTTCCTGAGGTTTCTCTTGGTTAATATCAAAGGCAGGTATTTCTCCTGCTGCTTCTTCTCGCATCAGCCAATGCTAATGACCTGTTTCAAGTTTTCTTTTGTTTAAAATAACACTGCTCTGGGAAGATGCTCCGAAAGGTTCATTGGATGAATGACAGTGTATGGTGATGATTTTGACTTAAAAAAAAAAAAAAGTGAGTATCTAAGTGCCAATACTTGAAAATCCCATTCATCCATATGGGAACTGCCCCCCTCAAAGCTATTACTTCTGAGTAGTAGTAGTGTAGTAAGAAAGCACAGTAACTCCTCTTGTTTGTTTCTCTTTACGGCCAGTTGATAAACCATTTAAGAAAAGATGCTGTTCTGACCCAGCATGATAGGACCCAGGTAGGCTATGTTCCTTGTCTGAAAAGACATAGCCTGAATGACTTTTGGCTATTTCCCCAAATCAAGCCGAACCTGAATATATGGGGGTCTCCCTGGGTTCAGGAGATACATAGGAATCTGCTGTCACCTCTGCTTTGGTTTTAAATGATAACTTGCTTGCCTGATCGAAGAGCATTGTGGGGACTAACTATACTCTCGCTCACGTGATCTTCAGTGATTAGCAGATCGGTATTTTCCAAATTATGTTTCATGAAACACTGATCATATAGCTATGTGAAAAGACAGAATCTATGGTCAAATGCATGTTTTCAAAATTCCACAGCACTCTCAGAGAGTCTCAATTCGTAAGAGTATATTTAAAGTTTTGTGGAGTCTTACAGATCAGGAATTTGACTTTGGGTGATTCGGTGGTAAACATTTTCCAGCTACCGAACCCTTTTTTAAAAAAAGATTTTATTTATTTATTTGACACAAAGAGAGAGAGAGAGAGAGAGAGAGATCACAAGTAGGTAGAGCAGCAGGCAGAGTGGGGGAGAAGCAGGCTCCCCGCTGAGCAGAGAGCCCGATGTGGGACTCAATCCCAGGATCCTGAGACCCTGACCTGAGCCAAAGGCAGAGGCTTAACCCACTGAGCCAACCAGGTGCCCTACCAAACCCTTTTTGTTCATCACACCTATTAGTATCATACAAATACACTCTGAGAAACGCCATGCTGGCTCTCCTGGGCATCAGCATATCCCCTGTCACAGCTGGGCTTTGACAAGTAATACACTTTGGAAATGCATGTTGTTCCCTATCTCTCTGACCCCCCTCCTCACTATCTTTACGGAAGTGGTCCTCAGAGTATGGATCCATGATCAGGGCTGGGTCTGAAATTATTTGTTACAAGTCAATGATGAGATAAGGAGCTTGTCCTAGAATGTAAATCAATGCACGGCTTTCTTCATCAAGAATGTATTGCTGTCTTGCTGTGAGAAATAATATCAGCTGAATGAGATAAAAAAATGTGCTTAGTGACAGAGTTCGCAGATCAGCCCTAAGTCTGTGGACCATACTTTGAGTGACCCTGCTTTAGATTACTTAGCTGATTCTCAACCTTGGCCACACACTGAAATCGCCTGAGGCCCTTTGGAGGAAGAGAGATGCTTGAGCCCCGCATCAGACCAAAAACAACCATCCAACCAATAACTTGTCCAAACAAAAACCCTGCAAAATCTCTCGTGGCTGAGGTAGTTAGAAAAAATAGAACTACCCAGGTGATTCTAATGTGCTAACAGGGTTGGGATCGCTGCCTTAGGAAAAAATCACCTTGGCATAAGGTCTGGTGTGTGATGTCAACTGTCAATTCAAAATTCTTATCATGCTGATTGTGTGGGCCTCTTTAGGAGGTGGCCTGTGATGAGAGGGCACTGCTGGACAGGCAGCACTTACATGACCTTTAGAACTTGTGGCCATGGAAGGTATTCATCATTCTCAACACACACGCGTGCACACTCGCATGCACCCTTTCTGTTAATTGTTCCCTCTGGTGTGAGAAGCTTTTTATTTTGATGAGGTCCCAGTAGTTTATTTTTGCCTTTGTTTCCTTTGCCACAGGAGACATGTCTAGTAAGAAGGTGCTGTGGCTGTGGCCAAAGAAGTCGCTGCCTATGTTCTCTTCTAGGATTTCAATGATTTCCTGTCTCATGTTGAGGTCTTTCATCCGTTTTGGGTTTATTTTTGTATCTGGTGTAAGAAAGTGGTCCAGTTTCATTCTTCTGCATGTTCCTATCCGGTTTTCCCAACACCACTTGTTGAAGGGACTGTCTTTTTCCCATTGGGTATTCTTTCCTGCTTTGTTGAAGATTCATTGACCATGGAGTTGACAGTCTATTTCTGGGTTCTCTATTCTGTTCCATTGATCTATGTGTCTGTCTTTATGCCAGTATCGTCTGTCTCTATGACTACAGCTTTGTAATGTATCTTTAAATCTGGAATTGTGATGCCTCCAGCTTTGCTTTTCTTTTTCAACTTTCGTCTGGCAACTTGAGGTCTTTTGTGCTTCCATACAAATTTTAGGATTCCTTATTCCAGCTCTGTGAGAAATGCTGGTAGTATTTTGATAAGGGTTGCTATAAATATATAGATTGCTTTGGGTAGTATAGGCATTTTAATAATATTTGTTCTTCCAGTCCATAAGCATGGAATATTTTTCCATTTCTTTGTGTCACCTTCTATTGCTTTCATCAGTGTCTTACAGTTTTCAGAGTACAGATATTTCACCTCTTTGGTTGGGCTTATTCCTAGGTAGCTGATGGCTTTTGGTCCAATTACAATTGGGATTGATTCCTTGATTTCTCTTTCTGCTGCTTCATTATTGGCACACACCCCTTTCTGAAGTTCCCTTGCCTCTTTGCCATTCTGTGCTTTTTAAACTATAATCAGGCTTCTCCATAAGAGTGTGGTAATCTGCCACCTTGTGACCAACATCCTTTCTTACAAGCAATTGTTTCAACACGTGTCTTCTCAAACTATGATTCAGCTTGAAAACGTGGGTGGAAGAGTTTCTTGGGATCACGTATGAGTGTACCTGAAAAAGAGAAGATGGAGAAGGAGAAGAGTGTAGCAATAGGCCAGACAAGTACCATTACTTCTTTGCTTGATTGCCCCTGCTCTCGGTAAGATCGCAAAAGTCGTGCTCATGGCCTGGGTGTCTGTCCCTAAATTGCACCAGAGGCTGTTGTCATTGAGACATTGTCCTCTTATCAAATAGACATCACCAGCTCCTACAGCATGAAATTACGACAGCACCATGTATGTGAAACTGACTTTGATGCGATCGGGAGACTTTAGTTGCTATCCGTGTTTGTAAATCCTTCCTAGCACTGTGTACTACACTGATTCATATGCATCTGTTATACTCTACAGCATGTCATAGTGTGCTCCAAAATCCACAACTTGAATAATGCCCATGGGAACGTGCGGAACAAGAGGTATAACATCCTGCATTTTATCAACACTTACCCTTGTCTTGCTTCACAGCTGATATCCACACTCACTCCAACACATCACAATCACATGTCCACTTGCACTCATGTGCTGGCATATTTCTCCTTGCGAGCCCCAGCTATTTTAAGATATATATTCTTGGAACAGCTCCAGGTCATCCTTCAAGCCCATCCAGCTTTGGAAGTGACAAGTGTACGTTGGCTGGAAGACCAGATCCCCACAGAGGAAGGGAAAGAGCAAAGCTCCCCTTAGCTGCTTCTCCATACAGTGGCTTCCCTAATACATGACAGGACTTGATTTGAACCTGGTTTTTCTGGCCTCTGAACCCTCTGAACCCATGTCCTTTTCCCTCCATGGCTTCTCCATACGCTCAGTGTTCACTGTCTTGCCTTACACGTGAGTTTATTGTCTGACGGCAATGCAGAAGAGATATGTTAGTTTTAAAGGACTGGAAGGCTGTCCACACCCCATTCTCAGGCTCTGCTATGAAAAGGAGTTGCCTTAAGCGGAAGGGACTCAGGAGGTATTTGTGAATTCTGTGAGCCTAGAGTTGGTTGTAGGGTGGCACTCCAAAGAAGTAGGCGAAATGTCCCTTTCCTTCAAGGGGGAGATGACTTCATCTAGGACACACAAAAAAGAGTAGAGTAATTAGTGAAGAGCTAAATTCTGTTTGAATGCAATAAAAATGGCCTTAGATTAAAAAAAAAAAAACCACATGAACAGGTTACTTGCCTACTCTCCTTTCTTTAAATTGGGAGATGCTCTTCACCTGTAACGGTAGAAATGAGGAAAGGTCATTTCCAAGGATTAAACAGGTGACTCTATTGCTTAATTTTTTTTCTCAACTCAATAAAATTGCCACCATTGACAGAAATGTTAGTAAGACCTGCTCTGAGCAACTCTCCCAGTTCCATAATATTAGGTGTTACCCAGAGGTCTGGATGTTAGCAATGAACTCTCTTTCATCACTTGTTGGAACCCTACTCTCTAGCCCAAGGTAACTGATAATAAAAACTTTAATTGACAATTATCCAAAATTTACTATGTGCCTAGCATTTTACCTAACACTATCTTAGTTCTTACAACAGTCCTTGGAGGTAGGTAGGTAGGAATTTTTTTTTTTCTCTCCATATTATGGATGAGGAAACCAAGAGTCAGAGAAGTGAACTAACTTGTCCAGTGTCACCTGACTGGGCAGCGGTAGAGCCAATACTCAAACGTAGCCTGTCTCACTCTGAAGACCGTGGTCTCTCAATTACAAGAGACTATATCCCATAACAAGGCTGACCCTAGAAATATCTTCCATTTTATTCCCCAGTTACCATTATCCGCTTATTGAGACAAATTGCTGAATATACTCTGTAAGCAGGGGGGACCTTGGGTCTGTCGTCAGAGAAACAACAGATTTTAAAGTGCCTGATTCTTCAGAGAAAAGAGAAACAGCCAGATTTAACTTTAATGTGTTTATAGGGAAAATTCTCATCAAATGTGACTTGGTCAAAACACTTTACACTCTGCAGTATCAGAATTCGCATTTATTCACTGTGCTGGCATACATTTACTCAACTGCAGGCCAGATCTTAATCCCCTTGGGCCAACTGACCTCCCACCTCAGAAAATCATCTCACAAAATATCTGTTGACCTAAGACCCTGGATGGTAAAACCTTTATTACAAAGTGAGAACTGACTTCAGGCACGTGAAGAAAAAGTCCTGCCAAACTGGGTTGGGTCACTGTCAAGATACTGTTCTGTGTGACTTTCACAAGGAGTGAAATTGCGTGCTATGGTCCATTTTCCTCCAGAAGCATGAAGAGGGAGGTCACAGGGATTTGTGTGATGTATTCTGTGCAGGACATTCTATACTGGGCTTTGGTTAGATGCTTAGCTATCCATTTTTAGCATCTTTTATGTGCCAGGCACATGAGGTTTATTATCGTTCATCTTCCCAACCCATGAGGCAGGGGTCATCCATCTTGAAGGACGTAACAGGGGAAACTCGCTCAAAGTCATACAACTAATAAGTGTCTTAATTGGAATTTGAAGCCAAGTCTGTTTTGTTCCCAAGTTTGATTGGTCTCTTCATTGTGCTGCCTCTGCTTGTTCTATACCTTTCGGGTGTGAGCCATGAAAAAAGAGCTCAGCACCGTCCTACCCCTGCATCCATTGGGAGACATCGCGTGTGTTTCTCCACATCCTGGCTTGAATGTTGGTCTAAACAATAGGCCAAGGGCTAAAAAAAGCAATCTCCTTAAGATTTGTCACATGTTTCTTATTTTTCATTTTCTGTTTTGTTTTTGGAAATTTCGCTGCCTTTATATCTTTATTTCTCATGTACTCCGTTCTTTCCTTCTGGAACTTATTTTTTTAATTGAAGTATAGTTGACAGGCAATGTTATATTAATTTCAGGTGTACAACATGGGGAATGAACAGTTCTGTATATTAGTCAGTGCTTACTACAGGAAAGGCAGTCACCATCTGCCACTGTGTGTTATTACTATATTACTGTGTTTCCTATGCTATACTTTTCATCACCATGACTTCTTTACTTAATTAGTTTTGTTGAAGTATGATTGACACAAAATGTTACAGTTCAGGTATACAACATAGTGATTGGACAACTCTCTACGTTATGTTACGTTACTACGTTACGTTACGTTACGTTACGTTACGTAAGGTAACATTACTACGTTAGGTTACCACTACTGTAACTCACGTCAGTTACCATACAACGCCATAACAGTACCATTGGACTTATCACACGTTCTTGCCTTTTTCCCTATATCAACAGCTACCAACTGTAGGTCATTTTTCCTGTAGGACTTCCTTAAATGAAATAATGCTTCAAAGCCATAGTTTTCCTCATGGAGCCACTGGACCTTGAAGTGGCCATAACTAGTTCTGTCGTGAGCTGCCTCTCCCAAGAAAAAAGAAGTGGGTGATGTACAGTTCTGGGAGTGCCGTGTTTCTGAGGTGGGATGCACATGGATAAAGCCTGTTTTGAGGTCATCCATCTTGGAACACTTCCAGTGAGAAATCAGACATTCCATTCAGACACCGGATTTTTGTGATCACCTTGGAGTAGAGCAGTCATGTGCACCAAAGGTGGCCCCGTGTTTAGGGTAGTTTGTAAGTGCAGGGAGATTGTAGGGACAGACATGTCTGTAATGGGGTTATTTGCTCCTTCTGTCTTGGTTCACCTCTATCAGAAATTTGCCATTGTCCTTATGGTAGCACTGTTGACTTTGTCCCTTCCGGAAACACAACACACTGGGACAAGTGAGATGTGCCCCTTGTGGTTGCTAGTTGTCATTCAAAGACGGTGTGAGTGCTTGCACACACGCATGCACATGCGTGCATGTGCGCGTGCACACACATGTATGCACATCTTGAGTTAAAACAGCTTATTGAGAAAAACACAGACAAGTAGTAGAGCTCACATGGTCCCTCACCGGAGCCCTTTCTAGGAGACAGCCAGCCCAGCAATGTGCAGCCTAATCATAGACCTCTGTGGAATAATGTGGACTCAAGCAGGCCATTCACACAGCAAGGCCATTTGTCTAGCAGGCTGCCTCAGGCTGTAAACAAAATCTCCTTCTTTTCATGCCACAAGGAAAGAATAAAGGGCATTTCAAAAAGTAGGGGTAATAGACGCTGCCAGCCAATGACTTTTCTCTTTTATTCCCTCTTCTGCCAATTTCCTCTATAATCACTTGATTTTTCTCTGAAAAGATAGCATTTTGGATTCATGTTAGAAGGTTCATGAACTGATTCAGTAAATTTCTAATTGGCATGCATGGTTGGCTCTTCACTTAGTGGATAATTGGCTAAATATATCCAGAATATTTACTGAGGGAGGAAAAAAAAGTCCCCAAAGCAAATCAGAATAGTTGGGGAACCTTTTATTTTAGTGCAGCTTTTTCTCTGGGAGCAGTTACTGGTGTTTTAAAAGAAGTCTCTCTCCCTTCCCAATTAGGACTCCATTTAAACATACATCTTTTATGTCATCCCTGCAGAATAAAGCTTTATTAAGTAGATGCCATGGGCATAGTAGTGTCTGTCAACAATAAATACTCAATAACATTTACCATTAGGTACGTCTTCAAATAACCAATTTTGATATTCTGACTTCGACCAGACATTTGCCCTAATTCTAGGCAGCAAATGACTGATAGCACTTCCAGTTACCCTCAGCAGAATTGATATATTTGCCAAGAGAAACTTATTATCTTATACAAGCCAGGAATTTTACTGGTTATTAGGCATAGCATTGAATAGGGGCACTCTTTCCACACTCAAGGACGAAAGAGTGGAAGGGAAGGCAGGCGTTGAATTAATCTATCAGTTATCTCTTTGCATTTGAAGTTACCCTAAAGCACAGGGGCATAAAACAGGAACAATTTCATCTTTCTCCTAGTCTATCAGTTGGCTAGGTCTGCTAAAGACCATGTATAGGTTCTGGTGCTTTGGACTGAGTTGACTCATATATTTGCAGTCAGCTGGTGAGTCAAGATGGTTCTGACTATTCTAGAATGGACACAAGGCTAGATCTTACCACCCGCGATCATGACCTGAGCTGAAACCAAGGGTTGGACGTTTAACCAACTGAACCACCTCGGTGCCCCAAGCCTCTCATATATCCCTTTTAACATCCAGACTTGGTGGCCCAATTCATTTCAATATAAAACAGGTATCACTGATGTGCACGTGGTTTAGAATGAGTCCTGATAAGGTGGAGTTATGAGGAACGCATAGTCCCTGCTACTCCTTTAGCAGTAGGTCTTTGTAAAGAGGTCATTGATTTCTCTTCTCCATAATGCATCTAAAGTTCTAAGTCTTTGCCAAGACTGATTTATTCTTTTGTTGTTTGTCCTTTTTAATGTAGTTAAGTTTGCTCAATATTTTGAACAGCCTAAAAATATTGGACCGCTGGGAATTCAAATTAAAAGTAAATTGCCTCTTGAGTTCAGTATTTAAAAACAGGTATACTTTGGAATTGTATAAATATGCTGCAATCAAGGATGACATTACATGAGTTTCCAATAAAGCAAGTTTTCTGCCAACTTTACAAACATGTGCACTTTTGCTAGACTGTAGAAATTGATTCCTTCTCTGGCGGTGAGTGTTTCTTGCTGAATCAAAGAGCTAGTGTTTTGAAAGAACAAATACACAGTTTTGTGGTGAAGAACTGTTGAGTTGACAATATGATATCGAGCCTATATAATTGAGCTGTTTTCTCACCTAGGATTTGTGAATTCAGATCCCAAGGAAATGTTGACTTCCCGTGCAAAACTGGATGACAGCTTTCTGTATAGGTGTCCCCTTGTCCAAGGTCGGACACGTCTTCTTTCGTGGTCTCTAAAGAGTCAAGAGAAGCTTTGTACTATCAGGATGAGAAAAAAAAATAATTAACTTTTTGCAGTGCAAGCTGGTCCAGAGGGTTTGGGAGAAAATTTTTTTTCATTTTGAAGGAAGCCTTGTACTTGGATCAACCCTTAATTAAGACTGCATTAGGCTGCTGCCCATTTCTAAACTAAGGGCAGAGACTACAGCTGCTAGACCCTTTTTGTTCAGTTCCCTTTTTTTTACCAAGATAGGAAAATGTCATCGTAGAAAATACTGAATTCACACTCCTACCCCAACAACATTCGATTTTGTCCTTAGCCTGTTCAGCGCTACTTTCCTTCCTGACTATGTCTCAGTTTAATCTGTGCTGAGACAACAGCGTGTACTATCAAATGTAGGTGTGTCTCAGTAGTGGAACAAGGAGGCTAACCAAGGAGACTTTATTCCTATGGCTTGTCAAAACATTTGGTACCTGTCACCCTTTTCTCACTTGTCTGCTGGCCCCGAGAAAGGGCTTTGAAGAGGAAAGAGCTATGTCTGTACACAGAGGGGGAAGAAGGTTCGATTTAACACACAATGTGAACTTTGTCTTCTCTCCTGTTTAGTACCATTCCTGCTGGCTGCAGAGGAGGGAACACTGGGAAAATGAGAAATGAGCCTGTACCCCTGGAGTCCTCCAAGCAGTAGCATTTATGATCCTTGTGCACCAGTACCCAATTTTTTCCGCATGGAAGATCTAAACAATCAGCCAACACATCCAATACTTGGCAACTAATAACATTGGATGAAAAATGATACCAAATTATCATGGGAAACCAAGTGAGAACTTTAACCCAGTGGGTATATTTATTAATTCTTCTTTCCTGCTATAAGAAGTAGTTGACATACTATCTTTTTTATTCAGTCATGTCACCTCAGACCCTGTGTTGAGCTAGAAGAGGGATTCTCAACCTTGGTACTCTTGATCCTTGCACCAGATAATTCTTTGCCTTCAGGGGCTATCCTGGGCTCCACACACTGGATGCTAGTAACATCCCCCAGGGTCCTGACGAAAACTATCTGTCGACAATGCTAGATACTCCATGAGGAGAGAAATCCCCACCATGAAGAACCACTTGGGTACATACCAACTATGTAAATAAGAAAGATGTGGCCTACAAATTACTCCTTTTTTAAGAGCCAGTCCAAAGGCTTTTGTTTAATTGTTACTAGTGTTCTCCTTCCTTGGACAACTTAATCCAAATTCTGCCTTACCCCTCCCAGTCTTTCCCCCACGTCTCTAAAAGTTTTTAAAATTATCTAAAGTATTTATAAGATTTTCCAGTAAAGTTCAATGCAGTTATTTGGGCTGAGAACACTTGGGCCAGCCCTCTGGTTAAATTAATCCTTCCAAGGTCATTTAACGAGTATCCACTTGGTTTTTCCTTGTGTCTCCTCTAGGAGATCTGGAGCAGTATGACAGAGCTCCTGCCTTCTGTGAACTTACAGTCATATATAAAAAGTCATGTAAATCAAGTTGTGTCAAGGTTCGAGGCTCAGCTTCAACCCACTTCAGGAAATTCTTTTCATTGTGGTCCTCTTAGAAAGCTTCTGTCGAGTCCATCTCTTCAGCAGAGCTGACGATGAGCAGAGGTGAAAGTATCCCTAAATATTTTCCTTTACATTTTTCATATCTAGTTGAATATTCAAAAATTTTGAACATTAAATCTAAACAGGAAGACTCAATCAACATTGGCTGCATTGGGCTAGTCGCTTCCCTTCAGATCCTTAAAACAACCCCAAAATGTACTATCAGCCTTTCCCTTTATCCTCATGGTTCCCTTTAGCAGCAAACATGAGGTCAAGAAAAAAGGAATGTTGTGAAATCTTGCATAATAATTTTATGGGTTATATAGAAATTAAATGCATCAAAGTTCAGAAAAATTAATATTCTAAAGGACAATCAAAGAACAGAATTAAATTTACCTCTCAGCGAATTTATTTTTTCAGAAGCAGTTGTGGTTTATCTGGTTCCTGTTTTTTAGCTTTGCTTTTATTCCGTTATCATAGTAAAGTGCCCCTGGTGAGTTACCTAACTTTGGACAAGATCCATTCCGTTCCGTGGCCCTCCATATCTTTTTCTGCAAAATGAAAAACAATAATAAATTGAATATGCACTGATTTCTCCTCTTGTTTTAAATATCGCAGATATGTAAAATAAGAATCAATACGTTACTAAGTTTTATAACAGATTTTTGCATAGTCAGAATGGAAGTTGGACTAATATTGTTCAAGTACAACTTTGTAAGTTTTAAGTGTTTGCTACCTTCATGTGGGCCGTTCACTGATCAAAAGCTAGAGTGCTCTGTGGTCCATATGGTGATGGCCATGGGCTTCTCCTTTTCCAGATTCTTCCTGAAACTGGTGATCTTGATTCTGGGCTAGCTTTTAATTAGAGTAAAGCCTAGGCATGGGCTTGGGTGGGGATGGGAAAAGTAACATTTTCTGAGTGCTTGACTGTCTTTGATTAAAAAATTCGTATGATGACGTTAGCTAACTAACTTGCCCAATATCACACCATTAGAAAATGGGGGAATTGAGGTTCAAATCCATGTGACTTGTCTAAGCTGTACCCTGCGTTCTCCATAAGGAAGGCTTTCAGGACCTACCTTGAGGAGAACTAGGAGGTAAGCGTGCTTTACCTTTGGTGACCCTTTCACTCCTCCCTTTAGTTCCTCTAAACTGGACTTCAGGGACCTAATGTGGTCATGGCCCTGTTGTGAAGAACCTCCAGTTTGTACCCATTTGTGGAGAAGTGCTTTGGAGCAGAGAGGATCCCTTCACCACAGACAGTCAGAAGATGGGGACAAGAGAAAATGGTTGGTTGGTTGGTTGGTTGGTTGATTGGCTGGCCGGTAGACCAGCACAACACACCAGCCACTGCACTTCCCACCTCTGTTTCCTAGCTCAGAATCACAGGCACCAAACTTCACATCACTCCTCAACTCACCATCCCTCCTCTTGGGGGCTCTCCTGGCATTTATGCTTCTCACATCCCTTTCCTTCTCTTCCAGACACATGGTAAGAATATGTGGGAGGTATGGGAGAGGCTCTCTTCTGAAAATAGCCCGTTATTCTTTCTTTTCTCTTTCCCTGTTTCATTTCGAAACCCACTGTTTCATTATAGTTTCCTTGTGGTGAAGTAGAAGCACGTGGATGTAGAGGGGTTTGTGCGCTCACATTTGACCATTTGGCCATTCATCAACTCCCATGTTTGCCGATTTCTGCTGGAAGCTACCTAACAACCGCTGTCCTCCCAATGTGTAAACTAATTCTGGGTGAAGGAATAGGTACAATGGTGGGGCATTTATTCATTTAACTAAATTTTAGGGTTTTCCAAATGACCCCATTTTCTTTTAGACGGCAACTTGTCATCCGCAGAGCCAGAACAACGCACCTCTCTGATATTCCGACAACTGTTCTGAATGCTGGTGGTCTAGGAGTAAGAGAAGTTTAAGGAATGGTAGGAAAACCAGAGTGATATGCCAGTTTGATTGGAAATGAGAGAACCTTGTGGAATATCACCTCGAGGCAGGCTCTCTGTCTTACTTCTCCTCACCCCTGTCCCCAGCGCCTTGCATTGGCCCAGGAGCAGCAATCACCATAGCCACTATTTATTTGAAGGCCCAGCCAGGCCAAATACTGTGTCAAGTTACTCTGATCACTATATAAATTCTTTCATGTAGGTATTTTATCCCAATTTCATACCCCAGGTAACTGAGGCTCAGAGAGTTTAGGTGAGGCAGAACTAAGGAAACTAGTAGATGCTTAAAAATATAATTTGATTTGAATTATCAACTACAAATGATCTAAACTGATCTCTTGACATGTCAGCTCCTCCATGTGGGGTGTCCCCTAGGTTGGTGACTTGCACTGTTGATTAAGTAGTGATTACATTTAACTGTATATTTTCTCTCTACAAAATAATTTACTCTAGAGTAATACCTTTAGTAGACACATAAAACATCACTTTAGTAAATCTCTTATTAACTCTAAAGATAGTAGCTGCATACATATGCATTCAAATCTGCCCATAAGTAGCAGATCTGACTTAAATATCTGTGGACAGCACAGCTCATCCCTGTAAGTTCGAAGTCGGTCACGTTCAAAATTCTTAAAAGGCTTGCTCAAATCCAAACTCAGCTTTTGCTTTCCCAGATCTATTCCTACCACTCCCACCCTGAGACCATCTTGGAATCAGTTTCTCATTGATTTGCCTCCATGTTAGGTCTTATTACCGCCTGCCTAAGAATAAAGGGTTTTGTCTTCCCAGATAGGGCAGGACCTGGTCTTCTTCCTAGTGCACAGTAGGAGCCCAAGACATGCTTCTCCATGGAAGACTGCAGTGTTGCTGTTCTAGAGAGGAGGCAGCATGGCATATCAAGTAAATAGAACCTTCTGTTACCTCCTGATGTGCTGAAGAATACTTCTCAGTACTGGAAAATACTATGTGTTACATGATACTATTAAGGGCATGTTTGTCTTACTAGCAAGAGGCTTTCACAGAATGTGTTGTACAGTAATGGCTGTCTCTTGAGTGCTGTTTTACCTTAATGGAAATTTTAAAATGCAGAGTGAACAATAGATAGATTACTTTATCAAGGCAATTAGACTCCACATAGAATTTGCTTGCAGGTTACTTCGGGTTAAAAACATTTGGGTTGCTGATTGTATTTTTTTTTTTTTTTGTATTTTTAATTCTCTGCTGTGAGAATCCACTCATATATATCATTTTCTCCTAGTGCCTGCTGCTGGGTGCAATTAACTACAGCAGAAACCACTGTACATGACATCCTGCAGGTCCTTCAAATTTGTTTCCACCAGTGTGTTCGCGAGAGACCACTGTAGGGGAACGGAAGGAACTCAGAACTCACTGCGGAGCAAACCTGGCTTTCACTCTGACCTCTCTGACACTGCTGGGTGATTGGGACAGATGAGGGGAAAACAGAGACAACAATGGGATTGACATTATGGGGCTGCCTTGAGGACTGATTGACCATAATGCCTGAAACATAGCAAGTGATCAGTAAGGTGAACTCTTTTATTATGATCATTGTGAAAGATAACGAAGGTTCAGAGGTGGGTCTTTTAATGGATCAGGCCATCCTTAAGCCAACCCAGCCATTGTCATGGTTAAATGGACCTTCAGAGCCCTCATCAGTTTGTAGCCACTGTCCTAAAGTATTTAATGGGACCCACCTGGTGCTGTGCCTCTAGACAAGTTCCTGAGTTTTGCATACTCTGTCCTTCCACTTAATACATGCTAGCTATTCTTACTGTTATTAAAATTGTCTTTAGAACAGCAAATATATTACGTACATGAAATGCTCCCCTAGAAAAGGTCCCAGGAGTTAAAAATGAAAAACAACTGCTTGCCACATCCCTGCCCTGGAGATTTGCACTGCATGTTAGAATATTAAAGATGCCGAAGAGTCCTATATCATTCTTATTTCATGCATATGAAATTGTTTTTTGCAATTACAAAGTACCTCTGTGCAACGAAAACTCTTTTGTTCTGTCATCTTCATTTTTTTCTTTGCCATCTTCACTTTTCTATGACAACCCTTAGCATTCTTCCACCGTCTTTCACTTCAAGGCAGTCTTTCAGCAGCCGGGTGCGATGAAGTTGCAATCACTGCCGTCAGACCACCAGGACCATAGAACATGTCAGTCTGTTCCCTGGAAGCTTCCAGGCGGTTGGTATTCAATGTTATTTTCTGGCACGTACATGAGTTCTTCTACTATCACAACATGCTCTGGTAGCCGGCAGACTTCCTCGGATAGCAGCTGAATTTGAAAGTGGAGCCAATTAAACAGGAAGTACAATCTCACCTAGAGAAGGCTGTACATCACATGTACCCCCCCCCATGCTACAGTTCCATGGGTCACAAGCTTATGTCTTGTCTCACAGTTTACTGTGCATTAATGTACCAATATACGAGCTTAGGGCCATAATGCCCATCTTGAAATAGGAAGTTGCTTATGGTGTAGAGCTATGAGGCCAGGGTCTCCTGGGTCATAAGTAAATCCCACTTTAAGTATTACTATTTGAGCATTGGAAATTATAGAGGAGGTAAATGGGGATAATTATTCATTTTACTAATTCATACATTGCAAGATTGATTTGTAGGGCTTTTGCAAAATGTATTTAAGTAAGCATTGAATTCTACACAACTTTCCAAGATCAAACCATAGATAAAGTAAGGAGTAACTGCCTTGGGCTACGCGGTTTGATTCCTTCCCTTTGCAGCGTTCTTTGGATCTGATTTTCTTGTTTCTGCATAGTTGGCATATGATGAAGCAGCTTTCATGACTAGAATATTTTGTGAAATACTACCATTCACAAGAAATACACCTCTCCTTTTACTACGTAAGAAATTTGTGCTGTAGACCTGTGTCCTTAGGTTTTGTATTCTGTGAAAAGGCGCCATTCTTGGGTTTCATTTTGCATGGATTTTATTGGAACACTATAAATGACTTGTAGGGAAATGAATTAGACATGTAAGGGGTGTGCCAACTTTTAGACCACGTGAGTGCTGTTAGTACGTTATAGACATACGTTGTCTAATGATATTCATTTAGCCTCAAAGAGATGAGATTTTCAGAAATAGCAAACTCGTTCCCAAAAGTACCTAATGCATCCAGTGAATCATCCTGAAACTCTGTAGAATTAGAGTACTAAGGTCCTGTGGGAAATAGCACAGCTAAATATTTAAGAAAGGACAGACATCGTGATCTTCTAGAAAGGAACTTTAGTAATCAGAAAGGTAACCTGACAGGGACTGAGAGGATGGATTGCTTTTCAATCAGGCAAAACTTTTCATTTAGGTACTACTTCTATAAATGCTCTCACCCGCCCATGAGAACCACCATAAGGGATCATGGTTTCTAAAAGCCCTCACAGGTTGGTCTAGCACAGCCAAACAACTTCTTTATTCCCTAAGGAGTCAGAAACTCCCCGTCTAAGAAGCCAAACAATTAACCATCCTGATGAGTCAGGCTGCCAGCAGGGAGCTGAGTATAGTGCAGGGCTCTGGACACTTGTTGAGAAACCTAGAATTTGTCAGCCTGTCTCTGGAAAATGTCATCTTTGGTCCATGAACTAAGAGTGAGCCTACCCAGTAAAATATCAATTGCCTACATTTTTAGCATAACCACATGCAAATCACTGGACTTGACATACATGACTTCATGTACGGGTGAGGAAGCTGGAGCTTAGAAAGGTAGCATGTAAGTAGCAGACCAGGAACTCAAACTTGGGCAGTAGAGTCCAGAGGTCAAGTTCTTAATCCTAGCCATCCATTTTGAAAGGGTTTGTGTATTTATCAATGAGGGTCCGAAGTAGTCAAGGACAAGTTACTTTTCTTCTGAAACACAGGCAAGAGGAAGCCCTGAATGATTTTTCACTTCGCTGTGCTTTATGGAGCACTGCTATGTGTCAGGTACCCAGCTAAGGCTTTATATGTGTTACATTATATAATTCCCCAATAATCATGTGAGGTTGATCTTTTATTTGTCCCCAGTTTCGAGATAAGAAAATGGAGACTTGGAGCATAAATTTGAATTTACTCACCCAAGACCAACTAGCTACTAAATTGTGGAGCTGGAACTTGAACCCAGATCTGCATGACTCCATAGACCATAGTCTTTAACTACTCTCTCTCTCTCTCTCTCTCTCTCTCTCTCTCTATATATATATATATATATATATATATATATGGTTTTGGGTTTTTTTTTGCCCCAGTGAGTAACTCCTAAGACCATCAAAACAGTCACTTTGACCACCATGTTTATCACTTACAATGAGGTGCTACAGTTAATGAGGAGGAGAAGAGAAGATGAGTGAGACTGACTATGCAACTTTCCTATGACCTTTTTTAGTGGGCCAAGAATCATCTTCTTTAAAGGAACACTTTAATCAACTCCTTGGGCTAGTGGTCCTGTCTGCAGAAGACGTGGATTGGGAGCCACCTGTGTGGTGGAGGAAATGCCCAAAGGAGATATTTGAGCACAAATACCACTCTTAAGCACAAATCAAGTAGGGTGTATAATTCCTTTGCAGCAAGATGGAATAGCCTGCCCACTGAAGCAGAAAGATAGCGTTCCTTTTCCTAGGGTTGTGAAGCTATAGGGTAAGTGAAGGAAGGGATGTGAGTTTAGATCTTTTGGGGAGTTTTTCATACAGAAAGTCTTAACCAATCCTGATTCCTTCTCTTTAAAGGCCAAGTGTTATCATATGGGCTCTCTGAATACGCTTAGAGAGAATATAGGCAGAATTCTGTGAAACTTGGCTTATATTTGTAGCCAACGTCTTTGACACAGCTCTACTTTTAAGATGTGGGTTTTTTTTTTTTATCACTAACAGTGAGAAGTTATTATTATACAATCTCAGTTATCCCTTAACTTTTGACCTCCATGAGGTCAATTTTTACAAAAAGTTTAGTAGTTGGTCATGTTCTAGCTTTCTAGATTATTTATAATCTGGAACACAGTAACAGAAGAATTTCACATTTTGGCCCTTTACATTGGAAAGTGAGCAGGCAAAATGTATCTAGGATGGATAGCCTTGACACTGAAGTCATGAGGTCAGTTGTGTGTCCTATTGTCTCCATATTTCATCCTCCACGGCAAATATCCTAAAGCTTCTGCCATTTGGCTCAAGCCTCTACCCTCTGTGAAGCCCACTATATTATTCAGGATTCCCCAGAGAAACAGAACCAATAGGAAGGGAGGCAGAAAGAGAGATTTCAATTAAAATAATTGGTTCATGTGATTATGGAGGCCAAGAAGTCCCCCACTCTACCACCTACAGGCTGGAGAACCAGGAGAGCTGATGGTATAATTCATTCCAAGTTCAAAGGTGTAAGAACCAGTGGAGCCAATGTTAGAAATTCTAGTCTGAGTCCAAATCACCCTTCCTCCATATTTTTGCTCTATTCATGCCTTCAATGGATTGGAAGATGCCCACGGACAATGTGGAGGGTGACCTGTGCTCAATCTATTGATTCAAATACTCATCTCTTCTGGAAGCACCCTCACAGACACACTCAGAAATAATGCTTCACCAGCTATTTGGGAATCCCTCAGCCCAATCATGTTGCCACATAAAATTAACCATCACAACTTTTCAGTGGATGTATTTACAATGTTGCAGAAAAAAGTCTGGGTGAACTCCCACAGCTTGCCCCTTCTGCACCTTCTGACTTACCAGCACTTTTAGTCACCCTCTATTCTATTCTTGTCACAGGCGATGTATCTCTTCCAGTTCAGAGGCAATTCCCCATCCTATATCAGCCACGGACCATTTTTCCTGCCTCTTTTTTGGCCTTGTTCTCCATTAGTCTTCTCTCCCTTACAATTCTATCATTTTCCTCCCCATAGGCTATACTGTCTTTTGGAATAAAAATATGCTCAGGTAAAGGAACTCTGGAGAGTGGACACTCTTTGATGCTAATTGGCAGAGGTAGAGAATATAGGAAAATGAGTTTCAGTTCACTCCCATGGTCTGTTCCCTGTATAAAAATAATCCATTAGTGAAATGTTCTGAACTCTTAAATGGGTGTGGTGATATGGACATGATATTGTTCTTTTGAGGATCCAATGAAATAATATCTATCACTGAACAAAGGTGTATCATCAGACATAGAAACTAGAACCTAGTAAGTGCTCCAAAACAACGATGTCTGTGGTCATGGTATTGTTTATAGTACTTATAGTAGTCACAGGAATTTTGTTGGGGGGGGGGGTGGCATTGAGCTGAAATACCTTCAAGGTGCCCTTTACCACTCCACATACAAGTTTGGATCTTATAATGTCCTGTGCAGTCCTTTTCTCAGTATTCAATACCTTGTAACTGAATCCAAACTCCTCAGTTTCATTTCCTCTCAAAGACACCCTTGTTCCAGGCATGCTGGACCACTTAGCTTCCCCACTTATGCTGTGGAGTTTTGTACCTCATGACCATGTTCATGCTGCTTCCTCTGCTTTTCCTGCCTTTCTCCCTTCTTTACAAGACCTAGAATGGTACACCTTGATCAGTGATGTTTTTCTCATCCCCACTGTCCTCTGGGAAGAATCAGTGATCCCATAGACTTCATAATGTACTGTCCCACATTGTACATTCATTGTTGACCTGCTTTTCCATCCGCTGCACTTGGAACTCCTGGGGAACTCAGAGAAGTTAAACTTGGCATCTCCAATGACTGGATACTTGTTAAAAATCTAACAGTCATGGTAATGGACAACTAATAGGGCCTCATGATACCGGCCACCAGTTGAAGAACTCAGTGTTCACTTTAACTGAATTTTTAGTCACGTGACTGGAGATTCTTCTTCTTTTACTCTTAAAGCCATTAAATAACAATGTTCCTCTCTTGGACATTCTAAAGATGGGAAGTTAATACAATATTCGGTTCCCTCCTTTCTATTCCAATTGGTGCTAAGAAATCGAACCTTTCAGCTTCTTGATTATAAGGGGGAGGTAGCCTCTTAAAAATAATTGACTCCAATGAGCAGGATCCCTCTCAGCCACTTTTCTCTCATCTCTCTGTGAGGACATGAATGATTTTAGTGATTTCTCATCAGTTTGAAAGACGTGTCTGCCATCTTCCCTGTTCAATGTGTATGAGGCCACTTAGCAAACTTGGAGGCAGTAATTATCATCAACTTACTCTTTCATCCAAGATGCAAAGCACGGCTTCAGCATTTAATGAACAGTTGCAGACAAGAAGAGAATCCGATTGGTTTAGCCTCGGTCCTGTTGGCAGGGTCGGGGGTATGATGTCCGTAGGCAAGAAATTGATTGAGGAGGAAGTATGTAGGGCTCCCTTAGACAAGGGGCTGGATTGTTGCTTATTTTTGAGCTTGGCGACCTTGCGGTAACTAATAGTTTATTTATATCTTGGTCACTAGCTAGATACCCCAAAAGCCTTGCTTTGTTTTTCCTGCAGGGACATCAAGCCCTTTCTTCCCAAAGTGGATTTTCTACTCAGTTCCTCACTTGTTGGCACCTGCAGGTGTAGAAATGACCAAAAAGATCAATTTCTCCAAATGCCCTCTTTTCTTCTTGCTAGAAGCATGTCATACTGTCCATACCTCTGTCATGAACATAGGGGTTAAGATCCCCAGCCTAGCCTCTGGACAGATATTTGACCTCTGGTCTGGGCATTTAACGTCTCTGAGCCTGAGTTTCCACATATGTAAAATTGTCAGACTATTAGTACCTAACTGTTTAGATTGTTGAAATAGTCTGTGGCAGAAGACAAAGGGAAAGTTAACTTTTGTCGTTAAGGATTGATTTTTAGTTTTTCCTTCTACCCCCATCCGCTCCCGTAGGACTTAGCAAAAGCAGCTCAGTTGCCTTCAGATGAGGGAAAAAAAAGCCTTTACTAATGTCCTCAAGATTCTCTATGAAGAAATTGTATCTGGTGACCATTACCACTCTCTCTAATTTCAGGGCTGATTTTGATTTCATGTTGCAGAAACAGGCTATCTCAGAGTAAACATATTTTCTATTAGAAGTTAAAATACTAGTTTGTTTGTTTGTTTTGTTTTGTTTTGTTTTTAAGTTCTTTTGGTTCAGTATACCGAATCTCTGAATTTTTTTTTTACCGTCTTTTTTCAGGTTCTCGCTTTTTTTTAATGATTTTTAAAATTTTTTTATTAACATACAAATGTATTATTGGCCCCAGGGGTACAGGTTTGTGAATCGCCAGGTTTACACACTTCATAGCACATACCTTCCCCAATGTCCATAAAGGTTCTCACTTTCTTAACTCAACCACAATACTTGCTTTTAAAACATGGTCTCTCAACATTATTGACATCTGGGGCCAGAGAGCTTTGTTGTGGGTGACTGTCCTTTCTGTCATAGGAGGTTTACCCTTGACACACAAGCAGCACACCCCCTGCCCTCAAGTTGAGACAACCGAAAATGTTTCTAGATTACCATGTATGTTGGGGGTGGAGTGGAGTGACAAAAACACCCCCAGCTGAGAACCACTGATTTAACACATTTTGTCCATTTTGAAGCCTCCATGCCAGAACATGGGAAGAATTCTCTATTTTAGAAAGGGAAAAAATAAAAAAAAAAGAAGGAAATGATGGGCTAGGCGGATTGTTCCAAAGAATAATGTAAGTCAATCCCACTCAATTTTCAGATATTTTTATAGTGTTTATCTAGTAAGGAACTGTGTGTTTTCATTTTTATCCTTTTTCATTGATTTCTCTTTTCATTAGGCTCCTCATCATCTAGACGTAGGTTATGCCTGTGTTTTAGTGTTTAAATTTCTACTGTAGATTTACAGATTATACACCTGGTCCGAAGAATGAATTTGGAAGGTATATATTCCCCCATGCCCCTCTAGATATGTTCTCCACTTTTTTTTTAGGACCTTCTCTGACTGTAGGGTGTGGGCTAAGTGAATCATCCAGAAACCTGTGCTTTTAGGCTTCAAGATGGTTCAGTTAGAAGAGGCCATTATGGAGCGCTAACAAGAGATGGAAGGACAGGAGGAGAGAAAGGCTGGGATTCCTCTACCTTTGCCACAGTTTTGTTTTTTTTTTTTCAGGTGGCCCTTCTTCCGAGGCTACAGCTCTCTCTGGCTTCCAGTAATAACTCTCCCCATGTCATTCCAAGCATAAGTGAGATAATGACTCTCTACTCTTCTTAATCTCTGGGAGCTTCACTATTTCATAAAGATCTTCAGAATGCCTTACTTCTGTAAATGGTCCCTTTATTAGACAGTCTTTAGTTACTCCTTTGAATATGTCATTGGTTTCCTTCTAGAAAGCTTCCCATACAAGATGACCCTTGTTTTTTGGTGAACCCAGGTCAGTTTTAGTAACTTGTTTCCATCAGGGCCTTGACTGCCTTGGGAGTGTCTTGTAAATTTCCCATCCCCTTACCTGTAACTCGGGTCCTGGAAAGTTGTTGACAAACCTTAGCAATGCTATGTGTAACAAAGTGAAAGTAAGGAATTAATTTGACTCTAATAAGAACATGGTGGTCACATCTGTCCTTATTTATGCAGGGAGATATAAAGGCAGCAGATATAAAATATCTATATGCTTTAGTGTGTTCAATGCAAGCACAGATATCCAAGATAGAGAACTATCACATTTCTTGACTTGATATGACTTTGAGGTTTGAAGTGTTATTCATGATCATGTGATCGTCACCATCAGTAATAGCCAACAGATAGCCTGCACTCTCCATATATGAGGACCTGTACTAGGTACTTGGTATAGGGATGCAAAGTATTTGAACCTTGGTTCTCCTTCCTGGATTGAAGAAACTTGCCTGGGCATGTAGACTATGGGAAGATCATTTGATTTTATTTTTCTTTTTGAAAGCATTGAAATCATCTTTCTTTTATACTCTTCCTGCTCACTATCGATACCCCCACTCTGTCCCACGTAGTCACTAAATCATAGAAATCCCCCTTGTAAAGCAGTGCTAATAGCAACGTAATATGAACCACGTGTGTAATTTTATATTTTCTGGCACCCACACTGAAAAAGTAAAAAGAAGCTTAATTTTCTTATAGATGAATGTACATTTAATAATATGGTTTATTTAGTCCAAAATAGTGTAAATATTATCATTTCACAGTTAATCATTACAAAAAATTTTAGTAAGTGTATGTTCTCAATACAAAGTTTTTAAAATCTGTATATTTAACACATACAGCACATCTCCCTGCAGATACCAAATATTTATTGGAAATATGATGCTGTATTTTGAGTTCATCAAACGTACTGTTGAAAAAGCAGATTCATATTACCCAAGTTGCTCCAAACATACTTGAATATTTGCATATTGAATTGCAATATTGAGTACCGGTTTTTACATTTAAATATCAATTTAATTTTAAACAAATTCAGTATTCAGTTCCTTAACTTCTATTACCTCATTTCAGGTGCTAGTGGCTACCATATTGGACCACGCAGGTCTAAATGATCTCCAGAGTGCATTTCCTCTTGTCACGTAAGCTGTAAAGCCTTAGATGAAAGCTTAGATAGGTTGTGTGGACAATTACCACGTTGTCCTATCCGACCTCTTTGTCATTCATCTTCACCCACTTTACGTGAGCCCATTGGCCTCACTGGTTCCTAAAGAATTTTGGTAAAATATCTATTTGATCACATCATTTCACTTAACAGTTCTTAGTGCCCACTCTTTACTGACGGAGAAAGTCCAATTTCCTCGATATGGGCAGTTTGGGCCTCGCTCATTTGGTCCCTGTCAACTCCTCCAGCCTCTTCTGCTGGTCCTCCCGTGCTTCAAACACAGTGGACTGTTCCCCATTCTCTAAGAGTACCAAGTACAAACAACTCTCTACAAGTTCCCTTGTACTAGGTTTCCCCAAACCCTACTCTTTATTCAGGGCCCAGAGTAAATGCTATTTTCTATAAGAAGCCTTCCACTAGCCCTCTGCCAGGCAACACCAATGCCCCTGTTCACATCTCAACTGAAATGCTTCTCCCATTGTGGTATCTTTAGAGGTGAGTTGATGTGGCTCATGAACTAGTCTCAGAACTCAGAGCAGGGATCGCACACTACAGAGCACTGGCCAAGTTGTATGCTTTCCTAAATGTGCTCCCAGGTACATACGTCTGTTGCTGTATTTATGCTCTGTGGCAGAGCTGAACAGAGACTGAATGACCCACAAAGGCAAGAACTTTTAGTATTTGGCCTCTTACAGGGAAAGTTTGCCTACCTGTGTCCTAGAGGATGGGACTTCTGTCTTGTCTGCCTTCGGTGCCTCGCACTGCACTAGGCACGCGGCAGGTTCTCAGTAAATGTTTGTGGAATGGAACAGTGGCATTGGTGACTTGAATCACAGTTGTTGATTTGTCTTATAATTGATAGGATTTTTGAGAATAGAAGATCCTTTTGGCTACCTCTTTAGAATTCTTTATGATCTCTACCTTCTTTCCACTTTGTAACTGTTTGCTCAAACAGAACGAGTTTTGTCTTACCACCTTCATTCTTTTCTTTTTTTTAATGCTATGTAGCACCTACCATTTGCACTGGGATTTCTATTTGATTTCACTTGTTTCCCATGGACACAAATTGATTAACTCCTGAGAATCTGAGTGCCTCCAACACAGAGAAGTGGTAGAAGCTGTGAATGCAAGTTTTGGCTTGATCTTTGGCCTGATTGGTTACTTTGGAAAAGACACTTGACCTAACTTGTTAGTGTTATTTTCTGATTGTTTTTGTTTTATGTTCAGTTAGCCACTGTACAGTACATCATAAGTTTCTGATGCAGTGTTCAGAGATTCATTAGTTATGTATAACACCCAGTGCTCATCCCTAAGTGTGCCCTCCTCAATACCCAGCACCCTGTTACCCCCTCCCCCCTCCTCCCCTCTGAAAGCCCCAGGTGTTTTCTTGGGGTCCAATTGCACTACTGAGAATTTACCACAAAGATACAGGTGTAGTGAAAAGAAGGGGCATGTGCACCCCCATGTTCATAGCAGCAATGGCCACAATAGCCAAACTGTTGAAGGAGCTGAGATGCCCTTTAACAGATGAATGGATATTTTCTGAGTCTTTAGCATAAATCACAACATCCCACCTTCAAGTTATTATTTCTTGTAGTGTGTGTGAGTACAGTATGCAGTTTTGTAATGAGTATTTTTTTTAAGATTTTATTTATGTATTTGACAGAGAGAGAGAGAGAGAGATCACAAGCAGGCAGAGAGGTGGGCAGAGAGAGAGGGGGAAGCAGGCTTCCTGCTAAGCAGAGAGCCCGATACGGGGCTCGATCCCAGAACCCTGAGACCATGACCTGAGGCGAAGGCAGAGGCTTAACCCACTGAACCACCCAGGCGCCCCTGTAATGAGTATTTTTAATATAACAGATTTTCCTAAAGTAAAAGAAGTGACTTTTCTTCCACAGAGGATGGAAAAATAAGCAAGAGGGGCACCAATTTTAAACATGGCTTAGATCCAGCCTCCATTATTCAAGGTTATCTGTTTGGGGGAAGAAATTACTGGCCATCAGTAATCCTATCATCACAGGGTACTGAAACCAAAAGACCCCTTGGCCATTGCTTCTCATGTTGCACTTCAAAACTAGAAATCTGAAAGCAGGTGTTGAAGATGGCTTCCACGCTTGAGCCATACCTTTATGAAAGAACACCTTAAAGGATGAGAGGCCACAGATCACAAAGAAAGGTCTGGAGGCTTGATGACACGAGGGCAAAAGACAGAGGGGCTGTCACTGGGAAGTTTCTTTTCCAGCAGGACTTTCTGTCTTGTAGCGGCTGGAGGTATTTGTTATCCACGCCCACAGACACACCAAGTCTTACAGTGTATGTTTCTGCCTCACAGTTTTCCCAGAATTCTTAGGTTAGCGACAGATTCCACTTAATTGAACACTACTGTGTACTATTTATGTATCTTGTTTATGTAATGCATCTCTTGTCCTCAGGATAAACCCTGTGAGGTAGGTACTGTTCTCTTCAATTTACAGATAAGGATACTGAACTTCAAAGAGAAGGAATGCCCTGCACCCAGGTCACAAAGCAAGTAAGTGGCAGATCTGGGATTCGAACTCAAGTCTCGGGAGCCATGGGTTTAACCACTACGGAAGCTGAAGTATTTTCTGAAGTGAAAAAAAAAAAAAATAGGCTTTGGGCAGGGGAGGTGCCCATTCTGTGCTTTGAAATATTCTACTTTTTTCACCTGAAGGACTGAGTCCTAGAACTAGAGGGGGCCAGAGAAATCGCCTAATTAAATCCAAAGAGGTTGACCCACTTGGCCACATCACCTCAGCTGACTTAGTGATGAAAACCATACTCCTGCCTCCTAGCCCAGTGCTTCCTATACTACGTCCCAATTCACATTTCTGGCTGGATATAAACAAGTGTACACTCATTTCGTTTTATTTTAAGATTCATTTTAAGAAAAGTATTTCTGCTAAAAGAAGAGGAGAGAAAACAGTACTCCAGAAGTAAATGAAAGATGATTTATTTTTACCAAATCTGCAGGGAATCCAGCAGGGGATTCCAGCACACATCAAATTACCTCCTTAAGAGTTTTGCTGCTGACAGTCTGGGCTACTGTGAGTAGCTCTGGGTCTCTTTGAGCTTTTCTTTCTTATCTGTAAAATGAAGATTCTGAACTAGGGGAAATCTAAGGTCCTTTCTGGCCCACCATTGATGATTTCAGGAGAGTGATTAGGAGGTTTCAGGACCAATTCAAGGCAACATAGTTTGGCTCAGGGTAAGAAAGTCCTTCCAAAGGGCACAGCTTTCCTAAAATGAATCGTGGTATCTTAAGAGGTGGGGAATTTCCATATTCAAGCAGAAATGGACTGAAACTTGGTGGGAATGTTATAGAAGTTGTTCAGATGTTATATCAATGAGGGGATGGCTGTTATACTTAAGGTGATTTCTATACTTCACAGTCTGTGAGAAATGAAATACATGGATATTTTCAGGCATAGCCACACCGTCTGACCTGTGGTCATGTGCATAGTCATTTAACAAATGTTTTGAGTATCCTGTGCTAGAGCTGAGGTTATCAGGACCTGGCCTTGAATGTCATAGACTAGGGATCAAAGCATTATGGCCCTCAGGCCAAATCCTGCCCACCATCTTTTTTTCTAAGTAGAATATTATTGGAACACAGCCACCCGTTTACTTTCAGGTTGTTGACGGCTACTTTCGAACTACTGAGTAGTTGCCACAGGGGTCATGGGGGCCAGAAAGCCTGACAAATTTGCTTTTCGATTCTTTATAGCAGAAGCTTGCCAACCCTTGTTGTAGATGCACATGTACATCTTGATCTTCAGTCTTGTGGCCTACGTGCAGAACTGGAGGAGGCACAAAGGCAGCACATATAATTACTTCTTGAAGAGGAATCAGAAAAATTTCAGAGGAATTAAAGCGTATAATCATGATGTCTTTGAGTGGGAAGAGACCTTAGCGGTGCCAGCTGTACTAACTTTTCATCCATTCCTCTAGGTATCACCTCTCCAGCATCCCTGATAGACTGCATTTCTTTCAGCAGGAAAACATACATGCTCCCTCCAGAGAAGTGGTAACATTTGACCAAAGTTAGCCTGCCAATCTGTGCAGAAGTGGGAGAGATTCATAGGTGGCCTCTGCATTCTAAAAGGGAAGCAGAACCCCAGTGTTCCTGTGACTGTCTGAATTTCAGATGAAGCCAAGTTCAGACTCCGTAGGTGGCCTAGGCTGATGTCATCAACCTGCAGGAAACTTGAGGGCACAAGGGCTTAGGGTCTGTCCTCCTTCCCATACACAAGGACGAGAGCTCAGCTGCTGCAGCCACGCTTTTTTAGCCCTGGCATTATAGCGAAGTCCCGCAAAGCTGGACTCAAAGGTACTCAGGAACTTGTCGCAGGGAGTCATGGGCGAACCACCAACACCACAGCCATTGCTTTTGCCCTAATGTTATATAGGACCTCCCGGAGTACTCTCCTCACAGTAAGAATTCTCAAGATAAGTGATGTGGATTGATTGACTGACTTCTACAATTACCAGTCTGAAGAGGACTACAACAGTGAGATTAATGATTTGTTAAATATCTTGCTCACTTCTCTGTCAAAGTCTTGATGCTCTATTTTTATTTTATTTTTAAATTATTTTTATTAACATATAATGTATTATTTGCCCCAGGGGTACAGGTCTGTGAATCATTAGGCCTACACATTTCATGGCACTCACCATAGCACATACCCTCCCCAATGTCCATAACCCAACCACCCTCTCCCTACGCCCTCACTCCCCACCGACCCTCAGTTTGTTTTGTGAGATTAAGAGTCTCCTATGGTTTGTCTCCCTTCTGATGCTCTATTTTTAAAAGGCAATGTGAGATGGATACTTTGACAATGGGAGTCTTGAAAAGTCCTGGTAAACTTAGGAGGGTCTCTTTGAGGGGGGAAAAAAATCAGATTCCAAAAAATTACAAGAACAGTTCGCTATGGTACACCACCATTTCCCATATTTTTGCAATTACTGTGCTGTAGTAAGTGACTTTGTACTTCTGTGTTTTCATATTGTTGGAGATATATGTTTGGGAAAAATCCCGACCAGTGAGATTGCTGAGTCCAAACGTAAGTAGATATATAATTTGGTTAAATATTGCCAGATTCCCTTCAGGAGAGTTGTACCAGTTTGCATTCCCACCAGCAAGATGTGGGAGTGCCTGTGTCTCCACAGCCTCACCAGCGGGGTGTGTTATACTTTTTAATCTTGCCAATATGGTAGATGAGAAATGGATTCTTAATGTAGCATTAACTTGCATATCCTTAACATGCATATGACTTGAGTGAGGGTGAATGTTTTTCGTAAGCTTAAAGGCCATTTTAATACCTGTTTTGTGTGTGAATTACCCATATCTCTGAACATTTTTGTATCTGGAATTTGGGTGTTTTTTTCCCTTCAAAATTTAAGATTTATTTAGATAGTAGATACATGTATCTCTCCTACATGCTGCAGTGTTTCTCTGGGCCTGTCAGTTATCTTTTCATTTTGTTTATGGTATTTATTGACATTCACTAGGTTTTTTAAAGTATTGTTATGTAGTGAGGTTTAACAACCGTATCTTTTATTGTATTTGCATGTGGAGTTCTAGTTAGAAGACTTCTGACTACACCACGCTTAAAGAGGAATTCACCCATATATTCTTCTAGTGCTTATATGGTTTCACTTTGTGTTAGATTCCTGATCCATTTGACATTTGTTCTTGGGGTCCCTGGATGGCTCTGTTGGTTAAGCGTCTAACTCTTGATTTGATCTTGGATTATGATCTCAGAGTTGTGAGATCGAGCCCCATGTTGGGCTCTGCACTGGGCGTAGGGTCTGCTTAAGATTCTCTCTCCCTCTCCTTCTGCTGCTACCCCTTCTCCAAAAAAGCTATTATTACGTATGCTCTGAGATGTGGATCTAATTTATCTTTTTCCAAATGACCAACCTTTGTCCCAGCCCCATCTATCAAAGAAGCCTGTCTTTGCTTCAGTTATTCAAGATATGACTTTTATTACAAACTAAAGTTTCATATTTACTTGGGTCTACCTCTGAACTTTCTATTCTTTTTTAATGGTCTCTCTTGATGCGCTGGTACCACACCTATCAATTATAGAGGCTTAATAATATGTTTTATTGTCTGGTAGGATTACTATGTGCTCATAGTTTTTCATCTTTGTTTTTCCATGATTATTGTTGATTTTTTCACATGAGGTTCATGACAACTTCTCTAACTATAAAAAAAAGCTGTTGGTATTTTTACTGGGATTACATTAAATTTATAAATTAAGCTGATAAATTAAATGACATCTTTATATACTGTTGAGTTGTTCCATCAAAAAACAAGGAATGTCCTTCCATCTCTCTAAGACTATTTTTGTGTTTTTTATAAGTAACAAAACTTAAAGAAAATCAGATTTTTCTTTCAACTGTTGAAGTTATTCAGAACATGAGAAATTGACTTAATGATAATGCCATTTATATTTATAACAAGTAGAAAAGGGAAGAATAAATCTGTTCCAAGGCTATTCCAGTTGTATTCCAAAATGAAGTGTCAAGCATTTACTCATTCCTTCATTCATTCTCATCAGTTACTCCACTGAAGCCGAAGAACACCTTACCATACCCAAGAGAATAGTTAATAAAGGACAACAGTCATGACTGATAATAATGGAGATTCAAAAATATTTTGACAGTCTGGAATGATCAGCCTGAACCCAACAAGTAGAGAAAAACCTACCGAGCTTCAACAGTAGAATCACATATGTAAAATTCAAGAAAAAAAAATCTGCTTTAGCTGCAGTACTTTTCATATCTGGAGGAGGTGTCTAGATTGATCCATAAACTTAATAGGAGCCAACATTTTCTACTTAGTAGCTGTTAAAATAATACATTCATCCAGGCTTCTTTGAAACAGGTGTGGTGACCAGATCGAAGCAAGTAGTGCTCTGCTTTGGTTGGATCAAGCTGTAGGTGACTCTTCACTCGAGAAGAAGAGTCATAAATTAAGGGAAACATGGACAACTAGAGAGAATCTTGAGGAGAGCACCCAGAGATTTTTTTTTTAAAGATTTTATTTATTTATTTGACAGACAGAGATCACAAGCAGGCAGAGAGGCAGGCAGAGAGAGAGAGAAAGGGAAGCAGGCTCCCTGTGGAGCAGAGAGCCCGATGCGGGGCTCGATCCCAGGACGCTGAGATCATGACCTGAGCCGAAGGCAGCGGCTCAACCCACTGAGCCACCCAGGCGCCCCGAGCACCCAGAGATTTAAGGTGTCAAAAAAAGCATCTTTTGTTAGGAATAGTTGGAAGAGCTGGGGATCTTGGAGAAAAAGAAGAAAGAACTTGGATCTCTTACCTGCCTTTGATAATTGGGTGTCAGGAACACAGCATTATTCTAGAGACAAGAACTAGAAAGTGAAACATGGGGGCAGCTCCTGGTTCAACATGGATTTCCTAGCAAAGTTTCAGTTGACTACAGGGTTTGTGGGAGAGGGGAAGAGGTGGAGAAATGCGGTAGGGAGAGAGAATAAGAATGAATGTACTAGAGAGAATAAGAGTGAGTGTACTATAATGGAGCAGGTCAGGATGGAGTCATGGTGGGGTTGGAAATCCAGAATCCTTTTAGGATCATGTCAATTTTGAAATGTGCACTAAACACCAAAGCAAAGATATTTGGCATGCAGTTGGCTTTATGAATATGGAAGTAAAGGGATAAATCAGTGCTGAAACCATTGTTTGTTCTTAGCTTCCTCCTATATAGTTGATTTTTAGAAGCTTGACCTTGAGCGAAGTGGTTCATTATTATATATTATACAGTGCTTATCCTAAAAGAGCCTCCAGTCTGGCTTAAGAGGCAGAAAGCCATCTTAGAACAATGTAGGAGCAATTAGAAAGAAGTGTGGTAGAAATGGTAAGTGCGAATGAAAGTCTGAGAAGAGAGAGATTATCAAAGACTATAGTAGACGAGGGCTTCCTGCAGGAGGCAACATTTGTTCTTGGCCTTGAAGGCTATACCCAGGGAGAGAGCAAGGGTGTAAGCATTCCACGTTCTGCTAAAATAGAGCGTGACCTTAGTTCTTAGTGAGAATGTGCTTCGAGATATCTTGACTTGGTGACTTTGACATTTCCTAAGCATGCTTTTGGTGCTGTGCTCCATTTTGCTGCGGGAGAAATGTCCCAAGTTTGCTATATTGTTAGCTCATGGTTAAGGGACATGGACAGCAGAGTGTGGCAGGGCACTTGACTTTCGAAGAATCTCAAATATTTATGCCCTGTATGGCCTATCTCTAGCCCCAGAGATAATCATCTCCTCCTAGGATTATACCCTCTGATGGGACCACAGTACTGAGTGGTTTCCTCAAAGTAGTGTCAGTGCAGGTTCTCAGGTAGAGGAAGCTATGCAAGGAAATACAGATGTGTGGGTGGGAGAGCTCATGGGGAGAAAAGCACTGCCCACACCTGGACGTGTTGACAAGGGCTGCATCCATGCACTCTGAATATAGACAGCAGGTTGTGTGTTTCTGCTAAGGCAGCTGCCACCAGCAGGAGCACAGGCTGTGCTATTCTAGGAAGCCACCACAATCTGACTGTAGCTCTTGCTCCTTTTACCTTGTGATACATTCTTTCAAGTCAGTCCCTGTTGTCCAGCTCCAAAGTCATGTCCTCACATTCCCACCCTGAGATAGAACTCTGCTTTCCTTCTCTCTCCTCGCTGCAGGTGGGCCTAGAGCACTTGTTTTCAAACTCTGCTTTGGGGAACCCTAGGGATTCTGAGCTGTAGGATGCTAGGAGAGAGCTCTGTGGTTTTTATTTTTTTTAATTTTTTCAATTTATTTATTTTCAGAAAAACAGTATTCATTATTTTTTCACCAAACCCAGTGCTCCATGCAATCCATGCCCTCTATAATACCCACCACCTGAGAGCTCTGTTTTTTAATTGTTTTGTATTTTGAGTTCTACATATGGTTTCCTGAACATGGAGTTGAAATTTACTCTTCTAAAAAGTATGAGGAGGAGGTTCAAACTCTTAATTTGACCAGATTCAAATCAGCCCCCCGGATTGTTAATAATGCCCCCAGCATTCCCTCTTTGCCTCTATGCTTAAAAACAGCTGGGTTCTGGGGTTCTGGGTTCTGGGGCACCTGGGGGGCTCTACCGCTTAAGCATCTGACTTCAGCTCAGGTCATGATCTCAGGGTCCTGGGAATGAGCCCCACATCATAGTCCACACTCAGCAGGGAGTCTGCTTGTCCCTCTCCCTCTCTCTCCCTCTGCTCACTCTCTCCCCTACCTCAAAAAATATATATATATATAAAATATATATTTATATAATATTATATAATATAGCTGCTTTAATATATATATATATATATATATATATATATATATATATATATATATTTTTTTTTTTTTTTTAAAGCAGCTAGGCCCTAACATTTACAGAACTCAACCGGCCCTTTGAATCATGAAATTTCAATCTGTTTTCATTCAAC
This sequence comes from Mustela lutreola, assembly GCF_030435805.1. NCBI lineage: Eukaryota > Metazoa > Chordata > Mammalia > Carnivora > Mustelidae > Mustela > Mustela lutreola. The sequence goes on along the minus strand of NC_081308.1, from coordinate 119,536,144 downwards.
CCACTTAGAAGAGGATTAATTAGATGGTAGAGCCTGACAGATTCCTCCATCCCTACACCCCCTACTTTAGGTTGCTGGAGCACAGGTCAGATCAAATAGTGCTTTTTAAAAAAACAGTCCATGTAGTTGATTTAATAAGAGCATCAGCCATTTTTATCTTTAGATTCCTTCCCTCAGTGTATGTGTGTACTTATATTTATAATTCATCTCGTTTTGGTATAAAATATCAAGTACCCGAAAATATAGCAAAGAATTTTGAAAGACCTTAAGGATAGAGGATAAGACCCCGATATCTGAAAATAATTTGGCATCTGGTATTACCTAGTACATTTCTTTCCCCGAAGTCACCATATAGAGATCATTTTTGTCCTCCATATCCAAGTGTATTTATTTAAAGTTGAACGCATAGGTTATATGTATACTAATTTGTATTCATATAATACATACAAACTCATATCAGTTTGACGTCTGACATTAGCTTTGCAGCTACTTGAAATATCTGTGTTTTCATTTGATTGGTATCAACAAATCATTGTTATGAGTCTTTCTCTTTAATCTTGATCGATTCTTGATTAGGTAGTCATTAGTCATACATTAGGTAGTATGAGATCATATTATTAACTTTTGCCCTACTATCCGGTGATTAAGTTGATATTTCAATATTTCTTTCAAAAATAATGTGGGGCCTTTCATACCCACAGTCTGAAACGAGCTCGTAAGACTTTTTAGAGAATCTGTTTGCAGGGTTAAAACTATTTGAATATAGTTTAGTGGGAAAGACAGTCTCAAAAATTGAATATTCATCTGTTTCAAAACTAGCACAATACAATATAAAGCAAAACTGAATTGAACTGTTTCTTCTGATACGCAGATGCAACGTAGATTTGAATTGCAAAGAAGCCTTTTAAAAATAGGGTGTGTGTACACAAAGAGCGCTTAAGTGACATTGACAAAGCAGAAATGCACACGAAGCGTAGAGATAGAGTGATAGATCGTGGGAATTATTCTTTTTTTTAAATTTTTTAATTTTTTATAAACATATAATATATTTTTATCCCCAGGGGTACAGGTCTGTGAATCGCCAGGTTTACACATTCACAGCACTCACCAAAGCACATACCCTCCCCAGTGTCCATAGTCCCACCCCCCTTTTCCCAAGGGAATGATTCTTCTTTTATGAACAGTGAAGATCTCGATTTTATGTGTGGCTTCAGGGGTGTGTGTGTGTGTGTGTGTGTACACAGACATCCCACAGATATGCAGAGGATATGGGACTAATAGGTCATGAAGAATTGTGGTAGAAGATATCAGTGGCTCCAATGAGTGATAATGTTTGCCTGCCCTGGGTGCACATAGGTACATATTGAAAATGAGAGTCTGGGCTTCTGAGGGATGCTTTCAGGTCCACGGTGTGACATATGACAGGTAATGATGGTGGTAGGAGGAGCTGTGACCATGAGACAGATAGCATTTTGTGAGAAAATGTAATGCCGCATTTGAAGAATCTAGCTGTCCTCGAGAGGAAAGTGAATGGTACTAATAGGTCGAGGAGAGGGCTTTACGAGCACAAATTCTCAGCCGAGTGCCTGCTGGTTAGCTTCCATACTTTTTTCCTTGTTAGGGAACTGAGGGTATTTTAAGTGAATGAAGAGGAAAATTTAAACTCTGTGGGAGCAAACCATGTCAGGTTTTAGAAAGCCGAATAAGTCTCACGGTGGCGGTGTCTACTTCTCCTCAGAGGGTTCACCTAGAGAACCGGCCCCTTTCTGGAATTCGGGCACGAACAGTGGCCGTGACGGCACCCAGGTGGGCACTGCTTTGCAGATGCCGATTGGCCTCTGGGGTTTCTCGCAAGACCCAAGGCGGACTCGGCGCTGCCACCCCATCTGGCATCAAATCAGACAACAGGCTCGGTTGTCCAGGAAGCACACGTAGCTGTGCCAGTTTTCTGGAGCACAGGGGAATTGTGAGGAAGAGCGGAAGGCTGCACCACAGCCTCGTCAGCCACAGAAGGATGTGCACATAAAGGCAAATAGGTGGCGGGAGCTCTAACAGGGACAACTTCAGACAACTGAGGCACCATCTTACCAGTTCCATACACGCTGAGCCTAGAAATCGTATTCTGCGGCTCAAGTGCCAAGCATCAGCTTGGCCTCCAGAATGCATTCAATAGGTAGCTTGCGTTTGGGTCTCGCTCAGCAGACTCTGGGGGTGGAAATCCTGAAGGTTCAGTCTGAGCTGCCAAGACCACCCCCCTCCGACCCAGGACAATAAGGGTATGTAAGAGACCAGCCCAAGCAGAGATGAGTGACTAAAATAAAATAAATACAAAGTGACTCCTACTCCCAGCAGCCCGGGCACTCAGCCTGACTCATTGTCCAGACCCCTGTCTCCTACCTGCTGCTAGCCGTATGAAGGGATCACAGAGATTTCTACTGAAGTTCTTTATCTGTGTGCTTGGACCACCTCTGCATGCCCTGCCCACATACATACACAAGCACACACTTGCTTTTAGAAACAGCAATTATGCCGCTAAGATGGGTCATGCTTTGACATCTAAATAGAGGAAACTTCAAATCCTAATGATTTGAATTGGGAAGCTAGGAATCAAGGCAGATAGGCTAATTAAAAGGCACATAGACAATAGCAAGAACAAGATGATGGGCTGGAAGCAAGGCAGTTGTCATTAGACTTGAACAGATGTAGCAATAATTGGGTTTAAAAAAAAAAAAGGTCCAGGAGAACTTGGTATTGTACTGGATGTGTGGCTTAGAAAGAGGGAAGACAAAATGATGAGCCTGGGGTTACAAGGCTTGGTGCCTTTCACAGAAAGGCATCAGAAGGAAGAATTGACTTAAGAAGTTAAATTCTGTTTCAATTATTATGAGCCTGGGGTACAAATGGAACTTTGCATTGCAGAACTGATGCTTTGGAGGGAGGCCAAAATCTGAGAGTTGTGTGAGTAGTGCAGAGTAGATGAGACAACTGAAGGGACATATAGAGGACACGGAGTTGAGGAAGGATCTAGGAATACCTGCTTTTAGTGCAGAAGAAGAAAAAAGGCAAAGAAGACTAATAAAGGGGGGTAGGGAACAGTGGTCAGAAAAGTCAAAACGGAAACAGGACAAGACAGTGCAGTGGAAACCAAGGTAAGAGAGAGGTTGGCCAATAATATTAGATACTTCAAAAGGTCAAGGAGTGCGTGAGCTGAGACAAAGCCTTGGGTTTGGTGGTTATGAACCCCATTCTCTCCCTTCATTATAACCTCGATGCGTCAAGGCCATCACCACGAACAAAACCTTAATAAATGATCTACTAACCCTAGTGATCAGTGACTGAAAGACTGGAGAAGTGATCTAATTTTACTTTATCCATTTATTCACTCAACAAGCCTTTATTGAACTTGACTACATGCCAGGCACCGTGCAAGATGTTAGCTCTCTGATGCCAACATGAGTTACAATGTTAGCAGTGCCCTCCCCCAGCCTTCCACCAGGTCTTGATATAATTATTAATAGCTCCTTATTTCATCCTCAGCAACGTCCTGATCTGGACACTAAGTTATATTTATTGCCTATGGTCCACTCTTCCAGACTCCTATGGCCTAGTCCCCTCCTATAATTCTTTTTGCCTGAGCAAGGGCTTCTGAACTCAACTGGAGAGTGACCTGCACGTGCACCAAGTTGTCTGTGAATCATAACCATCATTGTTGTCTTTGCAGTGTGGGTCATGTGTTCCCCAAAGTATGTCTTACAACAGAGGCCGTGTGTGTTCCTGAGGCTCACCTGCTCCAGACCTACTATGCACCTGTTCTCTGCCAAGAATCCATGGCTACCATTTAGTCTGGATCGATCTTGATGATTCAGAGTCGGTCTGTCACTTACTCGCAGGAATAACTCACGGTACAAACTAGCCTAGATTTGTTGTGTTTATTTTAGGACTGTAGACATCTTTGCCAAATCGTATAGTGTGAAGAGTAAGTGAGGATAGCAGAACTGACTTGGCTACCCCCCAAATTTCTTGGGTAGAAGTACGGATTAGGATATTTTAAGCTGGCCAGTAAAGAGTTAAGTGGGTTAGCTAGAGGCCCTTGGGAATCCAGGCTGTGCTTATTTCTCAGATTTATAAATGACTTAAATCTATGTAGGAGTTAATTAATCTGGCTCCTTTCCACCTACAGTTTAGATTCTTGAGGGAATAACTTGACCCTTCTTATACTCAGTGTTTGTAGTTGTAAAGAGAACTCCCTACAGAATGAATAAAACCTTTCTTGGATTGTCTGAGTTTGGAGAAATCCTGAGACGTCAGGCACAGCACAAAATGTCAAAATACCTCTTTGGGTTGGACAAACATATGCAAGCTATTATTCCTGGCTGGAGTTATTTGTGATTCTAGAGTTTTTTTTTTTTCCTTTGAAATGACTGACATTCTAAAGCAGGAGATAACCTGTGACTTGGTAACAGTAATAGAGATCTATTAAAAGTACCCTGAATTTCGCTCACTCCATCCTGACCTCTCCTTTCCCTGGAGAATATTTTAAAACAAAATCACTGCCTTTGGGACAATAGGTCAGTTTCTTCACCTCTGAGGTTCCCCATGATTAAATAAGAAGTTACAGGAGTTTTCTCAGTTGTCAGAAGCCCAGAACACAGGAACACTGTAGGAATAAAAAAAAAAAAAAAAAAAAAAAAAAAAAGCCCACTTGTCATGCCAACAGATCTTCCTTGTAACACCTCTAAAAGGATCTGACAGATTAGACTGCAGGTAAGGCCTGTGAACTGAGTGGAACAGACGAAAATGAATTGAGTCGTTTGATGTCACAATGCAAATGAAGTGTGACTTCATAGAAAGTACTCAATCCAAATGCCAGGTCCCTTGTGTCGTCCAATCTTCCCAGCCACGCACATGGATGTCGCCCCTGAAAAGCGCAGCAGAATCTAGCCCATTAGCTGGGATGGTGGTCTGTATTGTTTTGTGAACTTCATTTTAAAACATGTCATCCCTATGAATCATTCCGATCGTAAATGTGACTGCATTTTATCCTGAGTTGCAAAAGATCCCTCTTGTCTTTTCCAAGCTTTGAAATACGTTGGATTTCACCATTTCCCCCACTTTGCGAATTGTGTCCGGGATCGAGAGGAAGCTGTTGCTCTGAGCCGTCTTCCACTTCGGTTACCACATTGTGCACGAGAAGAAGCCCACCCTCTACTCCCGATCCAGCTCACGGCCAAGGTCTAAGGTCTTATGACTGAACGGAGCCACTAGCATTTACAGCAAACACTAACTTTGTGTCGGTGGTACTACATGTAAACTTGGAATATTTCATTTAATCCTGACAGCATCTCCATGAGATAGTTCCTGTCATTGTCCCAGTTTTGCCAATAAGGAAACTGAGCAACTTGCTAGTTACATCAGCTTGATGACTGTGACCTTGGGCAGGGCCAGCATTCAAACCCAAGGTTGTTAGACCAACGTCCATGCTCCTCATCGTAGGGCTTCAGGCAAAGAGTAAAGGCAGGGTTAGTTGCCTTAACTGAAGCCTCACGGAAGCCACGTTTGTAAGTTCCCGCGTCTTGGGTGGCATTGATCGTTAGTTCGTTAAAATCCTCAGCTTCACAGCTATCAAGATTCTCCTGTCACACATATTAGCCCAGCTGTTTCCAATCACAGGGACTTTGCTAAGCCCTGACTGACACCCACTTTCTCCCTGAGCCTTATAGTCCAAGAAATTTGGCCTGCACCCTGCCTTCTGAGCAGCCTGGATTCTCTGACTGGGGATTTGCCATGATCAAACTACTCAGCCCTAGAGGCAGGCAGAGCTCTCCTTTTGTCTTCTGCAGGTGGAGGCACTTCAATCCCTGCTCAGGGGATGAACGGTTTTCCTGGGCAGCCAGAACAAATTCCCACAAACTCGATGGCTTCAAGCAACAAATTTTATTCTCTTGTGTTTCCAGAGGCCAATGATCCCCAATCATGTTGTTGGCAAGGATACACCCCCTCCAGAGGCTCTAGGGGAGAATCTGTTCCTTGTATCTGCCATCACTTCAGTCTCTGCCTCTGACTTCATATCATCTTCTCCTCCTCTCTTTGTGTTCTCTTCTTCGGCCTCAAACATCCTGCTGCCTTTCCTTTTTTTTTTTTTTTTTTAAGATTTTATTTATTTATTTGTCAGAGAGAGAGAGAGAGATTGAGTACAAGCAGGGAGAGAAGTAGGCAGAGGGAGAAGCAGGCTCCCTGCTCACAATGTGGGACTCGATCCCAGGACCCTGAGATCATGACCTGAGCTGAAGGCAGGTGCTTAACTGACTGAGCCACCCAGGCATTCCCCCCTCTGCCTTTCCTTTATATGGACATTTGTAATTGGATTTAGTGCCCATCCAGATAATTCCGGATGAGCTCGAGATCCTTAATTTAATTACAACTGCAAAGGCCCTTTTTCCAAATATGGTAACATTCACAGGTTCAGGGATTAGGATGTAGACATATACTTCTAGGGATCACAATTCAACTCACTACAGAGGACGCAACATCCCCCAGCAGTGTCCTGAACTATAGGGAATCAGGCTGTCAAGGACCAAATTGAGTCACTAGAATCATGAGGATGGGATTGTGGCCACCGTCACCTCCCACTTTCCTAAACACCACCCCTCATGCATTGTACCTTCCAGTCTTCACGCTTTCCTGACACCCCATGGGATCAGTCTCAGGTCAACCTCTGTCATAGAACAGGGTCGTTTAAGAGATTGCATGAAATTAGGAATCGGGCAGGAATCTGGTTGCTTTAGCCTCTCTCAGACTCAGTTTACTCACTTGTGAAATAGAAATGAGATGAAATCCGTTTTGATCAGAGGTTCCTCTAAGAGGAGAAGAATACTTGGCTTTGGAAACAGAGAGACATGACATTGTCTCCTGGCTCTGCCACCCACTAACCATGTAATCTGGGGCAAGACACTGAAATTCTCTAAACCTCTCTGTTTCCTCATCCACGGAAGAGGGACCATGCTTCTTGACCCACAGAGATATTAGGATCTAAAGATAAAATACACAGAAGATCTAGTTGGTGTCAGTGCACATTTATCAAACTTGTTGTTGTCGTTGTCTACAACTCGGCAGAGTGCTGGATCAATGCCAGATGTCCTGTCCGGCACTGTGAGCATCGTGGAGGTGTACCTTGGTCTTCCTGTGGTGGTTGACTTAGAACAAGAAAGGTGGTCTGGCTGTGAAAACCTAGAAACACCACTCAACCTGTGCCCCTGAAAATCAGTTCCTTGATGGAGCCCATCCTTGGGATGCAGTTCAGTCGTCTTCACTCTTGGGTGAAATGGCATAAATTTGTGGAGTCCAGAAAAGAAGGAAGAAGCTGGGGGTGAATTACGTTTTAACGAGCCAACATTTTAACTATGGTGAACATTTGGATATCAAGACCACAGATCAAAGATAATGTCTTTCCCGTCAAAATTCATAGATTTAAATATGTCCCGGGGATAAGTTGAGAGATGTACATGACTAACAAATGAACCCTTTTTAATTGCATTTCACTTTTCTAGCCGAATGCGCATAGAATTCTTCTTGTTTTACTGGCAGATTCCAATTAGGGTCATTAGAGTGACAAAACCAGCTTGACTGTTCATAAATATCTTGCTTCGTACAGAAATTAAAGTGTTGCTGCCGACGTCGGGATATTACCGTTCAGACCACCGAGGGAGCCTTCCAGGACAACAATCTAGAAGCCCACATTAGCCTTCCCCCTTTGATTGCAGTTAAATACACAACAGCTGCTAAATCTTCCAACATCAGTTCAAATGCGATAGCACCACCAATGGTAGAGGAAAAGGACTTCCCTAAATAAAAGAGCCAATTAAGAGCTTGACGTATTAAAAGCATCATACTAAGCACTGGGTCCAGGAAGTACCACTTTGGTTTCCTGAATGGGCAAATCTAGGATATGAGGATCCATTCTTCGGCTCTTTTATTCAATAGGCAGTGGCTGAGTACTTTGAAAATGTACCAGCCTTATGCCAGGTGCTGGCAATACAGAGCCAAGGAAGACTCTGCCTTAACAGGTAGATTCTACAAGTTTTCTTGATGACACTGCTGTGCTCGTCAGGAAGGGTATGGGCTGACCGTGCGGCGTGCGGGAGAGGAAAGCGTGCCTGTGCCTTGCAGACTCAGGGTGGGAGACTACATTCGAAAGGATGGATGGGAACTAAGAACCGGCATGAGAGGCAGAGATTTTGCTAAAGGCAGAGGACCAAGGCACAGAGATGTGAAAGTACAAAAAAAGCATCAGGCAATTCAAGGTGCTGGATGAAAGGGTTGGATCTTTGGATCTTGACCTATCCAGGAAATGGTTTTTTGAGGCTGATCCGCTGGGACTAGGTGTTGAATAGGATATAGGGAGAGCACTGGGAGGGGGTGGAGGCAGGAAGGCTGTGATGCCTCGGCCCCGCCCACGGTCGTGGAGGCCCAGTTTGGGTTTGCCCCAGTGTGATTTGTCTGTGAAACAAAATCCGGACCCTCAGAGCCCATGCTCCCGAAGCTACCACAGCCCCATCTGGCTGATAAAGGGCTTATTCAAATATCAATTAATCGCTCCTCGTTTAATTTCTTTTAAAACATTTTTCATAGGGCAGAGAATGAGGGAAAATCTTCTCCTTTGAAAAGCAAAGCAAGGCCCACCACGTTAAAGAAATTAGTCCCAAACTGGCAAATTGCAAGCCCGTAAGTGAGCAGATACTGGCAGTTTGATTCAGGAACTTGAGATTCCTCTCTCAAGAAAGAAAGATAAAAAATATATATATTTATTTATTAAATAAAATTTATTTATTTTTTCCCCCCAAACTACCTGTTGTTTCCTGTCTTTGACCTGGTGCGAGTAGAATTGGTGATGTGTTGTGACCTGAAAACCAGCAGTTGATTCTGGAATCATAGCAATGTTAAGGCTCAGAGAGGTTATGTGATTTGCCCCGAGTCACACAGCTGGTTAGTGGCTGGTCTAGCTGGACCAGAAGACTGAAGGCCAAACTTTTCCTTGCCTTTCTTCTGATCAGTGTTGCCCTCTGGCCTTGGTAGTGAATGATGCTTGCGTTTGGCAAGGTTGTGAGAAAGACAGCAGGAAGTGAGGTAAGGGTGGGGCTGGGGGCGGTGATTCTAACAAACTCTTGGCGGCTGGACGTCTCGGGAAAACAGCCCCCCAGGGCAGGCCCAGACTGCTGGAAGGTATTGACCCATGCTTGGGAATAAACTGCCAAAGGCTTTTTATTTTCTTCAAGTAAAGCAGTCTCTGGCTCCTCAGGTACAGATACTGGGTGAGTGTTTATACGTTAGTTCCTTTACCCCTTTCCCAGTTAGGTTTCTTTTTTTGTTTGTTTTTCTGGAAAGTGGAGACTGACATGCCTCCCTGGCTTTTCCCAAAGGACTCACTTGTTGGAAAGAGGTAGGAAAAGGAGTTTGGATTTTATTCTAAGTCTGCTGGCTAGTTCCCGGAAGATTTTAAGAAAAGAAGTGAGTGATTTGATTTATTTATTTTTTTTTTTTAAAGATTACTCTGGTGCTGAGCAGAGAATGCATGGCAGGGAGTTCCAGAAGCTAAGACAAAAACATCAGAGGCAATTGCTTTAGGCCAAATGAGTATGGTGGGTCAGATCAGGATGGGAATATTAGTGATGGGTAGAAGTAGACAGAATCAGGATACATTTTTGGAGGCAGGATAAGAAGGATTTGTGGAAGAATCGAACACAAGGTGAGAGAAAGAATGTGATCTGTACTGGAGTTGTTTTCTGAGCCAGTGGGAATGTCTCAGGGAGAAGAATTTTGCAGAAAAAAATCATGAGGTTGGATCTGACCACATTAGTTTTCAGGTGTCTATCAGACATCCAGGTGGAGATGGCCAGGAGGCATGGGGACATATGAGTAGAAATGGCAGCTTGGGAAGCAACAGCACATAGATCGTATTTAAAGCTATAGGACTGAATGAGGTCATTTAGGGTGAGAAGAAAAAGAGGCTACAAAACAGATTGAGGAAAGGCCAGGGAGATAGAAATAGAACCAGGAGAGTGCAGTGTCCTGGAAGCCCAGGGAAGAACAGGTTTTAAGTCAGCTGTGTCAAGTCCTGCTTGGAGTCAAGTAAATTAAGAGCAGACAACACTGACTTTGATTACATGAAGGTCATTGATACCTTTGGCAAAAGCAATGTTTCTAGAGTAGCCGAGGCAGAAACTGGATTAGAGTGAGTGGAGGAGAAAACAAGAGCCAAAGAGTGCAAGTGGTAACCGTACTCTACTTATAAAAGGGATCTGGTTGTGAAGGGGGTTGGAGAAATGTGGGGTAAAAGGGCTTTTCTGTAACAGTAGGTGGTAACTACAACATGCCTGTTTGCTGATGACGGTGATCAGGTAGAGAGGGAGAAAGTTAAGATGCAAGAAAGAGAGCGATTAAATCAGAGGAGGGAAACCCCTGATGGACCCTGAGCCCACGTGGAGGAGTCGGCCAACTGGGAGAGGCAGGGGCATCTCACTCTAGTGCTCCTGCTCTGTGAATGAAGGGTAGCAAGGACATCCTCTGTGAGGGCCAGGTGGGATGTCGGATGTGCTCGTACGTCGGTGGCTGTCCAGGAGCTGTTTTGGAGAGTGGGAATGTGGACATAAAGCAAGTGTGGGGGGATGTTCAGGCAGCATAGAGGGCTCGTTTGGAATTTATGACCCTGACTTTAAAATGAAACCTGTCAACACAGCTGTGTGTCTTTTCAGGCAGTATGCAGCTGCTAAAATACAGGATGAAGGAGGCACCTGGATGGCTCAGTTGGTTAGGCATCCAACTCTTGATATCAGCTCAGGTCTTGATCTCAAGGTCATGAGTTCAAGCCCCATGTTGGGCTTCATGCTGGGTGCGGTGTCTGCTTAAAAAGATAAATAAATAAAATAAAATAAAATATAGGTTAGGGGTGCCAACCTTCCCCATGCAGTTGAAAATCCACATATAACCTTTGACTCCCCCAAAACTTTACTAACAGCCTATTGTTGACCAGGAGGTTTACCGATACAATAGGCAGTCCGTTAACACATACTTCGTATGCTGTGAGTACCATATACTGTATTCTTACAGCAAAGTAAGCTAAGGAAAAGGAAATGTTATTAAGAATATCATAAACCTGGGTGGCTCAGTCAGTTAAGCATCTGCCTTTAGGTCGTGATCTCAGGGTCCCGGGATCAAGCCCTGCATTGGGCTCCATGCTGGGCATGGAGTCTGCTTGTCCCTCTGCCTGCTGCTCCCCCTCCTTGTGTTCTCTCTCTCTTTCTCTCTCTCTCTGACAAATAAATAAAATCTTAATAAAAAAGAAAATCCTAAGGAAAATGCATTCACAGAACTGTGCTGTATTTATCATTAAAAAAATTATGTATATAAGTGAACCTGAGCAGTTTAAACCCATGTTGTTTAGGGGTCAGCTGTACTATGGTAGGTGAACCAGAAGGTAGAGAAAGAGGAACCCAAAGTGAGAATAGGAGTAACAGCGAAGCAGGAGGGGAAAGAGTGTTTCTAGAAGGAAGGAGCAGTCAACAGATTGAAGGATCGAGCCTTCAGGTAAGATAGGGACAGAAAGGTGAACACTGAGTAGAAGGACAAGAAGTTCATTGTTAACCTTGACAAGAGCCATTTCAGTGAGATGGTAGGATCCATTGTGGTGGATTGAGAATTGATTGAGCAATAAGGTAGCTGACACAGAAGTCAGAGGACCTTTTTAAAATGTTTGACTGTGAAGGGAAACTAAAAAAAAAACAAATAGGGTGGTAGTTAGAGAGAAGTATGGAGTCTTAAGTGAAGACTTTTAAAAATTGAGCAGCACTTGATTGTTTCCTTCTTTCTTTCTTTTTCTTTATTCTTTTTTTTTTAGGAGATAGAGTGGGGAAAGGGTTAGAGGTAGGAAGGAGAGAGAGAATCTTAAGCAGGCTCCACACCCAGTGCAGAGACTGACCTCGCTCGATCTCACAACCCTGAGATCACCACCTGAGCCGAAATCCAGAGTCAGATGCTTAACTGACTGAGCCACCCAGGTGCCCCTTGATTATGTTTTTTTATTTGAAATTGTTATTGAGTTAACTGTAGATTCACATTCACAGTTGTAAGAAATTGAGTTGTTTTGTTGTTGTTGTTCGCGCAACCCGCCCAGCTTCCCCCCGGTGGTAACATCCTGTAATAACACATTATCCAAACGGCACTGTCACTGGAAGACAACACCAACACCAATCCTCCCCAGATTTCCCCAGCACCACTTGCATTTGCCTATGTGTATATATATATATATATATATATTTAATTCTATAGAGTTGTATCACTTGTGTACATTATGTGTCACTATGTCAAGACTCCCAACACCACGGAAATCCCTCTTGTTGACCTTTTATGACCAACCATACCCATCACCCTCCTGCATCCTTCTCACCACCACCACTCCGTCCCTAACTGCCTGTAACCACTAATCTGTTCTTTATTTCTGTAATTTTATCACGAATGCTTTGTAAGTGGAATTCATGATGTGTAACCTTTTGGAGTTGTCTTTTCTTAGTCACCCTACTTTCTGGAGATTCATTCATGTATTGTGGGTATTAATAGTTCACTCCTTTTCTTTTTTTAATATTTTATTTATTTATTTGACAGAAAAAGGGTACAAGCAGGGGGAACAACAGGCAGAGGCAGAGGAAGAAGCAGACTCTCTGCTGAGCAGTGAACCCAATGCAGGGCTCGATCCCAGAACTCTGGGATCATAACCTGAGCTGAAGGCAGACACTTAACAACTGAGCCACCCACCTGGCCACTAAGTACCCTTAGTTTACTCCTTTTTGTTGCTGAGTTCCATGATATGGATATACCACAGTTTGCTTAAGCCCTCACCTATTAAAGGACATCTGAGGTGTTACCAGTTTTTAGCTCTTACAAATAGAGCTGCTGCAGACATTCACGTGTGGGTATTATGTGAGGACAGGTTTTCATTTCTCTGGGATGAATGCCCAGGAGTACAATTACTGGATCATATGGTAGTTGCACATTTAACTTTCTAAGACACTTCCAAACCATTTTCCAGGAGTGATGGCACCATTTTACATTCCTACGAGCAATATATGAACCATCCAGTTTCTTGACATCATCGCCAGAATTTTGTGTTGCTATTTTTCATTTTAGCCATTCTGATAGGTTTGCGGTGGTGTCTTACTGTGGTTTTAATTTTCATTTCCCTGATAGCTCACGATTTTGAGTATCTTTTCATGTGCTTGTATCTTTTCCTCCTTGGTGAAAATGTCTGTTCATGGCTTTTGTCCATTTTTCCCACTGGATTATTCAATTTTTACTGTTGAGTTTTGATAGTTTTCTATATATTCTAGGTATCCTTGATCATTTTTGTCAGATAAGTGGTTTGCAAATATTTTCTCCTAGACTGTACCTTGTCTTTTCATTCTCTTCATATGGCCTTTCTCAGAGAAATGAATGTTCTTTTAGTACTTGAAAAATATTGTGCTATGTCCTCCTATTCTTCGCGGTTTCGGATGAGAAATCTGCCAGTATTCAAACTGATGTTTCTCTGTGGGTAATGTGTTGTTGGTTTTTTTTTTTTTTTTTTTTTTTTTGCGCTGCTTTTAGGATTTCTTCTTTGTCCTTATTTGTGAGAAATGTAATGGTGATATGTCTTGGCTTGGGTTTCTTTGGGTATGTCCTATTTGTATTTTGCTCAATTTCTTAAATCTGGTCAGTCTGCATCTTTCACCAAACTTGGCACGTTTTTAGCCCTTATTTCTTTACATATTTTTTTCAGTTCTACTCTTTTCCCTTTTCCTCTGGCATTCCCATGATACAAATGTTGAGTCTTTTCTTGTTTCTCCGCAAGTCTCTGAGGTTCTGTTCATGTCTTTTTCCAGTCTATTTAATCCCTGTTCATATTGTGTGAATCCTGTTGATCCATTCTCAAGTTCATGGGTTCTGTCGTCTGTCATCTTCACTCTACTATTGATTTCACCCAACAGGTTTTTTTCAAACTTATTGTATTTTTCATTTCCATAGTTTCCATTTGGCTCTTTTTTATTGTTTCTATTTCTTTTCTGAGCTTTTCTCATTTTTTTTTCATTTCTTTTAAGAGAATTTTTATCTGCAGTTTAAGCATTTTTATGTTTATTTTTTTAATTTAAATTCAGTTAATCAACATATAGTACATTGTTAGTTTCAGATGTAGTGTTTACCAATTCATCAGTTGTGTGTAACACCCAGTGCTCATCCACCATGTGCCCTCTTTAATGCCCATCGCCCAGTTACCCATCTCCCCACTCCTTTCCCCTCCAGCAACCCTCAGTTTGTTTCCTACAGTTAAGAGTCTCATGGTTTGTCTCCGTCTCTGATGACTGAACATTTCATTTTCTCCCCCTGCCTCTGTGATCCTCTGTGCTGTTTCTTATATTCCACATATGAGAATTGTCTCTCTCTGACTGACTTATTTCACTCAGCATAATACCCTCCAGTTCCATTCATGTCAGTGTAAATGATAAGTATTCATCCTGTTTAAGCACTTTTATGGTGGCTATTTTAAAATCTCTGTCCGATCGGGATGTCTGGGTGGCTCAGTTGGTTAAGCATCTGACTCTTGGTTTGGGGCTCAGATCAGGATCTCAGGGTCCTGAGATCAAGCCCCTCTTTGGGCTCCAAGCTCAGCGGGGAATCTGGTCGAGATCCCTTCTCCCCCACCCTCTGCTCCTCTACACGCTTGGACTCTTTCTCTCATTCTCTAGAATAAATAAATAAAATCTTTAAAATCCTTCTTAGATCATTCCAACATCTAAGTCATCTCAGTATTGACATTAGTTGATTATCTTTTTCTTCCCACATTCAAGTTGTGATTTTCCTGGTTCTGCTGTGACAGGTGATTGGTTTTTTTTTTTTTTTCATTATGTCCTGGACATTTTGGCTAATATGTTAGAAGACTCTGGGTCTTACTTAAATCTTTTTTTTTTCTTAGTAGGCAGTTATTCTGTTTAGGCTTGGCACATGGGTCCTGGCCTACTTTTTGTTTAATTTTTAGAGCCTTTGCAGTGTTACTTTGTTTGGCTTAGTTTGTCCGTACATGCAGGTTCCCACTGGTTCCTGCTGGTGTTGCCTAAGGGGATAGAGGTTTTTCCAGGCCCACAGGGTTGAAGAAACTTCCTGGAAGTCTGTTTGTAGTGCCCTGGTACCTCCTTCTGGTTTCACCCACCTGCTCCAACACCCCTTGGCAGGAGAAAGGGTCTCAGGTCACTCTGTCCCCTTTGTGGTCACAAAAGTGCTGATGGCACAGGGTACTTGTTGAGGTAGTGTCCACCTAGATGGTGTTGCCTTACAACCTGATCTCTCTCGAAGAGGGAGAGAAGGTCAGGCCTACAGGGAAGAAGAAATCTTTCTGGAGTGGACCTACCTTATGGCAAGAAGCCCCTGGCCAGTGCTGTCTGTCTGTCTCATGTTTCTCAGTAAGGGAGGAGAGCCTTAGGCCAGGGGAAGGAGAATGCTTCTCCTGCTGGTACCACCCGGCTCACCTGATGTCAGAAGGATTACCCTTTAGTCTGGGGGAAAAAGAAGCCTGCCTGAGATCCTGTCAGTTGTTCAGCCCAGGATCAGGAAATGCTGGGTCTGCATCATTTTCTGTTGGGTAAGAGGGATCCTGTGACCCACCCCCCCCCCCCCCCCGCCCCATGCACTGTGCTCTCCCTGCGGTATTGGGATCCTAGTCCTATTAGCCTTTCTTTTGTCACTTTTCAGAGTTCCCCTCTTTTTGCCTCCTGCATTATTCCCAGAGGGGCAGGGGAAGATGTGTCTACATGATCTCGTTTGGATCCAGAAGTCTTGATTATGTTTAAATGCCAGTAAGCTAAAGCCGATGGAGAGAGGACAATCAACAGTGTGAGGCCCCACAGAAAGCTAAGAGAAAATGATCAGAGCACAGGCGACAATATCAGCATAAGCTAGAGGTCGGGAGGAAGGAAAGTGCAAACTCAGGTAAAGTTGTAAGTTTGGTGCCAGGGGGGTGCCTGGGTGGCTCAGTGCGTTAAAGCCTCTGCCTTCGGCTCAGGTCATGATCCCAGGGTCCTGGGATCGAGCCCCGTGTCGGGCTCTCTGCTCAGCAGGGAGCCTGCTTCCTCCTCTCTCTGCCTGCCTCTCTGCCTACTTGTGATCTCTGTCTGGCAAATAAATAAATAAAATCTTTAAAAAAAAAAGTTTGGTGCCAGGAATTTGAGGAATTCTTATCCGATGGACCTAGTTGTTTTTCTGTGAAAGAGGGAGGCAGCCTAAGAGCCCCGATGACAGCGTTGGCTGTGAACTCCGGTTGTGCTTCCTCCCAGCTGGGAGACCTGTGGCCGTTCAAGTAACCCCCGTTGCTTCTGTCTCCTGTAAAAGGGAGATAATAATAGCACATATCCTCATAGGAATATTATGATGATTAATTGAAATGAATTAATAGCTGCGAAGTACTTAGAATCAGGTGTTACATAAGCGTTTTGTACATAAACATACAGGGTTCTCGTAAGTATTAAATGAGATAAGCTTGCCAAGCAGAGCAGTCAATAAATGGTACTATGATTTTCAGACTTATTCTTTTCGGCCTGAGGCCATTGAAGTAAAATCACTGGCTGAAATTTGCCAAACTCAGCTCAGTTCTGTGTTTTTGGTGGAGAGGGACCAGACAAGGCATAGGTAGAAGGAATGGGCCTGGGCAGGAACCATCGGGGGTCGGGGGACAAATGAACCCCAAGATTCAGCTGGAACATTTACTTCCCCGGGAAGCTTTAGGTAAGCACGTTCTTCAGGCGGGCCCTTCTGCCTGCAGTGTTGCAGACACCTCTCTGCCCTCCTTTTCCTTAAGCCTGAGTGTTCGTCTAGGGTAGGGACCGGCAGTAACAGAAGATTCCAACCTCTTCACATCGCAACATGCCCTCAAGCTGCAACATACATCCTCTCCCAAAGTAACATTTGAAAGTCTCTGAGAAAACCGTTATTTTCAAAGGTTTAAAATACGTTCCTAGGAGCGGTCAGCTGTGGTTGTACCGAACAAGTCATGGTTCCGTTCCTTCCCCCGCTGTGGAGAAGTGAGGGTCTCTCAAAAGCATGATGGAAAAGGAATACAAAGAAGAATGAGGAGTGCCATCTTGTGGAGTGATCTGTCATTACCACTTAGGAGTCACAAAAAGCCGCCAATGGGAGCTGAATTTGTTTTCTTTGTACCCCCGAGGCCCAGTCTGAAAGAAATATTTGGGAATTATGTGCTGAATAAGTGAATGCGTGAGAGGAGGGACCAGGGTTGGAATGGAGACTTGCTTTGGAAAGTTAAGCTGGATATCAGGTCGATAAAAGGTCTGATGTGCTGACCATTGTTGGTTTGGAAGCCTTTCAAAATAAGATTGTAAATACCTCAAGGCGTCCTTATGTGCCTAGCATAGAGGAAAATGAAGAAGAAAACATTTGCATAAGGAAATCAAGGACTGCCAGCTTTGCCACGTTCTGGCCTTTCCAGTGGTAGGTGAGTGGACCATCCGATGGTACTGTTCTCTTCCTATAAGTATCAACGTGCTATGAATTAATAAAGCATTTAAAGGGCTGTCACGGCTGGCGCGACAAATCGACCAGGAAACATGAGGGTAAGAGAGGCTGGTGAAAAGAAATTAAGAGACAAAGAGATGGGGGCAGGAGGGACACGGAGGAGGATGTCCAACCGTGCCGAGTTTATTCCACAGCTTACAAGCATTTATAAGGCAGACCGCAATAGAAGGAGTAACACATCAGTACGTAGTCACATGACCGCAAGTTTCTATAACAAGTTTACATCAACTACAAGCAAATCTCGTGATGCCAGGTAGTCTCGGCTAATGCCATTAGCTACTATTGATGAAGACAATCAACCTCGGAGTGGGTTATGGAAAGTACTGGAACAACAAGGACCAACTAAGAACTCATGACCTTGACCACATTGTTCCCTTCTGTAGGGAGAGGGTGTGGGAAGTCATGTGGGCGAGCGCACGACACATAGCACAGACCCTTTCTCAGTGTTACTCAACTTTCCTTAACCCCTTGTCAAGGCATCCAGACTTTATTTTTATTTTTTTTTTAAAGATTTTATTTATTTGTCAGAGAGAGCGAGCGAGAGCGAGCACAGGCAGACAGAGTGGAAGGCAGAGCCAGACGGAGAAGCAGGCTCCCTGTGGAGCAAGGAGCCCGATATGGGACTCGATCCCAGGACGCTGGGATCATGACCTGAGCCGAAGGCAGCTGCCCAACCAACTGAGCCACCCAGGCGTCCCAGGCATCCAGACTTTAAAGGAGACACAAGTCAGGGCCTGGTTTGGTCCTCGACTCCAACCATGCCATGACCTCCAACAAAGGGCATAAGAATATGGCTAGCTTCAGAGCTGGTAGGTGTTGTCTGTATCCTAGCAGGCTGAAATAAATGAAATTGACAGTCAGCTCTTTGGACCTATAACAATGTAGATTTCATATGGTTTGGCCTAATGCTTCAAATTGGTTTCCTTTCCTTTTTTGAAAGTTTTTTGTTGTTGTTGTTATGTTCGATTAGCCAACATATAGTACATCATTAATTTTTGAGGTACTGTTCCATGATTCATTAGTTGTGCATATTTATTTATTTTAGAGAGAAAGACAGAGAGACAGCATGAGCAGGAGGGGCAGAGGGAAAGGGAGAGAGAGAATCTCAAGCAGATTGCCCACTGAGTAGCAGTGTCTACTTCCTACGACTCAAGTGGGGACTAAGTGACTTCATATATACAAAGCGCTTAGGATAGCTCCTAGCTCAGAGTAAGCACTGTCAACGTCATCATCAGCTCTATTCCTACCAAGCAAGCATTTCAGGTGTGCTTTGTGGGGTGAGTCAAATTTCACTATTCATTCTTCCATCTTTGTACTTAATAGGAATTTACTTGTTGGGAATAGTTGGACAAAAGTTTATCAAAATAAAAGTTCAGGGGCACCTGGCTGGCTCAGTCAGTAGAGCACATGACTCTTGATCTCAGGATCACGAGTTCAAGCCCCATGTTGGGCACAGAGCTTACTTTAAAAAAAATGTAAAAAAATAAAGCTTAAGGGTATATCCCGTTGCTGGCATATGGTCCTTTAAGTGTCTCTGTAGACAGTTGATATCTGCTGAATGCTCTGTATTCCTAAGCTGTGGAATCATCCTTCCATGAAATATATTTTCTATGAAATTGCTTAATCCTAAGTTAATTCTTGTGCCATAGCAAAAGTATCGAGAGCTGAGAAGTAAGATGATAAAAGGTAGCTGCCGTGGAGTGTGGACGGTCAAATTTGTACCAGGGTCGTAATGGCTTAGCCACCTAACAATATAATGCAGTGTGGTTTTACAAAAAGTGAATCGTGTTCAGCCTTTGATTGTTCAGTATTTCAAAGTTCTTAGGCTAGTGGGCACTTACTATAGGCATTTGATATTTGATTAAATGTCCGGCTGGGAAAAGTGGTGGACCACTTTTTTGGACCACCCTCTCCAACGTGGTCACTGAAATATTGGAAGCCCATCAGTTTCACCCACTGCTGAGTCCTCCTTGGATTCTTTATTCTCTAGAGGCCCAGTGTGATCAGGATTTCTCTGGAAGGCCTGCACGTGACTCCACTGGCAAGAACAGCATTGTGCTTGGGGACCAGTGCCCAGGGCACGCCACACACTGTGGGCAGTCCAGGCCGTGCGTGTGGAATGACTGATTTCATGGTTCTCTTTGAATTTACTTGTTTCTTAGAATACCAGTCTTCTTTCAGTTTTATGTGGCAACTATCATTTGTTTGTACTGAGGCTTAATTGATTACCTCTGTCATTTTTCAGCGAGACCATTTTTTTTTTTTACTAAATATAGGCCAACCATCAGCTTGAATTTAAAATGACACAGCAGTGAGCTCAGTCAATGGTGCAGAAATAGTCCTCTGATGCTGTGATTTGAGGCCACTATGTACGCTCATAACTAGCTCTGCCAACAAGACTCAGTAACACTCTGTCCAGATTCCTATTAGGAACTAATAATATGAGACGTATTTATTTGTAGTTAGAGTACTTTGTGGGCTATAAAAGTTTTCAAAGCTAATGGCGAGTTAAATAGGTCATAGAGGTGAAAGGGAAGGTGGCTGACTTTCTAATTTACAACCTGGCTAGCAGAACAGGCTTCCGAATAGAAGGGGAGACCCAACCTCCACCCACCTTTCCCTGTCTGCAACTCACTAACAAAACTAGTGGTTTGCCCCGTGCCAGTGTTAAACGTGGTTGGAAACAGCACGGAAGCAGAGGACTGGCACACAGAATAAGTAATAATCAAAACTGAACGGCACCAAAATTCAGTCTGGGTAGACTATTTGCTGCTGTTGTTGTGGGTTCCATAATTTGAGGTCATAAATTCAGCCTTGAGGGCGAAACGTAAGCCATGCAAGGCCCTTTCTCTTTCCTTGCCCTGATAGTTAGGCTTCGGCTGTAATCCTTCCTTCAGTGTACTAGAAGAAAGGCAGCTCGTCTAGATTGCTCCAGATTTAGAGATAATACCGACGATAAAGATGATAATAATATTTGCATCTCCAATTTCTGGAACATTTACTCTGTTGAGGAGCTTAAACCGCGTTACCACATTGAGTTCTTGCTAAAGCCTTAAGACCCAGGTATTTTTATTCTCCTTGTTGTAATATTCTAAGAACTTCATTTTAAAGAAAAAAATACATTTATATTTTGTCTAAAAGCGGAGAGGACAAGACGTAAACCAGCAGCAAAAATGGAGGCACTCTCTGCTTTTCACTTTCAATGTGTCCTGTTATCACAGCCTCCCCAGGATTTAGCGACCAAACCTTGAGGTTCTAAATCCTTCCAAACTGAGTTTTTTCCCTTCCTTTCCAGGAGAAAAGCTTCTTTCTCTTTAAGTATCATGGCAGTATGTCAGGGAAGGTGTTCAAAGGGTGTTCTCATGTGTATCCATTAATTAGTGCCCCAAATACCCTGTGCCTTTTTCCAAAGGTTCAGTACCAGGAAAATCTGACTTTTCTGTTCTAGCTGTGACTACACAAGGGCATCACGTGTGGTTGCCAAATTTAGCAAACAAAAATAGAGAATGTTCAGTTGAATTTGAATTCCAGATAAACAGCATCAACCACAAAACTTTTTAGTACAAGTATACCCCAAACAGTGCATGGGACATACTTATACTAAAATTCAACTAGGCATCCTACATTTTTTACATTTTTTTTCTGGCAATCCTGAGTGCTATTTTTATTTTCAAAATTACATAAATGAAGTATAGCAGTAAAGCCACTTTTAACTTTTTTGTTATAGTGGAAATCCTACAGAATGAGCTCTTTCCTTAGAGACAAGTGAGCAGATGTCCGATTTGGTTAATGGGCCATCCGTTGAGTACAACCAACTTCTATGATAATTTAAGCAAGAGAAAGGAAATATGCTAATTACATTCAGGCTTGCATAGGAACATCTCTCGTTTATTTCTTTTTAAATTACAGACCTTTCAGATCTGAAAGGGCCGTGGAGGTCAATCTGTGTAATATTCCCCCCAAAATCCCCCATCCCGGCCCAGAGCCCTGTTCTTGCATTCCAGGGTTGCCAGCAAAAAGCTTCCACACCAAAGACATCTGTTGGAGCTGAAGCCCAACCCATATTCCGCTTCCCATATTCCGCACCTAGAGGAAGGGAAGTCCCTCCCACCCGCCCACACAGTCACTTGCCGAATCACGTGCTCTCAGTCTGAGCCTGAGCCTGCCAAGAGCAGGTGCCTTTTGTTTTTTTAAAGGTTTACTTATCTATTTGAGAGAGTGTGCGGGCGCATGAATAGGGGAGGGGCTGAGGGAGAGGGAGAGAGAGAATCCCAAGCAGGCTCCACGCTGAGCACAGAGCCTGCCGCAGGGCTCAATCCCACGACCCTGAGATCATGACCTGAACTGAAGCCAAGAGTCAGACGCTTAACCGACCGTGGCACCCAGGCATCTCGAGCAAGTGCCTTTTTAAGCAATAATTTGCATAATGGTACTAGACTGTTGGCCCTGGTTCACACAGACATGTAACACTTATTTGCAGAGTCACTGCTGAGAGCCAAGAACTGTGCTAAAGTTCTAGGCATACAGAGATGGATTGGGCATGGTCCCTTCCTTTCAGGCTCCTTCCTTCATGCAGAGCCCGGCAGGGGGTAGACAAGTAAAAGAAGAAAATCTCAGGATGTGTGCCGTGGTACGGGGTGCTCACGGGACACAAGGAGAGCACAGGGGAGAGGAAGCTCTTGCAGTCTGGTGGGTGAACGAGGAGCGGCTCTCAGAGAAGTTGGAGCTTGAGCAGAATGTGGATGGAAGGATGGGGTTCGTGGGGCAAGAGGGGGCCGAAGGGAGCAGAGGCATTCCAGGCAGAAGACCAGGCACCACCAGCGCATTCTTCTAGGTCCTCACCTCAGCTGCAGTGAGAGTAGGGCCATCAGGAGATGTCAAATCGTGAAGGAAAACACTGGGTGAGACAGTGCCTGTGGGGCGGTTTTATTCTCGGTGCGGTTCCTCGCAGTGTCTAGAATAGTGACTGGCAAAGAGTAAGCACTCAATGCATATTTTATTAAAGGAACAAATGAATAGGTGATCAAATGAATGGCAGGGTTTTGTCAGAGCCTCTAATAGGCCGATGTAAGTTACAGATCTCAAGAGGCATATTGTTTGCAGAATCACCACCTCGTCTGACCACAAGACTGTTTTCTTCCACTGAGTAATAGAGACCGTTGTTTTTTGGAACACATTTGGGGAAGTCATATTCTCAGGGAGAGATGCAAATGAAAAACTGCATGAATGAATGTAAAATGAGGGCAATCCAGGCTGTGGTTTTGGGGACTACACTTGGGTAAAATGCTCTGCTTTCCAGTG
The DNA here is from genome assembly GCF_030435805.1 of Mustela lutreola. Lineage (NCBI taxonomy): Eukaryota > Metazoa > Chordata > Mammalia > Carnivora > Mustelidae > Mustela > Mustela lutreola. The sequence continues at coordinate 119,513,239 of NC_081308.1, read as the reverse complement.
TGTATCCTCCGTAGAACCGATGATGGATTGCAGGTAGGAAGCGTGGTTAGCCGGGCCCCCCCCCCCAGGGGGCTCTGTAAGACCTTTTCAGGGAAAATAATTTATAGTCACTTTTCCCTCTTCTTCCTTTACAAGCCCAGATGATACCCCCGCTGGTCAGGAAAATATTCTGCGGCCCTACAGGCCAAATGTGTCCACAGCAATGCTAATCTCTGCCAATAGTGCTCTTGAGATAACATTTCTCAAGCCCTAACTTTACAGCAGGAGTTTTCTCTCTTCCATCTCATTGGCGTTCCAAGACAGTTAGGGACATGATAATGTTGTAATAATAATTACTTATAGATGGAGGTAGGGTTGAAGGAACACGTGCAAGGTGACATGGCTAGTAAGTGGCGCAGAGCAAGGACTTGAACCTGGATCTGACACCAAGGCCACAAGTTTAACCACCCTGCCATACTGTTATGAGGTATCCTATAAACCCTTTGTCATATATAACCAAATGCAAGTTGAATGCCATGCCTCCCTGTGTTTGCACAAATGGATCTTCAAGAAAACAATCCTAACCCCAGCACTTGCTGCGCGATAGGGTCCATTTAGGACGACTTACCGGGTAGTCTTGGACTGACTGTATATCATCGCTAGATACGGGGTAGATCAAGCTTGTCACTGTTGTTACTGGATTAGAGCAGTCAGCTGAGTCACCTAGGCTGTTGGCACAGACACTGGCCACTTTTGAGGGCTTTTTTAACCCTACTGCTTCTTCTTTTTTGAACATAAAAGCATTTATTCACATCATTGCATAATCTTTGTAGATGAGTTAATATGAAGTACGTATTTTAAGATCCATGGTAAAGTAGGGGCGTCTGGGTGGCACAGTCCATTAAGCATCCAACTCTTGGTTTCAGCTCAGGCTGTGATCTCAGGGTCATGAGATCGAGCCCCGCATCGGGCTCTGCACTCAGTGTGGAGTCTGCTTGGTTTTCTCCCTCAGCCCCTACCTGTCCCCTCTAAAATAAATAAATAGATCTTTAAAAAAATAAAGTTCATAGTGAAGTATAGCACACATACAGAAGAGTACACATACGATTGGTGACCCATGTTAATGAACTGAACACACCTAAATAAAGAGCACACGTACGAAGAAGCAGAATATCACTAGTACCCTGAGAAGAGCCACTCTGGCTATCAATCCCCAGTGGTGACCTCCATCATGACTTTTAACAGCACACAAACTAAAAACGTGCAACAATGGGGCGCCGGGGTGGCTCAGTCGGTTAAGTGCTTTTGGCTTGGTCATGGTCCTGGGATCCTGGGATCGAGCCCCGTGGTGGGCTCCCTGCTCCCACCTGCCATTGTTTTCCCTTCTCACAGATGAGAAAACTCAGGTTCAGAAAGGTTACATGCCCTGGCCGGGGCCACAGAGCTAGGGAATGGCTGGGCCCAGATGCCCATGTCTGTTTTGATGGGCACCTCTTCTTGTCATCTCCATGCACTGAGCCGGAAATAACTCTTACTTCCCAGAGAGCTGCTTTATTAGAGAATGCCCGACCATGACCTCCAGAATTTCAGATCAGTGTCCCGAATTTCTGTTCTTCAGGAGATGGTTCAGAAGGAATTTGCACACGTGCCTGGAGTGTAAGCATCCAGCTCTTGGTTTTGGCTCAAGTCAGATCTTGGGGTTGTGAGATCGAGCCCCAGTCAGCCTCCGGACCGGGCATGGAACCTGCTGGAATTTCTCTCCTTCTGCCCCTTCCCCCAGCCCTCCCCACTCACGTGGGCACTCTCTCGTTCTCTTTTTCTCACTTGCTCTCTCAAATAAAAAAAAAAAAAAGGCAGGAATTTGCTCAGCCCTCCTGATGGTCACGGATCCCATCAGTCACTACCAATGATGGCAGAGAAGGACTGAAGTATCCATGGGACCACACTTCTCCAAGCGAGGCCCATGAAAATGTCAGCTCTCAGGACCACCCGGGACCTCCTGAGTTGGGGGTTGCATTTTTAACAAGATTCCCAGGGAATTCCTAGGCACATTGAAGTTTGAAAAGCCAAGTTGAATGCCAGAGAACCAAGTTCAGTGTACCCTGCTGAGAATGGACTTAGGCGGAGCTTCTGTCTGTCTTTTGGTAAGAGACATGGAAAAGAGGAGGGAGATGATTGATCGCCTCATTTCAAGAAGCAGAAAAAGGAACTGCCGCCCTCTCGCTGAGGCAATGGCAAGTTGTGAGCAGATGATAAGAGGAACAACCTCCCTCATTCACTTCATTGTCTTTGTAGGCATGTGCCGTCATTAACACTAATTGGATTTACAGTACTCACCTACCTGCTGGGGAAAGTGGACCCCTTCATGTGCTGCAGGGTGGGGAACATCAGCCATCTTGGCTGGTCCTTTGTATAAATCACGTGCAATGTCAAAAGATACTCAAACTCCCCCAATATGGGATGCATTATACAGCTCTAACAGCATTTTGACTAGCAACAGTGAAGAGAAATAGGTTTGTACTGAAATGATGTCCGTGGGGAGGTTGGAACTGCTTCCTGTTCTCCAAGTCCTTTTGCCATCAGTGAGCTGACCACTCGGCAGACATTAACCTTCTGGGTCTTCTGTCTCTCTGAGATGGTAAAGTTAATGGCCTTTTAAGAGAAAGCATGTCACGGAGTCATTCTTCGTGTATCCGGTAAGTGTTTTCAGATCACCTACACAGGTAGCAAGCACAAACCTACGGTCAGAGAGAAAACAGTGAGCAGACCAGCCCTTCCTCTCTCAGCTGAGACAGACATGCAACAAGTAATATCCACTGTGCTCTTTTAAATATGGAGGTCTTGATGTCAAATGTTAGTACCCAGAGGCACAGGGTGCAGTGAGGGGTTCACGAGGAGGATCAAACTAGTTGTGTGGACATGGGAGAACTTTCTAGGAGGAATGACATTCACACTAAGGTCTGAAATGAGAATGGGTGTTACCGAGCTGCTAAGGAGGTGAAGGGGGCAAGCGGAGAGTGGGAGTAGGGGATTTCGTTCCCAGTAGAGGAAGGAGCAGCTGCAGAGAGCCTTTCATGGGCAAGAGTATGGAGCATTCGAGGACCTGCCCAGGTCCTTACTTCCCGTCTTGTCCTTACTTCCCAAGTCCAGTAAGGCTGAAGAGAAGAGAGAGAGGAAGAGTTGCAGATGAATCCTGCAGGGCCTTGACCATCATGGAGAGGTTGGTGTTGTTATCTCTGGGGCAAGGGGGAGACCTCAGAGCATCCTTAAGAGGCTCAAAGAGATTAGGACTGGTTCCACGCCTCTCAGCTGTAAGGGGCAGAGTGGGGCTTCGAACCCAAGCCCATCTGACTGCTCAGTCAGCACTCTTCGCCATGACACCATAGCACTGGTCCATTTTCACGTGGCTACATTTTTTATTTTTTTCAGAAATCTCCAGGCCATCTCTAATTCAGAGCCTATGCTTTGATTTGTTTTGTAATATGTCTTGGCTGCTTTCTGCTATGTGATGCACAGGGACCGGGCAGGGTGCCTGGGAGGGTACCACGGAGGTGAAAGAGTCTGGCTTTCCATGTCAAACAAGCTGGTGGAGTGTATACTGGGGGAACGCTACCACAGAATCCTGTGTGAAGAAAGGGAGCACATGTAATTACTTTCCATAAGGGGAAGCCACGCCTCAGAGATCTGGCAGTTTTGAAGGGGTTACTAGGCAAGCGAGTAAGGGAGAGACGGTACATAGAATAATAATCCCACTGGCGTGGAAGGGATTTGACTTTTGCATTTAAGAAGCACTTTGACATAGCTAAGTAAGGCTCTGGACTGCCATGAACACTACATGGAGTGACGTATTATTAACCGACGTTACAGTCACAGATCAGGAAAAAGGATCCTCAAGAGTCACAGGTCTTCTCTGAGTGATCTATTAAGCATGTGCTAGAGCTGATATCCAAAGCAAGATCCCTCCAACTTTTGACTTCTCCATTTCCCTTTGCCATTGGGAGGCTTAGTACGTGTCTATTGTGTTGAATAGTTTGTTGCCATTATCATGAAAGCCTACTGGGACACTAAAAAGGGGTTGGCAGGCTTTTTCCACAGGGGGCCAGACAGTAGATATTTTCGGCTTTGCCATCTCTGCTTCAGCAACCATTTGAAAGCAACCACAGACAATACCGCAAATACAAACGGGTATTTGCTCTCTTCCAATAAAACTTTGCTTCTGGACCATGAAGTTTATATTTTCCCATAATTTTCATCTACCATGAACTAGTACTCTCCTTTTGATTTTTTTCAACCATTAAAAAATATAAAAACCATTTTTACCTTGTGGGCATGCAAAAACAGATAGCAGCACGCTGGTTTTGACCTTTTGGGCCGTAGTTTGCCAACCTCCGCGCTAAGAGGTTGGGCTTCGTACCTAAGGGTACATACCTAGTAACTGTTGGACTGTTTGTAAAAGGTTGGGTGTTTGCATCAGCAGGAGTTAGAGGTTTGCTCTATACCTAGATTTTATTTCAGGCAGAACAATACGGGTTAATTCCACGTGCTTTCATCTGGAAAAGCTGCCAAGACTCCATTGGCCCAGGTTCAGGGTTGACACGCTGCCTGACCATAGTTTGTTTCTGTGCTGCTGGACTGTTCTCATGGGGCTCCAGATCTGAGGCCTCCTGGGCAAAGGAAGGGGCCTCTCAGCTCGGGGTATGAGCCAAAAATGCTACTCATGCAGCGGGGGAAGGAGGCCGGCTTGGGAGGACTGGATCCATAGGCTTGACCGTGTCTTCCTTCCTGCTGGGTCTTAGGCATGGGGTGGGAAGCAAGGTATCTGGCTGATAACCACTTGCTTCTTTCTAAAGAGCAAGCAGCTGACAGTGTGAGCACTTATTGTACTTATGCTGTCCTGATTCAGCCACTTCCTCAGCTCTGTGTTCTCTCCATCCAGTAAACCCAAGAGTGACAATGCTGTCCCGTTGCTGAGGATGTATTCTTAGTCCTGGATGTAGCACATAGCTGCAACTCACCATGTGAGAAAAGAATAGAAAGCCCGGTTTTATAGCTGGTGACTTGACTGCAGGGAGGTGGTGGTGCACCAGGGGAGGGGCGCCAACTTTCTAGTACCCGCTGAAGCAGCCTCCATGTTATGGGTCCTGATGGAGGAGAGAGGATCATACGATGCATGAAGATGCTAATTAACCAGTACCCGAATATTCAAGCCAAAAATGAATGCTGACTTTAAGGTCTTAGCATCCAATTATCTTACTTGCTGTACAAGACACACAGTGTCTATGGGCACAACAGCCACAATTTGGTGCGCAGGCATATAGAGTAGGTGTGACATAGAGGGACGAAAAATGCTTGTGGAGTGAGCCATGTGTCTGTCCCCAAACCAAGAAAGACACCCAGGTTTCCCAACTAGAGGTGTAGGTATTAAGGAATCACTCAAATAGGGAAAACTCCTCCATTGTTTAGGATATGTGTCTCATATAATATATATCATATAGTATGTATAATGTAGACTTACATGTCTAGATAGATAGACTTTGAGATAATGGAGCCCTCTGCTTGGCTTATACATACACACATATATATATGTACATGCTTATATAAAATACATATTTATATATGTATAATACATATTTATATATTATGTGAACATATACATATTTTTCCCAAGCTTGTTGTGAGCTAAGCAAGGGGCTCCAAATGTCTCTTACAATGAAGTATGTCGGGGTAGCTCAGCCATTTGGGGAATTACTCTTTTATAAATCCAAAATATCTTAAAGTCCCACGGGCTAATGGATGTCCTGTCTACGGCTTGTGCTCCAGGTGTGTGTCAGCTCTTACTCTCACCCTTACCATATGCCGGACACTGCACTAGGTACAATCTGACTCGTGACCTCACCTAATCCTCACAATTGGTCTATGAAGTAAGTACAATTATTTTCCCCATATTACAATCAAGAAACTCACCCATGTTTCCATCACGTAAGTGGGAGAGCCAGGATTCGAACCCAGACGTTCCGACTGCAGAGATCAGGGTCTTCCCCCACCAACACTACACTGCTCTCCAAAGGACAGAATCGAAGGCCCTCAGGTCCTGCACATGGCGAAGGAATGCAGTAAATTTGGAGAAGAGCATAGGTTCTGTCTTTTATGGCCAATGAACTTATTTTGATTTGCTCTTTGTCTGAACAATCTTGCTCTCAGTCCGAAGATCTAGCACTCCTAAGAATGGATGAAATTAAAATTCGCTCACTGTCTTTAGGCATCCTGTGATTTAACAAGTATGTATTGTATGTGCTGGGTCTGTCAGCAGAGATTTTACTGGAGGTAGGATCCGTGCAATTCTTGCACTTACAGTTGGTTGCCATTACAGTTGGTTATCAAGTCAAAGGACACTGAGGAGTCATAAACATAGAAGTCCCACGCAAAGCTATGCGAAGGGGTCAGGCTGCCACATGCGAGAGTCTGGAGCTGCACGATCCAGCAAGAGAGGCAGCCACATGTGGCTAATTAAGTTTCAATCAATGGTCAATTAAATGAAACTTAAAAATCGGTAGCACTAATCACACTTAATTGCTCAGTCGCTGCATGTAACTTGTGGCTACCATATTGGACAGCAGAGGTGCAGAAGCAGAGGTGTAGTTCCATCATGGCGGAAAGTTCTATTAGAGAGCCCTGATCTTTTATTTGACAGACAGAGATCCCAAATAGGCAGAGAGAGAGAGGAAGGGAAGCAGGCTGCCTGCCGAGCAGAGAGCCCGATACGGGCCTCGATCCCAGGACCCTGGGATCATGACGTGAGCCGAAGGCAGAGGCTTAACCCACTGAGCTACCCAGGCACCCCAGGTAGCACTGAGAGAAAGAAAGGAAGAAGAGCTGAAGAGCGATGTTGACAGAACCTTGGCTACCGCCTAGGAAGTAGAAAATGGGGCAGCGAGGAAGACAGAGGAGGAGGTAGAGAAGTCGGAAAGATGTGGAGGGGAGGGTGTGACCTCAGGAAAGCCGAGAGTGGGGGTATGGAAGAGCAAGGCCTGGTTCTCATCGTCAAATGCCGCCTCACAACAGGTCTTTGGAAGTTAAAAGTTGAGAAGTCTTCCCAGGGGGCGCCTGGGTGGCTCAGTCAGTTAAGCATCTGCCTTTGGCTCAGGTCATGATTCCAGGGTGTTGGGAATCAATCTCATTCTCTCTCTCTCTCTCTCTCTCTCTCAAGGAATATTTCTTTAAAAAAGAAACCTCTAGATTTGATCAATAAGAAGACACTTGGTGCCACCTTGGTGGGCATGGGTGATGGGACTGCTTTTTTTCCTTTTTTCCCCCCAAGATTTACTTATTTCTTTGAGAGAGAGAGAATCGTAGAGGGAGGGTTAGAGAGCGAGGGAGAGAGAGAATCTGGAGCAGACTCCCCACTGAGCGTGGAGCCCAGGGCAGGACTCAATCCGAGGACACTGAGATCATGACCAACAGCCAATATCAAGAGTCAGATGCTCAACTGAGCGAGCCTCCCAGGTGCCCTGGTGAGAGCGCTTTCATGACAGACATCGTGCTGGACAGTGGAGGGCCCCAGGCCCAGCAGCTGCCCTGGGGCAGACATCACACAGAAATGCGCTGTTAATTTGCTTTTCGAGGGTCTGAGTAACCACTGGCTTCAACAGCGTGGAGGGCAGCATAGCTCCGGACTAGCCTGCGGCCTCGGTGGCCTTTTCAAAGCCTGTGACACTGCACATTTTCACAGCAGTCCCAGGGCCCCTGGGCGATTCAAAGGTGATGACCGAGTTGGGTAATGAGAGTGAAAAAGCTGTCTCTGCGACCTTCGTCAAACTCACAAGTTTGCATTAATAGGAATGGAGTGGCAAGGGAGGGGGACCCGGTAGCATCACAGAGGATGTTAAGTCTCGAGGGCCATAAAAAGCATTAGCAAGGGCCCCCTCCTTGACTTAAATTAACCCCGTGAGTTTCTTTCAGGCACACTTAGCACGGTGATTCTGCTGAGATCAGAGCCCAAGAGGAACATAAATCTGCCTGTCCAGGATTCTGATCCAGGGCCTGTGACAATTCCGTGTGTGACGAGACACACATGCCTAGAGGCTGGAAGAAACGCTTCGCTTTGACCTGTCCGTGTTCTGTTATTCCAGGTTTCCTTTTGCTTGTAGCTGTTGACTCAGGGACCTGTTGATAATGTCCCCGTGGTGTATTCGTGTACAGGCGTAGAACTGGAAGCCTTGGCATTGGGTTCAGGTGGAATCCAGGATGAGGTGAGATGGTGTGGGCAAAGGCCAGGCCAGCAGCCCTCAGTCTTCCAGTCTGCAGTGAATGTGCCGCTTACTTCTTCTTTCGTTTGGGCCACATCCCCCAGCACTCTACCTCCCCCACACTGGGGGGTTCTGGAATCTCAGGTCTTGGTCCGTGATTCCCAGGAATCAATACTGGAACCCAATGGAAGGAGCTTTACATTTCTTTACAGTAATGGGAGCCCACCGCGTTGCAGACACTTGCAAAGGGCTTTCTTCCTCCTCGCCTTTCCCTTCAGCATGAGTGTGTGCGCACACACACTCCCCCAAACCACACAGCAGTGCCTTTCTGCCTGTTCTGCCGAGGGTGAGCCCGAGGACTTCTGAATTAGGTGTTAGATTAGGTGTTGGGTGAACGACCGTGTAAATAACTTGGATCTGGATTCACTGTGCCTTGCTTCGGGACTCTGACATGAATAGTTCCAAGATTGATAATGGCCCTGAGGTCGGCAGAAATTCAAGAGTCAGCTTGTTCCTTTAATGATAATAACCATCGTCCCCCCTGCCCACTTAAACCCCATGCACCCTCGTGTGGCCCAATAAGGCACACATAGTGTCCAGCACTGTCCCTGGCAGAGAGCAAGGAGTTAGCAAAGGCTACTTTGACTCACGAAGTAAGTGTGCCAATTAAAAGATGAAATGCAGGGTCCTGACCTGCCGTATTAGCAGCGACAACGGCCATCTGTTGCAGGCCTATCATGCGCCAGCCGCTTTCCTTGAATCATCTCCTCGGAGCCTCACGACCAACCTGTAGAGCCCCCACTTGACAGATGAGGAACTGAAGTTCAGGGAGGTGACATAACTGCCCAGAGTCCCCCAGCTCCCAAGTGGCACCATCAACCCGGGTCTTGGGCCCTGGAGTCCCGACCCTTCCCACTCCTACACATCACGCTCAAGAAGGAGGACAGAGGATGTGATGAAGAACCCAGGACTAAGCCACACGGTGAGGCAGGCAGGACTGCGCTGAGCAGGGTTCAAGTTCATCCCATTCCTCTTGTGCCCCACAGCCTGGGATTAGCCAGCCGGGCCTTCGTGGCTGCTGCATACATTTTCTTTCTCCTCGGCCGTGTTAGGACTTCATTCTTTCCTCGTTCACTTGTCCAGAGAGACAGATGATGAGGAAGCCTGCTTGAGGTATGGACAGGAGCAGTGTCCTGCTTTCCTTACTATAAATAGCTCCCGCTCTGCCAGGTGCCATCAGTGGCGTTTTATAGAGAAGGCGACCAGTCTGAAATGAGCCCTAAGGAGATGTCGTGACACGGGGGTTCACTTGGCCCATGCGGCTTTCCCTGTCTGTTGCAGGAGGTTAGGAGTAGCGATCTCGAAGCAAAAGTGGTCTTATCAGATTCATGAGGTTATCCCAAGCCCATGGTCTGAGGATCTACAATTAACCCGAAGCTGGTTGCTCATGAACCGAAGGCCAATGGTGACTTGGGCTCACCTGCTTTGGAAATGGAGGGTGAGCTGTGTGCGGTCGGCGTCTTCACCCCCTTTGCACAGGGTCTGCGATCTGCTCTGTGCTGCCAGTGGGCCTGAAAGAGTTAATGCCATGCTCGCAGCCCTGAAGTGTGAATACATTTGTATTAAAGTCTGTGTAGGCCATCCCGAGATGATTAAAAAAGGTGGGGGGGGGTGTGAATTTATGCACAAGAGCCACTTTCATTATTTTTCATTAGTAAATAGCCAAATAATTGATCGTGGGTCTATTATTTAATTAGCATGAATGAAATGACTGTTATATAAGATAGAATGCATATATCGATTTTGGCTGCGTCCTTTAACAAGGATAAATGATTTTACTTCTGAGAGGTTTTGTAATCAAAACTTGCTGCAAAGCAGAAGGAACCGTGGGCCTAGAATGCTTCAGGGGGGCAGCGGGAGGGGCCACTCCAAGGAGGGCTCGGGTTTTCTGGGTGGCCGGAGGGAAGAGAGGGTCTGAGAGCCCGAACTTCAACTCTGAGAGGAGTTGAAGACTTGGCTGCTGGCCATAGGGACCCAGGAGCCACTTTCTGTGTTTCCGTGGACCCGTTCAGTGACCCAGTTACTGGGCCTAGTGAGGTCCAGCTCTTGCTTAGAGAACGCTGTGGGGGCCCTGAGCCAGCCTCCTTCCCCACCCAAGGATGCATTCCCGCAATTTCTACCTCGAGTGGGGACGACTGGGTCACAGAGCCCCCGGCCGCCGCCCGAAGCTCCAGTGATCATGACGCTTGGGGACCGCTTTGGCTTCTCCTGCATTGGCTTGTCCGCTCTCCCCTCACTCAGAGCGGCAGACACCGCAGGAAGTCAGAGCCGAAGCATCGGGTGAGCTTGCTGTTCGGTACTGTAAATGCTGCTTCTGCACAAGGAGGAGCAGTGCCGCCCGTTGGTGTCTCGCAATCCCGGGTTCGAATACCGCGCTGACTGCTTTTTCTGGCAGGGGGTTTGGAGCAAGTCAGTCGGCCTTGCTTTTTGTCGCATCAGAAATGGGTGTGGTTGCGGTACCCACTGCGCAGGGCCCAGGAAGGGATTGGAGCAGGTGACTCGGGTGACGCTGCCGTCGCGGAACCCGGTGTGGGCTGGGGGCTCAGTCCACATGCCTTGGAGGCCTTCCTCCAGTGCTCCCCGCATTTGCAGGGCAGGGACCCTGTGGGGGACATGTGCAGCTGTCCACCAGCCCCTGCTCCTTGGCCACCTGCTGGCCCACCGCCAACTCCCGGCAGGGCCCCGCACCTTGCTGTCACAGAACAGTTCACAAAGAGCAGCTAGCTCGTCCTTCGGGCTCTCCACTGGCATTTCAATGGTGACGGAAAATAATCGCAAGGTGGTTATTTTTAGGTTTTCTCGGAAACTCGCTGAGATGCCATGATGGCTTTAAATTCACTTCTACATGTCTGTTCGACACCTACTAAGTTCAGAGAAGTGCAGGTGACTTGGGACTATACCCAGGGACCGACGCCAGAGGCGAAGCACAAAGGATGGTGGGAGCGTGAGGAGAGGTGTCCTGTTGGTGGGGGGAGCCTTGAGGGAGCAGGGATTTTTTTTTTAAGATTTTTTTTTTATTTGACAGAGAGAGAGCAGGGGAGTATACAAGCAGGGGGAGCGGTAGGCAGAGGGAGAAGCAGGGAGCCCAAAGCGGGCCTCGATCCTAGATTCCTGGGATCATGTTCCCAGGGGAAGGCGGTAGCTCAACCAACTGAGCCACCCAGGCACACCAGGAGCAGGATTAACATACATAAACCACATGCGAGGGCAGGGACTTAGTCCAGCCTGGAAGTAGCTGAAGGATAGGAATTAGACAATGGAGCTGGGCCTTGCAGATGGCGTGTATGGTGGCAACGGAGGGGACGCAAGCCCAGAGCCAGAGCCATATTCCGTCCGTTGCCATGGGGTGTGGGGGCGGGGAGGGGTGGGGAGGAGTGGGGAGGGGTGGGCAGGCCTGTGAGTTCACCAGGATCACTGCAATGGAGGGTTTGCAACCCACACTGAGTGATACAGTGGCATCATTGTCCCCCAGGCAGCCTGGCTTTCTTGGACGCTGTGCTCTGCTGAAGGGCTGGGTGCAGGGTAGGGGGGATGGAAGTTAGCCAAGAGAAAGAGATTCTTTCTATAAGCTCTACTAGGGCTCCCCAGCCCGGGTAGAAACATATGGCCCTGGCAAGGGTCCTTGCTTTATTTGAGCTCATTGCTTATCTTCCCCTTGCTGCAGAGTGTTAGGGAAAAAAGCAAAGAGGCAGCTAGACTGCCTGGAGGAGTAATCATTAGCTAATGCTGCCATCTCCAGGAACCTGCCTCTAATAACAGCGCCCACTGCAGCCCCCCCTGTCTGGTTTGTCCTCTCTAGCCTGAAATTTGGCAGGGCAGCTGGAGGGAGGCATGAGCTGCCCAGGGCTCCTAGAATCGTGTCCTGCCAGCCGCCTCCTCTTCTCTCAGATCCGTTGAGGATGCATTGCGAAGGTGAGCACCTGGAGAAGAAACCCCTTGTATTAGGTTGCTGGGGCTGCCGTAACAGAATGCCACAGACCGGGTGACTCAAGCAACAGACACTGATTTTCTCATAGTTCTAGAGCCTAGAAGTCCAAGATCAAGGTGTCAGCAGGTTCGATGTCTTTGAAGGTCTTACTTCTTGGCTTGCGCATGGCCACCCTCTCTCTCTGTCCTCACAGGGACTCTCCTCTTGTGTGCGACGTCCTGCTTCTCTTTGTGTGTCCAGATTTCCTCTTCTTTTCTTTTAAGATTTTATTTATTTGAGAGAGAGAGAGAAAACACGAGGAGGGGGTAAGGGGCAGAGGGAGACAGAGAAGCAGGCTCCCCACTGAGCATGGAGCCCCATGCAGGGCTCGATCTCAGGATCCTGGGATGGTGACCTGAGCTGAAGGCAGATGCCTAACTGACTGAGCCACTCGGGCACCCCCAAATTTCCTCTTCTTATTTGGACACCTTTAAAGGCCCTGTCACCAAATACAGTCATGTTCTGAAGTATGGGGATGGGGATGGGACTTCAACATATGAATTTGGGGGAGACATAACTTAGCCCCTAACACCCTTCATACATTGAAGAGCGTACCCCGATTCCTTGGGACTTTGGATAAGCTCCTTCTCTCTGTGGGCCTTTATTTCCTCATCATTACAATCAATGATTTAGAGCTAGAATTGTAGAAATCTTGTCCAAAAAAAAAAAAAATACCAGTGCTTCTATGAAATACATACAAGTTTTTCAGAAAAGAATTGCAAATCTGTGATGACTTGCTAACAAATGGATTTTCACAGTCCAGACTGATTTCTTATTCCGAGAGCAAACTAATGTAGCAATTTCATTATAGAGTTTGAACTTGATATATATCTTCATTAATTTGTTTATTAAATAACCATATTTTAGTGCCTTCTATATGCCAGGTGCTAAATGCAAGAGAAAAAAGCCAAATGTATTAGATCATCTTTTCTAATTAGCTCTATTATGTTTATAGACATGTATTCCATCAGAAATCGTTGGGCCCTGAGGTTTAAAAGTCAACCAATATTTTTGAAAGATTTATTTATTTATTTGATAGAGAGAGAGAGAGAGAACATGCACGAGAAAGGGGAGAGAGCAGAGGGTGAGGAACTGGCGGAGCCTTTCCCAGCGCTCAGTCTCATGACTGAGTTCGTGATCTGAGCCCAAACTAAGAGCTGGACGTTGAACCCACAGAGCCACCCACCCGTCCCCAGAACCAGTAATTAAGTTTAACCATTCTTTTACCTTTAACAATGAGTTTGTAAACATCGTCTTAGATTTTCATTCCCCACACTTAGTTCTCTCTTTGTTCTTTCATTCATTTGTACATTCTGCATAGCTGAAATATCCCTAGTTTGCCAGGCATAGTGCTAGGCGCCGAGGGTACCATGGTGAATGAAGCCTCACGGAGCTCACAGCTAGCGTGGACCTGAGGCTGGGTGGATTATTTCGTGATATGTGATCAGTGCATGATGGAAGATATGTCAGGAGTTGCCAAGCCCTTCCCCAGATTTGGTGATTCACTAGAAGGACTTACAGATTCAGAATATAGTCATGCTCATGGCTAAGATTCATTATAACAAAAGAATATGGGGCAAAGTCAGCAGGGGTAAGGTGCAGGGGGAGAAATCTGGAGGAAACCAGGTGTAAGCTCCCAAGAACCCTTTCTCATTGGAGTCACATAAGACAGGGTTCTTTCCCCCAGCAGGAGGCGTGCCTACACGTGTGAAATGTCTACCAGGGAAGCTCATTGGAGGCCCAGTGCACAGAGTCTATGGAGGGCTGCTCAAGTGGGCACCATCTGGCTGGGACCTATCACAATTCCAGAAGAAGACACCAGCCGTGTGTAAGCAGGCCTTTCTAAGAACAACAGTGTCAGGGTGGTTAACTTGGTGGGATAATGTATGGAGAGCCAAGGGCCTAATTTTCTGGAAATGAGCATTCCAGACAGCAGCAAGAAAAGACGCTAAACCCCAGTGGGAAGAGGAGCTTGGCTTGTTCACGAAACAGAAATTTGATCTGCCTGAGGAGAGAGGGGAGGGAATCAGGTTAATCAAGCAGGCAGTCTTCGTGATACTTGTATCTACTCGTCTATGCAAAAAATGTTTATTGATGGTCTGCCATGTGCCAAATATTATGTGAGGCACTGATGACATGCCAGGGAACCAGATAAATGGTCCCATCCTCACAGAGCCTCCATTTTAGTGCATTTTATACACATATGCAGAATTATACTACATCTGTTTTACTAGAAGTTCTCTCTCCAGTTTTCAGCAGAACATCAACATTTAAATGTATTTGTGTCATGCTCCCTAATTAGAGGAAACACGAGGTTTCACCTTCTATCCAAAACTCCAGCTCAGCCTACGTGTTATAACCTCTGGCAGGTACATACTGATGCTGACAGAGTTTAAGTGGAAGCCTTTTGTCGCTGCTGTGATCAGACACCTTGGCATTATTTCGGTTGCAGGTCTCATCATCTGAATCCATTTCTACATTGGCAGCAGGCTTTTGTTATGCGGTAGTAGCAGTGGTGATGCAAGTGAGCGGTAAGATAGTAGTCCAGACTCAGCTTTATTCAAACAAAAAGACAATTGATCTAGTATCTGATCAATTTGGATGGAGCCAACAAGCATACCATCACTTAGCCGGCTAAACCGTTCTCATTCAGTATCCGTGTAATCAGCTAGGACACATCTCAATCCTCTTTCCGTATTGCATTACTGATCGTGGCTCTTAACTTGAGACATTTCACAAAAGAGAAATTTACTTCCACAAGTTAAGTCCTAGACTCAAATATTGCCGAGATTTGGTGACACAATGAGAAAGATCAGGATGGCTATTGGATTCCTATACACCTCACAAAGTTTCAGGGAATCTTCTAGTTTGGCATTGTTTATTTTCAGCTGAATTAGGTTCTTTTGAAATTGTAACATACTGATAGGGTAGACGCTTGGTAATTCGGACACGGCCTGGCCTTTGCGCTCTTAAATTCCAAGTGTAGCTCATAACCATGAAAAGGGAAACCATTGCTGAAACTGTGGCTTCTTTTAGACCAATAAAATAAGTTTATGCATTATTTCCTATAGTCTTATCTAATGATTAAAAGTGAACAACTGACAGAGCCTCCCTTTTTGCTGTATGTGGCCAAGTAACTCAGGGCAAGGGCAAAACAAGACTCCAGATAAGTAAAGCTTTCCCTACCGCGTAGATCCTGGAAGAGACAAACATCTGAAAGACGCTGACATAGGAGTCGAGTGACTGCTTGAATTCCTTAGGGCCTAGAACAGTGCCTGGAACCCAAATGCCTTCAATAAGTATCTGATGAATGGGTGAGCGAAATGAATGGGTAGATTAAATGCATAAAGGTAAAAGAGTTCTTAGGAATGTGAATGTAAAGCTAGCCTGTAACATGGTTGGTTCTCTGGGTGCATGTTTCAAATTTTAAAATTCTTTTCGTGTTTCAACTGTAACAAAAAATCATCAATAAAAATGAGTAGTGGAAGGTGCTGATTCAAACATAGATGCCTCTGATTTCTTTCTGACGATGAGAAATAGCCTCAGAAGATAAACATCTCGAAAACAAATTGTTTGCAAAACTGTATTCTAAATTAAAGCCATGGTCTGCGCTTCAGTCCAAACAATACAAAGGATTTGTGTGAGTCTGAGTGGTATGAAATAGAGAGGCGTAAGAGCATGGGCTCAGGGGACAGACAGATCGATGTGGGACTTCTAGGAGGTCGGGGCTATTGAGGTCTTGTTTGTTACCATCTCACATCTCATCTGCCCTACCTCCCGTGACCACAACTACCATGGCTTTGCTCTTTGCTCCACGGTTGTTAGCCCTCGTCTATCTTCCTCTTCCCTATTCCAGACCTACTCGTTCTAGATCGTCTCTACTGCTGTGCCCCACAGGCACACCCAAAACCGAATCTGCGCATGTGCGCACAAAACAATTAGCTGGCAAAGAACCCAAAGCCATCAGCTTGTAGTGCCAGCGGTCACTCACTTTTTGTATGATGTTGGTTAAGTGTAGTTGCCTCGCTTGTAAAAATGGAAAATTGAGGAAATGAACTCCAAGATACCTGATCTTGGTGAATGACAACACCCCAACCACCCAGTTGCCCAAGTCAGAAACCCTCGAGTACTCTGTGACCCCTGCCTCTTCCTTCCCATCCATCTCCCGTCTGTAACCAGCTTCTATCAGTTCTGCAGCCACAGTGGCTCTGAAGTTTCTTGCCTTTTTCCCTCTTCACAGTGTGGCTGCCTTAATTTAGACTAGCAACATGGCTCTCTGGACCATCACCATCCCCTTCCAAGGTCTCCCTGCCTTTTCCTTGTATCGGAACCACAACACTAGTCTCCACACCACAGCCCCTGGGATCTTTCTAAAATGCTGATCGCATCAGGTCCGTCCCTTGGCATTCCCTTTGCCCTTTGCGTGGTCTTACCCACTCCCAACTGACTTGACCAATGACCACTGGCCTCCAAAACCCAGCTGCCGCCACCTGCTCTGAGGAAGGCTCCCCTGACCTCCCCCGAGGTGTGTCCCCACCTCCGCGCTTTCATAATGGCGTGTGCCCCGTCTCTGTCACTACGCTTAGCCCTTCCTAAGGTGATTAGGTGTGCGTTGGTCTCCTGAGAGCTAAGGGCTCGTTTAGGGCTCTTCTGATTCCTCCGGGGTCTGCCCATTTCTAGAGCAATTACTTCCTTCATCTAGCTGTGTCCTGCTTTCCTTCAAGTCTTGGCTTCATTTCACCTCCCCTGGGACGCCTTCCCTGACCCCCCATCTCCCAAACCCCGATGTCCTTCTGTAACACAGACCTTCTCCTTGGCTTTCTCGGTGCTTTCTTATTTGTTTCTCTCAGCCACTAAACACTGAACCCCTTGAAGGAAGGACCTAGATTTCATGGAACTCCAGTCTAGCCCCGTGGCCAAGCACCGAGCCAGATACAAATCGGGCACTCGTTAGATATTTGCTGGTTTCATTTATCATTTGGAGGTTGCGATTTTGCCTCATTTCTGCTTCATTTAGATTGCATTTCTGTTTTCAGACCACTCCGGGTTGTATCAGCTTCTCCAAGCGTGATATACTTTTACAAGTTTGAACTGCTATTTTGTCCTCTAGGTGGGGTTGTTTGGAAAAGAAATGACAAAGTTCTGTGTGCTTTACAAGAAATAGTATCAGGAGCGCCTGGGTGACTCAGTTGGTTAAGCTGAATCCGACTCTTGGTTTCTGCTCAGGTCATGATCTCGGGGTTGTGAGATTGAGCCCCGCATTAAGCTCAGCAGCAGGCTCTGGGCCAGATCCTCTCCGTCTCCCTCTGCCCTTTACCCCACTGTCTCTCTCTAAAATAAATAAATAAATCTTCTTTTAAAAAAGGAGAGGGGCACCTGCGTGGCTCAATGGGTTAAAGTCTCTGCCTTTGGCTCGGGTCATGATCTCGAGGTCCTGGGATCGAGCCCCGCATCGCATCAGGCTCTCTGCTCAGCAGGGGGCCTACTTCCTCCTCTCTCTCTCTGCCTGCCTCTCTGCCTACTTGTGATCTCTCTCTGTCAAATAATTACATAAAATCTTTAAAAAAAAAAAAGAAAGAAAGAAAGAAAGAGAAGAAGTAGTGCTGTATTAGTCTGCTAGGGCTGTCTTAACAAAATACCAGAAACTGGGTCACTTAAACCACAGAAATTTGTTTCCTCCAATTCTAGATGCTAGAAGTCTAAGATCAAGGTGTGGCTCCTGGTAAAGCCTCTTCCTGGCTACCATCTCACTGTGCCCTCCCCAAGCTTTTCCTGGGTTCCCATCACCTCGCGTGTCAGAGGAGGGAGCGGATGCTGCCGGAGCAGTGCGGGGGCGAGGGGAAACCCCAGGGAACCCTTGGGCTGGAGAAATGATATTTGAATTCTTTCCCTTTCCATCCTGCATTATCTCCAAAGCCTAGAATTGCCATGGCACACCCAGAAGCTCAGTTCTGTCTAGGTCAAGTGGGCAGCCTTCTTCGAGGGCTTTGGTTTTACCTCCTTAAGGGAGCCCTAGCTTGGAAACAAGAAGTACCAAAAGCAACGGAGGGACGACTTTCTGACCCCATCCCTATCACTGTCTCATACATGGGTTGAGAATACAACACCAGCCTGGGATTTGGGCCCTTGGGAGGCCACAGACAGGGGCTTCTCGACGTGATTCTTCCATCAGCCCTGGAGAAAGAGGCTGGTGCCCAGGAGACGCGAGCCTGGAAAGCACTCAGACTCTTCTTCACGAAAGATTAGTATGAGGGAATAGTGGTAGTTTTTATAAGGACCAAAGTTTTCTGGGGGCAAATTAGTATGTTTAACCCAACGTTTCTCACAGTTAATGGGTCTCTTTACTGTAGGCTTTATTGGAACCTTCGGCAAGCCCAGTGTATAACTCAAACCTCCAGGAGAGGATGGGCTGAAGAGCCTTTCCCAAACTGACCGATCACAGGATCTTTTCAGTAAGAGAATCTCGGCCAGATCAGTGTTCTCAGGACCCACTTTTACAAATGCTAACTCCGGGAGAATCACGTAAAAAGCCATTGCGCGAGGTGCACCTTGACTCAAGGAGTCCTGTCCTATAGACCAGCTATCCAGCAGCTCTCACGGGTGCCAAATCCACGTGGCCTCCCATCGTGGCTGGGCCTCTTCCTGGTCGCCTATCTCTGTCTTGGCGAACTTAGAGATCCCACAGGATTCTGCCGCCGGCCTTGTTTCCAGGCTCCGTGCTTTCCGGTGAGAATTGGCAGCCGTGCAGCCCAGGCCCTCTGGGCCATGAGAACCTGGCTGGTTCTCAACTCCCTCTGTGGGCTTTACACTCTGTTCGGGTTAGGAGGGAAACAAACTGCCAGAATCGCCTTCCAGATAGAAGCTTTCCTTACAGGGGCGCCTGTGTGGCTCAGTGGGTTAAAGCCTCTGCCTTCGGCTCGGGTCGTGATCCCAGGGTCCTGGGATCGAGCCCCGCATGGGGCTCTCTGCTCAGCAGGGAGCCTGCTTCCTCCTCTCTCTCTCTGCCTGCCACTCTGCCTGTCAAATAAATAAACAAAATCTTAAAAAAAAAAAAAAAAAAAAAAAGAAGAAGAAGAAGATTTCCTTACAGCCCAAGCCAGAGGCCTATGGGACTTGGAGCCCCGCCATCTTATAAAAGAGCAGTTCAGCTGGTTCGGCTGAACAAGGCTAGGCCCTGCAGGGAGTACATTACTTGAGTTCCTACAACCCCCAGAAAAGATAGATACAATTATTATATCCATTTGACAGAAGAGGAGGTCATCACTGCCTGCCCCTTTTCCCAACCCCAAAGTCAGGTTGTTTATAGTCAGTAAAAACTAAGTTTTTTAAAAGTTTTGCTTATCTGAGAGAGAGCGAGAGCTCGCAGGTGTGTGAGCGGGGTGGGGGGAAAGGCAGACTCTCGCTATCAGCACAGAGCCCGGCATGGGGCCCAGGGCTCCCTATCGCCACCGTGAGATCGTGACCTGAGCTGAAATCAGGAGTCAGACCGGGCCATCTAGGCACCCCGAACTTGGTTCTTTATAGACAATGATCCAGGCTTCAGTGGGGGCTTCAGAGGGAACCTGGGACTACCCTTTCCACCCTCTCAGGAAAGTACAGTTTAGATCATCATCTCTCACCTGGATCCCTTAACGGAGCTCCCGGACTTCAGGCTCACTCCCTCCCTTACCAGCCTCCAGGCGGCTGCCCAAGTCTTCTGTCTGAGAACAGTCTTATCCTTTCCGGTATAAAGCCCGAGCTTTTTCCACCTGGAATAATTTCTCTCCCTCCCAGCCTCATCTGCCTTGGGAACCCAAGATCAACTTTTAGTGCTTAGGACCACTCTTCAGCGGCTCTCTGCAACCTGGCTGGTTTCCACTCACCTTTGAACTTACTAGGCCCGGTACAGCCCCTTGGCCTTGCCCTTTTGAAGATGGCTTTTCAGGGTTACCTCTCAGCCTTGGACAAGGCTTCTTTATTCCTGTGTCTCAAGCACCCAGAAAAGACCTAGCATAGGCACCCAGGAAATGTTTGCTGAATGAAAAAATGACAAAGAAGTTTCCCTAAAAGAGGCAAGTATTTAACATTAATTTTTTGAATCAGCCAAGAGAATCTTCAGAATAAGTGAACCAGTGGCTGTAATTGAATTCTTTTTTCCTATGGTCATGAGATATGAATCTGGAAGAATCGAAATATTTCATTTCTCCCTCCATAAAGCTTTTGAAAGGAAAATAAAAATCACTGGGGTTGGGAGAATTAGCAAGCAACTGAAATATGCTAGTTCTCCACCAGGGGGTGCTCTGAACACAAAGAGAAACCATTCTCCATTAATTTGTTCTTCCCTCTGAGAGAAGCTGCAGAAACCAAATAACTTTTTTATTTTCCCTGCATTGCGTACAGTTTTGCAAGAAATTAATGACTCTCCCATCATGCTTAAAAATCATGGATGCTTGGAACAAGGCTTCCTGCTAATAAGATACACATGTCTATGTCTACACACACGTGCGAACGTGTGCGCCCCTAGCCCCTTTGAAAGATCCAGGAGTCAAGTTTGAAGATGGTGAGATTTGTTGTATATCTGAAATGTGTTTATTGGCAGATGGAGGTGTTATTTACTATGCTGTCAGATGCAGAATCAAGCAGGATAAAATGTGCCATGCTGCTTTTAACCCTGACAATGAACAGACTGGTACAGAAGACCCATCCAAGTGTCAGAGATGGGCTATCAGGCAGCTCTCCTTACCAAGAGTGCACGGACACAGCAGCCCCAGCTGGTGTACACTAGTTCAATTTGATTTTTTGGAGGCCGTAGTGGCAGAACACACACAACACGGTCGTATTGGGGAAGTTGTAGTTTGTATAACCAGTGACTTAGGCAAATCAAATCTTGTTTTCAATGTCATAGCTCCAGTTACTGTCTCCAGCATATCCCTTCAAGTTTACCTTCCTTTTAGACTCTGAGCTCTGTATGTGTGTGTCTGTGACTTCTGTATATGGCAAAGGTACATAATATAAGGTAGGCTATAAGGACTCAGTGTTCATAGATTGCTTGTTTATTGATCAGTTTCCATAAAAATGCTGCCAAAAACATCGGGAACGATAACAATGAGATTACAGGGTATACAAGCAAATGGCCCAGAAGGACTTGGGGGAAGAGAAGGCACCGCCCTGAGCACTCTATGTGAATTTCTCAGTTCATTCGTGTACTAGCCCACTGAAGAAATGATTCTCACCTGACTCCAACCACCTATCTTCTCAAGCAATTGTGGCTGTACATTAAAATCCTCAACTAGGCAGCATTCCTGGGAGTGGCCAAGGTTTCCTCCCGAGCCTTTCATACCTAAGAACCGAGGGGACTCTAATTGTATTTGGGCTGTGGGTAGAAGAGTCAGTGGGCTGTCACTGAAACTGACTCCTGTGTTCCTTTGGGAACCTTTGGGTAGGGGGCTGCATGGGTCTCCCTGGTTGCCTAGTCGGCTTTATGTAGGAGGGACACAGAATCAAGACAACTCTGTTTTGGGAAAAACCGTGAAGGATGTCCACTTTAATCACCAAGTAACAAAGAAAACCATACAGGGTTTTCATGAGAATTCAATGAGAAAAAATGTACTCTTGGAACATATTAAGTACGCAGTATTTCTTTTTTCTTTATATTTTTAATTTTTTAAAGATTTTATTTATTTGACAGAGAGAGACAGCCAGAGAGGGAGCACAAGCAGGGGAGTGGGAAAGGGGGAAGAAGGCTTCCCACGGTACAGGGAACCCGATGCGGGACTCGATCCCAGAACCCCGGGATCATAACCTGAGCTGAAGGCACACACATAACGACTGAGCCATCCAGGTGCCTCTTCTTATTTTTATTTTTAGAGCAGTTTTAGATTTATAGCAAAATTGGCAGGAAGGTACAGAGATGCCCCATATGCCCCTGTCTGCGCCGCCCCCCCTCCGTCTCGCACACACAGCCTCGCCCAGGATCAATGTGCCCCTCCAGAGTAGTACATTTGATATAGGCGCCTGGTCACTCACCAGAGAGTTAACTCGGTTTGTCAATTTCTGTCATGTTGCCTTCTGCCTGTACCTCCATTGGCACCCAAAGTCTATAGTTTATGTCAGGGTACACCTCTGGTGGTGGACATTCAGTGGGCCAGGACAGTTACGTATAAGGACATATATCAATCGTAATGGTATCGTACCGAGTGCTTTTCACTGCTTCTTGCTTTCCACCTACTCCTCCCTCTGACCCCCCAGACCCCGGCAACCACTTCATTGTCTCCACTTTTTATCCTTTCCGGAATGTCATGTAGTTGGACTCACACAGTATACAGCTTCTGAGATTGGCTTCTTTTGCCTGGCAACAAGCACTGAAGGTTCCTCCATGTCTTCCCGTGACCTTATCACTCATTTTTCTTATCATTGAATAATAATCCAATAACTAAATGTGCCACAGTTTACTTATTCCCCTCACCTCCTGAAGGACATCTTGGTTGCTTCCAAGTTTGGGCAATCATGAATAAAGCTGCTATTAACATCTGAGTGTTGGTTTACGTGTGGGTAAAATTTCGACTCATTGGTACTTTTTAATAAAAAACTATCTTTCCTTAGCCGCATAAATTCTTCCTTCCCATAACTTCTTCCCAACGTGATGGATCAGAGCAGCCAAGACACAGCAAATTGCTCTTATTAATTAGCCAAGAGGCTGTGCTGGCACAGCAAATAAACAATGTACTACAAATCTGTTTATATCGGCTTCTCCAGACATTTTAAAACAATTAAACTGTCAAGGGGACCTGGAGACAGATCTTTGCATTTTAATGGGAAATGATTAAATATCAGGCATGATTGCTTTTGATGTGTCTGGGCCCGATGAGGAGGGCGAGGTATTGATCGGGGTCCCCAGGAAAGCAGAAGCTCGCTTGGGTCACTTGAGCACATCGCAGTGACAGCTTGGAGACCTGTACGTTCATGGGCTGGGATTAAAGGTCACTCACCGGAGAGTTAACTCAGTTTGTCAGTTTCTGTTGAGATGCGTTCTGCCTGTAGGGCCAGAGGACAGATCATGTCTTCAGAGGGGCATGCCTGGTGGACAGGCAGAGAGAGTTAGTTGCTGAGGGCATCTATTAGAAGAGGGTGTGTGACCCGTCACTGAGCGCTGACCCCAGTATTGATTTCCAACTGGATGACCTGCCCGTGCAGCCGCTGCCGAAGTCAACTCATGCAGACCTGCACCCTCTGCCCCCACACCTAAGGATACACCACTGTCCAGCGATGCCCTTTATTCACAGGTTCACAGGTGCTTGTCAGATCACCTGTGGCCTTGCCCTCTAGCCACTTACGTACAGTAAAGGGGGGGGTGTAGATCATGTCAATAGCTGAATGCCATCAGGTCTGATAGTCAAGTGATAGAAGGGTGTCTTGGATACAGTGATGGGACCAAGGAGACCACGGTTGACTCGAGAGCCTTCCTAGTAGATGTCCTGTTTGAAAGATAAGTAGGTAGAGGAAGGAAGAAGGACACCCCGAGGTGCGGGAAGATTTGGATGCGAAAAAGCACAGCCCAGACAACTCAGTTTGTCTGGTGTGTGAGGTTGGGAGGGATGCCCTGAGCCAAATGGCCGCATCAGCCCAAACCTATACCCCTCCCCCCGGCTACCTTTGAAGGGGTGGGAGGACCGTAGCCCTAAGGTTTAGAAACTGATATCCAAAAAAAAGTGACAGAGGCACTGAAACATATCACCAAGTGAGGCTAAGTAGAACACGTGAGCCCCACGACCCCGGTGCCTTTCTATCATCCGTTCACGGATCCGTGTATAGGAGTTGAATCAGATGGCTTTCCTCCAGGACACCTGACCAATATCAGACACGCTGAGGACTAGGCAGTAGCTGTGGAATGCGAGAAAAAGTAGAAACAGGGGTACTGAGGGGACCTCCTGCCAAGCCTAGCGGAGCTGGGCGGGGGGGGGGGGTACCCCTGTGGTGCAGATGCGGGCCTGAGAGAGCAACACAAAGGCCCCGAGCTGCTGAGCATTCATTTGACAGAAAGGACAGCAGAAATAAATTTCACCTGCCTGGCAATTTGGCTCTCGCTCAACCCTCGCTTTGTTTATTTCTGTGCAGTCTAGACATGCGAAGATTGAGCTGCTCTCATCCCAGGGGACCCCCTCTTCCTCATTGCTCTGCCCTGTGCGGCCCCTGCAGGGTCGTAAGAAGCTCTGGGCCAGCGAGAAGACTGTGTCTCTTGATTAGACCTTGATAGGACCACACCTATGGAGATGACTTAATTCTGTCCCTTGGGAAAGACTTTTTTTTTTTTAAGAGCTCTTATATTGGCCAAGAGACACCACCCCTATATTAGGGCTTTCTATTTTTGTTCGGAGGAAGTTGGCATTTCTCCTGTATAAGGAGTTCACCAAAGCCTAAATTCTTCCATCAGCCATTTTGGTTTGCAAAGAGGTCGGCGACCGTGTGCCCGGTGGCCTCATCCAAGGGCAGTGGGGAAACTCCCATGGCCACACTCCGAAGCTGATCGTCTGCCCGACCGCTGGACAGATGGTTTCTTACGGGACAGGACTGGCTGCGTAGTTTGCGGAGTCCAGTACAAGAGGAGGATGTTCAGAAATGTTGCCCTTTATCGAAAACCCATTGACAGTTCAAAACCGGTGACAGGAAAGTATGAAATGGGTCTTTCTCAGAGCCGGGTCCTAAGCGATGCTAGGAAGCCTGCTAAGAAACAACTCCTTGGCCCATTTGGGTTCTGAGGCCTCCTGATGTTCAGGCCCCTGGGCTGTGGGCGTCTCGTAGGGGTTGGGGGAGGGAGTTTGGTTTCAGGGCAGAACAGATTTTCTCCATCCTCTGCCTACAGCTGAAATCCTGTCCTTACAGCCAAGTCCGTTTCGCCAGAGGCTGGATCCCTGTGGGAGGGGCTTACGTTTGCCGCTGTTGTCTGTTACACTCTTAGTGGAGGCAGAGAACACAAGGCAATTCTGATTATGCAGAGAAGCTTAAGGGGAAAAAATTATGTAAGTTTATGGAATGCTTTGGGACCTACATAATCTTCCTTTCCATGCAGCGCTGAGTATGGGTGATGGGGCTCAAATATAGCTCTTGGTGGGTGTCGGTAATTCTTCAATATTCATTGATAGTGACGATATTCAGACCTTGAAACAGATTTCCTTTCTCTCTGACTCAAGGGAAGTTTTCCCAGAGCCACACAGAAGGAGAATCCAATCTGTTCAATAGGAAAGACTCATTTGCTCCCGGAATAACTAAATTTCCATTTTCATTTCAATTTTCAACCAAAATAGTGGATCTTCCATAAGGCAAAACTAAAAAGAATGGCAATTTGGTGTGGGGCTTCACGTTTCCTTAAAATTTTGATTCCTATATTAACACCGTTGAGTGCTTCTGTAGCATGTATGGTATAATGCTAAAATAGTCTGTGTTTCTTGCTTTTTGTTGTAATTAGCCAAAAGCCTCGTCATAGGCTGCTAGTAGAGTGTCTGAATTTTTAACAAAGGACTCCAATATGAAAATGTATTTTTTGGCACGAAACTCAAAAGTCAGGTAGAATTTCATCATTTTACAAGTCATTGTTACAGAGGACTGAGCAAGTGTAATTCTTATAAATGTCTATCTTGCTTGTAGCATTTTCTCTTCATTAATTATTCAATCTCAAAATAAAAGACACATTTTCTACATCCCCAAAGCTATTGGGGAGCCTTTCAGATGACAAGATTCCTGAGAGTGGGGAGAAGCGCCGACCAAAGAAGGCAGCCAGCTCCAAAAACCCCTCTGATGTGCAGAGGGATCCTGTTACAGACCATTTTTCGTAATTCTAGAAGGCAAAATAAAATTTTATGCTTGGAACTAATAAGTTTAAGCAAACAGTATGGGCGAAGCTTATATCTGAGTCCAAGCAATGGTCTGATTATTGCCAGAACAATACGGCTACATGATGAATCATTAATGATCTGTGAGAGTCATAATGGTCTGTCACTAATGCCCATTAATGATCTCTCTATACCGCGAGTATGGGCTTGATGTTTCTGGCCAGTACCTTGGAGAATACTTTAGATATGCCTTAAACTTTCTCTGATCTCCTTTCTCTGTGTCTGCTCCAAATGTAGACAGCTATTGTCTGGGTAGGACCAGCTTATAAAGAAGCATGGCTTTGTTAAGGAAGTCGTATTCAGGTAAGATTTATTTATGCAATGTTTTTGAAGGACAGAGACTTGAAAGCTTATCCCGGACATTAACACCTTTATAGAAATTAACAAAATTATGCCGGGGATCTTTCTGTTGAGATCTTTTCTTTCTGGATGGGACACAGGCTCTTGAGTTTCCCCGTACTCCGTGATGTTTCGAGTCTTTGAAAAATGCTTCCTTTGTTTTTCTTTTCTCAGAGAAATTGTAGATATTAATTGTTAGAGAAGAGTGAATGTATATATCTATGTGAAGTGCTATTGGTATTTAGAGATCTGTGACACCAGCTGATTCCAGAGGGGTTTCCTACCTCCGGATTTGCATTAACTCTGCAGATAGCACAGGACATTAATTCGAATTTCTAAACGAAGAAAGAAGAATAAAGAATTGTCATCAGCTTTAAATGTATGTTGCTTTTAGCTTAGGAAAGGAAAGAAGGAGAGCTAAGGAAAGGAGAACACAAGCACTTTAATTCTGAGAATCGTATTAGGTGTATCTTCAGGGAAATCACAGAAGATGGGCACTCCGTAATGTCTAAGCGAAACCAGGAGAGTATCTGTCCCTCCATGGCGGCAAGGGAGATGCGGCAGATAGCTAATGGGACCAACGCCCAGGAGCCTCTGGCTCACGGAGAAAAACAAGATGAGAGAAGGTTGCAGGAGCCTCTGAAAATAGCAAGAAAGGGATTCTTTTGGATGGTTGGAATCCCCCCACTGGCTACTTTCTGATGGGCAATTTTAGCATGGAACTAAATGGAAAATGGCATCTTTTCTTGGAAAACTTTCTGCCGGTTTTCATATTATCTGAACGAAGTAGCTTCATCAAGCCAATGCTTCCGCTGAAACCCTTGCGCTTTCGTGATCATTGAACTCCAGCGGACCACAGAGAATGCTAACCCCTCGAAATGCTCTATTTCGCTAGCACATTTCATCCAGATGGGTGATGACTGACTCTTTGTGATTTTTGTTTCTTCAAAATCCCTCTACCTGTGCTGAAACTGCCGAGTAGCTTGAGTTTGTTTGTGGAATTAACTGGG
Source organism: Mustela lutreola (assembly GCF_030435805.1). Taxonomy (NCBI): domain Eukaryota; kingdom Metazoa; phylum Chordata; class Mammalia; order Carnivora; family Mustelidae; genus Mustela; species Mustela lutreola. The sequence goes on along the minus strand of NC_081308.1, from coordinate 119,485,773 downwards.
ATCCATAGGCTTCCCCTTCTGAGTGCTTTTGCAGGATCTTCTGAACTACGTGGGGTGGTCTCGGAGCACCCCCAGATGAAGGTTCAGGTTAATCTGTCAAATTGCATGGGCATTGTTTGTTTGGTTATTTTTCACTGATTTCCTCATAGAAGCGGTGGGGGGGGGGGGTGGCGGGGAAGCTCATTTGAACAGTTGAGGCATCAAGGGCAATATTGGTGATGAAAACCATAGAATTTGTGAGCTGGGTCCAGAAGTTCATTTATTTTATTATTATTTTCACAAGCCATGCCTCTAATAACTTACCAAAGTTTCCTCTTGTCTGATGGAAGACAGCTTATAACCATCCTTTAAGGATGGGACTACAAGCTCTATGTCCCTTAGCGCAGGATATGGTACCTATGGCAGAAACATTGAGACTCTTCGCTCTACTTACATAAGGTATTGGAGTAGCATGCACACGTTAATTCTTTGCTAAGTAAGATCTGTGACGCAGGTAATTGTTACCAGTTGTTGCACTGACCCGTGCACGTATTCACTGCAAACAGCCAGATTGCCATCTAACCTGTTTGGTTAGATTTGAGCACAAACCAACTTTATGCTTACGAAAGACTTCTAGATTGATCGATGAAATGTTATCAATAGACGCGTCTGTTTTAAATAGTTGTATGTTCGTGGCACACTGAGCCCCCTTGCAGAAACAAAAGCCAGCGAGAGGGACAGATTGTCAGCGACTGGGAATGCTGCAGTTTCTCTTTGAAAGGAATGTGAAACATACCTGGAGTGTTGGAGGGGCAGCGCCGAGCTGAGGTTAGCACTGTGCAAATGAGGCCGAAAGAGAGGGTTGTGCTCCCCCAAAATGGCGAGTCCCTAGAAAGGTTGGGTAGTTTATCCCTTTGCCTTTTGATAGGAAACACTTTGCCCCTCATATACAGAGGAGACTGTCCCAGCCACAACACCCATCAGCCCTCCGAAGGACTCATCTCAGCAGCTCTCAAGGCAAGAACATTTACCCTCAATCCTCCATTCTCTGGTCTTATGAATCTCTTTTGGTCCCCATGGAAGTTAAAGAACAGGCAGTCGCTGTGCTCTATGTAACCTTTTACAGCCGGGAGCCTTCATGATCATGCTCGTTGCAGTTAAGGAATCCGAATTTCTTTAGCCTACACTTTTAGTCTTGTATCTAAACCCTGCTTTAGCTCAGCTATTTCTTTCTCTAAGCATTCATGTCCTTGCTCTGCTGCCTCCTGCTCGTCCGTGACTACTTCTCCGGCTGTTCAAGGTCCCTTCATGTTCTTTCTTGTTTCTGGTGGGTTATGGGCCTTCTGTATGTGCCCATGCCTACACCTGCCCAATAGTCCACAGATCATATTGACTGGGAGCTTCCAAAATTTAGAACACATGAAGACAGTTGTCCCTCTCTTTGGGAACTGGGGGAAACAATATATTGTTCATTGTTTTCTTATTGATAGGCACTTAGGAAGTGATCTATTGATTGTTTTCTTATCGGTAATTGCTTAGTCCGTTTATCAGGGGATACAGGTGTGTACTTCGGCTGTTTCACAGACTGCTCTTTTGGAGCACTGAGGTCCTGACTCCCTGGGTGGTTCGTCAACGTGCCTTCCCATATCACGCAGCTCTGACTGCCTGGCCCCAGGCCCAGTGCTTAGTAGGTATTGAGCTTTAGTTGAGGGATAAATATAGCCACAGTGGTTGCATGGAACACTCAGAAATATTTCAGTACATTTGCTTTGGACAAATGATTACACAACCTAAGCCAATCTTATGAAACTGACCAGAAAGACTGTCTTCAAATTTTGTCTTATAGAATGGATGGTGGAAATCTGTATTTGCCTTGTGCCATTTGCTTCAGAAACTTGGAGGCTCCGGAGTCATGAATACTAGTATAAAAGAAGAGGTCTCAAGTGGTAGGACAGTTCATCTCGGCAGCTAAGCTCTTGTGAACAGAGGAGAGTATCCACAGGAAGTGAGCGCCCCTTGGGTAGAAAATGTTCTGTCAGTTTCCCCTTGGGATACCAGTTCCATGGGAGAAAGAAGAATATGCCATTACTTACATTTTCAGTACAGCAGTGCCACTGGGCTTTAAGCCTATCTCAGTCAACAGGACAAGTATATCCTGCCTGGTACAATTAAATTGTTTGCAGAAAATTATATGTAAATCAAGCCCATTTGAATTCTGCATGGAGTATGTTATAAGGAAAGGAACCTTTCAGTGAATGTTTTTGTAGAGTGAAGACTTCTCTTATAAGAGATAGATTTAAAAGATTACTCTTTAATCTATCCATTTGAAAGCCTGAATTTTTTTATACCAGAATGAAAACATGATATCTACATTCTGTTCAGAAGGCATTCTTTGACTAGAGCTTGCTAAAGTATGCTTTACTATAATAATGCTTCATTTGTAAGAATGTGAAAATGGGGGGGCCCTGTGTGGCTGAGTGGGTTAAGCGTCTGCCTTCAGCTCAGGTCATGATCTCAGGGTCCCGGGATCGAGCCCCGCGTTGGGCTCTCTGCTCCGCAAGGAGCCTGCTTCCCCTCAACCCCGCCTGACTCTCTGCCTACTTGTGATCTCTCTCTCTCTCTCTCTCTGTCAGATAAAAAATAAAGAATGTGAAAATGGTCACAATTAAGTCTACTTCCTTTGTAAGTTTCTAAATAACTCATTAGTGTTTCTTACAAGTTAGCACCTATTATTGGATATGACATGATAGTGTTGCCTTATAAAACAGAACTTTTAAAAAAACCTTACTCAAAGGGAGTTGTAAGTAACAGGCATGATCATTTACATATTTAAAGAGGGTGTCCACATGCCTCCTGGACCTGAAACTCTTAATTCATTGCCCATGCCAGTTCCCTCTGTCTAGTTCAACATGGAGCTGTGATGTTGGAATATTGACTCTTGCGCGACAGACTCCATTCTTGATTCTGTTTTTAGAGGATGAAGAATTACGAGCCAGGAGCCTTTCTTAGACAAGATGGCTGTTATTTAGGCATATATGAGGGCTCTAGACCACCTAGTATGCCAGCATTCTTTGTAACATTCATCGTTCCTCTTAGGCCTAACTGCATAGTTGAGTAAGAAAAAGGTATTTTTCCAGCTCTAACACCAGCTATTATAATAGGATATGATGAGGTCTCCAAATGCCACATTCATCCTGTCCCTTCCCTATGTAAAAGCCACTACTGGCTTCATTGTGAATACCAGCCAGTTGGGTGCAGGAGGTAACTGGCTTTATTCTGTAAGCCAACTTCACAGCAGTCTGGCTCAACATACCTTTCCAGTCCTATACCCTTCCTTCCCTAAAAGAACTGCTCAGTCACTCCAATTGCCTCTGCTATACCTAGAGAAATTTTTCCAATTTGTTAGTGTGTGCCCCATTTAGTGCCCTCTCTGTGATGTGTTACGCACTGAGGAAGGTGCCAAGATGAAAAAGCCATAATAGGCTCTGCCTTCCAGGAAGGCACAGTCCGGTTGCCCAGCTAGCTAATATCACAAACACTGTGATGAGGGCTCTAATAGAAATACAAAAAGCTACAGGGGATGAGGGCTAGGGAGATGCCTTCTGCTGGCAGGATCTGGGACAGCCTCATTGTGGAGGTGTAATTTATCTAGAGACTTAAATGTGTGTGAGACTTTGGTTCATAGCCTCTGAGATGTTTTTCTTATCCTATCCCCCTAGCCAAAGAAGATCTCTTCACCCCTGGAAACTCATGGTATTCTGGCTACACTGGTCATGACCCTCATTTTCAACTCCTTCATACTATATTAAACTTTATGCTCATTTCCCCAACTAGATGATCAATTCCTAAGAGGCAAGGCTAAGTATTCAACATTTCTTTTTCTATCCCTAATCAAGAGCACAGGGCTAATAACAGAAGTAACTAAAAAATGTTACTCATGTGGGAAAAAATTCTTTTGGTTGGCTCCTGGGACTTCCTTGACCTCTTGGGTAAGCACCGCTACACAGTAGTATGCCATGATAGGGAACAAAACTAGTCAAGTTCACTATTGCTGAGCTCGACGGGAGTGGGTACAGACTGTGAAGATTCCTTTCTGCCCCCTTTTCATTCACTCAACAAATATGCCCCAAGAACCTCCTATGTTGCGTGCACTGTGCAGGCTTCTAGATGTACAGTGCCAAATAAAGCAAGGTAGGCAGTTTAGAAGCAAGTCAAGCAGCCTTTCTGGTCCCTTTCCCCTAAATCGTATCATAACCCTATCCTGGAGATCTTAACACTCCCAAAACAAGGAAAGGTGAACCCATAATATTTCTTTCATAAAATCTCCTCTCCATAATATTTTAGTCTCTAAATATATTATATATCTAATATATATATTAGAGACTATATTTAGTCTCTAAATATAAGATCCTTGTTCTTGGTCAACAGTTTTTCTGTTCCTCCTCATTAAGAAAGAGAAGCTTAAGTAATTACCCAAACTGTTAAGACTGTGTGACCAAATAAAAATGACTGCCGTTTGCTAAACATCAGCTATGGGCTGGTTCCCAGCTGGTCCCCAGCTTAAATACTATAAATTTAAATACTGTTACTCTAATTCTTAACAACAACCCTGCAAGATAGGGGAATAGTCCCTCATTTTACTGCTGAGGGAGCTGAGAGCTGAGGCTCAGAGAGGTTCAACAATGAGACAGTTCCCCAGTTAATGAACATTGGAGCCAATCTTTAAAATGGGCCCATATAATGCCATACTATCCCAGATATAATAGATTTTGAGCAAATATTGGTTTGCTGATTAGTTGATTGTTACTGCTCTGATTGCAGTATCTTTATATATTTAAAACTCCAGGAGCGGCCGCATTGTTCAGTGGGTTAAGCCTCTGACTTCGGCTCAGATTATGATCTCGGGGTCCTGGGATTGAGCCCCACATTGGGCTCTCTGCTCAGCGGGAGCCTGCTTCCCCCTCTCTCTGCCTGCCTCTCTGCTTACTTGTGATCTCTGTCAAATAAATAAATCTTTAAAAAAAAATTCCAATAGAAGAAGTCGGTAGTCTTTGGTCACTCTCAATCCCAAGCAGGTGTCTGTATGTCCTGATAGCAAATCTACCAATGTTTTATGCTTAGTAGAAGCAGAATTACTGTTTTGAGACAATGTAACTCACTTACCTTAAACATTTTTATGTGACTCCATATTGATAATTCATCTAAATCACAGGAAAATTTAGAATCTCAGGTAAAGTTATAGTTTCTGTCAGATTCTTACAGTTGCAAGCATCCAACTAAAAATTATGATGTCAACTCTTTTCAATAAAATAAAATAATCAGATTTTGTAGACATATGAAGGCTGACTCATAACACTCATAACTCGTGAAAATATCCGAAATCACATTTCAAGCATTAGCTTCAGTGTTGTCTAACTGCACTATTTCTATATGGTAAAATTCTGTATTCTGGACTGAAAATTCTGTAACCCAGCTGTTCCCAAACTTTAGTGTGTGCTATCAGCTTCCTCTGTGAAACTGGTTCAAATTGGAGATTCCTAGCTAATTTGGTTGGAACCCAAGAGTCTACATTTTAACAAGTACTCCGTGAGATTCTGGAACAGGAAAACCACTCATATATCACATCAGAAATCCTCCTAGAAGTATTCTTCTCCACTGATTACTGTCTTCCCAATCTTGTAGACCTTCCTTACCAGCCTCCCGCAACCACACGCAACAGGTTGAGTGTGTATCACTTTCAAAGCTTTCCACCATTTAGGTATAATTTGCATACAGTTAAATGCTCATATCTTAAGGAGACCGTTTGATCAGTTTGGAGAAATACACACACTCATGTCCTCTATATTTAAAATACAGAACATTTCCATCACCCCAGAAAGTTCCCTTATAGCCCTTCCTAGTCAACACCCCTCTGTTGCAAGAAGCATCCATTGACCTTATTTCTATCATCAGAGGTTCGTTTTCCCTATTTTAGAACTTCATATAAATGGATAATTATAGTGTATGTTTTGCTTGTGTGTATCTGGCTTCTTTTACACAGAATAATGTTTTCAAAATTCACCCATGCATCTGTATCAGTAAGTCATTACACTGCACCACTGAGTAGCGTTCCATTGCATGAATATGCCAGTTTGTTTACCTGTTTTCTCATTGATTGACATCTGGACTGTTTCCAGATTTTAGCGACACTGTGTAAATCTTCTGTAAAGAATTTTTACAAGTATTTCTGCGGACATATGTTTTCTTTTTTTTTTTTTTTTTTTTTTTTGGTATTTTAAAATTTTAATTTAATTTTTTTCAGCGTTTCAAAATCCATTATTTATGCAACACACCCAGTGCTCAATGCAATACGTGCCCTCCATAATACCCACCACCAAGATCACCCCACCCCCACTCCCTTCCCCTCCCAAACTGAGGGTTGCCGGGGGGAGGGGGTTTGGGAGAAGGGGGTGGGATTATGGACATTGGGGAGGGTATGTGATTTGGTGAGTGCTGTGAAGTGTGTAAACCTGGTGATTCACAGACCTGTACCCCTGGGGATAAAAATATATGTTTATAAAAAATAAAAAATTAAAATGCCAAAAAAAAAAAAATCAATGAAAGGAGAAGTGAGTTGGAGGAAATTGGAGGGGGAGACAAACCATGAGAGACTGTGGACTCTGTTTTCTTTTTTTTAAAGATTTTATTTATTTATTTGACAAAGAGAGAGATCACAAGTAGGCAGAGAGGCAAGCAGAGAGAGAGGAAGGGAAGCAGGCTCCCTGCTGAGCAGAGAGCCTGATGAGGGGCTCTATCCCAGGACCCTGGCATCATGACCTGAGCCGAAGGCAGAGGCTCTAACCCACTGAGCTACCCAGGTGCCCCACGGACATGTTTTCATTTCTTTTTTAAAAAAAGATTTATTTGTTTTAGAAACAGAGAGAACACGATAGGGGGAGAGGCAGAGGGAAGGGAGAGAATCTCAAGCAGACTTCCTGCTCATGTGGAGCCTGAAGTGGGGCTCAATCTTATAACCCTGAGATCATGACCTGAACCGAAATCAAGAGTTAAACGCTTAACCAACTGAGCCACTCAGACGCCTCATAATTTCTTTTCGACAAATCCCTAGTTGTGAAATTGTTGGGTCATGAGTCTGATGTAAGTTTAATTTTTTAAGCCACTGCTAAACTAGTCCCCATCATTTTTCACTCCCACCACTGAGAATCCTGATTGTTCCAAATAATCACCAACATTTGGGATTGTCAATTGTTTTTATTTCTACCCATTCTTGTTGTGTTATACAGTGATATTACATTTTGGTTTTAATTTACATCTGCCTGATGACTAATGATCTTCGGTGCTTTTTCATGTAGCTATTTGTAGATCTTGACTAAAGTATTTGTTCAAGCATTTTGCCTATTTCCACTGGGTTCTTTGTCTTACTGAGTTGGTCACAGTAGCGTCTCATTGTCCTTTTAATATCTGTAGCATCTCTAGTGATGTCCTCGTTTCCAGTTATTATATCAATAGTTCATATTTTTCTCCCTTTTTCTTGATCTGAATTGCTAGTGGTTTCAAAAATTTTATTTCATTTTCCAAAGAATCAACTTTTGGGTTTGGTGATTATCTCTACCTATTGTCCATCATTGATTCTCTTTTTCATTTTTTTTTAAAGATTTTATTTATTTATTTGACAGAGAGAGAGATCACAAATAGGCAGAGAGACAGACAGAGAGAGAGATAAGGAGAAGCAGGCTCTCTGCTGAGCAGAGAGCCCAATGCGGGACTCGATCCCAGGCCCCTGGGATCATGACCTGAGCCGAAGGCAGAGGCTTAACCCACTGAGCCACCCAGGCGCCCCCTCTTTTTCATTTTTATTACATTCTTCCTCCTACTTATTCGAGATTTAGTTATTTCTTCCCTTTCTAGTTTTTTAAGCTGGAAATGTCATTTGTTTTGTGACGTTCTTATTTTTTTTTAATATAATTTTTTATTTTTTATAAACATATATTTTTATCCCCAGGGGTACAGGTCTGTGAATCACCAGGTTTACACACTTCACAGCACTCACCAAAGCACATACCCTCCCCAATGTCCATAATACCACCCCCTTCTCCCAAACCCCCTCCCCCCAGCAACCCTCAGTTTGTTTTGTGAGATTAAGAGTCACTTATGGTTTGTCTCCCTCCCAATCCCATCTTCTTTCATTTATTCTTCTTGTACCCACTTAAGCCCCCATGTTGCAACACCACTTCCTCATATCAGGGAGATCATATGATAGTTGTCTTTCTCCGCCTGACTTATTTCGCTAAGCATGATACGCTCTAGTTCCATCCATGTTGTCGCAAATGGCAAGATTTCATTTCTTTTGATGGCTGCATAGTATTCCATTGTGTATATATACCACATCTTCTTGATCCATTCATCTGTTGATGGACATCTAGGTTCTGTTCCAAAAAATAGAAATGGAAGGAAAACTTCCAAACTCATTTTATGAGGCCAGCATCACCTTGATCCCAAAACCAGACAAGGATCCCACCAAAAAAGAGAGCTATAGACCAATATCCTTGATGAACACAGATGCGAAAATACTCAACAAAATACTAGCCAATAGGATTCAACAGTACATTAAAAAGATTATTCACCACGACCAAGTGGGATTTATTCCAGGGCTGCAAGGTTGGTTCAACATCCGCAAATCAGTCAATGTGATACAACACATCAATAAAAGTGACGTTCTTATTTTTAAATAAAGGCATTAAAAGCTATACAATTCCCTATAAGATGGCTTTAGATTCATTTCAATTTTTTATACACCATACTTTAATTATCATTCAATACAAAATATTTTCTAACTTCTTTTGTAGATTTTTTTCTTTTACCCATGACTTATTTAAATGTGTGGTATTTGATTTCCAAATTTGGGGAGATGGTCTATTTATATTCTTGATGTTGATTTCAAACTTGGTATTTTTGCAGTCCGGGAACATATTCTGTTTGATTTTGACCCTCAGAAATTGATTTAAACTTGGGTTATGGCTGAGCTTATAGTCTGCGTGGTGAATCATCTAGGTACCCTGGAGGAGAATGTGTTTTCTGCTGTTGCTTAGTGCAGTGTTCTGCATATCTATATCAGGTCAAATGGATTGATAGTGTTGTTCAAGTCTATATTCTGACATTTTTGTCTCCATATTCTGTCAATGCCTTAGAGATAAGTATTGAAACCGCCAACTATGACCATGCATTTATCTCAGTCTTCTTTTATTAGTATCAATTTTTTTGCTTCGAGTATGTAGTCCGTTTGTTAGTAAGTGCAAACATACAGGAATTTATATTTTTGATAAGTTGACTATTATAATTGTGAAGTTTTCTTCTTTACCTCCAGCGATATTCATCACCTCTAAGTCTACCTTATCTGATATTAGCAGAGCCACACCATCTTTGTTAGGCTTAGTGTTTGCAATATGTATATTTTCCATCTTTTGACATTCTTCCTCTTTGTGTCTTTCTGTTTAAAGTGTGTTTCTGGTGTCTACGTAATTGAGCCTTTCCTTCCAGTCCCCAAATTCTGCCTTTTATTTAAGGTTTTCACACCATTCATGTTTAAATCATAATTACTGATGTGTTTAAATTTAAGTCTTTCATTTTAGTCCTTGGTTTCAATGTGTCCAGTATTCTCTGTGACCCTGTTCCTCTTTCACAGCATGTTTGGGGTGAATCAGATATTTTTTTCATACTACATTCTTTGTATTGTTTTTAGTGGTTTCACAAGATTACATTGTGCATCTTTACCTTTGCTACTTTGAATATATATTCTATTCACAAGCAAGCTCAGAAATTTCCAGCATTGTTCTTCCAATTATCCCATTCACAACCTTTATTGTCGTTTTCTCATATATTTTATTCTGTATGTGCTGTCCCCCATGTTACTTTATTTTTAATTTTACTATAACAGTAATTTGTCTATGATGTGATTTCTATATGCATGCACACATAAACACACAATGCTATTTTTTAAAGTAATGATCCTTTATACTTACCAATATATTTATTCCATTCTGCTGTTTTTTTTTTATTTCTTCCTGCAGAATTAGATTTCTGTGCAGTATAATTTTACTTCAGTAATAGCTTTTTTTTTTTTTTTTGACCGTTTCTTGTGGTGCATATCTGCTGGATAAAAATTCTTTCAGCTTTTATTTCCCTAAATATTTCTTTATTTCACCTTCCTCTTTGAAGAGCATTTTTTGCAGGGTATGTAATTCAGCTTTGACAGAGTCTATTTGCTTTCAGCAGATGAGATGATAGTCTATTGTCTTCTGTCCCTCGTTGTTTCTGATGAGAAGTTATATATGGTTCTTAACCGTTGTTCCACTGTATGTAGTATTTCTGTTTTCTCTGGATGCTTTCAGGATTGTCTCTTCATCTCTGTTTTTTTTTTTAATAGTTTGACTATGATGCCTAGCTGGGTTTTGTTTGTTTTATCAATCTTGCTTGGTATTCTCTGAGCTTCTTAGCTATTTAAGGTTGACTTTCATAAATTTTGAAAACCTGTTGGCCATTATTCTCTCACACATTTCTTCTGCTCATTTCTCTTGTTCTTCTCCTCTAGGGACCCTAATTACTTACATCATATGGTTTGTTGTTGTCCCATAGATCTTACTCTGTTCTAGGTTTTCTTGTTTTTTGTTTTTTTTTTTACTGCTTTATTTCATTCTGTTTCTTTTTAGATCCTTTCTTTTCTTTTTAAGGTTTTACTTATTTATTTTAGAGAGAAAGAGCATACAAGTGGGGCACAGGGGAGGCAGAGGGAGAGGCAGAGAATCTCAAGCGGACTCCATGCCAAATGTGAGGCACCTGACATGGGATTTGATCCCAGGACCCTGAGATCATAACCAAAACCAAGAGTTGGGCACTTAACGGACTGAGCCACCCAGATGCCCCTCTTTTTAGATACTTTATATCCAAATGTATCCAAGTCAGAAATTTTATTCTCTGCTATATCCAGTCACCTGATAAGCCATGCAAACAAATTCATCATCTCCGATATTCTCCATTTCATTCCTGGCTCTTCTAGGTTGTTTTTTTTTTTTTTTTTTTTTTTTTTTTTTTTTTTCCTATTTAGAGCTTCCATCTCAATGCTGAGGTTCTATGTCCATTCATGCTTGTTATTTACTTTTTCCACTAGATCTTTTAAAATATTTTGGACGATTTTGAAGTTCACTTTTGAAGTCCTTGTTTGATGAAGGGATAATTCCAGCCACCGCTGGAATTGATTCTATTGACTCTATCTCATAAGACTGTTTTCTAATTTCTTCCTTTTTTAAGTGTTTTGTTCATATAATTTCTGTTGGAATACAAGCCACTATGTATAAAAGAACAGAAAATGAGGTAAATTATAAGTGTCCAAAATGGAACACCTTTTCATCGAGTAGGCCATGAGCACTTGGTTTGAGATTAATCTACCATTAGATCTGGATCTGTGCTTCATTGTCATTTTAGCTCTATTTAACCCATGATGAGCTTCACTTTATTTAAGAACAGGAACAGAACCTTCTCCTCAGGAGGGCTTTCAGTTTGAGTTGGATAGTTGGTATCTGTTCTCCTTCCTTAACCCCATACTTTGACAGGTTCTGTAGCCTGGACTCCTGTAGGAATGGGCGCTCTCTTTTTAATCTCCTGCCCACCACAGCAGTAGAAGACCTCTGGGTGGTACTCGATGTTCTCCATGGACTCAACACCAGTGGGGTTTCTCTCAGTTGTTACTCTGCCCTCACTGCCCTACGCACTTCATCTTGAGGGCTTTCCTGACCCTCCTCCAATGGCGGATGACCACTCCTACTCATTGTGAAGCCTGGAGTGTGAAAGGAGCTCGCATTCAAACTTTCTGAGCTTTGTTTACCATCCTGTCTTAGATTTGTGCTTGAGTGCCATTGTTGTCGAAGTAATAGAGTTCAATATAATGTTAGTAAAATATCCAACATCCACACAACACTCCAGAATTCTGTGCACACTGGACTAAAGTGATAATGACACATACAGCCTACTTCAGCACTCTCCACTTTGGAGGTCAGAGTTTTTCTGTGGTAAATTTTCAGTGAAAGGTCTTTGAAGAGTCAAGGGACCATGGCTCAAGAGACGGAGTATTTGGGAATATGTGAAGGGGAAGACGTGGTCTCTGTCTACCCACACTTAAATACTAGATGAGAGATTGACTCCTCTCTGAAATTTCGGAGAACCTGGAATTATAACCCGGAGTGCCAAAACAGGAACACTACAAAAATTATATCATCTTAGAATGGAGTGTAAGCAATAAGCCATTGCATGATGGGTTATTATTCATAAAAGGCTTTTATTTCATATGTGTGTGTCCATATTTCACTAAATATAAGGTTCCTCAATGGAGAATGAATTCATACATTTTTTCTTCAGTTTTTACTAACTGCAGCTTTGGAAAGGATAACAGAATATTAAAATACTGGGCAAGTAAAAGTTACAGTTATGGTTAAAATGTAAGTTTTCCCATCTGTATTCTCTTCCTACTTAGTCTTATGGCCTTGTTGAAGCTGAGAGACTTTCCTTTTCACACAAAATGAAAATAAGAAGTTATATGTGAGTAACATCCAATGGCAATAGCATAAACACCACAAAACTTACATATTTTTTCCAATTCTTTGTTGTTCACTGTAACGCCTTCTGGAGCATTCTTTGTGGGCTAAGCTTCCAAACATCTAAAGAGGAGGAAATAGCCATCATTAGCTTCATTACACATTTTCCTAGGTACATTTTCTTAGTAGATCACCAAAAAATGTACTGGTTTCTCTGATATCCTATGCATTTTTAGGGTAATCAAGGAGAATTGTTCTCCCATAGAATTTAAGAGGGTGAATTTGTTCCACAGTTATTTCTTCCATGCATCTCATTGTATTTCATCATGTAAAAAGTGATGTGATTATGGGCTTTAGTCAGAATGTTATTTTGTTCACTTAAGATTCATTCTTGGGAAGGTTGAACACATTTGAATTTCATATGAAAGCTTTCTTTATGTGCTTCAGTAACTCTTTCCCTTTATGTAAGAGAAAATCTTCTTGTTGGAGAAATCTACAGATCTCCCCAGCAGCCGTGGGACCTGGACCAGCACCAGGGGGCCCCACTGAAAGCTACTGCTTCCTGGGCCTCATTAATGAGAGCGCTCTGCATATTTCCCAGAGAGAACGTTGGTATTGCAGTTATCCCCTTCTTCCAGAAATTTGACACTGAGTAAAATTTGCCTTCATCTCCCACTGGAAAGCCTCTGAGTTAAAAAAACAAAACAAAACAAAACAAAGCATGAATCTCATTCTTGTTAAGAGGAGTGGACAGAACACAGAGGAGTGGACCGAACACAGATTACGGAGACAGATGTTAGTGCTCCTTGGCTCTATGATGTTGGACAAAGTACATACTCTTTCTGAGTATCCTTTTCTACCTTTGTAAAAATGGAGGTAAGCATAATGCCTTCCGTGCAGGGTTATCATGAGAATTAGAGATGAGGTTTGTAATCATATGGCACTTAGTAGGCATTTAGCAAGCTCGAGTTATTATTATTTGGCAACAAGGTATAGTGTTAAAAGCAGGGATTCTGGAACCAGACTGGTCAAGTCCAAATCCTGCCTCTGATATGTACTAGTCACCACTTAGGCAGGTTGCTCAACCTCCCTAGCCCTCAATTTTATCATCCAAAACTGAGCGATAATTATAGCACCCACCTCATCAGTAGGATTGAATTAATTAATACATGCAAAGGGCCAGTGTTCAGTGCAGTGTACGTATTTGCTATGATTCTCTTCCATTCCTGACAGCCCAGACCAGGGCGGGCTCAGAGGATGGGAAACCGTGGGAGGTGTCAACTACTATCAGTCACTTCTGTTGGTCTACAGCAGATATGGGAGGTTCTGGCTGATTTTGTCAAGATAGGTGTGCAGATAAAGCTGGCTTTAATAACATACAGCCACGAGATGAAGACGGGAAATTGCAACAGCCACTTATTGTGTGTGTACCGTATGTGTGTATTCATGCTGAGCTCTTTATAAAATGAACTCGTTTAGTTCTCACCATCACCCTAGGAGCTAGGTACCATAGTTATTTTCATCTTACAGTTGAGGAAGCTGCGGAACAGAGAGGTGCTTGGCTTTCTAAAGTCACACATCGGGACGCCTGGGTGGCTCAGTTGGTTGAGCGGCTGCCTTCGCCTCAGGTCATGATCCTAGCGTCCTGGGATCGAGTCCCACATTGGGCTCCTTGCTCAGCAAGAAGCCTGTTTCTGCCTCTGCCTGCCACTCTGTCTGCCTGTGCTCACTCTCTCTGACAAAAAAGAAAAAAAAGTGTTTAAAGTCACACATCTAACGTGCTATGGAATGAAGTTTCTGGTTGCAGAGCCCATGCTGCTAGCCATTCTGCCACTCGGCCCACTGTCTTCTGCATTAAGTGGAGGGCCTGCCCCTTTCTTCCCGACTTTTGCAATTCGACAGAACAACTGAATATGGTAGACAAAAATTCTGTGACTACGTGATAAATTCCTACAACCATTGTTTTCGGGTTAGTTGTGGATTAATGAAATTCAAGGTTTTTTATTTTATAGATGAGGGAATAGAAGCCTGAAGTATAGACAGAGTTTTCCTAAAGTCCTAGGGTTGATTAGTAGGATAACTGAGACTTGAACCCAGGATTCTTGTTTCCATCATTCTGGGATGTGTGTGTGTGTGTGTGTGTGTGTGTGTGTGTGTGTTTAAGTAAACTCTATCACCAACATGGAACTCAAAATCGTGACTCCAAGATCAAGAGTGGTGTGCTCCACCATCTGAGGCAGCCAGGCACCCCTCAAAGCTATGGTTTGAAAAGTGGAAATGAAAAAAAAAAAAAAAAAGAAAAGTGGAAATGACAGATTACCTTGGACACAACTAAATATCATTTCTAGTTACCACGTGGGAACCCATAACAAAAGTTACCTTACCGCAATGCCGAGTCCTTACTTCTGCAAATGCAAAGTCATGCTTTGTCCATTGCTAATAATATCAATATTTTTGCGGGGAGGAGAAAAGGAGCCTCAAGCTTCCTGGGCACGTCAAAGCAAGTATCAGTGGAAATGTGTGCCAAAATACCCTTAGTTAGGGAAGAAGCCATTATAGTATCAATATTCTCTGCCCTAAATGGCATCTCCTTTGCTGCAATCACAAACACCATCTGCAGCCACCTCCTCTAAAGAGGTGAAGACTTGAAATTCCTGGAGCTGGCAGTCTTCACGCTAAGAAATTTAACGGTACAGCTTAGGAAGAACAAGAGTGTGGTTTCTTTTTTTTTTCTGCCCAGGTGATCCTTTATCCAAGCATTTATTTCATTTTTTATTAATATAAAATGTATTATTTATTTCAGGGGTACAGGTCTGTGAATCATCAGTTTTACACAATTCATAGCACTCACCATAGCACACACCCTCCCCAATGTCCATCACCCAGTCACCCTCTACCTCCCCAGCAACTCTCAGTTTGTTTCCTGAGATTAAGAGTCTCTTATGCTTTGTCTCCCTCCCTGGTTCCATCTTGTTTCATTTTTCCCCTCTCTTCCCCCCATAACCCCCCACTTTGCCTCTCAAATTCCTCATACCAGGGAGATCATATGATAATTGTCTTTCTCTGACTGACTTATTTTGTTCAGCATAATACCCTCTGGTTCCATCCACATAATTGCAAATGGCAAGATTTCATTTCTTTTGATGGCTGCATAGTATTCCACTGTGTGTGTGTGTGTGTGTGTGTGTGTGTGTGTGTGTGTGTACACCACATCTTCTTTATCCATTCATCTGTTGATGGACATCTAGGCTCTTTCCTTAGTTTGGCTATTGTGGACATTGCTGCTGTAAACATTGGGGTGCAGGTGCCCCTTAGGATCACCGCATTTGTATCCTAGGGTAAATATCCACTAATGCAATTGTTGGGTCGTAGGGTAGCTCTATTTTCAACATTTTGAGGAACAAAATGTCTAAGGAACAGTTTCTGATTCAGTAAGACCTCCAGGAGCTATCCCTGACCTGTGTTAACCTCCTATGCTCCGGTAGTTGGATTCCAGGAGCTCTATCTCCTGGTGAATAATCATATCACGGGCTTTGCCAGTCATTATTTGTTGCTTTGCTGGTAGCAGTGACAGAGGGTGTGTATGCTTCCCCCTCCAGACTCAGCAGTAATCTTTTCGCTGTCCTGTTGGTACATTTGGTAACATTTGTGGGTTGGTACACTGGTAACATTTGTGGGTTCAAAAGGGTCCCCTTAGCTCAGGAAATTATAAAATCAGAAAAAAATGCGTGAAAAGAGGTCTCATTTTTGACACATCTTTTCTAACCCCATCAAATTCTATTCCTTATTTCCCCATAGTTTGGGTTAAATAGAAACTCTTCTGACTCAGAGACCTCTGAGATGTTTTCTAAGTCAAGGCGAGAAACAAACCAAACCTCAAGTTGCAAAACATATTGAACTATTACTCACAAGATAGATAAACCAAAGCCAGCCATGATGTGTAAGACAAATGAAACTCAAGCTGTTTTTTGATCAAATTTAAAATTGGGGGAATAATTTTAGATTTACAGAAAAGTTGCAAAGATAGTACAGAAAGTTCCCATATATGCTTCATCTGGTTGTGCACAGCATCAACATCTTAAATCACAATGGTACACTTGTCAAAACTAAGAAACCAACACTGGCATATTATTGTCCAACCCCAGACTTAATTTGAATTTCACTAATTTTTCCACTAATGTTCTTATTCCCTCCCAGGGTCCCATCCAGGATATCATATCATGTGTAATTGTCACATCTTATTCTCCTCTGCTCTGGGACAGTCTCTTGGTGTTTTATTTTTTAGCTCAGACTGTTTTGACAGTAATTCCACATAACTCATGTGTCCCAAAGAGAAGACCATTAACTATTCTAGCAACTCATCTAGTTTATAAAATCTGATCTGAATTTGTAAGAACTGTGCTTAAAATGTCCACCTTAACACATTATGACCAACCCCAGGCCCTAAAACCCTGTAAGTACTCTTGGCCAACTTTCAAGAATCTCTTCTGTAACATCTGATTAGGTCTTTACCAGAGCTTTCTGAGCCCCCATTCCCTGTGCGGACACTTCCAATGACAGGGCCTTGATCACCTCCCAAAATAATGTATTCTATCCATTTTGGGACAATCCCCATGGCTAGATATGGCTTCGTCAGAGTGAGCCCTAATCCGTTTCCCTGCAGCTTGTCTTCCTTGGCCCTGTTTCTGTCCCCTAGAGAATTGAGATATTGGATAGAAAGTGAGCTCCATCTCCAAGTCCCACTCCAGTGGTGTGGAAGGAGTCAGACACATTTGGGTGGTCCAGCTTTGTTCAGATAGTGCTCCTTGATGTGTCTGAATCTGAGCATATGACTCAACCTCTCTTCTCCTGGCCTCGTAGGATTACTGTGAAAACAAAATGAAATGACACCTGTGAAAGCACCTAACGCACCACCAGGCACAGAGAAGACTTCATAAATGATGGTTGGTTGGGATGTTCAACTCCTGAAAACCTAGAATGAAATGTCCCATTTTTATTGTTTTATATTATAATATTCTTTGCTCTTCCTTGCAGCAGTGAATTCTAACTTCCCCTTCTCATTAGCTAATTTCCTAAAAGATTTAATTTTATTTGTCTGTTGACCTTTTTTTCCCCCTCAAGGTTTAATTAAGCTGTTACTGAACAGAACTGAAGTGTTAAATAACCTGAGAGGATCAGTTCCTAACATCTTGAATCCCATACATTGCCAACACGTGAGATTAGTCATGCAAGCAGATGGGAGGGATTACCAAGTGCCCCTGCTAATCAGCAGAATATGCAAATTAGGCCCCAGCCCGTGGCATTGATTTAAATCTCCATGGCAACACCAGGGTTAGCTATATACATGTGAAGAAGTGATTTGAATGCTATAGAGCATGATAGAAATCACTGCAATGAGCGTTGAGGGGAAAAAGACTGAGAAGTGTTCCCACTTTTTGATGGAATTCATGGAAGGAACTTTCTAGAAGTTTAGTACTGTCTTCAGTTTCCCTGAGCCTGCACTACTGGAATGTTAATTGGCAATGATGTAAACAACAGAAAGCAAAATATATAATCCATCTTTTTGACTGAACAACTATAAATTAGGAATATTTGCATGTCTGCATTTGGCAGGTTTATCTGGATTGGTAGCCCAGGTCCGCCACGCACTAGCTGTATGACCTTAGGCAAACTTTTAACCTCAGTAAACTTCATTGTCTTCATCTATAACTTGGAGATAATAATAGTTCCTACCTCATGAGATTGTGGTGAGAATTAAATAAGTAAACATATGTAAAATGTTTAAAACAGTGCCTAGCCCAGAGTAAATGCTCAAACAGTGTTGGCTGCTGCGATTATCATGATTATTAATCCTGCTAGTTGGTTATGATTCTTGAATAGAGACTATGTTTCCATTTTATATCTTGTAAAGAAACTACAGGACAAGAAAGGTTATATTTTCCATTTTCTAATTTTGTTTGTGCTGGGGAAGAGACTCAGAAATGTCAGCTGGGGAGAGGCTTTATAGGTATTATCATTCTCAATTTCAGTAAAACACTGAGGAAAATGGTAACAGTGAGTCTGGGTGAGGCATAGGAGGCAAGCAAAGCCGCAGGATTATTTAAACTCTCATCAAAATCTGGGAGCAGGTGGATGTCTATAAAACACGATGTGATCAAAACTGAATGAGTTTATCTCCGAAACCGAGTCACCTCTTGATCTAGTTGACTTTTTAATATTTATGTAGCTCTGCAGAACAAGCCCCAGCCCCTGCCCTATCATGGACCAATTTTCTTTGTGGTCTCAGCTTATTTCACCTTGTCTCTGTCTGTTGCTTGATTAGCTTTCTAGTCCAAGCAGGATAATTGCAGTGACTCAAGTTTGGCTTTAATTTTTAGTGTTTATATTTGATGGGAGAATATTCTAATAGATACCAGGCTACTTGCTTTGTGATGTCAAAATTGTAGGTGCTTTTTTTTTTTTTAAATGCAAACAAAACTCCTGTGGATCACCACCCAGTGGTTCAAAAGCTTCTGGAGACAGCCTAATGGGACCTGGGGTTTGAAACCCTGCTGGCTGTCTCTAGCGTCTGACTCGTCTTTCTTCATGCTGATAACCTTTTCTTGGCTTCCCAATCTTATTTTCCTGTACATCTTTTTGTAGGCAACTGCAATCCCTCTTTGGAATGAGGTAGGGGATAAACTGATCAATAAATAAATTAGTTTTGTGATGGAAGGCAAACCATGACCTCTCAGTCAGAAATGGTTTTCTTGTCTGTAAAACGTGTCTAGTTGAAACCCATTCTGGCTACCTCACAGGTTCCCATGCAGATCAAATAAGACAATGGTTGTTGTAGAAATACTCTGTCAAACCCTAAATTATTGTAGACTTCTAAAGAATTATTTTATTGACCCAAATAGGGGCCACTCTCATTACTAACCTGTTTAACATTCCCTTTCACAAGGATCCAGTAGCTCCCTGTTCCTAGTTCAATGACTGAATGACATAGTTCTATTTATAATTAAAACACGGCCACCCTCCACCATGAGTTGCGCAAGAACCTACTTTTTCAAAATAGACCTGTCCTTCATTTCATTGCTCTAGGTGCCTACTCTCTGCATTCTAAATGGAGAAGGAAGAGTTAGGGAATTCATTTAGCCATGGAACTATTGTTTTTTGAGTCCCTACTCTGTCTAGATGTGGGGATCCAGAGATGAAGTCCCAGTCCCTGTCTCAGGGAGTTCTCTGTTTGGTGGGCGTGACAGACAAGTCGACAGAAATAAATAGCATAAATGCCATAATAACTATATGCATAGGATCCTACAGAGCAGAGAAGAGGAAACTCTCTTTACATGGGGATTGTTAGGGAAGGTTTCCCAGAGGAGATGATGCCAGAAATAAATCCTGGAGGGTTTGCCGAGGAGGAGGGAGTGGAGTTTTCAAAGATACAGCATTTGGAGTGGCTAGCGGGCTGGAGGGGGTTGTTTTGGGGAAGGTAAGTACTTTGCTATGTCTGAAATACAGTGTGTCTGAGGCAGGAAGTAAGGGTAACAGTGAAGTCTGGGGACAGATTGTGGAGGGCTTCTACGTGGAGAGCCACTGAGACTTGTTAACAACATGATCAGATTTGTCTGTTAGAATTGTAGCAGTGAGCAAAGTAGTCTGATCACAGGCCACAGAGGAGGCTGTGGTGAAATTCAGGCAGGAAATGAAATAGGCATAGGTACAAATACAAATAACAATAGGAATTTAGAAACAATATTAAGAAAGTAGAACATGCACTACTCACTTATTCCTTAGATGTGAGGTTGTGGAAGGAAGACTTCAGGATAATGTTCAAATCTCTATCTTGGGTGAGATGGTGAATGAATCCAGAAAGAATCATGATAGAAGAAAAAAACTTAGTAGCCTTATGAAATAAGAGAAGAAGAATCAATTTGGGGAGAAGAGTTCAACTTTGGATTTGTTGAGTCTGAGGTCTTGAGTGCCATCTGGGTAAAAGTATCCATATATAGACTTCAGAGGAGTTGTGTGAGCCAATAAAAGAGTAGGGGAGGAAAAAGTTTCCTATGCCCACTTAGAGTCCCTGCCTGGATCTGAAAATTAGACTAACAAAAGACAAACTACCAAGAGAAAAACAAAAAAAAATCATACAAGTTTCACATGACATAGGAGTCTTTAAAAAGAAATGAAGACCTGAACAATTAGACCTGAGTATTTTTATACTAGGTTTGATGAAGACTGGGCAGTCAGGTAGAATTACGATATGCCAAAGAGTATGAGGTAAATGTAGTAAACCAGGGGCAACTTAGCAAGCCCTGTCGGCATTCTTCCTGGTGTCGCTTGTCTTTGGAGATATGATGCTTGTTTCCTGCAGGTGCAAAGAGGTCACTTTTCACATGAGGGGTTTATGGCCTGTATCAGGGGAGAAGGGAGGAAGGAAGATCACAGCGAACTTTCTTTCTGCTTCCGCTGTTTTCTCAAACTCCTTTAACTTTAAATATTCAATATGCCAAAGTGCCATATTTGGGGGTAGCATGGTCTGAACCCCATCACAAGCACTGGAGATTTTTAGAGTTGTTACAGTAGAAAAAGTAGTGATTTCCTGCACTATTCATGAGGCTAGGTCATTATCATATTTCAAGAGTCCACAAATGTCATCCTCTTCTAGAGACCTTCCTTGTTCACTGCTAAATGCCTGTAACTCAGCCTGGCACAGAACAAATGCTCAAAGAACATTTGTTGAAGGGATGAATGAAGAATAAATACTTAGAAAGAGAAGAATAGGGAAGAAAATTAGAGGACATAGGCCAGAATCCTAAGGAACTCAAATTGTCAGTAAGAGGAAAAGAAAACCAAGAAGGCACAAAGACAGGCAGGAGGAATATCAGGAGAATGTAGTCTGGGAGAAGTCTATGGAAAAGTGTCCAAAACACAATAGCCTATAGTATGCAATACAGCTGAAAGGTTGTGGGAGGTAATGACTGAGAAGCCGTCATCAGTTGGGACAACAAGGCTTTTGATCATCTTAGTAAAAGCAATTTTAGTGTCATGGTAGAAGTAGGTCGAATAGGGACTTCTGGTCAATGCATTGAATTAAGGTATGGCAGGAACCCCTAACCTTCCATAAAGACATAGAAATAGTGGATAACTGACTGCCTCTCTGCCTACTTGTGATCTCTGTCTGTCAAATAAATAAATAAAATATTTAAAAAAAAAGAAATAGTGAATAAAATAATATCTTAAGTCTGACAATACACACACACACAAAAATAAAAAAACAAAAAAGGGAAATTTCCTGGTCATAGAGACAAGGCGGCAGTTTAAAGCTGAAGCAAAGTGTCACAGTTGGAACTGAATGGCCATCAAGAGTATCAGAAATGGATGTACGCCCTGGGGCTTAAGGTGAAGTCACAGCCCTGACACTGAGCCCTTAGCTTCCTCTATAAAGCAAGGAGCCAGGACATCCTGTACAGTTGGTGATACATTAGGACTCAAGGCCTAGGGTCACAGAATATAAGCAGAGTGTTCATTCTGGGCCTAGAGGACAAGAAATTGGAATCCCACATCTTAATTTGTATTAAAAAGCTGGGGAATTAAAAACTGACCTTCATCCAGTGGCATCCATAGCGTGCTGGCAGAGAAAGAACATGGAGCGGTAGAAGTAGATAACTCTGCTATCCAGAGCTCACGAAGGACTTCTACAGAAAACAGCTCTCACGCTAAAGGCGAGTCCACAGTCAAGTGGACAGAGCAAGAAGAGAAATCAACCACTGCAGGGAGGGTCAGCAGCAACAATAAGCAGAGTAATCCAGGTTCCAGAAAAGTTGTATAATAAGGCAGTATAAAAGAGCCTTTAGCTTAAGTACCTTCAAAACGTTCAGTAAAATAAAGGAAGGTCTAGAATCCATAAGGTATGAACAACACGTCATGAAAAGAATAGCAGACATAATAGAAAAGATTAAAAAAAACCATTGTAAGAATTAAGTATGTATATATATGCACATGTGTGCATGTATGTATATAATTTCTAACATGTCATATATTATCATGTAACCAGTAATATATTAATGTATTGTATCCCACTGATTGATTTGTGGATGTTGAATGAACCTTGCAGCCCAGGAATAAATGCCACTTGGTCATGGTGAATAATCCTTTTAATGTACTGTTGGATCCTATTGGCTAGTATCTTGGTGAGAATTTTTGCATCTGTGTTCATCAAGGATATTGGTCTGTAATTCTCCTTTTAGATAGGGTCTTTGGTTTCAGGATCAAGGTAATGTTGGCCTTATAAAAGGAGTTTGGAAGTTTTCCTTCCATTTCTATTTTTTGGAACAGTTTCGGGAGAATAGGTATTAATTCTTCTTTAAATGCTTGGTAGAATTCCCCTGGGAAGCCGTCTGGCCCTGGGCTCTTGTTTTTTGGGAGGTTTTTTGATGACTTCTTCAATATAATCAGTAATATTGTATACGTGTGTCTGTCAATGAAATCAAACAAAATCAAACAATAGACTAAGCTCAGAGTGGGGATAAGTGAAGCACCCAGATTCTGCACAGAGAGATGAAGAGAAGGAACTGGGGAAGGGAAGTTTCAGAAGAAGAACACAGAGAGCTTTAAGGACAGGGAGTAGATGAAGAGTTGGCAGTGAACTTCTAGAATGGAAGAAAAATAATTGAACGAGGGAAGGTGCACAACTGAAGAGGCATACGATGAGTAGGAATATCTTTAATGTTTTAAGCATATTTAAATACCAAGCAAATACTAGCTGTCCATCTCAAAAGGGATATTGAAATCTATGTAGAGGAATTACTAGGAATATATATATATATATATATATATATATATATATATATATACATACACACACATACATATAATTATAATAAAATCAGAGTGAGTGGCAAATGGAAGTAAGGAAATGGGGTTGTTGGTAAAGACTTTCAAGAATCTTGGGTGTGAAGAGAAGGAAAAATTGAACCGGAGCTAAATGAGCGTGTCTGACTAGTTAATTTCCGCCGTGTGACACTCACATGCACACACATTCACAGAACCAGTGCTACAAAACGGCAGGGAACTTTTATTTTTATTTATTTTTTATTATGTTATGTTAGTTACCATGCAGTACATCATTCGTTTTTGATGTGTTCCATGATTCATTGTTTGTGTATAACACCCAGCGCTCCGTGCAATCCCCGCCCTCCTTACTACCCACCACTGGGCCAACCCATCCCCTCTGAAACCCTCGGTGTGTTTCTCAGAGTCCATATTTTATTTATTTTATTTTTTAATTTTTTTTTATTTTCAGCTTAACAGTATCATTATTTTTTCACCACACCTAGTGCTCTGTGCAATCCGTGCCCTCCCTAATACCCACCACCTGACTCCCCCAACCTCCCACCCCCCACTGCTTCAAACCCCTCAGATTGTTTTTCAGAGTCCACAGTCTCTCATGGTTCACCTCCCCATCCAATTTCCCCCAACTCCCTTCTCCTCTCCATCTCCCCATGTCCTCCATGTTATTTGTTATGCTCCACAAATAAGTGAAACCATATGATAGTTGACTCTCTCTGCTTGACTTATTTCACTCAGCATAATCTCTTCGGAGTCCATATTTTAAACTGAGGTGTTCTCCAAAGCTCTTGCGTCCTCAAAGCTACTCCTGCAGCCTTTTCTGCCATTTAAAATGTCACCCTTAGAGGCACCCTTTTGTTAGTATAATTGTGCCTCCATAAAATCCCCATCAGAATGAACCCATTGGGGGTAAAGGGGAGGGGTCATGCAGAGATACTGGAACTTATCCCAGCTCTGATGAGAGTATCTGATCAACTGTCTGTCATCTTAGAAAGCAGTGACCCGGGGATGGGACATAGGAAAGGATAATTTTAATGAAGAAGAATTAGGACAGCCTGGATCCTAGGGTTTTATGTGGAAGAGCAGATTCCTGTGGGGCCCCACAAGGACCGTGGGCATCTGGGCTGAGGCGCTGGCTTTACAGCATTGCCAGAGGCCTGCCCGGAGTATGTGTACACACATACACACACACATTTGCACACAGTGTGTTGGTTTGGTTATTTTTTTTTAAATGTAGGTGATATAAATATTATATTAGTTTCAGGTAAATAACATAGTGATTCAACAGTTATTTACATTATAAAATGCTCACCACGATAAGGGTAATTAGCATCAGTCACCACATAAAGTTATTACAGTATGATTGACTAGATTTCCTATGCTGTACTTTTCATCCCTGTTATCTATTTATTTTATAATTGCAAGTTTGTATCTCTTTCTTTTTTAAAGATTTTATTTGACAGATAGAGATCACAAGTAGGCAGGCAGGCAGAGAGAGAGGAGGAAGCAGGCTCCCTACTGAGCAGAGAGCCCAATGTGGGGCTCGATCCCAGGACCCCAAGTCCATGACCTGAGCTGAAGGCAGAAGCTTTAACCCACTGAGCCACCCATGCACCCCAGCAAGTTTGTATCTCTTAATTCCCTTTTCCTTTTACATCCATTCCCCTAATGCCCTCCCCTCTGGCAACTACCAATTTGTTCTCTGTATTTATGAGTCTGTTTCTGTTGGTTGGTTGGTTGGTTGGTTGGTTGGTTGGTTTTAGATTTCACTTATGAGTGAAATCATTTGGTACTTGTCTTCTCTGACTCATTGCACTCAGGAAAATACCATCTAGGTCCATCCACGTTGTCTCAAATGGTGCTATTTCATTCTTTTTACAGCTTAGTAATAATCCAGTGTGTGTGTGTGTGTGTGTGTGTGTGTGTGTGTGATCTTCTTCACCCATTCATCCATTGATGGATACTTGGGTTGCTTCCATGTCTTGGCCATTGAATGTGGTGCTACAATGAACATAGTGGCACATATATCTTTTGAAATTAGTGTTCCTGTTTTCATTGGTAAATACCCAGAAGAGGAATTACTTTTTTGTATGGTATTTCTGTTAAAAATTTTTTTTGGTAACATCCGTACTGTTTTCTTCTGTGCCAGCTTACATTCCCACCAATAGTGTACAAGTTTTCCATTCTCTCCACATCCTTGCCAACGCTTGTTATTTCTTATCTTTTTGATACTAACCATTGTGACAGGAGTGAGGTAATGATATCTCACTGTGGTTTGGATTTGCATTTCCCTGATGATTAGTGATGCTGAGCATCTTTTCACGTATCTGTTGGCCATCTGTACATCTTCTTTGGAAAAATGTCTATTCAGGTCTTATGCCCACCTTTTAATTGGATTATTTGTTTTGGTTTGGTTCTTCTTACAGTGAAATAAGGCACTGTTGTTTCCCTAAACAATTCTTTAAAGTATATATTTTTTCAGACCAAAGGATACTAAGATTGAGACAGAGCAAGCAGGTGTGGGTTTTTTAGTGGCCAGAGAGGAATGTAGTAAGTAGGAATATTCTTCAAATATGTTTTTAGTATATTCAAATACCAACCAAATCCTAGTTGTCCTTCTCCAATCTGAACTACTAGGATTTTCTGGCTTGGACAGTCATTTTTCTATCATCTTTAATTCATTTGTTAGGTTCAAATTTTATCACCACCATAATGAAATTATTTAATAACTGCCCACATGCAAATATCTGGTCCCTAAGTTCACCCCAGTCATTGCAGGAGATAGCTTGCCTCACTGTGGCATACATGCCAATTGAATTTTCATTTTGTTTGGCCTCTTTCCAAGGGGATTACTTCTACTAAACCCTCTGCCCATGGCGGTTGTAAATCAGTAAACTACTGTACACTTTAACATCACCAGTCACAATACGTACTGAACACAATCAGTGGGAAAGGGAAGACAATTGGTTTACAAGCATGAAATAAACAACTCGTGAATGTCCATCAGAATATCCACATAGCACATCTTATCTCTCCCAATCCCCAAAATGCTTCAGGGCCACACCAGTAATCAATATTTCCCAGAAAGGTAGTTTCCTGGAGAACGGTTGAGATAAGAGATCCACTTGTTGCTGAGTGATATAAAGTGGAGGGATGTAAAAATGCAAGGTTTTGTAAGTTCTCAGCTGAGGGAAAGTCATATGGCCTGCTAAGAATTTAGCATCAAGAGTAATTTTTAGCCAGGTTGGAAGTCTGGCTTTACCCAATTTTGTTCCCCAACTTTCTAGCTCTTTCTCATCCTCCAAAATTCATCTTCAGTGAGACGATTTGGTGGCGGCGGCGGTGGTGGTGGTGGTTCTTTCTGAAGCGGTTCCCAGTTCCTGTGCCCCCTCCCCACAGAGTTAGCTGTGCCTTTTTTTTTTTTTTTTTTTAGTGCCCCGCCCACGTTGGACATTTGGCGCCATCTTATACTGCTCAATCCCACTTGTGCTTTAGTTATTTTATTTCCTTCTCTTTATCCTCCACTTGTAGCCAGGGGCGGTGATGGAGGGGGCCAGGAGAGCAGTTTCAGGGACATGGGATATGAAGTCAGAATGCATGGATTTGAGTCCCCTCAGCTCTATGTCTTACTACTTGCATGAACTCATTTACCTCTCTTTTGCCTCAGCTTCTTCCTCTGTAAAATGGGGATACGTTGTAAGTATTAAGTGAGTAAAGCAGGATAAAGTACTTATTGCCGGCGATAGAGGTAGCGCTCAATAAATAAATTCTAGCTCATTTGTACCTTTGCATCCTTTAGGTTTTAACTCAGTGCACAGCAGAGAATTCTCAGTAAATTTTGAATGAACGAGTGAACAGCGTAGCCTCAGAAAAACTCATTTACTTCTCTTGCCTCACGTCTCTTTGATAAAATGAGATTGTTAATTGAGCATCAAGGTCCCTGTTATGAAATCAGGTTCTCAAATTGCTCGAGGTCCTCGGTGGTGGCAGGAGAAGTTATTAAACAATTTCAATCTGTTGATTATACTTACAGCTGCTTGTCAGAAGGGACAAGCCAGAGCAAATCAGTCCGAATGGATACCAGAGAAATCCTCGAGCTCAAAACCATAGTCCTGGGCTTCAGACCATGTAACTGAATACACTGTGTGCAATATTTTTCACTCTTTGGCTGAACTCAGGCTTCCCATAGCTGAAAGCAGATGGCACGAAATATCTTATGGTGTGGAGAGCCAGTTTTCCGGGTATGAAAAGAACCAAGCAAACTGGAGTGCTTAAACTTCCTGCTTCTGCTAAGGAGTGATGAAGATAAAGTACCAAGTGTCCTTGGGGTCTCGTCACACTCCAAAACCCCAGATTATATGACTCTGTCTGGGTCCTGGTGTTAAAGGGCTCCCTGGGCTGAGAAACCCAGAAGGATATAAAGCAGTGATTTATAGTCATTTAATTTTAGTGAGAAAGGGGGCAATGTTTTCATAAAATGTCACTCTAAGAAGTTATTGTTCAAAGCTCACAGACTAGGCTGTGTACAGATCTTATCTGTTGTTTGCTTCAAAATTCACTTTTGTTTTTTAAAAAAGGAAAACACATAACTGAGTTGAAAGTCATGCTAGATTCCATCTTCTCCCAGTGCCCAAGCCAAGAGATAGCCATATCCAGGCATCACTGATCAGGAAGCCAAATTCCAGACTCAGTGCCAAAGAAGAAAAAGCCATATGTAAAGGGCTCGACTTGTACACATAGACTGTATCGACGGAGGATCTTTAGTTGAAATCCTGGCACTGCCACCTATGGACACTGCAGGAGATCATTAACAGATATATCTCTTCGTTTCTCTTGACTTCGCTTTCCTCATCTGTAAAATGGCAATGCCTACCTTATAGGTTGCTAGAAGTATGAAAGAAAATAGCATAACAGCACTGAAGTTCCTTGTCCAATTATAACCACAGCATTTATTGACTGTTCTCTCCATTTGAAACCCCAGTTTTGCCCCCCCCCCAAAAAAAAAGAAGAAGAGGAAAAGAAAAAAGAAAGCAGAGTGTGGAGTTTGAGATCACCTAGGACTTCTGCAGAGTTCTCAGATGAATTGTGGCCCTGTCCTGCATCCCCTCCTTCTAATCTAGAGGATACCTTTCCTTCCAAATTCAGCTGGTTCCCAGCCCATATCCTGGTCAGTGTCTGAAAAGAAGTATGTTAGGTCTGCTAATCCTGAGAAAGCCCTGAAATAGTTTCCCATTACCTCTCTGCTTCTTTAAAAAATGGCAAATTTTGGTAGGAAATTGGTGGGAACACTGCCACTGGCAAATGGGAAATCAGTTAGAGTTCCTTATGCTGGTCGCGGATCCCGAACCCGTATGCTACGTAATGCTGAACATTAGATCATTTGCAAACACTGCATTCCCTTCTTCAGATCTTGACTTTTGGTCACCTTCCTCCAGAAATCCTATTTCCTGAAATAGCTTAGATCCAGAAAAATTACCAATTGCCAGCTTTTGCCTCAAATCCTCGCGTCATTCCCCACCCCCCACCAGCTTTTCATTTAGATTATTTGGTTCACTGGGCAAGAAATGAACCCAGTGTTACAGATATTTTGCCTCTGAGTCTTGCACATTTCTAGTCTGCCATAAATGTTTCATCATAGAAACACTTCATTTATGTCTGTTAGCCACCAGTCAGTTCGCAAAATAGCAATCGTTCCTTCAAAATCTTTGTATATTATTGAAGAAAAATGAATAGAATTTAGAGAAGCTGGGGCTTTTGTTGGCTCTGGACGCTCTGTTAGCACTGAGGCAACTCGTTTGGTTAAGAATAAATTTACTATTATCTGCAAAGTATTTCCTACCCCTTGGATGACAAACTTTACGAAATGATTGTGACTGCCTTGACTCACACGATCCAAGTTCACTCAGTATGATCTTCCAAAGACAAAGGTACTATCTCATGCCCTTAAGTTCAGCACCTTGAACTTTCTCAATAATGGTTGTTGGTACCCCCTTTCCAGAGACCACTTCTTGGTTGTAGCCCATGGGTGTATTAATCATCGTGCAGTCTGAATAACAGAATGAGAGCCGACACGGGAAACAACTCACATACCCACTGAGACAGAGAACGTTTCTGTTGTATTGATAAAACTTCCATAGGAGAATCAGCACTCAATAATGTTTTTCAAAGTTTGTATCTATTTATTTATTTGAGAGAGAGAGAGAGAATGCACACTCGAGCTGGCGTGGGGAAACGGAGGGCGAGGGAGAGAGAAGCAGACTCCACACTGAGCGCGGAGACCTATTTCAGCCTCAACCCTGGGACCTTGGGTTCCCAGGTTGGATCACAACCTGAGTGGAAACCAAGAGGCAGACGTTCAAGCGACTGAGCCACCCAGGGGTCCCTCAATTATGGTTTTTAACAGCCCTTACTGAAAAAGATGTTTTACTTGTACAAAACTTAAATCCCCACATACTGAAGCTTAAGCTCATTTCCTTGTGTTCTCTTTTTATGATCAAGGGAGAAACCTCCACCCCAGCAAGCCTATACTTCTCTCCAGGTTTTCTTGATTAAATGACCAAGCAGGTAATCAGAGGCCTTGAACTCTTGATGCTGCAGCTGCTACGGCTAATTAAACGGCAAACAGCTGAATTCATAGATATGATTAATACCATCAGGGTGCTCTTTGGTTTTAATGTTCATAAATTATGACTGAACAATAAAATTTTTATATGGGTTATAGGATTTTTCTTAAGGATCAGAATTAATCAGTGTGTCCCCCATTGATTTTATTTGTTTATTTGCTTTTATTTTTTTAAGATTTTATTTGAGAGACAGAATGAGCAAGAGAGAGAGAGAGAGAGCATGTGAGTAGAGGCAGAGGGAGAAGCACACTCCCCTCTGAGCAGGGAATCCAAGAGGGGACTCGATCCCAGGACCCTAGGATCATGACCAGGGCTGAAGGCAGAGGCTCAAACGGCTGAGCCACCCAGGTGCCCTGTTTATTTGCTTTTAGGTATAAAGCAGAGGTAGCTTCAGGAAACTCTGTAACTGAAGTATTTAGAGAATGATCCCAGACAGAGGACACAGTGGGGACCAAGCCACCATCTGGGTGCAGTGCAAATCAGGAGAGCCGATCCATTTCTAGAAAATTGGTTCTGGAGACCTTTATTTCTGAAGCATAATTCCCCCAAATGATCTGACTAGGAGAGACTCTTTGCCAGCTGATTAATGTGTCAGGTACAGTAGTCACTCTTTCTGTCCCTGGAATTCCAGTGGGACATTGACAGGATTTCTTTAAATTGTGTTTTTCTTCCTGCTTGGAGTTAAGTGGCGAGAACCGTGGCTAATGGATTTTCTCTAATCTCTTCATTTGTATTTCTGTCCGCTCGTTTCTCTGGGCTTTTGTACATAATTAGGTGGACACGAAGGGTTGGCACTTGCTGCCCAGTCTCTTAAATGCCGCCTCTGCTGCGGTGGATGGTGAGATCCCCGTGTTGCTTGGCCTTAGTGCACTAGAACCTGTCTCCCTTTGCTCCGTTTGAGCTCATCATCCGTCCTTGCCCTGGTAACTGGTCCCTGAGGGGTCCCGAGGGACCCCTGAAGTGAAGACGGAGAGCTAACTGGCAAGTGGCTCCAATTATGTTTATCTTCACGAACGATGGGTGTTTGAAATCTCTCATTTGCAGAGTTTCAGAAAGACAGCCAACTCCTTCCTGCTCAGAAGGTACTAAGGCTGCTCCTGATTAGGCTGTCTGAGTTCTCTCATTTTACTCATCACAGTCACATCTGTTTGGGTTTCTGTCTCTCTCCTGGAGATGCCTCTTGAGAGCAGATCCCCCCAGCTTCTTCACAGAGGCTTGCCAAAAGAGATTGGCAGAGAACGACCAGCATTCTAGAATCTGATAACTCAAATAACTCCCCCTGAAAAGAACGCTAAAACCTGGTTCTCCAGTGAACCCGTGAAGAACGGAGCCAAAGAGACTTGTGGTAGTTCTCTCCGGAGTCCAATTTAGGGTTTATGTTCTGGTGGCTTGAGAGGGGCATGGGGGAGGGGTGGGGAGGATGAGGAGGGGAAGAATAAGAGGGAGCAGGGACAGGGGCGCATACAAAGAAATCGTAGGCTTCAGAGGCAGAAAAACTTTTAGGAAGATCTCATCCAGAGATTTTCAACCGTTTCGGTTTTAGCAGTGGAATCGTTCTTGCTGTTTTTCTAAATGAGAAATCATAAAAGGGTGCCTGGGTGGTTCTGTGCGTTGGGCATCCGACTCTTGGTTTTGGCTCAGGTCGCGATCTCAGGGTCCTGGGATGGAGCCCCAAGTCCTTGGGTTCCATCTGCACCTAGTGGGGAGTCTGCTCGAGATTCTCTTCCTCTCCCTCTGCCCCACATCCAGCCTGTGCACTCCTTCTCTGTCTCTCAAATAAATGAATAGGTCTTTAAAAAAAAAAAAAAAGAAAAATCATACAGTGAGCCCAGGTATATAAAATAGATGAAAGCAGAGGTGCTGTTGTTGAACCACAGGTGAAGGAACTTACATCCCCTCCACCCACTCTCGGGGCTCTGCAGAATACGATTTGAAAGCCATTAAGATTGTCTGAAGGATGACCTTCAGGATGGGAAAACTGTAGCCCCAGCAGAAGAAATGACATACCCAAGGTCACATAGCCGATTGGCGGCAGAGACAGGCTTAAAAACGCATGCCTTCTGTCACCCAGGCTAGAACTCTGTGTGAGTGGGGCCGCTGAAAACAGCTAAGGGTGCTTTCCTCCTGAACATGATTAAGGAGAGAGCTTGGTGGGCAGTGCAGGGGGAAGAGGAGGTCCAGGAGGAACAAAGGGGAGGGGACCCACCATCGCAGAGCAAATGGGAGCCCTGGGATTAAGCAGGGTACAGTGTGAACTGGTAGGAAGAAAGCAAGACAGAAGAAAAAGACACTGTGGAAATAAGTGTGGAAAGAAAGTTCTTCACTCTCCCCCTCAGATGCCATCCTACTGGTGGAGTGGCAGTAAGACAGAAAGGAAAGGCAAAAATACCCTTCTCTAGCGTGGCCTGTGGTTCTTTCTTTCATTCTGCCTTCCTAAGGTGAATGGGGTTTGGGCACAGTTCTCCTCGGAGAATTTGAGACTTACTTACATTCATTCTTCTCTGAGTTGAGAAGCACCTGTGAAATACATATGGGAGTTAGGAAAGGATGAGAAATCTCCACTAACTAATGGCTAAGCCGATTGGATAGTATGATTGCACAGTATGGACCCAAAGTCAAATGGCTTTCTTTCGCCTTCCCCCGGGATGAATCCCTGTCCAGCCACAGGCCTCTGTGAGTTCTCTTAAGCTAGGAGACAGGAAAATTCTTGCGGTCTATGGGCAGACAGGTCCCAGAGCGTTAGAGGCCCAGGGGCTCAGTGGAAGGTAACAGCATGCTGAGAGGGAGTAGAAACCTCTTAAGGTCCATTCCACACCCCAAATATTTGGCCCTGGTCACATCGTCTTCTGAGGCCTCTTTTGATGAGATTATTTCCCTTCATGGTAACTGGAATATGAATCCCATTCATTCCGAGCCAGGAAACATCCTGCTCCTCTTAAGAAGCAATGTAAATCAGTCACTCATCAATTATTTTCAACAAACTGTTTATTGAACATAATCTATATGACAGGAGCTGTGCCAGCAGATGGGGAATGTAGTGCTGACCGAGGCCCAGTTCAGATTCTCAAGGCGTTCGAAGTCCAACGGGAGCCAACCAGGGTTTTTCCCTTATGAATCAATGTCTCAAGTGGCTGCTCGAATTGGCTTGAGGTGCTGAAACTCTCTTGCACCCCGTCCTCCGTGAGCTTTTGGGAAAGCCAGAAACACGGAGGAGTCGACTAACCTGCAGAACATTGCAGACCGTTAGAATGACGACTCTCCTGCCACCCTCCACCTCCCTCCCTGCAACCTTCACCCCAGCCTGTCTTTGCAGAGCAGCATCAGAGCTTCCGACAGGGCCACAGACATTTCAAGACTGGGGACAAGTGGGAGGGGGAGGTGGCAGCAGTTTCCTCTCTGGAGCAGGGAAATCTCCAGAAGGATCAGGTGATACAGGTCTGATGGGCTAAGAAGACTGAACGAGTCTCCTAGTTGGGAGCTCAGGCAAGAAAAGAAGGACGGGGGTGTGGGCCTTTGGTTCTGTTTGTGTCTGTATCAATTTGGAAAAGATCTGGGAAGTGGGGGAGGGAGAGGTCCAGTAAGGAGTGTACTGGCAGCCCCCGGACAAAGCAGCCCTACTCTTGGCAGCTTCCTTTCTGGCGTTAGAAATCAAGTGAAAGAGTAGCGCCCCTTTGAAGATGGGGTTGTGGATGGATCATTCTTTTTGTTGCATTTTTGACCTCGAAACTCCTCTTTCTTCTCCAGGTTAAAATATAGAACAGGGAAAGGACAGAACCTGTGAATAGAGAGAGGCGAACAAAAAGCCAGACTTGATTCCTGAATTGGAGGGAGAGAGGCTGCTCGATCTGGAGGAGCAGGGAATAAAGAAAGAAAGAAGTTAGGAGATCGGATATCGGGCCGGGGCTTCAATAACGAGGTTCGGCCTCGCGTTTCCCCAACACCGCTTTCTGTACACCACCCAAGCTCTCAAAGCAATGATTTGGGGCGGGGGGGGGGGGGGGGGAAAGCCGGGGTCGGACCGCACATCTTGGCCTGTAATGGAAAGTCAGTGAAAACCGCTGGGTGGCAGCGTGGTGTGCGGGCGCAGCTCTGCAGTGCCCGCCGCCGCCGCCGCCGCCGCGAGGGCTGAACCCATCTGCGAGCCCTGGCCTCTCTCCCGGAGGGCTGCAAGTGTCGCCGCGCGAAATGCCTCGGCGGGTGTGCGTGTGTTGGGGAGAGGGGGCTGTTGTGAGTCGTAGACCGGGGCGGGGGCGCGGGGATCTGGCGAGCTTCCCAGGGGCGCCAGCCCGGGGCAGTGTGGCCAGCTAAGAGTCCAACGCTAAGGAAACAGCCGCCCCCTCCCCTACCGCCCCCCACCTCCAGGCAAGCCCCGGCTCTCCCGGCCCCACGACCTCCTCCCGGGGCCCCCTGCATCCCGGCCTAGCCCGCGGCTCCGCTCTGGAAGCGGAGGGCAGGGAGCCGCGGGCGCTGGGGCAGCGCCAGAGCCCCTACAGGTGTTCGGCGGCGCGGCCGGCCGGGGCCTCGGGGGGCGGGGCGGCGGGGAGCCCGCGGGCTGGGCTCCGGGAGGGAGGGGCCGCCGGGGGAGGGGGGCCTCGGGGAGGCCGCGGCGCGCTTCCGGAGGGTGCCTGCGGCGACCGGATTGCTATGCAGAGCCTGTGCCGCGCCCAGAGCAGCCGCCGCCGCCGCCGCCGCCGCCACCACCACCGCCGCCGCCGCCGCCGAGATGCGAGGCCGTTACCTGTTTGATCCCCGTCGGCCAGCCGGCGCGGGCCAACTTTTCCCGATCGTCAGGCCCCGAAGTTGCAAGGACTAGTCGGAGGCTCGGAGGGGCCAGGGCGAGGGCGCGCTCCCCCGCGCGCTGCCTCCCCCCCCCCTCCCGCCGCCCGCGCTCGCGGCCTCTCTCCCGCCCGCGCCGCTCCCTCCGCCCGCCTCCCCGCTCCGGCCCCCTCCGCGCGGCACAGGGCGGGGGGTGCCGCCAAACTCCGACCCGAGCCACTTGGACTCGCACAGTGTCCTCGGGGCGCAGGGGCCGAGCGCACGCAGCCGCGCCGCGCTGCCTCCGCCGTCAGTCTCGCCGCGATCCCGGCCCGGGGCTGTGGCGTCGGCTCGGACCCAGGCCGCCCGCCCGCCCGCGCGGGAGCCGGACCCCCGCTGCCCGAGCCCGGACGGCATGCTGAGCCCCCTCCTCGGCTGACGGGCCGAGCGCCGAGAAGCCCGGGCGAGCGCCGGCCGGGGAGACGAGGGCGGCCGCGGCGCGAGACCGAGCGGACGCGCCGCGGAGGAGCGGGAGGCGGAGGCGAAGGCGAAGCCGGAGAGGGGCCGCCAAAGAAGTGGTGGTGGTGGGCGTCGTGGCCATGGCGGCGGCTATCGCCAGCTCGCTGATCCGTCAGAAGAGACAAGCCCGCGAGCGCGAGAAATCCAACGCCTGCAAGTGTGTCAGCAGCCCCAGCAAAGGCAAGACCAGCTGCGACAAAAACAAGTTAAACGTCTTTTCCCGGGTCAAACTCTTCGGCTCCAAGAAGAGGCGCAGAAGGAGACCAGGTTGGAAGGGGCGCTTGGCCGTCTTGGGCTGGGGTGGGTTGGGGATCCCCCCCCCCATACTTTACGAGTGTGGAGGGGGCTGGAGGGCGTGTATGTAAGCGTAGGTGAGTTTGTCGGGGGCCCATCTGGTGCGGATGCGGCCACCTAGCCGGTGTGCGTGCGTGGGAAGCGATGGTTTTCTCGCCGCGGTCGTAGCGGTAACTGGCTTGCTGCATTGCAACTGCCGTGGGACAGGCGCAGAGCCCGGGGACCAGAGCCGGCGGGGGGGGGGGGCGCCCTCAGCTTCAGACGTGCCCCGTGTGTGCACGTCCGGGGGCTCTGGCACGCGTGACCCAGACGTGGCCGCCGTGTGTGTGTCCGTGTGTGTGGCGTGGAAACTGCAGGCGCCGAGCTGGGCAGACACCGCCGCCCGCCCCAGGGAACCCGGGGAAGCCCTCCTTTGCCTTTACCCCTGCAGCTCTGCCTCCTTCCCCGGATCCGGCTTCCACCGCCCCCTGCCCCGCCCCCCACACCAAACGCCGTGGGCTTCGGCTCTCTAGGCATTCTGTTTCTTCGATCACTTCTGAGCTTATCGGGACAGACTTGACTTGTGGTGCACCCTTGAAATATTTGCTGGAGAGGGGGGAGTGGATTCCTAGAACCTTGAGGCCAAGAGCTCAGTGATCTGGTTAGACTCGTGAAACTGGTTACTTGCTACTAAAATGCTGGATTGAAGAGGGAACTCACAGCCGGCTTGTAGGTCCTTTGGAACCTATTCCGCGAGAGGAGTAGCGCGGTATCCCGGTGCCAGGGGAAATTTCACACAGCTCTAGGTGTTAGGTTGCGTCAAGGTAGAGCTTCAAGGCGAACATACAGCTTATTTGGCCGTTCTTCCCCAAATGCATCCTTTACGCTGTTTTCTTACTTTTAACGAGCTAAACAATACTGAATTTCAGACCTACTCATCAATTTGTTCTCTCTGTATGTGTTCCACACACTATGGACTGGAAAGGCAGACATCCATTTTCTGTTTGCACGAAGTTTGCAAGGCATTCGCTGTGAATCGGGCTTGTTTTTAAGAGGCTGAAGCAGTTGCAAAGCATGATTATGTGGCCTGAATGATCACATACATATGATTTCGGTGCAGGTATCTGCATGCAATTAAAAGCAAAATTTTGATAGCATGGCTCTTGTTGGTAAATTAGGTACTTTATTAAATCTGTGGTGATTCATAATTGAAAATCATTGTAACTGAGAACCCATGCTTAGATACTCATATTGCTGTGTAAACTAATTTCCTTTTCCTCCCCACCAACAAACACCCTGCTCTTTTTGCCTCCCTTTTCCCTAAGGATAATTAACACGATAGGGTATGGTAATGGATTTTTTCCCCTCCTCTCCCCTTTTCTTAGTATCACAGCTCCAATTTCCAAATGTAAGTCCTTTTTGATGGGCTTTCAGATTATTGATGCATTTCCAATGCTCTCAGAATGGAGCGGACTAATTCTTTGAAGAGCGATAATGCTGAGAGAAGTCTTTGTGTGTTTTTGGTCCCTGGTTGTCAAACCACTGGAAATTGTCTTTGTATTTCTCCCTCTCCTTCCTCATGAGAAGTGGCACATCGTTAAAAGGCAGAACGTGCCATTTGCCGACCTGTTCCGAACGCTCAGTGAGCTAGAGTCCCACTCTGTAAGCCAGGGGACATGCTCTCGGAAACTAGCTGCCCTCAGAAGCTTTAGGGCTTTACCAAGGTGATGAGGTAGAAATCAAAGCTTTCTTCAGCTTGGAGATTAACTCCGAAACTTGGAAGTTTGTTTGCCTGTTTCCTTTCAGAGGACTCTTTAAAGTTGTGGTGTGACCTTTTCCACTAAAGTTTGTAAATGAAGTCAGAATTTTGACTTCTGAGTCTTTTCAACTACATAAGCACAACTTTCCGACTGATCCAAATCCTCCTTCTTTTCGCAGAGCCTCAGCTTAAGGGCATAGTTACCAAACTCTACAGCCGCCAAGGTTACCACTTGCAGCTGCAGGCAGATGGAACCATCGATGGCACAAAAGACGAGGACAGCACTTACAGTAAGTGACCGTGAGCTAAATAGGATCTCCCAGCCAGTGCCCTGTTGACATTGCATGTTTTCTTTGTGATTAATTACTATTTTGAAATTAACAACCCTTGTGAATTTCTCACCTGAAGGCAAAAATACAGTCAACACTTCCACACTGTTGGTGCAGGTTCACCTAAGGGAAGTTGAATGTGAAAATATGTAAAATAGTGAACTATAGCAAATAATGCTGACACCATCTGAAGAACCATCCAAATGTCATCTCCATGGTAATCTGGATAGATTTATGGCTGTCCTTTGGATTTTATTACTTTTTTCCCACAGAAAATTTACTCACCCACACACTGATCCTGAAATAGCACGTTATCTCTACTCTTAAGAACCGGTCTCATCCCAAGAGGGAGGAGTGGTTTTGTGTCATGATAATTCATCATTACAAGCTTTCACTTCTGCCCCCACCCCCCCTCCACACACACTGATAACTCTGAGACTAATTGGGATTTTAACAATTGAGATACGTCCACAGGTGGGTGAAGGGATTTCTTTTAGTGCTTTATTTATTTATTTATTTTTAAGCCATGGTTTGAGTAAAGACCAAGTTGGGACCATCACGGTGAACCTAATAAAGGAAACACATCAAAAATAAAGTAAATTTTATTTCTAATTAGTGAAATAATGTGATTGTAAGATGTTACATAACCTTTTTATCACTATGCTTTTATTTATTGGAAGTCATCAAAACAAACTCACAAACAGTGAAGCCCTCTTTTCCCTAATGATTGGTGTTTTCTTGCCATTGGAAGATTCCTGCAGACCCATTAATTGTTCCATGAGGCCAAAACACCTGGTTCTCACAATTCATTCTCTGTTTTCCCTAATTTATATTGCACTTCCTTCAGACTTTGGTAATTTCCTAGAAACATCCCCTCGATCTGCTAAGAAGACAGCAAGGAAAGCCAGTGAGAAGACTAACGAGTCCTCTGCAGCATTTTGAGAGATGGTTGGCTGCAGACAGCAAACCATAGACAGGGGTCCCAATGTGAGATGTCAAAAGAGTTTCTCACCTTTTAATAATGCTTCCTGGGCTGATGGCCAAGCTATGACCCCAAGAGGAAGTCACCTTTAATTACCCTTGAAGAAAGCCCTGGTGGTACCAGGAATAAGAAACATCCATACTGAATGGTTCTTCACTGTTTTTGCAAAATGCTGTGTTACTCTTGCGATGTTCAAGTTCTACAGTGAGTATCTTAGATGTTTTGTGCATACTCTTCTGTTTGAAAAACTTAGTCAAGTGTGAATAGAGTGTTTTACTATCATCGTGTAACAGACATTAGTACATAATGATCAGCTAGAAAACATTCCGATAAATTTTAGGTACAGATCAGTATCCAGGGAAGGAATTGGGGGGAGGGGGGTTGTGAGCCGGTCTGTTTTCATAAGTGCTTCCGCACAGTGGGTCCACTGGGCATTACTGAAAGGAAGTTTACGATTATTTGCCCATGAGCTCCCCCCCAACCCAGTCAAGTTTCCCCCCCATCTATTTGTAGCATCTTCCTTACATTAAAATCAGAAAAAAAAAAATTATTTTGGTTCTAGCGTTCATATGCGTTTCTTGAAAAGGAAAAACTTTACAATCAGTGCATTGGTTGTGTTTTGTGAACAGCAATGGGCCAAATGTATCAAGATCACACGCTAGGCAGTCCTTTTAGGATAAACACACACTTACACACATATACACACACACGGGCACACACACATATATGTATGTAAATCAAGACTCTGTTCCCTACAGTGGAGCTTTAAATCGTGTAGTAGGTTTTACTCTTCAATTCCTGTGTATTCATAGCTTCTGCCTTTGGTTGTCTTATACCTCTCACTGCTAGGAATGGCATTTCTGTGTACTAAAGATACTCCAAGACCTTGAACGAGTGTTAGCCTGATTATCAGAATCAGTGTTTAGGCAGAATGAAATAATAAGGGGGAAAGCCACGGTGGTAAGGATTATCAGAACATGAAGCATTCAAGTGAAAAGGACCTCAAAAGAAATAGCAGGTCTATGGGGCTTGACCCTTCCCCAGACCAAATGCGACCAGAGGCCAGGGGACTAGCTAATCTTCCCCAGTGAGGATATTGTAGGGCATAAGTCATCAGGAAACAGTCTTGTTTCATGATTAAAATGATTATTCACATGATCATCATTACGATGGAAGTCTAGCCATGTAAATTTATTCTTTTTTTCCTCAAAAGCCCGGCAATTTCCTTGACATTAATTAATTATTTTAAATGAATAGAAAGAACAAGAATACAAGTTGTTTTTTTCTTCAAAGGTAACTCGTTTATATAGTGTTTCCTTAACACGTATTCCTGATACTGTGTTTATTTTTTTGTTTTGTTTTTAATACTTTTTAGTACCTTCTGACATTTTTTTCTCATTTAGTTCAAAATGATTTGATGATATTTTCATTCTGTGGTGATAAGCATAATCACGATGAAACATATTCGTTCACATTTACCCAACTAGATTTATTCCTAAAAACGTATGTTTGATATTGTGCATTTAAACTGACCTTTGATAAATTTATTACAAGGGTAGATGTCAGTTCAATAAAATCTCATCATGAGCAAACCAGCCATTGTAAATTATGTATTTCCCCCTAAAAAGGAAAAGTTGATAGACATTTCGTGGCCGCAGTTTTATTATTATCTGCCTTGGGTGCATTGAGGGCTATTTTAAAAGAATCTCAGGCAGTGTTACTAGTTCAGTGTGTCAGGTCTCCCCAGTCTGCAGTAAGATACACTTCTATTAATTGCTCCCTTTGAAAAATTGACCTTAGCCCAGCTAACGAAGAAGGATGTGTGTATCCAGTGTGTATCCAGTAAACCTTAAGTGTCAACTTATGCATGTCTCTGAGAAAATGGTCCCCTCAAGGTAGTAGATGGAGTTTAATTGGTTTTATGTAGACACAGTAGAATAAACAAGAAATAGAAGCCCTTTTATTTATTAAAAGCTTATGCGAAACTTTGACAGAAAGGGAATAAGAGATTTTTGCTATTTAATCAATGTGTTTTAGATACACAAATGAAATCAATTGTTTTCTTCTCATATGTAGAATAATTTCATCCTAATTGAAATGATATCCTGTGTCCAGGAGGAAGTACTCCGGATTTAGAGAAACACAGGCACATAGGAAAATATCTGCCTAAGCTTACCCCTGATGTAATTTCTTGGAGTTTTTATCTGGAAACTGTTTTATCTGACCCTTTACACTTTGAACCAACCCAGTTTATGATCTATCTTGAATGTCTAAAGAAAAGAAAAGACTGAACTAGGATGACTAGCTGCTGTCTACTTTTGCTGCCTTCAGTTTTGTTTTGTTTTAGAGTGCTGATTTTTGTTTTTGAATGGGGTGTCACAGAAATTTATGGTGCATAGTGAAAAATTCATGTTCTCCTCTATAGTTAACATCATTAATCAGGAATAGATAGTCCCCGGCATGGATTACTGATGGATTTTGCTTCTCTTCTACCTCCTGCTATCTGATGTTTGGAATTCAAGCATTTTATTGCTCATTAAAACCCACACCAGAGATGTTGAGGCACGTGGTGAAGATCAAATCTTTTTCTCTCTCTTCTTACCTTTTTTTTTTTTTTTTTTTTTTTTGCTTGTTACAAGCTGCATTAAGAGAACTACGGAGGCTCTCGGTGTTGTGATAAACGAGGTTCTAGACACAGTTCTGAATTTTATTTATCACTCCCTGTCCTCTATGACTATAACTAAACTAGGATTCAGACACAGGCTGGTTTTCTAGTTGTCTGGTGGTACATTGTGGTAATGGCTTTTTACACCAAACCCATATGGAAGTTTTCGGTTGGTTTTTTAGATCTCAGATTTTTTTTTTTAAACAAGAACTTTTATGTAATGGGATAGTGAACTGTCGCATTCCAAAAGTATCATATTGTCATGTTGTCACCATTCCGACTGCTGTCAATCCGCAGATGTGTGTTGAGCACCTCTGCGAGCAAGGCATCATCAACAGAAAGAGATACATACATAAGCAAAGAGACAGACTCCTTTCCTGTGCATTGCATTGTCAAATATAGCATGCGATCCTGGCTTGCAATCTGTGCGATCGCTTTCCTTTACCTCACATAACAGAAGGGCACAGCTTTTAATACGATGAGCATTGAACGAGGTGCCATCAGTGGCATGTGGTGGGAACACTTGTATTTTGAACTGTACAATATGTCCTCGCTCCTCTCTGGTAACACCCTGATTTTAAGGGAAATATACATTGGAGGCTCCCCCAAGGAGTATTCAGTTCCTCCCTAATATTTTTCACCCATATTTTGCCCCCCCTACTGCAGCAGGATAGATAGGCATCAAGGTAAGAGATCTCAGAAAAGCTGTTCTTACCCCCATGGTGACTCTTTTACATTCTTGTTCACAGAAATGATAGCAGACCAATGTATCCTCTTCAGTAAACTTACACACCAAGGCAACAATCATCAACATTGGTCTATGACTCTTGAAAGGTGCACAGGCTAGCTTCAAAAGATGTGTGTGGCAAGCACTACGTTTTAAAAATGTACTGTTTTATTTTTATTCGCAGTGTAGGAGGGAGTAGACAGCTGGTAGGGGGAGGACGCCCACTGGTTTTCTCCAGTGAGTGGTGTGTGATTGTGAGGAGAGGCTGGGTGTAAGTTTCACGCAATCAAACCTTCAAATGGAGAAATGAAGGCCTCTTTGGTACCAGCTGGCTGCCTACTTACAACTATTTTGCTAAATAAACAAACAAACCTCTTAAGTTCATTATTGGTATTCTTTTCACCTTTGCTACTAGATGCGAAAAGCTAGGCACTGCCCCCCCCCACCCCCAACCCTATCTTGGGAAATGTTGGTTCTTTAAGAAATACTGAAATACTACTCTGGGAACATAAGACTACAAAATGACTTTTTTTTTTTTTTTCCCCAAGGCCCGGATTTATTTTTGGGTTGTTGCATTGGAAATAATACAGATAATTTAGATGAGGGAGTTAGACTAGTATCTTTTCTAAGATTCTAGGAATCTCTCCCCAACTGGTAGATCATAACCATGTCTGTGAATTTTAGCTGTCATCTAGGGGAGCGGTTTAAAATAGTTCGTTGAGGATAAAGCCATTTAATATATAGACCAGTTCCTGAAACTGTAGCTCTCCAACAGCATCGGGATTCCCTACTTCCGACAGACACTACACAAACCACGGGCTTGTCTCCCATTTCCCCAGGGTGTCTAACAGTATGTGGCCATGGCACAGCCCCACTCATGTAACTGTAGCCAGACACCGAGCACACTAAAAGGGAGAAGAGGCCCTATCTATCTATGTGTAAATACACAGACATCGTTTTACCCAGCACCCAGGTGTGGAGGGCCACACCTGCCGGGAACGTTGTAAAGCTAGGAACGTTGTAAAGCTATGGAATTCAGAATGATAACATCGCTTTCGCATTCTTTTTGATTCCAGCTCTGTTTAACCTCATCCCTGTGGGTCTTCGAGTGGTGGCTATCCAAGGAGTTCAAACCAAGCTGTATTTGGCAATGAACAGCGAGGGATACCTATACACCTCGGTAAGCCTTTCGCGGTGCTCCTGCTTTGAGCATCGGGTTTCATCCGATGTGAAATAAAACATGTTGTGTATGTGTTATTGCAGATTTCTGTGATGAGGAAGAATGTTTTTGATGGAAAGATCTCATTTGAAAGGACAAATCAACTTCCAGGGAAAGTTCTGTCTATTGCTAGTTAATCCCTTGAGGCTAACATTTTTGGTATAAAATCAAAGATCCACTAAACTTTTTTTTGCGCATATGATGACATTTGGGTTATTAGTTTACATAGCATATCATAGAATGTTCTGTCTTGCTGTCCTGCTTGGCAATTCAGTATATATGTATCCATGTTTCCTCCTAAAGAAACGAAGGAGACCTCTTCCTGAAATGAACTCTAGGACATGAAA
Organism: Mustela lutreola; assembly: GCF_030435805.1. Classification (NCBI taxonomy): domain Eukaryota; kingdom Metazoa; phylum Chordata; class Mammalia; order Carnivora; family Mustelidae; genus Mustela; species Mustela lutreola. The sequence continues at coordinate 119,442,179 of NC_081308.1, read as the reverse complement.
GACGGTTCTGCAACTATCTCTGTTCCTTATCTTCCATTCAACTAGGTCACATTTGCTGTCTCTACCCTTTTTCCTTCAGGCACATTTCAGCCTCTCCCTGTGTGTAAATTCCTGCTTTTCCCAGGAAATATGTAAACAACGTAGACAACAATTCAGTTAGGAATGCAAGGCCAAACTAGAAAGCTTTTTAAAAATATGTTTCACATTTAAATACAGGCAGAAACAGTACAGTTCTCAGAGCGAGGATTTCATTCTTACCAGTAGACCTAGTTCCCGATTACAGGAGACCACTTAATCTAGGAATACGTTGTAATCTTCATTTCAAGTTGCACATATTTTCAGAAGAGGGTAGGATGTTTAAAATGGAGAGAACTGCTTTTCAGACTTCCTACTAGATAACCTTCACGGAGGCTATTACCATGGCTGGAGAAACCTGGTCCCCAGTCGGCCTGAGTGGTTAATCTATAAATACTTGTGCTCTTCCCTGTTCCCTGAATTTATTGCAAAGCCAGGTGTGTAGAGAGACTGTTGACAGACGTGTCATAGCCCCAGTTTTGAGAGGCCAGGCTGGGAAAGAGGTGGGAGAAGACGCAGACCACAGAGGGCCCATTCATTTGGCAAACCGGCTAGTCCATTTCACGTCACCATAGACGATCCGTCACCAGCAGAACCCTGGTCACTGTCCGCTTCTTATCAGGCCACGGCAGTGGTCTTGTTGAATAAATGCGGGGGCTTTATGATTTTTACAAAGGCAAAATTTGGATTTATCACTATATTCGTGAAATCTGTCACTCATTAATACATTGCTCTTATTATAAAGGATAGGAAAGAGGATTTGTTCTTCAGATCTGTGAGTTAAGGTAAGAGAATGTAATAATGTAGGATTTTAATTAACCTCATTTAGATCCACAGACTGCCTCAACAGGGCCAGATACAAAGGTAGGTGTTTAATGAAAGAAATGCTTGTTTTCTGAAACCACTGTGCAGGCATGGGAGGGAATGGAATATACGAAGCGTACTTTCGGGAAGGTGAATACCAGACGGGACAGAAGCTTATCACTAGGAAGTAATTACTGGTCAAGAATCCAGAAGGTTGAATGTTTTTAAATCTTGCAACAATAATTTTAATTTTGGCAATAACTTTTAAGTTAGAGTGAGGAAAAAGTCATGTTAAGTAATATGTCAGGTGTCGCCACTCAAGAAAATGAGGGCATTTGGTATTACATTTAAGGAACTGATGTCAAAAATTCACAGCCTACCGTTCGAATTGACCATCATTTTGGCAAGTAGGTAAATGCCAACATGAGCTCATTTCTAAAGAAGACTTCCCAGGAGGAATCAGCATTGTAGATCCATGGGCTTCCTTTCTCTCTGTGATGGGCAAGCTGAGAGCAAAATGTGGGACACTTTGTATGCATTTCCCATTAAGGTAAAGGAACCTTAAGTGAGCATTTCCCATTAAAGGAAAAGGAACCTTAAGTGAGTATTTCCTATTAAGGAAAAGAAACTGTGTTTTCATTAAGGAGGAAGAATGTCTGATTGACATCATTGAACCCTGGAGTTCACATAGGGAAAAAGATCCAGCAAAGAGTCTGAATTTTTTCCAGGATAGATTTTCTACTTCTTACTACTCCTCCTGGGTCGTGGTTTGGAGTGCCTTCTCCATGCTGATCACCCATTTCGTTATCATTTCAAGTATGGTGCCCAGATGCCATCGGGATAGAATCTGTCTTAGTAATATCTGCATCTTGTGTCGTTGTGACCAAAAAGTGACAGGAAATATTATGCCTCATCAAAAGAGAGAGGATCACACTGCTCTTACATGAAACCATGGCAGTTCTACCGCTGAAACATTGTAGGCAGTTCTGTTAAGTGCGAAGTAGCAAAGAGAAAATGGGTTTGGTTGGTGACCTAAGGAGGAAGCAAAAATAAGGAAGTGAGGACTACTGACATGGGCAAGTAAAAAGAAAAAAAAATCTATTAGGACTTTACTGAAAATCGTCTTGGTGAGGAATGACTAAGGGCTGCCTTAGGGCATTGGCCGTGGCATTGGCCAAAGGGACATGTACTCTTGAGCTGTTTCAGAGGTAGAATCATCAGGATTTGGTGGCCGACTGGATTTGGAGAGAACGCAGGACCCCCGTGAGTGGTCCAACATGTAGGCTCGCCACTCACTACACACAGACGGCAGTGAAGGAGCTGCAGTACAGACGCTTTTTAAAATGTGCACAATGGCGGGTTATGCAGGGGCCTGGGGGGAGAGGGAGAATCTTCCCTCTGGCAACTGGTCTGATGGTGAAGCTGTAAACCATGACGGAGAGTAAAGAAGAAAGCAGACCCGGGAAGGAAGGTACCCGAGTGGAGCTTGCTATAGATCCTTGAAAATGTGAACGTGGAGATGGAGAAAGATGTGAGCTAGGGATACAGTGTGGGAGCTTCTGCATGTAGGTGGCGGTTGCTGGCGTGGAAATAGTTGAGAGAATATGTAGCACAGGAAGAGACGAGCGTTCGTCAAATAATATTAGGGAATGCCATTGCGCAAGTGCCGGCAGCGGCAGCAGAGCTAATAGAGGCAGATCGCACGAGAGAGTTTTCAGAAGAGCGCGCAATGTCAAATACTTCGGAGAAAATAAGTCACACAAGAACTAGGACTCTATCATAGGAAGGTCTTCAGTGATCTTGACAAGAGCACTTTCAGCGGAGTCATGGAGACAGAAGCCAGACTGTAGTGGGTGACTTGAGGAGGGGGAATGGGGAGGGGGAAGTAGAGGCGGTAGGTGTAACATTTCTAACAGGAGACACGTGAGTATTTAGAGGAGGACACAGGACTGAGGGACGAATGCTTTGGGGGTTATTTGGTTGAGACACTTGAATCTACTTATTAGGGGAAGGAAAAGAGCCAGTCGAGAGGAAGGAATTAAAAACCTAGGAAATGGAGTCCAGAAGGAGTTGAAGAGACCGACGGACTTGAGTGTAAGTGAAAGGATTAGATTGACGTTGGTAAGCGGGAGCCCACTGCTACAACAGGAGCCAAAGAGATGAGGTCAGATGCAGATGGACATAGGTGTACGCAGCCGGCTGGTGATGGAGAAGAAAGTTGAGGGATTTCCAGCCAAATGCCCTGTGTATTCCCATGGAAGCAGACTGAGAGGTCACGGCTGAGAAACAGAGCCCCGGGGTGGCATGGGTGAAGATTTGAAACAGCTATTTTGGGAAAGGGGGTGTGGAAATGGTCTAATGACCAGGGCTGTGTCAACCACAGCACAGGAGCCCAATCCAGGCTATAACCTGTCTTTGTAAATAAAGTTTTATTAGAACACAGTCACACCCATTCATTTACTTGCGGTCTCGGACTGCTTTTATGCGACAACAGCAGAGCTGAAAAGTTGCAACAGAGCCCTGAGGGCCTGTGAGGGCCCACAAAGGCAAAATTATTTACTATTTTAACCCTTTACCAAAAAAAGTTGGCTGACTTCTAGTCGGATAGCCAGTCTCAACTTAGCTACCTATTAGAATCACCTGGGGACCTTTAAAAAAATTCCAGTCTCCCTGCTACACTCAAACCAATTATATCATACTATCTAAAGGGGGGGGGGGGCTCTGTGCATGAATATTTTCTAAAACTGATGCTAATGGGTAGCTCGGGTTGAAAACCACTGATCTAGGGCCAAGGAAAATGATTGCTGAATAGCACTGAGAACCACCTCCGCCCCTACCATGAAGTCAGAAACCATGAACTCACATGCACTTTGTCCTTTATCTGAAATATCTGATGCTGATCATCTTACTCTGCTCTTGCAAACAAATTGACTTTATATTTCTGAAGGACTGTTTCTTGAGAGGAAGGAAAATGCTGACTCTCGGGAAAGCTCTCTTATTTTATTTCCTTGTATTTCTTTGTATACTTGTGAATTTCTGCCTGTACATCCTTCCATTTCTTTGAAATTCAGTTTTTCATTTTTTTAACATTTCTTCCCCCTCTTGTCCATTGCATAAAGAAACAATACCTCCATGTCATGATTGCTATAGAGATAGTAATTTATTTTTCATGATTAATCTCTGAATTCCTGCACTGCACCCTCCCCCCCCCCTTTTTTTCTTGTTGCCACGGGGGACAGACTTGATGTAGGCTCAAGTGGCAGTGAGAAACCATCTGTGGCACAGAGAATCATAATTAGCCATTATTTCATAACATATTTACTTTTGTCGATGATAGAACTAAGGCTTACTGGAACTGTAAGGAAATTATTCATTATGCATCGAGAACTTTGTTCATACCTTGAGTTTTTCTTTACCAATAATGAGTTACACATAAGCTTTTGAGAGTTCCTCAAAACTTCTTAGTATAAATATTTAATAGCATAAAGCTGTTCATAATACATATTTCAGAACTGGTTGAAATAAATAAACATTAACTGCAGAAAATCAAGGCTCTTAAATGTGAAAATATTAATAACATCCTAGTACCTGTTTTAATAAAGGAGTAATAGCAGATACTAGAAACAGAATGAACTCACAGCTAAACCAAAAGCATTTTGCTTTGATTTTGGAATGTTCCAGAACTCAGTGGCAGTCTTTTTACCTGCCTAATCACTTAACCTCTCATCAACACTACTTTTCCGTTTCCAGAGTGCGTGGTGTTGCTTGAGTTGTGTCTGGGCTGGGGGCACTACCATGAAGACAAGTAGAAATCCTTTGACAAGTAAACCTTTTCCATCCACATGCTTCTAGAGAGGACTTACAGGAGTGATTTTACCATAGCAAATTAGATGCAAGATCAGAAAGTGGGTCTCTCTTGAGAGTCAGCTTGATGCCATGGGAATGAGGCAGCGTGTCTTACTGAACCCAGGGGCCCAGTCTATCTTGAAATCTGAAATGCGGGGGCAGATTTTGACTTCTCTACCGGATTATTTACACATACCTCAAAGTTACCAAGTTTCTTCTCCTATCACACATGTTAATTTTGACAATCCAATCAAGATGTTGTCTGATTTTCCACCGTATAGTTCTTGCTCTTTTTTTTTTTCCTTTTGCAACTAGTAAACAATCCACGAGGAAATGCTTTGAGTAAATTCTGTGCTCCTAAAAACCAAGTTTTTAATGTTCTATTTTTAAGAACCCCAAACCCCTTTATTTTTATTTTTTTAAATTATGTTATATTAGTCACAAAACTTCTTTAGAAAAATAAGATAATTAGTCAAAGATTTGGGAAATGACTAATGATTTTTAGGTAAGCCATATAAAGTTTACCAACAGTTAAACTGAGGTTTTTCGCAAAGCAAGGAAGCATCATTAAAAGTAGGATCTTCTGGCAGCAGAGGATTTTCTGGGTTTAGCATTCTAGGCACTGGGCTTAAATAGACCGTGGTTTAATGGAAGGTTAGTTTACATCGTTTGAGTGAATTAAAGTGAGTTCTGATAAATGTTTTAACTTCAGACTGTGGGTGGGGGGTTAGTTTATGTTAAAAGGCCTCAGAAGCTCTGTACACTTAGCTTTCAAGGGCAAGCGTACTCTTGTACACATTTGTTCTCTTTCTCAGATTTTAACATGTGACAATTTCAGGTCTCATTTTCAGTGATACGACTTCACAGCTCTAGCCAATGTTCTAATATAGGAAGGATGTTAAAGTTTAGATGAACTCCTCGAGCAACTCAGTGTGACAAATATCCTCCTAGCCAACATTTGTAACATGGACAATGTTCGAGTTCTGTCAAATCTATAGATCAGCAAGTTCATATAATTTAGCTTCTTGGATTATTGTCATAGAGGCTTATAAATTTAAATAGAATTAAAAGGAGGGCCCTGGTTTTAAACGTTAAAACTGTTTAGGGAAGGGGGATGGACCCCATTATAAAAGGAAATAGATTTAAAATAACCACAAACACTATTAATATCCAGTATGGAAGAACGTGATCATTATTAAATCAAAATTGATTTCTTGGATGGATTTTGCATATAACCAGTAGCCATCCTACATAACACCCCTACAAAACTAATAGACACAAATTCTAACATCTCATTAAAACTTTAGCTTCTTTATGTACTTCAGTTAATTCACAAAGTATTGAATTTGATTTGTTTATGATAATATAAAGTTAGAAAAGGGTTGACTACAAAAACTTAGATTCCCAGTTTTGGTGCCCATATCTAACAGGCTTTTTTGTTTTTAGTGGCCATGGAATTAAACATTTTTTAAAAAGATTTTATTTATTTATTTGACAGACAGAGATCACAAGTAGAGAGGTGGGGAGGGGGTATGAGCAGGCTCCCTACTGAGCAGAGAGCCCGATTGATCCCAGGACCCTGAGATCATGACCTGAGCCGAAGGTAGAGGCTTAACCCACTGAGCCACCCAGGTACCCCGAAATTAAACATTTTTGATGGGTATTTTCGTTTCAGATTAAGGGAATGGTAAAGGTAATTAAATGTATATACACATACTTTGGAGCGGTATCACTAAAAATGGAATATAAAGAAAATGAAATTATTTTAGAGAAAGAAAAGCAGAGAAAACAAGCACATTTTATTTGTTAATGAATGGGTCTGCTAGCTCAAGGAGCTAAATTTTATGTTTTATTTATTTATTTATTATGTTCACTTAGCTGCTGTATAGTACATCATTAGGTTTTGGTGTAGAGTTCAGTGATTCATTAGTTACATATAACACCCAGTGCCCTCCTGAATACCCATCGTTTTAAAGAGGCTTTCAATTATTGTGTTGGTGCTGTTGAGGTCGAGGTCATTATATTTACTGTCCTGAAAAATAGACCGTATCTAGCTGTATTCATCTTTGGTATTTCTTCAGAATACCAGTGAACCAGCATAATTTTCAAACCCAAAATACATTTCCCAAGTTACAGATTATTTCACATGTTCAGTTCTCTCTCCATTTCATGGAAGTTTTATTCAAATGTGAAAGAAAATCTGGCTTGGCAGGATTTGAATATGAAATTAGATAAATCTGATTGTTTGTACATTCACAGTCAAGTGCCTTCTCTTTATGGTCTCTATAAAAACATAGCCCAGATTGGTAAATTATTCAGGATGAAGGTATAGTTTCTTAGGTAGAAGAATGACTGAGGATGGTGCTTTCTCAGAAATCAAAGAAACAATAGTAGTTGTAGCTAAATAGAGTGAGACTGGCTCAATATTCTGTTTTTGAGGCCAAGTTGAAAAAATAATCCAAATGAGAGGTCATGGGGCACGTATTTAAAAGAGTATCTCTCGGCTTTAACTCAGAAGCTAAATTCATATTTGTAGGAAAAAAGCCAGTCTCTTGGAGCTAAAGAATAAAGTAATTGGCAGGAATGAGGAAGAAGAATTTTAGCAAGTAAAGCCAGATGTAGGGGGGTAATTCATGCGTGCACTTACGTACTTACGCACATACACAACACACATACACAAAGGCAAATGGAAGAAGCCAGTCTTATGTTCATTGCTCTGTTGCTATTATGGGACTAGTTATTTTGGAATTCCCAAAATAAATCTGTTTTAAATATATATATATCCTACACTGAACATATAATACCTTTGGAGATTGCTCTAGCAACATATTTGGTAATGCTTACTAGCTTTATAGAAGCGAGCAAATAAGCCCTTTTAGCGACATTTGATGTAATTATCCAGTGAGTCTCATGTCTTGGAGCTGACAGTGCTTTTAGTCCCTCCCTTCTTATTTGTATAATTTTAGTCCACAATGTGGCAGAAACAAACAGCCCGTCAGGCCCTTTTTTCTTATCGTCCTTTCCATGAAAGTTGTGTCTTCAAATAGTTTACCTACTGATCTTATACTCCGTAAGTAGTAACTGATTTTTCTCCACTGCCCCCTTAGTCATACAACAATGTGTAGCAAAAATTACCTTTTTAGTAAATATTCAACTAATTAATAAAGATGTATGTAAAAAAATAAAAACAAATCATACTATTTGTGTCAGGCCTTTTGAATGTGTAAAATAAGTGAAAGGGCCCAATTAGAACCTTTATGGATCCTCTCGAGTGTTAACATTTTCAGATTACCTAAGGAAGTGAATTACTCAGGGGCCCCTGGGTGGCTCGGTCAGTTAAGCGTCCGACTCTTGATCTGAACTCCGGTCATGATCTCAGGATCGTGAGTTCAAGCTCTGTTTTGGGCTCGGTGCTGGGTGTGGAGCCTACTTTTAAAAAAAAATGTGTGTTACTGATACACTAAAAAACTTGAAGGCAGCAGTACTGGTTTCAGTGGTTACCCCACTTAAAGGGAATTGTGACTTCCGAACAGGGAAACTTTAAATGAAAGCATTTCTCTGATCATTATAATAGCTTTAAGCAAGGTTAATAACTGGCAGCCCCTGACTAATACATTTAATATGTTTTGCCCAGGCTGAATGTGTGAATAGATAACACGTCTGTGCTAAAATTCTGATTAAGTTATTCATCAGATACTCTGATGCTAACTGCTTTTGACAGTCTGGAAGTTGAACTGCTGGGAAAGCCTCAATTGATTTCTTGGGTAGATTTTGCATATAGCCAGTAGCCGTAAAATAGAATGCCCCTTTCCATAAGGGCCCCAGATGCGAATAGGAATTCTGGCTCAGTGTAGAGCAGGTGTAGCCAGAATTAGAGGTCATGTCCATTTTTACCCAAGAACTAAATTCTTACAGATATTTGGAAATGTCAAATGTAAATAACAACCCCAAGGCATTAACAACTTAGACAACAATAAGAGGATGAAAAAAGCTTAACAAGGGGAGGGCATGAATCATCCCTCAATACTTTCATAATTGACGATGAGACACCAGAAAGTGACAGTGATCACTTTCAGATGAGATCGGGCGCGTTCAGGTCTATTGGCCGTAGACCAGTAATCACTTTCAGAAAAGGGATTCCAACTGGTAAAACTCCATTATATACAGCAAACACTGTAACATAAAAGCCTGTGCATAACAAATCCATTGTTCTCATCTGGCCACAAAATCAGCAAGGCTACAACAACAATAGTGTTTTGGTTGCTTGGCTAAAGAATTCTCTAAAATGTTGTGTAAAGTATTCCCTGGTTCCTGTCCACGACATGACGATTCCCTGTAATACGAGTGCTCATGCAAGAACCTCTCTGTGGGCTGTTTGCCCCAAAGAAGATTGAAGTCGAGCTTCCAAGAGACCTGGGAGCTGAGACATTCTTTACTGTATCACAGTGTTTAAGGTAGAGATCTGAAAGCTGCCCCCCAACAGACACTTCTGGTCTCAGAAAGCCCCTTCGCACGTCTCAACTACCAGAGAACCAGAGGCATGAGATGGTCTAGGAGATTTGTCAGCCAATCAGTGACCAGCTATCTGGGGAACCTCTGTAAGGTACGAGTCTAGAATCTGGCCACAAACAGTTATCACATTGCTCTGTACGGTGGCTGGAGTTTACAGTCGTTTGTCCTACATTCAGAGTCCTGATTGTTAGTAGTTGATCTACCGCCGGAAGGATTGGCATAAACTCTTCCTCCCCAACTTCTGCAGCCTGGCAATGCTATTTTTAGTCCCGAACTCACTGTAAGAAAATGCCATCTAGGGAAACAATTTGAATGTCCTTGGGGATGGGGTGGGTTGAGGGTGCCTCCTGATGGAAATTTACCAGTTGTATTAAATAATATATATTTGCTATTTGGCACCACAGTCTTTAGCAGATCACATTAAGACTGTGTTTCTATGTCATGGGACAGTAACGTTGAATACGATGGGAAAATGGTTGTCGGTCATAACCAGAAATGCTGCAAGTTGGAGTGCTTTCAAAGTCTTGTAAACGTGTGGCTCCACTTGCATAACACGGGTGGGTTACAGGGGGTTCATCTAACCAAAGCCTCTAGGTATGCCCGAGCCCCCCTCTCATGTTTGGGCAATGCCACTGGGGAATCTTTCCCTCCAGTTTTCTACAGTGTCATCCTGCAGTGGTAGGCGGAGCGAAGAGAAACGATGCCGACCCGTAGACCCAGATACAACTTCTTGGAGCTATAATATGCAGGCTCTAGTCACACCTGCTATTTTGAGGAATACAAAGTACGTATTTCTCCAGAAGGGAATGAACGTTTCCTACCAGCGACTTTCATGATTGCTGAAGAAACGGAGTAAGGTTTTGATGCTGCCCTCTCCTTTTGCTCTGAGATCCCTGTTACTCGTGTTACTTCTCTCTGATTAGATGGACGAATACAGGGGCGGTTAGCGCTAGAGACATTAGGTGGATCAAAAGAGCACATTTAGGAAAGCTGCTTATTACATTTGCGCTCCTCATATCCCTCCAACAAGAGACGCCACCCAGCCAACTCAGTGTTTCTTTGTTCTCTATTCCCAAATAAAAGTATGTGCTCAAACACAGTTCCGCTCCCAGTAGCTCTGTCAATAAATCAAAGCATTTGTATGCCACAAGGATATTTGAATCGTGCAATTCTTAAATTTCACGGAACAGGCTCAGGAAACACTGGAACTGCTAGTGTCTCTGATCTAGGCATGATACTTTATTTAAACGGATAATTAGCCTTGAGGGCAGAGCTCAACAGAACCGTGATGAGTGATTTTGCTCAGTACGTTTCCTTGCCCCGGACCTTGCTGTGATTTCCGTTCACACAGAGGCCTTGCAGAGCAGCATTTTAGTTTATGTGCTGTGGCATCCCTTTTGGTCTGCCTCCTCTCCAGATTTTGAGGTGCGGCTCTTTTCCCCGCCACAACTCATCATTTTACTTACCACCCGTCACTAACAGGATCTGTCTCGAACCTCTGAAACCTTCGCGAGACTTGCAGAGTTTCGACCTCAAGGGTGGTTTTTGGTTTGTTTGTTTGTTTTCCAATACCTGTAACACATTCTGGTGATGTTCATCAATTTGCATGGTTCTTGCTTCTGGAGGGGTGAGGGCGCCTCCGTCTCTGGGGGCTCACCCTGGGTGTGGACACACAGAGACCGTCGTTTTATAAGCCGCTGGGTGCCAGTGTTGCTTTGGTGTTGTGGCCCATCAAAACATGCAAAAGAGGAAGTGGACAGGAGAGGAATCCTAATAGTAAAGAAGTGGAGGACTCCACGTGTGTTTGAAACAATTAGATTTAAGTCAGATCTTATTATTATTTTTTTTTTTTTTAGTGGTTGGGACACCTCTGCCTTGGCAGTGTTAGGGAGCCAAAATGAAAATGAAATGCAGTTTCTTCCCCGAGGTTATTGGTTCTGAGGTTCCGACCAGCCTCTAAGTGCTAAATTCTACCCTCAGGATTCAACAGTGTGGGAGCAAGTGGCCCAGGCACGTCGGTGGTAAAGATACACCACAAGATTGCAGACATTCAGTGAATCAGCAGACACGATCATCAGATGGCACATAGTTTCAGAAAGGTTTACCATCATGGCCCCTTTCCCCTCATTGGTGCTAATATTCCAACAAGGAGCTATGCAAACAGGTTTTAAATGGTTTGATTACCGGGGCGCCTGGGTGGCTCAGTGGGTTAAGCCGCTGCCTTCGGCTCAGGTCATGATCTCAGAGTCCTGGGATCGAGTCCCGCATCGGGCTCTCTGCTCAGCGGAGAGCCTGCTTCCCTCTCTCTCTCTCTCTCTGCCTGCCTCTCCGTCTACCTGTGATTTCTCTCTGTCAAATTAATAAATAAAATCTTTAAAAAAAAAAAATGGTTTGATTACCTCCTTTAAAGGTCAGGCTTTCCTATTGTTTTATTTAGCATTTTCTGTCAGAATATTTGACAAAGGGTTTTTTTTATGGTAAATATAGAAGCATGTGTACAACAGCCTTTTTATGTGGTCAGTCTCCCACTTGGGAGAGGGAAGGATTTGCCATTTTTGTCAGAATAACTGTGAACTGCCTTCATTTCAAAATGGAACCATAGTGAGATTTGGATGGTGCAGTGGCAGGTTCTTGTGTAAAAAAAAAGCATGCTGATGGGAGCCTGGGTGGCTCAGTGGGTTAAGGCCTCTGCCTTCGGCTCAGGTCATGATCTCAGGGTCCTGGGTTCGAGTTCCGTATCGGGCTCTCTGCTCGGCAGGGAGCCTGCTTCCCTTTCTCTCTCTCTCTGCCTGCTTCTCTGCCTACTTGTGATCTCTGTCTGTCAAATAAATAAATAAAATCTTTTTAAAAATAAATAAATAGGGGTTCCTGGGTGGCTCAGTGCGTTAAAGCCTCTGCCTTCTGCTCAGGTCATGATCCCAGGGTCCTGGGATCGAGCCCCCCATCAGACTCTCTGCTCCACAGGGAGCCTGCTTCTCCCCTCTCTCTCTGCCTGCCTCTCTGCCTCCTTGTGATCTCTGTGTCTGTCAAATAAATAAAAATCTTAAAAAAAAAAAAAAAAAGGCATGCCAAAAGAAGACAGAAGACAGGCAGTTAGCTGGTTTGGACTTTTACTTTGCTTTAACTACCAATACTTAATTAGCTGTTTTTCTAATTTTTTCGTTATTATTACACATTATGGTTACACATCCCTGAATGGTGACCGAAGTTAGCCTTTGAGAGGCCTTACAAACATATAGTCTAGCCTCTTTCCATGTCTAACTAATCCTTAAGTATAGGTATCATTTACACAATCTGTTGGAATCCCTCCTTTAATGACATCATTTTCTTGGCTGACATTATGTAGACTTCATCAAGTCCAAAATTCAATAACCCAAGAAATTCTATCGAGACATCAATGTCATAATAAGATCTGTCTATGTAAAGTGTGTCGTCAACAGTATGAGATACTAACCCCCACTGATACCCTGAATCAATAGCATTTATTAGTAGTTAAATCCCACCTTTTTATGGCTCTGCACGCCTCAGCCCGAGAGATCTCATACCTCCCATGGTATGTTCGAGTCAGGGGGAATGAAAATAGGGCCCACTGTGAAAAACACCTGGCAAATAACCTTCAGTAAGTTGCTCATTTCTGGCACATTAGTTAATTACTTCACAAATTGTTCATTGTGTTCCCATTTCTCTTTTATAAGCACACTAACACTTCCTAAATGTTACCTACATTTAATTTCTTAATGAATCGGTGACTCTTTCATAGGTTATAAATTAGCATATGGATTCACCCAACCCAGTGGCTACACTACCTTTTCAAACTTTTGTTGGAGCATGAGGGAAAAGTCTAAGCCAGCTCGTAATACTTGTACGGATTAAACTTGTTCTTAAAAGTTAGCAGCAAGACATTTAAAAAAAATTCTTTTTCGTGGGGAGTTTAAGTATTACAGTAATAGAAAAAATTTGTCTTTTTTATTCAGTTTTATTAAACCTCTGTTTGCTCTTACTTTTGCCACCCAACCTATTGCCGTTTCATCACGAACCAGTGTTTTATTCAATATATTGAGAAAATTGATCTTTCAGGAAGCTACATGCAGAGCTGTTATCCCACAGTCCATGAGGGGTCCACAGTCCAAGGGGGACATGGGATATAAATATACTCTCTCTGTATAGGAAGATCCCATTTAAAGGGTTTAGTGTCATGCCAGAGAAATTTTGCTCTAAAAAGAATTTCCATTCCAAGTTTGTCCTGTCTCTAGGACTCTTATGAATTTTACAGAGGCAGCCCAGCATAATCATAATATTAAAATAATAATGTTGAGTATGGTGATGCATTCATTCATTCGGAGCCCTGCTGACTTACATCACCTTACATCACAGTATGTGTACTTGACAAGTGGTCAAGAAAAACTATTGAATTTGGATTACTGTTTTGTACTGCTGAATGAAATGCAAAGTCAAAAATTGGTGTTTTTAACAACAAACAAACAAAAAACCCAGTAGCCTGAAATTCATCATTCTGTCTATTTATTTATTTATTTTTTAAATCACTGTGGCCCAGGTTACACTAATAGGGTTCTTTGTCCTTCTAGAAGTTCTCAGTGCGTATGTAATCTTTATATACTAGGCATTGCTGGCCAGGAAACATTAAGTAGCTTTCCTACAAGATACGTGAACTTTTCTTTAACTGTTCCGTGAGTCTCCGTCTTCCACAGAATTCCAGAATCCCTGCCTCTGATATGATCTTGTGGAAGACTCCTAGAGTTTCCAGAGTTGTTCTTGCTGTGATGGCCACAGTCCTTCCTAAGGCAATTACGTATCATAAGTGGTCATCCCGTGTTAGTTAAGGGAAAATTGTTCCTCTAGACTGTTTTGTTGTATTTCCTCATGGGTGCTCAAAGAAGCTTTTTGACCAACTGAGTTTCAAGTCCTGCTTTTAACTGAAATTTTCTTTTCTAAGAAAATAGTAGTAGTAGTTCATTTTTCCCTTCTGTTGTGACATTCTGATTTCAAACGAGAGGAATTTTTTTGTACGGTCATTGTTTTGTCTGTGGTCATTTTTCTCTCTCCTGAATCTCTCCTGGAAGGTCTCACTGCCTCTGCATTTTTATTTAGCACAAGCCCCTCGATAGAAGCTAGATTACACGTCGTTTAAGGCCATACTGTGTTTGGGCTTCATTGAGTTAATTGTAAACAGAGAGATTTCAGAAGTATCTGATAGTATCAGACTGTTTCCTGGTAATGTTACAGCCTCATAAAAACCCAAGCAGGGTCCCAGACCCCTCCCATATTAAGTGAAGGTTTTGAATTTGATGCCCGTGGTCTGTAGAATCCCTTTTGCAAGTCATAAATAACCTGTTTTGCATCCATCATTACATTTTTAAGAAAGTCCTCAGTGATGGGCTTGAGGAGAATACAGACCCCGTGAGTACTCCTTACTACTGCTGGGCCAGGGGCTCATCTTTGAGATCGAGGGGTTCTACCTGGGAAAGGGGACAGTTATTTTTGTATTCATGATCCAAATAGCGGACATGGGCTTCTGATGAATCTTTCACGATAATGTTATTTTCTTTTTCGCCGCCTTGGATTATCTGGTTTACTTCTATGAAAGTAATGCTGGGATTCTACTGGGGACGTAGCTGGGCTTGACCAATAAAGGATGACAGTTCGTGTCTTCTAATTGCCTCCACTTAATGGTCCTCCTCTTCATCCCACTGAACTGCAGAAAATGTCACATTTCCGTGGTCTATGACTCAGATAATAAATGAATGTGTGAACACAGTCAAAATACAGCAATTTGCTGTATGTTCAGTGAGGTAGACAGCTTTTGAAAATGGTAAGGTACATAGCTAGATATTTTGAAACTGAAAAATATCTCACTGGGACTAAAAAATACAGTTTTGGAGTACCCTTAGTTATCATATCCCCCAGTGAGGGCTCATTTGCTTACTCTGTATCTGTGCCCCACTGGTAATGGTAAAGGAAGCGAATTAAGTAGACTTAAATCTCCATTGTCATTACCCCCACACGATGGGAGAAAATACATGATTTCCCTTCCTCTGTTAATACCAGGTTTTCCTTTGTGCTGGCTTGTTTAGTTTTCCCCCATAGCACAGTCTTCCAAACATTTGTTATTTCTCTTTTCATGCAATTTGAATTAATGTGGATAATTGTGGTAGTTAGACGCTTTACTCTCTTGGATGGTAATTATCCATTATGTAGTTTCATTCCAGACCCAGTAAAACAGTATTAGAAAAGTAGATGTTAATTGGAAGGGATCTCTGGGTGTAACTCAGTGTGTAAGATTTAACAAATATATATTCATAGGTCACATTTAAATTAAATTAAAACAAATTTATCCCCAGAGTTACTCTAGTTATATACTATGTTAACAGGTTTTACTAGTGTTACTATAAAATATTAGCATGCTTCCAAAATATTCATGGCAATCTTCTGTCTTCTATGAATTTATCAAGTCATGATTCCCCAGACTTTATATTGCTTTTGCTGGCAGGAAAACATGCTTGAAATTTCTTTGGAGGAATTGTTAGCAGATAAACTATCCAAGTTTTGGTGGTCTGAAGAGAGAGGAAGGGCTAATGTACCCGATTTGACTTAGTTTTGCTGATCTCTTCCTTTATATTTAATTTCACTGAGAATCAAAAATGCTGATGTTTGGGATTTCCAAAAACTAAACCCAAGGAGTCCTGTCCTTATAATTCCCTTATAAATGAGCTAGGAAAAGCTGTTTCACAGTATCGTTTCCTCTCGTCAATCTCCAAATGGCAGTGAAATTAAAGACAACTTTTAGAGGACATCAGATCTGTCATAAAATTCCTATTTGTGCACAAATTATTTCGTTTTAGAGAAACATAGTGAGATAAACGTTCCCAGGTTCCTCCTCTGAAAATGAAGGTAGAGTTGCATATGAGTCTGTCAGGACCTATGAGGACTCTGAGTACATTTAACTGGTAGGATAATGCTGAGGAGTTCGTGGGGTAGCTTTCCAGTGTTGATGAGTTATTTTTCTGTCTTAGGGAGACAGCCCATCTCAGCAGTACCTCTTTAGGGATGATGTAAATGGTCCTTGGGCATGTCTAAAGCAACAAATTTTCTCTCATATTTATGGAGACGTAGCAGAAGGAATTACAGTGGTAACCTCGGACGGCCTTATTTCCATGTTCAGAAGGTCCCAGAAAATAAGGGAACACCTCTGAAACCCAATACGGGCATCACAGGCGTATACATCCTGGACTATGGCTTGCCGGCTGTGTAGCCTTGAGCAGTTATCTTAGGTTTCTGATTTTCAGGCTCCTCATCTTAGAAATCGGGTATTACATATTCCTGGGGTTCAGTGAGATTACTTATGTGAATTGTCTGGCATACAGGTAGCTCAGTAAATGTTTGCACTCCTGTCCCAGTGGTTGAATGAACACTGGACGAAGGCAGGCTCTGTGTAACAGAAATTTGGGAAACATTCCTTGAGGTTCATGCAATTGTAGAGTCTAAAATTTAATTTTAGCTAAGAAGTATGGCTTATGGCAAAGGCAGTCCGTTTTTTAGAGGTTTTTTTTGTGAAACATGTTTATAAAAGACATCTCTGGTGGGTGCTTTGTTACCCTGGTTCTCTCGGTTGAGTGGATTTTGTTTGTTATAGGCTAGCAGCTCTTCTGAGTTCAACAAACTAAGGAATATCGGTGAGAAAAGAAAAAAAAAAAAAAAAAACACGACACTCCTGAGACTTTCGGTTATATAAGTCTGGGATCATTTCAGAACTAAGAATTTCCCTGGCTCACCTCTCTGTCATGAAAACATAAGGTCCCCTCTTAAGTGTGTACAGATGGGTTGTGACAGCTTACAGTCATGGATCGCTTTTCTTCTTTCTAGCTTTGTTGTGGACCCAAGTTAGGTTTGAATAGTATATGCCTTGTATTAGAAAGGAGCAGAGATCACATAAAAGCTACTAAAAAAATAAAATGACATGACCAAATCTAACAGCTTTAGTTCTTCATTGCAAGCGATAATTTATTTGGAGCACTACTTTATTCCCCACGATAGCATCCCATAGTCCATCACCATCCCTGCCCATTCTGTTTTGCAGAGGTGTCCTAGCAGTGTGTGACTGTAACAGAACAGATCCTAAAATGAAAAGCTCTCTGGGAAAGGATCAACCAAATCGGAAGGCAGAGCTGGTTTGAAATGTTATTCATATTCCCAAGCTTTGAAATCCCTTATTGGCTGATTTATGGGTTAAGAGTTCATAGTGTGGTGAATTCCTTGCAAGGCAGTCGTGACAGCCTCCATAAAGAGAATCCACTGGAATTCCAATAATAGACCATTTTCCGTTCGTAGCCCACCTGTTTTACAGATTGGGAGACTGAGGATCCAGTTAAGGCTCTCAGAATCCAGTGATAAATAGTGGGGAAGGAAACATGTATTCATTGAAATTAGCCATTACTAGACATTGAGCTGGGTTTTCTGGGTGCGTTAATCTCATCCGTGTTTAAACATACTTTTGAACCCGCAGTGGCCCCACAAACCTATCCTGTACCTAGTTCCAGCTCACCCTGTTCCCTCAGGCTCCTGGACTGGTAGACCTTGTCGGGACCTAGAAGCTGCAGGTTCACCAGAGGGTGCATTTTTTGGCTTGGGTCACCCCCGTACATCTGTACCAAACCATTCGATGACACACGGAAGGAGTTTCTATTCCTTTAAAGCAAACATTTCTTGTCTATGACAAAAGCTTTTGTGATTAGTAATGATGCCTTAGCAACTAGCATGTATGTTCCCCATAATGTAACAAGAGCTTGAATTACTATAAAATGCAGAGATCGAGCAGGTACAACAGAAATGCCTCTCAGAGGCCTCAGGCCCCATCTCACGGCTCTCACTCTGTATACAGGAGGCACATACCTCAAAACACTCAAAATGGTTACCACATGGGAGAATCATATTAAGAATTTTATGCTTTTATCAGAGTTTCTAAAATTAGTTTTATTATATTACCTTTATAAAAGATTTTTTTAAAAAAGCCAAACAGTGGGCTCTTTAGATTGTGTCTAATTTCCCTCAATTTTCCACTCCCCTTTGTTTGTAGTGTTGATTTAATATGCAACATTGTCACTAAGATGTGTAGGAGATGATCAGAATTGTCTTAGTATGAAAAAAGGGCGTAAAATAAATACTAAAATAGACATAAAAGTCATGAGAGTTTTCCTTTTGCGGAATTACTGTTACATAGAGTTCAAAACAGAGCAGATGACCATTATGATTTCTTGGGCTTTTCGTAGCAAAATCACACAAATAGTTCAAAGTTTAAGGAATATTTAGATTTCATTTCTCCTTTGCCTTGGCATTTATTCAGGAAATCCTATTTCTTGGGCTGGGTGATGAGGACTTTTAAAAAAGTATGTATATCTAACCAACATTTCTGTTGGAGCTCTTCACACTTGAGCTAGGCTTTCACATCCTACAGAGCCTAGCTTGCTTCGCTGGAATAAAAAAAGGGCATGAAAGAGTATTCATAGAATTAACAAGCTCCGAGCAGCAGAAGTTTGCAAGTAGCAAATTGATGGGAACGATGAACTGATTACTTGGGAAAGTGGCCAGAGTCTCGGGTGCTCTTCGGAATCATAACCGTGCTGCGTACCACTACTCGGTCTCCCTGCTCCCACCTCCTCTGAAGGGGACAACTTTTTTAAAGATTCATTCCTTCATTTGTTTATATTAGAGAGTATGTGCGCATGCGTGTGAATGGCAGGCGTGGGGAGAGGCGCGGGGCAGAGAACCTTAAGCAGATTCCCCACTAAGCCTGGAGCCCTTCTGGTGGTCTCACGACCCATGAGATCATGACCTGAGCTGAAGTCTGACACTTAACCGACTGAGCCACCCATTCTCCACACACCGCCCCCCCCCCGCCCCCGCCCCACAGCCCTTTGACAATTGTAGCTCCTAGATCATGGCCACACCCTACAACCTTACTCTTGGTATAAATCTTGATGATCTCATCATTCATGTAGATTATTCTCAAGTACTCTAACGTCTCAGTTCCTTGACCTTTTTCTGTAGTGATCTTGTCCATCTTACCTCAGCCATCACTCTTACGGAAAACTTAAAAGTCACCTCTAACCCCCCCATCTCCATTTCAACCGTCCCACACTTGACTATCCATTTCTACCTTTACCCCTCCCTCCTTCCAGTCCCCAGCCCTAACAGTGCCTTATTGCCAGCAGGAGAGCTGTGTGTTTACTCAAAAACCTTTTCACAATTTCTCAACACCCGCTGCCCCTCACTCATCTCCTTCCTTAGCTTACGTGACACAGTCCGTCATGATTATTGCCCTTTCATACACCACCAATTTAATGTAACTTTCTTTCTCTCCCCCCATTTTAAGTGACTGGCAGCTCCCCAACCCCAGTTAAATTTACATCTGTATCAGTTCAACGTCTCCACTAGCGCTCCTGGAGGAAAGCGATTCTACTGACTCTTTTCGCTTTTTATACTGATGACCACTGAGGGGCTGTAAGTGCTGCCCAGTAAGCCTCCTACACAGATCAGTTGCTGGCTTTTGTTTTATCATCTATAATGTGGGGATAATCATGGAAAACTATGTCCGAGAATTGAGAGATTTAAATATGGTCTCATCCCTAAAGCCCCTAAAACAGTGCCTGGTATATACTAAGTGCTTCTTTCTCCTCCTCTTACCCCCTCTCCTCTTTCTTTACCTCCTTCTCCTTATCAGTATTAGTATTATTTGAATTTCTCTAGTTGAATTACTTTTATACCAACCTAGTTGATTATTTCATAACTTCTTTCTCCTGAAATCCTGAGTGTCTCACCCCCCTCCTCTGGCTAAGATTCTTGTGTCACAGAGAAAATAGAAAGAATAAAATTGCCTTGTACTTCCACCTCCGTATCTACTTACCCACTGATATGTGTACCCACATAGTCTGCTTTTTCTCCCTGTCATTATGGATCCCTTCTCTTTGCTCCCACATAGGGCCAGCCCTTACAGTTTTGCCCTGGATTCAACCCAGTATCTCTTACTCGAGATCATCCCTCCGAAAACTGTCCCCTCTCCATCCTGTGTATATCAGATTTCCCTCTCTCATGTATAATCCCCATCAGCACGTAACCATACTCTTACTTTTCCCATTTAAATAAGAAAAATCTCCCTTTATTTTATATCCCTCACCAACTCCCATTCCATTTGTTAGTTTTCTATCAGAACAAAACCCCTCAAAGAAGTGTCTTCACCTCAAGACCTCAAAGAAGTGTCTTCACCTGAAGACAGCTGACCTGTCTTCACCTCATCTCCTCACATTCCCTCTTAAGCCTCTTCCGGCCAGTCTTTTACCACCCCGAACCCCATTATTCTACCCAGTTACTCTTCACAAAATCGCCAGATACCTCTGTACTTCCAAATCGAGTCACCCGTGCTCAATCTTCCTCTTTTTTGACCTAACAGTAGGATTTGATGTCATTACCACTCCTTCCTCCTGAAAACACTTGCTTCACTTGGCTTCCAGGACACCACACTCTCTTGGCTCCCAGCCCCCCAACCTTACTGGCCCATCCTTGAGCCTCCTTGCCAGTTCTTTTCTCATCTTCCTCACCTTTAGTCTTAGATCTAACATCTTTGGATAGGTCCTACCTTGGGTAGGTCCCAGGGCTCAGATCTTGGACCTGTTCTTTATCTATATTCTCTCTCTTGATGTGCCATTATCATGACTTTCTACACTGTCCGTGTATGGGTGGCTCTCCAAATTCTCCACCCTGACACTCTTTTTTTTTTTTTTAATTTATTTATTTATCAGAGAGAGAGGGAGAGAGAGCGAGCACAGGCGGACAGAATGGCAGGCAGAGGCAGAGGGAGAAGCAGGCTCCCTGCGGAGCAAGGAGCCCGATGTGGGACTCGATCCCAGGACGCCATCCACCCTAGCACTCTTATCTAAAATCCAGAATCCTTTCTCCAACTGTTTCCTTGACCTCTCCATTTGGATGCCTAATTAGCATCTTTCAGTTAAATTGTCCCAAATAGAAGTCTTCGTATCCCTTCCCCAGATTTGCTCTTCCTACAGTTTTCTCCATCTCAACAAATGGCAGAAGCAGCCTTCCAAGTGCTCAGGTCAACATCTTTGGAATTGCCCTGCTTCTTTTCTGTCTCTAACATTACACACCAGGTGCGGCAGCAAATGGCTTTTCCTTCACAGTATATGCATTTAAAAACCAAACCACTTTTCATCCCCTTTGTTTCTACCTCTTAGGTCCACCGTCTCATACCTGGATTATGGCAATAGCCTCTTAGTCTTCCCTCTTATGTTCTGTGCCTCCCCACTCTGTCCTCCATATAGTCATTCTTTTCACATATAAGTCAGATCATAGAATAACTGCCATGTGACATGGTGCCCCAGCCTTCTGTCTGACTGCACCCTCTTAACGCTACCTAGCTTCTCACGCACCACTCACTATGCTCAAAGTCCTGTTGGCTTTCAAGTTCTTCCTTCATCCCATCACGACCAGCCCTCCCCTGCTCTAGAGCCTTCATAACTGGCCGTTTCCTCTCTCTGGATGCCTCTTCCACAGGTAGCCCCATTGCTCGCTCTCAGTACCTTCAGGTCTCTTTTGCTTCCCTGACTAACTTAAAATAGCATGTAGCCCCCCTCATTCTCTGTCTCCTGTCATCCATGATTTCTGTAGCACTTATGAATAGGTCGGGTCATGACAATTATGTTGAATGTATATTGGTTGACTAAAGTGTTGATTTGTACATTTTATTTGTATGGATCGTTATGGATGTACTAGAATGTAAGTTACTTGCAGGGGGGGAATTTCATGTTCACGGTTTCTGTTGAATGAATGAATATGCACATGTTTATTGTCTTGCTTGCTCTACTAGAATGTCAGCTCCTTGAGGGCAGGGTCTCTATTTTGTTTGGTATTCTATCCCCGTGCCTGGAACAGTGCCTGGCTTATAGTGTGTGCTCAGTTACATGTGTGTTGAAATAGTCAACGAACTGGCTAATTTGTTTAGGCTCTCAAATTGATTCAGCTTGTTTCAACATCTTGCAAGAGTAACAGGCAAACTGAAATCAATGTGGCAGGTAAACATCCAGGGGCTGTATGAGGAAAATGTAGTGATAACTGTTGAGTGTCATTTTAAGATTCATAATTCTATCTGGCTCCATGATATGGGAATGCTGACTTCTTTTTTTAAATTGCTGAATATAAATTTAAAAAGCAAAGTTTTTTCTTGCCAAGAGTGTTTCACCCTATGATGCAGAGATGTCATTCAGCGGAATTGATACTGAACCTCTATAGTCCAACCATTGTTTTTTTCTCCCTTGTTTAGATTTGTTGCTAGAAAGCACTGTGAGTATTTTTGGTATACGTTTATTTCCACTAAGAATTATGTAATCAGTTTTAATATCTTTTTAATATTCTTTATGTTGATGCAGATTAATAATGAGAAATAACGGGAACGATGATGGTGGTGGTGGTGTGGGTGCGTGTGTGTGCGTGAGTACACGTGTGTGTGCGTGCGTGCACGCCACAACCAAAGAACAACTTTGAGGCTTGCATTCCAATTCACACACACACACACACACACAACCCACTCATGACTAAAAAAGAATTACAAAGTGGGTCAGTCTTACAAAGTATTTTTAAAGACATGCAATCATACCTATTCCCTAGATTAACCAAACTATCTAATTCTTTTATTTAGTAAGGGTCCTGAGATGACCTGTTTTAATGCAGTGATGTACAGTGAACGCCTCCGTTATTTACATGTGAATTTAGGCTATTTGAGGACTCCAAAAAAGTTTGCTCACAAATACTTTTTTACTTCTGATTTTTATGTGTCATGGAAGTGCAAAGAAGTGAAACATTACACCAAAGTCAGCACCCAGAGATTCTTGTGTCTGTCATTGACGTGCCTCTTTATGTATATAGACACGTATATGTACTCAATGGTACATAAATGTGGTAATTTTCTATATGCTGTTCTGTAACTTTTATCACTTCACATACATCTTATACACATATATCTATGTCAGGAAGTACACATGGACATTTTTTAAAAAGTAGATAATATCCTATTATGTATGTACCAGAATTTGCCTATCCAATCCTCTGTTGATGAATGTTTAGATTGTTTCCTTTTTTATTGTTGTTAGAAAACAACTTGTGGTGCATGCATGTTGTCAATTTGAATTACAAGTATTTTTCAAGTTTCCTCTTCAGCGTCGTTATTTTGTGCACTCTATAAATGGATCGTTAAACAAAAGTAAGTTTCTCCCCATGCTCTTCTTTAATTACTGTAAGTCTCAAACTAGTGAAATTTGAATAAATGAGATTTTACTCTGTACTTTGTCCCAAAGCCCTCTCTTAATATGTATTCAAAGGGAATGAAAGGGCTCATTAACGAATAGAGCTATTTGAGTTAAAGATCAACTCTGTTGAACATTTTCTCTTAAATATACCAATCTTATCTTCTTGACATTTTGTGTTATGTTTGATGCTGACAATAAAAACTTTGGAATAAGCTATAATTTCTGCATCCATGCATATTCAGGTCTGAAAATGAAAGGAAAATATGACAGGTTTGCATGTAGCAACTTCCCACCCACACATTTCTTTCCTTTCTGATTCTGACGCTTTAGCCTTTGAAACAGTTCCCATGAGCAATACTGAGATTCAGACTATTTAGATCTAAAGGAAAAAACACAAGATCTTCCACTGCTTCTATCTAGCACCTGGAAACCTCTTTGAAGAAGTGCTGAAATGCAGTTGTTCGTTATGCACACGGGAGAAGTCTTAAAGGTATTTTGAGGAGTAGCAAGAGGGGTAGTCTGGAGATAGGAAGGCCTGCTTGGAGCCAGAAGTGAGGGAGGGAACCCCAATCCACATTATTAAAGTGACTTATTTCCAATATATTCTTGTCAACTTAAATGGAGATTGCGTGTCACTTTAAAGCAAAGGTATCACACTTCATTCTTGGCTCCTAGAAGAAAATGGGTAAGACGGGAAAGAGAGAGAGAGACCTTTGTTGGAAACAGTCTAGGTTTAGGGTCTGGGGAAGGGGTTTATTGGTAGTTGTCTGAAGTAGACTAGATCCTTATAACCTTACCTTGTTCTGTGCCGGATCGAGCCAGCCCAGTCCAGAGGAGCACATTTCCTTCCTCACTATCCAAAATTCACTACAGTAGCTATTAAGATTTTTTTCATCCTTGGGGGCGCCTGGGTGGCTCAGTTGGTTAAGCGTCTGCCTTCGGCTCAGGTCACGATCCTGGAGTCCTGGGATCAGGCTCCCTGCTCAGCAGGGAGTCCGCCTCTCCCACTGACCTCTCTCATGCTTTCTCTCTCTCTCAAATAAATAAATAAAATCCTTTTAAAAAAAGATTTTTTCATCCTTCATCAAAGAATAGTAACGAAAGTTCTTACAGGTCATTCAGTTCAACCTCCTTCTCCCAAAAGATGGCCTCCTCTTCCTTTTCAGGTTTGAGCCCTCTCGTCTTTCCCTTGATCATATCCTTTCCCCAAACCACTAGATCTAGATCCATCCATTATGTTTTTCCCCATGCTTTCACTACCTCCTTGACCACTGGCTTTTTCCCACTGGCACACGGATACTTTCAGGACTATCATAAAGAGCCCCTCCTGAGACTCTCTTTCTCCCTCAACCTGTGTTTGCCTATTTCCCTTAATAGCCAGGGGCCCGCTCAATTTGTCTTTGCTTTTTTTTTTTTTTTTCTTACCTGCATCCTAAGTCCTCAGCCCTTTCCATTCTCTCTCTGCCCTCCTCCCCATCCTTAAACTCCTGTTGCGGGGGCCACCTGTGGCTGCCAAATAAAATCCGTGGTTCCTTCCGTCCTCACCTCTTTTCTCCTTTCTGCAGCATAGGACCGTGTTGTCACTTCCTCCTCATTGAAACTAACCTTTCTCTTTGGATTTACGCTCTTTTTCTTTTGACTCCTCCCCTTCTTTCTCCTCTTCTTAACGTCGATGTCTCCCCTGCCCCCCAGGTTCCAGCCTCAGTGGCTGTCTTCTCTTCCTAGCTGATTAAACAACTTCTCCTGGCTCCAGCCACCATCCATGTGCCGGCAGCTTCCCTCTCGAGAGGCAGGCAGACGTGTGCATCCCAGCTGGCTGCGGCACTGATGGTGCTTCACAATAGCCAACAGTGGGTCGTTGCCTCTGTCCCCAGGTCCCCAGAGTACAACAGAATACCCTGCTTCTTACTCTGGGGTGTCCTAGGTTCAAGCAGCCCCTGGATCATTAATACAAGGTATTTAGTATTTTCCCTTTAGACGCTTGCAGTGGTTGAGAGAGAGGGCTCTGCGAGGCTACATGGCCGTGAAGCTATCTCAACCACTCCTTTAGAAGGTGTGCGATTTTGTGTAAAGGAGGTAGTCCTTCTGTCATTTATAAATAGGGGGACAATAGAATAGACCCCAGAGGGTCCTGAAGAGGGTTAAATGAGATGACACACGCACAGCTTTTTACGTGTCAAGCACAGAGAGTTAATAAGTGTTGATCTTATCTGCTGTTACAGTCCAGGTAGTGACGTGCTGACTTCGGGCCAATAGGTAGCAGCCTGTAATTCTTGGAAAACTATGAAGAGTTTATCTATTCACTTGTCCTAGTTTGTTTTTTCTTTCTGAGACTGAATTAATAGGATTTCCATAAAGTCCAAAAGTGTAGTTATTCACAGGGAACCGAAATTGATGCACAAGGACACAGTCCGCCTTCACGAACCAGTCCTCATCGCGGCCATGGGATCATTCAAAAGGAAAAAGGGACTCACCGAGCCGTCCATTTCTTACATGGAGTCAGAACCGAAGAGAGAGAATCGGAAGTGGAACGTTGAATTCGCTGCTGTTGGGAGACCCTGGTCTGCACTCTATCTGTATGCTTACTGAAGGGAGCGCAGGGCAGGGTTTCCCATACAGGGGGCACAGGCTTCCACCGCCATTTCCGCTAGGATCGACCCCACCGGTCCAGTGCTGCATGAAAATCCAGCTGCTCGGCTCCTAAAAAGAAGCTGATAAGTCTCTTCAGTAGTCACAAAATGTCCTTGTAACTCTCTACCAATCTTCGATCGAACAAGAATTCTAACTTTCTAACGAAATCCTACCGCCCTTCACCTCCTATCTCTAAGGGAGCACTGATTTTGTACATGTTTCTTTTATGTTTATCAATGTAATGTATGTTCTTTGTAGAAAAAATTGAAAATACAAAAATGTATGCATAAAAAAATCCCCCACCCAGAAACAGTGTTAACATTCTATTATAGATCCTTGTAGTGGTGTGCGCTCTCTCTCTCTCTCTCTCTCTCTCTCCACACACACACACACACACACACACACACACACACATACCCGTTGACCCTTGAACAACATGGGGGTATGGGGCAACAACGCCCACATAGTTGAAAAATCTGGGTATAACTTTCGATTCCTCAGAAACATAACTACTTATAACTTCCTGTTGAGCAGAAGCCTTACTGACACATACACAGTCAATGACCACATATTCTATATGTTTACATGCATTTTATACTATATTTTTAAAGTAAGCTAGAGAAAAGAAAATGCTACTAGGGAAATCTTAAGGAATACAAAATACATGTACAATACTGTATTTATTTTAAAAAGCCCACATATAAGTGGGCCCACACAGTTCAAACCTGTGTTTGAGGGTCAACTGCATATATAGGTCTCTCTCTCATTCTGTATATATATGTGTGTGTATACACACATATATCGCAACATATATATTGAGGGGTCATGTATATATATGTATTCACACATGTTTGAAATGTTTTGTCATTATCATGAATATTCCCTCATACATAAAAATATTCCTCTTCCTCATCATTTTAATGGCTGAAAAGTGATAGTCGATATGAGTTGTTCTATGATTCTTTGGTTTTGTTTTTGTGAAACTTTGAAATGTGTGCGACCGCCATGTCTAGATCAGGGCACTTGAATCCTTGGAAAAATGTGAGGAAGTTGAAGAGTTAATCATGATCTCTTCCTTCCAGATTCAATATGGTTCTGTATCCTGCTCCTCCATAACAATAGAAATTGACACACGGGCAACTAACACTGCAAAACATATCATGTTTTCACATTTGTTTTCTGTTTGATCCTTGCGGCCACCTTGTGAGATCGACAGGGCAAGGGTTATCATTGTGTCTTTGTAGATGAGGAAGCTGATGTTCAGGGAGATGAAGTAACTTGCCACAGGCCACGTGCTGAATGAGTATGTAGCAGAACTGGCATCTGCAGTCGGGTCTTCTGACTCCAAACCAGTCCTCTCTCTAGTACGTTTCCCCCGTCCCAGTGGCCCTACTGATGTGCTTCTTACTGACAACTCTTGGTCACCTGTTTCTCTTACACATTTTTTGCTCATAACTCAAAAGAATGGAGCTCTGTCACCATTTTCTTCATTTGCCGGAAACGGAACATGGGTACATTCTAACAATACAAACACATTTGTCCTCTCCGAAATGCAAATATGCTGTGTCTTATACCTACAAAGAGCTCTTTGATGCAGAATTCTTACTGCTTCTGTTTCTGAGGTACCTTACCTAGCAACTCAGGTTCTCAGGAAGACGAAAATCCATTATTTTTCTCTAATAGCTTAGGGAGACGGGAGGGGACAGTGGTCATTCAGAGTTTGAACATCCCGATTTCAAAATGTGGACAGTCAGGTTAAGAAATCTAGTAGAGATGCCAGGACACGAAAGCACAGGGCAAAAACTCCTTATCAAAACTTCTTAGAGAGATGCTACAGAGCCAAATAAAAAGACACTGGCTAGTCCCATAGCCAGCCTTTAAGCTGTTGTAGATCATCTAGCATTCTTCTCAGTTACATTCCCGGGCCCTTGTGGAGCAGGAGTGAGAAGTGTGTGGGGGCGGGTGTGGGTGCACGTGTGTGTGTCTGTATGTGTGTCTGTGTGCATGTGTGTGTGTGTGAGAGAGAGAGAGAGAGAGAATGAGAGAGACTACATGTGCCTATGCCCAGAGTGGGGCCCCTCCTCCCCGATTTCCTGGGAAACTGATGACCATGTCCCTCCCAGTCCTGTATGAGCCTGCATTTAGTGGATGGCATTATTGCCCCTGCCCTTTTTTTTTCTTTTCACAGAATATTGGTCTTTTTAATAATTTTTGAAGATTTTATTTATCTTAGAGCAGGGGGAGGGGCAGAGGAAGACCAACTCCATGCTGAGTGTGGAGCCCTATGCGGGAGCTGATCCCACGACTCCGAGATCATGACCTGAGCCGAAATCAAGGGTTGCTAGTCCCTGAAACAATACATTATATGTTAACTCATTGAATTTAAATTTTAAAAAAGTACTTGACAGTGTGCAAAAAAAAAAAAAAGAGTTGCCGGTCAACCAACCATGCCACCCAAATCCCCCTGCTATTCTTTTAAATTAAAAAGTAGCACCTTTTGATGCCCCATTTCATCCTGGTGCATGTTTCAAAAGTGGTCAGGCATGCACTTTTGCCACCTGTTCTGTGTGAGGGTAAAGACCTGGCCCTTCTTTCAAGAAGGAAGCCATTACATCTCCGCCAAATTGCCTGTATGCACAGGATGCTGAAACTGTCTTCTGCGAAGCAATCTGCATGTTCTTTGTAAACAGGAATGAAGTGCTTTTAATAGTATCCCTTTGCTCAGAATTAACGTTTGGGCCATTAGGTACAGTTCGTTAGGTGCCAATGTTTCATTTCCAAAGGCCCAGCCAGAAAGGCCCCTTGGAGATCCATGGATCCTAAGGGCTTATGAAATCTTTCAAAATAGTTTTCCCTGAAAGGCACGAGTAGTGGCTCACCAGCCATCCCCTCAAAACAACCAGGAGCAATTGCAGTAAGTACAAAGGCTGTTCAGTACACAGGGATGGAACAGTCTGATTACATAGTCATGAAGAACATGGGGCACCTGGGTGGCTCAGTCAGTTAAGCATCCGACTTCTGATTTAGGCTCAAGCCATCATCTCAGGGTTGTGGGATCAAGCCCTGCAACAGGCTCTGTGCCGAGCATGGAGTCTGCTTAAGATTCTCTCTCTCCCTCCTCCTGTGCCTCTCCCCACTCCCTGTCTCTCTCTCTCTCTTAAAAAAAATAATTTGGAACCATAAGAATCTCAGCTTGAACCATACCCCAGAATCAACATGAAGTTGGAAGGGGAATTGACTTGACAGGTTCCCAGGCCTCACCTGACCAAAGAAGGGCAGGTGGCCTGACTCTGTCCCTTCAAATTCATTATGAATGAAGGCATTTGAGGTTTAGGTAAGGCCTGGATCTTGCCTTGAGATGATCTCTGGAAACTGAGCTAAGGAATCCTCTCCAGGGCTAGATGCCTGTGAAGGAACTAAAGGAGAGGACCCCAGATCACCGAGCAGCCCTCTCCTATAGAGACCTTGGCTGTCTTCCCTCACTTCCAGGGAGCTCATCGCGTTCAGCGTGTCCTTGAGTGCTGAGCTTGATGCACAGCCAAGTTTAAAACAGCATGGGGATAAAAGTGAGTGGAACGGTGGTGAGGAGGGTAGAAAAGGTTGAGAAGGGGACTTCTTTCTCATACTTTGGACTCTTTGGACTTCTCAGAGCCGAACTAGTTACTCCCTGTTGCCTGACTTCTCGGAACCAGACTATTGTTGGATATTTGCTTCTGTTTTATCCCTTCTTTGTTTCTTTCCTCATTTCTTGGTCTTTCCACCAGTGCTTCTTTTAAACAGAGGTAATATAATTTTTCTTGGCCCTACGTGGGAAACCCTCTTGGCATTTTCTAACTGCCAAGTGTTCTATAGCCTTCCACATCTGTGGAAGGAGTTTTTTTTTCTTTAATTTAATTTTGTATTAATTTATTTTCCTTTTCTCTAACACACACAGCCTCAGATTAGTGCTTGAGGATTAATGAGCAACTGATTTCTCTCCTAACAAGTGCCTTTTTCTCAGCTGAACTTTATTGCTTGCTTTTCTGAGTATTTTCTCCTAAAATATCTTAAATGAGGTAATTTCACTGAAACGGAGGCATGCTCTGTCTTTCAGAGCCTGTGCAGATATTGAATATAACATTTCACAACAGACTCATAATTTTGGAATAATTTGGCACTTTATGACCCCCCCAAGAAAGTAAGATGGGCTTTCCCATTATGATCCCGAACAGATTATGTTAGTCAATGTTTGCTCCCAATGTGGATAGGAAGCTTCATGCCGTCATAATTTTCAGCCTCCACTGCATCAATCAAACAGATTGTTCTCATGGTGGTTGCTTCCTGGGGAATTTGCCAGCTGAGGGTTTGTCCCGTGGAGCCAAAACAGGCCACTGGAGTAGCCATTCCCTTTACTCCTCATATATGGCGCCGTTTCAGAAGTCATTCTTGTGACAGTTGCCTGTTTGTAAGCATGGCCACGGGGGGAGCTAACGGAGTCCTAAATGAGAGTAGTAGCCGATCAAATGACAAAGGATACCAAAGAGACAGGTGAATCACAGAAGATGATGCTGTGGGACTTTTTGGAGTGCTTCCTGGACATGACTAGCAATAACTAAAGTTTCAGCTAGAATGATGCCGAGTGAAGTATAAAGCACTGAAAATATAAACCAGAGTGCGTCTTTCTCTCTCCTCCCTTGTGTGTGTACACACACACACACGCGCGCGCACAGAGCAGCCTTCTGATTTCTGATATAAAATTGAACTTCAGATAGTCAGTTAGTTTGTTCTCTAATAAATGGAACTCGTGCCTGCCTATCTACCTGAATGTCGGTGGCTAAGGTTACCCACGACTGTATGTCCATTCACATACTGGATGCTTTAGCGTTGACAAATAAGGTATGGCTCATTCAGGACTGGACACAGCGTGCACATGGAGCACATTGTCACTCACAGGACTTTAATGGATGTCTGTACACGAGGTCCCAGTTGAGAAATGGCCATCCTGGGTTCTGGGGTGGATTTAACGTGTACCTTTTCATGAAAGGCATCAGTAGCTTGGTAGATTTCGTTTCTTGAGACTCGTTAGTCAACTTTCAGCTACCCGTATGCAAATAACCAAGGTTCAGAATTGATGAGAGGCAATTAGGACGTGGAAATGATGATTTGACTTTGTACAGATTGTTAAATACAGGCCATTTCAGCCTTAGTTCACTTCCCAGTTCTTCCCCCTTACCTAAGGAGGCTCAGAAGATGCACAACCATTTTAATATCCACCTAAGCAAAATATAATTAGGAAAATTAAAAAAAAAAAACATAAAACTTCTGCCCTGAATTCTATATTGCACAATAGCGAACTCTAGGAGAAGCATGTTTCAGGTCATCTGTTCTCTTGGATAACTGATTCTGTTTTCTTTCCATTAGTCCAGGATCTAGTTCTTAGGAGTGAGGAAGGGGCTCGTCTTGGCCAAGCTGGAGCTCCTTACAGAGCACAGGTAGTTTAGAAACCTGAGTAAAGCTTCAGACCAGATAGGAAGAAAGGAAACATGTCCGCTGAGAGCTTCTGGAGCAGAGGGACACTCCCGCTATCCCGCTATCGCCTGCAAACCCCAGTCGATGTACTCCCTGGACCCCGAGAGAATGGGAGCCAGCCGAAAGCCATTCCCTCTTTCTTAATGATTATCCATTAGTACGGCACGTTTTGTTTTGTTTTTTTTTTTTTTAATTGCAGAATAGATTAGAAACAATTAGCAAATGGAAAACAGAAAGAGGCCCTTGCTGCTTTTGGTGTTTAGAAGCAACTTTTGAACGGAGGCAAGATGCTCTTTTCCGAGTGAGATGTGCCATTTTATCTGAATTACATTTTATTCCTCTGTCGTGGATACATGCTTTCCACCACCTGAAAATGGGAATTTTCCAGATGTGGATTCAGTATATGTATTGCCGACTGCTGCATTTATTTTCAGATGCTTTTTGAAAACATTATTTAATGAGCTAATTTTCTCATGCTGAACAACATACGTGTTAAAATTATGGTTAAAGCATATTCCAAAGCTGTCTTTTAACTCGCATAGCAAGAATATGGAACCGTATTGAGGGCTACCTAAACAGTTAAATCCTTCATTGTTTAAACCGAGAACATTTTCAATTTTATTGTACTTGTCATTATCTGTCACTGTACTCTTGTGTAAAAAGGAACTGTTTCATAGGAAAAAACAGCAAAATTAAAGGAACAATGGATCTGATTTTGTCAATGCTCAGGAAGAGAATCATTCAAGTGCCAGGCCAATGGAAGTCAGGGGAATGTCATTAGGACCCTATGAATTTCAATTTTAATGATGTGGAATTCTTTATATTTCTTACGTAGACTAGGGTGATGCTTTATGCAAATACGAACCCCCTCATTTCTTATACTGAGGCTTTGTTCACTCTTGGTTATTCTTCCTCCTCCAAAGAGAAGCAAAACTTGATTAATATGCAAGTTACAATTTCTACTAGGACTGTGCTTTATTTTTCCCAACAACTAAGGTGATAAAGGTTAGAAACACCTGATGAAATTTGCATCACATTTAAAGAAATAGTACTCAGTAAGTGAGATTTTGTCATGTCGTTTTCACAGCTTGATTGCGCTTCTTATGATACCCCATTAGGGACTGAATCAAGTCAAACCCTTCCTATAGAATGAAACACACGGCAGTGGCGAGCTACCTGTGACAGCGAACAATTCAGCTACTCCTATACCTTATCAGCAATCCGTTCCCTTTCTCGCTTTTTTACCAAAGTATTCCAAGGCAGATAAATTAAAATACTGTCTTATACTCTTGGTGGCATCTGGAGACTGTGCAAGAAGCACGGAAAGCCTCCAAACAGAATTGTGGTGCCTCCCGGACTCCCTAGTGTGGGAAGTATCTAATACAGTTAAGTAATGCAACAGCAGTAACGTCATCAGAGTTCACGGTGAAGTATTTTCAGTCATCCCCACTGGAGCTCCAAAGCACCAAGTAGACTCAGTGACAGAGCTTAGAAAACTGCTGCCTTCCTAAGTTGGAGGTCCCTTGGTAGAGAAAGAGATCACGGTTTGGATTTATGTTTGAAGCACGAAACTCATCATTATTCCTTGTCCACAAATGCAAATCATAGAAAGCCACCAAGCATCTGAGAAGGTGAGATTGAAGGGTCATACTGCTTCTAATAAACTCTAATTTATTCAGTGACCAGCCAAAGGAGAAGGCTGAGTAAGACGGCCATGGTAGAGATTGGGACAAGGAGGGAAAGTGACATGTCATCCAATGACACTAGCTAAGTATCACCATGCACGTATATAGGTCCTAATTCTTCTAGCGAATGAGTAGCAGGAGTGGACTTCTAGAAAAATAACACAGTGTATATTATCTAAAGGAGCAGAATTCCTCAGATGTATTTTTATTGGACCTTTGAACTATAGAAGATGATGGTTTTGGAGGCAGAAATTCTTCTTCCTGTTTAAGTTTTCTTTAGCGGATACTAAAGGGAATGTGTGTTCCCTGCGTGTAACTCCCCCAGATAGGATAGGTTTCGAATCACTTGGTTCTAACAGTGAAAATCTCTCACACAGAGAAACATTCAAATAAAATGTATGTCCTAGTGTACTTCTAGGAAGGGCACTCCAAATCATTGGCTAGTTTAAATCACTTAAATGAAATATACAGGCAGGTTAAAGAAAGATAAGGCTTTCATTACTTATTCACAGCCCAGAAGATTTTCAAGGAAGGCTACAGCATTTCACGTTGAAAGGAGTGGGCTCTGAGAGTGGTTTCCTTTTATAGATCAAATTGGAAATCCAAGTAAATTTCATGTCCCCTGAGCAATGTTTACTAAGTCTGGTGACAGAACCAAAGGTCCTTCCCCACTACAATTCCTTGATCAAACAGAATTTAACTGGACATACAGAAGCTTCTCCAGACACTGGAATGTGCAGATAAACTGAAAAGTTATTTCCCATAGTGCTTCATAAGAATGATTCTTCCTCTGTATCAGTACATTGAATTCAAATTTGTCATCATTGTAACTTTTGAATTATCTCCCTAGCCAAAATTAATTAAAAAATGTAACTTAAAAAGTACAATTAGAATAATTTTATTAGCTGGTTGCTTTCATTTAAGCATCCTTACAAAAGGAAACAAGGTTTTAAGGATTAGTTTCCTGCATGGGCTGCACAGCCTAACTGATAACAATTGTAGCAAGGGCAATTTCCGTTAGTAACTGAGGCTTGTATTTGCTTGTACCTTTCTTTTAAAGGTAACTTGTCTGTTTTGACAAGCTCACATTTTTTCTGCTCATTCTGAAAATTACCTGGGAATATTTCTTGAGTGCGGAAATTTGTTTTTCCTTCTCTCTTAGAAGAAAAAAAAAAAATCCCTCCCTCCTGAGCACAAATATTTTAGTCCTGGTGAAATCTAAGTGCTTGACTTCACTAGTTGGCTTTGTCTCATGGGGTTTCAGAAATGGGGCCTTATTCACAGTTTCCGTTTTCATGATTCATCCTTGAGAAAAGAAAACAACCTGTTAGGCCTGATAAATATTTTACTGCCGACTTGTACATGGTCATTTTAAAAATCCAAAGCAAGTCAGTAAGTCAAGGTCTTCATTAGAATCTTCTGCTGTCTTATATAGTAATTACAAAAGAAACAGAATCATCGAAGACCTGTATTAATTAAATATTTCAGGCTGTGATTCATGGCATCAGAACAGTAACCACGGTGGGGTTGGTTGTTTCTTCCAGCAGGCAAAGTGCTGGGAAATAAACAATTTCCCTTGTGGATTACTAGAATAAGCCTTCCTAAAACCCAGCTATCGGTAAAAGACTGGGTTTCTTTGAGCAACTAATCACAGCTGTAAAATTCAAAATTGATATAAT
Organism: Mustela lutreola; assembly: GCF_030435805.1. Taxonomy (NCBI): domain Eukaryota; kingdom Metazoa; phylum Chordata; class Mammalia; order Carnivora; family Mustelidae; genus Mustela; species Mustela lutreola. Next base: position 119,407,112 of record NC_081308.1, on the reverse strand, counting down.
AAAACGTAGGCAGGGGTACCTGAGTGGCATAGTGGGTTAGGTTGTCTGGTTCTTACTTGCACCTCAGGCCATGATCTCAGTTTCGTGGGATCAAGCCCCACGTTGGGCTCCATACTCAGCAAGGGGTATACTTAAGACTCTCTCTCCCTTTTCCGCTGCCTCTCCCTGCCTCCCCCACGCTCACTTACTCTGTGTGTCTCTCAAATAAATAAATAAATATTTTTTTAAAAAATTAGTGGAGTTCCCAACATCTCATGCAGTATGGTTATATAACATTGAGTCAGCATTTTAAAATAATATTTTCCAATAGATTATGTATACCTGCGATTTGAGAGGAAAGCTTCTAATATTGGCTTTTTAGGGGAAAAGGTGAGTGCCTATCTTTAAATGATCGTGCTGGGATTAAGTCAGTGATTGCTAGAGATCCATCTGTGTCTGGTTCTAGTAAGATCATTCAAGAGCGTGGAGGGATTAATGTTATTTTGATAGTAGACGCAGTAACGTAGACACTTAATCCGTAAGTTAGTGGCTTTAATGGGTCGTATTTATTCGTGATAAATGAGACCCTCGGGTATCAAAATTAAAACTAAAGATTCAACTACATATTTCCTTTGTTTCTAAAAATCTAGTACAGTAGTACCCTGCCCGTAGGTGGTCAATTAGCATATGCCAATTAATTAGCTTTGTTTATGCTAAGATTGATTTCCTATAATTTTTAAAGTACAAGGCTTCATTCAAGAAGGACAATGTAAAGAAGTCATTTTACTGATAATTGGGGATCGAGCTCTGAGTGTGCAGGGATGTTTCTGTGACAGCCAAGACTGCCCAGCCGTCTCTGTTTGCCTGGATGTCGTGCCGATTTTCCAACCTTCAGAAGAGTGTCTGTCCATTTTTCGTCTTATGGTTTAGTAGTACCTGCACAGAGGATAGAAAAAGAGGTTGTGTTTCCCCACTACCACCACCACCATTTTTTTTTTTCACCTCCAGCATTGAATTAGTGGTCCTTGGCATAAATTAGCTATTAAACCCGGGTCTGGGATGCTCTTCCCAGGCAGGAGCTCCTTCCCTGCCTAGAGAGCTACGTGTTCTCCAGGATCCCCCAGTGCACTGCAATTACTCCTTCTGTACTCACCCTGCCAAACAGCATTATCCCGGCGTCGTATCCTGTTCCTTTAACCAGGCCATGAACGATGATGAGGAAAATTGCTACATGCCTTTCACTGCTCTATCCCTAGTGCTTAGCATCGCAGCTGAAATTTTCATGCATATAGTAGGTGTTCAGTAAGTGTTTGCTGAATGGACGAATGAAGCACCACAGGGACTAAATGACTCCCACAGAGGGGGAGTGCTCCCCAAAAACGGAGTGAGTTCTCTAATTCCATGCTCAAAACATAGGGTTAGCACAATCAGTGTAGGTGCTACGAATACTTGTAAAGCATTAATATTCCCAGTTATGTTCCACCTGTTAGCCTGGGGTTGGATGCCACATAATGATCACACTTAGCTATTAATTGCAAACTCTTTTGATTGGACAGTAAATAATTATCCTTCCACGATCATTATGCATTATCCCGACTGCCTGGCTAAAATCTGCTTGGGGCACCAGCCCCTAAGAGGCATGGACACTTTCCCTGCTCTCACCAAATTACACACCTAATCTCAGCTTCCCTGGGTTTACTAGTTGGTAAGATCCTGAATAAATGTGGGTGTGTGTGAGTGTGTTTCCGCACATCCATCCAAGCAGTAATCTGCTGATTGCCCAATACTTGGCCAGCACAGCCCCTGCCTTTTCTGAGCTTGTAATAGAGTGGAGGAAACAGACTTTGAACTGCTGATTACAGCTGAGCTTCTACCCAGGATCCCCCCTGCAGCCAGATGACGGTGGCAGAGCGTCGTCGTCACGGTATCCGTAGCCGTGGGTATGAACGAAACCACACGAAAGGCCTCGGAATGAGGACGCAGACAAGAAGGAGGTGTGCTAGAATGAGACACATTTTTAGTAGTCACTATCCAAAATGAAGCTCTTGCAATTCATTGCCTGGCAACAGGAAGGCGGCTTCACTCCTCAAAAGCTGAGAAAGAGCAGAGGAGGGGAAGAGCAGCCCCAGAGAAATCCCCCAGGGATTTCTTGGCCAGATGTTTACAAACTATTGTTTAAAAAAATTCCAGAAGGTGGAGGCTCCTAACCTGTGCTCCAAGGGTGATTGATTAAAGACAGAGAAAAACAGAATTGACTCCAAAAATGAATTCACATGCCACCACCCCATTTAGGAACCAGATGCCTCGATCAGCCACCGAGAAGCAGGCGCGAATGGATGGTCAGTCCTGCCTGGTTTCTACATGGGAGGGACGTGGAGCCGTTAGCTGCGGGCACTGCGCTGGGACTGCACTCAGGCACGCCCTACTTGTGCTTTATAGCAATGCAGATGCCCCACAATACTGCCATTTGCTCCTGAGTTTAAAACATCTGCTTAGAAATTTCTCTACCTGATGATGAGCGAGGCAGCCCTTTACAAATCTTCACCTCTATCAGTCCTCCCAGCAACCCGATGAAGAAAATACTCTTTTTCGCATTTTAAAGATGAGAAAACTAAGCTTGGAAGTTCCAGTCTGTGCCCAGCATTACCCGGTGAGACCTGATTTCTAATCATGGCTCTGCCGCTTTCTGGCTTGAAAGGCTGTTCTCTCAACCAGTATACAAGTCGTCTTAATGGGCAGCCTTTTGCTACTAGCCTTAGTAGCAAACTGAGTTAGTTAGGATCATTTATCTACTTTTCCTTTTACCACTGTATGGAAATCAACAACAAACCAAGACGTTTGATTGAAGTGAACAGATCTGAACAACCAGTTTCCACGAAAAGAACAACTATGGCCCGATATGCTTGTTGCCTCACTGTCTCACGAAGGTCCGTGATCGAGTTCAGTAGTTTATATCCCAAAGAGACTGTCTTGCAAACCTCTTCCTGAACCTCTGCTATGGGCTAAACCACCCCAGGCATTTGGTTCGTTACTTACGGGTGTACTCGTGCGCATTGCCGTGGAGTCCTAGAGTACCTATCCACTTGCCTCCGGTGTCCGTGGTCATCGGTGAGTGGAATAGGGGTATGCTTCGCATTTATTGCTGTTGCTAGAATCTAGTAAGTTTATTTATGTCAAATGCGATTCACAATTTAAACCATTCTCTTCTCTTTCTCCTTCACTGTGCTTCCTTTCTCTAAAGACTGTCTGAAGTGAGTCTTCTAGCCCACTGTACTTAATTAGCAAGTTGTGGCATTTATTTCTTCTTTAAAAATCTCCATCTTCGTTTTGGTGAGTTAAAGACAAAATGGGGTCTACGGCAAAGAAATGTGATTATGACTTATTTTCCACTCTGAAAAACCATTCCAGACAGGCGGACGTGTGTAGCTGGAGACAGCCGAGTTCTGCAAAGACCATATCGGGTTCTAAACCCCCATGAAAAACGCACTGGAGTTAAACACGAGGTCCCTGGCTTGATTTTTTAGTGTTTTAATCTTTAATGGATTTTAACAAAATCATCAAAAATAATAGCATTCTCTTTGGGAATACGTATTCTTCATTTCTTCTTGTGTTCGGTACAATGAACTGACATTTCTCATATGTTGAGAAGAAGATTGCACTTTCATATATTACCAAGATAAGCCCTTGAAATTTATTAGCCATAAGGATTTGCCACTTGCAGTGATTAATTACCTGTTGGCAGGCACACTTTTCAAAGGTATTCTTTTTAGCTATTTCCTTTCATCTTAACCCACTCTTTTTTTGTGAGTAACCTTTCATGTATAGCTCCAGAGAGTTTGAGTAAAGGTTTATTTTGTTTCTTTGGGCAGAGATGCTAGTTTATAATTATAACGCAGATCATAACCACAGTGAAAACAAAAGCCCCAGTAACAAGGGGAGCCTGAGTATAATTTGGGGATGGCTCTAATTCTTTAATACTTACGGAAAGGCCTTAATAATCTGGACTAACTTGTCTCTTTAATCTATCAGGCCACCAGGAGTCACCCATCTATTCATTGCGTGGATTTTTATGGCACAGCTACAGAGCAGAAGGCACTGTTCCACATACTGGAATACAGCCGTGTGCGAAGCATAGTCCCTGCCCTTGTAGAGCTGATGTTCTAGAGTTGGTGGACAGATGGTGGATAAATAAAGTAATGCGTAATTGGCTTTGGCGAATAAACAAGCAGGATTATGGGGATAGGGCATGCTGAGTGGTAGAGACAACTTCTGCATAGGGTGGTCAGGGAAAGGCTCTCTGCGAAGGTGGTGGGCATTTGATAGACAAGAGGGAGGGCTTCAGAACATTTCCGACAGAGGGAATCATCAAATTCAAAGGCCCTGAGGGGAGAATATAATATGCGTGGCGTGTTCAAGGGACAAGCTAGGAAACCAGTGTGACCGACATAAAAAACGCAAAAGAGAGGAAGTGAGAGAGGAGAACCAGGAAATAGTCCGGATGGAATGGCGTGTGTGGTCTTACTGCCCAAGGCGAGGACATTGGCTCTGACTCTACGTGAGACAGGAAGCCACTGGAAGGTGGTGTGTGGAGGAGCATTCGCTCTGTGGGTCACCGTGGAATTGGCGAGAACGTGGAATTAGTTCAGGGTTAGTTTTCCACTGCAAGGAGGAAAAAACGACTACATTCATTTAACTCAGCCATCAGCAATGCAGGAAAAACAACTCCCGCTGAAGTGAGTCAGTAGCATCTTCATAAACCAAAGCAAGCATATTACACCTTAAATGATGGCTCAGTGGCCTCAAGGAAATAATGCACCTTCCTGAGCACCTAATTTACTCCCAGGCTGTGACTCAGGCTCAGGGAAAATTGAACCTATTATTGCATCCTCAAAATATGGTAAGCAACTGTGGATGAACAGTGAGACTATTTAGGAGGACAGTGAGTTCATGCTGCCAAGAAGACCGATCTGTCATCTGCAGCCTCTCTCATGCTGGCTTCGTGTCCACCCTCCAGCGGTTGCTGTTTGGTCACCCATCCCTTGGCTTTCCTATTTGCACATGTCATCTGAGGTGTTTGTGCAAGTTTAAACACTGCAGTTCTAATGGCTTCGCACGTGTTTGGCCTTTTCCTGTTCCTTTCCAATGCTGGAAAACCAGCAAAGTCCCTGACAGCTGGGCCTGGCTGCTGCAGCCACCCCCAGAGCTATGAGGTTGGAAAATCTCTTAGTGTTTACTCAGAATATTTGTACTGCCCTTCATTCAGGTCACTTAGCTTCTGGCCTCCCTGTTCGTTCCTGCCCCCTATGAGTTTCAGCAAATATCCAGCTTCTGCGAACATTCTCTCACTAGGTCGCAACTTCAGGGGCACCACAGTGTTTAAAGCGTGTTGTTTCTGGTGATTGGCATCTAGTAATCTCACCGTGCAGGACGGTGATTTCAAAATGGGGCCTTATTCTCATCTATGGTCATAGCCTGCCCGCAATCACTCATGGTTCCTGTGATTACACTGGTGCATGTCCGGCTGGTCAGAGGATAGGCAGCTTCCGTGTTCTTTCAGACACTGTCATCCTGGTAACTTCGGTCACTCGTGTGATCCCGAAGGATCTGTTTTTAGGTTCCAACATTAGCTCTTGCTATTCTAATCTCTCTCGACCCAGGAGAGCCACACTTTTTCCAAGTGACAGATGCTTAGCTGCTGATGACACCAAAACATGTAACTAGAACCTATGAAATTAACAAACGCGTCATTTTCGAAGGGAAGAAATGCTCAGTTGCCTTATCCTCGAAGGAAGCTGTTACAGTAGGTATCTATCTTGCTGGGCCAGTGTAGACCACAGGAATCAGTTTGGGTCTGTTGTCTCTGACTATGAAGACACAGGTTGGGGCTTTGCCTGACTTCTGATGGCAGCTCGGGGAGTGCTCTGTGGACAATGGGCTGGGGAAGGCAACTGCTGTTCCCAAAGGAAGGACAATGTACATGACCGACACTCAAGAAATCCTTGTTGACTTAAATGAGTATCATCCCCATAAAATAGTATCTCAAATAATCAGTCTTCGTCAGTCAGCCAGAGATGATACCGCACATCTGGCAAAACAATAGCCGTTATATAAAGATGTTGTCTGGAGAAGCTGTGACTCACCAGGCAAATCCCGCACGGGGATTCTGTACACAAACCAACTCTTTTCTGGGGCCCGAGCTTTTACCCGCTTTACCGGGAGAACAGGGTAGAGTAGCGAGGCTCCTCCGAAAACGCTTTGTTTGCTGTGAACCAGCACTTGGGACTGACTGTCTTCTCTCCTCCCCTGAACCGTTGGGACTTGAACGTCAAGCACAGAACAGGGCCGCGTCTCTGTTCTCCAGCAGTGGGTTCCAGAGTGCAGAGAATATGGACCTGTGGCGGGGAGGGAGAGGGGAGAATTGGATGTTGCACCCCCGCCCCCGCTCCGCTCCCCCAGAGAAATAACTCGGGTAGGGTTAGGCACAGGTTCTGTGCCTCTGGTCCACCCTGTCTCCCTGACAGTTGTCACCTTGCTGTCAACTGTATTTTAGTTGGACTTCCACATCTCACCAGTTGTGTCTGGAGCTAAATGGGGCAGTTTCATTCTGAGGACTGTGATCTCCCCCAAAGGGCCACAGCCTTCTCTTTCCTTGGGGAAGGCGTGTCTGTCGTTTGTACCCTCCTAGTGCTGAGGAACAGAGGAGGCACGGTCATGTGGCAGCATCCCCAGTTTATTCGGAGACGTTAAAAAAAGGAGGCGCGCCTGGGTGGCTCAGTGGGTTAAGCCTCTGCCTTCGGCTCGGGTCATGATCTCAGGGTCCTGGGATCAAGTCCCACATTGGGCTCTCTGCTTGGCAGGGAGCCTGCTTCCTCCTCTCTCTCTCTCTGCCTGCCTCTCTGCCTGCTTGTGATCTCATTCTGTCGAATAAATAAAAAATCTTTAAAAAAAAAAAAAAAAAAAGGAGACACCATCCCACTGTTGATGTGAGTCCTAGAGGCACGATGCCTTGGTGATACGGTTTCTCACACACCAGTCACGTGCATTGAGCAGCACCTTTGTATGGAGCCATTACGAGCCATAAGACTAGGTACAAACACATCGTGAATGTTTGTGGTTTTAGCCCCCTCAATTACCTTTTAAGTAATTTGGACCACTTATTTGCCCATTATTGATTTTTCATCCCCAGCCACCTGGTAAAAATTAGCACGAGAGAACTAATTGAGCCTTCTTCTGTTCAGATATAATCTCATTACCCCCTTTCTTGATGCTGGGGAAACTCTTCAGAAATAATCAGTTATAAAGTGCTTTTGCATTCCAGCCAGCGCTGAGGCTGGAGGTTTCTGACAACACCGATGTTTGGCTCTTTTTCCTCTGTGTGCTGTGAGAAAAAAAAAAAGGGGGACTGATTATTAGCAGGTGGCCCCCAAAAGAATTGTATGTGTGGTACACGGAACCATGACATGAGGCAGATTTGAGGCTCGAGAAGTTCGGCTCCTTTTTTTTTTTTTTTTTTTTTTTGGAATGAAAACAATCATAATAGTGGAGAACATAAGGAAGAAAATTGGGGGGGTGGGGATTGGTTACATATCATACCCTTGTGACCGAGCGGTTCTCTCTCACTGCAGTGACCATCCCAGACTTCACAGCACAGCCATTGGGTTGGAGGAGACACTTGCCCATTCATAAGACAGATTCCTGCTACTTTTGGTCCTGGCCTCATTTCTCCAGTCTGGCTTAAGTGGAGGAACGTTACTGCTAGAGTTGTAGGGGAACACGTGCGAGATTGTGGAAGACCTTGAACACCAGACCAGGGAGTTTGGAGTTTATCCTGTAGGCAGCAGGGAGCCATTAAAAGATTTTGAACAGGAGGAATGTAAAAAATAGGACTTGATTTGGATGCGTGTTTAGTATAAAAGTGCAATGATAAGATATATTAAGGGAGTGTTATGGTTCTGTTCACAGCATGAATATAACCGGAGAATTCATCTCTACTAGCTGTCTAGTTCAGCTTTTACAGCATGCAAATTTTCAGGGCCAGCTGTAAGAGCGTGATGGTAAAAGAACAAAGTAAGAATTGATAATGGGAATGTAATTGTAAAGAGAGGGATTTTCATGATCGAGATCACGGGAAGCACAGAATAATAATCATCTTAAAGGGTGACTGTAGAATTATTTGTTATTTTGTTTGAGTTCTTTGTAACCACTTCTATGCTATATAATTACCTTAAGTTTTAAGTGTTCCCTGCAGGGATAATTTATGCATTTTGCATTCTCATGCAAATGCTTTAACAGTCTACACTGCGGAAAATGAAAGCCAAAAATTATTCCGAGTAGGTCATGGTTGTGCAAAGCTTATGAAGTATTAATCACTTTTATAGATTCTCATAGTTTAGATTATATTCCTGCATTGTGTTTTCAACTACAGTAACAGGGAACAAACATTTGAAAATTTAAATTACGTATTTTGATAAGGAACCATAATTTGCCTCTTTTCATAATTTAATGTCATCAAAACCCTTTTTAAAAATTTAATATAAAAATGTTACAGTATCTCAGGACAGAACAAGCGAAACTGAATTTAAGCTAAGCTACCCAAAGCTTATTTTTGAATCACGGCTGGGTACGTGGTGTCAACACTCCTGAAAAGCACATTTTTAGAATCCAGGCTTCACTGCGGTGGCTTCTCATGTGATGGTAAGAGCGCATGGCATCACTGGCGACGGCACTTTGGTCCCAAGTCGGGAACCATTGTCGTGTTGACTGCCACATAGATACACAGCTGAGTGTTACATTGCTCTTAATGAAAATATAACCCGCTTTATGATGGCGGCATTCATTCAAAGTGTCTTATTTTAATGAACTTGCACCAGACTTCTCTGTAGTAATCCTCAGTTTTTCAAGAGACCTGGATCTCTTTGTCGTCATTGTTTTTTTCAGAGGTATGTGTATTACACATAGGAAAATCCCCAGGAAGAAATAGGTTTACTCTTCTGTCTGGCTCCTCTGTACAGATGCTCACTTCACAGGAGAACAGACCTGGCCCTGGGAGGCCTTTCAGATTTTACCCTGAGCTCTGAGCACAACTGGGAGTTTGGACAGGAAACAGCTTTTTTTTTTCCCCAAAGAGGAAAGATAATTCAATTTCCCACCTTCCCTATTAAACCTTGGTGGGGAATACAGGGATGGAAGACATTTCTCGAAGGTCACAGGATTATAGAATTAGGAAAAACAAATCATCACACTGACTTTCACTTTTTATTGTCTTTCTCTGTTTGTCCCCCATCCCAGCTTTATCTCTGTGTCTCTCTCTTCCCAGCACGTCTGCTTTCTCTCTCTCCCTCTTTCTCTCTGTCTCTCCAACACATACAGGCGTGTATGACGCGTGCACACGCGCGCGCGCACACACACACACACACACACACACCTTATGAGATCAGTCTCATCACCCACATCTGCACCTGAAGAGGCAAAAGCCTAGTTTCAGCAAACGTGCTCTGGGGTCATCCCTGACAACCTCCTAGAGTAGAGAGGTCACTGGAAAGAAAACAAAACAAACAAAATAAACCAAATGTGCTGAAATTCAGTCATGAACATTTTACAGTAGAATGAACTTTCCATGGCATGATCTGGGAGAATTTAAATCAACGCGTTAGTGGAAAGCTATCTGGCGAGCTGGAGAAGGCAGTGGGCTGAGACAGGATGACAGGCTTAGCCTGAGCTCAGTGCTAAGGCTCTTCCTTCCCGGGACCAGTTAGGGCTGCCGTTCCTAAGGCTTTTTGCAGCCCTGGAAGTGTCCTGAGAGCTCAGGTTGCCTGAAGATAAGGACAGCTCCCATGTTAACACCAGCGACCGGAAACACATTCCAGTTTCCTCTAGAAGGAACTGCTTCCCTGCTCTGGAGCTCTCCAGAAGAACATGGGAAAACCAGGTTCCAGTGTGTTAGCATCTCTGGTTCCATTTCCTCAACCGTAAAAAGAGTTCTTGAGAGAGAAGAAAAACGTTGACCAAAATCTATTATAATCATTACTTTTGTTACCATCATCATTATTCAACTAACTGTTCCTTATCTGTCACTTGAATGCCATAACTGGTGAAGCAGTTGTCAAAAACTTTAAAAAGTAGACACTGCTTAAAAGTAAGGTACTGTTAGATTTTTCATTATTGTTGTTATTAGTAACCTACACTATGAAAGTAGAAGCGGCAAAACAATAGTTTAGAACAAAAGAAGCGAGATAATAATGTTGTACTTTCCATGGCATAGTAATTAAAATGAGACATGCAAATGTCATTTGGCCCATTAATACCAGATTATTCTTTTAAATATCATGTGGGTTCCACTGATACACATTAGAGTAATGCAAATTTTAGAATCTTAGGATATTTTAATACCCCAATTCAAAGCTCATGTATTGTTAGCCTTGAAAAGGAACCACTTCGGAAAGGAATTCTCATGCGTTCACTTAGTGTGTCATGTGAGCCCCTCCCAGAAGTGGAAAGGTGCTTCTCCACTCATTTGTTTTCACTGACAACTGCTAGTTTTCTTTTTTCTTTTTAAAATTTTACTTATTTTAGAGAGAGAGTGTGCAAGCAGGGGGAGGGGCAGAAGGAGAGAGAAGGAATCTCAAGCTGACTCCACTGCAAGCACAGGGTCCAACACAGGGCTCCACCTGAGGACCCTGAGATCACGACCTGAGCCGAAATCAAGAGTCGGACACCCAACCGACTGAGCCAACCAAGTGCCCCCCAACCACTAGTTTTCATGCCAGTTTCAAGTTGGGGTGGCGAGGATGCCACATCTCTTCTCTATCACACAAACTGCACGTGAACGCGAGGGAAGGGCCCCCATAGCCGTGAGCACGTGCACCTGTGCTCGCCACCTTCCATGCCCCTCTCGATCCCCGCTGTGCGGCCCAGGATGCCGGGCGCCTCTCATGGGTGCAGGTGCAGAGCGCAGGTAGATGGCTCAAAGCTGGGAATCTGGGAAGCAGGTGAGGCAGGATTGAAAGGAGCTCTTCAGGGATCCCAGAGACAGGGCCCATGAAAAGAAGGAAGGCCTAGACCTTCCGCAGATACTCCACCTGCCATTTAAAAGAGACCTGACCTCGCAGCTCTCGTCCGTCTGTGCAACAATGACTTGTTTGAAAGGGTACACTTGCGACCTGTGGTTTTATTGCTTGTGACATGGGAGACTCCTCTCTCAGGCCAGAGGTGTGGAGTTACCACAGAGAGCCACAGTCAAGATGAATTAGACACACACAGATCATTACACACACACAGGGACCTCTTGTGGTCCTCAGCCCACAGTAGGTTCTTGGAGAGTAGGGGTCCAAAATGAATTCTTCCATCTGTGTCTTGGCTGAATGAGCCAACTTTACCCCCTTCAGACTTTGGGTAAATCTTGTTAGCTCCTTTCAAGGGACAAACGAGAGAAAGGTACTGTCTTCATAGAAAGTTGACTCTCCTTGTAACTTCCTGTCCCCGGAAGTAATTCGCAGGCGCGGTGTGATGTGGCGGGCCACTACCCCTCCGTGACACCTTTCTCATCCTCGGTTCATAGATTAGGCCTCTGCACCTTGCCCTGCAGTTCGAGGTTTTCTGGTGTGTGGTGGCAGGCACGCGTTAGTGACTTGCATTTGAGCAGTGAGTGTTGTCCAGCATCACTTTCTGACCTGTGCAAGAGAAAAAATAAGAAGCCTTCTCTGAAAGTCTTTGAAGAAGCAGACTCCTGGGTGTTCCACGGGACCCTCTTCTACACAGACAGACCCGATCACATTGAACACAACCACTCTCCAACACAAATCAAAATGACGAGCCTCCAAATTGCTAAAAGTGCTACAATGTCTTATGCACCTATCTTGGTGTGATTTCATCTTCAATAGGCCCCTTCCCTTACCACGGTTTTTTATTTGATCTACGAGGGAAGAGCCTTTCTCCTTTGCATGACAAGTCACCGGATCTCTGGGAAAAGTTTCCAGTGTCCCCAGCCTTTGAATTTTTAGACAGGAGCTTGCAACAGCCCTTAAAAAGATACAACCTACTAAGCTTCCGCTCCTGCTGACTACAGATACCTCCCAGATCTTCCTCTTGGAGATGGATTTAGATCCGGCTCTGAAGTTATTACTCGGAAGAGCACGGCCGCAAATGAGAAAGTGCCATAGTAACAGAGAATATTTGCCCAGTGGGCACAAATTAATTCTAGAAAGCAACCAGAAGACCTGGAAGTTTATTTTTAGAAAGCATATCTGATATCTGATTCCCCTCTCAAAACACATAGGTCAGCCATTCTATAGGAAAAACCCACATCCAGAGTTAATGCACATCATAGACAAGAAAAGACTGTTAGGGAGTTATTCAGCTAAGAGAAGTGTTCTTCTCTTGGGGAAAAAAAAGGTTACTTTACCACAGACTTTTGTGAAACAGGAAGATTAAATCTAGTAAGATTTGAAAATTAATATGCTGGTCACACAGTCTCTCTACAGTTTGTCTTACAGAAAATGGAGGGTGTCTTCTGCTCCCTAATCACATGGCCTAAACGATCTGTATTTTTCTGCAAGGGGGTGGGTCACTCTAACACTGTCTTGAACCAGTTACGCAGCTTTGGAGACATGTGGCCCATCCATCATCTTACTTACAAATCGTAGCAAGTGACTTACATTGCAAAACCCATTTGCTGACCCTGTTTGGAACTGAATGAGGCCTTTGGATCACGTAATTTTTTAGTATCATGACACAAACAACAGCCCCTCTTGGGCTCTGTAAGGGATGCATTGTGTTTGTTTTGTCTCCTGCTTTTTTCTAGCTTATTTCAGTGTTTGTAAAAATAAAACAAATCACAAGTGCCCGGGTAGCTCAGTCGGTGAAGCATCTGCCTTTGGCTCAGGTCATGATCCTGGGGTCCTGGGAGCAAGTCCCACGAGGGGCTCCCTGCTCCGTGGGGAGTCTGCTTCTCTCTCTAGCCCTCCTCCCACTCATTTTCTCAATCTGTCTTTCTCAAATAAATAAATACAATCTTCAAAAAATAAATAAAACGAATCACTTTGTAAAATTTGGCAGTCTGGGTAGTGGTCCCTGGTGTGAGACTGCTTTACAGAAATGTATGAAAATCCAGAAGAGACCAATTGTATTGGACTAAATGAACTCCAGGCCTAAAATATGGTGAGATCTGTGTCCTGATTCTGTTTTAAACAGGCCATTGATTGACAAATATAAATATATATATATATATATATATATATATATTTGTCATTTTGTTTTGCAAAGAATTGAGAAAAAACAATATTGTGCTGGCATATTTTGTGGGGTCTACCTAAGATAAATCAAAGTGTCTATGAACTATCTTGGAATATGAAAGTGCTACCAAGAAATTCCACTGTAGTCCTATAAGGAAATATCATCCCATATCCATTTTCTTAATTATAATTTGCATTTCTTTACAAAGGGTTGCTAAGTGGCATGCGTACTTGGAAGTCATTTGGTTGCATGGTATTTCACGAGGCCCATTTGGAAGCACTTCGTTTCTTCAGCGCCGTGGCTGGAAGCACCGCAGCCTTTGCAGCCTGCCGCAGACAGAGATGAAAAATGAAAGGAGGCTAAACAGTTTTCTGGGAAGCAGGCTCGGAAGAAAGCACTAAACACAAAGTATAATTCATGGGTAGTCCTAATTTGGGGGCAGAATTTATTTTCTCCCATGTTAATAAAACACATATAAGCAGAGCCTTTATAAATGGATTCCGGAGTGGAAAAAAAAAAAAAAAAAAAAAACCTTGGAAAGAAACGAGAATGTATTTATTTAGCCCTGGTTTTCTGGCCATGTATTTTGAGAAATCATCCCACATTTCATGTTTAGAGAGCTGTTTTCACACACCTCATCTCGCTGGGTCCTCGTACAGCAATCCAGGCAGGTCAGCAGCACTGGTAGTCGCTCCCCCCCTCAACCCATTTGAACAAAACTCAAGCTGATAGAACTTACTTGAAATGTTTGGCTCTTTGCAGACCCAGAGGGCAAGAGTAGAAGTTCAAGACCCCTATCTTGGTTATTAGCAGGAAATCTCTTACTCCTGCTGCTTAAGCACTGTTATATCTTCATTATTGCCTCTTGTCTTCCCTTTCTCTCCCTCCCCGCCCCCCTTCCTCACCTCCCTCTCCAGTTTTTCAAGTTGAAAGTGTCTGTCAGTGGCCCCCTTCCTCCCTGGCCTCACAGGCAGGCTCTGACTTGTCAGCATCTACTCTAAACCAGTCCTCTACGCTGAGTGCACCACACTTCGCCCTTTTCGGGATCCATACTCAGGAGCTTCCAATCTCCCTTCCTATGTTCTTCCAATCTGTCATTTATTTATCTCATTCTATGTGTATTGATCATGGACCGTAAGCCAGGCCTTATGCTAGGAGCTGCCCTCAAGGATCTCACAGTCCAGAGGTTGTTTGAATGAACAAACCACTGTCTGTTTATCATGAATTAATAATTTTGCTTAGCTATAGTGTACCAGGTGAGTATCGATTCGCTCTCCCCCAAACTCTCCCTTCCCGTTCTTTGATCTTAATAATAATGAAGTTCATTCACGTCACATGTACCGTGGGAGAGAACATCAAAGTCCTGAATATAATAATTAATCCTGGATTTTGAAATCACTGGTCGAGGGGAGACCTATAGAGAGAATATAGGTAGTTACAGCATCACCCCCATGGGTCCGACTTTTATTTTAAGAATCTATTTTTTTTAATCTTTTAACGGAGTCAAAAATCTAATTTTAATTTGCATATTATTTTCATTAGTCCGGGGGATAATTGACGGGCATGGGTCAGATGTGCCAAAGTAACTGCTAACTTTAAATCTAGGAAATTAATTGTCGTCCGAACATGGCCCAGAATTCAAAGAGTGACCCTGGCTCTTGGCGGTAATTGTTAAATTAATTGGATTGTCAGGCTACTGAAAATGTGGCCGGAAGACAGGACCAAGCAAGAGGATTAAAGGAGAGATGAGTAGTTACAATATGTTTATAAAACCCGCTGAAAGGAAGAAGTCGTTTTACTACATTCATTTTTTTAAGTGTCTTTAAGAGCCCACTCATGTATCTATAAACTGTGTTGGTTTCCGTGTTCTCTGGCGCCTGATTTACAAAGCGTTATGTGTGAATAAGACAGAATGTATTGGGAAATTCTCCTCTAGAGCAGGACGTGTGCACTTAGCCCGTCCATATGTGAAGGGCTACCCCGGATGTGCGATGCTGCTGTCACCAGCTGTGTTCAAGTCCAAGGGCTTCGTGTTGCCATCTGAGGTATGGATGACCTCAGCAGACTATTACTCTCATTAGATCCGAGGGAAGTCATGCAGCCAGCTTAAAAAATATTCCTCTCCAGAGAAGTGCATTAAAAGGAAGCACTAACAGGATACATGACGATCTTCAGAGCCTCAGCACCCACTGAGGGTCACGTCCCCTGCCTGGCCCCCCTCGGCCAGACCCCGTCGCAGCCCGCGCTACTGCTGAGCCTGCAGCACCCTCTCCGTCCTCAGCTCTCAGTGTCAGGCGCAGCCCAGGGTGCAGTTGCTCCTTCTGACCCTAAGAGAAAAGGGCAATTTACACAAGTCCAAAGCCATTTGTTCCTGGGGCAAAGCTGCCTTGTGGCCCGCTGTTGGATCTGGGCATTATTTGCATATAGCCCACGTCACCACGGGATGGCGTGAATCCCTTTGCCATTGCCTCTCGGAGTCTGCCTAGAGGTCATAAACCCCGGTTAGCAGTGGCGAACCGTGACCATTTGTAGCTGTAAGTAATCTCCGATACATTCTCTGAATGTGATGGGAAGGGTTTCAGATGTTTTCTTCTCATCAAGGATATTTCAACCTTCAAAAAACAATTTTGCCCTTAATAAAGTGAGTACACTGGTAAAAAGAAGTGTTAGATTTTGCTCCTGGATCTGTTTCAGCATAGATCCTTCTTCCTTACCCAAGATACAATCATGGTAACTAACCAGTATGGATTCCTTAGATAAAAGGGTTCAATATCCACTGAGAAAAGAACTAACCTTGAACTTCAAGGAGAACAGAGATGATGATACAGAGGAGATTTAAAGACAGATTGATTATTTCATGAACTAAAAAGATGTTATTCCTCTGGGAAAAAAAAATACCGATATGTGCAAGAAACAACTTTTAGGAGAAATCAATGCATAAAAAGTTATAAGATATAAAGCCCCCTTGCTTTGGTTCTCATGCAGGGAACTTCTTAGAAGCCACACAGGGAACGCTTGGCATCTTTTGAAAGCTCTCGGTCATTTCTCATGATAGCAGATTTTTATCTACTGCATGTGAGATCCAAAAGGGTGATGCTGCCTCTGTTTCACGTCTGCCGCGTGTCAAGGCCACGATGGTACCTTTCCCAGGAGCGCTCCCGCTCATCCTCGCATCCGTCAGAGCAGGCTGATTCCTCACCACACATCTGCTGGGCATCCTCTGGATAGGGCTTCCCCAGGAGGGTCAACCCAGTCAGTACCTGTTATTTTGTGTGACTCACTGCTGAGGCACAGAGACGCACCCGTACCCCTCTTCCCTTCGCTAGTCTTTCCTGTGTTGGGTGGGATGTTCACATTCTTCCACACTGGATAAAAATGAAGCCTCTTCTGCCTACTCATTCCAACACAGGATAAAATGACAGTGTCACACACAGAGAACAGAACACTCCTCTGGTTGCTTCAACATTCTTTTTTTGGCTTCGTTTTCCTCTCTACTGAGTTTCTGAGTCCAAATTTAGTGGTGATGACTAAGAAATTGCCAGGATGTGACAGAGCATTCAGTTCATTGAGTCCCTTCCTTGCCATTTTTCAATAGTTGTAACAATCGCCAAGTTTTTCCTCCTAATGTTGTAGGTGCCAGTATCTGCGTAGTGTCTGTTATTCTTAACAGATACACGATCGCTCATACAGGCTCTGTCCGTGCACTGACAGCCTCCTTCTGCAGACAGCCGACTCCATATGGTATTAAGGAAGTTCCCTGCAGACTTTTTACTGGTTGGTACTTCTGAATCCCGGAGTTTCTCAGGCTTAAATCTGGATCTCTGAAATCCAAACCCTGTAAACAAGAGCAGAGTGGTCCGCCGTACGCTAGGCAGCATGACCGGTCTTTTGAGAGAGGAGAAGGGGGGGTTCAGAAAACAAGACAAGTTCCCTGCCATCTGGAACTGCTCCTGCAAGGCCTGAGCCCCGGGGCGAGCTAGAGGTGTCTGTTAGGGCTTAGGGGAGCATAAATCCGCATAGAATTGGTTCCCTCTGAGGGAGAGCCTCTATCCGAGCTTGGCCCTGAGGGACACGAGGAAAGCCAGCAGGCAGGCAGAAGACTGACACTCTAATAAGCAAAGGAAATTAGTGGCCTCTGGAAAGGCACAAAGGTGCACATGACCCTGTGGCGGAGGGTGAGGCTGACATCTGGGTAGTGACTGAATCATAGAGAATTTTAGGTGCCGCATCAAGGAGTTTTTTTAACCGTAAAACCAGGCAAAACCATCAAAATTTCCTAAAGGGGATGTCGCTTTAGCAGGGAAAGGTGCTAGCCGAGAGGGAGAGGCCGGAGAGGAGGTGCGTTACAGCCGGCCAGCGGAGAGCGCCGAGGGCGCCAGCTGGAACAGTAGCAGTGGAAAGGGAAGGTCAAGATCACGGGCCGGAGGGATTTGTGGATGGTGAATTTCAGGGTCCCCGGAAGTTTGAAGCAGGAGCAGCTACCAGGGTAGGATGGTGGGCGATAATGACTGAGACAGGGGAGACATGGAAGTGGGGGTTCAAGTGACTGTGGCTCCTTCAAATAGTATCCTTCCCCTCTTTCTGTGTTGAATTCCTGCCCTTCAGAGCTCACCTAAAATAACACCCTCTCTGTGAAGCCTGTCCCTCCTCAGTGCCCCAGTCAGAGTGAAACTGGGCTTCCTCCGTTCTCATGAAATGCCTCCTTTGTGTCCCCCATTCTGTGCTTGGTGGCAGCACACCTCGTGTCCAAATCATCTGGGTATATGGCCAACTGCTGCGAATACCTGGGAAGGTTTTGGAAACTTTTAGCACGCAGTGCAGAGGATTGGTGGAAACCGTGTGTTATAAATGAATCCATGAAGGCTGTCATCACACAAGACATTAACTGCAGCCCTTTTGGGGGACCTGCCTCGGCAGTCATCCCACCCCACCATCTGGGAGTCCGCCATACAGTATTGACACACCTACGCAGAATCACTCACCTCCATCACACATGCTGCTCACTGTATTTATTATTTATTCATTTTTAAAGATTTCATTTATTTGACAGAGAGACACACAGTGAGAAGGAATATAAGCAGGGGGAGCAGGAGAGGGAAGAAGAAGGCTCTCCACTGAGCAGAGAGCCTGATGTGGGGCTCAATCCCAGGACCCCAGAATCATGACCCAAGCTGAAAGCAGAGGCTTAACGACGGAGCCACCCCGGCACCCCCACCATATTTATTTTTGAATGTTTTATGACTCTTTATAAAAGTAAAACTCACCCTCTAAGGATGAGATTTTTTTTTGCCCCCAAATGGTGATTTCTGTGTGTGTGGTTTTTTTTTACAATTTTATTTATTTATTTGAGAAAGTACAAGCAGGGGGAGTGGGAGAAGCAGACTCCCCACTGAGCGTGGGGCCCCTTGTGGGGCTTGATATTGACCCTGAGACCTGTGCTGAAGGCAGACACTTTAACTGACTGAACCACCCAGGCACCCCCCACAAATGGTGATTTTACTCCCAAAGAATTTCAGCAACGTTCTACCAACTATCCTCATCGCTAGAAGAAATGTGGAGACTTCTAGTCACATTTCTGTATAGGCATACACTGGATTTCCCTGTTGAGAATCCCACAAAAGGGAGTCTTCGCAGCCCGTAAATGGAACTTCCTACATGGGATCATTGCCTTGGAAATACATTTTTTCTTGCGCAGGCTGAACTTGTGTGACTCTTTGAAAGACTTATGGAGTATGCCCCTAGGCTGAAATAACCCCCAGAGATGACTCCAGTCAGTGCCGCAGAGGCCAGATGGGGAGACTTGGTGAGCTTACGGAGTGAAACAGGTTTTGTGGATTCCCAAAAGAAAAGAAACTGTGGCTTAACTTTCAGAGAAAGGCTGCCCCATGTGAGGAACCAGTCCGTCTTTGCTGAAGTGACTTGAGATTGTGAGAGAACTTCAGATTCTCTTGTTTAGATAGTGTGCATCGCTTAGACTGACATCTGATGTGAAAACAGAGGACAGTAGGACCACAAAGGCATGGTTCAGAAAGGGCTGGTGTCCAGAAAACAGATGGTATTTTACAAGGTGTTTTTCTTTCTAGGGTTTTATGAGCAGTTCTTCCTGATGAGCATCTCAGCAATTTAGCAAATATCTAAAATGGTTTCCTTGGTGCCACTGTCACTTGGCGTTCCGCTAGCATTCTTCTTCTTGTCTCCCACTACGGATGGACCCTCCCCTATTCCATGGGCTCCTTAGAGATGAGAATCTGCTGCTCATTTCCTTTGGCTTACAAATGGCCACTTTTAATGGCTGTTTATTTCATACACACAAATCCACAACACTTGAAAGAAGGCTTTGGGTTTTTTTGTTTGTTAGTTTAGTTTTGGTTTTTTTTTTTTTTTTTTCTGTAATAGTCTCTTGGATCAGGACCCCTTCATTTGTATGGGCAGATCCAGAGAAAATATGGCCAAGCACATGGCAGAAATCCCAGTCCAGGATTCAGAGTCCCCTGGGCTGCTCTCTCCTGTCTGCTTGTGGAATTACTGTAAATTCCTTGCTTCTCTATCGATTTGCTTGTAAACATTACTGTAAGACAAGGATGAGGTGAGGGGAGAATTTTTTTTTCTTTTTTAAGTCAAGGTCCAGTGATTAAAAAACAAATCGATTTGGTTTACCTAAAAGCAAAAGGTCGCCTTTCTTTGTAGCATCCCTCTAGAAATGCAGGCAGCCACTAATGTCCCAGGGTAACACAGATTTCAGCCTCCGGCAGTTGACAGTTATAGCACATGGTAACTGGAGAACCTATGAACATTAAGTAGAAGGACCAAATGTTTATTTTCTCATGTTTAATTCCGAAGGGAACAAAGTTTCGTGTGACAGCTTTATACTGATCTTTCCGATCCTTAGCTCTTGCATTTGTCCAATATATTGCAGTTAGGAAGCTCGTTGTAATTTTTCCGTTCTCTTATTACAAAGAGAGCTAATCATTGATCAGGGGTACTTGCACTTAGGGCTTTTTCCAAAGCATCACGTGAATTATATGTAGTTATATATAGGCTTGGTTTCCAGTGGTAATAGTTTATGCCATTAAAATAGAGCGCTGCTGATCATACGGGCTTGAACAAAGTCTGTCCTGAGCTCCTAAAGGTCAATAGCTCACGGTTCTCCATGAAGTTCAGAGCTATAAATATTGAGCTTTGGTTTATTTACTTGTCTTGCCAGGAACATTTTACACCTGAGTGCAAATTCAAAGAATCGGTGTTTGAAAATTATTACGTGACATATTCCTCGATGATATACCGCCAGCAGCAGTCCGGCCGAGGGTGGTATCTGGGTCTGAACAAAGAAGGGGAGATCATGAAAGGAAACCATGTGAAGAAGAACAAGCCTGCAGCTCACTTTCTGCCCAAACCACTCAAAGGTAAACTTGATGTGCTAGGAACTGCAGATTGGGCGAGTGCCCTTACTTAACGCAATCCTTACCATCATGCTTCGCTTAAGTGGAGCGTAATTCTTCCCCATTAAAGGCAATTATATGGAAATTTAGTAACGTTTTATAACACTTAAAACATGAAGCATTGACAATAGCATCTAATCTTCCGATTTTAATTTTCCCATAGTACATGTATAGATAGTAAAACCTCGCTCTCGTGGGGGCAGCTTGAATGCTAACCCAGGACAGCCAAGAACCCCAATCTTGCCAAAACGGTCCCTGGACAGAAGCACAGATGCTCAAATGTATGCATGCTTAACACTTAACCGCAAAGCTCTTTGGGCCCCCCGGAAGGACCCAGCGATATTGTCCCAACAGTTTCCCAGTTTGGCCTGCGGTCATTCTTGGCAGCAGTAGCCAGTTGGCAAGGGTAAGAGAGAGCAGTGGGGTGCAGGAGATAAGGGTGTTACAAGTAGCTGAGACGTGGTAGAGATGGGCTTGAGGATGTGGCCAAAGCAGAGCGAGACCTCCAAGAAGTCATTGGCTTAGAGTCCAGAACCGAGGCAAGAGTAGCAACAGACGGTCCAATCGAATCCACATGGCACAGCTCAGAGGCCTGTGTTCTGTGGCCAGACTACCTGGATTGGAATCCCAACTCCCCTCTGTCCTCACTGGGTGAGTGTGGCTGGATTACTGACCTGTGTTCCTCACCTGTAAAATACGGATAGAGCACCCAAGTCATAGGATTCTTGGGGGATTAAACGAGGTAATGCACCTGAAGCACTGAGCACAGTGTCTAGCTCACTGTGGGTGCTGTGTCAGCTCGTGGTGTCACTCCCAGCGCAACATGACCACGGACCATGTATTGCATTACGACTTGTGCTAAATATTTATGCTCTTGGAGAGTAGCCTTTCGAGCATGATAAAAACTAGTGTTTCCAAATGTTTTACATTTGAATATTTGGCTTGCACAGCATGCCGTACATTATATTTAAACTTCCAAGAGCTTTACTAAAATGCATTTTTCATTAATGCCCTCATGTATAGAACCATAAGTGATGGGAATGAAGCATTAGAATTCTTTGCACGCTACTGCACCAAAGACTAGGTTTTGCTCAAGCCGAGCCCGTCGCTTCTCAGTGGAGTCCTCAGAAGCAGCATTTTCCATGTTCAGCCTAGAGCAGGGAAGCCGAGTGGCCAGAAGACAACATGAGGGCCCACGCAGGGTGTACGCTCGAAGGCCTCTGACCCCGTGTTTCTCTGCTTTCCAGTGGCCATGTACAAGGAGCCGTCACTGCACGACCTCACGGAGTTCTCCCGGTCTGGAAGCGGGACCCCAACCAAGAGTAGAAGTGTCTCCGGCGTGCTGAACGGAGGCAAGTCCATGAGCCACAACGAATCAACGTAGCCAGTGAGGGCAAAACAAGGGCTCTGTAACAGAACCTTACCTCCAGGTGCTGTTGAATTCTAGCAGTCCTTCCCCCCAAAGTTCACAGTCGTCAATGACGTTCACCAAATAGACAGGCAGAGTTCACTAGTCTCTCTGCCGTGACACCTTCTTACCATCCATACTAACGCCCCATAACTTCTATTGAGCTTGTGCAAAAGAATGCCAAGCTTTGTCAGTGAACTAAATCCTGGAGAAGGACTGCCCAATTTTCCCATGATCTCACCTGTGCTTTGGGGATGACAAGCCAAAAACATTTCACAGCACTAATGCTGATCAAAATTTGCTCTCCAACCAAGAAAATTTAAAAGACCACAATTGCTCTTCAAAAACAAAAACAAAGAAAAAAATCAAAACAAAACTAAACTAAACTAACTGCTTAAATGTTTTGTAGGGGCAAACAAAATTATGTGACCTGTGTTGTTTTCTTGGCTTAATGTTTTCTATCTACGCTTGATTCTTTACTTTGGTAATAGTGCAACTTTATGATTTCTGAAATTCAATGGTTCTATTGACTCTGAGTCACTTAATCCAAATCAACCAAATTCAGGGTTGAATCAGAATTGGCATCTCAGGCTCAAGGTAACAGTGTTCTTGTGATTCTACCTTTTTTTTTTTTTTTTTTTAAGAATTGTAGCGTATTCTGGTCAAGTTCTTGTACTGTATTCCGTGCATAGAAATTGAGGTGTATTGTCAACCCCAGTCAGTAAAGATTACTTAAAAGAAAAAAGATTATCCTCAAGTGTAGATTTCTCTTAATTCCATTTGTGTTATCATGTTCAACTATTGTTGTGGCTTCTTGTATAAAGACAGAAACTGTGGAGCTGTGACGTCGTCTTTTGTGTTGTTAAAATAAGAAATGTCTTATCTGTATATGTTCGAGTCCTCCCGTCGTTGTATTTGGCATGTGAATATCGTGTACAAGGAAATGTTAAGACTGGTTACGCCTAAACAACATATACTTATACTTGCTTCTGGAAAAGTGTTTAAGACTTAGCTAGGTTTCCATTTAGATCTTCATATCTGTTGCATGGAAGAAAGTTGGAATCTTGGCATAGAGTTGCATGACACGTAAGATTTCGTGCATTAATAATTGTTAAAATCTGTGTTCCAAAAGTGAACATAGCATGTACAGGCAGTTTTCTGTCCTGTGCACAAAAAAAGTTAAAAAAAAAGTTGTTTAATATTTGTTGTTGTATACCCAAATACGCACTAAATAAACTCTTTATATTCATTCAAAGAAAAATCCTTCAACGTGTATTTATTGTTTGTCCCGTGCCATTTACTGTCATAGGAACTGGACCTAAACACTGAATTATGTATGTAAGGTCACTGCCTTCAGTCTACAGTCTAGGGATTCGTGGTCACATGAACGCTCTTGAAAGTGTGTCTGTTGTGCTAGATCTTGGACTTGGACCTCAGACTGGAACAGAGAATTCTCATTCCCATTCAGTGACGGAATTGTACAGATGACACCCATGTTCTCGTATCCTTTCTGCCATTCACACCGTCCGTCCCCCTCTCCGGCGCTCATTTCTCTCCGCGGAGGGAAGGCACAGGCTTAAATACTTGCGGACCCTGAGCGGAATCCCTCAACCGCCCCCTTACTAAGTCCCGCGAATTTTCAGTCGGTAGAGAAAAGTGATACACTGTCTCCCTCTTGCTCAAGGGCTTCAAGGTTTGGTTATTGACTATTTGGGTCGCTGCTTTTGCTTTCTCATCCTTCAGAAATAGCTCAGGTCTGCTGGCAATAAACAACCTGAGAACCCCGGTGTCACAGGGAAGCCTGGCAGAAGTGAAAAGGGGCCCCCCATACCCTGCAAGAGCCTGTTAAGCCCAGCATTCTCTTCGAGCCATTTCAAGTCGTTTTTAACAGAAAACAGTGTCTAAATACATCAATAATTCAGGAGCCAGCAAAACAACCTCCCTCCAAGTGGTGAGACTTTCACACATCTACACACACACACACACACACACACACACACTTTGATGGTAGAAAATATTAGCCCTGCTACATGCTTGATGAAAGAACAGTTTTGGAAAACGCTGACAATCCGGGCTCTCAGGCCTTGGTATACACCAGAAACACGTAGAAGACCTGTAAGACTTAGAATGCTGACCCCCGCCTCCAGAGCCTCTGACTGAGTAGGTCTGGGGTCGGATTGCTGACGAATTCTCAGGTAGTGCTGAGGTTGCCGGTTCCAGGGAACCCACTCCCCAGGAACCACTCACATATGCGCTTCCCTTCTTTGTGATTCAGATTGCGTGTTAGCACGCTGAGTTCTAAAAAGCCCCATATTCTGGAAGCCAGCTTGACTTTGAAAAATACTGGGATAAAGAAACGTATCTGGCCATGCAGCCGCAGGATCACAGGGCACATACCGATCCCATGGCAGAGTGGGGGTCCCCATGCCTGTCACAGGCTCCTGAGTCACCTGTGCTGTTGGTCCACTGCCATGGTTTTCGGCTAAGCCTGGGAATCTGCTGAGCCTGCTGCCTGCCCCAGTCTGAGGACCACTGCTCTACAGCATAGCCCTGGATTTCAGTCGTAAGCTGGTCAAGTTCACAGAAGAATTTGTTAAAGACCCCCAGCGACTTGTTTCTAAATGTTCCAAGCATCCATCCTCCAAGCGATCACATGGGGGGAAGCGAGTATGTAATGGGATAACCTCTCCACCCAAACCAGCTGGTTAGAACCGGTCTGCAGCTAAGGGGTGGCAAAAAGCAGAGCTGAAAGGCAATTTGAATCAATGTCACTCAAATGTGCTTTAGAATCCTCCTCAAACCGAAGCGTGCCATCCCCAGCTCAAACTGAAATGTGCCCTCGCCAGCACATCCATATTTCTTCTTTCTCATTAATTGTAATTTTGTTTTTTATTATGTTAAGTTAGCCATGAATCATTGGACACTAGCGCACGTCCATTATTTCTACCGACAAAATATGGCAGTCCAGGTCTTTCCTCTCGTGTTCCTCAAAATTCTTCCAACCCTGCCCAGAGCCACGCCCACATTTTAGGTAATGATTAAAGCGGCAGCTGCTTGCCAGTCCCCAGACCTGTACGGGGATCTGGCAGTGGTATCATGGATGACCTTTTCCAATCACAAAAACCAGTGGGAGGGCCCTGGGCTGGCTCAGTCAGTAGAGCATGCAACTTCTGATCACAGGGTGGTGAGTTCAAGCCCCACATTGGGGGTGGAGCCTACTTAAAAAAAAAACAAACAAACAGTGGGGAACTGTAACTAGCACCCTAAATTATGAACCATATTTACAATGATGACTTTTGATCGCTCTGTATGTAAACATGGGATCCCATAGTTTGGCTTGATGCAATTAGTTACCCTGGAATGAAAGCACCGGGTTGCCATGAGGGCTCATTCTGTTGTCTTGGATTGTGCCAAGGATGCTATTGAGCTGTAGTACGCACAACAGGATGTCTCTAACGCAGGGCTGCTTTGTCACGCTAAATGAGAAAGAAAAGAGCAAAATCCAAACTTAGAGAAACAGCATTTGTGTATTACTCTTTCATAGACTGTCCTGGACCTTTTTTTTTTTTTTTATGGTTTTATTAATTGAAGTAATCTCTACACCCAACATGGGGCTTAAACTCACGACCCCGCGATCAAAAATCTGCTGCTCTTCTGACTGAGCCAGTCAGGCAGCCCTATCTTGGACCTTTTTAATCTCCTAAATATTATGTTGCTTTTTAAATGTTAGTTTGGGGCGCCTGGGTGGCTCAGTGGGTAAAGCCTCTGCCTTCAGCTCGGGTCGTGGTCTCGGGGTCCTGGGATTGAGCCCCGCATCTGGCTCTCTGCTTGGCGGGGAGCCTGCTTCCCCATCTCTCTCTGCCTGCCTCTCTGCCTACTTGTGATCTCTGTCTGTCAAATAAATAACTAAATAATTCTTAATTTTAAAAAATAAATGTTAGTTTGAATTTGTTGCACAGAGAACAATAATCTTTTCCAAATTAACCAGGCTTTTGTTAATATCACATGAGTACAAGGGTCTGATATTTTCTTCATCACATTTACTCTAATAAAAAATAGAGAAAAGTACATGGCATCATTTTGGAGATGTTCCAACTTCTATGTGGGCATTCTTAAAGAGGTTTGTAACAGCTGCAACTCTGTCATTATGCAGGAAGTCTTTCTAGAACACTCAACATGGATGGTTTTCAGTATTGGAATTCTAAACTAACCAGATATCAACCCAATTCCTCCTTTTATATTCATTTGTGTTTCAAATACTCTGCTTCTCTTTCTCTCTCTCTCTCTCTCTCTCTCTCTCTCTCACACACACACACACACACACACACACACACACACATAGTCACAGTCAAAGGTCTCAGAGATGCTCTGTCCTTTGGGAGGATGAACATGGATCTATTCAGGAGGGAGCCTGAGACAGCCAAGTTAAAAAGCCAGGGCTCCCTGGCTTCAGAAGCTGTCCTGACAGGGTTGTCCCTTGACAAGCTCACACGTGTTTGCATTTTGTACCTGGAATAATCATGCGTGCTCTTGCAACAATTCGTTTGCCATTCTGTAAAGTTAACAATTAGAGTAAGTGAAATATATAAGGGTGACGAATGAGTAAAAGCTTAGCTCCTTTAAGTCAATTGCTCAGCCTGATGGCTCAGCGGATCTTTATTACCTTCTAAGCTGTCAATACTGCACAGCAAGTAACTGAGGCCTGGATAAAGCATTTACGCAAGGACAAATGGATTGAGACTGAGTCAGTCTTGCAGGAAAAGAGATATTCTGGGGTTTAGCAACAGGGGGATTTTATTTCCTTATTGGAATTAATAAAGTGGAACTCCAGTTGGAAGTAACTGTTCATTTCTACATTCCCTATATATGTAAACCTCTCTGTCACTAATACCCTTGTACAAACTGATTGATTACTCCCCGAGTGTTTTTTTTTTCTTCTTTAAAAAATTGCAAAACCAGAAAGAATTCATTCTCAAAGGCTGGCTAAACTAGTTTGCCCTTAATGAAAAACAGCTGAACAAAACAGTTGGAACAATGTTTGAGTTTCATGGTCTTTAGGGACATTTCAAATTACGTCATCATTACATTAACCAACACACTGAATGCCAAATACAAAACATGGCCTTATAGTGTGTATGTGTGTGCATGTGCACGTGTGTATGTCTGCATGTGTGTGTGTTGTGGGGCAGGACACTAACTAGTCTTGCTACCTCCTTTCAGGGAGTTTTCAGTAAAGAGATCTTCAAAATTCCTTAGAGTCACATGCATTAAGTATAATATCATGTGATAAAACTGCTAGAAACCAAATACACGGGTTCTACTTCCTATAAACTCTCAGTCTAGCATACTGGATAAATACTAAATGTCATCAGCTTTTGCTAAATGCTATAAAAATACGATCCAGTTCCCAGGAGAACACAATGGAGAGGGAAAAGCTGATTAGGGAAACTAAAAGTTTCGAAGAGGAGTTAATTTTCTAGTTGAGTCCTAAAAGTAGAGTGGGAATTCAACAGCTAGAAAGGTAGTGGAGACAACCCTAAGCCGAAGACCATTCTAGGGAAAGGCACAGAGTCATGAAATAGCACCAGGTGTCCAGAAAACATTAATTAGCACGTAGGGTAACTGGACAATGGGAAGTACAGCCCCCGGTATGAAGGGATGCTTGGGAAAAGAATGGACTCCCCACAATGTTTCATTCTGTCGCTGTCTCATCGCCTGAAGGAGACTATGAGCCATCTAGGTCTGGATTCTTGGAGTGTCTCTGAAACATTTGCTCCCTGATATGCAGAAGCCCAATGAGTAAATTAGTCTCTTTGGTAGACAGAAACCCAAAGAAATAGTCTATGATTCACAGCCTGGCTTATTAGACTGGAGAGGACTAATAGCAGTGTGTTCTCTGTCTTCTCTGAAAAGAATTTGCCAAGCAATACAGGTCATTTGGCCACTAGAATCATATGGAAAAAGAGGGGGAAAAAAGGCAGCAAGATGATAAAAGGCCAACTTCCCTCAAATTCTTTCTATCCCACATGTACAGTTTAATGATTTTTCTTCCTTCGAATAAAATTTCTTTGGAACGTTCAGATTCCAAAATGGTTTAAAATAGCCTCTCTCTCTCTCTCTCACGATCTCTCTCTCTCCCTCCCTCTGTCTCTGTCACACACACACATGCTTATATGCAAATACGCACGCGCAGTATTTGTATACCTCTTGTCAGGGGGGCTACAATTTTCAAATAATGCCATGTAAAATCCTTTTAAGTGAATCAATTAATTTGTTTTGACAAACGCATACACAATGGAACCCAACCCCCTGCCAAGATATGAAATATCCCATCACCACAGAAAATGTCCTGATACCCTTTCCGCGTCAATGCTCACCCGCAGGAATCCAGCGGTCTAACTTTTTTCACCTTAGATTACGTGTTTCTGTTTTAACAACATACTCCAAGTATTATCATACCATGTGTGCTCTTTGTGTGAGTCTTCTTTGGCTCAGGAAAATGTTTTCGAAATCCATCCGTGTTGTCATGAATTCTGTCCCTTTGTCGTGCTGAGCAGTGTTCCCCAACAGGAATTATCACATGGCTCGTTTATTCATTTTCTAGTTGACAACACCTGAGCTGTTTCCAGATTTGAGCTGTTTAGAATAGAGTGGCTATAAACAATCTCACACAAGGGTTTTGTAGACATATATTCACATTTATCCGAGGTAAATACTGAGGAGTAGATTTTCTGTGTCCTAGGGTAGGTGTTTGGTTCATTTAAAACTAATGTTGGAGCACCTGGATGGCTCAGTCGGTTAAGTGTCTGACTCTCGATTTCAGCTCAGGTCATGATCTCAAGGTCCTGGGATTGAGCTCCGCATGGGGCTCTCTGCTCAGCGGGGAGCCTACCTCCGCCTCCCCCTCTGCCTGCCTCTCTGACTACTTGTGATTTCTCTCTCTCTGTGTCAAATAAGTAAAATCTTTAAAAAAAGATTCTTTCTTCCTCTCCCTTTGACCCTCCCCACCTCCTATACACGCACATGCTCTCTCTCTTTCTCTAAAAAAAAAAATAATAATAATAAGCTAGTGTTAGAACTATTCCCAAAGTAGTAAAACTATTTTTACACTCCCACTAGCACGTATGAAAGTTCCAGTTGTTCCAAATCCTTGTCAACATTTGGTGTATCCAGTCCTTTTAATTTTAGTTACTCTGGTATATGTGTCATGGTGTCACACTTGGCTTTAATCTCCATTTCCCTAATAATTAGTAATGGCGAGGACATTTTCATGTGCTTATTGGCCAGTCATGTATCTGTCTTGTGAAGTGTCTGCTCCCCTGATTTGTGCATTTATATGTCATTTTCTATTATTGATTCTAAGGATTTCTTTATATAGTCTAGATACCAATTCTTTGTCAGATATATGATTTGTGAATATTTTCTCCCAGTTTATTGGCTTGTATCAATTTTCTTAATGGTGACTCTTAGTGAGCAGAAATTTTCATTTTAATAAAGTCTAATTTATAAATTCTTTTGTTTTATGGCTATTGATTTTTCTGTCTTGTCCTTAGCTTTTATGTTTACATCTATGATCCAGCTCAAATTAATCTTTGTGTATGATGTAAGGTACTAGTTGAGGTTATGTTTTTTTTGTACATGGATATCCAGTATTACCAGCCCCACTGGTGGAAAATAATTCTCTCTTCACATTAGGTTGCTTTGGTGTCTTTGTCAGAAATCAAATAACCAGGTATGTGTGGATCTATTTCTAGACTCTTCTATTGTGTCCTAATGGTGTATTTATTGATTCTTATGCCAGTATTATTCCATCTAAATTATCATAACTTTGAAGTAGATCTTGAAGTTGGGTAATAATTACCTCAGCTTTGTTTGTTCTTCTTTCCCAAGTAGCTTTGGAAAATTCTAGGTCCTTTGCGGGTAACTGAAGGTGTCCCTCACTCTTTAGTCTTCTTCCCTTCTACTTTCCCGTGCCCTCAAAGTTGCTCACATCATCGCATGTATACACTAGTCATTGCTGATTAATGAATCTCCAGATTTTAATCTCCAGATAAGTCCAATTCAGGCCCAAACCCTAGTATACATTCCCTAAAACTTAGGCATTTCTCCATATCAATAAAGGATTGAACTTGTTAGGCTTTCTTCCAAGCTGGTCCAAATCAGGAATAAGATCATCCTTACCATCTTCAAGTTCAGACAAACAAGATCTTCCAGTTGCCTCTTTGTCTCCCATACTCAGCCAATCATTGAGGGTTGCCACGTATTTATTTGCTCTCTCTTTTCCACATTTTTTTTTTGACCATTCTTACTGCTACCTTCTATGGAATATTCTACCCAGATTAATGTTATCATCTCCCACTATCTTCCCTTCATATCCTGGCTAGAAAATCTTTCTAACAATCCTCTAAGCTGTCTTATTCCTTTATTTAATAATATATGATGAATAATATATGATCAGCCTCTGGATTTGGTCTTGGAGTCCTGTCTATGTATCATCTTTCTCCAACTTTCCCACTTCATCTCTTAGGCATCTTTATAAATAAATGTGTGATGTGGTAGTTATTTGAGCCTTTCCAGATACTACATTTTGACCACATAAAATTCAGCCTTTCCAGATACTACAAGGCATAACTATAAAAAGAGTTTCCTCAGATCATAAGTAAAACCCATTCCTATTATTTAATAGCTACACTACATTAAAATTTCTCACCGTTCAATAACCATCTCTGCTCACATTTAGATGATTTAACTGGTAGGTTCTATCTTTTCAAAAGTATTCTTGGGTCTGTTGATTGGTCAAGCTCCCAGAGCCACTTTGGTTCCCTTTGTTATTCTGTGACTCTTCAGCATTGAGCAAGGAGTTTGTTAGAACTTTGGGTCCTCCATGACCTGAACAATGATGCTGATCAAGAATTTTCTCTTGGCTTTATTCCTTGACACTTCTGTGGGCAGCAGATTTTAGGTGTTCTTTTGTTTTGTTACTGTGACTTCAAAAAGAAAGTTATTATCGAAATAGACATCAGTAAACAGACAAGTTTCCTTTTTGTGTTTTATACATGACAAGTTTCTGACTGCATCCCTTCAGTCCAGGCTCATTGTTTCATGAAGAAATTCTTATCCTTGTAGAAAGAAGCTTAATGTGATTTTAATTTTGTTAGAATTTGTAATATATGCACCCCTCTCACTCATTCGTTTGATGGCCTAGAATAAGACCCTTGTCCTCTCTCAGTTGTTTCGTTTGTAAAATAAGAGATTTTGAATCAATGGTGTTTAAGGGCGCACCGGTTATCCTAATGCAGAATTATATCGAGGGCTTCTGTGGTTGGAATGTGTGTGTCCGCCCCCTCTGCACCGATCATAGTTGGAATCGTAACTGCCAATGTGATGGTGTTAGAAGGTGGGGCTTTGGGGACAGGCTTAGGTCATGAGGAATTAGCTTTCATGAATCAGATCAGTGTTTATAAAAGAGACCCTACAGAGACCCATCATTTCTTCCTCTATATGAGGACAAAACTGGGAAGTCTGCACCCCAGAGGAGGGCCCTCACTGGATAGTGCTGGTATCCTGATCTCAGGCTTTTGGCCTCCAGAGCTGTGAGAAATAAATGTGTTGCTTATGAGCTATTTGACCTATAGTATTTTGTTACAACAGCCCAAATGGATTAAGACAAAGGCTTTTTAGTATCTGTTAGGAGAAAGGTGTTTGAATGAAGTCCTTTCCTCAAAACACCACACTAGGGCAATTCCCAGTCTATTTATACATTAAGTTGTCCCGAAGTCTAGAACTCTTGCACTACTGGACCATATTTGGACCTCACATTTTGAAAGTGAAACTTAAAATGCTAAAAGGGATGAAATATGTTATTCATATCATCAAGATTGGGGACCAAAGAATAATCATCTTCCAAGACTGATGAGTTCATCTGCCACACTCAGTCACTCGTTTATCATTTATTGGGTTCTTGCTAAGGTCCAGGTCTCATGTAGACACTCAGAATATAGGGATGAAATTAATATGGTCTTTGGCCTGGAAAATAATACAGTCTAATGAGAAAGACAGGATGTCTACAAATAAATTACCCTACTGACTAGAATGTAATATAATATTTACAGTGTGTTACAGGACCACACTCTGGTAAGTCAGCAACATCACAGCAAACAGTAGGGTTTCTGCCACCAATTATGGAAACTGAGTCAGCTCAGTCCCTTGGGCTATAGGTTTTTTTTCCGGGAAAACTCATCTGCCCCTACTTTCCTGGCATTGCTAGCACAAGAACACATAAAAGATTTTACATTTTCTCAGAACCAGAATTGTTCACGCAGAATAAAATAGAAACATAGTGGGAGAATGTCCTAGATCTAAAACTACCCTTAGTGATGTTGAAAGACTATGATTTTGAAATCACTATTAGACGTTTACAGGGTAAAATTTTAATAACAAACGCACACAAATAAGCAAACCTATACTCTTTCAATTCTATTATTGCATTATCCTTCTTCTTTACCAAAAGACAGTGGTACCAAAAGATGATGCTTCAGAACCTTTCTTTCTGCCATGATAGTCACTCCAATGGAGTATTGTGGTTCTTTTCAATTTCCTGATGACTAACCCTGACCCCTTCCCACCTCTTCTCTCTGAAGAAAGCTATCAGAATGCAGTTGCGTGCAACACTACGACTGTAAGAGTAAACACAAGTCTACCCTGATCGCTTTATATGTTTATCTAGAAATAATTATAGATTCAGAGACGATGCAAAGACTACAGAGAAGTCTTTTGTGCTCTTTACTTAGTTCCCTCAATGGTAACAACTTACATAATTATAGTACAATATGAAAACATTGACATAACTAAAGCACAATATTAAAATAAGGAAAATGATATGGGTAAAATCCACAGACCATATTCCGATTTCATCCATTGTACAATGTATTCATGGGTCTGTGTGGTTTCATGTGATTTTATAACCTGTGTACATTCGTGCAGCTACCACAATGATCACGCTACGGAACTGTTTTGTTACCACTAAGATCCCTTGTACTGTTCCTTTGTAGTCACACTTTTTTCTCTCTCATCTGCCCCATCCATAAAAACCACTAATCTGTTCTTCATCTCTATGATTTTGTTATTTCAAGAACGTTATATAAATGCCATCATGTGGTATGTCACACTTCAACACTGGCTTTTCTCAGTCAGCCAAATTCCCTTGAGATCCATCCAAGTTGTGGCATGTATCAGTAATAATAATAATAATAATAATAATAATAATACTCAGTCACTAAAATCGATCAATAATCATGGAAATCAATGAATAATCCATCCAAGTTGTCACATGTATCAAGTGCATTCCTTTTCATTGGTGCATAGTACTCCCTGGCATAGATGTGTCACAGTTTATTTAATTGCCTACCTGCTGAACATTTATGTCATTTCCAGGTTTTGTCTATAAAGTTGCTATAAACATTCATGTACAAGATTTATGTGGGCACTCGTTTTCATTTCTCTGAGATAAATGCACAACAATGCAATTGCCAAGCATGTAATAATCACATTTAATTTTGTAAGAGATGGACAAACTGTTTTCCACATGGCTGCCATTACTTTAAGTTCCACCATCAATGCATCGTAATCCAATTTCTCTGCATCCTTACCAGCTTTTGGTGTTGTCACTATTTTTTGTTTTAACCATTCTGATAGGTCCATGTGATATATGATTGTGGTTTTAATTGCATTTCCCTAGTGCAAATGATGCTCCACATTTTTTCCTGTTTTCATTTTCCATCAATACATCCTATTTTGTGAAATATCTATCCATAGCTTTTGTCTATTTTCTATAGGGCTTTTAAAAAATTTGCCATGGAGTTTTAAAAGGTTGTGTTATGTTCTAGGTATGAATCCTTTGGCAGATGTATGGTTTGCAAGTTTTCTTCCAGTGATTGATTACTCAAAGTATGTACCTAGGGGAGACCCTTGAGGATGGTGGGGTAAGGACCCATGAAAATATTCTTCTCCATAAAAACAATGAGAACACTGGCAGAAATTCTGAATCAACTTTTTAAGAACTCTGGAAACTAACTAGAATACATAAATAGCTCTTACAACTTAACAATAAAAAGACAATAACCCACATAAAAATGGTCACATGATTTCAATAGACATTTCTCTAAAGACTCCATAAAAATTGCCAATAAATACATGAAAAGATGCTCAATATTGTCAGTCATTTGGATAATGCAAACCACAACCACAATGAAGTTATAATAAATACAGCCGCCTAAGGCTAAAACAAACCAACAAAAGATAACACATATTGGTGAGGATGTGAAAAATTAGGATCCCTCACACAACTGATGGTGGGAATGTAAAGTGGTGCAGCTGCTTTGGGAAAAAAAAAAAGTCTGGCCATTCCTGAAAAACTGAGATGAAGTTAGCATATGACACAACAATGCCATTCCTAGGTATAGACTGAAAAGAAATGAAAATATCTGTCCTCAAGAAACCTTGTACAGGAATGTTCACAGCAGCATTAGTCACAGTAACTAAAAAGTACAAACAAGCCAATCGTCTACCAACTGATGAACTGATTAACAAAATGCGGTATGTCTATGGACATACTGGAAAATTATACATGTGTAGAAAGAGTGAAGTACTACTATAGCTAGTATGCGCACGAACCGTGAAAGCATGCCGAGAGGAAGCAGACACAAAAGGCCACGTGACATGTGATTCTTATATGAAATGTCCAGAACAGAGAGACAGAAAGTAGATTAATAGTTGCCATGGGTGGGGAAAGGTGAGGTTGGGGAGTGAGTTTTATTTATTTTTTATTTTTGTAGAAGATTTTATTTATTAGTCAGAGAGAAAGAGTATGTGCACGCGAACGTGCCCACACACGCACACACACAGCCGGCTCTCCACTGAGCAAGGAGCCCCATGTGGAACTCGATCCCAGCACCCTGGTTTCATGACCTGAGCCGAAGGCAGGTGCTTAACCACTGAGCCACCCAGGCACTCCTGGGGTAGTGACTTTTAATGGGTATTTCCTTTGGGAATGATAAAATATTCTTGAATTACTGTTGTTTGTACAATGTTGCAAACATAGTAAGAAAGGAAACAAACTAATGGTTGCCGGAGGGGAGGGGACGGGTGAAACAGGTGAAGGGGAATGGGAGATACAGGCTTCCAGTTACAGAACAAGTAAGTCATGGGAATAAAAGGCACAGCATAAGGTATGCAGTCAGTGGTACTGTAATAGGGATGCAGTGGGACAGACGGCAGCTACACTTGTGAACATAGCATAATGTATAAATTTGCCAAATCACTAAGTTGCACACCTGAAGCTAATGTAACATGGTGTGTCAGCTATCCGCAAATAAATAAATAAGCCTGTGCAATGTACACTTCAAAAGTTGCAGAACTTTATAAAAAGTACATAATTAGCTCACTTTGGTCTTTGAACTAGCATTGGTAACCAACTATGTCTGCCATCTTTCACAACTTCCGTATCCTGTCAACGCAACTGAGATGCCCACCTCTGGGGAACAAAAAGGGAAAATGCTTTCTAAAGCTCTGTCACCGGAGAACTGGTTTCTTTGGGCTCATATGGTTCCCCTCTGCTATTTCATATGCTGGTGTGTCATTCTGATGATATAGAACTCCACAGCCCTAGGGTCTTTTTTTTTTTTTTTTTAAAGACATTCAGTAGGGATAATCATTGTACCTTTCTTAGAGTTTTCTTACGAAGATTAAAGCCAAGAGTTTAGAACGGGCACTGGCACCTGGCGAATAAGAAATGTTCGCTCTATTATATAACACACAAATACAGGTATAAAACAAAAACAGGGCTCAAATAAGAGCTTAGTGTTTTCTATCATTATTGCTGCTACTGCCACTGCTGCATTATCCCTTTTGGAAACGAACAGAGCCATGTGTGTAACGCATTGGTCTTTCTTAGCCTACCCGCTATCCAAATGAGTAGTCATTATGGAGAAAGAATGATCATTTTTCTTTTTTATTATTACATATGTAATATGTTGGCTGTGACTTATAGGAAATAGGAAACTGCTCACATGTTTTTGGTTTTTGTCCATGTTTCTAGCTCACAGCTCCTAAAACACTGGGAATTCCCCACAATAAGGTTGATAAAGGTGTCTTTTGTTATGTTAATGGAGTTACAGTTGGACCCCACCCAGGGGCGGGGCTGGTTGCTAGGAGGACCTACTATGTGATTAGAGGTTTGGAACTTTTAGTCCCATCTCCCAGCCCAACTTCTGGGCGGGGCAAGGGGCAGGAAGTGGAATCAGCCAATGGCTAATGACTTCCTCATGAATATGCAATGAAGGCTCCGTAAAAATCCAGACGGCAGCCATGTAGAGAGCTTCCCGCTTGTTGAATGCGTGTGCTTGGCGTCAGGGGTGCACCGGGAGGAGCATGGAGTCCCGGTGCCTTTCCTCAGTCCGTCACCCTATGCGCTCTTCCTCTGGCTGTGGATTGGTATCCTTTATCCTGTCCTTGACTGGCAACTCTTAAAAGAGTTTCCCTGAGTTCTGTGAGCCGCTCTAGCAAACTCGAAGAAGCTGAGGAGAAGGTTGTTGGAACTTCGGCCTGTAGCCTGTTGGTCTGGAGCACAGGTAAGAGCCTGAGGCTTGCGTCCGGTGTCTGAAGTGGGCGGCGGGGGGCAGGCTTGTGGGACGGAGCCCTTAACCTGTGCACTAGTTCTGGGTGTCAGAGCTGAGGTGCGGTGGAATCCCCCCCGACGTTGGAATTGGCCCTGGCAACCCCAGAAGAGTGGCTCTGTAGAAAATTTGAAATATGTAGAATAGGAAATATATTTCAAATATAAAAATTACCACATTAAAAATAGCCAATATGTATGTATGTGGGCATATATACATATATATACACACACATAGATATGTAAAGTTATATGCAAGTTGCATGTATATATTTCTTGGGAATGTGGAAGCCCATTTGTTATGAGAGTGGTAATTTCAAGAAATGTTTTGTCACACCCCGAAACAGGTAAATGTGGTAGAATATCAAAGCTGGAAAGAATCTTGGTTTATTGTCTCTTATTTCATGCTTTACTTCTGTCCATTTATTCCTGAAGTTCATGGTACAAATATTGGATAGTTTACTCTTCTTCAGTATAGTTTTGGTTGAAAACTATATTCTCCTCCAAACATTTATTTTTACAGACCAGGAAATGGAGAAACTGAAATTTTAATTCCTTTGTCCTTGGTCCCAAACTTCATAACTGAGCCTCTTTATAGTTCCCAGACCAGGGCATTACCTCATTGATTGGACTGAGAAGCATTTGATATAATGTCCAGTG
This sequence comes from Mustela lutreola, assembly GCF_030435805.1. NCBI lineage: Eukaryota > Metazoa > Chordata > Mammalia > Carnivora > Mustelidae > Mustela > Mustela lutreola. The sequence goes on along the minus strand of NC_081308.1, from coordinate 119,369,725 downwards.
CCATTTAGCAGGACGTTTGCATTTGGATTTGAGATATTTAATTTGCTTCTGAATGTTTATGTGTCTTCATATGTTTAAAGTGAACTTCAGAAGGGGCGCCCAGGTGGCTTGGTCGGTTAAGTGTCACCTAAGCATCGTTAAGCAACTCTTGGTTTGGGCTCAGGTCATGACCTCAGTGTTGTGATGTCAGGATTGTGAGATCAAGCCCTGCATCAGGTTCTACACTTAGAGCAGAGCCTGCTGAAGTTTCTCTCTTGCTCTGCCCCTCCCTCCGTGGTCTCTTCTCTCTCTCTAAAATAATAAATAAATAAATAAATAAATAAATAAAAAGTGAACTTCAGGAACTCTACATAAGGTGGGACATGAACAGAAGTGTCTACTTCTTCCCAAATATCTACCTGTGGAATAAGCACAGAAATTAAAAGGATGGCAGGGGACCTGTTTCATGTTTGGAAGGCAGGTACGAATGCTATTCACACACTAGAAATTTCAAGAATTTTCTTCTAAATATTATGAACATGTCAGCAGACTGAAGATAGGTCCAAATCCCAGTCTCTCTCTTCTGAAAAGCCATAACAGAATATGGCTACATGTAGAGGCCATGGTGGGAAAAGCTAACCATTACCACCTCATTTGGAAGGCAAGGCTGAGCCTTGGGGCAGATGTGAAACAAGCCTCCTCCAGCCCCTTTGCCAATAAAGAGCCACAGTATCCACAAGCAGCTACCCTGGAAGGCTCCAGGATGCACAGAGCGACCAGAAGCAGAAAGACAGCTCTACAGATGGTCACACTTCTGACAACAGCCCCGGGAACAAGGCCAGACAGAACCATCAAAGAGCTGGAATGGAGGCTAAGCTAAAAGACATCTAAATACAAGAAGCTGTCCCACAGCTCAGTGGCTTTTCCAAACAGAAGGAAATGATCAGAGAGAGATGAAAATCTTTCTGGAACTTCCCAAAGCACCAGCCTCCTCTCCATACTCTGTACCATCACCAACCATTACACTGAAAGTATATGTCTGCCCATTCTCTTGAATAGCAAACTGATAGATAGTAAATGTATAAAAGGAAAAGCCATGCACATTTATCTGTGTGTGGGAGAAAAATTTATTTTGACCATAACCCCCTCTTTTTAAAAAATATTTTATTTATTTATTTGACAGAGATCACAAGTAGGCAAGAGAGAGAGGAGGAAGCAGGCTCCCTGCTGAGCAGAGAGCCCAATGTGGGGTTCAATCCCAGGACCCCGGGATCATGACCTGAGCCCAAGGCAGAGGTTTTAACCCACTGAGCCACCCAGGTGCCCCAACCCCCTCTTTTTCATGTAATAATAATTGGCATTCTACATTCACAAACTGTGTTTTGGGAAATAGTTTTGAGGGAAATGTTTTAAGCTAATATTATCTGCTCAGGTAAAGTATTATAGATATATGTTCTGAGCCTTTGCATAACTGAGAGAATGACTAAAATATCCTCTCTGATATCTATCTATCTATCTTCAATGGCATTCATCAGCAAAGTCATATATATGAAAATGAATAACCCAGAAATAGAAAACGTGCCTTCTGAAACCAGTTAAATACAGTTAAATAACTTGAGTTCATGCAGCTAATTGTTTAATGAGAACTTCCCTGCATTCCAAAGGCTGAGATATGTAGGTGTCCTGAAACCTCTCCATCCTAAAGTGAGGAGCTAAGTTACGTATTAGGACTTGCAAAGCCATGTGCCCAAACTTAAGTCTACTACCATGTGTCCATCATTTATCTCTAAGTAATATGAACAGAGGCCAAGAATTCTTTGAGAAATTGAAGAGTGTGACACATTTAGACTTTTGGTGTGACATATCTGGTCTCTCATGTGAACTCACGAGGGTGGAGAGGCAACTTTCTTCCCACGTGAAGCCAAGTCAGGACCACCTCAAGAGAACTGTTTGGAGAACTTGGCATATGACATTGATATTACACGGAACCGAACTTTTCATTATCTGAATGCCACTGGAGGATTTTTCTGTTGCCTGAGGATGGCCAGAAGGGATACGGAACATACCCAGTATTTTCTCTAAGGTCAGGGAGGAATACACTGATAAAACAAGTCTAACAGGAGGTGCTGAGATACCGTCAAAGAGCTTCCTCCAGTTCCTACTGAGGCCAGGTCATTCAATGAACAGGTTCAGTAAATTTATAAAATATAATTTAAATGTTATAAATGATTCTTGGAAAAGACGCACAAGCAAAACATCTAATTCAATAGTAACCAACTTGATCTCAGATACAGGACTATGAAAAAACTTGAGGGAGTAAAGGGGAGAGGGGAGAAGTGCAAGGGAACTTGTAGGAGTGTAATTAATACGGTGTTAGCACGTTATCCATCTCCTGCTTTTCTGGTAACAGAACCGCTTGTTCCTTTTAGGAGCCTATTTTTGTGCTTCTTTTGGGATTGAGCTTTCCTTGGACCACTATGTGAGTGAGCATATGGCTCAGACCTGGACATGGCATACCATTTTCTGGTCCATTATGATTGGTTCAGCGATGCGCACATGTCATGGGCTAAGGCGATCTCAGTCTTCCAAGGGACTTTTCCTGAAGTGATATGGCAATAGGCACTCTTATTCTCTGGGATCAGTAGCCATGACAATATGTGTCTAAAAGTTCTGGGGGCCATCTTTGTTACCAAATGAATCAGCCTAAAGTGAAAACAACAAAAAGAGAAGTAGAACTAAGAGTAACAGAGGGGCACCTGGGTGGCTCAGTCGGTTAAGTGTCTGCCTTTGGCTCAGGTCATGATCCCAGGGTCCTGGGATTGAGTCGTATGTTGGGCTCTCTGCTTGTTCCTCTCTCCCTGCCTTGCCCCCTTGCTTGTGCTCTCTCTTTCTCAAATAAATAAAATCTTAAAAAATAAAAGCAACAGAAAATTGATGACATCATTTGTGTCTCTAACTACAGTATTGGCTAAAAATACAATCACTGCACTTTACAGTTATGTAAACCAGTAAATGCATATCCCTGGTATTAAGCTGTTTTAAAAATGCTTCCAAATTTATTTACAATGTTATCATGACCATGACCTTAAATCCAATAAATATGATAGGAAACCAAAATCACTGACCAATTCTATGAAAATAGATGCAAATACATTGAATGCTACCTTAAAACTAAAATCTAACAGATAGTAAATGAATACTATATCAATAAAAATGTGCTTTACTTCATAAATGCAAGGAATTAAATATTAGATAATTTACTAATATATTTCTTGCATTAATAATTGAGAAGAAAAACCGTAAGTTTACCTCCATGAATGCCAAAACATATTGTCTTTTTTTTTTTAAGTCTGTCAAAGTGTTATTCAGCTACAAGAAAATACAACTTTAAGTGTGCAATTTATTGAGTTTTGGCAAATTGGTATACTCCTATAAGCACTACCATAATCAAGATATAGAACTTTTCTGTTATCCCCCAAAGTCTCTTGGGCCATCAAAGTTCCATTATGACCCCATCACTGTCAGTCCTCCCCTAACCCACATGTCTGGCACTAGCTCCCAGTAACTTCTGATCTGTTTGTTTTCTGTCACCATAGATTATGCTGTCTTTTCTCTAGTTTTATATAAATGGAATAATGCACTGTGTACTCTCTGTGTCTGGTTTTTTTTTTTGCTCAGGCTAATTTTTTTGAGATTCATCGATGTATCCTGTATCAGTAGCTCATATTCCTTTTTTGTTGTTAATAGTATTCCACTGCATTGACGAGTTGATGAATATTTGGATTGCTTATATAGTTTTTGGCTGTTACCAACAAAGCTGCTACAAACATTCATGTACAAGTCTATGTGAAGACATATGGTTTTATTTCCCTTGCATAAAAATGTAGGTGTGGGATTGCTGAGACATGATAAGTGTATGTTTAACATAATAAGAAATTTCTAAATTGTTTTCCAAAGTGATTATACTATTTTATATTCACACCAAAAATGTGTGACTGTTCCAGTTGTCATTTACCACCCTTTTGTAAATTTTAGCCAGTGTAATGGTATGCAGTAGTATCTCCTTGTGGTTTTAACTGGCATTTTCTTTTTTTTTTAAGATTTTATTTATTTATCTGACAGACAGAGATCACAAGTAGGCAGAGAAGCAGGCAGAGAGAGAGGAGGAAGCAGGTTCCTCACCGAGCAGAGAGCCCAATGCGGGGCTCAATCCCAGGACCCCAGGATCATGACCCGAGCCAAAGGCAGAGGCTTTAACTCACTGAGCCACCCATGCACCCATAATTGGCATTTTCTTGATGAATAATGATGCTGAGGTTCTTTTCCTGTGCTTAATGACTATTCATAACCTTTTACGAAGTGTCTGTTCACATCTTTTGCTCATTTTCATTTGGCTGTGTACCTTACTGTGGAGCTGTCTTTTTTTTATTATTAACATATAATGTATTATTTGTTTCAGGGATAGAGGTCTGTGATTCACCAGTCTTACACAATTCATAGCACTCATCATAGCTCATACATACCCTCCCCAATGTCCATCACCCAGCCACACCATAAGCTGTCTTACAGAGCTGTAAGTTGTAGAGTTCTTTGTATATTATGTATGTAAGATTTTTATCAGCATGCTTTACAAAACTATTTCCCCAAATCTGAGACCTGCATGCTCATTTCATTAACCGTGTATTTTGAGGAGCAGTATTTTTTAATTTCGAAGTCCGATTTTCCAAATTTTCTTTTCATGCACTTCGTGTCCCCTTTAAGAAATCTTTGCCTTGGGGTGCCTGAATGGCACAATTGGTTAAGCAGCTGCCTTCAGCTCAGGTCATGATCTCAGGGTCCTGGGATGGAGCTCCCCAGCAGACTCCCTGCTCAGTGGGAAGTCTCCTTTTCCCTCCCCCTCTGCCCCTCTCTCTGTTCATGCTCTCCCTCTGTCTCTCTCAAATAAGTAAATAAAATATATATTTTTTAAAAAATTTGCTTAACTTTAGGTCAGAATGATTTTTTCTTTATTCTGTAAGTTTTATAGGTTTAGAACTTAGATTTAGGTCTATGGTGCAGTTCAACTTAATTTTTATGTATGGTCCAAGAAAAGGATCAGATTGTCTTGCATCCAGCTGTTTCTGGACAATTTGTTTAAAAGACTATCCTTTCTCTGAATTGTCTTTGCACCTTTGTCAAAAATCAGCTGGCCATACATGCATAGGTCCATTTCTGGACTCTGTTTCATTCCATTGGTTTACATGTCTGTATCCTTATGCCAATTCCACAATGTCTTGATTACTGTCACTTTATCTTAAGTCTTGAAATCGGATGAAGTAGACTCTTAACTTCATTATTTTTGGAATTTGTTTTAGTTATTCTAGATCCTTTGGATTTCCATATACCTTTTTTTGAACTTTTTAAAAAGATTTTACTTATTTGACAGAGAGAGACACAGTGAGAGAGGGAACACAAGCAAGGGAGTAGGAGAGGGAGAAGCAGGCTTCCCATGGAGCAGGGAGACCAATGTGGGGCTCAATCCCAGGATCCTGGGATCAAGATCTAAGCCGAAGGCAGACACTTAACAACTGAGCCACCCAGGTGCCCCTGGATTTCCATATACATTTTAAAGTGATCTTGCCCCAAATTGGTTTTTAAAACTTTTTCAGCATTTATTCCTAATGAAAATTCATAGCAAATTAGAAGTAGGTAATTTTTTTTACATTTTCATAGCATGATTATGTCTATCCATCTGTCTCTCTATCATCGCGTGTATGTGCCAACAGCCAGCATCATACTCAATGCATAAATTTAAAAGGTATTTCGAAGCCACTAATGACTACTATGAACATCACTAATAATTAATACTACTTTGGTAAAATGGCATAGTGTTTAAGAACACAGATTTTGACTTCTGACTTCCTGGGTTTGCATATAAATCCAAGGCTTATAAGCTGTGAAATTTTAAGGAGGCAGTATAATTTATCTGGCCCTCAGATTTGCATCTGAAAATGAGGATGATAATTTTTGCTTACTCCTAAGATTAATATGAGAACTCAATTGGATGATGCATGTAAAGTGCTTAACCCATGTGTAATTCATACTAAGTACTTAATGGATTTTAACTGTTAATATTATCACTATTGGAATTTCTAGACAGTGTAATAATAAATAAATGAGAGAGAAATTTTAGAACATAGAAACCAATCCCTCCTTGAAATTCTCTTTTTTTTTGGTGGGGGGCTCCTGTGATACCACTTGGTTGTCCATCTACCTCATGGCCCCCTCCTTTCTGTGTCCATTCCTGGGTCTCCTTGTTTTCCTGATACAACCTTGGAGTGCCCCAGGGCTCAGACTTTGAGATCTTGTCTTTATATGCAAAATTATGTGGAGATCTCATTCAACCCAATGGCTTTAAATTACATCTCTACAAATAGATGAATCCCAAACTTCATCTGCAACCCCGTCATGCCCCTGAACTTATACTTTGTATTTTTAACTGGCTACATGCGTCTCCACTTGGATGTTTACTTGGAAACTCAAACTTACTGTGTACAAGGCAGGACTCTCGATTCTTCTACCCCAACCCTGTCTTTACCCAGACTTCCTCATCTGCTTAATAGATAAACCATTAACCCAGTTGTTCAGGCCAAAACCAGAGAAATACTTCACCCTACTGTTGATCCCCTTTCTCTCATAATTTAAATCCTGCCCATGAGTAATTATGATCAGTTCTAGCTTCAGAATGTACCCCCAACACCATCATGTCTTGTCTGGACTATAGCCTTTTCTCTACTACTTTCCAGGTCTCCACCCTGCCCTATCAGCCTGTTCTTTACATAGTAGCCAGAGTAATCACTGTAAAATTTAAGTTGGATCATGTCACCTCTTTCATTAAGATTATTTCACAGTTTGCCACCTTGCCCAGAGTAAAAGTGAGAAATTTACAAGGCCATACACATTCTTCAACCCTCACTACTTCTCTGACCTCCCCTCCTGATTCTCCCTCTTGCTCACTCCACACCAGGTACACTGGCCTTCTTCCTTTTTCCTTTAAAATATCACTCATTTCTGATGTAAGGCAGCACTTTTCATTTGCTGTTCTCACCATCTGGAACACTGTTTACCCAGATGAAGATCTTGTCATGGCTTACCCCCGAACTTCTTTCAAATCTCTTAAATGCTACTTTGTCAGAGCATCCTTCCACCCTACTTAAAATTACAACCTCTCTCTGCCATCGTCACTCAATATCCTCTCTCCCTGCTTGATTTTTCTTCATAACACTTATCACCACCTGATATATTGTAGAAGGTTTTGTTGGATCATTATCTCTTTTCTGCTGTGAGGGTAGAGTTATCGTCTGTCTTGTTCTGTGGCTGGGGACATACCCCAGTGGGAGGAACAATGTCTGGCATAGATTAGGTACTGAAATGTGTGTTGAATGAAGGAATAAATGAATTGTTATAGTCAAGTGACATTATAATCAACATGGAAAGAAAAGAGAATAAACTAATAAATAGTGAAGAAAATAAAATAAAAGTGGATTTATTACAAGAGTGACAGAGCAAAAGTGAGGGAGAACCTGAAATAAGTGACAGTTAATGAAAAAATGGAGAGGAGCGAGGCAGAAAATAGAACAGTGATTGTGATAAAATATTAGAAAGGAAAGGAACTACATGGGGCAAATCATTAGTGAGCATATATAGTGATTGTATTTTTGTAAGATAAGAATGTGAGCTCCTTTTTTTTTCTTGGCCAGGGATGGGCTAGATACAGATTTTGAGGAGGGGGAGTATTTTCAATCCAGGGCCATTGCGGGCGGTTCTATTAAATTTTGAAGCCAGAACTTACAGTCTTCAGAAAAGCACATGGGCAGTTGGGCAGATAACTCTCTGTATTTCATTTAACCACATGCTCATTTTGATCCTGAGTATTACAGCTTGAGGATCTGCCTAGGAAATAGATCCATAAATAGTGGGGTAGGTTCTGCTGCTTACTTTTTGATATGAATAAGTATTTTTATATTTTCTTAGCTTTTCCTAAATAGACAACAGAAATAATGCTATATAGAATAAAGAATTAGGCTTAACTAAAATTAATTATCAAAGCCTTTTTTATATACCAATATTACTATTTCAAAAACATAAAGTATAAAAATCCTATTCACGGTAGTGAAAGATATATTGATAACTAAGCACAAGTAATGTTTAATGTTTATATAAGTAAAATTGTGACATTTGGCAGCATAGAAAAAAATTTGAAATAGAAAGGAGGAACCAAGAAAGAGCTTACATGTTCAATAAAGGGTTATCTGCTTAATAGAGTACACCCTTATCAATAAGGAAAAATTGATTAAAAAATTGAAAACAATAAAATTTTAAAAATCAAGGGGTGAATAATCATAAAATCAAAATGAACATTTTCAGCAAACATACAAAGACTGCACAGCTTTATTAGTATTTAAAGAAATGGATATTAAGATAAAACATTGCTTTGAAATATAAAAGTATTCAAGGCTAGAAAACTTTGAGGGAGGAACACCTGGCTGGCTCAGTTGGTAGAATACGCAACTCTTAATCTTGGGATGTAAGTTTGAGCCCCACATTGGGTATGGGGGATAATCAAATTTAAAAAAATCTTAAAAAAAAGAATGCTTTGAGGTAATGGGAAAGCTCCAGCCAACACTGTTGATCAGGGTATAAATTAATAAAATCATCTCTTGAGAGAAATTTAGTAATGTGTATAAAAATAATTTGACATTTTGTATCTTTTATGACCATAAAATTAAGTAAATAAGTAAAGTAAGCTTTACACTCAATGTGGGGCTCAAACTCATGACCCTGAGATCAGGAGTTACATGCTGTACTGACAGAGCCAGCCAGGTACCCCTCCATGACCCGAAAATTTTATTCTAATATTTCAATCTTAGGAAATAGTCCTAAAAATGAAAAACAAATTTTCTACAAAGATGTTCATCACAGCTTAAAAAAAATTAGAGGCAACTTAAAATGTCCATCAATAAGGAAATGGTTAAACAAATTATGTTTCACTCACCATAGAGATGTATTCGGGTAATAAAACAATTTTATTCTATAAAAGAAATTGATATGATATATAGTAAAATGTTCACAAGAATATCTATTGGTAATTATTATTTTCTTTCTATATTTCTATGTTTTTAGATTTTCCATATTTTAATTAGAACTTACTACATTAATATTCGTACAAAATGATGAATATTATTTTATGAAAAATGATTTGCTTGAGCCATTTATTTTGGAGAATAAATTAAATAGTACAAGTTATTTATTCACTCCACAAATAATTATTGAGCTTATGCTATGTGCCAAAGAATGTTATATGAAGTTAAAACTGTAAACAAAATTTACAAAGTCTTCATCCTTACTAAGTGACTCTAGTCTAGAGGGAAAGACAGTGATTAAGTATATAGCACAATGCCAGGGACTATGAGGACAATATAGCAAGGTAGGTTGATGGGGGTATTTTAGAAGTGGATGAGAAAGGTCACTCTGAGGAGTTATGATGTCAGCAAATATCTTATAGAAGTGAGGTAGCCAACTATTTGAAGATTCACAGAAGGAACATTCTAGTCAAAACAACAGCAGTTAGGTGACATCAGTGGGAATAGTGGAGTAAGGAACTTTGAAACCCCTTTCCTCCCCAAAAGCAATAAAAACGCTAGCAAAAATTATCAGAATCAATTTTTCAGAACTCTGGAAATTAACCAAAGGTTTGGAACAATCTGGGAACATTTATTCAAGAAAAATAGCTGAATCTTGGTAAGGATGGAGAGCTGTGTGGCATTTCAATCTGCCATATTTCTCAGCCCCTCTTCCCTGCTCCAGCCTAAAGAGCCAACATCCTGCAGCCGAAGTGAAGGGCAGTAGTTCAGCAGCCACCAGAGAGGACAGTCCCATTCCCATCAGTGTTTAATCTGGGGTTCTCCGGATACTAAAAGCCCTGACAGCTGTGTGTTGTTGTTGTTGTTGTTTTCTGTTTTGTTAATGCAAGGGCCTGACTTAAGCTTTGATTGCCAAGGATCTACTTCAAAGTGGGCTGTCTGGATTTAACACATTGTCAGCCATGTGACTAGACAAAGAACCAGGCCACCCTGCATTGAGGCTCCTCTGTTTTAAGGATCTTGATTGATTTAAGTAACTGAGCAGTTGGGCCACTTGTCTTTAACCCCACTCTTTAAATTCCTGGTCTTGTGTTTTAAGTTCACCAATAGAAATGAGCCCATGAAACCCTATGTATGCTCTACCTTTGACCCCAATAAAAGAACCCCATCCCATTTGCTTGCTCACTCTCTTTCTCTCTGCTCTCCGAGGGTTGTTGCTAAAGGGAATTTTTCAATAATAAGAACCACAAGGGTCAGTCCTAACATTGGTTGTGGAAGAGATATCTATGTAAGGGCTTCCAGGGACTTATAGCCCATAGCATCACTAATGATAGGCTAATACCAGCATAAAACACCATAGAAGACTCCATTCCTGAGACTTGTCTTTATTCAACCTAACCCAAAACTCACCCAATGCTATCTTAAAGGAATTTGTTGAAAACAATTGAACAGTTGTTTAAAATTATAGCTGTTTGAGGCAGTTGGTAACAGGGCAAACAGTAGGCCAGCCAAAAGTTTAAAAGGAGGGGCACCTTGAGGGGCACCTGGGCGGTTCAGTCTGTTAAGTGCTTGCCTTTGGCTCAAGTCATGATCTTGGGATCTTGGGATTGGGCTCCATGTTGGGCTCCCTGCTCAGTGGGGAGTCTGTTTCTTCCTCATCCTCTACCGCACCCCTTTCATGTCCTGTCTCTCTCTCTGTGTCTCATAAATGAATGAATGAATGAATGAATGAATACATAAATACATAAATAAGTAAGGGAGGAAGGAAGGACAGAAGGAAGGAAAGCTTGGGAATAAGATGGGGCTTTGAAGAACTGACATATTCCAGGGACGCCTGGGTGGCTCAGTTAGTTGGACGGCTGCCTTCGGCTCAGGTCATGATCCCAGCGTCCTGGGATCGAGTCCCACATCGGACTCCTTGCTCCGCAGAGAGCCTGCTTCTCCCTCTGACTCTGCTTTCCACTCTATCTGCCTGTGCTCGCTCTTGCTCGCTCGCTCTCTGACAAATAAATAAATAAAATCTTAAAAAAAAAAAAAAAGAAGAACTGACATATTCTGGAAAATCTAGAAGGCTATGCACATGTGTAGAGAAGGGTCCATTCCTATGATTTTGTGAGTGCTCAGAACACACCCAAGAGCATCCTAAGCTGTCACCTTGTGTTGAACTCAAGGCTCTTCACAAGCAGGAATTAAAGACTAAAGGAGTGGTGAGAACACTGTGGGACTCATGAACATGAGGGCAGAGCCCCCAGGCTAACACTGGGAGACTTTTAGTTTCAGCATTTAGGAAATCTCTGTGTAGTCATTAGTTGACCAATAATCTAACTAAGCAGAGACTTCAGTGGCCACACACAACAAACAATTTGCTTATACCACACACAGAACTTCAGAGAATTAGTTCGGGAAAATAACTAAACAAGCAAACAACGGACAGGAAAAAACACAAACCCCAGGGAGGAGGAGGAATCCGATTTCTGGAATTGACACATTATTTTATATAAAATGCCCAGATTTCAACAAAAAGTTGTGAGACATGCAAAAGAAACAAGAGAATATGGCCCACAAGCAGGCAGAAAGTCCTCAATGGAAACTGTTCCTAAAGAAGCACAGATATGTCCTTCAGTAGACTTCAAATCACCTTTTATATACTCAAGATCTAAAAGAAGTGTGGACAAACAACAAAAGGAAACCAGGAGGCCCATGTATCACCAAATAGCGAATATCAGTAAAAAGAAATTAGGTATTTACAGCTCTAAATTTCATTCTAAGCACTGCTTTAGTTTTGTAAGTTTTGTTCTGTTGCACCAAGATGCCAGCGGTGCGATTGGTGAGTAGGGGTGGAGTTTGGGATATATTTAAAGGTAGGGTACAGTAAATTTGCTGAAACACTGAATCTGGGTATGAAGCAGGAGCTAAAACATGAAGACACTGAGGATCTTTACCTACGCAATATGGTTTATGGTGATTCTGTTCAATAAGATGGGGAACACTGGGGAACTCAATCTCATGGATAGAAATCCAGGATTTTTTGGGGGGCCTTTTAAGATTTTGGTGCTTATTAGATGTGAGTCTGGATGGTAGAACCTTGATAAGAAAACCTCAGAGTAAATCCCCGATAGGCTCCACTATTTAGAGATTAGATAAAAAGAGGAGTGTGGAGGCCAAGAAAAACACAGCTGTACCCACCTCGAGTCTAGCCCTGACATAAGTACAGCCATCTTGACAAAGCAAAAGCTGGCACCTTGCACCCCCTCTCCACCCGCTCCCCACCCCTCCCCTCGGGTAATTTGTGTGACATTCCTCAGCCACCCCTGGCTGCCCTAAAAGAAAAACAAATAGTTAACTTGCAGAGATCACAATCCTGCAAGACAGGAGTCTCCCTTGGTTTACAAATGTCCTAGAGATTTAACAATATCACAGTTTCCAGAGGCAAATAACTCAGTTCCCCAAGCCCTAATGTCGCCCTCCCCACCATAAAACTGAAGGAGGCTGAGGCAGAAGGAAATGGAAATAAAGTTAAATTTCTTCTAAACCCAAATCTCACTAACAAGGACACTTGATAGGAGAAGTGTGAAACCTTATCTCTATACCTCTAAGATAGTGTCAGCAATCATTCCCAAGCATATGACCCACTGGTATACATCTAAAGCGTCTCATGAGAAGATTTTTATTACTAGTAATAAATAACCTTTCTCCCAACAATAGCTAGCCCCTCAAGGTCCGGAAGACCTTGCTTCCAAAATTCCTTAGAGACTAACATCATCCCCTTTATCCTCACCCACTGCCAAGTCCACCCCTACTCTGTCTTTAAAAACTCTGACTGTAGTCTGGTTCGGGGTCCAAGTCCCTACTCTGCTGCGTTGGGTATACTTGGGCCCACACTTAAGCATGTCACCTCAGGGTCCAAGTCCCTACTCCGCTCTGTTGGGCATACTTGGACCCAAGCTTAAGCTTGTCAAGTAAACCCTCATGTGATTGCATTGGTGCTTGGCTCCTTGGTGGTCTCTCAGACACAAAAACTCGGGCATAACAAGGTTAAAAGCCAGCAAAGGAGACTAAAAAGGAAAAAGCCAGCGAGGTATCAGGAGAACCAAGAACTGTGGAGTCCTAGAGGCCACGTGAAGAAAGGGTTTCAGGAAGGAGGCTGTGATTAACTGTCAAATGTTGATATATCCTTAACGTAAGGACTGAGAACGGATCGTTAGATTTGGCAAGGTGAAAGTTGTTCCAACAGAGCGGAGGAGGCAAAAACCTTCTAGGTGTGGGAAGTGAGAAAATGAAGATAGTAAGTCTACACTACACCTCTGAGGGGAGTGTGGCAGTCAGTGTCTGAAGTACTCTCCCCTGATTGCCTGACTCCCGGTGTTCACACCCCGGTGTAAGCCTCTCCCCTTGAGTTCCGGCTGGATGTAGTGACTCACTCCTAAGAATAGAATCCGGCAGAAGTGATAGGATGTCACTTCTGGAAGATTAATTTACATAAAGACTGTAGCTTCTTTCTTGGCTTTTCTCTTTCTCTGTCTCTGTCTCTCTGAGCACTGGTGCTGGGAGAAGCAAGCTGCCATTCCAACTCTGGAAAGGACCAAGTGGTGTGGCGAGGAACTAAGGACTGAGGTCCAATAGCCCACGAGAAACCAAGGCCTAGCAACAACTTGGTGAGTGAACTTGGAAATGAATCCTTCAGCTCCGTTGGTGATGGGACTGCAGCCCTGGCTGGCAGCTCGATCCCAGCCTCATGAGAGAGCCTGGGCTACGCCACCCACTAAGTTGTTCCCAACTTCCCGATCCAGGTGAACTGTGAGATGATCTATGACATTTCCAGCTGTTAAGTTTTGGGGAATTTGTTACACAGCCACAGATAACTAACACAGGGGTGGAGGAGTGTGGAGGGTGGTTGTATGGTCTAAGCAGTGTTTCTTTTTTAATGGGGAGATTTTATAGCATGTCTGTTTTTTCTGCCTGTCACAGATCACTCTCGTCTGCATATAGCTGACATAGTAGAGAGGAATGCTAATTGTAATCCTTGCACAGGGATCCAGGACCAGGGTGGAAAGGTTGCTGTTAGATAAGAAAAAAGGACGAGGCAGTGTGTGTACAATGTAATTGGGTTAGTAGATTTGATGGTAGAAGGATGTGTAAATTCTCTTCTGACTGCTTCCATATTCTCAATAAAAGAAGGGAGGTCACCAGCTAAGAATGAGCAGAGAAAATGAAACTAAACTAGTGATAACTACTTTTTTGTAACGATTAACCTATGGTATAAAGACAGTTCATAGGATTTGAGAACAACAAAACTGTTCCTGCACAAAGTAGCTACGATTTCTCCCAGCTGTCCTCAGAATGCTCCTTTAAGCTTTTAAATCTCCCATCCCTTTCCCTAAATTACATAAAGATCTAATAACTAGAAGCTTTCCCACAGCTAAATACAATGGCTGTAGAAATTCCTGGGAAGCCTTCTTTGGAACATCTCTCTATGAGGACCATATGCACAAGCAGTACTGAGAAGAGTATGCATTTGAGGGTATCAAAAGTGGACTTGGGCACTTAGACCTCACATAATTGAGGCAAACACTGGGACTGAGATTGGAAATCCGTGAGCTCCGAAATCTAGGTACGCTCGAGTCTATTCAGGTTAATTTGAACTAAGTAAACTAGTCTCTGTCAGAACTGGAGAGAAGTTGGCTGGGAGCTCAGCTAAGGATAATCAAGGGTTACAAACTAATGAAAGAATGAGAAATCCACAAATACAAAAGCAAAACCATCTAAGAAGCTACACATATAATGAGGCTTGGAATTGACATCCTAATAGCCCCATCATTGGCAAATGGATAAATAAAACATGCCATAATTCCAATCCACTGAGAAGTTCTCAGAGCATGATTAATAGGAACTGAGCAGTAATTCAGTGAACCCGTACTACAAATAGAAAGCTTCAAAGTGTAATCAGTTCTGATGTCTAAGGTCCAACTACCGTCCCTGAGAAGTTTACAGTGAGAGTCACTTTCACTTTGCCAGTATTGATGAGAAACATTTCAGATATGAGTCCACATATTTGGAAGCCAATTTGAAATAGATGGCGACTCTGGAATAATCACAGTAAAGCAGTTGAACTGACTTGACTCTATGAACCAAAAATGTATTCCCTCTTCTAAGCTAAGTCATAGAGTGAGTCCAATGGCTGATGAATCTTCTAACCTCATCTCACATTTATCTTTACCTTCTCTACGCAGTGTACCTGGAGATCTTTGTGCTTATCTGTAGTGTGAGGTATCTGAAGTTCCTATCTAGATAATGGGCATGATCTCCATAAAGATTAGTTTGGTCCCACAAATTGGAAGTACAGGGAGTGCCTTCATAGAAAGGAATGGTGTGCTCTTAGAGCACCATGGCCAAAGAGATCTCTTCCTCCATTCAAGTCCCATAGTACTTTATCTCATTTCTTTGGCATTTATTCTGTTCTGCCCATTTTGTAGTTATCTGTGGATGTAAGTAATGAACTTAGAGCACCTTGAAGATATATAAATTATGTCATATTCATCACCAAGTATGGTAGTCATTACAGCTATTCACCAAAATATTTCTGATTCTCCTTCCAGAAATTGTAGGAGGTGGCTGACACTTCCCTGTCTAGCCTCTAATTTATACTGAAAGTAGAAGAGAATACCCAAACCACAAGAACTAACCGAAGAGTTCAAAAAGTTTGCTTAACACAAGTCGACACAAAAATCCATAACATTTCTCTAGATCATAAATATCTAGATCTAGATAATAAACAATTAGAAAATACAATAAAAAAAATAATATAATTTATGATAGTAGGCACCACTATAAAGGACCTGAAACTAAATCTAATTACAAAAGCACAAAATCTAATGAAGAAAATCTAAATGTTTACAAAGGACCTTGAAGTCTACCCGAATAAATATATAATATCTTTTTGTCTGATTTCTATCCAAAATGATCTACAGCTTTGATGCAGTTATAATAAAAATCCAGCTTTATTTTGAGAGTAATTGGGCATACAGACTCTAACATGTACAGGAAAAAGTAAATGTCCACAAATAGCCAAGATAATTCTAAAGAAGAAGACCAAAGAAGGGTCTTGCCTTACCAAATTTTAAAATACATTACAATGTTGTACCAAACCAAGGACAAATTATTTAATAAGTGTTACTGGAAAAACTCACTTACCATATTGAGAAAATGAAATGAAACCTGTACCTGTCACCATGTACAAAAGCCCCAATGGAAGGCGAAGTTGTAACTTCGTTAGAAGAAAATATAGCAGATCCATTTATCATTGGGTTTCAAGAGGATTCCTTAAGAAACTTGCACCAAGCCCAAAATGTAACGGGAGGAGTTCCACTTAACCACATCAAAAGTCAAGGCTCAATTCATTAGAAGACACCACGGACAAAGAATGATGAGGGACATAATAGGGGAGAATCTTTTGCAATGTCACAAACACAAGCAGATTAATATCTGGAACAGTGGATCTCAATCCTATCAGATCTAATGTTCTCTTAAAAAATTGTTTTGTAACCACCTTATATTACCCTGAAATCAAACTAGTAGATAATATTATCTACCAACATACATAATTAAAAATAATTATTACAATGTCCTCATTGTCATAGCAGAAGAAATAAAAGGATAATAGTTATGTGTTTCAAAATGTAAGTGATAGGGCCAAATACTTTAGAAGACGCAGGAAGTAGAGATATTGCATATAGACATAGAATCACTAGGAATGGGACAGCTATGTGTGTATGCCAGGTATGTTTTATTGCAGTCACAAATTCTTGAGCACTGTTGCATTGGTTACCTGCCTTTCCAAAATGATAAGCAAACCTAGGTAATTATATGAACAAAAGGGAGTAGCATTCTTGAACAAAACTCAGGACTATTTTGTGCTTTAAATTATCTGAACTCAGAACCCAATAAGTTTCATACACAAAGAGCTTTGTCATCTCCTCGAGTATCTGACAATCCATTTGAAAGTTAGGAGGGGTAAAAGAATGGTGTGTGTGTGTGTGTGTGTGTAGGATATCTAACATTCCTGGCCCTCATTCACTAAAGCCCAGTAATACCCTCTGACTATTGGGACAACTAAATTTGCCCCCACAAATTTCCAAAATATCCACTTGGGAGGAGGAATGCTGTCTCCATTGAGAATAGTTGGTCTAGATATATAAGAAACTCTTGCAGGTCAGCAAGACAAATAGACTTTGCAGAACAGAAAACTAGGTAAAGATCATGGAAAGGTAGTTCACAGAAAGGGAGCATGAATGAATAATAAATGTATGAAGGGATGATCAATTTCATTAGTAATTAGAATTACACAAGATGAGACACAACATTATATTACTTTATGCTCACAGCTCAAACTTTTAAAAGTAGATACCACACAGTGCTGGAAAGGATATACATAATCAGGAATCCTCAGCTATGCTTGTTAGAAGTACAAACTGATGCAGCTATTATGGAAAGACATTTAGAAGTTCCTAGTGAAAACAGAAATGTGAATTTCTCAGGCTCCAGGACTTCCACTCCTGAGTATTGAACCCAGAGAAATTACTGTACAGACAAACAACACATGTAGGAGTACGTTCATCACAGCAGTGTTAATAACAGAGAAGCATTAGATGCCATCTAAATGTTTCCAAGTAGAGAAATGCATAAAGTAAGGTATGTGCAAAGGATGGAATATGATATGGTAGTAAAAACTGAAATTGATTAGTGTATATTTCAACAACATAATGTTGAGTGAAAAGAAAGAGAACTGAAAAGAGTAAGATGTATAGCCCTATATTGTTTGTATAAATGTAACACCAAAATTATACATCACTGGGGATACTTGTTGTATGTGCATAAAATGTCTGGAAGGTAGATTCATGTATTCAAGATGAAGTCAAATGAACTGCATGTTGGTTTGAAGTCCATGTTGCACTTTGAAGTTGAGAGATAGGGGAGGAAATGGGGGTGGCAGTACTTGTAGAATTGGGGGCAATAAACACCTTCTGGAAAGCAGAAATTGCATGGACAAATGAGTCATTATTAGACAACCATTGCATTCCCAGGGAAGACTATCAGTCCTATTCTCTAAAAGTCCACAAAGAAAAAGCTAGAGGGATCTACAGCAGAATGACGATAATATATTCACAAGATTTTGCAGGAAATCATGATGGTGTCAGAAATCAGTGGTCTTTTTCACCTCCATTAGAGGCAGAGCCAAACAGTCAGGTTTTCGGAAGCCGAGATTTATCTGCTGCTTAAGTGCCTAACAAGACACTAAATGCCAGAAGATTTTTGTGAAAGAATTACGAGATCATTTTTAGTTTCTGCTAGATACTGTCAAAGCCTAGGAAACATAGGCCATAGGGAGTTTGAAGGATTGACAGATCTATGATGGTAACACAGGGGTTGAGGGAGTCTGTTTCATTACACACTGGCTTATAAGGAAAAGTACCACCACTCATATAACTTGATCGTGTATTTACATTAGCTGCTGTCGTTGCTCATGGTCAGCCCATTATCCTTGATTAACATACATTAATCTGAAAACAAATTTGCCTGTGTGTAGAGTGACTCATCCCTAATGGTTGTGATTTTGTGCAATTATCAAATGACTTTTGCTAAAAGAAAAAAAAAGATCTGAGCTAAATTTATAGCTAAGGGATAGTAGAAGTAGTCACTGCTCTGATTTCCTCTCACTTCACAGAAAGAAAATAGTTGCCCCACAAATGAGTACGGAATTTTGTTATCATAGGTCAGCAGCAGGCTGTGTATGGTACATTTCATTATCTCACAAAAGCGCTAGAAAGAGTGACTGTAAGGCTCTGCTGTATGATCCCGGGTTTTATATATAATTTTAATGAATCTCTGTACTCCATAAAATAAATTAGTGAGGCACCTGGCTGGCTCGCTTGGTAGAGCATGCAACTCTTGATCTTGGGTTTGTATGTTCAAGTCCCATGTTGGGTATAGAGATTACTTAAAAATAAAAATAAAAATAATCTTAAAAAAAAGAAATTAAATTTCTGTACAGGTGTAATCAAACTTTCAGGGTGATTTTTACCCAAGCACATTAACATCTGCAAGGTGTCTGAAATTCCTGTGGACTAAGAGAGTAGAAATTATTCCAGGGCCATCTATTTGAGCTCCTAATAATAGTCCCTTTATAAAAAAGACCTCAGAGTCATAATCTGGAAAATCAGGGCCAAAGTAAGTGCTGCTTTCTGATATGATAGAGCTTGCTGCACCCAGTTCCCAGTCCCTGCCTGTCACATTCCTTGCTTCTGCAACTGGGAGTAGCTTCTGTGTCCCATTTAAAAGATCCAGGAGAAATTAAACAAAAGTTTTCCCTAAAAGGTCAGGAATCTTTGCCCAGTTTCCTAGAGTGACCAGGAAGTGGGAGGAATCACTGGTCTCTGAAGTCCTCTTATGAAAGAAAATGTGCTTACATAAGATACCATTGCATATATGACAGTGAAATTGTAGTTTCACAGAAATCATTTTTCTTGTACATTCAGTTTTAAAAGGACTTCAGATTCTGGGAAGAATTTCTATTTATTACCAGACCACTTGAGCACTGAAAAAAATTCTCAGTACCCCATCAATGCTCTCCCTCATGCAACTGAGCAGCCTAGTCTGCCCGCAAGAAGAGCAGAAAAGCTAAAGATTGGGTCAAATGATGAAATCATAGGGTCTTCCCAGGGCAGTAAGATTGACTAGATTACCCCCCACTCTAAACTGGGTACCAGTTATATCATCAGGGTAAAGCAGACCACCGATGGTCTTGAGTGGTCTAAGCAAGACCCCCAATGGGAAGGAGTACAGACTACATTGGGACTGAGAGCACCCACCTGCTGGCAGTTGACAATGAAACCATGGACTCGAAGCCACAACTACAAACATTTTTTTAAAAATTCTGCCACAACGATGACAACTTGGAAGAAGACTTTGGGCTGCAGATGAGAATGCAGCCTGAACCCAAACCTTGATTTTAGCCTGAAAACCCCAAGCATAGAATTGTGCCTGAATTTCTGACAGACTATGCGCTAATAATTGGTTGTTGATTTAAGTGACTAAGTTTGTAGTGATCTGTTATGCAATAAAAGAAAAATTATCATCAACAAACACCTGAGCAACGGGAACTGTCATCAACTATAAAACAGATGTGTTTACGGGTGCTTAAAGAAATGAAAGAAAAGCTTTAAAGTATCAGCGTGAAATAAGAACCCATGAAACTTATCAGATTTCTACAGTTATCCATGGTAGAATATAAAGGATTGGATTTACTTCCCTGACTTACACAACTAGAAAACTTGATAAAATACATGAATCAATTGCTTTCGGACTGGACAGCAGGCAGCACAGGACTATTACCCCAAAGAGGAGAGAAAGAAATGACATGACCCCTCTGATTCCCTCACCCTATTGCTGGGAGGTGCTTCCAAGCTACTGTGCAGAGGGAGGGGGAACCGGATTGAAAAGTCAAAGATCAAAATGTAGGGAGGCCAGTGCCACTGGTGATCGTGTGAGCAGAGCACCAGAGAGGAGAAAACTGCGGGCAGAAAACTCCAGAGATCTGCAGAGGTGTTCCCTTGAGTCTTTGGCTTATTACTCCCGTGCATGCATGAGAGGAAACTGCCAGACACAGGAAATAGAATCGCTGAAAAGCACCAGGCTGAACAATTTCCGCAGGTCCCATAGGGCTGAGAATATTTTGTGTTCCCACCAGCCAGAGTGGAAAATGTCAAAACACGCTGTGCTTAGGGTAGAGTTGTCAGAAGGATAGCCCCATGGTAGAGGAGGTATATTAGATCTTGAGTGAAGAATACTGTAAGAAGGCTCAAAGGCCCCTAAACATTGGTCTTAGCAAAGATTTTTTTGGACACAACAACAAAAGTGCAGGCAACAGAGGCAAAAATAAGCAAGTGGGACTACATCAAACTGAAAAGCTTCTGTACAACAAAAGAAACAATCAACAAAGTGAAAAGGCAGCCTATGGGATGCGGGGAAATATTTGCAAACCATCTGTCTGATAAGGGGTCAATATCCAAAATAAGTAAGGAACTCATACAACTCAATAACAAAAATGCAATCAGATTTAAAAAATAGACAAAGGACTTGAATAGGCATTTTTCCAAAGAAGATAGAGGGCCAACAGGGACATGAGAAGATGCTCTCCATCACTAATTATTAGGAGAAGGCATGTCAACATCACAGTGAGATCTCACCTCACACATGTTAGAATGGCGATCATCAAAAAACATAAAACAACTGTTGGCAAGGTTGTGGAGAAAAGGGAAACCTTATGCACTGTTGGTGGGCATGTAAGGTGGTGTAGACACTATGGAAAACAGTATGGAGGTTACTTAAAAAATTAAAAATAGAACTATCATCAGATCCAGCAATTCCACTTCTGTGTATATATCCAAAGGGGATAAAAACACCCCGCCATGTTCATTGCAGCACTATTGACAATAGCCCAGACATCGAAACAACCTAAGTGCCCATAGCTGGATGAATGGATAAAGAGAATGTGAGAAACATATATCCATTATCTATCATCTATCTATACACAGTGTATACACACACACACCCCATATATATACATATATATATTTATATATGTCTCTAAATATACAGATATCTCACAATGAAATATTATTTAGCCAACAAAGCAGGAAATGCTGCCTTTTACAATAACATGGGCAGATCTACCTTGAGGGCAGTATGCTAAGTGATGTAAGTCAGACAAAGAAAGACAAATACTGGGGGCATCTGGCTCAGTCCATAGAGTATGTGATTCTTGATCTCAGGGTCATGAGTTCGAGCACATGTTGGGTGTAGAGATTACTTAAAAATAAAATCTTTAAAAAAGAGACAAATACTGTATGCTCTCATTTATATATGGAATCTTAAGCTGAAGTCATAGAAATAGAGAGTAGAATGCTAGTTCCTAGAGGCTGGGACGTTGGAGAAATGAGGGGATACTAGTCAAAGGGTACAGACTCCCAGCTAAAATATGAATAAGTTCTGGGGGTCTGACAGAAAGCACGGTGACTGTGATTAACAATACTGTATTATATACTTTAAGTTAAGAGAGTAGATCTTAAATGTTGTCACCACAAAAAAAATGTGAATTGCATGAGGGGGTGGAGGTGTTATCTTATTGTGATGATCATTTTGTAATACATACATGTATCAAATCGTGTTTTTTTAATATCTTAAACCTTAAACTTACATATGTTATATGTCAATATCTCAATAAAGCTGAGGGAAAATGTAAAAAACAGGTAAGACAAGACGCCTTTATTGCTCTCTACAAAGGATGAACATGTTGTAAATGAACATTCACAAAGTAGTTGAAAGCTAAAAGATGGAGAATAACATATAAACAATACTGTAAGAAATCTGGAGTGACTATAGAAAACATAGTTCAAGACCAGTAGTTTTATTAGAGGGAAGGAAAGGCATTTCTTAATGATAATAAACAATACATCAGGAGGACGGAAAATGCCAATTCTGCGTGTTCCTAAAACACAGCCAAAAAAGGAGAAATGAAACAAATTTGACTATGTTAAAGAGAGAAAACGAAAAACCCACAAACATAATCAGAGATTTCAAAACATCTTTTCTGAATAACTGATCAAACTAGATAGAAAATAAGTATATAAAAGATCTGAAGAACACTGTTAACACTTAACCTAATTGGCATTTATAGAATCAAAACCAAAAAGCTGCTAAGTATATATTTTCTTTACATATATATGAAATGTATACCAAGATATACCATATATAGGGACATGAGTCAAGTTTCAATACATTTCAAAGTTTGAAATCTTACGGACATGTTTCTGATTAAAGTGAAATTATATTAGGGGTGCCTGGCTGGCTCAGTCAGTTAGGCATCTGCCTTGGGTTCAGGTTATGATCCCAGGGTCCTGGGATCAAGTCTCGTGTCAGACTCCCTGCTCAGTGGGGAGCCTGCTTCTCCCCCTCCTCTTCCCCCTGCTCGTGTGCGCACACATGTACTCTCTCTCTCTCTCTCTCAAGTAAATAAATAAAATCTTTAAAAAAAAGAGAAGAAAATACATAGGGCTGAATGGAGTTATCCTAGTGATGTAATAAGGTAAAATACTCTACGCAAGCCACCATTTTGACAGAAAATAAGAGTAAAAGTTGAAGAATTATATTTCATAAAAATTAAAAACAATACAAAAATAGTTCATTTTGTGGGGAGGCCTGCTTGTCCATTCCAGCAAATAGAAGAGTAAGATCTGGACTGGGCTAAGACTAAGAGGGCTTTGTGGCTCTCTCACAAATCACAATTATTGTGGGTGAACATTAGACAGTGAGTTATGTGTAAATATATATATATATATATATATATATATATATATATATTTAAGATTTTATTTATTTATTTGACACACAGAGATCACAAGTAGGCAGAGAGGCAGGCAGAGAGAGAGGGGGAATCAGGCACCCTGCTGAGTGGGGAGCCCAATGTGGGGCTCGATCCCAGGACCCTGAGGTCACAACCCGAGCTGAAGGCAGAGGCTTAACCCACTGAGCCACCCAGGTGCCCCTGTAAATATACTTAATGAGCATTATGTAGGAAGAAGGATCTCTTGGACTTATTTACAGAATCACGTGTTCCAAGGAGCCGCAGGCCCCCAACCGGTTCTATTACTTTCATCCTCAGAGCGCTCCTGTGTAGCAGGCAGAGGCCATGCTGGGTCGGTCCTTTGCCTTGACAGATGGTGGAAAGCTGAGACAGGATAGGTCGCCAGGCAGTGGGGAGCTGAGAGGAACCCAGTGTGTAGACTGTCTAGTTCTCTATTTGAACTTGACCTCTTATGCTCAGAGCACCCTTTTGTCTCTCCAGCGGCTGCCTTCCTCCCAGGTCATGGCCCCTCGGTCCTGCTCAGTGGGGAGCCTGCTTCTCCTCCTTCCTCTGCCTGCTGCTTCCCATGCTTGTGCTGTTTCTCTCTCTCTCTCAAATAAATAAGTAAAATCTTAAAAAAAAAAAAAAAAAAGAGCTAGGCCTAAACATCTGGTATATGTGGAATAAGGTAGATGTAGCTACTCATTAAGGATACTCTGTGCCGAACTGTGGTTTGCAGACATACACTTGCTTAATTCTTGTGAAAACCCAAAAATGGAAGAACTTGTTTTTCCCATTTTACAGATGAGGAAGGGGATATTCAGAGGGAATAAGTGAATTCCCAAGATCACATGGCCAGTAAGTGGTGAGCTGCTATTTGGAACCCAGTCCATCTAGTTCTGCGGCTCAGGTTTTCTGGCCAGCCTCTTACCAGCCCTCTGTGAAAAGGCGAGAGGGACCGCAGAGAGCAGCCTTCGTGTGTCCAATGAACAAGAGAAAACCTCAAGTAACGGCATGGTGGAGGGTGAATGGTTATTATGCACAAAAATTAATCCCTGGGTTTTACGTGTAATGTGGTGTCTGATTTTAGGTTCATACAAATGCATTTAAGTGTTTTTTTTTAATTTAATTTTTTTCAGTGTTCCAAAATTCATTATTTAAGAATTTTATTTTCTTTTCTCACTTGGAACAGAATTTATATAGAATATATGTACATCTTTTAAAACACGTATTCAACCACATTTAACTCTGATGTTCTATCCAGTGTGTGATCATCATTGGTGTTTCATAGGAGAATGAGATAATTGTATTTACAATGGAATACATAAACAAATCCATTCATTAATACCTAATAACCATTGAGAACTGCTTATTTGGCATGTCTTAGACCAGAGAGTAGCTTATAGGTAAAATGCCTATTTATTTGTCCACAAGAGGTTGGAAGGATCTTTTCTACCAGAAGAATCACAGTACTAATAATCCCTGCTTCAAGTCCTTTTTTGGAATGAGACAGCTTATAAGTAATTAATACATGAAACCAACATGCCCATTATTTCTCTGTATTCTTGTTTACCATTTCCTTCATCACTCCTCCGTCTTCACGTGAAAGCCTGTGTGCCGTTAAGTTCATGCCAATTGTTATGTCACCCTCCCCCACGCATCCCCACTGCTGTCACCTTCTGACCAGCTGGCATTCCCTAGCGTGAACCAAGCCTTCTGTATGTATCTCCTCATCTTCTGCTCCACCCCCACGACCACCACTGTTCCGGGAATTCAACAAGCCTAGGAGGCCCCCTCCTACACCCTGTCCCCGCCAAATTTCTGGCCTCACCAGGGTCTTACTTCCTCAGAGCCAATGGGGAAGGCTTCTTACCCCCACTACCTCAGCCTCAGAGCCGGTGGGGAAGGCTTCTTACCCCCACGCTGGTGAGGAAGCCTTCTTACCCCCACTACCTCAGCCAGGCACTCCCACCAGGGCCACCCCCACACTCTGGTACCAGTGGAAACCGCCCCTCCGAAACCACTGACTGAAGTGGCCCCCACTGACCACCTCCTCTATCCTTCCCACTCTCCACTGAACTTATTTTCCTGGGTAACTCCCGCACAACTTCCACCCAGTATGACTACAATTGAGAGCCAGAAACAGGCCAATGGAATTCGCTTCTTTATTGGCGTGTGCAGGTGTTAGTAGCACAGGGCTCCTTCTGTGGAAGGTTTCGGCACTGGGTGAGGTGGTGTGGACTCCTTCTAAGCCCTGGGATCCAGGCACCAGTGGTTCTTGCTGGACTAGAACGTTTCAGAGCTGAGAAGTGGTGTCATCCTCAAAGAGGTGGCTGTTCTGCATGTTGTTGTTCATGGCCCTCTGGACCCTGCAGTTGTGCTGGGCCTCATTGCCCACCAGCTCCAGAATGTTGGTGGCCACGTACTTCAGGATGGCCGACAGGCAGACCTGGCTGGAGAAGCTTAGGTTCTGGACAGGCTGGTGCTCCTGCAGGATGGGCTCTACATGGCTCACGGGGACCTGCAGCTTGGTTTTTGTGGAGCAGGACGATGTCTGCTTCCCTAGCCTGTAGGAGGTCTGACTGCTTCTTTTCCCAGACATGGTGTTGTGCTCTGATCGGCCTACCTTGACTGTCCAGCTGGCCTGAGCCTCTCAACACACCAGTCACCAGTGCTCACTCACGCCCACTGTGTCCCCGCACTGCAGCCCCTCGTTGGTCAGGGAGCAGCCTTTGTGACATCATAGACGTTGCTGTGTCATTGGTGTCCTCTGGGCCCTGATCAGGCCTTAGCCTAAAAATGTGTGTGCTGGGAACTCAGGGGTCATCTTAATGACTAGACCAGAATGTGACACCAATATACACACGGGCATGGCTGGTAACACCTAACATGGCTGAGGTAGAACAACTAGAACTCTCTCATACATGGTTAGCAGTGTGGGGGAAGGTTACCGCCACCACTGGAAAAAGCCTGGCAGTTTCTTGTAAAACTAAACGCATGTACTGTGTGATGCAGCTATTTTCTCCTGGGTCTTCAAGAAATGTAAAAATCTTGCCCCCCCCACACTATGCACCAGAATGTTCAGAATAGCCAACACTGGAAATAGCTCAGGTGTTCATCAATAGAAAAAAGAAAAACCATGGTATATTCATAAATTCAACAGTAAACAAAGGAACTGCTGATGTACATGGTAGCAAGGGTGTGTCTCACAGGTACTGTGCTGAGTAAAGGAGCCAGACACAAGATGTATGTTATATATGTTCTAGAAGAGTCAGAATTCTGGTTGCCTCCAAGGTGGAGGAGGGGCAGGGCTGATATGAAGGAAACTTTGTGGATATAGGTGTGCATTGCATGGATAGATCCATTTTTCAAGATTGTGCTTTGAAATGTTTACATTTTGACATATGCCATTTTTACTCACACAAGAAGTGTATGGGTGTGCCCAGGTGGCTCAGTGAGTTTAAGGGTCTGCCTTCGGCTCAGGTCATGATCTCAGAATGATGGGATTGAGCCCTGTGTCAGGCACCGTGCTCCCTCTCCCTCGGCCCCCACTCCCCTGCTCTCTCGCTCTCAAATAAATAAATAAAATCTTTAAAGATAGAGAAGTGTATGAGGGTAAGAACCCAGCAGGGAAGTGGTGGGGGCAGATACAGACGAAGCGGGAGTGACAGAATGTTGGTACTTGTTGAAGCTAGGCGATGAGTACATGGTGTTTCATTATATCATTTTGCTGCTTTTATGTTTGAATTTTTTATAATACAAAGATATGAAAAAGAAACAAAGGATGAAAGAATGAAAGAAATAGGCAGACGGTAGTAATCCATCATACTATCCTTGTCTAAGAATCGTCTTTAGTCCATCGTCTCCAATAAGTAGAAGAGCTCATGAGAGAACATATATTTTCCATCCTAGGCCTGAAGCGTACACTCCTGGCTTCATTCAGCACACACACACACACACACACACACACACACACACAAATGCGCATGCATGCGCACAGAACAAAAAATAACAAGAACAACTTATCCCGGTATATTAAAGTACTTAGCTTCAGGTGATAGGATTATGTGGGTTTTCTACCCCATCTATATTTTGCTGCATCTTCCAAATGAATGATTATGAATATACATTTCTTTTCTAATCAGAAAAGTAAACCATTTTTAAAATATAATTTCTCATTGGGTTTTTCCTATATTGTTACTATGGTTTCAAAAATTCAACAGGCTTCACCACATTATCACTCTTAGTAAAAGCAATGCTGCTGATCATATTATTTGTTAGCAAAAAAAGACTTTTGCCAAGGTACGAGCCTCCAGGGTCCTTTTTTTGTATAGATTAAAAATGCAGTACCACACAAGAGATCTGCTTATTAGACATTGGGCATGCTCTCTGTAGAACCAAAATAACTCTTCAGAAATTTCCTGCCAAATTCACAGCTAAACTGTTATGCAAATGTAACTACATCTAAATTAAAAGTGTTGAGATGATACAGCCAACCAACTGAAGTTTGAGTGCTTTCCGTGGCGTAGGCCAAAAGGTTGGGGCGTTTCAAAGTAAACAAGATGCATCACACTTTATTTTGTTCCCTGTTTCACCAGGGGTTTACAAGGATGCAGGAGAATCAGAATAATGAGTGAAAATAACATAGAGTGAAAGAGAAAGGAAAGGGTAGGCTTAAGTGTTTGAGGGAAGAGCATCGAACGGGACATGGAATGCCTTAGAACTCTACCTAAAAAGGGGATGCCCGCCTTTGTATGATATATGTAAGAGTTATTTAACTCTCTTGCATTTATGTCTTGCCTGCTCAACTTGATTTTAAAATAGCTAGCCCCCAAGAGGAGGGAATCTATCTTTTACTTCTGGCTACTTGTGATTGAGCTAGCCATAAGCTCTAAGAGGGCATACTAAATCCTCCGTAGTCAGACCCTTTGGACCTAGCCCAGTGTCTCAGACATAGTAGGCACTCAGTATTTGTTGAATAAATGAAAGACTCTTCCCAACAGCATGTTATCTGGAGCCTTGCCCACAGTACAAATTCGGTAGGTCTGTGTTGAAGTCGTTTTCCATCAACACATGTGTTCATCCCACGAATATTACTGGGTATGTGCTACATGCCAGGCACTCCCGTAGGTGCTAGAGACATGGCATTGAGCAAAGTAACATCCCTTTTTCCATGGCACTTACATTCCAAGGAAAAAATTACCATCTAGACAGCAGAACAATATAATTTTTAGTTTTCACTGACGTCATGACAACCACCCCCCATTTTAAATGTTGCCATACTAAGCAACGTCTGGGTGCATTGGGTCACCATTTCACTCTTGTGGCACTTTGCGTGGGTAGGTGAAGGTGCTTTGAAGTGACACATACCTAATTTTTGCAACCGGAGTACTTTCCAAGATAACATATGAGAATTGCTACTGAATATACAGTTCTTGAAGACTACATCCTCCAAACCAGGAGAGAGATGGTTTCCAATAGAAACAGATTTCTTTTATTGACAAAGATGAATTGTTCCACTATGACTCTCCTCTTTCTAATTTCCTGGCTAGTCGAGATCAATCAATACTCCTTAGACAGTACCCATTTAAGGCTCTGATAAGTGTTATTTTTTTAGAGGCCATTCTTTAAGCTTCTCATTAATGAAAAGCAGTATTGTAGTGTTCATTGCTATTTCCACTCTGTTTCCTGGCCTTGCTCCGTCTGGTCCTGATATTACAAACAGCTGAAATCAGTACATTGTGATATTATGCAAATGTGCTCTGGCAGATTGAGCTAAGAATAGCGTGCATTGGGCTATTTCAATTTATTTGGTGTATAGATGAATTTGGTGTTTTTTAATTAAAGAACTTTACAGACACTTAAAAATATCTCTGCATTGGAAATCTGTTTCCTTACAAAGGTTAAATAAACACCAGTCTGCCGGACAACTTTAGACTGGCTGAGGTTAAAAGTAGGAATTCAGAGAGGAAGAAAAAAGAGGGCATCCGGAAAGCAGATACTAGTGTTTTTCACGATGTTCTTTTGGATGAGCTGCAGAAGCATGGGCTAGATGCCCAGTAGAGCTTGGTGGATTCAGCCCTGGTCAATTTACTGTAGCCAAAAGGTGCTGATTATAGCTCACTGCAATCCTGGAGGGAACTTTCTAGTGTCATACTGCAGAGCTGGAAATTTGGGCTTGTCTTATTCAACAATTTTTTAATGACTTGGAGGAGGACATCCATAACCTATATATAAAATCTACTTATCACAAGAATTTGGTAGGGACAGTGAATGGACTGTTAGGACATAATCAGGCACCTTAAAGATCTCTCCAGGCCAGACTCTTCATCTGAATCTAGAAGATGAAACTTGATTGATATAAACATAAAGTTTGATCTTTATGTTGAACAAAGAGCCCGTTTCTTATTTCAGGGGAGTTCTTAGTGAAAGATCTGAAGACACTTCTTTCCAGGCCCTTACTTAATTGATCATTTTCATAAGGTGGTAAGTAAAAGCTTTTGGACTCAAAAAGAAAGTTCAAAGTTTTTCGGCAAAGGTTAATAAAGATAATATTTATTTACTGACTTATTTTTATTAGTATTAAAGAACAATTCTATTTGACGTGTAATGGTTTTTCACCCCGAAACTGGTAACCTTGTTTTCTTTTTCGAAAGAGTCTGAAAGGTGTAAACCCCATCCCTCTCCACCTTGTCGGGAGAACTTAGCTCCTTGAGCCTTGTTTATTGCATTTTGGGGGGAATACAACTGACCCCTATAAGGAAGATGGTAGTCTTGTCTGATTGCCAGTTTTCCTTCTTCACTTGGGACGCGAGAGGTGGGCTTCCTCTGTACTTAAATTACAAAGTAACTGACATACATATTGTCTCAGGACAGAAAAGAAGATCGAACAATTTTGCAAAGCATCTCATGTTTTGTTCCCTTCCCTAGTAAAGTATGTGATGCCTAAATTATCCTTTGCAAATAGGATGGCCAAGTGCTGGTAATACTACTCTCTAGGAATCCGAATGAGAGTATATTAAGCCCATTTCCTTTTTTGTAAATAAAGGATTGTCACAGGGCACCTGGATCCCTCAGTGTGTTAAGGGTCTGCCTTCAGCTCAGGTCATGATCCCAGGGTCCTGGGATCGAGCCCCACATCAGGCTCCCTGCTCAGTGAGGAGTCTTCTTCTCCCTCTCCCCACTACCCACTCCAGCTCATGCTCTTTCTCTCGCTTGGGCTCTCTCTCAAATGAATAAATAAAATCTTTTAAAAAATAAAAATAAAGGATGCTCACGTGGAAACCAACCATATCTTCCTGGCTTGGAAGAACAGGATTTTTCATGTGTCGCTTGGCACAGTACTAAAGGAGCATACTGGAAAAAAGAATAAACCACATAGGTTTTTCATTTGCTGAAAGTAGATATACATAAGTATAAAGTGCATCTTCCAGAAAAGCTAGTGTAGCCTTGCTTGGTTCTATTAACCAAAATGGAATGTCCAAGGAAAACAGGTATATAACAGACCATATATACTAGTCTGCTATATACTGGTCAGACTATCCTTGTGTTTCTGTGTTCTGTTCTGGACACTGTATTTTGCGAGAGACTAACAAATGGGAGCATATCTAAATGCTACTATCCATAGAGAGGATGAACATTCTGGAAAGTATGTTATCACTATGAACTTATAAACAAGTCTGAGCTATAACCTCCATGAGGATGAGACACCAGAGAGACATCATTAGATGTCCAGCCTTCCCAGGTATAGCAACCCTTAGAGCTGGAGCCCTGATGGGCTAGAGAGGACATCAAGGAACAACCAGTTCCCCAGCCAACCCACCACCAGACTGAAAATGCATCTCTGCCACTGGCAGAATGTGGAGCAGGGATGAGCCGTGCCACCTGAGCCCTGCCCAGATTGCCAATCCACAAAATCATGAACAAATAAATGGCTGTTGTTTCATAGAGCAGTTTGTTACACAACAGTACAAACTGGTATGGGCTTTTATCTAGCAAATTTTGCTCCTAAAAATGCAAGATAGATGTACACATACGACTACTACAGTACTTTTTTTTTTTATTTTTTTGAAAATTTTACTTATTTAATTGACAGAGAGAGATGACAAGTAGGCAGAGAGGCAGGCGGGGCGGGGGGGAAGCAGGCTCCCAGCTGAGTAGAGAGCCCCACACGGGGCTCATTCCCATGACTCTGGAATCATGACCCGAGCTGAAGGCAGACACTTAATGACTGAGTCACCCAGGTGCCCCCACTACAGTACTTCTAATAAGGATCAAAATAGAAAAAAAAGAGGACTGGTTAAAAATTATGGCCTATCTGGGTAATGGAATACTCAGCACTGGAAAGGAATTGGGTCATTCTCCATATATGTGTGTGTGTGCAAAGATGTGTAAGGTATGTTGTTAAGTGAAAAAGCAATGTTCAGAACAGCGAGAACAGTTAACCACATTTATGCAGGTAGACAAGCATAGGAATACACAAAAATGTTGGGTACACAGAAATGATCTGGAAGGATGCACACAAACTGGAGGCAGTCTCAGGCTAAGAAGTTGGGCTGAAAGTTGAGGACAAGAAGAGGACTTTGTACCTTTTATTCCCTTCAATATGTTTTTTATTTCTTTTTTTTTTTTTTAGAGATTTTACTTATTTATTTGATAGAGAGCACAAGTATGGGGAGCAGCAGGCAGAAGAAGATGGAGAAGCAGGCTCCCTGCTGACTGGGGAGCCCGATGCAGGGCTCGATTTCAGGACCCTGGGATCATGACCTGAGCCAAAGGCAGAGGCTTAACCCACTGAGCCACCCAGGAGCCCCTATTTTTTATTTTTTTAAATTTATTTGGATTTATTTATTTATTTGAGTGAGAGAGAGTGAGAGCATGAGCACACAGAGGGAGAAGGAGAAGCAGACTCCCTGCTGAGCAGGGAGCGGGACATGTGGCTCCATCCTAGGATGCTGGGATCCTGACCAGAGCTGAAGGCAGACACTTAACTGACTGAGTCACCTTGGTGCCCCCCTTTCAATATATTCTTTTAAAGATTTTATTTATTTATTTGAGAGAAAGAGAGAAAGCAAGCGAGCATAGATGGGAGAGACAGGCAGAGGCAGGGTGGGGAGGGAAGCAGACTCCCCGCTGGGAAGGGAACCCCAGGTGCGGCTCCATCTCAGGACCCTGGGGTCATGACCTGAGCTGTAGGCAGATGCTTAACCGACTGAGCCACCCAGGTGCCCCCAAACTTGTACATTTTCAATGAATTCAGTTTATTTTATGTAAATCCTATCTAAAGTTAATTAAAAAGAAATATTAGAAAGTATACTAACTGGAGTGCACAAGAGGGAAACAAAGTACTGTCCTAGATGCTGGGGATACAGTGGCGAGCAGGAAATGCCTTTGGTCTTTTTCACGTTGATTATAGGTTCTACAGTGAAGATGACTGCAAATAAAACAATCACGGCGAGTTACCGACTCCAAAAAAGGACTAGCAAGGAAAGCGGAGGTTTTTAGGAGAGCCTACACTGAAAGAGCTTGCCCTAGCTTGTGGGGTCGGGGGAGGAAGGTAGGAATTGGTCCAAACAGATAGAGAATCATGGACTGACCTAACCTTTACAAGCCATACCTCTCATTTGGCACATGGCACAAGCTTTTAGTGCAGGATTGTCATACATAGATATCTTCACTCCCTAACTAGACTACAAGCAACTAGAGTCTGGAGTCTGGAGCCCATGTGGCACATCTCTTTGGACCTCCCTCTTAGAGTACTCAGAGGAGGGTGTGCACCTCCACCCTCCCCTCCCCATCCCTTTCTAAGGCCATGTGCACCATGGCTCTTGCTGGCCCTTGCTTCTGGCTTTTCCCAGTGCCTGCTCAGTGGACACACCGTTTAGGGAAGCTTTTAAGATATCTCTGCCTTGTTCGCCCAAGCATTTTCATTTTAGCTTTTCATTTCATAGATTTGATCCATGCTTCAAAACTCCCATTTCGCCTTCTAACTCAAACAATTCGGTCACTTTGACAGCCATGGACACATGGCGAGGGCTCAAGAAATAACTATCAGTCAGTGGGAATGTCAGCCTCAGCCCATTAAAGGGCTCACACTGAACATGGATACAGCATCTATATGAACCTGAGCTGAAAATAGCTCTCCCGAAGTTGTGCCGGGGTACCGTGTTTACACAGCCCCGGATTTAACCATTAACCACACAGGGCTTTTAACTGCCAGAATTGGGGATTTTAACGGTGAGTCTACATGTCACCTGTCTTAACATGCTGTTTCAGGTCACAGTTGGCCAGGTTGCTCCATTGTGTGAAAATCGGCCATTAGCACCAGCTAAAAATAGAGAAGTGGCTCTTCTGTTAGATCCATGACTTTAGAGGTGTAGGGATATGAAAATGGTTGATGTCCTAGAACAAAGAGAATATCTCACAGACTTGAAGAAAGAATCTCCCAGAAAGTGTGGCGGGGGTCGGGGGTGTGTGTGGGTTTAAAGCTACAAGAAAGCAGAGGAGCGATTGCCCTCAGCATGACCATTGATTACTTTATTTGCTGCTCATTCAATGAAAAGTAGCTCTTCTGACTCAGCCTTGCTCTTTAAAGAGGAAAATTAAGAAAAGAAACTGCGTAACCACTAATTATGTAAATTGTGCTCAGACGGTTATTTCTTAGGTGAACAAGGGCATGAAACCTAAAGGAGGATTGAATTAGTCTACAAACTGGAGTTCTATATTAAGTGTCAGAGTCCTTGACCCTCAAAATAGAGCATCTCTTCAGGCCAAAGCCACTATGCTTTAGAATACTGACAGGGCATGTTCAAAGTTAATATAAAGGGAAACCGTAGACCTCCAGAACTTCAAATCAAGGAACATTGCTCTCCCAAAACTGTGTCGATGAATCATGTTATGAGGCATATGCTGTGGTAGATTGGCTATCATTCATGTCACTATGCTGTATTAGTTTCGATACTGACATGAAATATAAAGGCAACCATTTCTGTACATAAAAAATCAGAGTGATGGTGTAATGGGAGAGATTGTAAGTAAAATATGGCAACAGCCAGTTAGCATGAATAATTAACTTGCTGGGAAGCCCCAGGAGCCACAGGAAACTGGGATTTGGTGCAATACCTTTATATTTTAGATTATTATTTTCCAAGCCACTTTGTAAAGTGTCAAAGGCTTCATTCCTTTCAAAAGGTTACTTATTTGCCCTTACTGTTCCAATAAGGATAGATTTCCCTTGCTTGAAAAGCATTCTCGCTTCTGTTATCTTGTTTCATTCTCACAACGGCCCTAAGAAGCTGGCAAGAAAGATGTTATCCAATTTTATGCATGAGGAATAGAAGCCCCTAGAAATTAAGAACTTGCCCAGCGTTGTCAGCTGGTATGTGGCTGAGCTTGGCCCTCCCAGCACCTTGGCTTCAGCTCACTGAGACTAATTGTCGACCTCTGGCCTTTAGAACTTAGAGTTCAGAGAACACATCTGTGTTGTTCTCAGCCTTTCAGTTTGGGGCAATATATTATAGCTACAATAGAAAATGATTACAAGGAGAGACATAACCAGATAATAAAGTGAAGTGCGAGTGCTTACTTTGTCACTGTATATACTAAACCCGGAGCCATAAAGAGAAGAGTGGCCTGAAGCAGAACCACAAAGTGTTTCATAGTAGGAAGAGGAATACAGCTTAATAATTTGTTCTAGAAAAATAGGCTACCCATATGAAAATTAAGTACATGTGGATTTCTACTCCACACTACACACAACACTCAGTTCTGGGTGGCCTGAAAGTCTAATGTGAAAAGCAAAACTTATTAATCTTCTAGAAGAAAATACAGGGAAATATCCCTAAGGATTTAGAGTAGAAAAACAGTTCTTTAAGAAGACAAAGAAAACATACACTGTAAAAGGAACAACCTGATAAATAGAACCACCATGATTTTTAAACATTTGAATACAAAATAATAGGTTTTTCAGTGATAAGACACACTGTACATTGGGAGAAAATATCTGCCATGCACATAATCAAAAGAAAAAAAAGAAATTAGCATCCAGACTATCTAAGGAACTCCCACAAATCAGTAAGGAAAAGTCACTTCAATGACAAAGAAGGTATGAATCTAGCTCGTGCTGTGGTGGCCCCACAGAGAAGGGACTGAAGGAATGAAAATCCTGTCCTCCATTCAATTTCCTTCAATGCTCTCCACAGGAAACCAAATAGAAGTGGCACAAGACCCATCAGATCTTAAGTCCAACCATTCTAAGTGTTGGCGAGTTTAGAGACCAAGGGCAAATCCCATACAGTTATGATCAGAGTGTAAATTCCTACAACACCTTTGGAGAGCAATTTGGCAATATTTGTTAAAGCTTAGCTCATACATACTTCATTTTTTTAAAAAAGATTTTACTCTTTTATAAGAGAAAGATAGAGAGAGAGCACGTGCACGGAATTTGGGGAGGGGCCCAGGGAGAGAGACAAGCAGACTCCACACTGAGGTCAGAGTCTGACTTAGGACTCAATCCCAGGACCCTGAGATCATGAACCAAGCTGAAGGCAGATGCCCAACCAACTGAGCCACCCAGGCACCCCTCATACATACTTAATGATCCAATAATTGTACTTCTATGTATATGTTCTACAGAAGGATATACACTAGTGCAGCAAAGAGACATATGAGAAAGTTCATGGCGTAATTATCTTAAAACATGTTTTGAAAAACAATCCATCCATTAGAAGAATTCATGGCTGCCTTATAGTAGACTTAATCCTGAATATGTTGTATAATCAGGGAGACCACACAGAAGAATCTCACACAGAACATCGAGTAAAGGTGCACATCACACAATGATACTTTCAGTATAAGTCCATATAAGGTTTTTAAAAAAATTTATATTTATTTCTTAAATTTTTTTTCAGTGTTCCAGAATTCATTGTTTTTGCACCACACCCAGTGCTCCATGCAATACGTGCCCTCCACAATACCCACCACCAGGCTCCCCCAACCTCCCACCCCCCCGGCCCCTCCAAAACCCTTAGATTGTTTTTCAGAGTCCATAGTCTCTCATGGTTCGTCTCTCCCTCCAATTTCCCCCAACTCCCTTCTCCTCTCCATCTCCCCATGTCCTCCATGTTATTTCTTATGCTCCACAAATAAGCGAAACCATATAAAATTGACTCTCTCTGCTCGACTTATTTCACTTAGCATAATCTCTTTTAAGAACATGCCAAATCATACTATATGGTGTATAGTTCTACATCTGTTTTAAAGATGTAGTTAAATGATATAGAATTACATGGAATAATGGACATCAGTTCAGAATAGTAGCTACCTCTGAGAGTTATGGAAGGGCTGCCTTGGAGGCTTCAATATACTGATGATGTCATCCCTTTTTAACTTGGTGATGGGTAAACAAATGATCAGATACTATTTTATTCAAATATGTTAGATATATTTTATGTTAGATATATTTTATAATGCTCTTTCAAACAGGAAGTGTGACGGGTGCTAGAAAGGAGATATGCCCAGGGGCCTCTGAGAGCACAGAGGAGGGGCCCCTAACCTAGACCTGGTTGGGGTGGTCAGGGAATGATTGCTAGAAGAGCTAGCATTCATCAAATGGTCTAGACCATCATAAAATCTCTGGGACATCAGTACGGGAAGAAATCAATGTGGTGTGGCTACATCATTGACGAGTTAGACTTTACATGGGCCCAAAAGAATGGGGAAAAACTACATGGAGAGAGCAGTAGTTGTAAATAAGTAGCTAACTCAGAGAGAGGTGACAGGCATGTTTCTAGAGAGAGCATGTTTCCATACAGGAGACAAGTTTATCCCGTAAGTCTCTAAGATTTATTCACTGAGAAACTAGAATTTCCCTGGGCCAAATTTATGCTCAGTCCATGAAGAAAAGCTCAAGGTAGGGGAATTTGTTTATGATATGGCTATACCTTTAATGTGTATTGTGCTCTCTTGCCTACAAAGCTTGTCTATGCCCACAGACCCGAGAGGTAAGAGGACAGGCAGCATCAACCCCCATTTTACAGGTAACAAGTCAGAGCCTTAGAAAGATACAATGACTTGCCCAAGGTAACCTGACTAATAAGTGATGGGGTCAGGCCTAGAACCAGTTCTTCCAGGTGCAAGTTCAAAATTTATTCTGCAAACATCTCCATATTATTCCACATTTTCACAGCTGAAGTTAGACCAGCAGTTGAACATACATAAACATGAATTAACTGAAAGGCCTTTTAGCAAATTTGAATAGAAAGAGAGTGCTCATAGACACATTGCTGATAATGTATTTGTACAAGGCAATGATTTATTGCAGTGGAGTGAATTGCCCAATCCCTTGGGAAGGGCGGGTTGGAACTAATTGGGATATTCTAATATGCATAACCTTTTTAAAAGTACACAGCCTGATTAAAAGTGTAGTCTTCCAGTAATAAATGGTTCAGAGGTTACATTTCTTCTTTTAGACTGAAATTCTATAAATGAAATTAATGAAATAAAGCTGAGGAGGTTTTTTAATAGAGTGGCTATGAAAATTGTCCTTTGGCAGATTGGTAAGCCTGTTTGTGAGCCCACAGAGTGGGCAACGCATGATCTCAGTGCAGTTGTAGGTGACCAGTTGGGTTAAAAAGATAAACTCTTCTGTTATACTCAGAGCCTATATGGCTTTCCAAGGCCAGTAGCCAGGGCGTTGAAGGAGAGAAATGGTGCTGAAACATATCGATCACTTCACATTTGGAGACCCATTCTGACCCTAATGTTTCACTTGATCTTATGGGGGCAAACAAAGGCGTGATGTAGGTTCTCCACCTTCAAGAAGTTTACAGTTACATTTGGGAACCGAGCAAAACATTGCAACACAATAACTTTTGAGATATCTGCTGCAAGAAGTGTTGGGAAGAAACTAATTACCATGCCTAGCAGATAGTTGTTAATAAAAATAGGAGGGGTGGCATCTTGAGAAATTTTATGCCAGTGGTTGGCTTCTTCATAAAACATTTGAGAAATATGGTGAAACCACCATATTTCTCAGATGGTTTGAGCCCCACACAATGTGAAAGGCCAGAAAGGACGAAATGGCTCCTGGACTGATTATGCAATCAACAAAGAGCTTCTGAAGCCATTGATTTGCAAAAAAAAAAAGATGCAGTTGTGTTTAAATTGCATCTACCTTGGAGTGGTAATAGTTTAAAGAGAGAAAAATGGTTTGTTAAAAAAAGAAATTCCAAACAATATTCCGTAACTCTCATTATACCCCAAGAAACAAAGAGATGATATTTTATCCACTCTTTTAATACATGCCAAAATGCCAGGCACTTAACCATGATTTTAAATACAACTGGAAATACTTTATAATTAGGACAAGATCTAAGAAAAATCTCGTAAGGAAAAAATAATAAAACTAGTGTTTAGGGCTAAGAAAACAAAAGCAGTGTGCAGTAATTGGATGAGCTCAAAGAAAAAGAACAAAGGATAAGCAATAACATATTAAATTATTGTTAATTGGAAAAGCCAAGATGTTCCTCCAGGCAGAAATCAGTAATTAGAATGTGGTGAAGCTCATTATCGTCATCTGGGTTGGAAATAAAAAGTGGATTGCATCTCCTCTCTATTCAAGTTTCTCCCAGTCAACAACATTTAGGTATTTCTACCGGTGAGAGACAGCAGTTCAGGAAGTAAAATGTAGCATTTCAACCTTTTCTCCCTTAGAGACAATATACCTGGAAGCTTCTGAAATCCTTGCCTTCCAATCAACACCTTCAGGTTCAAGGCCACCCCGACACAGCAGGGGTCATAGAGGTAGGTGGTGAGCAGCCTGTGGTAGGAATAGGCTTCAGCTCTTGCAGATCTCACTGATTTCCTGATTTCCACTGTTTGAAACAGTGTCTGACTAGACCTGTAGTCTACAACACCCTACCTTCATCCCCCCTCCAACCTTGATTCACAAACCTACGTGGTTCCACTTGGCCCGCCCATTCCATTGTCACCCCTGCCTCCAGGGTTAGGAGATTCCATGGGTCCTTTCTCTAGGCTGAAAGTTCTGGATTCCCCGGCCCATTTTGGGTTTCAGTATGCAGATCCATCCCACACACCAAGAAGCAGGCCCTAGATCTGTTGGTTCTCAAAATATGATAGACTACCAGAGTCAGGAATGCCTTGGGGTGGGCAGGAAGCTTACTAAAACTCAGATTTACTGAACCAGAATAGTGGAGCTGGAGCCCAAAAATTGTCATTTAAATCAGTACTCTGGGAGATTTGAACATACATGAATATTTAAGAACCAGTCCTTGTTGCTTGTTGTTGTTTCTTCCCTGGGAAGTGCCTTGCCCCAAGTCCACATACAGCTTTTTCTCATCCTTCAGGGGTCAGATCATATGTCACCCCCTCCTGAGTCTTTCCAGGGCCTCTCTAAACATGGTGCCCTGCCCCCCCACTCTAAGTCATACATCACCGTCTTGCATTTTCTTTGCCCTAGTTCACGTCATGGTCGGTTATCTTATTGTGCATATGTTTATTCACGCATCGTCTATCTTCCCCAATGAGAATGCAAACTCCACAATAGCAAGACCTGATCTTTCTTTCATAGCTGCCTTCGCTGTACCTACGAGCGTGCCTGGTATGTCACAGGTAGGTTCTCAATAAATATTTGCTGAATTAAGCAAACACTGATCTAACGGAAACACCCAGCTTCCCAGGAATAATAAGGTTTTTTTATTGTACTCAGCTGAGTTTTGTTTTTTCACAATCTGAACCAGATAGGTACAAGCATTCTGCATCTGTCACTTTGGGTTTTTTTTTTTTTTAAGATTTTATTTATTTATTTGACAGAAGTCACAAGTAAGCAAAGAGAGGGAGAAGCAGGCTCCCTGCGGGGGGCTGGGGGGTGGCAGTCTGATCCCAGAACCCTGAGATCATGACTTGAGCCAAGGGCAGAGGCTTAACCTTCTGAGCCACCCAGGAGCCCCACCACTTTGGGTCTTTGTGTGTCAGCTCTACTTTAGTTGGAAAAGCCCTCTAAAACCTTTGGAGAAGTAGCTGTTTGGATAAACTATTTTTTCTGGATAGATGAAGAGTAACCCTTAGGTTTAATGAGATTCTTTCTATCCTGTTTTATGTGCTTGCAGTATTATGATTTATTTTAAAAAATGTATCTGAATGACCAAAATATATTCCTCATTTGTATGTGGTCTTTGTCTGCGGTTCCTGCCCCAGAGCTCCCAACACCTGGGGGGTTTCCTACAGGATGAGAGCTTAAAGGTGTCTTTTGTTTTGTTAATTTGGGTTACTTTTGGCAAGCATTTCAGTATGGGGGGCTGGTTGCTTCTGGAGCCAATCTTGTGATTAGAGGGTTGAGACTAGAAGTCAACACCCTACCCTCCAACCTCGGGGGAGGGGAGAGGGGCTGGAAATTGAGTTCAATCATCAGTGGCCACTGATTTAATCAGTCATACCTCTGTGATGAAGGGTACATAAAAACCCAAAAAAGAGGCCGGTTTCTGAGAATTTCCAGGTTGGTAAACATGTGGAGGTTTGGGGAGCATGGCAGCCTGGAGAGGGCAAGGAGGCTGTGTGCCCTTTCTCCAGACCTCACCCTGTGCCATCTCTTCTTTATGCCTGTTCCTGAGTTACATCTTTTAAAATAATAATGAGCCTAAGGAAGAGGTCATGGCAACCTCTGATGTATAGCCCATTGGTCTGAAGTACAGGTAATGGTCTAGGCTTGCTACGGATGTCTGAAGTCCGTGTGGGGGGCAGTCTTGTGAGACGGACTCTGGAGTCTGATCTGTCTACTGGTAGATCATGTTAAAATCAAGCTGGGAACCCCTTCCCCAACACACACATTGGAAATTGATTCTCTGAACACTAAAAGAGCACTTCTTGGCCTTAATGAAGCTATTTTTTAAAAAAGATGTTTCTTATTTATTTGAAAGAGGGAGAGAGAGAGTGTGAGCAAGCAAGGGAAGGTGCAGAGGGAGAGAAACTCAAGCCGACTCAGTGCTGAGGGCAGAGCCCAATTCAGGGTTCCATCTCATGACCCTGAGATCAAG
Source organism: Mustela lutreola (assembly GCF_030435805.1). Taxonomy (NCBI): domain Eukaryota; kingdom Metazoa; phylum Chordata; class Mammalia; order Carnivora; family Mustelidae; genus Mustela; species Mustela lutreola. The sequence goes on along the minus strand of NC_081308.1, from coordinate 119,328,176 downwards.
ACCTGAGTCTAAATCTAGAGTCCAACGCTCAACCCTTTAACCAACTGAGCCACCCAGGCGTCCAGGCCTTTTAAATGTATTAAAGGGCTGGGAACTTGGCATATGACTTGGGATCACCTGAGCAAAGATTCCTAGGCATTCAGATATTCAGATATCAGGGGTTCATTAAGGAGGAGCTGAAGCCCCGTTATCAGCCTGTGTAGAATATAGCAATCCCTCAAGTTAATAAATTTATTTTGGCAGTTTATCAATGCTTTCCTGAGTGTTTGGGCTCTTATGGTGGCTCTTTTGAAGAAATGTACCTTGTTTTATTGAATCCAGCAGCTCAAATGATCTCCAGTCCACTGTTTACCACTCTGTTTGGGGGGTTATTATCAGGGGGCTAATACCTTTGAGTATACCTTGCACCACCCATGCCATTTAATTGAAAGTCGCAGTCTTTTATCATTATCTTAGCAACAAAGGCTCAGAAAATTTAAGTAATTTACCTAAAGTCCACCCCGGTGTATGACTATGTGTAAAGTGATCTTCCAGAAATGGTTTACTTGACTGCCCAGATACAAGACCTCATTGGATTCTCAAGTTCTAGTCTTTCCTAATAAACTTTGCCTATTGCTAGCTCATTAAATACAGATGAGGAGGAGTATGTGGATTCATTTTTATTTTCCTTCTTTTTAGGTTTTACAGAGGCATTTTTGGGAAAGTAATATATTATCGTAATAAATTTCATACAGTATAGGCGGGTATACAGTGAGATGTACCTGAGGCAGGCACAATGCAACCACCATTGATGGTCTCTTGTCTGTCCTTCCAAAATATTTTATGCATAGAATACAAGAAATGATATGCACATACACACAAACACACCTGTAATATAAAATATATATATATATATATACACATATATATAACACAATTGGAAACATCTCTGCCTTGACTTTTTTCACTTAATGATATATTTTAGAGACAATTACTTTAATTTTTTAATTAACATATAATGTATTATTAGTCCCAGGGGTACAGGTCTGTGAATCGCCAGGTTTGCACACTCCACAGCACTCACCATAGCACATACCCTCCCCAATGTCCATAACCCAACCACCCTCTCCCTACCCCCTCCCCCCAGCAACCCTCAGTTTGTTTTGTGAGATTAAGAGTCACTTATGGTTTGTCTCCCTCCCAATCCCATCTTGTTTCATTGATTCTTTTCTTACCCCCCAAACCCCCCACATTGCATCTCCACTTCCTCATATCAGGGAGATCATATGATAGTTGTCTTTCTCTGATTTTGCTAAGCATAATACCCTGTAGTTCCATCCACGTAGAGACAATTATTTTTTAAAAGGTATTTTTATTTATGTATTTGAGAGCAAGATTGAGAGAGCACAAGTGGTGGAGAGAGACAGAGGAAGAGGGAGAAGCAGAGCAGGGAGCCCAATGTGGGGCTCGATCCGAGGACCCTGAGATCATGACCTGAGCTGAGGGCAGCCACCCAGGCACCCCTAGAGATAATTATTTTTCCTTATAAACCAATACATCTACTCCTGTCGGTTTGAATTTACCAGCATCTTAACAATGAAATCTTTGAAGCATACACAAATAATTAAAAGAATGAGACAGTTAGTATGTATATACACATTATGTAGATTTTAGAATTAGCAGTCTACAATATCTGTTTTTATCACATCTCTCTCCACCAATCAATTCGTCTTATTTTTGGCAATGCATTTCAAAATAAATGTCAGTTGTCAGTTCACTTCAGCAGGAAACACCACAGAACGCCTATCAGCAACCAGAGTTAAATGTTTGTGTCCAGTTCTTAAGGTAAAATTTACACGAAATGAAATGTAGAAATCGTACATATAACATTCAGTGAGTGTCAATAAAGGACTATAACATGTAGCCCCAAACTCTCTCAAACTATGTAGAACATTACCATCACTCCAGAAGTGTCCCTGATGCCTCATTCCCTGTCACACCCTACCTACACCCTCACCAGAGGCCATGTTCTGATTTTTTTCACATTAGTTTTTTCTGGTGTAGAATTTCCTGGAAGTGGAATCAGACAGTGTGTACACTCTTGTGTAGTAAAGCTTTTATTTGACATAATACATTTGAGATTTGTTCATATTGTTGTGTTATCAATAATTTGTTCCTTTTTATTACGAAACTGTTCCATTGTATAAATATGCAATATGTGTTTTACATTTATATCAGTGATCCATTTCAAATTAATTTTTGTTTATGGTGGGAGGCAGAAGTTGAACTTTATTACCCTTCCTTATGGATAGCCAGTCATTCAACTGCCATTCGTTGAAAAGATATTCCTTTCAACATTGGATTGCTTTAGTGACTTTTTCAAACACTTACATAACTGTTGTAAGTGTGGGTCTTTTTCTGGACTCTGTCGCATTATTTATTTATGCCAGTACTATACTGTCTTAGTAACATAGTTTGAGAGGGATCCTTGAAAAAAGGTAGTGTGCTTCTCCAAATTTTTTCTTTTTCTAACTGCTTTTACTATTGTAGATCCTTTTAATGCCATAAACATTTAGGGAAGTGGGTTGTCATTTTCTCCAAAAATCATGGTGGGGTTATGTTTGAGATTGCATTGAATCTATAGATCAGTTTGGGGATTGATAACTGCCATCTTAGAAATGTTAAGTCCTTGGGGCCCCTGGGTGGCTCAGTGGGTTAAGCCTCCGCCTTCGGCTCGGGTCATGATCCCAGGGTCCTGGGATCGAGCCACACATCTGGCTCTCTGCTCAGCAGGGAGCCTGCTTCCCCCCACCTCTCTCTGCCAGCCTCTCTGCCTACTTGTGATCTACTTGTGATCTCTCTCTGTCAAATAAATAAAATCTTAAAAAAAAGAAATGTTAAGTCCCCCAATTCATGAACACAGCAGGGTCTTCATTTATTTCCATGTTAATTACTTCCAGTAAGGTGTTGAATAGATAAGGTGGAAGTGATTCTTCTTCTCTTGTTCTGAGGGGACAAACCTTCAATGTTTCACTGTTAAATGTGGTGTTGACTCTAGGGCTTCTTGGTAAATGCCTTTTATCTAAATAGAGAAGTTTCCTTCTATACCTAGTTTGCTGATGGTTCTTATGATGAGTGGGTGTTGAATTCTGCCATATGTGGTTTTTCCTTTATTCAATAAATATGACAAATTATGTTGTTTAATTTTTTCAATTATACCAATCCTATGTTCCTGTGATAAATGTTATGTAGTTAGGATAAATCCTTCTGTATTTTTGAGTTTTATTTGCTTAAATTGTGTGAAGAGTTGTGTGCCTGTACTCATGAGGGGTACTGGTCTCTTAGTGTTTTTTTTTTAAGTTTTATTTATTTATTTTTAAGTCATCTCTATATTCAACATGGGGCTTGAACTTACAGCCCTGAGATCAAGCACTGTAGGCCCCTACTGGCTGAGCCAGCCAGGTACCCCTGTTTTTTGCATTTTCTTTTGGCAACTGAAAGACTCCTCCCCTAGAAGATAGATAGGATAACTAACCGCTTGTTTGCTTTTCTGTGAACCGCTGGCTTTTAGGCGTAAATTAGGTTATTAATTGCTCTTTTGCCCTTCTGTAACTGCTTGGCTTATAGAAATAATAGAAGACGCCATGATGGCATTCCTACCTTCCCCCTTCTTGTTCCCCCTCCCTGCCTCTCTCCTCCCGCGCGCGGGCCCTCAGAACCAATCAGCTTGTTCCCCCTTCCCGCCTCTCTTTTTGCTCGGGCGGGTCCCCAAAGCCAATCAGCAAACTCCACAGTATGCCTTTTTCAAAAGTTCTAACCGTCAACCAATCAGTTGCGCCCCACCCAAAACTTGTTTGTACCTGTCTATAAAAACCCGGCACCACCCCAGCCGGGTGTGCTCAGCTAGCAGGAGCTGCTGACCACCCGCAGGCGCCTGCGTAACAATAAAGAACCTCTTGCTGATTGCATCCAGTGGCAGTGTTGGATTCTTGGGTAAGGGGATCCGCGGGTCTTTCACAACGAGTTCCTTACATTTTCAGATTATGTTTATGCTTTGTCTCATAAAATAAGTTGTGAATTGATCCTTCTTCCTCTGTTATCTGAAAGAATTTAAGATTCATGTTATTTTCTTCTTAAATATTTGACAAAATTCACCAGTGAAACCATAAGAGCCAGAAGTTTTCTTTTTGGACAGTTACAAAAAATAACAAAATCAATTTCTTAAAGATTTATTGTGTAGGGGTGCCTGGGTGGCTCAGTGGGTTAAAGCCTCTGCCTTCAGCTCGGGTCATGGTCCCAAGGTCCTGGGATCGAGCCCCACATCAGGCTCTCTGCTTGCTTCCTCCTCTCTCTCTGCCTGCCTCTCTGCCTACTTGTGATCTTTGTCAAATAAATAAATAAAATCTTTAAAAAAAAAGATTTATTGTGTAATTTAGATTTTCTGTTTCGTTTTTTGGTCAGTTTTGAGAAGTTGTATATTTCAATAAATTTGCACAATTGTCTGTTTTTTAAAATTAATTAATTAATTAATTAATTTGACAGAGATCACAAGTAGGCAGAGAGGCAGGCAGAGGGAGGGGAAAGCAGGCTCCCTGCTGAGCAGAGAGCCTGATGTGGGGCTCAATCCCAGGACCCTGAGATCATGACCTGAGCCAAAGGGAGAGGCTTAACCCACTGAGCCATCCAGGAGCCCTTTATTTCCTTTTCTAGATACATGTTATTGTTATGGTTTATAAATTAATTCCCTGTTATCAGAGAACCTATTTTGTATGATTTCAGTCTGATTAAATACAATGAACTTTTTCTTTCGGCCCAGACAGTGGTCTCTCTACATCAGATGGGAATGTGTACTCTACAAACCAACTCAAAGTGGTTGATAAAGGTTGTTCACATTTTCTATCTCTTTACTAATTTTTGCCGTCTTCTACAGTTACTGAAAGAGGGGTGTTAAACTCTCCAGCTATGAGTGCAGAAGTGTCAGGCTTTCCTTTTTACTCTGTCAAATTTGTTCATTATTTTGAAGCTCTGTTATAAGGTACATAAACATTTATTATTGTTAAATCTTCCTGATGAATTGATCCCCCCGTTTTTAATTATGAAATACCCTCCTTTATCTCTGGTAATACTCTTTTATTGAAGTCTTTCTTATCTGATATTAATATAGTGACCCATGATGTCCTAGGCATACTTTAATATCATATATCTTCTTTTCCCATCAATATACTTTTTAAAGATCTTATTTATTTATTTGAAGGAGAGAGAGAGTGTGCAAGCAGGAGGAGGGGCAGAGGGAGAGGGAGAAGCAGACTCCCCCCTGAGCAGGGAGCCCAATGCAGGGCTTGATCCCTAAAGCCTGGAATCATGACCTGAGCCAAAGGCAGACACTTAACCAACTGAGCCACCCAGTTGCCCCTCAATATTTTTTAAATCAATTTCTTTCTGTACCTTTAAAATGTATCTCCAGCTGATAGCACATACTTGGGTCTTGGTTTTTATCCATTCTGACAACTTCTGCATTGTGATTGGAGTGTTTGTTTATCATCAACATTTACTGTACAATTTGATACAGTCAAATTTAGGCTTACCATTTTACTATTTATTTTGTGATGTCTTCTTTCTTGTTTATTCTACTAATCCTCTTTTCCTACCCCCATTGGATTAATTGAATATATTTTTTTAGAAATCCATTTTATTTTATCTTTTGGCTTTGTAGCTCTATCTCTTTCTTATTTTTTTTAAGATTTTATTTATTTATTTGACAGACAGAGATCACAAGTAGGCAGAGAGGCAGGCAGAGACAGAGGAGGAAGCAGGCTCCCCACCGAGCAGAGAGCCCGACACGGGGCTGGATCCCAGGACGCTGGGATCATGACCCGAGCCGAAGGCAGAGGCTTTAGCCCACTGAGCCACCTAGGCCCCCTCTTTCTTATTTTTATTTTAGTATTCACTCAAGACATTACACTAGCTTGACTTTTCAACAGTCTGCCTAGGGGCACCTGGGTGGCTCAGTGGGTTAAGTGTCAGACTCTTGATTTCCACTCAGGTCGTGACAGCAGGGTGGTGATTTTATTGATTCCAGGTGTTTGTAGTTTACATATTAACGTAGCGACTCTAAGGCAGGTTCACAGGATCACAGAATGTCAGAGCTGGGAAAGATCTTAAAAACCATCCAGTCCGGTGTTTCCCCAGAGGGACACTACTGGCACTTTGAAGGAGATGATTCTTTTTCTTTTTTTTAGATTTTGTTTATTTATTTGACAGACAGAGATCACAAGTAGGCAGAGAGGCAGGCAGAGAGAGAGGGGGAAGCAGGCTCGCCGCTGAGCAGAGAGCCCGATTCGGGACTTGATCCCAGGACCCTGGGATCATGACCTGAGCCGAAGGCAGAGGCTTTAACCCACTGAGCCACCCAGGCGCCCAAGAGGGAGATGATTCTTGATTGTGCAGGACTGTCATGCACACGGTCGGACTTTCAATATCACTGGCACCTGCCTCCTAAATGTCAAAAATGCCACCCAGATTTCCCCAGTGCCGAATGGGGGTATTGAACGGCCCTCAGTTAAGAATCATTGTTACAAAATCACATTGTCCAAGTGGGGAAACTGAGATTCAGAGAGGGTAGGTAACTCGCTTAAAGTTGAACACAAATTTTTTTTTTCATAAAACTGTCACTAAACCCTAGTTCCTATTTTAACTCTCTTAACTGTATTGCACTGTGAGATTGGTCATGAAAATACTCCAACTATAACCAAAATGTAAAGCTAGGAGATATTTTTATTTCTCGTGTCCTAAATTAATACCATGTGTTGGAAAAATCACCCCGAAGAGGTTAAGACGTGGGGGCTCAGAACAGGATTTAAGTCCACCCTTTGTGGACCTTTCACAGCACGAGAGCTGTGTTTGCTATAATTCTCTGCTGGGCTGCCTTAGCTACGTTTGGAAAATGCTCCATGCAGAAAACCTTCACACACACACACTCACACACACACACACACACACACACACACAAGGCTCAGTATAATCTCAGTAGAATAATTAGTGCTTTATTTTGGTTCGGTATAAATATGTATACATTTCTATTTTTAAATTCGGAAAAGCTCAGTTCTTAGTATTTTTTTTTTTTCTAGAGTTTAATGGGCATGAATACCGTCTTTTGCTGCTTACTGTCCTAAGCATGGCTACTCAAACAGCTCCTGGAAGCAGCTGGAGAACTACCTCCCGCAGTCGTGCTATCCACACACACCTCAGCCCGTCCCTACAGCCCCAGTGTGAGGCAAGGGACTTAACGCAGTCCGTATGAGATCTGAACCCGGGTCACATCAGCCCGGCGGTGAGCAGGGCCGGTGGCCTGGATGTGTGAGTGCCCCTGAGGAGAGGAGGCTGGGGTTCAGAGCGCCCGGGAGGAGAAATAACAGCAAGTCTTGGACAGGAAAAGGCTAAATATGTACCAGACACTGAGATTATGCTTCTTGCTTTGGACAAGAAAAAGTTTAGATGGGACTAAAAACAAAGCCACAAGGCAAATACATGAATAGAAACATTTAGCAGACGGATAGGGGAAAGGGGGTTCCGAGTGGGTGTTGGCAGAGACTGCCATAGTTCTTGGACTCTATCCAACCGCACTGATGCTGCTTAAGTATGCAAGACTTTCTTTGTCAGCGTGTGTTAGTAATTAATAGGAAGGATTTTCACTGGGGCACTCATTTCATCATTAGGTGGCATGGGATTATTTATTCATTTTTTTCATATAGCAGATATTTATTGAGTGCCTGCTAAAAAGTCTAGCAGTATTCTAAAATGTTGTCGTGAGAAAGACAAATACTGCATGATCTCACTTATGTATGGAATCTTTAAAAAAAAAAAAAAAAACAACCCAAAAAACAAAGAACCCAAATGCTTACGGTCCAGAGAAGAGATTGCTGGTTGCTAAGGGGAGGGGGTAGGGATGGGGCAAAAATGGATGAAGGGAGTTAAGAGTCCAAACTTCCAGCTGTAAGATAAGTGCTGGCTGTGGACTCTAGCTAATGATGCTGTATTGTGTGTTTGAGAGCTGCTAAGAGGGTAGATCTTAAAAGTTCTCATGGCGAGAAAAAATTCTGTATTTTTGGTGACACACGTTCACTGGACTTACTGTGATTACTTCACAGGGTATACAGATACAAAAATCATTATGTCTTACACCTGTAATGAAGCTAATGTTATGTGGCAGTTACACCTCAGTTTTCAGAAATACTGTAGATACCATGGGGGTGGGTGAGAGAGAGAAGGATTGAGAGAAGAGCTTCCTGTCCCAAGGCTGACCGTCTCACTGGGCGTATCGATAGTGGGGGGTGGGAGGTGGGGGTGCGGATGGTCAGAGAAATCTCAGATAAAATACCCGGTGGGCAGAGACGTGAAGGAAGTAGAGGAGAAGATAGGTCGGGGCAGAGGCAACAGCAGGGGTCTCTGTAAGCCTGGGCCAAGCCTAGTATATTCCAGGAACAGCGGAGAGACAGTACGGCTAGAGGGACCCAGGGAGGGGGGAGTGGTGGGAGATGAGGAATGCTTTCATTACCGTAGGTTCGTGTCTCGTTACAAATGTGTCATGGGACGGATTTTGTGATTTTGCAAGAGGAAGACGTAGCTATGGGTGAACCATGTTCTCATGGTTTCAGATCATCTTATGTGTCCCTCTGCCAGTATTGAACCTCTGTTCCCTTTATCCTGTCTTTGTCCACATCTCTGTTTATCCTTTTCCATCTGTGAGCGAACTGAATTTAGCAGATGTAGTCGAATAAATCCAGGAGCTAGAGTAGACAGTTGTGGAGGACAAATGCCAGTTTTGAGTACTATTTTTTTAAGATGGCCAAGGGACACGTGGGTGGCTCAGTGGGTTAAGCCTCTGCCTTCAGTTCAGGTCAAGATCTCAGGGTCCTGGGATCAAGCCCCGCATCGGGTTCTCTTCTCTGTGGGGAGCCTGCTTCCCCCCTCCCCCGCCTGCCTCTCTGCCTACTTGTGATCTCTGTCTGTCAAATAAATAAATAAACTAATTAATTTAAAAAAAAAAAGATGGCCGAATTGTCTCCTCAAAGGCAGGTTCGCGATGGTCATAAGAGTCATGCGCGCAAGCTAACTTTTCTCCAAGAAAGGAATCCAGGCCACTCAGCTCCTGAATCCTCCCTCTTAGAGTCTCTCTTAATATTCCCCTATCAGCTGTGACCTTAGACTGTTCTGCAGAGGGCAGTGTGTCTTTCACAATAATCTGCTTAAAGATGAGCATCTTCTCCTCTCCGATTCCAGGAACTGACTGATTTTACTCCTGATCACCTGATTTTACTCCTCTCCAGTGGTTTGACCATTGCTGATTGGAGCAACTCCTCTGGGCCGTGTTAGCATCATACTCGATGTATACTTTGTGGAAAGTAAATTACAGCAGTCCAGGTGCAATAGAGTCATGGCTTAGACCAAAGGAAAAGCTGTGCAAAGGCAGGAATACTTAGCTTGGCATATCGCCAGGACTCCAGGATGGGTAAGCCAGCCGGCGCTGAGGGAGAAGGAGACGTTATAGCTGACTCTTAGGTTTCTGACTTACCAAACTCAGTGGAAAGTGGAACTACTCACTGAGTCATGTCATCATAAAAGAGGACCTGGCTGGTGGAGGAAGATTATAAGGGAAAATTGCATTTCAAATGCCTTGGAAAAAATTGAATATTAAGTAGACAAAGGAAGAGATGTGTTTCTGTGGGTCGGAGGAGAGGTTTGGCTCAGAAGTTTAAATTTTGGAGTCATCAGCATATAGATATGAAATGGATCTTTGGATGCCTTCCGAGGGAAGTCTCGTAGGAAAAAAGTAATAAAGAATGAGAAGAGATCCCCCTATGACTGAATACCTAAGTGCTCCATCATTTTCAAGTCAGGCCAACCAAAGGACACTGAGTAGGATGGTAGGTAAACCAGGAGAATATGTGGTCACTCTCAGTGTCTTACATTCTGAATTGCTTTATTGAATGAAAAGAACAGGGATGCAAGTATGACTGGTGCCCTGGGGCTTTCTCAGGGGAGTGGGGTAAGCATATTCATGCTTTCAGTTCCATGCACCATGGGAAAATCAAGTTGAGAATTGTTGCCTTGAGTCATGCTGTCTTTCCATTTACAGTAGCCAGATAAATATGAAGTCTTTAAAAAAGATTTCTTTTTAACTACAGCCAGGAAAATTTAAGGCTACTAAGACGAAACTGTTTTTGCAAGCTAAAAAGGAGTAATTTTGGCGAATGGGTTGGTGGTGGGAGGGACTAGGGATTTGAAGGGCTAGAACATTCCCAGGCTATATAGTATTTTAAATGACGTTGGTGAAATGCTTGAAAAGGAAACTGTTTTTAAGCAACCGAGTCCCTTCATTCCTGGGAACGTTCTAGCCCGCAGAACATCAGTATTCTGCAGTTTCATCTGAACCATAACTGGGCCAGGCTATGTCATGGCAGAGTCCCGCAGGTAACAGCTTGTCGGGAGGACAGTGCTACTGAGCCAACAGCAGGAGTGAGGGCGGAGGCAGTGAAGTGGCTTTTATAGTTCATACTTAGTGGGAAGTAATGGCTAGTAGCCTAAAAAATGCTGAGAATGCATTTCTTTTTTTTTTTTTAAGATTTTATTCATTCCTCTGACAGAAATCACAAGCAGGCAGAGAAGCAGGTAGAGAGAGAGAGGAGGAAACAGGTTCCCTGCTGAGCAGAGAGCCCGATGCGGGGCTCGATCCCAGGACCCTGGGACCATGACCTGAGCCGAAGGCAGAGGCTTTAACCCACTGAGCCACCCAGGCGCCCCAAGAATGCATTTCTTTTGTGCTCTTGGCTGCTGATCAGCTGGAGCAGCCGATGGTCTTTGCTATGCAGTCGCTCTGTCCTACGTAGGAAGCGTGACTGCAGATACTTTGAAATGAAGGAAACGACCAGCTTCCATTCCAAAGGCCGAAGTGATGCCAGAATTGGACATTTTGTTTTGTATCCAAGAAAGGAGGGTGGCAGGTGGGGTGAAGGGGCGAAGGGAGACAGATTGGTTTCCCGATGGCGTGGTCAAGAAATAGTTCCCTCCTGACAGGAGAATCATGTACAGAAATTGTCTAGGAGAGCATCTGGCTCCCACCGAATGCTTCACACATGTTTGTCGCAGCTGATCTCTTTAACTGTTTCTCTCACAAGGAATAATTACAAGTGACTCGTGATTCCGATCAGTATCTGGCATACTGATATCAGATCATTAAGTGAAACAAGCAACAACCAAAGAAGCAGTTACATAGTCACACTCGAGCCCAGTATTTGGCATCACATCGTGTGTGTGTGTGTGTGTGTGTGGTTTATCTTACACCAGTAACCTAGTTCCTCCCAAGCCTGACAATTCTCCAATACTTCTTAGTAGGCAGTTGAGTAGGAATGTTCTGCAAGTGTGGGAATATTGACCTGGTGGTGCTGAGCAGCTGTTTATCTTTCCCGAGACAAGGACAAGAGAAAATGGATTTCAATTGTATAAATTAAACACCTCCTGTGACATCAGATAAAACTTACCTATAAAGATTATTTGAAACTGACACGATGCAGCCAGATTAAACTTCCAAAGCATAGCTCTGATCTAATAATTCCCTTTGCAGAAAGCTTTAATGGCTCCCCCTTGGCTGGGGAATACAATTAATCTCTTAATCTGGCTCTGTGATGCTTCTGCCTTTCAGGGTTACATCCAGCTCTTCCGCTTCACAGACCCTAAAACTCGACCTAAGCTATTCTTTGCATGTTCCCTTGTTTTCCCTTACGCTGTACCTTCTAAAGTATATGACCTTGGAGCACCTGGGAGGCTCAGTCGTTTAACGTCTGCCTTCAGCTCCGGTCATGATCCCAGGGTCCTGGGATTCCTGGGATCGAGTCCCACATCGGGCTCCCTGCTCAGTGGGAAACCTGCTTCTCCCTCTCCCACTCCCTCTGCTTGTGTTCCTTCTCTTGCTGTGTCTCTCTGTCAAATAAATAAGTAAGTAAGTAAATAAATAAATAAATAAAGTATCTGACCTTTTTTTTTTTTAACATTCAGGTCCATTCCTAGCCAATCCATCCTTTATGCTGAAACTCAGTTCAAAGGTTACCTTTTTCATTAAGTTGTTGTTGATCCCTTCAGAATAATCACATTCTCCTTTCTGCAGAAACTCGGAAGAGTTTTTCTGGTGCTGACACAGGCCAACCATCTCCTGCAATTCTCAGATCCCCAAAGCTCTGAAAATAGAAAAGATATCATAGTTCATTGAAGAGTCAGAATGGACCTAAACTTATTTGGTAGTAAAATTGTACTTGAAGTGATGTGAGACTCTCTCTAGTCTTTATTTATCTTACTTTCCTGTTAATAGTCATTTATTTCAGGGCGCTCGGGTGGCCTAGTTAATTAAGCATCTGTCTTTGACTCAGGTCATGATCCCCGGGTCCTGGGATCAAGCCCTGCATCGGGCTCCCTGCTCGGTGGGGAGCCTGCTTCTCGCTCTCTCTCTGCCCCTCCCCTCGCTCATACTGTTGCTGGTGTTCTCTCTCACTCTCTCAAATAAGTGAATAAAATTTTCAAAAAAAAGTTGTATGTTTCAGTTCAGAAATAGAAATGTGTTTGATCATGGGTTATAGCCCCAGATGCCACTCGGTGTGTTATTTAATATGCAGTATATGGATCTTATTACTGTTCCAAGACTGAAAATTTATGAATCATGAAATAATCTGTTTCTAAGGTTTTTAGATAGGGATCGTAAACTTGATTATATTTATGCACATTTTTCTTTCTTTTCTTTTTTTTTTTTGCTGTCTAACATCTGAACAGTCATTCTGTTCTGGGAGAACTGGCTGCTGTAAGTCTGGGGTGGTGGTGGGGATTGGTGTTCTATCGCTATCGTGGATTGGGTTACGGCCAGGTGCTTTGACCTCTTCCTCTCTGGTGCCTAGTCATGGAGACATAACCTCAGCTTCCACCAAAGCCTAGGTTATGCTCCCTCCTGGGGCTTTGAATTCTGAGTGACTGATGCAAGGAAACAGGAAAAGTCAGATATTAATCACGGTGGGAGAGTCGAATGGCCAGTGGCAGTCATGCCAACAGCAGCTATTGTTGTGGAGTGACATGACACTGGCTGTATTTCTTGTTTCCCAGTCACCTTTGGTTCTTGACTATTTCTGAACCTACTTTGCCAGAGTTCCTGCTGGTTCTGTGAACCAACCAGTGTACATTTAAGCAACATTTCCCTTCCGTTAGCCACGGTTTGTTTCTATTTGTATCCCCAAATCTGAACTTATCCTAGACTATCTTGTCTTTCCATCTTTGAATGACTTGGTCTATTCAGGCTTCTATAACCAGGATCATAGACTGGGTAGCCTGTATATACAATGGAAATGTATTTCTCATAGTTCTGGAGACTGGCAGTTTGACATTAGGATGGCAGCGTATTTAGTTTCTGATAAGGACTCTCTTCCAGGTTGTAGACGGCTGACTTCTTGCTGTACTGTCACATAGTGGAAAGAGCTAGCTAGCTCTCTGGCCTCCTTTTAAGGGCAGTAATCCTATTCATGAGGGCTGCATGCTCATGAAGTTATGACCTCTGAAAGGCCCCACCTTCAGTGCCATCACACTGGGATTAGGGTTTATTTTGAGGGAACATAAACATTCAGTCCATAACACCACCCTCATCTAGATTTGAAACTCTTTAAAAATAAGAATCACCGGGGGGCGCCTGGGTGGCTCAGTGGGTTAAGCCGCTGCCTTCAGCTCAGGTCATGATCTCAGGGTCCTGGGATCGAGTCCCACATCGGGCTCTCTGCTCGGCAGGGAGCCTGCTTCCTCCTCTCTCTCTGCCTGCCTCTCTTCCTGCCTCTCTGCCTACTTGTGATCTCTCTCTGTCAAATAAATAAATAAATAAATATTAAAAAAAAATAATAAGAATCACCGGGACGCCTGCATGGCTCAGCCGGTTCGTGGTTCTCACTGTCTTCAGCTCAGGTCATGATCTCCAGATCCCAGGATCAAGCCCCACACTGGGCTCCCAGGTCAGTAGGGAGTCTTCTTCTCCCTCTGCCTCTGCCACTCCTCCTACTCATGCTCACTCTCTCAAATGAATAAATAAAATCTTTAAAAAAGATAAGAATCACATATTTTTTCATTTTTATATATACTCAGAACCCCTAGTTATAACAGGTAATTGATTACTTTTCTGTATGGTAGTGGTAAGATCATTCTGGTATTTTAGAAAGATCATTCTCTTTGACATATGAAAAATGGGGTAGAAGAGGAAAGGTTGACATATTCCAGTACTGGAATTCTGGGAGGTGATAGTTTTGTGATATATAGTAGAAGTGGAGATAGAGAGAAATTTTATGGGTTTGAGAGAGATTTAAGGAAACAGGTCAGGATTTGGTGATTGGTTGATCATGGTGGATAATGGGTAGGGAGGGAGAGAAATCACTCCCAAATGTCTGGCTTCATTCACTGGTTGGATAATGGTGCCATTCAAAAAGCTAGGAACATAGGAACAGTAGGAGTTTGGGGATGATGAAAAAGATAATTAGGTCAACTGGAATTGTGTTGTGTTTCAGGACCACTGGAGAGGTCCTGTAGACAGTGGGTGATGGGTCTCAAGCTCATTCGGAGTCAGAGATTAGGTATCATCACAATATCAGTAAGGGACTAAAAGTGGCCAAGTATGGAGTTGACCTTATGGACAGTATGGAGTTCATCTGGGCTTGCTCTTGGCCCTTGAGATTTTTCTTTTCAGGATGACTGTTTTAAAACACAAAGAACTCTGGAGTGAAAAGAGGCATCCTTGTTTCTAATTCCACCTCCGTTGCTCGTTAAATCTGTAATCTTAGAGAAGTCACTTTTGCCCTCTGGGTCTTGGTTGCTACATGTTTACAAGGGAGCTGCTATCTGGCCCAGAAACCTCATACGAGAGTTGTGGGAATCAAGTGAGAACTTGATATAAAATTGCTTGGGTAACATAGAGGTGTTTGTGGAAGACACTTGTGCTCTTACATTTTCCATATGCTTCCCTACAGATCCCAGGATCTTTTGAGTTATGTTGGGACCATGTGAATATTCTGGCTAATGAGCTGTGAGTAGGTGTGACACGTGTCACTGCTAAGTCAAAGCATTAAGAGTTCGTGTGCCATCTCTAAGCTCTCTGTTCCTCTTCTTTAGTAACCATGGATACGTTATGTTGAGATGGGGGCATTGTAAAATAGAAGGAGCATCAGTCTCTGAGTCATAAAATGGAGGGAAGGAAACCCCACCTTTCTCATGACCCCCAGTTCACTTTTGCATAACTGAGAAATTTTTGTGACTTAAGTCTCCGTGATTTGGGGGCTATATGTTACTAAAACATATCAAAGCCTCTTCTGGTTAACATACTGTTGCAAACGTAAGGCATCATTGCTTGTGATTTTCTGTGGAAGGTAATTTGGGGTGAGGGAGAACTTAGAAGCTGGGGGGCTTGACTAGGAGACTGGGGCACTTAGCCAAGGGTGAGGAGATAAATATTTGGGAATGGGCATGGAAGAGGGAGATAATATGGATGTAAATGATGGTCATTTTGAAAGAAAATGGATAGATAGTGTCTGTGACTAATTGGAGTGAGAGCTATGTCAGTAGAAATTGCCAAGGATGATTCAAAGTTTTAAGCCTGACTAGCTTAAGAGAATAAAAATGTTATTATCAGGGACAAAGCTATTTGAAATGGAACAGAATTTGATTGGAGGAGGTAGAAAGGGAGGTGGAAAGGGAGGTTCACTTATAGTTATAATTTGTTTGGGTAGAAAGTGGTCACAATTCAAGAAAATGTCTAGTATCCATGCAGAGCTATTAGCAGTGGGACACAGATGAAAAGAAAAAACTGGAAATGTAAATGATATGTGAAATCATAGTGTGATGCACTGGTTAATACCCCTCACTTGGGAAGATGGGATGGAGGATGAGGAATCCGTGAGAGAAACTGGTAAAAAAAAAACAACAACTGGGGATGTTCATTCATTCATTCATTCATTCAATAATCTACTACTATGCTTAGTCTACTAAGCATAAATTATGTGTCATGTATTTACTCAAAGATATTAATTACTCAGCAAACTGGTCATTGTGATTTGGGTCAATTTTATTATCTCAGCAGACCAAGATGGAAGGCAGGCACGGTAGAAAAATCGGTACCCATATCTGAGAAGTTGTTTTAGAGACATTCTATTCAGAGCCTACTTAATAAAAGTAACGGATACGATGAAGTAGCCTGCTATGACTATAGCTATGACTTTAATGTCCTTATATTAACACAGAAATAAGAGTCAGCATGTCACTTATATACTTCGTGATTGTGAACATTACCTAGTCATCTGGATGATATTAGACATTTTCAACATTTTCCTCTTTCATCAACAGAGAGGGAAGACCATTTTAGTTGCATAATGAAAGTTACAGAACATAGATGTAGCAGATTGTTTTATTTCAAATTCCATTAAACACCTTACAGATACACAAGATCTTTTGAAGAAAAATAGGCACGTTAGCTAAATGTAATTTGACATTAAAATATATATTAGCAGAGAACTGAGAAACCTGTTTCAAATTAAATCATCTCCAAAGCTCCTTTATTGACAGGAGGGTAATAAAGCCTTTACCACCCAGAAAAATAGGAGGGCGGAGTATTTGCTCTGGCTTTCTATAAATAGGGAGCCAAGCCTAGAATCGTGGGATATCTTGAAGCTACAAAACATTGCTGCTAGTTTGTAAGCACTCCCACATAGCTTCTAGCGATAGCCACTTTGAAAGGACCATTCAATATTTTAATTATGGCCACAAATCTGAGGCACTTTTTAGCCAGAAATGAGGTCATTTTAGAAATCAACAAGATGATTCTGTAGGGGACAGAAAGCTTACTTTCAGCAGAATGGTGACAAGAATAGAGGACAGAGGGTGTAGAGGGCATCAACAAAAATAAAGGAGGAATGGATTTTCATAAACCAGGTTCTCACCATAGCCCCAAAGATTCTGGGAGGAGAACGCCAGCCTCGCAAATGACCATATTTATTTAACCCTAGGCTGAGATGGCGGTCTTTTGGAAAACTCTCCATATCACATAATTTGTTTGCACTATCCTTGTGATCCAACTGCAATATTTCCTAGATCACAAGACTTTTCGTTACTGGTTTTCAAAACTCCAGGCAATATGCGGCCTCTGTATGAGAGAAAGATGAGGTTCCCAGAGTGCCCTTGGAGGGGGGTACGCCTGCAGTAGTGGATGTGGAAATGCACTGGTTATCTGCCCAGTGGCTGCATCACAGTGCAACCACCCAGGGTTGAGTGGAATGGTGAAGCTTACCAGAAGATTCGACTTGCTTGGCACAATTTTTAACCCATCAAGTCAGCAAGCCATGGATCACATAAGGGTTGGTTGTCTGAAAGATGAAATCTCTTCTACAAAACCTGCTGGGTGTCAGACATTGTCTAAATATCGAGGGACCACTTCATAGATACAGATGCAGGCAAGACATTTGCCAGACTGAACTCCTTGTCGCCGTGAATTGTGCTCGTGATGAGAGCGCTAAGAGACATTTTCTCTTTA
The DNA here is from genome assembly GCF_030435805.1 of Mustela lutreola. Classification (NCBI taxonomy): domain Eukaryota; kingdom Metazoa; phylum Chordata; class Mammalia; order Carnivora; family Mustelidae; genus Mustela; species Mustela lutreola. Next base: position 119,310,610 of record NC_081308.1, on the reverse strand, counting down.
CCTTTGACTAAAGCTTGTCTCTTTTATTTAATAGTTCTTTCTTAATTCTATGGTTATTTTTGAAACAGTAGGTATTCCATATCAGCATTTAATTTATTTCTACAAAATGCCAAGTTTACCTTGAGAAGAAATTTTACCGTGTTTGAACATTAGCTAAAATAGCACAAACCAAATATCCCTGTACTAAGAAAATAACCCCAGGCTGGAGGGGAAGCTTTGCTCCTCAGCCAGTAAATCCTGCTTCCTAAGCCATAGTGTGCATAAGGCTTTCCCACACATCTCCTGTTGCTACGGAAACCTCTTTCAGTGTCTGGGCTCTACACAGCTGACTCATTTCAAAGTCTGGCTCTCAAACTCTCCGCTCACAGCTTAGAGAGACAAGTGGAAACAAAGAAAAACACAGAAACAATGAAATAGCAATATATACCATTTCATTAAAAAGTCACTATGTGTCTTGATGTATGGGGAAATGGTTAAGGTCATGCAAATCACCAGTTGCTACAGACTGCAGGAAAGGTACTGTGGAAACACAACAGAGGCCATGGTCACTAAAAAGCCATTTCTGTCCCTTGGACTTAGTGACACAGAATAAAACTAAAGCCTAACGAGAGATTCTCAGTAATTCCCTCTTACCAAAACAGTCTAACCAGATGCATAGGTAAGCATAAGCTTAGAGCTGGAGCAGCGTGGGCAGAGAAGAGGGCAGGTAGAGGTATCTTAGGAAACCCCACAGGGGTCTTAGGAAGTGTCCAAACAAAGTTCACAGGCCTATCTTCTTTTTTTTTTTTTTTAATTTTGTTTATTCACTTGACAAAGAGACACAGCGAGAGAGGGAGCACAGCCAGGGGGAGTGGGAGAGGGAGAAGCAGGCTCCTCACTGAGCAGGGAGCCCAATGAGGGATTTGATCCCAGGACCCTGGGATCATGATCTGAGCCGAAGGCAGATGCTCAACGACTGAGCCACCCAGGCAACCCTCGAAGGCCTATCTTCTAAACATGTACTAAAGAGGCCTTCCTGTTCTAGTCTCTGTGGCCCTATTAAGTCAGCATATTCAGTGAATACTCAGAGGTATGCTTGGAATTTCAATCTCAGGGAGTAAATGTCCCAGCGCTCTCATCCCTGTCGACTGGCCCAGAAGATGTGATAGGATCTTCTATATTTTTTACATTTACAACTAATAATAGTCACAGGGAGTAATGGAACTTCAAATCTGAACTCAGGAAAAAGTGATTTACTCTTACATACTGAGGATCAACTTTTGTTTGATAGTGAGAAAGACCTTTTGAAGACCTAGTTTGCTATGGTAGAGATTAGGGGAAAATGCTGCCATGTGGACATGCCTTCACATTTTAATGTTGAGAGTTATATATGTAGTAATACATAAATGGCATATAAAAATTAGATATGTAATCTTTGTGTTTTATGTATATTTAGAAGAATTATTTAGCTTTTGTGAGATCATTCGTCTGTTATCTTGTGCCTCTGAAAGTACTGGTCACAGCATAGCACAAATGAATATTTAAACATCTGTTTGTTCTATTTACCAATACAAATTATTTGTGAGTTTTTAAAAAGATTTTATTTATTCATTTGAGAGAAAGAGAGACAGACAGACAGAGAGAGCACAAGCAGCGGGAGAGGCAGGGGAAGAGGGAGAAGCAGACTCCCCACTGGTCAGGGAGCCCAATACAGGGCTTGATTCCAGGACTCTGGGATCATGACCTGAGCCAAAGGCAGATGCTTAATCATCTGACCCACCCAGGCACCCCTAATTGTGACTTTATTTTATTTTATTTTGAAAGGGAGGGAGGGGATGGAGGGAGAGAGAATCTTAGGCAAGCACCATGCCCTGTGGGGAGCACAGTGTGGGGCTCAATCTCACAACCCTGAGATCATGACCTGAGCCAAAATCAAGAGTCAGACGCTTAATCGACTGAACCACCCAGGCACCCCTATTTGTGACTTCGCTGTGGGAAAATGCAAGTCTGTAATACATGCCGTCAAAATAACATCTTGCCGAAAAGATGCAGAAAGAATCATTAACCAAAGCATATTGAGTCTGCATAATATCCCAAGTATTGCTCCCAGACAGGCAGAGTGTGAACGGCAGTAAGCAAGGCTTGGACTTTAATAAAAATGATAACTCTGGGGAAGTCATTTCGTGTGTGTCCAGACTTTGATGCCGGGTAATTGGCATGCCCAATTTATTGTGGTACTTTCCATTCAGTTCATCCAGTGCATTGCAGTTAAATTAATGGGTTCTGCTGGTGATCCTTGAAAGGCTAACCAGGCTGGTAAATCAAGGGAATGCTGTTGAACCAAGATGCCTGGAATTCGGCAAAAAAATATTATAATAGGCTGAATAATGGCCCATCAGATACATTTGCGTTCAGAACCTTAGTATCTGTGAATCTGTTAATTTACACAGCCAAAAGGATGTTGCAGGTGTGATTAAATTAGGGACCTGAGATGGGGAGATAACATGAAATTCTCAGGTGGGCCCAGTGTAATCAGTCTTATAACAGGAAGCAGAATTAGGGCCAGAGAGAGGGGGACTGTGATAACAGAAGCAGAGGTAATGATGCCTTGGAGATGGTTGAAGGGACTGGGGTGGCAAGGAGGGGTGGCATTCTTTGAAGCCTAGAAAGGACAAGGAGGTGTATTCTCGCCTCGAGTTTCCCAAGGAAATGAATGCAACCCTGCCAGTACTCTGATTTTAACCAAGTCAAGCCCACTTTAGACTTCTGGCCTTCAGAATTGTAACACAATAAATTTGTATTGTTTTGAGCCACTAAGTTTTTAGCAGTTCACTACAGCAGCAATAGTAGCTTAACTAATACAGATGCTCATTAAATTCAGTGACGAATGTCACTGTAGCCTTAGAAACAAGAGGGAGAAATATGGCCTAGATGATAGGATAGGTAGGTAGCTAGGTAAGTGGCATCACACCTGGTGGAAATCTACATAGTATGAATGGAGCAATGTTAATATGGGTAGAGAATGCCGCTGACATGCTAGCTGGCTTTGTGCTTGGCTTTGGCCCTTTTATCCGTTTCTCTGAAGACACAGAAGGCAGATGGCTTGGATGGATCTCAAGGGAATTGTGCTGAATGAAAACAACTCATCTCAAAAGGTTACATGCTGTATGATTGCATTTAGATAGCTTTCATTTTTTTTGTTGAGGTGAAATTCACATAACATTAACTTAACCATTTTGAAGTGTACGTTTCAGTGGCATTTCGGGCATCCATAATGTAGTACAGCCACCACCTGTATCAAGTTCAAATCACTTTCATCACCTCACAAGGAAACTCTGTACCCATTAGGTGGTCACTCCCCATTCAGTCCTCCTCCCAGCCCCTGGCAAAACCTATTTGCTTTTTGTCTCAATAGATTTACCAAGTCTGCATATTTCATCTAAATGGAATCATGGAACATACGGCCTTTTGTGTCTGGCTTCTTTCACTCAGGATATTTTCAAGGTTTATCCAAATTGTAGCATGTATCAATACTTCATTCCTTTTTATGGCTTAGTAATATCCTATTGTATGGACATAGTACATTTGTTTATTCATTCACCCAGTGATGGACATTTCTGTTGTTTCCACATTCTGGTTATTGTGAGTAGGGCTGCTAAGAACATTTGTGTATAAATTTTTGTTTGAATGTTTTCAAATCTCTTGGGTATAGTCATTCCCAGAAGTAGAATTTCTGTGTCATATGGTAATTCTGTGTTTAACTTGAGGAACCACCAAAATGTTTTCACAGTAGCTGTACCATTTTACCTTCCCACCAACAATTTTTCACCATCCTTGCCAACACCTGTTATTTGGTATTTTTTATTATCATTATAGACATCCTGGTGGGTGTGAAGTGATATGTCCTTGTGGGCTTGATTTGCATTTCCCTAATGACTAATGATGTTGAGCATGTTTTCAAGTGCTTGTCATTTGGATATCTTTAGGATAAATGGCTATTCAAGTCCTTTATTCGTTGTTTTTAATTGGGTTGTTAGGGGCTTTTTATTATTGTTGTTGAGTTGTAAAGGTTTTCCTATGTTCTGGACATGAGATCCTAATCAGTTATGTCATTTACATATAATTTCTCTTATCCTGTGGGTTGTCTTTTCCCTGTCATGGTAATACCCTTTGTACACAAGTTTTTAAATTTTGATGAAGTTCAGTTTACATATTTTTTTTCTTTTGTTGCTTGTGTTTTTGATGAATCCATTACCAAATCCAGGGTCATAAAGATTTATACCTATGTTTTCTTCTAAGAGTTCTACTTTTAGCTCTTTAATTTAGGGTACTGATCCATTTTGTGTTGATTTTTGTATGGTATGAGACAGGGGTCTGAATTTATGTTTTTGCATTGGGATATACAGTTGTCTGAACACTATCAGTTGAAGAGACGATTTTGAACCCCATTGATTGGTCTTGGCACCCCTGTTGAAAATCAGTTGGCTATGGATGTTTGAATTTACTTCTGTACTCCTAATTCTGGTCCACTGGTCCATGTATCTATCCTTACATAGCACCACACTGTTTTGATCATGGTAGATCTGTTTTAAGTTTGAAACTGGAAAGTGTAAGTTCAACTTTGTTCTTTTTTCCAAAATTGTATTGGCCATTTGTGGTCCCTGGCAATTGTATGCCAATTTTAGTATCAGCTTTTTCATACCTGCAAAAAAAAGATATTGAATTTCGATGGGGTCACAATCTATAGATTGATTGTGGTAGTGTTTGAATATTACCTTTTTTTATTTTTTTTTTTATTTTATTTTTTTTTTAAGATTTTATTTATTTATTTGACAGAGAGAAATCACAAGTAGGCAGAGAGGCAGGCAGAGAGAGAGGAAGGGAAGCAGGCCCCCTGCTGAGCAGAGAACCCGATGTGGGACTCGATCCCAGGACCCTGGAATCATGACCTGAGCCGAAGGCAGCGGCCTAACCCACTGAGCCACCCAGGGGTCCCGAATATTACCTTTTTTTAAAAAAAGATTTTGTTTATTCGTTTTAGAGAAAGAGAGGGGTGAGAGCAGAGGGAAGGACAGAGGGAGAGGGAGAATCCCACAGACTCTGGGCTGAGCATGGAGCGAGACTCAGTGCCCAGTCCCAGGACCCTGAGATCACGACTGGAGCCAATATCAAGAGCCAGATGCCCAACTGACTGAGCCACCCAGGTGCCCCTGAATATTATCTTAGCAATACTATATCTTCTAATCCATAAACATGGCATTTATTTCCATTTGTTTTAGTCCTCTTTCATTTGTTTCAGCAATACTTTATAAGTTTCAGTGTATAAAACTTCCACCTTTAACCTTTGGTTAAATTTATATAGAAGTATTTTATTCTTTTGGATGCTATCGTAAATGGAATTTTCTCAATTTACTTTTCAGATTGGGCATTGCTGGTACATAGTATTACAACTGAATTTTGTGCATTGATCTCATACCCTGTACTTTTGCTGAATTTCTTTTAATAGCATTAATATTTTATGTGTGTGTGTGTGTGTGTGTGTGTGTATTCTTTAGGATTTTCCATGTAAAAGATACTATCTACAAAGATGGATTGATTTACTTTTGCCTTCAGTTCTTTGAGGTTTTGTATTTTTTTTTTCCCTCTTGTGATTTTTCCATGTGAAAGTTAGGTCCACCTCATACTCAGATTAATTTAAAAGATAAACTATATTAGGATTGAAACCAGCACAGATCTTTATAATGTGTCCTTGCCCTCCATCCCAACTATTAACAATAAAGCATTCTTCTTGAGGCATTAGTAAAAAGCAAACATTATCGAGGAAAGTGGTTTTTTATCCTTATGGTACTCTCTGAAGTCTTAAGGCCTTAAAAAATAAAATACTCTTAATTCCCTAAAATAAAAGTGAAGCACAAAGTGGAGTCAAACAAAAGTTATCAAGTACTACGAAGGAGTCAGAAGACAAGATATTTTAAAAAAATGATCTGAGTAAACATTTTCCCGAAGAAGACATACAGGTGACCAACAAGTACATGAAAAGATGCTTAACATCACTAATTGCTGGGGAAATGCAAACGCAAACCCAATGAGATATCACCTCACTCCTGTTAGAGTGGCTAGAATCAAGAAGCTAAGATATAAGTGTTGGTGAGGATGTGGAGTAAAGGGGACTCTTGTACACTGTTGGTGAGAATATAGATTTGTGCAGTCACTATGGAAAACAAACATGACTTAAGTATCCACTGGATGAAAAATTATGGTGTGTGCATGTGTGTGCACACACACACACTGGAATATTACTTAACCATAGAAAAAAATAAAATTATCATTTAAAACAACATAGAAGGACCTGTAAATCTTAGAAGACAGATTTAGGACCCACTGCTGCTGCCCAACAATGGGATTTGTGACTTTTTTGTCCTCCTAGTCACTGTGAATATTTGAGGAGGGACTAAAAAACTGTGTGTCGAGGATGTCAAAGAGGGAATCCTATACAGAAAGGGAAGTTGGACTTGATAAACTTTAAAATAGTTTTCAGCACTGAGATTCTATGGCTCAAATCTCGGAAGGTAAATAGACATATAGCAAAGCAAAATGTTGGGTATTTAATTTCATAGCTATTCAGAGAGGGAGGAATCCATGTTATACTACTCCCTTTGAAGAACTCTGTGATGTGAATTGTGAATCAACCAGTGAAATTAGAAATGGTTAGTCTGACTGTGATTAAAAAATAACTAGGCTATATATTTTTGTATAGGTATATGTGTCTATAGATATATAATATATATTTTCATATATATATGAAACGCTCAAGTGTAGACTTTAGAAATAATTGTGTCTCTGTAAGTGTTAAGCAACTTCTTTGAGTTTCAATTTCCTCAATTATAAAATGAAAATGACCATATACCTAGCTCATAGGATTTTATGGAAATTATATGAGATAGCATGTCAGTTGTTGAGTTCTAGGCATGGCATATCAGGCTCTCAGTAATTCACCTACACACTTTTAATTGATGTACATATGGTAGAGTCTTGATAGGTGGTGAAAGACTCCATTTTATTTAACATACAAATATTCTTTCTCTAGGTTAAACTGCTCTTTATAATAAACTCACACACACACACATTTCACCCACATTAATCTATACATTGGCACTTGACTGGATGAACTCCTTTGCTACCTGTGGTTATAACCAATGTTGCAGTGTAGAAATTTTAAACTGTATTAAAGACCAGAAATTCCATTTTATAAATGCCCATATTGGCCTGGATAAGTCATTTTATTTATGTTTGGTTACACCTTGTGATGAGAATCATATATGTATTCTACAAAAATATTGATTGTTGGCTTTTTCTACAAGTTGGCCTTTTCCTAGAGGTAATCTCTCACTAATATTTGGGTAAATTAAATATGAGATAATACCACAGATGAGATAAACAGCAACTACACCACATGGTATGCCATAAGTACAGGGTCCTGCCATAATTGTATATTCATTGTATTGGATCTTTTGGGGGGGGGGTTATTGATGAAGTAAGATTAAAACTACATTGAGTGGCAATTTTCCTTCAAGAGGATTTTTAATTCTATCAACTGCAAAAATGAGTGCTCTTAATTGGTTTTCTGGCTTTCATAGCTTTTTTTTTTTAAATTTAGGATTTTATTTATTTATTTACTAGAGAGAGAGCAGGGGAGCCTGACATGGGGTTTGATTCCAGGAACTTGGGATTATGACCTGAGCTGAAGGCAGACGCTTAACTGACTGAGGCATCCAGGTGCCCCTGGATTTTAGTTTTAATTCTATCCTGATGATTCCCAAATCTCTGCTGATACCTTCTGGTCATTTCCCTTTGGCTGGTCCACTAGCACTACCAGCTAAATACGCCCAAGATATAATGTGTCATCTTCCCTAAAAATCTTATCCCCTCTCCTGCATTTTCCGTGTCATTTGTCTAGTCACTAGGATAAGACATTTGGAGTCAGCCCAGACTCACTCTCTTTTGTCACCCCATGTAGTCAAACACTCAGACTTCTGGATTTTACTCCTACAGGTTTCTTCTATGGCCTTATCTCCATCTCTCTCAACTAACATCATCTCTCCTGGATTTATCTTAGCCTAGTAATTTCCCCCATATCTACTCTTACAGACTTGAATGCATGCTCCATGTGTTTTCAGAATAACCCATCTGAAAGAGAAGTCTGATTGTATTATTCTTGCATTAAAAGCTCCTTTCAGAGTGCCTGGGTGGCTCAGTTGGGCTAAGCATTTGCCTTCGTCTCAGGTCATGATCCCCGGGTCCTGGGATAGAGCCCTATGTTGGGTTCCCTGCTCAGTGGGGAGTCTGCTTCTCCAGCTTCCTCTAATCCCCCCACCTCTGCTCATGCTCTGACGCATGCTCTCTCTCTCTTTCAAATGAATAAACAAAAAACCTTAAAGAAAAAAAATAAAATAAAAACGTTGCAATGGCTCACCTTTGTTCTCACAACGAAGTGCAAGACACATGACTGACGAACATAGTTTTTCATGATCTGACATCCACCTACCTCTCCAGCCCTGTCTCTTGAAATTCCTGAAGTGCACTTGACATTCCAACAACCCTGAAATATGTTTGGTTCTCTATATAAAGAGTTGCCAGACATAGAAAATATAAATATAGGATACCCAGTTAAATTTGAATTTCAAATAAACAATGAATATATATATTTTTTTAGTATATCTCATGTAACATGTTGTGTCTTACCTTTGCATTAGTTCCTCCTATCATATCTCCCTGGAATGCACTTGCCAATTTTAAGATTCAACTGAATTACTATCTCTTGTAGTGCCCCCATCCTCCATGGTCCTTCCCACCAATCCTGAATGAATTAGATGATTGCTGTCATCATTTACTATAATTGTTGGGTTTTATGTCTTTTTTTATCAGTGAGATTCCTTGAGGGTAGAGACCATCTGTCTCTGTATTGCCATTGTCCATCAGGGTGCCACATATGTAGTAGACACTTTGCAAATATTTGATGAATAAATAATTCTCCTGACATTAATATTTATATTTTTATACCCAACATGAAAACTATATTTACCACTACACAAAAGAAAATTAGAAGAAAAACTTTATTTTTTTAATATTTTTATTTATTTATTTGACAGACAGAGATCACAAGCAGGCAGAGAGAGAGGAGGAAGCAGGCTCCCTGCTGAGCAGAGAGCCCGATGTGGGGCTCGATTTCAGGACCCCAGGATCATGACCTGAGCCGAAGGCAGAGGCTTTAACCCACTGAGCCACCCAGGTGCCCCAAAGAAAACCTTTCTTAAGACAGAGCCCCAAACTCAAAGCTGATAGGACAGTGTATTTTCCCCTAGAGATTAAAAAATTGAAATAAATTTAGTGGTAACAAGGTTTTTCTCTATTTTTGAACATTATGAGACTGATTCTCTTTCATGAATTTTTAACACCTTCTTTGACCTCAAAACAGTAAGTACTGGCTTAGATTATTTGATTTTTCATTTCTGTACCCACACATCTTTAAACTCTCTATTTTCCATACTTCAAAGACCTGTGGGCATGGGAAGTTGATATAAATCCCAGAAAACAACCTGGAAGGAACTCGCAATAACAGTTTGGTAGGTACAAGTTTATTTGCCTATCACCTACCTTTTATTTCACTAAAAATAAGTTTTTTACTTAGCACTGGAAAGAGTGTGTTTGAATATCCATTAAAAAGTGAGTCAGCTGCAAATTTGATATTCAACTCTATGCTCATGGAGAAGACAGGTAAACACATTAATCAATGAGTAAGCAAATAGTCATATAGGAGAGTCTGAACACTGCAATGAAATTTCTTCTACCAGCCTCTCCTGTTTTTAAAGCACACTCTTTAGTGGTTCATTAAACCATGCAGTGATTCTTTTTTTTTTTTTTAAAGATTTTATTTATTTGCCAGAGAGAGAGGGAGACATCGCAAGTAGGCAGAGAGGCAGGCAGAGAGATGGGGAAGCAGGCTCCCTGCTGAGCTGAGAGCCTGATGCGGGGCTCGATTCCAGGACCCTGGGATCATGACCTAAGCCGAGGGCAGAGGCTTAACCCACTGAGCCACCCAGGTGCCCCCCATGCAGTGATTCTTAAAAGGTATAATATTTTATATCTTAGTCATAGAAATTGAAGCAAATTTTGCTTTATACTTTCCTCAAGGTATCTTGGATATGGCTGCTGAACAAATACCTCAAAATGGAAGGATCCTGGGTTTCATAGGTTGCTAAAAATATTTATAATAGTGATGGAACTTGAGAGTTAGGGTGTTGGTTTTCTAGGGCTGCCGAAACAAACTGCATAGCACAGAATGACAGAAATTTATTGTTTCATGGTTCTGGGGGTCAGAAATCTGAAATCAAGATGTTGGTTCTTTAGCAGTGTTCTGAGGGGGAATGTGTTCCATGCTTATATTCTAGCTTCTGGTGACAGCTTCGAACTTTGGTGTTCTGTGGGCTACGGGAGCATCATACCAATCTGTCTTCGTCTTCATATGGTATTCTCCCTGTGTGTCTGTATCTTCACATTGTTTCCCCTCTTTCTTTTTATTTTTTTTAAAGATTTTATTTATTTATTTGACAGAGATAGAGAGAGCACAAGTAAGCAGAGTGGCACACAGGAGAGGGAGAAGCAGGCTTTCCACTGAGCAGGGAGCCTGATGCGGGGTTCAATCACAGGACCCTGGGACCATGACCTGAGCTGAAGGCAGCTGCTTAACCGACTGAGCCACCCAGGTGCCCCTACCCTCTTTCTGTAAGGACTCCAGTCCTTTGGGTTATGGCCTACCCTTCATGTCTTGATTGATCTAGAAAAACTCTATTTCCAAATAAGGTCACATTCACAGGTACTTGGGGTTAAGACTTCAACATGTCTCTTGGGGAACATAGTTCAACCCATAACAAGGAGGAATCTATCAACTTTGAAATTCTAGAAAAAATTATGAATTGTGTGCACAGACGAGAGAATTCTCTTGGCAAAACTTTCCATTTTCCCTGCTTTCATCGGATTCTGAAAGGGCTCCATAACCCTGAAACACTGAGAGCCCCCTTTCAAATGAAAACAACATTAATGGGAATGGCTAAAAGGGTGTCCTTGACAAAGTTTTGGAGTGTTTTTTGAAAGCTGCTATGTGACTTCAGGATGACTGTTGTATATCCAATTCATGACTCAAGAGTAAGAGTCTCTCTTGTGCTTACTGCCTGTGAAGAGCCAAGTAAGGGAAAGTGAAATCCCTACCAGTGCAGGGCATGGCTTCAAAGGCTCTGCCTGTCTCCCATTCATGGCAAGTAATTACTCCTATTTCCGTATATAGATATTAAAGAGACCACTCCAACTTCCTGCCTATAAAATATAGACATTGTCATACTTTGCTGTATTGAAAAAAAAATAACAAAAACCTTTAAAACTGCAGAATCTTTGCTGAATAGAATGTAATTCTATTTTATTAACCCAGCCCAACTTAGTTTTGCTTACTTTTTAAGTCACCCATTTTGGTTGATGATTGTTCTACTTCTGTAGTATTTGTAAGTTCCAAGAAATTTGTCGTAACGAATGTTTTGATTTAAAACAGCATGAAAACTTGTGAAACTATATAGCAACTAGACTTCTAGGTATATGATTCAGAATAATTAGGCAGAGATTTATAAGATTCTGATTTCATACTAATTCTGTCTCATGACAATTACATTTTAGGTTCTAAGTACCTAAGTAGCAATTACTTATAGTTTGAAACTCCTATATTAAATGTAAATGTCTATTCTACTAACAATGATTTTAGCCCAATTTGAGTAATTTAACTGGCTTAGCTGTAATAATGCTTAAACCAGTTACTCCTATAGGTAGTTCAAGTGCATGCTAATTAGGTTTGCAGGTGACACTAACTAGTGAATTTGCTAGTACATTTATTTTTTTTAAAGATTTTATTTATTTATTTGACAGACAGAGATCACAAGTAGGCAGAGAGGCAGGCAGAGAGAGAGAGAGGAAGAAGCAGGCTCCCCGCTGAGCAGAGAGCCCAATGTGGGGCTTGATCCCAGGACCCTAGGATCATGACCTGAGCCGAAGGCAGAGGCTTTAAACCACTGAGCCACCCAGGCGCCCCTGCTAGTACATTTAAATTGGATTTAAATTCAAAGTGACCTGACTACTTAGAGACATGGTTTTTCAGAAACAGAAATTTAAGAGTTGTACATGCACAATATAGCGTAGTTGGGTAGAAGCAGTAGCTGACTCCTAGCCACCTATATATTTCCTTCCTCTAATCCGTTATATCTTTCAAGATCGTTTTTTTTTTTTTAAATCAAACATAGCTCTGATCATGTCAGTATATTTTCCAAAAATCATCAATGGCTCCCATTGCTCAACACATGAGGTGCAACCTCCTCAGTCTAGCATTTTAAGCCTCGTCATTTATTTAGTTTTTTATGTCATCAGGACCCCTACACATTTGGACATTAAATCATACATTTCTACTAACCCATGCTTTAAAAGAAAAACTGAAGGAAATGAGAAGATATTTTGAACTGAATGAAAATCTAAATACATATCAGAATTTATGGTGCTTCGCTACAGCAGTGCCAAGTAGGAAATTTATGTCATTAAATGCTTGTGTTAGGAATAAGGACTCAATTCAATAATACTAGGTTCCACCTTAAAGTATAGAAAGAAGTTAATTAAATCCAATGCAAACAGAAGGCTTGAACAATATACGTAAGAGCAGAAATCAATGAAATTGGAATTAGAGAAATGATAAATAATATCAATGGAACAAAACCCATTTCTTTGAAAAGATAAAAGAAACTGAAATGCCCCAAGAATTTTTTTTCAAAAAGACTTACAAGCAATAGCTTTGGATATTGTCTTAGCTTAGATAGGTTAGGCTCCTTTAACAGAATCCCATAAACGAGGGGGCTTACCAACAACAGAATTTTATTTCTCATGGTTCTGAAGGCTGGCATTGTGAGACTGTAGTGCCCACAGTCACGTTCTGGTGAGAGCCCTCTTCCAGATTCTAGATTGCCAACTTCTCAGTATCCTAACATGGCAGAAAGAAAACTAGCTCTCAGGCCTCTTGTGATACAGTCCCATTCATGAGGGTTCCACCTTTATGAACTAAGTATGTCCCACAGGCCCCACTTCCAAATACATGAATTTGGGGAAGACACAAATACTGAGCCTATTGTAGACATAGCTTAAAGTATACGAAACTTCATATAGAGGAAAAGATTTACAGAAGTTTGCAGAAAGGGCAAAAATTACCTACAATCATAAATGATGTAGTAGTAATTTGTAATTGTTGGCTACAGTCATCAGATTATTTAGATCTCAGCATGCATAGAAAGGCAACAAGGTAATGTGGGAAGATAAGGAACAGTTTTAATTTTGCAGGGAGAAAATGCTAGATCAATATTACATGGTGTTGGTAAAAAAAAATGATATTGGCAGATACCGGTGCTTATTAATTCACTTGCATCTTTCTTCAGAGAAGGTCAACATACATTCTAAAACAGAAAAAAATAGAAGTATTACAAAATTATTCCATTGCATAGAATTAATATGTATATATTTTATGACTTAAAACCTACAGAGACACCTTTGGATCCCAGTCATTTGGTAAAATTCTGGGATTTTCAGTTTATAGTGCCATGGTTTTCAGAATAGTGCCATGGTTGAAAAAATAAAGGAAAAATCTTACATGAGGAAAGAGGATGTGTAGTTGTTCTAAAATAAAAGAATAGGTAATACAGTGATGAGAAAATCCTAATGCACTTAGGATTAGGACCCAAATCATATGGAATGACATCGATGACCATTAATGGCTTTGGTTGGGCAGTGTGTGAATTAAATCTAAAATGGTGGAATTGTTGAATGCAGAATGGGAGCTTGTGAGATATAGCTAAAAACAAAGCATATAACATATGTAGTAGAGAAGTATTATCCAAATTATGAATCAGCACTTTTTACTCGGTATTTACATTGTGAAATATAATTGTATGGTAAGAAACTGTGTTGATATTTATGTGCTAGTCTCTGAAAGAAGAATAAACATTCTCTTTTTAAAAGATTTTATTTATTAATTTGACAGACAGAGATCACAAGTAGGCAGAGAGGCAGAGAGAGAGAGGGGGAAGCAGGCTTCCTGCTGAGCAGAGAGCCCGATGCAGGGCTCAATCCCAGGACCCCAAGATCATGACCTGAGCCCAAGACAGAGGTTTAACCTACTGAGCCACCCAGGCACTCCAAGAATAAACATTCTTATTAAAATGTTGCATCAATCAGGAAAATCAAAGTGCATTTCAGGCACAATTTGGAATTAATGCAGTAAGGACTGAAGAACATATTTTAAAAATAGTATGATTTATTTATTATGAATTTTGACAAGAGACATAACACTCCTAGTAATGAATGTAATAATTCTAATTCCTTCTCCTAAAATTGCTTATATACTATGCTTCTTATAAATATTGGATTCAATCAAATCATAGAGAATATGATTTAGATGTAAATATGATTTCCCCTTTTAAAATATATGAATACTTTTTCTGGAGAGAGGTCTTTATTTATTTATTTTTAAGATTTCATTTATTTATTTGAGAGAGAGACAGAAAGCACAAGAGCAGGGAGAATGTGAGAGGGAAAAGCAGACTCCCTGCTGAGCAAGGAGCCTGATGTGGGACTTGACTCTGGGACTCCAGGATTAACTGACTGAGCCATCCAGGCACCCCGGAGAGAGGGCTTCAAAAAGAAGATAGATTCTACCTGCGCAGCATTGTCTTTGAAAGTGTGAGGAAAGTTGTATAACAACACATTGCTAACTAAATGGATTGCATTTCTTTTCTATATAGTCAAACAAGCAGTAGGCATGCTGGAGGTGGATAGAATCTGGCAAGAGTTTGATCAATATTGTAAACAAACCACCTAAAGAAGGTGTATTCATTTTTGGTAGTCAGAATCACACTTTGAAATACTTGTGTTTTGTAATTATAAAGGTAATGCATGAGTTTCATAATTGTCGGAAAATTCTGAAACCATACATAAGAAAATGAAGGATTACTTTATAATTCTACTAGCAGAGGAAAACCCTGTAGGTACTTTGCTGTCTATCTTCCTGGTTGTAAATTAGTATGTCGGTGTTAACATAAATGTGTCCACAGCCTTCCAGTTCTGATTTTAATTTGAATAAGATTAAAATTTCGGGACATTTATCATGCCTAGATAATTTAGATTTTAAATTTGGATTATAGGACTTTTAGCCAAATGAAGTAACAGGAACTGAATTCCTGCATGATATACCTAAAAATGCAGATGAAACATAAAAAACAATTTTCAATTTATTGGATATCAGGTCACGAAGGATAGCGATCTCTAAGAAATGGAAAACAAATGAGGTCAGTTCTATGATACCCTGGTTTATTTGCCTGGGGAGGTAATGCATGTCACTGTGCACAGAGGGAGAAGCCTGGACAGTCCCCTTGAGTTGAGGTGAAGCTGGGAGTCCAGGAAGGTCAAGGCAGCTAAAATTTGCAGAACAGAATACTAAGAGGAGATTACTGCATAGAAAGAGAACTCTGGAACTCACATGGGGCTGGGAATAATTCCTGCTCCCATTAGAGTGGAAATCCTAATCATATGTGTGGCATTAGAGTACTTGGAAGGGTTCTGCCTTTGTGGTGAAACATGGCTGCCAAGTCAGGGAAGGCCCTCCATGTAGTGCTGGGAAACTACCAGGGAAAGGCACCAGCTGTGGCGTCTTTGCAGAAGAGAGTTCGAAGCAAGGCTAGGAAAGAAGGAAGAGACAAGGACTGGCATCAGTAGGAAAGAAGAGCCTGTGAAAAATCCTAATGGATCCTAAGAGGGATAGTGGGTTGCAGGAAAGGCAGCTGGTCCCATGCTGAAAACTGAGAGTGGGTGAGTGGGTAGGACAGCGTGTACCAGCGTGTGTCTACATCGGGGTGGTGCAGTGAGGAGTTAGGAACAAGAAATGGGGTGCTAAGGTAGGCTGGAGATACAGAAATTGGAGCTCACAAGTTGCTGACGATGCTGGAGAGCCAGGCAGCAAAGCTGGGATTCAGTGCATTGGGCTGAATGGGGTCCACTCATGCCTGTGAGGGGGTGTGACAGTCCACAGACCAGGAAGGGGCTTCTAGCACAGGGCTTTCCTTGCAGTGCTCAGAGGAAACATAGAGTTCTGTGGTTGGGTGACAAGGCCACTGTCCCCAAGGAAGAGAGAAGGGTAGTGAGTGGGCAGGACTCTGGGGCTATAGTCTTCACTTCGGTGAGAATGCTCTGCCTTCCTCAGGTTTACAGATTGGATTTCTTTTGAAGACTTCACTTGGGGTGTGATGTCCCACGTCTAAAATTTTGACACTGTCCACCATTGAGGTATAAGATGCATTACGGAATCTCCACCTCCCGTTACCAGGGACCTCCAGCCTCTTGTTCTGTTTGTGATGGGAAACTAGTCACTGCAGAGTTTCCAGCTGCTTCAAACAGATACACTAAGAGGACCGAAGTTTCTGGGTACCGGTGGGTGTAAGCTCAGAGTTGGATGCTAAGAGTAAATAGTTTCTAAGAAGGCTATTTCCACAATCACCTTTGTAATTTAAATATTTAAATAAGCTTAAGCACAGAAATAAGTGCTGTGCATTAAATAGTTAAAATAAGTGTTAGCTTATGCAACAGAGAAGTCCTGAAATTTGAATGGTTTTATACAATGAAGGTTTATTTCTTATGCACATCAGTTCCGATGTGGGTTGGCAGGGACTTTCTGCTCTCAGGTAATTCAGGGATCTGGGCTGTTCCCATGTTGTAGCTCTCCATCTCAACACGGGGTCCCCGTGTTTGCTGCTGACCAGCTGAGGAAGCATGGAAATGGACACCGGCTCCTGCCTGACTACAAGTGAGCCAGCCGGGAAGGAGAGAGAGACAGATGTGGATGAGCACTTGTGGTCTCTCCCAGAAGCCACCATCTAGTAGGTACTCAATAAAAAGCAATTACAAGAATTTGGTATGATAACTCCTTTCATTTCTTGGAAGAGTTCCTAAGAAAACCAAATCTGCCTTGAAATTCACCAGCTTTTTCAAGTGCCTACTATGTGGCAGGTGTTCTCAAATACAGGATCACATCTAGTTTTCATGACCCTGTCAGTGTTGGCAGGGAGTTTTGCCTTGCCCTTTCCAGTAACCTCTATGATCTCAGTAGCCTGGGAATGTTCTCCATCCTTACAAAGCATAATCAAAACCTTAACTTGTGAGTCTCTGCTCCCCTCCAGGTGACTGAACATTCCCAAATATCTGCACAGGTGCCATTAGGCAGACTGCAAACTAGGATTTTCCTGTGGGCAAGATAGATGTGTAAGAAGCAGTGGAAGGATGGCTTTTTTTTTTTTTTTTTTAACCAGAGAAACATGTCCATCAAATAACCATTGGTCACCTCCTAGGACTCCAGGGTTTTACATTCAGCCCCTGTAGCCATCTGCTTACCTGGTTGTTTCTGTGCTGTTTCCTCATCTACTACTTAGGAGAGATGGTTTTTGACCATCTAGGGGAGCTTGCTCATCTGCTAATGTGATCAGTGGCCCATTTCAAATAATACATCTTATTATTCCCTTATACACTCTTAATAATCTTACTAGACTCTTACTGAAAATATTAGTGTGGTTTCAAAAACCCACTCTAACATCCAGGTTACATCCTGAGAACCAGTAGGTTATGTGCAAGTCAGACTGTACTCGCCAGATCATTTGAAAAACAATTGGAGAGTGTGTTCAGGATGCCAGGAGGGGGTGTTCCAGTGTCTAACCATCCTCCAAAGTGTACTTTTACTGCTAGAAGCCTGTTGCTAACGGTTCCAGAAAGAGAGAGGGACTACCAGGGGTACAACCTTCTGTAAAAAGTGGGGTTGCGGGGCACCTGGGTGGCTCAGTGGGTTAAAGCCTCTGCCTTCGGCTCAGATCATGGACCCAGGGTCCTGGGATTGAGCCCCACATGGGGCTCTCTGCTCAGCAGGGAGCCTGCTTCCTCCTCTCTCTGCCTGCCTCTCTGCCTACTTGTAATCTCTATCAAATGAATAAATAAAAATCTTTAAGAAAAAAAAGTGGGGTTGCTCCAGGACAGGGAAAGATAGGCGACTGGGGCTATTGCCCTGGGAGCACAGGTCTTCAGAGGAAGAGGAAGTAATAAGCTGGTCAGCAGACCAGATTCTAGAGTTGGACAGGAAGACAGACAGAGGAAGACCAGGGGAAGGGTGTGGTCATGCAGGAACATGCTGGGACTGGACACGCACACGGCAACACTCTAGGAGTCAGCTCTCCAGGTGCTCTGGGGCTCAGGCAGGCAGACCCTAGGAAAATAAAGCTCAGATGGCCCCCAAGTCCTGTTTGTCATTGACCCCTTCCTTCTTTGGGCCTACTTTGGCCATAAGACCCATCTTTTTGTTGCCTGAAAAACCTTATAGAGCATGGAGAAGAGAAATGAGCCAAGAGACAGGTCAGCCTCAGGCTGGGAAGAGTGAGAACCAACCTGGGCTTAGACAAATTCGGACCAGGGATCTAGTCCCAGCCCTGTCACATACTGGCCATGTGATCTTGGGCAAACTGCCATGTGCTGAGCCTTAGGTTCTTCAGCTGTGAAGTGGGTTTGATAAGCCCTGTCTTGTAGAACTGCTAGAATGTATGTAATGAAAGTAAAGTGCCTGACATTTACTGGATCTTTAATAAAGAGCAGTAAATGCTAATATGATTTTGACACCAGATTTGACTCTCTCTCTCTCTCTCGTGTGTTTTCCATGGCATCTCAGAGAATATGCAGCACTCCAGGACACAAACCATGAAGTGAGCCAAAGATGCTGCTTTGTAAAGATACTCTACAAAATGTCCCTGTTCGTGGATATATTATTTAATTTGGAAGTGGGGAAGCCTTCCCCAGCTAAATGTAACTGAAAGCTCCCAGAATTTGAGTCAAGGATTAATTCTGTTCCTCCCTCCCAGCTGCTCTTCCATCCAAACCACTATTTTCACTCCTTTCACCCCCACCAAAAGTCTAGCCCTTGCTTAGAGTTAGCCAGATCACACTCAAGATAATTAAAATGCCTTTTCAAAGGAGTGGGCTCTGGGTTTTCCCAGGCCAGTGATGAAGTGCTAGTCCCTGGGCACCAGCTCAAAGAAATAGCCCCCTATTCTCTGGAAATCCGGTGAGAACGCATATAGAACACATGGTTTCTTCAGGGAGTTTGGTGGCACCTTCCGTATCTACTGCAGATAGAGATTTCTCTCTGGTTTACCCATGATCCCAAAGGAACTGCTAAAAGCAGTTTTGCATTCTAGACTTTCTCTTACCCGTAAAACGCTTGTAAGAATAAATGACCCAGTGAGCCAGGGCTTTCATTTATTAAGATTTAATTTTTCATGCATTCTTTAGCCAAACAAACAAATCCAAGTACAGATCTTTAATTTTACTACCTAAAAGATTAAATGGGATACAGGAATCCTAGGAGAACCATATTTAGTATTTCCCCCTCTATTTCTTGATCCCATCTATTTTACAGCTGGGCTCTTCCATATTTCTAAGGAAATTCCGCTGTCAGTGCTATACTATCCTCTTCCAGATCAAAAATTAAGATAAAAGTTTCCTAGCAGGTTTTCCAGAAGAGCAAAATTCTTATTCTTAAATCTAATAAACAGCAATAAACATGTGACCGGTATCATTCATGAATCTAGACTCTGAAGCTATAAAACCTTTTAGAAAGAAGAATATTTGAAAACTACTAAAAAGGAATAAAGGTAAAATCTGCAATTCAGTCCTCCACTATTTAGAGCCTTGATTGCCCTCTTCAAACAGAGTGGAGGATCTTCTTCAGACTTCACTTAGGGCGGGAGCAGCTGCCAAGTGGGTCACTGGAACTCTCATTGGCCTTGCCCCCACTATCATTGGTGGCCGCAACTCTGGCCTCCGCTCGCTCTCTTTCATCTCTCAAAGCCTCCTCATACCAGGATGGGAAGGAAGTGGGGTCAGTGCCACTGACCTTGGCAAAATACTGCAGGACTTTCATCTTGCTGGTTTCACTGTGGGCCCTGGGACCCCACAGAAACTCGTAGCGTGGAGGATTGCTGTTGGGCACCTGGCGGTACTCCAGGTACTTTTCCTGCACGAAATCTTTGGTGATCAGCTTCCTGGGCTCCCCATAGATGAAATCCTTCCTCCCAGCTCGCACTCCTATCTTCTTCAGCACCTCCCAGATCCTCTTCTCGGAAGCACGGTTGCCCTCCACAAAGATCACACCCAGGATAAGGATCAGGAGGCCGGTCTTGGGCATGCCCAGGTCATCACTCAGCAACCCATCGTAGGTGAGATCTAGGGTTCTGACAAGCACATAGGAACGGTTGATGGGGTCTCTTTCCTTCACTTCGATGCCGAAGACGATCTCCATGCACTCACAGGCTTTTCTGAAGATCACAGGGAAGTGGCCCTTGTGCTCTTTGAGGACACTCTCCAGCATTTCTGCCTCTGTGATAGGCTCCTTTGTTACATACTTGGCACTCAGGAACTGCACCAATTCAGCCATCTTCTGGTTGAGCGCATCACTGAGCGATGACTCAGGATCTGGTGGAGCCTGGGGGGTGCTTGGACCCTGTTTTGGGCTGCTGGAGCCCTCCTCTGGTTTGCTCGATGGTGTGGCTTTGACCATGGTGGAGGAGCCGGCTTTCTGAGAACTCTTGCGAACACGTGGTTTTCCAGCAGCAGACACCACCTCTGGGGTGCCCTGGATCGAAGGAGAGAGAGAGGAGGCGGCGGCTTCCTTCCCAGTTACGGGAACCGGTGCACCCACTGCGCCCTGAGCTCCCTTCGGGGCCTTAAGGCCTGCTTCAGACTTGCAGCTATGATTCTTCTTACGGCGAGGCATGATGAGTTGTGCTGGGGGCAGCAGGCAGGGGATGGCAACCAACAGGCCTGAGTGAGAGAGGAATAATGCAAGAAACTCAACTTTGTCAGCAGTGACAACAAAAGCCCTCATCTCCCAAACACACCAGGTAAGGAAATGAGGAGGGTAGAGGGGACATCTGTATCTGACAGCCCTGCCTGGGACCTCTCACCGCTGTGAAAGGACAAGTTTCTGTTGGGCCCTCTCCATCCTCTCAGCCTTACCTTCAGGTCCTCACCTTTACACCTGCCAGGGCCTGCAACTCCTATAATCATCGGATATCGGGTCCTTCAACCCAGGCTCTCACTCTCCGAGACCCCCGATTTGGAAATTGAAGGAAGGTCAGCCTGACACTATCTTTCGGGGTCCCCAGGGCTGACAGAAGGGATCCGGATCTATTTCTGTGTAGGTTTCTCTAGGTTCGGGGGGGGGGGGCGTACTCACAACCCTTCCCAAGTACTTGGGTGTTTATTCCTGATGAGGCCCGCACCCTGTCTCCCTTCTGCACACGGGGGAATGAGACCCTCAGGCCAAGGCACCCATCTCCCGGAAACCACCCCCAAAGCAGCACAGACAGTTGGGAGAGATGCCTCTGCCTCACTGCGCTGCCCAGGGCCTCCCGAGGCGGACAACAGGAAGGGTATCTGTGTGTTGCCTTCTGTCTGGAGGGAGATCCCCTCAGCCCTCCACAAGGGTCTTCATCTCACCGCCCAGCTGAGCCTAGGCCTCCTCCCTCCGATGGCTTGAGTTCACGACCCTCAGAAAAAGCCTCATTCAGGGGCGCTTGGGTGGCTCAGGGGATTAAGCCTCTGCCTTCGGCTCAGATCGTGATCCCGGGGTCCTGAAATCGAGCCCCGTGTCAGGGGCCTGCTTCTTCCCCTCTGCCTGCCTCTCTGCCTACTTGTGATTTCTCCCTCTCTGTCAAATAAATTTAAAAAATCGTAAAAAAAAAAAAAAAAAGCCTCATTCCTCAGACTCCCCAAGATGGGAGGTCCGGAGACGCCACATCCGGGGCTCTGCGCGCCGCTTCTAAGGCAGACAATGCGCAAGATAGAAATGAGCCGTGATCGCGCCCCTTTGTCCTTATTCTGGGTTTTCTCGCTTTAATTGCCTCCCAGAGCCTGAGACACGTCCCTCGGACGACCAAGTACCCATCCGAGAAAGCCTCATGGCCCTCAGACTCGTAAGATGGACGTCCTGATAGGACACATCTGGGGCCCTGCGAGGGGCCTTCGGGGCAGACAGCAAGGGGCGGGTGGGGGCTTGGGCACCCCCTCTGCGGTGAGGGATCCCCTCAGTCCTTTCTTGGAATCCTCACCTTAGCACCAGCCAGAGCCTGGGCCTCCTTCCTCCGGCAACCTGAATCAGCTTCCTTCAGGAAAAGCCTCGCGTCCCTCAGACCCCCACGATCGACGTCCGGATAAAACACGCACGGGGCGCTGAGCAGAGCATTCTGGGAAGACGCTAGGGGCGGGGAGAGGCGGGGCGGGGCGGGGCCAGAATGCTGGGCCGTGAGGGCCGGATGCTGGGGGTGGAGGAAGGGGAGGAGCAAACCCTCCCGCGAGGTGAGAGTTCCCCTTCGTCCTTCCTCCGAGTCCTCACCTTAACGCCTGGGACACGTCCTTCCGAAGATCTGAGTCCACGCCCCAATGACGAAGCCTCACGTCCCTCAGACGCCTGAGGCGGAAGTTAGTATACGTCACTTCCGGGAACTGCCTGAGGCCTTCCAGGGATGACTTGGGGGCAGGGCGGGATTGAGGGCCCCATCTATCTGGTGAGAGGTCCCCTTGTTCCTCCTAGTTCTTTACTTTGAAAACTGGTGGGGCCTAAGACTCCTCCCTCTGCTGAGGAGAGTCCAGCCCCCTAAGAGTAAATCTCACCTCCCTCAAATTCCCGAAGTTAGGACACGACACATTCCTGTACTCAGCCTGGTGTTTCCCAGGGCTGATAGTAGAGTGGGGTGGCTTCCAATCGCCCGGGATGGGAGAACTCCTGCGTGCTTACCTTGACTCCTTGCACTGGCTGGGCACCCTCTCTCTGTTGAGCTGAGACCTCACCTGTCACGATAAGGCCCTTATCTCACCAAGGTACTAACGAGGCTAGGTCTTAGCATGACAGGCTTGTGTGGGGTCTGTAGGAGCTGACAGTAAAGTCAGGGTAGGTTTCTTTGTGGCTCCCCATATATTATGGGTTGGGGGTTTACACTCAGTCCTCCGCAAGTCCTCCGCAATTAGGCTTCTTCCCGATACGGCCTGTACCCTCTGCCTTCACAAGGTTCCCATCTCCCTGAAATGCCCACCACACAAATGCAGGTGATAGTTGGGTGGTGGTTGATACCTGTTCCTGGGACCTCCCAGGGCTGAAAGCAGGTGTGCGTTTGGGGTGGGTGGCCAATTCAGCCCTCCATAAGGGTCCTCATCTTGATGCCTGGCAGGGCCTGGTATTCCTCCCTCTGCTGACCTGAGCCCTGCCCCTCAGATCAAAGCCCATAACTCCCTGAAAATGTACCCCCTCTCCAGTGGAAGTCAGGGTGTGCCACATCTGGTCGTCATGTTCCAAGGCTTCCCAAGGCTAACAGGCTAGGATGGGTGTGGGGGCCAATCTCTTCTGCGGTGGCAATTCTTAGTTTTCCCTTAGGATCATCACCTTGACTTCTGGCATGTAGTTGGCCTTCTCCCTATATGGACTTGAGCTCTCCCACTTCATTATTTTTTTTAAGATTTTATTTACTAATTAAAGAGAGAGACAGAGGGGGAGAGAGAGAGCAGGAAGGGGGGAAGGCAGAGGGTGAAGCTGAGAGCTTGACGTGGGACTCTATCTTAGGACCCTGAGATCAAGACCTGAGCTGAAGGCAGACTCTATCTGAGCCACCCAGGCGCCCTGAGCCCATCCACTTTAAACCAAGAGCGGAGCACAGCATCCAAATTTGTCATCTTGTCACATTCAGGTAAGGCAATAAATTTGTAAATAATTTAAGGACAATTGACAAATTTCTAGTATTCTGAATCCATCAGAAACATTTTATAGTTGTCTCCATAAAGGCCTTGAACATTTTCGTGAAGCTTTTTCTTAGGTAATCTTTGGATTTTCATGCTGTGATGAATGGTATATTTAAAAAAACTCATAATGCATTTATTACCCTACACTTTTTGCATTTTCCTAGAGACAAATCAATTAAAGGTTGCAGTATCAATGAGAGAAAGGGTAGTGTTTTTTATCAAATTTAATTTTTCCAGTTTTATTGAACTGTACTTGACAAATAAAAATTGTATGCATTTAAGGTATATGGTGTAAGGTTTAGATATGTATTGTGAAATGATTATGACAATTGAGCTAAATAACATATCCATCACCTCACATAGTTACCATTGTGTGTGTGTGTGTGTGTGTGTGTGTGTGTGTGTGTGGTGAGAACACTTCAGGTCAACTCTCTTAGCAAATTTTAAGTGGATAGTAGAATACAGTCAACTGTAGTCACCATGCTGTATATTAGAGCTCCAGAACGTATTCATCCCATATAACTGAACCTTTACACCCTTTTACTGCAATCTCTCCATTTCCCGCACCACCATCCCACTCTACTTTTATGAATTCGACTTTGTTGAATTCCGCATATATTTGAGATCATGCAGTATTTGTCCCTTTCCGCCTGACTTATTACACTTAGATTAATGGCCTCCAGTTTCTTCAATATTGTCACAAAGAGCAAGATTTCCATTTTTAAAAAAAGCTGAATAATATTGCAAT
Organism: Mustela lutreola; assembly: GCF_030435805.1. NCBI lineage: Eukaryota > Metazoa > Chordata > Mammalia > Carnivora > Mustelidae > Mustela > Mustela lutreola. The sequence continues at coordinate 119,285,937 of NC_081308.1, read as the reverse complement.
GACACAATGGAATAGAATGTTGATTAATTAATGATCTATAATAATATATTAATATATATCACATTTCCATGTATATATATATATACATATATATATATATATATATATATCTCACATTTTTGTACATATCTCACATTTTCTTTATCCATCTGTTAATTAACTGACACTTGGTTATTTCCTTATCTGGGTTCCTGCAAGTAATGCAGCAATGAACATGGAACTCAGATAGCCCTTTCAGATACTGATTTCATTTTCCCTTGGATACATACCCAGAAGTGCGATTGCTAGATTATATGGGAGTCCTATTTTTAATTTGTTGAAAAACCTTCATGCTGTCTTCCATCATGCTTGTACCAATTTACATTACCATTAAGAAAGTGTACAAGAATACCCTTTTCTCCACATCCTTGCCAACCTTTGTTATCTCTTATCTTTTTTGAAAATAGCTATCCTCACAGGTAAAAAGTGGTATCTCATTGTGGTTTTGATTTGGATTTCCCTGATGATTAGTGATGCTGAGCACCTCTTCATATACCTGTGGGCCATTTGTATGTCTTCTTAGGAGAAATGTTTATTCTGGTCCTTAGCACATATTTTTAAATTCAGTTTGTTTTTTGCTATTGAGTTGTTCGTGTTACTTACATATTTTGGGTGTTAACCCTAATTAGATAGATGATTTGCAAGTATTTTCTTCCATTCAGTAAGTTGCCTTTTCACACTGTTGATTGTTTCCTTTGCTTATACAGAAGCTCTTCAGTTTGATGCAATCCCACTTTTCTATTTTTGCTTTTGCTGTCTGTGCTTTGGGTGTCATAAACAAAAAATCATTGCTAAGACCAGTGTCTATTTTTTTCCTAGTAGTTTTAAAGTTTCAGGTCTTACATCTAAGTCTTTAATCCATTTGGAGTTGATTTTTGTGTGCTGTGTGAGATAGAGTTCCAATTTCAGTCTTCTGTATGTGTAGATCTTGTTTTCTCAATCATTTATTGAAGAGATGATCCTTTCCCCATTGTATACTCTGGGAACTCTTGTCCAAGATCGCTTGACTGTAGATGTGTGGACTTATGTCTGATCTCTTCTTTCTGTTTCATTGGTCTATTTTTCACCATATTGTTTGATTGCTGTAGATTTCTAATGTATTTTGAAAGAAAGAAGTGTAATGCCTCCAGCTTTGTTCTTTTTGCTTATATTTGCTTTGGCTATTCAGGGTCCTTGTGGTTCCATATAAAATTTTAAGACTTTTTTTTTCTATTTCTATAAAGAATGCCTGTGGAATTTTGATAGGGGTTGTATGGACTCTGTAGACCACTTTTGGGTGGATTTTTTTTTTTTTTTTGCCAATATCAATTCGTACAATCCATGAACATAGAAGTCTTTACTTTTATCTCTGTGTTCTTTAATTTCCTTCATTGATGTTTTATAATTTTCAGTGTAAAAGTCTTTTACCTCTTTGGTTACATTATTCTTAAATACTTTAATCTTTTTGTTGCTATTGTGAATTGGATTGATTTCTTAATTTCCATTTTCAATTGTTCATTGTTTATGCATAGAAACACCACTGATTTTTGTGTTAGTTTAGTTAGATCTATAGATAGATCTGATCTATCTATATCTATATATTATATATATATATAGATATAGATATATATATAGTTTTTGACCTAAGTGACCATAAGTTTTTTGGTCTCTGAGTTTTTTTTTTTTTTGACTCATGAATTATTTATTTAGAAGTGTGTTATTTAATATCCAGATATTTGGGGGATACTCAGACTTCTTGCTATTGCTTTCTGGTTTAATTGCTTTGCAGCTTATGAACATACTTTGTATGATTTCTGTTCTTCTGAATTTATTAAGGTGTGTTTAATGGCTCTGATTTTTTTCTGTCTTGATAAATATTTTATGTCACTTGAGAATATACACTCTGTTGATGTTGGATGGAGTATTTTATAAGTGTCAAGTAGATCAAGTGGATTGATAATACTGTTCAGGTCACCTGTATCCCTACTGATTTTCTGCCTGTTTGATCTATCAACTTCTGACAGAGTAGTATTGAAGTCTTGAAATAGAATAGTGGATTTGTCTATTTCTCCTCTCATCTCTATCAGATTTTGTTTCACATGTTCTGACACTTTGTTTTTAGTCACATATGCATTTAATATCTTCTTGGAGAATTGACTCCTTTTTCAGTATGTAATACCCTTCTGTATCCCTGATAATCCCCCTTGCTCTAAAATCTGCTTCTATGTAATTAATATAGCTACAGTAGCTTTCCTTTGATTATTGCTAGTATGGCATAATTCTTTCCATCCCTTTACTTTAGCCTATCTGAATCTTTGTATTTAATATCAATTTATTATAGACAAACTATGATTGGATATTTTTTCTATCACTTTGGCTATCTGTGTCTTTTAACTAGTGTATATAGGTCATTCACATTTAAAGTTTTGATATTGTTGGATTAATATTTATCATGTTTGTAACTGTTTTTTATTTATTCCACTTATTTTACAGCTCCTTTTTTCTCCTGTTTTCCCTACATTCTTTGATTTTGAATACTTAATATGTTTCCATTTTATCTCCTCTCTTATCACTTAGTACATCAAAGATAACCTTTTACAGCCTTACTGAGATATAAATGACATATAACATTGTGTAAGTTTAAGGTAAGCAACATAGTAATTTGATATACACATGTATTGCAAAATGATTACCCCAATAAGGTTAGTTTAAAATGTCCAATAATCATAGCATTACAATTTTTTTGTGTATGTATAAACTTTAATCATCATGCTATATATTATATCCCTAGAACTTATTCATCTTATAACTGGAAGTGTGTAGCCTTTGTCTACCTTCACCCATTTCTACCAACCCCCCACCTCCACCCAGGAAACCACCAATCTATTCTCTGTTTCTGTGAGTTTAGTTTTTTAGATTCTTTTTTTTTTTAAGATTTTATTTATTTATTTGACAGAGAGAGAGAGCTCACAAGTAGGCAAAGAGGCAGGCAGAGAGAGAGGAGGAAGCAGGCTCCCTGCCGAGCAGAGAGCCCGATGCGGGGCTTGATCCCAGGACCCTGAGATCACAACCTGAGCCGAAGGCAGAGGCTTTAACCCACTGAGTCACCCAGGTGTCCCGGTTTTTTGGTTTCTACATGTAAGTGAGATCTTACAGTATTTGTCTTTCTCTGTCTGAACTTATTAAATATATGTCTTTATTTCTTTAATTAGAAGTATTTTTTATTTTCCTTATTTAGTGAGCTCTCCTGGTATATGAAAAATGTGATTTTAAAAATTCAATTGACATTTATTATTCTGGTGAAATATGCCACTGATTTTTTAAAAAATCATTTGCACAAAAGAGATCTTGATATAAAGCAATGGTATGTTTCACCAAAATATATGTTTTTAAAAGTTTTTAACAATTTTCCTAGTTTACCATTACATTTGTAATTCATAAAAGTCTACCTTGAAATAACACTTAACTGCTTCACATGTACTATATATATTTTATTAAAGAGTGTTCCCAATTCCTTCCTATTATCCATTTTTCTTATGCATATACTATAATCATCTAATACATTATTACTAGGCAGTTATCAGTTAGATCAATTAAGAATAAGAAAAATAGATCATTTTATTCATTTATTCCTTCTCTACTGCTCTACCTTTCTTTATGTAGATTGAAGGTTTTGACCTATGCTTTTTGCCTTCTGTCTTAAGAACTTCTTTTTAACATTTCTTTCAAGGTGCATGTATAGGCAATGAATACCTTCAGTTGATCTCTGAGGAATTCTTTATTTTTCCTTTCATTTTTGAAGAACAATTTTGCTGGATATGGAATTCTAGGTTGGTGGATTATTTTTTCTTTCAATACTTTAAATGTTTCACTCCATACATTTTTTCTGCATATTTTCTGTAACTTTACTGTCCCCTGTAATTCTTACATCTGTGTATTAGTTTCCTAGGGTTACCATAACGAATTACCACAGACTGGGTATCTTAAAAAAGAAATATAGTATTTTTTATTATTTATTTATTGATATTAATATTTATATCTTGTTTACTCATATTTATTTATTTACTTACTTATTAGAGACTTTATTTATTTATTTGTCAGCAAGGGAGAGTGAGAGCACAAGCAGTGGGAGTGACAGGCAGAGGGAGATGCAGCCTCCCTGCTAAGCAGGGCGCCTGATGCGGGATTTGATCCAGAATCCCAGGATCATGACCTGAGCCAAAGGCATACACTTAAATAATTGAGCCCCCCAGGCATCCTGTATTCTCTATTTTAAATTTACTTATGTATTTTATGGGGGGAGAGGCAGAGGGAAAGGGAGAGAGAATCTTAAGCAAACTCTGCACTGAGTGTGGAGCCCAATGCAGGGCTCTATCTCACAGTCCTGAGATCACAACCTCCGCTAAAACCAAGAGTCAGATGTTTAACCAGCTTTGCCATCCTGATGCCCGCAGAAATATATTCTTTCACAGTTCTAGAGGCCTGAAGTCTGAAATCAAGGTGTTGACAGGACTGCACTTCTTCCCAAGACTCTAGGGAAAAATTCCTCCTTGCTTTTTACATTTTCTCGTGGCTCTAAGCATTCCTTGACTTGGGGCTGCATAATTCAAATATCTGCCCCCATCTTCTCATTACCTTCTCCCCATGTCCCTCCTTTGGGTATTCTGTATATTTTCCTGTTCTTCTAAGGACATTTGTCATTTGATTTAAGGCCTTTCCAGATAACCCAGGATGATCTGATCTTGGTATTCTTTAATTAATTACATTTGCAAATAACTTTTCTTTTGAAGGTTTATTTATTTATTTGAGAGAGTGAAAAAGAGTGCACGTGTGTACATGAGCTGGGGGGAGGGGCAGAGGGAGAGGGAGAGGGAGAAGCAGATTCCCCACTGAGTGTGGAGCCTGATGCCGGTCTCCATCGCCCAACCTGGAGATCATGACCTGAACTGAAACCAAGGGTTGGATGCTTAACCACCCAGGAGCCCCAAGATTTCATTCTTTTTGATGGCTGAGTAAAATTCCATTGTATATATACATACCACCTCTTTTTTATCTGTTCATCAGTCGATGGACATTTGGGCTCTTTCCATAGTTTGGCTATTGTTGATAATGCTACTATAAGCATCAGGGTTCATGTATATCTTCAAATCTGTATTTTTGTGTCCTTTATGTAGATATCCAGTAGCTCAATTGCTGAATCTTAGGGTACTTCTATTTTTAACTTTTTGGGAGACCTCCATACTGTGGCTGCAACAGTTTGCATTCCCACCAACAGTATATGAGGGTTCCCTTTTATCCCCATTCTCATTAACATCTGTTGTTTACTGTGTTGTTAATTTTAGCCATTCTCACAGGTGTGAGGTAGTGTCTCATCGGGGTTTTGATTTGTATTTCCCTAATGATGAGTGAGGTTGATCATCTTTTCATGTGCCTATTAGCCATCTGTATATCGTCTTTGGAAAAATGTTTATTCACATCTTCTGTTTCTTAACTGGATTATTTGTTTTTTTGGATGTTGAGTTCGATATGTTCTTTATAGATTTTGGATACTAACCCTTTATCAGATATGTTGTTTGCAAATATCTTCTCCCATTCTGTAGGCCGCCTTTTAGTTTTGTTGATTGTTTCCTTCCCTGTGCAGAAGCTTTTTATCTTAATGAAGTCCCAATAGTTCATTTTTACTTTGCTTTCCCTTGCTTCTGGTGACATGTTAGTAAGAAGTTGGTATGGCCGAGATCAGAGAGGTTGCTGCCTGTGTTCTCCTCTAGAATTTTGATGGTTTCCTCTCTCACACTTAGGTCTTTCATCCATTTTGAATTTATATTTGTGTATGGTGTAAGAAAGTGGTCCGTTTCGTTCTTCTGCATGTTGCTGTCCAGTTTTCCCAATACCATTAGATTGTAGTTTCTTGAATGCAAATACTCAGAACAACATTCAGCATGTGAATATCTGCATACTCTCCACCTATGCTGCAGAACACCTAAGTCTGGGTAATACACTTTCTGAGATGAACATAATCCCTCAGGTTTAAAACAATACTAGGCTACTCAGTAGGGCAAGTTTGTTTATTTTTTAAATTTTTATTTTATTTGTTTTAATTTATTTATTTCATTATGTTCAATTAGCCAACATATAGTAGGGCAAGTTTAAATCACTAAAGTCTTGACAGAAACGATTGCCTTGAAGCCTTGAAGGCAGTGCTTTTAGTCTGGAAATAGGAATCTGAGAAGTGCTACATGGACATTGGAAAAATGAGAAGGGTTGGAAAAGTTACCTACAAGTAGCCAAGAAGTGAGTGGTCTTGAAGGCACACAAGGGAAATTTGTAGGAAAGAAGTGAGATGATTCACATATCTACCGAGACTTAAATATTAAATGTCACATTACCCTGGAGGCATCTTAGGTAAGACATCCAAAATAGTAGGTTATGCTTGCTGAAAGGTGGGAGAGAGCCAGCATGAACCACTGAATGGGATGGCTGTGGTGAAAGGCTTGGAGGAAGCATCCTCTCTCCGCCATATGGGCAGTCAGAATTGAACATGAGATGAGGAAAGGTGAAAGGCCATTTGGGGAAGGCTCTTTAGAGTTGTTTAAAAACGCCCTCTTTCTCCAATTAGAGAGTTTTGTCTTTCAGGATCCTCTTACACTAACTCTCCAAGGTATCAGGAGTGGTGCTTTTTAATGTCTAAGCTGCCCAAGAGTTACTATTGCCGGTGAAATTCCTTGGTGACCAAACAAAGCCTGAGGGTATGGTTCTTCACTGTCCTGGGAGGGGATATATATAGGGAAATGACAAAAATTATGTAGACATTCAGAGAACTAAAACCTTTGTCATGTGGCTCTGGTAAAATACATAATCGGTTTTAGCATGCGCCTGAAAAGGTAGAACTAAAATGTTAATGAATCCATTCCACAGCTTTCATCTTTAAAAACTAAACATCCAATCTGATTGAATTTGGGAAATTTTTAGTATTTCTTCAAATAATTTAAGACAAATAGTTAAGCATATATATAAATCTAAGAAATATGCTTAACAGTGGGAACCATTGTAAATAAAGCTTAGCAGAAGTATATCTCTTTTATCATAAAAATAATGCACTCACCTTGTAATATTTTTAGACAGTTGAAACATGCTTCAAGTATATAATAAAAGCCACATGCATTTCTTTTCCATTTATACCCCTAGAATTTACCACTGTGAATAACTTCTATATATTCTTCCAGAGGAGTTTTATACATATACTAACATTTATATGAAGAATTTTTAATTATGATAAAATTCTTCTTGGACTTACTATTCTGCATCTTGCTCTTACACTTAACATTGGATCTTGCACATTTTTCCATGTTAATACATATTTGTCTATCTCTTTATTTTCATGGCTGAGTAATAGGACTTTTAGGAATGTTCCAGTTTCTTATAAATAATATGGTAATAAATATTCTTCTATCTTAGTGTATTTACGTGACAGTTTTTGTAGGATAAATTCCCATAAATGGAATTACTTGATCAAAAATGTATGCACATTTTATAATTTGTTAGTTACTGTCACATTTTCCTGCAAAATTGTGCCAATTTATACTCTCACAGTGTTCAAAAACACTTGTTTCTCTTACATTCTTGCCAGCACATTTTAATCTTTGCCAATGATTGGAGAAATGATATCTGAGAGTTTTAATATGCGTTTTACAATTATTAGTAGAGATGATTTTAAATGCATACTGGAAAGTTTTTATTTCTTATTCTGTGCATTCCTTTTTGTTTGCTTGCTTGTTTTCTATTAGGGTTGTCTGTTTCCTTTCTTTATGGATCTGTAGTTAATATAATACCAACAATGATAGGTAAAATTGTTAGAGCACCTAACTGTGTGCCAGAAATATGTGAAATCCTTTATATTTATTATTTTATTTATTCTCCACAAAATCCCCAAAGGGAAAAGAATACATTAGCTCTACCTGACAACAATACTGAAATATAGAAGGGTGAAATAACTTACTCAAGGTCATATAGTAAGTTATTGCGTTGGAATTTGAACCCTTGAGTTTGTATCCAGAGCTTACTTTCCTAATTGGAATTACGTTGAATTTATACATTAATTAGGCAAGAATTGATACCTTGACTCTATTGAAACTTCCCCTGACCATTGCTCTCCACTTACTTAGATTTTAAAATAACTTTCAATAAAAATTTTATAATTTTGTGTGTGATGTTCTTACATATCTTTCATTGGCCTTATTTCTAGGTACCTAGTATTTTTGTGACTGATATAAATAATAATAAGATTTTTTTAAAGATCTTATTTTTGAAGTAATCTCTACATGCAATATTTTGAAGTAATCTTTACATGCTTGAATTCACAACCCTGAGATTAAGAGTTGAATGCTCCGCTGACTGAGCCAGTCGGGTACCCTGATATTAAAATAGTAAAAATTTTCATTAGTAATTTCTAACTCTTTATTGCTAGTATGTAGAAATTAAACTGACTTTTGTATGTTGACATCACTTTCAACAAGGTAAATGAACTCACTCCTTAGTTCCAAAAAAATTTCTCTGTTTGTTCTCTTGGTTTTCTATGTAGATTAACTTATCTAAGATTAATATCAGTCCTGTTTTCTTCCTTTCCAAACCCAACACCTTTTGTTTCTTTTTCTTGTCTTACAGTGCAAGGAATTCTATTAGTGCTGAATAGATATGATTGTAGTCCATTTTTTAATAGCTAGACTCTTGTAGATTCACAATGAACACAGCCATATTAAAGGTATTGTGAAGCTGCTCAGTGAATCAGTCTGCTATCAGTTATATAGCATTACTATTTGTCAGGTGCTATTCTGCATGCTTTCGATATGTTAGTGCAATAAATCCACCTAAAATGCTGTGAGGCGGGGACAAATGTTATCTTTATTCTGTAGCTGATGAATCAAAGGCAACTGGAGAATATGTTATTTGTTCCATGTCACATGACTAGTAAGGGACAGCGTCCACATGGTGTGGTTCTAAAGTCCATCCTTTTAACTACTCTGCCAAGCAGGAATAAAATCATATTCTAATGCATTTACTTTTTTAAAAAAGATTTCATTCCTTAATTATCTCTAAAACCAACTTGGGGCTCCAATTTACAACACTATCAAGAGTTGCATGCTTTCCCAACTGAGCCAGTCAGTCTCCCCTTTTAGTGCATTTACTTTAAGTAGTAGATGGAACTGTAATGTCACTTGCCTAGTTTAAGACAACAATTAGTATAGATTAAGTTTATCTTGAAGTTGTGGGAAAATGTGAACCATCTTAAGTCATATGTATATGAAGGGGCGCCTGGGTGGCTCAGTGGGTTAAAGTCATATGTATATGAAAATATAAAAAGAGGTCTCCTTTTGCCAGTTAATGTCTTTATCTTTCTTTGCCTATATGATCACATGCAGACCTTGTGAGCGGCATTCTCCAATAAGGTGAGTAATTAAATACCAAATGGCCATCTAAAGTAGAACAATGATCAAAGCATAGTGAGTAGATTGCTTAGGTGTATATAAGAGTGAATAGTCTAACTGGGTATTTACCCTAAGGATACAAATGTAGTGATCTGAAGGGGCACATGCACCTGAATGTTTATAGCAGCAATGTCCACAATAGCCAAACTATGGAAAGAACCTAGATGTCCATCAACAGATGAATGGATAAAGAAGATGTGGTATAGATATACAGTGGAATACTATGCAGCCATCAAAATAAATGAAATCTTGCCATTTGTGATGACATGGATGGAACTAGAGGGTATTACGCTTAACAAAATAAGTCAATCAGAAAAAGACAACTATCATATGATCTCCCTGATATGAGGAAGTCGAGAAGCAACATGGGGAGTTTGGGGGACAGGAAAAGAATAAATGAAACAAGATGGGATTGGGAGGGAGACAAACCAAAAGAAACTCTTAATCTCACAAAACAAACTGAGGGTTGCCAGGGGGAGGAGGGTAGGGAGAGGGTGATGGGGTTATGGACACTAGGGAGGGTATGTGTTATGGTGAGTGCTGTGAAGTGTGTAAACCTGGCGATTTACAGACCTGTACCCCTGGGGCTAATACATCATATGTTAATTTTAAAAAAAGAGTGAAGAGTGTATTTTTCCCTAAAGAGTTTATAACCAGGACTTCTACATACAAAATCTGGTTAGCTTGTAGGAGCTCTAAGCCACATATTTATATGATCTATTTATTTATTTATAACTTAGGTATAACAATGGTTGGGTGAAAGTCATGCAGGTTTTGTTTTGATTGCCCTTCTGTGTAAACACAAATGAGACTTTTATATAGATGACATTTTTGTATAGAAGTGTATAGCACTTCTCAAATTAATCTGCTAGTATCATGAGAGATGGCAGTGTGTGGTCTGTGGAAAAAGGAATTCCATAATTAAATTATTTTAGTCTCTTTACCCTATCCAACATCTTGATCATATTTCTGCCTTGTATAAGATTATTTTTTTAAGATTTTATTTATTTATTTGATAGAGAGATCACAAGTAGGGAGAGAGGCAGGCAGAGAGAGAGGGGAAAGCAGGATCCCTGGTGAGCAGAGAGCCCAATGCGGGGCTCGATCCCAGGACCCTGAGCTCATGAGCTGAGCTGAAGGCAGAGGCTTAACCCACTGAGCCACCCAGGTGCCCCTAAGATTCTTTTTTTAAATGAATACTTATAGCTGTCCAATATCCAATTTCAGATATCCCTTTGCTTCTTTTTCGTCAAACCCACATGTAATGAATACACCTTAAGAAAAATGAGTTTGTTCTTTGTATTTTATTATGATATTTTTGGTCTTCGCAGAAATGACAAACATGTAAACCAGCAGTAACGAAACTGTACCATTAGTGGTAGACTAAAGCAGATAATGATACAAATATATATGTAGTAGAAAAGGGAAACCTAAGTCTTCTGGGGAATTTGGGAAGGTTTCATGGGGGTGGTGTCCCTTAGGTTGAGAATAAAAAGATGCATAGGAGTTTTCTAGGCAGACGAGGGTCCTTAAGTGCAGGTTTTTTTTTTTTTTAAAGATTTTATTTGTTTATTTATTTGAGACGGGAAGAGCACACCTGGGTCAGGGGAGGGCAGAGGGAGAGGAAGGGAGAGAATCTCAAGTGGACTTTGTGCCAAGTGTGGAGCCCGATGTGTGGCTCAATCTTACCACCCTGAGATCATGACCTGAGCCAACATCAAGAGTTGGATTCTCAACTGACTGAGCCACCCAGACACCTCAAGTGTAGGTTATTTTAAGTCAAGAGTATACTTGCTCTCACTTCTCAGTGCTCAGCATTAAATCATTCTTCAACTACTGACTTCTCTCTTGGCCTGTTCCACTGTACTTTAGGAATCTTTATTCCATGGTATCTAAATCCCCCTATATCCAGAACTTCTACATAAGAATACTTTTCTCTCAATACATGAAGAAATGTGAGAAACCATAGCGAACTCTCTCCCAGCACTTGTCATCTGAACTGTAGACTGATACATATTCAACTGAATACTGGATATCTCTGCTAGGGTATCCTAAAAGAAACTTCAAATTAAACATGTTCAAAATTGAATTTTTTTCTCCCAAACATCTGCATAACCTCTTCTGGTATGTTCACTTCTTGCCCAATGACTGAAGACTCTGGGTTACATTTAGAGCCCTACAGAAGCAAAGAAGAGGGAGTACCCTAACTCTGCCTTTGGTGTCTTGAAGGTAGGCATCAGGGAAAGCTTTGCAATGGATATGACAGTGAGAAGAAACCTAATAGATAAAAAAGAAAGTGAAGGGTGTTGAAAGAAGATAGAACAGCGTACCCCAAATACATGCATTTAGGAAACTATGGCGTGTTGAAGACTTGCAGATGTATGGAATGGCTAGGTAAGGTGGGACAGAATCAGACTCAGGAGGAAGGCAGGCAAGCTGCACATGGTGTCAATCTATTACATGCACTAAACCATTAAAGTGTTAAATAGTAAATGACACCAGTTAATTCAAGTTTCTGTCTACAATTCATTATATAGAAATCAGACCCCCCTCTAACTGAAATATACAGCACCCTGAGTAGAAATAAAAATGTTCCTAGTGGTGCTGACTTCTCATTGTTGAATGGATTTTGCAGCAGACCCATGCAAGCTGCAGGTTCCAACTATAGGTGACGCAAATAAACCCAAGACCAGTTACAGGACGGTCACCTAAATTCAGCAGCAAAGTATAGGATTATTTATTTGGAGTAAGAGATTTCTTTCCTTTTTTTTTTTTTTGGAGTAAGAAATTTCATCTAGTAGCTACATTTTACATGATTCACTATGCCTCCCAAGAAGATGTCAGGATTTGGAAATTGTATGGAATAAATTAATGTCATAAATCCTTTACCTTAAACATAAAGAGGAATAAAATTTTATTATTAGGAAATTCATTTCCTCCCATCCTTGTTTATAAAAATGGCTGGAGCAGTATTTAAAGAATATTGATTTGGGGAGCGCCTGGGTGGCTCAGTGGGTTAAAGCCTCTGCCTCCGGCTCATGTCATGATCTCAGGGTCCTGGGATCGAGCCCCACATCGGGCTCTCTGCTTGACAGGGAGCCTGCTTCCTCCTCTCTCTCTCTGCCTGCCTCTCTGCCTACTTGTGATCGCTATCTGTCAAATAAATAAAATCTTTAAAAAAATAAATAAAGAGTATTGATATGGGGGCACCTGGGTGGCTCAATGGGTTAAGCCTCTGCCTTCAGCTCGGGTCATGATCTCGGGGTCCTGGGATCAAGTCCTGCATCAGTTTCTCTGCTCAGAAGGAGCCTGCTTCCCCCTCTTTCTCTCTGCCTGCCTCTCTGCCTACTTGTGATCTCTGTCTGTCAAATGAATAAATAAAATCTTTTTAAAAAGATTATTTATTTGATTGGGTGACAAACTATTAGCTATCCTAGGAGTGCTGACTTTTATCATTCTGGCTCTGAATATAGGTGAGCAATGAGATATGAGGCTGCAGAGATCATCAGGGGACAGATAACTAGCAGGCCATATAAGCAACATAAATATGAAATTTATCTTATGTGTTATTGGGATTCATGGAGAGGATTAAGCTAAGGGATTGGTGTAATACCATTTATATTTCAGACAAATCACTCTGTTAGTCATGCAGAAGGTAGCCTGAGCAGGGAGAGGAGGGAGTACAATTAAAAGCCAAAATACCACTTAGGAGGCTGCTGACATAGTCTAGGGACGAAATGATGAGGATTAAACTAGTCAGTGCTTGTAGGAATGAAGAGGATATTTAGAATCTTTTTTAAGAGACAGATGCTGCAAGCCTTGGTGACTGGTTGGGTGTGGGGGATGAATTGGAGGTATGAATCTAGAAAGACTTATTCATCCATTCATTCCCAGAATATACTGATCTCTTAATTTGTGCCAGAAACTGCTAGAACCTGGAAATCCAAAGATAAGTAAAATGCGATCCCTGTCTTCCTGGTAAAAGAAATAGACATGCATATAAGTAATTATAAGGCAGCATGATAGGTCTATAGTAAAATTATGTACAAGTTACTAGTTGGGAATGAAGAGGAGGAAGGGATTTACTCTGCCTGGGAAATTTGAGGAAGGCTCCAGAGAGGGAGTACCCTTAGAGACAAGTCTTCAAAAGCATATAGGAGTTCCTATAAAATCATTCGTGGATGAGGGAGCTATGTGTGCAAAGCAAAGACTTACAACTATAAAGCAATATAACATTATTTGGATAATGAAACTTTAAGTTTTTCAACCTGACCATGTGGGTGAATGAGGGAGTGAGGGATGAGAGAGGCCATATACAATTAGAATGGCTAGCTCATAAAGTGCTTTGGAAAACCCCATGCTGATGAGTTTGACCTTGTCCTAAAAGCAGTGAGTTGTCACTGAAGTCTTTAAAAGAGAGAAAGGACATGATTTGCATTGTGCTTCAGAAAAAAATCGTATTCTTTGAGACAGAATTTTGTAAACAAAGTTGATCATTCTTTTTTTGTGGGTTTCTACAGTACTTAATATTTTATCACTTATCACATTTGAGTCAGATTGAAAGGGTTTGATTCCTGGATCCATCAGCCACTTACCATTGGATGTTGGACAGGTCAGTTTCCCACTGATTATTTTTCCTCTTCTTTTGAGTGAAATAATAATAGTACCACCCTATTGGTTTCTGGTGGATATTAAAAGATAGTATATGTAACAGTGCCTTGAATACCATAGGCACAAAACAAATAACACTATTATTTTTGGTTGTGTGTTTCCAAGGTAATCTACCCTACCAGACTTTGACCTTTTCAAGGGTAAGAATTATGCTTATATTCACTTCCAGGCTCTAGCATGGTGCATAGCTATGGTGGACAAGATAATATGCCATCTAGATCCCTCTTTTTTTTTTAAGATTTTATTCATTGATTGAACAGAGAGATACATAGCGAGAGAAGAAACAAAAGCACAGGGAGTGGGAGAGGGAGAAGCAGGCTTCCTGCAGAGCAGGGAGCCCGATGTAGGGCTCAATCCCAGGACACTGGGATCATGACCCAAGCCGAAGGCAGACCCTTAATGACTGAGCCACCCAGGCACCCCCAGATCCCTCTTTAGTGAAAGATTTGCTGCCCCAGCTATTGGGAGAACTGTCAGCAGACAGTCTTCAGTTAGCCCCTTCAGGGATCATCTCAGCTACACGTAGCTGCCTTGCTCAAGGTCACATCCCTTTCCAAGGTGGCTCAGACACAGTGAGTAGTTGATTTAGACATATGTAGGTCTGGTAATATCCACCCATGGAGAGGGCAGTTCTGAAGGGCAGCTAGAGCTTCACAGAGCATTGTTGGGTTAGACAAGGCCATCATTGGGCTGCATCATAACTTTTCCCACTGCCCACCCTGACCTCCTTCCTCTCCCTTCCATAGATGTTTATCTCGAGGGCAATCCTTAGCAAACATTCTGCACATTGAAGTCCGTCTTAGAACTGTCTTCCTAGAGAATGCAACCCACAATTGTGGCATTTAGTAGGTAATCAAAAAGCTAGTTAAATGAATGAATGCTCATCCTATTTCTGTGGCTGAATGTGAAAATCATGGGCTTTATGTGTTATTTAACCTTTCCTCCTTTCATCTTTATGGGGTTGTAGTAAACAATGTGCTCCAAAAGGAGAATATACTCTTAGGTATGTGAATCCAGGAATAAATTATACTCTGGCAGAGTGCAGACTTTCTCTGCCAAAACTATTTCTGTTGGCTTCTCTTTTTATAATTAAACCATGTTCATCCTTGAGGATGTCTTAAAAAGAAATGCTTAGATTTTAAGAGAATGCAGTATGAACAGAAGCTGTGTTGATAATGTCTTCCTTAAGGGCTATCTAATGCAAGAAACTTTAAAAATATTACATAAAGTAAATCAACTTAGTATACCATACGAAAATGTAGTCTTTGGTTTCTTGGTGTTTTTGTTAGTAGGGAAGGACCTTTAATTTCTTTTGTTCTTTCTCTCTTTCTTTGAGAGAGAGAGAGAAAGTGAGTGGGGTGGAGAGACAGAAGAAGAGGGAGAGAGAGAATCTTAAGCAGGCTCCACATCCAGCACAGAGCTGAACATGGGGCTTGATCTCATGGCCCTGAGATCATGACCTGAGCTGAAATCAAGAGTTGGATGCCTAACTGACTGAGCCACACAGGTGCCCCAGGACTTTTAATTTCTTTATTCATTATGTTGTCATATATACATATGTGTGTGTATATATATATACACACACATGTGTGTGTGTATATATAAAAATTTTATTTTATATTATATATAATATATTTATATATTATATAATATATATAATTATAAAAGTATATAAATATATTTATATTTATGTTTATGATCTGGCTGTTACACAGAAATTGGTTCTGTTGTCCTGTGGTGAGAGAGAGGTTCAGGTTGCAAAGTTCCATCTTGGATTTTGTCACAGTTCTGAAGGCATAGGTCTAATAGCACTGAGCATGCCTATAGATAGCTATTCTAGTTAGAACTTCATCCCCTAAGGAAGGTATAGATGAAATCAGAGTTATGGATGGGTATAAATATGTAGGTACACACTTTAAAATTATGCGCTTGAATTAAATTTCTGGGCTGTGTTGATTGAAAGCTGACCTGATAAGAGGCAATGATTTCAATGTACTGTGACTGGGCATCTAAATTCTGGCTTCCAAGTAAAGAAATGAAATTATGAAGGTATGATACATTTGGAAAATGCAATTTAAGAAGGAGTAATCAAATTAATCACTTTATAATGGATATCACTGGGCAGGCAAGAACTAAATGAACCTTTAATAATGGTCAGGCAGATAAAATTCCTAATTTAACAAATACTTATTAAGCTGCTACTATGTATAGTCATTACTAGTTTGTAGAGGAAAGAATCATACTGGGCCTAGCCCAGAGCTTCTACACTGCAGGGTTCTTGGCTTTAAGATGGTCTTGGCTTAGCTGGTAGCCTAAGCATCCTCATGGCATGACTAACAGCATAGCATTGGTCTATAGGACCTGCATATTTCAACCATGACCTAAACTCATCATTATGGATGACAGCTTCACTCCTGTAACAGGAATTTTGAGCCCTAAATTCCTCCAAGAGAAATAAAATCTCTGAAATTCCATGTAAGGAAGACATGTTACAGAAGAGAAATATATGCCATATTCAAGAGTTCTAGATTGCATGTATGGTTTGTATAATACAGTAGGCCCATATGCCAGCCAATAGGACAGCCAGTTACTAGATATGTTTATAGAGTTGAGGAAAATAAACTGAAGTTACTCTTATTTGTATGAACACTATGGAAGGAGAATAAAATTGAGATGGAGAAAAATGAGATTTGTTTTGAATTTCATAATACTGAAATTCAGCAGCTAGAATTGATCAAACCAGAGAAAGAGAGGGATGCCAACTGGTACTTACAAGAGGCTCTTCATAATATTCCTACAGTATTTTTGATGTGAATATGAAGCCAGTAGTTCAAATACATATCAGAAGTTTCCTTTCAAGTTGCTTGAAGCAACAACTGAACCCTATGTGTTGGTCCAAACACGGGGAACAAAATTTGATAGTAAAAGAAATAAGAACTAAAGAACAAATGCAAAAAGCCCAGAAGTGATGTCCACCCTGCCTTGGGTTTGATGTGATGAGGAACTATAATACCTCACATTGTTTGGAGTTGATAATTTCTATTGTATCCTCTGAATGTCTTTATGTCATTCTCAGAGTTAGGGCTGTTCCAGTATTTCAGTTCCACCCAATTTTTAGCTTCAACATTTGTTCTCCTTTGTAAATACGTAGGCATTACATAAAAGTAAACATTCATTAAAAAGAAAGAAATAAGATATCTTACTCAATTTTATGGCATTTAAGATTAAAATGATGGCTCTCAAGCAAATTGCTTCTCCAGAGGTACTAGCTCTGCAGTTACATATGCATTCATCCTTTCAGCAAACTTTTTAAACAGCTTTATTATCACTGGCATATAAAAATGTTATATATTTAAGGTATACAACCTGAAGTTCTGATAAACATACATTGTGAAATCATCATCATCAAGATTCAGCTAGTTAACATATCCATCACTTTTACATGGTTACCGTTGTGTGTTGTGTGTGTGTGTTGAAGATTTAAGATACACCTCTTAGCAAATTACAAGTATGCAGTACAGTATTATTCACTATAGTCATCCATGCTGTATGTTATATCTCCAGAACTTGTCCATCTTGTGTAACTGAAAGTTAGTATGCTTTGACCAGCATCACCCCATTTCTCCTGCCCCCGCCCCAGTCCTAGAAACCACGATCCTACTACTGTCGCTTCTATGCCTTTGACTGTTTTAGATTCCACATAGAAGTGAGATCACATTGTACTTGTCTTTTTTCATCTGGCTTACTTAGCATAATGTTCTCCAGGTCCACCTATGTTGTTGCAAATGGCAGGATTTACTTTTTTTTAAAGTTTTTTTTTTTTAATTTCTTTATTTAACAGAGAGAGACATCACAAGTAGGTAGAGAGGCAGGCGGAGAGAGAGGAGGAAGCAGGCTCCCTGCTGAGCAGAGAGCCTGATGTGGAGCTCGATCCCAGGACCCCAGGATCATGACCTTAGCCGAAGGCAGAGGCTTAACCCACTGAGCCGCCCAGGTGCCCCAGATTTACTTCTTTTTAAAGGCTAAATAATATCCCATTGTGTATATATCACATTTCCTTGTTCATTCATCTGTCAAAGGACATTTAGGTTGTTTCAGTTACTTGGCTATTGTGAATAATGCTGCAGTGAACATGGGGATGCAGATATCTCTTCATAATGCTGTTTTCAGTTCGATTGGATATATATCTAGAAGATGGAATGTTGGATCTATTTTTAATTTTTTGAGGAATTTTCATACTGTTTCCCATAATGACTATACAAATTTAAATTCTAGCCAACAATGGGTTCCCTTTTCTCCACAGCCTAATCAATGCTTGCTATCCTCTGTCTCTTTTACAGTAGTCATGCTAATATATATACATATGCATATATATTTATATATTTACGTATTTATAGTCATTCTGAGAGATGTGAGGTGATATCTCATTGTGGTTTTGATTTGCATTTCCCTGATGATTAGAGATGTTGAGTACCTTTTCACATACCTGAATTTGAATTTTATTTAATTTTATTTTATTAACATATAATGTATTATTTGCCCCAGGGGTACAGGTCTACGACTCATCAGGCTTACACAATTCACAGACTCACCGTAGCACATACCCTCCCCCATGTCCATAACCCAGGCACCCTATTCTTACCCCTCCACCCCCCAGCAACCCTCAGGTTGTTTTGTGATATTAAGAGTCTCCTATGGTTTGTTTCCCTCCCTATCCCATCCTCTTTCATTTTTTCCCTTCCTGTCTACCTCCCACAACCATCATCCTGCCTCTCAAATTCCTCATATCAGAGATCATAGGATAATTCCCTTATTCTGACTGACATGTTTTGCTTGGCATGATACCCTCTAGTTCCATCCACATCATTGCAAATGGCAAGATTTTGGTTTTTTTGATGGCAGCATATTATTACATTGTATGTATATACCCCACATCATCTTTGTCTATTCATCTGTTGATGGACAGCTAGGTTCTTTCCATAGTCTGGCTATTGTGGACATTTCTGCTATAAACATTCAGGTGCACGTGTCCCTTCAGATCCCTATGTTTGTATCTTCAGGGTAAATACCCAGTAGTGTGATTGCTGGGTCGTAGGGTAGCTGTGTTTCCAACTTTTTGAGGAACCTCCATCCTGTTTTCCAGAGTGGCTGCACCAGCTTGCACTCCCACCAGCAGTGGAGGAGGGTCCCTCTTTCTCCACATCCTCACCAACATCTGTCATTTCCTGACTTGTTAATGTTAGCCATTCTGATTGGCGTGAGGTGGTATCTCACTGTGGTTTTGATTTCTACTTCCCTGATGCTGAAGGATGTTGAACACTTTTTCATGTGTTTATTGGCCATTTGGATATCTTCTCTGCAGAAGTGTCTGTTCTTGTCTTCTGCCCATTTCTTGATTGGATTATTTGTTCTTTGGGTTTTGAGTTTGATAAGTTCTTTATAGATTTTGGATACTAGCCCTTTATCTGATATATCATTTGCAAATATCCTCTCCCATTCTGTCAGTTGTCTTTTGGTTTTGTGGACAGTTTCCTTTGCTGTGCAAAAGGAAACGGATCTTGGTGAAGTCCCAATAGTTCATTTTTGCCCTTATTTCCCTTGACTTTGACGATATTTCTAGGAAGAAGTTGCTGCGGCTAAGGTTGAAGAGGTTGTTGCCTGTGTTCTCCTCAAGGATTTTGATGGATTCCTGTCTCACATTTAGCTCTTTCATCCATTTTTAGTCTATTTTCATGTGTGGTGTAAGGAAATGGTCCAGTTTCATTTTTCTGCATGTGGCTGTCCAGTTTTCCCAACACCATTTGTTGAAGAGACTTTTTTTTCCCCCATTGGACATTCTTTCCTGCTTTGTCAAAGATTAGTTGACAATAGAGTAGAGGGTCTATTTCTGGGCTCTCTATTCTGTTCCATTGATCTGTGTGTCTGTTTATGTGCCAGTACCACACTGTCTTGATGATTTCAGCTTTGTAATAGAGCTTGAAGTCTGGAATTATGATGCTACCAACTTTGGTTTTCTTTTTCAACATTCCTCTGGCTATGCAAGGTCTTTTATGGTTCTATATAAATTTTAGGGCTATTTTTTCCATTTCTTTGAGAAACATTGATGGTAAATGATAGGGATTGCACTAAATGTGTAGAGGGTTAGGGTTAGGGTTAGGGTTCGGTAGACATAGACATTTTCACCATATTTGTTCTTCCAATCCATGAGCATGGAACGTTTTTCCATTTCTTTGTGTCTTCCTCAGTTTCTTTCATGAGTACTATAGTTTTCTGAGTATAGATTCTTTGCCACTTTGGTTAGGTTTATTCCTAGGTATCTTATGGTTTTGGGTGCAATTGTAAATGGGATTGACTCCTTAATTCCTCTTTCTTCTGTCTTGCTGTTGGTGTATAGAAATGCAACTCATTTCTGTGCATTGATTTTATATCCTGACACTTTACTGAATTCCTTATGAGTTTTAGCAGTTATAGAGTGGAGTCTTTTGGGTTTCCCACATAGAATATCATCTGCAAAGAGTGGGAGTTGACTATTTGGTGATTTGGATGCCTTTTATTTCTTTTTGTTGTCTGATTGGTGAGGCTAGGACTTCTAGTACTATGTTGAATAGCAGTGGTGATAGTGTACAGCTCTTCCATGTTCCTGACCTTAGGGGAAAAGCTCTCAGGTTTTTCCCATTGAGAATGATATTTGCTGTGGGTTTTTCACAAATGGCTTTGATTATATTGAGGTATATACCCTCTATCCCTACATTTGGAAGAGTTTTGATCAAGAAAGGATACTGTACTTTGTCAAATGCTTTTTCAGCATCTATTGAGAGTATTATATGGTTCTTGTTCTTTTTTTAATTAATGTATTGTATCACATTGATTGATTTGCTGATGTGGAACCGACCTTGTAGCCCAGGAATAAATCCTACTTGGTCGTGGTGAATAATCCTTTTAATGTACTGTTGGATCCTATTGGCTGGTATTTTGGTGAGAATTTTTGCATCCATGTTCATCAAGGATATTGGTCTGTATTCTCCTTCTTAATGAGGTTTTTGTCTGATTTGGGGATCAAGGTAATACTGGCCTCATAAAATGAGTTTGGGAGTTTTCCTTCCATTTCTATTTTTTGGAACAGTTTCAGGAGAAGAGTTATTAATTCTTCTTTAAATGTTTGGTAGAGGGGCGCCTGGGTGGCTCAGTGGGTTAAAGCCTCTGCCTTCAGCTCAGGTCATGGTCTCAGGGTCCTGGGATCGAGCCCTGTGTCGGGCTCTCTGCTCAGCAGGGAGCCTGCTTCCTCCTCTCTCTCTGCCTGCTTCTCTGTCTACTTGTGATCTCCTTCTGTCGGATAAATAAATAAAATCTTAAAAAAAAAAAATGTTTGGTAGAATTTGCCTGGGAAGCCGTCCGGCCTTGAGCTCTTGTTTGTTGGAAGATTTTTGATGACTGCTCCAATATCCTTATTGGTTATGCATCTGTTCAGCTTTTCTATTTCTTTCTGGTTCAGTTTTGGTAGTTTATATGTCTCTAAGAATGCATCCATTTCTTCCAGATTGTCAAATTTGCTGGTAGATAGTTGCTCATAATATGTTCTTGTAATTGTATTTCTTTAGTGTTGGTTATTATCTCTCCTCTTTCATTCATGATTTTATTAATTTGGGTCCTTTCTCATTTCTTTCTGACAAGTCTGACCAGGGGTTTATCAATCGTATTAATTCTTTCAAAGAACCATTTCCTAGTTTCATTGATTTGTTCTACAGTTCTTTTGGTTTCTGTTTCATTGATTTCTGCTTTGGTCTTTATTATTTCTCTTCTCTTGCTGGGTTTAAGCTTTCTTTGCTGTTCTTTCTCCAGCTGCTTTAGATGTAGGGTTAGGTTTTATGCTTGAGACCTTTCTTGTTGCTTGAGAAAGTCCTGTATTGCTATATATTTTCCTCTCAGGACTGCCTTTGCTGTGTCCCAAAGATTATGAACAGTTATGTTTTCATTTTCATTTGTTTCCATGAGTTTTTTTTTAAATTCTTCTTTAATTTCCTGGTTGACCCATTTATTTTTTAGTAGGGTGCTCTTTAGCCTCCATGTCTTTGAGTTCTTTCCAACTTTCTTCTTTTGATTGAGTTCTAGTTTCAAAGCATTGTGGTCTGAAAATATGCAAGGAACAATCCCAATCTTTTGGTACCAGTTGAGAACTGATTTGTGACCGAGGATGTGATCTACTCTGGAGAATGTTCCATATGCACTAGATAAGAATGTGTATTCTGTTGTTTTGGGATGGAATGTTCTAAATATATCTGTGATGTCCATCTAGTGTGTCCTTTAAAGCCTTTATTTCCTTGTTGATCTTTTGCTTAGATGATCTGTCCATTTCAGTGAGAGCTGTGTTAATGTTCCCTACTATTATTGTATTATTGTTTATGTGTTTCTTTGATTTTGTTATTAGTTGGTTTATATAACTGGCTGCTCCCAGGTTAGGGGCATAGATATTTAAAATTGGTAGATCTTGTTGGACAGACCTTTTGAGTATGTATAGTATCCTTCCTCATCTCTTATTATGGTCTTTGGCATAAAATCGAATATATCTGATATAAGGTTTGCCACCCCAGCTCTCTTTTGATGTCCATTAGCATGGTAAATTGTTTTCCATGCCCTCACTTTAAATCTGGAGGTGTCTTTGAATCTAAAATGAGTTTCTTGTAGAGTTTTTTATAGCATATCAATGGGTCTTGTTTTTTTATCCATTCTGCTACCCTGTATCTTTTGATTGGGGAATTTAGCCCATTTATATTCGGGGTAACTATTGAGAGATATGAATTGAGTGCCATTGTATTGCCTATAAGGTGACTGTTACTGTATATTGTCTCTGTTCCTTTCTGGTCTGTTACTTTTAGGTTCTCTCTTTGCTTAGAGCACCCCTTTCAATATTTCCTGTAGGGCTGCTTTGGTGTTTGCAAATTCTTTATTTTTGTTTGTCCTGGAAGCTTTTTCTCTCTCCTTCTATTTTCAATGATAGCCTAGCTGGATATAGTATTGTTGGCTGCATATCTTTCACATTTAGTGCTCTGAATATATCATGCCACTCCTTCCTGGCCTGCCAGGTCTCTGTGGATAGGTCTGCTGCCAATCTAATATTTCTACTGTTGTATGATATAGACCTCTTGTCCCAAGATGCTTTCAGGATTTTCTCTTTGTCACTGCGACTTGTAAGTTTTACTATTAGATGATGGGGTGTGGACCTATTTTTATTGATTTTAAAGGGTGTTTTCTGTGCCTCCTGTGTTTTGATTCTTGTTCCCTTTGCCAAATTTGGGAAATTCTCTGTTATAATTTGCTCCAATATACCTTCTGCCCCCGTCTTTTTTTCTTCTTCTTCTGGGATACCAAATATTCTAATATTGTTTCATCTTATGATATCACTTACTCTCAAATTCTCCACTCATTGTCTAGTATTGTTTGTCTCTCTTTTACTTAGCTTCTTTATTCTCCATCATTTGGTCTTCTATATTGCTAATTCTCTCTTCTGCCTCATTCATCCTAGCAGTAAGAGCCTCCATTTTTTATTGCACCTCATTAATAGCTGTTTTTAAAATTTCAAATTGGTTAGATTTTAGTTATTTTATTTCTCCAGAAAGGGATTTTGTTCCTCCAGAAAAGGATTCTCTAACATCTTCCATGCTTTTCTTGAGCCCAGCTAGAACCCTGATAATTGTCATTTTGAAATCTAGTTCTGACACATTACTAATGTCCATATTGATTAGGTCCCTAGCCGTTGTTACTGTGTCTTGTTCATTTTTCTGTGGTCAGTTTTTCCACCTTGTCTTTTTATCCAGATAAGAATATATGAATGAGAGAACTAAATACTAACAGGGTAGCAATGACCCCAGAAAAATATTCACAAGCCAAATCAGAAGAGACCCAAAATGGGGGGAAAAGAAAGGGGAGGGAGAAAAACTATATATATATATATATATATTAGACTGGTGACTATATCAGAACCACACACTTGATTTTGGGTGTATTTTGGTCTGTTAAAAGAAACCACCTCCCAAAATTTTAAAGAAAGAAAGAAAAAAAAAATATATATATATATATACACAAAATTGAGGGTGAACATGATGAAGGGATGGAATATGACTGTAAAGATGAAAATCAAAAAGGATTCTAAAAAAGGAATTGATAATAAGCTGGTTGAAAAAAAAGAGGAAAGAATGTGTGATCAGACTGGAGACTAGAACAAAACCATGCAGTAGATTCATGGTATATTTTGATCTATTAAAAGAAATTATATCCCATAATTTTAAAGAAAAAAAGCCTGTATGTATACAAAAAATAAGGTTAAATACAATGAAGGGATAAAATATGACTATAACAATGAAAATTTTAAAAGATTTTTAAAAAGGTATTGATAACTCAAGAGAGAAAGTCAATTATATGTTTTCACTTACTTGTGGAGCATAAGGAATAACATGGAGGACATTAGGAGAAGGAAAGGAAAAGTGAATTGGGGGAAATTGAAGGGGGAGATGAACCACAAGAGACTCTGTACTCTGAGAAACAAACTGAGGGTTTTAGAAAGGAAGGGGGGTGAAGAGATGGGTGAGCCTGGTGGTGGGTGTTAAAGAGGGCATGTATTGCATGGAGCACTGGGTATGGTGCATAAACAGTGAATCTTGAAGCACTGAAAAAAATAAAATTAAAATGTTAAAAAATAAAGACAATAAAATCTGAAATAAGAAAATAAAAAGGTGCTGATAAGATAGAATAGTTTAAAAATGTTGAAATAGGAAAGAGGAAAAATTTTAAAAAGTAGTATAGAAAAAAAATATAATAAATTAACTTTGGAAGACTAAAGGATCATGGGGAAAAAGCCATGAATTCTATGTGTGGCTTTCCCCTAGCTCTCAAGTTCCACATTTCTCCTTGATCGGTGAGCTTGGTCTTGACTGGATGTTCTTGCTGATCTTCTGGGGGAGGAGTCTGTTGTTGTGATTCTCAAACGTCTTTGTGCAAGGCAGAATTGCCCTGCCCTTGCCAGGGACCGGGCTAAGTAATCTGCTCAGGTTCACTCTCAGGAGCTTTTGTTCCCTGAATGCTTTCTGTAGAGTTTGGAGGAAGGGAATGAAGATGGCAGCCTCCCAATATACGGCCCAGAGAAGCTGAGAGTTCGGGGCCCCACTCCTCAGTGTATCCTCAGAGAAAAGCAGTCAATCCCTTCCATCTCCCTGGTGTCCAACCTCATTCCATGCTCACCTGGTCTGTGACCGAGCGTTTCTGTCTCTGGTGCTTGGCCCCATTTGGAGTCTCAAACCCAGCAGATTCCTGCCACATTGCTCCTTCCAGAGGAGGAAGTTGAGTCTCCCTGGTTCTGCCACTTGTGGGGTCCCTGCTCAAAGAGCAGTGGTTCGACTGTGCCTTGGATCACGGATTAAGGTAACCCTGATCTGAGAGCCCCCTCCTCGGTTCCATCTCTACAGCTGGCTTCCCTGCTCCCATACTTGGGAGCTCTGCCACACTCAGGAACTCCCGGTCTTTCTGTGACCCCGCAGGTCCTGAGACCACACTGTCCCCACAAGGGCTCCACCTCTGCTTAGCCTCTGGAGCGATGTCCCTCAGTGGAGCAGACTTCTCAAAGTTCTGATTTTGTGCTGTGCTGCCCTCTCACTTGCTGGGAGCCAGCCCCTCCCCCTATGGTCTATCTTCCTGAATGTTGCCTCAGATTCACTTCTCCGCATGTCCTACCTTCCAGAAAGTGGTCGATGTTCTGTTCCTAGAACTGCTGCTCTTCTGCTCTTCTATCTCCTTTTGAATCTGTTGTTGTTCAGAATGGTTTGATATCTAGCTGAACTCCTGGGACCTGATGATATTTAGGTCTCTCACTCCTCCACCATCTTGCTCCTCTCCTGAATTTCTTTTTAAAGAAGTGTCAGTTTAGGTTCTTTGCCTATTTTTTAATTGTGTTATTTGTATTTTTGACATTGAGTTGTATGGGTCCCTTATATCTTTTGGATATCAATTCCTTATCAAATATATGGTTTGCAGATATTTTTTTTCCATTCTATAGGATGTCTTTTTGTGTTGTTGATTGTTTCCTTTGCTGTGCAGAAGCTTTTTAGTTTGATATAATCCTACTTGTTTATTTTTACTTTTGCTGCTTGTGCTTTTGGAGTTATAGCAAAAAAAATCAATGCCAAGATGAATGTCAGGGAGGGTTTTCCCTTGTTTTCTTCAAGTAGTTTTATGATTTTAAGCTTTCTATTTAAGTCTGTAATCCATTTGAGTTGATTGTTATGTATTGTGTGAGACAGGGACTCAGTTTCATTCTTTTACATGTAGATATCCAGTTTTTTTCCCAGCACCATTTGTTGAAGAGACAATTGTTTACCCATTATGTGTTTTGGCACCCTTTCTGAGTATAAATTGACTGTAAATGCATAAGTTACAGCCGTGAATGCATGAACCATAATAGAATTTTCCTTGTCATTGCCTGAATATGTTCTGTAGAGTTTTAGCTTTGCTCCTATATCCTTCTGCCTAAAATTCCCTTGCTCACTGCACCCCACCCCTTTATGGCTACCTTACTTGGTATTTAATATATTACTTCTTTTTGAGCCTATTGGACTTTATTTCTAGTAGGAATACTTAATCTTATTGGACAATGGTAGTTAATAGGAGTCTAACAAAACTGTGTTCACATTAAAGCTCTTTTTTTAATAGCTATGAAAGCATGCACCTGTTAATTAACCAGATTAAGCCTATGTTTCCTCATCTGTAAAATGGAAATAATTATAATACCTTCATCATAGGGTTGTGGTGAGGATTAAATGGCATACTGGTAACATGCTTCACACAGTGCCTGGCACATATTAATACACTTAATATGTATTAAACAAATACTCAGTAAATACAAGGTGTTTCATTAGTATTTCTCTAGGTTTCTCTCTCCCTTTTTAGGCTTGGGTCTTCCAAAACTGTCTGGATGTCCATAGCACTTGTCTCGGGCTTTATAAATCATGAGGATCCAATAAGCAATTAAAATGAATTGATTTAAAAGGAGTTATGTGCCCAGTTCCCTAGTGGATCAAGAGATTTGTGAATACATTAGAACTTGTACTGAGCCAACTCTTCTTTCCAAACATATATCTAACTATAACCAAAACTCACAATTTTCCTAGGTTCCATAGCATTCTGTAGACATATCATCTGGGTAACATGTGACTTCTTACAGTGTTTCAGATTATGAGATATTGTTAGGCTTTTGACTAACAGAAAAAGATTTGTAGAAAATTTCAAATTTACATAATTGGTTCTTGTTTTTCATTTTTTTCTATATTTAGAGTTCACTGAGTGAAATAATTTCCTAGTCACAGTTGACTGGAAAACCATAGTCAAGCTACAAATTAGAGTAAAATACTAGCTTCTTGATATATTTGTTCAAAACGCAATTTCCCTCTGCTCCCAATATAATTTACTAAATAAGTACAGTCTAATAACATGTCAGATATTTTTTTCTTTTTGTGATGGACTGAGATATTTTCTACCATTTAATGATTACTGGAATCTTGCCAACTAGGAATCATATACCAACTGCTCAACATCCCTTTCAGAGTCTCTTCAACACAAGAGGCTTAGGAAGTGTGGAAACATACATCCATTAGATCTGGATAACAATCAGAGGGAACAATGTGCAAATAGCTAATAAATGCTTAGAGCACAGTTTAAAAAGCACAGAGCCATTTGTTTTTCTTATCAAATTATTTAAATAAATGTCTCAGTTCAGGGCATACTGTGTGGATCAGCACACCAATATAGCCATGTATTAGAAATATATGTATTACCAGGTGGTGGGTATTATAGAGGGCACGGATTGCATGGAGCACTGGGTGTGGTGAAAAAATAATGAATACTGTTATGCTGAAAATAAATAAAAAATAAATTAAAAAAAAGAAATATATGTATTAAATTGTATAAAGTAGAACAAAGGCACAAATACAAAGACATTTTCAGTAGTCTGTGACTCTGACACTGAGTTGGCATTCTTGAAAGTAATTCTGAGGGACTCTCAAGTCTTTAAAGTTTTATTGAGGATTGTGTTATTTGCTTCAAACCTCATCCTTCTATATGTATATGTTGTACTCCCAAGCCCAAATTTGTGATTTGCCCCGGACAACAGAATAAGATGGAAGTAAATGAGCCAGTTCCAGACCTAGGCCTCAAGAGGTTTGCATGTTTCTGCTTGCTCTTGGACATCTGCTGTTGCAGAAGAACATAGTGAGCTCAGGACAGCCCACTGAACTCCAAAGGAGGATGAAGGAGAAGTGGAGCAGAGTTGCTACCATAGCAAAGCTCAGCCTAGATCAGACAATTCCCAGCTATGTGAGCAAGCAAATCTGAGATTGGCAGAGCTGCCCAGTCTATCCCAGATTAGATCAACCAATCCTTAGATGTGTAAGCAGGCACATCTGAGATGAGAGCTGCCTAGCTGAGCCCAACGTAGACAAACCAATCCTGACATGAATGCACCAGCAAAATTGTGATTAGTGGATCTGTCCTACAGCATCCAGCCTAGACTAGTTACTCACAGTGTTGTCATCTAAAAAAAAAGGCTTACTATTTATGCACCTGAGATTTTGTGGTTGTTTGCCACATAATGTTACTGTGGCCATAGCTCACTTATAAGTTGTGTACAAACATGTAAAAAGTTTTGTAATATTATGTCATAAGAAGAACTCTATTATCATGAGTGAAGACCAGCTTCATAGAATATTACACAGATCTATTCAGTCTGAATGATTTTATTTCCATCTCTCAGCCTGTCTACTTATCATAACTTTAAAACCTAACTATATTCTCTAATAAAAGTTGATTGTCAGGAAGTAGACCAACTAAGACAATCTAGATTTCTGAAAAATCTGAATCTAAATTCAGAAAGCTCTAGTTTTAAATCACACTTTTATGTATCCAGTTGTTTATATTTATATGAAAGTAATTCTTCAGCATTGGGCCTTGGATTTCAGAGGAAGAAGGTGCATGGAGTTATTGCATAGAAGCCATATCTGTGCACATTTCCACACATTTACATGCAGCTAGCATTTGACATGAAAGGGCTGAGAATGACCATTATAGGTTAGTTCATGTAAGGCAATGAATAATCTGAAAATAAAATTTTAAAAATCTTTCATTCACAGTAATATCAAAAAGAAAACAAATGTTTAGGAAAAAATTTGACAAAATAAGTGCAAGTCTTATACACTGAAAACTAGGAAGCATTATTGTAAGGAATTAAAGAAGATTTAAATAAATGGAAAGACATTTCATGTTCATGGATTCTAAATCTTAATGTGGTTAAGGTGGTAGGTTGATCTATAGATACATTGCAGTCAAATTCTCAGCTGGCTTTTTGGCAGAAAATGACAAGCTCTCCCCAAAATCCATATAGAAGTGCAAGGAATCCAGAATAAGTAAAATGATAGGAAGAACAAACTTAAAAAATAAAAGCTACTTTAGTAAAGACAGTGTGGTAGTGGTATATAGATAGGCATATGAATTAATGGAACATAACTGAAATTCTTGAAATATCCTTACATTTGTGATCAATTGCTGTTTGACAAAGTTGCAAAGTCAGTTTGATAGAGAAGGGAGTCTTTTCAACAAATGGTCCTGGAGCAATTGGGTACTATATGCAAAAAAAAAATTTATACCATTTACCTCACACAATACACACAAAGCAATTCAAACTCTAGCATACCAAAATGTAAGTTGCAAAACTATAATCTGTTTAGAAGAAAATCTTTGTGAACTCGGATTAGGCAAATTCTTTTTTTTTTTCTTAAAAATTTTATTTTTAAGCAATTTCCACACCCAATGTGGGGCTTGAACTCACAACCCTAAGATCAAGAATCACATGCTCTGCTGACTGCGCCAGCCAAGCTACCCTAGGCAAATTCTTTTTCTTTTTATTTTAAAGGTTTTGTTGGTTTATTTGACAAAGAGAGATCATAAGTAGGCAGAGAGGCAGTCAGAGAGAGGGGGGAAGCAGGGTCCCTGCTGAGCAGAGAGCCTGGCACAGGGCTTGATCCCAGGACCCTGAGATCATAACCTGAGCCAAGGCAGAGGCCTAACCCACTTAACCACCCAGGAGCACCACGACTAAGTAAATTATTTTTTTTAAAGATTTTATTTGTTTATTTGACAGAGAGAGAGAGATCACAAGTAGGCAGAGAGGCTGGCAGAGAGAGAGGGGGAAGCAGGCTCCCCACTGAGCAGAGAGCCCAATGTGGGGCTGGATCCCAGGATCCCAAGTTCATGACCCGAGCTGAAGGCAGAGGCTTAACCCACTGAGCCACCCAGGTGCCCCAAAGCAAATTCATAAATATGACTCTAAATGAATGATCCATAAAAGAAAATATGGATGAATTGGACTTTATATAAATAAAAAGTTTTTATGCTTCAATAGACAACATTAAGTAAGTGAAAAGACAGCCCACAAACTGGGAGAAAAATATTTGCAAGTCATATATTTGCTAAAGAGCTAGTATCAAGAATAATTAAAGAACTCTTACAACTCAAGAAGACAGCCAATTAAGAAATGGGCAAAATATTCAAATAGACATTTCAGCAAAATGATATATGGATGGTAAATAAATACATGATAAATTCTCAATGCCATTATTCAATATGAACATGCAAATTAAAACCACAATGATAACCACTAGAATGGTTATACATACATACATTGCTGGTAGGAATGTAAAATATTGCAGCCAATTTTAAAAACAGTTTGACAGTTTCCTGGATAGTTAATCCTAAACAAACCACACAACACAGCAATTCTAGTCCTAGATATCTAACCATGAGATATGAAGGAATGTTCCCACAAAGACTTATGAGGGAATGTTTTATAGAAACTTTTTTTCATAACATCTAAAAATTGTAATCAATCCAAATATCTATCAACTGGTGAAAGGATAAATTAAAATGTGGATTATCCATACAATGCAAAATTATTCATTAGTAAAAAAAAAAAAAAACAGACTATACATTCTGCAACATGAATGGACCTCAAAAACAATGCTAAATGAAAGAAAGCCAAATGCAAAATATAATGTATTATATGACTCTATTTAAATGTAATTTTCAGAAGAGATGAATAGAAAACAGCTGGCTACCTGGGACTGGATCTGGGAATGGGAATTGATTATGCATGGATCTGAGGAAACATTGGAGTAATGGAAATGTTCTTATACTAGACTATAGTGAAAGTTGAACAACTCTGTAAATTAACTAAAAATCATTGAAATCTGTATTTAGAAAGGGTAAATTATATGCTATAGAAATTATACCACAATAAAGCTATAGAAGTGGCACATGAAAACATGTCCATATTTACGCTGCCACCCCAAATCCCATTAAAACAACAATGAAGAAATAAGACACATATAAACCATAACCACAGAAGAAAGAGATACTTGAAAAATATACAGTGGATGGAAGATTAGAAAATGACTCAACAGAATATTA
Source organism: Mustela lutreola (assembly GCF_030435805.1). Classification (NCBI taxonomy): domain Eukaryota; kingdom Metazoa; phylum Chordata; class Mammalia; order Carnivora; family Mustelidae; genus Mustela; species Mustela lutreola. The sequence goes on along the minus strand of NC_081308.1, from coordinate 119,254,267 downwards.
AGTACTTAAGCCTAAGTAGCTGCAGAGGGCAATAAGAAGTGAATTAATGTTTCTTTGTCAAGGCAAAGCTTTGATTGGAGACCTCAAGTAGTTTAGAAAGCATGGGTGAACTTGAGGTGATATGAAAGCATAAGGACTGGATGAAAGTCTAAATAAAATGCTGTTAGACTTCCTGCTCTCCATTACCAGCTCATGTGGCCACATGTTTATCTCCATAGATGAAGTGACATAGGTTTATTTTCTGGAAAAATTACACATGCTGAAGAGGTTCTAGACTGCCTCATGTGGTGTTTAATTACTGATAAGCTTAGAATATTCCTCATTAATCTAAGATTTCAAAAGCTTATGTGTAAATTTTTAGGATGTGAGTGAAAGTCACTGTTCAGTATAAATTGAAAAATAAACTTTTTCTGTGGCTAAAATAGATCATCAGTGGAGAAATGTAAATTTTTGGAGATAATCTATCAGGTTGAGGAAGTTCTTTTCTACTACTAGATTTCTAGTTTTTTCCTTTTTTTAAAGCATGAATGGATGTAAAATTTTGTTAAAGACTCATTTTTTCATCTACTGAGATGACCATAGGATTTTCTTGTTTTGTCCGTTGGTGTGGTGAATTCTTCTGGTTGGTATTTGAATGTTGAAATTGTCTTGTATTTCTGAGGTAAACCCCACTTGGTCGTGATACATTATCCTTTTTATGTATTGTTGGATTCTATTTTTGTGCTCCATGTCTATTTTATGTTCTGTTGAGGATTTTTGCATTTATGTTTATGAGGAATATTGTATAATTTTCTTTTGTTGTAATGTTTTTGTCTGGCTTCCTTAGCAGTGTAATGCTGGTCTCATAAATTGAGTTAGAAAGGGTTTCCTTCCTTTATATATTCTGGAGGAATTTGTGTGGAATTGTTATTATTCTTAAACGTGTGATAACATTTGCCAGAGAAGCCATCTGGACCAGAATTATTCTTTGTTGAAAGTTTTTAAACTAAACATTCAATTTCTTTGAATAACAATTCAAGTTATCTGTGTTTCCTTCAGTGAACCCTGGAAGTTCACATCTTTTGAGGAATTTATCCATTTCATCTAAGTTGTAAAATGTATTGCCATACTGTTATTTGTAGTATTCCTTATTTTTTAAAAGATCTTATTTTTAAGTAATCTCTACACCCTACATGGGGCTTGAACTCCCAACCCTGAGTTCAAGAGTTGCATGCTCCACCAACAGAGGCATCCAGGTTCCCCAATAATATTTATGTCCCCTTAATATCTATATTGTCTATGGTGATTTTCCCTCTTTCATTCCTTGTATTTGTACTTGATGTCTTCTTTTGCTCTTGGACCATTCAACTAGTTTATTAATTATACTGACTATATTTATTATAATTTTTTAGAACATAACTTTTTTTTGAGAGAGAGAGAAAGCATGCACAAGTGTGAGCCAGGGGCAGGGGGGTGGCAGAGGGAGAGGGAGAGAATCTCAAGCAGGCTCCATATCCAGTGCAGAGCCCAATGCTGGGCTGAATCTCTCAACTCTGAGATCAAGACCTGAGCTGAAATCAAGAGTCAGACATCTGGGGCACCTGGGTGGCTAAGTGGGCTAAAGCCTCTGCCTTTGGCTCAGGTCATGATGGATCAAGCCCCACATCGAGCTTTCTGCTCAGCAGGGAGTCTACTTCCCTTCCTCTCTCTCTGCCTGCCTCTCTGCTTACTTGTGATCTCTGTCTGTCAAATAAATAAATAAATAAAATCTAAAAAAAAAAAAAATAGAGTCAGACACCTAACTGACTGAGCCATCCAGGTGCCCCTATACTGACTTCTTAAAGGAACCTGCTTTTGGTTTCACTGATTCACCTGTTTTTGTCTCTCAATTTAATGCTCTCATCTTATATTTTTCCTTCTCCTTGCTTTTTCTTAAGTTTGCTCTTCTTTAGTTAGTTTCTTTTGTGAAATCTTAGATCATTGATATGAAATCTTTCTTTTATGGTATAAGCCTCAAATATTATAAATTTTCCTGCAGTACTGCTTTAATTATGTCCCACAAATTCTGGTTATGTTGTGTTTTTGTTAAAACTCAGAATATTTTCTCATTTCCTTTGTGATTTCCACTTTGATCTATGGGGAGTTTCTTTTTCTTTTTCTTCTTTTTCTTTTTCTTTTTTTTAATTAATTTTTAAAATTTTTTAATAAACATATAATGTGTTTTTAGTCCCAGAAGTATAGGTCTGTGAATTGCCAGGTTTATACACTTCACAGCACTCACCACAGCACACCCCCCGCAATGTCCATAACCCCACCACCCTCTCCTGACCCCCCCTCCCTCCAGCAATCCTTAGTTTGTTCTGCGAGATTAAGAGCCTCTTATGATTTGTCTTCCTCCCGATCCCATCTTGTTTCATTTGTTCTTTTCCTACCCCCAAACTCTCCACATTGCATCTCCACTTCCTCATATCAGGGAGATCATATGATAGTTGTCTTTCTCTGATTGACTTATTTCACTAAGCATAATACCCTCTAGTTCCATCCAAGTCGTCACAAATGGAAAGGTTTCATTTCTTTTGATGGCTGCATAGTCTGGAATACTTCTTTTTCTGATGTCTAGTTTAATTGTGTTACAGTTAGAGAATATGGTTTGTATAGTTTGACCTGTTTTAAGTTTGTTGGGCTTCGTTTTATAGCCCAGAATAAGTTTTTTCTTTGTGAATGTCACTTGTACACTTTTCTTAACAATACCTTATGAAGAGCTGACGTTTTACATTTTGGTGGGGTCCAGTAGGAGTTGATGGTTGTTACACAGCTGTACTAATACCCTGCAGAGAGGTAATAAGAAACTAAAGGTGGTTAACAAATAGCTAAAGGCCATGTGTGAGAGCCAGCAAGTCTCCTTGGTAGTTTGCAAAGAGGACTGTACCTCCCGCAGTGGGAAAACAGGCACAGTTGAGGAACAAGTTCAGGATCTGCTAGTTAAGATCCTGCAGCTCCAGAGATGTTTGAATTGTCAGCCAAATTCAGATCCGTTGTTGGAAGGGTCCCTGAAACATGAGATGTGGACATCTGAGAGGATGCTGTTGAAGATTTTGGCCCTGTAGATTCCCCCCTAAATCCCTCTGAGCTTGCAGAAATGGTCCACCATTCTTGAGTAAAAGCTAGCACGTCTCCCATGAGGGAAGAAACTGAAGTCTTCTCCATTGCAAGGCAACAGGTACCCCTCAGTCCTCAGAGATGCCTCATCTCTCCTGTTTGCCAGACCAACAACTAGAGTTAAATCCCAGCATAACCTAACTCAGGATGTGATGGGTCTGATAAGGAAGAAAAGGATTACACACGGAAAGAGCTGGAAAGAATGTGCTAGCATGTCCTGTAGAAGCCATACTATTCCCTGGGATTGGATTTTAAGGGTGCTTCTACAAGGGACCTGGAATGTAAGATTGAATTATTGAGAATGAATGGACTCAGGGCATTTTCTTAGGGTAGGAGATTTAACATCCTAGCAAAGACCCCTGTGCCTGGTACAAATTTACTTAGTGTGTCTCTTAGAAACCTGGAGAAAGAGCTCATGCTGTGGCAACTGGATCCCAGTGTTTCTCTAGCAGGGGGTAGAGGAAGGAATGAAAAGGCTCAGGAAAGTGGAATATATTACATAGGGCCACAAAACCCACCAGAGAATTATGTTCTACAGGGGAACCCAAAGTACTCATCATTCACCAAGGTCCTCAGGAATGTGCTAGTTAGTGTGAGGGGCACAAGCATCAGTAAGAAATTAAATGGTAGCTCTCTTTTGCATGTCAGGAATGATGACAGGGTAGAAGAGGTGATCACAGAGTTTGGCTTGTTAATAGCCATGAGGATGATGGGTAATCGAGTAATAGAGGCTAGAAGCCAGAACTGACACATTCTCCAATAAAAATAACTTTTTTTAAAAAAGAGTTATTCAGGTGATTCTAAGGTGCATCTAGTTTTGGGATCTCTAATCTCTGGTGCCTAGCCCAGTGCTCTTTCTTTTAAATCACTATGCCCCCTCCTTATTTATTTAACTGTGTTCATAAACACACCATTATTTTTCTCCTGTAACAAAAGTCACTTTTCATTGTAGAAATTTAGGGTAAAGGAAATAAAAAAGAAGACAAAATAATTTTTGGTATCACATACAACACTGAAACAAACATTCTAGTAGCTAAATCTCTACGTATTTCCATGATTATTTTCTTGAAATAAATTCCTGGAAGCAGAATTTTTGTGGCTAGGCCGATATATGTTTTTAGGGTTTTTTTGGTCCATGCCATCAAAATGCCTCAGAGATTTGCCAGATTACTTTCCCAATTTCAACCTATCAGTGTCCCTATTCCTCATTCTGTTCCCTCCACTAGTTTTAATTTCATATGGTTCTGCCAGTTTAATAGGTGAAAATTGTCTCTATTTACATCACTTTATTATTTGGGAGATTGAACTTGTTCATGTTTAAACTTGTCTTCATGTTTGTTTTCCTTCTGTGTTTCTTTTTTGAATTCATATAGTTACCAATTTGGGGAAAAGGTTTTGATTTGTAATGGTAGTTTATATACTAGGTTCTGCTCCCCTCCTTTGTCATTTGACTTCAGTATTCTTCATAATATTTTTCCTTATATAATAAGGTTTTGTTGGTTTGCTGGTTTTTATTACATCACATATGACAACTTTCCTTTTCATGTTAAATTGACATGACATTTTAATCATATATTTATATTAGATATAGTCAGTACCTCAAGAGTTTCTATTGTGTTTCATTGAGCTCTTTCTGTGGTAGTATTATGCTTTTAAAATTATTTTGTAATACAAGTACCCTTTAATGTTTTTCTTTTACACAGTTTCCTGATGGATCACATTTATTCTTTTTATTAAAATTCAATTAGCCAACCTATTAGTTTCAGATGTAGAGTTCAGTAATTTGTCAGTTGCATATAACAACCAGTGCTCATCACAACACGTACCCTCCTCAATACCCATCATCTGGATACCCCACCCCTTCCCTTCTGTAACTCTCAGTTTGGTTCCCAGAGTTCAGAGTCTCTCATGGTTTGTCTCCCTCTCTGATTTCTTCCCATTCAGTTTTCCCCCCCTTCCCCTATGGTCCTCTGCCCTATTTCTTATGTTCCACATATGAGTGAAACCATATAATTGTCTTTCTCTGGTTGACTTATTTTGCTCCGTATAATACTTTCCAGATCCATATCCATGTAAATGGTAAGTATTCATCCTTTCTGGTGACTAAGTAATATTTCATTGTATATATATACCACATCTTCTTTACCCATTCATCTGTTGATGGACATCTCAGCTCTTTCCACAGTTTGGCTGTTGTGGACATTGCTGTTATAAACATTGTGATGCACGTGCCCCTTCAGATTACTACATTTGTATCTTTGGGGTAAATTGATAGCAGTGCAATTCCTGGGTTCTGCATTTATTCTTTCTGATGAGCACAAGATTAATTTTAAGTTCTAGAGTAAATTCCACTGTTCTTTTTTTTTTAAGATTTTATTCATCTATTTGACAGACAGAGAGATCACAAGTAGGCAGAGAGGCAGGCCGAGAGAGAGGGGGAAGCAGGGGCCCCGCTGAGCAGAAAGCCTGATGCGGGGCTCGATCCCAGGACCCTAGATCATGACCTGAGCCAAAGGCAGAGGCTTAACCCACTGAGCCACCCAGGCACCCCAAATTCTACTGTTCTTAAAATTGTGTTCAATGTATAGAATAATTTGGAAAAATGAACATTTGTGTGATATCAAACCTTCACATTCAGTAACATGGCATGAGACTTCATTTATTCTTGTACAATTTTGTTTCCTTAAAGAAGGCTTTGTGATATTTTGGTGTATTTTAAATATTTCTTAATAATTTTAGAATAATCAAATTCTTAGATATAGATATTTTATTTCTTTCTCCTGCCACCCTTGTCATATGGTTCTCTTCTTCACTAAAAATTGTATTTAGTGGTCTTATGCTAACAGCCATGTTCTTGGCCTACCAAATAAATACACCATGCATTTTTTGGCCAGAACAGAAAATGAGAAATTTAGGAGGGAAACCCCTAAGATAAATGATATCCAAGGAAAGGATGGCTGTGCTTTTAGGGTTTTAGAGTGGATACTTGATGAAAGTTTGACTCATTGATTCAATAAAGTAGTTTAATTGATTCTCAGGGTTTGGTGTAATAGATTGTTAGTTCCTGTCTCCAGGCAGTGGTTATTATAAGCCTGGCATTTCACTTTGATGATGAGGAAAAACTCCCTTCAGCAACTTGAAAAGCCATTTGGGCTGAGGATAGAAATGGTAGCACTCAGTGTGAAAGTGTTAGAGGAAAGCAATCACAGTTTCCATCAGAGGTACCATTCTCATTAATGAGCTTGAGATCTTAATGGAATTGTACAGCATTGTGTGTGTTTGGGTGTATGAGTGTGTTTTAAGGATGAAAAGAAAAACCAAAGAATATGACCACTTGGAATATATGCTAGTTATTTAACTTTAAAAATGATTCTTTTTCAAAGTAGCATCTCAAACTAAGAGAATAAAGCCTGTGATTCTTGGTCATACATTCTGGCTTTTAATTTTATGCAGTTCAGCACTTTATTATAGGCTCCTTTTCTTTGGTGTTGAGAATGTTAATTCTGTCTTCCCAGAAAGGTTGTAAAACCACTGAATGCCTAGACCCACAGAGAGAGAAGTGCTGAATGGCACTACATGGTTGAAGTCCCCATAACAACGTGTCAATGCACTTAAACTCAAATAGTGCCAAGTTTTGACTCTTTCTTCCATTTTCACTTGCTGGATATTAAATGTGTTCAGATCTGCTTTAGGTAATACTCTTGGCTATTGCATGAAGGCCACATTTTAGGGAGATGAGAGTGGGGATGGAGAAGAGTTAAGGTATCATTGCAACAGTTCAGGCGAGACATAACAAGAGCTGAGATTAGGTAGGCCAGTGACAGTAGCATGGACAAGAGGGGACAGATTTGAGGCCTGTTTAGGAGGTAAAATATGTAGGATTTGATAGGTACAGGAAGATGCAGTCAGGGATAAATGATAGAGTTAATTTGAAGGCACGAAATTTATATTTGAATTTTAGTGGCTTCTTTGTTGTGTGATTTGGGCCACTTGGGGATTTATTTGAATGCACCATTCACAAAATTGAGAATATTAATACCTGCTGCATAAGGTTGTTGTGCGGATTAAATCAAATACCTAACAATGCTTTATCAATTCTAAAGCACTACATCAAAGTTAGACTTTATTTACTTCATTAACAATGCTGTATCTCAGGACATCTAGGTGGCTCAGTTGGTTAAGTGACCAACTCTTGACTTTGGCTCAGGGTCCTGGGATGGAGCCCCATGCTAGGCTCCCTGCTCAACAAGGAGTCTGCTTCAGGATTCTCTCTCTCCCTTTGACCCTCCCCTACTTGAATACGTCACACACGTGTGCACTGTAGAATTCTCCCTCTCCCTCTCTGAAATATATAAACAAATCTTTAAAAATCATACTTTGTTTCAAGAGGGTACTGATATTTATAGATCCATGTACAAAAAAGATCAAATAATGATATCTGAATTTTTTATCCTTAGTGTGTGAGGGTATCTCAAAGGGCATATTGATGAGGTATTTTCAGTATCATATAACTTGTTTTCCTCTCTGTCTAAAAGGATGCTAAGGTATAAAGAAAAAAAAAAGAAAAGCTAAAATGTAAACCTTTTCTTAAAACCTAGCTCAAATTCTAGATTCTTAATATATTTGGTGGTAAAGTCACACTCTCTCCCTTGGCCTTTTTCCCCCTATCTATAAACTAGAGTATGGGCCAAGGTCTTATTTTTACCATCAGGTAGTAACTATTTCTTAACTCCCAACATTTGTATTAGCCCACTTCAAGAAGAGCTACTGAAATAGTTTCGGCCCTTGCCAAACTAATGGAAAGGATAACCTTCCAGTTGGAGAAAGTAACTCTCATTTTCCTGGAGCTTCAGGAAATATTATCAGGAAATAATGAGTGGTATAATTTTTTCCTTGCTCTTCTTCCCCAAAGGACAATCACAGTCTTGTATCTCAGAGGTCCAAGATTAGGTATTATTGTATTTTCCATACTGAACTCCCTGTTTCCCTCCATGGTCAAAAACGTTCCTCTTGGGGCACCTGGGTGGCTCAATTGGTTGTGTCTGACTCTTGCTTTCAGCTCAGATCATGATCTCTGGGTCATAAGATGGGGCCTTCACATTGGGCTCCTTGCTCAGTTCAGAGTCTGCTAAATATTCTCTTCCTTTCCCTCTCCCTACCCCCTCCCCCTCTCCATGCACTCTCTCTTTCTCTCTCTCAAATAAAGAAAATCTTTTAAAAAATTATGAAAAAGCTCTCTCCTCTCTCCTCTCTATCTCACTGTTAAAGGCAAGCCTTCCCATTCCTTAAGACCCACCTCCAATATTAGCTTCTCTGAAATTCTCCCTCTTCCCCAGGGTTTGCTGTTTTTTGATTGTTGAAGACTATAGTAGTCTATTTAATGACTAACCCAAACTAATTTGCAAAGACATGTATTCTTTTTCACTTCACTGAAATGTCTGTTCTTTAGCTTGTGTTCAGCTAGTATTTTGACAGAGATTGCCTTGGCTTCCTGGAGCTAAAACAAATAAACAAATGATACCTCTCTCAGTCATTACAGATTAGTTCTGTAGGGCACACCATCAACATTTAGGCTTACACTCATTCTAGGAACCAGCCCAAGATGAAACCTTAGCATATTCTTGGGTCTTTTCTAAACATAATTCTTGTCCTGGGCATGCACGTGACTTTCTAAATTGCCAGGGATGCACAGCTGCTTTTGAGTATCTTGGTTTCACAAAGAAATTCTCTTCAGGTTTTGTTCCCATGCCTTAGGTGGTCTATTGTATGCGTCAGCTATAATTTTTCCCCCTGTATCTGAGGGTTGTTAGTCCAGCTTAATGTGTTTTTGAGCAAAGTCGTACCACTTTTCTAGCCTGAGTCTGGAGTTAGGCAGAACAGAGTTGAGTTCCTTATGTCAGTCTTTGAGGTAGCCCCAAAGAGGTTAAAGCAGACATACACAGTCTGTTCTGCTCCCTCCAGAACCAGGGACAATAGTCCCACATTGGGAATGTAGGTTGCCACTATTTAGAGAGCAAGGTCACTACCAGAGAGTGGGGGAGGTGGGGCAAGGGCAAGTAAAATGCCATGAAACTTGCCTATGTTTTTTACATTGCCTTTTTCTTGATTGTTTGTTTGCTTGGTTGCTTTAAACATTCGACTGTTTTCTAGAATTCTGACAAAGTTGATTCTGACAGTTTCTGCTTGTTTTTTGATGTTTCTCTGGGGGCAGGGGTGGATGTAAGCTTGGAGCTGTCTATTCCATCATTTAGCTGATGTCACTCATCTGTAATATCTTTTATCATTATATAATTACCTTAACTGGTACATGTGTGTGTGCCTATGTATGTGTGTGCTCTTGAATTATTGTCTGGGGTTACTTACTTTCAGCCTGAAAAACTTACTTTAATATTTCTTGTATAGCAGGTCTGCTAGCAGTGAATTCTCTCAGTTTTTTTTTTTTTTTAATGTGGAATGTCTTTATTTCCTCTTCATTTTTTAAATATAGTTTTGCTGGATATAGGATTCTTGGTTGACAGGTGGTGTTTCTTTTTTGAGCATTTTGAATATGTTCTCATACTGCTTTCTGGCCTCCAATGTTTCTGATGAGAAGTCAGCTATTTATCTCATGGGGGCTTCCTTCTAACTGATGAGCCATTTTTCTCTTGCTGCTTTCAAGATTTTCTCCTTTTCTTTGTCTTTCAGCCCTTTTACTATTATGTGTATGTTTGGGGGGTCTCTGCTTTTATACAGTTTGGAGTTTGTTGAGATTCTTGGATGTGTTGATGTTTTTCAAGAAATTTAGCAAGTTTTGAGCCATTATTTCTTTTTAGAGATTTACATATTTATTTGAGAGAGAGAGAGAGAGAGAGAGAGCATGTGCGCATGCATGAGTCAGGGAAGAGGTTGAGGGAGAGGGAAAGAGAGAATCTCAAGCAGACTGCCCACTGAGCATGGAGCCTGACATGGGACTTGATCTCAAGACTCTGAGATCATGACCTGAGCTGAAATTAAGAGTTGGCTGCTTAACCAACTGAGCCACCCAGGCTGGCACTCTGAGCCATTATTTCTTTAAACACCTTTAAACATCTTTTCTTCTCTTTTCTGTCTTCTCCTCTGTTGATCCCATTATGCTTACGTTGGTGCCCTTATAGTGGTATCCCATATTTCTATGAGACTCTCTTCATGTTTTCTTTTTTCTTCCCTCTGTTCTTCAGATGGCAAAACCCTATTGATCTGCAAATTCAGAAATTATTTCTTCTGTCAGTTCATATCTCCTCAAGTGAAATTTTCACTTCAGGTATTGTACTTTTCAGTACTAGAATTGTCATTTCATGTTCTTTTATAATTTCTACTTCTTTGTAGGTATTCCCTATTTGACTAGACATTTTCATCATAACTACTTTTATTAAGTATGGTTCCCTTTACTTCTTCGAACACACTTTTAATGACTACTTGGAGCCTTTGTTAAATAGGTCACCTGTTCCATCTTACAGATTGTTTTCTGTTGTCTGATCTTCCCCCTTTATGTGTGTCAGTTCTTCCTGTTTCATAAATTTTATGGAAGCTGGACATTTAGATAATATAGCAAGTCTGGGGGCTGGCCCCACTCACACCCTCTGGGCTTATTATTGTTGTTTTCTATTTATTTGTTTGGTGACTGGATGGATTACATCAGTGAGGTCTATTTACTCCTGCAAGGTGAGGCCTCTGATGTTGTACCTTAGAAGGTACAGCCTAGACATGCTCCGAGTCACCCTGGGATGACAGTGGTTTTAGTAAGGCTCTCTTTGATGATCTCTTTCCCTGACTACATACAGATGATGATAAGCTCCATTAACTATAGGATTATTACTATGCTGCTTTAATTTTTTAAAATTAAAAAAATAATAATTCCACTCTACTTACGTATAGAATACTCCTAACTCCTGGTTGGGGGAGCAGAAAGAGGTTGCAGAAAACATGGTGGCACTGGCTCTCAGAGGAGTTGAGACACAAGACTTAAAACCTTGGGGATTAGCAGGTGTGGCTTTAGCAAAGTGACAGTTGAGTGGTGGTAACAGTTGTGGTGATGCTGATGGTAAGGAACGGGTAGTGAGGTTAGAATTTTAGAAAAGCTAATTTTAAAGGGATAAAAATTATTAATAAACCAAGTCTTCTGGTGTTTCCCTCTTCCCACTTGTTAAAGGGAATTCTAGCTTGGTATATGTCAGTCTCTTTTTTTTCCTGCACCCTGGAAAGGCAGCTCTGTCTTACCAGATCCACTCTTGGAGTTTTGTGGCATAGAATAAATTGAGTAAAGGTGGGGAGGGGTACCTCACTGGCTTGGTCAGTAGAACATGTACCTCTTGATCTTGGGGTTGTGAATTCAAGCCCCACGTTGGGTACAGAGCTTACTTAAAAAAAAATAAGTAAAGGGGAAGAACAGGAATATAAGACATTAATAAGAGACATAGAGAGTAGAGAACTGGAGAGATCTTTTAGTGATTATAAAGAGAGAGTTGTGACTTAAGAAGGAAATGAATGAAAGAGAAATGGGACATTTTAAGGACATGTTGATATATCTTAGGAATCCTAATTCACAGTTATGCTGGTTATTCTCCACTTGTTCTTGCAGAGTCATTCTCCACCCTTCTCTGCTTTGCTTTGTACCCCTGGAGGCTCTAGGTTTTGTACCTCCTGGGTCTTTGGGGCTTCCATTGGATTCAGTTAATGGGAGGGACTAGCTTAAGACCAGTGGATGGGGAAGAAAGAAGATGGCGGAGAAGTAGCATGCTGAGACTACTTCAGCTAGCCGGAGATCAGCTAGATAGCTTATCTAAAGATTGCAAACACCTGAAAATCCATCGGCAGATCAAAGAGAAGAAGAACAGCAATTCTGGAAACAGAAAAACAACCACTTTCTGAAAGGTAGGACCGGCGGAGAAGTGAATCCAAAGCAACGGGAAGCTAGACCGCGGGGGGAGGGGCCGGCTCCCGGCAAGCGGCGGAGCAACGGTGCACAAAATTAGGACTTTTAAAAGTCTGTTCCGCTGAGGGACATCGCTCCAGATGCTACCCGGGGCAAAGCCCACTCGGCGTCAGCGTGGCCTCAGGTCCCGCAGAGTCACAGAAGGATTGGGGGTGTCTGAGTGTCGCAGAGCTTGCGGGTATTGCAACAGGAAAGCCGGCTACAGAGAGAGAGCCGACAGTAAGCTCGCAGCTTGGGGTGACCTTGAACCGGTCGCAGGCTCAGTGAGCTCGGAGCGCGGCCGGAGGTCAGGCAGACAGGAGTAACTGGGCGCTGTTCTCTGAGGGTGCACTGAGGAGTGCGGCCCTGGGCTCTCGGCTCCTCCAGGCCTGAGACCAGGAGGCCGCCATTTGTATTCCCGTCCTCCGGAACTCTACGGAAAGCGCTCAGGGAACAAAAGCTCCTGAAAGCAAACCCGAGCGGATTACTCACCCCGGGCCCCGGGTAAGGGCGGTGTAATTCCGCCTGGGGCAGATACTTGAGAATCACTACAGCAGGCCCCTCCCCCAGAAGATGAACAAGAAATCCAGCGGAGACCAAGTTCACCTACCAAGGGGTGCGGTTTCAATACCAAGGAAAGCAGCAGAATTCCAGAGGAGGAGAAAGCCAAGCACGGAACTCATGGCTTTTTCCCTGTGATTTTTTTTAGTCTTGCAGTTAATTTAATTTTTTTCTTTTTCATTTTTTGTTTTTTTCTTTTCTCACCTTCGGGTAAAATTTTTTTTTAACTGTTACCTTTTTCTTTTTTAATGATTTTTTAACTAGTTTATCTAATATATATATTTTTTCTTTTTTATATTTTTCTTAGGTGTTTTCTTTTTTTTTAATTCTTTTTTTTTCTTTTTTCTTTTTTTTTTTTTCTTTCTTCCTTTTTGAACCTCTTTTTATCCCCTTTCTCCCCCCTCACGATTTTGGATCTCTTCTAATTTGGTTAAAGCATATTTTCCTGGGGCTGTTGCCACCCTTTTAGTATTTTACTTGCCCCTTCATATACTCTTATCTGGACAAAATGACAAGACGGAAAAATTCAACCGAAGGCTAGGGACCTAATCAATACAGACATTGGTAATATGTCAGATCTAGAGTTCAGAATGACAATTCTCAAGGTTCTAGCCGGGCTCGAAAAAGGCATGGAAGATATTAGAGAAACCCTCTCGAGAGATATAAAAGCATTTTCTGGAGAAATAAAAGAACTAAAATCTAACCAAGTTGAAATCAAAAAAGCTATTAATGAGGTGCAATCAAAAATGGAGGCTCTCACTGCTAGGATAAATGAGGCAGAAGAAAGAATTAGTGATATAGAAGACCAAATGACAGAGAATAAAGAAGCTGAGCAAAAGAGGGACAAACAGCTACTGGACCACGAGGGGAGAATTCGAGAGATAAGTGACACCATAAGACGAAACAACATTAGAATAATTGGGATTCCAGAAGAAGAAGAAAGAGAGAGGGGAGCAGAAGGTATACTGGAGAGAATTATTGGGGAGAATTTCCCCAATATGGCGAAGGGAATGAGCATCAAAATTCAGGAGGTTCAGAGAACGCCCCTCAAAATCAATAAGAATAGGCCCACACCCATCACCTAATAGTAAAATTTACAAGTCTCAGTGACAAAGAGAAAATCCTGAAAGCCGCCTGGGAAAAGAAGTCTGTAACATACAATGGTAAAAATATTAGATTGGCAGCTGCCTTATCCACAGAGACCTGGCAGGCCAGAAAGAGCTGGCATGATATTTTCAGAGCACTAAACGAGAAAAACATGCAGCCAAGAATACTATATCCAGCTAGGCTATCATTGAAAATAGAAGGAGAGATTAAAAGCTTCCAGGACAAACAAAAACTGAAAGAATTTGCAAACACCAAACCAGCTCTACAGGAAATCTTGAAAGGGGTCCTCTAAGCAAAGAGAGAGCCTACAAGTGGTAGATCAGAAAGGAACAGAGACCATATACAGTAACAGTCACCTTACAGGCAATACAATGGCCCTAAATTCATATGTCTCAATAGTTACCCTGAATGTTAATGGGCTAAATGCCCCTGTCAAAAGACACAGGGTATCAGAATGGATACAAAAACAAAACCCATCTATATGTTGCCTCCAAGAAACTCATTTTAAGCCCGAAGACACCTCCAGATTTAAAGTGAGGGGGTGGAAAAGAATTTACCATGCTAATGGACATCAGAAGAAAGCAGGAGTGGCAATCCTTATATCAGATCAATTAGATTTTAAGCCAAAGACTATAATAAGAGATGAGGAAGGACACTATATCATACTCAAAGGGTCTGTCCAACAAGAAGATTTAACAATTTTAAATATCTATGCCCCCAACGTGGGAGCAGCCAACTATATAAACCAATTAATAACAAAATCAAAGAAACACATCAACAATAATACAATAATAGTAGGGGACTTTAACACTCCCCTCACTGAAATGGACAGATCATCCAAGCAAAAGATCAGCAAGGAAATAAAGGCCTTAAACGACACACTGGACCAGATGGACATCACAGATATATTCAGAACATTTCATCCCAAAGCAACAGAATACACATTCTTCTCTAGTGCACATGGAACATTCTCCAGAATAGATCACATCCTCGGTCCTAAATCAGGACTCAACCGGTATCAAAAGATTGGGATCATTCCCTGCATATTTTCAGACCACAATGCTCTAAAGCTAGAACTCAACCAGAAAAGGAAGTTTGAAAAGAACCCAAATACATGGAGACTAAACAGCATCCTTCTAAAGAATGAATGGGTCAACCGGGAAATTAAAGAAGAATTGAAAAAAATCATGGAAACAAATGATAATGAAAATACAACGGTTCAAAATCTGTGGGACACAACAAAGGCAGTCCTGAGAGGAAAATATATAGCGGTACAAGCCTTTCTCAAGAAACAAGAAAGGTCTCAGGTATACAACCTAACCCTACACCTAAAGGAGCTGGAAAAAGAACAAGAAAGAAACCCTAAGCCCAGCAGGAGAAGAGAAATCATAAAGATCAGAGCAGAAATCAATGAAATAGAAACCAAAAAAAAAAAAAAAAACAATAGAACAAATCAACGAAAGTAGGAGCTGGTTCTTTGAAACAATTAATAAAATTGATAAACCCCTGGCCCGACTTATCAAAAAGAAAAGAGAAAGGACCCAAATAAATAAAATCATGAATGAAAGAGGAGAGATCACAACTAACACCAAAGAAATACAAACTATTATAAGAACATACTATGAGCAACTCTACGGCAATAAATTTGACAATCTGGAAGAAATGGATGCATTCCTAGAAACATATAAACTACCACAACTGAACCAGGAAGAAATAGAAAGCCTGAACAGACCCATAACCAGTAAGGAGATTGAAACAGTCATTAAAAATCTCCAAACAAACAAAAGCCCAGGGCCAGACGGCTTCCCGGGGGAATTCGACCAAACATTTAAATAAGAACTAATTCCTATTCTCCTGAAACTGTTCCAAAAAATAGAAATGGAAGGAAAACTTCCAAACTCATTTTATGAGGCCAGCATCACCTTGATCCCAAAACCGGACAAGGATCCCACCAAAAAAGAGAGCTATAGACCAATATCCTTGATGAACACAGATGCGAAAATACTCAACAAAATACTAGCCAATAGGATTCAACAGTACATTAAAAGGATTATTCACCACGACCAAGTGGGATTTATTCCAGGGCTGCAAGGTTGGTTCAACATCCGCAAATCAGTCAATGTGATACAACACATCAATAAAAGTAAGAACAAGAACCATATGATACTCTCAATAGATGCTGAAAAAGCATTTGACAAAGTACAACATCCCTTCCTGATCAAAACTCTTCAAAGTGTAGGGATAGAGGGCACATACCTCAATATCATCAAAGCCATCTATGAAAAACCCACCGCAAATATCATTCTCAATGGAGAAAAACTGAAAGCTTTTCCGCTAAGGTCAGGAACACGGCAGGGATGTCCATTATCACCACTGCTATTCAACATAGTACTAGAAGTCCTAGCCTCAGCAATCAGACAACAAAAGGAAATTAAAGGCATCCAAATCGGCAAAGAAGAAGTCAAATTATCACTCTTCGCAGATGATATGATACTATATGTGGAAAACCCAAAAGACTCCACTCCAAAACTGCTAGAACTTATACAGTAATTCAGTAAAGTGTCAGGATATAAAATCAATGCACAGAAATCAGTTGCATTTCTCTACACCAACAGCAAGACAGAAGAAAGAGAAATTAAGGAGTCGATCCCATTTACAATTGCATCCAAAACCATAAGATACCTAGGAATAAACCTAACCAAAGAGACACAGAATCTATACTCAGAAAACTATAAAGTATTCATGAAAGAAATTGAAGAAGACACAAAGAAATGGAAAAATGTTCCATGCTCCTGGATTGGAAGAATAAATATTGTGAAAATGTCTATGCTACCTAAAGCAATCTACACATTTAATGCAATTCCTATCAAAGTACCATCCATCTTTTTCAAAGAAATGGAACAAATAATTCTAAAATTTATATGGAACCAGAAAAGACCTCAAATAGCCAAAGGGATATTGAAAAAGAAAGCCAATGTTGGTGGCATCACAATTCCGGACTTCAAGCTCTATTACAAAGCTGTCATCATCAAGACAGCATGGTACTGGCACAAAAACAGACACATAGATCAATGGAACAGAATAGAGAGCCCAGAAATAGACTCTCAACTCTATGGTCAACTAATCTTCGACAAAGCAGGAAAGAATGTCCAATGGAAAAAAGACAGCCTCTTCAATAAATGGTGCTGGGAAAATTGGACAGCCACATGCAGAAAAATGAAATTGGACCATTTCCTTACACCACACACAAAAATAGACTCAAAATGGATGAAGGACCTCAATGTGCGAAAGGAATCTATCAAAATCCTTGAGGAGAACACAGGCAGCAACCTCTTCGACCTCAGCCGCAGCAACATCTTCCTAGGAACAACGCAAAAGGCAAGGGAAGCAAGGGCAAAAATGAACTATTGGGATTTCATCAAGATCAAAAGCTTTTGCACAGCAAAGGAAACAGTTCACAAAATCAAAAGACAACTGACAGAATGGGAGAAGATATTTGCAAACGACATATCAGATAAAGGACTAGTGTCCAGAATCTATAAAGAACTTAGCAAACTCAACACCCAAAGAACAAATAATCCAATCAAGAAATGGGCAGAGGACATGAACAGATATTTCTGCAAAGAAGACATCCAGATGGCCAACAGACACATGAAAAAGTGCTCCATATCACTTGGCATCAGGGAAATACAAATCAAAACCACAATGCGATATGACCTCACACCAGTCAGAATGGCTAAAATCAACAAGTCAGGAAATGACAGATGCTGGCGAGGATGCGGAGAAAGGGGAACCCTCCTACACTGTTGGTGGGAATGCAAGCTGGTGCAGCCACTCTGGAAAACAGCATAGAGGTTCCTCAAAATGTTGAAAATAGAACTGCCCTATGACCCAGCAATTGCACTATTGGGTATTTACCCTAAAGATACAAATGTAGTGATCCAAAGGGGCATGCGCACCTGAATGTTTATAGCAGCAATGTCCACAATAGCCAAACTATGGAAAGAACCTAGATGTCCATCCACAGAGGAATGGATCAAGAAGATGTGGTATATATACACAATGGAATACTATGCAGCCATCAAAAGAAATGAAATCTTGCCATTTGCGACAACATGGATGGAACTAGAGCGTATCATGCTTAGTGAAATAAGTCAAGCAGAGAAAGACAACTATCATATGATCTCCCTGGTATGAGGAAGTGGTGATGCAACATGGGGGCTTAAGTGGGTACGAGAAGAATAAATGAAACAAGATGGGATTGGGAGTGAGACAAACCATAAGTGACTCTTAATCTCACAAAACAAACTGAGGGTTGCTGGTGGGAGGGGCTTTGGGAGACGGGGGTGGGATTATGGACATTGGGGAGGGTATGTGCTTTGGTGAGTGCTGTGAAGTGTGTAAACCTGGTGATTCACAGACCTGTACCCCTGGGGATAAAAATATATGTTTATAAAAAATAAAAAATTTTATTAAAAAAAAATAAGTACTTGTGGGCATTAAAAAAAAAAAAAAAGATCAGTGGATGGGAAGAGAGAGAGAATTGGGGTAGGGTTTTCCTTCCCCATTCTTTCATGGCTATAGCTCTGACTGAGTTCTAGTAATACCACCTCCTGCCACCCCACCACCAAACCCTCTGGCTCCTCAGTCCTAAGCATGGTAGCAGCTTTCCTCTGTTCTTAGTCTCCAGGTGCTTTATCCTCTTTGTTGGTTTCTCTTAACCTGCCTACCCTTTTGTAAAAATGATCTCTATATTAAACCTTCCTCACTTATACCCTTTGAATGTGCCATCTATATCCTGCTGGGACTCTGACCCATACAGCAATGTTTAAAAAATACAAATGAAAATTTGACTTATTTTGAAATTACTCTTGATTGCATAGGCTGTTTTTGGCTAGGATCCAGTTCCAGGAATAAACACAGAATAACAACCTTTATGTGTTTTATAATATAGGATAATCACAGTCTCTTATATAAAGTTCTCTAAGTCTAGGAAGGGGGCATGAGAAAATGAATTATGTTTCTGGCAGGGTTTTGAGGTAATGCTGGATAAATTTAGAAGGGAAATAGATAGACTCCATACTTATTGCTCCATCTGTGGGCTTTATGATTTCAGACATGTAATTTGATTTCCTAATGGCTCTGACTCGTCTTAATGAAGTCAGCTAATGCTTTCCTTTAATTTTAATAGAAACTAATTTTATTTCCCTCTCGCCTTTCTAAATTATATTTTCTCCTCTATCACCAAAAGAGCTATAGTTGACACATGTAGACTTCCAGGGCCCCTAGAATCAGTATTTAATAGGTTTAACAATAATGTATAGCTACAGAACATAATACTTATTACAAGAAATCCTGGTATACATAGCAACTTGGTGGAATGTTTAATTCCAAACAGACAATTCAGGAACCACACTTAAAATTTCAGCCCCTTGGGTAACTTTTTCAATTGTTCCTAATGATCGGCTATTAACACAAGTTGACCATTGAGAAGGCAATTAAATGAAAAGAGCTGTGTCCGGTTCATGCTTGTTTTCCTTGGCTCTTCATAAATCATCATTTCTTTCTTTCTTCTTTTTTTTCTTTTTTCTTTTTTTTTTTTTTGGAGGGAGAGAGAGAGAGAGAGCAAGGAACAAGCACAGAAGGGCAGAGGGAGAGAGAGAATCTTAAGCAGGCTCCACTCCCAGAATGAAGCTCCACACAGGGCTTGATCTCTCCATCCTGAGATTGTGATGTGAGCTGAAATCAAGAGTCAGATGCTTAACTGACTTAGCCACCCAGGCACCCCACTTCTTTCCATTTTTGTACAGAACTTTCTGCCTTTGCTCAATAGGTACATTCATGAGGAGTTGCATATGGAGAAAAGCCTTTCTAAAATGTACTACTGAAAAAAATCCTGGTGTGAATCTTTTTGTAAAGAAATAGTTTCTAATTTATCTTCAAGTAAATTCAACATTGGAAATTCCAATTTTACATATAAGCTGTGCCACATTTGTAACATGTTTGCTTTTCCCCAGCATTTCTTAAAGCACCTGCAGAGCCTATTTAGGGGAACAAATTGACTTTAATAAGCATTTGTAACTTTCAGCTATTTTCTGAACTAAGTTCTGTGTGAAGTCTGAGCTTTAGGCCACTACTCCATTTGGCTTGTCTGAGAGAAGACTTTGTGGCTGATTCGAGACAAGGTAAGTAGGGCAGCCTGCTTGGCAACGCTGCTGCTTGCATCCTTCTATCTTGGTCTTTCTCTTCTCCACTCAAAAAAGGCTACACATGAAGATTTTTAGCTCATCTCTTCAATGCCTAGACTTCTCTGATCAGTCAGTATGAGTTCTTCATGAGTGGGGATCTTTATAAAGCATGTATGGCAAAGCTGAAGGGCTGCTGAGTTTCCCACTACAAACCCAATGCTGACAGGCCCATATGCTATCAAGCCCATCTGGCTCAAGTCTTCAAAGTAAAGGTGCACAGAGCAGATCAAGGAGCCATAAGAAGTCATTAAAATTTCCCTCCTGTGTCTTGTAGTAGCATATTAAATGTTATGATTTAATGAATTGTTTAACTTCCCTTCTATACACCCCAGATTGTTAAAGGAGAGCCACAAGGCAGCAATGGTTTATCCTCAGCCATAGTTTGGAGAAAAAAAATGTTGTGATCAGTCACCCTTCACTTTTTTGGCCTTCCTGGGCCCATGTCTGTGTCTGTGACTTAAGCCCTTATATTCCAGCAAGCCAAGAAAAAAATAAGGGCAAAGTGTAGGAGAAGTGAATAACCATTCACTGAGTACCCATTATGTGCCAAATCTTTGTGGCAAGGGCTTTATATACAGTATTTGAGTTAATCTTAATTAAACCTTCATAAATAGCTGCTATCATTAGTCCTATTTAACAAATGAGAGAACTAAGACCATGTTGATTGAAGTCATAGAGTATACATTCAGTGGCGGATCTGGACTCTAAACCCTGGTTTATTTAGCTTCAAAAGCAGCCCAGTTTTCATCATACCATTGATAACGGCCCCCTTTGTAAGACACCTGTCTCTCTGAGTTTCCTTTACATTTTGAGCCAGGTCTTTATGAGTGGACAATGTCTCTGACAGAATTATATAAAACTAAAAAAGGTATTTGGGGGAATGCCTGGGTGGCTCAGTTGGTTAAGCTGCTGCCTTCAGCTCAGGTCATGATCCCAGCGTCCTGGGATCGAGTCCCACATCGGGCTCCTTGCTCCGCAGGGAGCCTGCTTCTCCCTCTGACTCTGCCTGCCACTCTGTCTGCCTGTGCTCACTCTCGCTTGCTCTCTCTCTGACAAATAAATAAAATAAAATCTTTAAAAAAAAAGGTATTTGGGAATTATAGCCCATCTCTGTGCCTCTTTGTTAAAACTACTTATATGGGCGCCTGGGTGTCTTAGTGGATTAAAGCCTCTGCCTTTGGCTCGGGTCATGATCCCAGGGTCCTGGGATCGAGTCCCACATCAGGCTCTCTGCTCAGCAGGGAGCCTGCTTCCCCTTCTCTCTCTCTCTACCTGATTTTCTGCCTACTTATGATCTCTGCCTGTCAAATAAGTAAATAAAATCTTAAAAAAAAAAAAGACTGTACCTACACTATGAGATGACATGCGGGAGTCATGAACTTCCAAGATCCTTCTATACTGGTTTATAGGAATGAATTTAATCTTCTATTTCAGAATCAGAATGTCTGCATTAGATGATACTTTTCTCACATTCCCAGCCTCTCTCATACTCAGCCCTCAGATTGCACAGGTGAGTGACTGGTGTTGGCATTGTTCTTTGTGCTTTTCCTTGTCCAATAACCACAAGCTGGACTGAAAAGGCAGCAGGAAACTAGCTATAGCCATGTGACCAGAAACACTAAATGCTTCCATGTCTCAAGGAACCATGTAGGATGTGGGTCTTGCCCTGCTAACTATTTTGCACTACTGTTGCTTCATCCGCTTCATCTGCTCTTGGTAACCCACCCAGCACATCCCTGCTGTTACTTGAAGTTTTCTAGACTTTTATCTGTATGGCTTTTGAAGTAGTAGGTAGAACTCCTGGGGTCTACTGGCTTTGGTGGAGATGAGCAGCCATGAGAACTCCCTTCAGCCAGCAGTGGAGGAAGACAGAGGTGATGAGTAGAGGCTCCATAGGCTCCTGCTGGGACTCCTAAACCATCTGGTATTTAACTTACTTCCTTGACTTGACTTCCTTCAAGTCAAGCTTATTAACTTTGCCAGCCCTTAAATAGCTGGCAGCACTGGGCTGTCAAATGTAAAATAGAGGAGTTTGCTTCATGTGAACACCCCAGACCTCTCTCCAGTGACTGTCTGGAAGAGGCTTTCCTACCCATGAGTGGTGTATCTCAAGCAAAATCATGAGAGGAAACTACTTTTCAAAAATTGCCGTAAAAAGTACTATAGCCTAGTTGGGCACTGGGAAATTAGAACAGATAAAGACAGTAGGTAGGGCTGAATAAGAATGTCCTAGCTGAAAAAAAAAAAAAAAAGAATGTCCTAGCTGAATGTTAGCCTGTTAGGGTTTATTATTTTACTGATGAGGATGTAGGACCAAGAAAGATTGGAGACATGCATTAGCAGTCATCTAGGTAACCCTTTGCATTCCATTATTAGGAAGAAACTTAAATTTTCATTTGGCTCAAGGCTCTGCCAAGAGCTGTATTGGAGAAACTTTCATGGGTATGAGCAGAGCACGTAACAAAAGTTGGAGCTTTGGGCTGCTTCTCTAAATGCCTTTCTTCCTTATCACTCCCTTATTCTCTTGAGATGCTGTGAAGTGGCCACTAATCCCATGTAAAGTCCTTGGTCCCCTGTTTTGTTTTGTTTTTTCCAATAAAGTGCTGTTGGGGACTAGTGGACTAGTTTATCCAAGGTCAATGAGAAAGGTTTATGTGTCATTCAGTCTGTCTTCCTGCTGCAAACTTCAAATTACATGTGACAGTGCTTTGTCACTTCCCCTCATAGTTCCCTGCATCACTCAGAGAGAGGCCCCCAAAGATCCTTGAGAAGAAAAAAAATATATATATATATATACTTGATGTTTCCTGTGCTTCACTCCTCCCTTCATCTGACACTCAGTCTCCTTTTCTTGGCTTCCTGTAGCCAATACCAGGGAATAGCAGGGTAGTGTCCTTCATAGGCAACATCTCTGATGCCCCCAGAATTCTCTCCTTTTTTTCTACCCCTCGAAGACGTCTTGTTGACTTTGTGCTCTGATTGGTCAAAGCAAACCAAGGAGCAATTTGAATGAAGGACAGAGAAGCCAGGTTTAAGGAAGGCAAAAACAGGAGCAGTGTAGGGGAAAAGAGCAGGTGGCTAGGAGAGTAAGGCTTCTCTCGCTTATTCTGGAAGTGTGGTTGTGATTAGTGTTGAAAACAGATTTCTGTGACAGGGATTTGATTTTCTTGGGTTTTTCCCTGTGTCTGGCCCCACTGAGACATTGTCAGAGCTCAGCTCCTTCATATCATTCATAATATACTCTGTTAGCTGTGAGATCTTGCAGAGCCATATCATGTCATTCTCCAACCTTGAGTCACTAATATTGAGGCCCCCTCAAAAACAGGATGCCTCATTAGTAAGCCTTATTAATATACATATATAGTTGTTCTCCTAATCGATTTTAAAAGGAATTAACAGGGGCGCCTGGGTGGCTCAGTGGGTTAGGCCTCTGCCTTTGGCTCAGGTTATGATCTCAGGGTCCTGGGATTGAGCCCCACATCAGGCTCTCTGCTCAGAGGGGAGCCTGCTTTCCCCCTCTCTTCCTGCCTCTCTATCTACTTGTGATCTCTCTCTGTCAAATAAATAAATGGAATCTTTAAAAAAATACAAGGAATTAACAGCAGATGTTGTTCATGAAACATTAACTATAACTACTTTAATAAGAATATGAGTAAGGCATATGATATTATAATTTTAAAACCTTAATATAAGGAACTGCCCAGCTTGAGACTTCACTCCATGTTTACCATGGGCTTGTATCGATCCATTGCTGTGGGATTTAAATGACGAAGAAGAAAGGAACATTATGATCGGAAGAGGCCCAAAGGGAGTAAAAACTCCAGCCTCAGTGAATCCATGGCCTAGTGTTATCTAATAATGAGTTACAAATATCTGTAGTTGGAAAGGAGACCTGTATTTGTATTTTTCATTGGAAAGAATTTTTATAAATTCTAATACAATTTTCCCCTTTCCCTTTCCCACGATCTCCAGAAAATTTAATGCTATAGCTATAACTGCTTAGTGACATAACCTTTTTGAACTGTATATGCTATTCAGTCATTCAGCATTCAATATGTAATGCACTGATCACCTGTACCTTCTGTCTAGATCAGAATAGGCTTTGTGATGAGTTATTCAATCACTTCAAATATTCTCCCTCCCCTAACACCTTCCTAATTCCATATCTAGATAAGAAAATTACCTCTGCAGTGATTTAGTGGCAGAGCCAAAATCAGAGCTCAGGTCTTCTGATTCCTAGATAACCAGTCTTCCCACTGTCTAATATTCCCCACTATGGGGGCTCCAGAAAAGTAAAACACTCAGTCTTCCCTGCAGGGGGCCTACTTGACACGTGCTGACAGCTACCAAAGTGCTTCATATTTTGTTGGAGATTACCGTATCTTCAGTGAGGCCTTTTAAAAAGGAGCTTCACAATAGCTGGCAAGATTGCTAAAATAACACAGTTAACTTGACACTGCATATACTCTTGACTTTGCCTGTTAGAGCACTAATAAAAATCACCAAAAAAAATTAAAGTTGATAAGAATAGATGTATGGGTGTTAATTAGGCAGTGTCAATGACATAAGAAAATGAAGAACAGTTTTTTTATTGTAGAATATATTTCTGGATGCCTGGGTGGCTCTGTTGGTTGGGTGTCCAACTCTTGATTTCAGTTTGGGTTGTGATCATGGGGTCATGGGACCAAACCCCACATCGGGCTCCTTGCTCAGCATGGAATCTGCTTGGAATTCTCCCTCTCCCTCTGCCCCTCCCCCACTCACACTCTCTCAATAAACAAACAAATAAATAAATAAATATCTTTAAAAAAATTTCTTGTGACAATATGCACAATAAGATCCGTATTTATATAAAATATATTAAAATTACATAGTTTTACCAAGTGGTAGTAGGAATAATATCTGAGTAGTAGGATTCCAGTTGGAAAATTTCATTTTCCTTTGTGTTTTTTTAAAGAGTTTATTTATTTATTTATTTGATAGAGGGTGAGAGATTACAAGTGGGCAGAGAGGCAAGCAGAGGGAGAGGGAGAAGCAGGATCCCCACTGAGTAGAGAGCCTGATGTGGGGCTTGATCCCAGGACCCTGAGGTCATGACCTGGGCCAAAGGCAGAGGCTTAACCAAATGAGCCACCCAGGCGCCCCTCCTTTGTGTTTATATATTTTCCAGATTCTTTACAAAGACAATGAATCACTCTAGTGCCTAGAAAAAACAGTTTTAATTGCTTTGAGACAAGATAAACATATATACAGGATTGGGAACTCTTGAGCTATGTGCCTTATAGAGTGGTTCTCCCAGAGTAACTATTCTTTTTTTTAAATTAACATATAATGTATTATTTGTTTCAGGGGTACAAGTCTGTGAATCATCAATCTTACACAATTCACAGCACTCACCATAGCACATACCCTCCCCAATGTCCATTACCCAGTCATCCCATCACTTCCACCCCCCTCTCCCCTCCTGCAGCCCTCAGTTTCTTTCCTGAGATTAAGAGTCTTTTATGGTTGGTCTCCCTCTCTGGTTTTGTCTGGTTTCATTTTTCCCTCCTTTCCCCTATGATCCTCTGTCTTGTTTCTCAAATTCCTCATATCAGTAAGATCATATAATTGTCTTCTCTGAATTGACTTATTTCGCTTAGCATAATAACCTCTAGTTCCATCCACGTCGTTGCAAATGGCCAGATTTCAGATTTTTTGATGCCTGCATAGTATTCTACTGTATGTATATGTGTGTATATATACCACATATTCTTTATCCATTCTTCTGTTGATGATCATCTAGGCTCTTTCCATAGTTTGGCTATTGTGGTCATTGCTGCTATAAACATTGGGGCACACATACCCCTTCGGATCACTACATTTGTATCTTTAGGGTAAATACCCAGTAGTGCAATTGCTGGGTTGTAGGATAGCTCTATTTTCAACTTTCTGAGGAACCTCCACACTGTTCTCCAGAGTGCCTACACCAGCTTGCATACCCTAGAGTGACTATTCTTATTTATTATGTCATATAAATGAGGCATATTTATGTACTAATACTTCAACTCTAAAGCTAATTAATTTATTTGTGCTATTCTAGCACATACATGGTGTGGTATCAGGCCATCTCTTCTGTTACTTGTGTTTAGGTCATATGGTTCAAAGAAATTAGGTCAACTACATTGACCTCATAAGTGTCCACATATTGACTGTTTTTAGGAACTGCCTAGTCAGATGAATGTCCTTACAAGAAACTACTTAATCATTTTATTTTTCATACATCTATCAAGCTGGCACCATGGCCCAAATGGAAACCATTTTGCTATGCTTCAGCGTTATCTGGTTTTAATGAGTCTCTGGAGGTCTCTGGATGGATTTTGCTGCCAAACACAATTCAGCCTCACACTACAAGTGAAGCACTGGACTCAGGGTGTTTTGTCTGCCAAGAGATTTTTGCTTGGAGTAGCATCCTATGCATTTGGAAGATTTTCAGTTGACAAATTACTAATACTTTACCACGAGACCACTCAGATGAATTCAGTATGGCTCTCAAAAGCTGCATATACTCATCTTTACATAACTGGAAAAATATTTGGTACTACAAAAATACCTCAACAAAAAATTTCATACTTACCCTTAAAAAGTGAATTGATTCAGTAGGTATTTGATTCTAGTTAACAGATTTACTGTGCTTGTGTACTATACAGCAATTAAACAAATTTTTCTGTGAACTCTGGTGGGGGTTCATACTGTCATCTTTGCCTTCAAGTTGCTTACAAAAGGACTGGAAGAGACAAGCAACAGTCCTCCCCCCAAATGTCTGATAAATGTATACAGAGGAAGGGGTGAGTGCATTTTAATGGGAGTGACAAGAACAAAAGGAAGCCATTCTTCACACTGTCACTACATAAAAGAATGAGGGAAATCGGTTGAACTTTTGAAGTGGTCCATGTCTGAAGTGATAAGGGCCTAATCCAGGGTGGTGAAAATGGAAAATGGAGACAGGAATTCCAGAGCATTATAATGATCAACAAACAAGTGGCTTAGTGATTAAAAGTGGGAAGAAAGAGTTAAAAGATGGTTTAATTTTCAGTCCTGGGTTAGCCTGAGGGAGAAGGGAAACCAAGAGGCAGATCCTTTTGGAGGTAAGGTGATGAGATGGACTATGTTGAATTTGGTCAGTCTGATCCATAAAGGGTGCTCGGTGAAAATAGTGTAACTGGATTTCTGTGTGGCATTTTACAAAGCCTATCCTAGAATCCTATGTGTAAGATGGATAAATAGGGACCAGATGATTGTGTTGATATATATTGGGTTAAATTATCTTGGTCCTAATTAATGGACCAATATTAACCCATCTCTAATGAATGTCTATCTTATGCCTTGCCATATTAATTATTTATATTAATGAATTGAGTGAGTATATAGTTTACATGCTTATCCAACCATTAGTAGATATAAAGTCAGAAGGGATAATGACTTACATTGGAAAATGGATTTTGCCCTTCTCTAAAGCCCGTTGATATCAGGTTTTAGATTCTGATTTTAGCAAGGTGAAACTTAATAGTGACACATTTTGATGTTTTGCTTTTGTTTATAAAACAAACTTTGTAAGTACAGTAATACAGTTTTTAGGTGACTTGCCTTATAAAAGTGAGGGACATGTGAAAAAGACTTCCTGTCTTACTGAGAAGGTTCCATGAGTCAACAATGTTATGTGGCTATATTAATAGATGTTCAGTTTCTAGAATAGGTGATAGGCCTGCTCCGTTTTTCACAGGTTAAAAGATAACTGAAAAATGTACTCAATTTTTGGGTTGACATTTTGAAGGATTTATCCTGGGATGTGCCCAGAGAAGTACCAGGATGATGAACAGACTCAAAACCTCAGTGTCCTCCAACATTTCAAGGAACTAGAGATGTTTAATCTCAAGAATGCTAGAGAAGAAATATGAAAAATATTGCACACTGGCTCACTCAATACTCCTTTCAACCCTCATATTCCATATTTCCCTCTGCTAAGTGTCCTGCAATCACAAAACTGCATTTCCCAGATTCACTTGCATCTAAGCATCTGCAGGCGATCTAGGCTTCACCAATCAAGTGCACTTGTCTGTTAAATTTGAGAGGGAGGTGGTGGCTATGAATAAAGAGAATCTTCTAGGAAACTATGTCAAAAGGTTCTAGTGTTTGTTGTCCAAAATCATAGGTGTGTTAGCGGTGTTAGTTAGTGCCCCTGGTGTGGCTGGGCATTCCATTTAGCTGTGCTGTTACTGGCTGTGCAATACCCAAGGTTAGGTCGCACACACTCCCAGACAGTCTATAAGTTATCTAGCAACCTGTAAAAATTCCCTTTCTGCTTAAGCTAGCTAGAACAGAATCTGTTAACTGTAACTAAAAACTCAGACTGATACAGGTATATGTCTCAGACCAACAGATAGGTATTACAGGGATAATGATTTCATTAAAGCTGATCAATGATGGGACACGATGCCTCAGGAAGATCATTAGTTATGCTCCATTATAAGGCGGGCAGTAACTTGGAGACAAAAGCACCAGGAGGTGCTTAGATGAGACAAATTTTAAGTCTCTTTCTGATCACTTGAGGTTGTATTGGCATATGTAGAAAGTATCCAATTACTTGATCAAAATTATCCTTCCTTTGATGTGAATGACAGATAAATTTAACTTTCTGCTGAGGCATATAAAAGAGCTTTTTATTTTTCTATTAGTCCTATTGTGAAATTATAAAGCAAAGGTCTTTGAAGAAAGAGGACTTTCCAGTACTTTGTACTCTGGATAGTCCCCCCTGAACACCTCACCTCTCTTCTTCAAGGTTTCAGACAGAGAAGGCTGGCAGATATTTACTTCATAATGTATTTACTTGCTCATTGCTTGTGCAAAAAGGAAAGGAAATAGACTTAAGACATAAAATATTACAATATATTTTAACTTATCTGACTCAATGTTATAAAACCATGTTAATATATAACTAACACTCTCCATAGAAAATTTCGTATTTCTAAACCAGCACTTCTTTATCTTTCCCTAATGTTATTAAAATCTCACCTCTTAAGTTCCTTCACAAATGCCACCTCTCATAAAGATTTTCCTGAACACCTTGAACTCATTTCTTTTTCAGAGGCTTTACATTTGTTATTCCCTCTGACTGGAATGCTCCCTTAGACAAAGGCATAGATAACTCCTCCCCTTCATTCAGCTGTCAGCTCAAATGCCACTCTGTAGAAAGAAAGGTCTGACTACCCTAACTTAAAGAGCAGCACTAGTCATCTTCTCTCCATTTTATTTTTGAATTTAACTTACCACTCCCTGAAGACCATCAGGCCCTAAAACCACCCTACTTACTTATTTTCATATTTGATATGAAACTAAATTCCATGAGGGCAGGGCACCTGGGTAGCTGAGTCAGTTAAGCATCTGATTCTTCATTTCTGCTCAGGTTATAATCTCAGAATCCTGAGCTCTAGCCACACATCAGGCTCCATGCTCAGTGGGGAGTCTGCTTGAGATTCTCTCTGTCCCTTTGCCCTTCCCCTGACTCATGCTCAATAAATACATAAAAATAAAAAAATAAAATATTAAGTTCCATGAGGACAAGGTGTTTATTTTTTCTTTTTTAATTAATGTATTTACAGAACCTAAAATAGTAATTGACCTATAGTAGAACTTCATAAATATTTGTTGAAGGAAAGAAGACAGGAATGGACATATTCTCTCAATGGGATATGATGTCTCCCTTTTCTGAATTTCCCTTCATTGTGCCCATACTTCTTTTATAAGAGTATTAACAATCTGTCATGTAACAATAATATGACCAAGTCTTATTTTTTATTTTCTCCTGCAATCCCTACCATTATAATAAGGGCTCAATATATACATTTGTCAAATTGGACATGATCAACATTTCCCTATAGGTTTTTTATCATGTCCTATACAAAAAGAAGATAACATTTCAAACATGTAGATGACATATATGTGACTATCTTTAGTTTGAACAGAACTGCAAACAAAAGAAGATCAAATATAATGAGGACATGAACCATGTAAGAAGCAAACAAATAGAACTATATTCTTAACAGCTCTTATCAAAAGTGTGATGGTTAATTCTACGTGTCAAGTGGGAGGATGTTTTTGGATGCGATTAACATTTAAATCCATGAACTCTGAGTAAAAGCAGATTGCCCTCCATAATGTATGTGGGCATGAGCTAATCATCTGAAGGTCTTAAATACTACAGAAAGACCAGCCTGCCTGAGTAAGAGGGAATTCTTCAGCAGACTGCCTCTGAACTGGAACTGCAGCATTGACTTTCCTGGGTCTCCAGACTGCTGGCCCACACTGCAGATTTAGACTTGCCAGCCTCGATAATCTTGCAAGCAGATTCTTGAAAATAAATCTCCATGCGCATGCACACACACACACACGTGTGCGTGCACACACATACTCCCCTTATTAGTTCTATTTCTCTGGAGAACCCTGACTAATACAGCGGCCATTTGATTTATTTGCTCTGCACATTTCCTTGATGGACAAATTCTTATAACTGAGATTGTGTTCTTGTGGCTCAGAATTTCTTGTTTTACTGTTAAAATGAGACTGTTCCGGAGGAGCAAATACCTAACGCCTTATTAGACATTTCTACTTTTGTAAGTGACTTTCAAATCTTTTTCTCAGAATAGGGTTTGACAAGAGAGGGAAGTGAAGGAGAAACAAGGTTGAGAAAGAGTGATCTCCAAGTCTTGGCAAGCTTTGTTAAATGGAGTTTGATGAAATATTGGCTATAACTTGATTTAATCTACAAAAGAGGTTTTAGATATATTGTGCCTTACATCTAAAATGCTTAAAACTACAATTTCATCATTTGGACCTAGTCACAGCTTATACTCACACTAATTGAGCAAACCATTACTGTTACTGCTTCCCAGAATAATGTAGTCTTTACACCCCAGAGAAAAGCCTAAGGATATCCAGGAAGAAGTCTTAGGTCATTAGAGTGATTGAACATTTATCAGGCTTTCACAGCATACTAGACTGGCTGGAATGCATGGGAGACGTATGCTTTGCTTACACACAGCCCTATTTGAAAGGAAAATGGCAGTACTCTGCTAAGTCACTCTCTGTTAAAAAAGCAAAAGAAAAATTAAGTTCATTTGACTGAATTCTACAATGCTTGTCATTTTGGGGGGGGGAGTATGTCAGTTGGGAGGAGAGAGGGGAAGGCCAGGTTTATGATCAGTAACACTAATAATATCTCTCAAACTAGAGACCACATAATGTCTGTCTGACTTTATTTATTTATTTATTTATTTATTTTTTTGAAAATAAATTAATTTTATTTTTTATTTTTTATAAACATATATTTTTATCCCCAGGGGTACAGGTCTGTGAATCACCAGGTTTACACACTTCACAGCACTCACCAAAGCACATACCCTCCCCAATGTCCATAATCCCACCCCCTTCTCCCAAACCCCCTCCCCCCGGCAACCCTCAGTTTGTTTCGTGAGATTAAGAGTCACTTATGGTTTGTCTCCCTCCCAGTCTGACTTTATTTTTTCAAAGTTTATATTTATTTATTTATTTGATAGAGATCACAAGTAGGCAGAGAGGCAGGCAGAGAGAGATGGGGAGGCAGGCTCCCGCTGAGCAGAGAGCTCTCTGGACTTGATTCCAGGACCCTGAGAGCATGACCTGAGCCAAAGGCAGAGGCTTAACCCACTGAGCCACCCAGGTGCCCCTGTCTGGCTTTATTTTATGATGAGCAGAGTTTCTAGACTAAATTGGTCTCCTATTATGGAATGGTAAATATCTGCCCCCCAAATCAAGAAACCACTTACTGTCTAAAGCCCCTAACTATGGCAACCCAGTTGGAGGACACCTCTCAGTGCTCCATGCTCCCCGGGTCTCCCAGGCTTCCTTCTTGCCTCTCGCCCTCCTTCTCCTTCCCTTCTCATGTCTCTCCTCTTCCATCATTATAAATCTTCATTTTCTCACGGCTAGAATTGAAACTAGCTTCTTAAGGGCAGACAATAATTGCGTACATTTAGTGAAAGCAACCTGAATTTTCATCCAGGTTCCCTCCTTAGTAGCTTTGAATACAAAACATGCCCCAGCTCCACTTACCATCTCCCCTGCCCCCAGTCTACACAATACCTTCATCATCTCTCATGTGAACGACCACAGTATTCTCCTAACTGGTCTTTCTACTTCCACTTTTAACCCTATAAGGTTCTTTCTCCGCAAAGCAGCCAAAAATAGCCATTTTAAATTTAAATCAGATCATGGCACTCCCCTACTAAAAGTCAGAATAAATTCCCAAGTTCTTCTATGTAATCAAGGCCCCTTTGATATCTCTCATCTTATGTTTTGATATCCCTCACTCTCTACATTCTAGCCCCACCTGATTTCTTTCTTTTCAAATTCATTACCACCTTAGAGTTACTGCTACTTTTTAAAAAGATTTTATTTATTTATGCGATGGAAAGAGAGATCACAAGTAGGCAGAGAGGCAGGCAGAGAGAGAGAGGGAAGCAGGCTCCCCAGTGATCAGAGAGCCTGTCATGGGGCTCGATCCCAGGACCCTGAGACCATGACCTGAGCCGAAGGCAGAGGCTTAACCCACTGAACTACCTGGGCGCCCCTACTGCTACTCCTATTTCCTCATGAACTCTGTCCTAAAATTTTATACATGGCTGCTTCTTTCCTCCTATTTGTATCTCAGCTCCAATGTCTTCTCCTCAGAATGGCCTTTCTAGGTCCCAAACAAAAGCAGCTTCACTCTCATTACTGTTGTTCACACAGCCTTTTTGTTTTTATATAACTTATTACTAAGTGAAATTTCCCTTTCTATTTTCTGCTAGAATAAAAGTTCCTTGTGAGGAGAGACCAAATCTGTTTGTTTACTGCTGTATCTCCAAAGCCTTGAAGAGCATCTGTAGTATGCACTCAGAAAATAATTCCTGAATAAATGAATAAATAAATGAACTCGGAGAAGTGGTTAAGAGCTTAGGCCCTTAGAGCCAAACTGCCAGGATTTGAATTCTGACTCGTTGGTTACAAGTCCTGTATCCTTGGGCAAGACACTAAACTCTTCCATGACTTGGCTTGATCATCTTTAAAAATGGTAATATAAATAGAAGCTACCATGTAAGGTCGATATGATGATCAAATGAATTAATATATGTAAAGTACTTAAGATAGTGTCTGGCACATAATTGGTCTTATAGAAAGGTTTTGTTATTACTGTCATTAGTAGTACTGCCACTGTGGCTACTACCAACACTACTACTGTCATAACCACCTAAGTCCTATGGTTCTGATGAAGATCAAACAAGTTAAAGGGCATAGAAGTAATTCCCAGCATGTATAATTCTTAAAGTATAATTATCCTTTACAAAATACAAAACACTATGCATGTTTTAGAGACTGTTACTTGGCTTTATCATTGGGTTAATGTGTTCACCCTTAGATTGTTTACATTTTAAAAGAGATTTCCAGTCAAAATGGGTGAATTATAAGCAGTGAGAGGTGTAGGGCATAAATAATTTGGGGCAGAAGAACATACTTGGGTTTCCTTACATGATACCACCAATGATGGCTATGTTACAGAAGCCCACTTCTTGATATTCCCAGTTACATTCTTTGGAGCTATAGACCCAGAAAACTATAGAGATGCCATATATGGAAATATTTTTAAAAAGATTTTATTTATTTCTTTGACAGAGATCACAAGCAGGCAGAGAGGCAGGCAGAGAGAGAGAGGAGGAAGCAGGCTCCCTGGTAAGCAGAGAGCCCGATGTGGGGCTCAATCCCAGGACCCTGGGATCATGACCTAAGCCGAAGGCAGAGGCTTTAACCCGCTGAGCCACCTAGGCACCCAGAAATATTTTAATTAAGATATAACTTTGGCTCAGTGAAAAACCACTGGATATAAACCTCAGTTTTAGGTATCCAAGCATTTTTTTAAAGTATGATTCATGGTAAAAACTTACATTCATATAAGGGGTTATTTACAGATACAGAGCAACATGATGATAGAGACAAAGCTTTATAAGTATTATACCAAAAAGGATTATTGTATTGTGACTTACAAAAATGTATTATATCTTTTGCAGTGGAGAAATGCTGATTAACTACAGCTAACTTCTAAATATGACTAAAATCACTTAATATGACTAAAAAGAGAATCTTGTTTTCCCTAGTGCTCTATGACAAAGGACAATTTTCGTGAATATATTTTTAAGTAGAGTAGTAGTGTAGGAAGAGCTGCAATTTTTGAGTCACAGGTTCACCAGAATTTGACATTTTTGTCATAGCTAAGATTATTTTTTGTGTTTGATGGAAATATAAAACATTGTTTCATGTGTTTTTACCCTATCCAGTCATGTTTGGAAGTCGGTAGCAATAGGATTTGGGGTCAAATGTTCTATAATGTCATTTTTGTTTACACATTTCCGTACTTACTCAGCCACTGTGATGTGATTTGAATCTGAGGGGGATGTTAAAATCTATCAGCTTTAGTCAGTTCTAATTTTTCTTAGTATTTTGAGTTTCAGTATTTGATTAAAAAAATTTACAGTTTTTTAAATTGTAAACTATCAAGTGTGAAAGTGGGCAACATCAGGTCCATATGTAAGAAAGAACTTTCAAGAAGTTCGGAGGTTAGACCTATATATAAATAAGTATCAAAATGATGAAACTGGAAGAATTTGTTGCTGGAGGTTTTCCACCTCCTTTTTAAGTATTCCACTACCAGGATGTAGAAGGAAAGTGTTGATTTAAGAGTCAGCTGAGCTATATTTGAATATGGGACTTGCCACTTACTAGCTGAGGGACCCTGAGCAAATAAGTTCAAAACTGAAACATAATTTTCTTATTTATGGGATGGGAAAATAATGCATACTTTTCAGGAAAAATAAGACTCAATAATGCATATAAAGTTCTTAGCATATAGTAGGTCCTTAATAAATGGCAGCTATTAAGGTTGCTTTAGCATTTAAAAATCAATGAATATAATTTTTTGAACATTAACAGAATAAAGGAGAGACAGTATATGATCATTTAAATAGATATAGTAAAATCATTTGATAAAATTCTATACTCTGTTATGATTTTAAAAAAAAATCTCAGCAAACTATGAATCCAAGGCAGTTTCCATAACATACGGCAATTACCAGAAACCTACAGTTAATGTGGTAGATTTTCTGAAATGATAGCCACCAACAATCAAACACATATCGCTTCTCCCCAAAAATAGTGAGGCCTATTTCCTCTCTCCTCGAATTTAGACTGGGACTGTGGCTTCTGGTGACCAATAGATGTGGCCGAAGCATCCTGTCTGACTTTTGGGACTAAGATTTAGAGGCCTTACAGCTTCTATTGTTACCTGCTTGAAATGTTCTTATAGCCATGTAAGGAAGCCTCATCAAACTATTGAGAGAGGAGAGACCACATGGAAAGAAAGGTTCTGAGATTCCATGGAGAAAAGCCTTAGTCTCCCTAGGATCCCAGTTGAGCCAAGTACATGATGCTATATGTGATGCTGAATGCATCCACGTGGGTTAGCCTAGGAGAAACTAGCAGAGTGAGCCCCTAGACAATCCACAGATCTGTGAGAAGTAATAAATCCATGTGGTTTTTAGCCACTAAGTTTTTGTTAGTTTATTAAATGGGAATAGATAACATCACACATAACAGTGAAGCATAGAATATTTTCTCCCTAAGATGAAGAAAAAAGCAAGGATATAAACTTTAACTAGTTCTATTTGACAGTGATCAAGAGGACCTAGCCCATAAAATAAGGTAATAAAAATGAATAAAGATATAGATAGAAAAATAATAAGTAAAATTACTTTGTTCACACATCTGTGAACATGATTGTTCTTGTAAAAATCCTAAGGAATCTACAAAAAACTACTGAAGCATAAGTAAATTCAATAACATTAGAGAATACAAGGTTCAATATATAAAAATCAATTGCATTCCCTATATACTAGTGAAAACATATGGAAAAATAAAAATTTAATTTTTAATGATTTTATTTATTTGACACAGAGATAGAGAGAGAGAGAGAGAGTGTGTGTGTGTGTGTGTACAAGCAGGGAGAGAGAGTGGAAGAGGGAGAAGCAGGCTCCCAGCTGAGGAGGGAGCCTGATGCAAGACTGGATCTCAGACTCCAAGATCATGACCTGAGCTGAAGGCAGTTGCTTAACTAACTGAGCCACCCAGGCACCTGGAAAAATAAAAATTTTAAGTATTACCATGTACAATAGCATCAGTAATACTTAGGACTGAATTTAACAGAGAAAATATGAGACTTCTATACTGGAAATTATAAAATATTGCTGAATTAAAGAAGGCCTCAGTAAATGAATTGGAAGACCCAATATTGTTGAGATATCAATTGTCTCCAGTTCATCTAGAGATTCAGTACAATCCCAATTAAAATACTGTTTTAAGAAACTTATTTGTAGAATTTATA
Organism: Mustela lutreola; assembly: GCF_030435805.1. Lineage (NCBI taxonomy): Eukaryota > Metazoa > Chordata > Mammalia > Carnivora > Mustelidae > Mustela > Mustela lutreola. Next base: position 119,217,801 of record NC_081308.1, on the reverse strand, counting down.
AACTGATTATATGATTAGTATGGAAATGCAAAATATATATAACAGACAAAACAATGTTGAAAAAGAACAAAGTTGGAAAACTCATAGTGTCTGATTTCAACATTTACTGTAAAGCTATGGTAGTCAAGACAGTGTGATATTGATGTAAGGACAGAAATATAGATCAGTGGAAGGTGTTGAGGTAAGGATAGACATATAGATAAATGGAAAACAATAAAGAGTACAATAATTAGTTTAAACATATACAAGAAATCTTTGGAAAACACAAGGAATTCAATGGGAAAATAATGTATTTCCCAACATACAGTTCTAGAGTAATTAGATAAACCTACAAAGAAAAACTGAAACTTGATTCTCTACTGCACATTTTACAATAATAAAGTGATTTATTATTGGTCATAGATCAAAACATAAAGGCTAAAAATTATACATCTTCTAGAAGAATGCATAGCAAAGCATATTTGTAGCCTTCAGGGGAGGTGAACATTCATTAAACCAGACATAAGAAGCACTAACCAGACAATGAAAAAAATGTCCTGCATTAAAATTTAAATATTCTGCTTTTTAAAGAGATGATAAAAAAAAAAAAAGAATGGGTGAATAAACTGTGGTACATCCATACAATAGAATATTATTCAGCACTAAAAAGAAATGAGCTATTAGGGGCACTGGGATGGCTCAGTGGGTTAAAGCCTCTGCCTTCGGCTCTGGTCATGATCCCAAGGTCCTGGGATCGAGCCCCACATTGGGCTGTCTGCTCAGCAGGGAGCCTGCTTCCTCCTCTCTCTCTCTTCCTGCCTCTCAGCCTACTTGTGATCTCTATCTGTCAAATAAATAAAATAAAATCTTTAAAAAAAAAAAGAAATGAGCTATTATGCCACAGAAAGACATAGAGGAACCTTAGATGCATATTACTAAATAAAAGATGCCAATCTGGAAAGACTACATACTGTTTGATTCCAACTATATGAAATTCTAGAAAAAGCAAAACTAAGGAAATATTAAAAAGATCAGTGGTTACCAAGGGTTGGGGGGAAGGAGGGATGAATACACAGGGCTCAGAGGATTTTTAAGGCAGTGAAACTATTCTGTATGATACTAAACTGGTAGATACATGGCCTTATACAGTGTCCAAACTCAGAATGTGCAACATGAAGAGTGACTTTAATGTAAACTATGGACTTTGGATAATAACGGTCTGTCAGTGCAGGTTCATCTGTTGTAGCAAATGTACCACTCTCATAGGGGGATGCTGATAATGGGAGAGGCTGTCCACGTGTGGGAGCACAGGTCATATGGGAAATCTCTATACCTTCCCCTCAATTTTTCTGTAAACCTAAATACAGAACCTAAATCTGTACTAAAAATAAAACTCTATAAAAGAAAGAAAGAGAGAAAGAAAGGGGCAAGCAATAAGGAGGGAGGGAGAGAAGGAAGGAGGGAAGGAAGAAAAGAAGAAAGGAAGGAAGGGAGGGAGGAAGAGAGGGAGGGAAAGAAGAAAGAAGGGAGGGAGGGAACAAAGAGAAGAAGAAGGAAGGAAGGAAAGAAAGGGCAAGACAGAGACTGACAGAGGACTTAAACAGAATAGACAATGGACTCCTGAAGTAAAAACGAAAAAGACAGCCAATAAAAATGTGCAAAACACAGAAATTTCACCAATAGAGATCTACATACAACCATTAACTGCATGAACGCGCGCTCCATATCTTTAGGCAGCAGGGGAATGCAAACCAAAACCACAGTGAGATATCACTACACACCCGCCCAAATAGATAAAGTTGAAATATCTGACATCAAATGTTGGTCAGGATATGGAGCAACTGAAATGCTCAGTTTTGCAGGTAGAGGTGTAAAATGATGCACTATTTTGGAATACTGTCTGGTAGTTTCTTATAAAGTTTCTTATAAAGTTCAGTATACACCTACCCTCTGACCCAGAGATTCCATTCCTAAGTATTTACTCAAGAGAAATGAAAACATTTTAATACTAAGAGTTGTAAATGGATGCTTATAGGAGCTTTACCCATAAGACTCTAAAACTGGAAGCAGCGTAACAGTCCATCAAAGAAAGAATGGATAAACAAATTGTATTATAGTCATAAAATGGAATACTACACTAGGATTAAAAAAAAACACTGATATATGCAGTAATTTGAATGAATCTCATAATATGTTGATGTAAATAAGTCAGAACAATAAAAACTTAACACTTCATGATTCCATTTATATGACATACAAAACCAGGCAAAATAAATCCATGGTAATGAAAATCTAAGCATGGTTGCATTGGTCTTGGGTTGGAACTGACTCAGAAGGTGAACAGGTGTACTTTCTGAGGTGATGGAAATATTCTATATTCTTGATTAGATTGTGTTTACACAGGTATATGTAACTGTCAAAACTAATCCAATGCTACACTTAAAATATGTACATTCACTGTATGTAAGTGTTATAACAACAAAATAGGACAAAAAAGTAAATAAAAGGAATTACAGTTGACCCTTGAACAAAAAGGCTTGAATTGCACGCGTCCAGTTATATGTGGATTTTTTTTTACCCTACAGGACTGTAAATGCACTTTCTGTTCTTTATTATTTTCTTTTTTTTTTTTTGTTACAGAATTTATTTATTTATTTGACAGACAGAGATCACAAGTAGGCAGAGAGGCAGGTGGTGGGGGGGGGGCAGGTTCCCTGCCAAGCAGAGAGTCTGATGCAGGGCTCGATCCCAGGACCCTGGGATCATGACCTGAGCCGAAGGCAGAGGCTTTAACCCACTGAGCCACCCAGGTGCCCCTGTTCTTTATTATTTTCTTAATAATGTTCTCTTTTCTCTAGCTTACTTAATTGTAAGAATACAGTGTATCACAAAAATATGTGTTAATTAACTGTTTATATTGTCAGTAAGGCTTCCTATCACCAATAGGCTATTAGTAGTTAAGTTTGGGGGACATTTAAAAGTTATGGGTAGGTTACTGACTGTTTGGTGGGGGCAGTGCCCCTAACTCCCATGTTGTTCAAGGGTCAACTGTTTAGTTATTGGTGGTATAATTACTGTTGTCTCCCAGTGTTGAAATTATAACCTAAGCACCTTTTGTAATCATGACACTTACTGTGTCATTCCACGCAGGCCTATGAAATGCATGACCAAATGAAGAACGTTATAAACTCCACGTAGAGTTTACCTCCATTCTTCATCGTTACAAAATTCTCATTTCACCAATGTCTCCATTTCACACGGTTCCTGTGGAGGAATATAACTGCATTTCAAAATAATGTTTTTCCAGGTTCTGGATTATGGCATTATTGTATTTGAATGTATGCATTTTCAGTGCATTTTGTAATGCATATTGAATGTAACCAGTTAGCTCTGTAATATCAGGGAGGTCATTTAACTTCCCTGAGTCCTGGTTTCTGTCATTTGTAGAATGAAGAAGTCAAGTGTGAATATGTTGTATAATCTTTTTATGAAATCGAAGAACTATTTTGCCAGGGTTTTAGCAGAAGGGTGCAAAGGAGCACGTGTGTTTGGAGTGCCAGACAATGCGAAGTCACCATAGGCAAGTTTTGCCAGTCCTAACCTGCAGATGACTTGTAGGGAGGGATGGAACAAAAGCTCTGCTTTGTCATTGGACACTTCTCGCCTCATGTGGGTTGCTAAAGACATGGAAGTAGTTAAAGTGAACTTCCGTAAGCCACCTCTGTTATTTTAATATTGTCAATACTTGGGTATTCAGGAGGAGAATCAACTTGGACCTGAACCAGACTTGCCTATTTTCTGCAGTTGTTTAGGGTCACAGTAATAGAAAAAACTGATTAGTTATGTTGTTGTATGCTACAACTGAATTCTATGTTTTTACTACAGTCTACTTCCCATATATACAAATACGGAAACTTAGAAAGAACAAGGTAAACCAGGAGTGAAGGAGAATAATACGCACATTAAATGAACAAGAAAGATATGCACAGCATCACCTCCCATATGATTTCCTTTCTTTAACTCTTCTCCAGGTAATAGGAAAGGAGAAAGAGGTAGGGCCACTTGTTAGGTGGTGGCGGATGTCCAAGCTTTTTATTAGTCACAATCTGATGCTGCCTTCTTTTTTTCTGCACTATTTGCATTCATGTTTACCTCCAATTATGGTTTCTATAGTGTTGAACATTTTTAAAGGCCTCTAGTATATCTTTTAGATTAAATTTAATTTCATAGACTGTATTAAATAGTATTTAATCAGTTCTACAGTTTAATTTCTAATTAACAGTCTCTTCACAGCCTGTGATTTTTCAGGTAATCAGTCTGTAATTCACTAAGAATCTACTGAGCCCACAGCACCACACTGGCTCTTGAAGGTCCATAATCAAGGTTAATTAGGTTTCCATCCTTAAAAAACCCACAGTTTGAATCAAGAGGTGGCTCTTTGTCTTCATATATTTGGAAGGGATTCTATTCAGCACATAAAACACACTTTTGTACATGAACTTGGGAAAACTGCTTTAAAATACCAGCATTAGTACCTGCAAATCTTTTTATTGTACATATGGCTATCACTAGGACTACTGGTATTCGGGTTTACAGTGGCACAGAAAAGTGGACAGATGGGGAAAGTGGCTTGAAATATTGATCCTAAAACACATATGTCTAGAACATCTAGACAGCTAAATGAATGAAAAGTGGGTTTTTTAAATGATTTTGATAAATGTCTTCAGTTGATCACAAAGACCAAATCAGTTCAAGCAGATTTCAGGGAAACAATCTGCATGTGACAAGGCTAGAAATAGCCACACAACTTAAATCAACATAAACAAAGATCCTCCAAGGAACCTGAGGAGGAAAAGAAATTTAGTCCAGTTTATGGTGTAGAATGACATTTGCATTTCTTGTTTTCAAAATCTCAAGCAAATCAAAGCTGAAAGATAGCTCCTAGCTACATCAAGGGAAAAACTGACTGAGGAAAAAAAAATGTGATCAAGGCAGAACCATCTGTGGCAGTTTAATGATATTTCAGGCTTGTACCAAAAACACACTTAATAAGAAATTAACAGCTAAAGGGAAGACAATTTCAAAGGGATTTGAACCCTGAAGAAAATATCTGTGTATACAGATGCAATTAACTGATGATTTGATTTTAATTCTCTTGGAACATGATATCATCAGTGGACTTGGGAAGACTTAAGAAAACAAACTGCCTTAAAGCCTTTATTTGTTCTTATTTGGGGCAATTTTTAAAAAGCTCATTTCTCTATCTCTTTTTTGACATCGCAGTCACATAAGGTAAAAACAAATAGAGATCCAGCTAAAAAACCAGAGACTTCTACACATTTTTAATTCAGTTATAACAAATCATTTGCTAAAAGCATTTTTAGCACATGCCTGCATGAATAAAAACACTGGTATTCTCTCAGTTTGAGACCTTATTTAGTGAGGTGGGGCTTTCCCTAAGTCAGCTGCACACAATACCCAGCAGCCTCTGGAGAGGAGTAGGCAGGGACTCCCGGAACTCTGTCATGAGGTGATGGCCTTGTCCTACTTATAGAAGTAGACAAACCCAAATATAATATAAAAGAGGGTATAATTGGCCCAGCAATTTCAGAGAATTATCTTCTCCATTGCCAACTGAAGTGAATGAAATAGCAACTTTATGAGTCAGAAATGACATAGAATCTTTGCTTAGTCCACTGAGAAATTCATCAAAATAATTTCCCTGGGTGAAGATCTTACTCTGCATGTAATTTCAACAGTAATACTGAGTTCAAGAAACCTAACATTGAGCTCTGTTAGTTTAATATGCTCAACAAGTGATAAATACAATAAAATCAAAATTAACATTCTGATTTGGCTAGCTGCCATTCATTGGGGGAACTTCTCAGACTTTATTGGTGCTCAGTCACCTTTCATTAGTGATTTTACTTACTGTCCCAGGAGTGTAGTTAAAATTTTTTAAGTCAATGATTAAATTTTGAAGGAAGTAGTTAGATCACACCTTCCCTTCTCAGCCCAAATTTTCTGATTATACACTGTAGACCAGTTTTTGAAGAATACAACTGAACAATACCTCACTTTGCAAGATAATTTTTTATTTTATTTTATTTTATTAAGGGAGAAAGATGAATGTGTTTATATAATGAATCGTATCTGTAGGGTTCCAACTATGGTACAAGTAATGGGAAAGAGAGTTTCAGGTGGAGAATCTTACACCACTTACAATCTCACAAAGGCAAAAAATGCGTGTGCTGTAATTGTAAGGTATTTAAACTGTCCTTTTTGTTCTCTCGAAACTTGTTTGGAAATTGTAGGATGAGAGGACAGAGACTTGCATTCCCATGACCAACTCAGCCTCTTTGTCAAGAATGTGCCAAAAAATGAGGGAGAAAGGGAATACTCGCCCAGCCAGGCAGACCAAACATCCATCCTGCCAATGAGTGGGGTGTCGATGGTGCAACAACGGACCTCTCACATTCCCTTACAAATGTTTTAGAGGAATAAGGGGATGGTTCGTTAGTTCGTGGCTGTTGTAAAGCTCTCTGCTAAATCCATGCTTCCTCTGTAGTATTTGGGTAGCTATAAATAAGTAGTTTCTGATTATCGAGGGGGGTTAGAAAAAAGCAATCATCAAAAGGCAGACAGTATAAATACATGGGATCATAACTAAATCCACCTCTATTCAAATATGAGCTGGCTTGATGTTTGAGATGTCTGCTCTGATGCACAACAGGGCGTTTGCACCAGACTAATCCTTCCAATGAAATCCCTTCTGCAGAGGAATCCCTTAGTGAATAAAATATGGTAAAGGTCCATGAGCACAACACTGAAGGACACAAATTGGTAGTCCAAAAAAGTCCAGAATGAGTGAAGACTCCCACTATCCCTGCTTCACCCAAGTCTCAGTCATTTGATAAGAGTCTGAAATCAGGGGCTCCTGGGTATCTCAGTCTGTTAAACATCCGCCTACAGCTCAGGTCATGATCCTGGAGTCTGGGTATCGAGTCCCATGTCAGGCTCCCTGCTCAGAGGGGAGTTGTCTGCTTCCTCTCTCTCTACCCCTCTATGCTTGTGTTCTCTCTCTTGCTCGCACTCTCTCTCTCTCTCTTTCAAATAAATAAAGAAATATTCTGAAATCAATGAGGCCTCTCACTAGCATTAGCATTGTTCAACAATTTAAAGCCACAGAGTGAAATCAGCCAACTGGAATGACTGCTCTACATCACAGAGCTGTGTCACCCATTTCCATTTTAGGATCAGAGGTATTTCATTGATTTCATGTGCTAGATTTAGCTCATTTGGGGAAGTATTTGAGGAGCCTGTTTCTTCAGGTGTAAAAAAAGGATAACATGAGTACCTACCTTATAAGGATGTGGTATTAAATAAGTTACTATAAATATAGCACTTACTCCAGAAACAAATACTGCATGGTAACTAAGTAGAATTTAAATAAAAGCAGGAATAAAAAAATACAGTGCTTAGAACAGTGCCTAATTAAGCATGGAAAGGTCCCCCTCTTCCTCATCATCATTGTTATTAAGATTAGCCCATTCAGAATTATTTTACTAACTGATAACTTTGATCAAAATAATGTGACAGAAGAGAAAATGGTAGAAGTTCTGAATCTAGGCCTTAAAAGACTTAGTGGTTTATTTTTATGCTCTTGGGAACCTTGTAACCACTTTCAGGTGAGTGAGCCCAAGAAAGCCTGCTAGAAGGTGAGAGGCCACTTGGAGGATGTCTTAGATTATATCAGAAGACAGATTCTGGGATTGAGACTTTCAGATAGGAAGTTTATTGGGGAGTGCTGTTGGCAACAACTGTAAGGCAGTAAATGTAAATGTGCAGTAAATGTGGGGTTGGCCATAGGGGAAGGTGGGCTGCAACACAGTTGAGACAGAGGTCTCAACTGATCTCTTGTGGGAGCTCTAGACCAGAGATGGCCCTTGAAAGTTGAGGCCAAGGGGCCAGGCATTTTAATGTTTGCATCAAACAGTCATTGGATGATGGCTGCCCTTGAGGAAGGACTATGATCTTGGATTAGGAAGCTCCTTTTGGTAATTATTGGGGTGGAGTCTCAGCAGTAACTTGTTAGCAGGCAGCACTTCTAGACACTATGGGGAAAATGTCTTGGCCCTGAAGAGGGGGATCTGGGTTGCAACACTACAGAGGTGAACCTACATGTTCTAGTCAAGCCTGCCAAGTGCCAGGCATGTGAGTGAGGCCATCCTAGATCATCGAGGTGCCACTCAACCCACCAACTGATGACATACACATTAGTGAGCCCAGAAAAGCTAAATCAAACCAGCCCAGATCAGAAAAGTATCACGGAATCTTGAGAGATAAGAAATAGTTGCTCAGGGACGCCTAGGTGGCTCAGTTGGTTAAGCAGCTGCCTTCGGCTCAGGTCATGATCCCAGCATCCTGGGATTGAGTCCCACATTGGGCTCCTTGCTCAGCGGGGAGCCTGCTTCTCCCTCTGCCTCTGCCTGCCATTCTGTCTGCCTGTGCTCGCTCTCTCTCCCTCTCTCTGATAAATAAATAAAATCTTTAAAAAAAAAAAAAAAGAAATAGTTGCTCAGTAAAGCCATTAAGTTTTGAGGCAAGTTTATTATGTAGTGATAGATAACTGATACAGAATATCACATGAGGATAGTAATCATCAAAGGCCAAGAGTTGAGATTAAGGTGATTCTAGTTGTAGTGTAATAACAAGTTTCCCCCGCCCCACAAACACCCATTGCCAAGGGCATTAAGATCAACATACATCTGAAATTAAATCAGTGATGCAGATGACACTGATGGAAGCTGTGGCTGTGACTGTAGTACAGTTCTTACGCCAGAAGATAGATGCCAGTTGCCGGCACATGGGGTGGGCACACAGGCCTCTTGGGAAGGACCCATGTACACTTTTGGGAATCAGTGTTCAGAGCATTTATGTCATCCAGACAGCATAACTGCACAGAGTTGTCAAGAGCTTTCCCTAAGGTATTCTTCGAGAATTTACAAAGGGGAACCAATGTCATTCTACTTACATAATGGTATGGTACCAGTTTACGTGAAAGTTAGGCATATTTTTCCTCTAAGGAAAAGAGAGTTGAATCACTCGAAACAAGAACTTTAAAAAATTATTTATTAAGCAAATATAACTTGAAAAAAAAGTCACCTACAATCCTACCATTCTAACAAATCAACTATTTTATTTTCTCCTATTCATTTTCAGTTCTTGTCCATATTTATATAATGATAAGATAGTTTTAACTTTAGGGTAGATACAGTTTTGTATTAAGGTAAGATCTTTTGAAGAAAATAACAAGAAATTGGAGCTTTTTTTTACGTGGAGCCTGAGATCCTTACCCATCAAATGAGATTAGGCACTCTAGACAAAAGGCCTTTGGGAATTCCTTGCTTCAAAGAGTGCTTTTGCTTTAGAGACGCTCTGAGAGGATGCATTTCAGAAAGAAGGAAATGGATCCTACAAGGAGTGGGATGCAAAAGTTAAAAAACCAGGAAGGAGGTTGGGGAAGACCGAAGTGGAAGAGGAACAAACTCTGAGTCTATAAACCAGGATTCCGCAGACGGTTGCTGGTGGACCAGATACCAGCCGCTGCCTATTTTTCTACATATACTTTGATTGCAACACAGCCATTTGCATTCATTTACCTATTGTCTGTGGCCACTTGCATGCTGCATCAGCAGAATTAAGTGATTGTGATTGTGTGGTCTGCAAAAGCAAAAACATTTTATTATCTCATCTTTACAAAACTAGTTCACTAACTTCATGTTAATGACTAATCATATTAATAATATTGAGGTAACGTGATTAAAAAAAACTGGGACTATACTAGAAAACAATGTGGAAGGTCCTTGTATGGGGGTGGTAGGGTGGCTCAGTTAAGTGTCTGACTCTTGATTTCAGCTCAGGTCATGATCTCGGGGTCCTGGAATTGAGCCCCATGTCGGGCTCCTTGCTCAGCAGGGTGTCTGCTGGAGATTCTCTCTCTTCCTTTCCCTCTGCCCCCGCCAACCATGTTCACTCGCCCTCCCAAATAAATCTTTAAAAAAGATCCGTGTATTGTTCTGAAAGAAAGAAATTTCCAGGTACGCATGTTAAAAATGTAAGGATATCAGTTTTTTAAACATAGTATAGTACAGCACTCTTGGTTTTGACATTGAGAGCTTAAAATAACAAGTGACCCTTCAGGTGACGGTGTGATGATCTGTCTTTTCCCCACACCACTAGCATGTTGCAGTGCACTTAGATGCAGGTAAAGCCAATAGGCCGCCAAACACTTGGTCTGCTAGTGACATGCTTTTCAGTAGGCCTCACATAATTCTAAGTGATTAAAATTTATGAGGGGGAAAAGTGGCCCCCAGCAGAAAGCCAACTGTTGGTGACACATGTAAAAACATCCAAAAATTAATGATTCTTAACCTAAGTTAAGAAGTTTTAGGGGGAAATGATTTGCAGTTTTATTCTTTGTGAAGTTTGGAACTTGAAAAGAAAATGCCCAGTGTAAATGAAAACAAGCTGTGCAATGTAACAGAAAGTTCTGAACCTAACCGATTCAGCTACTGCCAGTTGTACAGAAATGTATGGGGGCCACAAGTCTGTGAATTGGAATTTGAACATTGCTATATTTATTTAAGATATTGTTATAATAAAATCAGCATGAAGTAGGTGAAAACTAGTTGACCAAATCTTACCCTTTCAACTGGTGGTTTCTGACATTGTGTATATAGTCTAATGACATAAAGTTGGAATTTAATCCAAGGAAAATATTTGAAGCAATTTAGCGTAAGTTAATTTACAGAAATCATAATTTTATTGTGAAACATTTTTGAACTTCAGTTCATAAATTATTTTTATACATACACAGTACAACTCAGTAAAATTGTTTGCTAACCTTCATCTAACTGACATTTCTGAGTCTTTAAAATATACATGTTTGTTATTGTGTCTGCAGAATTTTCTATTTTCTTTTTTTTTTTTTAACTTAAACAGGTGATATGCCTTTCAGAAGGTTGAGGATTCCAAATATTTTTAATTTTTTGTTATAAGAACCCATCTGATGCAAATATTTTTAGCACTTTGCAGTGCATGCCTCCACTGAATCATGAGTTCCTCCACAGAAGGAACTATGTCTTATTCCTCTTTCTACCCCCAAGGGCTGGCACAGAGTGTGCACTGATTAAATGTTTGTTGAATGTACTAGTCAGCAACATCTTACATCTTTAACTCTTTGGAACAAGTTGTACTTCTCTTCACAGTGCTGCTCTCTCCCTAGTCCTACTCTATTGCAAACATTTCTTTCTTTTCTGTCTTCTCTAGGTCCATCTCATCTCATTTACAGAGACAAAAACTTCATCTACGTAGTCCCAGTCACTACCATGGATTTCTGAAACATAGTAGTGGGTACCCAGGAAGAGATTTTTGAACTGAATGTATCTTTGGAAATTCTATCCTCTTCTGGAGGATGGACTTCCAACTGGAAGGAGATAGGAAGCTTCATCCCTTGTGATATTCTCTCTCCACTTTGATTCTTGTCAGTGGACTGTAGGCTCCTTGAAGGGAGGATATGAGGCCTAGCCATCCAGCTTCAGTACCCAGCACCTATATGGCATACGGTGCTCAAATGTTGAACTGAATTGAAATTCCACATCTCATCTTAGATTGGACTTTATTACAGATTAACCTAGCCCAACCATTAGAGGCAAATAGCTTCTTGGCTTGATTCAATAAATGCAATCAAATGCAAATTTTGAATGTCTGCAATAAATCTTAGAGTTTAAAGTACCAGATTAGACTATTCTGCCTTAATTAGTTTAGCTGTCTTTGGTTTGAACATGGCTCATTAATTTAAATTAAATAAGCAATGCAAAGCCTGTGGACAATAAATTAGATAAATGTAAACGTCAAGGACTGCAATCCCCTGGCTATATTTTAAAGATAGTAAATATGTAAGACATCAGAACCAGATATTCCTTTTGATGATGATAATGAGATGTTCCAGATCGGGAGTAAAACTGGAAATTATTTTTAAAACCCACAGACACTAGAAGCATCCTGGCAACAAATTTTCTCTATTTCTGTGCATAGAAGTTGCCCTAGTTGAAGTACAATTTTAGAAGTTTATCGCCAAGTTGTTGCATTGTTGTGCTATTTTTAATGAATGGGGTTGTGATGATGGTTTAGGAACCTTCGCCATCCCATACTATATGCTTTGTTTCTGGGAATCATTTATGGATGCGAATCACAAAGTTACCTACGTTGCTTTCATCCATCCACTAGAGTTTGTTAGAAATGTATCCCCAGCTACAGAAACTGCAGCAACTAGTAATTTGGTTGGATGTGTCAATTTCATGCACAATAACAGCAAAATACATGAGTTATTTGAACCAGCTGAGAGTTTGTTTCCGGGCACCAATCAGTAAATCCATCAAAAAGAACTGATGCCATTTTCTAACACCAAACAAGCATGTTTGTCGACATATGTGCTCACTCTTTCTCTGTCTTATAGTATTCGGAGGGAGAACTTTAGAAATTCTACTCAGTGTCAACACAACTCTTGCTCTTCAAATGTCCATGTTCATTTGAGCTATTTGATGGTATGTACATAGACAGACTTTGCTCTGACATGTGCATAATTGCTCCCAGTAGCTCTCTTGATTTTTATAGAGGTCCTTTTGCCTCAGTTGTAGGTGCCAACCTATAGCACAGTAACCCATTTACAATAGGCTCCCCTCTTAGATGTAGGGGAAGAAAATGTAGTCAAGGAGAAGCAAATTTAGGTTGAGAGTACATGGCAACATTAGTACTTGAAATAATAGCTCTCTTCCCATGAACAAATATTCTTTGCATAAAAATTCAGTGTCAGTTTTCTTTCTTTCTTTCAATATACTAGTGTAGAGAAAGGTAGTGTCCAAATGATAAAAACAGGGTTTTTTTGGATTCATGGTTATCAAAATTTAGAAGTACAGTGGATTTTTCTAGTGCACCATCAACTACTTACATTTGATGATTTTAAATCTAGACCCAGCTGATATATATATATATATCCCATGTTTGTGAAATGTGTCATGAGTCTTGCTATTGAACTAGTGCAATTACATTTTAAGCAACGACTCCATAGCTCTTCAGGGACTAAAGGGTTAGTTATGGGGCGCCAGCGTGGCTCAGTCGGTTAAGCATCTGCCATCGGCTCGGGTCATGATCCCAGGGTCCTGAAACTGAGACCCAAATCAGGCTCCCCTCTCAGCCAGGAGCCTGCTTCTCCCTCTCCCTCTGCCCACCCCGTCTTGTGATCTCTCTCTCTATGTCAGATAAATAAATAAAATCTTAAAAAATAAAGGGTTAGTTATATCCTTAAACGCTAAACACATCCAACAGAGATATTCATATGAATGGTTAAGAGCTAGCACTGGGACATGATTTGGGAGACAGCAGCTTGAGAATACCATGGTGAGTATCTGATGATTATTCAAAAACCAGCAGCTTGTATGAGAAGATTGTAGAATGGATAAAAGGAAACCAAAAGAAAAGCTACGGGCTTCACCAATGGCACGCTCTTCTTCTATCATTTGAGGAGAAATTAATATAGGGATTATTTACAAAAGTGTGGGTAAGCTTTAGGACAGGTAATTGTTAAATACCCCACAGATAACATGGGGTTACCAACCCTGGGCTTGAAGGAACAAAGGAGGCACTGATTATTGGAACTTAGGATTGTTCTATGGAGAGGGTCATATGATAGGAGGTGGAGTTGTTAGAAGAGGGGCACTGCCATCCCACCGGCCAGCTGGGAGGGAGGCAGGGGAATACCTACCCCAGTCACACTTTGACCTTTTTCTCTCCCCTGCCGGTGCCTTCCAAATGGCCAAACCCAACATGATGCTGAAGGCAAGGGAGCTTGTTGGTATAAGGACAGAAGTCAACCTCCCAGGGCAATTAGCAAAGTGTAGAAGAATGCAGTTTTCCACTGCAAGCATTTTTGGAGAAAAATCACCTCATTGTCTACATGTCTCTCAAGTTGGATATGATTATAAAGAGGTTTATTGTGAAGAAGTGAATTAATTCAATTTAATTTTAATTGGTATAATTGAAGACTACCTTAGAACATTTAAGTACAATTACAATCTCATGGCATAACTTGCTCTGTAAATGTGTTGCAGATTTTGATAAGTGAAGTGTATGGAAGAGCAGAGAACCAAGAATTACTTAGTATCAGAAGATCTAGATTTTGGTCCTGGCCCTACAAACTGACTGCTCTGAAAAGTCTTCTCTGTGACTTTGGGCAAGTTACTTTACTTTTCTGACCTTAGTTTAAATATAAGTAAAATGCCCTCAAAGGGTGGTGGTACAGATCAGATGAAAACATATTTAAAAAACACTTTATAAGCCAAAATGTCTCTTCCAGCACAAGTATCCACTCTTCCAGCATTGCAAAATGGTGTTTAAAGATAAATGCTGGGCTTGTAGAGAAATAAGCTGACTTTTCGATACATTTTTTTTTTTTATACTGACAGATCTATCTCCTTCCACCCAGACGGGACTCAGCCAGCTTCCCACCAGATCTAATTAGGTTTAAAATGAGATTCAGGAAGATATAATAGCTTATTCTGATTGTTCTTTTTATATCATACAGTCTCTAAATATTCATTGTGCTCATATGATTAAGCTGTAAATCAATAGGAAAAGCCAATGGGCTTCTTTGAATTTTTTATTTTGCTCCATATATTTGGCTGTACCAGTCATCTCAACTTTCTCCCAGTTTTTACTTTCACATTTGCCCTTACCCATTTTGCTCTGTCCGAAGAGCTCCTAATCACATTTCAGCACCCGAAGTAAATATCCTCTCCTTGGGAAAGCCCCTCCTTCTTCCCACCTAAGATGACTTGTTCCTCCTCGGGTACATTTCGTGCTTGGAACACATCTCTATTATTGCAGGTAGCACTGTGTATCGAATGAGAATGATTTGCTTCTATTTTTGTACTTCCAAGTAGTCCCCGAGAGTCTTGACTGTAAAGGTGTTGTCCCATCTGAGTTTCTATCTCCATCAACTAGCACTGGCCCTTTGTGTGGGCTCGGTTAACTGGAATTAAAGCTCTGGGGAATAGGTGTAGATGTACAAAAAAGAAATGGGGAAGCCTGGTTTAACTGAAATATGCTTTCTCCTACTCAGATTAGTTCATCAGATTCAAATTGCTAATATTTGGGATAAGATGCTCACTCTTTTCTTTCAGGGTAGAGCTTCTGCAGAAGATAAAACACTGACTTAGATGAAAGTCTTCAAAAGGGTTCTAAGCTAAGAGTGATCATAAATGCAGTTTTGAAGGAAAACTTGCTTGAAAAACGAGCTTGAGAAATTCTACCAGATACTTTAAAGCTACCTTAACTTGATGGAGAGGGAGGGGTGGATAAGACTTTTTGTTAGCATTTTTTCTGTCAGTACCTATTTTCCATTTGCTAATTAGTTTTTGTTATCTCTTAGTACTCAGTAGCATGCATGTAGCAAGTGTCAGAGGTTCAAGAAAAAAAAATTTTATGGGAAGAAATAATTAAACTGGGAAAAATTCTATCTGTTGACTTCATTCCACCCCCCTTATACACACAAAGACAGACATCTCCTAGTTTGTTCTTTTGGCCTTTTTTCTTAGCCTGAACTTGTGAGGTTTGAAGGTAAAAGCAGTGGCTCCAAAAGCTGATTGTTACACCTCATTGTCTCAATGAGATAGGTGGACTGGAGGCAGTAGAGAACATTTCTGAAAGTTCTGTTTGTGATTATTTGATCTTAGGTGTTGGGCTAAAGAATGGCGAAGTAGATTTTAGACTTCGCACATGAGTTTTCCCATTTTGCAACAAAGCCAAATAAAAGGCAAACTCATGTTTATATTTTAACTATTATTTTATTATTATGTTATGTTAGTCACCATATAGTACGTTATCAGTTTTTGATGTAGTGTTCCAAGATTCATTGTTTACGTATAACACCTAGTGCTCCGTGCAATCCGTGCCCTCCTTACTACCCACCACTGGGCTCGCCCATCCCCTCTCCCCTCCCCTCTAAAACCCGCAGGTGGTTTTTCAGAGTGCACAGTCTCTCATGGATCACCTCCCCCTCTGAGTTCCCCCCCTTCATTTTTTCTTCCTTCTCCTAATGTCCTCCATGCTATTCCTTATGTTCCACAAGTAAGTGAAACCATATGATAACTGACTTTCTCTGCTTGAATTATTTCACTCCGCATAATCTCCTCCACTCCCATCCATGTTGATAGAAAAGTTGGGTATTCGTCCTTTCTGATGGCTGAATAATATTCCACTGTATATATCGACCACATCTTCTTTATCCATTCGTCTGATGAAGGGCATCTCAGCTCTTTCCACACTTCAGCGATTGTGGACATTGCTGCTATGAACATTGGGGCACATATGGCCCTTCTTTTCACCACATCTGTATCTTTAGGGTAAATACCCAGGAGTTGCAATTGCTGGGTCATAGGGTAGCTCTATTTTTAATTTTTTGAGGAACCTCCACACTGTTTTCAAAAGTGGCTGCACCAACTTGCAGTCCCACTAACAGTGTAAGAAGGTTCCTCTTTTGCCACATCCTCTCCAACATTTGTTGTTTCTTGCCTTGTTCATTTTTGCTCTTCTAACTGGTGTAAGGTGGTATCTCAGTGTTGTTTTGACTTGAATTTCCCTGATGGCTAATAATGAACACTTTTTCATGTGTCTGTTAGCCATTTGTATGTCTTCATTGAAGAAGTATCTGTTCATGTCTTCTGCCCGGTTTTGACTTGATTGTTTTCTGGGTATTGAGTTCAAGAGGTTTTTTTTTTTTTTTTTAAGATTTTTAAAATTATTTATTTATCTGACAGACAAAGATCACAGTAGTCAGAGAGGCAGGCAGAGAGAGGAGGAAGCAAGCTCCCTGCTGAGCAGAAAGCCTGATGCGGGGCTTGATCCCAGGACCTTGGGACCATGACCTGAGCCAAAGGCAGAGGCTTTAATCCACTGAGCCACCCATGTGTTCCAAATTTGAGAAGTTTTTAATAGATCTTGGATATCAGCTCTTTAGATGTATTGTCATTTGCAAATATCTTCTCCCATTCCGTGGATTGCCTCTTTGTTTTATTGACTGTTTCCTTTGCTGTGCAGGAGCTTTTTAAATTGATGAAATCCCAAAAGTTTGTTTTTGCTTTTGTTTCCTTTGCCTTTGGAGACGTGTCTTGAAAGAAGTTGCTATGGCCAGTGTCAAAGAGATTGTTGCCTATGCTTTCCTCTAGGATTTTGATGGATTCCTGCCTCACTTTGAGGTCTTTCATCCATTTTGAGTTTATCTTTGTGTATGGTATAAGAGAATGGTTGAGTTTCATTCTTCTATATATAGCTGTCCAATTTTCCCAGCATTATTTATTGAAGACACTGTCTTTCTTCCATTGGATATTTTTTCCTGCTTTGTTGAAGATCATTTGACCATAGAGCTGAAGGTCCATATCTGGGGTCTCTAACCTGTTCCACTGGTTTGTGTGTCTGTACTGTCTTGCTGTCTTGATGATTACAGCTTTGTAATAAAACTTGAAATCAGGCAACCTGATGCCCCCAGCTTTGTCTTTCTTTTCCAACATTTTCTTGGTGATTCAGGGTCTTTTCTGGTTCCATACAAATTTTAGGATTGTTTGTTCCAGCCCTTCGAAAAATGCCGATGGTATTTTTATCGGCATTTTTCGAAGGGCTGGAACAAACAATCGTAAAATTTATATAGAACCAGTATTTTTTTTAATGTGCCCTCAAAATACCTCAAGTTTCAAAAGATGGCTTTGTACTGGCCAATGTGACCCATTCAGAGGAATGTTTTGAGTTTTAAAAATATTCCTCTTAATGAAGATAATACAGCCAAACTGATATTGCTGAACCTTCCTCTCTTTTGACTGTATTTTAGGAAGCAATAAATCAATGAGTCATAAATGCTTCTCTCCACTTCTAAAGTTCCAGGCTTAGGGGAGAAGGACCAATGGGAAGTTGGTCGTTTTCAGATAAAGAGGAATTATAAAAGGCCTTACGAGCATCCATGCCAGCAGAACAAACTTTGCAATCCACAAGTGCTCCTGGGGAAAAGTTGAGGGGTGGGAGTGGGCCAGTAGGAGCCCACCATAAGCAACATTCATCCCTAAGGTGGAATATGCCCAAACTATAGAAATATTCCATACTGCAGCCAGTGAGAGGTGGAAATACTAAGTGATTGGTCTTGTTTCTGTGTTCTCATTTTTATTAGTCCTTTCAACAAATAAACTTCTTTTTCTTTTTTTTAAATAAACTTCTTTTTCAATGCACAATGTTGAGGGGTGCTCAGTTTTGTTGAATCATGTGATTATGTTAGGAAGAAGTGAAATAGAAGGTAAATTATTGAAACTAACTCACAGAAATCATTCTATAACACACATATCTCCTTCTGTTTAGTTCACATTCTGACTTTTGGAAAGAAAGCTAGCAGATCTGATTTTCAAGAACCCAAATTCCTATAATATATTCATCTGCTATAGCACCCTCTAAGCTAAGTTCTTTATATGCAATCTTAATTTCTTCAAAGGCTGTGGCATTTTCATAGCTGTATAGTACAAGAGACCTGGACTAAAAATAAGAACAGATGAATCCCACCCTAACTCTGTCTCTTAGCTGTGTGGCTTTGGGCAATTCACTTCATCTTATCAAACCTCAGTTTTGTCATCAATAAACTGGATTTATTACTGTACTGTTTACCTTATAGATTGAAATCATAATAGATTATGGATGTGAAGAGTATTCTATCTGTAGAGGAATAGGTAAATATAAAGAACTATGTCTCTATTCCTGTGGGATGGTAGGAATCATCACAACCATCTCCTGCCCCAGAATAATCTAGGGATACAAAATAAAACGAATAACATTTAATAGCAGCTCTAGCCCTAACCCCCAAGAACAGGCCTATTTGTTTAAATAGTGCATGTACAAGCCTAGTATACATACAGATGTGTCTAAATCGAAACTCACAGAGTGGGAAAATGAGAGCTAGAAGTCCGCTTCGACAGCCAGTCCAACCTCTTTCTTTTACATGCAGAGAAACTGAGGTTCTCTTTTCTCCTAAAATGAGGTGTTCCTCCTCACTTCCCAATGTGTCTTTTGGCCAGGCTTCATTTTTGATGCTTCCAACTTTCATCCAACCAGTCAGTTACCAAAATCTACCTTTGCAAGAGCTAGCAATTTATTTCTATTTATCCTCCTTCAGACAGCTAATATTTCATGCCTGTACTCTTACAGTAACCTCCTAGTGTGTCCCCTTTTCCTTCCCCTATTCATTCTCATGTTACTGGGGCAATATTATTAAATGATTACTTTTATCATGTTGCTGCATTAATAAATATCTCTGCTGGCTTCCTGTGGCTGTGGGATAAAGAACAAACTCTGTAGTCTTGCTTTTAAGATTCCCTACAATATGCCCTTGATGTTCCTCATCTATCTCCTGCTACCCCCTCTACATAAACCCCATGGCCCTGGGAAAATGTGGTCTTTACTCTTCCTCCAAATGCTTCCCTACAATATGCATGTTCTTCCTTTATTTTTCCCACCAATATCCAGTCATCTTTTTCTGGTAGCTCATTTTGCTCTGGGGAACAACTTAACCCCTATTAGATGCAATCTTGCTGGACCATCAAACAAGGTACCGAAAGTGGGATTGTGGCCCTAATTGGGCCAAACACGCTCTGCCTGGAATTTTCAGTCTGAATGAAGTTACATAGGTACTAAACGCAAGGGCTGGGCCTGATTCATCCAGAAAGTGATTCCTGAAATATTGTTCATTAGATCTTACTGCCTAGGGTTCTCTGCTCTCTGTCCTTTCTGAAGTTTGGTTCCTTGGCTTTCCTTCGATTTTCTCAGCTATCTCATATTCTCGGAAATGTTCCCTTTTGTATATTTAGCCAGAACAAGTTGCTCTTACCTACTATCAGGAGCTCAGCTGAGCTTGGAAAGATTGCTAAGCTTCCAGGTGTTGGAGTAGCTGATTAAAGCCACAAGCCAGGGGCGCCTGGGTGGCTCAGTGGGTTAAGGCCTCTGCCTTCAGCTCAGGTCATGATCCCAGGGTCCTGGGATCGATCGGGCCCTGCATCAGGCTCTCTGCTCAGTGGGGAGCCTGCTTCCTCCTCCCTCTCTCTCTCTCTCTGCCGGGCTCTCTGCCTACTTGTGATCTCTCTCTGTGTTTCAAATAAATAAATAAAATCTTTAAAAAAATAAAGCCACAAGCCAGAAATGAAAGAGTTTAAGCCTTCAATCACTCTTGGTGAAAGTGTAAGTGAGAGCCTAGAGCTGGAGCAAGTGCTGACTCCCCTGTTTCATTTCCCTCTATACAACCTCATATCAGTTGGGGGTCAGATGATCAGCATGAATGTGAGGGTTATTTTGCTGTTGAGGAAGTCTAGAACAAAAGGCTCCAACATTTTAGGGACCTTGAGGTTCAGGGGAGAGGGACAATGGAGAAGGGCTTGGAGTGGAAAAGTACTGGGAATTTAGAGTGGGGAAGTGTCTGTAAGGTTTCCCCTTCCTCTCCTGTTAGAGGGGCCTCAGCAAAGACCTTTGAAGGTGATCTCTGCCCAAGGCCTCACATAAAGAGACCTAGGAATAAAGGCACAGGGGTTAGGAATGCAAATACGTGAAGTGGGGGACTGGCCAGAGGGATCTGAGTCCTTGAGTGCAACTCCCCTCAGTGCTCTGATCACACCGAGTCTGCTACCAGGAGGGCAGCTTTTCCCCACGAGGACCAGTAAAGCCATTGTAATTGCCTACATTCGGGCCTAAGAAATCACACAAAGGTTTTTTTCACTCATGCCTTTCTTTCCTTATTTCTCTTCCTATCCAAGGCTAAGTTTACTTTTATTTACATAAAGCCTTAACAGAGTAATTCAATCCATATTTGATCTTTTCTGTTTCCTCTGAAGTCTCATACCACCACTTATTTTGAATAATTCTTTTGAGAAGGTATTGACAGGTAACTAACAGCTATAAATTACTTACTTTGTATTCCTTATCTTCCCACCTCAAATGTCAGTATCTTTAGGCAAAGAGTTATTTGTACTTTACACACATCTATAATTCCTAACAAAATTATGTGTGTAGTAAACAAGACAATTGTGGGCAAGTAGTCTGTAATGGGTGATTTGAAAGGCACATGTCCTAAAATCTCACCCAAATAATTATTGAGATAATTATCTTTTTAAGAAAGTTTTATCAGCTACCTACAAGGGAGCACAGTATCAGTGATTGGTTTCCCCATTATTCATCGGCACTCACCTTAAGGAAAGATTTATTCCCATGTGAGCAAAGAGTTAAAGGAAGAGTAGCATTGATTTAAGGAACACCATGTGCCAGAGCCATGCAGACACTTTCCAGTACTTATTGATTCCTTTTTTTAAATGATTTTACTTATTTATTTGACAGATAGACAGAGAGAGAGACCATGAGAGAGGGAATACAAGCAAGGGGAGTGGGAGAGGAGGAAGCAGACTCCCCATCAAGGGAGCCCAGTGCGGGTCTCGATCCCAGGACTCTGGGATCATGACCTGAGCCGAAGGCAGAGGCTTAATGACTGAGCCACCCAGGTGCCCCCAATACTTATTGATTCTTTACAGTACTCCGAAGCAAGCATTTTCTCCATTTTTAAGAGAAGGGTATTGGGGCATAGAAAATGACTTAATTGTCCCATGATCCTGCAGTTCTTAAGTGACAGAAGTGCTATTAAACCAGGTCCACTTGAATATGAAGTCTATTACATCTTCCGAGAAAAGATCAAAGCATGGAATGATGTGGATGCCAAAAAGAGGTATCGGAAGTGTGATAGGAGATAGGTGATTGCCAAAGACCATCCCTTCCAAAAATTTTCCTTCTACAAAATTAAGTTATTTAAGATAATTAAGTTGAAAAAAATGAAAGAAGAGCTAATCAATTGGAAAGACACCTTGTATTCATGGATTGGAAGACTTAATGTGGTTAAGAACCCAAACTGATCTACAGATTCAGTGTAATCCCTGTCAAAATCCCAGCTGCTTTTTTGGTAGAGATTAATAAGTTGATCTGGGTTCATAAGGAGCCCAAAACAGTCTGGAAAAACTTACCACAAAGCTAGAGTATAGTCAAAACAGTCTGGAAAAACTTACTACAGAGTAATCAAGATAGTGTAGTGCTAACCTAAAGGAAGACATATAGATCAATGAGATAGAATTGAGAATCTAGAGATTAACCCATACATCTATGAGAAATTGATTTTTGACAATGGTGCCAAGATCATTCAACAGGAAAATCGTAGTCTTTTTAACAAATGGTCTGGAGACAACTGGATACCCACATGCAAGAGAAAGTAGTTGGACACCTAAATTACCTTACATCATTTACAAAAATGAACTCAAAATGGACTAACAACCTAAATTTAACAACAGCTAACTATACAGTTCTTAAGAGAAAACATAGGAGTAAGTCATATGACCTTGGACCTGTCTTAGATATGACACCCAAAGCACAGGAAGCAAAAACAAAACAAAACAAAACAAAACAAAACAAAAGGAAAAATTTTTTAAGTTGTGGGTCAAGAGATATCATTAAGAAAATGAAAAATAGCTCACAGAATGGGATAAAATATTTGTAAATCATACATCTGATAAGAGACTTATTTTTAGAATATATGAAGAATTCTGATAACATTATAATGACAAATAACCCAAATAAAATTGGTTAAAGCATCTTAGTAACTATTTCTCTGAAGAAGAGACACAAATGGCCAATAAACACATGAAAAGATGCTCAATATCATTATTCATCAGGGAAATGCAAATAAAACTACAATGAGATGCCACTTCACACCCATTAGGATACTTATCATCAAAAAGACACATAATAGCAAATGTTGGCAAGGGTGTGGAGAAATTGGAAAGCTTGCGTACTGCTCACAGGAATGAAAATGGTACAGCTGCTTTGGAAAACAATCTGATAGTTCTTCAAAAGGTTAATCATATGGTTATCATGTGATCCAGGAATTCTACTCCTAGGTATATACAGCCAAGTGAAATGAAAACGTATGGTCACACAAAATTTTCCTTGATAGCAATATTATTCATAAAAGTAGAAATAACCCAAATACCCATCACATGATGAATGATAAATAAAACTTGGTACATCTGTATGATTAAATGTTATTAGACAGTGAAATGGAATACATACTGATATATGCTTCAGCATAAACATTAAAAACATTATGCTAAATGAAAGAAGCCAGATTCATAAAAGGCCACATATTACATGATCCCATTTTATAAAATGTCCACAATAGACAAAATTACAGAGACAGAAAGTAGATTAGTGGTTTCCTGGGGCTTGGAGAGGGAGGGAAGTATGGGGATTGACAGCTTAATGAGTACAGTGTCTCTCTTTGGGGTGATGAAAAAGTTCCAGGGTTGAATAATAATGATAGTTGCTCAACACTGTGAATATAATATAACTGGAATTCTCTAATTATATTGGTGAATTATGCTTCAATAAAACTGTTAAAAATTATTTGCATTAGTTTTGCTTCCAAGGGGAATAGCAATTTTCTAGCTTTTTTTTTTTTTTTTTTTTTTATAACTGTCAGTTTTTGCCCCCATCAGTTTGGCCCAAAATTATTTGTACATTTAATAGTTCCATGTTTGCTTCTGGTTCTTGATGCAGCCTGAAATGAAATAGGCCCAGTTTCTCCAGTTGCTCTAGTTGGGAGGGAAGACCTGGGTCATTGAGTGACAGGCATCTGTGTGCCTATCTAAATGAGCTCAGTCATCCCCATTTCCCTTGCGCATAGATGGCATAGTTGGGAAAGACAGGATAAAGTCCTAGCCACCACCTTTCTAATCTAAAATAAGATAGCGACAATTCTTTGAACCAAGTGACACAGCTAGATTTTTTACTCACTGAAAGCTACTTGAGTATATTACTTATATTGCAATCTTTCAAAAAGAATATTTCATCATTTTGGCAAATACTTTTTATAGTAAGTATGTTGCTTTTCTCTGGAAATGCAACGGTAATGTTCAGTACTTTCTCTACTAATTTGGAAAAGTCCCACGTATTAGTGAAATGTAATTAATTATACTGACTAAGCAACCAGCTAAAGAATCCAAAAATTCACATATATAAAATTCAAAATTATCTGTAACCTTCACTTCTCTCTGACTTTTATTTTACATAATGGGTTTAGAATGGATAAAAAAGAGGAACTAACAGTTAAAATATCACTTTAAACTTATATTATCTCAGTATTATTCCTTCCCATTTTACTGATGAAGAAACTGAGGTACAGAAAAACAAAGGGATTTGTTGAAGGTCACATATAACAGATACAGATTCTGATTCTGGATCTTCCTCACTCCAACACCCGTCTTTTTTATTTGCTACAGAATATAGCCTCCCAATTAAGTGAAGCTAATTTCATAATCAGAATATTAACCACAGATTTTTATTAATAAGTGGCATATATGCCACTATATAATGGAAAGAATAAAACATTTATTGTGTCACTGGGTTAGAAAGCATACTGAGAAAGGAAACCCTTTCATAACTCTGGTAAGGATGCCATAAATTTCAGATAATATCTAAATGTTATCACCATGGTAATCTTCAAAGGCTGAGACCTGGCTGACTCTCTTAATTATATAGACCAGAGTTCACTTGCCTGTATAATGTGTACATGTTGGAAGGTTGCTGATTATTTCTGCTCTCATTCCTGTGAGATTTTTGCTGCAGTTTCACACAGTTACAATTTACTACCAGCATATGCTGGCCCTTTCTCCCTTCATTTTGTTGTTTCTTTGACTACTGAAAATTTTGAATTTTTCACTTATATTAATATTTTTCAGGAGGAATTGTTTCAGCTAAGAAAGAAATTTGAAAGGGACAGTAGCAGCATCAACATATTTATGGGTACTTTTTAGTCAAATCAATGAGGATCAAATGGACATACTAACACTTCCCTGAAAGAAAAAGAAAAAATTAAATGCCTTTGGTGAATATTTCTGCTGTATCCAGTAGTCTTAAACAACATAGATTAAATAATGGTCTCCACGAAGAACATTTTCAGAGACATACTATCTATTGGAGACATTATTATGCATCATTGATAAGATGAAATAATTGAAAGAAAAATACCCAAAGGTCAAAACCAAAGCCGCAAGCCTTTCAATTTATTCCACCTGGTACGTTGTCTGAGAGCCAGTCACCAGCCCTCTGCCCTCTAGTGGTCAGGTATTGTAGTTCAAGCCCCTGCAGAGCCACAGCAACCTTTTCCTTCATCACACTCTGTTGACTACACTGGTTGCTTTCATTGAGAATTCACTAGCAAGAGCCAACACAGTCCATGATTGGCCAGTTTCCATATGATTTTATGCAAGAGGGATTGGATTTCATTCATTCATTTAACATTTATTGTATTTATGATGTGCCTGGCACTTACAAAACTGTTGGGGGTACAATTATAAATAATGTACAATTTATACCCTCAAGAGTTTCCATTTTAGTGAATGGCATAACTTACATTAATGTATGCCAGAATTCATCAGAAGCACTTTTTACACATAACTTCATTAAATCCTAACAACACTAAAAGAAAGGTATTATTCACTACCCATTAAAAAACAAATAAACTGAGGCACAGAAACATTAAATTAATACATGGGAGAGATGTGATATGAACCCAAGTAGTTTGGCTTCACAGATCACAAACCTTCCACAAAGAATCAGTCTTAAAAAACCACACAAAAACCTGTATCTAAAAAGTCTATTTTCATAGACTTTTGATTGTGATTGATGAAGCAATCAATCATTCATGGTATTTCTAAAAACATTTGCATTTCTCTCTACAAACATACATACAAGTCTTATTGTTTGTATTGAAATTTAGCAATCAGAATAGAAAAGACATTCATTTTCTTCTTATATTATCCCATGGCACAAAGACCAAAAAACAATCATTCATTTTTTTTCTCACTGATACTAAATATTTGCTACTGAGCTAATACTATTTTTATGTTCAGTGAAAGTATTGAGAACCAGGATGCTCTAAGATAAAAATCACAGAAACAATAGAAACAAACAGGTTATCACTGAGAGTATAGTCCTATCATCTTCCTAAGTGTTTGGATATTCTGCATTTATTTCCTCTTCATTTTTGAAAACCTGCTTTTTGCTCTCTAAAACTCAATTTTCCCATTTCCTCTAAAATGAAGTTTTTATGGATGAATATGAATTGTACTAAATATAGCACCATGAAAGGCCCATCATTTGCACTTCATCAATTAGCAGTTATTTTTAAGATTGGTTACTTGTTATTCAATATGCCTCCCATTTCCTTTTACATTAATGAGCTGAGACATCACCCTGTAGGTTTTTCATTTGTTGGTTGATTCTGAACAGTATACAGGAAAGAGAGGGAAAAAAGAAAAGTTGAAGCAGGACTTTTAACAAGCTCTTCTCTCTCTTCATAAACCTGATTAAACTGCTGATGTTGGAATAAAAGGACAGAAAAAGTCTCCAGGAAGCCCAGTTAGCAGTTAAGCAAGATCATTGCTTATTTTTCATAAGAATGTTCTGAAACTTCCTATTCCAGCACATGAAAGAACCCCTTTAGCTTTCCTGTCTTTGATCAGGTCTAGGAGTTTTATAACTATACATCAACCACACTTCAACTTCTTTCCACCAGGCTTACCCCTTCTTCCCTGCCCTATTTTCTCCACTTTTATAGGTCAGTACTTAACCCATCAAATAGAACTATTCCAACCCTTAGCCTTTCAGTAAAGAGGGACTAGGTGTTTTACGTGCTTCCTCCCAATGCCTTCTGTCTCACCATACATTTGGAGAAGCCAACTATAATATCTTTGATTGTGGATTAATCATCAAAAGTACTGTGTATTAAATGAATGGCTTTATTATTTTTCGGGGAAAGGAGCAATAAATTGTATTACATTATTCCTACTAATGTGATTGCACATTTATAAGGTTTGATCAAAATACCTATTTAAAACTTAATTTATATTTGTGTCTAAATGTTATATATGAAAATCTGAAAAGGTTTATATTGTGTTACCCAGTAAAGCAGGAATTAAGGGAACTAACTTTGTAGATGCCAGATAAATGCCCAGGAGGATTTTTGAATGACACACAAATTTGATTATGAGCTGATAGAAAAATAAGATGTCAAGGAATAATCAAATTAATTGATCATTTATAACAGACTGAGAAAGGTCTCAACACTTCTACTTGTCATTTTCCAGGCATTATACTAATGCCCACAACTTGGGCATTATGTTAATAATCTACTTGCTTATTTGCCTCCCTCACTAGATAGAAGTTTTCTTGAAGAACTGCATTTAATCTCTATCTTCACGGTACACAGTACAAGTTGACCTATGAATAATGTAGGGGTAAGGGGCACTGACCCCTTTGCACAGTACAAAATTTACATAAAAGTTTTGAACCCATGTAAGTTTTGAAAACATAACTACTAAGAGCCTACCATTGACCAGAAGCCTTACCAATAATATAAACAATTGACTAACATATATTTTGTATGTTACATGTATTATATACTGTATTCTTATAATAAAGTAAGCTAGAGAAAAGAAAATTTTATTATGAAAATCATAAGGCAGAGAAAGTACATCTATAGTACTGTATTAACTGGAAAAAAAAACACATGTACGTGGACACCCAGTTCAAATCTGTACTGTTCAAGAGTCAACTGTGATGTGTGTCTGTAAATGTGTGTGTATTACATAGTAAAGTTTCAATAAATATAAGTTGTTTGAAAAAGTAGAAAGCTCACTAATGTGAAGGGAAATAGGAGGCATAATGAATAACAAGTAACCAGTCTTAAAACTACCTGCAAATTGATGAAGTATTAAGCAGCAGCACAGATGATGGACCTTTCATGGCACTGTATTTCATATAACTAACACTGTTTCCTTACCATCAAATTGCTAATTCTGGCCTTGTAAATGTAATTTTATAAAGTGATGGTAAGTATATTGAAAGTAGATCACTTCAAGATCCAGAATTATACCTCATGTCTCTAGCCAGAGGCACGATTATTGCCAACAGCCACGAGTAGGAATGGAATTGAATGAAAAATAATGTGATTTCCAACCATGATGGAGTAACTGGTACTGGATTAGCCTTCCTACCGTAAGCGACCATAAAACTGAGTAAAATATATAAAGCAACAGTTTTCAGACTTCAGACAACAGATGGCTCTCTGCCCAAGGACTGTTTCTCGAACATGGTGCAGAGGATTGAAATTCAAGCTGAGCACAGTAGTCCCATTGAACTGAGAAGGAAAGAAATGGGACTTCAAGGAAGCTGAAAAGGCTGGGATCTGAAAAGGCAGGGGCAGGGCACTGGAGAGAAAGGAGCTATACAGAAGGAGCTTGCCCAGGAATCTGAGTCATGAGTACTTAGATCAGTTCTTGACTGACCTGCACGAATGCTTGGTGAGACTGCATGATGCTTACTAGAGAGCAACTGCTATGAGACTGAGAAGAGAACAGAGAGGGAGGGGGCACCCGGGTGGCACAGTTGGTTAAGCATCCAAAGCTTGGTTTCAGCTCAGGTCGTGATCTTAGGATCATGAGATCGAGCCTGCATTGGGCTTTGTGCTCAGCAGGGAGCTTGCTTAGGATTCTCTCCTTCCCTCTGCCCCTCTGCTCAAATAAATAAATAAATAAATACATAAAATCTTAGAAAGAGCAGAGAGAGATACTAGAGGTCAGTTGGTGCTGGGAAACATTAGAAGTCTGACCTCACCAGAGTATAAAGTTTTAATTAACACTTCAATAACATCCTGAGCTGAGACACCAGAAAGGCTATGCCCTAAGATTAAGAACTACATTACGGTTGACTCATGATCTACTTTAACAAAGACTATAAACCAAACCCTGACAAAATCTGCAGGCGATACAAAGTTTGGGAGTCGAGTTCTACCAAATAAGAGGAGCTTGGGAAACAAATTGGAATTTCCATAGATTTTGCTGACCAAAGTGTAAGCCTAAACTAACACAAGTTTAAGATGATGGGTCAGTAATTAAAAATAAAAGAATCTAAAGTATTTAAAATGTGTTATCAACAATTTCCAGAACAGAATTTTTAAAACAATCAGTAGACATGCAAAAAACAAGCAAACAAACAAACAAAAACAACAACAACAAAAAAAAAAAAACAAACAGGAAAATGTGACTCATTCAAGGAAAAAGTGTCTATAGAAACTGACCCACTAATGGTCCAGACTTGCATTCAACAGATAGCCTTTAAAGCAGTTATTAGAAAAATGTCCAAAGAACTAATAGAAGATGTGTTTAAAGAATTAAAGGAAAGCATGACCTTAATGATGAAGAGATAAAGAATTTCAGCTGATAAAGTGAAAGCATAAAAGTAGAATTTGTAGATGTGAAAAGCACCATAACTGAATGGAATAACTCACCAAAAGGAATAATACCAGATTTCAGACTAGAGAGAGCAGAATGACCTTGAAGACAAAACAGATGTTAATCAACCTGAAGGATAGAGGGAAAAGATTAACAAAATGAGAAGAGCCTCACAGACTTGTGGAATAATACTGAAAGATATACCTTATTTGTATTTGGAATACCAGAAGTAGAAGAGAGCAGTAATAGAATAGAAAAAAAAATTAAAAGTAATGGTCAAAAATTTCCCAAATAAGAAAATATTGACTTACAGATCCAAATAGTTCTTAAAAAACCAAGCAAAGCCATAAAAAAATCAAAATTGGCCACATCATAATCAAATTACTGAGGCAAAAATTAGAAAACATCTTGAAGGTAGCTACAGACTGGTCTCTCATTACATATGGGGGACAATGGTATGAGTGGCTACTGGCTTCTCATCAGAAACTATAGACCAGTATAGACCAGAAGACTATGAAGCAGCATCATTAAAGTACTAAAGGAGATAAAAATAAAGCTTGTCTCTATACAACAAAAGTATTTATCAAGAATGAGGGTAAAAAAGGCATTTTCAGATAAATGAAACTGATACAATTTTCATCATCTGACTTGTAATAAAGAAATGCTAAAGGATTCTCACCAAGCTAAAGGGAAATGATACCAAATAGAAAACAGCACCTAAAAAAAGAAAGAAGAGGGGCATCTGAGTGGCTGAGTCGATTAAGCGTCTGCCTTTGGCTCAGGTCCTGATTTCAGTGTCCTGGGATTGGGCATGTTGGACTCCCTGGTCAGCAGGGAGTCTGCTTCTTCCTCTCTCTCTGCCCCTCCCTCCACTCATGCACACACTTTCTCTCAAGTAAATAATAAAGTCTTTAAAAAAATAAAAAAGAATATCAAGAATTACAAATAAATAAGTAAATATAGACTATGAGGCTTTACCTTTCTTCTCATGTGTAATTGAAAGACAACTGATTGATTCAAGTAAAAGTAATAACACCATATAATGAAGTTTATAACATGTGCAGAAGTAATAAATATGCCACCAGTAGTGCAATTGTAAGAAGTGAGTAAATGGAATGAAACTGTTGTGAGATCATTATCTTCGTGAGTGTGAAGATTGAAGCAGCAGGGGTTAAGTGACAGGTGTGAAGTAGGAACATGAAGGGTCAGCTCACTCCATCTGTTCCAACAGCCTTACAGCTGTAACTCCACCCATCCTGTGCATCTACTCTCCGCATCCCTGCCACAAGGACCAGGAAAATATCTTTATATGTGCCATTAATGGCGTGTTTTCTTTCTTTTTGAACGAGGGGCCCAGAAGTTACATACCTGGCTCTGCTGGCTATACAGCCCTTTGAGAAACAAAAATAAATGGATCATTTGCCTATCCCAAACCCCCCATGTTGCATTTCCATTTCCTCATATCAGGGAGAGGATCATGCCTCTCCCCTGGCGAAGCACTTCCCATAGCTCCTCGTTGTCTACAGGATAAGGTAAAAAAAAATCCTTAGATTGAACTTTAACTCATTTTTACAAATATTATTACACTATTCAAGAAAAAAAAGTATCTACACAATATTATGTGAACCCATGTTATGCTTTGCTTCCCTCGTGGCTACTCATCCACATTCTCGTCTCAATTTTAGCTATTAGGACTCTAATCACCCACCACAGTTACACAAATTAAGCCTTTCTCATTACCCTTGGATGGAAGTTACCTCTCCATCTTCTGGACATTCATAGAAATTCTGTGTTCAGGCTATTTGAGCAGAAAGGACCTCAAAGATCATCTGGTCTATGTGGTTCTCAACATCAGCCATACATTAGAAAAATTTGGAGAGAATTTCAAAATACTAATATTTCAAAATATCAGTAGCCAGGACCTACTTCTGTACAATTAAACAGAATCTCTGAGACAGAGGCACTGGGATTTTAAAAATATCTCCCAGATAATTCTGATATTTAACCAGAGATGACATCCAACTTATTTTAGAGATTAGTACATTGACAACCAGAGAATTGACAACCACAATGTCAAATAGCTATTTGGGGAATTATAGGATTAGAACCTAGGGCTCTAGCTTTTTCCACTTCATTATATATTGTCCATTTTACACATTTGCCACTTATTTGCCATGTGATATTGTCAATTATGATCCCCCTTCTATGTCTCCCAAACTAGATTGTGAGTAACATGAGGGAAAACAGCTATGTATCTTTGTACTCCCTTCACTGCCCACAATGTAAGTGCTCAGGATATATTTGTGGACTGGTTTAATTTTTTTAGCTATACATTTCCAACATTGAACAGCAGCCTTCTTGTTTCTCAGAACTCAGAGGACTCTGGTGATCTTAAGATTGTATGGCCAAATCAATTAGTAGAAATGGAGGGAGACCAAATTCTGGTGAATGTTCTCTTGGTTGATTTGGGCAACAAATTACCACTATTCAAAGTTATCATTGCCTTCTTTATACGCTTTTAATCAGTGTGCCTTTTTTTAAGATTAAAATGTTATATTAAGTTTCCTTTCCTGAAGGAATGGAGATAAGGCTATTGGCATTTTCATTTCCTTTATCATATGAAAATTATCTCTGCAGAGACTGAGTGATTTTTAGTTGATTCTATAAGAAAGAGGTTTATTATAGTTTTTAAACATGAAAAAGTGTAAACTAAGCAGTGGGTGCAGTTTTTTTGTGTTTGTGTGTGTGTGTGTGTGTGTGTGTGTGTGTGTGTATTTTGTTTGTTTATTTTGGTGTATCAGTGAATCATGAAAAAATTTTGGGTAGCCAAAGAATTTAATCCCTAATAAGATAAATAGGAAGAAATTCCAAATGTCAGTGGCTCACTTTTAAGCTTTGAAAACATCTATGCTAATGCCCAGACATGGCTGTCTTCAGTGTATTTTTTTTACTTTTAGCTTCTGGCCTTTCTAGTATTTCATTAACTATCTAGAATTATGAATTTAACAGAGCTAGTCCTTGGACAATTTGGTGCTCTGTGACTATAACAGAACTTAGCATAAACAACTCAACCACAAGGTTGAGGAGAAGAAACTCATAAACAAGTGATCACCCCCCCCCCCCATCTTCACCAGAAAGCTCTCAGTACTTGGTAGAAAAAAAAGAAATGGCAGAACTGTTTTTTCTAGGACCAGTCCCAAAAGACTAATTCCTATAGAACTGAAACATCTAGTCATCTCTCTCATCTATGTGCACTTTTCAACCATGCCCCCTCTGCATATATTATATTCTTATATTTCTAGTTGCAATAACCTAAGCAAAAGAGAGATATGAAAGTAAGATTGATATGTAAAACGTGATCAAATAAGCCCATGACTCAAGAAATGACACCCCTTCCTGATCTCCCCAGTCAGACAAAACTCCCTCAGTACTTCTGTTTCATGTACTCTATCAGGACTTCTGTTATGATATTTCACAGCAAGTCCAAATTTTGGACTTACATATATGCCTTATCTTAACAACTAAACCATCTGTAGGTTCCATGTCTTAGTCTCTTGAGTATTCTTCCTCACTTGTCCCCAGTCAACCTAATAAATCATCTCTCAATGAGTATACCATATGGCTGTATTCTGAATTGTACCATACACTAGTAGTCAAGACAATACAAATTAAAGCAACAATGAGATATTTTCACCCATTCGATTGTCAAAAGAATATAATAATGATGACATCTTTTCCTGGTGAGGATGTAGGAAAATGAACACTCTGATAAACTGCTGTTCAAATATAAATTACTAGTCTTTCTGGAAATAAGTTTGTAATACCTACTAAAATAAAAAAAGTCACATACCCTTTAGCTTGTTGATACCTTTAGGAAATCTATCCTAAATAAAACCACCATATTTATATAAATACATTTATTATAGCATATTTTTTGGTGTCAAAAAAAACCAGCTGATGTGATATATTGTAAAAGTGATAAAATTCTTCTCCTTCCAGTACATTCTATTTCTCTATCACTTTCATTTGGGTTGACCATGTGACTTGTTTGGCCAATAGGATATTAGCTAATATGATCCAAAGGCATCAAAAGTGCCTGTGCATTGAAACTTGATTGTTTGCTTTTCTGAAAGCTGAAGACCACTGTGTGAATGGACCTAGCCAGAATGCTAGATGATGAGAGACATGTACTGTCCTGTCACTATGTGCAACTCTCAGTATGGCCAAGAGCTTGCCAACTGTCAGTGATATGATTGAGGCCATCCTAGACATCCTGCTTTCTGGTAATTTGCCAGTAGAACATTGAAACAAGGAGGGAACCCAGCAGAGATGAGCTGAGTTGACCCAGATGAGAGAAAAACTTTCCAGCCAACCCATAGAATCACAGGGATTAATAAACGTTGCTGTTTACGCTACTAAATTTGGGAGTGGTTAGTAACTCAACAAAAGCTAGCTGATATGTTTTTTTGAAAGCTAACTGATAGAACTGGTAACAATATGATTGCTTGTCAATAGGGGAATACTAGAATAAATAGTGGCACATTATGAGAAATTATGCAGCTATTAAGAAAAGTAAGTCAGATACACATCTATTGATCATCCTTTGTTACTACCTTTCCAACTCCACTGTGAGCTCTTGGAGTTGACAAGAAGCTTGTTTATCTCTACTTTCATTGATTTCCTCCAAAGCACAGTGGTAGCTCACATATTTGTTGATTGATTTGATTGTGCCATGGCTCCGTTTTTAAAAGTGAAACAAGTAGCCTGTAGCTGGAAAACTTATTCTACTGGTATGTTCTCGAGAATGTACCATCCAGTGGAATTAGCTCAGTATGTTTGCCTATTAAAGCTATAAAAGTGTAATTGGCAGAAGTCCCAAAGTAATGAGCAATCATTTGATCTACCAGGGCTGGTTTCATGAGCATATTATCAGTGCAATCATACAGGGTCCTCTGCTCAGAAGGGCCCCACACTTGGGGATTGAAGCTCTATAGTTGCAGTCTTGAAATTCTTAATAATTTTATCCTTGAAATTGTGTTATGTAAGTGGATTCAGATGAGACAATGGAGCCTCAGCCACAGGGTTAGGGTCCAGAGCAATGATGTAACTGCGACTGCCTAAATTATATTAGAAACTGCAAAGGTAAGAAAATATATATTGTTTCAATACAAACAGAAAAGCCATAGTAGTGTGTGAAATAGCAGTGGTTTTTTTTGTTTTTTTTGTTTTTTTTTTTTTGTGGCGGGAGAAATGAAATTAGCCTAAGACCGCACGAAAATTAGCCTAAAACTACACACTTGACAAAGAAGAATATAAAGAAATGTTTCCAGGGTATCTGGGTGGCTCAGCAGGTTAAGCTTCGGCACTCAGTGGGGAGTCTGCTGGAGATTTTCTCCTTCTCCCTCTGCCCCTCCACTTGCACTCTCTCTCTCAAAGAAACAAATAAAACCTTAAAAAACCTGAAATGTTTCCTGGACTTGACATTAGGTCTTGCTAACTGTCTCTTTTTTTCGCCCTTCAAAGAATCAGCTTTTGCTTTTGTTAATATTCTTCATGATTTGTGTGTTATTTTAATCATTTTTGCTCTTGTCCTATTCATTTTTCTCTACAGTTTGGTTTTACACTGTTGTTCTCCTTGTTGTTTGTATTAAATACTTGATCTATGGACAGCTAGGTGCCTTATTAACAAGACTAGTCCTATAACTTGCCTAGCCTGACACTATACTGAGCTGATTTCCTTTTTTTTAAAAGATCTTTTATTTATTTATTTGACACAGAGAGAGAGGGAGAGAGACAGCGGGAGAGGGAACACAAGCAAGGGAAGCTAGAGAGGGAGAAGCAGGTCTCCCATGAGCAGGGAGCCTGACGCGAGGCTCAATCCCAGGACTCTGAGATCATGACCTGAACCTAAGGGAGCTGCTTAACGACTGAGCCACCCAGGTGCCCCCTGAACTGATTTTCTGGAACAGGTGGGGAGATTTCCACAACTACGTAACTATAGCTGAAATTCAGTTGGAAAACAAATTTATATAGAAAAAAACAGTTTAGTGGAAAATAGGGAGTGACTTTCACACCCATCTGATGCTGTTACAGTGCTTCCTACTGTATCTGTGACCACTGCTTTATGGTTAGGTCTTGTCATCTCTTTATTTTGGGGGACCATACTGTATCTCCTGCTTGCTGTCCAAAGGTAAAGCAGTGCCAGTGGTTAGGTGGCATGGACAGCCCTGTTGCTGAGAACACACATAAACCTGAAGAAGCAGCTCAAGGAAACCCACAGGCACCTGTTTGTCAGCCTCCTGCTCAGTGCAGGCTAGGAGTTCAAAGCATGGGGTACAGTACCCAGCAGACCTGGTTTGATCCTTTGTCTTCCAATTACTAGCTGAGCTAGTGGCTGACACTTTCTCTACTTTCTAAAAAATCTCCCTTTTTCCTGTTTATAAAATGGGGATAATAACACTTTTCACTTACAGTTATTTTGAGTTTTAAATGAAATGAGTCACTTCCTCTGAGAAGCCTTCCCCAACATACAATCAACCATAAGCTGCCCTGTTATTTTCCCGTAGTGCACACAATTATTTTCCGTATGAGCACCTATCTCAATGCATATGTATGTATTCATTCATATACTATAGACTAATTTGCTTAACATGTGCTTATCCTGTGTTATCCTGTTAACTCTATGAGTACAGGGACCATATCTATTTTGCTCATTGCTTTGTACCTGCACCAAGCAGTATGTGCCACATAATAGTTGCTTGAGAAGTATTTGTGGCATGAACAAACAAAATGCTCAGCATTATGCTGTGTCTTTAAAGTTATAAAGTAGCCAACTGAGGAACCAAAATAAATATGAGAAAAGAACAGTAATTTCTTTTCTAACTTTCTTGACATAAGGTGGCCTTGACCTTCTCCCTCAGCCAATTCTTGGTCAATTTAAGCACTGTAAGTCTCAGAAGGGTTCTGTGTCGGGCTTACTTTATTTCATTGCTTATTCATTTATGAAAAGCCTCCTTTTGCTGAATTTCCCATCCCTGACACTTTCCTATCATCAGGAGAGCCATGGTTTCAGGTCTCTGGGGGCAGTCTTCCATAAAGAGAAGGACTGGCCCTTGTACGGGCCCAATATGCTCTTTTGCTACTTTTATATACAGAAGGGCCGCCTGTCGCAAAGTGCTTCTGACTGATTCACTTCTGAGTGAATTATTCTTTTTTTAAAAAATCAGTCTACATTGAAACAGGTTCAACCCAATTAATCCACAAGTAAAAAATAGAACACTCAGTTTTTATTTTTTATCACCCTCGACCTCCCCCACCCATACCCAGTAGAAACCTCTATGTAACAAAGATTATGAAGCATAGATTCTGGGTAATGTATTCTAAGGAAAAATTTTTTTTTAAAGATTTTATCTCTTTATTTTAGAGAGAAAGTGAGTGAGAGAGAGTATGCATATGTCTCCTTGAGCAGGGGGAAGGGCAGAGGAGAGAAACTCAAGCAGACTCTGTGCCAAGCATTGGGCCCATTGTGTGGCTTGATTCCATGACCCTGAGGTCATGACCTGAGCCAAAATCAAGAGCCCAGAAGCCCCAGGGATATATATTTTTTTAAAGACTGACTTTATTTATTTATTTATTTTAGAAAAAGTGGGTGCATGTGCACACAAGCAGGGGGAAGGGAAGGGAGAAGAAGATAGTCTCCAGCAGACTCCACACTGAGTGCAGAGCCCAATGAGAGGCTGACCTCACTACCCTGAGATCATGACCTGAGCTGAAACCAAGAGTCAGACACTCAACTGACTGAGCCACCCAGGAGCCCCTGTTTTCTAAGGAATATTAGGTGCATTCAAATTATTGTACAAGAAAATCATATGGCCAGTGTCCTAGCAAACCCTGTACAGCACTGACCAGCCCCAGTTTGATTTTAACCAATGGCCAGAGACAAAAGGTCCTTTTACATAAGGAGCAATTTCCTGTGACATGAATAGAGATCTCCTTTATATTTACTTTACCCTAACATCTACGTGTCAAATTAGTATCAGTATCTTTCCCATGCTTTCTGAGTCCAGTACTGATTTTAGGTATGTAGAAAACAAATCAACGAAAAATACTCTTAAATTTCCCTCTATATAGTTGATAATTCCTATGCATTGTTTCATTGTATCTTAGCATTTATCTGAATCAGACTTGACTTTGAAAATGCTAAATCACTGTGTTGTCTATGTCTAATGATATAATTTATAAGCCTTCCTTAAGGAAAGTAAATTGAATCAACTCGTACAGCTATTATGCATAGCAATGCATTTGTTCTATGAAATATTGTATTTTGTGAACTCATACCTTAATATTTTCATTTATTGTTTTACCCAAATTTCTCACATACAAAATTACAGATGTTGGTATCTTCTAAAATGGATGTGAATAGTTTGCCCTATCAATCTCATTAGTATCTGTTCATGGACTCACTTCCTTGATGGATCCGCAAGAGCGATAAGGCACATTGACTGAATGTAAGGCAGACAACCCTACCATTATTTTTGCACTTATTTTTCAAACTTCTCTGTAAAGACATCTTTGTTTGGTTCATATATTTCAGGTATGTTCTTTTTTTAGCATTTCAGCTATAGAAAGAATTCTCAGGCTCTGAGTAATGAATGGCTGTGTTTGTCAGATAATGTCACTTTAGAAACTGTGATCTCTACATGACAATAGGTAGCTCCTACCTGGATTCCTGACAGTCATTCCTTTTAGGAATTATTTTGAGGTGAAAGGAAAGCTTTCCAAGAAAGGGTGACAGCAAGACCTGATGCCTACATGAAGACGGGCTTGAACAGCAAATGCCCTGAAGCCTTACTTGTAACACTGATCACGGGGTCAGTACCACCTTACGTATGGACTGTTGTCATAGCGGCCAAACACCAGCATGTCCTTCTTAAATACTGGGTTTCTCTTTTGTTACCATTATGCTCAAAACCTTTCAAAAGTAATTCCGGTTACTTTGTAGCAAGGCCTTGGCCTTGTTGTTGTATTTAATACTTTATTTCTAATCGTCATGGTTAAACTGCAGGGGAAAATTATGACACCCATTGTATTTTTATGCAAATGATGTGACATTAATTAACAGTGATCCTGCTAAAATATAAGCCAGATCATATCCACTCTTGTGCTCAACACCCTCCAAAGAATGCCTTCCCCTCCCATTTACAGTCCAGAGGCCTTGCTGTAAGCGCCATCATTTCTCAGATCCCATGTCCTCCTTCCCTCTTGGGTGAGGGTTTCGCTGCCCCCATCCTCCGTTATTTCTGAACTCCTTTCCTGATTTATGTTTTATCCTTAGCACTTATCACTCTCTCAAATACAAAAAACTGTATTGATTATTCTTATGTATTATTCATTTTCCTTCACTAGAAAGCATGCACCAAAAAGAACAGGGATTTTTATGTTTTTGTTCACTACCATATTCCCAGCATCCAGCATGTGGGTGGCATTTACTAAATTTTTGCTAAATAATGTCGAACTCTATCATCTACACAAAGAGCCTGTATAATGATAGGTACAGTTTAAAGGCTACTACGAGAATCATCAATACCTTAGATGTCTCCAGTATGTTCCTCCCCTATTTCATCTACCTTTATCTCCCCAGAACTCTAGATCTAACACCACTGGTCTGATCTCTGGATTCTGAGAGCTGTGTTTCTGAAATGTGGGGTGGGGGCAGGGAAGCTCCTGGATATTAGGAACTGTGTACTCCCTGTAGCCCTAACACAGGGCTTGTGTGTTGAAAGAAGGAGAAGGGGAAGGGGAAGAGAAAAAGGAAGAGGAAAAAGAGGAAGAAGAAGATCAGGAAGAAAAAGCAGCAAAGCAGACAGTGGAGAGGATTGTTTCCTCCATTTTGGGCGACAGAGCTATCATTAGGTGTTTTGCTTTGATAAATGAAAGTTGTATTTATGATCCTCTCACCTCTTGCTTCCTGTTATTTTTTGTTTTAAATTTTCACTTGCATTTTAGTTAGTTAACATATAGTATAATATTGGCTTCAGGAGTAACATTTAGTTTTTCGTCCCTTCCATATAATACCTAGTGCTCATCATAAAAAGTGCGCTCCCTAATGCCCACCCACCTCCCTCTACCAACGCTGTTTCTTCTCTGTAGTTAAGAGTCTCTTATGGTTTGCTTCCCTCTCTCTTTTTTTCTCTTCCTCCATATTCATCTGTTTTGTTTCTTAAATTCCATATATG
This sequence comes from Mustela lutreola, assembly GCF_030435805.1. Classification (NCBI taxonomy): domain Eukaryota; kingdom Metazoa; phylum Chordata; class Mammalia; order Carnivora; family Mustelidae; genus Mustela; species Mustela lutreola. The sequence goes on along the minus strand of NC_081308.1, from coordinate 119,178,125 downwards.
AGTAACATCCTGTGGTATTCGTCATTCTCTGACTGACTTACTTCGCTTAGCTTAGTACTCTCTAGCCCTATCCACATCATTGCAATTAGCAAGATTTCATTCTTTTTGATGGCTGAGTAATATTCCTGTGTGTGTGTGTGTGTGTGTGTGTGTGTGTGTGCACGCACGTGCACACATGCCACATCTTCTTTATCCATTGATCAGTCAGTGGGCATTTGGGCTTTCTTCATAGTTTGGCTATTGTTGATAATGCTGCTGTAGACATCAGGGTGCATGTATCCCTTCAAATCTGCACTTTTGTGTCTTTGGGTAAATACTTGGTAGTGCAATTGCTGGGTTGTAGGGTAGCTCTATTTTTAACTTTCTGAGGAACCTCCGTGCTGTTTTCCAGAGTGGCTTCACTTCAGTTTGCTTTCCCACCAACAGTGCAGAAGTGTTCCCTATTCTCCGCCTCCTCACCAACACCTGTTTTTTCTTGAGTTGTTAATTTTAGCCATCTGACAGGTGTGAGGTGGCATCTCATTGTGGTTTTGATTTGTTGCCTCATGTTCCTTGTGCTTGGAGTCTAATATAGCCCAATGCTTCCCTAGTCCTGTGCTAGGGAAAGTCACCCAGGGTAATACTCCCACAAAGTACTGCAGGACACAAAACTACCTTCTTCCTCATCTCAACCCAAAATCTCCAGCCTTACAAAGCAGGGGTTAAGAGGAAATTTTCACATTTTCAAAGAAGAATATTAGTGCAATGGAGCCTATAACTGGTAGGACTTCTTGCAGTGAAAAATTCAAGAGGGTGTGTGAAACGTAGGATTTAGTCATCAGCTGCAGGGTGTGACTATGAATCTCTCATTGGTTCTCTTCTTAGAGTGATTGCTCTATTAAACAGCATCTTCCCTTCCATTTGCAAACCTACAGCTTGTCTAAAAGTTCCAGTTGTTTTTACATTGACAGCAACAGTTGGGATAACTGTGGTAAACTGCATATATGAATCATTTATGACTCAGAGGCTGCTAAGTCAGGGATCGCTTATCTTTTTATTTAAGAGTATTCTTAAGTTTTCTCTTCGAATGTTGATTCTGAAGGCTTTTTTAAGTGATAGACTCCTATGGAAAATAATAAAGGTATATTTGTATATTGTGTCTCAGTTTCCAAAAAGCAATTCCCACATACATCTCCTTTGAACTTTCAGTGGGCCTGAGAAATGTCTGAACAGCATTATTACACATCCTTTCCAAAGGAAGAAATAAAAACTCTGAGTCTGAATGACTTGTAGAAAGTTGGTCAGTATTAATGAAGGAACAAAGCCTGGACTAGAATCCAGGTTTCTTATTCCTGTAGTGAGCTCTTTCTACCGCATCAAGCTGCCTCAAAAAGAAACTCTAGGTTAACAGCTTAACATCTGGATAACTTAATGTCTGGATAACTTTAAGCTCTGGACTTAGGAAACAAAGCCCAAATATTGGTTGCTAAGGAGAATATGCGATAAAAATACTTTACACCGTAGTCAGGTACAGAAATACATATGATAGGTAAGGTGGGAAAGAGTGAATGAAGAAGCTGAATCTCTTACTTCTTTACAGAGAATAGAAGAATCATCTCCTGTCCCTTGGGTGAACTAATCCTAGGAGGGGAAGTTCGATTCACAAAACCATGACTAAGTTGCCACTGCTTATTTGGTATATAGTAGCTTACCCAAATTACATAAAAATCCTTCAGAGGAAATGGAGTTTTGCACGTCGAGCTTGTAAACACTACACATGTAGTAACAATAATACCAGAGGAGTCGTAAAAATAATATATTTATTAATTTGGGGGCAACAAGTTACTATGTTCATCTTAATGCTATTACAAATTCTTTAGGGACGACTAGCTGCTAAAGAGTTAATGTTAACTTAAGGAAAATATAAATTGAGCCAAAACTATCTGGGTAGAAAATACATATAAACTATGAAAGTTGAAGAAGAAATCAAAGACAAGGTTTTTTTTTTTTTTTTTTTAGGTGGATTTAGGACAGAAACAAATCTTCTAACACAGAAACATTGGGAAAAGACAAGAGAAAGGAGCACTTAAAGTGAATATTCTACAGCTGTAAATCTAAAAAGGTTGTGGTTTGTTATCCAAGGAAGAATGAATATATTCTGTCAGATACCAGTTTATTTCTGTATTGCTGTATATACCTATTTTTACAAAGTATAGTAGCATCCTGTTATAAAAAGTATTATTATTGCTTGAGTTCAAATAGAGTTAAGGCCCAGTCGTTCCTTTCAAAACCAAAAGTTAGAAGCTACAACAGGTAGTATGGTGGACAAAAACCTGAACAATAAGTCAGAACACCTGAGTTATTTCCTGTTTTGAAAGCCTATCTTTGGTTTGGACTATGCCTGTCCCCTTCTCTTAGAGAATCTGCCTTACTGATAGCATAAAGTAAGCAGCCTACTTCCCATATGACCCTGTGCCCTGGCCACAGCTGAATGTTCCAGGAATGAAAACCTGTCTCAAGCTTGGACAATCAGTTTCTTTTCTCTGGAAATTTGATCATGTAGACTTGGGGCCCAAGCTGCCATTTGCTGGAGACAGGCATGCTGGCCCATATGGAAATGGCTAAGTAAGAAGAAAAGAATGAAGTAGAGGTGTAGAAAGAAACATATGTGGTGTGTGTCTGTGAGTGACTAAGAAAGAGCGAGAGAATGAGTGAGGAGAGAGCTAGAGACAGAGACAGAGATAGAGAGTGGTTGCTCTGAAAGAGGGAAAAGAGTGTGTCAAAGCATGGACAGGCTGTAAAAACATCTATCTTGAAATGATACATCTGCTCACATCTCATTGGCCCAAACAAGCTCTATGACTACACCTAGCTTCAAGAGGTAAGGGCATTGCAGTCTTTCCACATGCCAGGGAGAGAGTGCTTCAACATTTGCGATCAGTGCTAATGACTACCATGTTCAGGTATCATCACTGGAGTTCAAGGAAAATTAAATGAGGTAGTGGATAACAGCAGGTCTTTTGTAACTTTAAAGTGGCACTTAGATGTAGGAGATGATCATAACTACATGGTATAAGTCTGCTATAATTTAACTATCATACATCTGGAGTTCATTATACCTATCAAACTTCAAAAATCAATTCGGGGCAGGGAGTGATGTCTGTGTGATGGGATGCATTTTTTTTTTTCTCTGTTCTTGCTTTCCTTACTGGTGCACAAGGCATATCTAGGCCAGAATAAAGTTGTTGTCTGGTTCTAAAACTCCATGCTAAGAAAGAACTAGAAATTCTTTTAGCTAAGTAAGTACAGAGTGAAAGTGCTAAGAGTAGTTTGATCTTGGGCATATTAAATATCTAATTGTTTTGTAGATACTCCACGCTGAAGGCAGACAAAGGTAACAGCTTCTTCACACCTTCCCTTTTTATCCCTTATAATGTAAAGCTTTCATTTTTCTAATATGCTAAGCAATCTGTCAGGTGTCTGAGGATCAGAATGCTTGACAACCCTTTTCATAGGGCAAGAGGAAAAATCAGTGGGTCTAAGTAGATACATATGAGAGAAATGAGACAGAGTGGTGGAGGAGGTTTCTCTCCAGTGGAAAAGGGTTGGCCAAATGGTTAATAAGCTAAAAGAGTAAAGTGAAGACCTCACATTCATTAGGAAATTTGGGATGAGTTGAATGATATAGAGAAGACGATCTTTATTCTGTGGACAAGGTACAAATGATTTAAAATATATAGATAAGGTCAGAGTAGAGAACATTTTAATTTTCTTTTGGACTCATCTGACAATCAGACACTTTGGTTAAGGACTGCATCATTCTCCATTTTTTACTCTTAAGGGTTAAATTCTGATCCTACATCTATCTGATAAGCTGATTTTTTCAAATGAGGATATTAAGCAAATTAATTGTGATCTAATGCCCAGCTATTATAGCTTCACATCACAAAAGAGGTAATTTGATTACCAAAAAAGCAGGAAGGATGTAATCCAAGACTAGATAGCACAGAACACAAAATGTTTTTAGCAATTCATATTAATTTGAGAAAAATGTAATTCAGGAAAGTTGGAAAGGTGGAAACAGATATTGTTCGTAGTCATGTCGGCACTTATTCTGACAGTATGGCCTTAACATATTTCGTGAACCCACTATATTTTTGAGACCTCAGTATTTTGTGAACATTACCGTAAATGGAATAATACTGAACACTGTTGTCATTCTTCTAGACTGGCTCTGTAAGCCTCAAGTAAGAAATGTCTTAGGTGCAATGGGCATTGCTTTCACAGACACAGCTCTTCAGCTCTGTATTCAAAATCCATTCTCCACTTCTTCCTTACTTACAGAACTCGGATTTTGTTTGGATTGACAAGTTAGCCTCTCTTATATTCAGAAGTGGCTATGTTACTCAGTTCTGGGAAACAAAATATAATCTAAAAGTCATGAGTCGTCTTAGAGTCTAGATAATAGACAGAGCCCTGGCTACAATTTGCTTACTGTGTGTGTCTACTGGGTCCATAAACCCACCCAACTGTCCTTTCCCTGGTCCCAAATGTATAATTGGATTGGCATGTATAATTGGATTGGAAGCCAAAACAGTCCACACACTAGGTCCTTGGCATGCAGGGTAAAAGCTGTCCCTACCCCTGCCCCAGATGAAGAGATTAAATTCAAACCAATTAGTACAACCTGGCAGAAATTTGTACCACCAATAAGAATGTGAAGGATGCAGGGGTTGTAGTTACCATTACATCCCCATTTAATTCACCAGTCTGGTCCTTGTGGAAAAAGAATTGATCCTGGATGATGACCATAGATGGACATAAACTGAAGCAAATGGTAGGTGAAATCACAACCACAGTACCAGATATGCTTATGAGAATTGATTAATATGAAAAAAAAGAATGGATTAATATGGTCTCAGGTACATGATATATGGCCACATTTTTGGCAAATTCTTTTCTATCCCAGTCAAAGAGGATCAAAAGCAGTTCACATTCTCAAGGGTGAAAATCGATATACATTTACAGTTTTGCCCTTATGTCATGTAACATCTCTGACTCTTTGATATAAGGTAGACTAAAGAGATCTGGACAGTCTGTACATCCTGCAGAATATCACATTGATCCTTAAATCAATGACTTCATGCTAATTAGGCCATAGCAGCATGAGATGGTTAGCATGATGGAAACCTTGACAAGACACATGCAGGCCACTCTAAGGGGTATGGGATAAATACTAAAACATTCAGGAGTCTGCTGGATAGGTATAATTTTCAAGGGTCCAGCTATCAGGAGTGTGCTGGGACCTTGTTTCCAAGGGAAAAGACACACTTTTGTACTTGTTTTGTGTATCATGAAGAAGGAAGCCCTGTGTTTGGTAGGCCATCTTGGATTCCTCAGGCAGTATATTTCACATATTGCAATACTGCTCCAGCCCATATACCAGCTGAAAAGCAAAGCTATCAGGTTTGAATGGGGGCACAGAGCAGGAAATATCTCTGCAGCAGGTCAAGGTGCAAGCAGCCCTGATCCTTGAGTCTTAAGGTTATGCAAATCACATGGTTTTATAGATATCAGTTGGGAGGGAGGGATGTTATGTGGAGTTTGTGGAAAGCTTAGTAGGGGGAATTACAACATGAGCCTGTGAAGTTGTGGCTATACATGGAGAGTTAAACACCTCTTGAAAATCAACTCTGGCAAAAACAGTGGCAAAGACAGATTATGTGACCCTAGAAGACCAAGTGACCATATACCTGGAATTTTCCATTATGAGTTGGGTTCTGTCAGATCTATTGGTCACAAGATCTGCTGAGACCAGAAACAACCTATTGTAAAAGGGAAATGCTGCTTCTGAGATCAAGTGCAAGGAGAAACAGAGTACCAGCAAGCAGCATGATGGCAGCCCAGATCCCAGTGTTACCTACCACATTTGTACCATCACCTCTCCCTCAGCCATGCCTATAGCCATATTAGGAGCCCATATGAACAACTGACGCTTGAATTTTGAAAAATATCTAGCTTCGTTTAAAGATGGGTCAGCTTGGTAGACGAGTGTAAACCAAAAAATGGAAGGCAGCTGCATTATAATCTCAGAGGTGACCAGGAGAGACAACAGTGAGGGAAAATTCTCCCAGTGGGTGGAGTTTCAGGCAGTACACCTCACTGCCCCTCTTTTGTGGAAGGAGAAGGGGTCAGACATTAAAATATATTATAGACTCATGAGCAGTGGGAAATGGCTTGTCTGGCTGCTAGGGACCCAAGAAGAAAAAAGACAGAAAGGTCTGGGAGAAGAACACTGGAGCGGAGCCATGTGAATAGACATATTTGAGTGGGCACAATGTGTGAAGGTCTTGGTTTCATACTTTAACATACACCAGGAAGTATCTATTATGAAAGAGACATTGAATAACCAAAGTGATAAAATGAATTGATCAGTTGCTTTTGATCAGCTAGCTTTTGATGTCAGCCATCCCAAAACTGGCATGTGGACACAGAGAAGCAGAAAATGAGGCTATACATGGACCTAACAGCATGGGCTTCCATTCATCAAGACTTATCTAGCTTCTGCTGGTGTCAAACGTCCACCTGGCCAGCAAAAGAGGCCAACACTGAGCTTCCAAGATTGAACCATTCCTTGAGGATATCATTTGGACATGACTGTGGCAATCTGGTCCTCTTTCATCCTAGAAGGTCCAGTGGTTTATTCTCAGAACTAGATAGGTAAAAATTTGGCTTTTTTTTGGTCTGTAGGGCCTCAGCCAACACCATTATCTGGAGACTCATAAAAGGATCCTTTAAAATGGGATCCCAAATATCATCAGAAAATGGTACCCCGAAAAGCTTACTTAGGAAAGGAGTATGGGAGTAGGGCCCAAACCATGAGTTCCACTCGTTGCTTTCCATATTGCATGACCCACAAATCACCAACCTGACAGAATGCTGGTAGGCCTATTGAAGACACAGATGGAGGGCCACCTTGAAGACAATAGTCTGAAAGCATGGGGTCCCCTGTTCTAGGATGTGGCATATGAATAAAATCAAAGACTTATATATGGTTCTGTGACCCAACAGGATGAAAATGTGGTCTGGGAAATAATAGATACAAAAGTAGGAGTGTCCCCACTAACTGGTACTCCCTGCTTCTTGTCCCTGGGAACTGTAGGCTCATCAGAGTTAGAGTAGAGGTCCTTGTCACCAAAGGAAGCACACTTTTACCAGGGGATACATTAGAGGTAACACTGAATTACAAGCTACAACTAGCAGTAGAGCATGTGGGGCTCCTTGTGTTCTTGGGCCATGAGAGCCAAAAGGAGTCACCACCTTTGCATAAGTCATAGACCCTATTCAATCAGCAGGAAGAGGTAGGATTGTTACACAGTGGCAACAGGATGAATCCTTATGGAATACAGGTGATCAACCTGATCATCTCTTGATGCCCCGCATACCCCACATACCCATTGTAACTCTCAGTGTACAAGTGCAGCAGTCCCAGCTTGAGAAAGGTATGGTGACTGGGGCTCAGATCACTCAAGGATGCAGGTCAAGTTTACACCACCAGAGAAGCCACCAAGACCAATATGTGTGGTAGCTGGCAATGAGAGGAATCTAGATTGGATAATGGAGAAAACAAAATGCGTATCAGTTGCAATTCTGAGCTTAAGTGCAGTGGCAAGTGCTGTGGTTGGCTCCACTGACTTCCTTTTTCAAGTTTCTCCTCAAGAAAAAAGCCCCGGGGGGCGCCTGGGTGGCTCAGTGGGTTAAGCCACTGCCTTCAGCTCGGGTCATGATCTCAGGGTTCTGGGATCGAGTCCTGCATCGGGCTCTCTGCTCTGCAGGGAGCCTGCTTCCTCCTCTCCCTCTCTCTGCCTGCCTGTATGCCTGCTTGTGATCTCTGTCTGTCAGATAAATAAATAAATAAAATCTTTAAAAAAAAAAAAAAAAAAGCCCCGGATGATTGGGGGAGCACCTCCTCACTCATGTGAAGTGGGTCCCAGTGGCAGAAGGGTAGACTCCAGTTAACACAGAAATGATCAGCTTGAGTCCTCCTTCAAGGAAGGACTTATTCCCAGCTGCTGGGAGTGCAATAGACAGACAGGCCCCAGCTACCAGCCTCTCCTGGGCCTGCTTCATCTGAGCCACCTCACTTTCTCTGGGGGCCCACACCTGATGACTGAACAGGGTGAGCGTATGAGAGCCTGGCCATTGTAGGCCAACTGGAAGTACCCCTGTCAGGCAGCATTCACTCCAGGGCTCCACCTCTAGGGTTGGCTGAGGCTTTGCTGGACCTGCTATTCAACTCTTCCCTCTGCACAATCCCTCTTCCTCCCCTTTCCTTCTTAAAGTGCTAAGCCTAAAACACATCACAAATTCTGTCCCAAAGTAGGCTTCTGGAGAGCTGTTCTAAGGCTTTGTGTGTGTGCATGTGTGTGCATGTATGTACAGATCTCACCTCTTTCCGCTGCCCAGATGAATACCTTCTCACAGACCAAAGCCAGGTGAGGGAGTGGAAACCAGAACCACACTGATGCAGTGCTTGCTATGATGAGGGTTTTAGTGCTACCTGCTTCCTACTTCATGTGTTCCTATTTACTTGTGAGGGGCAATACTGAAAAACACAATGTGGGCAGACCAAGAGTTTGGGCTCCCTGGTCTCCTTACCTTCACCTCCATTGCTGACTTGGCTTCATAACTTGATTGGGTGGGAGTGGGAGGGTGGTAAGAGGCAAATTGACACGATACTTCCCTACTCCTCATAATGAAATGGCTCATAAGGAAGTTTGTGGATTTCTCAGGTATGGGGTCTTAGGTTTGTGTTGCTAGTCCTTAATGCTATCCATAAAATATATTTCCTAAAATAGCTTTGTTTCAGCATTGCTGAAAATACATGCACATATCCAGGGGCTATAAAAAGCTACAGCTGAAATACTTTAACTGCATCAGTGAGCCAGAGATCTAACTTATTTCCCACCCCAAGCCTAGCTAATTGATTAAATTCATACCCACATTTATATATTTGGTGTTTACAAATATAAGCAGCACTGCATCCACAAACTGGGTTTCTCTGAATGCAGCATACAAACCTCTGGGGAAATACTACCTATAATCTTCATCAAGGCTTTAATTCTGACCAAGAGAAACCATGAGAGAGATTTTCACTGTGTGTGTATGGGGGGGGTATTGGATTTTGATGTCCTAGAAGGTAAGCTGAGAGTCTCTTTCCCCTTATTTGCTATGGTATCTCACGGATGGGCACACATTCCCCAAACACCACACGAAAGGATAATAGAAAGGAGCGTTTCTCAGACCCCTTGCAAGGGCCACGTAGCAGTAGTGCCATCTCATATATGCGTCTGGAATGGCGTGTTCTACTTCCTACATGGGTGCAGCTCACAGGATGTTTGTGTTCTTACGTAGTCATTTGGACATTATGTATAGGATAGTGGTTAAAAGAGCAAACTTCAGAGTCAGACGTATGTGGATTCCAGTCATGGCTCATCACTCACTAACTGTGTGACTTTGGGCAGACTACTTAACTTCTGAGACTCAGTTTCCTCATCTGTACAATGGGAATTCTACTAGTACCTACCTTACTGGTCATTGAGGAGATAAATCAGTGCAGTGGCTGTGGTCTTTACCCGAGTCAGAGCCTATATACTTATTTATTTTCTTGCTTATCTGGCTCTAACTGAATTTCCCCTATGTGGAGGCACCGTGCTAGGCACTGGGAAAACAGATAAATGAATGAAATACACGATCCTGTCCTTCAACATGCTCATGTTCTGTTTTTTTTTTTTTTTTTTTTTTTTAGATTTTATTTATTTATTTAACAGAGAGAGACACAGTGAGAGATGGAACACAAGCAGGGAGAGTGGGAGGAGAAGCGGGGTTCCCACAGAGCAGGGAGCCTGGTGTGGGACTCGATCCCAAGACCCTGGGATCATGAGCCGAGCTGAAGGCAGACTCTTAATGACTGAGCCACCCAGGCACCCCAACATGCTCATGTTCTAAAGAAGAAAACAGACGTGCAAATAGATATGCTAACTACCGCATAGTAAATACAACAGGTGCTATATGGAATGCTCTAGCAGCACAAATAAGAGACAAACCATAAGTGACTCTTAATCTCACAAAACAAACTGAGGGTTGCCGGGGGGAGGGGGTTGGGGAGAAGGGGGTGGGATTATGGACATTGGGGAGGGTATGTGATTTGGTGAGTGCTGTGAAGTGTGTAAACCTGGTGATTCACAGACCTGGGGATAAAAATATATGTATATAAAAAATATATGTTTATAAAAAATAAAAAATTAAAAAAAAAAAAAAAAAAAAAAAAAAAGGCATCTCTTGCAGATTAGCTGTTGAGAGGAGGATTCATGAAGGCTAGAGGTACGTTAAGTTTTTAGAAATAAACAGGGAGTGGGGCACCTGGGTGGCTCAGTGGGTTAAGTCTCTGCCTTCGGCTCAGGTCATGATCTCGGGGTCCTGGGATCAAGCCCCACATCGGGCTCTCTGCTCAGCAGGGAGCCTGCTTCCTCCTCTCTGCCTGCCTCTCTGCCTGCTTGTGATCTCTCTCTCTCTCTCTCTCTGTCAAATAAATAAATAAAATCTTTAAAAAATAAACAAAAAATAAACAGGCAGTAATTGAATGAAGAAAGGCTTCTATTGAGAGTTCCAGACAGAACTCATAGAAGCATTAAACAAAAAGCAAGAATAGAGATCATCAAGCAGTTTATCAAGGGAAGGGATGAGATATGAAGCAGAAGAAAAGAGTAAGGGCTGGTTAATCTAGAACCTCAGTAGCCAGATGAAGGGCTTTATTCTAAGGCACTAACGAGATTTTGAGGAGTTTTTAGCAGGTGACTGATGAGCTCTGTCCATCAGTGGTCTTCAAAGTATGATCCAAAGTCTGACAGCAAAAGCATCACCTAAGAGGTTTTAGAAGTGCAGCTTCCCAGGTTCTCTCAACCTGAGACCTGCTGATATGGAGCCTGTGGGAGTGGGCCCAGCACTCAGTGTTTTAACAAGCCCTCCAGGCAATTCTGATGCATACTCAATTTTCTTAACAAACAGTTAAGAAGTTTTTTGATAATTCAGTTCCAAGATGATGTGGGCCCTGAAGATTCCACTCCTAAAAAGCACGTCATTCATTACCAACCCTGCATTTTTTAAAAGAATCAGTTCCTGAACAAGTGTTATTGAAGATATGGAGAAAAAGGAGCACTGGTGCACTGTTGGTAGAATGTGCAGCCACCATGGAAAACAGCAGGGAGTTTCCTCAGAAAGATAAAAATAGAACTACCCTATGGTCTAGCAATTTCACTACTGGGTGTTTACCCAACGGGTACAAAAACACTCATTCAGGGATGCTGGGTGGCTCAGTTGGTTAAGCAGCTGCCTTCTGCTCAGGTCATGATCCCAGGGTCCTGGGATCGAGCCCCACATCAGGCTCCTTGCTCGGCAGGGAGCCTGCTTCTCCCTCTGCCTCTGCCTGCCATTCTGTCTGCCTGTGCTCGCTCTCTCTCCCTCTCTCTCTGACAAATAAATAAAATCTTTAAAAAAAAAAAACACTCATTCAAAGGGATACATGCACTTCTATGTTTATAACGGCCTTATTTACAATAGCCAAGATATGGAAGCAGCCCAAGTGCCCACCAGTTGGTGAATGGAAGATGTGGTACATATACATAATGAAATATTATTCAGTCATAAAAAAGAATGAAATCTTGCCATTTGTAACAACATGGATGGATCTAGAGGGTATAGGCTAAGTGAAATAAGTGAGTCAGAGAAAGACAAATACCATATGATTTCATTCATATGTGGAAACTAAACAAATGAGCAAAGGGGAGAGAAAGAATAAGAGAGAATGACAGGGAGATAGAGAAAGAAATCAAGAAATAGTCTTAACTCTAGAGAACCAACTGAGGGTTACCAGAGTGGGGAGGGGGAAGGGGGATATAGGGGTTGGGGATTAGGGGGGCACTTGTGATGTAGGAAAGGGTTCAGTCACTATATGGTACTCCCAAAACTTATATAACAGTGTATGTTAACTAACTGGAATTTTAAAAAGAAACTTAATAAAAGAGAATCCGTTCCTGGAACTTTTACTGGCTCCAACCCCATTTCCTGACTGGTTTTTCTTATAAATTTTTCCGGAAACTCCATAACTGCTGCTGAAAAGAACACACACTAGACTGAATCCTGTAGGCCTATTGTTTTTGAAAACCCTTAGCATGACATAAAGAGCTCACAGTCTGGCCTCATCACCCACTACTCTTTGCAAACTCTTATGATGCTTTACCTTTTCAATGGCTCTTCCCTCTGCTTGAATGCTGTAATAGTGTGCTTGGGCTGTTATAAAAAATCATTGACTGGGTGGCTTGAACAACAGAAATGTATTTCCCACAGTTTCTGGAAGGTGTAAGCTTGAGATCATGGTGCCAGCATGGTTGGGTTCTGGTGAGGAATCTCTTCTTGTGGGAGAGTGTGCTGGGGACTCTTCCTCTTCTTATTAGGGTACCAGTTCTATTGGATCAGGGCTCCATCCTTATGACCTTATTTAACCTTCATCACCTCTTTAAAGCCCCTATTTCCAGTATAGTCCCATGAAGGATTAGCGCTTCAACACATGAATGTGGGGGGAACCTAATTTAGTTCATAGCAAATGCCATTCCTCCACTTCTCAGTTGGCAAACTTCTAACACCCTTCTTCAAAGTTCAGCATGCATCTCTTCTTTTTGTGTACTGTACCTTGTTTTCATGCTCTTGATGGTAGGAAAGGATTAGTCATCAGCTCTATGGGAAGTGTTGCTAATGAAAACAACTGATCCCTTAAGACAATGATGTATGGACAAGTTCCTGGTACTGTAAAATTCTTCATAAAAGACCTTTATTGAATCTTGAAAACCTGTTTCTTAAAATAGATTGCTCAGTGCCCCTATTTTAAATAAAAGAAGAATCCCAAGAGAGGTTGGAAACTGTCAAGGAACTTTAATTCCTAGTGAAAATTTAAGGCATATTCAAGAGTGAGCTCTAATGTAAACCACAGACTCTGGGTGATAATGATGTGTCAATGCAGGTCCATCAGTTATAACAAAGGTACTGTACCACACTGGTGCAAGATGTAGGAGGGAGGTTGTACAAACGTGGGGACAAGGGTATATGGGAACTATCTGTCTTTACCACTTAGTTTTGCTGTGAATCTAAAAGTTCCCCATAAAATAAATTAATAAAAATTCAAGTACACAAGCTAAAAAAATTAAGAACTTGAGGTTTTCTAGGAAACTTGTAATCGAAAAAGAACCTGGGTCTAAGAAAGGAATCAGCTACTGACATCTTACCCAGCCACTTTTTGGAAAGTGGCGCATGGCTTTGATGCCAAAGAGACTGATAAACTGGTCTGAGTGCTCCAGACATGTTGCTAAAGGTCATATGAAGAAAGGTTCTGTGGTTGAACAAGTATGGAAACACTGGGCTTAAACAAATCAGATTTCCTATAGTACTCTTCTCAGAGCTCTCAATACAAGAGAATGCATGGTAAATGCCCAGAAGCATTTGAGTCCCAGAACACATTTTTGGAACCACAGCTGAGATTATGGGGAACCACTGGAGAGTACTTCTAGGATAGTAACATGATCAAATATTGGAAATTTAGAAAGATCACTCTGGGAACAGTAGAAAGGAAGAATTCTAGGTGATTCAAAAATAGATCAGAGGGACCACCTAAGGGGTTATTGTGAGAGTCTGGATGAGAAAAGATGAGGGCCTCCTCAGGGCAAGAGTGTAGTGGAAAAGGTGACCTGTTCAACTCTGGAACTGAATCCAACACAGGGCCTTCATGGAACACATGTAGGGTTGGTTACTCAGTATATTTGCTATAACATAGTCCCTAAAGGGAACTTTACAGGTGGTTTCAGGGATTGTGCTGTGTGTATTAAAATGGGTATTTGTGTGTGGCATGAGCTGGAATAATTATGCTGTGAACCATCTTCACATAGAAGTGCGTGGGGTGCTTAGGTCCTGTTGTCCACTTCTATAAGCTATGCTTATTGTGTTTCTATGGTAACAACGCCTCTGCAGCTGCTGCTATTTCAATGAAATTGATTGAAACACCACATTGCAATTGCAGGGCTCCTGAAAGCTGTCCTACACTTGTTTCATAAAGGTGATTGCTGCTCCTTTAGCATCCATTCTGGCTGTGAGCAAAAAAAAATCCGAGGGTAACAGTTTCTTAATAAAAGCAAGTTACTTGGTTTCCTAAGGAGCTTTGGAAAAGTCTAGCTTCCTGTCAATTGTCTTATTATCTTCAAATAGTCACTCCTGCAAATATTTTTAACATGAGTTATTTGGTATCAGGTTCTTACTGAGCCGGACTCTGCTCAAAAGTTGTGTCCTCTTGCACTATCTTTCCTGGCCTAATGGATTCCTTTATGATCAAACTGATTTTTTAGAAAGCTTCAGAATGGGACTTACATATAACCAACTACTCTTTATTTTTGATAGTGTCTCTGAAAGGCCCAGGCCAAATTGGGCACTGCCACAGCCTCATCCCACATGGCCCAGAGTAAGATACCTGAAAACTTCAACCAATAAGAATAACAATACCGATAGCAACATTAAAGACCATGCACTATAGTGGCAAATGAGTTGGACAAGGTGTCAAGAGATGGGGGCTCTTCCTTTCTCCTTGATGAACTTACTGTATCACCTTGGATTTTCTTCCCTCTGAGTATACTTCTCCATCTGCAAAATGCATGTGCCAATGTCTATAATACTTGCCTTGCTAGAATATTTTGAAATAATATCGAATATGTTTTTATAACCACAGAACAATTTCACAGTCATTACCTCATTCATTCATGTGCTCATTTTCTCAACAGATATCACTGAGAACCTACCATGTGCATGGCTTTCTGCACGTTCTGGGGAAACGGTGAGTGGGTCTTGCCCTCAGGAAACTGCTCCGCCAGTGGAGGACATAGATAAGTAAAAGAACTGAAGCACAGAGTAACATATGCTACAAATGCCATGAGAGGCACAAGTGTAAGATGCTGTAAAATCCTTGTAATAGTTCTGGAAGACAGGCAGAGAAGCGGTGATCATCCCAATTTTACAGATGAGAAAACAGGTTCAACAAATAATGGGATCTGCCCAAGGTCACAGAGATGGTTAATGGTATCCTGATAACTTAAACCTAGTTCCCCTGATTTCTTGGTGTAATGCTCTTTCCAGTGCTGACCCCTAAGTCAAGAGTTTTCCAAAAACAATCAAAGGGAATTCTGTTTACTGACAGTGCATAGCCAATGGAGAACACGGTCTTGACATGTCAACAGCTCTAGAGCAGGACTTACAAAAGAACTGGTTGGGGTATAAGCATGAATAGAAAATATGTCTACGCTTGAAATCAATTGCAGAATCACATGATAAAGTATCACATTGTATAGAGACTTGGTGATCTCTTGGGACTGTAGCACCATAAATCCCAAACAAAATAAATGAACTGGCATGATTCCTACCCCACTGGGGGATGAGGAGACTTTAGAGCAAAGGCCATAACATTATTGACCTAATCAAAGACACATATTTTTGACTTGACTTATTTTATATTCATATGTATTTTAGGGGAGTAATAAGCAAAAGGAAAATTGTAGGAACAAAAAAAAAAAGGGGGAAAGAAGAGAAAGAAAGTAGAAAAGGGGAGGCCTTGGCCAAGTCAAGGAAGATATTTGTTCCTGGGGGAAAGAATGATTCTGGATTGAGTGGGACTTTGGACAATAAGTCACTGGTAATTGTGGCTGAGAGGGTTTAAAGGAGGTAGGCAGGGGACAGAGGTGTCCCTAGATATTCCTGAAACAGGGAGGGAGGCCTAATTACAACTGGTGAAAAGGAATGTATACTGTGGTTCTCCTTTGTCTGTAGCCCATGCCCGTTCACCATTTTGTCACTTCCTTCCTTCATCATCATCATCATCATCATCATCATCATCAAACTAATATTTTAGGGCACTTGTAATTTACAAAGAATTTTCAAATGATAGTTTTCATATAATGCCTCAGTTCTATCAGGTAGGTATTGGCCTTTACTATAATGCAGTTGAAGAAACTGAGTCTCAGAGAGGTCACGGAACTTGCCCAAGGTCACTCAGCCAGTAAGTATAGGATTCCAGTGCAGATTGACTCCCGGTCTCATTAACAATTCTGAGATCATGACAGATCCTAAATGTGTGACATTTTGATTGGCATCTTCCCGAGGAAATTTTAGGGACTTGCTTTCATTTCATTAGCAACAGATTTTCAAGTCATCTCTTAGGGTTGGTTGCTTCTGAAAAGATTTCCACAGATGGCTAACCCCATCTATTCCGTTTTCAATTCTTATTATCCCAGTCAGAGTGACACTGCCTGACCTTGTCCCCCAATTCTGGGGACTCATAAGGCATCTTGTAGCCTTCTGTCCCTGACTAACTTGCCTTCCAAATACAAGGTAGTGAAATTATTTTAATGATGAGTCTCGAGGATGCCCTCTGTTTCACCTTTTGTTACATGCTGTTTTCATTAATGATGCAGCAAGCCTGATGCTTGGAAAAACACAATTTAAGCTCTGTAATCTCTTTCTTGCCCCACTGGCCACACTGAATAATTTCCAGCTCTTCTTTTTATGGTTTCTTCTCCGATATTTAGATACAAATATCCTGTCATTTACCAACTTTCTTCTCAGCTGCACAGATCAAACCACAGTAGTGGAGGCAGGATTGATGGCAGGGAGCTCGTGTCCTAAAAATGGCTAGTTAGGTCCTGATTATAGGAGTCATATCTTGCATCACATTGAGGTCAGGCCATATAACTTTTATAGGTGCTCATGATATGTTTTTTATTGTTTATTGTCAGCTTATGTGCTGTGCTAGCCATAGTCTGAACTAAAGACTTGATCCCAAAGATTCTTTTCCATCAGCCTGACTGGGCAGAGGACTGGATGTAGAGGAAGCTGAAATATTAGAGCCCTGTGATTTTACATGCATACTACTCAGAAGTCAAGCAACAATCCAGATTCATCATTGAATCAGAGCTTCCAGGTGATGATAAATTCCTTTGTGGGGGATTTTTCTTCTTGGGATTCTGGCTGATGAGGAGTGCTTTCCTCCCCATCTCTTCTTTTACTAAAAAAAAAAGATCTTGTAACACTTGATCAGGAAGCAACATGGCTACCTAAGGATAAACACAAGAGACTTCATTCCATTGTACTAGAACAAGCGGTGGGAACATGGTGTATTGTCAAAATAGCCACAGGATGGTCTGGAGAGAGGGTAATAAAAGCAAGCAGGAGGTTGATTTTAGAGGCTTTTGGCTGCCGGTAACAATTTGGAAATATTTTGGAGTCATTTTGAAGAGAGCTAGAAGCATGATCAGAGACTAGAAAGAAAGTTTGCAGGCCAGGGAGCTTGAGGAATAAATGAGGCAAGGTTTGCTAATTATTTCTACATTTGGGATGGAATAGAACTGCACAAGGTATTTATTGTGGACTAGATAAGAATGTGAAATCACAGTAGGAAGCACTTGGGGGAACGTGTGCAGAGCCTCTGGGACACATTCATGAGAGCTGTCATCCTTGAGTACCTACTATGAGTCAGACACTCCATTAGGAGCTTTATATCCATGATCTCATTATAACCACTGCTCAGACTGGCACTACTGTCATCACCATTCTACAAATGAAGAAACTGTGGCTTGGAGAGGTAGGTGATTTGCTCAAGATTATATCCAGCAAGCAAAAGGTTAAGAAGATTCCAACTCCACTCTGACTGACTCGTCTACTCTGCTACTGTTATAGAAAGGCTTTCACACTGCACCAAAGATCATTGGTTATCTTCCTCTTCTGGACACTGAAAGGCTAGAGTAGCTGTGGGTTGGCCTAAGTACAGCTTCTGGCTCTTTCATATCTGGGTAGAGATCAAGAACACCACAACCCAGTTTCATACAGCTTTGCCTTCAAGAGCTTTAAGCTTTCTGTCAGAAATCCTGGATCAATGGTCCTCACCAAAGACAAAAATGGATGAGAATGAGAGGTTTTCTAAAATTCTACGACCTGATGGCTTTTCCTCCCAGAATAATGGTAAACTGAAAATGAAAATAAATATCAGAAATGCTGAGATATAAGGGCTATTACCTCAAAGTGTTAAGTTGCTTGGCCAAACATTCTGACTGGCTGAATAGCCTTACTTTAAAATCTATACCACTCTCCTGGTCCTGTCTGGAGTGCCAATGACAACTGCCCAGTCAGAAGGAGCTTGCACGAACCCTGTGTTCATGGAAGCTACACAGACTGCTCCCCAGTGCTATGCACCAAGCACTTATCGAACCTGAAAGGCCATGATTGCAAGAGCACTTTTATTATTTCAGACATTCTATCTCTGCTCACCCATTCAACAAAACCGCATCTGTTATTTGCAGCAATTCTATTCACAAATTGGTCAGCGATTGTGTTAGATGATATCCAATTAAACATGAGGAACTCTACAAACAATTGTGATCCAAGTTCCCTGTGGCTTCATATGGACTTGTGTGGGACTGAAATGATAGGTTCTTTCATTAGTTAGAAAATCTTCCATTCCCATTTCACCGCTCTTCTAAGGCACTCAACAGGCTTTTATCAAGGACCTACCATGTGTCTGGCACTGTATCCAGCACTAGGGACACAAAAATAAATAAGACAATATTTCTGTCTTCAAGGACTTGTGGTGTAATTGGATGAGATGAACACATACCCAGGCAAATGTAATAAAGATGTTACAGATGATGTTAAAATAACGCAACAACCAAACTAAAATAGCTCCTATGTCTAACATATGAACATTTGAGCAACAAAATAAATTGCAAGAGTATTGGATTATAACCCAAAGTATAAAACAAATACCCACCAGACCACATGGATACAATAAATGTTTGAATAAATAAATGGGGAGAAATCACAAATCTTCCTTACAGAAGAATTCCAATTAAAAATGGAAAAGGAATGGGAGAGATAGAAGATTGCTATTAGAACACTCTAGCGATCCATGCTGCAGGCAAGATATGATGGATGCTCAAGTTAGTAGGTAAAATGGGTTATCTGCATAGTGTCAAAGTATCTCCCAAGATATTTAATAGTTACTGTGGTGGTTTTAACAAATGTCCACAAATTATTTGATGCTCCTACCTCCAGGAAGAGTAACTTCATTTCTCCCTTCCTGAGTGTGGGCTGGACTTAGTGACTCACTGCTTATGAATAAGATATGGAAAGGGAAAGATAATAACTTTACAGTGGAGAAACATGACATTTTGAAAAATATCTGACCAGTACTCTTCACAAGTGTCAAGATTATAAAAAACACGGAAGTGTCGTAAGATTGGAGGAAGCTAAGCAAACATGACAGCTAAATGTAACGTGGGATCTCAGACTGGATCTTGGAACAGAAAACGAGTATGGGAGGATAAACTGGTGAAATCGGAATTTCTCTGTGGTTGAGTTTATAGTATTGTAACAACCTAAATTTCTAAGTTTGGGTGAATGTACAGTGACTTTGTAAGATATTAACATTAGAGGAAGCTGACTGAAGGGTTTATGGGAACTACTATCTTTGCAACTCTTTTGTAAATATAAAAGCATTTCAAAATAGAAAGCTTTAGGGGTGCCTGGGTGGCTCAGTGGTTAAGCCTCTGCCTTCAGCTCAGGTCATGATCTCAGAGTCCTGGGATCGAGCCCTGCATCAGGCTCTCTGCTCAACGGGGAGTCTGCTTCCCCTTTCTCTTTGTCTGTCTCTCTGCCTGTTTATGATAGTTCTCTGTGTCAAATAAATAAATAAAATCTTAAAAAATAATAAAAAGCTTTAATATGTCACACATGTATGAAAATAAGACCAGGCTTTAAGTATTACTGGAGGGTTTTCGAGAGGAGGTAGGACTTGAATCTTCAAAGAATAGTAGATGTTTGCTAGATAGACAAAAAAAGGAAGGCTACTCCAGAAAGGACACTTTAGAGGTATAAATTAGCTAACTAGTTTGGAGAAACAAACTAGCTGTAGGATTTGGAATTTGCATTTCTTAGAGACACATTGTCCTAGATTTCCAACTCTAACTAAAAGTATTCTCTCTTCCAAGATGAGACTGCATGGAGGCATGCATGTTGAACTTCTTGGCTAGTTTCATTTTCTCTTCTGGGTATTTTCTTCCTCTACCTGTGTTCGCTCACTGATAGCGAGCTGTCACTCTGGCAAGCAGAGATACTGTACACGTGCGAGAAGTTAAAATGGAAAGAGCTAGCAATGAAGCATTATTTATAATTTGAATAGGGTCTGTTGAATGTAATAGCCAAGTTGTTAAGCCAGCTCCTAATGCCTTCAAACAATTGTAAAAAGCTCCTCAATTAGAATGGTGTGTTTGTTAGACTGATGTTGCAAGGATCATAATGGGATTGGGGATACAGTGGGGAAAGATACATGATGAGAATAGAGCCTAAAGCAAATGAAATGTTCCAGGATATCCCATCCTTGTGGCCTACTCCCCTCGGCCCTCTACCTCCTGCCCCACCCCCTGTTTTTCTTTCCCTCGCATATCTAATGAGTTGTTGGCAGGGAACATAAATGTCAGCTGAAGAACAGAACCATACTCTCTAGAAGTTGAGACAGTAGAATATTTATTTCCAGAGGCTAAATGGAAAATAAGACATAGCCTCCTGAGATGCTGAGCGACAGAGCTAAATCAGAGATGGTACCCTCTCCTGTTACAACCCTCTAGTGGCTTCTGAGGCAGGACAACCATTCATCATTCCAGGGAGATTTCAGGCACCGTTCTTGAAGGATAGCTTATATCCTACTCTGCTTGAAGAAGTACAAATGGACAAAAACATGATTGTTGCAGTACAGAGGAAAGAGATAAGGCTCAAGGCCTCAGGGAGAATAAAGAGGAACTGGAGGTTCCATGGTCCTGACTACCTCTAGGACACCACTTTTTACTCCTCTAACTAGTTCAGGTCTCCTTTCTTCCGAAGGTACATAATCAGTACAGAGAACCCAGAGCTAGCGGCAGAACTGGAGACATGCCATTCCAACAGGAGAAGCCAATGTTAAGGAAGAACAGTGAGCTAGAAAAAGAAGACAAGCAGGCAGATTCAGTCAGTCTCTGAAAGGAGTGTTAATGGGCAGAAACAAATATTATTTAACAAAAGGTCTCCTGGGATACGGCAGTCTGGTGGGATGTGAATAGGGTTAACCAGTAGAGGAAGGATGAAGTCAGCCTTCTTTGTGGCAGAGGTGGCCTGGTCCTGCCTAGACCTCATACCCACTTCTAATAGCTTTGCGCTAGCAGACTGCCTTCAGACTTGAACTGTGACACCAACTCTTCCCTGGGTCTCCAGCCTGAGGGTGTGCCCTGAAGAGGTGAACCTCCCAGACTCTACAACTTGCATGAGCCAGTTCCTAAACATCTCTTTCTCTCTCTCCCTCTCTGCGCCCCAGTGTAGACACACACACCCACACACACACACACAATTAATTCTGTTTTTCTCAGAATCTTCACAATCCTCACTAATACAACAACCCAAACATACTTTGTAATTAGACCTGGCACTTCCTCTTCTGAGTACTGGGAATGCTGTTTCCACCCCCTGCCCTTGTTCCCATTGGCTCACTATAGGGTTATGCGAGGTTATGCTAGGTTACCTCCTCTGCGACAACCTTCACCACAGACTTTGAGATAGGAGCTCACACTCCTTGTACTTCCAGAGCACTCTGGGCTTACCCCTACCAAAATCCTTACCGTTGTCCATTATTCCAATAGGCTTTCCCACTAAATTGTGAGACCCATAAGGGCAGCAACTGTGTCTTACAGTACTCCAGCAGCTAGTATAGAGCTTGGCACATAGTAAATATTGAGGACTATTTGTTGAATCCATTCATCTATTTTGTAATTATTTGTGGTATACCTATTGTGATACCATGAGTGGGGCATGGGATGCCCAGATATTTGTTCTGGGTGTGTCTGTAAGGGTATTTATGGATGAGATTAGCATTTGAATGAGTCAACTGAGTAAGGCAGATTGGCCTCCATTATGTGGGTGGGTCTTATTTAATTAGTTAAAAGCCTGATTAGAGCAAAAAATCCCTGGCCCTCTTATGAGTAAAAAGGAACTCCTCCTGCCTGACTGCAGAGCTGGGAAATCAGTCTTTTTCTGCCTTTGGACTTGAACTGAAACATTAATTATTCTTGGGTATTGAGCCATGGGTTTTTGGATTGGAACTTACACCATCAGCTCTCCTGGTTCTTGGGCTTTCAGACTTGGATGGGAATTGTATCATCAGCCCTCCTGGGTCTCCAGCTTGCTGACGGCACCTTTTAGGGCTTGTCAGCCTCCATAATTGTGTAAGCCAATTTCATATAATAAATCTCTTTATATATATATACATATATGTATGTGTATGTGTATATATATATATATATATATATATATATATATATTTACTCACATAGATATGTATTCACAATAAATATTGTATGTATATATGTATACACACATATACATACATACATAATAGAATACATAGAATGTCACACTGGTTCTATTTATCTAGAGAGTCCTCGCTAATACACCTACTAAATGCCATGATTTGTGCCAGATCCTATGGAGATTAAGATGAATTAGACCATGTGTGTAAGTATAAAATACTTTACTGTTATTAATACCATCATCATCTGGATGAGTTACAACCCTTGTGTCAAACAGCTCTCAACTTAGAAGGTGACACAGACTGTTACAACCTTTTGGCCATCCAGATGTGTGCACTTGTTAAATTTTGTCTTGCTTTTATGAGGAGGGTACTTACATTAAGACAACAAGCCAAGAGCTGTTTTTTGAGTGGTATGGAAGGGTTATACCATGCTAGTTATCATCTACTCTTTTCAGACCCTCTTATCGTTCACCATGCTTAAGGTATCCAGGCAGGGCTAAGCAGTCTGGGTCACGAAGCAGATAAAAGTCAACTGATGCAGTCATAAATAGAGTCTGCTTAGGCCTCAAGGCCATTCTCACATATTGTTTGAGGACAGAGCAAAATGAAACTTGCAGATAATGCTTTGGTCTGGCATAGGCTTTGAGAAAGTCTTTGGGATTTTTGGAAAATTGAAAGAGGCATATGTATTTGCATAGCCTGCTTTACTTTAGAATTGACACTGTTGCAGCAAATTCTGGAAATCAAGGGCTGAGCTTTTGAACATCAGCGACCCAAATCATCTCTTGATATAGTCCCATGACACCAGCTGATAGACTACTAAAGACTGTCTCTGGTATGTTAACTACTTGATTCTTGGTACACAGAAAGGAAAGTTGGGCAGGAAAATGCCATAAGGGATGGTAGCAGATTGTATTTTCCAAGATATTCCAGCATCAAGATATTTACCCCATTCCACGTGATCTTCTTACAATGTGACTGACACTCTTCCCACTAAGAGGGTTTCCTTCTGAATATCAGTGGGGATTTGTTACTGCCACGACCAACAGGCTATGGCAGAAGTGATGATATGTTACTTTTTTGGTGAGATTATAAAAACAGTATAATTTTTTACTCTTTCTCTCTCTGTTATCCCTCCCTCTGCCAATATATCTCTCACTACCTCTGGCTGGCTGGCTCGCTGGCTGGCTATCTCTCTGGAGTTCAGCCGCCATGTTATGAGGAAACCCAGGCTACCTGGTTGTGTTCCTGGTTGAGCTTGCCAGCTTGGCCATCAACTTACAGTCAGCATCAACCACCAGCCTTCTGGTGAGCAAGCAAGGCCTCAGATAATTCTAGTCACCAGTCTTCCAGCGGAGGCCCCAGGCATTGTGGAGCAGAGATAAGTTATTCTCATTGTACCCTGTCCAAATTCTTGACCCACGGAAACCATGAGGGATAAATTTTAAATGATTATTTGCTGTTTCAAGTCACTAAGGTTTGGCGTAATTTGCTTATGCAACACTAAACAATTAATACAGGAGCCAAAGGCCCAGATGCAGGAATGAATGCCAGAGAAATGGTGCCTCCTCCAATTCAGTCAGCTTCATTAATCTAATGGGACTGACACTTAGTGTTTTTTTCTGAAGAAACTGTCTTAACTAATGAACTCTACATAACAATATGATTTCTGCATGATGATTATTGAAAGTTAATATAGGAATTTTCAGCTATAGTATCTTCTCAAACTAATTGAGCAGTGAAATTACAATGGGCAGGGTAGTCACAGATGCCAGTTGGTATGAATGACTAGCGCTGGCCTTGGACCCTAGGAATCTGGGCTTTCTTGTATCTGAGCCTATGTGCATGACCACAGCCAAGTTTCCTAGCTTTTTTGATCCTAGGTTTATTCAGTTACAAAAAGGGAATAAGGCCATCAGCTCTGCCTTCCTTAGGTTTGTGTGAAAATCAAAAGGAATAAAGAAAGCGAATATACCAAAAGACCATGAAGCACTATGTCTGTAGTTTTTCTTAAATAAGTTAATTTTTATTTACTTCAGAATTTATACAGATTTAATGAGAGATAAGTGCCACCTAATATATTTTATTTTTTAATATGATACATTTTAAAATATCAAATAGTTAGATTCTGCAATGCTAACAGTAATTTCTTGAAAGTCCTGTCAATATCCATCCTAAATATAATCTATTTCTATGTCTATGACCATTACTCTTAGGGTCAGTGCTAGCTATTATGACTCCTTTGCGTGAATTAAAACACAGGGCCTCTTTTTCCAGAGGGGCAAAGCCTCTTACCAAGGCACAGATTTGGTGACTAGAGCATAGACTAGATTTCAGCTCCCATTTGCCCCTTTACCCAGGCACCCTTGTGCAGTAAACAACCTGAACAACCATATTCAGCCACCCTTACTGTCCTCATTTAAACCCGTGGGATCACACCTAGATTATGACAATAGCTTTTCAGTATACTACCTGATCCTGCCTCTGCCTATACTCCCCCTAAATTAGCCATACACACTTCTGCCAGAATATAAATCTGACCGTGGTATTCTTCTGCCTGAAATCCCATGATGGCTCATCAGAGAATAAATTCCTGATTCTTTGGCTGAACACAAAGGGTTCTCCAAGAGCTGAGCCCTAATCCTGCAGATTTGTCTCTGTGCCTCACATTCCAAGCTTCCATTCAAAATTTGTAGTTCTCCACATGCTTCCTGCTGTCATATGCTTCTCAGCCTTTGCTCTTACTGATTCTTCTGCATAGACTGCCTCATAGACCCATACCTCTTCTCTCCTTTTACTAAATCCTATTCATCTTTATGGTTCAGTTTGGTGTCACCTCCCCCAGAAATCTTCCCTTGACAACTCAGCTTGTACTAAGGAAGGCATGAAGATGACATGTTCCTCCACTGGAGGAGTGTTACCTTAGCCCACAGTGCATAGCTCTACCTCTCTACCACCATGAGAGTATTGACCACGTGGAATGTTAGTGTTCTATTTATGTCTCTCTTCCCCACTAAAGATCGGTGAAGATAGTGTTGTTTCTTTTTTTTTTTAATTTTTTATTTTTTATAAACATATATTTTTATCCCCAGGGGTACAGGTCTGTGAATCACCAGATTTACACACTTCACAGCACTCACCAAAGCACATACCCTCCCCAATGTCCATAATCCCACCCCCTTCACCCAAACCCCCTCCCCCCAGCAACCCTCAGTTTGTTTTGTGAGATTAAGAGTCACTTATGGTTTGTCTCCCTCCCAATCCCATTTTGTTTCATTTATTCTTCTCCTACCCACTTAAGCCCCCATGTTGCATCATCACTTCCTCATATCAGGGAGATCATATGATAGTTGTCTTTCTCCGCTTGACTTATTTCGCTAAGCATGATACGCTCTAGTTCCATCCATGTTGTCGCAAATGGCAAGATTTCATTTCTTTTGATGGCTGCATAGTATTCCATTGTGTATATATACCACATCTTCTTGATCCATTCCTCTGTTGATGGACATCTAGGTTTAAGGGTTGTTTCTTATTTAATATTTAATTACAGCAAATAGCAGAATGCTTGGCACATATTTTGGGCTCAAGAAATGTGTACCAAATGCATGAATGAATGAAGAATCATAGAATGCTAGCACGGAATGGGATTTAATAAATTATCTGGTCCAATTTCCTTACTAAATCTGTGAGAAAACTCAGGCTCCCAGAGGGTAGATAGCTGATGAAAGTCACAGAGCTAGTTAAAAATCGAACCAGGCTCAGGATCAAAATTCCTTTCCTCCCTATCTTTCCATTTTCCTACACTGGCCGTAGGCTTGTTATCTCTTAAATATCCAACCAAATAGACAGGTACTTTTCTTGAAAGAATTTTCAATTTCTAAGTCTCTGTTCAAATGCTTTTCTACCCTATTTTCTGGCAAATACCATCTGTCAACTGGTATTTTATGTGAATGGAATAACAGAAGGTTTGTGCTCTTCGGAAAGTGTTAGAAGTTAATACTTCCCGCTGTGATCCATATTTGGTTGCTTAAAGAGAAAAAGTCTTTTTCAGCATGAATAAGGAAAAATCAACTTGAAGCTTAACTAATTCTTTTACAAACTGTGATTGAGTTTTAGGTTGTTTTGATCCTCATGAAACCTTTTTGGAAGTGTGACATGTCTGTTCTTTTTTTTTTTAAATTACACACACACACACACGCACACACACCTTTATTTATTTATTTAATCTCTTGTCCTGATATCTTTGGGGGGATAGAGTTATATATCCCCCCAAAGATATATAACTCTATCCCCCCAAAGATATCAGGACAAAAGATGAATAACATTATTAGCTTGGAGTCTACTGAAAAAGTTACAAGGAAGAAACGGATGGTGTGCACACCATAAAAACTAAACCTCTACATATACTTAACAATGGTTAAAATAATAAGGCAAACAACAGATAAAAAGCTATCAGTAAATATGACAAAGGGTTAACACCTATATAATGTAAGAAGTTCATACAAGAAAAACATTAAAATAGTAGGTAAGTGAACAGTGGAGGTGAGCAATTTATAAAAGGAAGTGCTATTAGTAAGCAAGCCTACTGGAAAATATTGAAACCTTCTAGCAAAGAAGTAAAAAAGAAAACATTAATGAGGTGCTTTTTATAGCCATTAAATTATTCAAAACCAAAATGTTATTGACTACCCATGATGTTTGTAATGTGATAAAGCTGGCATATGCCTGTAGCACGGGTAGCAGTGTAGATTGGAATAAACATTTTGGGTTTGGATATGTATAGCCTTTGGCATAGTAATCCTCCTTCTGAGAATTCAAATTCATGAAATAATCCAAAAGGATAAGAGACTATAGTCATAAAAATGTCCACATAAGTATTATCTAGGGTAGAAAAATAAGAAATCACCTAAATATTTAATAAAGGTAGATTATCTGGTAAAGCAGTAATTATCTAAATGGTGAGACATTTATGCAGTTATAAATATATGATTATAATTATGTAATTATATGGTTTGGAAGATAATATAAACGACACAGAAACTTTATGATGTAAGAAGTGAAAAAAGCATAAAGTAAGAATATAACTATAACACAGTCATGGTTATGAAAAGTGTTTTGTTGGTGTGGACCCTATTCCCCTGTCTTCATGTTGCCATGAGAGAGCTTTTGCTCTGCTCCCCAGGAGGAAGTAGCATCAGAGAGACATTTTAAGGCATTCTCTTCATCTCTTTTTTTCTCTTCTAGGAAGGAGAAACTGTGTATGTGATTAACAAGCTGGGGGAGGACCGCTGCATACATGCATAGATAGGTTTCTTGCTTGCTCTCTTTGGGGACACGGTCTTCCCTCTAACACTACTTCCATGTGCGTTAAGGACGGCTGGCTCAGGGCTCAGAAACTAGCTTCTCCAGACAAGACTAGAAGTCTCCCTTCTGGTTGTCCTTTGACTCCTGCTCATCCAGGTTATATGTCAGGCCATGCATGACCTTCCATGTGGCTAACTCAGTAATGCTTGGTCTACACACCAACTCTCATGTAAGTCCCATGATAGAGACTCGAGAGGAAGTGATATGGAACTTCCACTTTGGCAACCAGTCCAGACCACTTATTCCAGTCTACCTTTACCAACTATCGACAAATAACTAATTTTCATGTGGCCCCTATGTTTATTTCTTAACTGCTTTTAGGAAGAAGAAAAAAAAAAGCCCGAGTAATGAGCTCCCCCAACCCCAACAAAGGTGCCTGAGGGCCTAGAAGGGAATCTCACAAAATGAAACCCATTTGATTTATTGGGGAGATAAATATGGTTGTAAATTATTTCCCTTTCTTTCATTTGGTTTTCCATTAATCTTGTTTGAGATATGAATAGCTCCAAACTCTGGGCAGGTAGTAACGACTTCTCCTGGACTTAGTCCAGGTAATGCTTTGTGACTGGCATACACCCAGAAACCACTTTTCTAAGGTTTCTGTAAGCTTCATGGGGGCACAGATGATCTTATATTTCCCAGACGTAGCAGTCAAAAGATCATTCAGTGGTATAGGAGTGGGAACCACACACAAGCTGGAGCAATACGATCTCTACCCGAATATTTTAAAAAAGCTAATCTGAGAGAATAAAACTGATGCAGAAACTGACTGGCAACGGAGAAAAAGAGCATATTTCGGGGGTGATGAAGTCCTGGTTCCAGTCATTGCTGACAACCAGCTGTACTCCTTCTTCTTTTACACTTGGTAACCTTAACCGATAAATTCTCATTTTTTTTTTTGTTTTTTTTTTTTTTGTTTTGTTTTAATTTTTATTTATTTATTTATTTATTTTTTTATTTTTTATAAACATATATTTTTATCCCCAGGGGTACAGGTCTGTGAATCACCAGGTTTACACACTTCACAATTTTTGCATAAACTGGCTTGAGTTGGAATCTACTAAGAGTTCTGACTACTGCAGATGGAACCTGCATCTGTGAAACTGTGTCCCATCAAGGGGTGCTTTT
Organism: Mustela lutreola; assembly: GCF_030435805.1. Taxonomy (NCBI): domain Eukaryota; kingdom Metazoa; phylum Chordata; class Mammalia; order Carnivora; family Mustelidae; genus Mustela; species Mustela lutreola. The sequence continues at coordinate 119,149,183 of NC_081308.1, read as the reverse complement.
GTGGCAGTAATGAAGCTGCCTTGATCATCGTCCCAGGGGTGTTTAGGAAGGTGGAACCAAATTACATCCTTAAACTTAGTTTCTGTCAGAGAGAGACTATTCTGTATAGAATCCATAAGAAGAAGTCATATTTTAAATAATCTCAACAGCAAGTGTTTTTTTAAGAAGATTAAATCAAAATTGTTCAAAATCACTTATTGTTGTATTTCATCACCTCTGTTAGAATCACAGCAGGTATGAATGAGTAGCAAATTCATGAATTGTGCATTAGTTTATATCTTTTCCCCAAGGCTAATTGTTTGCTTTATTTTTTCTTCTATTAGAGCTGTCAGTGCACAGTGATATATGGTAAGCCTTGCATCTTGATGAGAAACAAAAAGAAAATTTTAAATGTGGGTATAATTATACAATGCCATAGAGTTTGTTTCTTTTTCCTCCCCACTAGCTCTCATCAAGGCAAGAGTTTTGGGAAATTAACACAATCAGCTTTGGGAATAAATATGTCAACAAACAGAGTTTATGTGTCTGCTGACTGCTCTCCTCATGAAGAACATTATCCAGAGTTGGTCTTTAACTATTGGGTGGCACAAAAGTTGTGTTGTGCGGGTGTGGGGGTAGGCTGTTTTCCAGTTGAGAGCTCCCTTTTCTAACCTAAAAGGCTGTGCGTGATGATATGGACTCTGCACCTGGAGGCAGGATCCCTTTCTCTCCTTGGCACACTGGGGATGCTTAGCTTGTACCAAGCCTGGCAGATAAGTCCTTGAGATGGCAGTCAATATTGACTTTGCCTGAGGTCAAATTCTGTTTCTCTTTTTACTCTAAGTAATGTTTTAGAATACAGAGAATATTGTTGATGGCCAGGACCTCCAGAACTAATTAATACTGTCAACCACATACTGACATAAACTCCTCCTCTGTCTCCATTTTGTAAATGAATGGGATCGGGTTCTAAACAACTCCTTGGATACCATGGAATGAAAAAAAGTGACAATCGTGTGTTTATCCCTCAAGAACTTTTTCAGAGTTTCAAGTCTGATTTCCCTTTCCTTTCCATGTCTGTCTCATTTAAAGAAAAAAGGCATTAGTATATGTTTTACTCTCCAGTCTGATGCTCCTCTTTCTGTAACTATGACACTGACCTCAAGCCACCCTCTAGCACTTTGACTCATTCTGTTTTATTTTCCTCCCAGATATTATGCATCTATTGAAAACTAAGGAGAAAGTGTAATCTCTCTAGGTAGTATATGTATATATATAAGCTGATGGGAAAATTTATAGACATCCTTTTAGATTCTGGCTATTAAGGAACAAAGGCATCAACAATGCCAATAAGCATGTGGCAAAGGTTTGGATTTCACATCCGGCTACTCTGACTCTGTCAAGACTGTGATGTGCTTAAAATACAGAGGAAGGTAGTCAACAAAAAATATTAATAAACCTTCATAAAGTGTGAAAGCATTTAAGTGTGTAAAGTGAATTTGCTAGTTACGGATATTAGGAAGTGATTGCCTAATCATAGCCTAATTATTTGTGTATAAACTTGACAGTTTTGGAAACACCTTCATTATAATCTAGTAAGATCTGCATTGTTATCACATCATTTCTCTCCTCCTATTCATAATAAAATTCTTAAAAATAGTTCTCTGTACTCATTGTCACTTCTTCACCTTCTATTGTCTTCTCAGCTGACTTCAACAGGCTTTCACCAAGGATTCCTAACAACCACCCTTTATTAGATTTCTCAGTAACCTCGATATGGCTCGGTTTGTTGGCCAAATCTCAGGTTTCATTTTGCTTAATCTTTCAGCAAAATTTGACATGGTTTTCCACTTCCCTCCTGCTTTGGAATGCTTCCTTCTGAAGCACCACTGTCTCTTACTCCTCCTACTGCACCAGGTTTTCCTTCTCAGTTTCCTTTGTTGGTTGCACCTGATCTGCTTAATTTGCTAATATAGCAGCAGCCCAGGTTCAATGCAGGAACCTCTTTACTTCTTCATCTACAATTTCTATTTCAGGAGGTGATTTTCCATTTCCGTGGCTTCCCAAACCACCATTACCCTGGAAATTTGCAAATGTCTGTCTCTCCATATCTAAGCTCTAAGTTCCAGACACATATATTGAACTGATAACTTGACATTTTCATTTAAATATCCAATAAGAATGTCAAACTTCACATGTTCACAGAAACTTATGATTCTTCCCCCCAAACTGTGTCTTCTCAGTCTTCCCTATGTCAGTTGACGTCAATCTGAACCTTTCACTTAATCAGGCTAAAACCTCAGAATCATCCTTGGTACCTCTCTTCCCCTCACATACCGTATCTAATCTATCAAGAGACTTTGTTGGCTCTGCCTCCAAAATATGCCCCAAATCTGACCGATTCTCACTCTCATTGCTGAAAATAAGCGGGATCTAAGCCAACATCATTTCTTGTCTGGATTATTGTAGTAGCTTCCTAACTGCTCTCTGTTTGCCCTCTTGTCCCACTTACAGCCCATTCTTTGCATAACAGAGTAATCCTTTTGTTTTTTTTTTCTTTTTTTTTAATTGTGTTACATTAGTCACTATGAAATACATCATTAGTTTTTGATGCAGTGTTCCAAGATTCAGTTTATGTACAACACCCAGTACTCCATGCAATACGTGCCCTCCTTAATACCCACCACCAGGCTCACCTATCACTCCAGCCCCTTCCCTCTAAAACCCTCAGTTTGTTTCATGGAGTCCATAGTCTCTCATGGTTCATCTCCCCCTCTGATTTTTCCCAATTCACTTCTCCTTTCCTTCTCCTAATGTCTTCCATGCCGTTCCTTATGTTCCACAAGTAAGTGAAACCAGATGATAACTGACTCTCTGCTTTTTTTTCAATTTATTTATTTTCAGAAAAACAGTATTCATTATTTTTTCAGCACACCCAGTGCTCCATGCAATCCGTGCCCTCCTTAATACACACCACCTGGTACCTCAACCTCCCACCCACCCCCCCCGCCACTTCAAACCCCTCAGATTGTTTTTCAGACTCTCTGCTTTTAACACAAAGGTACAGATGTAGTGAAAAGAAGGGCCACATGCACCCCAATGTTCATAGCAGCAATGGCTACAATTGCTAAAGTGTGGAAAGAGTCGAGATGCCCTTCAACAGATGAATGGATAAAGAACATGTGGTCCATATACACAATGGGATATTACTTAGCCATCAGAAAGGATGAACTTTTGCATCAACATGAATGGGACTGGAGATTATGCTGAGTGAAATAAGTCAAGCAGAGTAATCCTTTTAAAACTGTAAGTCAGACCAAATAACTTCTTTGCTTAAACTCCCAGTAGCTTCCCATCACACTTAGAATAAAACCCCAAATCATGGCCTAGAAGGCCATCTATGACCTTGCACTATCTCTTACTGCTTTCAGTTTTCCATACTGTGTTCCAGCCTATTACCTCCAACATATTAGATATACTCATCTTAGAGTCTTTGTGCTGTCTCCTTCTATATGGAACGCTCTTCCCCCAAATCTTTGCATGGCTGGATTCCTTATTTTGTTCAGGTCTCTGCTCAGAATTATCTGCCTCAAAGAAGGCTTCACAGAACATTCTATCAAAAAGACAGTCCATCTGTTCCATCCATCCCCCTCTATTCCCTTATTCTGCTTTATTTTTTTCATAAAACAGACTATCCTCTGAAATACTACATTACATTATTTGTTTATATATTTTTTGGCTATCTCTCCACTTAGACTATAAGCAACATGAAGCCACAGGCTTTGTCTTGTTCACCATGACAACCTTAGTGCTAAGTACATAATAGGTACTCAGAAACACCTGTGGGAAGAATAAATCCAACATCCTATTTTACAGAAGAGAACATGAGAAATTAAGTAATCTTGTTTGAGGTCATGGAGACAGAGTTTTATCTTGAAGTCCTATCTCCATGGTATTTACCCTGTTTGAAATTACCCATACACGAAGATCTTTCATTATAAACACCAGCAGTGTACTGCATAGCACAAAGTAAAGACCTGCAGAAGAGCTAGCAATAAATTTCTAATGCACACACCAATAGATGAGATTTAAGTTAGCTTTCCAAAGACAAGCCTTTCTCTGAACCTAAGCTTCAACTGATGATGATTGGATTTCTCCTTAGACATGCCCTGTTTTTAACGGATGGGTTAATTACAAATAACTCATCTTTTTGGATTGTTCATTAAAGGAACTGAGAGACAAAGACAAAGCCAGCATCCCTGCTGCTGTCTCCCATAAATGGAAGTGAGGCTCAGACCTCCAGGACTACACATTAATTTGACTTTTTAAAAATAGGGACTGACAACTTTAATAATTCAATGCATAGATGTCTCTATCTTTGCACATGAGCTTTTTTAATCTTTGGGGACTAGGATAGAAATCATTTCTTTGGTAAAAAGTAAAAGAAGGTTTTCTTTAATTGCAGTTTTTTGTAGATAGCTCTGCTTCATGGTGCATTAGTGCCAAAAAACCTTTTTTTCTTTTTTTTTTTTTTTGACCTAAGAAAAAGAATGCTCTGCAATCCTAGGTCTGTACCATAGTCCATAAAATATCTTTCAATGTGTATAAAATTCTCTTACATCTGATTCATTTTTGGATCTCTTAGTATCAGTCTTCATTTATCTGTCCCTTTAAATGCAAATATCCAGGGCCAGAGTCCCTTCCCTTTTAACCAGCATCATGCTTTAAAAGGGTCTGTGAAATCCAAAGGGATTATTTTATCCATGGTGCTTTGATGGTATGAGTGTTGGCAAGGAATCATTTGTATCTGTAAGTGGTATATGTAATTTGACAAAATTTGGTGAAATTAGTTGGTCGAGAATTTTTTGGAGTTAGAAGGTTGACATTAGCATGTTTCCTCCTGGATTGACCCCTATTTACAGGACAGAGCCAAACATTATATTGAGTGAACGGGAAACATGTAAGTTTGTGTGTGTAGAGAGTCTTGGCCTTGACTTTGGAAGGGAAGCTACCAACCAGAAGCATAAAGTTAGATCTTAGGTCAACAGTAAGATTATTAGAACAGGCTTTCACAAACTGAGTCATCCTTGGAACCCACCTTGAGTTTTGTCTTCTGTTTTAGAACAGGACTATTAAGAATTTTGGAGTCAAGAGAGAACTAGAGTTTAAATCCCAGGTTACTGGCTATTTGCCTGGAGACAGGTTATGTAATCTTTGTGTCTCCATTAGCTTACCTATAAAATGGAGATAATATTAGCTCCTGCCTCATAGGGTTTTTGAGGATCAAATGAACTGGTGCTTGTGAAAAGCTTAGGGTAGTACTGACACATAATGCAACTCAGTAAATGGGAGCTACTGGTGGTGGTGGTGGAGCCTCCCTTAAGTGGTGTTGGGCTGTATCTTTGGCACTTACCAGTTATGGAAGTTCAGGCAGGTCAGTTCACATCTCTGGGTCTCCATTTCCTCACTGTTCAAATAGGGATAATAATAGCACCTACCTGAAATGGTCGTTGTGAGGGTTATATAGAATAATCCACGGAAAGCTCTTAGAAAAGTATCTGGTATGTTGTAAACAGACAGATATATGTTGATATTATTCTTGTTGCTCTTCTTTTTTTAAAAAAAATACTTTATTGTATTTATTTGTTGGAAGGGCTTGGGGAGAGAGTACAAGCAGGAGCAGTGGCAGAAGGAGAGGGAGAAGCCGACTCCCTGACGAGCAAGGATCCCTGATGCGGGACCCAGGATCCTGGGATCATGACCCGAGCGGAAGGCAGATGTCTTACCGACTAAGCCACCCAGGCGCCCCCTTGTTGCTCTTCTTGACAAACCTGCATCTTTTCTCTGAAATAAGAAATCTCTTATTAAGGAAAATAGAAGGATACGAGGGAAGAGAACCTGAGTGCATGGTGTCTGTATACAGAGGAAGATGAGGGATTGATGAAGCATCAAATATCATGACACAACCACATAATTCATACCTAGGAAGAGAATAGAAATTCAATTTAAACACTAAAATACAGTTTTATTTTCACACTGTAGGAAATGACAACATAATGCATCAAATTTGATTAAGAATGAAATCAAGACTAGAAATTATTCCACAAAGTGATAAAACTGGAAGACTTGTTACAATAATTAAATTAACTCCCCCATCCCTTTTTGGGAATCGAAATTCTTGTCTGCTTTGAAGTTACTGGGAGTATTTGATCTACTTAAGTGCCCACTGGCACAACCCTGTTCTTCTCTGTCATCCTACTACACAATCTTCACATGTACTCTTTGAATCCTGTCCATAGATCAGTTTTTCCCAAACAGTCCAGACACACTGAGAAACTGTTTGCTATTTGTGCCATATATGAAAAAAAAATTCAGTACTCTTGACCACAACTGTCATTTCTGAATTAAAATGAAATACTGAAGAAATATAAAGGATAGATCTAAAATCGTCAAGTCTAATCAACTGAATACTCTTAGAAATTGGAAGCTGGATAACATCTTAGTATGTGTCATTTATTAGTGCTCTAAATGCCCTTTAATTGTGTTTAGATGACTTTTAGAACCTGTACAACAACAACAGTAAAAACAGAAGCTGTAGAACAATCATTCTAGACAGACTGTATGCTGATTCTGATCAGTAGCATACATACCCAAATCACAAAAAAATATTTCTGAGTGCCTGGGTGGCTCAGTTGGTTAAGCAACTGCCTTCCGCTCAGGTCATGATCCTGGAGTCCAGAGATCAAGTCCCACATTAGACTTCCTGCTCAGCAGGGAGTCTACTTCTCCCTCTGACCTGTCCCCTCTCATGCTCTCTCTTTCTCTCTCTCTCTCTCTCTCTCTCTCTCTCTCATTATCTCTCTCTCTCAAGTAAATAAATAAAAAAATCTTAAAAAAAATAATTTAAAAAATATTTCCAAATGCCCAAATGGCTGAGTTCTAGGGCTGGCATGCCTTTAGAAATCTTGTATGATGTAGTTCATGGTTTAAAATAACGTATTTTCCGGGGCACCTGGGTGGCTCAGTGGGTTAAGCCTCTGCCTTCGGCTCATGTCATGATCTCAGGGTCCTGGGATCGAGCCCCACATCGGGCTCTTGCTCAGCGGGGAGCCTGCTTCCCTTCCTCTCTCTCTGCCTGCCTCTCTGCCTACTTGTGATCTCTGTCTGTCAAATAAATAAATACAATCTTTAAAAAAATAAAAATAAAATAACATATTTCCTATGAGTGATAGAAAATTTGATCTACCTTTCTATAAAGTCAAATGTAAAGTACTCAATTCCTATTTAAAATATTTTTCTAAGAACTTATTCCTATCCCTGAGTGCTCAGATGTATTTATGGTATTGATTTTTACTAAGAGTAGTTTTATAGGAAAATGGTGACCCAAAAGACTCAAGTTTTTAAGTGGTTTTTGCTTCTGCTGTTATTTGGTTTTTGATCTCCACAACTCTTTAGAAACAGAAAACCAAAGATAAGACAGGGCAGGTTCAGGTAGCTTGGGTAGAATTTAATTGGACCATAACCCAAGTCACAAGTCACAAGTCATAATTTAGCAGATGCGCAAAACAATCTTGGAAGGTAACCAAAAGTGTTCGATTTCAGATAGTCTTTTAGTAGTTCATAATCAGTTTGTAGGAGCTCTGTTTACCTCTAGTCAACTTTTTGTCTTTTTTTTGTTCTAAATTGCTTTTTATGTAGAAATAGAGGTGCTTACTTTTGTGAGTCTCATGATGTTTTTTTAATTGACTTTTATCTATATGTATGAAGGAGGGGAATGCTTTACCAGAAAACAAATGATTACTGAAGGGGATCTGTATGGATTCCCAGAGCTGCAGTAAACTCGTGGGTGGTAATAAATTGTGGTTCCTAGCTTTGGTGTTTTTTGGGGGGGAGGGGGTGGTGGGAGTGATTATTGTTTACAAGGAAACATCACACTTTAATAAATGCTTTTTAGTTGCTATCACTGATGTGGCCATTTAGGAAGGACAGAAATATTTGTTACATATCTTTATTTACACATTTTATTGTCAAATGATACATGGTACAGTGAATCCATCACGGATGTAACACTGCCACCTCTTGGTTATGTAAATGAGGTGTTCTGCAGTCATAATTCTCTGTGTTCAAATTGGAAAATGCCAGTGCTTAAAAGTCAACCAAGCCTTTTCTCTTTTGGTTTAGCAAAAATAGTTGTAAATAAACATCTCTGCGTGTGGGGTTGCTTTCAGGGCCTCTGTAATATAAAGTACATTATCTATGCATTAAAAGATATCTGTGCTTATGAAACAAAAGTGATGGTGACATTTTGTGCTGAAGCATTCCAGAAAACAATGTTCAGACTTGGAATAAGTTTAGAGTGTCCTTTATTCAATCAAGATCAAGTTAATTTAATCTGTGCCTAAGTATAACCTAAAGCATAGAAATCCAATCATTTTCTTTTTCCTTTCCTTTTTCAAAAGAGCATTCCCTCCTCGGTTAATCAATTTTAATCAGTTTAGCAAGGTATTAGATAACCAGATTACAGGCTAGGAAAGCTGGCATTTTCTTATTAAGGAAGGTCTAAAACCTTGCCTGAAAGTGCCCCAGGGACATAAAGGCTAGATAACTAATTTTTTTTTCTCTCACTCAGGTAAGGAAGAGCTTATGAAGACAGCACTGCGGGGTTATCTTCCTGTGGTTCGGTGGATGCTCAGATCAGCCCCGTATTTCAGCAAACATGGCAAGGCCTAACCACAGCGCTACTTTCGTACTGCCATCTGGGTAAATGTTTTACTCTTTTAATAACAGCTCTCGTTTCTACCATACTTTATATTTTACCCAACACCTCCCCCCAACATCTATCAGCTCACATGATCAGATAGTCCGTTTCCTTGACCATGGGAGCACCCAATGCCTTCATGAAAGAACCCCCGCTGCCTTTTTGTCTGTCAGGTAGTCAATGGCGCTCTTATTCAAGTCAAGCAATAATATGAATATGCTGTTGTCCAGACACAAAGGTGACCCCCCTGACATAAACAGCAGGATAGATATATACTTGGCAACGGGGGAGGGCAGTAAGGATTGTCATACACTTCTGTTTGCCTGTTTCCCCTGGCAACCAAACACAGGCCCAGTATGGAGGACAGTGTGTGACTCTAGAATGGGTTATATTATATTCTGTGTAAAAGCTTTAGGGAGAAAACCCAAATATCGAAACTGGAAGAGACCCTAGAGAACATCTCATCTAACTCTGTTTCTAAAAATGGAAAAACAAGAGTCCTCAGAGTAGACATGAACAGGTCCCCCAGCAGCTGGGTGGCAGAGCGAGACCGCAAGCCGGGTCCTGCAACTGCAAGGCCAGCCCCCTTCCGTTCCATCATGCTGTCCCCGGGGTCCACACTTCTGGCTGCAGCCTTCAGGTAGCTTCACTTGTCGAGGCTGAGATCTGATTCCTTCAGAGGAGCCTTCCAGTTAGCAGTGGTAAAGGCTTTTAGGCCATACCCCCTCACCTGACGCCCTGATCAGTGAACCTGTTGGTTTCAGGAAATGATTATTTAAGTACAGGGGCAGCTTCTAGGTCAGTTGCACTTTTCAGATTTAGGACATAATCTCTTCCAGAGTGAGAAATAAATGGGTACAATCTCAGGCAATTCACCAAAGAGGAAGTTGGGGGACATGGCTATACCCTTTACCTAGCCAACGGAGAAACTGTTGCCCAGAGAGGTTTCACAGCAGGACTGTTGTCCTTTGGAAGCTAGTACTTTTCCTGCAGCAAGTTGATACCAACATCATTGTTCATCAACAGACAGGGCAGTGGAGAGAAAGAGTTTTTAAAGAAGGAAAGAAAATTTGAGTCTAGAGGTTGCCCTGTACAGGCTCAGTAACCCCAAAGGGATAGTCATTATATAAGGTGACAGCTGGAAGAGGGAGTACTCATTTTCTTAAATGGAATTTCCATCAAATAGTAGCTTTGTCTGCTTCCCACTGTTCTCACTGACCAGCCTGAGACCTGAATCAGGATTGTGCAGAATTCAAGATATTCAAATAAGTTAGCACCCCAACTACACTGTGTTCTTCTGGCCCAGTAACTAGTACCTGGCCCCTGAGCTATGGAAGAACGTGGTACATTTGTTAGAACAACTCACGGGCCACAGAAGCAACAGAGAGGCTCAGGAAAGGGAATCCAGATTGCTCCTATTTCCTGCTGTAATTTTGCATTGACCTCTGAGGCAGCAATTATGACGGCGATTTGGTGCAGGGAGGGACTCCTCCTGTTCTTTGGCGTCCATACAGGGTTGGAAAGAGAAGAGCTTTGAACTTCAGGTAATGAAGGTCTCACTCACTCAGTTAATGGGAGGCCTTCTCGGCTCAGCAGCCAGCTGGACGGGGGCTGTGCAAGGCCAGCCGGGGCACATTGCTTCCATTAAGAGAGGATGGGCACATAATGCTGTGGAGGAGGTGGCCTCTTGAGGGACAGCGTGGGTCTAGGGCACTATTATCAGCCTACCTGTTGTAAATGTCATTATTGCATTTAATGGTCCTGGAACCGGCAAGAGAAAGAGACTGAGAATATGTGTGAGTGGTGTGGGAGGTATGTGCGAGCGTGTGCTCTGAATGATGTGTGGAAGTGTGAGGTTGTGGGCCTGTGTGTGTTGTGTGTCTCTGGATGTCCTTTGTGGTTTGGGGGAAGCACCATGAAGAGGTAGGAGTTACAGGGTGTGTGTGGAGTGTTTGGTGAAGGGAGCAGGGAAGGGCGCGTTCCACTTACCAGTGGCTTAGCTAGGTGACAAGGATGGTGACTTCATGTCCAACAGTGGGATGGCTGAGGGGCCCTGAGGCACCTGATATTTGGGGTTTCTGGGACTCCAGAGCCACGCGTCAACCCAGTCAGAAATTCTGGACCTTTCTTAGCTTGCAGACCACCAATAACAATAATAACTAGAGTTTACCGAGCGTTTGCCCCATACTGGGCACTGTGCTAAACTCTGTCCAGGTATGAGTTAATTTTATTCTTATTACAATACTGGGACATAGGCATTGTAGGCATAGGCATAGACTATTACTGTCCAGTTTCTGTGGATGAGGAAACAGAAGCCCAGAGTGTTGAAGTAAGTTCACCATGGCTACCCAACCAGTAGATGGCAGAGCCAGAATTTGAAGGCAGGCAACCCGGCTACCTGGGCTCTGCCCCTGGCTACTCTTCTCTACAGTCTCTTATCCATCACCGCCTTGTCAGAGCCCACTATTCTGACCTCCCCAACCCCTCTCCTATTACAGATGAGAAGATGGAAGGAAAGCAGAGGCAGCTGGCCTTGGGTCCAAGTGATCGCCGGTAGAGCCCATCGTTCACATGCGCTCTGCTCCTCCCTTGATGTTGGGCGGCCAGTCTCCTGGGGGAGAGGCATCTACTCCGTACGTACCACACAGGATCTGGCCCAGCTACCAAGAGCCACCTTTCCTTCAGGCCCTTGAGTACAGGTGGTCAGGAACTGAGTCCTTTGCCAGTCTGAAGGCAAATGGAATCATTCCCTTTTGTTTCTCTTACGTCATTGATATTGAGAATGGGAGTCTAGTTGGCTTAAAGCTGCACACACAGGCGCCTTTCAAAATACCATAATATATCAGCCTTGGAGTATTAGGGGGAAAGCAAGTTTGACAAATCTAGTGAAATACGTCAGAGGACACTAATCCAGGAGGGTTATTGCCTTTAAAAAAAAAAAAATAGCCAAAGTGCTAAGGCAGGATCTGTGATAAGACAGGAGGCTAAGCTATAGGAATATGAAGAGTTCGTTTATGAATGGCCCTTGGTGATATGACAAAATGAAATGAAGTATAAGGCACTGTAAAATTGCTTTTTAACTTTAAATTTTACACTGTGTAGCCATGTGTATAGGATAAGCCAAACAGAACCACAAATGGTTGATCAGTGTTTTTGACCATCTTAATGGTCAAACCGTATGGACTGCTCGGATGCTAGAATGATTTATACACAGGTTAGGCAAGGCTGCCACATCCAAAATGAGCTGCCTGGGGATAAAGCAGCCGTAGCAGTGATGGTGAGCTATGCCCTCCCTACAATTTTGGAGCAGCATATGGCCCCTCTCGTTGTCTACTAACTTGGAAATATGATGTTTTTAACCAAGAAGCAAATTCTAGACTTAGAAGAAATAGATACAAAGCCCAGCTTGTAAATCACGAATGCACATTATGCGTTTTACTCTGGAAATGTGGCAAATGAGCCCAAAAATGCACTCACTATATAAATCAAGGGATGAGCCAACTTTCCAGAAAACTGTCAGAACAGCCATGGAAGATGAAAGGAAGCTTATTTAAGAGTACAACCTTCAGAAATGGTGAGGCTTCTCACCTCATGCCAGCTAAGAGGACAGGAGAGTGGCAGTTCGGGTCCGTACAGGCTCCTCTGTGCCTTTTTTTTTTTTTTTTTTTAACTTTCAGTAAAAGTGATACCAGGTAACTGTCCATCCCTGGCTGGAAACGGAGGGGAGGCATGTGGGAGATTGACAGCACCTTCTGACATACAGGAGAAATACTATTTTAAATACTGCTTTCTTTCTCTAAAGACAACAACAACAAGGATTTAATATCAGCTGTCAACAAACAGAAGGACAGGAGAAAGGGGAGTACACGGCATGTGGAAGTTAGACAAGTAGGCACAAATTCCTCCCCAATATTTCCATTCCTACTTTCTGAAGTGTTAGGCTAATGTGCAGAAACACAATAGACTTAACAGCTGAGAAATGATGCTCCTGAGATCTTAATTGTTATTTAAAAATAATGAGAACTGAAACAGGAACCTGAAAATATCATGACTGCTAGTCACTTCGATAGCTTCAAACACAAGAAATGTCAGGCATTCTCTGCAAGTTTTCCCATTTCTTTTGATCTTTTTCTTTGTGCATTTCCTAACTCTTAAAGTTTTCTTTAATAATCATTACTGCTTCTTCTGTTAAATAGGATGACTCTTAAGCTATTGTACATAAAGGAATAAACAGAGAAGGAAAAAACAATGATCCTGGTCCCATAAGCTTAAATGGCATTCAGTGGTATTCAAATACGCGATCTCATTTGAGTCTCACGCACATCCCTTAGGTATGTAGGGCAGACACTGTTAGTTCCATTTTCCAGATAGAATACTGAGGCCCCAAGACATGAAGTGACTTACTCAGATTATCTAGTGAGCAGGGGGTACAGCTAAAATTTAGCCACACCTTCTGACTTGACTGCTCTGTACCTGGAAGGTGTCTGACTGCAGATCATATTGCAAAATATGAGATAACTCAAAGGTGTTTACCACTGGCTACTGGAAGGAGAGCAGAGCAGACTTCCACTGAGTGAGGTGAATTGGCCATACATCTTCTCAGTGGCCTTCAGTCCTCTATGAGGGACTGGAGGTGAGGCTTCTGTGTGAGCGCAGCTCCCCCTGGCTGCAGTGGCCCACGGCCCCATCTGGGATCCTCTCTGTGATTCATGAGGCCAAATGTAAAACGCAGATTGCAAGGCTCCTTATTCAAAAGTCATTAAGAATTTCAAGACCGCAACAGCAGAGAATTTAACCAAGTCTGTGGCCCTCTGAAGCACAGCCCAGTACAACCACACAGCTTGCATGTCCAAGAAGCTGGCCCTGTCCCCACCCAGAGCACTGAGCGTGAGTCTAAAAGACTTCTTCTCCGGCACTAGCCCATCAGGAAAGTGACCAGACCGTGCCTGACGTGGCTGGCCCAGAGTGGCCCAAGAGAAACTGCTCTGGAAGTTTCTGTTTTTCCAAATATACAGTAGATGAAGCAAGCAACAAGATGTAAAAAATATAAAAACTGAAGCTCCAATGAAAGAAACAAGACATCTGTGAGAAGACACAAAAGACAGCGACAAGGGCTAAACTGAATGTGACACGAGACACAGACGAGGTCCTCAAAGAGGATTGGTCAGAGGACTAACGGGGTAGAAGCTGTGCTTTGTCACATCCCTACCCTTGCCGCCTCAGCCCAGCAGCTTCTGCAATACGGAAATATGAAGAGACATGGATTATGCGAGTACGTGATCTCGGCAGCTTAGAACCTGGGGTCAGCATCATCAGAGGAAGAAGCAATTTTCTACTAGGTAGCATCCTCCGAATGGCTTGGCTGGGGCAGGTTCTCGCCGTGCCGCCATCCCTGGGATTTATGCGTTTGAAGTCAGCCACAGGGTTGGTCACGCCACTGACGGCTCTGATCAAGGATTCTGTAGGGTTGCTGCTCCTGAAAGGCAAAGTTACATGGGAGCTGGGAGCGAGACACTTAATAGGAACAAAAATAGCTCTTTTCCTGTTAAAGTTGAAAATAGTATCTTGAGAGTCAGTTAAGAGTTCAGACACAGGAATGAGGCCAACCTAAACTTAAAATCCCCCTCTGCTCCTTATGAACTTCGTGGTCTTGGCTAAGTCACTATTCTTTCTAGTAATTGGTTTCCTTCTGTCTAAAAGGGATAATTCCTATCCCATTAGGATGTTGTAAGAAACTCATGAGATCATTAATGTAGGCAAATTGCTTAGCGCGGTGCCTGGCATTGGGCGAGCGTATGGAAGGGCAAGTGCTCTTATTCTCGGGAGGCTTAACTGAGCATTGCTGCTGTCAGGGCAGGATCTTAAAGCCCACTTTCCCAAGTTTTTATTTAAATTCCAGTGAGTTAACATGCATAACTAATAGTAGTTTCAGGTGTATGATACAGGAATTCAACACTTCCGCCCATCAGCCTGCGCCCATCACAAGTGTGCTCCTTCGTCCCTCTCCCGTATTTTACCAGCCCCCCCACCTCCCTTAAAGCCCATTTTATCTCATGAGGAGTATAATGACCCTAAAAAATATCAATGCTGTATGTTCTTTGGACGTTAAGTTTCAGGCTTGTAAAATGTTGAGTGGATCTTCTAACAGTTTGCGTGACTTTGGCGGTAGTTTAGAGAGAGTCTGGGGAGCATTACAAAAGTGTGTCAATATGGCATTTTATTTTGAATGCTATTTTGCAACATTGTTGTTCATTTGTGTGAGTTCAATGAAATGCATTTATTTGGTATGTAGGTTGAAATGATAGTTATATAAATAAGGGCAATGGCAATCATGGAAAATAAATTATAGATAGGGATTAAGTTGAGGGGAAGCTGGAAAATAAAAAGGGTTTTACTGTCAGGGACAAGAGCTTATTTTTTAAAATTCACTTTATCTTTAGAAATTTATCTATTTATTTGAGAGAGAGAGAGCACGCGGGTTCGTGCAAGCAAGCACGGGGGAGGAAAGGCAGAGGGCGAGGGAGAGAGAGACTCCCAAGCACACTCCCCACTGAGCATCGAGCCCCATGGGGCTCCATCCTGTGACCCTGAGATCGTGACCTGAGCTGAAACCAAGAGTTGGACGCTTAACTGACTGTGCCACCCAGGCACCAACCCCCCCCCCAAAAAAAAATAAATAAAAACTAAAAATTAACTTGAGGGAGCCTGGGTGGCTCAGTTGTTAAGCATCTGCCTTCAGCTCAGGTCATGATCCCAGAGTCCTGGGATCAAGCCCCACATCAAGCTTTCTGCTCTGCGGGTAGCCTGCTTCTCCTTCTCCCACTCCCCCTGCTTGTGTTCCCTCTCTCACTGTGTCGCTCTCTGTCAAATAAATAAATAAAATCTTTTAAAAAATTCACTTGAATAATGTAGAATTGTTAATTTAGCAAGAAATAGTGTTTGGGGGCACCTGGGTGGCTCAGTGGGTTAAGCCTCTGCCTTAGGCTCACGTCCTGGGATCGAGCCCTGCATCGGGCTCTCTGCTTAGCGGGGAGCCTGCTTCCCCCTCTCTCTCTGCCTGCCTCTCTGCCTACTTGTGATCTCTCTCTCTCTGTCAAATAAATAAATAAAATAAAATAAAAAGAACTGTTAGCTTATATACCTATAGTAAATCTCTATATCAACTAGATTATAGTTCTTTTAAAAAAAGAAATAGTGTTTTAGTTGTATTTAGGCTTAAAGAAGGCAAGATAGTCACAGAAATAGAAGACACTTTCACTCATGCATAATTAAAAGAAGAAATCAATATTCTTCTTGTTCTTATTTTTCCTTTAAAACATGAAACTAGAAGAAGAGGTCAACTATGCCCACATCACTGAAGAATTGCCTATTGATTTTAAGTAAACAACAGTCTTTGATCTTTGTGTTTAAAATGTAGTCTATTGTTTTCCATAAATACCCAGGCTGAAACAAGGGCTCTAATTTTACCTCCTTCTTCTCCCTGAGATCCACATCTCCAGGATTTGGCCCCATATGTATATTTACATGATCACTTCCCCCACCACCTTCCGCTAACAAACCTGGAAGCCAAATGAATACCTCCAAAAACTTTTTGCAGAGTTTATCCATCTCTTTTTTTCTTTCAAAACCCCTCGGTGGTATGAATACTTACCATTTACAATGGCATGGATGGAACTGGAGGGGATTATGCTAAGTGAAATAAGTCAGTAGGAGAAAGACAATTATCATAGGGTTTCACTCATACTTGGAAGATAAAGAACAGGGCAGAGGACCATAGGGGAAGGGAGGGAAAACGGAACGGGAAGAAATCAGAGAGGGAGACACACCATGAGACACTCTGGACTCCAGGAACCAAACTGAGGGTTACAGAAGGGAGGGGGTGGGGGATGGGGTAACCGGGTGATGTTTACTAAGGAGGGCATGTGTTGTGATTAGTGATATGCAACTAATGAATCATTGAACGCTACATCAAAAACTAATGATGTACTATACGCTGGCTAACTGAACATAATAATTAAAAAAAAAAAAAGAAAAAACAAAGCAAAGCAAAACAAAACCCCACAAAAACCTTCAGTGGTACCCAAGTGGCTACAGGATAAAGCACAAACTCTTTATTTGATATGTCATACATAGTCTTTCATAGTTGGGCTTTCTACTGTTAACCCCTACAGTGTCATAGTAAAGTAAACCGCCTTTCTTTCTTGTTTCCCCCGCCTGACATACCTTCTAATTCTCAGCCGCCCAGTTATGCAAGGAAAAGACTGGGACCAGCATTCTGCAGGAAAGCCACCTCTTTCTCCTCAGGCCCTTGAGAATCTCTGCTTTTGCTACGTCCTCTGCACACCCATACACCTGAACATTCTTGGCCCTGAGCACTTGCTGCCTGATGCGCGTGGCCTTGATCTCTGTCCTGACATGGATGCTTCCTCTTTTCTCCATCCAGCAGGACAGGCACACATCAAAGTTTGTTGATGATGATGGTGGTGGAGTGATTATTGGGGGAAAAAAGCTGATGGAAAAGTAGCCCTAACCTTTTCGCTTAGTGTACCCCCAGCTGTTACCTCTAGTGTCAGTTTAAAGCATACATCTGTGTACTTGCTACTGTGTTACCTGTAGTTTGTTCTCAAGTCATTTTCTCACAGGCATGCTACCTTCCCAACCAGAATCTCAGCTCCCCCAAAGGCAAAACTGACTGCTTTCTTTGGTTTTTCTTCATCTTGCATAATATTAAACTTGGCAGGGCCAGCCCAGAGATTCAGTTAAAGGTTTTTGCCTAAGTAACCATAAGTCATCAAGAAGAGAGGCATCGGGGCACCTGGGTGGCTCAGTGGGTTAAAGCCTCTGCCTTCGGCTCAGGTCATGGTCCCAGGGTCCTGGGATCGAGCTCCGCATCGGGCTCTCTGGTCAGCGGGGATCCTGCTTCCTCCTCTCTCTCTGCCTGCCTCTCTGCCTACTTATGATCTCTCCCTCTCTCTCTGTCAAATAAATAAAATAAAATAAAAAATCTTGAAAAAAAAAAAAAAAAAGAAGAGAGGCATGGATAGTACCTGAAAGGTTAAAAGTATTAGCCAAACTCCCTGGATACCTCCTTCCCAGTTTGATTATTTTCATTGGCAATGGTATATCCAGCAGCTTGGCACAAAGACATTTCTTGGTCAAAACTTAATGCCACCCCCTTATGGGTATGTGAGTAGGGATCATTCATGGCAGTGGTGGAATATTTTGGAAGAGAGGGTGTTACACTTGTGGTAGAATACAACTAAGGCTGAAACGCATTTAATCAGAGCTTTCCAGAAGGAGTGAGACTGATGGTGGGATTAGGGCATGAGTGTGCTACGGTCAGAAAAATTTCTGACTAGAAGTCAGGATACCTAGTCTCTTGTCCCTGTTCATGAACTGACCTGCATCTCTGTAAAATTCTAGCCCTAAGTTTGTCATTTGACAAATGAGAGGGTTGGTGTTGCTTAAGTTTACAGCTCTCAGAATCCTTAAGAGACCCCAGGAGACATTCAAACCTTTCCTCCAGCATCTGCATCAGTGGGCCACTGAGCTGCCGCTTATATACTTCCTGTGAGCGGCATCCCACACCCTGTTGAGGAAGCCCGTTTGCTTTTCATACAGCTTTAATTGTTGGGCAGTCTTGTTTTCTCAAATGACATCCTTTCTGGCTGCAGACCTTGGCCATTGGATGCGATGACTGGGGTAATCTGGCAGATCGAATTGGAGGCTCCGTTGGACACGGGAGAATAAGCAGTGTGTTTGGCAAAATCAAAAACCCTGAAAGAAGTGAGTTCACAAAAGGGAAAGGGAAGAAGAGGACAGAAGCATCAGATAGGAGGCAGAGGGGGTCAGAAAGGCCAGAAAAGCGCTGGAAAGAAGCATGTCCTGAAGAAGCCACTAAGCCAAGTAGCATTAGATCATGGACACAGGGTGGGCCTTGAGGGTTTGCAGTGGCAGCAGCTAGTCCCACAGCCCCCATCTTCCTAGTACATCACTGAGCACACATCAGCTCTCCAGAAAATCTGAAACCTAGCTCGTGCCCTCTGGTACTGCACGCAGATGATCAGGGTTGCTTCTGTTGGGATGTCTCTCATTTGGCAAAGTGTCTGAGTCAGAATCTTGGGCTATTCGAACAAATTCCGTTTCTGTAAGACCTCCAGTCCCCCCAAGTGCACCTCTTCAGCTGGCTGAGGGCAATGATGCAATGGGCACTTGGGCTCACAGAGTTATTTCTGCCTCCAGACTACCCTCTTGTCTGGTTGCAGTTTCCATCACCCTGTTGACACTGTCCCTGAGTCACTTGATGTCTGAATGCACACACCAGCTGCGTGGGAGGCAGTCTCTAGAGGTGCTGAGGGAAGACAGCCCGGAATGAAATGTTTGCTGCAGCAGCCTGAACAGGGCTGCCTGGAAGGCGGCGGGGTTCCGTGTGTGCCGGGGAGCGGGGGCGGGGGGCTAACATTTACCGAAACTCTTGGTGCTCTGTGTGCCAGGAGCAGTGCTCAATGCGCGGATCTCCGCATTTGCTCCCCACGAGACTGCTAGAAACTGAGTGTTGTTATTATTACCCCTTTGCACTCGTGGATCCATCCATTTAGCTGGATGAGGACACTGAGCATGGGAGCTGGAGGGACCTGCTGGAGGGACCTGCTGGAGGGACCTGCTGGAGGGACCTGCTGGAGGGCACAGAGCTAGCACGTTTCCTTGTTGGCTCCATTCTCGGCTGGGATGATACCACAAGTATGCCACTGGGGAGCAGAAGGGCACAGCAGCTCCTTCCCTCATCTCCTGAAAGTGATAACATAGATTATAGGGAGAAAGGCAAAAGAAATCAGATCTGTCCAGGAAAGGGTTCTGCAGGTACTCCAGATAAGAGGAGAATGTGACTTGGGATTTGGCGTTCATCACCACATCAAAGGATCTGGTGGTTATTTCCACACCCATGTGTCTTCCAAAGCACAGCTCTGCTTTGTAAGACCATGTGATATTTTGGCCTCTTGTTTTGACAAGGCTACCTCTAAGGAAGTCCATCTCTATCCATATCTAATCCCTCTGGACTGACTTCCAAAGAGCTGGTTTGACTGGATTTTTTCTTTCTATTACTGGATTTAGGTTGATGTAGACACCACCAGGGAATTCAGTCAAGTTAAATGAATGCAGTTACCCACCCCTGGTTCTGTGAAGCTCTGTGAAGCTTGGAGGCCTTCGGGGTGTTCAGGCACAAGGGGCCCAGAGTGCGGCCTAAACACAGGGCCCCAGGAGTTTAGGCATCAGAAAGCTGGCAGCTGCTTCTAGGAGCTCTGCTGTCCTCCCCACCATGAGGCCCCATGAGGCTAACATTGACCCTAGACATGGCTTAGCCAAGTTAAAGCCCATAAATCTGTGGAGTAAGTGAAACAAAGCCCAGTGCCTCTCTCTGCTTCCTTGAAGCTGGTCCTTGGCCATGGTCAGTCATGTGGCATTTGGTTAGAGATTTGGTGGAGACCATCAGTTCTGCTATGCCTCCCCCTCCCTTACCAACTCAACCAGAATCCCGGGTCTGCTGGTGCCAGAAAAAGCCAGGGCTAAGCCAGTTGCCAAGATACCAAAGGCATGAGTCCCATTAAAGAGGACTCCAGGTAAAAGAAGAGATTAATCTCTAGATGCTATAGGCCAAGAGTCCTCAGCAACTGTGAGAACAGGAGCTTTTATTTTCTGTAAATCCTGGTTCCTGATAGAGAAGGAGTAAGAGGGTCATGACTGAGAGGGGGAAATCTCAGCGGCAAGTTCCCAAACAGAGTTAGGGAAAGCAGACAGATGACAGGCACACACGACAGTCCTCTGTGGGTCAGGGGAGGAGGGAGGAGGACTGGGGCATCTGAGGGACCCTGGGGAGAGTGGTGGGGACTGCTTCCCACTTAGAGAAATGACAGGCAAAGAGTAATATTTGCAAAGTGACTACTAGGTACCAGGCACCGTGCCAAACATTAGACATGCTCTTTCAGTGGACTCTTCGGTTAACTTTGGGTGAGCTCTTATTAGCTTGATTTTGTTGATCAGAAAAATGAGGCTCAGAGACAGGAAGTCACTAGCCCAAGGACACACAGCTAGTGAGCTGCCAAGTCCAGGAGGGAAACCCAAGTCTGTTTCACTTTATAGTTCTTTTCCCGGTATCAGCTGCCTTTTAGAAAAGGGAGCTAAAAGTGCTGAAACATACATACCTCCATCCAGAGTCCTGCAGTGGCCACCGGGAGAGCGAGAGACAAGCGTGGGCGGGAGGAGAGAGGTGCGATAAAGGAGGCAGCAGAGTGAGGAGCGAAGTCAGTCTGATGAACATCCCCTCACTCCCCGGGGGCCTCCAAATTCCCTGGAGCAAAACAGGTGAAGGCCAAGAGAATTTGCACTCAATACTGGAAGAGCAGAAGCAAGGGTGTGATGTCATTAGCAGACTGTCTTCCTGGCCATTTTCACACAGTTCCTGCTGCAGGAAGAGAGCCCTTCGCATCGCAGATGCTGCTGGCCTAATGAGAGTGTGTGCCACAATGCAGCAAAGGGCTCATGAATCAATAGTGCTTTCTGGCATACACCTCCTTGGTAAGCACTTTTGCAAGGTGGACATAAAAATAAATGTGCAATGTAATATTTAAGAGTAACCTTTAGCTATTAAGCTGATTGCCTATCAAGCTGTTACCTTTGCAATAGAAACTCACTAATTTATGCACCCATAAAATCCCAACAGGCAGGTACATCATGCAACCTACCCTAAACCTATGGCCAAGGGAACTGGGGGTGGGGAGGGTCTGCGGCCACTTAACTCAGGAAGCACACCACAAAGGACTTCAGTCTCTGACTTTCCACTGTCCCAACAAGCAGCAGTAAAATGTCTGTTGCTTTTCCGTGTTTCTGCATTTATGTGCTTGCCCATTATTCCAGATGAAGCAGTCTGCAACAGACCTTTTGGTCCCCACTAGGAAACAGCCGAATTTAAGGAACCTTACCAATCAGCCCCGCTCAGAGAGCTGGGATCAGAAAATGAAAACCCTTTCTGTGTTTTTACCAATCAGTTCTTCATGTGGAACATTATCTGACCCAACAGCTACTCTCATTTTTTAAAAATCTTTTCCTAGCAAGGAGAAAATTCTTCACATGCTGAATTATCCACCTTTCTGGCCCCTGTCCAGAGATCTCCCAGGATTTCCGATACAGCACATTCAGAAAATGATGTGAGGGGGTAGGGGATTGGGTGAAATAGCCCCAAGAGATTAACAGACACAAACTCCCAGTTACAAAATAAGTAATTCAGGAGGATGAAAAGTACAGCATAGGGAATAGAGTCGGTAATACTGACTTTGTATCCTGGCATATGGTAACTAGACTTAAGGTGGTGAGCATTTCATAATGTATATGAATGTGCAATCACTGTGGTGTACACCAGAAGCTAATGTAATATTGCATGTCAACCATCCCTCAAGAAAACCAAACAGAAACAAAAAACTGTGACATTTTCTTTTAGGAGGCAGAGACGGCAAGTCCTGAATCCATCCTTGGTCATTTGGCTGGCCTAATGAGCAGGGGCATTTGAAACGACTTTCCTTTCCCTGAGCATGTCTACCCCCAGTCTCTGCACAGATACTGAAAACAAAATAATGAATGTGCAATGATTAAGGAGCATCTGTTTGTCTCTTCGAATCCTCACTGGTCACCTATGGCTTTTCAAGTCTCTCCCTGATGGCCCAGATTACAAATACATACATACATGTAGCCATATGAAAGGCAGCCTTCACTTCCATGCTTGGAAAAGATGAATTCTGAGCATCAGACCAGGCTAATTGTGTGCTCTGTGAAATAAATGACTAGAACATTGCATTTCTTGAACACATACCATGGGCCAGGCAAACTGTCAAAATGTTTCCCTAACATTACCGGATTTGACCCTCACATTTTATTTATCACCATTCCATATATGAGGGAAACTGATTTCAGTGCCTACAGAAAATACGGCAACCCCGTTCAAGATCCGGAGAGTTTCTCAAGGCTCTACCAACTCTCATTGTGGAACAAATGAATGCAAGTGCAGGTCTCATGCAGTGATCAACAAACACTCTAGTAAAATAGTTGCCTCACACAGCACTATATCCATTTGATGTCTTCAATTGCAGATGTCAGTATAGTTTAATACAGTGCCATTAGAATACTTCTCTATGCAGACTGTGCTGTGGCATAAATTAGTTATGCACCTACACTGATGTGGCTTTAAGACAGTTGGGCAAATTAATGGGCAAGAAAGTGTATATTTTTCAGTAAGTTTCTTTGAGATTAACCAAGAACATGGCGGGGGGGGGGAACAATTGCCCAACCAGATTATGAGTTTTAAATGGAGCTTTTTCAGAGCAGGGACAAAATGAATTAGTACAGGAGCTAACCAGATGGTGGGGGAAAAGACATTGCTTGACTAAGTGGTCTCTTAGGAGAGGTAAGGAAACAGGTTTTCTGAAATACATAAACTAACCCAGCTGTTCCATTTAGGCTCTCCGGCTGCAGTAGAGTATCTGGAGTTGAACTAAATACTGAATCTGAAAATCTACCAGCCACATGCTGACAAGTTCTTTTGCTCTAATGTTAAAAAAGTTAGAGGTTAAAAAGTTACTTGAATGCTGTGTATTCGGTTGAATCTCTCTATGGCATCAATGGGAAAGAAACTCGTGATGGAATTAGAGGCTGATTGTAAGATGTTGGACTTTTGCATAGATTAGTGTTCTTCAAACTGTAATGTGCTTACCAGTCAAAGGGTATCTTATTAAAATGTAGATTTTGATCCAGTTAGTCTGGGGTAGAGCTTGAAATTATGCATTTTTAACATATTCCTATGTTCTGCTGATAGCAAGGGTCAGTCTACCTTTCCTTAGGAGTAAGCTAGCTGGGCTGCTAGTTGAGTGAGGGAACCACTTATGTTGGGGGAGGATACTACTGTATATCATGTTGAATGCAAAACCTGGACATGTTTTTTAAAGTTGATGATATGGACTTCATCAAAATCAAAAACTTTTTTGTCCACCAAAAGACACCATGAAGAAAATGACGAGCCTCAGTGTTGGAGAACGTATTTGTGGTAAGTGTATCTGATAAAGGACATGTACGAAGAATGTGTAACGAACTCCTACAACACAATAATAAGAAAACAACCCAATAAAAATGAGCAGAAGACCTTAATAGAGTCTTGACAAAAGAAGATACAAGAATGGCCAATAAGCACGTGAAAATGTGCTCAGTGCCAATAATCAAGAGGCAACCATACCGAGATACCATCTCTTGTGTGCGAGAGACAGCAAACGCTGGGAAGGACAGAGAATAACTGGAATGCTCAGACACTAATGGTGGAGGTGTAAAGACACTAATGGTGGAGGTGTAAAGACTTACAACCACTTCCAAAAAACTGGCAATTTCTTGTGAAGTGAGATATAGATAGATCTTCCCTTTGAGCCAGCAATTCCACTCAAGAGATGAAAAACATGTCTACAAAGACTTGGACAAGAGCCTTCATAGCAGTCTTATTCACAATAATACAAAGAATGACAAATCCATCAGCAGGAGGACGGGAAACAATTTGTGTTATATGAATCCAATAAAATACTACTCAGCAATAACAAGAGATGAACTATTAATATATGCAACAACACGGACAGATCTAAAAACCATTATGAAAAGTGGAAGAAGTCAAACACAAAACAGTGACTACTTTAGATTTCCGTGTCTATGGAATCTCTTAAAAATAAACTTAATCTGCTGTGACAGATATCAAAAGCTGGTTACCCCTGAATGGTGAGAATTGACTTGGAAGGAGTGCATGGGAATGTTGTATATCTTGATTGGCTGGTAGTTACTCAGATGTACACAGTTGTAAAATTCATGAAACTGTGTACTTAATATCTTTGCATTTTATGGAAATTACACCTCAATTTAAAAAACCCATTTTACTTCAGAATAGTTCACAAAATGTTTCAATCATTTTCACAAATGATTGAAATAATGAAGTTCTAAAGCCCTTTCCTTCCAAGTAGAATCAGTAAGAATATTGATACACACATTCTCCCCTTTTAGTGACCATTTTCCCCTCTAATTTCTAATTTCAAAGTCCTGTTGTTAATACAAGAAAATATGGAGCACTGGGTGTGGTGCATAAACACGGAATCTTGGAACACTGAAAAAATAGAATTAAATTCTTAAAAAAGAATTTCTGAAAAGCAGAAAGAAGAGAGAAATTAGTTAATCATTTTTTCCATAGAAAGCCCCTATTAATGTTTTGGTATATGTCCTTCAAAAAATGTTTTATTATTATCATTGTTTTTTTAATTTTGAAAACTTTCACTTGTCAGTATTTTTCACTGGAATGGTTTTTAATGGCTAAATAGAATTGGCCAAGGGTTTTGCCAAATAATTGCTACGAAGTCAGCTCACTGGTTGTGGCTCAGGATACCAGATGTGTTCTTCAGACCACTCATTAACTAGACTGACCCCAGCGCGGACCATTGTTGTCATTAGGGCAAATGGCTTTATCAGTAAGGCCTAATTACCACTCAGCACAACAACAATTTTATATGTCATTACGTATGTAACCAATTAATTCTGATGTAAGTTCCATTGATTGCTAACACGCTATGCCCCTGTGCTCAGTTCTGCACTTTGTTCCTTATGTAGCTGGGCCTTTTGACCAACTCCACCTACCCCATACTCCACCTACCCCAATTTTGATGAACCGAGAAATTACAAAGCCCAAGCTCAGTATCCATATTTACAAATCATCTCCATGATTTCCGTGTCTACCCATCACAAACCCATGGGTCTGGATTTAATTTCAAATCAGGGTTGGATGTAGTACATATAACATATTAAGACTATTAATGTACCAAACAAATGAGTGAGAGGAAAGTTTAACAGTATGAAACTTAGACAATAGTACTTTCAAAGGGGAACACATGATAGTAATAAGCATTCCAGACATGTGCTGGTTACGTATAATACATAAATGAAAGTTCTTAGCACAGTGCCCTATCCTTAATAGATGCCCAAGAAAGTTTATTAAACCTGAATCTGAACAACTTAGATATTAAGAAATAGGAGCAAAGGAGCACTCTTCTTCTGCTTCCAAATGTGTATTCTCTACCTTTTTGCTACTCAAAGTGTGGTCCAGGGACCAGCCCCATGGGGATCGTCTGAGAACTTGTTAAGTACACATAATTTTAAAAGATATATTAAATCAGAATCTGTATTTTAACATGAACATTTTCACAAGTGATTAATATACACATTAACATTTGAGAAGCAATTATCTAGACTTAATTAAGTGCAACTAGAAGAAAACAAATTAGGGTGCCTGGGTGGCTCTGTGTGTTAAGCCTCTGGCTCAGGTCATGATCTCAAGGTCCTGGGACTGAGCCTTGCATCAGGCTCTCTGATCAGCAGGGGACCTGCCTCCCCTTCTCTCTCTGCCTTCCTCTCTGCCTACTTGTGATCTCTATCTGTCAAATAAATAAATAAATAAAATCTTTTAAAAAATTAAGAATTCCTACTCTGGTCCAGCCCAGGAAATGTCTAAATAGGGACCTAACTCATACTGATAAAATCTAGTATTTTGATGGCCTCTGTACTTTATAGAAAACAGACTACTATCATTATCAGACCCCTTTTCTGAAGAGTAAACATATCTTACAGGTATCCTTTGCTAAGCCTGACTGATTTCTATCCAGATTCTTTGCTTCTCTCTTACCCAGTTAAAGTCAACATTGCCTATTCAAGAACCTCAAATGAGTTTCCTACTGTTGCTTCCTATTGGCCTCAAGTTCTATTACCCAAAATGATTTGATATCATTTCAAACTTGGACATTTTTCTAGGTACTCTTATCTCCAAATTAATATTTTAATAAAAATATTTGTACCAGAGTTTACTGAAAGAGACTCTACCGTTTGTTCATTCATTCAACAAATACCTAGGAAAGATCACTAGCTAGATATACAGAGATGACATTAAAAGACAGGAAATTCACAAGCAAACAGGTCATTTGTAATCCAGTATGGTAAGTGGTATGATGGGGGAGGTGTTAGGTTGGACATATGTTGCCGTATGTTGCCATATGTTGCCAATGCTTGACCTATTTCATATAGTGTGACTTAATATGGGGAGAACCCAGCAATATCTGGGAAGACTTCCATTAAAAGTGATGGGAAATTAAGGGTAGGTAAAAAGCTGGCCACGTGAAAAAGGACAATTAGAAAAATCTCTGCATACAAAGTAGTCTCTATTTAACTATGCCTTTACTTCTTATCTCTAAGCTGATTTCCTGACCATGGATAAAGTCCTCTGTCTCATCACTTTATTTTTTTAATGAGTAGCTTGTGTGCTTTATGACAAAATGTCACCATGTTTTAGAGACCACTTCTTTCCTGTTGATGACAGATATCTAGTCAATTTTTTTAATTGGGTAAATAAATACATGCAGAATTTTGTGTATACAGGTGTATGTTTTAAAGAAGCCTTCAGGAAGCCTTCAGGTTTAAGAGCTGTTTCTAGCTACAGGAAGGAGATATGTTTACACACACACACACACACACACACACACACGGATTGCAAAACCAAAATACTACAAGCTATACTTCCAGTAAAGAGGTTCTCATCAGGGGTAAGAAAAAAAAAAAAACTTTGAAAATTTAATGAAAAGCTTGTTTCCCAGTAGGAAATAACTGGTTCCTTTCATGAAAAAGAGGGGAAAATAGATGGCTCACTCTCTACTTTCTTAAGAAATTCTGAGTATCTTTTGAGTGCAGTCAGTACATTTAAATAAAACATTTAAAGAAATATTAAGGGGCACCTGGCTGGCTCAGTGGGTGGCGTGTGCCACTCTTGATCTCAGGGTTGTAATTTCCAGCCCTACATTGGGTGTAGAGATTACTTAAAAATAAAGTCTTTAAGAAATAAAGAAATTTTAAGCACTGAAAAATTAAGTGCAAGTTTACTGAGACTTTAGCCAACATGTAATCTGACAACATACCGTGCACATTCATATGTGTGTGAATGTGACTGTGGGGGAGGGGAAGAGGAGAGAAGGGAGAGGGGAGGAAGTCTGGAGGTTATGTTCATGTTCTAACACTTCTCAGATCTGCTTTTCCCTGCTATGCTCTCTACCATGAATGTATTTCATTCCTGCAGTCATCCAACAAATATGTACTCAGTGGCTACAATATGCCTGTACCATGCTAGGATACAGCCTCTGTTCTCTCAGAGTTTACATTACATCCTAGTTAGGAAGACAGATAATAAACAAATGAATAAACAAAATAAAGAAGTTTAGAAAAAATCAAAAGAAAATGAACAAGTAATTGGAGGGTGTTAACTTGAGAAAGAATGGGTAGGCAAGATGCCTATAAAAAGGTGCCATTTCAACTGAGATCTGAAGAATGAGAATGAGGATATTCTAGGCAGAAAAAACTGCAAACGCACAACTCTTGAGAAGGAAAAAGGTATCAAGTAACATAAAGGAAGTTGCTGGAGCTAGCTCGAGTATAGGCAGCCAGTGGAAAGAGACGGAAGAGATGAGATCAAAGAGGGAGGTGAAGGGCAGATCACATAAAGCTTTGTAAGCAAATATGACAGAAAGCCATGGAAGGGTTTGAGGGAGGGTGACACACTTTGATTTTCGCTTTTAAACTATCACTCTAGCTGCTGGCTGAGGTCTGGTGGTTTAGAATAAGGAGACCCGTTAGTACTGTATGGCAATAATACAGGCAAGACTTTAATATTCTGCTTTTCTACCCAATGTGTACAGAATACCTTTTCATGTCAAACACTGCAAATCTTTACCATTTTGAATGAGGGCACAGCGTTCTACTGTATGTCTATAAGAAAATTTAGTCAATTACTTCTCTGTTGTATATATGGGCTATTGCCAATATTTTGCTACTATAACAGGATGAACACCAGTAACATCAATAATTGGGTGATATTATTCTGACTTGAGCTACCAGCTTCACCACATACAATCAGTCTTGGGCATATTCTGTAACATGCCTTATATCAATGGTTGGCAAACTATGGCTTGCAGGCCCAATGTGGCCCCCCCCAGTTGTTTTTGTAAACAAAGTTTTGTTTTTTAGAGAGAGAGAGAGAGAGAGAGAGTGAATTGGGTGGGGGGGGGGGTGGAGGGGCAGAAAAAGAGGGAGAGGGAGCATCTTAAGCAGGCTCCATTTCCAGTGCAGAGCCTGATTCAGGCCTCAATCTCATGACCCTGAGATCATGACCTGAAATAGTTTTATTGGAGCACACCAAGGCTCATTTACTTATGCATCATCTATGGCTTCTTGCTCTGCAGTGGCAGAGTTGAGTAATTATAACAGAAGCCATATAGTCAGCAAGAACCTAAAATAATTACTTAATTACCTAAAGTAATTACTAGCTGGTCCTTTTACAGAAAAAGTTTACTGATTCCTACTTTGAAGTATTAACTTATTAGGGTACCTACTGTGTGCCGGCCTCATGATGGACACTGGGTACACAGAGATGAATGAGACACTTTCTTTCCTTCCTCTGGGATAACTGCCCAATTATCCAGACCTTGAGAAGATCTCCTAGCTCCCTTCTCCATGCCTGTTTGATGTTAGTGAGGATATAGAAAACTTGAACATGATCAAATAACTTGACCTTGCTCAGGGAGTAGTCTACCCTGTTAATCACACTCTGCCTTATGATATGTTCACTTGGGTACGCTTTTTAACTCCTACCCCTGTATTGAAGCTTCTTAAGAGAAAGGCTGGTACCATCTACATAAAGGAGTTATGTAGTCTGTATGTGGTCTGTAGTTTCCTTTTCTTATAATGTCTTTATCTGGTTTTGTTATCAGGGTAATTCTGGCCTCATAAAATGAGTTGGGAAGTGTTCTGTCCTATATTTTCTGAAAGAATTTGTGCAATTGGTATTATATCTTCCTTAGATATTTGATGTAATTCATCAATGAAACCAAATGGGCAATCGTTCCTTTGTTGGAAGGGTTTAAATGAAAACTTCAATTTCTTTAATGGATATAATGATATTCAGATTTTCTATTCCTTCTTGTGTCAGATTTGGTAGTGTGTATCTTTTTCATTTGAGTTTAAATTATTGGTGTATATTCATCCCTATTATACTTTTATTTTCCTTTTATTATGTGTAGGGTTTCTAGTCAGTCTCTACGTTCATTCCTGATAATGGGAATTTGTGGTCCCTCTCTTTCTTTTCTAAATTAGTCTGACTAAAAAAAATGAATTAAAAAATAAATCAGTCTGACTAGAGGCTTATCACTTTTATTGATCTCTTCAAAGAAACAACTTTTGGTTTCATTAATTTTATTTTTTTCTTATTATGTTGTTAGTCACCATACTAGTTTCATTAATTTTCTCCATTATTTGTCTTTCTATGTCATTGCCTTCTCCCTTGTCCTTATTATTTCCTTCCTACTTCTTACCTTGGTAACTACTTTTTTAGTTTCTTAAGATGGAAGCTGATCACTGATTTTGAAAATTTATTGTTTTTTAAAGTATGCATTCAGTGCTGTAAGTTTCTTCTGGGCACTGCTTTAATTGGTTCCCACAAATAATGACATATTGTGTCTTTATTTTCATTCAATTCAAACACTTTTTAATTCCCCTTGTGATTTCTTTGACTCATGGTTGTTTAGAAGTGTGTTGTTTCCAAATATTTGAATATTAGTAATCTTCAGTAAGTTTTTATTGATTTCTAATTTAATATTGTTATGGGCAGAAAACATACCCTATGTTGTTTCAAATTTTAAAAGGAAGTTATTTATTTATTTATTTATTTGACCGAGAGAGACAGTGAGAGAGGGAATACAAGCAGGGAAGTGGGAGGGAGAGAAGCAGGCTTCCCACACAACAGGGAGTGTGATGCAGCTCAATCATGACCTGAACCAGAGGCAGATGCTTAATGACTGAGCCACCTAGATGCCTTCAAATTTTAAAATTTATTTATACTTGTTTCGTGACCTAGAGTATGGTCTACTGATGAACGTCCCATGTGCCTTGGAAGGAATGTGTATGCTGCTGCTAATGGATATAATAGCCTATACCTTTGTGCAAGTTCAAGTTGGTTGATGGTGTTCATGTTTTCTATATTCTCATTGATTTCCTTCTACTTGTTTTAGCCAGTTATTGAGAGAGCAATGTTAAAATCTCCAACTAAGATTATGTTCTTGTCTAATTCTCATTTCTGTGACGTTTCCTATGTAATGAGATGCATAAACACTTATGACTGTTATATCTTCCTGAATACTTGATCCTTTTATCATTATAAAATGTCCCTGTTTATCACTGGCAAAGTTCCTTGTTCTGAAGTCTACTTTTCTGGATGATAAATAGATACTTGAGCTTTCTTAAGTGATTAATATTTATATGGCATATCTTTTTCCATTTTTTTTTTTACTTTTAATCTGTGTGGACATATCATTCTGTGTCTCCTATAGAGAACATACGATTGAGTCTGCCTTTTTTTTAAATTTGTTTTTTATATTCAGCATAACAGTATTCATTATTTTTGCACCACATCCAGTGCTCCATGCCATCCATGCCCTCTATAATACTCACCACCTGGTTCCCCGACCTCCCACCCCCCGCCCCTTCAAACCCCTCAGATTGTTTTTCAGAGTCCATAGTCTCTCATGGTTCACCTCCCCTTCCAATTTCCCCCAACTCCCTTCTCCTCTCTAACTCCCCATGTGCTCCATGTTATTTGTTATGCTCCGCAAATAAGTGAAACCATATGATAATTGACTCTCTCTGCTTGACTTATTCCACTCAGCATGAGTCTGCCTTTTTTTTATTAGTTTGACAAAGTTTGCTTTTTAACTGGTATGTTTAGACTATTTAAATTTGATGTAATTATCTGTATGGTTGGGTTTAAATTTAGCATATCAATATTTTTTTCTATTTACCTTAGCTGTTTATGCCCTCTCGTTCCCTCTTTTCCTGCTTTCTTTTGAATTGAAATTTTTGTTTTTGAATTTTGTGGGGTTTTTCTTTTTTGGTTTTTGTCTTTTTTTTTTTTCTCCCATGTTTTTTCTCCCGTGTTGGCTTATTAGTTCTATTTCTTCTTTCTCTTTTTAATTGTTGCTCTGGAGCCTGCAATATGCATCTTTAACTTGCTACCATCTACTTTGAATATTAATATATCACTTCATGTATAATGTAGGAACCTTGCAAGATCCTTCCCTAACTTTATGCCATTGTTTTCATACATTTTATTTCTACACAAGTTACCTAAACCACAATACATTGCTATTTAATTTTTTTAAACACTCATGTATTTTTTTAATAATGAGAAGTTTCACAATTTCCCACATTCTCTTTATTTCTTTATGTAGATCTGAGTTTGCACAGGTGTTGTGTTGGTTCAGCCCGAAGAATGCTTCTTGTAGTCAATTCTCTCAGTTTGTTGTTTGCCTGGGGAAAAAAAAACCAGTCTACATTGACAGGTTGTATTTTTTTTCTTTCAACATTGTTTCTGATGGAGAATCAGTGTTTATTTTTATCTTCATTTTTTACATGTAATGTTTACTTTTTAAACTGTTTGTAACATTTTCTTTTTATTGCTAGTTGTGATGTGTCTTGGTGTGGTTTACTTCGTGTTTTTTTTCTGCCTGTGCTAGGTAGAACTTCCTATATCTGTACGTTTATATTCTTCATCAAGTTTGGAAAATATTTGGCCTTCATTTCTTCAAATGCTTTTCTGTACTCTCCTTTCCCTTCTGGAAACGTAATTATATATTTTCTTTATCTCTTGATATTATCCCACAGATCACTCAAGTTCTGATCTTTTCAGACTTTTTTCTCTATGCTTCAGTTTATATAGTTTCCACTGCTACATCTTCAAGTTCACTGAGATTTTCTTCTGCAGTGCTTCATGTGCTCCTAAAATTATCCAGTGAATATTTCATTACAGTTATTGTATTTTTCAACTCTCAAAATTCCGTTTAGTTCCGTTATAGAGATTTGATCTCTTCTCATTATATGTTTTCCTTTACATTCTTTAGTATATTTATAATACTCATTTTAAACTCTTTGTATGCTAATTGCATCTCCTATTTCTGAGTCTAGTTTTTTGGACTAACTTTTCCCCTGGTTATACACCACATTTTTCTGATTCTTTGAAGGCCTATTAATTTTTTTTGGTTGATGGATATTATAAAAGTTACCTTATTGAGTGTCCACATTTCATTATCTTCCTTTAGTGAGGAACTTGTTTTGACAGGCAATAATTTTGCTCATAGATCAGCCTGATCATTTTATGGCTTTAAAAAAACCTTTTTTTTAATTAAATTTATTTATTTTCAGCATAACAGTATTCATTATTTTTGCACCACACCCAGTGCTCCATGCAATCCGTACCCTCTCCAATACCCACCACCTGGTTCCCCCAACCTCCCACCCCCCGCCCCTTCAAAACCCTCAGATTGTTTTTCAGAGTCCATAGTCTCTCATGGTTCACCTCCCCTTCCAATTTCCCTCAACTCCCTTCTCTCTAACTCCCCTTGTCCTCCATGCTATTTGTTATGCTCCACA
Source organism: Mustela lutreola (assembly GCF_030435805.1). Classification (NCBI taxonomy): domain Eukaryota; kingdom Metazoa; phylum Chordata; class Mammalia; order Carnivora; family Mustelidae; genus Mustela; species Mustela lutreola. The sequence goes on along the minus strand of NC_081308.1, from coordinate 119,115,870 downwards.
AATAAGTGAAACCATATGATAATTGACTCTCTGCTTGACTTATTTCACTCAGCATCATCTCTTCCAGTCCGGTCCATGTTGCTACAAAAGTTGGGTATTCATCCTTTCTGATGGAGGCATAATACTCCATAGTGTATATGAACCACATTTTCCTTATCCATTCGTCCATTGAAGGGCATCTTGGTTCTTTCCATAGTTTGGCTTTGTTAAGTGGAGTCTAGAATGGTTTTAATTCTGGGAATATTTTAGTTCTGCCACTAAGGTGTGATCGTTTTGGAGGTGAATTCACTTGCCTAAGGGCATGCTGAGCCAAGGCTAAAGCTTGGGTGTGCCTTGATTGGAGCCTGTGCTCCTAACTAATATGATGGCCAGAAATAATGCTACTGAAGGGCACAGTTCATGGCACTGGCAATGATTTCTACTGGAGATCAGAGGGGCCATCAGCGTGAGCTGGGTTGGTCAGAGACCTTTCTAGGCAGGAGGTACTTGATCTGGCCCCGGAGGGTAGCTAGAATTCAAACAGGCAGAGAAGATAGTACAGGGTTTTTTAGGCAGGGAAAATTCCAGAGGCACAGCTGTAGAAATGGCAATGCTCAAGGCAGGACTGTTCCTGTGACAGTGAATAATCCAGCTGGGCTGGGCTGTGTAGACTAGAAATAAGGCAAAACAGCAATAATGAGGGCCAATTTTGTCACTCCTCAGTGATGAAAATTGGGGCATGGACAGCTTTGGGAAGCTTTATGCCACTTTAAGATCTACCTGGATCCACATGGTGGCTCCACAAAGCTTTACTGAGCAAATTTGAGCAATGCAGAGCCACCCAGCCTATTAACTGAACTGGGGTGACATTCAAGGGCTAATGAGAAACACATAATGTACCATTTCTAGTCCAGCTTTTTGTAAAGTAATAAATTGCTTTGAAAATACAGTACTTATGCAAATGTGGTATTACTATCAGTTACCACATTTGCATAGCCATCTGCTACATTTTCAGAGCTAAGCTCGGAAATCTTTCCACTCCAAGACTCTAGATAAGGCCTTGCAATACCTATCAGGTTATGTGCCACCTACAGGCTTTGAGGATGGCCAGAAATCCATCCTATGACAAATGAAACAAAAAACATCTGGACAAAATGATTATTAATAGATATTTAATTAATTAACGTAATCTCGGGCTTAGACTTTGTGCACAATTTCTACCCAGCCATATGCTAAATGTGCACTAACATAGCCTGGGAACTTCCTCTGGCTGTCATATACTCAGAGCCTAGCAAGGTGCAAACAGAGATTCACTCACTTATTAATTCAATCAATCAACCAACAACAAACATTCACGGAGTACCTATTATGTGTCAGACACACTTCTAGGAGTGGATATATAGATGTGAACAAGACAGACAAAAATCCCTGTCCTCATAGATCTTACATTCTAGTGGGGGAAATAGAAACAAATTGTTCTAAAATATGTCAGACAGTGATGGTGAATAAAGAAAGAGAAAGCAGGACAGAGGGATAGAGTGTGACCAGAGTGGTACTCCAGATAGACTAGGCAAGGAAAGGTTTTCTGATTAAGTGATATTTAAGTGGGCCTGAAGGAAGTCAGAGAATGACCCGTGCATGTGTCTGGGGGAGAGAGCTCCAGGCATGGGGAACAGTAAGTGAAAGTATCTGAAGGAGAAGCTTGCCTGGTACATTCAACAAAGAGCAAGAAGACAATGTGTTTGGAACATAGTGAACAAGGAGGAAAGTGGCAGGAGCTCAAGTTAGAGAACAGGCAGCCATCTAATCCTATAGATGGTAAAAAGTTGTCCTTTACTCAAAGTGAGAGAAGAGGACACCGAAGGGTTTGAGAAATGGAATAAAATGTTACATCAGAGGTTCAGATTTAACTTTCTGGAATAGGGTATTTTTAAAAGTTCCTCAAATGATTCTACTGTGCATTGTGGTTTAGAATCATTGCTTAGCAGGATCACTTTGTCTTCATTTTGAGAACAGATTTTGGGCAGAGGGAGCAAGGATGCAGCAGGAACACCAGTTAGGAAGCTATTACAATAATCCCGGCAAAAGCTGATGATGGCTTGGGTTGGGGTGATTTGAGAACAGAGGATCATGAGTGGCTCTGAGCATCCCTGCCAACATCTTGGCTGCTCTGTCCCTTCAGCCTTTCTTCTTTCTCTATAGCTATACCAACTGACTCCACCCCCATGAAGACTCGGAAAATCATTTCTACACAGTATGTGGGATTTTGGGAGTCTTCGTTAAATGGTTAAACATTTCAGCGACCTCAGCATAAAATCATTCTCTAATACATTGTAGAAACTGAGCTTTCTTATGGCTTTGCCTCCCAATCCAGATTCTGTGATCAAACACTTGGTCTGCCTGGTATATGGTTACCCAGTTTCTTCAGCTCCAGGTCCATCCTTGCCCGACCTTCTTCCAAAGTCTAATTTTATTAATAGGCACTATTTACTGAGCACTCACTCAGGGCTATGTACTGTTCTAAGTACCTTAGATTAAAAATTCAATCCTCCCTAGGAGGTGAGTGCTGTAAACAGGTGTAAACCTGTTCTGCAGATAATATAACTGGAAACCAGAGAGCTAAGTAACTTGCTCAAAGCTACACTATAAGTGTGAAGGCCAGTATTTAAACCTAGGTTTGTATGACTCCAAAGTCTGTATGCTTCTATCACATAAGCATCTGCCATTCTAGAACCCAGTTTTTATGCCAGACCTGAAACCTGTTGACAAACACCTTGACCTTACTCCCTAGATCTCTGCCCCCTATCTGTCCTCCACATGGGCACTTTTCCTTTGCTTCCACTGCTCTGAATTCCAAGCTTTTTTGATGCATTCAGACTTTACTGCTCCAGCTTCAAAGAAGTGGCTGTATCTGGTTTCTAGGTTGTCCTTCAAGGTCGGGGTAACTCTACATCTCCAGGAAGTTTCCCTTCTTCCAGAACACTGAAGTTTGTGTGTGTGTATCAGCTGGATCTCTTCATTCCTTGTAATGACATCTCCTCTTGCCCCTCTGGGGAGTTCAGTCTGCTCTTACTGAAGCCAAAGAACTCTTTCAGAAGGGACGGTGCCTCTTCCTCTTACTGGTGTTCTAATTTGCACCCTGGAGAATGTGAACTTCTAAAAGCCTTGGTAAAGCCAAAACTCTTGTCAGCACCTGAAATATTTCAACATCTCTGACAAATGGAAGCAATGCTCTAAACCCAAGGTTTACTCTTTTTCTCCCAGAGTTTGTGTGTGGGTATGTATGTGTGTGTATATAAATGTGTGTACATATATGTATATATATAAATGTGTATATATGTATATATAAATGTGTGTGCCCATATATACGTATATATATAAATATGTATGTATATACACACATATGTATATATAATGTATATCCTTCTCTCTATATATGCATACATATATATAATGTATATTCTTGTACAAGCCTTTACACCTGCATGTCTTCATATTAACAATGCACAATGCATTATATGGTGGATTATCCGTTTGTAGCTGATAAAATGCATTTGACGAGGTACCTCCTTAACATCTTCCAAGTGCCTAGGTGTGGAACAATGACCTTGGGTGGCTCCAGAACTAGTTGAGTTTATGACAATAGAGAATGTTGGAGTATGCAAGCTGAGCACCACCAAATGATTTATTAAAAACTGACCCGGAGACAAATTAAAAATTGTTAATATAAAATAGGAGCAAAGAAAAGTGATTGGAATATAAACTATAAAGAAGAACTGGGAGAGGACTTTATTTGTGTCTGATATGCAGCATTAAAATGCAATGAATTTTGTAAAGCCTGGAGTTTACTGCAGCTTTAACTATACAGAGAAATAATTTAACTTCTTGTGCCAAAAAAAAAAAAAAAAAAAAGAAAGAAAGAAAGAAAGAAAGAAAGAAAAGAGCGCTCAGATTGAAGGGTCATCATGATGTTTGCTCAAAAAGCTGCTTTATTTTCAGAGTACAGGTCTTTTGTTTCTTTGGTTAAGTTTATTCTTAGATATTTTATTATTTTTGGTGCAATTATAAGTGGGATTGTTTTAATTTCTCTTTATACTGCTTCACTATTGGTGTATAGAAATGCAATGGATTTCTGTAACATTGATTTTGCATCCTATAACCTCACTGAATTCATTTCTTAGTTCTAGTAGTTTTTTTTGGTGGAGTCTAGGGTTTTCTATATATAATATCATGGCATCTGCAAATACATCCAAATAAAAAGCTTCTGCATGGGGCGCCTGGGTGGCTCAGTGGGTTGAGGCCTTTGCCTTCAGCTCAGGTCGTGGTCCCAGGGTCCCCGGGTCCTGGGATTGAGCCGCACATCGGGCTCTCTGCTCAGCAGGGAGCCTGCTTCCTTTCTTCTCTCTCTGCCTGACTCTCTGCCTACTTGTGATCTCTGTCTGTCAAATGGATGAATAAAATCTTTTTTTTTAAAAAAAAGCTTCTGCACAACAAAGGAAACAAACAACAAAACTAAAAGGCAACCTATGTAATGGGAGAAGATATTTGCAAATGACATATCTGATAAAGGGTTAGTATCCAATATATAAAGAGTTCCTACAACTCAACACCAAAAAAACCCAAAAAATTCAATTAAAAAAATGGGCAGAAGACATGAACAGACATATCTCCAAGGAAGATGTACATATGCCTAATGGACACATGAATAGATGCTCAATATCACCCATCATCAGGGAAATGCAAGTCAAAACCACAATGAGATGTCACCTCATACCTGTCACAATGGCTGACATCAAAAACACAAGAAACAACAAGTGTTGTTGAGGATGTGGAGAAAAAGGAACCCTCTTGCACTGCTGGTGAGAATGCAAACTGGTGCAGCCACTGTGGAAAACAGTAAGGATGTTCCTTAAAAAAATTCAAAATAGAATTATCATATGATCCTGTAATTCCACTACTGGGCATTTACCCAAAGAATATGAAAATACTAATTTTTTTTTTGTTTTACTAGTGTGAAGACATGATGTTAATCTCTATTTTTCTTTAAAGATTTTATTTATTTACTTGTCAGACAGAGAGAGAGAGAGAGACAGCAAGCACAAAAGCAGAGGGAGAGGGAGGCAGAAACAGCTCCCCACTGAGCAAGGAGCCTAATGCAGGACTCAATTCCAGGACCCTGGGATTATGACCTGAGCCAAAGGCAGATGCTTAACCAACTGAGCCACTCAGGCATCCCATGAAAACACTAATTTGTAAAGACATATGTACCTCTATGTTTGCTACAGTATTATTTACAGTAGTCAAATTATGGAAGCAGCCTAAGTGTCCATAGATGGATAAATGGATAAAGAAGATACGGGGTGGGGGTGGGGTTGGGGAATACTATTCAGCCACAAAAAGATGAAATCTTATCATTTGTAACTACATGGACTGATCTCTGGAGTATAAAGCTAAGTGAAGTCAGTCATTCAGAGAAAGACAAATACCATATGATTTCATTCATATGTGGAATTTAAGAAACAAAACAAAGAAAGAAAGAAAAAAAGAGAGATAAATCAAGAAACAGACTCTTAACCACAGAGAACAAACTGAGGATTTCCAGAGGGGAGGTGAGTGGGGGCTGGGTGAAATCAGCGACGGGGACTAAGGAGCACACTTGTGATGGGCACCAGATGATGTATGGAAGTGTGGAATCACTGTATTGTACACCTGAAACTAGTAGAACACTGTACATTTGCTGGAATTCAAAAAAAAAAAAAAAAGCTGCTTTGTGCTTTTTGTTCACAAGTAATGGTTTATTTTCTAATATTTTTAGTCAAAACTTCATCTATGTGTCATGGGCCTGATAAAAGCCTTCAAGGATCACGTGCAGTCTGTCACTGCAGAGGGCAGTCATCTGAGGTGACACCTGAGGAGCCAGTGCTGGCCTTGGCCGGCTCCAGCGGCAAGTAACAGAGATGTGTGGAGGTGGGTTCGGAACCGGGTACCTCTCACGTTCCCTTTGTAATTCAAGGAAACTGAATTTATTGGTTAAGGGCTTTTCCCTCTTCTGCTCTTCCCAGAAAACAATCTTGCAACAAGCACTTGGCAAGCCTGAACCTGTGGCCAGGCCAAGTGTAATAATTTTGTATCTGGCTGTTTTCTTTCTGTCTCATACTGGAAGATTCTTTTGTCATCATACCCCAGTAACATTGGAGATCCTAGAGGATCCTTTCCCCTAGCGTGGTAAGCTTCATGGTTGCTTTCTTCCTATTTTCCATCACTCCCTGTCTTCCATACCCAAACCAGCAGCTGATGTGTGCTTAGCAGATGCAAATTCACTTCAGTATTGACCTGATGTAAACAACGCTGAAAAGAGCTAGCTTCTAACTAAAATGATATTTATAGGAGCCACAGAGAGATGACAGTGCATTCCTGGCTTCTCTGGGACGTGGATTAGCATGATGTTTTAACAGGTTTGAGAATCAGACAGATCTATGTTCTCTTAGGAACTGTACTATTTTTTTCCAGTTTTAGTGAGAAATAGTTGACATACATCATTGTATAAATTTAAGTTGTACATCGTGGTGATTTGATTTACATATATTGTGAAATGATGACCACGATAGGTTCGGTTAACATCTATCATCTCCTATAGATTATATAAAACAAAAAATGCCTCCTTATGAGAACTCAGGATCTCCTTTCCTAGCGATTTCCTTTTCACACAGCAGTGGTAACTACAGTCATCATGATGTACACTATATCACTTGTACTTATTTATAACTGCAAGTTTGGAACTGTACTATTTTACAGCCAATTTACTCTGTAGAACTGTTGTAAGGATTAAATTAGGTGATACATGTTAAATGTTCAGTACAGTACCTAGAATAGTAATAATAGCAATTAACAATCCTGGATCATGCCACGAAGGGCAGCCTCAGGAAGACTTTGCAGCACTGAGCACCAACTGTATGATAAACAGAGCACACTCTGTTCTTCGCAGACTGCCGGGGGGTCACACTTGCACACATGTATCTGGAATATAAGATAGATATTGGCCAATATGAGATATGAGGAAAACACAGAACAAGCTGAGAAGGGAAGGGAAGGGAAGGAGAGGAGAGGGGAGGAGAGGGGAGGGAAGAGGTAAGAAAAGAAGAAATGGGATGAGAAGAATAAAGGCACTCACCAGAGAAAATTTCATGCAAGAGGCATTTGGAAGAAAGGGAGAGATCTTATGAATAAAGAAGGGGTAAAATGGCTCTAGACTGTATCATTGTATCATTGTTATAGCCCCCTCATAGTGTTGGCATGTAGCAGTGGCAGAGTCAGCATTTGGGGAAGGAATGAAAAGAAGTGCAGGGCTTTACAAGTGGGAAGAAGAGATTTGCAGGACATGAACGGCTACTCTGGGTAGGTAAAGTGATGAGATGTGTTCCTGTGAGCACAGCTCCATCTCCTCTGCCCAGGCATTCAGAGTCTGCAGTCCTCCCCAACTAGGACATTCCAGGACATTCTAGGACATTCCCTTCTCATGGGGCTTCATTCACTTTGATACTCCTCAGGATCCTGCTTTTAGAAATATAGTAGCCTGAATAATGGTCATCAATGGTTTAAATATTATCTTTGTTTCCCAAAGGTCCTGGGCTTTTCCCTGGCAGTATTTTGTAAGGCTCCAGCACATGTTCTGAGGTCAAGGCTATGTCCATATGCTTAAGCATTTTCTGTTTAAGAACAAACAATGTCATGAAATTCAAATAACCAGGTCTCTTTTCTCTACCAAATGCCCAATCATGACATTTGTCTGCATTTGTTGTTTGCTCCTCTTGTTAGAATTGAAGGACTTTGAAAATGGCCTAGAGATCATGTAGCTTTCAAACATACCTTCTTCATTTTACAAAGAAAGAAACTGAGGCTCAAAGAAGTAAAAGACCGTTTGCCCAAAGTCATGTATCAAGTTACAGTAGGACTGCAGCTAGTACCCATATATCCGCCTTCTTCTTCTTTTTTTTTTGGGGGGGGGGTTCTTATATCATGTAATTGGAGTTACTAACCTTTGTTTCATTCCTGTCATGAGAATCCCTACTTCTCTCAACCGAATTCTCACCTCTACCATGGGGACATATGCAGGGAATGCCATCCCTAAAACATAGGTGATGTTATCTGACATTTAACTTTCCAGTCTGAGAATACTAATATCCCCCAGAGTGTGGCTACTTGGGGAATGTGAATGATCATTTAAAACTCCCTGCTTGCCTGGAGGGCTTCAGACCATTCTTCTCTAGAGAAAATTAGTGTAGATAACAAAATTCTACATACCCGGGTTCAAGTTTTAACTGGGGAACATAATCTCTAAATGACCTAAGGCAAGTTTAGCTGACTTCTGGATGCCTCAGTTTCCTTATCCATAAAATGGGGATGATGAAAATTTATTCAAAGGGTTGTCTTCAGAATTAAATATAATAATGCATGTAGAGAGTTTAACAGATGGAGAGGAAGGCTCATCTGTACCTGATGTAGACAATTTAGATGATGAGATTTGGATCTTTTAGCTGATGAGATTTAAATGAGATTTTGGATTTGAGCTGATGAGATGATCAGATTTAGATTTAGACGGTGTGACTTTGGACTTTGAGCTGTTGCTATAATGGAATGAGACTCTGGAGAACACTGTGAATGTATTTCACACTTAGAAGGGTTGTGAGTCATTGGAGGGCAGAGGGCAGGCTATGGTCAGCAAAATTCTAAAATGGCCTCCAATGTTCCCATCCCCTTGGTACAATCCCTTCTCCTGCATGTGGGAGAATCTGTGAATATGATGTATCTCACATCTGTGATTACATTATGTTGTGTGGTAAAGATGAAGGGGCTTTGCAGATATAATTAGGATCTCTAATCAATTTGACTTTGAGTTAATCAAAAGGAGATTATTCTAGGTAGATCTGATATAATCAGGAAAGCCTTTTAAAGGAGAATATAGAGATCAGAGACAGAAGTCCCTCTCCTGCTGGCCTTGAAAACAAGCAAGCTGCAAGGAGGTGAATTCTGCCAACAACCACATATAGGCTTGGAAGAGGACTCCAAGGCTCAGGTTAGACTATAGCCCTGGTGACACCGACTGTAGGTTGAGACGCAACCCATAGACTCAGCTCATAGAACTGAGAGATAACAAAAGGGTATTGTTTTTAAGCAACTAAGTTTGTGGTAGTCTATTATATATCATAGGTGCTTAATAAATAACAGTTTCCTTCTACCACTTATTGATATCTGAGTGCTTGACACTTATTACTTCTATATTCTATGTCATGGATTTCTTTTTCTTGGCTCCCATAATGCTCATCTCAAAATGACTTTTTTGTTAAGTGTTCGTGGTGTCCACATACCCAACCCTGCCCTGTCTAAACTCTACCTGGAGGTCGTAGCATTCCCCTTGCTTCTCTGTCCCTGTAGCTACACCTATTAAAGGGGCTGGTGCTACTTATCCTTGAAAGACTCTTCTCCACATTTCTTGGTTGGCAGTCTTTGGTGAGTCCTCAGAGTCCCTTTGGCTGTTCCAGCATTAGGCAGCTCCAACTAAATGCCTTGGGGACCAGATGTCCTCCACTCAGGGACTTGTAGCTGCCATTGTTGACAGTTTCTTAATGGGCTTGTCATGGAGGAGTGACAGCTCCTGAGGGTGCTGTCCTATTACTTCAATGCCAACTCCCTGGCACCTCACAGTAATTAGTCTTCCAAATGGTCCTCATGCTTTTGGCTATGCCAGTTAGGCACGGGAGTACTCGGCTTGATCTCAAGCCTATGGGTAAAATCTAGGGCACATCTGTGGGTGTGTTGGGTCATGGACTCCCCTTTGCATCTTTGGGGGCCTGCATAGCCTTGGACCTAAGCTGACAGTTGGATCTTTTCCTCCAATGTGGGAGCCACCATAGACTATGAAGAGTACTATCTCCGTGGCTGGACTCACAACTCCCTGAAGCAGGCTTATTACTGCACGTGAAGAAACTGAGGCTCACTGGGGCTGACTGACTTGCTCAAGAGCCAGAGCCAGGTCAATCAGACCCTAAACCCCATGTCCTTAACTGTTCATCATATTGTACAACCTGCACTCTTAGGTTATGGAAAACTTCAGCTCAGGCATTTGGAGACTTAGTTTCTGGTCCTGCTAGTGCCATTCACTTAATGTGTACATTCAGCAAGCCCTGTTTGTTCCTCTGTGAATCTCAATTTTCCCATCAATAAAATGGGGGAAGGAAAGGGTACTATTATGTGAAATGACCTTTTCAGTTTTGCCTTTCATAGACTTTATGAAATATACATTAGGGCCTGGAGTTTACCTGACTATATTGGAACATCATGCTTTGCCACTATAACTGTTCAGGGACGCAGGGCCACTACTAATTTTAATTGATAGAATATGCTAATGAGAATGATAATTGATGGTTTATGTCAGATTGTGATGTATCATTTCTTGTTCAATCAATACATATTTGCTTAATGCCTGTTCTGTCCAAAACAATGGATTACATGCTGTAGGGAATTCAGAGAAGTAGGAGAAATATCACCTGCCCTCCTGGAACTTAGTACTAATCAAGGATGTGGGAAGACACATTGTATAAGAAACACAGGGTACATAATAAGGTAACCAGCTGGGGTAGTTGCCTTGAGATATCCAAGATCTGTATTCCAGACTGACCTTTGAGTCATCTACTCACTGTGTCACCACTGCAGGATACTTCTCCTCACTGGGTCTCACATTTCCAAACAGTGAGAAGGTTGGGCCAGAGAAGATTTGAGGGAATTTTCAGTGTCAGCATTACGATATTCTATACGATGAGATAATTTTTAGTGGAGACGAATGGCAAAGGCTTCTTCAGTACTGGATTCCCAGAATCATTCCTGGGAAGAAGGGTGGATGGAACAAGGAGAGCCAAACTGGGCCCCAATAGATGGAAAGAATATTAGTAAATGATAAGAATAAGTGAAAGAATTGCATTTCAGGTTAGACAAACACAAGTAGAGGGCTGGCGAATGGACTCTGAGACTGAGTTTGAGGGCTGGCAGGACACCCATACAAAAGTAATCCAAAGTGCTGAGCTGAAGGTCCTGAGTGAGGTCTGTCCTGGAGTTGAAGAAGTAAAGTTTGTTAATAGAGAAATGATGACTAAAACAGTGGGAATAGCTAAAATATTTGAGAGAGAGGACTGAAGACAGATGAGCAGGGAACTATCAAATTGAAGGGCAGAGAGACTATTTTACTCCTGCTGGGTCTTCAGTTCTTCCACACACACCCTATCCCTCTCTCTGCTCTCCTTTTTACCCTCTGCTCACAAACACGCCCCAAGCATCTCCATTTTTGAGGTAACGTTGCTTTGGACCCTCTTTCCACGTCCTTCCCCTTTCCCCTAGGTGCCTTTCCTCAGCCTCCCCATGTGTCACATACTCCTCATTCCTCTTCATTATGGACTTCTGATCTAAGCAACTTCTAGAAACAAAATCACTGAAATCCTCAATGATCTCACATCACCAAATTCAGTATGATTTTTCTTATTTTCTTCTTCCTTAAGCTCTAGATAGTTTGGTGCTGTTGATCGCCTGCTCTTTGTTAAACCCCTGTTTCTTTGTATCTTGATTTCTTCTATTCTTCTCAAGACTACTTTTTCTTTTTTTTTTTTTAATTTATTTATTTGACAGAGAGAAATCACAAGTAGATGGAGAGGCAGGCAGAGAGAGAGAGAGGGAAGCAGGCTCCCTGCCAAGCAGAGAGCCCGATGCGGGACTTGATCCCAGGACCCTGAGATCATGACCTGAGCCGAAGGCTGTGGCTTAACCCACTGAGCCACCCAGGCGCCCTTCTCAAGACTACTTAAAAGAATGTGCAGATGTTGAGTGAGAAAGAGAGGTGGTAATGAGGAGACATAACCATCTAAAGAAATTGCAGATCTAAACGGGGATAGAAGAAAGATCTTTATTTTTAATATAGTTACAATAGTAGCCTTGAGAAATACGGCAGTGAGCTTTGTGCCTGACTGACCCTAGCAATATGTGGACACGACATTGATGGACATAATCAACTCTTTCCTTTGTTTTTGTTTTTTGGGTTTTTTTTTAACCTCTAACAAATTATGAGGGACTTCTTTCCCTTCTTTCTCTTCCTTCCCTTCTTCTATCTTTCAACTTGACAGGCATAAAGACGTAAAATGACAGGCAAGAAACATGAATAATCTCTGAGGGATGAAAAGGTTCCCTCAGAAATGTTTACACTGATCCTTAGAAGTCTGTGTTATTTAGTGAGTGCACCATTCTCTTCTACAGCTTACTTTTGCCTGCTTTTTAAGAAGATATGCTAAAGAAAAGAGTCATCAGGTACCCCAATTTTCTCATAACCAGAGGAACAAGGGCATGGAGATAGAGGACTACCATTGGACAAATAAGAGACATCTTCTGAGAAGACGTGAGTAGAGGTGCAGATACAAATTTATAAGAGTAAGGGCAGGAAGTTGAGAGTACTGTGTCTCAGAAAGGCTTTATTTGCTTAAAGGAAAAGGCAGTGCCACATGTTAAGACATACTGAGGCAGGGATGGGGCTTTTGGTTCAATATGGTAGTCTGGGATCGGGAAATCCCCTGAAAATTATAGTAAAGCTATTGATAATTCAATAGGTATGAATGTCCAACAATAAGAGGACTAGCAGAGGGACCATCACTGAATGAGGAATAGCAGCAAATATCTAGAGGACAGACAACAGATAGAAAAGAGGTGTGGGACAGAGATAAATACAGCTGAGAATTAGTTCAGAGGCAGCTGCAGCTTAGGAGGAAACTGAGTTTCCTGCTGGGTCCACAGTAAGGCTCTGAACTGGGAGATGCCAGGGGACCTATGCCTCATAACAATTCTCTGTTCACTTCCCAAAGGCGAAGCAAACCAGCCGGTGATAAGCCATGAATCCCAAATGCCTAGAGTTTCCAGTCAGCTTTCCTATGAATGGAAAACCAAAGGTCACTGGTACACAATATGAATGAGAAAAAAACAAGATAAGTAGATCAAAAACAAAAAGACCAGTAAACAGATCATTCAGGAAACAAAATATTATGGTCAAAGAAATGGTCAAAGAAAAAGCACTCCACAAAAGAAAATAATTGTTAAAATATTGGTTTTTAAGGAGGGCACATATTGCATGGAGCACTGGGTATAGTACATAAACAATGAATCTTGGAACACTGAAAGAAATATTAAACTACTAAAAAAATATTGTGTTTAACAGAAGGATTAGAAGATAAAGTTGATATAATTTCCAAGAAAGCTGAATGCAAAACAACAAAGAGGGTCGTAACAACATTCACTACCAGCACCCAATTCTACAGATGAGACAAAGGAAATGTGGCGAGGCCCCAGGTCACATGGCTACAAAGTGGTACGACTAGGATTGGAATCCAGACAGTCTGACTCTATGCTAGCCTTCTATTGCTGCTATCACAAATTCAACAGTACTCACATTTTACCTCACAGTTCCGAAGGTCAGAAGTCCAGGCAGGCAAAACTGGGTCTTTGCTTAAGGAGGGGCAGAAGTTTCTCTTGAGCCCATAGGGTCTTGATTGCCTTCAGCTTAGAATAATCTTCATGCCAAAGTGGCCCATCTTGGGGCCTCCTGCCCTCAGCCCCTACAATTACATGGGTATATATGTACTTAAAATAAGTGCATATGATTGTAACTGAACAATACTGCAATAAAGTTGGTTTTTAAAATTCACACCAGGAGGTCCAAGCAGATAAAATGGAAGGAAGTTGTCCCTGAACAAAAGTAGATGACAGGTTCCCAGAGTAGAAGCACATAGGATTTCACATGGAAAGGGTCTATCTAGTGCTCAAAAAAAATAGCAACAAATGAGTTGCTTTCTCTCTTGCACATATGTACATTTCTGAAAAATTTCAGAACAGCAAGGATAAGGAGAAAATCCTAAAGACTCCCAGAGATACAGAATCAGTCACTTATAAAGGAATACAAATCAGACTGCCATCAAACTTCCCATAAACAACATTGGAAACTAGAATGTAATAAAGAAATATACACAAAGCTATAAGGAAAACTTAGAATTTTTTCTCACCGACACAATTCGTCAAAACTCGGACATGAAAGGACCAGAAAGTTCATTCTTCTAACTCCCTTTTTAAAGGCATTTCCTGGGAGCCTGGGTGGCTCAGTGGGTTAAGCCTCTGCCTTCAGCTCAGGTCATAATCTCAGGGTCCTGGGATTGAGTCCCGCATCAGGCTCTCTGCTCTGCAGAGAGCCTGCTTCCCCTTCCTCTCTGCCTGCCTCTCTGCCTCCTTGTGATCTCTCTCTCTCTCTCTCTGTCAAATTAAAAAAAAAAAATTAAAGGCATTTCCTTCAGGTGTAACCCAGTAAAATAGGAGACTAAATCATAGAAGATTTTAGATCCACCCTGGAAGAGTATCATAGAAGAAGAAATTACTAGGATATCACATAGGCCTGAAACATGATCAGTTTGAAGTTTGAATTATAGTGGGTGGCTAGAATATTCTCTAGAGATCCCCCCAACACACACACCACACACCACACACACACACACACAAAGTCTCCGTAGATGAAATCATATGACTGAAGATTCAAAAGGACTCCTAAGCTCCTAAGCAGTCCAGCCACTATGGACTCTCAAGATTGACTGGCTTTGGTTTCTTTTGAGTCCCACACTGAGGAAGTTAGTGGCAACAGAATGAAAATCGAGCAGGACCAGAGAGAAGGCAAAGAGAAAGTCCAGAATAAAGTATGGGGAGAGGAGAAGGCCAAGGAATCTCGGAAAGCCAGCCACCATGGTCTGTGAAGAATACAGTCAAAAATATAAATTGAATTTCCCTTAAAAATGGACAAGGACTGGGTGTGGTGCAAAAAATAATGAATACTGTTATGCTGAAAATAAAAAATAAATTTTAAAAAACATGGACAAGGAAGTGGTGCCTGGGTGGCTCAGTCAGTTAAGCATCCAACTCTTGATTTGGGCTCAGGTCATGATCTCATGGTCATAGGATCAAGCCCCGTGTTGGGCTCTGTGTTCATTGTTCAGTCAGCTTAAGGTTCTCTCTCTCCCTCTGCCCTTCCCTTCTGCCAACCACCCCATCCCTGGTCTGTGCACACACACACTCTCTCTAAAATAAATAAATAAATCTTTTTTTGTTTTTTTAAAAAGGACAACCAAAGTTTATTAAGGCCAAATTGCATACAAAGTCATTATAAGAAAAAAAGAAAATAAAAGTCATAACATTCCACAGACAAGGGAAGCATGTCAGAAAGACCTACCCACAAAACAGGTAACCAAATGCACTACAATGTATTAAGAAAATGATACAGTAAATGAAAGAACAACATCTATCAGAATTTAAAACACTCAGAGAAGGAGGTAACAGAACTCAGTAAATAATTATAATTTTAAAAGAATCACTTGAAAAAGGGTCACTATCAAATAAAGAAAAGAAAAGAAAAGAGAAAGGGTCACTAGAAGGAATAAAGGAGTGAAAAAAACACAGGAGTGCCCTTTAAAATAAAAGATAAAAAGATGCTTTGTAATAACAGAAAGAAATGGAGATAAAATGAGTTTGAGGGAAAAAAAAATGTTGATTATAGGCAAAGAATATGGAACATAGAAATTATAAGAACTCCTGAAGAAGGTCAAAGGATCTGAATAGTGAAAACCACAATTGAAAAAAATCTTCCTGAATAAGAAACTACATATTGAAAGTGTACACTGCATATCTTAGAATATTGACCCTAAACCAACAACACTAAGGCACATTCTAATAAAACTAATGGACTTTAAATAAAAAGAAAAATCATTTGGACATCTAGAAAAACAGAGCATTTTATTTATAAATGAAAGAAAATTAGATTATCATCAGACTTTCTGCCAGAAGAAAAATGGAATAATATATTTAAGACATCTAGGAAAGAAAAGTAGGAGCCAAGAACTCATTATCACTTTTAAGTATGAAGGGCCACAGGTTGTTACAACATGTAAGAAATCAGGAGATGTTATTCCCATGAGTCCTTCCTGAGGAATATAGCAGAAAATGAGCTTTGGATAACCAAGATAACTAGAGAGACATCAGCCGGACTGGTGTGTAAACAAATAATAAATAAAAGTAATTAATAAATGCTAAAGTTTATTGTAAAAATTAAAAAGAAATCAAATAATCTATAGAAAAAGCATGGAAAACTTAAACATGCTTAAATAAACACCTTATTAACCTCAACAATGGAAAAATTAAAGAACAAGCTGACGCAAGCTGGAGGAAGAGGGTGAGGGAAATATAAGATGAAGGGTACCAAATAAGAAGCCAAGGGATTTTGTTCACTGCCAATGGATCAACAAAAGGAAAAGGTTAATCATACTATCTGAAGTTGCTGAGGTGATCAGCGAAGCTTGCCTTTCCATTGTGGAAGTAGAAAGAGTTCCTGGAGATTCCTTCTGTATACCCTTCTTCCAAATCCAGGAGGCCAGCACATTACCTAAATGGAAACAACTGGGCTCTAAACCCAAGCACTTTCAGTGTGAAGCAGAGTGATGCAAAGACAGAATGTACATGACTAGGGCTCATCCATGCAAAAAGCAGCACTCTAAACTCAAATTGTTTCTGCTCTGGTTCCTTCCACTCTACTAGCCTTGTCTCCAACCTCCCATTGCACCTGCAAGCTTCCTAATATCCTGCCAATAAAGTCCTTTATTGCTGTTCCTAAAGTTACCATGATACTGTGACTTATAACAAATATGTATTTGCTCAGATGAACAAAATATATTTCTCAAATGTATTTGGTTTTTGTCCATGGTTCCTGACTCATAGCTCTCCAAACCCTTGGATTTTCCTAAGTGACAAGAACAATAGGAGCATCTTTTGTCATAATATTTGGTCTCTTGCCCTCAGTTCCTGAAATCCCTTCAAAGGCATAATGGTGAAAAAGGAGTCTTATTATTCATAATGCTCCATGAATTGGATTTATATTAATGAGGTGACTTTTGGAAAGCACCTAAGGATGGGGCTGGTTGTTAGGGAGCCAACCACGACTGAAGGATTGGAATTTTCAGTACCACCCCCTGAAATATTTCCACCTGGAGACTGAATCAATTACCAATGGCCAGTGACTTAATCAATCATTCCTATGTAATGGAACCTCCATAAAAACTCTAAAGTATGGGTTCAGAGAGCTTCTGAGTTGGGGAACACGTGAAGGTGGCTGGGAGAGTGGAGATTCTAGAAGAGGGCATATGACCCCTTTCCCCAGACCTTGAGCTATGCATCTCTTCCATTAGGCTGCTCCTGAGTTATATCCTTTTATAAGCAACCGGTGACCTAGTAACATGTTTCTCAGAGTTCTGTGAGCCACTCTAGCAAATTAATCCAACCTAAGGTGGGGATCATGGGAACTTCTGATCGACAGCCAGTCAGTCAGAAGCATGGTGATAACCTAGGCTTGTGACTGATGTCTGAAGTTGGGGGCAGTCTTATAGGACTGAACCTTTAATCTGTGGAATCTTATGCTATCCCTGGGTAGGTAGGGTCAGAATTGAGTTGTAGGAAACCCAGCTGGTGTCCAAAAATTGCTTGCTGATATGGGGAACCTCCTTCCCTACACTGGAATTGGTTGTAGAACTCCTTTTAATTATTGAGAGATTTTGTTATTGGTGGTAGTGTTGGGGGTAGGGATGAAGACAGTAAAAGAATACCAATCCAGTGGATTCCAGAGTTGCTCCTGGTTCTCCTCTAGATTACTCAATTAACAGAGAAGATTGAAACAAAGAGAAGGAAGGAGAATTTCCCAGGTCATATACTGAATTTTTAATAGACATACCAACTTGATAAATGAACCAAAGACAGTTAAATAGGGGAGAGATAGTGACAGGAAATGTTTCTGGGCTTTCTGCTTAGAGTGTGCTGAGTGTGAGGCCACACCAACGGTAGGAAACAAGAAGTGCTGAGAGTTTTCCCTCTTTCCTAAGTGACCTCCATTCAGTCTATCAAGAGGCCTGAAATCCCAGCAGACCTAGGCTTTGGAGAACTGCCAACCTCTGGCCCAGGCCATTCAGCCAACCTGCTAGAACACTCTGATGACAAGAAGATGCTAATTACTGCAGATTTGTTTTCATATGGAACATGAAACTTTATCTGAGGATTTGCATCAGTTAAATTATACAGATTCTCAGTGATGACAGAACACATTCATTTGATTGGGTTGTACAAATACCACATAGATACCTTACCTCTTTTTTTTTTTTTTTTAATCTTTGCTCCTTTTTTTCTTCTTCTTTTTTTAATTTTTTCAATTTATTTATTTTCAGGAAAACAGTATTCGTTACCTCTTAATTGACAACAAAACAGAGACCAGAATGAAGCAGTGAAAACCTGAAGGAAGGTCAGGAGGAATTCTGGAATTTCCTAGTTACGTGATGGGAATAAAGGAGTAGAAAGCAAGCCTAGGCAAAAACAGGTATAAGCCCTGAGACGGAATGTGCTCTCAGGCTGTCCTTCTGGCAAGACAAGGGACATGAAGGAGATGGACAGCTATTGTTGAGTGCCTGCCACATGTCAGATTCCTTACATATGTGATCTCATTTGATTCTCCTAATCCTGTGGGGAGGGGGATAAGACTTATTATCCCCAGTCTCAAAATGAGGAAACTGAGAGTCATAGAGCTAAAGTGATTTCCCAAGGTCAAAAGCGAGTCAGTGGCATGCCCATCTCCAAAGCCAGTGCTATTTCTAATATACTATTCCTGAACATAGCAGATGGTTAATACACAGGTGTGGGTGGGTGTCCCGCTATAGACTTGAAACCCCAAGGCTGATTTTCATTCCAGTCTCTGGTCTGCAGAGCAAAGGAAATGCTGAGTGAGGCTGTGTTTTTCGTGCTCATTCTAATCTAAAATGTTTGACAGGTATTAGATGCTATGGAGGATAAAAAGCCATGGCAGGCCCTTTGAAAAATGTGCTGTATTATCTACTTAGTTGGAGTCTCTCTGAACATAAGAATTGCATTTCATTGAATATGGTAGGGGAGAGAAAGCAAGTGCAGACTTTTTCTCTAAATTGTTCCTGGGCTTTAATATTCAGAGAAGATTGTTTGTTCTTGGGCTGGGCTAGGGAAGACGGATGGCCTTCACTGCTCCCTCTGGCTGCCTTGCTTCCTGGCTGAGGAGATTGCATGTCTGAAAATAGTGTCTGTCTGTCTTATTTTTTCCCCAAAGCATTAGGCTTTGTATAATATAAATACAGTAATCTTTCCCCAGCAACAGGGTTATGTTCCTGAGAGAGGGATTGAATTCAGAATCTACAAAGAGAGACATAGAACAGTGATGTGAAAGAGACCAACCCAAGGAAATTTGGGAGGGTTACAGGGTTCTCTCCCCTCTCTTGATTTTGAGGGAAGGTCTGATGGCCCAGTAGACTGTGAGCCTCATTAGGGCTCATGGTTGGCATTGATAAGTGTTTATTCTACAGATGAAAGAATTTCCTGTCATCTTGGGAGATATACTAGATTATGAGCTCCTTGAAGGCAGAGACAGTGTCTTATTTGTTGAATGAAAAAGCCTTTTACCAGAAAAGCTAAGGCCAGTCCACTCCTCCATTAAATCTATCCCTGTTTACCACTTGCTCTCTTCCTGTTCTTTTGGACTTCACTTTGCTGTCCAGCGTCCTGAAACACCCTTTTCCTTTAGCGCTTTCCTAAGGGGCCAAACTTAACCCAGGGTATCCAGCACCTTTGCAAGAAATGAGAGTTTTCTCAACAAGGAGCTTTTCATCACTGGAGGAAAATTGAAATTGCCGGAGGTCCATCTTTGCTATGCAGAGCAGGCTTTCAGACTGGAGAAATGCATATTGGATAAGGAAGTAGCTTTTGTGAACACTGAAGTACACTCCCAACCTGATGGTTCTATTTGCATCTGAGAGCCTGATTTGTGTGTCTGTGCTGTGCCATGTCCTTCAAAGGGTGTTCAGGCTTGAGCTGGATGTGACTACAACCTGGAACCACTAGTAACAATCGTGTCACTGGTAACATTTCTAAAGCACTGGTCACATTTTGCTCTGTGCAAATGGGGAATTTACACAGGGATCTTGAATCAGCCTGGGGAAGGGGAAATGCATGGGTTAACTCTGTGCCTATTTTGTCTGTTTAATGTGCATAATAATATTTAACTCTCAAAGAATTTTTTTAAAGAATAAAGTATGTGACTGTATTAGTCAGAGTTCTCCAGAGAAAAAGAACCAATAGGGTGAGCATATATGAAGAAACAGATTTGTCATAAGGAACTGGCTCGTGTAATTATGGAGGCTGGCAAGACCAAATCTGCAATGTGGGCTGGCTGGCTGGAGACACAGGAATATCAGTGCTGCAGATGAAGTCCAAAGGTTGTCAGCTAGAGAATTCTCTCCTACTGGAGGGTCGTTGGTCTTTTGTTCTATTCAGGACTTCAGCCAAGTGGATGGGGCCCACCCCTATTAGGGAGGGAAACCTGCTTTATTCAGAGTCCAGCAATTTAGAGGTAAATTTCATCCAAAACGCACTCACAAAAACACCCAGAATATTTGGCCAAATATCTGGGCACCCTGTGGCCCAGTCAAGTCGAAATATAAAATTACCTTAACTCTAGGAAACAGAGAGTTGTGGAAGGGGAGGTGGGTAGGGGGATGGAGTAACTGTATCATGGGCATCAGGGAGGGCACATGATGTGAAGAGCATTGGGTGTGATATGCAACTGATGAATTACTGAACTCTACATCTGAAACTATTGATATATTGAAACTGTATGTTGGCTAATTGAATTTTTAAAAAGTTGAAATATAAAACTAATCATCATGGAGAGCCAGGCATATAGTAGATGCTCAACAAATGAGTTATATTTTCTTGGCTTTTTAATGGTAATGATACAGTGCACATTGATTAAAAGCAACCAAAAGGCTTATCTATGTAATGAGAACATATTTTGGCAAATTATAGCTAACTTAAGCTCCAAATGCCATTTTTCTCAATTTGAATAAAATTTCAAGTGGAATGTATGCATACACATATGATTCTAGTGTTCCTGTTTTTGATGTGCAAACGATTAAGATTTTCATGCACCAGGAGGACTTCTAATACCTAGAACTGAAAGAAATCTGACTTTGTCGTGTCTAAAAAGCGCATTAGCCCGAGAAAGAAGTGTGGGTGGGGGGGATCAGAAGCAGGCACAAGTGCCTCCTTACCCTTTCAGAGAAGGGAAAGGCCTGGCAAGCAAGTATCCCCTGAGTACTTCATACAGAAATGTTCTACGGGATGTGGGGCTGGGGACACGTAGCTTCCAAGGGGAATGCAGTCTCCTGCTAGCGCAGTGGTCCCTAACATGGGCTTTGTAGTAAGAGTGACTCCTATTCTTCCTCAGTAAACAGGCAAGAGCAGCAATTGTCTCTGAGTCAGTGTGAGGACTGAATGAGAGGAAACGTGTGAACAAACAACACGGGCATGGCAGATGTGGGCAACTGTGTGTGTGCACATGGGCACAAGCCGAAGCCCCAGCTTCCTCTAAGGTTCGGGAGGAGTTGCTGGCCTTAGTGAAACGGAGCAGCAGATGTCAGTAGTAGTTGCGGGGTTGGTTTTCCAGAGCTGGTAGAGCAAATTCAGTACAGGGAAGACTTCTGGAAAGATCCTTCCCTTTTTATCTCCTTATTGGGAAGAGGATGGCAGAAACCCAAGAATGTCTGCACTAGAAGAACACTCTCTTACTGCCGTACCCACTGCTTTGAAAAGAAGGAAATGAATACTCTTTTCTTTTCCAAACACTTCCTGGGTGACAGAAACTGTGCTAGGCCCTTTCCATGGATGGTTATTAACCCCCCACACCCCAGTGAGGTAGGTTCCTGCTTTGCAGAGGATCCTTCTTCTTTTGCATTTTTATATGAGGGGCCCATAGAAATTAGTGACTTGCTCTAAGTCATACACAACTAACAAGTGGTGGAACCTGGGTACGAACTCAGGCCGGTCCGACCACATGATCCGCCTATAGGAAGGTTTGCCCGGATTCTCCTGCTGCCGAGTCAGACTCAGTTCCCCTGCTCTGCGCCCCCACAAGCCCCCAGGGCCCCTCGCAAGCACCACACTTGCTGTGTGCTACTGAAAGTTTCCATTCGTATCTCTGACTTACTCTACTGTGAAGCCCTCGAGGGTAGGGATGCTCTTCGGCTCACCAGCAACTCTCTGGAATTCTCTGTAAACGCACAATGAATAGACACAGGGACCCAGGCAAATTATAAGCTGCAGCTGCCTCTTTCCCACCCAGAGGCGTCTGTGGTTGTGTTAGGGCTTCCGCCCTGGAGCTGCATGTGACTCTGACCCATGGTTCATACCTCTAGCCCCAAATGCACACGAGCTGTAACGATCCCTCGCCCAATGCCTGCTCGTTACTTGCCTGCATTCCACTCATTTAAACAGTTAGTCTCCATGCTGGTTGTTAGCCATTTGTGTTTAGTATGCTGGCTTGATCCATCTTTGCTCTGAAAAACATTCCATATTGATTTTAAATTGTAGGGCTGGTGTTTGCCACATTTATCAACTCTGTCAGGTACAAAAATGCTTTCTTCCTGTCAGGGCAGATTAATAACTATCAAGCTTTCCAACAGGTGTAAAATGGACCCTACCTCACTGACAATGCATTGTCTTTTGGCTTTTGTTTTGACTTATCTTTTACTCTCAATAAATTATTTGTAATTAAATCTTCACATCCAACCACTGAATGATGGACATATGCATTCTTTGGCATTTTCTCTGCACAGAAATGGGTGCCCTCAGCTCAGGATCTGTAAAATACTACTTTAATGCTTTTTTTTTTTTTTTGTTTTTTGTTTTTCTCTTAGCGCGAGGGCAGAAGGGAAAGAACTGTTAGTTTCCATGAAATATCACAGGAGGAGGAGGTATGCTGGAAATTTGTTATTTTAAATTTTATTTATAACCCCTCAACTTAGATTTCATGACTTTGGATAAAATAAACTCAGAAAGATGGCTCTCTACAGGAGAAGAGGTATATCCTAAGCTGGGACACTAGGTTACATTTGGCAAGTAACTTCTTTTCCTCCATTCTCTTGAGAGGACTTGATATCCCTGAGACTCCCTGAAGAAGCTGTGGCCAACGGGTTTTGCATTATTTAGTAGGGTGATTACCGATGGTCTGTCGGCCTGGAGGCCATCTAGAATGCCAAGTAATAAATCTTTAGAGCTTCCTCTTGCCTCTTTCTCATGATGAATAAAAGCAGTCTTTTTGACACTATTTCCAAGCTCTTTTTCCCACCCCTCTTTTCCCAATCAAACTAGGCAAAGGTGAATTCTACGTCTTAGCCTTTTGGCTTTGAACACTGATGGAGGCCTTCAACCTTGGGTTGTTGGATGGAAGAGAAAAGCATTCTGTAAGCCAACAGGGAGAAGCCATCATTTTCCTCTGGGTGTATACACAGTGTGTTTGTTGCAAGTGCCCTGCGCCATGCTGGAATGGAGGAGACAGTGGCTGGAGCTGAGGGAGGAGGCAGGCTGCAGAGGCGGGCTTAGGCTAAGAGAAGCAGTTATGTGGTTAGCTGCCATCGGAACATGGGGCCCAAGCGTGCGGCCCTGTCAGGGCAGTGGTAACAGGCACAGGCTGTCTGCTCTCAGTTGTCTGAGGTGTCAACCCTACAGTCTTTTTTTTTTTTTTTTTTTTTTTAAGATGAATGGTTAAGGGGCGCCTGGGTGGCTCAGTGGGTTAAGCCGCTGCCTTCGGCTCAGGTCATGATCTCAGGGTCCTGGGATCGAGCCCTGCATCGGTCTCTCTGCTCAGCAGGGAGCCTGCTTCCCCTTCCCCCTCTGCCTGCCTCTCTGCCTACTTGTGATCTCTCTCTGTCAAATAAATAAATAAAATCTTTAAAAAAAAAAAAAGAATGGTTAAGTGTTGTAGACTTGTGTTTTTAAAGATTTTTTGTGTATTTCACAGAGAGAGAGAGAGATCACAAGTAGGCAGAGAGGCTGGCAGAGAGAGAGGAGGAAGCAGGCTCCCCACTGAGCAGAGAGACCAATGCTGGACTTGATCCCAGGCCCCTGAGATTATGATCTAAGCTGAAGGCAGAGGCTTTAACCCACTGAGCCACTCAGGCACCCCAGCCCTACAGTCTTAAAAAGGCAGGCTGCCTGCTCTGAGGTCCTTTGCCTCTAGCAGTGCTGACCCCTGAGCTGACTGTCCCCCCTGCTCCTACGCCTCAACCATCCGGCAGGGAGCCTGCAAAATGCCTTGAGCTCAGTGTTGGGGCTTCTGTGGGGACAGGCCTGCCATCACGTAAGTGCTGCTGTAGCTGTGAGTGGAGGTGGGAAAGGTCTCTTCACACTGTAAGTGCTAGCTGAGGCAATACTATCTCTCCACTTCTGACACTAGAACCCCACTCCTCAGACTTCCTCCACTTCAGAATCACGGTGAGGGGGAGAACACAGATCCCGGTGTCCCACACCCCCCCACACACACACCGAACTAAATTCTGATTTAGCAGGTCTATGGAGGCGGAGTGGTTCTGTGTCTGGGAATCCATGTTCTTAACAGGCTGCTGCCCAGGTGGTTCCTGGACCGACATCTGAAAGGAGAAGGCCCAGAATTTTAGGAAAAGTTCTTGATGACCATCTGAGCAAAACTGCTAGTTTATAGAGGAGGTAACAGAGGTCCAGAGAGGAAGTCTTGTCTGAGGTCACACAATGATGTAATACCAGGCTAGAACTAGGAGCAAGGTCTCAATATCACTTCCTTCACGCTTTGTCCTGAGGAGAAGGAGATAAGGTGAAGCTATGACTCTGTATTCTTCCATCTTTTTCTAAGTGGACACAGCCTGGTGCAGGCCTGCAGCGATTCCCGGAGGGATATGTTGGCATGCTGTAATGTCGGGGGGTCTAATACACCACAGGCCCCTGAGTATGAATGCCAGCAGCTCCCCTACCCTGAATCATCCTGACAACCCCAAATATCTGCGCACATTTCCAGATGTCCCTTGGTGGTAGCGGGGAGAGCATGCTGCCTCCAGCTGAGAATGACTGGTGGGGCAAGGAGATGTAGTTGATTATGCATCAAAGGAATTCTGGTTTTGAGTTTTAGTTTTGCCATGAATTTCCTGTGACCTGAGGGATCTCCCTGGCCCAACTGCTGAGGCTCTGTCCCCTTGTTTCTTCCACTACACGATGGCAGCGAGGGGTTAGGGAGCCAGAAAGATCTCTTGGGACCCTCACAGCTGACTTTGTAAATCTTAGGTGCTGGTAGGGTACACAGACCGGGCACAAACACTCACGTTCTTCCTTCTGCATGGCTGTAGTCAGCACAGGCCACAAATAGTTCTTCCTCCTGCATGGCTGTAGTCAGCACAAGCCATGAATAGTACTACCAGGAAATGAATCCATTCCCAAAGAAGACCAGTGACTCTTTGCCTTTAAGAGAACATGACTTGGTTGTGTTCATCCTGTCTGCTCTGGGTTGACAATGACTGAGAGCCTCAGTGTCCAGAGGTGAGGTAGACCCCCATCACCGTTCAAGTGGATTGAGTTCAAGGTGATTAGTTCCTGTAATCCCTAGACAAACTGCAGAGGTGTTAGCTACTTCTGCTTCTTCATGAAATTGGAAAGGCTATACTTGCTGTTTTGAGAAGCAGCCCTGGATCCCTGGTGCATTGTGGGGAGCACTCTGTTTTATTTAGGGGGAGAGGAGAGAACACTCAGGGATACTGTGCATGTATGGTGAGGGGTGCTCCATAGCTCTCCCCTGGCTTTCAGTATGGGAACCTCTATCTCAGTCTGCAGCTGCCTTTTGCATTAGCAGAGGCCTCCAAGCCAGCAGTCTTGAGTGAAACTATGGCCGACTGGTGTTCTTTCAAAAGAACATAGAGCTTTTTACCTCTCAGAACTGCAGTTTGGCTCCTTCGGGAGAAAGGCATCAGATTAATTTCTAGGATAGGAACATGATTAATGAAAATAATAAGCTGGTTTAATTATCTTTTCATCTACCAGTTACCGCCTTCTCCAAGAACTCTGCAGCAAAGCTGTTGACCAGAGTAGTTATTTACTTTCAGCTCACTTCATAGTAGTTCACACTAGCTATGTCACAGTGGCTTTATTTTTCATTCATTTTCCCAGGACAGCAGTGATGAAAGGGACAGACCACAAGTCTAATTTTCTTATTTTATAGCTGAGGAAACGGAAAGATCTATTGAAGGGAGGGGTCTTGCTTAAGGTCATACAGCTAGTTAACAGTAGAGATAAAACTAGAACAGAGGTCTTCTGACTCCCAGTCCAGTGTTCTTTCCATACTTGACTCCCTCATGAAGGTTGCCTTTGTACAAAATTCCCAATTTAAATTCTATTACAAAAATTTCTAGACAAAAACATGCCAGCAAAGCTCCCCTGCCCCACATATATGCAGAAACATACCAAATATTGTGCTATGGCCAAACAATTTCAGCTAACAAAATCCCAAACGTATGTCCCTAAGGAAACCACCAAGAAGAAATTCCAGACAGAAGCACTTTTCTCTGGTAATGTGCTCGTTTTTCATCTTGCTACCTTACCTAATGTCTGGGGATGTGGCTCTATTCTGCCTGAACCTAATTGCCATAATGGTTCTAAAAAGGAACCTTTAAGAGAGTAACAATCTCAACATTTCAAGGAGGCACAAATGAGGTAGAGCTTTGTAGATGAAAGGCAAACCCTCTACCCACGTCTGTGAGCAGAACTACCAAACTGATATTAGGTGAAATATCCCCAAGTAGATTTTCTCTTTTATCCCTTTAGAAACCTCAGGGCATTATTCAAACATTGGAATTCCTGAAGACAGAGACAGACACTACTTACTGCACACATACTTGGCCTCACTGTCTGTGTGTCAGACTGCAGACCACTCTCAGGTTCGACTTCCTCTTCAAAAAGACCTAGATTCTTTCCCAAGATAGGACACAGACATCCTGGGACAGAAACAGAGCTAGAAACAGAAAGATCAGTACCACAGTCAGCTCCTTTGGCCAGCTCCATGCCTTACCAGGCTCTCAATCCTGATTCAGCAGTCTCTGCACTTGGCTCAGACTCCTCAGTCCCCTCTTAGTGACTGATGTCAACATCCCCATAGCTGCCTGAGTCAGAAGGCTGATGGTCGTTCTTGATTCTGCCCTCTGCCCTTACCTCCAGCCCATCACAAAATGTGGTGTCGTCTCTCTCCTTAATACCTCTGACTCTTCCACTTCCCTCTTTCTCTGTGGACCAGCATCTGGTCTACAACAACTTCTTGTACCATGTCACGTACTCTACTGGGGGAAATGGCAGTCAGTGAAGCAGACTAGAACATTGTCCTCAATGAGTTCAGGCATGTATTCTAACTGGTCATTTATTCATTTGCCTCCTTCAATGGGCCATGAGCTCGTGGAGAGCATCAACCAAGTCTAACCTGCCACTGTATATATAGACTCTGGCATGGTCCTTGGTGCATATTAGGCATTAAGCATATAAATGTCCATGGGTGAATATTCAACTTTTACCACTGTGTAGTAGCCATAGCACAGCTCTGCCCAAGCTTTCCTCTTGCCCATTCCTGACCTGTTTCTCCTAGTCATTCCAGCACTTTGGGACATTTTTGTGCTCCATTTCCTTCATGTCCTATGCTCTGAGCTGGAGTTCCAGGCTGTGACTCTTTCTCTGGAAAGACTTCTCCAGCTGCTCTCCTCTCTCCAGGCAAATTGTTACCAATCTTTTCGCCAGTATCCCAGGCTACAGGTATGGTCAGTTGGGCTCAAGGCCTCTGGTCAAGTTGCAGGGTTGACCAGACGAGGTCTGAAAACAGACAAGGTCTAAAAGCTTGGCAACTCTTGCCCAAACTGGAAACTCCAGCCTCCAATAATCTCTAAGCAAAAAAACATCTTCCACTTGCACAAACTGTATGTTCCCTACCACCACGAAGACCGTTTCCAGGGCAAGTAAGTATTAAGTTAAGACTTGGTCAAAATCTGTACTATTGAAAAGAATTGCCTAAAGTAGTATTTGAGCAATGATCATATCATGGTGCTTCTACTTTTCTGATTCAAGGGAGAGAGGAGAGGGATGATGTCTACTTCGTGGGCTCCAAGAGGTGAAGTAGCCAAGGCTGTCTTTGTCTATCACTGTACTCCCAGTGCCTAGTGCATAGTGGCATGTTTCTTAAACATGTTTTAGAAACATCTTTAAAATGTTTCTTGAACAAAGGATGAGAATCATGGTAGGCCCTATGGGTTTATGCATCATGGCAACTGACTTCTTCATTCATAGGAAGTGGGTGGGAAAAAGTCATAGAGTACAACAAATTAAATCTCTTCATTTTACAAGTGAGAAGACACAGATCAAAAATGACTGAGTAACTTAGTAAAAATCACACAGCAAGTGAGTGGCAAAGCCTGGACTCAAATCAGTGTTCAGTCTCACTGTTCTTTCCCCAGCAATGAATCTCCCACCTCAGGCTTAAATCCAAATAAGAGTTTGCTATAAAGATTTATGAAGTCAGGTTCTTGGTCCGTGTTAAGATTGTGAAGGTTATGATGCACTTTTAAAAAGATTTATTTATTTATTTGAGAGAAAGAGTATGTAAGCTCGTCGTGGGGACAGACATGGGGAGAGAATCCCAAGCAGATTCCCTGCTGAGCACAGAACTCAACTCAGGGCTGGATCTCAGGACCCCTAAGATCATGGCCTGAGCTGAAATCAAAGAGTCCGTTTCTCAACTGACTGAGCCACCCTGGCGTCCCTCTTTTGATGCATCTTTTTTGAAAAACACTGACATTAAACTTATCAGAGAGCTGCTCCCCTTCATTGCCCTCCACATTCCCCTATACAGCTAATTTTTTTTCTTTTCAAAATAAAATCAACTTTTAAAGGGCTCTGTATTTTTAACACATAGAAATGAAGTCTATCAAAGCCAGATGCACTAGGTTAACTACAGACAATAAGTCACTTGCTCTAGTGTCAGCAAATTTTTTCTGTTTGGTGCTGGTTTAATAGATCTGCAGAAAAATAAGCAAGGAAATTCAATAATGAGCCCCTACTCTTTGCAATAAACTTGCCGAGAAACAGCCAAAAGTGAAAGGAATCCATTTATATGTAAGTGGCATGATAACTGCCTGTCTGCCAGGAAGACTGAGGCCACTCCAGATTCACATGCAGCCCTTTGTCCTCTCCTGTCCTGGTCTCTATGTCACAAGCATTCAGGGTTCTATGTCAGGTGTAACATTTCCATCTATGCAGAAGAACCTCCCTCTCACCGTCCTGGCTTCCTTGGAGAACTAGATCTGTGATGATGGGGTTTTTAAAAAAATCTTTCACATCCTTATTTTGGTCTTTTTAGTTTATTCCCCTGACAGTCCTACAGAGTAGGTAGGGAAGGACTTGTCATGCCGAAGAGATGAAATGATTGTGAGGGGTCACTGGGTTTGTCAGGGGGCAGAGACAGGGACAGAAACCAGAACTTCGGACACACAGTCTAGTCCTCCTCTATGAATGCCATTTCACTACGATGTGAGGTAATTTTTTTCCTTGTTCTTTTTCACAAAATTTATGAGCTGATATATTCCATGGGAAGCCATTAAAGGGTCACGGGCCAGCATCACTTTAGTTCAGTGTTGGAATAATGAGGTAGATTTATTCATTTTTCTCTTCTGGTTCATGATAGTGATGCCAAAAAATGTGGGCCCTAAGATGACACTTCTCCGGAAAGGTATGGATAGTCAAAGTTTGGAAACAGGAACATGTTTCCATAGGCAGCAAAATTCTAGTCATTTTATGCTACATACTAGGGGTTGGCAAACTATGGCCTACAAGCCAAGTCTGGCCACTAGCTATTTTTTTTCTAAGTGAAGTTTAATTGGCACCCAGCCATAGCCATTCATTTCTGGATGTTTTAAGGGCCACTTTCACACAACAGCACAACTAAATTGGCTGTTGAAGCCTAAATTATTCACCCTCTGGCCCTTTACAAAAATGCTTGATATCAAACAATAACCCTACTCATGAGGAAAGGTTCCTTTTGTCAGGATCAGGAAGTTCTGTCCAGGACAGAAATTGCTGGGAGCTTGGAAGAGACCCCACAGTGCTGAAAATACCTGAGCAGATTTGGGAGAATGTGTATAGGGGCCTGGGATGGGCATAAACATTTTTTCTTGCCATTCTTTATGAAATCAGTCTTGAGCCCTCATTTTACTGTGGAAAGATCTATTCTAGGGACTTCCAACTATGTAACAATCCTTGGCAAGATTCTCTTTGTTACCAGTGATATAATGTCAACCCAGTGCCAGAGGGTTAAAGGACAATGAAATCAATAGCCTTCACCAGACACTGCAGAGATTCAGGATGTGTCTTCCCCTTGAGTGCCCTGTTTTCAACTTGTTCTTTCAATCGGGGCCACCAAGAGATGATGCATGAGGGATCTAGCTTCCTGGGATCTTCTGAAGTTCATGCACGTACAAAGATCTGGCTCAAAGAGGCCACAGTCTGTGAAGTCTCTGCAGACTTTTTTTGTCAGGGTCCTTAAGTGGCAGTTCCCATGCATGAAGATCCATTTAATGGGCCTGGACATCCGAGTTAACAAGGAGAATCAGGAAGCTCGCTTTCCCATTCTAGGGATTCACCGCTTCCTTTCCAAAAGCCTTCACAGGGTCTTGCCAAAGGGAAGCTCCATGTACATCTTCAGAATGCTAGATTGGGTTGTGGCTGAAGGCAGGAAAGGCTAGGATGAAGTATCAGCCAGGATACGCACCAGGAGCTGGAAGGTTCTTTGCTCTATCTCGGCCCTCTCATTGCCTATTCCTACTGTATTCATTTGCTAGGGCTGCTGTAACAAAACACCACAAACTGGGTGGCTTAACCTATGGAAATTTATTCACATATGGACCAGGTTGGTACCTTCTGAGGCCTGTGAGGGACAGCTCTAGTCCATGCTTCTCTCCTAGTTTGAGGCAGTTTGTAGCAATCACTCCAATCTGCCTTCATCATCCCATGACATTCCCCCCGTTTGTCTATGTCCAAATGTCCCACTTTCGTAATGATACCAGTCATACTGGATTTCGGTCCACCTTTCTGTAGTTTGACCTCATCATAACAATTATAGCTGCAGGGACTCTATTTATACATAAGGTCACATTCTGAAGTATGGGGGCTAGGACTTCAACAAATGAATGGGTGGCACAATTCACCCCCAGACACCTACCCACCAACCCTCATCCACCCTTCCTCCATTCTACCTCTTCAGGGTTCTACTTCTCTGCCTCCAATTCTGGGCATACCCCAGTACCCCCAGAGCTTGTCAGAAGACAATAGCCAGAGAGCATGATGTATATCGTCATCCCTCATTGGAACTCAGTTACTTTTTAGATATGGGAACCTGGACAAGTTACCTAATGTCTTAAAGCCGCAGTTGCTGTACTGGGAGGCTGGGAAGAATAGCATTCTTAGCTTCACGGGATGGTTGGTGTGAGCACCATTATACAGCCTGACCCATAATAGCAAGGCTCAATAAACAGTAACTATTATAATTATCTGCAGCAGCTTTGGCACTGGGGACAGGGTTGGCCTCAGAAAAAAAGGAGAAAGCTGAAGACAGCATATCTAGCAAGGGTTCATTCCTTTGTCCAAAAGAATATGCATTGAGCTAGGTACTCCTCTAGAGCCTGAGGATTCAGCAGTGTAGACAATGAAGTTCTGCTTTCAACAAGCTCACAATCCAATGGGAGAGGTGGACAAGATAGAAAACAAGGAAATTCATATGATCAAATCAGATCACGATAAAGGTTATGAATAAAAAGAACATAGGGAGGGGGGGTAAGTAGTGAAAGTGGCTGGCTAGGAAACAGTCCTGAGAGGGAACAGGAGATTGCTGAGAAGCACAGGGAACTGACTAGGTGACATTTGTCCTCATCAATTGGCTTAGATGTGAATATTGATTCCAATTCACCTCTTCTCTGTCTGCTGAACTCTTAAGTCTCTTCAAATCAGTACCTTACCACTGAGTGCTCAATTATGTCCTCCCCAGCATTCCTGATGATTACTTCTCCCATGCCAGTCCTTTCTACTGGGCTCCTTGGAGGCAGGGTTCCCATCTCACACTTCTTTTGTAATGGTCTCACTCTTAGTACAGTACTGAAACAGGTAGTAGTTTCTCCATAATACTGGTGCATTAAATGATTTACAGAGAAAAACAAAGTTCTATTTTTATTGGAGATGGTGACTACAGCAGAACTCCTAAATTTATTAGGCTTATCTTGAGAGCAAAAAGTAATCTCTGCCTACTGGGATAACCAACTGATCAAACAGCATCATCTGCATACTGTTTCAGAAAACCCAGATTCCCCATAATACAGTTGGTAAGACCAAATGGCCTGAAAGACAGTATAGTAAAGTGGTCGAGGGTTAGTTCTGGGATCAAGCTCTGCAACTTCAGAGATGTGTGACCTTGAATAAGTAACTTTCCTTGTCCAAGTCTTGGCATCCTCATCCATAAAATTAAGACTAAAAGTAGCACGCAGCTAATAGGATTTTATGACAATCAAATCAACTAATATAAAGCATGTGGTATGGTGCCTGGCATTTGATAAGGACAAATAAATGTTAACATGAGTTATCTGAAGTGCTTAACATGCAGCTGGTTGAATGATTTAATCATTGGCCCTTGGAACTACACAGGTTGGATGTCAGGAGGTAGTTCAGCCAACTGGGCAAGGTAGTATACCTCTTGGGCTTTCTGGAAAGGTGATGTCACTATTTGGGTGGCAGGCTGTAGTTGTGGCGGAGACTGTGGCAGTAACTGGGGTGTGGTACAGGGACTGAATGTCTTCAACTTGATTTCCTCTGTGACAGGTTTTGCCAACACAGACAGTCCCTAATCATGCTGAAAGACCGATGAACCTGCTGAGAGCCTCACTGTAAGTTGGTGGCCCCCATGCATTTCAATTATTGAGACAGAACTTGTTTCTGATTAAGCTGGGGGAAAGAGAAGAGGCACAGTAATTTATTTTTTAGGTTCCCATAGGGCTTATCCAAACGTATAAGGTAGGGCATAAGTAAACCTGTTAATGTTTCTTACAAGCAAAGGAAGGGCAGCCCATGTGAGAATTAGCACAAGGTTATTGGGCCAGTTTTATTTCTCTCTGCCCTCTGCTTCTTACAGTGAGGAGAGGGAACCAAAGCTCACAATATAGGATGAAAGGGCCTGAAGCAAAAGAACATTCCCAGATACTGCTTCTCTTTATGTGGTCCCTCAAAAGGCACTGCTGCCTTCTGCCATGCTGGCCTCTGGACTACATCCTGCATCCAGATGGCTGGCAATCTAAGGGGCCTCTCCAGGAAACCATGGCAGCCAGTCAACAGCATTTGTTTAAAGATAACTTACTAATTTTATTTTAATCTTACTTTTTCCCCTGGAAAACCCATTTTAGTAGTCTTATACATATTTTTGAAACAATTCCAAACTTACACTAAACATTCAAATATGGTCAATAAAGTCCACAGAGCTTTTTTTCCCCTGAATCATTTGAGAGCAAGTTGCTATCCTAAAGCCCCATTGAACTACTATACTTCAGTATTTCTGGTAAGTAAGGGCATTCTCCTACATAACTGTATTGTGATCAGGGGATTAATGTTGACACACGACTATAATCTAATCCTCAGATCCCACCCCAGCTTCACCAATCATGTCCCAATCATGTCCTTCATAATAAAAGGATCCGGTTCAGTCCTTTCTAGTAAAAGGATCTGGCTCAGAACTATGTGTTATATTTAGTTGATATGTCTTTCTAGTCTCCTTCCTATACAGTCCCTCAGCCTCTCTTTGACTTTCTAGATCTTGACGCTTGAGTATTTCCAGCTAGCTACTTTACAGAATGCCCTTCCATCTGAGTCTGTCTGATGTTTCTTCATTATTAGATTCAGGTTGTGCACCTATGGTAGCAATACCACGTGAGTGATGCTGTGTTCTTCTCATTGAGTCCTATCAGGGAGTTCCAGAGGAAACAGATTTTAGGGTTAACTGTCACAGTGAGCTCCTGAATCAGTTTCATCACGAGTTGGGACAAACACCCAGCTGTACTTGACACTGGGCTCAGGATGCATAAAGTGACCTTGACAGGTGCCTCCACACTAAAATCTACTCAAGTGAGGTCTTTGCTCATCTTTATAACTTTACTTCCTATGGTACATATGGCCTTATAGGTATATACCACACCAACTTGCCTTTCCTCCACATGCCCAGGAATACTTCCCCATCTCTGTGCCTTTGCCCATATGGTCCCTTTTGCACTTCATCCTCACTCCATTCCTGCCCATGTCTCATGTCAAAAGCTGAGTTGTCTCTCAGAGGCCACTTCAAATGCCGCACTCCACGTGAAGTTTTTCTCAACCCCCCCCATCCCAAACTAAGAATTTTACCTTTCCTCTAGCATATTTTGCCTTTAAATTTTTTTTAAATAATCGTATTATCCCTTATACTAAAATTAGATAATAGCAAGATTTCTGTAGGCGGTAGCTTTGTGTTACCGAGCTCTGCTTTATCCTTAATCCTGCCTCACCCCCCACCCATGCACTGCCCATTTAATGTCATGTGGTGTGTGTAGTAACAATAGCTAACATTTTTGACTGCTAACTACATACAGGCACTGTTCTAAGTTGTCTGCGTGGATTATTTCATTTAATGATTATAACAGCTCCATAAATTAGGGGGCTATCGTCATTTCCATATTATAGAAAGTAACTCAACAATAACAGATAATAAATAAATATCCATTGATGGCAAGAATCATTGCATGAACTCAAAAAATATTTAACAAAAAATGATTACACCATGATATCCTCAGGGTCCTCTAGTCCCTGATCTTGAAGATACTGTTTCTAATTAGAAGATAAGATTCACTATTGGGCAGGAAAATTATAAGCCACTGAAAGATGACAGTCAGAGGCCAAGGAATTTCATTTGGAAGTAGAGGGGAAAAGCAGGTGATGAGTAGAAACCAAAGCACCAAAGATAGGCAAGGTTACAACAAATGGAGGCAAGCACCTCAGATCCACAGACAAATCCCAAGCCCGGAGACCAGCTCAGCAAAGAGCCCTTTGTCAGCATGGAGGACAGGACTGGACCTTGGGGCCCAGTGGCTCCCCACAACTGCTTCATGAGTAGCACCTCTGAGGACCACTTGGAACACAGAAGCCACAGTAGTCTCTTACCCAGAGTTAACTCTCTATACCTCCGATCAGTGGTTTCTGTGTTCAGGCCTGGATGAATTGGCTTTCTCAGTATACAAAGGCCAGACAGCCTGGATGAGGGATGCCAAAGATGTGGGGATTCTAGAAGTATCCTCTAGCAAGCCCCAATTTTCTCCTCTATAAAATAGGATTAATACCCACACCACGCACCTATCTTATGGTGACAGTAGAGTACATATAATTATTAACTTAGGTTAGACCATTGTCAGTATTTGTTCATATCTCACATACTGGCAGCAATTTCTGATGGTTCAAACAGGATGCAAACTGTAAGGTCTTCTTTATCAATGTACTCCTGGCAGCAAGAACAGTGTCTGGTACAGGAGAAGCATAAAATAAAAATATTTTAACAGATTTATCGAGGTATAATCGATATATAATAAACTGCCCATAGTTCAATTCTACAATCTGACAAGTTTTGATATGTATATACCTGCAAACTATCTTCACAACCAAGACACAGTGAAGCAATCTACTGCTTCCAAAAATTTCCTCCTCAAGAGATACTGGTTGGAGAAATAAGAAACATGTCTTACTGCTCTAGAGACTACAAAACACCAATACCAAGGGATTATTGCTAAAGCCCAATTAGGAGACTTAATCCTCACCCCTATACCCAGGATGTAGGACCATGTGAAGGAGAGCAGGCAAAGGAACCTTGAACCATGATGGGTTTGGAGGTTACAAAGACAATGATGCTTCTGATGGCAGAATCCACTGCCTGTCTGGGGGAAATAATACACGAATAGAGCTCCAGGTCACGTTCCCAGCTTTGGTACCAACTGACTTATAACGTTGGGTAGTTTTGTTCGCCCAATTCTTTTTTTTAAGCCTTATTGATCAGAAAAACATTTTAGAGCTGATTGGGTGGCTTTAAATCTCATTCTTTCATGCAATTTTCTTTTTACATTGTCCTTAGCAATAAATTTGGACAGAGATGGATGGTAAGGAGTGCTAAAATAAAACTGAACTGTAACTTGGAGTGATTTCACAGCCAAGATGGGGTGCTTTACTCATATTTATGACAGTGTGCAGTACTGGAAACTTCCACAGGGCAGTAGGGGCTGCCTAATTAGCTGGGGAATTGGAGATGATCCAGGCCTCATCTAAGTGGGGCAAACCTAATAGCTCACCTCTCTCTCAAGTGACTTAGAGAATGGAGGCACTCCCAATTTCACCCTGAACTTTTGCTTTGCTTTGCCTAGGACAACTGAGTCTAAAGGCGTAAGACTACCCAGCCACTCACATTTGCATTTCACCGTGACCCTGTCCAGGTCAACCTGGCTTTCTATGTGGAAGTCAAAATACTGTGCGCCATGAGAAGTTCAGGAATGTATGTCTCTATAGTAAGAGCAAAAGAACAACATGGACTATTTCAAACTGTGAGAAACTGAGGCTCCCTAGTGAGAGGGCCCAGCAGATACCTACTTTTTTGTATTTTCTTACAGTGACTGGATATTTTATGGCATGTTGGAGACAGATAGGATCTTTGAGAATATTACACTCAATTGTCTTTCAACTGTCTTTCAATAGCAGAATCTAGACGACAAAGAAAAAATTACATAGAAATTCAATATATATATGAGTACAGGCATTGCTCTCTATATATGTATATATAGGATTATATATACATATATATATGTATATATGTATATATGTATATACATATATATATGTATGTATATATATTCACAGTTCTATTAAATGTAAGTCATCCTAAATCCATAGATTACTAAATTCATAGAATCTAAATGATAGTGACAGTCTCCTAGAAAGCCAACATGTCTAGACAGTAAGCAACTTAACAGAGGCGCTGCTTATAAAGTGACAGAAAGCATTCTGTACCACCTCTACATAGTATCAAAACCATTAATCAAGGCATTAATATTGAGTGTCCTCCAAAATGGCAGAGCTTTGCATATGTGATCTGATTGCACTGGTCTTTGAACACGACTTTGAATGCCTTTTTAAACTAAATAGTCCTTGCCTATTAGCATTTGGTGAATTCAGGCAAACAAGACTCAGAGGAACCCCCAAAGCACTCTATTTCAGTATGTTTTATCACAGTAGAAGTACATTTAAAATAGCCCAAGGGGTTGCCTCGATGGTGCAGTTGGTTAAGTGTCTGACTCTTGGTTTCCGCTCAGGTTATGACCTCAGGGTCATGGGATCAAGCCCTGCATCAGGCTCCATGCTAGTTGTCAACCCTGCTTGGGATCCTCTCCCTCTCCCTCTGCCCCTCCCCCACTGCTCTCTCAAATAAAGAAAAAAAAATCTTAAAAAAAATAAGGTGACCCAAAAATTTCTAGAGTCCCTCTGTAACTTCAGCCATTTTTTCAAAAGAGAGTAATTAATATGTCACCATTACTCAACATGTTGAAGTGTTCATTCCCACCCTCCCCACACCAAAATGGAATGCTATTTAGAATAAAGTAAGATTCTAATTTCCATACTCTGGCTGAGATTTGTAGTGTGGAGCTAGGCAGCTTGAAGGGAGGCTTTGGCATTCCTCCTAGCCAGGCCTCCCTGCTACTACACGATAAAGCCATCTTGTCCATAAATGGAGACACTTTGCATATTGGTTAGAAACTCCTCAGGCATGCCAGTAAATTGCACCAGCCCTGCCAATAAGCACAGATAATCTATGCCGTCACTTTCCTGTGAGCCCAGGGCCAAATGTTTTCCATGTCTGTACAAAATGTATGTGTCTCTGATGGATGATGACATTCCTTTTTCATTTACAAACACAGAACTCCATGAAATCCAGTGGAATTACAGATAGAATTCAGATGACAGATCTAATTTTATATGCAAATAATTGTTTTGGGGGGTGAGGATTCATACATTGGAAGGTATTTGTTATATTGCTGGAACAATGGATCCCAGATTTCTGTGCCTGTGATTTACCATGCTGAGTTAAAATAC
This sequence comes from Mustela lutreola, assembly GCF_030435805.1. Lineage (NCBI taxonomy): Eukaryota > Metazoa > Chordata > Mammalia > Carnivora > Mustelidae > Mustela > Mustela lutreola. The sequence continues at coordinate 119,077,704 of NC_081308.1, read as the reverse complement.
GATGTGGAAGAGAGCACCTGGATGGCTCAGTTGGTTGGGCCTGTAACTCTTGATCTCAGGGTCATGAGTTCCAGCCTCACAATTGGGCGTGGAGCCTACTTAGGAAAAGAAGGAAGGGAGGGAGAGAGAGGGAGAATGAGAGATGAAGGTCATTATGACTTTCTTGATACCAGTTGTCATGTAGGTTGTCATAACAAACTTCCGATTCTCACCTCTAATTAGACAATTATCAATTGACAAGGAAATTGCTTCTTGGAATTATGAAGGCTCAGAATCAGGTGTGACTTTTCATAATTGAAAAATGGGTAAAAATGAATTGTTAAAATGAAACATCACTTGGAAATTTCATAAAACATAGAATATTAGAATTGAGAGGGCCTTTCAAGGTAAAAACCAGTCTAGTGGTTTCCAAGCTGATTATCATGGGGTTCCTGTATGCCTTCTAAGCCAGTAACAGGATATATGGAACTATTTGCGATTAGAAACCCTAGCTTCTCAAAAATAAAGTTACACAGGCTAACTAGAGTATCAAGTGTCTTTGCTTTGGGCTGGAGTTTTATGAGCTTAGTATGGTTTAACTGGTCACTTCACACTCATCAGAAGCTCTTATTGACAGATCCTTATGTAGTTAATCACTTAAATTTGAGAAAATCAATTACTACTTACTAAAAAGCAGTTTGTATAGTGGGTTTAGTATTTCAAATCATGGAGTCCATGGTATTATCAAGGGTGCGAATAGGGATTTTTTTTTTTTTTTATCTTTGGTTGTAAGAAGGTTGTAACTCACTGAACTTATCAAAAGCCCTTGTTTTAAAAACAACCAAACTGAGGCACAAAACACTACTGTCCCTTATTGGTTATCCTGGATCATTTATAAGTGCCAGGGTAATAGCTTTAATAATGCCTGTCTCAGCACCTCCCCTAATACATTCCTTTTCTGTCCGTCAGCCCTTGATTTAATCACTCACTCTACTGAAGAAAGAAGTTTCAAATTTATGAGTAATGTAAGTTTTTAGTTGTTATTCTTAAATTCCCCAGTCCAATTTATTCACTATTCTTTGGCTGTTACCTGCATAGTTGAGTGGGTCCACCATTTTAACTGAATTGACTAATCAATTCAGTTAAAATATCACAAGGTATTTCATTCATCCCAACGGAGTCACACTAGATGCAGTGAAGTATAAATAGATAGAAACCCCCTCTGCCTAGTAAAATCTCAGCAACTCCTAGGCTGAAAATAGTAGGTCAGGAATATGGTATTTTATCAGTAACCCAGCAGAAATGAGGAACACCCAGCTCCTTAAAAACCTTCCTCATTTCTAGCAGGCACCATCTCTTCTTTGTCCTTCTAGCTTAGGCCACGTTTCCCAGGAAATAGACTTTGAGATGAAAATCTGTGTGCAGGTGTTTTCTTGGGCAGTGCTGTCTGAACAGGACTGTAAAGGAGTGGAGGAAGCAGGATTTAGTGGAGGGAGGTTCTGCTGAGATGAAGTTGCAGCAGAGGCCCCAGCTCATCTAGAGTTCTAGAGAGGACCATTTGATTTGTTCTCAATAAACATAAGTGGTCCTGGCTTTCTAGACCCATGTTGCCAGGTTCTGGATGTGGGCTGTCCCTGGGGAGTATGAGTAGCCTTGGATGAGGAAACTCCCTTTGGATGGCAGTGATTCTCAGAGAGAAACTCAGCTTGAAGCTTTCAGTAGCTAACACTCTAGTTAAGATTATGAGAGCCTCATTCCTGATGTGGGAATCTGAGAATACACCAAACACGTATTACCCCTTCTTGCCCTTAACTCTCCTTGTGTACACCTCCCCTCTCTGTAGATAATGTTCCCTCTGCATTATTCCCCTAGAAAGAGGAACCTAGAGAGTAGACTTTGACTTCTTTCCTTTCCCCACAAATCTTCCTTAGAGCTGGCATAGCATTTTTGAGAGCTGGCCAGCTAGGGTTAATGTGAAGTTTATAGCTGATGGATAGAGAAAAACAAATAGTCCCTGTGTGTGTTTGAAGTTCTTTTCATTATTTAAGGAGCTTTCTTTTGCTATTCTGTTATATAAAGATTAGAAGACAAAGTGGAGTCAACAAAAGAAATGAATCATTTGAATAGCATGATTGCCATTCTGCAATGATCTGAAAAATCCAATATCACCATTTAAGTCAGATTCACTTTTGTCTAGAGAAAGAGAATTGACCTTTTCCAGTGTACCTAAGTAGAAGGTCAGACAGACTAAGAAAATGCTTCAAGCTTCTTTAAGTTTCTTTTTATTCTTTTAGCCTTCTTTTGTCCCCATCTATTCTGCATCTTTTAACTTCTTTCTGCACTAAAAATCTGTTTATCAGACCATGTCTGTATGAAGCCAAAGTAAGTATCTGAAAACAAAACTTCTATTAGTTTAGTTAGTTGAAATCATATATATTCTCTTTACCCTTGCAAGCACTGGCTGGATTTAAATAGCCATGTGTGTAGGGGCACAGCCATTAAAGTTATGGGGGAAATTTTGACATACCACACTTTGGAAGTGTCTTTCCATAATGTATGGCCTCTCAAGCTACAGATTATAGCTTACTAAGCAAGCAGCAAACTTAAATTGTAATATTCTCTATCTTGCTTTCTGTGTTTTAGTACATGGCATCAAATATCATTGGTCCAAGCAGTCATGCTTCATGATAAGTCAGGAATTGTTCACTAAAACTTCATTGCCTCTCAAAAATCCAAATAGTATGCTAACCATTTGGGGGGAAAAATGAAGGCAAAAGAGCTGTCATTCTAAGGTTAATTTCATCTTAATTTGGTTTGTAGTAAGAGGCCTACCAGGGGAAAAAGTATACAATTTAGAATTTCACATCTCTAGGTTCTAATCCCAGTGGAAGATAACTAGCAGTTACATATTTGGCTTTAACTAAAGTATTTTGTGAATCCTAACCTTATGCCGTTGAGCCAGAGTTTCTCTATTATGGACAACTAGCTGTTGTTGGAGGGGAAGAAGAAATTGTTAGAGCAGACTCTTCTTTCCTCTTGTGAAATAAATCGATAATGTAATTTTCAAAACATCAAATACTTTTGCAAAGAAATGATCTGGTGATGCGCCCAAAAATCTCTGGCTGTGGCAATGTTGACACATCTCTAGGATTTGACTACATCAAAGAGTTGTCTTAATACCTGTCAACACATCATGTTTCTGCATCTCAGTTTTCATATATTGCAAGAAAACTATCAACATTTGCTTCATTACATAGTACATTTGAAGGAGGAATGAGAAGAAAAAGTAAAACTGTGTTGGAGGTCATATTTCCTTCTTTGGTTTTAGCTGACACACCCATTCTAACATTCCTTGGAACTCCTCCTACTTTTAAGCTCCAGGACAATGTAAGTTAATTTCTCTCTGGTTACCTTCTTGATCTCATTTGATAGTTTCTCTTTTTTACTCTCTGGTAAACCATGAGCATCTTCGAAATGTCAATCATCAGCTCCTGTTTTTCTCTAGCCACACTCACTCCTTTGGGAGAGGTGAGACCATAGCCCCATATCCAGCTGACCTCACCCTCCCTACAATCCAGTCCTGTATCTTCATCTCCAGGTCTTCAGTCTTTTTTGAGCACTGAAGTCCTATGACATTTTCTTTCTTTTTTTTTAATTAAAATAGATTTATTTATTTATTTATTTATTTATTTATTTATTTACTCATCTATTTGAGATAGAACAAGAGAGAGAGAGAAAACAGAAGGAGCAGAAGGTGAGGGACAAAGAGAGAAGCAGACTCCCCGCTGAGTGAAAGCCCCAATGCGGGGCTCCTCCCAGGACCCTGAGATCATGACCTAAGCAGAAACCAAGAGTTGGCTGCTTAACCAACTGAGCCACTCAGGTGCACCCACATTTTTTTCTTGTAAATGTCCATGGTACTTACTGTCTGTATTTCTCTGTTATTTAAAAATTTTCTTATCTGCAAAATGGGGATAACTATAGCACCTATTGCATAGAGTTAGGTGCTTAATAAATGTTTGCTGTAATAACTATTAAAAGTTCTAGCTCCCAGAGTGCCCACTGCAGAGTTCCACATATGGCAAATACTCACAGAAAGTGTCCTTGAAACATACCTATACACATTACGATACTAAGGTCCTAACTATCTTCTTCAGAATATTAACCAGTCCTCAGATCCTTATCACTCTTACACCACATGTTATGCTCTATCTGAACATCACTTCCTTCAGTCCTTTCATCTAGCAAGACTTTTTTCCATGGTTTCTCACTGTCCTAATCTGCTTTGCATATGCCATTCCCCCTATTGAGTATATACTACTGTCCCTCACTTCTCACCTTCCTTAGGCCTTAAATTAGACATCATTTCCTCTAAGAAGTCTCATTATTCCCCAAGTCTAGGTTGGATCCCCTTTCTAGGCACACCCATAGGATCCATCACTGTACAGTGGATTACAAAAGCCTCTTTATCTGTTTCTGTTTCCCAGTAGGTGATAAGTTCTCTGGGTTCAGAGACATTTTCAGTCTTACTTAGTATTAAAATCCCATTGTCTGCCCCAGGATCTGATACACTTCAGCTGCTTAAAAACAAAAACAAAAACAAAAACGAGCAAATGTTGTTTCTGTAATATCTTGACAACACAAACATACATACACAGTTGCCTCTTGTGAATTGCCCTTTAAATTCATTTAAATATTATTCTGCAATGGGAAACTCTGACATAGAAGCATATATTATATGCTTCTCCAGGTAGAACATTTACTCATCCAAAGTAGATATAGAAATAAAATCTCTAGGGTCTTCACAGACTACTATGGCCCGGAATAGCTGTAGCCATTACCAACCTCTACGTATCTCATCCTGCCAAGGTGCCTGAGTTTCTCCAGTTCAAGGCACTGCCAATATCAAACCACAGGACCATCCTCAGAGACAACAATCAAAAGGGAGTGACAAGGAGAGGAAAGAGGAGTCAAGCTAAATCCTTTCATTTGTCATAAGATTTTCTGTAGCCAGGATTGGTCAATAGCTTGGCACTTAATAGAGCTTTGTATTCCCCGATATCTTTCTGGGATATAAGTTAAATAATGACTAAGAGAATGTGCCAGCTTCTGAATCACCAAAAGATATAATTATCAGCAAATTTGGTGCTTTGGGAGAAATAGATCCAACTGCACCCAATTCTTTTGCGCTTGCCATCTTTTTTTTTTTTTCTATAAAAATAACTTAATAAATTTGCTGTTCTTCCAGGAGCTGACCTACCTTGCCAGGGAATTGACATCTTACAGCCAGAAAGCCTGACTGTGAAACACTTCAGAAAATTGAAGGTAAGTAACCAACACATTTCCATTTTCTGGAGTTTAGGGTTCTAATAAAATCAGAAATTACTAGGAAAAGAAGTCAACAGCACTTTTCATGTTTAAATTTGTTAGGGAGTTTCAGTATCAAGGAATGAATGTGTCACGCAGCAGATGAGCCTCTAGGATGAATTTGATTAATTCTCTGCAACAGCAAAATTGCATAATCAGATGGTGCTGCTTAAGGCCTTCTCTTGCTTTGTTGTTGAATAACCTAAATTTTGTAACCTCTAGTGGATCTCTACTCTGTCAAGTATCAAAGATCATCCCTACAGATAAAAAGAGAAGATTGTCTTTTGCGTTGCATGTGAGCTCAGTGGAAAGGGTGAAAACTGAATGTATGTACTTTATTAAATTTAGCTCCTTCATGATAGGAATATGCTAGAATCAGTGAAATTTCAAATATGGTGACCACAAAAATGAGAGGAAGGGAGCTCTATCAAATAAAGAGGATTTTGTTTCCAATCTTAACTACTAGCTTCCTGTGTGACCTTGGTCAAGTCTTTCCTCACATTGGGCCTCAGTTTCTGCTTCTGTACAGTGACATAGAGTAGACACTCTCATTGATGATCTCTAGGTTCTTTCTACCTCATGAAGCCCAGTAAGTCAGTTAAACGTCTCAGGTGATAGCATTCAGGGCTCAAATTAACTGGATGGTCCTCTCAATTCTGCAGTTAACTTTGTGTTTGGCTGTTTTACATCAAACATCTCTATGATGTCACCTTTTCACTTACCATCTGGGTGTTTGAGTGCCAGGAAGATGTTGAATTTGTGGATCTAAGCCACACTGGCTAATATCAGTTGAATGAAAGACTAACTTTTTGCTTAAAGAATGCAGCTGATCCATAAACAATGTAGGGATTGGGGTGCTGACCCCTTGCACAGTTGAAAATCTGAATACAACCTTTTACTTCCCCAATCTTAAACTACATATAGACTACTGTTGACCAGAAGCCTTACCAGTAAAATAAATAGTCGATTAACACATTTTATATATGTATTATATACTAAATTCTTACAATGAAGTAGTTAGAGAAAAGATAAGGTTATTAAGAAAGTCATAGGGGAAATATATTTATAGCACTATACAGCATTTATCAGGAAAAAAATCCACATATAAGTGGATATATAGTTCAAACCCATGTTTACAGGTTGACTGCATACATTTCCTAGAACAACTTGTACCATTTGTTTATACTGGAATCTGGTCTATATTTCATATTTGGCAGCAAGTTGGCACTGATAAGTGCCTGTTTATACTCAGATTCTGTCACCCTTCAAACTACAGAATAACTAAATTGACTTTTACTATCTATAAACAGTGTCGTCCTGACCGAAACTGTATTAGACCCTAAAGAAATAAATTTTAAAAGAGGTTGCTTTTCTCTAAAAATCTTTTTATTATTTCTTTTTTTCACCCAACATGGAAATGTGGCTTAAGCTGTATGTCAGTTAGGCTCTCTCTGGGAAGCAGATGATGAAACAGAGGAGTGCAAAAGTTTATTGGAAGTAACGCCTCTGAAGGGTAAAAGGAGAAGTAAGCAATAGTGGGGCAGAGAAAGACTGTAGACTATGATGTTACTGTGAAAGGAAAAGGGATGGGAAGTTGGATTAGATAAGAGAGAGTCAGACTGAGGCTCAGATCTCATAGAACCTCATGCAACCTAACACAGAGCTCTCAAGCAAAAACTTGTATTGAAAGAGTCTTATGATGGAGAGGCATGGCCAGGCCCCAATACCTGTACACATGCTCAGTCACTGGAGGATGACCATAAAGAATATGGCAGAATCTGAAGGCAGAGGCTGTCAGATAAACACATTCCTACCAGCTGAATGACAAATTCTTGAAAGGAGATGCAGGCAGCATACCTTCCTACTGCCAGAAATGCCATTTTTCATAATATTCCAATTTGAGCCTATAATAATTTGCATACCATATTAAGCCTAAACTTTTGTCAAATTTCAAAGAGAATAAAATACTTAGGATTAAGTTTTACCAAAATGTAAAATACACATTTTGAAAACTACAAAATACTGTTGAAAGAGATTAAAGAAGGCCTAAATAAATGTAAGCCTATCTCTTGTTGAGGGACTGGGAGATTTAGTATTGTTAAAATTATAATATTCCTCAAATTGGTCTATAGATTCAAGTCAATATCTGTCAAAATTCCAACTGTCTCTTTGGTTCTTTTTGTAAAAATGGATGAGCTGATCTTAAAATTCCTATGGAAACACAACGGATCCCGAACAACCAAAATAACCTTGAAAAAGAATAAAGTTGGAGGAGTCACACTTCTGATTTCAAAATTACTACAGAGCTACAACCCTCAAAACAATCTGCTACTGGCAGGGGCACCTGGGTGGCCCAGTGGGCTAAGTGGCTGACTCTAGATTTCAGCTCCGGTCATGATCTCAAGGTCATGAGATTGAGCCCTATGTTGGGCTATGTGCTGGGCATGGAGACTGCTTAAGGTTCTCTCTATCCCTGGTCTTCTTCCCCCCTCAAAACCAATCTGGTACTGGCATAAGGATAGACCTATAGATCAATGGAACAGAACTTCAAATCCAGAAATAAACTCATTCATCTATGGTCAATTGATTTTCGACAAGGATATTGAGACTATTTAATTGTAGAAAAATAGTGTTTCAACAAATGATGCTGGGACAACTGGTATCCTTAAGCAAAAGAATGTATTTGGATGCCTACCTTATGCCATATTCAAAATTAAAAAGTGCTTCCAAGGATACTATCAGAAAAATGAAAATTTAACCCATGGAATGGGAGAAAATATTTGCAATATATCTGGCAAAGATCTAATATCCAGAATAGATAAAGAATTCTTTGGACTCAATAGTAAAAAGACAAGCAACCCCATTAAAAGTGTGCAAAAGATTTGTCTAGGCATTTTTCCGAAGACAATATGCATTGGTCAGTAAGCACATGAAGAGGTGCTCAGTTCTTCATCGGTGCAGCAGTCATCGGGTAAATATGAACAAAACCACATGAAGATACCATTTCACAACCACTAGGATGGCTATAAAAATATGTATTTTTTTAAGATGGAAAAGAACAAGTGTTCTCGAGGATGTGAAAAAACTCGAGTCCTCATGCATTACTGGGAGGAATGTTAAATGGTGGAGCCACTATGCAGAACAGTTTCCAGATCTGCAAAAAATTCAAGAGTTGCCACATGACTCAGCAATTTCATTCCTAGTATTCTATCCAAGAGAACTGCATACACATGTTTACACGAGAACTTAAACACTGAATGTTCACAACAATCTTATTCTTAATAGCTCCCAAGTGGAACCAACCAAAATGTTTATGAACTGATGAATGGATAAACAAAATGGTCTATATCCACACAGTGGAATAGCCATACAGTGGAATGTTCTGATACATGCTACAGCATGGAAAAACCTTGAAAATGTTACGTGCAAGAAGCCAGACATATTGTGTGATTCCATGTGTATGAAATGTCCAGAATCGACAAACCCACAGACACAGAAAGCAGTTGTGAAGGTATGGGGCAAAAATGGAAGAGAAAATGACTTTTATGTTACTGGGCTTCTTTTGGGGGTGACAAAATATTCTGAAATGAAGGAACATACTAGTGAATATACAAATTCATAATTTACTAAAAGCCACTGAGTTGTACACCTTAAAGATGAACATTATAGTATGTGAATATTATCTCAATAATACAGTTAAAAATAAACAAACGAACATGTAGTACACAGAAGAGGACCTGACCATAAGGACAAACTAAGATTTTAAAAACAGAGAACTTGTCCCAGACAAATTATATCCAATAAGAAGCCCAGGACAATATGAGCTAGAAAGTGTCATGGAATCGAAGGCACTGAGTCAAACCAATAGATTTCATTAATCTGTTCAAAATAAACCTATCTAGTACATCTTGTGTTCCAAGCCTATTTTAGGGTCTGGGATTATGGACAGGGACAAAATATGGTCTCTGTTTTCAAGGGTGTGACTGTTTAGAAACAGACAAGAAAACAGACTATCTCCTTATCACAGGATAAGTGCTACAAGAATCACACACGGGCAACATGGGAGTTCAGGGAAGCAGCACCTGGCCTACTGACAGTCAGCAGAAGCTTTCTGGAGGATAGTTAATATGAATTGAGTTTTGAAAAAAATAGGATTTAGCTAAATTAAGGTGGTCACGTCGTGGCTGGGGGAAGATTGATAGTGGCAGCATTACAGCAAAACAGAATAGTGTATGCTCAAAAACTCGAGTGCAAGAGATACAGAATAGTACATGCGTGGAACTTCAAGGGTTTCAAGGTGAAGGGTGCGTGTGAATAAGTGGTGAGAACTAGGGCTTGGGGGTGCTTGCTCATGAAGAACCCTGTGTACTACTTGAGAAGGTATGAGCCCAAAGTCTCTCTCTTGAGACAGGATTCCTTGAAGAACTTCCCAGTGGAAAAGTCCAAAAGACTAAAAATTGCTGTTAGATTTCTTCCTGCTTAGGCACATAACTTTCACAAACATCTGTCTGCCTATTTTCTCTAGTTTCTTATTTCCTTGGGGCCCCAGACAGCTTGATTTCTCAGACACAGTGACTCCGTTTAATATGGAGGCAAAGGCGAATGTCAATTTATGGAGTGTCACAGGGACAGTAGAGACACCGAGACTGGAATTCTCCGAGACAGCCACAGCTCTTGACCTCTGCCAGGAGCATCTCTCCTGATGCCAGAAAAAAAACACAAAACAAAACAGGTCTGTCTTAGTTCTTGTGTCTCTTCATGCACCCAGAATAATGCTGCTTTCTTGCCAGGCATTTCCCTGACGCCTGCTGTGGTCTCCTATCCCCTCTTCTCATTTATTCAAGAGATCGCAGCAGCAAATCTACTAGCACTTAGATTTTGAAATAAGGCTTTGTGTTCTTTCATTCCAGGTTAGAGACGGTGACGGAAAACTGAGAACAAAGTTGGCTAAGATGGAGTCGATCTTAGGGAAATAAACAGCACTGGGCATTCTCTAATTAAGAACACCACCTTGTCACTGGGGCACAAATGGGAGGACAATCAGGCTGCATGAGCAACACAGTCTCGATAGTGTTAAAATTGGTCCATTTTTTTTTTCTTAACGTGAAGAGCGGGGATTTGGTACTTAAGAAACCCTATGCATCTTTCCTACCTCAGAGGCACAACAGGGCTTGTCTCTGCTTTCAGCCTCCCTGCTTGCTGCATGCTTGACCGGTTACCGGGGACAGACTGATGATTATTGCAACTCTCTCGCCTTGGAACACTTTTTCATTTAACTTCCAGGAAGTACGTCTCCTCCTCTGTTCAACCTCTAAATACTGAGGGCCTCAGGGGTTGGCACTAGTCCTCCTGGTCTTCTCTGACACCTACTCCCTAGGTGTGTTCATCCAATTATATGGCTTTGATATTGTCTATTAACTAATGACTTCCAAAGATTATGTCTGTAGATTTGATCTTTGCTCCACGTACATCTTGTACATCTTGTACATCTGAAGGCCTCTTTGCATGTCGACTGACAGCCCAAACTTTCTTTTTTAAGTTATCATTAACATACAGTGTTACATTGGTTTCAGGTGTATCACCATATAGTGAGTCACCAATTCTATACATTTCTCGGTGCTCGGCAAGAGAAGGGTACTCTTTACCCCCTTCGCGTAGTCTTCCCATCCCCCTCCCCACCCCCTCCCCACCCCCTGGCCATCACCGGTTTGTTTTCTGAATCAGAATCTGGGGGTTTTGTTTTGCTTTTCACTTTTATGTTTGCTCACTTATTTTGTTTCTTCAATTCCACATATGAGTAAAATCACATGGTATTTGTCTTTCTCTCATTTATTTCACTTAGGTTTATACCCTCTAGGCCCATCCGTGTTGTTGCAAATGGCAAGATTTCATTCTAGACAGCAAAAATATTCTCATGTCCCAAACAAAGCTTGTGATTTCTATCCTGCCCCGAATCCTACTTCTCTAATCCCTCCCAACTCCGTGAATAGTGTCACCACCTGCCCAGTGGCTCAAGCTAAAAACTTTGGATTCCCCTCTTTCCCTTTATCTGTTATTGCCATTGATTCTCCTTCGATAACAGAGGCTGAAGCCCTCCCCTGCTGTCCATCTCCACCGTTATTACTGTATCAATGCTGCCGTCATCTCTCTTCTGGACTAGCTAATCTTCTATTTCTACTCTTCCTTCCTACAATCCACTCTCCACATGGCAGCGTACGTTATTTTTTAAGATGCACATCAGATGATGTTACTCACCTGCTTAAAATCCTCCAATAGTATCAGCCATATTTAGAACAAAATTTAACCTCCTTTGCATGGTCCACTGGGCCCTGTGTGATCTGACCACTCTTGACTTCTCTCTGAAGCGGTATCCCTCTTTTTTGCCTTTATATGATACTCATACTGGACATTTCTTTCCTATAAAACACCAAACTCATCCCTGATTTAGGACTTTGGATTTTGCTGTTTCCTTTGCCTAGAAGATTCTTCCCCTTTCATAGGTCTGTTTTTGTAAATAAAGTTTTACTGTAACACAGCAATGCCCACTCATTTACTATCGACTATGGCTGCTTCTGTGATACAACGGCGGGGTTGAGTATTTGCAGCCGACACCACATGACCCACAAGCCCTTGAGAAAAAGGTTGCCAAACCCAACAGCTGTCTCCTTATTCGGGTTTGTGTGCTAGTGTCATCCCCTCAGAGAGACATGCTCTCTCTCCCTCTCCAGTTACCCTTTCATATTAGCCTCTCAATTTCTTCACAGCACTTCTCGGAAATTCTTATTTGTTTGATTGATTACTGCCTGTTAACCCCCATTAGACTGTAACTTTCTCTGTCAGATTCCTGGTGGGTCGGTCCTAGCACTGTATCTGGCACACCACAGGTCCTCCATAAATATATGCTGGATAAATTAATACATGAATTTAGGTGGGACGTCAGGGTGTTTACAAAATGATGGTTCCGGTCAGGACTCCATATACATATAGCCCTAGTTTATTTCAATCGAGCTTACGAGCAAATGTGTGGTCAGGAAAAGAAAAGCCTCTTAAAACATACGTGCAGGAGCAGCGAAAGATGGATGGAGACTCACTGTGCGGTAAAACCAGCCTCAAGTTAATCTATAATTAATTAATTGGATCTTGTAGAGCAACATTTTAATATCTGTTTTGGAGCAATGGTTAAAGGAATCAAGTAGAAAGTTCCCCAAATTGCTTAGCTACTCCCTCTGTTTGTCTGGAAAAGGATGTTAATATTACCTTGTTGAATTCATTTTGATCAGCAGATGGAAGTGGGAGGGGTAAATGTGGGTGTTGAAAAATGACCCTTTTAATAGATTCCCAAACTTGGCTTCATTTATGTCATCTCTGCACTTTTTTTGGCAATTATTTTTGCTGCTGTCTTTCTTCGGAATGATGCACCTCCCTGAGCACGCTCCCACCCACCTCCAAAAGCCCTCATTCTCCTGCGCATTGCTGCCGCTTCGCGACTTGGCTTTGAGCTCCCTCTGCTGGCACTGGGAAGGCTGCTCAGTTGGTTTCTTTGGGAGCCAATACTGGAAGCCAGAGTGTGCAGGATGAAAATAACCAGATTCAAAGGGCAACCTTTTCTCCCTTTCAGTTAAAGAAAACTAAATGTGTCTTGATTCATACATTTTAGTGAGATCAGAAGCTGTGGTATGTAGCAGGCACAGCCTGAATGACGGACTTAATCAAAATCCACTTTAATGAAGCTTTTCTCTATTCATCTGGAGCAGTGTGATTACCTTTACTCTTTCTTCCTAAATATCGGATCTGCGCAGGGTTCTCTTGATGTCTGGATTGGACATGATGATCTGTATACACATGTGTTTTTAAAGCAACACAAAGGTATGTGACGTATATGTTAGTATGTCTACCTCTTTCAGCTGCTTTTCTTTTAGACTCCTTTGGACATGGGTTGAGGGTGCTGACAATTGCTATATTCAACATGATTGATGGCATGATTTTTTTTTTTCTAATACCTGGATGTTCAGTAGAAAACATTGATTGAGGAATGCTTGTCCAGAAGAATTTAGATGGCCCTGATTTGAAGGGAAAGATGAAAGTTACAAGTTCCCCCACATATAAATTTAATAGCCCTTGGCACTCTATTGTCTGTCCTGAACTGAAGCTGACCTGGCTGTATGACCTTGGGAAAGGAGTCTAACTTTTATGGATTTGTTTCATTAAGTACAGAATGTAGAAATTGAACGAGGCCATCTCTAATGATTTGATGATTGGGTGTTAACTGACATATTAGCTACAAAAAAAGGCTTTCCCCATGAAAACTGTCTGGGAAAGATTCATCTGAACATTTAAACTCTTACATTTTACAACTTGGATGTTTCTTGTTTTGGCATTTGAAAGGAATAGGCAAACAATGACTTTCATGGAAAACTACACATCATGAACATCTGTTCCATTTATATACATTTCACTGGCTTGTGAACAGTCTCCTGGAGGCTGAAAATAGCTTAGATGTGCAACCAAAGTGGACAAGAAAGAGTAAAAAGGACGGAACAGGAAAAAATGAGAAAAGGAATCTTTCCTTCTGGAAACTTGCCAGTGAGTGGAAGCAGCTTTCCCCAAAGTTACCCATCCAGCAGGATGACATACTACTAATAAGATTAAAGTGTCTTCCTAGGAAGCAGCCAAACTTCAATGCAATCAGTGTAAAATAAGTTATCAACTTGGAAGTTATAACAGGCTCTACAAATCTATTAAAATGGGAAGGATGATGTAATAACAAGTACCAGTTGGAGAGCAATTGTCTCTAGCTATGTCGAGGGAGATAGTACCCTGACTGTTTAACATCTGATTTGGAGGCACTTGGGGTGGAGGGAGCGCTCATTCATCATCACTGTTTATGACCTTTCTGCATTCTGTTTCAACTAGGACATCATCCTCACCAAGCCACCTTTAGATTGTGTGATCTCCCTTCTAGAAGGAGACTGGGTTTATTTGGCCAACAGGGATATTTCAGATTCCTTGTAACTTTTATTTATCATTCTAAATTAATTGATTTTGTGTGATTTGTCAGTAAGTCTAATGAGAATTTTAGGTAACACGAGCTAGATCATTCCTTCATGATGATCATTTTCCATTCCAGGAAAAAGTGCTCCAAAGTGAAACATTAGACCCTGATGACCTACATGAAATGTGTAGCATCCCTTAATGTCCACCCAGTTTCCAATTCCCAAATCTCTCACTCTCAAAGACTCCTATTATCATCAACATTAACTGTATAAGACCACAACCTGGACTTTGTATTTTCCAAGAAACATTCCATCTCTTAAATCTCCGATGTGAATACCAGTCTCAGAGTTACCTTTTATACAGCTCTCTCACTCCCTTTACTACTGCTCTTCCCCATCACTAAAAGACTTCGTTCTCTTGACTCCTTCATCAGCTTCTAGTTTAGTAGGGCCGCAGAGTCTCACTTTCTTTCCAGTGCTGCCTGGAGCCCATGGTCAATGGCATGAACTTCTGGTTCATCAGTCCTCCTAACAACCTCCTACCCCTGTTTTAGTTTTCTTTTGTGTTTAGCTAAGATTTATTGAAGTCTAAGTGTCTGGCAATTTACATCGATTCTTCCATCGTATTTTACCCACAATGAAGTAGTTACTATTATTGCCCTATTGTAAAGATGAGGAACTGAAGTTTCTGAGAGGATAAACAGACTGTCCAAGCTAACACACTTTGGTAAGCAGCCGAACCAGGACTCCAAGCCATGCTTGTGACGAAGACCTTTACTCTTAACCACAACGCAATACTGCCCCCTGCTGCTGTGTATCTGCCCTAAGCATTCTTAGCACACAACCAGCCTTCCCCATTTTTAGAGAGGGTTGGAGAAGAAAACCTCATAAAATGATACAGATGAATGCCTCTCCAAATCCCTGATGTCTTACCTCATTGGAGTCCTTCATAGGGCATATCAATCCTTTTACTTATTATGAGTTTATCCCTGTTTCTCCAATTCGTTGTCAAGTTTTCTACCCAATTCCTAACTCCCTCCCTCCCAGGTTCTTGTATCATCAATATTGGTTCTACTGGAGTGAAATCCTTCATCTTCCCAGGATTCCCCTGCAAAGTTCTCTCAGTCTCAACTATTCATCTTCCCTGTTGCATGAGCAGGGCTGTCTCTCTCCCTCTTCAGCTGTGCCACCTGCTGCTTCTTCCTGAATCTGGCTCCTCTGTATGTTTTCTCTCAGTACTTGATTTTCTATTTCTTTCTATGACCTTCTTACCTTCAGCATAGAAGTATGTTGAAATGCCTGCTAATCCCAAAGAAATGTCCGTCGGTGCTGTGTCCGGCCTCACGGCCCAAGTCGCGCTCTCCCTTCTTCGCTTCTCGGCAAATCTTCTGTAAGAGTCACCTACTTCGGCTCTTTCTCTCTCTCTCTCTCCTCCTTTCCTGATATTAAGCCTCCAACACTCCACTTAAGCTTTCTCCATTTGCCTTCATACTGTCCTACATATGGATACTACCCATCCTTTGTTATTATTCAAGCTTAATGGACATACTATGCTATATTAGTTTCACTTGTACAAAATATTGATTCGGCCATTCTCTACAGTGGCTACCATCTATCTTCCCTTTGCCTGGCCAATGCTAGGTCATTTGATTTTTATCTCTTTTTAAAACTCCTATATCCCTTAGTTTACATAACACCAGATTATCCTGGTTGTTTCCCTTATCTGTGTTCATATCTTGGAACAGACGAGGTTTTTTTTCCCCTCATCTCTTCTTGGCCTGCCTGCCCCTTAATATTACTTTTCCCAAAGACTTTAACCTTGGTTCTTTCCTTTACTTTTCCTCACTTAAGAAAGTACTTAAAATGAGAGGCCATCAACTTCCATCATTTTAATGTTCATCTGTGTGTTATTTTCAGTTGATGACACTACCTCTTTCTTTAATGAAAAAACAGAATCTAGCAGATGCAAACTTATTTATTTTCCCTCCCTCCCCTTGCAAAACCTGAAACCACAACTTACCCGACCTAAATACAGAATAAGACATTTCCACTTATATATGCCACAGGTTCTGAAAGTCAATGTGTCCTGAACTCAACTTAGTCTTTCCACCAAACCAGCTTTTCCGACTCATAATTTCACTCAACAAATACCAATTCCACCCCTGTACATTTGCTAACTACTGCAGTAAAAACATAACAGGTAAACTCTTGCTCATACAAGCTTACATTCTGGTATGCGCTGGAGTGGCTTGGGGAGAGGCAGATAATAAACAAACATATTATGTCAGGTGCTAAGTGTCAAGAGGAAAAATAAAGCCAGGTAAGGGCACAAGGAGAACTGAATGAAGGGGTATTTTGTAAAGGATGGTCTAGAAAAGTTTCACTATTAAGGAAAACAGGAACATAAATAAAGAGCAACTGTGAGCCATGTGCACATCTGAGAGAAGAGTGATCCAGGCAACTAGAAAAGCAAATGCAAAGGCCAGGAGGTAGGACTGTATTTGGCAAAAGGTACAGTTGTTCTTGGAACAGAGTAAATGAGGGGGAGAGTGGTAGAAGGTGGGATCAGAGAATTAGTGAAGGTCAGATCATAGTAAAAAGATTGAATTTTGCTCTGAGTGGGATGGGAAACTGCTGCAGGTTTTTTAAAGAAGACTACCCATCAATAACATACCTTTCTTGACTCATAAAAATTTTTAAATATACAGTAAAAGGGATAATACAATTATCTATATACCCATTACCTAGAATCAACAAATATTAACATTATGCTATATTTACTTCATACATACTTTATTTGTTGAAGTATTTTAACGTATAGATATCATGACCTTTTATCCCCAAATACTTCAGTGTACATCTCTTTAAAAAACAAAACATTTTTTCATGTATCTGATAGCCATTTGTATGTCTTCATTGGAGAAGTGTCTGTTCATATCTTCTGCCCGTTTTTTGATATGATTATCTGTTTTGTGCGTGTTGAGTTTAAGAAGTTCTTTATAGATCCTGGATATCAACCTTTTGTCTGTACTGTCATTTGCAAATATCTTCTCCAAATATCTTCAAAAGATATTGCAAATATCTTCTCCAAATATCTTCAAAAGCTGGGCAGAAGCTTTTGATCTTGGTGAAGTCCCCAAAGTTCATTTTTGCTTTTGTTTCCTTTGCCTTTGGAGACATATCTTGAAAGAAGTTGCTGTGGCTGATATTGAAGAGGTTACGGCCTATGTTCTCCTCTAGCATTCTGATGGATTCCTGTCTCACATTGAGGTCTTTTATCCATTTTGAGTTTATCTTTGTGTATGGTGTAAGAGAATGGTCTTAGAAGAAGAATGGTCATTCTTCTACATATAGCTGTCCAATTTTCACAGCACCATTTATTGAAGAGACTGTCTTTTTTCCACTGTATATTTTTTCCTGCTTTGTCGAAGATTATTTGACCATAGAGTTAAGGGTCCATATCTGGGCTCTCTACTCTGTTCCACTGGTCTATGTATCTATTTTTATGCCAGTACCATGCTGTCTTGGTGATCACAGCTTTGTAGTAAAGCTAAAAATCAGGTAACATGATGCCGCCAGTTTTGTTTTTGTTTTTCAACATTTCCTTAGCAATTCGGGGTCTCTTCTGATTCTATACAAATTTTAGGATTATTTGCTCCAGCTCTTTGAACAATACCGGTGGAATTTTGATCGGAATGGCATTAAAAGTATAGATTGCTCTAGGCAGTATAGATACTTTAACAATGTTTATTCTTCCGATCCAAGAGCATGGAATGGTCTTCCATCTTTTTGTGTCTTCCATTTCTTTCATGAGTGTTCTGTAGTTCCTCGAGTACAGATTCTTTACCTCTTTGGTTAGGTTTATTCCCAGGTATCTTATGGTTCTTGGTGCTATAGTAAATGGAATTGATTCTCTAATTTCCCTTTCTGTATTTTCATTGTTAGTGTATAAGAAAGACACTGATTTCTGTACATTGACTTTGTATTCCTGCCATGGTACTGAATTGCTGTATGAGTTCTAGTAGTTTGGTGGTGGAGTCTTTGGGGTTTTCCATATAAAGTATCATGTCATCTGCGAAGAGAGAGAGTTTGACTTCTTCATTGCCAATTTAGATATCTTTTATTTCTCTTTGTTGTCTGATTGCTGTTGCTAGGACTTCTAATACTATGTTGAACAAGAGTGGTGAGAGTGGGCATCCTTGTCGTGTTCCTGATCTCAATGGGAAGGCTGTGAGCTTTCACTAGCCATCAGGGAGATTCAAATTAAAACCACATTGAGATACCACCTTACACCAGTTAGAATGGCCAAAATGAGCAAGACAGGAAACATCGTGTGCTGGAGAGGATGTGAGAAAGGGTAACTCTCTTACACTGTTGGTGGGAATGCAAGTTGGTGCAGCCACTTTGGAGAACAGTGTGGAGATTCCTTAAGAAATTAAAAATAGAGCTTCCCTATGACCCTGCAATTGCACTACTGGGTATTTACCCCAAAGATACAGATGTAGTGAAAAGAACAGCCATCTGTACCCCAATGTTTATAGCAGCAATGGCCACGGTCGCCAAACTGTGGAAAGAACCAAGATGCCCTTTAACGGACGAATGGATAAGGAAGATGTGGTCCATATACACTATGGAGTATTATGCCTCCATCAGAAAGGATGAATACCCAACTTTTGTATCAACATGGATGGGACTGGAAGAGATTATGCTGAGTGAAATAAGTCAAGCAGAGAGAGTCAATTATCATATGGTTTCACTTATTTGTGGAGCATAACAAATAGCATAGAGGACAAGGGGAGATGGAGAGGAGAAGGGAGTTGGGAGAAATTGGAAGGGGAGGTGAACCATGAGAGACTATGGACTCTGAAAAACAATCTGAGGGTTTTGAAGGAGCAGGGGGTGGGAGGTTGGGGGAACCAGGTGGTGGGTATTAGGAGGGCACGTATTCCATGGAGCACTGGGTGTGGTGCAAAAACAATGAATTCTGTTACGCTGAAAAGAAATTAAAAAAAAATTTTTTTCCCAGATAATCACTATATGTATTATCATACCTACCCAAACTAGCAATTCTAATCCCCAGTTGATAATGGTATTTGCCTAACTGTCCCTATAATTTCCTTTATAGTGGTTTTATTTAAACCGAAATTAAGTCAAGTACCATACATTGCATTTGATTGTTAGGCTGCTTACATAACTTTTCATATAGAACAGCCCTCTAACCCCATTCTTTTTTTCTGTGGCATTAATTTATTGAAGAACATGACCCAGTTATCCTGAAGAGCTTTGTCTGCTTGTTTTCTTGTGCCATTTAACTCATTCCTTCATCACCTGTATTTTTGTAAACTGGAAATTAGAATAATGGCTCAGTTAGATTGGCATATATATTTTTTTAAATTTATTTTCAGCTTAACAGTATTCATTGTTTTTGCACCACACCCAATGCTCTATGCAATCCGTGCCCTCTCCAATACCCACCACCTGGTTCCCCAACCTCCCACCCCCCACCCCTTCAAAACCCTCAGATTGTTTTTCAGAGTCCATAGTCTCTCATGGTTCACCTCCCCTTCCAATTTCCCCCAACTCCCTTCTCCTCTCCATCTCCCCTTGTCCTCCATGCTATTTGTTATGCTCCACATTACAGACAAAAGGTTGATATCCAGGATCTATAAAGAACTTCTCAAACTCAACACACACAAAACGGATAGTCATATCAAAAAATTGGCAGAATATATGAACAGACACTTCTCCAATGAAGACATACAAATGGCATATATTTAAATGAACTACTCTGGATGATTTGTTGGAGAATATATTCTGGAGTAGCAGTAAAGACAAAAATAAAGTCAAGAGCCCATTGTAATAGTCCAGGTAAGAGACGATAATGGCTTGGAATAGGGTGAAAGCAGTGAGGCTGGTGAGAAATGGTCATATTCTGTATGTGTTTTGAAGGTAGAACAAACAAAATTTAACTGCCAGATGGGATGTGGGGAATGAGAGAAATCAAGGATGAGTTCATGCTTTGAAGCTGAGTAACTTGAAAGCTGGTTGCCATTTACTGAGACAAATTAGACTGAACCAGGAACAGATGTGGGGGTAAGATAAAGAATTGATATTTGGACATGGTACCACTTACTGGGTTACCTTGATATCTTGACACTATTCTCAACCGCCCTATTTAATCATCAGTATTTTCTGATTTTACCCACCAAGCACAACAAATCTGTTCTCTCTTGTTCATCTCTATTGCTATGGCCATTGCTCAAGTCCTCATCTCTCTACTGGATTATTACTGTAATCTCCAAACTCACTCTCTCTCCAATCTGTCATCCACAGGTCACCTGAGTGGTCTTTCTGCTAAGGAGAACCCAGATCATGTCACTCTCCATATTGAAACCCCTTAATGATGCTCCTTTGAATTAAAGCTTGAGGTCTAGGTGCTTCAGTGTAATCCATAAGTCTCTCCATGATCTGGCCCTAGATTCATCCTTTGTTACTCCTTCACCGCCCCTACCCCCACAATTATACTCTATGATCTGCCCACAGTGAACTCTAGTATTTCTTTTTTCTAAAATAGGCTCCACACCCAGCATGGAGCCCAACACAGAGCTTGAATTCACAACCCTGAGATCAAGACCTGAGCTGAGAGCAAGAGTTGGATGCCTAACCAACTGAGTCACCCAGAGGCCCTGAACTCTAGTATTTCATCAGACCATGATGCCTCATATCTCTGGGCCTCTCTATCCACTCTTCTTTCTACCATGAAGGTCCTTCCTCTCTCAAAGACATGGGCAATGTCTTATTCAAATATGAATCTTCAGAATTTAGCACATGTGATGACTGACTAGGAGGTAGTCAGTTACTGCTGACTGTTGAACTAATGTACCCTTGAAAAATACACAAGTTACTTTGAACTTTTATATCACAGTTCACAAGGCTACACATTACCATTTCTCAGCCAGCATCACCCCAAACAAATCATAGAAATTTCTAAATTCTGATCAATGTCATCTATACTGATTTAAACATAATCACTCTATGCTAGAAACTATAAAGCTGAAGCTTTAATACCTCTTTGAATTTTCTTTGACTTGTCATTTTGGATCAATTTTTAAAAGTCCTACTCTTCTCTCTGAATTTAAAGAAATTAAAATTATGAGTAGTAGACAGGAAGCACTTTACAGAGTAAAGTTATAAGGTGTCATTTTTGTTATTATAATAGTATTTGCCTTCAAATGAAAAAGTCTATCAAAAGCGAAGTGTGAAAATTAATGATTGATTTTTTATTTGTCTTCAGGGCCAATTTGCCACAAACAGAACAGACTTCATGATTCACGTCTCTGATTCATGTGGTCTCTCAGCTTGTGGATCCTGTCTTTAATTTAGCACTAAATGTGTTACATTTCATTTTCTCTTGGCTAGTACTCACTTGGCCTTGGATTGCTAAATGAAGGCCTATTCACCTTCCAGGAAGCCAATTACCCAGAAAAGGAGCACTTAGTTGATGTTCATCAGAATGAGTTATTTTATTTCCCCTTCATTGCTAGAAAACTTTGGAAAGTT
Organism: Mustela lutreola; assembly: GCF_030435805.1. Taxonomy (NCBI): domain Eukaryota; kingdom Metazoa; phylum Chordata; class Mammalia; order Carnivora; family Mustelidae; genus Mustela; species Mustela lutreola. Next base: position 119,055,805 of record NC_081308.1, on the reverse strand, counting down.
GAAGGACTTGTTTTCCTGGCACCTAGAAGAGCACCAAGACTGTGTCTGGTTCTTTGGTTATCAGAGAAACGTCTAGAAATTTAGGATTAGATTTTCCTTGTGAACAACTGGGACAGGAAAGATGGAGAACAGAAAATTTCTCAAGTGTTTCTACTTCCCCTATTCCTATACTTCCAGTTCCATACCCCCCCCCCAAAAAGCTTTCTCTTTCAGAGATTGATGATTGTTCTTTTACTCTTCTCTAGCATGTGTCCATTTCAATGACTTCCTGACCTAGAGTACAGTAAGCCAGTCATTCTGAAGGTAAAAATGACTACTGCTTGAGGACTTCTTAAATAATAAATAATATCCAGATGTGATAATTCCCAGATGCATGGTCTCATTCTTCAACAAATAAGAAGAGCTCCACACACTGGTCAGATATATCTCAATTTTACCACTGTGAGTGTTGTTAAATAAAAGAGCACTTACAGAGAGATCAGAAACTCAGGTTCTAGTCCAATTCTCTTACTGATTGCTGGTTTATTGCACGCAAGTTTTTTTCTCCCCTTGGATCTCACTTTTCCTAACTGTTCAATGAAGTAAGAAGAATGAGCTTTAAACGCCATTCCACATACTAAGGTTCTCTACTCTTTTTCTAATATGGATGTATCCTAGCCCCCTTTGCTCAATTCCAAACTCCAGCCCAGTGAGCTCTCCCTAGTAAGACAGAGACAGGGATCTGTTAGAATAATTATCTGTGGCCTCTCAATCCTCAGAAAGAAAGTAGGAGTTATTAAAAGGAATAACTATTTCCAAGGTTAATTATACTTCTTTTCTCTATCAAATAGAATGAGTGCTTTCTCTATTATCTATCTGAAAAACATAATAATAAATATAATCCCAGATGCTTCACTTAACTGATCACTGAAGGCACCAATAAGGAAAATTAACCTCTCTAGTATGCAGTGCCTGTCAGAGTGCTGAACTCAAAAGTAGGCCCCAAGTCAGTGTTTTTTAAGAGCACTTGGGGAAATACTCTTATTCCCATGCATTAACTTCAGTATTTCAACATGAAAATTATTCTTTCACAATAAACAAAATCACATGTAATAAAGTATTTCAGCACAAAACAAATATCTCATTGAGATAGAATATTTATGTTTTTGTCTTTTTAAAGATTTTATTTATTTATTTTGAGAGAGCGAGCGAGAGAGAGAGCATGAGTGAAGGCAGAAGTAGAGGGAGAGAGAGAATCTCAAACAGACCCCTGAGATAATGACCTGAGCTGAAATCAAAAGTTGGACGCTTAACCAATTGAGCCACCCAGACACCCCTAGAATATTTATGTTTTGCATATATTTTCCAGAAATCATCAGAAACTTTAAGACTGCTTTTATATCATGTAATCAGGTTAAAAGGCATTTTCCTGCTCTGTTTGGAATGTAAAAAAATAATCTAAAGAACCAGAAAGAAAGTAGGCTATTTCTACACCAAACAGTTGACCTCCAGTCAGAATGTGTGTAACCTTAAGTCAACTGGTTGCATTTAGTTATTCTGAAAATAGCCTATTAACAGTTGATTGAATCCAACTGGTGGCTTGCAAATCACCTTGCTTTTGATGAGATTCAACCTTCTTGCTCTTCTTTCACATGGTTTAACTGTATTTAAAGAGGTGCTTATTGTTCCCTCTCCCTACTACGAAACCTGTATATAGAGAAACATTTAGAGATGTGCTTGGCATGTAATAGGTGCTCAATAAATGATTGAACTATAACCAGAGTTATCAGTTGGCCTAGTCCTTAAGGTCAGATAAATATCTATATCCAGTTGTGATGACTGCCTATTATATTCTTGAAGATTCTGAAGCCATTCACTATTGCCATTAAGCTAAGACAATTATAATTAAGTTAACTGCTCACTGCCAAACTTGGTTTCAAATTCTCAACTTCTGGAAAATCAATGAATTACAGAATTAAAAGGTGTCATGTAAGATAATTGGTTCTCACAGGAAGACTTACCTCATTGCTTCCACAATTAACACAAAAATAGGTATAATGAAGACTAAGTATTTTTGTGAACTTAAGTCATTAACAATGGATTAGGAATAGAATCCAATTTCCTCCTCTATCCATGATATATTGGGCATCGCTATTATCCTTTCAGTAATGAGGATAAGTGTGTTATACTTTGTTTCCTTCCTTGGTAACATCCTGATGACTAAGTGGATATTTCAGTAGAGGACCAAGACAAAATTTTAAGCTAGGAGCATATTTAAAAATACTCCTTTTCTAACAAATGGAGGCCTATTTATCAATCACCAGAACCAACCAAGAATAATACTGACCATACAGCTAGGATAGAGATTTAATATTTGTTCCTTCCTCCCTCCCCACTATGATGTTAAAGTTCAAATTTGGAATCCAGTAGTTGGTTAGTCCCATGCTCCACATAATCAACCCACATCCCATAGTGTCCCTCTGCTATACTTTGCCTACTCCAATCAACTACCATAAGTGTTGATTAACTCTATGGCAGCTCTTCCCTACCCTATCCCTACCCCCACTGTTTAGGAACTAAATAACCAGGGTTTCTCTTCTCTATCTAGAAAGGTTAGCCTTAATTCAGTGGATAATGAACCAGAGACCTCTAATCCTAGATTTATGTACTAGCATCTAAGAAACTGCCCCTTCCTTAACAGTGGTAGATGATGTTCTGAAGTGCTGTGAACCAGTGACTTACTGCCGTGAGCTATAACTGTCATTCAATAGCTTTTAACACTCCAATGGCATGTATTGTATGGAGCACTGGGTGTTATACGTAATCAGTGAATCTTGGAACACTACTAATGATGTATTGTATGGACACTGACATAACACAATTAAAAAAAAACACTCCAATGGGAATTCAGATTGAAATGCCAATAAGAAAAGAATTTTAAAACAAAATCAGCTCTTCAGAGAAATTCTTTCATTTCTTCAAGAGAATTTTATGTTAATGTATTATTTTATTTCCTTAAAACTCTTTTACCTAAATTAAAAAAATTTTTTCTGTAGAAAAACACCCATTCCATTGGTGAGGTCTTTCACTCTAAAGTCCTGATAAGTGACATTAAAACATGAAAAGCAGGTGCATTACCTAGATAAGTTTATTCAATTTTTGCATAATTCTTGCTTCCAATTATTCTAAAGATAGCACAGCCAGAAAAATGATGAACTTTTCATTTTGAATGGCATTCAGCAACTGGCTAGACATTTCATAATGAAGCAAAGGTCTGAAAAATATATTCCAAAGAGGAAATGGCTAGCGAATGCATTGTTTGGAATATATTGCTTCTTCATGAATGTTTCTGGGAATGGCCCTCTGATGGGAAAGGAAATCTTTAAAATATGGGAGAAAGTAAGCTGCAATTAACAAACATCTAAGTCCACAATTGTCAAATGTATCTGAGAGTAAGAATGTATTAAATATGTTATTTTCTTATTCTGTAGGCCTAGTCAGTGTGGTACAATGGGAAAATCAACTAGGAAGCAAAAAACTGAGTCCTTGTCTGGATTTTGCCACCCACTAGATATATAGCCAAGAGTAAGTGCCATACTTACCCCACTGAACTATTGTGGGAACCCAATGAGATATGGAACCATACATGAAAAGTCTTCATGAACTGTGAAAATGCTATACAAATGAAGAGTTACACCTAAGATTTTTGCAAACTAGGGTGTGGGGAGGGGGTAACAGGGTGATGGGTATTAAGGAGGGCATGAGTTGTGATGTGCACTGGGTGTTATACATAATTAATGAATCATTGAACATTACATTAAAAGCTAATGATGTACTATACAGTGGCTAACTGAACATAATTAAAAAAAATACTTTTACAAACTAAGTACAATGCACAGAAAGACTTAGCAATCTCCTATGATCTTTCTGCCTTACTGATGGCAGAACCAAGTTGGAGATAAAGGGAGTCCTGAGACACTTCTTCAACTGTTTCCATTTTTGAGGTTCCACTTACATTAAAAATTAAGAAGTGCCAAAATAGATTTCTAAGAATTGAGGTGCTTTAAAAATTTATAACACATACATCTGTATGTATAATCTCTTGTGGAAAGCCTACATTTGAGGCCATTTGTGAATTTCAGACCTTGGCCAAATTGTCTAGATCCCAACTAGTAATTGGACCTGCCAATGAATTTATATTAAGCATGCTTGGTGCTTTTATATTAATTATTTTCTTGGTGTACATTTCAGAATAGGAAAAATAGAAATCAGACTAAAGTTTTCCTTTTTGCCACTGAACAAATAGAGAATGCACATATTCCAAGTTTGTGGCAGGGATGAGAACTGTAGGGGCAAAATGCTCTCGAAAAATTGAGAGCATTCAGGGTGTCTAAGCAAATATCAAACTACTGTCTTGTTTCCCTTACTATGATTCTGCAGAAAAGAGAAAGGAAGGAAGAAAGAAAGAAAGAAAAGGAAAGGAAAGGAGAAGAAAAGAAAGAAGAAAATAAAAGAAAAAAGAAAAGTCATCCTAGAAACCACCTCGAGGGAGCCCAACTCTGTCTGGGGAGACTAAATAAATAAATAAATAAATAAATCACATTGAGAATTTTGATTCAGTCCTAGAGTGGTATCACATTTCACATTCACAGAAATAGAACTCATCAACTAAATTCATTTCAAAAAGTAATTTGGAATTTTACTCAAATATTTCAAAAAGCATTAAAATGGCTATAATTTATAACCAATCCCCCAACACCTTTAAAAACTCCTGTCCTCTCCATATCTCCCATGACCTTCAGCATCTACAAGTACTCTCAACTCATCAAGAAACCATGGCCTTGTGGTGCCTGGGTGGTGCAGCTAGTTGAGCATCTGGCTCTTGGTTTCAGCTCAGATCATGATCTCAGGGTTGTGAGACAGAGCCCCAAGTTGGGCTCCACATTCAGTGTGGAGTCTGCTTGAGTTTCTCTGTTACTCTCCCTTCCTCCCCCCAAAATGGATAAATAAATAAATCTTAAAAAAAAAAAAGAAACAATAGCCTGATGAATTCTTCTAGTTTTTTCTTCCCCTTTGCTAAAATCCATCTGCCATCTGTCTTTAGCTTGCAAGGTAAAATATATGACAGAGTAAAACTGGAATTTCAAACAAATGACTATTGATATATGTGTGCTCCACAAAATATTTGAGACAAATGTAGGCTAAAATAGTATTTTCTGTTTTCATGAAATTCAAATTTAATTAGATGTACTGTATTTTTATTTGCTATACCTAACAACCCTATTCTGTAACCCATAATGGCCAGCAGTGCTATGCTCCCAACCACTGGCCTCACTGTACCAAGAAATGTCCAGAGAATATGGTGGCTCCATGTCCCCTGCTTTGTTCTTAATAACAGTGGGGGCAAAAAGCACAAATCCTCTTGGGTAGCATAATTGCTCTCTCACTCTTTTTTTTATTTCCACCACAAAGAATCCTCATGGAAAATTTCTGATGAATAAAATTTTCCACTTTATTCTATATCATTGGTGCTGAAATTATAAAGGTTACAGGAAATCCCCAAAAATCTGCAAGATAATGGGGACCAATGAAAAAATCCAGTTTGTCCAAATATGAACACTATCTGAATAGTTAGTGATATGTAGGAATTATCATTACATTTTTTAGGTCTAATAATAGTCCTGTGATTATATTTTAGGAGAGGAATCCTTATCTTTCAGAGAGACATACTCAAGTAGTTATGGATAAAATGGTTCAGTATCTAGGATTTGCCTTAAGATAACCCAGTAGAGGGGCGGTAGAGCCACCCAGTAGAGGGTGGCTCAGTGAGTTCAGCATTTGGCTCTTGGTTTTAGCTCAAGTCATGATATCAGGGTCATGAGATCAATCCCTGCACTGGGCTCTATGCTGGGCGGGGAGACTGCTTGGGATTCACTGTCTCACTCTGCCCCCGCTCATGCTCTCTCTCTCTTAAAAAAAAAAAAAAAAAAAGGCAGGGGAAATGCCAATTTCATGGAATAGTTTCCTTCCTAAAAAAAAAAAAAAAAAAAAAAAAAAAAAAAAGGACATATTATGAGCAACTATATACTACAGCAAATTTGACAATCTGAAAGAAATGGATACATTCCTAGAGACATATAAACTACTGAAACTGAACCGGGAAGAAATAGAAAACCTGAACAGACCCATAACCAGTAAGGAGAGTAAAGCATTTATCAAAAATCTCCCAAATAAGAGCTCAGGGCCAGAAGGCTTCCCAGGCAAATTCTACCAAACATTTAAAGAATTAATACCTATTCTCCTGAAAATGTTCCAAGAAATAGAAATGGAAGGAAAACTCCCAAACTCATTCTATGAGGCCAGGATTACCTTGATCCCTAAACCAGACAAAGACCCCATTAAGAGGGAGAACTACAGACCAATATCCTTGATGAACAAGGATGCAAAAATTCTCACCAAAATACTAACCAATAGGATCTAACCATACATTAAAAGGATTATTCACCACAACCAAGTGGGATTTATTCCTGGGCGGCAAGGTTGGTTCCACAGCCACAAATCAATCAATGTGATACAATACATTAATAAAAGAAAGAACAAGAACCATATGATAATCTCAATAGATGCTGAAAAAGCATTTGACAAAGTACAGCACCCTTTCTTGATCAAAACTCCTCACAGTGTTGGGATAGAGGGTACATAGCTCAATATCATCAAAGCCATCTATGAAAAACCCACAGTGAATGTTATTCTCAATGGGGAAAAACTGAGAGATTTTCCCCTAAGGCCAGGAACATGGCAGGGATGTCCACTATCACCACTGCTATGCAACATAGTACTAAAACCCTAGCCTCAGCAATCAGACAACAAAAAGAAATAAGATGCATCCAAATCTGCAAAGAAGAAGTCAGACTCTCACTCTCTGCAGGTGATATGATACTTTATGTGGAAAACCTGAAAGATTCCACTCCAAAACTGCTAGAATTCATATAGGAATTCAGTAAAGTGTCAGGATATAAAATCAATGTACAGAAATCAGTTGCATTTCCATACAGCAACAGCAATACAGAAGAAATAGAAATTAAGGAGTTGATCCCATTTACAATTGCACCCAAAACCAGGAGATACCTAGGAATAAACCTAACCAAAGAGGCAAAGAATCTGTACTCAGAAAACTGTAAAGTACTCATGGAAAAAATTGAGGAAGACATAAAAAAATCGGAAAACATTCTATGCTCATGGATTGGAAGGAATTCTGCGAAAATGTCTATGCTACCTAAAGCAATCTACACATTTAATGCAATCCCTATCAAAATACCATCCATTTTTTCTCAAAGAAATGGAACACATAGTCCTAAAGTTTATATAGAACCAGAAAAGACCCTGAATAGTCAGAGGAATGTTGAAAAAGAAAACCAAAGTTGGTGGCATCACAATTCCAGACTTCAAGCTCTATTACAAAGCCATAATCATCAAGACAGTATGATACGGGCACAAAAACAGACACATAGATCAATGGAACAGAATAAAGATACCAGAAATGAACCCTCGGGCGCCTGGGTGGCTCAGTGGTTTAAGGCCTCTGCCTTCAGCTCAGGTCATGATCTCAGGGTCCTGGGATCGAGGCCCGCATCGGGCTTTCTGCTCAGTAGGGAGCCTGCTTCCCTCTCTCTCGATCTGCCTCTCTGCCTACTTGTGATTTCTGTCTGTCAAATAAATAAATAAAATCTAAAAAAAAAAAAATGAACCCTCAACTCTATGGCCAACTAATCTTTGACAAAGCAGGAAAGAATGTCCAATGGAAAAAAGACAGCCTCTTCAATAAATGGTGTTGGGAAAATTGGACAGCCACAGGCAGAAAAATGAAACTGGATCATTTCCTTACACCACACAGGAAAACAGACTCAAAATGGATGAAAGACCTAAATGTAAGAAAGGAATCCATCAAAATCCTTGAGGAGAACACAGGCAACAACCTCTTTGACCTCAGCCACAGCAACGTCTTCCTAGAAACATCACCACAGGCAAAGGAAGCAAGGGCAAAAATGAACTATTGGGACTTCATCAAGATCAAAAGCTTTTTCACAGCAAAGGAATGAGTCCACAAAATCAAAAGACAACTGACAGAATGGGAGAAGATATTCGCAAATGACATATCAGATAAAGGGCTAGTATCCAAAATCTATAAAGAACTTACCAAACTCAACACCCAAAGAACAAACAATTCAATCAAGAAATGGGCAGAAGACATGAACAGACATTTCTGCAAGGAAGACATCCAAATGGCCAACAGACACATGAAAAAGTGCTCAACATCCCTCAGCATCAGGGAAATACAAATCAAAACTACAGTAAGATACCACCTCATACCAGTCAGAATGGCTAAAATTAATAAGTCAGGAAACGACAGATGTTGGTGATGATGTGGAGAAAGGGAAACCCTCCTCCACTGTTGGTAGGAATGCAAGCTGGTGCAGCCACTCTGGAAAACAGGATGGAGGTTCCTCAAAAAGTTGAAAACAGAGCTACCCTATGACCCAGCGATTGCACTAATGAGTATTTACCCTAAAGGTACAAATTATGGATCTGAAGGGGCACATGCACCCCAATGTTTATAGCAGCAATGTCCACAATAGCCAAACTATGGAAAGAACCTAGATGTCCATCAACAGATGAACGGATAAAGATGATGTGATACACACACACACACACACACACACACACACACAGGAATACTATGTAGTCATCAAAAAACCACGAAATCTTACCATTTGCAATGACATGGATGGAACTAGAGGGTATTTTGCTAAGCGAAATAAGTCAATCAGAGAAAGACAACTATCATATCTCTTTGATATGAGAAATTTGAGAGACAGGTCAGGGGACATGGGGGTAGGGAGGGAAAAAAATGAAACAAGATGGGCTCAGGAGGGGGACAAACCATAAGGGAATCTTAATACCACGAAACAAAGTGAGGGTTGCTGGGAGGTGGGGAAGGAAGGGATAGGGTGGCTGGGTTATGGACACTGGGGAGGGTATGTGCTATGGTGAGTGCTGTGAAATGTGTAAGACTGATGGTTCACAAACCTGTACCCCTGAAACAAATAATACATTATATGTTAATTAAAAAAAGATAATCCAGTAGAGTGGGAGAATGAGTATATGGGGGTTTATGATATTATTTTGTTACTTAAGCATATTAATTCAAGCATATGCTTGAATTAGCATATGCTTTTTAAAATTAAGTCTGTGTATCACCTGTATGGGATTTTTCTTTGAAGAGGATGCTAGAAACAAATCTACATCATTCCAGTACACTGGCAAAAAGATGCTGCCTTAAGGAAAACAGTGGCTTATCTGAAACTAATCAGGGCCCAAATCAGCACCTCTTTTTGGTCATTCCAGTTGAATAAGGCTCTAATTTATTTATACTTGAACCTTTGAAATAAACTCTGCAGTAGCCAGGCAGAGGTTTATATAAAGAAATGCCGTCCCCCCGCCCCGCCCCCAGTGCTCATATATAGAAAGTAAGGTTTGGATGAAATGCTTGGTGGGTAGAACTTGTTAATGCCAGGGCCCCTGGACACCACTGCATTTCTCTCAAAGTGTCTGTGTAGTGCTGTGTAGAAACACTTTCTCATCAAACGTGGTATTGGGCTGGAGTCCTAAATTACATTGCTGCCACCTTAGTCCTCTATTTTTAGGAAGGAAAATTTTTTTGCCATGATGAACATCCAAGGGGAAAAGCCAAATCATGACAGCCACAGAGACAGTTGTTCTGGGTACAAATGTACCCAGAAGTGTTACATGAGCCGCATACAGAAACCTCTCTCCTCAACTGCATAGGCAAACTATATTTTATCTGGCTGTAGCCCTCTCTCCTCAATGTGTTTAGCCACCACACTGCTGTCCATAGAGATTTGGCAGTTTTTACAAAAAGAGAGAAGCACCAATTGAAGGAGGAAAAATTCATCAAACTGAGGTCCCATGAACCAGGATTTTTTTTCCCCTATTACCTATGGAATTTAAAAAAATGCAAATAAACCCAAAATACTGTTGTGTAACAACATAGTACGAGTGGGTGGAATTGGTTTCCATTCAATTATTAACTATTTATTTATTGAATAATATTTCTTGAAAAACACCTACATGCCAGGCACTGGTTCTGGAAATTTTTTGAAGTGAGCCTTATATACATAAGAAGAAGATAGTCAGTGGTGACTTAACACATGACCAAGCATCTTCTACAGATTGTGTGAAAAGTAAGGGTCCTTGGGTGTTATACCTGGAGTAGCTGACTGTCACCTGACCGGGAGTGTCACCTAACCAGGATGGACACGGAAGCCTTGTTAGCAACCCAGCTCTGTCTGTCAGATTCTTAGCAAACTTGCCTTTGTTTATGGCTTCACAATGTCAAAACTGCTGTCTGAAAATTGAAATGTTGATACATTTGACTACTGGGTCCATCAGCCAGGTAGTCTATCTGGAAGATGCACACTCTGATGACGAGACCCAGGGCCTTGGAGCTCACCATCTGAGCTGGAATTCCTGTTCCACCAACTCACTAGATGCTTGACCTCCAAAGCTGTTACTTAACCTTGATGAATCTCAGTTCCTCCTTGGCACATGAGGGATAATAATACAGATGCCTTGAGACTACTGGGAGGGGCAGATGCCGTGAGACAGTTGGGAGGGACTAAATGTTCTTACAAATGTTTCTTCTGCTTAGAATTCCTTTATCTCTTCTGTCTCTTACTAACGGCTGTATACTGCTTCACCAGTCGTGGACTAAATGCTTTTACCTTCAAAAGTAAAAATAAAAGGGATGCCTGGGAGGCCCTGTTGGTTAGGCACCTGCTTTCGACTCAGGTCATGATCCTGGGGTCCTGGGACTGAGCCCTGTGGTGGGCTCCCCCACTCAGTGGGGAGTCTGCTTCTCCCTCTGCACCTCCCTCCACTCGTGCTCTCTCTCTCTCTCTCTCAACTAAATAAATACTCTTTTAAAAAAAAGTAAAAATAACGACTCTGAGCACTCATTTTGTCACCATGAGAACCCCTTTCTCTCCACCCCAGGGTCACTCCTACTGGCATATTCCCTTTCCTCATTTCTGATAACTCCCACTTTTCCTCTTGCAAATATGCCACCATGACCCTGAGAACATTACCACTGCCACCAGAACTTGCTTTAGAAAGGCCTGCTGGACCTTTGGCCATCATGGAAAAGACTGTAATTCAGTACTCAGAAATTCCAAAAAGACTTGGCACCCTGACTACCACCAAAACGTCAGCATTGCTACTATCAACATGTTTTCCATGAGGCCAACCCAAGTTGTTCTTCTTTTTTTTTTTTTTAAGATTTTATTTATTATTTATTTGACAGACAGAGATCACAAGTAGGCAGAGAGGCAGGCAGGGGGACGGTGCAGAAAGCAGGCTCCCCACTGAGCAGAGAGCCCAATGTGGGGCTCAATCCCAGGACCCTGGGATCATGACCTGAGCCGAAGGCAGAGGCTTTAACCCACTGAGCCACCCAGGTGCCCCCAACCCCAGTTCTTCTAAGAACAAGCAAATGTGCTACCACAGATACAATGGTAGAAGCAAATCATCCTACATACCACTATTTTTCCTTATTTGTCACTGTGGAGGTTTCACTGCTACTCTCGCAGTAACTCTCCATGGATCAGAGAAGAGTAAAAAAGAAAGTCTCTCCGTGTAGTCATGATCAGCTACACTGTTTGACACCTTCACCCACTCTCAAATAGCCATTAATCCAAAAGAACATCTACAGTGCATGGGAAGCCAGGTCAGGAGCACTTTTCAGTCTCCTAACATACTGTGTTGTAAACATATTCTCCCCTCAAAGGGGAGCATAGGCTCAAATCCAGGCTGATCCTGGATCACCAGTTGATATTCCATACTCTCCCATGATGAATTAGTCCTTAAGGGACTGCTAGTCTTTTTTCCTGCGCACTGATCTCGCCTGGGAGCATCTCATCTCAAATATCAATGATGCCCTAATAACATTCAATCTCAAAGGGGGAACATATTGGGGTTTCCATCCTTCTTTTATTCTTTGACTGTGGTAAGATATATGTAAGACAAAATTTTACCATTTTAACCAGTTTAGTGGCATTGAGTACATTCACATGGTTGTGCCACCATCGCCACTATCCATCTCCTCCACTTTTTCATCTTCCCAAACTGAAACTCTGTACCTAGAAGTGGAATCATATAACATTTGTCTTCTTGTGTCTCGCTTCTTTCACTCAGCAGTATGTCTTTAAGGTTCATCTCTGTTGTAGCATGTGTCAGAATCCCCTTCCTTTTTAAGGCTGAATAATATTCCATTGTATGGATATTTTTATTTGTCCATTCATCTATCAATGTATACTTGGATTGTTCCTACTTTGGGCCACTATAAAAAATGATTCTATGAACATGGATGTACAACTATCTGCTTCAGTCCTTACTTATAATTCTTTTGGGTATATACCCAGAAGGGGAATTCCTGGATTGTATGATAATTCTATTTTTAATTGTTTGAGGTCCATCCCTTCTTTGCCTGGGGTTTTCTTGCTTCCAGTGTAAATTAGCCTATACTTTCCCTAGATATTTCTCCTTTAGAACTTAGTTGAAGGGATAGTTTTGTCCAGAAGATTTCTGTTGCCATTCCCCAGCCTTGCTATGTACTTCTCCTTTGTATATTCCTGTGAATGCTCAGAATGCCTCTATTTTATTATTTACCAGATTGCACTGCAAAATTGCTTACTTTCCTGTCTTCTCCTCCAAAACGAGCTCCACTATGAGCTCTGTCAGGACAAAGATCTTCCCTGTTTAGCACTGAATTCTCAGCATCTAGCATCTTGCCCAGCACACAGTGGGTCCTCAAGAAAGGACAGGCCCTTCTCCACAACCCCAAACATTCATTTGGTTTGCTTTTATACCCACCCCCTCACAATGCATTTATCTGGTTGTTTCATCTAACTGTTTCCTGGAAGTGTTCCCTTTAAGAGATTTCTGCAATATTATTATCTTTCCTACCCTCACATCCTTCCTAGAATGTCAAGAAACATCTTCAGACAATTTGTCCCAATCTTTAAAGGCTACGTCTAGACATTTCCAAAAACTGATCAATTTATGACTTACTTAGTCAAATGGCAAATTTTGTCATGTTACTGCAATATATTTTGAGTTTCTAATATCAAAAATCATAATACACTCGATTTTAATGAGATCCCAAATTTATCTCCTCTGCTTCTCAAACTGTTAGCCTCACAGGTACAAGGTTAGGTTTGTTTTATTGTCTAGTGAAAATTAAAGTTGACAGTTCTATCCATATTAATCACATTAATGAGAAATTCTGGAACAAGCAGTAACAAGGCAATCTATTCTCTACATCGTATTGGCATAACGGGCCCAAGGGGCCTTGCCTATTCACTCTGTGCTTCCCCTGCAGTATATAATTAAGAAACCAGCATCAGAAGAGGAATGGGATGACTCTGCATCATTCCTAAGCTAAAGCACAAAATTCTAGGTGAGTTTCTTTATTAGGCAATTTTGGGGGGGGAGACAACAGTCATATCTTTACAGTCATCTCACTTTAACAGATACAGAGACCTAGCTTCTCCCCTACACAGCTCCAGAGGGAAATGTAAATGTAAATTTATTAGAGCCATGAAGCCCCCCCCCATTGAAGTAGAAATCATAAGACTTTGAAGTCAGAGGACTTGTGAGCAGACAGGAACCAGAAACCACAGGGTAGGGCACAGAGCTTCTCTAACTTTCCTAGCCAAGTTTCCCCACAGAGGGGCAGCCTTTGATATACTGCTTTTAGATCACATATTTTATCTTCTAAATGCATGCAAATCTTGTGTTCTATTCAATAACATCTTCATATTTGTTTTTAAATTTTTAAAGTTTCTTTCTTCCAAATCTTCACGTATAACTGGGAATAGTAATACTCTGAGCCCACTAATAATAGCTAATATTTAATGTGTTCACTATGTGCCAGGCATTGTTTTACGAACTTTACTTAGATTAAGTCATGTGTAAAACAACCCATTTTCCAGATGATAAATTAAGACACAGAGACATTAAGCAAGTTGCCTGAGGTCACAAAAGTCAGAGATTGTGGAGGTGGGTTGAGGTACCACCTCCACCATTTCTCTTTTCATGGTTTCATGTATCTTCAAGGCATAGGTATTTCAATTGGAGACACATTGTGTAACAGAAAGAGAAATATACTAAGTAAAAGTCAGTAAGCTGAATACCACTACAGCCTTTCTCTAAGATATTTTTGAGTATTAATTTCCACTTCTGGAAATGAAGGCAAGTAAGACCTCGAAGGCTTTTCTAGCCATAATCTGTTTTTATCAGTTTAGAGCTTCTAAATTGCTTACTAATGATGGGAACTAGAACTAGAAATGAAGTCTCCACTTATGGTTTCACCATTATTTCTTCAATCTTCAAAGAAGATACCTGATGGCTTTCAGTGCTCTTACAATAATGATAAAAATCAGGATCTTTTCTTAAACATGACTCATGGTGGTCAGTAAACATTTTCTATAAAGATAGTAAATATTTTAGACTTTTTGACTGTCACAACCCAATTCTGCCACTGTAGACAAAAGCAGCCAAAATGATATATAAAGCAATAGGCATGGCTATGACCCAATAAACCTTTAAAAAAAACATGTGTTAGGCCAGATTTAACCCAAGTGGGCTGTACCTTGTAGATCCCTACTGTAGACAAAGAATGATGCAAAACTGGGTCTTGTTCTCAGCCAGCTTAGATAAATCAAGTAAGTCATTATAATATCCCATATGTTGTCAAGCATAGTGTTAAACAGTAGACTTGCTATGGTGATTTTTAAAAATTTTTTAAAATTTATTTATTTGATAGAGATCACAAGTAGGTGGAGAGGCAGGCAGAGAGAGAGAGGAGGAAGCAGGCTCCCCGCTGAGCAGAGAGCCCAATGCGGGGCTTGATCCCAGGACTCTGAGATCATGACCTGAGCCAAAGGCAGAGGCTTAACCCACTGAGCCACCCAGGTGCCCTATGGTAATTTTTTAAAAGATTTTTAAAAAATTTATTTGAGAGAGAGAGAGCATAGAGGGATAGGGTGAGGGGGAAGCAGACTCCCCACTGAGCAGAGAGCCCAATGTGGGACACGATCCCAGGACTGTGAGATCATGACCTGAGATGAAGGCAGACCTTAATGGACTGAGCCACCTAGGCATGGTGATTTATTTTAAAATATTTTGGTATAAAGAGGCTGATGCAGGCAACTAGGTAAGGTAGCATTAAATCTATAACTACGGGCAGTTAGCTACCAATAGAGTTTTCTGATCAGGAATCCAAACTCCAGGACTGCTTAGCGAGCTTTTACCATTTGAAACACCTTTTATCAGGCCTCTACAGTCCAAAGTGGGCTAGAGAGAGTGCTTTCAATGGTGTTATATAAATCTATACCAGAGACTGCTAATTGGCATAAAATGTATTAGAAACATATCACTGACAAAACGAATGTTGTTCAAAATACGTGATTGAATGGAAGGACCCTACAGGTTCACTCATTCTTGAACAAAGTCCAATAACCAATGAAGAGTAATGTCCTAAGTCCTGAACCAACTCCATTTGGCCCAGAGTCCTGTTACAAAAGGAGGACTAGGTGCTGGCTGATGCACCTGATCTGACGAGATGTTGGTTGTTCCCTGCTGTCAAAATATCATTGTACTGGCCTTGAGAAACCTGTTTAGATGAGGCATTTAACAGAGTGTCTGACGGTTCAGTCAGAAGAGAGAATTGACACTGGTAATTTTGAATGTGGAAAATTATATGAAATCATATTAATTAGGTAAGTGGCGGTTAACTATTAAAAGGGGAAAAGAGAATTCCAAGGTGTACAGAGGTAACAAATGCTGAGGGAAACACAAATGAGAAAGGAACATGGAGCCTTCAAGGCAGAGCCCCTGCAAGGCTGAGTTTCAGATTTCTGAGGGGCAGTGGTGGCTGTCACAGAGCTGTGCTGCACTTCTCTGATAACGAAGAAACTCTGGGGGTGGAGCTTTGGCTGGGGACCCTGAGAGCTGCAGCCACTGTGGTGACAAACTTGCCAGGGGCCCCTGCCTCTGAGGTGCGAGAGCAGCCTGCTGCTGTGGAGGTGAGGAAATTTGCTGGAGTGGACCATGAAGGTTGAGGGGCCTCTCCATTAACCAATGTGCTTGCCGCCACGAGGCCAACAGCACACTGGAAGAAGGAGTCAATTCTGGCTCCTGCCTGGTAGTCTCCATCACCCCACTCTCTTGGTAGAGCTTAATGGGGGGAAAAGGAGAACTGCAGTCAGAAGGGTCAAACTCTGGTGTCACGAAGTAGGCAAAGAAGCACAGGTTTGGCGCTGAGACGCAATGCGTCACTAGCTGGCACAGTGCCCAAGGACACAGGGGGATTTCACCAAATCCGCAAAACTAATTGGCCCTTACTAATTTATGCTTGCATATACCTGAGACTTGCTTTCTTTGTAATTTGCTGCCAGGTAGGAGGGTCATAGGACCAGCAATATTTTCCAAAACAACCTGACACTTGTTGAACTACCAAATTGCTTATATGGGTTTGGAATACCTTGGCTCAGATCTCATCAACTGCTTACAACTTCCATGAGTTTGGGCAGGATATTTAACCCCTCTGAACCTCAGTGTTCACATGTGTGTAGTGAAGATTACAATTAGTTCCCATCATACAAGTCTAATGTAAAAATTAAGTGATTTAAGTTCCTGGTATATAGTAAGCACTCAATGAATGGTGGCTGTCATTACTAAATAAACATACTCTTACTGAGTTCAAACTATGCTCAAGGCATTGACTCTAAGGTACTAGAATAGCTAAAACAGTGTTGAAAAAATAAAGTTGGATGTATTACAGTGCCTGGTTACAAGACATACTGAGAAGTTACAATAATCAAGATAGTGGTATTGGTGAAAGAACAGATACCAATCAAGGGAAGAGAATACAAAGTCCAGTAATAGGTTCACAAACATGTATTCATCTAATTTTTGACAAAATGTGCAAAGCCATCTCAGTGGAGAAAGGACAGTCTTTTCAACAAATGCTGTTGGAACAAGTGGACACCCATAAGTAAGTTAATAAGTAAATTAATAAACAAATAAAATGTAGACACAGATTTTACATCTTCGATAAAATTTGAGTCAAAATGCATTTTAGAGTTAAATGTAAAACATAAAACTACAATAAAATCTGTAACTGCAAACAGAAAATCTCTGTGATTTTGGTAATGACGTTTTAGATAGAATACCAAGAAATATAATCCATTAAAAACTAGATTTTCTTCAAAATTAAAAATTTTAGACTAAATTCAAAACTCAAAAGGAAAGACTTTTGCCAGGGACAGAAGACTGGTTCAATAATTAAAATCAGGGGTGCCTGGCTGGCTCAGTCGGTAGAGCATGTAACTCTTGATCTTGGGGTTATAAGTTTGAGCCCCACATTGGGTGTAGAGATTACTTAAAAATAAAATCTAAAAAAAATCAATGTAATTTATCATATTAATAGGCTAAAGAAAAAAAATGCATGACCATCTTAATTGTAGCAAAAAAGAAATCATTTGATCAAAGTAAAAACCCAATGGCACCTGGGTGGTTCAGTGGGGTAGGCCTCTGCCTTAGGCTCAGGTCATGATATCTGCGTCTGGGGATTGCGCCCAGAATCGGGCTCTCTGCTCAGTGGGGAACCTGCTTACCCCTCTCTCTCTGCCTGCCTCTCTGCCCACTTGTGATCTCTCTGTCAAATAAATAAATTCTTTTTTAAAAAAGTCAAAACCCATTATTTAAAAAAGCATTTAGCAATAAGTCAAGCAGGGCACCTGGGTGGCTCAGTGGGTTAAGCCTCTGCCTTCAGCTCAGGTTGTGATCTCAGGGTCCTGGGATCGAGCCCCACACCAGGCTCTCTGCTCTGGGGCAGGGAGCCTGCCTCTCTGCCTACTTATGATCTCTCTCTGTCAAATAAATAAAATCTTTAAAAAAAAAGAGTCAAGCAGAGAGAGTCAAGTATCATATGGTTTCACTTACTTGTGGAGTGTAAGGAATAACATGGAGGATACTGGGAAATGGAGAGAAGAACTGAATTGGGGGAAACTGGAGGGGGGGAGACAAACCATGAGAGACTGTGGACTCTGAGCAACAAACTGAGGGTTTTGGAGGGAAGGGAGTAGGGGACTGGGTGATCCTGGTGGTGGGTATTAAGGAGGGCATGTATTGCATGTGGAGCACTGGGTGTGGTGCATAAACAATGAATCTTGGAACACTGAAAAAAGAGAAAATAAAATTACGATATTAAAAAAAATAAATAAATATTAAAAAGCATTTAGAAAAACAGAAATAGAGGACAATTTTCTCAACTTCATAACAAGAATATGGAAAAACTCAGCACTAACTTTATATTTAGTGATGACAGACTAAAAATACCCCCCTTTAAAACCCTCTTACACTGTTGTTGGGAATGTGAACTGGTGCAGCCACTCTGGAAACCAGTATGGAGGTTCCTCAAAAAGTTAAAAATAAAACTACCTTACCATCCAGCAATTGCACTGCTAGGTATTTACCCAAAGGATACAAAAATACTAATTCTAAGGGATACATGCACACCAATGTTTACAGCAGCATACCTACAAGAGCCAAATTATGGAAAGAGCCCAAATGGCCATCAACTCATGAATGGACAAAGAAAAAGTGGTATATCCATACAATGGACTAATACTCAGCCATAAAAAGAATGAAATCTTGACATTTGGAAGAATGTGGATGGAGCTAGAGAGTGTTATGCTAAGTAAAATAAGTCAGTCAGAGAAAGACAAACCCTGTAGGATTTCACTCATATGTGGAATTTAAGAAACAAAACAAATAAACATGGGGGTTAGGAAGAGAGGGAAAAGAAGAAACAGACTTTCAACTATAGAGAACAAACTGATGGTTTCCAGAGGGGAGGTGGGTGGAGGGATGGGTTAAATAGGTGATAGGTAAAAAGGAGAGCACTTAATGATGAGCACTGGGTGTTGTATGTAAGTGTTGAATCACTGACTTCTATAACTGAAACAAATATTACAGTTAACCAACTGGATGGTTAACCAACTGGAATTTTAATAAAAATACGAGAAAAAAATAACCCCTCTCCCCACCAAGTCAGGAATAAGGTAAGATATCCACTCTCACCACTCAGTCAACATAGTGCAAGAATTGCTGGCAGTGCAATTACAGCAAATAAAGGAAACAAAAGGCATATAGATCTGAAAGGAAGAAAGAAAACTGATCCATTTTCAGACGATATGGTTGTCTGCATAGAAAATTCCAAGTCTACAAAAAAAAATCCTGGAGCTATATGTGATTTCAGCAAGATCACAGAATATAAGATAAACATACAAAAATCAATTGCATATATACTAACACTGAGAACATGGAAAATGAAGTTAAAAACATAATATCATTTACAATTAGCAAAAAAAAATGCAAATATAACAATACAAAACATGCTAAAAACTACAAAGCGTTGGTGAAAGAAACCAAATATCTGGAGACATATCTGGAGACATATCATGTTCGTAGATTATAAGATTCAATATATTAAAAGTGTTCATTTTTTTTTGTAAAAAAGCATCTTTTTCTCTCTAAGATTTTACTTATTTATTTATTTGACACAGAGTGAGAGCACAAGTAGGCAGAGTGGTAGGCAGAAGGACAAGGAGAAGCAGACTTCCTGTTAAGCAAGGAATCTGATGTGGGATTCGATCCCAGGACCCTGGGATCCATGACCTGAGCCCAAGGCAGACATTTAACTGACTAGAACAACCCAGATATCCCTAAAAATGTCAATGCTTCCCAAACTGATATACATGTTCAATGTAATTCCTATCAAAATCCAAGTAAGACTTTTTGTAGATATAGAAGAGATTCTTCTAAAATGTATAAGAAAAGACAAAAGAATTATAATATCTAGGACAATTCTGAAAAAGAACAAAGGGGGAAGAAACAGTTTATCCAATTTCATGACTTATTATATGGTTAGAGTAATCGAGACTATAGTATTGCAAGGTAATAGACACATAAATCAACAGCATAGAATAGAGAACCTACAAATAAATCAACACAAATATGCTCTCCTGATTTTTTTTTTAGAAAGAGAGAGCACACACATGCATGCAAGTCTGGGGTAGGGCAGGAGGGGCAGAGGGAGAGGGAGAGAGAATTTTAAGCAGGCTCCATGCTCAGTGCAGAGCCTGACATGGGACTTGATCTCACAATCTGAAATTAAGAGTCAGACACTTAACTGACTGAGCGACCCAAGCACCACTGCTCAACTGATTTTTGAAAACAGTGTAAAAGCAATTCAATGAAGGAAGAATAGGCTTTTCTAAAACTTGTGCTGGAGCAACTGGGGGAAAAAAAAGAACCTTGACTTAGGCTCACGCTTTATAAAAAATTAACTCTATACCATGAACTTAAATATAAAACATAAAAATATATAAATCTGAAACAACATCAGAGAATATCTTCAGGATCTAGGGCTAGGAAAACATTTCTTAAACTTGACACCAAAAGTGCAATCCATAAAAGAAAAAACTGATGAAGTGGACCTCATCAAAATAAGATTTTTGCTCTATGAAAGACCCTGTTAAAAAAAGAGAACACGGGGCCATTGGGTGGCTCAGTGGGTTAAGCCTCTGCCTTCGGCTTGGGTCATGATCGCAGGGTCCTGAGATTGAGCCCCACATCGGGCTCTCTGCTCAGCAGGGAACCTGCTTCCCTTCCTCTCTCTGCCTGCCTCTCTGCCTACTTGTGATCTCTGTCTGTCAAATAAGTAAATAAAATCTTTTTGAAAAAAAGAGAACACAAGCTGCAGACTGGGAGAAAAAATATGCACACCATATATCCTATAAAGGACTGATATCTAGAATATAATTTCAAACTCAACAGTTTTAAAAAGCCAACAACAACAAGCCAAACAACCCAATTGGAAAATGGGCAAAAGACAAGAACAGATATTTTACTGAAGAAGATATACAGGTGTCAAATAAGCATATGAAAAGATGCTCAGCATTATCAGACATTAAAGAAATACAAATTTGATATCATACCTTTCTGAATGGCTGAAGTAAAAAATAGTGACAACACCAAATGCTTGTGAAGATACAGAGAAACTAGATCACACACATTTCTGGTGGGAATGTAGTATGGTATAGCCACTACAGAAAACAGTCTGGCAGTTTCTTTTCTAACTTTTTTTTTTTTTTTTTTTTTTTTTTTTTTAGCCAGGTGGGGCAAGAATGAGGGAAAATTCCAAGAAGTCTCCATGCCAAGCATGGAGCCCAACATGGGGCTCAACCTTATAACTCTGAGATCATGACCTGAGCCAAAATCAAAATAAAGACTCAGCTGCTTAACTGACTGAGCCACCCTGGTGCCCTGAATGGTTTCTTAAACCCAATCACCACATGACATAGCAAATGCACTCTTAGGCATTTATCCCAGAGAAAAGAAAACTTATGCTCACACATAAACCTACACATAAAAGTTTGTAACAGCTTTCTTTATGTTGGAAACCAGATGTCCTGGAGTGGGTGAACTGTGAAACTGTGGTAATCCATACCATGGAATATTATTCAGCAATAAAAATGAGTGGACTGTTGATACACACAATAACCTGAATGACTCTCCAGATAATTATGCTTTGGGACAAATACCCAATCCCCAAAACTTACATATTACATGATTCCATTTATATAACATTCTTTTTTTTATCTTTTTAAGATTTTATTTATTTATTTGACAGACAGAGATCACAAGTAGGCAGAGAGGCAGGCAGAGAGAGAGAGTGAGAGAGAGAGGAAAGGAAGCAGGCTCTCCGCTGAGCAGAGAGCCCGACGCGGGGCTCGATCCCAGGACCCTGGGATCATGACCTGAGCTGAAGGCAGAAGCTTCAACCCACTGAGCCGCCCAGGCACCCCTATATAACATTCTTGAAATGACAAAATTATAGGAATGGAAAACAAATAAAAGGTTGCCAGAGGTGGTGTCTGGGGGAAGTGGGTTTGGCTATAAAAGGGCAACATGGGGGATCCTTGTGATGGTTAGAACATTTTCCATCTTGGCTCTATCCAGATCAATATCCTGTTGTGATATTGTACTACAGTTTTATAATATAGTACCATTGGAAGAAACTGAGTAAAGGATACATGAGAGCTCTATTATTTCCTACAACTGCATGTGAATCTACAATGATCTCAAAATAAAAAAGTCTAAGTTAAAAAAATCTGTTCCTCTGTGAAAGACATTAAGAGAATGAAAAGATAAGTCACATACTGGAAGGAAATTACATATCAAATAAAGGACTTGTATCCAGAATATATAGAAAAAACATTAAAACTGAACAGTAAGAAACTGACACAATGAAAAGATGTTAAGAGATAATTCATCAAAGAAGATATATGAATGGAAAATAAACACATGAAAAGATGCTCAAAATCATTAGTCACCGGAGAAACACAAATTAAACCACAATGAGAAATCCATACATATCTATTAAAAAGGCCAAAATAAATGAACCTGCTAATATGAAACATTGCTGAGAATGCTGGGTAAGTGGAATGCTCATTTATTGCTGTTGGGAATGGAAAAATGGTATATCTACTCTGGAAAACAATTCTGTAGTTTCTTAATAGAGTTAAATATGCACTTACCAAACGACCCAGCAGTTCTACTCCTAGATGTTTACCCAAGTGAACTGAAAAATAAGGTTCACACAAAGGTACGGATGCAAATGTGTATAGCAGCTTCATTCACTGCTACCAAAACACGGAGATAACCAAGATGTCCTTCAGTGAGTGGATACACAAACTGTGGCAAACTCATAACATACAATAGAATATGATTTAGCAATTTGAAAACAATGAACCATTGATTCACACAACATGGATACATTTTTAATGCACTTTGTTAAGTGAAAGAGGTTAGACTAAACCGACATTCCAGAAAAAGCCAATCTATGGGGAAAAAAAATCGGGGTTTTCAGAAATTCCGAGAGGAGAGTGGAATTGAGTACAAAGCTCCCTCATAAAATGGTATTTAGGATGATGGAACTGTTCTGTACGGCACAGTGGTGGTGTACAAACATGACTCCATGCATTTGTGAAAACCCAGAGACATGTCACACCACAGAGAATGAACTTAACTCTATGAATTTTTTAAAATAAAAAATATAACCTGAATGTCAGGGATCCCAGGATCAAATGCAAACTGATGAATGAGTTTAATACAAAACCTATGATACAACTTGCCAAAGGGGGTGCGGAATATGTGGAGCTGGCAGGATATTTTAAGAACAAAGGCAAAAGGAGCTATACATACATGTCCTACTCTCGTTTATTTATTTTTTTCTCACGGGGTATAGGTTAGAAATCCTGAAACTTCTTTATGAATACATTGTGCATACTAGGAAACAGATGTCTCACGACTGGAGAACAAGGTTACAGTGATGAACTGTAGTTGGAGATAACAACATAAACTTCATTTATTTTAAAATGTACTCAGGGTTTCTCCACTCGGCATCATTGACATGTTGGGTCAGATATTCTTTGCTGTAGGGAGCTGTCCTGTATATTGTAGAATGGTCAGCGGCATCTCTGGCCTCTACCCACTAGATGCCAGTAGCATCTCCCTGGTTGTGACAAAAATAAATGACTAACATAACTGCCAAATGTCCCTTGAGAGAATTGTAAAAACACCCACAGTTGAGAATCACTGAGACAGACAGAGAAATAAATATAGATGTTTGTAGAGACATGAGTTGGCATATAAACATATATTTCCAACCCCTGTCCGCTGAGAGAGCCCGGAAGCAACAACAGCCCAGCAGCAACAAGTACAACAAGCCTATACCTTGGTTTCCAAACACTGTTCCTACATGAAAGGAATCAAGGCTCACCAGAAAAATGCCTGAAACTGGGACTGGAATAGCAAAAATAGATGAGCATGGGACAGCTTACAGTGTCAGAAAGAAAGGATGGGCTTTAAAAATTAAAAAAGATAAAGCTTGTTAAAAGGACACAGGCGCCCATCTGAAAGAGTGCCCAATGATCAAAGCTTGATCAATTCGAGCAAAAAAATAAATAATAGTATTGTATTATAATGCAAATAATAAAACAAATGTTAATGAGTCCATATGGATATAAATAAATAATTGGATAAAGAAATATGGGGCACCTGGGTGGCTCAGTCGGTTAAAGCCTCTGCCTTCAGCTCTCGTCGTGATCCCAGGGTCCTGGAATTGAGCCCCACATCGGGCTCTCTGCTCAGCAGGGAGTCTGCCTCCCTCCCTCTCTCCCTCTGCCTGCCTCTGCCTACTTGTGATCTCTGTCTGTCAAAGAAATAAATAAAATCTTCTAAAAAAAAAAAAAGAAAGAAATGGGAGGGAAAGGACATATATTTTTAAAGAGAAATTCCAATAAATATAGAAAGTATGACAGAAATAGAAAAACATTATTAGAACACTAGTAATAAGTGCTGTGAGCATGATCCACAAATGAATGTGAAAAATAGTGGGGGGAGTAGGGAGAAAAAGAGTATATTTGCTCAGTTCAAAGTATATTGCCCAAATTCACTAATCACTGTGATGGCTTTAACATATGTACACAAATTCTCTGATACTCTTCCTTCCAGGAGCTGGAGTTTAATTCCTCTCCCTTGAGTGCTGGCTGAACTTCAGTGACTTGTTCCCAACAATAAGAGTATGGAAAGGGGAAAACAGTACATTTACAATAAGGAAGCCAAGCAGACACTATCTTAACCAAGTGATTAAGGCTAACATCACCAGTAATAAGGCAAGTTTATATCCTGCGCCCTTGATATGATGCAATGAGAAGGACATATCACCTCTGTGGTATTCTTTCCAAAAATCTATAACCTAGGTGTAATCATTAGAAAATATCAGCTAAATCCAAATTGAGATATGCACCAAACTTCCTCACAACCACTCCTTAAAAGTGTCAAGGTCATGAAAGACAAGAAAGATAGAGAATCTGAAGATTGTAGGATAGTAAGGAGACAGGATGGCTAGGTGCAATGCACGAGGCTGGCCTGTGTCCTGAAACAGAAAGAGGACCATTAGTGGAAAAGCTGATGAAATCCAAAAAAAGTCTGTAGTTTAGTTAACAGAATTGTACCAATGTTCATTTCTTTGTTTACACACACACACACACACACACACACACACACAAAATGGTTACATAAGATGTTCACATTAGAGGAAGCTGAGGAAAAGGTTTAAAGAAATAATATATTTAAAGCTTTCCTGTAAATCCAAAATTATCTCAAAATTTTTCTAAAATTCTATGGAAGATAGAACAGGCAAGATAGAACTAAATATGATTGAATAAGGAAGTCGATAGAAATAACAAAAAGTTAAGGTCACGTCAACATTCAATAAAAAGAAAGATGACTATTAGCAGTCTATTCACACTTCAACAACTTGAGATAAAGAATAAATTGTTGAATTGTTAAAATGTGTCAAAGTCTTGACAGTAATATGCATTATCTCTGGAAATAATCAAGCACGTACATGTTCTTATTTTTAGGAGTAATTTGAGTTCAAATTATATCCATAGAAACTGCATCCTTTGGGCCGAAATGAATACTTTTGATTATTTTTTGCAAAAGAGAATGATACCTAAAAATTCCCATTTCAACATTTGACTAAATTAATCTAAATAGTAGATAATGGCATAAGTAACCAAGTTTGCTACGAATAAGTTCCAAATTTAGAGTGAATACACATTGGAGAGCTTCCCAAAATTGGAAAAAAAAATTCTCCGTTGATCTGAGATCTATGTAAATCAGTAGGCAATTTGCAATAATCTTTTCCTAATGGATCCATTGTATAAGGTGATTTTCACTGAACCCGTTATTCCTTACCCATATCCCTTCACACACATATACACATCCCCACATACCCTACCATGTGATTCTCCATTGACTGTGTAGCATTATTCACAAAATGGATGGTGGCTTAGCCTCATGTCATCATTTATCCATGATATAAAGGACAAAAAGAAATGCACTGTGACCCTTGTATGGAAAAAAGTATAAATCATGAGAGAAGGACAACTGAAAATTCTAAAACTGGGATTGTTGCCTGAGCAAAGCAGAAGGAACCCAGATGGGCAAACCACCAAGAAGTGATTACTGAAGTTGACACATTTCACAGAATAATATACTTGAAATATCCTTGCTCCATAATCTGATAATAGCCCTATACTTTCATCATCAGGATCCCCACAGTTACGGCCATAGAATTGCACTTGTGATAACTACGAAGCCCCATTTTTCTCCAACCCATCTCTACCATGCCATGTACGTTCCTGTCCAATAAAACTCCTTTTATGGAGATACCAGGACATACCTGGACATATCGGGGTCTCTCACAAACTCTGTGCTTTTACACATTCTAGTCCCTCCGCTTAACACACCCACTCTGCCTACCTAACATCCTTTTTTAAAAAAAGATTTTATTTATTTGACAGACAGAGATCACAAGTAGGCAGAGAGGCAGACAAAGAGAGAGAGGGAAGCAGGCTCCCTGCTGAGCAGAGATCCTGATGCGGGGCCCAATCCCAGGACCCTGGGATCATGACCTGAGCCAAAGGCAGAAGCTTTAACCCACTGAGCCACGCAGGCACCCCCCTACCTAACATTCTTAAAGAAACTAGTTATTCTTTTCTCTTTATTGACATTTTCCATACTTCATTGTAATCATCCATTTAACAGACTGTCTCACATACTAGAGCGTGAGCTCACTGATGGCAGCAACACTGTGTCTTGATTACCTTCAATTCTGAACACCTAGCACAATCCTGGCATAGAGCAGTCTTTGATAGAAATGTTTTCTAATAGTTAAAGCATTGCCAAAAGAGAGATATAGCCAATGTGTGTCCTTTAGGTTCCAGCACAATAGAAAGTTCTACTACGGAAATGGGGAATTTTGAAAGGTCACAGGTTGCATATGAAAGAGTTGCAATCTGAATAAAGCCACGAGTATATTTTCCTACTGTGAAATGAGGTGGCTACAAATCACCAAAATGTAATGTACCATTTATTTATCCATTCAATATCTAGTTATTGATAAGTGCTCTGGGCCAAGCATTGTTTGGGACACTTGAATTATATTAGTTAGGCAAACATGAAATGCTTGCCCTCTTGGAGATGACAGTCTAGTCAGGAGAGTCTAGTGAACAGCAAAAAAAAAAAAAATACTAAATAATTTTTTTGCATATTAGAAGGTATGCATAAAGAAAAAGTAAAGAATGGCAAAAACCCCTAACATTCTCAGTTAGCTGTATCATGGGGAAACAGTAGAACTTTAATGACAAAGAGAAAATTATAAAATGTCTAGATGGAAAAAGTAGATAATCTACAAAGGAATATGAATCACATTGACATCAGACTTAATAACAGTGTATGTAAGAAAACAATGAAGTAATATTTTTAAAAATCAAAGAGAAATAATTTTGAAGGTAGGATTTTATTTCCAACCCAACTTTCATTTATTTTTTTAAGATTTTATTTATTTGTCAGAGAGAGAGCACGCATGCGCACAAGCAAGAGGAACAGCAGGCAGAGGGAGAAACAGGCTCCCCACTAAGCAAGGACCCTAGAATCATGAGCTGAGCTGAAAGCAGACACTTGACTAACTGAGCCATCCAGGCATCCCTCAACTGTCATTTAAATGTGAAGTGGAAATAAAGATTCTCAGGGCTGAACAGCTTCATGAAGGGTACTGCATAGCGACCCTCTTTGAAAGCCCCCTTGGAGGACATACTCTAGAATAATGAAAAAAATATCAATCTAAGAGGCAACAAAGAGAATCTAAAAGTAATTCTGAGTAATTAAGTTCATTACCTAAAAAGCAATTACACCCACCAAATAAGAAAATAATTCATAATAATACAAAAAACAGCAGATAGCAGTATAATGTGTAACCCTGGCTACACATTATAATCTTCCAAAGATCTTCAGAAAATATCCCAATGCCCATGTCCTCCTATTGGGGATCCTTGTTTAATTGGTCTGGTGTAAATCTGGCATCACTAGTTTTTAAGTTCCCACAGGTGATTCTAATTGCAGCCAGGGCTGAAAAGCACTGTGGTGGTCATCCTTGACTGCTGTCTTTTTATTCTCACTCCCCTCTCCTCCAACCAATCTGTCAGGAGCTCCAGTTGGCTCTACCTCCAAAATCCATCTACAATCTAGAGACCCTAGCTAGTTTATAAAGGCAAAAAAATTTAAAAAATTAAAGACATACAGATTGGAAAGAAATTAAAATTCTACATAATCAATGTAGATCATAAAGAATCTGCAAAAAGCTTCTAGAATAATTGAATTTAGTATTGGCAAAGAATATAAGATCAATATTAAAAATATATTTCTATATGTATGCACAAACCATTGGAAATTAAAATAAAAATTTAATGTAGCATCAAAATAAAAGACAGGTTTTGAGATAAATTTAGTAACATATGTGCAATACCTGTACACTAAAAGCTACCAAAATTACTGAGAAAAATTAAAGATGATCCAAATACAGGGTGCCCAGTGGCTCAGTTGGTTAAGCATCTGCCTTCAGCTCAGGTCATGATTCCAGGGTCCTGTAATTGAGTCCCTTGTCGGGCTCCCTGCTCAGCAGGGAGCCTGCTTCTTCCTCTCCCTCTGCCTGCTGCTCCTCCTGTTTGTGCTCTCTGTCAAATAAATAAATAAAATCTTAAAAAAGGATGATCCAAATAAATGATGAGAGATATCCGGTTAATGTATCAGAAGATGTTAAGATGTCAATTCTCCCTAAACTGATTCAGAAATTCAACACATTTATGATGAAAATCCCAGTCGCCTTTTTTTAAATTTTTGGTAGAAGTTGACATGTAGATTCTAAAATGTATGCAAAATGTAAAGTACCTGCAGTAGCATAAACAATTTTGCAAGAGTAGAACAAAGAAACAAAAATACACTACTTGATTTGTAAACTAACTACAAAGCTACCATGTGCATTTTCAGGGAGCAAGTTTATGAAAATCCTAAAAGCTAGAAATAAATTAGGATTTCAACAGGTTATTGAAGGCTCTGAGTAGAATTACAATAAAATGAAAACTGGTATTTTGGATAGCCATGGAAGTGTGCTGCCCAGATCTTCCTTCAAGAAAGAGCTTGCCAACCAGCTACAAGGAGTGCAGTTAGCTGCCTGCCCCCTGCTGTTAGCACTTTCAGGGACCTCTTCAACTTTCAGTCTGAGGCACGTCTTCCCTAGGCACCCCCATTCAATGACTTAGCATGGTGTGGGTGCCAGGGCCTGGCCCTTTCCACTCAGTGTAGGATTCCTCTAATGGGCCGTATTTGTTCCACAGTTCATGCTGGTTTGGCCAAGATTTTCAGGCCTGAGGATTCCCCTGCCTAATCCTGCTTCTTCCTCTTCCTTTCCAAAGGAGCAGGTCTGCATTATGATCTGAATGTACTGCATGCCCAATTCTGCTTCTTTGCCCTTTTATCTCTTACAGGTATCCCTCCTCCCAACTCACAGTAAAGCTCTTAAACTCCGACTGGTGTCTACTTCACAGAGGAAATCAACAGACATGGTAAAGAGGGTAGAGACTGGGCTCAGAGACACAGGCTCATTGATTTCACAGCAATGTACATATGATATGAGTGTGAGAATGAAGGAGAAGCGATGAAGGGAGCAAGTATGATACAATTTTGAGCCAGATTCCAGGAAGGATAAGTGGTGGAATCAGTTCATGACGGAGTAAGTTCAAAGGGGGCTCTGATTTGGGCTACAGGTTGACTTGATGTTAGGTTTTGAAAATACTGAGTTTGTACTTATGTGGCACTGTGTGATATTCAATAGATTGTTGAAGATATGGAGTGAATCCTAAATGTGCAGAAATATCTTTTGAGAATATTTACAGATTACTGGCATGGGAGTGGTAGCAGTTAAGGGATTAGCCCTCAGAGGGTGGCAGTGGAGGGTAAGACATTGATTCTTGTGAAATGCTCTTGAGTGAAGACTTTTTCCTCTAAGACTCTGGTTGCCCTCTGAGCTAGGTGTTCCGTTACCATCTTGCCAACCAAAAACATTGAGTTAGTGACTAGTGCATCAGTATTTTGTTACTGTTCTTAGATCTACTGAGATTAGAGAAGTAAAGTAGGATGCAAAGAATGGAAAGCTTCTTTAGTGTACATGAGCAGAAATCTGGCATTCTGACTGCTGGGAAGTATAAATGTCAATATCAATGCCAGGACATTGACTGTGCATACCAGTGGCAATGGAGTCTGAAATTAAAGTGGAAACAGCTCCAAAGGGGTGTATGCCCTTCACAGAATGCTTTAGAAATAGAGTAGCAAAAGTTTTTCTTTCTTTTCGATGAGGGATACATCTGGCTAGGTGGACACTCAAATCCAAATGGAAATAGTGGCCAGATATTCTCTTGCTCCCCAGCCCTCATGGAGATAGCTTTGGATTTATTTCAAAACTACAGTGCTTCTGGTGGTTGTTATGCTAGTCCTATGAATATTTTACCAAACTGGAGTGAAAACAGAGTGAGGCTAACTTCTTTTCTTGTATGCTCTATACCTTCAACACAATACTGAAAGGCCATTCTAGCTCTAGACCTTTCCACAGCATCAGTTGAGGTTCTTGCATTTCATTGAATCATAGCATCTCCCTCTGGCTACCCTTAGTTCCTTCACCTCCATTCCACAATGTTTAGCCTGAAGGTACCACTTAATAAACACTGTACATATTGAACTCTATCTTAAGAATTTGCTAACCCTGGGGAACCCAACCTATAATAATAATCAACTTGAACTCGGTGATACAAAAAAGGAGAATATAACATTTTCAAGTAAGGTTTATTCCAGAAATGCAGGGGTAGTTTAATGTTCAAAGATAAGTCAATGCAATTCACCTAACAGAAGAAGAGAAAAATCATAGGACTTCTCAATAGATACTGAAAAAGCATTTGTTAAAAATTCAATATCCATTCAAAATTAAGGGGAAAACCGTAACAAATTAAGTAGATAAGGGAACATCCTTAATCTGATAAGGAATATTTGCCCAATAAAAGCTCACAGCAAGCATTATAGGTATTTAAATATTAAATATTTAAGGCTCGTACCACCTCTCACCCTGAGATCAGGAACACTGTAAGGATGCTTTATATTAGTACTTCTATTAAATCTTACTCTAGAGATGGGAACCAATGCAAAAAGACAAGTTAATAATAATAAAGATAATAAAGATTTTAAAAATAAATAAATAAAATAGAAAATAGAGATAATAAAAATAATAAAGGTATAAAAATTGGAAAATAAAAAATAAAAATGAAAATGCTTGCAAAATACATGATATAAACTTAAAAGTACAGATGAACCAACAATAAGAATTAATAAGTAAATTTTCAGGGTCATTAGCCAATGCAAAACACCGTATTTCTACAACCAGTAGAAAATAATTGGAAAGTAGTATTTTAAAAGTGTACATTTATAATAGCATCAGAAATATCAAATACATGTATGGAAGTGCTGAGTCACTATATTATACACCTGAAACTAATATAAATAACACTGTATGTAAACTAACTAGAACTAAAATAAAAACTTATTTAAAAGGAAACATCAAATAGTAAGGGAAAAAAATTAACAGATGGGCAAGACCAGAAAACTACAAAACACTATTGAGAGAAAAATTTTAAATCCCTAAATAAATGGTGGTATAAAAACATTGGTGGATTTGATATGGACAGTACAGACATTTTTACAAATTGATCTATAGGGTCAATGCAATACAAATAAAAATCCAGGGTTTGGGTTATTTAAATGAAATTTGAGACGCTAATTCATATATTTATATGGAACTCAAAGAGTCAAGAAGAGACAAGACACTCTTAATGTGGAATAAAGTGGGCAGATAAATGGTGCTAAGACTGGGAATCAAAACTCCTCTGACATCTGAGGTGCCTGGCTGGCTCAGTCGGTGGAGCATGTGACTCTTGGTCTCGGGGGTGTAAGTTCGAGCCCCACAATGGGTGTAGAGATTAAAATAAAATCTTAAAACAAAAAAACAACAAAGAACTCCTAACATGGCGTTCAAATCCTTCATTATTTGATCTGCCTACCTCTCCACCTCTCCCACACTCCCAATGCTCTATTTGACTTTCCAAATGTGGTATGCTCTTCCAATCCCATGCCTTTCCTCTCTCTAGAATTCCTTTCTCCTTTTCTTCACTCGGTTAACTTTGACTCAGTCTTTAAGACTTGGCTCAGGATATGAGGAATTTGACAAACAAGACAGAGGATCATAAGGGAAGGGAGGGAAAAATGGAACAAGATGAAATCAGAGACAGAGACAAACCATAAGAGACTCTTTGGAAATAAACTGAGGGTTGCTGGAGGGGCGGGGGTAGGAGGGATGGGGTGGCGGGGGGATGGGCACTGGGGAGGGCATGTGCTGTGGGGAGTGCTGTGAATTGTATAGGACTGCTGAATCACAGACCTGTACCCCTGAAACAAATAACACATTATATGTTAATTAAAAAAAAAAAAAAGAGTTGGCTCAGGGATTACTTCCTCCATTATGCCTTCTTTTTATACTTCAGACTGCCTTAGGCACCCCCAACTTTGCATTCCTGTAGCAGCAGTATGTACTCCTATCATATGCATTACTCCAACAAATATTTATTGAGCCTCTTCTATGAATTCTAGGTGATGGTATTGGTTATAGCACATACTATGTTACGTTATAATTAGCAGGTGACATAACTGCTTCCCCCTGCCTTTAGAATGTGAACCTTCTTGACATTAGGGCCTGTGTCTCACAGCTCTGTATCTTAAGCACCTGTCATTAAACCTGATCATAAGAAGAGCCTGGTAAGTGTCTGCCGGATTCATGCAGAGTATGGTGGCTTAGTTCTGTGTGGACTTAGCTAAGGCTGGGACTACTTTTTTCTGAATTCGTCTTCTTGTATGGTTCCAGGTTAGACTTTTCCATAGGACAAATTTACCTGAGATCAAGAAGGCAGAAGTAAATTAGTAACCATTCTCACGCTCTGAAATTTGGTAAAGAACCAGGTCCTTTGCTGTGGAACCATGGCGTCACTGATCTGGCTGACTATGCTGGTGCGGGGCAGCAACAGACCCTCCAGCCCTCACAATTCATCCTGCAGGTCTACAGCAGCAAGTCTGGGTGAGGTTTTAGTTTGTCCTCATAGGCTCCGGTTTATCTACTCTAGTCCCCGCTTTATATCCATTTCCCTTCCTGACTGCCATTTCAGATGACTTCATACCATCACAAGGTTCATAAAGCAACAGCCTTATACAGACAGCTTACACGGATCCCCCAGTAGCAAAAAGTAAAATCCCTATGATAAATCCCTTCTTCTCTTTCATGCCAGTCTGCTTCTCTGATCAAATGCATGCTATATATTATAGCATATAGTGTTTGGGACCAGAAGTAGTTCCAGGGTACACACAGAGCCTCAAGAATAGATTCTCTTTATCTTTTTAGGTGATTTATAATTGATTTTCTGAGCTGATGAGATCTAAAGGCACTAATTACTCTGTTTCCAGTGGTAACAGGCATACTCTGAGCCCATGTTAGGTAGTAGCAAACAGTTACCTAAGTCACAACCTGTAAGACACCTGTAATAAAGGACAAGATTTGGGAGGAACCAAGTATTTGTTGTCATATAGCGTTTTAGTGGGAAAAAGGGAATAGAGTGGGTTTGTTGGTTGCTTCTAAGTGCACTGGAGAAGGTGGGGAAAGAGATCTGTGTCCACTTATCAGGGTGAATATATATTGAGGAAACTGGAATGATCAGAAATTTGGGGGATCAGGATCCTGTGAAGCTACTTTAACATATAAAAATTCTTTTGGAGCGACACCTGGGTGGCTCAGTGGGTTAAGCGTCTGCCTTTGGCTCAGGTCATGATCCCAGGATCCTGGGATCAAGCCTTGCATCAGGCTCCTTGCTCAGCAGAGACCCTGTTGTTCCATCTGATTATGCGCTCTCTCTCTCTTTCTCTCTCTCTCAAATAAATAATCTTTTTTTTTTTTTTGAGGGAGTGCTGGATATTAGCTATCAATGACATTAACTGTTAAAGACCCAAAAGACCCCTGTAATCCACCAGAGTAGGATTTTTTTGTAAGTCAGGTAATCAGTACAGTATTACCTCAGATCTCTCTCATAGTGGACCAGCAAGTCCTCAGTCGCACCCTATGGTTACTCGTCCAGTTCCAAATGCATGTTTGGAACAGATACATTCAGCAACTGGCAGAGTCCCTCGGCTTCATAATCTACAGAGTGAGGACTATTAGGGTGAGCACTAACAAGTAGAAACCATTAAAACTGACTCTACCTACCACACCCCAACCAAATCAACTGTTGGCCTGTGCAGAAGGCAGCACGCATGGAGAATGCATGCATATTACCATAAACTTAATCACGTCATAACTCCAATTATAGCTGCTCTTCCAGACACGGTTTTATCTTGGAACAAATCAGTATATTCTTTGGTAATAGAGGCAAAATGCTCACTGGGCCTCTTTGGATTTTCAAGGCATTTGGGTTTTCATTTTGGTCCTCACTTGGGTCCGGTCCATCTACCGAGTAACCCAAAAGCTGCCAGATTTCTGTGGGCACAGAACAAGAGAAGGCCCTACATCAGATTCAGAGGCCTATGCAAGCCGCTCAATCGCTTAGGCTGTATTACCCGACAAATCTAATGGTGCTTTAAGTGTCAGTAGCAAATAGAGAAGCTTCTGTCAGGCCCCTGGTGGTCAATCAGAGCATATGCCTTCATGATTTGGGAGCATCCTCTGCAGGCATTCTCCTTTTGACAAACAGCTTACTATTGTGCCTCTGTGGAGACCTCAAAGTTACCACTCGTAAATTGGGTGTTATTTGACCCACAGGGACATGAAGTTGGTCCTGCACAGCAGCAGTCTATCATCAGGTGGTATATGTTAGTTCACACTCAAACAAGTCCTGGAAGTACAAGTAAGCTGCATGAGCAAGTGGCCCAGATGCCCACCCCTCTCATTACTGCTACTTTATGTTCTCTCTTCCCACTCATACCGATGATCTCCTGGGGACTTACTTGACCTTATCTGAAGAGTAACAAAATTGAGCTCAGTTTACACTGTGTAGACACCACCCAAAAGTTGACAGATGTACTACTCTAGTCGCACTCTGGATGCCCCTGGAAAAAAAGTTGTAAAGAGAAATCCTTCCAGTAGGCAAAACTTTAATCAGTGCTCTTGGTTGTTCATGGTGCCCAAAAGGAGAGATGTCCGGAAGCACAAATCTCCACTGACTCATGAGCTTGGCTAGTGGTTTGGCTGGATGTTTGGGGACTTGGAAAAATACTTAGAAATATGGTGACAAGGAGATCTGGAAAGAAATACATGGATGGTCCTTTTCCGAATGGGCAGAGTGTGAAGATACATGTGTTCCACATGAATGTCACAGAGTGACCTCAGCACAGAAATATCTTAATAATCAGAAGGGTAAGTACCTGTACTGTAGAAGTCAGATAGCCAGCCCATTTTCCCAGCTGCTCCTTCATAGC
This sequence comes from Mustela lutreola, assembly GCF_030435805.1. Lineage (NCBI taxonomy): Eukaryota > Metazoa > Chordata > Mammalia > Carnivora > Mustelidae > Mustela > Mustela lutreola. Next base: position 119,020,156 of record NC_081308.1, on the reverse strand, counting down.
CCAGTATATCCATGAACAGAAGCTGGAGATTATGCATTGGCTCAGCTACAGATATTGCTGAGTGCCCAACCTGTCAAAAGCAGAGATCGAGGGTGATCTCCTAATATGGCACCATTCCCCAGAGGTACCAGCCAGCTTCCAGGTGGTAGAACAATTGCACCGGACTACTTGCATCGATGGAAAAGGGCATATTCTCAGCAGAGCAGACACTTGCTCTGTACATGGATTTACCATTCCTGTCTGCAGTGCTTCTGCCAAAACCACTATTGGTATCTTCTTCTCCCTCATGATTTTCCAGCAGCATTGCTTCTGACCAAGGGACTCATTTTACAGATAATGAGGTGTGATAATAGGTTCATGTGCTGAAGATCCTGTAGGTCATCCACATCACTGAAGTTTGTGATGGGAGAGGAAGATATAGTTTCCAAATTGTCTTCAGGCCTTCCAGTTTGTCTTTATAAGTTTATCTGCTCTTGTAGCTTTGAGTTTGTCCTTGATGGCTGTCCTTCATTTTCATATATTCCAGTTCACCTCATGGGTTCTAGTTTGTCCCTGCTCTCCCTGCTTCATGCCCATCTTTTCTCCCCAGTTGCCAGCCCTGATGACTTCATACTCAAAAGCAGATGCAGAAGCAGCAGCCTTCCAGAGACTGCTTAACGAGATCCTACAATAGCATAATGCCAAAGTCCTATGGTAAATCCCTTCTCTCTTATCACTCAAGGTGGTTCTGTCTCTCTGACCAAACCCTGACTGGTGGATACAAGCTATATTAGTTACCAATACAGGTTCCAGTGTTTCTGAGGTACTAGTTACTTCAAATGAGAGGATTTGTCCTTTTTTTCTTTGTTTTGTTTACTTTTAAAAGGCAAAAAGAAAAAAAAAGGTCTTCTTCACTAGTGGCAATCATCCTTCATCTTTGATCCTGTAATGTGCTCCTTCTGAGCATAATTTGGCATTTCAGGTTCTAATTAATATGGCAATGCATTTCAAAATGCTGAAACTAGAAGTAAACCTAGGTCCCTTTGACCTGAGACTTCGTATGGGTCAGGCAATTCTAAGTTTCTGTCCTCACTCAAACTGCCATTCTCTATGTCTGTGCTGATTTATAAGATTTTTTATTTGTAATGCATATGAAAATGACTATCAGAATGGGAACAGTGCACCTTGCTTAATTATGGCTGGTAGAAAACGCAATATACTCAGTGCAAAATCAATCTGATAAAAGATTTCCAGCACAGGTTCTGTCTTCCCCTTGAGCTCAGCTCAACTGTCCCTTGGAGACTACAGTCAGCAGGAGCAGCCATAGCAATTCCACACATCATTTGGTCAGATGTTTTCTTCTAACGCTGTTTTTTTTTTTTTTTTTTCATTTAAAGAGGAGACAAATAAAACATTGGGGTCTCAGAGGATGGTGATGGCATTACCTACCGCTGCCAGGATGTGAGAGGGACTCAGGGGATCTATCAGATCCCTGGCTCTAGAGGGACAGAACACTGAGACTAGCTCCACCCCAACTATCCATCCACCTGCACTCTCAGAGCAGCACATAGGTTGCTGGCCTCAATATTCCATCCTGCAGTTTTATCTAACTAGTGTTTAACAGATGCCTTAAGGTCAGGTCCAAGGAATGTTGGGAGCCTCTGCCCAGCCTCTCTTTTTGCTTCCTGATCATAGTTCACCTTCATATTCTCATATTGCAATGGGAAGGCCAGGTATAGAATAATGAGTCTCCTCCCCAGAGAGGTCCATTTCCCAATCCCCAGAACTTGTGAATATGTTAGGTTACATGGCAAAGGGGAATGAAGGTCGAAGATGGAATTAAGGTTGCTAATCAGCTAACCTTGAGATAGACTATCCAGATGGGCCCAACATAAGCTCAGGGGTCCTTATAAGTAGAAGAGGGTGGTAGAAGAGAGGGAACCAGGAAGATGACAGCATGAGAAGGATTTGGCCCAATATTTCTGACTTTGAAAATGGAGGAAAAGGACCATGAATCAAGGGATATAGACAGCCGCTAGAAGTTTGAAAGGCAAGAAAATGCCTAGAAAGACAAGAAAATGCCTGGAAAGGCAAGAAAATAGATTCTTTCCTAGAACTTCCAGAAGGAATGCAAGCCTGCCAACCCTTCATTTTTAACCCTGTGAGACCAATTTTGGACTTTTGACATCTCAAAGTTTTTAAGTGTAAATAATAATTTATTATGTTTTAAGAACCACTAAGTTGTTGGTAATTTGTTAAAGCAGCAATAGAAAAATGAATACACCAGACAACAAGTTTGTGTCAACATTAAACTGTTTCTGTCCTGCCTAAATGGCCATTTGAGAGACCTCTTTTCTTTCCTTTTCTCCTTCTTCCTCTTGTCTGCTCTGTTTTGTTCAAAATTTGAATTTTGAAAGCCTTTACATGTCCCCTGTTAAGTATGTTTGCTCAATTTAACTTAGACTGAAGTTCATAACTCTGCTTATAATTTATTTTCATGCATCATTATCTCCCTCTCAGCCTTCTCTCTATATTCAATCTTTCTGTGCTTTTATATGCCCTCTTGCTCTATCCAAATACCACTGAGATACTCATGCCTTGGTTCCCAAGCTAAGATTCAACATAGCACTGGTCCTACTCTTTTCCTGTATTAAAAATGATATTTCTTCAGTGCAGTTTGCTTACTAAATGTTAGAAAAGAAAACTGATTAACCTAATCCACCGTAATTCCCTTTGCTTGAGCTCTCTGAGAAATGCTTACCACCAAGGAAGAAAGAAATGGGATGTGTGTATGGAGGGGATGGTTGGCATTACAATGTAAAGATTACTTCCTTTTAATCCATAAGCATTGTATGACTGATGAAACAGATTACTTGTCAGATTCCAAAATTATCTCTTTACCTTAGTGTCCTCTCCCACACTCTCTCAGATCAGAGGAATTATTTCCTTCATAATAAACTTCATAAACTTCCCAAACGCATTTATTATCTTCCAATTATTTTCTCCTCTTATCTTTATATGATACCTATACTGAAATACCACCTAGGTTTATTCATACACTTATTCACTGAACAAAAGTTATTGAGCATCTGTACCATACCAGGCATGGTTAGTAGTTAACCAGTCTGAGCTGGTATTTTTCTTGGGAACAAGGGGTAAGGGAAATAATTTTGAGAAGAAAGAGCTGTATAGGGAAAACCACAGTGGCATGAAATAGATGTATATGATTAGGGAATTTAAAACGTTTCTGGTATGAATGGGGTGTAGAGGTGTGTGAGTATATGGAGGGGAATGGCAACAGATGAAGCTGGAAAAGTGTAAAAGGGGCATCACTGAAAGTCAGACTAAGGTGTTTGTTCTTTGCCCTAAAAGAAATGACAAACTACCAAACAGTATTAAGCAAAGGAATGACATTGTTAAATCCATAAGCAGGAAAAGTTAGTTTGGCTACATTGTAGTTGATAAATAGGGGGGAAAAATTGTACAGGCAAGAAAATATAAAGTCCTGAAGTAAGGCAGTAGCAGTAGTGATGGAAGAGGGAAGAAAACAGGTTGGAGAGATATTCTAGACATTGGTGAATGGTTAGATATGGAAAGATTAATAAAATGGAGTATCTAAGAGGTCTGCCTAGTGATTAATAGGACTATATCATTTACAAATACTTACTGAATGCTTATTATGTGCCAAAAATAAAACTGCAAAGATAAAAACATGCAAGCCCAGTCCATATGGAACTTATCATCCAATAGAGAGACAATTAAACAGAAAATTTCAGTAAAATATTATATGTACTATGCTAAAAGTGTGCATAAATGAAGGGAGGAACATATCCTAGCCTGAAGTCTCCTAGAGGAAATTATTGCTGACAGTATGGTGTAATTTTCTAGATGAAGAAAGGTAGGAAAGAAAAGTACAGTAGGTCTAAGTCAGCATTAGTATTTACAGAGAATGATGTGTAGTTTAATAGTAGTAGACTGTACCGAAGTGACAAATGGTAGGAAATAATGCTTAAGAGTCACATAGGGAACAAATCATGAAGAACCTTCTAAGTTATGGTAAAAATCGACCTTTATTCTGTAGATGATAAGTAAGCATCGAAAGTTTTAAATATGGAGGTCTAATGGTCAATTTGTTTTAGAAAGATCATCCTGAGCACTAAAAGTGAAAAGAACTATTCAGAAGAAGTTGTAGGAGTCCAAACAAGAGATACTGGGTGCCTGAACTAGGGCAGAGAATAGTTTGGATAGACAGAAAAAGCCTTGAAAAAATGATTAATAGGTAAAATCAGGAGTACTTCCTGATTGATGAAGGGTGGAGAAGGAAAGGGCAGTAAAAAATAGGAAGGAGTGTAGAATCATTGTCAGGTTGCACTATTACGTGCCTAGATAGGTGATACAATTTACTGAAATAAGCAATAGATAATGACTTCAGTTAGGGTCACATTTGGACTAAGATACTAGAGACAAGCAACAGGCAGTTACAAATTTGGATCAGGAGAGGGAAATATCTTATTTTAGATGTCATTGCCAAACAAGTTGTAGTTAAAACCATGGGATATGATGATATGATTCAAGAAAAGAATTTTAAAAGAGAAAAACATTGGGCCAAGGAGGGACACTTGAATCCCACCAATGTTTTAGGAAAGAGAAAAGAAACTAGTGAAGAAAACTGGAAAAGAGTGGTCAGAGAGACAGAGGGGGAAAAATTAGTATTATGGAAGCCCAGGAAATAAAGTAGCTTTTAAAAAAAAATTGTCTTTTTAAAAAGATTTTATTTATTTATTTTAGAGAGAGAGAGAGAGAGAGAGAGAGAACAATCGGGGAGGAGCAGAAGGAGAAGGTGTCAGGACAAGGAGAGCAGCAGAAGGAGAAGTGCTCCCCACTGAGCAGGGAGTCCAATGCAGGGCTCCATCCCAGGAGCCTGGGACCATGACTTGAGATTAAAGCAGAAGCTTAGCCAACCAAGGCACCCCTGAAATAAAGTATTTTAAAAGAAAGAGGGAGTGGGAACCAATTTCAAATATAGCAGAGAGATCCAATGAGTTAGAAATGAAGAGTATTCAGTTGTATTTTTCAACTTGGAAATCACTGGTCACTTTGGTAAAAAGACTTTTGACTTGGGGGTTGGGAGGAGGTGGTAGTGGTAAGAAGAGCAACTGTATTACATTGCAATGAGATTTACATGGCAAACAAAGTGGAGAAAGCAAGTACAGAATATTCTTCCAAGAAGAATGTCTTTAAAAGGAAAGAGGGAAATGGGTGATTATTACAAGGAAATGTAAGTTCATGGGAATTTTTGTTCGCTATTAAAAGAGAATTATTTGAATACAGGAGCATATGTGTGTAGAAAAAGAGATAGATGAATACGGTAGACAGATAGATGGATGATAGATAGATAGATAGATAGATAGACAGACAGACAGACTGTAGGGAAATTAGAGAGAGGGAGCATGGAGACATAGAATTAAGAGTAGCTAATTGGTCCCAGAAGAGGAGCTAATTCACAGTAGGACCAAGAATCAGGACTTGAATGGGAGAAAAAAAATACAACTTCCACTGATAATAGAAGCAAGATGAAAGATCGGGTGTAGGTGAAATGTAGTATAGGCAGAAGAATAGTAAGCTCGGTAAACTCACATCTGATGACTTTTACTCCTGATGAACATTATCTATTGGTGGCTGAGTAAGAGACTTCCAGAGACTAAGAAGGTTTTGGGAGAATCACTGAAAGAAATTACAAGCAAAAATGAAGGCCAAAAGTATCAGGGACCCAGGCTGCGATTAAGGGCTACGAATTTGCCTCGAGATTTTCTGTTGTGGTCTAAACAGGCTCTAGGGCAAGAGCAGATATGCAAATTATGGGATCATTTCAGATAGTGTTTAGCCAGGAACATTCAGTAAAAGAAAGAGGCAGTAAGTGGTGGTGCCCCTCACTTAGATAGGAGATACACTTTCTCTTGACTTGTTCTTTCTCCAAGGAGATAACTTAGGGTAGTAGAAAGGACAACAGATTGAGGTGTAAGAGACCAGGGTTCTAGAGGTAGCATGTACTATCTCTAAGACCTTGGATAAATCCTTTCCCCTTTCTGGTCCTCAGTTTCTCCATCCAGCCATGATGACTTTGGATAGTCTTTTCCAGCTATGACACGCTATGACTGTTAAGTATCACATTCAGAAAATCTGGTAGAATGCAAGTATGTGTGGACATACTGTATTGCCAAATTCAGACACTGCAATTTGGTCAAATCCTTTCCTGGCTGCCCTCCTCACTGATCCAGACCACCCTGAATCTCTTAAATCTTGAGCACAAACATACAGGCACAGATCACAACAAAGCAACACCCAAAGCACCTAAGGTATTTCTAGCTAGCATCAATTTCATGGCTCAAGTCTCAAGTCTCACCAGGTTTGACATATTCAGAAAGTTAAAAGCACATACCCTTTACTCAGGAGCAGAGGGAGGCCAATGTACCCTTCTCCTTATAAATGCCAATACATTTGTGCTGCCCCCAGGCCTCTTAATCCTATGCTTTCACAGACATTAAATACATCCTGAAATTTAAAGTTAGAATGACAACACCCTCAACATTTAGGCTATAAGAAACAGAATGCTCTTCAGGGTTTCTGGCCCGCATGGAATATGTTAAGGCACTTCAAGTTTAGTTGACTTGAAATTCTAAACCAAGAGGATGAGGATTAACTTTGAGGTCACATTTCTCTTAAATCACATAAACCCTGTGGCAGATCTGAAATATGAAATTTATCTTCCTCAAATGGTTTAAGGACCAGACATTTTCTTTCACCTCTGAAGGGCTGAGGTAAAATTCTGAATGTGAGACTACCACTAGAGCAAGTCTTGTGATCCGGGCTGAATTTCAGAATTTACAAATCTTGGATAAAGTATCTGGACTTTTTCAGTACTCTGCCATACAGGCTGGTGTTCTGTAATCTTTCTCAGCCTGGGACGTATATTTGCTCCAAGCCACACCTCTTTCTGGTGCACACATTCACTCATCTATTTAGTCAGCCAACATTATTATTATTATAAGTGTATCACATTATAGTATGACTGCCTACCATGTGCTAGGTATCGTGCTCAGGTGTTGAAAATGTAGAAATAATAAGATACAGTGCTTTGTTGAAGATACACACAGGCTGGTGGTAAAGAGAGGCATAGAAATATACCCTTATATTAAGAGAGGAAATCAATAGTAAGCATATACAGTTAAGACTCAGACGAACCTGGGCTTGAACTATAGCTCAGCTAATTTTAGCTGTCTGACCCTGGGCAAGTTACATCATCTTCTCATAGTTCACTATACATTTTCATAAGGAAAATGTCAGGATTTACTTCAGAGTGCTGTAGTCAGGATTAGAGGTGGGCATATAATAAATGCTTAACAGAGGTTATAGGCAAGACGGTGCTGCTGGTGCAAGTCTCCCCATTCATCAAGGTCATCCATGACCCTGCCCTGTACCTCAGGGGGGCCTACAGAGCCAAGTGCTACCATTATAGGAAATCTTGGGTAGGAGAGGAAGAGAGGATGGCAGTTAAGGAGAAAAAGAAGCAAGATGAGCAGAAATGAGTTGAGAGAGAACTGGCTGAAGCCCAAGATCACAGCTTACTAAAATGAGCCTGCCTTTCTCTGGAATGGTGTGGATGAATAAAGCTTTCTGTGGTAAGTGATGAGAAAAATATGTTTAATAAGTGGCAACTATTTCTATTCTTACTGACAGTATTATTGATAACAATAATAACAACACGAATTTTTCCTGTAGGTATGACTGAAGGAAGACTCTATCCTCATTTGAGTGGTGCTCTGAGAAATTAATTTTCTGATAAAGAAAAGAAGGTAAATGTAATTCCAGAGGATTAGAGATACATGAAAAGGCACAGAGATATATGAAAAATCTTGGCATGTGTGTGAGAGTTAATAACTAAGCTGTAGAAGACCTGAAAGGAATATAGAAAGATCTGAATCTGGAAAAGTTGCCTTACAAATGTGGGGTCATTTGCTTTCTTTTATTTTGTCATTAGATCAAGTGGACATGAAGTCCAAATGTTAATTAATCAAAATTTCAGAGAGGAGTGCCTGGGTGGCTCAGTCAGTTAAACATCTGACTCTTGATTTCAGCTCAGGTCATGATCTTGGGATCCTGGGATCGAGGACTGCATCCAGCTCCCTGCTCAACAGGAACAGCTTCTCCCTCTCAAGCTCCCCTTGCTTAAGTTTCCTCTCTTGCTGTCTCTTCCTCTCTCTGTCAAATAAATAAATAAAATCTTTTTAAAATGGTTCTTTAGAAGCAAAAGAGTGAAAACAAATGGAGTTGGAAGTGAAAGCAAATATTTTAGAATCTCACCTCGCTTTTGTAGTCTCAAGAGCTGGGCAATCAACAGCCAGATTTTCAAAACTCAGACCCACAGGACTCAGAGCCAGAAAGGACTGAAGACATAATCTAGCCAAATGATTTTCAAACTTTTAGAGCCATATAAATCCTGTTAACATGAAAGATTTCTTGGAACCCCACTATCTAAAACATACAGAAAGTGAGGACTTTTTGAAACAGGGTTAGGGAAGCTTTTGAGTCCTTCTCTTGGTCCTTGATCCACAGGCTCTGCCCTTTGACTCCTAAAAGGGCTCTGTAAGGCACAGTTACTTAATATGGGGAAAGTGAGCCCCAGAGAGAGGAAGAGCCTTACCCGACATCACTAGGCTAGTTGGCCGCACAGCTCTGGCTGAACCCTGGTCAGTAAGCCCAGAGTGTTTTACTATACCGTATTTCTGAAAAGTCTGCAAACTTTGCAGAGAGCAATCATAAATTTATTTTCACTCATGCCCAGTTTACTTGAGCAGGGAGGTGGGTTCTGTGTGACTGCTCTCATTTCTAAATCATCGGTTTTTATCTCACAGCCCTTGCTCATCTTTTTTTTTTTTTTTTTTAACATTTTATTTATCCTGGGGTGCCTGGGTGGCTCAGTGGGTTAAAGCCTCTGCCTTCGGCTCAGGTCATGATCCCAGAATCCTGGGATCAAGCCCCACATCGGGCTCTCTGCTCAGCAGGGAGCCTGCATCCCCCTCTCTCTCTGCCTGCCTCTCTGCCTACTTGTGATCTCTGTCAAATAAATAAATAAAATCTTAAAAAAAGATTTTACTTATTAATTTCAAAGAGAGCATGAGTCAGGGGCAAAAACAGAGGGAAAGGGAGAAGCAGACTCCCCATTGTGCAGGGCGCCTGACTCGGGACTCCATCCCCTGACCCTGGGATCATGACCTGAGCTGAAAGCAGACGCTTAACTGACTGAGCCAGCCAGGAGCTCCCCTTGCTCATCTTTTACTTGGGTTTCTTAATTTGCATGAGTAGAAGCCAGGGATTGGAACAGTGACATGATCTCAGGGAACTGTACATCCTAATTTAAAAATTTTCCTGGGCAGCAAAGGATATATCATTGTGAAGCTGGCACTTAATTAGATGATAAAAGGTCTACTAGGATGGTGCCTGGCACTTAGTAGATGTTAAATAAATGTGCCCTTTCTTTCTCCTCTTCATTTGATAAGTGATAGATTGGAAGCCATGCTCCCACGCTCCAGGATAAGGAAAGCACTGGCAAAAGAATAAGATTCTGATTGTGCTGCTGAGCACCTTAACTGGGTTCCTCAAGGACCCGGGAGATCTTGAACATCTTATTTAAAGACATACAAGCAAAGGTCCTCATATTTTTCTTTTCCCATCTGGCGTCTAAGCAGCTATCTCTTCCTGCAAATACTCTGTGATGTGCACTCCAGATCACAAAACAAAAGAGATGAGTTAGTCCTGCTTAAGTGCATCATTGTGCTAATGAAATTAATCAGTCGCAATGACAGCCTTAGAGCAGCAGGGAAGCTTACAAAATGGTAGCAGTTAAGAAGTGGCTGCTGGAGAGAGAAGCAGAATGCAATCAAGGATGAAATAAGCAAAACAAGACTGGGTTAAAAAAAAAAACTCTCAGCAATCAACTATCAATAGGGCCTTGGAATAAAGGGAGAAGAGGGTTATTATTTGAAGTCTAATGAAGAAAGGGTTTGTAGAGATTGTGGTCCCTTTCCTGTTTTATCATTTCTTTTTCACAATAGTTCCAATTTCAATAAATCTAACAAATAGAAAATGTTCTCAGTAATTGTACAAATATGTGACCAGGTGGATATGGTATGATTTTGTAAGCCAGTATGTAGAGAAAAGGGAACTGAAGGGCAGGACTCTGGGTTTAGCTCTGCCAGTTGTCTGTCTTCCAATGAATAAATTCCCCTCCCTATTTTAGATCTCAGTTTCCCCATCTAGAAGATGACAGGGTAAACCAGACATTCTAGGTAGATCCTTCTAGTCCTAACATTTCAAAACACTGTAGCTCTTAGGAGAAGTTCTATTACAGAAAATGATTTGTGGTGTGTATAGATACTCACTGTGAGGTGGGCAACTTAAGTCCTAAGTACTAAAGTTCAATTTTCTTGATGATGTTATGGAATCTTCATACATCTAAAATAAAAATAGGCTATGAAGTAATTGGATAAATGTCTTTCTAAATTGGTTTGCCTTGAATACTATTTATATTTTGTTTTTCATCCCTAGACCTCAGCCACTCTCTCTAGGGATAGTACTTCCAACATTCTCCAGATCCAAAGCTGCCAGGAAGCTTTGTGTGATGATTACCGTAAATAATCTCTTCTGCAATTTCATCCATTTTCTCTTTTCCACAACTACAACCTCTCCCTGCCACATACCAACAGAAGGATGGGTGGGTTTGTTTTTTTTTTAAACTGGTGTTTAGTAGCCTAGAAAGGTACAGGGAACATACTAGAAATTCAAGACAATTTTTATCAAGATTAAACAGGTGGGAAAATGTTATAGCAAGTAACAGAACTTTCTCTGAGGCCCCGATCCTAGAAAATCACTGTTTGGATTTATCCGCTATAAATCCAGATAAAGGAATGTGGTTCCTGGAGTGGAAAAGAGGATGGAGTTTTATGAGGTTTTATATCTGTAGGCATGACTAAGTGATCAAGTGTATGGTCCCAGATCTGGTTAGGGTCTCTAAGGTGATAAGCTCCCATGGTGTTTGCAGTGAATATTTGGCAGTTGGGTTTAAAGAAACTTTATGTGAGAACTCTAATAGAATTTCATTTGCAGGGGCACCTGGGTGGCTCAGTGGGTTAAAGCCTCTGCTTTCAGCTCAGGTCATGATCTCAGGGTCCTGGGATCAAGCCCTGCATCAGGCTCTCTGCTAAGTGGGGAGCCTGCTTCCCTCTCTCTCTCTCTCTCTCTCTCTCTCTGTCTGCCTCTCTGCTTTCTTGTGATCTCTGTCAAATAAATAAATAAAATCTTAAAAAAAAAGAATTTTATTTGCAGAAGCTCAGAATTGGAAACTTCTCCATTCATTCACCAGAAAAATCAAAGAAATGAAATGGAGAACACCATATGAACTACTTCTTGAAGTGGTCTTGGAAGCTTGTGTAGCTTGGAGCATGTGTATCTTTAGAGGCAGAATCAGCATGCCTTACAGTGAATGCAATGTGAGGGATGAGGGAGAGGGAGATGTCAAGAATGACACCTAGGTTCAGATTTAAGCAAATAGAATCATTCCTTATCTATAATGAGATAAGGAATTCTGCAGAAGAATAAGGGAATGATGTGTTAAGGTCTGAGGCCTGAGAACAAGAAGAAAGAAAGTCAATAGTTAAGCACACTGAAACTGGAAAATGATAGAATGAGAAATTGGAGATTTTAAAGGAGAGAACATAGTTGCAGGGGCTGCACAGGCACTTAACTGGATTAAAAATTTCTGGGAGATGTTTCCCTTTTGCAAACAGAATACAGTAATGTTGCCTGATCCTGTTTTATCAAAGAAGCATTCTGGTAAATCACTGTATCTCGCTAATCAGAATCTTCCACTAGTACCCATTTCCTAAGGATTAAGGCCAAACTCAGCATATCAGCAGGATCTTCACCATCAAAACCCAACCTACTACAGACACTTCTCCAATGAAGACATACAAATGGCTATCAGACACATGAAAAAATGTTCATCATCACTAGCCATCAGGGAGATTCAAATTAAAACTACATTGAGATATCACCTTACACCAGTTGAATGGCCAAAATTAGCAAGACAGGAAACAACTTGTGTTGGAGAGGATGTGGAGAAAGGGGAACCCTCTTCCACTGTTGGTGGGAATGCAAGTTGGTGTAGCCTCTTTGGAGAACAGTGTGGAGATCCCTCAAGAAATTAAAAATAGAACCTCCCTATGACCCTGCCATTGCACTACTGGGTATTTACCCCAAAGATACAGATGTAGTGAAAAGAAGGGCCATCTGTACCCCAATGTTTATAGCAGCAATGGCCATGGTCACCAAACTGTGGAAAGAACCAAGATGCCCTTCAACAGATGAATGGATAAGGAAGATGTGGTCCATATACACTATGGAGTATTATGCCTCCATCAGAAAGGACGAATACCCAACTTTTGTAGCAACATGGACGGGACTGGAAGAGATTATGCTGAGTGAAATAAGTCAAGCAGAGAGAGTCAATTATCATATGGTTTCACTTATTTGTGGAGCATAACAAATAGTATAGAGGACATGGGGAGTTAGAGAGGAGAAGGGAGTTGGGGGAAATTGGAAGGGGAGGTGAACCATGAGAGACTATGGACTCTGAAAAACAACCTGAGGGTTTTGAAGAGGTGGGGGGTGGGGGGTCGGGGTACCAGGTGGTGGGTATTATAGAGGGCACGGAGTGCATGGAGCCCTGGGTGTGGTGCAAAAATAATGAATACTGTTATGCTGAAAATAAAAAATAAATTAAAAAAAAACATTAAAAAAAACACCCAACCTACTTTATCTCCTCCTGCCATTCCTTTCTTCTGTCTCTATATTCCAGCCATATGGAATTTATTCTAATTCTCTTATAACAATGCTTTTTTATGACTGAATGCCTTTGCATATACTATTTCCTATACTTGAAATGTTCTTTGTGGGTCGTTTTGTTTTGTTTTGCTATAAATAAACTCCTTCGTTTCCTTTTAGATGAAAAAAATGTCATCTCTCCCAGGAAGGTCTACCAGACATCCCATCCAGATGATTTGGTTGTATGGACCACTGGAATCCCACTGCCTTCTGCAAATCTCTTGATTAGAACACTGATCTCAAAATCGTAATTTGGAATTTTCTCTTTATGTGTCAGTTTCTTATATACTGTTACCTCCTCAAGGGACCAAGTAATCATCTTTTAAAAATATTTATTTATTTGAAAGAGTGAGCGAGTGAGAGAGAGAGAGCATGAGTAAGAGGAAGAGGCAGAGGGGAGGGAGAAGTAGGCTCCCTGCTAATGCAGGGCTCAATCTCAGGACCCTGGGATCATGACCTGAGCCAAAGGGAGATGCTTAACCAACTGAGCCACCCAGGAGTCCCTAAACTTTTATTACTTTTATTATTGAGCTCTAATGTACTTCTCATAATGAAACTAAGCAATCAAAGCAGTTTAAAATATAAATATATATGTGTAGGACACTTAAAATAATAATACCAGATATTTGAAACTATATAGAGCAAATTGGTAGTTCACTTTACCAGACACTAGAAATGATGCATTTACTGCAATTGGACAATAAATTTCAACTTATACTTCCTGGCATTCAAGGCAAAATATTAAACCCATTTGGTTATACAATTTTTATTCTCTCAGAGAATACACCTTTATCACAAAAGAACATTTGAGGTCACTAAATTTTTGAATTCTGGAATTAATTTTCAAACTAACCTAAGCTTTATTTAAATTCTTGTCCCTTTTCCTCTTGTTCTGCATCAGATTTTTTACATAACTGGATATATATTCTTTAAAAATTAGTATTTTTTTCAACCAATGAGTGAATATTTTCAAGCATCCTATAATTTTCCCTTTCCTTACATTTCTATGCAGACCAAATAACCAGCCCAATCTTCTAGACACACTTTTTTTCTGATGTGTTTTGTTTCCCCAGTGACTTGGAGAGGAAAAAATCTTGCTTTTAAACTAGACCATAATTAAAAAGAGAGAGTGGAAGTTATAAACTATATCTTGACCGTATCTGATTAGAAAAATAAATGTCACTTAACAAAAAATGAAATAAAAAGACTAGTAGATTTCCAGTCAAGATAAAGTAATTGGTATGGGACTTTTCCTTTTACCACAAACAACTAGAAAACAGAAAAAAATATACATGAAATAGTTGTTTTAGATACTGGGTGACAGGCAAGTCAGAATTGTAATACCTGATAGAAAGTTCTATAATTTGTCCCAGTTTTTTTGCATGGGGACATTTTCTGGGCAAAGAGGAAGATCCCAAGCAGAGTAAGGTAGTCTCACAGAATTGAGGAGAAAGACACCAGAGTGTAGGAACACTGAGGTGGCTGGAATTTACAGGGAAGAATTCTAGGGAAGATGGAGCTCTCAAGAGAAAGAGCTTCATCAATTTACCTAGCAGTCTTTTTAAGACTGTTGCTGAACACAAAACTGTGCATGCCTAGGAGACACTCCATGAGGCGTGGCAAAGAATAACTACTAGTGAGAAAACAATTACTGTAGAGCTGTAAACACATCCCAGAACTCAAATAAGTAGGAAAATATTCAAGTTCTGACCAGCTAGAGTAAACAGAACTCCTTGAACACTCTAGCAATTTAGTAATGAACTTAGGAAGGTCAATTTATACTGGTGGGGCTAAACTAGCCCAAGAGTAAAAGATATTCTACATGTATGCTAGCAATGCCTAAAAATAAATACCAAGATTTTGCTTCTGGCCATGATGGACTTCAGGAACCAATTAACTTTCTACTACAAAAACTAGAAACTGGACAAAACCTATAAAACTGTTTTCAGACCTTGAACAACTGGGTCATTGAACTGTGATTCTTGGCTGAAGGGAAACAAATGAGAGACGTGCTACAGTCTCCCTGGCTTTCTATCTGGCAAAACATTCTGGACTACAGAGTAGGGATGGTGACAGATAATACAGCACAGTGGGCTCTTTGAGCAGAAAAGAGTTGGATTTCAGGGAGGCTAAGACAATCAGGAGTTTCAGGGAAGAGTTCTGTAAAGTAGGTAGCTACACAGAAATAAAGAGCTTCAGAAATTTTCAGAGGGGTTTCCTTTACTACTAGCTGAATAATAAAATCTATATGGGTATGCTAAAATTTTTGAGACCAAGCTAAGTGTAATCATAAGGTTGTGAGCTGCTCAGTCACCAGCATTCACATATGAGGCATTTGAATTTTAACAAGCCAAAGAAGAGAATCTTCATTGATCACTCAGAGCATTCAGTAGAAAATCCAGAAGGGCCACATAATAGTGGAGTTAAACTATCTCTAGAGTAAAAGCTGTTCTATATCTTCCCTTAAAATGCTTTCTAAAAAGCTTAAAAATGATCACACTGAATGACAGTTATTTAATCGCACCAAGAGAAAATATTTCAGGGGGAGGAGCAAGATGGCAGAGGAGTAGGAGACCTAAATATCATCAGGTCCCAGGAGTTCAGCTGGATAGTTATCAAACCATTCTGAACATCTACATACTCACAAGAGATCGAAGATAAGAAGAGCAACAATTCTAGGAAAAGAAAATGACCACTTTTTGGAAGGTAGGACATGCAGAGAAGGGAGTCCAAGGCAATATACAGGAGGAGAGACTGCAGGGGGAGGGGTCAGCTCCCAGCAAGCAGTAGAGCAGCAGAGCACAAAATCAGACTTTGAGAAGTCTGCTCCACTGAGGGATGTTGCTCCAGAGGCCAAGTGGGGGGTGGAACCCTCGTGGGGATAGTGTGGTCTCAGGACCTGCAGGGTCACAGAAAGGCCAGGGGTGTCTGAGTGTTGTAGAGCTCTCAGGTATCAGAGCATGGAAGCTGGCTGCAGAGATGGAGCCAAGCAGCAGGCTCTCAGCTCGAGGTTACCTTAAACCATGATCCGAGGCACAGTTGGGCCACTGCTCTTTGAGCAGGGATCCCACAAGTGGCAGATCCAGGGAGACTCACCTTCCTCCTCCAGGAGGAGAGGTGCAGGAATGTGCAGCAGGAATCTGCTGGGTTTGGAGACTCCAAATGGGGCTGTGCACCAGAGATAGCAATGTTCGGTCATAGGATGGGTGAACACGGAGTGTGTCTGGAGACCAGGGAGATGGGAGGGATTGACTGCTTTTCTCTGAGTGCACACTGAGGAGTAGGGCCCCGAGCTCTTGGTTCCTCCAGCCAGAAATTGGGAGGGTGCCATCTTCATTCCCGTCCTCCAGGGCTCTACAGAAAGTACTGAGGGAACAAAAGCTCCCAAGATCAAACCCAAGCATATCATTTAGCCTGGCCCCTGGCAAGGGCAGTGCAATTCCACCTCGGGAAGACATTTCAGAATCACTGCAACAGGACTCTCCCACAGAAGATCAGCAAGAACATCCAGCCAAGATCAAGTTCATGAGTCAAAGAGAACTGCAGAACTCCAGAGCTGGGGGAAAGCAACACATGGAATTCGTGGCTTTCCCCCCATGATTCCTTAGTTTTTCAAAGTTAAATTTTCTGAATTTTATTTTTTTCTTAATCTATTTTTAAAAATTTCCCTCTTTCTTATTTTAACTTTTTTAACTATCTCATCTTATCAATACCCTTTTAAAAATCTTTTTAAATTTTCATTGTTATAGTCATATTCTATCCCTTCAATATATTTAACTTTATTTTGTATATACTATAGGTTTTTCCTTCTTTAAAATTTTAGGATACAGTTTCTTCTAATAGATCAAAATATACCCTAAATCTAGCACATGGTTTTGTTCTAGTCTCCAGCCTGATCACATTCTTTCTTTTTTCTTTTTCTTTTTTTCAACCAACTTCTTATCCTATCAATTCATTTTTCAGAATCTTTTTTAATTGTCATCTTTACAGTCATATTCCATCCCGTCATCGTGTTTACCCTTATTTTTGTATATATATGTTTTTCTTTCTTTAAAATTTTAGGAGATAGCGATGATGTGGATGGAACTAGAGGTTATTATGCTGAGTGAAATAAGTCAATCAGAGAAAGACAATTATCGTATGATCTCCCTTATATGAGGAAGTTGAGAGGCAAAGTCGGGGGGCTTGGGAGTTAGGGAAGGAAAAACTGAAACAAGATAGGATTGGGAGGGAGACAAACCATAAGAGACTCTTAATCTCACAAAACAAACAGAAGGTTGCCAGGGGAGGGGCATAGGGAGAGGGTGTTTGGGTTATGAACACTGGGGAAGGTATGTGCTATGGTGAGTGCTATGAAGTGTGTAAATCTGGCGATTCGCAGACCTGTACCCCTGGGGCTAATAATATATTATATGTTAATTTTTTTTAAAGAAAAAAATTGGGGGAGGTAGTTTCTTCTAACAGTAACAGACCAAAAAAAAAAAAAAAAAAAAAAAAAAAACACCCAAAATCAAGTGTATGGCTCTGTTCTATTCACCAGTCTAATATATATATTTTTTCTTTTTTTCTTCCTTTCTTCACCCACCAGTTTCAGGCCTCTTGTGATTTGGTTAGTGTATATCTTTCTGGGACCACTGCTACCCTCTCAGTATTTCGTTCACTCATTCATCTATTCTTAACTGGATAAAATGACAAGGCAGAAAAACTTACCACACACACAAAGCAAGAGGCAGTGCCAATGGCTAGGGACCTAATCAATATGGACATTAGTAATATGTCAGAACTAGAGTTCAGAATGATGATTATCAAGATGCTAGCTGGGCTTGAAAAAAGCATGGAAGATACTAGAGAATCCTTTTCTGGAGGAATGAAATCCTTTTCTGGAGAAATAAAAAACCTAAAACCTAACCAAGTTGAAATAAAAAAAGCTATTAATGAAGTGCAATAAAAAAAATGGAGGCTCTTACTGCTAGGATAAATAAGGCAGTAATGAGAATTAGTAATATAGAAGACCAAATGATGGGGAATAAAG
The DNA here is from genome assembly GCF_030435805.1 of Mustela lutreola. Classification (NCBI taxonomy): domain Eukaryota; kingdom Metazoa; phylum Chordata; class Mammalia; order Carnivora; family Mustelidae; genus Mustela; species Mustela lutreola. The sequence continues at coordinate 119,002,206 of NC_081308.1, read as the reverse complement.
AAGCTGAGCAAAAGAGAGACAAACAACTACTGGGCCAGGAGGGGAGAATTCAAGAGATAAGTGATATTATAAGATGAAACAAATATTAGAATAATTAGTGTCCCAGAAAAGAAGTAAGAGAGAGAAGGGCAGAAGGTATATTGGAGAAAATTATAACAGAGAACTTCCCTAATTTGGTGAAGGGAACAAGCATCAAAATCCAGGAGGCACAGAGAACCCCCCTCAAAATCAGTAAAGATAGGTCTATACCCATCATTTAACAGTAAAACTTACAGGTCTCAGTGACAAAGAGAAAATCCTGAAAGCAGCTCAGGATAAGAGGTCTGTAACATACAATGGTAGAAATAGTAGACTGGCAGAAGACCTATCCACAGAGACCTGGCAGGCCAGAAAGGACTGGCATGATATATTCAGAGCACTAAATGAGAAAAATATGCAGCCAATGATACTATATCCAGCTAGGCTGTCATTGAAAATAGAAGGAGAGATAAAAATCTTCCAGGACAAACAAAAACAAAGAGTTTGCAAACACCAAACCAGCCCTATGGGAAATATTGAAAGCAAAGAGCTAGCCTAAAAGTAACAGACCAGAAAGGAACATAGACAATATACAGTAACAGTCACCTTACAGGCAATACAATGGCACTCAATTCATATCTCTCAATAGTTACCCTCAATGTAAATGGGCTAAATGCCCCAATCAAAAGACAAAGGGTATCAGAATGATTAAAAAAAAACAAGACCCACTGATATGTTGTCTGCAAGAAATTCATTTTAGACCTGAAGACATCTCCATATTTAAAGTGAGGGGGTGGAAAAACAATTTACCGTGCTAATGGACATCAAAAAGAAAGCTGGGGTGGCAATCCTTATATCAGATAAATTAGATTTTAAGCCAAAGACTATAATAAGAGATAAGGAAGGACACTATATCATACTTAAAGGGTCTGTCCAAGAAGATCTAACAATTATAAATACCTATGCCCCTAACCTAGGAGCAGCCAGTTATATAAACCAATTAATAACAAAATCAAACAAACACATAAACAATAATACAGTAATAGTAGGGGACTTTAACATCCCCCTCACTGAAATGGAAAGATCATCTAAGCAAAAGATCAGCAAGGAAATAAAGGCTTAAAAGGACACACTGGACCAGATGGACATCACAGAAATATTTAGAACATTCCATCCCAAAGCAACAGAATACACATTCTTCTCTAGTGCACATGAAACAGTCTCCAGAACAGATCACATCCTGGGTCACAAATCAGGTCTCAACCAATACCAAATGACTGGAATTATTTCCTGCATATGTTCAGACCACAATGCTTTGAAACTAGAACTCACCCACAAGAGGAAAGTTAGAATGAACTCAAATACATGGAGGCTAAAAAGCATCCTATTAAAGAGTGAATGGGTCAACCAGGAAATTAAAGAATTGAAAAAAATCATGGAAACAAATGAAAATGAAAGCACAGCTGTTCAAAATCTTTGGGACACAGCAAAAGCACTCCTGAGAGGAAAGTATATAGCAAGAAACAAAAAAGTTCTCAGGTACACAACCTAACCCTACACCTAAAGGAGCTGGAGATAGAACAGCAACGAAAGACTAAAACCAGCAGGAGAATAGAAATAATAAAGGTCAGACCAGAAATCAATGAAGTAGAAACAAAAAGAACAGTAGAACAGATCAACAAAACTAGGAGCTGGTTCTTTGAAATAATTAATAATATTGATAAACCCCCAGTCAGACTTATCAAAAAGAAAAGAGAAAGGACCCAAGTTAATAAAATCATGAATTAAAGGGTAAAGATCACCGCCAACACCAAAGAAACACAAACAATTATAAGAACATGTTATGGGCAACTATCTGCCAGCAAATTTGACAATCTGGAAGAAATGGATGCATTCCTAGAGACATATAAACTACCAGAAGTGAACCAGGAAGAAATAGAAAAGTTGAATAGACCCATAACCAGTAAGGAGATTGAAGCAGTCATCAATAATCTCCCAACATACAAGAGCTCAGGGCCAGACGGCTTCCCAGGGAAATTCTACCAAACATTTAAAGAAGAATTAATACCTATTCTCCTGAAACTGTTCCAAAAAATAGAAACAGAAGGAAAACTCCCAAACTCATTTTATGAGGCCGGCATTACCTTGATCCCCAAACAAGACAAAGACCCCATTAAGAAGGAAAATTACAGACCAATATCTTTGATGAACAAGGATGTAAAAATTCTCACCAAAATACTCGCCAATAGGGTCCAACAGTACATTAAAAGGATTATTCACCATGACCAAGTGGGATTTATTCCTAAGTAGCAAGGTTGGTTCCACGTCCACAAATCAATCAGTGTGATGTAAGAACAAGAACAAGAACCATATGAAACAATACATTAATAAAAGAAAGAACAAGAACCATATGATACTATCAATAGATGCTGGAAAAGCATTTGGCAAAGTACAGCATCCTTTCTTGATCAAAACTCCTCACCATGTTGGGATAGAGGATACATACCTCAATATCATCAAAGCCATCTATGAGAAACCCACAGTGAATATCATTCTCAATAAAGAAAAGCTCTCAGCTAAGGTCAGGAACATGGCAGGGATGTCCACTATCACCACTGCTATGCAATATAGTACTAAAAGCCCTAGCCTCAGCAATCAGACAACAAAAAGAAATAAAATGCATCTGAAATGGCAAAGAAGAAGTCAACTCTCACTCTTTGCAGATGATATGATACTTTATGTGTAAAACCCAAAAGACTCCACTCCAAAGCTGCTAGAATTCATATAGGAATTCAGTAAAGTGTCAGGATATAAAATCAATGCACAGAAATCAGTTGCATTTCTATAAACCAACAGCAAGACAGAAGAAAGAGAAAGTAAGGAGTCGATCCCATTTACAATTGCACCCAAAACCAGAAGATATCTAAGAATAAACCTAACCAAAGAGGCAAAGAATCTGTACTCAGAAAACTATAAAGTACTTATGGAAGAAATTGAGGAAGACATAAAGAAATAGAAAAACGTTCCATGCTCATGGATTGGAAGAACAAATATTGTGGAAATGTCTATGCTACTTAAAGCAATCTACACATTTAATGCAATACCTATCAAAATACCATCAATTTTTCTCAAAGAAATGAAACAAATAGTCCTAAAATTTATATGGAACCAGAAAAGACCCTGAATAGTCAGAGGAATGTTGAAAAAGAAAACCAAAGTTGGTGGCATCACAATTCCAGACTTCAAGCTCTATTATAAAGATGTAATCATCAAGACAGTATGGTACTGTCACATAGATTAAACAGACACATAGATCAATGGAACAGAACAGAAATCCCAGAAATGGACCCTCAAGTCTATGGTCAACTAATCTTCGACAAAGCAAGAAAGAATATCCAATGGGGGGAAAAACAGGACAGTTTCTTCAACAAATGGTGTTGGGAGGGGTGCCTCGGTGACTCAGAGGGTTAAGTCTCTGACTTCGGCTCAGGTCATGATCTCAGGATCCTGGGATCAAGCCCCGCATTGGGCTCTCTGCTCAGCAGGGAGCCTGCTTCCCCCTTCTCTCTCTCTGCCTGCCTCTCTCTACTTGTGATCTCTGTCAAATAAATAAATAAAATCTTTAAAAAAATGGTGTTGGGAAAACTGGGCAGCCACATGCAGAAAAATGAAACTGGACCATTCCCTTACACCACACACAAAAACAGACTCAAAATGGATGAAAGACCTCAATGTGAGAAAGGAATCCATCAAAATCCTTGAGGAGAACACAGGCAATAACCTCTTTGACCTCAGCCACAGCAACGTCTTCCTAGAAACATCGCCAAAGGCAAGGGAAGCAAGGGCAAAAATGAACTATTGGGACTTCATCAAGATCAAAAGCTTTTGCACAGCAAAGTAAACAGTCAACAAAACCAAAAGACAACTGAAAGAATGGGAGAAGATATTCACAAATGACATATCAGATAAAGGGCTAGTATCCAAAATCTATAAAGAACTTATCAAACTCAACACCAAAGAACAAACAATCCAATCAAGAAATGGGCAGAAGACATGAACAGACATTTCTGCAAGGAAGACATCCAAATGGCCAACAGACACATGAAAAGGTGCTCAACATACCTCGGCATCAGGGAAATACAAATCAAAACCACAGTGAGATACCACCTCACACCAGTCAAAATGGCTAAAAATTAACTAATCAGGAAACGACAGATGTTGGTGAGGATGCGGAGAAAGGGGAACCCTCCTACACTGTTGGTGGGAATACAAGCTGGTATAGCCACTCTGGAAAACACATGGAATTTCCTCAAAAACAGAGCTACCCTATGACCCAGTGATTGCAGTACTGGGTATTTACCCTAAAGGTACAAATGTAGTGATCCAAAGGGGCACATGCACCTGAATGTCTATAGCAGCAATGTCCACAATAGCCAAACTATGGAACAAACCTAGATGTCCATCAACAGACAAATGGATAAAAAGATGTGGGGTATATATATACAATGGAATACTATGCAGCCATCAAAAAACATGAAATCTTGCCATTTGCAATGATGTGGATGGAAGTAGAGGGTATTATGCTAAGCAAAATAAGTCAATCAGAGAATGATAATTATCATATGATCTTTCTAATATGAGGAATTTTAGAGGTAGGGCGGAGGGGCCATAGAGGGTAAGGAGGAAAAAATGAAACAAGATGGCATTGGGAGGGAGACAAACCATAAGAGACTCTTGATCTCAGGAAATAAACTGAGGGTTGCTTGGGGGTTAGGGGAGAGAGATAGGGTGGCTGGGGTATGGACATGGGGGAGGGTATGTGCTATGATGAGTGCTGTGAATTGTGCAAGCCTGATCATTCACAGACCTGTATCCCTGAAGCAAATAACACATTATATGTTAATTTAAAAAATTTTAAATGAAGACAAAATATGAGACTTTTTTAAAAAAAGAAGACACTAAAAAAATATAAAATTGCAATATCCATCTACAATAAAACATGATTAGACATGCCTTAGTTGTACTAGAAGGAAAATATGGCAAATAAACTGGAGAAAAATAATTCAATAGTGAAAGATATAGAAATGATTGAAATCAAGCTACAAGAAAGTAAATAACAACTATTATAACTAAACTCAAATATTTGAGAGCCACGTGGAACTCAGTAAGGAGAAAAGTGAACAATATTTTAAAAGGAAACAAATAGGGGTCTCACATATAAACTGGCATTCTGAGGAGTTCTGTGGACCTCTTCCCCAGTAAACATACATACTGGTGAAGATTATATTTTTAAAATGCCATTTAAAATTTCTATAAATGGCTGTGAGGGCATTCAACAAATGAAGTAACATATATTCAAGAAAATAAATGAAAAAATGTGTTTTTCCTCATTCTCTAACATCTTTTGGATTAGTTGTCTTGAAAAATAATTCCATTTTATTTTCACTATTGACTTGTCAACTATACTTTGAGCCATTGCTGTGGAGCTGGGAGCAGGAGTAACAGCCATGCTCTGTTAACAGGATGCTGGGTAAGAATGGCAAGCCTCTGTTCTCCTTGGCTTGGTTCCCCTGATGTCGATCCTCTGCCCTACAAGCAAGCTGGGGTAAGGGCAGCTGTGGTCCTAGTAGGGTCCTTGGCATGTGAGCCAAGTCTCCCTCTTTCCCCTTTTCTCCCAGTTGAGGGTGACAGTGGCTCCACTCTGACTGGGTGTGGGCAAGATGACAGGGATCCCTCTCTCTTCAGCTCCCATTCAAAGGAAATGGTATCTTACTGGGAGGAGCAGGCTACCAGCATTACTCATCTTGTTCAACTCCAGCTTGTAGCAGCTTATTTTCTGCTGAGTGTGGCTGAGAGCTCATGGCCTCTAACCAGTCCTGACTCAGAGTAGAAGCTTTACCCCAGGAATAGCATACCAAGAATACTAGGACCACAGCTGCCCTTACCCCAGCCTGCTTGTAGGGCAGAGGATCCACATCAGGAGAACCAAGCCAAGGAGAACAGAGGCTTGCCATTCTTACCCAGCATCCTGTTAAAAGAGCAAAGCTGTTACTCCTGCTCCCAGCTCCACAGCAATGGCTCAAAGTATAATTAACGAGTCAATAGTGAAAATAAAATGGAATTATTTTTTAAGACAACTAATCCAAAAGATGTTAGAGAATGAGGAAAAACACAAAGAATGGGTGAGACAAATATTAAAGAAGTAGCAAGATGGTAAAGTTAAACTCAAAATACAGTTTAGTTACAATTGTCAAGATAGATAATCACATCAAATTTGAATGGCCTAAAACACTCTAAATAAAAAGCAAAGATTTTCAGACTTTGTAGAATAGAAGGTCTAAACTTTGGACTGAATCCAATATATCCATTTGTAATATAAGGACACATATGCTGAAAGTTAAAGAGTGGAAAACATATACCATGCAAACACTAAGAAAGATGGAATGCCTATATAAATATCAAATGGAGTCAACTTCAGAAAAGATTACCAAGGATTAAGATGGATATTTCATATCATAATTAAGCCAATTAATTAAGAAAGATTCATAATCTTAAATGTATATTCACATAATAGCAGAGCTTTGAAATACATGAAGAAAGAACTGACAGAACTGAAAAGATAGAAAAGTGTACAGTTATTATTGAAGATAAGCTACACTCTTTGTAATTGTTGAAGCAATAGAAAGAATCAGTAGGGAAGTAAATGACCCAAACTATGCCACCAAATCAACCTGTTAATTCTAACTAACAACAAGAGAATACAGAGTCTTTTCAAGTACATATAGATCAGTGACCAAGATAAATGACATGCTGGAGCAAAAAACAAAACAAAACAATTCCAAATCAATTTTTAATTACTGAGACTCTACAGAGTGTGTTCCTTGACTACAGTGAAATTAAATTAGAAATCTAAAACAGAGTCTGAAAAATCTCAAAAGTATTTGGAAATTAGGCAACATAGCAAACAAAAGTTAGGTTAACCAACACATTAATAAAGGAATGCAAAGATATTTTGATAGAAATATAAAAATGCAACACATCAAAATTAGTGGGAAGCAGCTAAAGTGCTACTCTGACATAAAATAATGGCATTAAATGCTTATGTAAGAAGAATTCAAAGGTGTCAAATCAATGTCCTAAACTTCAATCTGTAGAAAAATTATAACAATTTAAACTCAGATAAGCAAGAGAAAAGAAATAATTAAGATAATATTCTAAATCAATTAAATGGAAGAAAGAATTACACAATGCCAAAAGGTGGTTCTTTGAATATATCAATAAAACTGAAAAATATCTAGTTAAACTGATCAGGAAGAAAGAGAAAAGACGTTAATTATCAGTATTAGAAATGAAAGAGCGAAGATCACTACAGATATCAAACATGAAAAGAATAATAAAGGAATATCAGGACAACTTAATGCCAATACATTCAGCATTTTAGATTAAATGGACAAATCCCTGGAAAGAAACAAATACACATACCTCAATCAATAATAAATAGATAACCTATATGTATCTATCCATATTTATCACATAAATTTAAGTTGCATTGAAAAACCTCCCCAAACTAAAATCTCAGTTGTTTCATTAGCAAATTCTACTGAACACTCAAGGAAGAAACGATACCAATCTTAGACATACTGTTCTGGAAACTAGACAAGAGGACACTCATTTAATGAAACCAGCAATACTGAGACATCAATACCAGATAAAGACACTACAAGATATGAAAAACTATAAAACAATATTCCTTATGAAAATGGATATAAAAATCTTTAAAAGAATCTCAACAAGCCAAATACAGTAATATAAAGAGGATAATACATCATGACCAAATAAAGTTTTTCTTAGTAATACAAAATTAATTTACCAACTGAAAAATCAATATAATTTATCACATTACCAAAATAGAGGGGGAAAAACCAAATCTTTTTCACAATAGATGCAGAAAATGTACCTGATAAATTCCAACACTCACTTATGTTAAAAGCTCTAGGCAGGCAGTGACTAGGGAAGATCACCCTCAACATAATGAAGGGTATCTACAAACAACCTCACAGCAAATATTATACTTAATGATGAAAGGCTGAATGCTTCCACTAAGATCAGGAACAGAGAACAGAGCTGTTTCTCACCACTTCTAATAACATTGTTCTTGAGGTCCTAGTCAATGCTTTGAGGCAAGAAAATGAAGTAAAAGGGAGATAACAGAACGAAATAAGTAAAAATATTTTCTTCAAAATATACATATATATTTTTCTTCATAGATGATATGATTGTGGACATCCACCAAGAAAGTGACTAGAACTAATAAATGAATTTAGAAATGTTCCATGATACATGGTTAATTTACAATAGATAATATACAAAATTAAATTCTTATCTATGAGCATGAAATTATCTGAGGTTAAAAATTAGAAATACCAAGAATAGCATCAAAAATAAAGAAATTATAAATCTTGACTCTGAGAGGGTCCTGGGATTGAGTCCCACATCGCGCTCTCTGCTCAGCAGGGAGCCTGCTTCCCTCTCTCTCTCTCTGCCAGCCTCTCTGCCTACTTGTGATCTATCTCTGTCAAATGAATAAATAAAATCTTTAAAAAAAAAATCTTGACTCTGAGAAATTAAAGCAGACTAAATAAGATGCAATGCTGTTAAGCTATCAACCTTCCCCAAATTGATCTATAGATTCCATGCAATCCTACCTATTAAAATCCCAACAGATTTTCTGTACAATTTACAAGCTAATTCTAGCATTTACATAGAAATAAAATTCAGTTAGATCAGCTACAGCAATTCTAAGAAAGAACAATATTGGAGGAATTAGACTACTAGATTTTAAGAGTTACCACGAAGCAACTGTAAACAAGGCAGTATATTATTGACAAATGGATCGACTTACAGATTAGTAGAACGGCTGCTGATTGTGTTTGGCAAATGCTCCGAGTAGGGCTATTTGCACTGGGCAAGTCAAGTCAAAAAAAGATAAGCCATGTGAGTGAGGTCTTCCAGGGAGCTGCCAAATGACATTCTCTGGGAATGGGGCTTTCGATGATTTCCAACTTACCACCATCACCACCACTTCCAACTCCCCAGTTTCTGCTAGGCTTCTGATTTTCACCATGATCGCAAGATTTGTTTTCAAGGTCACACATTAGACCAGATGGACCTAACAGGTATACATAGAACATTCCATAAAAAACAGTGGCATATACATTCACCTCAAGTACACATGGAACATCTTCCAGGATAAATCACATGTTCGACCACAAAATGAGTCTCAATAAACTCAAGATTGCAATCACATCATGCATCTTTTCTGATCACAATGGTATGAAACCAGAAGTCATTTTTAAAGAAGTTATCAGAATAATCATTTTGACTGCATTCACTAGTAACTTAGATAATAATAAATGATGACCTAGTTGCAATTACTTTTGTTAAGATGGTATAGCCCTATTACAGAGAGGCTTTTCACCATAACCAAGTAAAATATATATGCTTTTACAACTGTCTTTACTATCAATGACTCTCTTTTTGGAAACCTCTTACTCCTTTGTCTTCTACTATACTACACTATCATATTTGTATCTCTTGAACAATTCTTCCTCCACTTCCTTCTAGAGCTCCTCTTCCTCCTTCTAAAACTTTAGTATTTCCCAGGGCTCTGTTCTCAACTATATTGTCATAAATGATTGTCCTCACTTCCTTGCTTCACTTACTGCCTGTAAGTTGTGAATCCCAGATCTATATATTGAGCCACCGTCTTTCTTTTGGGCTGCACAGAGTATTCATCTATTCACTAACCTTTCTTCCTAACTTTTCTGTAGGAATGTAAAATGCAACCTGCCTAGAACTGAACTGATCATTCATTTCCTTCATCCCAAGCCCTGGACACGATCTGATGGACCAACACATCCAGCCTATCGAAACAATGAGATGGCCCCAAGCAAACACATGCTAATCAATCAGAAACAATAATGAGAAAACTTTTCCAGAGGCCATAACCCAATGATCACCCCACAACCTAAGGCTGAAATAATGGTTAGTACTATGGATGGGACTAACAATACTTCAAGGCAAGCTAAGCTAGGTAAAGGAATGTGTGATTATGTACTTGACAATGAATGATATATCTGAGGAAGACTGTAGCGATCATCTGATATGACCTTTAGCGCATGAGGTATAGAGAGGTCAAGAAATACATTCAGAGTCACAACGCTAGTTAATAGAAAAGAGTCTCTAAGAGTCCTAACTTTTGGAATGGTGCCATTTCTACATCATATTCATTCACTCTGTGACAAAACAGTTATTTTATACAATGGTTGTGTATGGGCCATACTGAGTGGACACTGAGTGGGGAAGTATATACCATAGAAAAGGTGAAAGGAACATTTACCTGAAATCATCAGGGTTCAGTCTTTGAAGAAAAAAATATCTTCATCCTTTGGTAGGCAGAAGTAGAAAAACACTCAGACTACTTAGCCAAGCAGGGGTGGGGATGTTACTTAATCATTTGGTTGAAGGTATATTTTTATTGAAAGTTATTGCATAAAAATATTTAAACTAATTTGGGCAGCTAATGAGTTAAAGTCTGTAAAAAAAATAAATAAATAAAACCTGAAAATATATATGCCATTATGAGAGACTATGGACTCTGAAAAACAATCTGAGGGATTTGAAGGGGCGGGGGATGGGGAGTTGGGGGATCCAGGTGGTGGGTATAGGAGAGGGCACAGATTGCATGGAGCACTGGGTGTGGTGCAAAAACAATGAATACTGTTACGCTGAAAAAATAAAAAATTAATAATAAAAAAAAAGATCAGGCTCAGTTTAAAAAAAAAAAAGGCCTCAGCTTAGCTTCCTTCGCCTTGTCAGACTGCTCAGTTCTGCTCAAAGGAGGAGCTGTATCTGTATGCAAATGAGCATTACTCAACTGGCTCACTTGTTTTTAGCCAGGGCTATTTCATCATTTTGGGTTCTCAGGACAGAAAAACGCTTACAAAGCAAGTCAAATGATTAGATGCAAGGTTCTGGCTGAACAGTTCATTTAATCCATTTATGCAATGACTATAATCTGCACTTTGGGGTTTCCCTGAAATCAGATACAACACCATGTGCCCCAGAGGGACTGGAGCCCAATTTGCCTACCAGCTAACTGCATACCAAGTAGGAGCAGCACACAGAGGGGGCCTACAGAGCTTAAAAGCTTCTCAAAGCTGAAGTCCCCCCTGAAAACATCTGTACACTGGGTCTGAGACTCATAGGGTGCAGTATTCTCCTAGGAGTTGCCCAAAAGTCTAGGCTGGAAAGGAAGTTAGTGGAGATTCCCAAGATTCCTCTCTGAGATTCTGGAAAAGGAAGGCCTCCTAAATATCATCACTTTGCTTCCTCTTACCCCCGCCAACCCCTTAACTGGCTGCAAAGGCTCTATTTCAGGCTGCAGAGCAATGGACTGAACAGAAGTGAGCTGGATTAGCAAAGATCCCTAAGCCAAATACTAAGCATTTCTCGTCTGGTCCTCAAAGACACCCTAGGAAGTCAGGAGAATTAATATCTCTATTTTACAGATAAGGACACGAAGTATCCAAGAAGTGAATGGCCCTGTCCACAATCATGCAGCTGGAACAGGCAGAGTGAAGATTTTAATCTCAGTAGTCCAACGTTAATTCCATGTTCTTTCTACCATAATGAGAAGCTTTCACATGTCACCTCCACCAGGCAGCCTTTTCCACTCACTCCCCAACTCTAACTTTCCTGTGCCCTCCATGTATTCTGATAGCATCATTAGTTTGCCTCATAATATCTTACAGGGGTGTGTGTGTGTGTGTCTGGGTGTCTGTGTGTCTGTGTGTTCTTCTGGGAACATTCTGAAAGCAGGGTGTGTTTTCTACTGATCATTGGCTCTCAGGTGCCCAATACAGGGCTGGTACAGAGGAGATTCTTATTAATATGGTTGGTCTGAGGTGAAATTTGTCTGTTTTGAACTTATTTTAACTGAAGTAAGTTTGTAAATCTTACTCGTACTAACTCAGTGGACACAACTCAGTGGTATTTAGTATATTCACGATACTGTGCAACATCAGCTCTGTCTAGTTCCAAAGTACTACAGTCACCCCAGAAGGAAATCCCATGCCCATTAAACAGCTGCCTTCCATTTCCCTCTCCCAGAGCCCTTGACAAATACTATACTGCTTTCTAGCCCTATGAACTCGATTCACCTATTCTAAATATTTCATGTAAATGGAATTATATAATATGTGACATTTTATGTCTGGTTTTTTCCACTTAGCATAATTTTATTGAGGTACATCCATGTCATAGAATGTTGTGTTAGTCAGGTTTCTCCAGAGAAACAAGCAATTGAGATATACATCTGTATCTCTTATCTATCCATCCATCTAGGTTTGTTATGAGAAAATGGCTCAAGGAATTGTGGAGGATGAAAAGTCTCATGATCTGCTGTCTGTAAGCTGGAGACCCAGATAGTGGCATAATTCAGTCCAAATCCAAAGGCCTGAGAACCACGGAACCCTATGGTGTAAGTCCCAGCCCAAGAACAGGAGAAGACTGATGTCCCAGCTCTCACAGTCAGGCTAAGAAGAGGGAATCATCCCTTCCTCCACATTTTTCTCTATTTAGGCCCTCGGTGATAATGCCCACTCACTTCGGGCAGAGCAGTCTCCTTTACTTAGTCTGCAGATTCAGACACTAATCGCACTTGGAAACACCTTCACAGGCACCTGGAAATAATGTTGAACCAACTCCCCCAGCATTCCGGTAACCTAGTCAAGAAGCCACACAAAATTAACTATCACAAATGTTTTAGTACTTCAGCCCTTTCTGTGGCTAGATAGATGGATGGAGCACATTTTGTTTATTCATTCATCCAGTGATGGACACTTGGGTTGTTTCCACATTTTGGGTACTGTGAATAGTGCTTCTAAAAATGTTTCTGTACAAGGACATGTTGGAATGCCTGTTTTTTGTTATTCTGGGTATATATCTAGGACAGGAATTGCTGAATTGTATTTTAACTCTAAGTTTAACACTTTAAGCACAAAACTTCCAAAGTGGCTATAGCATTTTACATTCACACCAGGAATGAATAAGTTCCAATTTCCCCAGTCTTGCTTACCATTGTGATTTTCCATTTATACATATAATATATATACATATATATTATATATAGGTGCATGGGTGGCTCAGTTGGTTAAGCATCCAACTCTTGGTTTCGGCTCAGGTCATGAAATCATGGGTCATGGGATCAATCCCTGCATCAGGCTCTACCCTCAGCAGGGAGTCTGCTTGAAAGATTCTCTCCTTCCATCCTTCCCCCACAAATCAATAAATCATTATATACACACACACATATATATAACATTCATATATATATATATATATATATATATATATATATATACATACATACATTCAATTGTGTGTGAAGTGATATTTCATAGTAATTTTGATTTGCATTTCCCTAATGACTAATGATGTTGAGCATCTTTCATATGCCTATTAGCCATTTATAGATCTTCTTTGAAGAAATGTCAATTCCTTTGCTCATTAAATTTTTTTTCTCTTCTTGTCATTGAGTTATAGGAGTTCTTAATATATTTTGAAAAATCTAATCCTTATCATATATATGATTTGTAAATATTTCCTCCCATTTTTGAGGTTGTCTTTTCACTTCCTTAATAATGTCCTTTGATTGTACAAAGTTTTTAATTTTAATATATTTTTTTTCTCTTATTGTTTGTGCTTTTGGTGTCATATATAACAACTCGTTACCAAACCTAAGATCATTAGGTTTGCTTTCATCTCAGAGTTTTGTAGTTTTAGTTCTTACATTGCATTCACTGCTGTATTTTGAATTAATTTTTGTATATGGTGTGAGGAAAAACATCTAACTTCATTCTTTTGAACGTGGATTTACCTACATATCTAACATAACCATTTTTTTTCTCTGTATGATTCAAATTACTGTCTAGTGTTCTTTCATTTCAGACTGAGGAACTCCTTTTAGCTTTTCCTACAAGTGGTCTAGTGATGAACTCTCTCAGTTTTTATGGGATAATGTCTTCATTTCTCCTTTATTTTTTGAAGGGTAGTTTTGCCAAATATAGATGTACTTGTTGACAGTCTTTGCCCATCACTTTAAATATATAATCTCACTGTATCTCATTTCTTCTGGCCTTCATGGCTTCTGATGAGAAATTGAATGCTAATATTATTAAGTATCCTTTGTATATAATTAGTCATTTCTCTTGCTGCTTTAAAAAAATTCTTTCCTTGACTTTTGACAATTTGATTATAATGTGTCTTGGTGTGAATCTTTTGAGTTTATTCTGTTTGGATTTTGTTGAGCTTGAATGTGTAGATTTGTGCTTCTCATCAAATTCACAAAGTTTGACTCTGTTTCTTCAAATATTCTTTCTGCTCCCCATTCCTTTGTGACTTATTATGCCTATGTTGTTATGCTTGATTGTATTCCACAATTCTCTTAGGCTTTGTTCATTTTTCTTTATTCTTTTATCCTCCTATTACTCAGACTGGATAATTTCAAATGACCCATCTTTTTTTTTTTAAAGATTTTATTTGTTTATTTGACAGAGAGATAGAGTCAGAGAGCACAAGTCAGGGAAATGGCAGAGGGAGAGGGAGAAGCAGGATCCCTGCTAAGCAGGGAGCCCGATGTGGGGCTTGATCCCAGGACCTGGGATCATGACCTGAGCCAAAGGCGGACACTTAACCAACTGAGCCACCCAAGCACCCCTCACATGACCTATCTTTAAGTCTACTAATGCATTCTTCTGCCTGCTCATATCTGCTGTTCAGCCCTCTAGTGAATTTATCATTTCAGTTATACTTTTCAGCTCCAAAATTTTTATCCGGTTACTTTTTAAAATTTCTATCTCTATTGATATTCTTTATGTGATGAAAAATCATTCTTCCAGATTTCTTTCATTCTTCGTCAGTGATTTCTTTAGCTCTTTGAACATGTTATCTAAGACAGGTGATTTAAAGTCTTTGTTAAGTCCAGTGTCTTGGCTTCATGATGGACAGTTTCTCCCATGGTTCATCGTCGCTGCTTATTGCAGGTCGTTGCTGTTTGCTTGTTTAGGACTTTTTCTATACTATGTAAAGTCTTATTCTTTGTCATGTATTGTCCCTGAGGTCTGTGTTCTGTGAGCTTAATGGTCAGCTTGTATTTTGAAAGTTGATGTAAACACCTAAAGGTGTTTCGAGACCAACACACACACACACACACACACACACACGAAGGAAAGTAGAACAAAAAAATATTCTCTTAGTCTGCAGACTGACTCTTTATAGGGCACTTCAGTGCTCGGACAGGCTGTTTACAACTCTGCCCTTGCCTTCACTTCCTGTTGGTACAGAATCTGACAGCCAATTAAAAGGAAAATCTTGGGATTTTCTTGTTTTCTGAGAGAATGCTCAGTCTTGGGTATGCAGGTTACCATTATAACAACATTATATCTTAAGGCTTGAGTATAATCTTAACTTGATGTTCTCTCCTCTGGGGGTGAGGCCCTAACTTCCAGGCATATTGGGGCATTCCCACCCTCATGGGTTTGGTGCAGATACCCCCAAAAGGGAGCTCCCCCAAGCTGGAATCATGTGCCTGTGGCTCTACTGGTCTAATGTCTCATGGACAGTCCCACTTCCACAGCTTTAAAATGGGGAGGGCTCTGCCCCACAGCATTGGGTGGGGTCATCTGACCTGTTGAAACCCAGGCAATGGTACCCCCTTTTGAAACTGAGTGGGCAAATTTAATGATCTCTGAATCGCCTCTGGAGTCCTTCTTCCTTTGTCTTGAAGAATAACTTTATGGTCCCATCCTACAAAACCTACAAAACCTCGTAAGTCTGACAACATTTCTTCATTCCTTCCTGTCTCCCTCCTCTTCAATTCGAGTTGGTTGTTTTCCCCCTGGTATGGTTGATTAAATTTATGGTCCACATTTATACTAATTTTTCTTATCAAAGCATCCCTTGGCCACATACTTAGTGTTCTCTTCTGAACATGCTTTCTCAATTTTTATAATATGATCAGGCTGAGAATTTTCCAAATGTTTTACATCTGCTTCACTTTTGATTCCCAATTCTACCTTTAAGTCTTTACTCTCTTCTTGCACTTTACTATAAGCATTCAAGTGAAGCTTAGCCTCACCTTCAATACTTTGCTTAGAAACAGCTTCAGCCAAAAATTCAATTTAATCACTCACAGCTTCTTCCGTCCACAAAATGTTGGGACATGAACACACAAGTTCTTTGCCATGCTATAATAAGGATTATCTTTCCTCCATTTTTCAATAACATGGTCCTCATTTCTGAGACCTAATCATAAAGGCCTTTACCATCCATATTTCTACGAACATTTTGTTCACAACCACTTCAGTTTTCTCTAAGAGGACTGAGGCTTTATCTATAAGCTCTCCTCTTCCCTGAGCCCTCACCAGCCTTGCTTTTAACGCTCCAACCAGAGCAGTGTGGGCCTTTTCTAGCAAAGAAACTTCAAACTCTTATAGCCTCTACCCATTTCCCAGTTCCAAAGCTGTTTCCACATTTTCAGGTATTTGTTACAACACCAACCCTACTTTTGAGGGCCAATCTTCTGTCTTAGTCTGTTGAAACTGCTATTACAAAATATTCAGCAGCTTATAAACAACAGAAATTTACTGTTCAGTGTTCTGGAGGTTGGATGTCCAGGATCAGGGTCAGGCAAGGGCTTTCTCCTGGGTCGCAGGTTTTCTCCTGTGTCTTCACTTGGTGCCAGGAGCAAGGGATCCCTCTGGAACCTCTTTTAACAAGCACTGATCCCATTCATGAGAGCTCCACCTTCCTGACTTAAGTACTTCTCAAAAGTTCCACTTCCTAATATCATCACCTTTGGGGGTAAGTATTTCAATATATGAATTTTAGGGGTACAAAAACATCGGTGCCATAGCAGGCCCAAATAGCAAATCTGATCAGGCAGAAGACAGAATAGAGAAATTGGAGATATGTCAGTTGAGATTATGTAGTCTGAGGAACAGGAAAAAAAATAATTAAGAAAAAGGAGGAGAGACTCAGCGATCTGTGCAAAATCAAGCATACCAGTGTATGCACAATGGGAGTCCCAGAAGGAGAGGACAGGGAGAAAATGGCAAAAAGAATGTTTGAGGAAACAGTGGTTAAAAACTTCCCATATTTGATAAAATATAATCTATACATCCAAGAACATCAAAGAATTCCAAATGAGAAAAACTCAGAGATATCAAAATCAAATTGTCAAAACCTAAAGACAAAGTGAATGACCTGAAAGCAGCAAGAAAAGCAGCCCAACACAAGAGATCCTCAATAAGATTACAGATTGATGTTCAACACAAATCATGGAGCTCAAAGGACAGAAAGGTGACATAATTAAAGCACTGGGAAAAAAAACTCACTGTCAACCAAAAATTTTATATACAGCAAGACTGTCCTTCAAAAATGAAGGAGAGGGGTACCTAGCTGGCTCACTGGGTTGAGGGTGTGACTCCTGATCTCAGGGTTATGAGTTCAAGCCCCACATTGGGCATGGAGCCTATTTTAAAAAGAATGAAGATGAAATTAAGATATTACCAGATAGAAATCTAAGAAAATTCACTGCTAGCAAAACTGCCCTATTATGAATCCTCAAGATAAGCCCCTCATTCAGGGAGAATGAATTGGGCTATACAGAGAAAAGTTTTTTATGCTACTAAAATTAAGTGGGTAGAAATCCAAATGAGATTGTTATAAATTAGCATGTTAATTGTAATCCCAAGGAAAACCACTGAGAAAACAATTTAACAATATAGTGTAATTGAAAGCAAGGCATCAAACACATATTTACATAGCAACATTTATAACAACATTAAACAAAGTGAATGTAGTATAAAAAAGTGGAAACTAACCAACTGCCCGTTGACATTTGGAATGGATAAACAAAACCTGGTGTGTTTTTGTGTGCGCACACACACCATGGAATATTATTCAGCCCTAAAAAGAATGAAGTATTGATATGTGCTACAGCATGGGTAAAACTTGAAAATACTATGCTAAGTGAAATATGCCAGACACAAAAGGACAAATACTGTATGATTCTACCTATATGAGGTTCACAGATAAGCCAAGTTTACATGTGCAGAGAGTAAAAAGGTGGTTGATTGGGGCTGGGAATGGAGGAATGAGGAGTTACTATGCAACGGCTCTGGGCAGTGTCTGAGAGCATCCAGGATACAGCCAAAATGCTGACACCAGCCTCCATGCTTGGGGAATTCTCTCACTTTGGGAGGCTCAGAAGGAGCAGCACCATCTCCCAGCGTCACAGACTGCACCTGTCCTTGCAGCTAGAGTGAGGGCAAGTGTTTTGGGCACACACATCAAACACTCCTGTCCCGCAGTGGTGGGACAGAGAGGCATATTCTCCCTGGCAGTGGTGACAGTTACAGGAATCTCAAGCACCTAGGGAAGCAGGGGCACTCTTCAGGGTGCCTGGGGACAACAGCAAACACAGTCTTCTCACTCGGTCACTTCTGCAGTGAGATTTTAGCCCTTGCTCCTGGCTATGCAATCCCCAACCCGCCTCTCCAGCCCTCTCTGATTCTGGAGTTACCCAATAAACTTCCTGCAAACTTCTTTCTGATTTAAGAGAGCCAAAGAGTTTGCTTCTGCTGCTTGTGACCAAGGGCCCTGCCTGGCCCAGTGGAGGGATAAGGGAGTTGGGGCCGAGAATGGGAGATGCGCCTGAAAAGGGGAGGAAGAAAAGAGAACATTGATCAAGGTCTTACTCAATACTAGTGCTGAACTGAACTCTCACGAATCTCTCCTGTTAATTCTACGCCCCCCATCGACACCGTGGAATAGGTATTAGGATTTCCATTTTACGTAAGAAGAAACTGAAACTCAGGGTTAGGAAGTGAGCTTCTCCTCATAAGCATACTTAATCGGTCAAGATTTGAACCCAGTATGGCTGACTCCAACACTCAGGCATTCCTTTATACCAGTGTTTGTTTTTTTTTTAATTTTTTTTAAAGATTTTATTTATTTATTTGAGAGAGAGAGAGATAACGGGAGAGAGAGCATGAGCAGTTGCAGAGAGAGAGGGAGAAGCGGGCTCCACACTGAGCAGGGATCCCAATGCGGGGATCGATCCCAGGACCCCAGAGCCAAAGAGACACTTAACCAACAGAGCCACCCAGGTGTCTCCATACTGGTGTTTTTAAACTGTGTTTCATGGGGTCCTGTCTGAGGGCACGGGTCTGGGAAGACAGTAGACAGGCTGAGCCAGGTGGCTGTGTGCCAGACCCCGCTTCATTCTCCACGGGAGCGCCTCTGATTTGTGTATCTTATCCAGTGCAGTTTTACTGAGGATTTCGATTTTGAAAAGTGAAATACTCATGGTTTTAGAAAACAGCCCTCCCTGGTCACTTACACGTGCTGCTTCCTCAGCCTAAACGCTCCCTCTCCTCCTCTGACACGTGGCTGATACCCTCTTAGGGTCTCAGTGGCATCACGCGTGCTTGTGAATGCCCAACCCAGGCAGGAGTCCCTTGCCTTCTCCAACTCTGGGCCTCTTGGCGACTGTACTGACTTTTCCCAATCACTTAGCTAATTAACACCTGTCTTCCCCACGAGCTGACAAGTTCCCCAAGGGCAGCAACCACGCCTGTGAGGCTCACTGTTCCGTGCCAGCACACAGCACACTCCCTGGCAGGCAGCGGATGCCCCCAACATGGTTGTGAAGCGCCTGGATGACCGTCCCGTGGGATCTGTCGCTACCGTGGGACTGGTTCGTGTTGCAGCAAATTCTCCCCTCCTTACCCCAGAAGGATGGCTGCAGGTAGGGTCAGGCCCTCTGGGAAATGCAGATCCCGGGAAGCAGGTAAGCCTTCCGACAGCCTCACAGGTCATATCGTGGTATCAGCCTCTCCCCTCGCCCTCATTTAGAGGTCCATTCTGCTCCCTGGGACTATCTCATCAGTGTACCCTTCCCCGCCTTTTAGCACGAGGTAACACCTGGTGCTTTGTTCGTCCGGAAATCCGGCTGAAATGCAACAGCTGCAGTCAAGGCTGAATTCAGTTCGTGGCATGGGCTCCCAGCGAGCAGGTGGGTCCAGGGCTTGGCCACCACCCTTGTTACGTGGAACCCTTCGGACCAGTTATTGCCTCCAAGGAGCCTTCAGGCTTCTGCTACTTCGGGGGCAGAGTGGTGCCATCCCGGCTCACAGCTCGTGGGTGGGTGTCACGCAAAGGGAGTGTAGGAAGCTCCACACCAGTGTCTTACGTAAAATACCCCGGAGCCTAGCAGTCCCAGGAGAGGTCAACGCCACGCGTCGGGCTCGGCCAGCTGAAGGTATTCAACATGCTGCGCTCCGCCAGCATCTCCTAGGCGGCTCTCCCTGGCAGAGGCAAGAGGGAGTGCTCTAAGGGCTGCCGGCCAGAGGTGTGGTGTGACGAGCGCTCTCAAAACCTTGGCTTCACCCTGCTCATCTCCACTGTGACTGAGGGCGGATGGGATGAGACACCTGTCACGGGTCCAGGCTCGGCCGGGAGTGTTGAGAAACTGGGGGGCTTGCTAAGAAAAAGTCAAGGAGTTTCCCCACCCCTTTCTTCCTTTTCTGCCTTTGCTCAGGAGGAAAATCCTAAGGGAAGCGGGCAGGGAGGAATGAAGGGGGAGGACAATGCTGGGCTGAACTCACAGATGCGGGGTCAGCTAGCCCTGACGGACATTTCCAGCCTTGTGATGTGGAAGGAACTATTGGACAAGTCACACCGTTTTGGAGTTTTACTTTTCTCATCCACAACATCAATGTGGCTCTATTTCTTAGCCCTGCTATGGGCAGTACATTAAAAAAAACTTACCAGGGGGTGCCTGGGGAGCTCAGTCATTAAGCATCTGCCTTTGGCTCAGGTCATGATGCCAGGGTCCTGGGATTAAGCCCCATATCAGGCTCCCTGCTCAGTGGAGAGCCTGCTTCTCCCTCTCCCTCTGTCTGCCTTTCTGCCTGCTTGTGATCTCTCTCTGTCAAATAAATAAATAAAATCTTTAAAAAACAAAAAGAAAAACAAAACCCTTACCAGGCCTAGCAAGGTGCCTGGTATAAGCAAAGTACTTAACAAATGTTAGTCTCCATCCCATGTCATTGGCCCAGCTTGTTAGGCAAAGCAGGTGAAAGACAGCACGTAGGTGTCCTTCCCCCACAGGCAGTTGCTCCGACGGATGGTGCAGCTACCACAGGAGTTCATTTGACATCATCTCTGCCACTCCTCTCGACTTTTCCACCAGCCCCCACTTTCTCAATACTTTTTAAAGCAAGTCTAGCCTTCCCATCACTTCCTATCGTGGATTCCTAAAGGACCAAAATCCCAAAAGGAAAGCATCAGAAGGGACTTTAATAGTCTCTGAATTCAGGTTTGCATTAAACGTAGGCATTCTCTCTTGCTTCTGCTTGAATGCCTCACTGCTCCCCAAAGCAGTCCCCCCCAGCTCACTGCCCACTGAAGTTGTCCCTCCCATTTTGGGATAGCTTCAGCTACTGCACAAACCTCCTAAAGAAGGATCTGCTGACAGTATTTTCTGAGCCTCAGGTGGGTGCCCATGGACAGACAGTGGAACTGAATGCTTAAAATTGGCACAGTTGGGAAAAATCCAGAAAACCTATTTAACAAGGAATTGGAAGAACCATGCAAAAGGGAGACACAGGAGGGAGGGGCCAACCTCAAAACAAAACAATTAAATGACGGACGACAGTGGTCCAGGTTTCCTGTGGCCTCCATTGAAGGCGAGAAGTGGGAGTGGGAGAGAAATGTACTCCCACACATATGCACATTGTTACCCCAGGAGAGAGCGGGGAACAGGCCACGGAGGGTTCAGCGCAACTACTACTACCCCAGAGAGAACGGGCCCATCTTGCCTTGGTGAAAGCCATGCCAGTCGTGAAGTTTGGTTTTCCACACATTGTTTTGCTCTATCCGAACTAACCCCAAAGGCGCTTGTTGGAGCAGCCTGAACTTTTCTCCGGGAACCGCAGGCACATAAACACTCTATACGAACTCCATGCGGTTTGAAAGTGCTTGTGTTAGCATTCTCCGGTTTTTAAACAATCAATAAACTTACATTAAATATTGATGCCAAACCGTTTCCTGCCATTCTGAGTGCAGCCCAGCTTCTGGAAAGATTATGCATTACCTGTGATTGTTCCTTAAAATCGAGATCACAACCAACAAGTACAGATGCTCTCGTCTGAATGCACGAGGACACTGCAGGTATATCGTGGGTCCCGTATGTGCAAAGGGGGAGCTCTCGACTGCTTCCCCCAAATGGACGTGGTCTCCAAAATGGTAACGACGAGGTAGCTGTGGGGTTGCGTTTGGTGAGTTCAAACCTTCAGTGGACAGCAGGGGGACTCCGTCCGACTGTGACTCTTAATCACAAACTCTGATCCATTTCTGTACGTGCTGATAAAACACTAACTGGATCGTCACTTTAAAAGAAGTCTTTGTTTACTCTGTTAGGATCACGATTCAAGCAGGAGTCACCCAAGTCTGTGTAGCATGTGTAATTCCTCCCCAAGAGCACATATTTGATTTGTGAACAAGTGTCTCCACTACAAGCACTTAAGTACCGGCTTTCGGTGTGGCCTCTGCCTTCTCCCGTGAGAATGGGAACACACCACCTACACTCGGGTGTTATCCAGAAAAGGAAAAGGTAAAATTTGCAAGCACCTACACACAGCGCCTGGTACACAGTAGGTGCTCAGTAGTACTAGGTATTTTCATGTCTTTGCAGTTTACGAGTCCATATTTTATTGAATAAATTGGGTCCCAATAAAATACGGCCACTGCCTTTAAGCACAGACGAAACACAAAAGGGCTTGCCGTGGTTTCTACATATTTTGGTTTCTTCTACTAAGAGATTTATTTTTAGTTGAATAACATCCACAGGGGTCCAGAAATCCCTTTGATTAAGGCTTGTTTATTTTCTACTTATCCATATTTGATGCAGTTTATTTTTGGAACCTGCTCTTAAACATAATGTATCATCTGTTTTATTTTGTTTTAGCTTTCAAGACAAAAGAATGAGATCCTTGCTTGTATTTTCAAGGGACTGGCCCTTAAAATATTCCTAAGAAGTGTTTACCAGCCCTTGGTTTTTGTTTGTTTGTTTGTAGAGTTGCAGAATGAAAGGAGGGAAAGCATTAGTTCAGAGAAACTGGCCAGGGGCATTAGAAGCAAGGAGACTGGCCAGAGCTTGGTAGCAGCTGGAGGCCTAGAAAGGAGGGAGGCTGCCAAAATGGACTGTGGTTAAGACACTCCATTCCCCAGAAATAGATATCAGCTAGCCAAGGTCCTGATTTTCATGCTCACGTTGTGTGTTCATAAGTCACAGAGAACCCAGAACAAGAAGTCAGAAGGCCTATGGTCTTCTAATGCCCTGTCAGTTAAAAAAAAAAACAAAAAAAAAAAGTTTGAATGAAGTGACCTTTAGGGGGCCTTCCAACTTCATTACCGTCCTGTGTTTTTTCAATCCCGGAAGATAAAAACCCAGAGATGTGAAAGCAGGCTTTCTGTCGTCCGTCTGAGTTTCTCTCCCCTCCTGTCAGAGGAAAGATCGGGTTCTTTCTATGTAGGGACTGTGGGCAAAGACTGCTTACATACGATTTCGCAAACAACTAAATTTAAATACTTCCCACCACTTCAATTTCTGTAGAAATTATGGCTCGAGTGCACAATTATGGGCCTAAATAGCCTGGATTTCTTCGGACTGGCCAAATCAAGTTGGAGTACTTGAGCTTGGAAATGTTGTAGAAGACTGAGCCCTGGACAGAGAGCCTGGGTCTGGCTGTGATTGCAATCACGGAGGGGCGGGGCTCTTCCCACTGACTTCAGCACTTCTCTGAAGAGCCTGGCAAATGCTCAAGTGTGAAAGTTCCCATCGAATCCTGATCTTTTTAGCAGAGTTGTGTTTTGAAAGCAAGCTCAAGACCACAGGGGTTGCTGGGCTTAGTGCGAACAATCAAATTCCGAGTAAACAGCCTCATCTCCCCACCCTTCATCTCTCTTTCTCCTTCTGGGTTTTGCTATCCATTTGGAAACTGCTCTTTCATTTGCTTTGGGGGACCCCCTTCCGAGCCAGAATCCTTTGTTTTCACCAGCGCAGACTCCAGAGAGGGCCTGCATTAACCTCGCTGTTTGTCAAGGTGTTGTTTGAAGTTGCTAACTTGCCCTTTGGTGCTCAACGCAGATGGAATGAAAAAGACCATTACGCCTTCCTAATTCTCCCAGGAGGCCACGGGGAAGCTACATACCTCCTCCAGGATGACACAAGGCCACAAGAGGCCGCCCCAGCCACACCAGTGTCGGTCCTTAGGTGCACACCCTGCTGTCATATACACAGGGGAGACCAGGCACCCTGGATTTTTCAGTAAAGTTCTCTTTTCAAATGTTCTGCCCACTTGTACTTGCGTCCTGATTTGGGATTCGAAAACCTGGTTTCTCCCACCATCTGCAGCGGTGTGAGCAACATTCGCAGTGAGGATCCTGTTTCTAACTCAGAACGATTCGAAGCAATTGGGTCGTGTGTACTTTAAATTCTTTCCTCCCTCTGCGGTGCACATTTGGGAACTTGGGAGGTGAGGTGGAGGGTCAGCAGAAGAGTTTCCATCTCTGCAGTGAGATCCCCTTCTCGGGAGATCAAGCGAGAAAGGTCCCTAGACTGCCCCCGCCGTACTGCCCTTTGACACTGAAGCACGAGATACTGGGTGTCCACGCTAAAAAGAGCCTTAGAGATCACCCCACCCCCACCTTTTATAAATAAAGTCACTGAGGCTCAAAGGGGGAAGTGATCTGTCCAGGGGCACTTGGCTGGCTCCGTCCGTAGAACATGTGATTCTTGATCTCGGGGTTGTAGTTTCAGGCCCCACCTTGAGTAGAGAGATTGTTTAAAAATCAAAATCTTAGGGGGACCTGGGTGACTCAGTGGGTTAAAGCCTCTGCCTGTAGCTTAGGTCATGATCAGGGTCCTGGGATCAAGCCTGTATCGGGCTCTCTGCTCAGTGAGGAGCCTGCTTCCTCCTCTCTCTCTGCCTGCCTCTCTGCCTACTTGAGATCTCTGTCAAATAAATAAAAATCTTTTAAAAAATTAATAAAAAATAAAAATCTTTAAAAGGGGGGAGAGGAAGTAATTTGTTCAAAATCAAACACCAAGTTGGTGGTTAAAGTGGGGCTCAAACCTGTACCTCCTATTAGAACCTGCTTATCAAACAGAAGAAGCAAGGAAGTTCTGAGAGATGAAGGAAATACAGTGATAGGAGCTAAGAAAGGGCTTCGGGCTTAGAAACCATCCATCCAAGGCACAAAGGCGCTCCTGCCTTAAAGGATTGTTCCGTTCAGAAGCAGCTACAGAAAGCTGAGCATAGAGCTCTATGCCCAGAGGAGAGGCGACAAATTCACCCTCGTGCTGTTCGGGGACAGTGATGGGGAACCAGGGAGAGGAATCTGTTTTCCCAGACACTAACACTGCTAAAGGAAATGTCTCTGCTTTGGGACTAAGCCGTGGAAGACATGGGCTGTAATGGCAACGAAGCTCGGGGTGACCCGGCAGAGGGACCAACGAGAGGGGTCACCTGAGCTCTAAGAGGGGAACAAGGAGGGCTTGGAGGTTTGAGACTAAGTCACTAGCATGGAACTATTCTGCACAGGAGACGCAGCCTTAGGTTCTACCAACTGTATGCACCCTCCACGCGGCGGCATCTGGGCCTGCCTGCTGCAATATAAGAGGAAGCCACGCAGAACAGTGGACAAGAGTGGCGAGTGTGGGGCCAGACAGACTTGAATTTGAACCTTGGCCATGTCTTACATCTTGTGTGACCTTGTTTAAGTTTCTGACCTTGTCTGAGGCTCATTTTCCTCATCTTTAAGATGCAAGGACATTCAAAGTGTTACTGTCAATAATCAATAAAATAACACTTGTAGAAATGCCTGGAATAGAGCATGCACTCATATACGCTAACTGTTCTTAAGGATGAGCAGTTGAGAGTACAAAGGTCCACAGGACTCAGAAGCAGAGTGACTCGGCTCACTAATGGGTCTGCTTTTCCTTGATGAAACCGGAAGACCACTGGCTCTCTGAGCCGCACTCTCCTAATCTGTGAAATAAATATAACAATAATCATACCTTAGGGCTGTTATCAGAATTCGTAGAGCTGTTGTGTGTACAGTATCTGACCCACTGGGGTGGTTACTGTTATTAAGTTGGGGGTTAGAATTTCCACAGTTGAAAAGAAAAAGGAAGAACCAAATCCAAGAGGCCTGATCTTCACTCTTGTCCTGAACTGTGGCAGTGTAACTATGGCATTCCTGTTGGGAGCTCTTCCAGGATGGCTTAAGCTAGAAGTCTCTACAGTAATCACAAATGCCCCCCTACCTCTTTGGTTCACTTAGAGTTGCCCGGCATTCCCAGCAGAATGGCTGACTACTCTCGCACACGCCCCCAGCCATCCAAGGCTTCTCGCACCAAAATCACACCTAAGGTGGCCACAACAATGCCTACCCTGTGGTCCCACCAGTCACGGTGATGGAGGTGACATGAGTCACCTCCTGAGGCTTTGCACCAGAGAACCCACTCACTTCTGGGGGTTGTGGTTGAGTCCATAAACAACAGTAGAGACCCTACTGTGTGTAAGACTTTGTACATGGCTCAAAGTAGGGTCTCAGATATTTGCTGATGGACTGACTGGTTGGAGGGATCGCCACAGTTAGTAAAACATTCTCTCTCTTCAAGGTACTGGCATCCAGTGGGGAAGGCCGATTCATACACAGCCAGGTTGCACTCCAAGTGACTTGTGATAAAGGTTATGTAAAAAGTATAAAAAGTGGAACTGGGACTAATTCCAACTGGAGGAAACTGGGAAAGTCATTAGGAGAAGGAAGCATTTGATGTGGACCTTTGGGCTAAGTGAGATTTTGGCAGTCAAAGTTAAGGTCATTTGTCACAGAGAACAGAGTAACCCACGAGGAAGCAAGATAAGAGCAGATCTTCTTATTGGCAAATGACAATTAGTGGAGTGAGAGTGTGTGTGTGTGTGTGTGTGTGTGTGCGTGCGCGTGTGCGTGTATCTGATGAGGTCAGATCCTGGAGAGCCAGGATGGCCATGCAAATAATTTTCATCTTCCCTTCTGTAGGTGATGGGGATCTGGGGAAGACTCTCAGGAAGGGAATGGTGAAATTAACTAGCTGTTTTGAGTTTTATTACTAAATAATGATGCTTTAAAATTACCCAGACACAAGTTTTCCACCATCACTAAGGCCGAGGTTAGAAGAAGAATTAGAAAGCCACCGAAGCTTGTTCAGATGAATAAACTGATAAGAACAACGTTGAGGAGAAAGTAATTGACAACTTCCGGGAGACAGGCTCCCAGGCTGATGACTAACAGCTCTTTTTGACACCAACATTAATCCTGCTGTTGTTGTTGTTGTTTTAATTTTGTGTGACACCAGCTGTTAGTGTCAGGATCAATACTGGCAGCAGCAGAGGTCACTTCTGGCAAATAACCACTTAACAGTGAGACACTTTTATCCGGACCGAGTTTGAAAGAACGGACTGCTCTCTGGAACCCAGGGGAGGAAATGCCTTGCAGACAAAGGTAATGTTGGTATGGATTTCATAAAACATATTTTCTGCCACATGTTACTAGGATTCAATGTTTAAAAAAGGGCTCTAGGGTCAAATAAGCTTGAAAAGTGATCATGCAAGAAAAGTTACACTAGTTTCCTTGCCTCAGGAATTCTCAGAGCCATCCCTGGGCTGCTGTGCATTGTGAGCCATCAAGAAGGACCCAGGATACACAGCGTTTTCCACACTTATTTGGCCTTTTGGATCAGTACATGGGATGATGGATCTTTGGAACTCGTGTTGGGTAATGTTGCAGAGAACAGAGTTAGATTCAAAACAGCATTTTGGACTCAGATCTTACAGATCACTGATGTTGGTGTTTGCTATAGAATGAATGATTGTGTCTCCCCCAAATGCTTATGTAGAAAGCAAATCCTCAGTGGGAGTGTATGTGGAGGTGGACCATTGGAAGGTGATTAGGTGATGAGGGTAGAGTCCTCATGAATGCAATTAGTGTCCTTACAAAAGAGACCCCAGAGAGCTGCCTTCTGTCATGTGAGAACACAGGGACAAAACAGCCATTAATGAACCAGAAAGTGGGCTCTCACCAGACTCCAAATTAGCCAGTGCCTTAATTTTGGACTTCCCAGTCTCCGGAACTATAAGACATCCAAAGCTGTTATAACTCCCCCACCCCCAGTCTATGGTCTTTCATCACAGCTACCTGAACTAAGACAGTGTTCTGATATAGGGCACTTCTTATCTACCCAGCTGCTCTCTGCTTCCTGGCACAATACCCATCCTTCAGAACAACTCTTTTCTACTCACTTCAGGGTATATGTTTTACAGGAAAATTTCATCCATGGTTTTTCCAGGCATACAACACATTGTCTTCCCCAATACCCCACTTCTTAAATAGTTTTTTTTTTTAAGATTTATTTGTTTGAGAGAGAGAGAGAGAGAGAGACAGAGTGGGAGAGCATGAGAGGGCAGGTCAGAGGGAGAAGCAGATGCCCCATGGAGCTGGGAGTCTGATGCAGGACTCGATCCCACAACTCCGGGATCATGACCTGAGCCGAAGGCAGTCACTTAACTAACTGAGCCACCCAGGCGC
Source organism: Mustela lutreola (assembly GCF_030435805.1). Classification (NCBI taxonomy): domain Eukaryota; kingdom Metazoa; phylum Chordata; class Mammalia; order Carnivora; family Mustelidae; genus Mustela; species Mustela lutreola. The sequence goes on along the minus strand of NC_081308.1, from coordinate 118,973,427 downwards.
CCCTACCACACTTCTTTAAATAAAAAATTATTTATTTATTTGCGAGAGAGTGTTAGAGAGAACCTGAGAGGGGAGGGGCAGAGGGAGAGGGAGGAGCAGACTCCTCGCTGAGCAGAGAGTGGGATGGGGTGCTTGACAGTGGGGGGCAGGGGGCTCAATGGGGGGGGGTCATTGGGGAGGCATCCCTGGCTGGGGACTAGATCCCAGGACTCCAGTACCTGAGACAAAGGCAGACACTTAACTGACTGAGCCACCCGGGTGCCCCTAATACCCTGCTCATCTGACCTGCTGCAATGGTCTCCAACAGGTACTTAGGCGTGTGTTATCTCCTCTTTCCAATTCATCCTACGGGATTCCGGCAGCACCAGTCTGATGATGTTGCTGCTCTGCTCAGAGTTACAACGGCTTTCTTGTCCTTACTTTTAAAAACTTCTTCTCTATGGCATTCAAAGCCATACAACTCAGGCCCCTATCTATCTTGCCAGCTTTCCCTTGAGTCCCTCATTCCCCCAGCTTGCATTGTGGCCATGCTGGAATCAAACCGGCCTACTTGTGATTCCCTCCTAATCTCCACTCTTTGGACCATATTGCCTCTGCTATTGCACTAAATCTGTTCTTTTCCCAGGAAAACCCAGCTGAAATACTTCCCCCTCCACAAAACCCTCCTCTGGTTATGCCCCAGGAAAGGGATTACTCCCTCACTGGATCCAAAGCACACTGTATTACTAAGAAAACATTTATACTTTACACCCTACTCTTTTTTTTTTTTTTAAAGATTTTATTTATTTATTTGAGAGAGAGACAGTGAGAGAGAACATGAGCGAGGAGAAGGTCAGAGGGAGAAGCAGACTCCCCATGGAGCTGGGAGCCCGATGTGGGACTCGATCCCGGGACTCCAGGATCATGACCTGAGCCGAAGGCAGTCATCCAACCAACTGAGCCACCCAGGCGCCCCTTTACACCCTACTCTTATTTGTATGTGTATGCAGACCCTAGCCTTGCTACTTCCTAGCTGTGTGAGACTGGGCAAATCACTTGACCTCTTTTAGCCTCAACTTCTCATTTGAAAAATGGGACAATGAGCATTTACCAACAGGGTTGTCGTGAAGACTGAAGTAAGACATGAAGCTGGTTAGCTTAATCAATGCCACTTTGCCACGTTATGTCACAAGTTTATATTGAAAGCTCTTTGAGGAGAGTAATGAGTCTGATTCTCTGCATCCCAGGCACCCAGCCCAACGCCTGGCCCTGGAAGGTACTTATGTTTTAAGTGAATTGGACGCGATTGGCCTTGCTTCCTCTGCTCTGCCGCACTGCGCCATAGTAAAGGCAGCGTTTACCTTATCAGATTAAGTGCACAGTTCAGCCCGTAGCCTTGCCAGCCTAAGCACACAGTTCTTCTAACTATCTACTTTCTTATACCTACCTGCCCTTCAGTTTCAAGCAAAATTGCTTGAAAGCTCAAGAATCAAGTCAGTTCTAATTTGAAAAAATGACTCAGAAAAGGAAGAAAAACAACTCATTAAGACAAAAAGTCAAGTCTCCCTACAGTACAAAGTGTCAATCCTGAGTCACACCAAAATTAATCAAAATGTCTTCTTTTATATTCTTCTATCTATGTATTTTCTCCCTTTACTGTCACTGATTTATTTTCAAAGAGCAAATATTATTTCCTTTGATAAATTGATCAAGACTGCCACCTATTCACTATTTGGCTGAAATGCCACACATGTTGCAGTCTTTCCAAACCCAATAAAATCTAGTAAGTTCCTCCCAAGGAGATGCCATTCACCTCAGTGGGTTCAGTAAGCTTGTCTAGGGATAGGCATGGGGGTGGGATCCAAGTCAGAGACCATCTCTTCTCACAGACAGGAAAATGGAATCCCATTCTTGCTGAGATACACACAGAGAGGTGTTTAAAGTCATCAAGTCATCGTTTACTCATAAACCCGAATACTGAAAACATCTCTGTTGGTTATTTTCTAGTTAGGGTTGCCAGATAAAATGCACGATGCCAAGTGAAATTTGATGATCAGAGACCATCATTTTAAATACATAAGTATGTACCAAATATTGCATGGGATATACTTAGACTGAGTGGTTTCCATTATTTATCTGAAGTTCAAACTTAATTGCATACCCTGTATGTTTATATGCTAAATCTGACCCTTCTCGTGTGTCCCCTTCCCCATCTCCCCTCTCCCCTTCAGACAGAGAGCTCTGTGTCCTGGGAAGCGGGTCACCGATGGTCAAATACGGGCTCCCTTTGCTCTCTGGCTTTCATTTGAGTTTCACCAAGGGAAGTACCAGAATGTTCTTTAAGGGTGGAAGGAGACAGAAGTCAGCTACTTATCCCAACCTCCGACACTTCTGGCAATGATTACATTCATCACTGGCCGTAAATTTTGCCTGGTAGCCTCTATTCCAAGGCTCCAAGTTCTCCCCAGGTTCTCGGAATTCTGTTCCTTCCACTTGTCCCTTTAGGCTTGGGGCTGGAAGGGCTTCCCACAGCTACAGATTCCTCGTGCTTCAGTGTCCTATGCTGTTTCCTGAAGCCCGCCCAGCACTCAGAACTAGTCTCTTCAATCAGTGGTTTTCAACTAAACTCTCCAAGTGTCTCGTTTCCCGACTGACAGTCTTCATGTGGCCCAGACAAGTACACACAACATGAACGTATGCATGGCTTTGGATCCACCCAGTTAAGGAACCCAGAGACCCAAACCAGATAATTTTTAAGTGTAATAAATTCACACCTTGACTTCAGGAAAAACTTATTCTAAGAATAATCCTGCCACTGAGCAATGTCAATGGTAACAAGAGCCCCACGATCCTCAGTCACTCACATCCCAGGATCAGTGGCATTCAGGGGTCCCAGTGGCGGCTGGTGCCTTGGCGGCTGCCAGCTGTTCCACTCTGCTGGGGAAGTAAGGTGCTTCCAAGCCTGTCCAGGCACAGTAACTTCTAGAAGTTTGCAGGTCTCTCTGACATTCTGGGCATCATCAGGAAGAAACCTAAGGAGCTCCTAATCCCGACAGAGGCAAATCCTTTCTGCAGAGGATGGCATCTTTGTACAGAAGACCCAGTCTACTCACAGTCTCTGTCACAGGTCGCTCTCACTAGTTTTCACCTGGCCACCTCGGCACTATCTTAAAGATGGGTAAGGGGTGTCCTGTAGAGGCTGGCGGCCATCTGCACAAGGAAGAGTAACACAAAAGAAGCATCAGTGTTTATACGAAATGGCCCTTGAGGTGAGTTTTAGAAGCTGAGTAGAGGTTCACATGACAGACTGTCTGGGTAGAGGCTACAGAGTGACGGAGCTGAGGCCTGTAGGCACCAAGCAGCCAGGGGAGCCGTGGGAACCATAAATACCACCGTATGTCTAGGGAAAGTTGGATTAGAGGGAGGGTGTGAACTGGGAGGCAGGCTGAAGGCCCGATCCTGGAGGTCCTTGTGTGCCGTACTAAAGACTGAATTTGAAAGCAATAATGACAATGATGACGATGATGATGACGATGACGATGGTGACAGGAAACACTCACAGGATTCTTAACATGTACCAGGCACTGTTCTAAGTGTTTTGCATACAGTAACCTCAAACTAACCCCATGAGGTAAGTAATACTTTGATCCTCGGGTTACAGATGAAAATACCAAGACACAGAGAGGTTAGGTAACATGTGCAAGTTCACACAGCTGGGATTCAAATAAGGGCAACCTGGCTGCAAGATTAATATTCTTGACCATGATGCTCCTAATACATTCCAGGCGTTGAGGACACAAAAGCAAGGAAGACAAGACCTTTGCCCTCAAAGACCACTAAGTCTAGGGGGAAACAGACACAGAAACATGTCTTAACAGCTCAAAGTGACTGCAGAACGCTTGCCTTGCTTTGCATTTTCTCCCACTTTAAGCCAGTCCCTTTCCAGTCCCCACAAACACTAGCCCGTTGACAGTTCTTCTATTTACAGTCTGGTGCCTGCCCCTGGGAACGGAAGAATTTGCATCTGCTCTCTGGGGCGCCTGGCTGACAGGTCCTCTTCGTGTGCTCTGGCCCCTGGGCATTACTGGCTCTTTCTGTTCCAGACCCTACCCGGTCCCTCAGAAGCCCAACCTGGCCTAGAAGCACTGGCTGGCCAGCTAGCCTCCTACCCTGTGAGAAAGAGATTTGGACATTTTTTGTGAACTACTAATTCCACAGGAACTCTTGTCACCATAGCAACAAAAATAAGCTGACAGCTGCCTTCTAATCCCTGAGCCTGGTGACCATGGAAGTGACAGAGAAAAACACAGACCTCTGGGGCAGGCACCGACCTTCTTTCCTCGGTTGGATGAGGAGGGGTAAAGCTGCTCACCCATGCTTCAGAGAACTCAAGGATCGTTAGCTCTGCCCCCTTGTTTTCCTCTAGAAAGAAAAACAGGGACAACACAAACTGCCTCGACTGTTTTAAGCGGCCTCAGTTCCTCTGAGCACCTAGGAAGCATGATTTAGTGGTAGTGGTGGGACTGGAAAGGAAGTCATGGATGCCTTACTTAGTAAGTCAGAAAAAGATACGGCTTGAAAAAAAATAATAGCAAAGAATTGCTCACTACCTGCCAAGCACTGTGCTAAGCACACATACATTATCATCCTCACTTAACCCCCACACAAATTCTGCAAGGTGGATATGATGATCATCCTCACTTTCCATATGCAGAAAGTGAGGATCAGAGAGGGTAGGTAATTTACCCAAGATACCACAGCTAATAAACACCAGAGCAGGGTTTCAAACCCCTCTCTGGCCAACTCCAAAGCCCGATTTCTTTACCTCTCATTCTAGATTGAAGAACTGCAAATGTTCTGCTGGGAGAATTACACAGGGGTGTGGGTCACCTTGGGATGTAGCCAGTGACCCTCCCTGGAAAAGCATAATTGACAGAGCCAGCGGATGGCCTGGCCAAGAAAGGGGAAGACCATGTCCTATGCCACACATCTGGCCTGGTAGACACCATCTGACACCATGGAGAACAGCCCCGCCCACATGGGCATAGAGCTCCAGCACAGTGATCCGGGGAAATGCCACCGCCGGCCACCATCAGAGGAACCAGGGCGCTTCGGCCCTCGATCCAGGCTCAGTATACATCACAAACTTGCCAGAGCACAAGTTGGCTGCTGACCACACTGGGAATGGCTGGCTCCACCGGTGGATTCTGGGGAACTGGTTGGCCTGTTAACCCAGCTTGGTCCAAAGCCTCATCCACGGGTGAACTGGGCAGGTGGCCACCTGTCTCTAGTGCAGGGGGAGCCTGCCAGTCCCGAGCCACCCCATATGTCCTGAGGGAGTGCCCTGGGTAAACACTGCCGCCATCCACATGCCCGTCAGCCTTGGTCTTACACGACTGGAAAGACACTAGGCTCCACTCTAGTCTAGGTGGGCAGCAAGGGGATAGTCAGCTACTTCACATCCACATCCCACTTATAGGTCTGGGGATTCTCCCCTGCTTAGCCTCAGCAGGAGGCCAAGCTCCGAATCCTATAAAGGAAACTGCGAAGACACCTGCTCTCCCTGCCCTTGGGACAAGGCCATGGGTATATCATCTGGACTAGGCCAATCAAACGTTCTCAATCTCTGAAGCAAAGGGCACAAAGAAACAAGGCATTCTGGAAACCAGCCAGCGGAGGGAGCAGCAGCAAGAACATCTGCCCTGAGAGCACCACCCTAAGCAGCTGGTTCCTGGAGTGTGACTGTGCACGGTGGGGAGTGCCGGACCCCCGTGGCTGGGCAAGCCTGTCACAAGTGGTCCCCGAACAGCTCAGCTGGAGGAACCCCTCAGGTGACTGCAGCCAACTAATCCCTGCCGTGCACATTCACTGTCATCCTCGGTCTTCTCTGGCGGCGACCCCACGACGCACCTCTTTGTTAGGTACTGGGCAGCAGGGGGGTGGCCGTCTGTTCAGCATCTATGCTCCAGTCCCATGTCAACTGGGACTCTGACCACTTAGCTTCATTTGTCCCATCCTGGTTTGCCAGTGGGGACACTGATTTCCAACACCTTTTTATAAATCTTTACCTTCCTAACCCAACCAGAGACTGTTGCTGTCGTGTCTTGTTCGTAGTCGAGAATCCTGACTAGATGGTCTGCAAACTTGGCTCCATCTCTGGTGATGCCCATTTGTCTCTCTCCCCCCAACTCCCCGACATTCCTGGAATCTTGAAAAAATACTCTGAAAACCAGCAGACCGTTTTGAACGAAGAAAGACGCGTTTTTCCCACACCAGAAGTGCAACTGACGGGGTGCTTAGGGCCTCATCTACTTTCCATTCCCTCTCTTTCCCCACCTTCTCCCGTCCCCTATCGCTCCCTATTGCCAACCCACAATTAAGCTTTCAGCTTCGATTTCCTTTTCCTCCAGGAACCTTCTCTAACTGAGCACAGGCTGGCTGAGGTGGCCCTTTTCTCCAGAGCCTTGAACTTACCACTACCCCAGCACACTCTCACACTGGTATAATTTCAGGCCTAGCTTACTTAATTGACCTCCTTATGAGACTGGTGGCTCCTTAAGGACAGAGTCATGTCTGATTCATCCTCATATTCTCAGAGCTCAGTGGGATACCAGATACAGAATGGATGCCCCCAAAATACATGACGAAGGACTGATTACAGTGTCACACACATACCCCAAAATAGAATCACTGTCAGAGTCGGAAGGGCAGATCCTCTGGGGTGATTGGGAAGAAGCACTCACTGGATCTTCAGCCTCCCTTGCTGACGTCCCAGTACTGCAGAGTAGAATGAGGAGCTCCAACTGTGGTAGGACGATTGCAGCCTTCACTCTGTCATCTCTGGGGGCTGTATTAGCTTCCTATCGCTGCTGTAACAACAGACTGCAAACTTCGTGTCTTTAAACAACATATTTATTATCTTACAATAGTGGATCTCAGAAGTACAACACAGGTCTCCCTGGGTGAAAATCAAAGCATCATCAAAGTTATGTTCCTTCTAGAAGATCTAGAGGAGATCTGATAGACAAAAACCATAGAAAAAGCCCAGTGTCATGAAGCTGGATCACTGGGGGTACCTAGAATTCATTTTGGCTATGAGCAAAAGTGTATTTTCGAGAAGTATCAAAGTTGATCAGAGTAAACCATGATGCCTATGGCATACCTAATGTTGTGTTTTTCCCAGCCTTATTACGGTATAATTGAAAAATAAAATTATATATATTTCAAGTGAACAATGTGGAGATTTGATAGATGTATACACTGTGAAGGGATTACCATAAGCAAGAATTAACACATCCATCATCTCACAAAGCTACTTTTGTGTGTGTGTGTGTGTGTGTATGCGCATGCATGCACATGGCAGAAATACTTAAATCTACTCTCCTAGTGAATTTCAAGTATACAATGCAGTGTAACTAATTACAGTCAGCATACTGGCATACTATACATTAGATTCCCCAGGACTTACTCATCTTCGTATTGAAAGTTATACTCTGAGCAATAGCTCCCTATTCCCCCCCCCGACACTGACCCTTTTTTCCGTTTTTATGAGTTCAACTTTTGCTTTCGTTTTATATATAAGTGAGATCATACAGTGTTTGTCTTTTTTTGCCTGATTTATTTTACTTAGCATAATATCCTCCAGGTTCATCCATGTTGTTGCAAAAGGAAGGATTTCCTTCTTTTTATAAGGCTGAATTATATCCCATTATATATAGGTATATATTTTTATATCTATGTGAATATTATATATAATATATACATATTATATCCCATTATATATGCTTATATATAATATGTGCATGATATATCCCATTAATATACACACATACACAAAATTTTATGTATATAAAATAAATATATAAAATTTTCTTTATCTGTCAATGGACACAAGTTATTTCCATATCTCAACTATTGTGAATAATGCTGCCATAAAAATGGGAGTTTGGATGTCCCCTTGAGATCCTCATTTTGTTTCCTTTGGGTATATACCCAGAAATGGTATTTCTGGATCATATGGTAGTTCTATTTTAAGCTTTGGCAATAATATATACACATTACAGGAGTCCCAGAAGGCGAAGTGAGAGAAAAATAGGGAGACAACTTTTTAAAAGAAATAATGGTCGAAAATTTCCCAAATCTGGAAGCAATATGGATATCCAGTTACATGAAACTCATTCAGAGTCAAACCATTTAGTTTTTCAATGAGAGTCACTATCATAAAACTGCCAAAAATCAAAGGAAAAAAAGAGACTTTTGAAGGCATCCAGAGAAAACAAACTCCCCACATGCAAGGGGACCCTCCTAAGATTAGCGTCAGATACCGCAGCAGAGACCTTGCAGGGTTCTCATGAGAACAGGATTGCCATCCGTGTTACTCACTGCCATATTCTTCTTTTCTAGCACAGTAACTATACGCAGTGGGAACTCAACAGATGTTTACTGAACAAATTAATGCAACAACTAACCTGCTTAACCGTACTCTTCAGTTGATGCCTACAGCTCAAGACAAGAAACTAAAGTGAAATGGGTACTACAGTACCATCAATGTCGTTGCTAGTTCTACTGCATATTCTAGCTTACTGGGAAGGAGATGGCCCAGAAATGGAAGCAATAAGCCTCCCTTTTCACTAAGGTCCTAGAATACATTTCAGCTTTTCACCGAAAAGGCCAGCCACACCCAACATCTCCGGGGTTGAGGGTGGATCATAGTGGTCTCCCTTGGTCCTGTCTTTAAGCCAACCTGCCACTTGAAGGACTCACCTACCTTGAGGTCCGTAAAGGGAAACTGAGTCTCATCAGGCCCTTTATTTAATTCAGATCTCCTCCCACTTTTAATCAATACCCCCTCTACTTCACAGCTCTTGGTTCTGCTGTTTCCCATAAACTCATGCCTCCTTCCATTGGTATTTTGGACATCTGGTCTCTTTTGGCTCCTGACTTTAAGCTCCCTCTTTAGGACATGGGCTTGCATATGTCCACTGGGTCTCTGTTTGGGATGGCAGGTAGAGTACCCTCTGTATTACTCAGATCCTTTATGGTTATGTGTTTGTGGTCTTTCTCTCACTGCATCTCTTTGCTCTGTTTCCGTCTGCATAGACTCTACTCTTCAAACAAATCTTCATGTGTCAGGGAAGATGACTACCCTCACACCTGTCTAGCTCAGCAATTATAGAGAAAAGGGGAGTCTTCCTGGCTAGCTCCCTAAGAAAAGTCTCAGGGAGAATTGTGCTTTTCCCTATCTGGGTAATAAGCTCATCCCTGAACCAACCCTGTGTCTGGGGTACTCTGTGCAGACCTAGGCCACATTCACAGCCAATGACTTGGGGTGGCAGGTAGGTGGCTGAGACTGGTTAGTAGTTTTTCTCAAACCATGTAGGGTAGAGGAAGAATGTTCCAAAGGAATAGAGTGTTGTTAATAGCAAAAGGATGAGGGAGATAAGAACATCTTTCAGGTAAAATGTGAGCTTTCACTGTCCTCTAAAACAGTCAATATAGTTGCTTACGAATCCAGATCACTGAACTGATCAAACTCATATATGGTAATATGTATTAATGTGATCACGTTAACATAAGATCAAGCCCACATGTATTAAGTAAAAAAAAAAAAAAAAAAACAATTAGTTTACCTGAAAATGGGCGGTGTACAGCAAAACAACATGGAAGAGCCATTCAATAATTGGAAGAGCCTGAGTCATGCCAGCTGAAAGAGCCACGAGAAGCTCAAAGACGTTCTGGATTCCCCTTCTCTATTCACTGAAGCCCTCCAGCAAATGTGGCAGGAATGAAGGCATGAGGGATCTAGAAAGGTAGCAGCTTAATTCTACCTGGTACTTTTTAGTTAGAATGAGCAGGGAAGATTACCATTTGCTTTGGGGTTGCAGTCAATGAATGAGCTACTAAAGATTAGGATATCAGAGGTGAAAAAATTCTTGGTGATTACAAGGTCCATACGGTGACTATAGGAATAGCTGAAGTGAAACAGGAATAAGGTTCACTTGCTAAAGAGGACCAGGTACTGTCTGGTTGGCTGGGACAATGATAGCATTGAGGACAACAAAAAAAAGTTGGGAAACTTGGATGCATATCACAAATAAACCAGAAAGTTAGTGGAAGACAAATACAGAGCAGAGTAAGGAGTAATAAAACCAGATGGCATGTCCCTGCCAGGAGGAGGAATTTTTGTGTTCCAGGAGAAGAATATTCGTTGGGCGTCAGTGATGCCAAAATTCTACCCTATTTTAGTTTAGTATGGCTGCTATAGCAAAGTACTACAAACCAAGTGGCCTAGAGAGCAAAAATTTCCTATCTCATAGTTCTGGAGGCTAGAAGTCCAAGGTCATGGTGTTGGCAGTGCTGGTTCTTTCTGACAAGGATCTGTTCCAGGCCTCTTTTCTTGGCTTGCAGGTGGCTGTCTTCTACCTGTGTCTCTTCACATGTCTTCTCCCTAGGCATGTCTGTCTCTGTATCCAAATCCCTCCTTTTCAGAAGGACAATGGCAGTATTGGATTGGGGCCCACCCTAATGACCTCATTTTACTTTGATCACCTCTATAAAGACCCTATCTCCAAATAGCATCATATTATGGGGTCCTGAGACTTAGAACTCCCACATCCTTTTTGTGGGGGGACACAGTTCAACCTTTAACATATGTCCTTTACACCTCTTTCATGAAGTGTCTTACTTCAAGCCTTCCTTAGCACTGGAGCAGTGGTTCTCAACGTAGGGCTACATACTAGAAGCACATGGGAAGCTTTTAAAAATATAGATGCTCAGGTCAAAATCCAGACCATTTAAACCAGAATCTCCAAGGACAGTGCATCCTGACAACAGTATTTTTTAAAATTCCCTGGGTGTTTCTAATGTGTGAAGTTGAGAACAACTGCCTACAAAATTCAGAGGCATCCTCAGAAAGACACAGCTGGGTTCCGAGGGTTCCAGCAGGCAGTGCAAATTTATTCAGCTCATTCCTGGCCAACACTGGGCCACATGGTACATATTTATCTAAAAACACCCAAACAATCACAGTCCACAGAGGGAAACTGAGTTCTTTTTTTTTTTTTTTTAAAGATTTGATTTATTTATTTGACAGAGAGATATCACAAGTAGTCGGAGAGGCAGGCAGAGAGAGAGAGAGAGGGAAGCAGGCTCTCTGCTGAGCAGAGAGCCCGATGCGGGACTCGATCCCAGGACTCTGAGATCATGACCTGAGCTGAAGGCAGCGGCTTAACCCACTGAGCCACCCAGGCGCCCTGGGAAACTGAGTTCTATATAAAAGGCAACTGAACAATTCTCTGCATGTAAGTTTAAAGCAATCTCTCTTATCTGAATTTTCTATGACTTTGAATGGAATTCCTGATAGTAAGATCATAGGGCAAATGGGGGGAGGGTGACTTGGAACTGTCCATTTTAAAAGATGTGATTCTGCACACTAGCCTTTAGAACATTTCTAGAAGCCAAGCACAGAGGAGAGTTAAATAAGCACTCCTTACCCCATCACCATGGCTAAGGGCCTATGCCACCTCAGCACATGGAGGTACATCATCAGCACTTCCCAGACAGGCTCTGTCTGCAAGGGCACCTGGGTGGCTCAGTCAGTTAAACATCTGCCTTCAGGTCAGGTCATAACCCCAGAGTCCTAGGATTGAGCCCCACATCAGGCTCCCTGCTTGTGCTCTCTCTCTCTTGCTCCTGCTCTCTCTCAAATAAATAAAATCTGAAGAAGAAGAAGGGGATGGAGGAGGGGGGGAGGAAGAGGAAGAGGAGAAGGGGAAGAGAAAGAAGAGGCAGCAGCAGCAGCTATGTCTCCACAAAACAGTACCTACACAGCATCTACTTCTGACCCAAAGCCAGGGGTTCATAAATGGCAGTTGTTCAGAACTTTCTGCATATGAAGAAACAGAATCCATGTCTCTTATGAGTACACGGTAGACTAAAATGATGCCCACTGAGAAACAGGAATGAGTGGCCAGGAATGAGCCACTTAAAAGCTATCTAATAGGGGACTCTTTGTGACTTTGTCCCCTATAAGATTTTGCCTTTACATTGCAAGGCTTAACATTTCATGGGATGCCTTAACATCTTTGAGCTTCACAGGACCCTAATGGTGAATTCCCCTGCTCTCTCCAGATAAGCCCTTCCAACCCAATGGCAAAAACTCTTCCCCTAGGGGCACCTGGGTGGCTCAGTGGGTTAAAGTCTCTGCCTTCAGCTTGGATCATGATCCCAAGGTCCTGGGATCAAGTCCTGCACCAGGCTCTCTGCTCAGCGGGAAGCCTGCTTCCCCCTCTCCTTCTCTCTGCCTGTCTCTCTGCCTACTTGTGATCTCTCTGTCAAATGAATAAATAAAATCTTAAAAAAAAAAAAAAAAAACTTCACCTAGATAGGTCCTATAATAGTCAGGCTAGCTGCACTGCACCTGGTTCTGAACCCAACTGGTTTGATCTCTCTGCCAGCACATGGAATTATTCAAATAAGTTAGTCACATCCTTCCATAGGGACCAGGGATCACTTCACAGCCCATGCTTGTTTGCTGTATGTCTAAGTGCACCTCTCTGTAGCCCCGTGTGGCACACTAGGTCCTCCTCTAGCACTATGAGCTTGATTTTATCTGTCTGAAGCCAAGTGTCTTGTGCTGGTCATCTTGCAATACTTAGGGCAGGGGATTCCTCTGTCACCAAGAGGGTGAATAGGAGGCAATCAAACCAGTCTTTGAAGGACAGTGTTTCCCAAAATGTGATATGAGGACCATCTGTGTCAAAATTACCCAGGGAATTTGGTAAAATGCCTATCATGTGGCCTCACACCACCCTAGACCTACAGAGGACCCTCTGGGGATAGGACCCGGGAATATGGTTGTTGGGTTCTCTAGAAAACAGATTATGAAATGGATTAGAATGTAGGAAATTAGGGAGTGCTGCTGGGATCAAAACCTGGGGAGACATGAAGGGAAGGAAGCAAGATTGTGCAGAGAGAGAAGCTGGGCTGTGACAGGGTCTCAGGAGGAAGCTCAGCTGACCCCAAGGTGAACACTGAAGCAAAGATGAACTTTTAGAGTTGCCCTGAGTTAAGGCAAGGGTGCCAGGCCTTTAAAGTCCATCATCAATCAGGAATTGCACGTGGGTTCAATCCAAGACAGTAAGCCTGACCGTAGGTGGAACAGCTTTCTTCAACTGATGAAAATTCCCAGATAGGGCTGACAAATCTCAGCTACAGGGATACAAATACTTCAGCCTGAGAGTGGGTTTGGTGCCATATTCTCCCTCCATTACAGTCTATATCTTATGAAGCTCGGTTCTACTTTTTCATATACGTTCTGGGAACATCATCTCCAAGATTCTGATAGGTTTCTCTTCCTAGGGAAACTTACCTGAAGATTAGCGGGGTAAACTACAGTGCTGCTACGGCTAGAGTCAGGGCTATAATGATGTTCATCCTCTCCTTCCTCTATGACTCATTCTAGAGTTCTCCCCAAAACAACTAAGCCTTCTGCAAGTCTAGACAGCTTGTTGGTGGCATAACCCAGACCCCTATTCCTCAGTGGTCACCACGCCTTTCTTGGGCTATGGCTGCCGCGGCACTTGCACATTTGTCTTCAAATTGGCTCTTCAAGGGGCACCTGGGTGGCTCAGTGGGTTAAGCCTCTGCCTTTGGCTCAGGCCAAGATCTCAGGGTCCTGGGATAGAGCCCCGAGTCGGGCTCTCTGCTCAGCGGGGAGCCTGCTTCCTCCTCTCTCTCTGCCTGCCTCTCTACCTACATGTGATCTCTGTCTGTCAAATAAATAAATAAAATCTTTAAAAAAAAATTGGCTCTTCAAGTACCAAGAGGTAGATCATCTGGGTGCCACACATATTCCTTCCTGTCCCATTATCTCCTTTCTTAATGACCAGAATCAATTACCCCTGCCAAAATGGTCATTTCACTTCTTGCCTGCTGGGATGTTGGCACAGGGATCCCAAAATGTCCAGGCATCAGTCGTAACTTTAGTTCAATGAGACTCTTGCTGCATTCCCAAGGGGGTAGTCTTTCCCTTTGGGGGCCTAGAACATCGAATCCCACAGAACCTATAAATACAGTGATGGAAAGCACAAATTCCCCAACGTGGATTACTGGAACTGATGGTAAGCAGGGGCACTCATACTTTGACACTTTGGTTGCCAAACTCCTGTGTTCCACTGTTTGGGAACATGGCAACTTACAAATGTCTTTACTTAAGAATATATACTCAGTGGTTCAGCTAAGTGACTGCCTTTGGCTCAGGTTTGATCCCAGGGTCCTGGGATCGAGTCCCACATCAGGCTCCTTGCTCAGCGGGCAGCCTGCTTCTCCCTCTGCCTGCTGCTTCTGCTGCTTATTTTCTCTCCCTCCCTCTCTGACAAATAAATAAAATCTTTAAAAAGAAAAGAATTTTATACTACAGCCTAGAAGATGGTGCCCTACCTTACAGGGCACCAAGTTGGCACCCTCAAAAGGCCAGCAGTTTCTGAGTGGTATGGTATGTGATTCCTTGTAATAGATCATGGGATCTATTACACGGGATTCCTTGTAATAGATCCCATGATCTATTACAAGGAATCACTCTGTTGTGAAGAGGGTCATTTAGTCCATGGAGTGTAATGTGGGATCCCATGTCAATAGAACAAATATGATAAGGACCTGTGAGCGAACTCATATGAAGAAAGACCAACTCATACCAAGACCATGTGTCGACTCTAGCCAAAATAAACCTCTGCCCCTTCCAGGATGGGAGAAGTCCAACACAGCCAAACTACCAACAAGTAGACAGTGGGTCTCCTCAAGAGAAGATGCCGCAATTCAACATTTGCAGCAGTAGTATAGCACAATTAGATCAACATTGGTGAGCGGGAGCTCACGTTCTGGGGCTCTTGAACACCCGTCATCTCTGCCACTATGGCTATTCCTTTTGTGTATCCATTTGCTAACCCTGGGGTGGCTGATGACAAAGCTTCACTACCATCACCTGGCCAAGTTATTACACCTACCTGGTTGTTTAATGTCTCTTCTGTGTCTCTTTCAAGTCCCTTCTGTGTTTTGAACATGCAACACAAAGATATCCACACTTCCAACCTACTCCTAAAAGTCCATCCACATGGCTCTACCCTAGACCTTCTATGCTCAATCTTCCAATCTTTCTCATTGCAAGTTCCTGACTAACAAAATGACTTGCTGCTGTTGATTAATCCATGTATGTTCTAACCTTAAGCTTCTAAACTTTCCTCTCCACACAAAATAGATGACCAGGTACATCTCCCAAAGCTTGGCCAAGAAATTGGGAAAATTTCTTCTCCCACTATTTATCAAGGTCACCCTTCAATGGGGGCTGAACAGCAGTCTTGCTGGTTTACCCTTCACACCTACTTAACCCAAACCTGATCTAATCTTGCCCTTGTTCCTTGCCATCAGCTAATCATGAGAGATTCCCTATGTGGCCATAAGTATGAGTTGAGGAAAAGGAGCTGGTCCAATAATGGTGAGTAACATGGGAGTGTGGGCAACTGTTCATCCAGCTTACTTATGTTCTTTGGTCCTTCTTGGGCCTCCAGATGTGCCACTTCCAACTTGTGATGAATTCCTTCATGGCCCGCCCCAACTTTTTACCTGATGAGACTGATAGAAAGCAGTTCTTGGTCTACAGCTCTGGTCGCGTGGTGACTGGATGACCCTAATCTGCATTTCGTTTTTGTGGAGGCGATACTGGGGAGTTAAACAGATATAATATGAGCTACTGCCCCAGAATCATTTAAGTCATTAAATATGGCATTTATTTCTGTCATTCCATTACTGCCAAAAAGATGATATTTTTTTTTTATTGCCTTAGTCAAGGATGATACTGGGGAGGCCCATTTCCAAAGGCTTCTATTTGGCCTTCCCCACTTTTTGCCACTACCATGTATGTCCATCATAATTATAAACTTGGAAATAGGGGAAGGTTCAATGGATGGGTCCATGGTCCTGGTGTACTCCCTGTGAACCAGTCCTAGGCCAAGAATCTATTTATTACCTGGCCTTCATATAACTTCTTTCTAATGATGGGGCCATGATGACACCCTGAGTCACCAGATACCAATATTAACTTGAACAATGTGTCCAATCCTCCTCAAAATGTTTGGGTGTTCACCTTTTCCCAATGTTCAGGTCCCCAAGTATGTGGTCATGTGCCCCTTTTAGGAAGGACTGGAGGAATCAGTACAGTATACATTTCCATGGTATTCCAGGGTCCTTCCTCCTAAGGAGTCAATCTCTCCCTCGGACAGTTTCTGGGTCAGAAACCAGACCCACACCTGGAAACTTACGCAAAGGATTGTGCCCTTTTATTTGGGCAGTCACTCTCAGCTTCCTGATCACTGATCTTTGCTGTTTGAGTGTATATACTGAACGGTGCATGGCTGTCTGTCCATCTATCTTGCACTAGGGACACTGCATTTAATTAACTATTTCTATACCTCTCTGATGGTCAGGGCCTCTGATTGTGACTCTGACCTTGATGCTTATTGTTAGGATCATCTCTACCTGGCTTCTGACAGGTAAGTGCCACTATCTGGCTTTGTTTATTTCAGAATCCTATTGTCCTTTTTGCTGTCAGTGAGTTCAGTTCTAGGACAGCCTCACCTACCATCAGCCCTGGCCTACAGAGAAGAACAACTCATTAATGCTCATGGACCTCTCACTAGCGCATTCCGTACTGCTTTGGTAAATGGAGTATCCTTTGGGTCCAACTGTGGAACACAGTTTTCTATCCTTACAAAAATACATCTCGGATGCCCAACTTTCTGTGGCTTTTAATCCCTTACCCCATTGTCCATAATGCCTTCCTGCCACTTCTACTTCACTTTGTGTGGGCCATCACTTTCTCCAGGTCTCTAGGAGTCATCCTACCAACGTGTTTACCCTGTGTCCCAGGGTCCTTGACAAGTTGTTAAATCCTATATCCTGGAAGAGGAGTTCCTAATTGTTAACTCACCAATATTCTACTTTATTTCTCCCCTCTCTGATCCATCATCTAGCTCCCTCGGAACCTAATCCAGTATGTACCCCACTGGCACATGTAACCAATACATACTAGCTAAGTCCTATAGCTCCCTTGGAGCATACTCTCTTTCTCCTTTTGGCAAGACCTAATGCCCCACCTGAATTATGCTGTGAGTGACCCTGTTCATTGTCCTAGTAGCTATAAGGTGAGGTGGGTGAGATCTCTAGAGGGACAGATATTTTCTTGATGTGGAGAAGCCTCTACATTGTCGCCAACTAAAGTGAAAGCCACATCTCTTAACAAGGAGGAAGGTGGCCTTCTGCAGAAACAGAAGGTCCAGGGAATGTCAGGATTTAAGATCTAAGAGTGCATCGACCCAGATGTCCCTATGCTAAGAATGTGGTATGACCTTAGAGGAAGTCTTCAACTGAGGGAAATTTCTAGGAAGTACTGGAAGCTATAAGCTGGCAGTGAAGAACGCTCCCGGCATCCGGGAAAACAAATCCTTCAGTCCTAAAGGCGGGGGGGGGGGTCTTGGTGGCAGCAACAGAGCATATTTACCTCTACATTTTTATCAAACTCTCCAGGTGTTTCTTACGTACACTAAAGTATGAGAATAACTGCCCCACGAGATCAAATAGACATTTGCCTCACTATCCTTAAAACATTTCCATAAGAGTTGGAATCTCTAGCAAGGATTGAGGACAAGATGGGCTTTGGAAACATAGACACTTTTGATTTCCACTAGTATTCAGGTAGTAGTGAATATCAAAAATGTTAACAATTTAAAAAACTTTCTAATATTGCTGCTAGAATTCTATACAGAAATAGGATTTCTTCATTAAGCAAATATAGAATGGACTTTTCCCACAACCTTATTCTCTAATCCATTACAAAATCTGGATATTACCTAATGCCATTTTCATAACATATACGATAATCTTTAGAGAAAATCTTTTTTGCCTACATTTCAAACTCATGGGTTTCCCTCTGTAGTCACACGGCTATTCTCCAATTTGCCCACTAGTGGACACTGTTGAGCTTCCAAACGGAAAGCTATTTCTGATGGGCTGGTGAAGAGGCGAAAGAGGAGACAGGAACAGAAAAATCAGAATTAATACAGCAGCAACCTTTCTACAATCCTGTTTACTCACCATGTAACAGGCTAATAAATGTTTATGTCAATCATATTTAGAATAACAAACAAAGTCAGAACCAGCTAAACTTACATTATTTGCAGAGAATATTTTTATAGCGAGGAAGCATTGCTTGATGGCTAATGACATAACTAAGCTATAAAACAGTATTCTATTCCTCAGAGAAATGACATGCTTTCTTTTTATGAAAAATTATTTCCCATTTTTCTAGTTTCCTTTTCTTCCCAACACTTTGAGAACGCTGGCAACCTTTTCATCAATATTCAAACCAAATGCTGCAAAGGAGAAGATGCTGTGTTATCATTAACGATAGGTCTGTGAACAGAATTTGCAGAAAAAGACGATGAATGAATTTTAAGTAATTTATAATTTATTTTATTTTAATGAATGGGATTCTCAGTTTATCGTATAGATTATAAGAACTTCTATAAAAAGAACTCAAGACCATTTCACTCCATGAGCTACTGAGATGTTGTACTAGCTGTCACTGCATAATGTTGGAGGTAGCATTTGTTAAAGATTTATTTATTTGAGAGAGAGAGAGAGAAGAGGGGAGGGGCAGAGGGAGAGGGAGAAAGAGTCTTAAGCAGACTCCACACTGAGTGCACAGCCTGACTTGGGCCTCGATGCGGACCTCGATGCAGGGCTCTATCTCACCACCCTGAGATCACAACCCTGAGAACACAACCTTGAGCCGAAATCAAGAGTTGGTCACTTGACCGACTGCACCACCCAGGACCCCCTGGAAGCAGCATTTTTCATAAACTCTATAAAATTTAGGAGTAAATTCCATTCCTGCTGCCTACTTGCTGCCTGACATTGGGGAAGTTGCTACACCTCTCTGATCCTCCATTTCCTCATCTGTAAGAGTGAGGATCAATAAGACCTTTCTTGCAAATTTACTGTGAGACTTAAGTGAGGAAGTGTAGGGCCAGTAAAGTACCTGGTATAAAGGAGATTGTCAGTAAATATGAGTTTTATTTCCATCTCTTAAAAGAAGCCAGAAATCAGAAACCTCTTCTTTTAAGAAGGGGCCAAAGCCCTGGGCTGTTGAATGAGGATAGGGACCAGCAATCAACGGTTGATTAATGCCTCTTTCTCTTTCTAGTACGTAAGTTCCATGAAGAAGACTCTGAGTGTGTTTTTGCTCACCATTAGATCCCCAAAGTAGATGATATATATTAGGGGCTCAACCTATACTGGTTAAATGAATGAATAACCACTGAGATCCAAAAAATATGAGTAATTCCTCTGACAGGGAAATTGTACTGTTATTGCTATGGTGCTACGGTTGAGTGCTGTGAATTGTGTAAGACTGATGATTCACAGACCTGTACCCCTGAAGAAAATAATACACTATATATTAATTTTTTTTAAAAGGTGATAGTGATAAAGTAGCTCAAGATGTCGTGGCAATTCTGAGCCATATATAAGAACTTGTTGGCCATAGGGACACCTGGTTGGCACTGTTGGTGAAGCATCTGATGCTGGATTTCATCTCAGGTTGTGATCTAAGGGCCATGAGGCTGAGCACTGTGTCAGGCTCTGCGGTCAGTGTGGAGTTTGCTTGGGATCCTCCCTCTCCCTCTGCCCCTCCTGTTCGTGCATGTGCTCACTCTCTTGCTCTCTCTCAAATAAATAAATATATCTTCCAAAAAAAAAAAAAAAAAAAAGAACTTGTTGGCTATACTCATTGAAGAACTCAATAAGTTCTTTGGGATCACCAGCCCAACTAGGATCCAAAATGAGAGTCAAGGGCCAAGGAGGCCACAATCCAGTAGAATCTCCTTCCTATCTACAGACTGTGCCATGCCTGAACACTACTTGCAAACCATCCTGAAGTGCACTGTCCCAGCACCTTAACTGTGCTGTACTTGGGAAATGCAAATTTATCCAACATCTTAGTATCAGGTTCTTGGGCTCCATCCTCCCCTCCAAAATTAATCAATGTACCAAAGTGTTAGTGGTGCCAAGAGTGTAGTTCTCTCCAAGTATAGTGAGGCCAGAATGACTTTTGTGTATTTTCCTGAGCAACTCTCCCCAGCTCTCCATACTTGAGTTTTACTTCAGTGGTTTCAAACTGTAATCAAACTACTCCCAGTGCTGGAGATGGGATTCATCTGGTCTTTCTGCACTCTGAATCCATATACCTAGTCACTGAAGAGCTCTTGGTTTATCAAACTCCTTCCCATTGGTACGTTTTACCAGTGCTCTCCTACTTTTGACTTCTTGTGGGCTAAATCATGAAAACTAAAAGAGAACTAACACAGAAAGCTAAATCATGGAAACTAAACCACAGGAATGAGAAGTACCATGTCATTCAAAGGAACCTGGATAGTCAGAAAAACCTGGTTGAGATTCTTAGCCACTCCACTTCCTAGATGTGTCATAGTAGGCCTCAGTTTTCTTGTTTACAAAATAAGGTCAGTGATGCCGAGTCTGTTACTTTGTAAGGCCATGGGACATAAAGGTCGAGTGTAAGATATATCCAGGAGCTTCAGAAAATTACCCACCATCCAAGCCCAGAGATGCTTCACTGACTTCTCTGACATTTCCAGACTGCACCACGGAGGGTTATCATGTGATCTCTGTGTTCTTCCTGAAAACATTTGTGGTCAAGTACTCTGCCATAAAATCTGCTTTGATAGACACAGCAGTCTCTGTAAAAGCTTCCAGCAGATCTGTCAGAACTTCTAGAGACCTAGAAGTATATATGTGTATTCCCACGAAATATGAAACTCAGACCAAGGTTCTACCTGGGAAGACTCAAAGTGCTCATCAGAGCCAATGCATTCATCAGTGACTTGTCCAAATTCTGGGATTATGGTGCTGTGTCTAAAGAAGCAGACACGTTGAAACCAGGACTTGTTATCTACAGGATTTCTGTCCCCAAGACAGTGGTCCCTAAAATAATCCTAGACCACATGAGTTCTAATTATTTAACATTTATAAAGTTTTTATTCAGTGCCAAGAACTCTTCTAGGTACTTGTACATGCATTAACTCATTGATTCCTCACTTCAGCCCTATAATGTAGGTACTATTATTATCTTCATTTTATAAATGAGGAAATCTGGGTACAGAGAGGTTATGTAACTTATCTAAAATCACACAGTTGTTAAGTAGTAGAGCCAAGATTCCAGCCTAAACCATGCGGCTCCAGAATCCGCGTCCGTAGTCCATACACTATATTTCTCTATCTTCACTTTTATTCAGTTGACTTCGAGACATAGATTAACCTTGGATTTGAACTGCAACTTGTCCTGCTCATAGGTAGGTATCTCATAGTACTAGTATATCTCATGATGACTATGGACTCTTCCTACTTTTATTCTCTAAGCAACCTGACCCTTAGCCTATGTGAGACCTTAACTTTTACTCCTACCTTGGTGATATCAGCCTGTATCTGCCGCACCTTGATAAGACAGGACAGTGACCACATTATCTCTTGTTTTGAAGAGTACATTAGGATGCATTCCTGGAAACTTATAAATTACCAAGACTAAAACAGGAAGAAATAGACAATCTGAATAGACCAATAACTAGCAAGGAAATTAAAGCAATAATCAAAAACCTCCCCCAAAACAGGAGTCCAAGGCCAGGTGGCTTCCCAGGGGAATTCTACCAAACATTTAAAGAAGAAATAATACCTATTCTACTGAAGCTATTTCAAAAATAGAAATAGAAGGAAAACTTCCAAATTCATTCTATGAGGCCAGCATTATCCTGATCCCAAAACCAGACAAAGACCCCATCAAAAAGAAGAATTACAGACTAAAAATCCTGATGAACATGGATGCCAAAATGCTCAACGAGATTCTAGCCAGTAGGATGCAACAGTACGTTAAAAGGATTATTCACCACCACCAGGTGGGTTTTATTCCTGAGATGCAAGGGTGGTTCAACATTTGCAAATCAATCAAGGTGATAGAGTAAGTTAATAAAAGAAAAGAGGGACTCCTGGGTGGCTCAGTTGGTTAAGCAGCTGCCTTTGGCTCAGGTCATGATCCCAGAGTCCTGGGATTGAGTCCCACATCAGACTCCTTGCTTGGCAGGGAGCCTGCTTCTCCCTCTGCCTCTGCCTGCCATTCTGTCTGCCTGTGCTCGCTCGCTCTCCCTCCCTCTCTGACAAATAAATAAAATCTTAAAAAAAAAGAAAAAGACAAGACAAGAATCATATGATCATATCAATCAATGTCTGAAAAACATTTGATAAAATAAACATCCTTTCCTGATTAAAACTCTTGGAAGTATAGGAATAGACGGGATATACCTCAATATCCTAAAAGGCATCTATGAAAAGCCCACAGCGCATATCATTCGCAATGGGGAAAAACTGAGAGCTTTTTCCTTAAGGTCAGGAACATGATGGGGATGCCCACTCTCACCATCATTGTTCAGCACAGTACTAGAAGTCCTAGCCTCAGCAATCAGACAACAGAAATAACTAAAATGCATTCAAATTGGCAAAGAATAAGTCAAACTCACTCTCTTCGAAGATGACATGATACTTTATGTGGAAACCCCAAAAGACTCCCACGAAAACTGCTAGAACTCATACAGAAATTCAGCAACATGGCAGGATATAAAATCAATGCACAGAAATCAGTTGCATTTCCATACACTAACAATGTAACTGAAGAAAGAAATTAAGAAATCAATTCCATTTACAATAGCTCCAAAAACCATAAGATACCTAGAAATAAACTTAACTGAAGAGGTAAAGGATCTATACTCTAGAAACTACAGAACACTTATAAAAGAAATCCAGGAAGACACAAAGAGATGGAAAAACATTCCATGCTCATGGACTGAAAGAATAAACATCATTAAAATATCTTTGCTGCCTAGAGCAATTTACACTTTCAATGCAATCTCTACCAAAATACCACTGACATTTTTCACGGAGCTGGAACAAACAAGCCTAAAATTTGTATGGAACCAGAAAAGACCCCGAATCGCCAGGGGAATGTTGAAAAAGAAAACCAAAGCTGGTGGCATCACAATGCCTGACTTCAAGCTCTATTACAAAGCTGTAATCATCAAGACAGTATGCAACTGGCACAAAAACAGACACGCAGATCAATACAGCAGAATCAAGACCCCAGAAATTGACCCTCGACTCTATGATCCACTAATCTTCAACAAAGAAGGAAAGAAGATCCAATGGAAAAAAGACAATCTTTTTAATATACGGTGTTGGGAAAACTGAACAACCACATGCAAAAGAATGAAACTAGATCATTCTCTTACACCATACACAAACATAAACACAAAATGGGTCAAAGACCTCAAAGTAAGACAGAAATCCATCAAAATTCTAGTGAAGAACATAGGAAGTAACCTCTTTGACACTGGCCATAGCAACTTCTTTCAAGACACATCTCTAAAGGCAAGGGAAACAAAAGCAAAAATGAACTTTTGGGAGTTCATCAAGATAAAAAGCTTGGGTGCCTGGGTGACTCAGTGGGTTAAGCCTCTGCCTTCGACTCAGGTCATGATCTCAGGATCCTGGAGTTGAGTCCCACATCGGGCTCTCTGTCGGCAGGGAGCCTGCTTTCCCCTCCTTCTCTCTCTGCCTGCCTCTCTGCCTACTTGTGATCTCTGTCAAATAAATAAATAAAATCTTAAAAAAAATTTTTTTAAAAAGATAAAAAGCTTTTATACAGCAAAAGAAACAGTCAACAAAATTAAGAGGCAATCCACAGAATGGGAGAAAATATTTGCAAATGACATTTCAGGTAAAGGGCTGTATCCAAGATCTATAAAGAATTTCTCAAACTCAACACCCAAAAAAACCCCAAATAATCTGGTCAAGAAATGGGTAGAAGACAAGAACAGACACTTCTCCAAAGATGACATACAAATGGCTAACAGACACATGAAAAAAGGTTCAACATCACTAGACATGAGGGAAATACATATCATAACCATAATGAGATACCACCTTACGCCAGTTAGAATGGCAAAAAATAACAGGACAGGAAACAACAAGTGTTGGTGAGGATGTGGAGAAGGGGAACCCTCTTACACTTTTGGTGGGAATTCAAGCTGGTATAGCCACTCTAGAAAACAGTATGGAGGTTCCTCAAGGCATTAAAAATAGAGCTACCCTGACCCAGAAACTGCACTACTAGGTATTTACCCCAAAGATACAGATGTAGTGAAAAGAAGGGGCACATGCACCCCGATGTTCATAGCAGCAATGTCCGCAATAGCCAAACTGTGGAAGGATCCGAGATGCCCTTCAACAGATGAATGGATAAAGAAGATGTGGTTTATATATATACAATGGAATATTACTCCGCCATCAGAAAGCATGAATACCCACCATTTGCATTGACATGGATGGAACTGGAGGGGATTATACTAAGTGAAATAAATCAAGCAGAGAAGGACAATTATCATATGGTTTCACTCATATGTGGAACATAAGGAATAGCACAGAGGACCACAGGGGAAGGGAGGGAAAACTGAATGGGAAGAAATCAGAGAGGGAGACAAACCATGACAGACTCTGGACTCTGGAAACCAAACTGAAGGTTACAGAAGGGAAGGGGTGGGGGGTAACTGACTGATGTTTATTAAGGAGGGCACATGTTGTGATGAGCACTGGGTGTTACATGCAACTAATGACTCACTGAACACTACATCAAAAATTAATGATGTACTACTATATGCCGGCTAACTGGCCATAATAATAAAAAAAAACACACCTCTCTCTCCCTCTGTCCTTCCCCCTACACATCTCTCTCTCTCTCAAATAAATAAATCTTTTTTTTAGAAAAGACAAAAAGAAAAAGAAAGAAAAGTATACTAGAATTATAATTTGTTGAGCATCTCTGTAAAAGGCAGGACTCTGGCAGGAAAAATGATGGCACATTCAAGAGCAATAATTGAAAAGAGTTTAATCCAAGGATGTAGGGATATGAACCAGGGAAGGCAAAGCATTCTGAGGTAGAGAGAGCTGGATCCTAGGAAAGGGGGCTGCCTGACAGTAACTGTGGCCAGATGAACACAGTTACTGTCAAACTCCACCCCAGTTGGGAGGGAACCAGAAAAACAAATACCCTAATTTCTCTCTCACCCCCTTTCTGATTTCCTGATGGTACTCTCATTGGCCAAACCAAATAAGAAGCCCAAAGGCTATGGAGCCCATTGATGTCGTCCACAGTAGTCTGTTTTCCAGTTTAAATGCAGAACAGAAAACAGTGTAGAGGTGGTATAGATCTAGAGGAAAAATGGGGAAAGACAAGCACAGTTTGATATGTGCCATATATGTTTTACATCCATTAACTTAATCTCCCCTACAATCCATGGAGGTAAGAATTAGTGTCACCATTTTACAAATAAGGAAACTAAGTCTCAGAGAGATTAAAGTGTCTTGCCCAACGTCACACAGCTGGCAAATAGCAGAGCCAATAATCATTCCCATATCTTTCCATTCAAGGTCATCCTCTTAACTACCATGTAATGATACCCTTTTCTATGTTACAAATAAGGACACTGATATTGGAAAGTAAGACTATACAAAAGACATGTTAAGTGAGTTTATTTTTCATATCTACTAGCAGGTTGACTTTACCAAAGAGGCTTGAAACTTTCACTAAAGTCTCACAGCCACCCACAATTTGCTTGAGCTTTTTGTTTTTGTTTTAATTTAAGATAAAAGAAAGAGATAAAAAGCATAGATCTAAGTGATATCAATGAAAATGGCAGAGTAGCTGTATCTGAGGGCCGACCCCTCTACAGAAACCCTGGATAATCAAGCAAAAATTGTTAGAATTAACTTTGTAAGAACTCTGTAAAACAGTCAAAGGTTTGCAGGAACTGAGCGAAGGTCGAATCAAGGAAAAGGCAACTCTAAAAGAATGGGAAAGCTGTGCAGCGTTTTTACTGCACACTTTCCTCACTTCCCTCCCCGCCTCAGTATCAGTCTTGAAGACAGCAGCCCACAGTCACAGTGTGAATCCTGGTTCTTGGTTCCAGAGGGAGCAGAGCAGACCTTACTTTTCAAGAACTGTATTTGTTCTGATCTGTCTGGGGGCAGCCTTGAGTTCTGATACAAAGTGCTTAACAGTTTTTTGGCCTAACTTGGAATTCACGCAGGGCTGAAAAACAATAGAAAATCCTTGAAAGCAAATGAACAGCCCAACAGCAGCCTTGGGCAGAAGAGGATAGTTTGGACAAATTATAAGGCACAAAAGCCTGAGAGGAAAAGCTGGGGAGAGAGTTCCTTTGGGAAATTAGGGTATCCAGAAGTGCTAGTATATACTGGGGAAGTTAATAAGACACATGCATGTCTAGGGCAGAATGCATGCTTGGAAAATACCTGAGAGGACTTTAAGCTTTCATCTGTAGGCTTAGGGCAAAGAAGTGAAGGTTAAGGCAGTTCTGAACAGCCTGGCTAAGCGCTAAAGGAGTAGCTAGCACAGAGCAAATCAGCAGACTGCTGACGGTTTTCTTTCCTTTTTCTTTTCTTTTTTCTTCTCTTTCCCTCCCTCCCTTTCTTCCTTCCTTCCTTCTCTCTCCCTCTCCTCCTCGTATTTAAGTAAATCTCTGTCAAAACACTAGCTAAACATACGCTGAAGGAAGAAAACACCAGAGACCACACATGACAAACAATATAGATCTTATCAAAGCAGTTTGGAAAATTCACTGAACACGGCAAGCATCAAAAACAAGCTTGGGGATGGGAGAAGTCTATTTCCAGGATTACGCAGTATAATGGGGGAGAAAGTCCAACTTCCTTTTTTTTTTTTTTAAAGATTTTATTTATTTATTTGACAGAGAGAAATCACAAGTAGGCAGAGAGGCAGGCAGAGAGAGAGAGAGAGGAGGAAGCAGGCTCCCCGATGAGCAGAGAGCCCGATGCGGGACTCGATCCCAGGACCCTGAGATCATGACCTGAGCCGAAGGCAGCGGCTTAACCACTGAGCCACCCAGGCACCCCAACTTCCTTTTTTAAAATATTTTATTTTTAAGTAATCTCTATACCCAATGTGGGACTCAAACTTGCAAACCCAGGATCAAAAGTCGCATGCTCCACCAACTGAGCCAGCCAGGCTTTCCCTCCACCACACCAAAACGTCCAATTTTCAGCAAAAAATATCAAGTATGCAAAGAAACAAAGTATGGTCCAATCAGAAAACAAGGTCACAGAATGACCCAGAGGAAGCACAGACATTGAGCTAACTAAAGAACGACTTTAAATCAACTATAGTAAATATGATCAAAGAGATAAAAGAAATCATAGATGAACTAAACAAAGTCAGGAAAATGATGTATGAACAAATAGAGAATATCAGCAAAAAGATATAAATCATATTCTGGAGCTGAAGAGTATAATAACTAAAATCCAAAACTCACTACAGTGTACCATAAGATTTGAGAAGGCAATTCAAATTATCCAGTGTGAGGTGCAGAAAAAAAAAAAAAGAGGAAAAATTAACAGAGGCTAAGAGACTTGTTGGAGACCATTGTTATTTCCAATATACTCAAAACAGGAGCCCCAGAAAGAGAGGAGGAGGAGAGAGAGAGGAATAGAAAGAATATTTGAAGAAATAATGGTTGAAACTTCCTGGATTTGATAAAAGACACAAAACTACACATTCCAGGAACTCAATGAACTCTATGAATTATGAACAGAGATGCACACCAAATATGTTCAAATCCCTAAGATAAAGAGATAGTCTTAAAAGAAGCAAGAGTAAAATGACTCATCATATACAAGGGATCCTCAGCAAGATTCTGGGTTTCTCATCCCAAACCATGGAGGTCTGGGGCGCCCGCGTGGCAGCTTAGTTGGTTAAGTGTCTGCCTTCGGCTTGGGTCATGATTCCGGGGTCCTGGAATGGAGCCCCACTTTGGGCTCCGTGCTCCATGTGGAGCCTGCTTCTTCTCCTCCCTCTGCTACTCCCCCTGCTTGTGCTCTCTCTCTCTCTAATAAATAAATGAAATCTTAAAAAAAAAAAAAAAGAAAAAAGAAAAAAGAAAAAAGAAACCATGGAGGTCTGAAGGGAGTGCAATGACATTTTAAAGTGCTTCTGATGGTTAATTTCATGTCTCAACTTTACTGGCCTAACAGGTGCCCACATAGCTAGTAAAACCTTATTTCTGGGTGTGTCTATGAGGGTGTTCCTGGGAGGGATTAGCATTTGAATTGGTGAACTGAGTAAAGCAGCGGGCCTTTAGTAATGTGGGTGGGCATCCTCCAATCCTTTGAGGGCCTAAATAGAACAAAAAGTCAGAAGAAGGGTGAATTAGCTCTCTCTCTCTCTCTCTCTCTCTCTCTCTGCTTGAACTGAGACATCCAGCTTCTGCCCTTAGACAGGCATTCCTGGTTTCTGGGCTTCCAAACTCAGATCGAGACTTATACCATCAGCCCCCTGATTCTCAGATCTTTGGATTCAAACTAAATTATACCACCAGCTTTCCTGGCTCTCCAGCTTGCAGAGTGCAGATCATGGAACTTCTCAACCTCTATAACCATGTGGGCCAATCCCTATACTAAATCTGTATTTATTTCTATCTATATCTCCTGCTGGTTCTGTTTCTCTGGAGAACACTGACTAAAAGAATATATACACAGCAAAATCATCCTCCCAAATTTAAGGGAAAACTAAGACATATCTAGATAAACATTACTCAAGAGTTTATTGCCCAAAGACTTGCCCTACAATAAATACTAAAAGGAGTCTGTCAGCTTGAAACGAAAGGATACTACACAGCAACTCAAAACTTATTAAGAGATGAAGAACTCCAGTAAAGGTAAATACATAGATAAATGTGAAAAATAGTATTACTGTATTTTTGTCTGACAATTCTGCTTTTTATTAGAGAAGACAGATACACATAAAATATTAATTATAGGGACGCCTGGGTGGCTCAGTTGGTTGGACGACTGCCTTCGGCTCAGATCATGATCCTGGAGTCCCGGGATCGAGTCCCGCATCGGACTCCCAGCTCCATGGGGAGTCTGCTTCTCTCTCTGACCTTCTCCTCATTCATGCCCTCTCTCACTGTCTCTCTCTCAAGTAAATAAATAAAATCTTTAAAAAAAATATTAATTATAAATTTATGTTCATGGGCACGCAGTACGTAAAGATGTAACTTGTGACAATAACATAAGAGGCAAGGGAAAGAGCTGCATAGGAGCTGAGTTCTGTATGCTATTGAAGCTAAGTTGCTATGAATTAAAACAAGATTTTTCTAAATTTAGGATGTTAATTATAACATTAACATATGTTAATTATAACATAACATTGGTGTTATGTTATAACATAACATAAGAGGGGCACCTGGGTGGCTCAGTGGGTTAAGCCTCTGCCTTCGGCTAGGGTCATGATCCCAGGGTCCTGGGATCGAGCCCCACATCGGGCTCTCTTTTCTGCATGGAGCCTGCTTCCTCCTCTCTCTCTGCTTGCCTCTCTGCCTACTTGTGATCTCTGTCAGATAAATTAAAAAAAAAAAAATCTTTAAAAAAAAAAACACAAAAAAACATAACATAAGAAAATATCTTTAAGGGGCACCTGGGTGGCTCAGTGGGTTAAAGCCTCTGCCTTCAGCTCAGGTCATGATCCCAGGGTCCTGGGATTGAGCCCCTCATCGCATTGGGCTCTCTGCTCAGCAGGGGGCCTGCGCTCCCCCCCCCTCCCTCGCCTGCCTCTCTGCCTACTTGTGATCTCTGTCTGTCAAATAAATAAACAAGATATTTAAAAAGAAAGAAAATATCTTTTAAAAAGATGCAAAAAGAAATGAGAAAAGAATCAAAACAATATCACCACAAAATCAAACACAAAAGGAGGAAGCAATGGTAAAGGTAAAGTAAAGGTAAAACGGCAAAGGATTAAGTAAAGGAAGTAAATGAGGAACAAAAGGGATGTAAAAAGTTTAGAAGTCGCCACTCCATCCTAATAACAAGCAAAAAGCTGAACAAACTGAAAAACCAACAACTCATTTGTCTGTAAATGAAATAATGTCACACGGCAAACGACCGTCCTCTCAACTGGAGAGAAAGACAGGTGAAAACAGAGAAAACTCAGTGGAGCTGAAATTTCTGAGGAAAGCAGTTCCATAGTAGGTAAACCTGAACTGTGAGTCATGAATTGCTGGAGTACAGACAAGTCTAAGAGACAAAAATCCCAAGGGGACCAAATCATCAGGGACCCCCTCATACTCTTGCGAGTTTTACCTTCTGGAATTTTACCAGATCCTCAAAGTGAGTATCAGAGGAAAAAAAAAAACAAACCCAAAAACCAAAAAACAAACAAACAAAAAACAAACACTCATGCCTCCAGTAGAAAAAGGGGAAAAGGAACCATTTTGAAATACTCTGGAGCATTCTATTTTCTTTTTAAGATTTTATTTATTTATCTGACAGACAGAGATCACAAGTAGGCAGAGAGGCAGGCAGAGAGGGGAAGAAGGCTCTTCGCTGAGCAGAGCGCCCAATGCAGGGCTCAATCCCAGGACCCTGGGATCATGACCTGAGCGGAAGGCAGAGGCTTTAAGCCACTGAGCCACCCAGGTGCCCCTGGAGCATTCTATTCTTAACAAGGTCTGCTCTGAGGAGAAACTACCTAACCAGAACCTAACAGACTTAGAGGAAGGGAAAAACCCAACTCTAGCTATCTTGTCCCACTAAAGAGGGGAGAGTACTGAGAAACACATGTGAAGTTCACTGTCTAGAGTCACAGGCTCACTCAAAGAAAGAAGTCTAATCATAGGTAAAACACTTCCCCTTGCTCCACACCTTGACACTACATTAACAAAGACCTACCTAGAGCAGTTTACTTTACCCAATACCTCATGCCCAGCTATCATGAAAAAATTATAGGACATACTGAATAGTGAAAAACGAACTTTGAAGAAACAGAGCAAGCATCAGAACCAGACTCAGATAGAGGAGGGATGTTGGAATTGTCAGCCTGGGCATTTAAAACAACTATGATTAATATGTTAAGGGCTCTAGTGGATAGAGTAGACAGCATGGAGAACAGACAGGTTAGGAAAGCACAAGGACAGAAATTCCAAGAGAACTGAAAAGAAATACTAGAGGTCAAAAACTGTAAGAAAGGAAGAATGTCTTTGATGAGCTTCTCAGTAGGCTGGACACAATGGAGGAAGGAATCTCTGAGCTTGAAGATATTTCAGAAGAGACCTCCAAACCTGAAACACAAACAGAAAAGAGACTACAAAACACAGAACAGAATATCCAAGAACTATGGGGAAACTACAAAAGGTATAACATCTGAATAATGGAACCTCAGAGGGAGAAAAAAAGAGAGCAAGGAACAGAAGAAATATTTGAAACAATAATGACCGTGAATTTCTCAAATTGAATGCCAGACACCGAACCACAGAACTAGGAACCTCAAAGAATACCAAGCAGGATGAAGTAAAACCAAAACAAAAACAAAAATACTACACCTAGGCATTGCATTTTGAAACTACAGAAAATAAAAAATATAGAAAAAATTCTGAAAGAAGGCAGAGGGAAAAATATAACTTATATAACTTACCTAAAGAGGACAAAAAGAAGAATGAAATCCAATTTATCCTCAGAAACCACGCAAACAAGAAGGGAAGTAGTGAAATATTTAAAGTGTTAACAGAAAAAAACCCACCAACTTAGAATTCTATATCATGTGAAATTATCCTCCAAAAGTGAAGGAGAATACTTTCTCAGACAAGCCAAAAATGAGGGAATTTGTTGCCAGTACGCCTTGCAAGAAATGTTAAAAGTTCTTTGGAAAAGGAAAATGATCCAAGTCAGAAACACAGATCTACATTAAGAAAGAGGCAAATCAGAAAAAGGATAAGGTAAGATACAATAAAACCTTTTTCATATTCTTAATTGATCTAATGAAAGTTTGTTCAAAATAGTACCAATCATGTATTCAATTATATATCTGTATCTATTACGTATAAGTGACATGAATGATAGCAATGCTAGAAGGGACAGGAGGAAGGAATATATTACAGGTGTGATATAACAATAATATTTGTTATTATTTGCATTATCCTGAGGTGTTAATGTTGTTTGAAAGTGAACTTAGGGGGCTCCTGGGTGGCTCAGTCATTAAGTGTCTGCCTTTGGCTTGGGTCACGATCGCAGGGTCCTGGGATTGAGCCCTGTGTTGGGCTCCCTACTCGGCGGGAAGCCTGCTTCTCTCTCTCCCACTCCCCCTGCTTGTGTTCCTGCTTTCGCTGTCTCTCTCTCTCTGTCAAATAAATAAATGGAATCTTTAAAAAAAAAAAAAAAAGAAAGAAAGAAAGTGAACTTAGATTACTTGTAAAAGTATATTGCAAACTCTAAAACAACCACAAGAAAGAGTAAAATAAGAAGTATAACTTCTATGCTAAAAAAAAAAAAAGAGAAAATGGAATAATGTGAAATGCTCAGTTAAAACCACAAAAGGCAGAAAAAGAGTAGAAGACCAAAAAAGGAACAAAAAACAAGGGCAACAAAGTATGATAGATACAAGTAAGATAGTAACAAGTATGATAGATATTAATTCAAATATATCAATAATTACTTTAAATGTCAATGATCTAAATGCACCAATTAAGACACGTTGTCAGAATGGATCAAAGAATAAGGTCCAACTACATGTTGTCTATAAGAAACCAACTTTAGGGGGCGCCTGGGCGGCTCAGTGGGTTAAGCCGCTGCCTTTGGCTCGGGTCATGATCTCAGGGTCCTGGGATCGAGCCCCGCGTCGGGCTCTCTGCTCAGCGGGGAGCGTGCTTCCCTTCATCTCTCTGCCTGCTTCTCTGCCTACTTGTGATCTCTTTCTGTCAAATAAATAAATAAAATCTTAAAAAAAAAAAAGAAACCAACTTTAGGGTAGGGAGAGGGTGGTTGGGTTATGGACATCGGGGAGGTTATATGCTATGATTGAGTGACGTGAAGTGTGTAAACCTGGCGATTCACAGACCTGTACCCCTGGGGCTAATAATACATCATATGTTAATAAAAAAATAAAAAATTTAAAAAAAGAAAGAGAAACCAACTTTAAATATAACGATACACGGGCGACTGGGCTCCCTCAGTTCAGCATCTGACTCTTGATTTTGGCTCAGGTCATGAGCTCAGAGTCATCAATGCTGGGACAGCACTGGGCTCTGTGCTCAGCAGGGGGTCTGCTTGAGAGTCTCTTTCCCTCTCCTTCTGCCCCACTCCCCATTCTCTCTCTGTTTTGAATAAATAAATAAACATTTAAAATAAATATACATATTGATTAAAAAGTAAATGGATGGCAAAAAATATACCATGCTAATCAAAAGACAGCAGCTGTCTTGTGACATGTAGTATGGGGAGTAAGTCAGTCTGTTGTTTTAGTTTGTTTTAAGGGAAAGGGGCAGAGGGATGGGGGAGAGAGAGTCCCATGGAGGCTCCACACCCAGTACAGAGTCCAAGACGGGGCTCAACTCACCACCCTGAGATCACGACCCGAGCCAAAATCAAGAGTTGGATGCTTAACCGACTTAGCCCCCCCACCAGATAAGTCTCTATCGTTTTCTAACACTGAGATATGGAGTGTGTTTGTTACCACGCACAATAATCCAACTTATCGTGACTGACAAGTGTTGTTGTTGTTGTTGTTTTTTTTGACAATTCATAATAGTGCAGACCCACTAGGAATTCTGTAACATCTTCAAATAAATTTGTATTTTATGAATAATAAGAGGATCTACTATCTGTGAAAAATTACAGTATGTGTAACTGATACTTTGTCCTGGGCTTATTCCATGCCCATACTATGTAGTACTGTGCTAGGTCCAGAGGGGAACCCAAAGGCTCTTTTCTGTCTTTATGGACCAAGAGGTACTCATGGGTCACAGACAGCAATGAGATGGTACATTCTAGTGCCCAAGTAGGTGAAGCGGTGAGGTATAATGGTCAAGAACATAGGCCCTGGAGTCACACTGCCTGGTTTTGAGTACCAGTTATGCCATTTACTGTGTGACCTTAGGCAAATTGCTTAACTTCTCTGTGCTCCAGTCTCCTCCTCTGTAAAGTGGCAAGGACACTGGTAACTACCTCATAAAGTTGTAAAGTAAGTTCCTTATAATAAAGGTAAGACACTTGTGATCATGTCTGAAGCACATTATGTGTTGCTATTATTATTCCTCCACTCATCTTTTCACTTTTGTAGTCCTCTGGGGATCTTTGTAACATGTAGTCCCAGGATAAATAACTGTTGAGTCAGTGGCCTAGGCCACAGACCCACTAGACAGCCATGGAGTCCTTACAAGTAGCCTGTGATCCCACTGAGCATTGTCTGATGATGGACTAAACAAAGTATCAATTAGATAAACTATAATTTTGCACAACTATGCAGATCCTCTTCTTCCGCACAAAATACAAACTCACCGTTGCTCTTCTCCACCTGTTGAGTCTACCTAGGTCACCATTTCTCATCTGTGGCATCAACAAACTCCTACGTTCCTGCCAGTTATAAGAACAGAGGCAGCACCAAGATCTCAGAATCCCCAAATACCGATATCCTTGACCTACTCTCTAGCCACTTACTACTACAATTTCCTAAGACACGTAACACAGGGTTTCAAAGTCTCCCAGAAAATCCCAACATCGAGGAGTGAACCTGCTTTGGTAGGTCTTCTCTTCAGTTCCTTTTCAATAGTAGCTCCTGGGACACCCTGGTGACTCAGTTCGTTAAGTGTCTGCCTTTGGCTCAGGCTATCATGCCAGGGTCCTGGGACAGAGCCCAGTGTGGGGCTCCTTGCTTAGCAGGGCTCTGCTTCCCCCTCTCCTTCTGCTGCTCCCCACTATTCATGTTCGTTCTCTCATGCGCTCTCTCGAATAACTAAATCTTCAAAAAATGGAGAGTTCCTGACAGCATGGGAGCAGAGAGCCCTTGAAGAATCTAATGGAATATATTAACAACCCCCCAGAAACATATACAGATAAATACAGGGTCGTACATAATTTTACAAGGTTCCCAGAGCCCCTATAGCCCATCCACAGACACAGAAGGGGGATCATAGCAATGGACCCCAGGGTACAAACCTCTATTAGAGTTACATGTTTATTTAGGCCTCTGAGTCTTATGCTTATGCTTGAGTAAGTGGGTCTAGAAATAAAGGCAGAGCCAAAGAAAGTGAGAGACCTCATGAATAGGGCATAGATCTAAGTTGGTCTAAGCCAACCATCTCAGGCCTCCTTTCTCTTTGGGGCTTCCACTTTCAACCAAAGGAAAGGTAAGTCCATGGGAAAGGAATGACTTGGTAAGAAAACATATCCAATAAGTCTCATAACTTAGTCGACACTACCTGTTGCTATTTCACTGGACACCAATAAAACACTCTCCCTTAAATAGTCCACATGCTCTTCACCCTTGCATATCACTGTCCCAGTTTTTTACAAAGATGAACCGAGTCGAGGACTGTTAAGATGCACATAGTACATGTTGCGTAGCTCTGAGCCGTCATTGTTGGTGTCGCTAGCTGAGCCCAGAATGAATGTGAAGGGGGTGCTTCCAAATCTGACTGGTCAGGTAGTAGGAATAAG
Source organism: Mustela lutreola (assembly GCF_030435805.1). NCBI lineage: Eukaryota > Metazoa > Chordata > Mammalia > Carnivora > Mustelidae > Mustela > Mustela lutreola. The sequence goes on along the minus strand of NC_081308.1, from coordinate 118,937,763 downwards.
GGGAGGAGGAGCAGGATGGGGAGACTGAAAGGAGAAAGGAAGACAAGAAGAGGAAGAGGGAGAGAAGGAAGTGGAGAAAAGAACATCTTCCACTTATGGAGGGACTGATACTGCCGGGTATGATATTAAATGCTTGATACCTCATTTAATTCTTACAGAGACTCTAGCATGTAAGAGCTATGATTATCCTCATTTTAAGATGAGACAGCCTCCTGAAAAGTCTGAGTTATACGCCCCGGATCCCAGAGCTAACAAGTGACAGAGTGAAAGCAGATCCGCTTGATTCCGAACCTATGTATACATCTACTGCCTCTCAGATAATGTTTGAGGTGAGAAAACTGTTTTAAATGACTGCAGGAAAATGTTTGGTTTCTAGTAATGAATGGGTATGGTTCCCACTCAGTGACAGTGAGAACTACACAACTGACTGTGTCTCCTTTACCGTCACCACACAAAACTTGAGAACCAAATCTGAAGTTCAACCACAGTGATTATGTTGGCCCTCAGGCTTGGAATATTTGAGTGTGAGTATTTTTGTTGTAAGACAAAAAATCGTTTATGGTTAAGAAGCAGGGTTCAAAACATGTACACCAATAAGATAAAATGAATATATTCATCCTGGTTTGAAAATCATTCCTAAAATCTACCATGTGCCACTCATTTGCTTTTCCAACCTTTCCTTTGTACAATACAAAGGTATCTTTCAGCCCAATCTCCACCCCATCTCAACTTGCAAACAGGGGTCCTCTCCAACTCTATTTTGGTTATTTAATAGACATTTATACGTACTTACCATGTGACAGGCGTTAAGCACTTTACAAGAATTCTCACTTAATTCTCCTGGCAACCTTGTGAGACAGGTTTCTGTTATCTCATTTTGTCGATGGGAGGCTGACACACAAAAAGGTTATATATCTTGGTTCAGGTCACACAGATAGTAAGTGGCTGAACCAGGATTTAAACTCAGACTGTCTTGCTTGGATGTACATCTTTAAATGAGGCTGAGCAGCACTAACAGCCACCAGTAAGGTCGCATGCAATCTGTGGTTTATAACTGGTACACAGTAAGTATTTGGTGAATAAATTATTGAATAAATAAACGAATTCTAAGACCTACGCAGGCCCATCCTTTCTTTCTTCGCAAGCAGATAATATTCTGCTTTTGCTTTCTCAAGAAGCCCAACGCAGCTTGATCACTGGTCACAGCCCTAGTATTACCCCTCTAGACTTGGCATCTGTTAACTTGTTTTTCTGGCATGACCCTTTTGGCCACTAAGGACTTTGGCTCAGACTCCCTTTATGATTCTCTCAGCTCCCAGAAGCATCAAATAGGGCCCTGCCCTAGCACAGGCCCCTTAAGAAACAAATGCTCAGCTTGTCCCACTTGGAATCTTGAGTAAGCCCACCGCAGTCACCCTCAAGAGGGGAGCTCAGAAACTCCAATCAGTGGAGTCTATACCTAGTGCACTGCCTAGCACATGTCCACGTGTTCAGTCCCTGTCTGAAAGAAAATCTAAATATGTAACTGACTAAAATGGGACAACTCTAGCAGAAGCCTAGGGAGGGAATTTTTTTTGGAAGAAATTCTGTTTTAGCTTTGGGGTATAAAAACAAGGTTTTTATCTGAAAGGCAACAGGAGATTTAAGAAAAAATTTTTAACCGTTTTTCAAACCATCAAAAAAAAAAAAAAAAAGGAAATATACATACTGGAGAAGGCACAGCTCTTCCATTTCCTGATAGAGCTACATGATAAAACTGCTTATGTGTTTCACCTTTTTTTTGTAGTTTACACTAACTTTTCTGTTTGTAATATTTCAGTGAATCTGTGTTAAACTGCTATTGTTAAATAACATGACAGGAAAAATGTTTAACTCTATCTAAAACATTGTTAAAAATCATCATGCTCCAGAATTTCCAACCCAATTTTGCCCCTCCTCATGGGGGGAACTTCAACCTCGTGGCCCTTCCCACCCAGGGTTGGCGGGGTTCACACATACAGGATGCAAATGGCAGACAGATCCCCAATATCGTCATGAAATTAAAAGTGACCCAAATAGGGAGGCCTGGGTGGTACAGTGAGTTAAGCATCCAACTCTTGGTTTTGGCTCAGGTCATGATCTCAGGGTTGTGAAATCAAGCCCTGTGTTGGTTGGGCTCATGCTCAGCACAGAGTCTGCTTAAGACTCTCTCTCCCTCTCCCTATGCTCCTTCCCCCCACTGCCACCAGCCCTTCTCACATGTGTTCTCTCCCTCACACATAAATAAATAAATAAATAAATCTTTTTTTTTTTTTTTAAGCGACCCAAATAGGGCATCAAGCCTAAGAGTCTATTTCCCTAGGCTTTTCCCAAGCAAGTTAGCACATTCCAGAGAACGTCAAACCTAGTTTGACGGCATAAGGAGGAACATGTGACAATGCTGCTCCCTGGCCTTGAGAAAACTCCTCCCCATGCAGTAGAAACCACCAAAGAACTCAGGTTTTGTGAAAGAGCTCTCTGGGGTTGAGGAGTTTCTAACTTGCAGACAAAAAGGAACACACAGCAACAAGACCCAGGGTGATGACAGAAAAGCCTAGGAAGTGACAGAGTGTCATCTGTCGTGTTCAGAGCTGATGACAAGGGACCTAGAAAACAGAACACATTCTCTGGCCAAGAACCTTCCTCTGCAGGCACAAGCAAGATAGAGACTTCAGCCTTCAGAGCGAAAGACACTCTCTCCCCCCAAAGGATCCTGTTTTGACGCAGCTCATTGGCTGCGAAGAAGAGTGACTTACTCAGTCCAGCTGAGGAAGTAAGGGGCATGGAGACGGATAGTATAGATAAGGCCCAGTAAGGGAGACGGTTCAAGGGGCTTCAAGAACTGTGTCATGGCAGGTCAGCTGACAAAGAGTGAGGCTCCCCTTTCCGAAGTGCAGAACTGTTGTTAGAATGAGGCTTCTCAGCCACAGACTCAATTTCCCAGCCTCCTAGGACCTGGGTAGAGCCACGAAACCAGTTTGCACAAAGGAACGGTGGGGAAACTGATGCGTCAATTATAAGACAGAGCAGCTGAAAAGGAGGGGTGCCTTCTTTGGGTCACTTTCCCATCCACCAGCTGAAGGGAGAGGGCTCCAAGCCGCAAGAGGGCAGAGCCTCGAGATGGAAGGAGCTGGAGTCCGCAAATGACCACGTGTGACCGAGCACTTCCCTGGGAGCACCTGTACTAGGAAGTAGTGAGTAACGTGGATTGTGGTGAGCGGCTGAGAAGGTGGGCTTGTTTGTTGCACCGGCTAGCTGTCCCTTACCTGTCCATCTAGGTACCGCCATGTGACCGGGCTCTATGATGGCTGGAAGTGGATCCAAGACAGTGGTGGGAATCTTGACGGCTAAAATTCTTAAGCTTTTTCTCTAGTGCTGCGTTATCAGCGTGACTCACCTATATAACCTGACCGTTCTCACTTCCCTCTGGCTTCTTTCTGCCTTCCTCTTTTTTTCTCTAGGACCAAGCTATAGCCTACTCTCCTCTCCCTGTTTTCTGATGACTTCGGCTTCTTCCTGGGCCCTCACAACCCCTGCTACCTGGAATTTCACACCTTAGAATCCATTACAATCTAGTTCTCCTTATCTTTCCCACAGCAAGAATCTGGCTGGTCTAGTTCCTTCTTTTGGGAAAGAGCTGTCGGTGCCAGGCTACCTTATAGGCTACTCGCTGGCCAGGTTTCCACTTGCCCTTTAATAAGCTGTAGAGTCTGGTTAGGGAGAAGGGGTGGGATCATGGGGCATAAAAGCTGCCTACTTAGGCTGGCCCACCAGAAAGGTCTGTAAAACAAGATAATTTAGAAAAGAACAGGATATGGGAGGGGCAAAACTCTGACTGTTCAGGATGGAAAGCCTGGCAGGAGCGAATGCTTCTCCCCAACCCTTACGACTGTAGGTCTCGTCCATATAACCCCTGGGCCCAGAAGGCCCCCAGAGACACAGCCCCACCACTTGCTGGGGCCTCCTCGGAGTTTTGTTAGCCCAAGCTCAGATACTGTCGGGCCCAAGTCCTTCTCACTGCCATGTGTTCCCAATCCACAGATCTATGTAATCATCTGTTACTAATTTGTGCTACTATCCTGCTCGGCAGTGAGGTCTCTCCCAAACGGCAGCTCCTAACTACAGGGTTTGGCTGCAGCCCTCACCCTTGACCCTGGTCCTGTTAGCCCTCCTCCCTAGAAGATGGGCACAGCTCTGGCTTCTCCAGCCACAGCCTGGAATCAGGCTCCAGCTAAACCCGACTGCCCTGTACCACTGTGCCACCTCCCTTGTGACTCGGGGGTTGAGCACTGCCTGAGAGTCCTGCTGTCACGTCCCACGGGGCTCCTTTGCACAGCAACGCTGGCCTGGAAGAAGCCTAAGCCCACTTCTTCTCTACGTGATGAGTTAGATTGCGCTCAGCCAGTGCATGGACGAGAGCGGACTGCCCTTTGCCAGAGCTCCAAATAAAGGGGATAAGTAACTCCGCCCTGGGCAAGGGGGTCTAGCAGCAAGGAAGAGCAGGAGGTCGGCAGACTTGAAGCGAGGGAGTGATATTTTAGTCCAAGTTGCATAAAGCGAGGAGCATGGGTCACGATCATCTCTGCGGTTTCTCCAGGAGCAGGAGGGGCAGAAGCCAAGAGCTTATTAAGCTGCGATTCTAAGCCAGGCGACGGGCCAGTTGCTTTACACATGTTTTAATGAATCCTCACAATGACCCGATAAGGATTATCATCACTCGTTTTAAAGATGAGGAACCTCAGGTGCAGAGAGCATCTGTGGCTTGTCCATGGTTGTGTGGCCAGAAAGCAGCAGTGCAGGAGTTTTAAATCTGGTTCTATCAGATCTAGAAACGAATGCACTTTGCTCAATACTGTGTCACATGACTTGTTCACGGCCCATGACTCGGCTGTGGTCAAAGTGTTCTTAGACGGCTGCCTGAGCCACCTCTAGGCTTGTCCAGGGACAGGGTGAGGTTGGGACCCTCAGAGAAGTAAAAGGCAAATATTGTCACTGACAGCAGCTGGGTATTTGGGACAACTACCTCTTGCTCTCTTCCGGCTCCTTCTCCACGCGGCAGCGGTGGAAAGGGACTGGAACCGGCGTGGGGGTCTCTGTCCAAGGTGCTATTCAAAGCTGGTCCTTGGGGTCCTGGGTCCCAGTGTCACCGTGCTTCCACTTTTAATCTCCTCATCGTATTTGCTCCCACTGTCTAGCCGCCTGCCATTTCTTCTTCAGAACTTTCTTTTTCACATGGCATCACATCTTAAGCACTGCCTGTGTACCCATGCTGTTCCGGGTGCTCCCGAGGCGGCAGCTTTACTGGGACGCTCGGGTCCTGTGAGGCTGGCAAAGGGCGAGAAATACATCGAAAACCAAATGGGGCAATGGATGGCACACGTGGATGGCATGATCCCCCCTCCATTTCATGGATGAGGAAACAGAAACAGAACAGGGAAGTAACTGCCCGAGGTCACACAGCGAGGAAGTGGCAAAGGCGGGATTTACACCCACCCAGGTAGCCTGTCTCGGGAGGCCCCGTTTCTACCGCCTCCTTGTCCTCGTACCTTCAGCTACTGGAGCCGGGCTTCAGCACTCCATTATGGTCTCACACCTGACTAGGGCTCTGGAGATGGATGTTGCCCTGCTGGTCCTGGCAGGTGGTTCCCTTCTTCTGTTAAGATACATTCCCCTGCTCCAGGCAATTCTCCAAGCCAGCCCAGCATCTCCATCATCCCCCGGCCATGTGGCGTGCGCTTTCCCCTGGGTCCAAACAAAGCCCAAGACTTGCCCCTTAGAGTGCTAAGCCTCAGCTTCCTCCTGCTGTCCGCCAATCAAAGTCACTACTTGGAATGAAATACATTTTTTTAAAAAACTGACTGCTTAGAAATTTCTATAAGGGCAGGTTAAAAGCGAAGAGCTCCCCCGGCCTACATAATAGGGCTGGTTCTTTTTCTTTCTTTTTTCCACTAACAAGTTACCATAGTGGTACATTGGCTGCTGAACCGTTCCCCGCAACTAGGGGCATTAGCACAACCCGCAGTTCCAAATCTTTCAATAGACTCAAAACAAGTCAAAGTCACAATCCCTTCTTAGCAGTCCTGTTGTAAGCAGACCAGCCTCCAGGGTGGGAAGAAGTTGGTCCTTTAACAAGGGCCAGCTCTTAATTACCCTGCTTCCAGGAATGCTGAGGCCTGGTCTGCATTCAATGGCACTCCGGAAGGCCGTGGGGTCTTTGTCATCTAATCACCTGGTAAGAACATCATCTTTGCTTAGTCTTTCCAGAGCCTCTGAATGGTCAACGTTTGGAGTAAGTATTGGAGAACAGAGAGGGGATTGTTAATTATTCCATGGGCCTTCTCTTCCGTGGGACAATAGATCAGGCTGGACATTTATTGAGTGATGGGGGAAAAGCGGGGGAGGCGGGTGCGGTGGTTTCAGGATGGCCTCTGGGTCACAAGGTCAGGTTTCTAAAAGTTATTGTACAGACTGCTGTTGGTAGCTCTGCTTATTAGAGAGAATTAGATCCTTTGTGTTGTTTGTAAAAGCGAGAAAGTCCCGGCCAGACTCTGGCTTCAGTGAGACTTTCATTGCTGTCAGTCATGCGGCCCCTCCAGTCTGAACCCTCTGTGGGAGGTTGAGTTGAGAGGCCCAACTACCTTTCCTCATTCACGGATCTGTCTGGGTAGACCCAAAACACTTCAGAGAGCGGAGAGTTCCTTGTCATGGCTACACAGGTGTTTTTCGTGAGATGACATGTTTAGACAGTTCTCAAAACTGTGGGTTGCAGGAATTGTTAGCGCTTCTCTCCCCCAACTGTAATGCCTTCCCTCTGGCTCCCCTTGCCTTCTCCACCAGATAGAAGCTCGATGAAAGCAGGATCACATCTGTGTTCTTCCCCGCTCTATGCCCAGGGCCAAGCATAGAGCTGGGCGCACCGCAGACCGTAAATGTGGAGAACGAAAGCAAACATTTCTGTAGGGCTTAATACGCACCTGCCTAAGTTTTCTCTCTCTCCATGGAGACGCGCAAGTACATACGCATACATACACATACACACACGTACATGTATACATACACACACACATGACAACTCTATGGAACAGTTTCAGTTCTTCATCCCGGGTTAGAGATGCAGCGGCCGAGGCCCAGAAGCATCCATTAACAGTATCCCAGGGGCCCAGAGCTGGTAAGTGGGAGAGCTCAGATTGGAACCCAGGCAGCTGGGCTCCAACGTCCTGTGCGTGTTCCCAACCAACGAGGCTCTAGTCCAAGCACGACGTGGATGGACACTGAGGAGGGAAACAGAGGGGCCCGCCTCCTGGGGACTTTACTCCAAGGTTTGTGCCAATCAACTTCATCTTAAACAAAAGAAACAAGCATCCTGGTTGCCTCCGGTCTGTGAGTCAGAGGAGGAGGATACGAAACACAGCGGGGCAAGCAGGGCCTTGGAGTGAAAGCTGCGGGTACGTGGGGAGGCTGCCTTGGCCCCCACGGATGCTGAGTGAAGAGAAGAGAAGAGAAGCGGGCCCTAAGAGACACAAAGGATGGGGGCAGGGCGAGACACTAGCAACAGGAGCATTGGTCTCTTCCACTGCTTCGAGAAAGGAAGACCATCTTGAGCGGCAAGGTGGGCCCAGAGAGAGCATCATGGCAAGGCTGAGAGTGGCGTCTTATAACCAGATTTCCTGGCGTCTCCCACTGCAAAGAGGGGGCCAGCCAATCCCCTGGGCCTGTCTCCTAACATTTCCAGCGACAAGCAAGAAAGGGACTTATGAAATCTCAGAACCAATTCTGTGGCCCCAGGGCCCTTAGCAACTATGGCATTCATCTCCTTGTTGCCAAACATACAGAACTCCACGCTGCTGCTGAGGACAAGAAGACAAGAGACAGCAGAGAAACGAGGGGACGCTGGCATTCCACAGAGGTGGGGAGAGCTGATAAAATTGCCCACAGTACTCACTCCGGTGATATTACATATCACACTAACACTGTTCATTTGGTACCCAAATGTCCCATAGGGTATGCACTCAAAACTGTTTTAAAATATTCATTTACTTTAAATCCAGTTATACGTATTTCCATTTTGATGTACCATATATTGAGGGATGCATTTAAATATTCTATTAAAACGGATTCATTGTCAAATAACATAAAATCTGCCAAAGTAATAGCTAACATTTCAGCACTAAGCCTTCATCACAGCTACGTCAAACCCTTGATACCCCCCTCATTTCTTTCCAATTCTGGCACCTGTAACCATAGCAACATACCCTGAAACCTTTCAAGCAGAACAGAACTGACAATCACACTAACAGCACAAATACCTGAGCTGAGAAAAGAGAGGGGCGGCCCAAGGAGGTAGCTGTTGAAATTAAAAGCTAATGACAAGAAAACAGCTGGAAACAAGCACCAGCTCACACTGCTGCCTCCTTCTAGCATATGAATGGTATGTAGAGCCTGATTTGATTTGTGTTTTATTAGTGATGCTGCCATCGGTGAATACTTCATTAGGCATCATCTCAACAAACAAGCGGAGTGGAAACTTCAGAAAAATAAGTTGTTTGGAGGAAAATTCAAGGGCTGCATCTGTTCGCCAAGGATGTACGCGACGCGTGGTTTCTGCTCGTCCCTATAGCGAGAGACAGAAGAGTGAGCCCCTCTCACGGAACCCTTTCGAAATGTACACACGTGTCTGTAAACTGCAAAGAACTGTCTGCTATTGAGGAAAGACTCCCATTAGCCAATTAGAGTAATTACATGGATTAAGATTTCTTGTGTTTGGTAATTTCTTTTTTTTTTTCTTTTAATCCCTAATTCTCTCTTGCCCAGGAAGGAAAGGGATAAACAGCTGATTCAGGCAGCGAAGTAAATGCGGGCAAACTAAGGCATTCTCATTTTCAGATCCCAAAATGTAATTGAAATTTTATGCTTACTTCAACACAATAACATGTGATGATTTCTGTGCAAGAGAAGGCATAAAGGGTCACGCTTCCCCAAGACTTCAATTACAGTAGCTTCTGTCTTCCCTAAAACAGCATTTGGTCTCAGAAAATTGCCTTTAATGGTGCAGGTGTTTGTTGAAAGTATCCATCACATCGAGCCCCGAGCACTCCATATTAATTCACCAGTTTCATTAGCAGAAGCCTTCTCTTCTAGGTGACAATGTAAAGTAAATATAATTTCAAACAGATGTGCTGTTGTTCTGTGAATCAGAAAGAGGAAAAAGAAGCTGGCACTAGCTAGAGGTGGGGAACATGAGACTCCAGCATCTTCTGAACTGGACCCACATGCACGCCCACCCCCCCCCCCCCCCCGCAGCATTACAAGGAAGCCTGCCCCTGCCAAGCAGCCACTTCCAAGCACCGCCAATACCTTCTGTGCAGACAATGTCCCCAACCCCATGCAAATGACAGGCATTATTACTATTGAGAAAGGGGACCTGAAATGCCACCGAAAACAACTTAGCCAGGTTCAATTCACACTATTTCAGCTGGCAATACTTCCCTAGACCTTCCAAAAATCACAATAATGAGTCGCCAACCGTATTCGCGCATGTGTGCACACGCATGATACCACATCCGGAGGTCACCTCTCTGGCAGCCTTACTCACCCATGATATCACCAAAAAGTAGAGAGTTGGAAAATAAAGACCTTTCTGCTCACAAGGATTCCACGTACAATTTCAACAAGCAGTGTTCAATTCAACAAATATCCACGTTGGACTCTCGACCCATACTTATCAGGGCAGGGAAGGGTCTGGACCTCTTCTCCCACAGCTGCCAGTCTGCGCCCAGAGCAAGGAAAGACCTTTATGTAAGCTCTGGGCTGCAAGGTTTTTGTCTGCTAATTAGCAGGCCTTCCATTAGGGTTAGTTCCTCAGTGATATAGAAGCTGATTCTTAGCTGTCATCCCCTCTAAAAATCCCTTCGAAGAAGCTGCCTTCTAGAAGAATTACTATGTTTGGCATAAGCCTGCATTGTGGGGAGACAGAGCCTGCACTTAGGGGAGGCATTGGTCTGGGCACTTCTAGGTTAGGAATGATGATTCTGCCAATAATTTGCTCTTAGATGACAAAGGTCATCTAAGGTCTTTTACTCCAGGGTGCCTGGGTGGCTCAGTCGGTTAAGCATCTGCCTTCAGCGTGGGTCATGATCCCAGGGTCCTGGGATTGAGTCCTGTGTTGGGTTCCTTGCTCCACAGGAAACCTGCTTCTCCCTCACCCTCTGCCTGCTGTTTCCCCTGATTGTGCTCTCTCTCTCATTCTCTCTCTGCCAAATAAATAAATAAAAATCTTTTTAAAAAGGAAGTCGGGGCACCTGGGTGGCTCAGTGGGTTAAGCCTCTGCCTTCAGCTCAGGTCATGATCTCAGGGTCCTGGGATCGAGCTCTGCCTCAGGCTCTCTGCTCAGTGGGGAGCCTGCTTCCTCCACTCTCTCTCTGCCTGCCTCTCTGCCTCCTTGTGATCTCTCTCTCTCTCTCTCTGTCAAATAAATGCATAAATTCTTTAAAAATAATTAAATCAATAAATAAAACAAAAAAGGAAGTCATTTACTCCACTCCATTTTACAGCTAATTAAAAGAAAACCCAGAGAAATGAAAAAACCTGATTCCTTAAACAGCAAACTGGTCATATTACTTTCCAGTTAAAACCCCTTCTTGGCTCCCAAGGCCTCCAGGACAGGGGCCAAACTCCTCGGCATGGATTATCAGCTGAGCCTTGCCAACATTTCCAGTCTCTCCTCCTTGCCACCACCCTTAGCCCTCACCCTCTGTGCTCTAGCCACGTTGAGCTTATGGAGCAGTGGTTCTCAACTCTGAGTACACATCACAGTCAGCTGGCATACTTGGAAACATCCTGACTCCCGGGCTGTACCTCAGACCAAGATGTTTTGATTGAATTGATCTCATTTGGGACCTGGACTTTGGCATTTTCTACAAACTTCTTTGAGCAATTCTAACATGTTGCCAAGGGTGAGAACCACTGAGTCAGGTGATCTCTGAGCTCCTTTGTGAAACTGAGATCCCTTCCCGTGGTGCTGGTGGGGAGGCGAGGCTGCTGATGACGACACATTTAAGTGTGACTTTAAAAGACAGTTAGAATTTCAGTAGGTAGAAATGAGTACAACGAGGCATAAAGAGTCAGTCCTCATGGCCCAGCTGAGCAGGGAGTGACATGGGGATGCAAATATTCTTCTGTACTCTCCTTCATGGGATGGTTTGGATCGGTGGTAAGCATATGATTTGAAGTCCCTATTTTTATCCACTTCCATTAACATTTTGTCCAACAAATATCACACCAGCCCCCAATATGCACAAGCATAGATACGTCAAGTGGCAACTGAATGAACAGATACTCCTTTAGACATGGAAACAAGTTCTATGCATCTTCGTTCTAGAAAGCCAGGAAGAGTCAGCTTCAAGGCAACAAAACCAGTAACAAATAAATCCTCGTCTTCAAATGGATACAAGACCTCTACATTCATCAGAGAGTATGTACAATGGTCAAGTGAAGAATTTAATAACTCTCGTATCCATTGTTTCTGCAGAGAAGGAGACGTTTATTCATGACAGCTGAGTAGCCAGTTCCCATGGTTTCCCTTGGCAAATTAGTTGGGAGTATCACAGCAGTTTACCCCAGGGATAGATTTTGGTTCTGAAGTAGAAAGGAACAGAAAGAGTTAAATGTTTGAACTACACGTTCACTGGGAGGCAATTAGGGTATAAAGTCCCCCCAAAACCAGGATTCTAGAGGTGTGGTTTGAAAAGACTCAGGGGTGCCTGGGTGGCTCAGTGGGTTAAGGGTCTGTCCCTTGGTTTCCGCTCAGGTTGTGGTGTCAGGGTCGCGAGCTGGAGCCCCGCAGCGCACCCGAAGGTGGGCCCCATGCTGAGCTTCAGACTCTCTCCCTCTGCCCGTTCTCCTCTCTCTCTCTCCCTCCCTCTCAAATAAATCAATCTTTAATAAAAATAAAAATAAAACATAAATAAGACTGAGTTAAACACATTTGGGTGATACTGTAACAAAAACTATGATATTTGCTGAGGTTACATATGAAATGGCAGAATAAATATTTAAAAGTAAATTACCCAGCCTATCAATTCAATTGTGGCCCATTGTGCTAGGCACTGGTGGCCCTCTAGTTGGGTAGACAACACCCTGGCTTTCAAAGTGCTTTCAAATCTAACGGAAGAGACGGCACAATGACAACAATACGGTAAATGCTAAGTTCAGGGAAAGGACAGGGTACCATGGGGCACAGAGCAGAATCAGTTAACCAGGCTCATGGGAGAGAAAACTTCTGGGGTGACACTTAAGTTGAAACTTAAATACATTATCGGGGGGAGGGGTGTATGTGTGCCTTCACCTCAGGTTGTTTCAAGAACATAACTCATTCTAGAAATCAAAAATTCAGTCCCGTGAGGGAATAAAGTGTGAGCGTGGGACATGGCAACAGGGGAAGTTAAATGGGCAGAAGAAGCCAGACTGAGTCCTGACACTGCTAGAAGCAGCCCGTCACGGCACCCTACTTACTGACTGGAAGCAGCTTTAGGCAGAAACAAAAACCCAAACCTGAATTCAGTCTCATATGGTGCACCTGAGAATAAACTGGTTTGGAACTAGTGTGTTCTGAGAGAGGTTCTAGCGCAGCGACTATTATTTCATTGCCCTGTGGGAACCTGTCTGGATAACACCGTATGAAAGGGGTCTTCGTGGGCTGAGTTATGGAGGTGGAACAGTGTATTTCCCTGGAGGGCACGCAAACTTTGCCCCACTTTTCTTTTTTTTTTTTTCTTTTTGGTCTGGGAAAAGCCAAATTAAGGGGCAACTCCTCTTGACCATGAGGTAAACAGAAGAGGTAAACAGAAATGCCATCAAATAGATTCCTAATGTACAAGACGCTTTGCCCGAGACCTCATGGAAATAGAAATAACATCAAGGAGTGTGGGCAACAGAAAGATAAAGGTCCCCTGGACATGATCTTCTGGGGCTAGCAGAGTAAAGTGACTGAGGGCTGACATGGCACTTTGCCTTCACTGCAGAAAAATACCTCAGAGATAGGATGAGAGTTCATGATGTCGCCAAGTACTCTGAGTTGCTTAGACTCAAGATGTTATAACAATGCAGGGGAGTTCTGTAACAAGCACTCAAATGCTTCTGAGAATACCACAGGGTTAACAAGTTCAAAGAAATTTCAAGCAGTAATGGCAAAATGCTTGATCTTTCCCCCCTTTTTTTTTTTTTTTCCAATTTTCAGCATCTTTGCTAGGGGGAAAAAAAAAGCATAACTGAATAAACCCTAGAATTAAGATCTCTTTTGAGTGACAATCTCTTTAGTTCTACACAGTTAAGAGAACCCCTATGGGGTTAATAGAAGACTTTGCCTCCTCAGCAGTTACATATTCCATTTAAAACTCTGGGTAACAAATCATTACGAGGCCTTTTGGGACATCATTTTTGCCACCTTTGGAAACTCTTTCTGGAAGCCGAGCATTATCCTGATACGGCACAGGAAGTGAGTGGGGCACTCCCAGACCCTGCGGGACATCCAGGGTGACTGTCATACGCAGGAGCTCACATATAATGCCAAGAAATGAGCCAACTGCAGAGTGTCGACACTAAAAAGGAAAATGGAAGTCATCTAGTTCAACTGCCATTATTGTAGATGCCGGCAGCTTACTTGAAACAGTGGTACTAGTCTTAAAGTGGGGATTAGAATCACATATCATTTTTATTCGCATGTTTTTTTAAGCAGGCAGGGCCACAGAATGATGATTCAAAATGATATTTACTGAATACCAACTATGCCTTGGGCACAGTGACAAACCATTTACAGACATCAGCCCATTCAGGTCTCAAGATGTCCTTGAGAATCAGGGACAATTATCAGGCCAATTTTACAGATTCAGGAACTAACAGACAAAGTAATTTGCTTAGGGTTACACAACTAGCAAGAATCAGGCCAGAATTCTAACTTGAACTTATGTGACTGAAAACCCCTTGCCATCCTGCTTCAAGAATAAGTTAAAGAAGAAAGCACTGAGTCAGAGTATGTTTTTAGGTATCCTCTATTTTAAGCTTTGATTAACAGAGGGCCTTGCTGAACCTGAAGTCTGGTTAGGACCAAAAAACCTCCCCAAATATAGTAAACAAAATCCGATTTTTGGTGGATAATACTGCATCAGTAAGCAGCCTAGTGCCATGAACTTGATCACTTTGTTAATCCATAAATTTCTGTTGCAAAGACACGTGCTGCAAAATGCTTTGACCCGCAACTGTCTAAAATTGGTAAGGGTGAAAGGAACTAAAGAAAAAGAGAAGAATTTGAGCCAAGACAGCTTTGGGTTATTTGTTAGTTATTCCTTGTGGCACTCAGTTTTTCAGTCTGTCCTACTATTTGAGTCCCAGTGTAATTTTTTTGGCTCATGAATCTTTCCTCTCACACAGAATACAGTCTCCCTAAAGAGTGAGGACCTTGTATTTTCTGGTTTCAAGCACAGAGTGGAAATTTATGAAAAGGTTCCCAGAACCGAGTATGTGTTCGCTGAATGAACGCACTGTAGCTAAACGGGAGGATTCTGCGGTTCACCCTAGATACCAAACCAAGTGAGACTTTTGGTAGGACACAAAAGACTACGAAAGTTCTAGTCTCTGGGGCTGTTTGCTATTTTAAACAACTTATGGAAATGAACGGGGACATCCAGTTCAATTTCTGGAAGTCTCTTAGTCTACTCCAACTGAAGAGCCTGAAGGTGAACCTGGTTTGTTCAGTTTGGAATCCTAGGCTTGGCTGTTGGGAGTCAGGGGGAGCCCGTGGAAAGGGAAGGAGCACCATGTGATCAGAGGGTCTACTATGTACACTAGATGTACTTGAATCAGGGGCTGGGTGGCAAGTAGGGGGGAAAGCAGGGAGTTTTGGGGTTTTTTTTCCTAAAACTGGGTATCACAGCAATGCAGAGTCATCAGTGAGTGCCAACAGTTAAAACAACAAAACCTAGCTCAGATGAGACAGGGACACGGGAAGCCACCTATCAGGTCCGGCAAAGGAAATGAGGCAACTTGCACTTTGCTTTGTCTCACGTTTGTTGACGGTTTCAAGGGCCACAGTGTCAAGGGACACATCAAGGGGTAGGTGAGTTGTTCTCTCTCCGTCACCAATCGTCTCCTGTTTTTCATCTCTACCCTCCAAAAGCCCCCTGTAAAATAGAATCCGAAATCCAGTCTTCCCGTTTCAAAGGCTAGGGTGGAGTGTGGCCGGGGTGGGGGGACCAACACCACCATTCAGGCAGCGTGGAACTAGCTCAGTGTGTCACCCGCAGTCTCTCCCCGCAGCCTCAGAGAGCTCATTTGAGAGAGAGGAGAGCCGCATATTATTTATGAGCACATAATGTCACAGCATATAAAGTCTCAGTCAAAAACATTCGCCTACACGGGAAGGAGAACATGCTATTCTTGAGAAGATGAATCTATGATTTAGAAAAAAAAAACAGTTCAAATAAATGGCTAGTTTTCCCATTACAAGATTTTTCAACTATATCCAGATGGAAGAAAGAAAGAAAGAAAGAGAGAGAGAGAGAGAGAGAGGAAGAAAAAAAGAAAGAAAGAAAATTAACTGGGATCACAGGGCTTCTTCCGTCTTGGGTGCTAATGTTCTATTGACAAGTTATAATGAGGGCTTCTCTGTCCCACAGTGAGGGATAGGCTCATTAAAACTCGAGGAACAGGAGAGCAAGCTTTCAACTCCCTTGTTTTTTAAACTTCACTGGTTTTTAGAAATACTAAATGAATTGCCTGACAAAACGATGTTATTGATTTCAAAGTGTGTCTGCATTCTTGTGCTTGCATTTGCATTTGAATCTGAGCTACTTAGAGTGTCAGTTGTTGGAGAAAGAATGGAAATGAGGGTTCTGTGGTGGGCTCGGGAAGACTGATGTGTTGACTCTTCCACTTAGTCACTGTGCAAATAAGCCTCATATGAACCTTGGTTTCTTCTTGATCAAAACACATCAATTAACATGGTTCGAACGCTGCTTTCTTCTGGATTAGAGAAAGGAGGATCCCAAATTTTAAACCATTCAAGAAGATGGCTGTTCCACAATGTAACCCTATTAGGACGCCAGCCCGTAAATTCGAAAGGCACTGTTAACGCACGCTCTCAATGATCCAGTAAATAACCCCAAAACCGCTCAGATTTGGTTTGAGAAGGCACTCTGTGATTTGTGTGTATGTGTGGCAGGTGTGGCCTCCTAATTACTTTTTCTTATGCTAATATTAGCGCGGATTTCTATGTCTCCAGCACATAATTGGTGGCGGAAAGAGGAAGAAGTCAACAACTCGGGAGTTCGGAGCCATTCTCAGAAAGAGAAGTAGCTTTAAGGGAGGACAATGCTTCAGAGATGTTGACTTGGAGTTGATACCAGAGGATCGACTCGATGAAGATGTCCAGTCTTGAGGACTGGGGTTCTAGATCTTCTGCGGAAGTCAAGGCATCTTCTGCACCTTCATCAATCCCAGGGGATGACCGGTTGGGGGTAGCTGGGAACAGAGGGATGACAGCAAAGGAACCGCAGGGGGTGCTACCACTGAGACAGGGTGGAGAACCAGCCTTCCAAGTCCCAGATGTGGAAGGAAGGAGGAATTTTGAAGAACGAGAAGGCCACCAGCGTTATGGGAGGCTGGCGAGAAGCTAGGTGGGGTAAGTGAGGACTGCAGCTGGGCCAGGAGACCGCGGTTTGGAGGCTATGGAAGCTCTAAAAGTATGAATAGAGTAGAGTAGAAGGCTCAGGAATCGGGGTGCGAGGGGGCTGAGGGAGAGGGGCAGAGACACAGCATAGGCAGAGGGGGTTGAAAGAAAATGAGAAAAGTAAACCAAAATTAACCCGCAACTAACCTGGGGAGTGGCATCAAGTAAAAATGTGGTTGCTTGTCTGTTTCAAGAGACAGGTGACATACACGTTTTAGAATTTACTTTGTAGGAGCCACTGAAGAGACCTGACAAAGGAGGTAACAGGAGAAGCACAGTCTCGAAGGCGGTGAGAGGACGGCGTTAAGAACATCAGAGGCGCCGGGAGCCTCGGAAGAAGCACATTCGCCTCTGAGACTAGTGGGGACGTAAGGAGGTAACAGGGATGTGGAGAGACCTGGTGGGGGGATGGAAAGGGAACTCCTAGCCTCAACCATAGTAGGAGGTGAGCAGTGGGACTGTACTTGTGAAGTGAGCAGGGGCTGACCAGCAACAGGAGTGTTCTAGGAAATCCAGATTAACCAGATAAAAAGATTATCATGCCGCAGTGGGAGCCCTGGTGGAATAGAGTGATCACATTTGTTTTTGACCGAGTCTGCCCAAGCCAGGCAAGGTTTTTAGGGCAAGAATAGAAGCAAGTCCAGGATCAGGGAGAAACGTTCTAGAAAGGCAAGGAATTGGGCATGATCCAGCCAGAGAGGAGCTGCATGGAATCATCCCCACGTGCCTTTCTCTTTAGGGTCCACCAGATGCTGCTGCTGCTTTGTGGCAGCAGGAGGCTGGTCTCAGGAAAACCTCCGTTTACCTCTGCATGCACGGAGAAGCTTAGAGGACTGTCAAACGAAATGGGGTTTTCTGAAAGAAAATATGGGGCTTTAACTAAAGACAGATACAACATGTTGAGGAGGCAATCCATGCAAAGAAAAGAAGACTGGGCAGGACTTGGTATAAAGCCACTGATGATTAGATTTGCTCATAATCTCCCTGCGAATAAAAAAAAATCTAAAACGTCCTATGGAAAATATACAGAGTATGAGTGCACGTTCTCATCCCCTGTTACTAGTATCTCATAACTGAAAGAAATCATATACCGTAGGGGTACGAGGCAAGGGCTGTTGAGGCCAAGTGGATGGGTTTAAATCCAGGTCGTTGAGACCTTAGACAAATTACTTATACTTTCCGTGCCTTATCATTTTCAATGTGACAGACAAGCCCAATTAAGTGGCTATGTCTCATAGGCCTGTTGTGAGGAGTAAATACATGAGACTTTATTCATTTAGTATATAAAACAGGGTGCACTGGTGGAAAGTTAGCCATTGGTATTATTCATTGCTTCTGCCCAGTATTTTTGTGGAATGTGGCTTATACAACTATTAACATGCATATCTAATTCTTTTATTTTTGCACTTGTCTATTTTTCACATATTCCTCCTTGGAGGCAAAGACCATACCTTATACACTGTCATATTTAACCCTGTTCTGATTACCAATGGCTGTGTCACAACAACCCCATGACTTAGTGGCATAAAACAGCCATTTCCTTGTGCTCACGGATTTTATGGGTTAAGAATCTGGAAAGCAGACACCAGGCTTAGGGCTTCTTTATCTCCCAATGGCTCGAGGCTGGGTTGCATGACTCAAATGACAGATGGAGCAACATGGACAGCGAAGGGCCGCAGTTGCCAGGGCTGGAGGACCCGCCTCCAAGATGGCGGCATCATTTACATGACAAGCGCCTGGACCGGAATGGCGGAAAGATGAGCTCCGCTGCAACTACCCATAGGAAAAGCCACCTTCAACATGCCAGTCTCAGGAAAGTTTGCCTTCTGACATGGCAGCTCAGAGTTCCGAAAGTAAGTGTTCTTGAGAACAAGACGGGGTGGTTTGGCCTTTTATGACTAAACCTCAAAAATTAAGTAGGATTCCTCTGTCCTGCTACACTGGTCAAACAGCCCCAAGCCCATCTAAATTTATTAAAGGGGATAGAGACTTCACTTATTCATCAATGAGAGGAGTATCAAAGAACTGTGGCGATCTTGTGGGACTTCCACCACCCCGTTCCATGGCATCACCTCAACATCTCACCACTGCCCCCTCTGCTATTTCTCTAGTTCAGGCCCCTGCTCTTTCTCACCAGGAGCACTGCAATTATTTTCTCAATGGTCTCTGCTTCCATTTCTGTACCCTCCTATCCATTTTCCATAGAGAACCCAGAGGGAGTTTGTAAAATCATAAATCAGACCCCATCATTTCTTTCCTTAAAACCCACTAATACCTTCCCACTGCCCTAAGAATGAAGTCTAAACTCCCTCGGGCTGCTGCCCACCTCTCCTCTCTCATCAACCTCAGCTTCCTGGTTACACCCTGGTCACTCTGACTTTCTCTTGATTTTCCTCTCCAAGTGTGCAACTGGAACTGAAGTGCTCATTTCTCTCCATCTCCAGCACCCTAGTCCAGATGCCCATCATCTCTCTCCTTGACCAGAGCAGTGACTCCCAGCTAGCCTCCTTCCTTCTGTCCTTGCCCTCTCACAAGTCCTGCTCACCCTGTCCCTAAAGAGCTCTGTCTAAAACTTGTACCTCTATCCCATAAGTACTTCACACTCAACGGTTCAAAACTGGTCACAAACCTGTCCCCAAACCTGCTCCTTTTCTGAATTCTCTCTTTCAGTGAATGGCCCTCAGTTCTCCAATCCAAAACTTTGGGCTTCGTCTTTGACCTCTACCTTCACAACTCACAGTTAGGGTCCAGGACCTTGGAAGCATACAATGTGAAGTACAGAACTCAAAAAGAAGACAGGCCTGGGTCCACGTACAGGCTCTGCTATTTACTCGCCACATAATTTGAGAAAAGCAACCTCTCTGAGTACTGATATTTATGTGTATATAATTGAAAAACTAATAACATATATTTATTTTAAAATAATATATATTTCTTAGACTAGATAAGGGTTTTCAAGGAAGTAACTCTTCAAAATTATTTGCATCATAAGTCCTAATGAGATCAATAAAATCTCCTTAAAGGCAATTCTTATTCAATTAGATCCTTAGCCTGGTTTGAATAAACAAGACTAGAAAAAGCATTTGTGGAAACAACTGAAAATTTATAAACTGATGGGTTTTTAAGTATTAGGAAATTAACTTTGTTAGGTGTGTCAAGTACATTACAGTTATTTGAGAAAATGTTCTTTTTTTTAGAGATTCATACGGGTATATTTATGGTATAAATATCTAATTTATATCACTTCAGGGAAAAATAGCTCAGTGGGGAACCTGCTGCTCTCTCTCCCTCTGCCCCTGCTCGCTCTCACTCACTCTATCCCTTTCTCTCTGTCAAATAAATAAAATCTTTTTTTAAAAAGATGGAAATCCTACCACTTGTGACAACGTGGATGTGCCTGGAGGACATTATGCTAAGTGAATTAAGCCAGACACAGGAAGACCAATACCACGTGATCTCAACTTACATGTGAAATCTAAAAATGTCAAACTCATAGAAGCAGAGAACAGAAGGGTGGTTGCCAGGGGTTGGGGGTGTGGGGAAAGCGGGGAGATGTTAGCAAAGAGCACAAAATTTCAGTTATGCAGGATGAATAGGTTCTGGGGATCCCATGTACGGTGTGGTGATTTTATTTATTTATTTGGTGATTATATTTAATAACACTGTATTGTACTCTTGGGATTTGCTGAGACTAGATCTTACGTGTCTTCACCACAAGAAAGAAAGCAACTATGTGAGGAGATGAATGTCACCTAAGTTGATGGTGGTAATCATTTCACAACGTATACTCACTTAAATATACACCATTTTATTCGTCTGTTATTACCAATAAAGCTGGGAGACATTCTTTTAAATAAAGTATCCGGAATTGCACCCCAGAAAGGCACTCAGGGTGAAGAAACGTATTGTCAGTGGGAGTGTGTGAACCGAGTCGGAGGGAGCGAGATTAAAAGGGCGAGAGGCACAGACCCAAGAAATGTTCTGAGAGAAACTATGGTATGAAGCGCTATGATACCCTCAAGAAGTTTTTCTGAGTTCAGAAGAGGGAAAGACCACGTTTGGCTGGGATCTCGAGGGAGAGCTGAGGCTGGAGATGAGCCTTGAAGGATGGATACGGTTTTACCCATGGAGACTGAAAGCCTTTCGAGTAGGAGGAACAGCACAGATGAAGGTGTAGAGCAGGGGAGGTGGGGGCACGGGTGCCCAGGGCCAGGCAATGACTGTGCTGGAGGGCAAGGCTGTAGTGTGGCGCACAACAGGAGATGGTCAGGGAAGGGAAGTCGGCCTCACCCTTGACCTCCAGGTGATGATTTCCATCAGACACTGTTCTAGGCACTGCCATTGTCTCATTTCCATTTCAGGTGAGTTTTGCATCAGAAGGAAACATGTTTGCGGCACCAGACCCCACATATCTTTCAAGGTTTGTTCCACCTGACATGAAGTTCTATCGATGTTGATGTCAAAACAGAGAGATGTTGTGAAGGGGTGGTTTGGAGCAGACCCCAGGGCCAGACCATCGGGGTTTAACTTGTAGCTCAGCACTGACTGGCTGGTGGTGTCGGACCCGCTGCCCAGTGTTATAGGTTGGACTGTCCCGCACTCCCCCGCTGTCCCATGCATGTTTAAATTGTAACCCTCAGAGTGTGACCTTATTTGGAGAGAGGATCTTCATAGAGATAAGTTAAAGTTACACTGGGCCCTGACCCAATGTAACCAGCGTGCTTACAAAAAAGGGGAAATTTGGACACAGAAAAGATATGCAGAGAAAATGTTGTGGAGAGATGCAGGGGGAAGACGAGCAGGAGAGAAGCACGGAACAGGTTCCCCCTCCCGGCTTCAGAAGGAACCAACCCTGCCCGCATCCTGATCCCGGACTTCTAGAGGGCAGAAGCCAGCCGCTACAGTTCTGTCGCTGGAGCCACACACACACACCCCCCGCCCCCGAGTGCACGGCAGTCTGTTTCAGCCGCCCCGGGAAGCTCCTACCCCACATCTCTCGGGCTTCAGCTTACCCCCTCGGAAAAGGAATCGTAACTGCCTTACAGGGGGTGGAGACGAATAAAAGACTTAAACACAGAAAGTGCTCTGAGTGATGCCAAAAATTGAAGTATGTGCCGTTTCTGTTCTGAGTGTCATTTGTTTTCTGTCAAACCATTTCTCATCCACATCCAGGTAGCTTCCTTGTGGATCTCTCTATCAAACAGGCTCAGGGGCACCTGGGGGGCTCCGCTGGTTGAGCATCTGACTTTTGATTTCAGATCAGGTCATGATCTCAGGATCTTGAGATCCAGCGCCACATGGGGCTCTGTGCTCAGCAGGGTGTCTGCTTCTCCCTCTGCCTCCCACTCTGTCCCTCCCCCCCCCCCCCCCCCCGCACACGTACTCTCTCGCCTAAATAAATAGAATCTTTTTTTAAAAGGAAGGCTTAAATGTTTGCCCTTTACTTTCAACAAGCTGCTCTTAGCTTCTACACCCTGTCTTACTTGGAGCTTTCTTCCTATGTAAATTTTTATATTTTGCCTTCCGCTCAAACTGTTTCTCAATGCAAACATATACTTTCATTACACATATCTTCTTTCACTCGTGCCTGAACTCCCGTGACCCTAATCAAATAGATTTCCCCACAAATTCTTTATCCCGGTGTCTCTTTTAAGGATGCGCTCTCAAGAACATACCTGCTTTCCATCTCTACCTGCAAACAGCAAAACAATATCAACTGGCAGAGATAATTACCCACTTGTGAAAAAGGTACTATTTCTTTCAATTGCTGCGCAGTGCAATAGAAATGTCACTCTGAGTCAGGCTGTATTAAGTAGCTTTATGTCACATGACACGGTGTGAACTGGCACACGCTGGGCTTCTGGATTAGATCTGGAATCACAAATCGAAAAGAATCACATTTGTAACTGAGGCAAGTACTAGTGGCTGTTAAGTCACAAACCTGTGAAGCACATTGTTTTCCTTACCTGCTTTTTTTTTTTTTTTTAAACTTTGTTGGGGCAGGAAGGGTGTTGAAGTTAATTGTGCAATTTAACCACATTTCTAATGTTAATTTTAAGCCGTATTGAATACCTTGGTTCCTGTCTTTGCCACTGACTAGCATGTGACCTGAGGTGAGTTCCCGTCTCTCTCTGGGCCTCAGTTTCTCCATTTTCAAAATTAGAGTGCCGGGCTAAAACCCAGCTCTAAAATGCTAAGATATTCTTGAGCTCCGATATGGGACAATGGAAGACTCTGTAAGGGCATGAAGGCCTGCTAATCTGGCTTTCCCCAGTGGCGTTTTGGCTTTCTATCTGAACACTCTGTTGCTTGTGTTTTAAATTCTGCCGTAGCTCCGTGAGGCTTTACTGACAGCATCAGAATTAGAGAGCTAAGTATCTTCTACTGGTCCCAATGATTACATAATGAATACAAATATATTACCAGAAAGTTCTATCACTAGGTAAGTGACATTCACATTCAGCGAAAGGCTTCAGCAAGGCACTGATGGGAGGACCAAAGACAAATCACAAATAATTGATTGAGGTTTTCATGTGCATGATGAACAATCCCATTTTCAATTATACGTGAAATGTAATCATCTTCCTTTTTTTGCAGTAGACAAAAGTTATCTTATGGATGGTATATGTAAATGTGGGCACTTGAAAATATTCATGTGTAATGAGACAGAATTTGACTGGCAGGAAAGAGAACAAAGGGGAAGAAGAGATCTGAGGGTCGGAAAGAGGGCTCTGGGATAGAAGCACGATCGCTCTTTCCTCTGCCCTGCTGCTCCCACACGCTCACCCCAAGGGGGCTGCGCAGATACCGTGGCAAGAGACGCTGCAGGCACGAGAAGCATTGTTGAAGGTATCCGATTAGGAAGGAGTGTGTGGATTCGATTCAGCCTAGAAAGTCAGGAGAAAAACGGTGATGGAATCTGTCCTGGGCTGCGCATACATCAGAGTCTGGGATTTAGGAGAGAAAGTGGCTGGCATGGGAGGGTATGGTGAGCTGGGGCTGGGGAGCAGGTAGGGCAGGCAGATGACAAGGACATTACAAAAGACCTGACTTTTTCTTTCTGTGCGTAGCTGAGTGAAAGCAGGAACTGAAACAACGAGGTTTGCTTTAACCCAGCGGTTGCAGATGAACTCTGCTGTGGGAGTGGTAAACTGCACCAAGCTGAGAATGTCATCCTGCCCTGAAGAACAGTGCGCTCTCTAAACGCCTGGAGGGGGTGGCGATTACGGAAACAAAAGGGCAGCAGAGCCTCCAGGTTTTCTGACTAAAGAGGCAAACTATTACTCACATAACGCGTGTCACAATTTCCCAGCACTTCTTGTTTTTCTGGTAATTGTTTATACCCTTGTATTTCCTAACACGAAAGTCCATCTTTACATAAAGACACTCAGGAGTCCTCTTGTATTTAGCTGTTTTGTACCTTATCAAGCACCGAATCTTGTGGCGTTATCTAATATTTTTAGAAAGGGATCTTCATCCTGGAAGAGTCTGGGACCTCTCCTTTAAGGTCTCAGATGGCCGCAACTGACGAACCTAGCAGAAAATGTCCTGACAAAGGACTGCCTTAGTGCACTGGCTACAGCATCCTTGACAGAGTCAGAAAAGTTTAGGGATACTGGTGGAGAGAATGTCTTAAAGAATGTGGCATTTCTGCTTCTGGGGTGATGGGACGTGGTGAGCTTTAGAGTACCTGGTATCCCCAGAACCAGGCAGAGAAGGCAAGAAGGAACCAGAGACTTGGAAGCTCTCTGCCTTGCCGTGGGCAGCAGACTAGCAAGGAGAGAGGAGCGAGTATCAGAAAGTTGTCCCTCCTGTTTAGAGGGCATCAAGTACACCGAAGAGTTAGGACCCACCAGCTCATCCCTTTTGGCATTCATGGGGATGAATGTCAGTCTGTGAGGACTGCGCTAACAAAATACCATAGAGTGGGGGCCTGATAAATAACAGAAATGTATTTGGGGCGCCTGGGTGGCTCAGTGGGTTAAAGCCTCTGCCTCCGGCTCAGGTCATGATTCCAGGGTCCTGGGATAGAGCCCTGCATCGGGCTTTCTGCTCACAGGCAGCCTGCTTCATTCTCTCGTTCTCTGCCTGCTTATGATCTCTGTCTGTCAAATAAATAAATAAAATCTTTTAAAAAAAATAGAAATGTATTTCTCATGGTTCTTGTAGCTGGAAGTCCAAGATCAGGGTGCCTACCTAGTCAGGTTCTCATGAGAGCCCGCTTCCAGGTTCAGAGATGAGTGTCTTTTCACTGTGTCCTTACGTGGTAGAGGAAAGAGAGGGCTCTCTGGGCTCTCTTTTGTAAGGGCCTAATCCCATTCACCGGGACTTCGCCTTTATGACCTAAACACCTCCCAAAGGTCCGACCTCCTAATACCATCACGCTACGGATTAGATCTCAATATACGAATTTTGGAGGGACACAAACATTCAGTTCTTCTTTTTTTTTTTTTTTTAAGATTTTATTTATTTGACAGATCACAAGTAGGCAGAGAGGCAGGCAGAGAGAGAGAGAGAAGGAAGCAGGCTCCCTGCTGCGCAGAGAGCCCAATGAGGGGCTTGATCCCAGGATCCAGAGATCATGACCTGAGCTGACAGCAGAGGCTTAACCCACTGAGCCACCCAGGCGCCCCAAACATTCAGTTCTTAACAGCGATCTCATTACAGAATCCTGGCCTTTCTCTCCTTCGAAAATTTTGCAAAGTGCCCGTGCTTTCTGGAGAAAAGTCATTATACACAGACTTTTAAATACCGTCCCCCAAAGTGCACACACATAAAGGACTTGGGGTCTCAAGCACGAGTGGGGTCACTTGCAATACTTTCTATAAATGCTCCCCTTTCTTTCACTCCTCCCACCTCCACTCTTCCTCTTCACAAGGGGATGAAGGGCTTCTTTGTGTAAGTTCTTTGTGTAAGTTCCTAACCGGGAAGTAGTGTACTGAATGATTACTGCTATCGTTAAATTTTGGAGTCTTCATGGAAATGTGGTCGTGGGTGAGCTGGGAACATAGACATCGGGGAAAATGCTGCCCAGTTTACTAAAGGTAAAAGAGCCCGGCCACTTCCTAATAATGAAACATGAGTTTGTTACTGCTTCACATCAAAAGACTGGCGTGTTCTCAGAGTAATGCAAAGGAACAGTGATTTTCTTTTTGCAAAGACTGATTTTCAAGAATAAAAGGAAAGCTAGACTCTTTGGTAATATAACTCCACTGAGGTGCAGCGAAGAGAAATTCCAATGATCCAAGAATGACTTGGCTGGGTAGGCAATGGTATAGCTTGAAGAACATGCTCATTGAAAAGAAATATGGAAGGAAGGAAAAAATCTTGCCTCCCAGCCCACAGCAGATCAGACATTATATAAAGAACCACAGAGAGGGAAAAAAACAAAAAAACAAAAAAAAAAACAAAAAAAAAAACAAACAACAAACAAACAAACTAGGTTGCAAGAAATTCTCTTTGATACCTAATCCTTCTGGAGGGTGCTGGACAGACCTTAACTATACGACCTGCTCAGCTTCTCCAACTGCCTGGTCACATTCTGCCATTTCCATCAGTCTCTCTACAACTACTAAATATTATTACTGCATTTGCCACAGATGCCTTGCTTTTAAGGATTTCATTTTAAAAGCTGAAGTATGCAAGTGTTTATTTTTTTGTGTGATAATGCTGCAGCTACCTCATGCCCTATTTCCATTATGGATCATTATCTGAAGATGTGTAAGTTGGCTACAGAAAATGTCTCCACAAAGACATCTGAACAGCAAGTTCTCATCTGAGCAAGGAAATTTCAAGATGATGAAATGCTAAAAAAAAAAAAAAAAAAAAGAAAAAGAAAAAAAAAGAAAGTACAATAAATAGTCTTTAATAGCTTAGACTGTATTTCCGAGCTCTTTAAAGTTGAAAATGAGTTGTTGAAGTTTTGCTGTTGGTTTTTCTCTTTTTTGCGTTTTGGAAATAAAAGTCAACCTATTAGGCCTCCATCTAGAGCAGACTCCTTTCTAACTTCTTTGCCCCTGTAAATCAGGCTATAAAGAGGTGAGAATCAGCTCCAGATTTGTGGCACCTTTCTTCCCTAGAGTCAAGAATATTGCTATTTTCATTGGCTTTAGAAAAAAAAATACAGTGCTGTTTGTAGTCATTAACATAGCCATTGTTTCAGGAAGGTCTCATTAATGTTCACTTTAAAAAATTCTGCCCTTGGGCATTTAGTGGCCCAAAGAGCATGAGCTTTGGAGTGAAACAACACAAAACTTAAATCCGTTTTCTCAGGCCTAAAATAGAGTCTATAGATCGTAAGGATTACGTGAGATGAGGCACACAGTGTCACCTAACACAGTGATCGGAGGTCTAACAGGCACACAAGAAACAGTAGCCGACGTGATGGTGATGATGGTGACCACGACTTCTTTTCTTGGGAACAAAAACAGGATGTCATCTGGGCCAAAGAGATTGGCAGGATGTGCAAATCCATGTAAGGCAACACTCTTATTAAGCTTATTAATCTCATTCCATGCACCTCAGTTAATTGTTGGGTAGTGCGCGCACGCGCGTGTGTGTGCACACGCACACTCACACACTTAACCTTCCATCTTTCTGAGTCCCGGAGAATGTGCGGTCCCAGAGAATATCCCAGAGAATGAGGGTTTCTGGAAGTGGTAAAAGGGAAGTGCTAATGCCAACTCAAAGTAAATGTATACGTTGCCTAAAGGAAAGCTCCCAAGTAAGTATCAGGAAACTTCTAGCAGCTTTAAGATAGTATGAGAATTGAATTTCACAGGATAAAGCTATTGAGAATGTCCCACAGCCCTTAAAATATCATTCTAATCCCTATCACCAGAAACAAGAGGGATCTTCCAAGGTATTTGCCCTGGGCTTAAGCGATAGCGGGGATAAAGTTGCAGATACCCCTATTGTGCTCCGAGACCCTGGCACGAAAGAGCGCGCTAATGATATGTTCCTGAGCTGATCCGACCAAGTGTCTCGGAGTTAAGTCATATTTTTGTCATCTCAGGCATGTGTGTTGATACAGCTCACTATGTATTCCTCGTACGCACTTAACACAATCCATCTCATTTAGCCAGCAACACTAAAATAATGAATTCTTGACAGTGACTCGGATTGGGGTTTTGCATTTGCAAGCAAAACACACTCTCCTTCCTCAATATTGGCTGCTTTAGTGGAGGCTCTTACAGCTGACAACACAACAGAGAACTTCATAAAGAAAGTCTCATGATAGCTGTTATTTATTATGCAAATGCAGCCTGCCATGGCAACATTGCATCCAGGAGTTTGCTTTATTTGCACTAGGACATGGCCTGCATATTCAAATGAAGGCAGTGGTACATTATGCCTACACATTACAAAGA
Source organism: Mustela lutreola (assembly GCF_030435805.1). Taxonomy (NCBI): domain Eukaryota; kingdom Metazoa; phylum Chordata; class Mammalia; order Carnivora; family Mustelidae; genus Mustela; species Mustela lutreola. The sequence continues at coordinate 118,909,656 of NC_081308.1, read as the reverse complement.
TTTTGTTTTCCTTGACACTTACAGGAGAACAAACTGCAATTAATATAGCCTGTTTAAGCAGACAGCACCCAATTAGTTATCATCCATTTTCAGATTGGGATGCTAGACAAAAAACACGGAGCTGGGCTCCTTATTCAAAAGGAAAATACATCCAAACTACAGGTTTTCAAAGACACATTTAACTCACAATGGCAAGGATACTCACTTAGCCTTTAATGTGAAATGGAGTGTTAATTTTTCTCTGTCACCTCTTAATTGCTTCCTTATTATACTGTTCAAGCAGTTAATTGCTAGACTGAGTGAAAGAGTGTTTTCAGGGAAAAGGAAATGCCACAGCATGAAAGGAAAAAAAAAAAAAAAAAAGAAGCAGTTCACTAGCGTAATTGGGTCTGATATAACATTAGCTATGGTATTCCTTTTAGTGGTATCTACAAAAATTAATAGGCAAAGCCAAATTGTTTGCGATTGGGAAAGTAGAGAAAGATTAAGTCAATTGGTAGGACTACGTGTGAGCCGCATCACTGTCATTTACCAAGCAGGCAAGTGGACTCTTCCAGGCCATCCGCGCTTGGCCCAGATGTAGGCTGCTTTCCCCATGTGTGGTGCAGATGAGGACATCTCCAGAACCCAGATCTTCCTCGTGCAGAAGCTGGTTCCAGGGAGCTGTGTGGACACGTTGCCTGCTGCCTTCCCTGTGTGAACTCTTCAAAGTACAGTTGAGAAAGAAGAGAAGGAGAAAAAGCGGCCGTGTCCTATGCTTCTCAATGCTTTGGAGCTCCCCCTACAATTCCATTTGTCCCTTAGGGAAATGGACCCTTCCTTTCAGTACCATCAAAAATGGGAGTTGACACTGTCAGAGCTTGATTGCACTTCTTGCAGCAAAGAAATGGATAGTCAGAATAAAAGGCAAGAATTACAGACATTTATCTAAACAACAAAACAGAGATCACTGGCTTAATAAGGATGTTTGCATGCCAGTGTTAGTGAATTCATAATAAGTATTATTTTGCACATCCTCTAATTTTATTAGGGCACAGCAATTATTAATGAAGAAAGACGGTAAAGAAAACACTTGCTTTAACAGTGAGGTTAGAAGAGAGATTTTTATTTGTATTGCACTTTAATGATGGTCCAGAGAAATAACTTTGTTGTATCTTAAATTTAACTTCCCAATGAAATATAAGAAAAATGTCAACCATTTACTGAATTATGTTCATTAGTATTAACTCAATGATTAACTTATTAGCCTCACCCTATCGGCTGTTCCTGTTTATTTACTGGTTATTGAAATCTGCTGATCTTCCCCCGATCTTGCATCTAGAAAAGCAGGGGTGGGAGACAGAGAAAGCGATTGGGAGTGGATTCCCTCCATAAGTGGACCAATCCATCGTGTGCAACTGTACCCATGGCCCACCTCCAAAGATGCAGAAGTAGAGAAAATTCAATCCTGAAGAAGACCATGCTGCATTACAAGGTACTGAACTATTAAGTACATAGAATATTCAATATAAAACATCAGAAAGAAAATCTGCCAGGCTTTGCATTCTCCTGCAAACAAGCGAGAACAGTGACTCTTAACCTAGGAACCATGCATGGGAATCTGGGATCTATAAACAACCCAAAATATTGCATAAGAATTCTATGTGTATATGAGTTTCCCTCTGTTTTTCTCAAAGAGGATCCATAGCTTTTGTATTCCTTTTCCATGCTGTGTAACAAATTGCCGTAAATTCAGTGACCTAAAACTATACATACCTCTATTCCACAGTTCCTGGTGGTCAGTAGTCTGCATGACTTACCCAGGATCTGCGGCGAGGCTGCCATCAAGACTTCCAAGTTCACTCTGGTTCTTGGCAGAATTCATTTTCTTGTGGCTGCAGGACTCACGGCAGCTTGCTTCGAGAAAATCAACCAAAAGAGCAAGATTCTAGATCAGTCTGATGGCAAGGAGGGAGTCTCCTATAGGGTCATCTAATCAGTGGAGGGACAGCTCATCGGTTTTGCCGTATTCTGCTGTGAACAAGCTAGCCGTACTTCCTGCCCACACATGAGAGGGGGGCTGTGAAGACCAGGAGGCAGGGAAAATGGAGGCCACCTTTGCTTTTCAGATTTTCAAACAGATCTAAGATTTCTGTAGAAGTTATAAACCACTGGTCTGGTCTCCAGAGTACGTGTGTATTATTCATTATCTATTACTGTGCCACATATTGCCACTAAACATAGCTTCCGTGGGCCGGGAATTCAGAGCGAGCACGGGGTGGATGGCCTGTATGTGCTCCAGCACGCCTCAGGTCGCAGGCAGTAGACTCAATGGCTGGGAGCTGGAATCACCTGGAATCTCATTCGCTCATGTGCCTACTGGTTCATGCTTGCCGTCCGTTAGGAGCCTCGGTTCCTCCCCATGTGTTTCTCTGTGTGGTCCCTTTATGGGCAACTTTGGGCTTCCTTATGGCATGGGGGCTGCGTTCCACAGGGGATCACTCCAAGGACCCAGAACCAGGGCCAGAGAGAGAGGAAGAAGAGAAAAAGAGAGAGGGCAGAAACCGTATCATTTCTTCTGACCTTGCCAGAATTCCCACAGTTTTGCTTCTAACGTATTCAGTTAGTGAGAGTGGTTCCAAAGACTCACTCAGTCTCAAGACTGAGAACCCAGACTCCACCTCTCATCAGTAAAGGAGACAGGATGGCTGTGTGGGTAGGGCCATGCTGGAAAACACGATCTGCCACAACAAATGAATGTAGGCCTTCGGTAAATATTTACTGGGCTCTCACACTTGGCATACATAACTGATCTCGTCCTCCAGCAAATATTTACTGGGCTGTAACCCTGAGACTTAGAGCATCCTGGAAAAATCCCAACACTAAACAGAAACTCGCAATGTGTGAGCTCCCAGCATCTCAGAGACCTCCCCTCTGGCAGGGCTTTTCTTCACCTGTTGCACACACAGAGTCCCACCCCACCCCACCCCACCCCACCCCACCAATCTCACAAATGAATTCTCTGCCGCTTTCTAAAGGCGCCCAGGAGAAGCACAAGGCACGAACAAGTCAGCTTCAAGAGAACCGAAGCAGGGGTTGGTAGTAGAGAAGACTGCCCGCCCAGAACAACGCCAGGTCCCCGTATTGATTAGATACAAGGTAACAATCAAAAAAGGAGTCAAAGGAGATAATAGATAAACAAGATATGTCTAATCAAGCAGTATAGGATTTGTGGTTGAGCAAACACACTTAAAGGAATCATCTAAGGACAGGTGATCTCTGGAGAAGGGGAGATAACAGAAAAAACACGCGGTGTTCCACCCTGAGCGGGCGGGCGTTCCCAGAGGCCTGTCGCTAGTACATGTTCCAGCATGTATGGTCAGTACATTGGTCTGAGGGACGGTTACATTTCTCGCCGTCTTACAGGAGAAATGCTCCATAAATGGTTTCGCAGCCATTTGTGATACAGAGAGATATATAATCAAGATTGAAACCATTCTTTCCAATATCAGTTCATTTATTTGACACACATTGGACTTCTGCACTGGATGAATTATTGTGCTAAAAGCAGAGACATAGTTTCCTAAGACAAAGTTCAAAGACAAAGACAAAGTTCCTAAGTTTGTTCCTAAGTCAAAGTTCAAAGACAAAGACAACTTCCTAAGACAAAGTTTCCTATTTTGTAGATATAGCAGACTAACAATCATGTGATTCATTTAATCATTTATTTTTTTGTTTATTCAACACATGTTTATTGAATACCTACTACATGCCGAGGTTCAAGGCACTGGGATTACAATGATAGACATCTTTCGTGCCCTCACTGAGCTCAGTCCAGTGAAGGAAACCAAAAACTAAATAAGCGATTATAACACACAATGATGAATTCTGTAATGAGGGGAATATGGAGTGGCATGGACTTGGGTGAGGAAACACTTCCTCAAGGAAATGACAGTTGCTGGCAAATCCAAAGTGTGGGTTCTCTGAAGGTGAACACTCCCTATGGTATACAATACAGGCACTTAATGAGAGCTTAATAAGCCTTGTAGGTTGAATCCTATTACTCTCTTCTAAAACTTTCAATGGTGTACGTCTTAGCAGGACATGTAGAGTCTTCTTATTAACTTGGCCTTGCCCTTCCAACCACTGGCACTTTTACACTGTTACAACCTTTGTCTGCGATGTTACCATAGCCTTCTTAATCTCTCTGTGTGTGTTTGTGTGTCTGTATGCGTGTGCATGCATTGCCTCTTCTCTTATTTAATCCAAGAGTATTAAACCAAATGTTGGGTTCTACCAAAGCCTTTCATGACCAACCTTACCCAAGCTGGAGTTAACCATCTTTCTCTTGGTGCCCACAGCACTAAGCTTGTACCATTTGTTCTACTTTGTCTGGCCCAAGAATTACTTCTGTGTGCCTGTCACCTCCCTTATTCATTTATTCGTCCCCTTGTCAACAAGCACCTATTAAGGATATGCTGTATCTTCTATGTATTATGCTAGATGCTGGGGACACAATGTAGGAAAAATAGGCAAGGTTCTTGCCCTTAGGAAACTATGTCTCTGCTTTTAGCACAATAATTCATCCAGTGCAGAAGTCCAATGTGTGTCAAATAAATGAACTGATATTGGAAAGAATGGTTTCAATCTTGATTATATATCTCTCTATATCACAGAAAGCCCATGATTTGGAACTAAGAATATATGTTACTTCTAAGATGGTTCAATTGGCCCAGATACAAATGAACCCAAGACGGGTTGTTTCAAAGGTTCTGGTGATTGCCATTTTAATGAAATATCTACATTGCTCCATGTGAGCTGAAAGACTGTATCATTCATATGAATAGTTTCATTCTCTCTAGGCTAGACTACAATTTTGCTAAACAACTAGCACTGTTTGCATATATGTATTTTTTTCTAGTTTTACTTGTATCACTATGTAAGTTTAAGGTATAAGGCATGATAGTCTGATTTACATATATTGTGAAATGATTACCGCAATAAGTTTAGTTAATATTCATCATCTCATACAGATACAAAATTTAAAAAAAAAAAAAAAAAAAAGGAAAAATTTCTCCTTGTGATAAAAAGGATCACACATCTTGAAAACATACCAATGCAGGATGAGATTCCTAGATGGACTTCCCATTGATTTTCTTCCCTTCAGATAATAAATCCAAAAACCATCTGTCTTATTATACATTTCATACTGCCTTCATTTTCACAACGAATTGTTCCTGAGTTCCTACTGTGTGACGTGCACTCTGTCAGGCACAACCTCAATTAAACTGCCTCCAGAGACTGACTAGGAAAACCGACGAAAGTTACTCCCATCAAACTACCGAGAGACAACAGAAACAGAGACCATGCTTTTCTCATTCCCTCTTGAAAATAACTGAAAAATCGACCCTTCTATCTTGATGAATAGCAAAATGTGTCTCCCAGTCCTCCCTGCTTCTGTAGTGGTTTTAGTGGTGTTCCTGCCCAATGGGTCAAACAGGGTAGGAAAGTTAATAAGCAAGCAATATGCAGGACAAGATCACTCGGGGGGGGGGGGGCGGCGGGCAGGAAGCTTCCTTCACTATGCTACACTAGTGTGTCCTGCCACCCCCATCTGTCCCTACAAACCCCTGAATTTAACACCCTGAAAAGACTACCTGTGTTTCCACTGACAAATTGGATCCTTCCAGTTTTCATAGATTGAGGTCACTCTTCACTTCTGACACCAAAGGAAGCAGGACAATGGCTGCTAATGGATATCCCATTGTGTTAAGGCAAGCACATTGCCCCAAAGTACACTGTCATTACAGATCTCTTCCAAGTCTCATCCTGACCCCTAATCAGGGATTTTTAAATTAACAATCCTTTTAACTACTTCATTTCTGATTATCATATCCAAACCAACTAGCTATTAGGGCCTGACACCCCACTCATTAGGAAAGGTGTTCTCTGAGCGGCTATGCAAAGCTTTGATAATGCAGCCAGTCGCCCATTCTGTCATTTGTCCTTTCAGTTAGTTGGTTGATTGAGCTGTTAATACTGCTCTTAAGAAAGAGAATAATCAGTGATATTTACAGTGTCATTAGTGGACAGGTTGAAATCCTACATTGCATTCTTTAAGTTTTCAAAGCTTGCAGGAGTTTCTGGGTCCTAGAAAATGTGTCGCTAAAGTCCTATGGGTTTAATAAGCAAACAAAGACCACCTGAACCTCTTTGTGACTTATTTCTGGCTACAACATAAAGATGGTAAGACAAGGTGAACACAAAACCACAGGAAAGATAAATGCTTGTAGAAGTTAGTATTTGGGAAGAAAATTCTGGCTATCGGCTATTAACCAGACACTTGGAATGGAGAAAGGAAAGGACTTCCCAATACATATCCATTGTTTCAGAGAGGATCTTTATTATGATATACTCCCAACCAACTGCCAATTGTGTTTGTCTAGTTTGTCAAAGGGACTTGTCTGTCAGTAGTACTGAGAAGCCTTTGACTATGTCATCTCTTCACAGTGTTGTACCAATTAATACGAAGTGGGTGGGGGTTCTAACAATAATGGTACCAATGCTTCAAGAACACCACACCATCAGTAGATCATTTTGGGTGCCGGAGAGCTAGAATTCCGCAATAAACTGATATTCACAACCTTCCCCTTTCTTCTCTCCTCCTCCTCAAACTCAGTCCACTCTACCTGTAGTTGTAGACTCCTATGAAAGGAGATGCCTTATTCATCCTAGTATCCTCTCCCTGTGTAGCAGCATCTGGTATGGTGCTTTGAATATAATTACTGCTCAATAAATTGGCTTATTTGTTTTTAAAATTAACAAAAGGCAGAATGAACTAGCTGGGATAATAGAGGCATAAGCCAAGACCCTGAGGACTGTGGAGGACGGAATAATGCTCAATGACTCAATAATGAAAGATGGGAGAAAAAAATCCCTCTTAGGGAGTTGGGAACAATAAAGTAATACAGATTTGGTGATTTCTAAAGGATCAGTGAGATATTATGCCTTTAAGATGAATCAGTTGATTGGGTTGGAATCTCTGTGGGGCTCATCGTAATGAGGTACGTACGTAATGGGGCTCATCGTACATCATAATCATTGCTCATGATGGAGCTACTCTTTCCATCAGGACATGAACTTGGGCCATGTTTTCTAATGTTGGTCATTGGTCTCTGCTGAGACAAATGAGTTCTTTATGAGGAACTCTCCATTTGGCAAATGGCAAGCTGAGAGGTTTGAGTTAGTTATAAAATCTGTGACCAGGAGGAACAGCTTATCTTCAGTCTTCAGTGCAAAAGATTACTCTCACATTCCAAAATGCTTCAACACTAGAACCCATTTTGGGGTTCTATTTGCAAATGAAAAGAGAGAATACAAAAAAATAATGCACCTCTCTCCAGAAAGCTGATGATAGAGAGAAGGAAGAGGGAGAACAATTTGAAAATAAGCAACCAGACTTTAGGTAAGCTGATATTCACTGTCTTTAGAAACCTTATTAGCAACTCCCTAAAACTAATCACGGTTCTTTTTAATCCATGTTGTCACTTCTCTTCAAATAAGACCTCTGACAAGTTTTTAAATGACCCTCCTCCGTCAGCATAGTCTTAATAATTCTAATAATACAGGCTTGATTTACATATGTAGGACTCTCAAATCAGTATATATATCCTGATTAACAATGAATTTGCTGTGAATTCTTTCCCATAGTATAGACTGTACGAGGCTCTCTCCCACTGTTCCACATCTGAAATAAAGAATGCTATTTTATACAGCTGGTGCAATTTGAAAGTAAAAAAAAAAAATATATGCTAAGGATGGTAGATAATTAAATTGAACAATCTGATATCTGGCTTCTATACAAATCCATTTTTACTAAGTAAGCTATGCATCCATTCCCATGTCTCTGCATTAAGCTCTTTACATAAATCTTTCTCCTTTTTATGTTAACTTCCTATTCTCTTTTGTTTAAACATACAGACAATGTCCCCTATAGCTTGAAATCAATTTAGCAGAGAGTCCTTTTACACAATTTTATAATCTGCAACATTTGCATTTCTATACATTCCTTTAATTCACAAAGAACCATACATCTCCTGGAGGAGACTGAAAAACGGAGCTCCAGAAATACTAAAGTCTTCTGTAACTTGGAAAAATGATTTAAAACATCCATTCCTAAAAATATAAATGATCCCTTTTTGTTCCTAGCTTCTAAAGGCTTCATTTAAAAAAATATGTAGAAGGTCCTCATTATACCACAAAAGAGTCAAGGGAGACAATTTTCCTTGCCAGCCCAGGAATTTATGCACTTTCCCATAGAGTTGGAAATTGCTGTTAATATAATCTTTCGCTGAGATTCCATCTCTGTATATTTTATTTGATGTCTGCTATTACCAACTCAACTCTAGGATGTTGTAAGAAACAAATAAGAGCAAGGACAGGTCATCGAAAAGTGGGGCTCTTTAATCGTTTCCCTCCTACGAGCCCAAAGTTACTTTGTCCCGATCAATAACTGAAACAACATAACAATAAGCATATTTCAAAAAGTTCCTTTTAATGGGTGATTTGTAATAATCCTTAGTAAGTTATTAGAGGAAAGGACATCTGCTGAGTAAATGCAAATTACCAATGATGATAAGAAATTTTTAGAAGGCCAAGGAGTAAGAACAAATAGTGGAGAAGAATAAATGGTAGAAGTTCGGGACCGACACTAAGACTTTGTTGAACCTTTCTGTAAATAATTAGGTAAGCATGTGTAATCAAATACCCACAAGTATTGATGATATGGATCTTTTGTTTGTTTCCCAAAACATACCCAGTGCCTACCATATACATTCTATAGATATATGGAACTCAGACTCAGCCCCTGCCCTCAAGGAGGTCAAGTCAAGGAGGGGAGGGCAGAATCACAGATGATCAGTGCAATGACTAGCGTGATGAAGGGATGTGGGGGTGGTTGGCACGGGAGCACAGAGATGGAGCACCAGCTCCTGCCCTGGGAGTAAGGAAGGGCTCAAAGAAAGGTGACGTATGTGTCAAGAATGAGGAAAGAGTGTATGCAGAGACCCAGAAACACAAGAGTATGTAATGTGTATGGACCTTAAAGCTATTCTTGAGCTAAATATTGCCCTCAACTCTACAGTGTTTCCAAGAATGACATGGGAAACTGTTTTTCAAATAGATTATAATATGGTTCCGGGACTTTGAATAAATTGAATAAAGCAAAGTTTGAGAAATTTAGATTGAACAGATGCATCCATAGACACACTTCTAGGTTGACCTGTCCTTGCTTCCATATCCTTGAGTTCACCTGTCTGACCAACACAAGGGTGGTATTTTTCAGGACTCAGAGTGAGATGTGCCAGAACGAAAGAATTTCATTGGGCTCACCAAATTAGTTGAATCAAATCAACCAAAAGGAGCAACAGATATTTATTGTATACTGTTGGGTACTGTGTGAGACATAGTGGGCGGGGTGGGGAGGCAAAGCTGGGAGTAATGAAAAGAAGATGAGTAAGATAGGTCTTGCCCTCAAGAAGCTCAAAGAGAATGGGGAGGTAACTCCTGTAACCAGCTCACTTGTAATGGTCAGTGTCCAATAAGAGACAGCAACCACACTAGTTATTTGAGCAGAATTTCATGTAAAGGATTGGTGACTAGGCCTAATGTTATTGCCGAGATGACTGAAAAGAAAAAATGAGAACTTTAAGGTATCACAGAAGTAGGACCTCAGGACTGCAAGAACAGAGTTTTGGAAAAGGTTGGAACCGTTGAAACTTAGAAGTCTGGAAGAGGTACCTCACTGAGCTGAAACTGCAACATCTGGGGAGGGAGAGCCACTCAACCCTGTGCCACTGGGAACAAACAAAAGAGCAGGTCCCTTCTTCCTTCTCCAGTCTTGCAGTCTCCCCCTGGGAACCCTTAATGGCCAAGCCAAACCTCAACAGAGAGCTAGCTAGTGAAGCAGAAACACAGAACACAGAAGGCTCTATATTTACAGCCTGTAACTTAAAGCAGAATGCAATAAATATTATTCTAGAATTCTGTGAAAGCCCAGAAGAAGGAGAGATGAACTCCAAGTGGAAAGATCAGGAAGATGACAAAGTTCGGAGGCAGTGGATCTCAGAAAGTTGAAGAAATAGGGAAAAGGGGGGAGGGTAGTGGTAGAAAATGTGCTAAGTCAGTGAGTGGGAATACCTGGGAAGGGGCATGACATTTACCTAGCGCTCACAGGCACTTACTAATACATAATCTCATTTAATCCCCACAACAACCCTTGAGAGTAGGTATAATTATCCCCCATTTACAGACAAGGAAAGACTCTCAGGGAGCCCTCCGTTCACTCATCAGTAATTCATCAACTGCACACTTCAAGCCAGACAGCTGAGACTGCAGCACTGAACAAACACCATGGGTAACATGAACATGGGCTTGTTCGTCAAAACTACTACGAGTTGGAGTGTCCAAGAGCTATGGAGGACACTTTAAAAATTGGAGAAAGAAAAGGCAGCAAGTTTAGAATGCAAAGCGATGTGTTACTTTACAAAATAAGAAGCAATATTCTAGAAACTACTACCTCAAGAACATGATATGGGTATAAAATAAAAGTGGTTTTGTTGATAAATCCACATAAATGCAACTAAGAGAGGGTCCATCCCCAGGCCCCTACTTCACAGAGGTGAAAGCTAAGGCCTGGAGAGAAGTGACTTTCCCAAGGTCACACAACCAGTTAGTGTTGATTAGTTGGTCTACCATAGTCAGGATGACCAAATGTCCTGGTTTGCTTCCCAGGAGGCAGGACATTCAGTTCTAAATACAGGATGATCCGAGGCAAACCAGGATTAGTGATCAGCCCAATACTAGCACAGGAGAATTCCATTACACAATGTTTCCTTTTGGAATGCCTGTTGACACACCTTTTTGATTAATTTTTTAAAAATATATCACACTAGTTCTGCTCAGAATTATTCAGGGAGAGTGATCAATTACAAATATTTGAGAACACAAAGCAACTGAAGAATTTTGCCTCTTGCCTCAGAATGAAGAAGTACCATGTAAAGAACAAGAATTACCTCTTCTGGTTGCTCGTCTAGAGCTCTACTGGCAGAGCACACCGCAACTGTTGCTCAAGGAACCTTCCTTCTACTGGAGATAAATGGAGCCAAATCTCACTCAGCCTCCCAGACCCAGGTGGGCGTGGTGATGAAGGACATGTGCCTTTCTCACCAACTGGCCGTTGGCATCTGCAACCCCTTCTCCGGTAATTTGTACTCATTGTCACAGAACAAGTGTCAACGAAACTAGAAAACTCAATCTAGTTGAAATTTACATGACAAAGCGTTAAATCTTCTTTGTATTTCAACGAAAAATATCTCTCATGCACTTACATAGTCATCACCTACAATAAGCTTATAGTGAACGAATAGTTATTACAAGCACCCAAGAGAGCTCTCATTACTTAAAAAAAAGTCCAACAAATTTACCATTTATTTAAACATCACTGCTATATTTAAAGCTTATAGTATGTTCTAGTATTAGATGTATCTAGAAGGTACTGACCTCCATTGTTTGAGAAGGATTAATAGTGGGGTTCCCTCCACTTGACTCATAGAACCGCAGCTTCAGTAGATTTCTTTAAGGGTTTTCTTTTTTTTAGAGGATGTTTTTACATTTTACTGATTTTTTTCTTTAAAATCAATTAATTAGGGATGCCTAGGTGACTCAGTTGGTTAGGCCACTGCCTTCGGCTCAGGTCATGATCCCAGGGTCCTGGGATCAAGTCTCACATCAGGCTCCTTGCTCAGCAGGGAGCCTGCTTCTCTTTCTGCCTCTGCCTGCCACTCTCCCTGTGCTCTCTTTCTCTCTCTGACAAATTCATAAATAAACAAAATCTTTAAAAAAATAAATAAAATAAAATCAATTAATTAACATACAGTGTGTTATTAGTTTCAGAGGTAGAGTTTAGTGATTCATCAGTTGCATATAAGCACTCATTCCATCAAGTGCCCTCCCCTTAATGCTCATCACCCAGTTACCACCCCCCCCTTTTTACAGAATTTCTAAGTTCACAGCAAAAGAGAGAGGAAGGTACAGAGATCCCCATATACCCCTTGCACTCATGCATGCATAGCCTCCCCCATCTTCAACATTCTCACCAGAGTGGTACACTTGCTGCAACTGATAAAGGTACATTGACAAGTCATAATCACCCAAAACCCATAGATGACATTAGGGTTCATTCTTGATATTGTACATTCTATGGATTTGGACAAATACATAGTTAAATATATCCTTCATTATGGTATTGTAGCAGAGTGTTTTCACTGCCCTAAAACTCCTCTGTGCTCTACCTACCCATCCTTCCCCCTACTCCTGGCAACCACTAAATCTTTTCACTATCTCCATAGTTTTGTTATTTCCAGTAGGTCATGTAGTTGGAGTCACAAAGTACGTAGGCTTCTCAGACTGGCTTCTTTCACTTAGGAATCTGCATTTAAGGCTCCTCCATGTCTTTCATGGCCCTGTAGCTCATTTAAGGCTAAATAGTACTCCACTGGCTGGGTGAACCACAGTTAATTTATCCGATCAACTACCGGAGTACATCTTGGTTGTTTCCAAATCTTGGCAATGATGAAAAGAGCTGCTACACATATCTTTGCTGGATCATATGGTAAGAGTATGCTTAGTTTTGAAAGAAACTTCCAAAGTGTCTTCCAAAGTGGCTGAGCTGCTTTTGCATTCTCACCACCAGTGTATGAGGTTTCTAGTTGCCCTACATCCTCACCAGCATTTGCTGCTGTCACTGTTCCAGATGCTGGCCACTCTAATATGTATGTAGTAATATCTCACTTTTGTCTTAAAGATTTTATTTATCTATCTGTCTATTTATTTATTTAAGAGAGAGAGCAGAGCAGTGGGAGAAGCAGAGGGAGAGGGAGAGAATCTCAAGCAGACTCTGTGCCAAGTGCAGAGCCCGACATGGGGCTCAATCTCATGACCCTGAGATCATGACCTGAGTTCAAATCAAGAGTCAGATGCTTAACCAGCTGAGCCACCAGGTGCCCCACCGTTTTTTAATCTGCATTTCCCTGATTACATATGATATGGAGCATCTTTTCATATGCTTACTTAACATCTGTATGTCTCCTTTGGTGAGGAGTCTGTTAAGGTTTCCATCAGGTTGTTTGTGTTCTTACTGCCAAGTTTTAAAAATTCTTTGTGTATTGTGGGTGATAGTCTTTTACCAAATATGTCTTTTGCAAATCTTCTCCCCCAGTCTGTCATTTGTGTTCTAATTCTCTTAACACTGTCTTTCATAGAGCAGAAATTTTTAATTTTGATGAAGTCCGGCATATCACTTCTTTCTTTCATGGATTGTGACTTTGGCATTGCATCTAAAAGTCATCACCACACCCAGAGTATTCATCTAGGTAGTCTCCTATGTTGTCATATGGGAATTTTATAATTTTGTGTTTTACATTTAAGTCTATGATTCATTTTGAGCTAATTATCTGAAGGGTTCAAGGTCTGTGTCTCGACTAACACACTGTCTTGATTACTACAGCTTTACAGTAAGTCTTGAAGTCAGGTAATTGTGAATTCCTTGACTTTGTTCTTCTCCTACAATGTTGATTTGACTTTTCTAGGTCTTTTGGCTCTCCATATAAACTTTAGAATTAGTTTGTCAGTATCTGTAAAATAACTTGCCGGGACTTTGTTTGGGATTGCTTTGAATCTATAGAACAAGTTGGGAAGAACTAACATCTTGACAATATTGAGTCTTTCTATCTAGGAACATGAAAAATCTCTCCACTTATTTCAGTTCTTCTTTGATTTCTTCATCAGAGTTTTGTAGTGTTCTTCATACATACCTTAAGATATTTTGTTGAATTTATGCTTAAGTATTAAACTTTTGGGAGTGCTAATAAGATGGTATTTTTAAATTTCACATTCCACTTGTTCAATCCTGGCATATAGGAAATGTGATTGACTTTTATATATTAACCTTGTGTCCTGTAGCTTTATAATAATCACTTATTAGTTTCAGGAGTACTTCTGTTGATTCTTTCAGATTTTCTACACAAATGACCATATCATCTGTGAACAGAGACAGTTTTATTTCTTCCTTCCCAATATGTAGGTTCATTTCCTTTTCGTGCCTTTTTCTTTCCTTTTCATGCCTTGCATGCTATTGTATTAGCAAGGACTTACACTAGGATGTTGAAAAGGACTGGTGAGAGGAGACATCCTTGCCTGGCACCTGATCTTGGTGGAAAAGCACTTCAGTGCATAGTTCTCAAAGGTTAAACTGCATAGTCATTGGACTCTATGCTTCAGAGGTTAGTTAAGTAAATTCTTGCAATATGTTTTCAGTAGAGCTCTAAGCACAGCATGAAGTATCAATGCTGAATCAGGGAAATCAATGCTAGTGTAATTGGTTTAATTGAAGAAATATTCTGAAATTTACAAAACAATAACTAGCATGTATCTGGCATCTAATATGTACCAGGTTATCATGCAAGGTGCTTTAGACACATTCAGACAGGTTAATGAAGGGGACTTATTAGCAAAACAAATAATTATCTTAAATCATATTAGCATGTCACCAATTAGAGACATCAATAACGCTGCCCTAGGTTTACATTTTCCCTTTCTTCTAACTAAGTGCTCTTTCAGAGATTCCTTCCCATGCCTTAGGCAACTCACAGCTTATAATTAATCATATTCTTCCTCACAGTATTCTTATATTAACTTGATTTTGACAGAGAGGAACCAGATTTAAAAAAAAAAAAAAAACACCAATTAGGTGACTTCCTCCTCCCATTCCTTCACACGACATATAGTCAGTACTAGGTAGCTACCATGTGCCAGCCCAGTGTTAAGTACAAGGCACACCATTTAGCTCCAAATGTTTTCTTCCACTCTGGCTTATCCATGTGACATGTGACCCAACAAACTAGTTCAATCAAATTTGGAATATCCTGCCTGATAAACAGATCTGAACAGGGACAACTGACATCTTTAGATAAAACTTCATGAGCAGCACAGAGAGGAAGTATTACAGGCAGGTGAGTGTGGAGACATCAACTGAAAGAAAGGCAAGTGAGAAATCAACACTGAGTCTTTCTTCAAATAAATTTCGTCATTTCAACTCTTCTCACATATTCTGTAGCAGGATTGCTTTTGATCTTTTCTGCCTTGACAGTCTCCCCAGCTTCTCTACTTCCATCTCTTAGATGGAGACCAACATGCTGAATGTCTGAGTGTATCTAATAAAGTCCCTGTTAATGCAGAAAATAGGGCAGAAGAATTGCGTCCTGGCTTTCGTACATCATAACTCTGTTCACAGAACCCAGGCCCGTATCAGCTCTTAAAGCAGTGGCCCTGTCTTGTTTCCATTTATTCGAGGTGTGATTCGGAGTGATGGCTTCACCAGCCACTCCTCAGCAGGTACGCATGTGGTTTGGATTTAGGAAGCACATGGATTGCCCAGCACTGTCCCTGCTGAACATCAAATGGCAGCCTCTTTCTGACAGACCATTTTTCTAATTGGTCAAGGTCACCTCAGATTCTGCTCTTGCCCTGCAAGGAATTTTCAGCTTTTATTTCCCCGTCCTCTAACCCCATTTCCTGATGTGGTGTCTTCTGCAAATTTAGTAGGAATTCTCTTATTTCTCTTACTCCAGACCTTGCCAGGGGGAAAAAAAAATTAAAGCTCTGGGACAAACCTATGCGGTTTCTGGGATATATTGGCCCAGGTTCCTCCCCAAGCATTGTTCAGTACCCTTGGAATACGACTCATATAATACTATAGCCCAGACCCGATATCCCTAACTCATTAATGGAAATGCCTTGCAGATCCACAAAGCTTTAGCGAAGTCCAGATGTGTCCTCCGCCGATTGCTTTCCTCTTTATGCGAGACCTGCAACTCTATTGCAGAAGGAAATTAAATTGGTTTAACATGAGTTGCTCATCATGAAGACAGTGCCTTGGAATCTTTTGTTAGCAAAAATGGCTCGCTTGGTTGTTCCTAGCATCTTCATATGCAGTATATGGCTCAGTCTCAGGAATCCTTTTCTAACCATTAGAGCTCTCCAGAGATGGAGTGGCTGTCTTGAGGAGACAGTGAAGATGCCGCCACTGGAAGGGCTCAGAATTCAAGAGGAGATTTCTCCATTGGTTAGGACACCGGGGTGGGGGACTGCCAGGTTCACTGTCAATGTTATATTGCTGCAGTTCTGCAATTGTTTTATATTTTCCAGTAACATGTTTCCCTTCAGTTTTATTTATTTTATTTTTTAAGGTTTTATTTATTTATGAGAGAGAGAGAGAGAGAATGAGAGAAAGAAAGAACGAGAGTGGGGAGGATCCGAGGGAGAAGCAGGCCCCCTATTGAGCCAGGAGCAGGATGAGAGACTTGGTCCCAGGGCCCTGGGATCATGAGCTGAGCCGAAGGCAGATGCTTAACGACTGAGCCACCTAGGCACCCTGTTTCCCTTCATTTTTAAAAGATCACTCTTTCTGAAGGGGAATGTATAGGAGTGGACATTTTCTTTATTTTTTACTGAAGTACAGTTAACATATAGTGTTATACTACTTGCCGGTGTACAACCTACTGATTCAACAGTTCTGGAAGAGACTCAGTGCTCACCACTGTAAGCGTAGTCACCATCTGCCACCAAACAATGTTATTATAATATCATTGACTATATGGACCCAGAGGGTATCTTTTTTAAAGATTTTACTTATTTGATGGAGAGAGATCGCAAGTAGGCAGAGAGGCAGGCAGAGAGAGAGGGGGAAGGAAGTTCCCTGCCGAGCAGAGAGCCCGATGCGGGGCTCCATCCCAGGACCCTGAGATCATGACCTGAGCCGAAGGCAGAAGCTTTAACCCACTGAGCCACCCAGGCGCCCCGACCCAGAGGGTTTTATACTAAATGAAAAAGTCACAGAAAGACAAAAGATCGCTTTCCCATTGTTTCTTTTCAGGGACGTACTCAGGCTTCTACAAAACAGCAACTAACTCTTTTCTCTTCCGACACTTCACACACCACAATAAGTATACTGTGATTGGAAATGAGCAGAGGTCACCAACTGACTAAACACTTAGACATTTATCTTTTGCTTGGGAGGAAAAGTGATAATGGTTTTCCTTCCTTTCTCTAATCCTTAATTTATC
The DNA here is from genome assembly GCF_030435805.1 of Mustela lutreola. Lineage (NCBI taxonomy): Eukaryota > Metazoa > Chordata > Mammalia > Carnivora > Mustelidae > Mustela > Mustela lutreola. Next base: position 118,892,497 of record NC_081308.1, on the reverse strand, counting down.
CAGATTGGATAAGGTGATGGGAGTTGACCTGTACCTGTAGAGTTCTAGGGACTCACAAAGAAAAGGGCATAGGATACATACTCACCCAAAGCCCTTTCCAGCACTGAGAAATAGCAAGTCAGCAGCTCAAAGCCCAATCTGACCAAGTTATATTCTTCTCAGAGCTATGAGCTCAAGAACAACCATATCGGTACTTTCTTTCCTACAACAGCCTCAGGAGAAACGCACCCCACGACACACTGACAGCATCTTGTACTTTTCTGCATCTTTCGCAAGGAAGGAGAAGAAAGTCTACGCGATGAACCAGAGGCCTACCTCTCAGGGAAGTCATCCAGCTGCCTGAAGTCAAACGGGGAGTCAGTGGACATACAACTGAACCTTGAACAATGCAGGGGCTAAGAGTGCTCACCTTCCAAACAGTCAAAAGTCTGCACATAACTTTTGACTACCTGAAACCTTAACTGTAATAGCCTACTGTTGACCAGAAGCCTTACTGATAAACAGTTGATAAACACATTTTTATATGTATGAAGTACTATATTCTTACAATAAAGTAAGCTAGAGAAAAGGAAACGTTAAGAAAATCATAAGAGAAAATACATTTAGAGTACTGTACTGTACTTATTCAAGAAGAAATCCGCATATGAGTGGATTTGCAGAGTTTAAAGCCGCGTCACTCAAGGGTCAACGGTATACTGCAGCTTATTTTCCCTCTGCTGAGATAGCTCTGGAGTATTCTTTACTGTCTCCCAGGGTTCCCCAGAAGGACTGAGTTCTGGTTGTCCACCGTGGTTAACTGGCTTGATTAGCACAAATTTTACTGACTTCTTTTCCTTCGCTGTCGCACGGGACTGTCTCCCTCTCAGTGCTTACCGGGATCACTTCCCAACAGACGCTTGCACTGGGATCCTTATTTCAGGGTCTGTGTTGGTGAGGGGAACTTGAGCCAAGATAGAAAATATTATGTGCTGGAAAATAACCAGAAACCATTTAACTGATCTGTGAAAACAAAATGCTCATTTTTCTCCCCAAATTTCTTTTCTTCCTCTAAACTAGAACTAGAAGGGTAGAGCTGTTGCTGTGCATGTTGTTTTCTATTGCTCCTTTTTCCTTTTTCTAGTTCTCCCACTCCTCTATAGCAAGTAAGGCAAGACTTAAGACTTTAGGCAGCTGGGCAGACTTCAGGCCTCTGGTTCATCATGTAGACTTTCTTCTCCTTCCTTGCGAAAGATACGGAGAAGTACAAGATGCTGTTTGGGTCCATTATAATACACAGCCCCACCTTTATACTGAAGTGCATTTGAGGCTCTCCTAGACCAGAATGTCGAGATCCAAATATATTTTGGGGAGAGGACATTTCATCACGATTGTATTTACAGTTTTCCCTCAAACACTCAGCTGATTCTGGAACAAGACTCGCCTTGGGATGTGGCCCCAAAACCCTAAGACTTGCTGTTTTCTCCAGTTGAGTGAAGGTTGTATTACATGGAAGGTTATTTAGGTAAAGAAATAGCGCAGTTTTCATGATGGAGATATTAGTAAGGAATTACATGTTTGGCCCAAATAGTTCAGGGATGTTTCCAAGGGCTTTAACTCTGTAGCACTTTTGACTTCTAGCATCAGTAATATGAGCCTGATCCCTTGGCAAGAAAGAAAAAAAAATGTTCAGCTCACAAGAGATGAATACCAAGATGATATTGGCAGGGAACTGACACTGATTCTGTCATAAAACTCATCTTGGGACTTAACCTAAAGTCTCTAAGCCTGTTGCTTTCTCAGTTAGATGGTGGGCTACTTAGGTAAAGAGTCTAAGTAACTTTCATGACACTGACATTAGTAAGGGACGAAATATATGTGTTTAAATATATTATATATACTACAGTCACTCATTCAACATTTAATGTGAGCTAATCTGTGTCAGATCTTATCCTAGATCTCAGCTTTTTTTTTTTTTAAGATTTTATTTATTTGTCAGAGAGAGAGGGGGAGAGAGCGAGCACAGGCAGACGGAATGGCAGCAGAGGCAGAGGGAGAAGCAGGCTCCCTGCTGAGCAAGGAGCCCGATGTGGGACTCGATCCCAGGACGCTGGGATCATGACCTGAGCCGAAGGCAGCTGCTTAACCAACTGAGCCACCCAGGCGTCCCTAGATCTCAGCTTTAACAGTCTTTAGTCAACAGCAAGATCAGAAACCCTGATGAACAGGGAAATACAAATCAAAACCACAATGAGCTACCACCTCATACCAGTCAGAATGGCTAAAATTAACAAGTCAGGAAACAACGGACACTGGCGAGGATGCAGAGAAAGGGGAAACCTCCTACACTGTTGGTAGGAATGCAAGCTGGTGCAACCCCTCTAAAAAACAGCATGGAGGTTCCTCAAAAAGTTGAAAATAGAGCTACCCTACAACCCAGCAATCGCACTACTGGGTATTTACCCTAAAGATACAAACATAGTGATCCGAAGAGGCATATGCACCCAAATGTTTATAGCAGCAATGTCTACAATAGCTAAACTATGGAAAGAACCTAGATGTCCATCAACAGATGAATGGATAAAGAAGGTGTGGTATAGATATATGTGTGTGTATATATATATATACACACACATACATACATACACACAATGGAATACTATGCAGCCATCCAAAGAAATGAAATCTTGCCATTTGTGATGACATGGATGGAACTAGAGGGTATTATGCTGAGCGAAGTAAGTCAATCGGAGAAAGACAACTATCATATGATCTCCCTGATAGGAGGAAGTTGAGAGGCAATATGGGGGGTTTGGGGACTAGGAAAGGAATCAATGAAACAAGATGGGATCAGGAGGGAGAGAAACCATAAGAGACTCTTAATCTCACAAAACAAACTGAGGATTGCTGGGGGGAAGGGGGTAGGGAGAGGGTGGTTGGGTTATGGACATTGGGGAAAGTATGTGCTATGGTGAGTGCTGTGAAGTGTGTAAACCTGGCAATTCACAGACCTGTACCCCTGGGGCTAATAATACATTATATGTTAATAAAAAAATAAAAAATAAAAAAAACCTGATGCAATTATGCAATTATTCTAGAACATAGCAGTCTTCCTCGTGACTACTACCTCAAAGCCATTCTCCCATCTAAGACATTGATCAATCTAGGCCAGTCCCAACATAAGCCACTTATCCCTTTTATTGCCCTAAAGATATAACCCACCCTCACCTGTCTTCCACCAAAGAAAAATATCATGGATACAGTCCCTCGGGGCCTCCTTAGTTGTTATTTTCTGTGGCCTCAACTAATAAAATAACAGCTAATACATACTGAGAACTTACCACTGAAATGCTGTTTAAAGCACCTGTATGTATTTACTCATCCAATCCTAACAAGGCTACAAGGAAATAATGTTACTGTTCTCATTCTACAGATGGGTAACTGAGGCAAAGACAAATTACACAGACAGCCCAAGGTCTCCCAGCTAGTTAGAGACCTGGGGTTTGAAGCCAGTCAATTTGGTTCTACAACATATGTCTTAACTTCTAAACTGTTGGAAACACTGCTGTCATATTTCCAGCTTCCTTATTGATAGTGGTTTAATTCTATACCTAAATCTAAGCATATGTGAAAAACTAAAAATAAAACAAAATACAGAAAAATCTCAGTAACTGTGAAGGGGATTGGATGGAATTAACCAAAAGATTGACTTTGAGAGTATCAGTTTTTTTGTTCTGATTTATAAAGAAAAGATACAGTTTTCAATTGCATTAAATGAATGAAACCTAATGAGTAGAAATCCTTAGGAAACCTGCTTTAAGAAGCAGATAAGAATGACTTATGACCACTTTCACTTATGTACCTATATTTATGGACATTATCACTACCATATCCATTAATGAAAAATGTTTTTTAGATGCCAGGAGCGCTCAGAGATTAGCACAAGATGGCCCAATCTTTGGCAAGAGGAAGGTTACACTGAAGTAGCGACCACTACCTTATTGTTGGGATGTTAATTACAGAGAAAATCCAAGCCTCTCCTATTTTTTTAAAAGATTTTATTTATTTGAAAGACAGAGATCACAAGTCAGCAGAGACACAGGCAGAGGGAGAGGAAGGGAAGCAGGCTCCCCGCTGAGCAGAGAGCCTGATGTCAGGCTCAATTCCAGGACCCCAGGATCATGACCTGAGCCGAAGGCAGAGGCTTTAACCCACTGAGACACCCAGGTGCCCGTCCCCTTTTTAAAAGATTTTATTTATTTAACAGAGAGAGACATAGCGAGAGAGGGAACACAGGAGCGGGGCAGTAGGAGAGGGATAAGCAGGCTTCCCGCTGAGCAGGGAGCCCAATGTGGGGCTCTATGGGGGGCTCAATGCGGGGCTGGATCTCAGGACCCCAGGATCATGACCTGAGCCAAAGGCAGACACTTAACGACTGAGCCACCCAGGCACCCCCAAGCTTCTGCTTTTTAACAAGTTCCTTATAAACCCCCAGAGTCAGCTAGGCAAATAGCCAGCAGTGTCCCTGGGCAATCAGAGGCTGAGCTCAGCTTTCCACCATCTCCCCTGTATTGGAAACAACCTTGGACACAAGCAAGGGTGGGTTCAAATCCTGGTTTCACCACTTACTGGATCTGTATCTTTTTTTCTTATCTTCAAAATAGGGATAATGATAATGCTGGCTTCATAGGGTTGCTGTGAAGACTAAGCAAGCTACTGTGGATAAAGTATTCAAAGTAATGCCTGGCATGTGGCATGTGCCCAGTAAGTGATAATGTTTAATGACTGTCATTATGTGACCCTGATAGTGTCAAGTGGTCAAACTCTAAAATCAGACCACCAATGGGGCACCTTGGTGGCTCAGTCAGTTAAGCCTTCGATTTCAGCTCAGGTCATGATCTCGTCAGGGTCATGAGATCAAGCGCCACATCAGGTTCCCCACTGTATGTGGAACCTGCTTAAGATTCTCTCTTCCTCTCTCTCTGCCCCTGAACCCACACGTCTCTCTTTCTTAAAAAAAAAAAAAAAAAAAAAAAAAAAAGAGAGAGAGTCAGGCTGCCTAAGATGTAATCATGGATGTGCCACTTACTAGCTATGTTAGACAATTTACTTAAACTCATTGAGCCTCAGTTTCCTCGCTTAAAAAATAGGTCTTATAATATCATGAAGATGAAAGAAGACATATGTGAATTGACTAATGTAATACCTGGTACCATGCAGGTGCCAATTTTAGGGTATTTACTTCCTAATTTTAGTTTCATCTCTTCCGTCACTTCAACATGGCAACCCCTGGCCATCTACCCTCATGCCTCTCACTCCAATTCAATAGAAGCGATACATACTGGTGGGGCATTTATAGGATTGTTATGGATCAGTTTGGGACGCGTGTCTTAGATCTGTGGATGGATTTCCAAATTCTGCCAGAGAAGTGATTTTGCATAGTGCTAAAATGGTAGACTCAGGGACCACACTGCCTGGGTTTCTATCCTGGCTCTGGCACAATATAACCTTGGACAAATTACTTAATCTCTCTGTGTGAGACTAAAAAAACACACCTACAAGGTTCATAAAAGACTACTGTGAATAATTATATGCTAACAAACTGGATAATCTAGAAGAAATGTTTGAATTCTTAGGAACATAAAACTTGCCAAGACTGAGCCAGCATGAAAATAAAATATGAACAGACTAATAACAACTAAGGAGATTGAATCAGTATTCAACAACCTCCAAACAAAATCGCAGCACCAGATGTTTTCACTGGTGAATTCTACCAAACATTTAAAGAAGAATTAAGACCGATCCTTCTCAAACTCTTCCAAAAAACTGAAGAGGAGGGAATACTCCCAAACTAATACTATGAGGCCAGCATTACCCTGATACCAAAGCCAGATGAGGATACTGCAAGAAAACTACAGACTAATATCCCTGATGAACAGAGGTGCAAAAATTCCCAACAAACTAGCAAACTAAATTCAACAACACGATAAAGGGATCACACACCACGATCAACTGGGTTTTATCCCTGGGATGCTAGGATGGTCCAACAAATGCAAATGAATACATGTGCTATAACACATTAATAGAATGAAAAACAAAAATAATATGCCCATCTCAATAGCTGTAGAAAAAGCACTAGGCAAAATATAGCATCTTTTCATGGTAAAGTCTCTCAACAAACTGGGTGTAGAAGGAACATGCCGTAACACAATGAAGGCCATGTGACAAGCCCACCACTAACATCATGCTCAATGGTAAAGGTCTGAAAGTTTTTCCTCCAAGATCATGAACAAGATAAGGATGTTCACTCTCACCCCTCTTATTCAATATAGCACTGGCAGTCCTAGCCACAGCAATCCAGCAAAAGAAAGGGAAAAAAGGCATCCAAATCAGAAAAGGAAAAGTAAAACTGTCTTTATTTTCAGATGGTATATTATAACAGAAAGTCCTAAAGACCTAAGCAAAAGACTGAACTAATCAACGAGTTCAGGGAAATAGAAACCAAAACCACACACAACTGTCAGAATGGCTGTCATCAAAAAGACAAGAGATGACAATGTCAGTGAGGATGTGGAGAAAAGGAAACCCTCATGCACTGTTGCTGGGAATGTAATTTGGTGAAGCCACTATAGCAAACAGTATGGAGGCTCCTCAAAAAAACTAAAAATAAAGCCCCATATGTTCTAGCAATCCCACTTCTGGGTATGTATCCAAAGGAAATGAAAATAGGCATCAAAGAGATATCTGTATGCTCATATTTATTGCAGCAGGATTCATAATAGCCAAGATATGGAAACAACCTAAGTGTCTATCAATGGATGAAAAGAGAAGATTATATATATATATATATATATATATATATATATATCCATACATACAAATATATATACATACATACACACACATACATACACAGCCATGAGAAAAAATGAAATCCTGCCATTTGTGACAACTTGGATGGTCCTTGGGGTCATTATGCCAAGTGAAATAAGTCAGACAGAGAAAGCTAAATACTATGTGATATGACTTCCATGTACAATCTTAAAAAACCAAACTCTTAGAAACAGAGAGTACAATGGTAGTTACCATGGGCTGGGGGGTTGGGGGAAATGGGGAAAGGTTCATCAAAGGGTATCAACTTCCAGTAAAAAGATGTATAAGTTCTGGGAATCAAACAGCACAGCATTTCCGTTACAGATAACAATACTGTACTATATATTTCAAAGTTTCTACCAAAAAGAAATGGTAATCATGTGTCACGATGGAGACGATAGCTAACACTATGGTGATAATCAGAGAGTAATTCATAAATGTATCAAGTCAAGAAGCTGTACCCCCTAAGTTATACAATATTATATGTCACTTATATCTCAATGAAGTTGGAAAAAATAAAATTAAGTCAAGAGCTGGTTAAAAAAAAACCCCTACACTCTCCAATGTCCATAATCCCACCCCCTCCTATGGACATTGGGGAGGGTATTGCTTTGGTGAGTGCTGTGAAGTGTGTAAACCTGGTGATTCACAGACCTGTACCCCTGGGGATAAAAATATATGTTATAAAAAATAAAAAATTAAAAAAAAACCCTACACAATAGAGTTAGTTGCAAGATAAGGTTTAAATAGGTAAATACATGTGAAATGCTTAATATAACACTTGGCACACACGAAGTGTTAGCCATTTTTACTACTGCAGAGCAGGCTATGATGCTTGAGTATTAGGGAGTAAATGACAGTCACTGTGACTGGCTGAGTCACAGACCGGAAGCCTGTGTATGACGCACACGTGGCTATCTCCCCGTCAGAGGTATTCTGGGGGCGAAGGAAGGACGGAACCAGGGCAAATTACTACGGTGAATAAAGACTGAATTTTGTGTCGAAAGATGCGTATCGGAGTGCAGTTCTGTTGCCCACTAGTTGTACAGCCTTGTGAAACTCACTTACCCTCACTGAGTCTTAATTTATCCAACTAAAAAATGGGCACTATCAGCCCCATGTTACAAGCTTATTGTGAAGGCCATAATAGACATTCCAGGAAAAGGGCTCGGCAAATTATTAAGTGCTATACACAGAAAATGCCTTTTTTCTCATCACAGTTGTTGCTATTGTAGCTGCTATTTTACAAATATGCATGTCCTCATCCTGCACAATTATAAAATGGGCTTTTGCCTGGGGGCTTTGTAGGACCATCTGCTTAGATCTGGAAGGTGGGGGATCTGGACCTGGGGTGGTCAGAACTGATTGAGACTCCAAGGCCCCTGATTGAACTCGGTGCCAGTGTCCTAACAATTGCACTTGCACTTAAACTTGGGTGGTTGTGAATATAGGTAGGGTCACTAATCAACCAGGTGGCTACTCGCTGCCCAGAACCATGGGCAATTAAGTACAAGGGCCATTTTTATCCAGAGGGTTTGCTATTTCATAGCCAATTACCCGGGCAGCTTCACCCCACTTTGAACTTTGTGGGAAGTAAGGGCAGCATATGCATCTGCAGCCTCAATAGCTTCCCTGTAGCTCCTGCCATCAACCCTATTCAGCTCATTCTAAAGGAGCGGCAGCATCCACCTGCTTTTCAGTATTTAACTCCTTCATTTAGAAAGAAGCAGCAGGAAATTTGAACCAAGAGCTATTTTTATCTTTATAATGGCAAAAGCAATTTTAACACTATATACACGTTGTAATCTGCATTTCTGCAATCTGCTATATTTTAAAATATCAAAATCAAGGATGAAAGCGTTCTTCTCAGACATTCACATGGCTCCCTAATGCAATTTTTTCCTAATTAGAATGGTGCTTGGTTAAGAGTAAGACATTTAATGTTCTGAAGTCCCTAGTGCAAATGGAAATTGTACTGAAGACCAGTTGTACTCAGCTTTACGAAAGAAAATGCAGCTTTACAGTATGAGCTTATCTAGAAAGGGACTTTATTATTAAAATGCACCAATTAGGCCTAGCATTAAAGGAGTCCAGAGGTAGAGGCTTAAGCATGTACGCACACATCCAAAGACACAGTGATTCGCGTGTGTGCATACACACAAACACACACACACACCCCCACGAGACTGCCAGGTAGCGGTCTCTCAGCCCCTTCCCTGCCTCCTGAGGGGGTGATCATGCAAGGGAAGAGGGAAGAGAAGGATGCGGAGTAAGAGTGTAAATGAATCTTTGTGTTCTCCGTTCCCGTCGGTAGAATCGGAACCCTGTGGGCGCCCCTGCATGTCCACCACTCCTTGGTTCCTTATACTGCTTCCCTGAATGCTTCCTTCATACTTTGAGCCAACAGAACTGTACCTACCACTAACCTCCCATCACTTGTCTCAGACTGGCCTTCCCAGGCCTTCTGGAGACTAGAAATGGCTTTCACAAGAGACAAGCCAATTTGCAGAAAACAGGGAATGTAACATTCATCCTTCCCCACTGCATAACCGGGCTCCGGCCATTTCCTCCTTGGCCCCTCCTGCCTTCTCCCTGTAGCACTGATGAGCTATACGAGAAAGTCTCTAACTGTACTATGTATGCAAGTCACCAGAGGATTTTATTAAAATGCGGGGCTGGGCTGGTGGCCCAAGATTGTGTATTTCAGTTGGGCTCCCAGGTGATGAAAATGTTGCTGAACCAAGGCCATACATTTAAAGTTATGAGTCTATGCCACATAATTTACCAATTAATCCTAATCTTTTACCTCTCCATGTAAGTTATCAAGCCTCTGAGGCCAGGGATCCTAGCTTATATTTCTTGTATATACCTTTACAATGCTGAGCTCATAATTGGGGCCATTTAAATGCTTCTGCATTAATTGATTGATTAATTGTAACAAACACTTGAAAGTCAGACAACCTGGGCTGAAATCCCAGCACAGGTCCTTATAAGCTATGGAACTCCGGGCAAGTTATTTATCCCCTCTGAACCACAATTTTCTCATTTGTAAAATAACAGGGTAACCAAAGATTCAAAGAACGAATTCTGTAAATCATCTTGCACAGAGTTTGACACATAGTAGGCTCCCCATACATATTACTTCTTTGTTGCCTTGGATTTCTCAGAAAAAGAATTGGCGGTGATCAAATCATTTTACAAGTGTCAGCTAAAATTTTTAAGGGAGAAAAACAAATTAAAAAAAAACATGCACGTATCTGAAAATGTCTGTTTGAATGCTTTTCCTTACTCCCTACTGTGTCTTTAATTCACTTATGTTTTCTCTTTCTTGCATTTCACAAGGCAAGTTTAGTATAGTGAAAAGATTCCTAGACTTCCTAATCAGAAAATCTAGGTGCCTAGTTCTGTTACTACCCAGGAGACATTGAATAACAATCTTAACCTCTCTAAACTTCAGCTCTGGTGGGTTTTCTGGTTTTCCGGTGTGTTCCCTTCCACTGGCATGACCAATTCTGGAGACTTCTCATTCCTTCTTCCACCATCTTCCATGCAATTTCTAGCATTTTTATTTCATTTTATGTCGGATGGTCACTTTTCCCAAGCTTCTAAGAGTCGTCCCAGCGGCACGTTGGCACTATCTTGTAGGGTCCTTGACAGACTAAGTTCTCTGTCTTAGTAAAGCGATCTTACATTAACAAATTCTCATTGGTCTAACTTTATGTTTTGCTCCTCTTGATCCAGCACAGTTAGGACCCAGTACCGTATATACCCCCCTGGCCTCTGTTAATCCATGATGAACGGGTCTTGTGGCTCCTTCGGTATACAGTCGCTTTTCTCCCTTAAGAGGCCTCGCACTTCCACAACTGGGTCATGTCCATTTTAAGTCAGGGTCTGGCGACCAGGATGGGAACTGGGGGTAGATTCTGAGGACAGAGGGGGTACATGTTTTCTTGCAAGGCAGAAATATCTATAACCTCTTCCAGCAAGGGGAGAGTTCTAGGTTTCAACAAGGAGGAGTAGCTCACTTCTAAGGCATAGCGAGTTGGGGGCAATTTTGGAAGTCAAGAATTTAGAGCGCATTGATCTAGGTGCCTTATCCCAAGCCTCCGAGTACTACTTCTTTCCATCAGTGTCCTGACCTTGGCATAATTGACTTACCAGGATTGAGAATTCAGCCTTATCTGTAATCCTGAGATCCTTGTAGTTACGTCACAGCCTCCATCACCAACTTTTTCTACCTTCCGGATGAAAGAGATGAGAATCTCTTTATATGCTGCCAAGGATATTTGGCATTCACACTCCACTTTAAATCAGCTACTAGTCCTCATTAGTCTTTCATTGTCTTTGTCAAAAGCATCGGTGGCATCTAGAAAAAGCCATCCAGGGATGCCTGGGTGGCCCAGGCTGTTAAGTGTTTGAGTCTTGATTTCCACTCAGGTCATGATCTTGGGGTTGTGAGATCGAGGCCCAGGTTGGGCTCATGTGCTGGGCGTGGAGCCTGCTTAGGATTCTCTCTCCCTCTGCCCCTCCCCCACCTCCCTCTCTAAAACAAAAAGCCATCCAATTCCCCAGTCCTTATAATTATTAGTTCACCCAAACCCTCAAATGCACAAGATACTGCTCCTGCCAGTGTCTTCACTTCGTCTTGTATTACATCCCAGTCCACCACTGATAAAAGCTGAAACAATTTCACAGCTACATGATGCCAAGAATGGATGTTAGAATTCCACCTACCGCCAGTGAAATGGTTTTCATTTGAGCTTGCTGGTGGGTAATCCACTTCCCCAAATCCCATTTTAGGGTTTTCTTCCTAGAACCAAGTCTTAAGGCAGATTCCTTAGGAAAGATACTGGGACATGGAATCTGTATACAGGAGTTTTGGAGTGGGGGGGTTTCTCACAGAGCAGCACCTCTAAGAGAACCGGGGAGGCAGGACTGGACACAGGAAGAACTTAAACCACCATGCAGTTGCAACAGAGGTTTCAGACAATCCAACAGTGGTTTATAGAGTTGGGATGGCCCTTCAAAGTTGTCCTGAACTGAGGCAAGGGGACCAGGTCCCATAGTCTTACATCAAGTCTCCAGACAGGAGCTGTTCTCCAGGGGAAAGGTGTAATGCTAGGTGAGGTGGTTCCTTGAGATGAAGCCAGAGCCCGGAGAGGGACTCAGCTGTGAGTCATCAGCGGCCAGCGTTCCTAGCCATCTAGGCGACAAGTGGCTCAGTATCGAATGGGGCGTTTAGCTGGTACATCATAGTATCCACGACAATCCCCCTCCTCCTTGGGTTAACGGTGGTGGTGACGTGAAGTTATGGCAGAGGAGGAGGAAATGTGATGCTTCGTTGAAGGGGCGTTTTCACAGTAAATGATTCCCCACTAGCTTCATGCTGGCCATGTTTCTCTTTAGAATTTGACAGATCGAGTAGGAAAGAGGATATACAGGGAAAGCTGTAAGGAGAGTCTCCTCGGGAAACTTACCACTCCTTGGAGAGCACTTCACGCATGGTGGGCAGAATACTAACACCTTTCGGCATGCCATAGCAGTGAAATTTTTAAGACTTTTATCAGTTGTGAACCTCAACTGCAGTTTTTCCTCTGGCTACTCCTGGTGCACCTCACGACGACAGAAGGAAACGCTTACCTTGAAATAAAAGCATATCCAGCATATCCATGTGCATTATTCAGATCATGTATTCATCCAATTTCCTTTTTTTGCAGCAATTCTTTGTATGATTGTGCCTGCTACAGAGCATTCATTCATTCAATTGTTCATTCATTCCACAATACCGACTGCATACCTCCTATATATCAGAAAATGTTCTAGGTGCTAGGGATACAGTGAGTAACAGAGTAGATGGCCCCTGTCTTCATGGAAGGCACGTTCTAGAAGAGGGATGGGCAGACAGTAAATAAGGAATAAGTAAGTAAGAAAATTTCAAATTATGTGATGTAATGATAACGAGTAATCTACTTTTAATATGTGTAGAGTGGAGAGAAAAATTACTATAGATAGGGCAAAGTAGGCTTTTCTGAGGAGAGGATTCTTGAGCTGAGACCCAAATGATGAGAAAGAGCTAATCAAGTGAAGCTCGAGAGGCAGGGGTTCATTCGAGCTGAGATTAGAGTGAGGCGAGGAAGCAAGCCGTAAGGTCTGGGGATAGTTAGGTTGAAACAGGCAGACAGAATCACCAATACGAAGGCTCTGGGTTATGAATGAGCTTGGCCACGTTTGAGCCAAAAAGAAGACCATTGTGGCTAGAGTTTAGTGAACAGAGGGGAAAGCTGTACAAAATGAGATCGGAGATGGCGTAGATTATGTAAGGCCCTGGAGGCCACAGTAAATAATTTGTTCTATAACTAAGGACAATGGGAAGACAATAGTGAGTTCCAAGCAGAGGAGTAATAAACTACCTTCTGTTTTAAAAGAATTACTCTGGCAGCTGTGGATAAAATAGGCTGTACAAACAGGAATGCCAGTTAAAAAATTATCGCCATAATTTAGAAGAGAAGTGATAGTGGCTGTGAAGATGGTAAGAAGTAGTCAGACTTTGGACATATTTCAAAAATAAAGCCAAAAAAAAAAAAAAAGCCAAAGAATTTGCTCAAACGTTAGCTGTCAGATGTGAAGAAAGGACAGGACTTGTGTTAACAACACTATAGCTAGGGCCAAAGTGTCAAGTGAGCGATTTGAACAAAAGTGGGTTGGAGGAAGAGATTGCTGAGAGCCAAATCAGGAAGGTTTCAGTCCTAAAAGGGGAGAGAGAGAGAGAGAGAGAGAGAGTGAGTGTGTGTGCGTGTGTGTGTGTGTGTGTGTGTGTGTTGAGTGAGAGGATACAAGGTTACAGAAATAAAGGGAATAATTTCTCTTACTGAAGATCATCTTGTTGACAATTCACTTCTAGCATTGGCCAAAGCCAATGTTTTCTGTTTTGACCGGCTGAACTGAGGAGGTCTTCACTTTGTCGAGCTACTCCTGGAGCTGACAGTCCAACACACAGAGGCACACCCCTCTGGTGCCTTCCAAAGTGGCGGTGATTGCTATAGTGTCTCAAGCTGTTCTCAGGCAGGAGACGGGCGGATGGGGCATCCGCACACCCTGCAGATGTAAGAGGAGAGTAAGAGCACACCCAGTCGCGGCAGGGCTAGGAAGTCTGCCCATTAGAGGCCCTTTCGCACTTCACAGGCAGGACGGTATATTCTGCAAGCAAAGTCAACACACAGGTGCTGGGGCTAGAGCACAATTGATTTCCTTTGTGGAACTATCCACAGAGAAATCCTTCATGTGTGCTCTCAGACTCAGTGGCGGTTTCAAGTTGATGTGAAGTAAGTGCTGACACATAACACGGAAGTGTTAGTGTTAGAACATTCTGGAATTTCAAAGGGTCACCTGATGGGAGAGAGTGTGGGAAGCAGGCACTAACCATTTTGCCTGAGAAAAATAGGGGTTGAACAAAGGAAGAATGTTTTTTGTTTTTGTTTTTGTTTTTAAGATTTTATTTATTTATTTGACAAAGAAAGACACAGCGAGGGATGGAACACAAGCGGGGAGGTGGGAGAGGGAGAAGCAGGCTCCCCGAGGAACAGGGAGCCTGATATGGGACTCGATCCCACGGTCCTGGCATCTTGACCTGAGCCAAAGGCAGACGCTTAATGACTGAGCCACCCAAGTGCCCCGAAGAAGGTTTTTATGAAGTCAAAGAGAGTTACTCATTTTTAACACACTGTATTGTAATTTTCTTCCTTAATGCCTCTATGTCCTGGCAACAGATCTGTCCTGTTCGCCATTAGCAGAGTGACTGCCACATAGTACATGCTCAAGAAATATTGTGGATGAGAAGAGAGCTCCCCTCGACTTGTTAGATGGGATGCCACCTGCTTCATGAATCACTTAATAAAGCCAATTAGTTCTTTAAAAAAAAAAGAAAACAAATATTGTGGATGAATGAATGAACAATGGAACCTAAATCAACCTCAGCATCCCTGCCAACTGGGTCACGCTGTCAACATTTGTTGTCAGCAAATGTACAACTCAAGTTCTAATTCTTATTCCTGCATCTGGTCCCAGCGACACGATCAGACTGAGCCTGTATACAGTTCTACTGAAGCAGTTCGCTTTGTGGAACTCTTCAGTAAATGGAGGGAGACCAGGCAAATGACTGGTTTAACTGGTATTTTTTCTACTCAATTGCCCAGGCTTTTGTCTAAATTGACAAAACAAAGAAAGAAATAAAAACAAAACAAAGCAAAATGCTTGCCAGTGTCCGGTAGATGTAATCACATCCCTAGCCTGCGCTGTGACCATCAGCCTGAGCCTGAACAGTGGCGTGAGCGGCTGTGTCTACAACCAGTCCTTTTGGTCCCCTCAGGAGTGGGGGTGGAGAAGAGCCAGATCAGTTGTTTGATGTCATGAATTCAAAATACCCAACTGATTGACTCTAATTTTCACTACTTATATAATCACGGCTCTTGTATAATCAGCGTCCTCTCTCTCAGTAAGGTATCAGGCTCTTCTCACCTCTCAAATGGCCCTTTCTAAAGACTACAAATATTAGACACCTGAAGTCATTCCTGTCGGGAGATTTTCTCATCTAAGCCTCTCCAACCATCTCCGCACCTCCCCCCTACCTTGGCGGCTGTGTGACCCCCAAAGATTTTCTTTCTAATCAGGGCTGAAATTTACTTGCAATTCTTGAGTAACCAAACATGGGGCTGTCTGTATTAGCCAGCGATATTTTTCCCAGCCAGTCCTGATTGGATGAATTGAAGATTTCCACAGACTTTCCCAAGTGACAACCACTTAAGCTAAACAATGACACCAAATGAAACTGCATATCAAAGACACATCAGGAGGAGAAACAAGATGGCGCTGATGTCATGAAGCCTACTTCAACTGGGGGCCAAAGGCGAGGCACAGTGTTCAGACTGCACAAGCCACAGCTAACACAAAGAAAAACACGAGAAAACACACAAAGAGGACCTGAGATAATACCTAGAGAAAAAGAAATTTAAATTGCAGATAGATTCGTTATCAGTTCTGGTCCTTCCCTATAGAAGGAGGCTATTTTTGCCGCTTTCTGCTTTAGTGTGTAATCTTCTGTAACAAACATGTAGTTTTAAACACTATTTTAATAAACAAATAAAATGCATAGTAGTTTCAGGACTAGTAGAATATTTCCATTAGTTAAAAGTATAATAGCCGTGCCCCAGGGTAGCATAACCTTAAGTGTGCTACTCAGTGTTTCCTAATGAGTTAAAAAAAAAAAAACCAGTTTATACCAATAACTTCCACTGCCTATTATAATACAGTTCTGTCCATCACCAGTAGCCTGAAATTATAAAGGGTAAAACATTTAATGAACTTGCTCTTATTAAATGATGTGTATCATCTAATGCTGAGGGAAAGTGAAGACCCACAGTTTGAATGGTCCTAGAACAGCCTTAACAGCGGCTTGTTAAAATCAAACTGAGGAGTATTATACTCTTTCAGCAGTTGGGAAGCAATTTATTTTATTTATTCTCACCACTGTGCTTTTTGGACCTAGAATATATTCCACCCATCAGAAAGCTTTAGCCCAGCTGGAAAACATAAATTCTTATTTTGGTTCCCCAAATTCCAACACTTTAATAAATTCTAAGTACCTTTAAAAAATTGAAATACCCACGGTTGACACTTATTCTTACAGGTAAAATACATAGCTACGTTCATATTTGAAAAGAATGAACATTTAAAACTCACACTTTATCAAGAGCGTAACTGGAAATGAGAACTTTTTCCCGTTAGTTTAGCCTCAACTTGCATATCAAGGT
This sequence comes from Mustela lutreola, assembly GCF_030435805.1. Lineage (NCBI taxonomy): Eukaryota > Metazoa > Chordata > Mammalia > Carnivora > Mustelidae > Mustela > Mustela lutreola. The sequence goes on along the minus strand of NC_081308.1, from coordinate 118,875,842 downwards.
TTCATGCTTGTTGTCTCAAGAAAAAGGACTCTTGTGCCACATACCCAGAGAGAATGACATTACCATGATAAACCTGAATTGTTTCTTTACCATTGGCCATTATTGTGTCAAAATGCTACGGAGGTTCCTGGGAGACGTAGTCCTCATTTCTAGGGAACTAACAGGGATAAAAATGCTTGAATCAGAATTTATAAGGAGGGGGCACATTCTGAAATTCTTACAAGAAATTGGATAAAAGAAAACAAAGGAAAAGTCACAAATGATCTATTTCCTATTGAGTGAATGAAGTATTTTTTATTCCTTTCATTTCTGATGATATAATTATGTAGTTTCTCATCGAAGAAATATAAGTTTTGACTACATGCTCATATATAATCTGGTTCCTGAGTAATATGTGTTTGAGAGTGTCCTTTTATTTTAGATGACTCTATAATTATTTGTTGTGGAAAGCTTGCATGGAAGCCCTTCAACTAAAATATAGGCCACAAAGTAGCAAAAATAATTTCAAGTTCTTTTCTTTTTTTTAAAGATTATTTATTCATTTATCTGACAGACAGAGATCACAAGTAAGCAGAGAGGCAGGCAGAGAGAGGGGGGGAAGCAGGCTCCCTGCTGAGCAGAGAGCCTGATGCAGGGCTCCATCCTAGGATTCTGAGATCATGACCTGAGCCAAAGGTAGAGGCTTAAATTAACCCACTGAGCCACCCAAGTGCCCCTAATTTCAAGTTTTTACAAAACTATCCTGGGGTACCCAGGTAGCTCAATCAGTTAAGCAGTTAAGCATCTGCCTGCGGCTCAGGTCAGTATTTCAGGGTCCTGGTATGGAGCCCCATGTCAGGCTCTCTGCTCAGGAGCAAGTTTGCTTCTCCCTCTGCCCACCCCCACCCCCGCCCCGCTTGTGCGCACTCTCTCTCTCTTTCTGAAATAAATAAATAAATAACTTCTTAAAAAAAAACTATCCTAAACCATTCAACAGTAGATATGTATTATAATTATTTTTTTAATTGGGGGCACCTGGGTGGCTCAGTCAGTTAAGCGTCTGCCTTTGGCTCAGGTCATGATCCCCGGGTCCTGGAATGGAGCCCCACATTGGGCTCCCTGCTCAGTGGGGAGTCTGCTTCTCCCTCTCCCTCTGCTACTCCCCCTGCTTGTGTTCTCTTACACTCTCTCTGTCAAATAAATTAAAATCTTAAAAAAATTTTTTTTTAATTCAAGTAGAGTTGACACACAATGTTACGTACATTTCAGGTGTGCAGTGTAGTGATTTAACAAATCTATACGCAAAGCTGTGGACTCTGCACGGGCAGCTGCCTTCCTTCCCCACACAGCGCTATTACAGGACCATTCAGGACACTCCCTATGTTGTACGTTTCATCCCTGTGACTTACTCGGTCCATAAGCGGAAGCCTGTCCCTTCTGCTCCTCTTCACCCATTCTGTCCAGCCACCCCTCCCCTCAGGCACCCGTAAGTTTATTCTCTGAATTTATGAGTGTGATTAGATATGCATTATAGTCTCCTTCCATTTTTTTTTAAAGATTTTTATTTATTTATTTGACAGAGAGAGAGAGAGCGTGCACAAGAAGGCAGAGAGGCAGGTAGAGAGAGAGGGGAAGCAGGCTCCCTACTGAGCAGAGAACGCGATGCGGGGCTCGATCCCAGGACCCTGAGATCAAGACCTGAGCCGAAGGCAGATGCTTAACCCCCTGAGCCATCCAGGCGCCCCTCCTCCCATATTCTTAAAATACATTTTGACATCACTAAAATTAGTTCCTGCACTACTACAAGAAAGTCAGGAATACATACATGAACTTGAAAGCTAGAAGTCCATATGATATTTAACGGCAATAGACAGACAGGCAGAGAGATGGACAGATAAAACATACTCCTAAGGACTGTGGCTGTGAGATGGGCGTGGATCTAGCTTGTCCATGTACCTCTGAAAAGGACGCTGACTGGGTCTATACAAGTTTACCAAATTGACCATTTTGACTAAATTGACCAGTCAATTTAACGAAACAGCCACTTAACTCCCTCCCACCTCAAATTGACCCAAACCACCTGTTAAGGAACTTGCGGACGGTCATTTTCCTGCTCTTCCAAACACCAATTCCCTCTACGGCTCCACTGGCCTGTCTCAAAGCGGCCCTTTACTGATTCAATTGTTTTCTCAATTGTGACTGGAGTTAGGGAATAACTATTTGTTCCCCAGGACACACATTTTCCTGGGATTGAGCGAGTTACAGTAATCAGCTGAGCCGATGGCTACCTGAGCAAAGCCATTTGAAGGCCCCTGAGGAGCAGGTTAAACTCCCGAACGCGCCACGGCTTCTGCTTCGGTGGAAAACGACAGGAGCCGCGGGCGGGGCACTGGGTCGCCGCCGCGCAGCCGGCACTGCCTCCTCGGAGCCGGCGGCCGCAAACACTCACGCAGCTGCGGCTTCTCCCGGGGGCCGGCCCAGAAGCCGAGCAGGTCAGGCCAACTCACGGTTCTTCGAGAAGCACCCACCCGATGCAAAGACACTGCCCGTTCACCGTGCGGGCTGAATGCCTCCGTTTCGAAATCCGTGATGAGCAAACAAATGCAACGGTGCAATTTTTAACTGAGATGTGCTCCACTCCATTTTACTTCTTACTACACTTATCTACGGGAAACAATGCGTCCGTGAAAACCCGGCAAGAGAACCTGCAAGAATCGAAGAGACTTAGCTTGCTTTTTACACGGGGCATGAGATACCCACCGTCTTCCACAAGATGGCAGGCAGTTTTCATTTTACCGTTGGTTAAATCGCTCCACTCTCCAATGACAGCAACCCCAGGTAGCTGGGGTGACATTTGCTTTACATTATGATACACACTAATTAATCATTAGTGATCCCAGAAGTAAGTCTGCGAAAAATGCTTTGCTACGACTTCTCACAGCAGGGGCTTCCAATATTGATACTATTACATGCACATATGTTCAGCCAGTATCCATTATACTCGTTTAAGTTTTAAGACTTTTGAGTTTTTAGGGTACTTTAATTAATATTGCGTAGATTAATATTCACCTCTTATTTGGAAGGGGAAATGATGAAGCTAGTTAAACGAATACAGAAAGAAAAAGCAGTAAAGTTTTGAAAGGCTAAAGGCAACTTTGAGGAGTTTTTGGCTGGAGGCACCTTTGTCCTCTTTTGTTGACATCTTCAACTTTTTCCCAGACCCACCTCAAAATCTCTGGGGGGAAAGTTCTGTAAAGACCTTTGCGGACACCACCTTTGCACACGTAACTATTGTCTCAAAGCAGATCACCTCATGAAGGATTTATCTCATCAACTAACAGGAAAAGTTCACATTGCCTTCCGACAAGGATTGTGTTGCATAGCAAGAAAGCCTTGTTATTCCAAGCCACTCCACCAGGCCTCAGCCACAAACAACCCAAGCTACAGACAACAAGCACTGAAGTTCTTCCCTTCAAGAACCTTCAGGAAGATTCACCAACTGCCCTGCAGCCACAGCCAGGCAGACCGGAAGCTAAGTCAGAACAAAGATCATCTCCCTGGGTTCACCCCACCAGTGGTGAGAAGTCTTAAGCAGTTCATACTTTAGTTCCAACTGTATCTGGTTAGTTCTCCAACTTAGGTGAATTACACACTTTGCTAGGCCTCGCTAATTCACCCATGTTTTGGAAAGCTTCTTTTACTCCTTCACTAAACCTTAGCTGTCCTCTGATAACGGCACTTCCTTCAGTCCTTCTTGAGCTGTCTTACATATCTAAATCACCCAGGTATCTGGATAAAATGCAGATTCTGATCCAGTAGGTCAGGGGTAGGATCGGAGATTCTGCATCTCGAGCAGCTCCCAGGTGATTACCGACGCTGCTGATCCACCGGCCGCACATGAGTTAGCAAAACTCTTGTCTCTTCATTCACTCACACTCCGTATAAACTGGGGTAAAGAAAGCTGGTAGAAGTTTCCAGACTCCGCACTGTATCCTCTGGACTTCCGTTCATCAATACCTCCTCCTCTTTTGACGCTCTCATCCTCGGACAGATAAAGCTCTTCACAGTCATCTCTAGATGCCCTTCATCGCCACTCCTTTGCATTCACTGGACATCCTGGAACAAACATTACCATATTCTTTCCATCATATACCCTCCTCTTACCTTCCCGGACAATCTTCCTGTGGATGACTGATGACACTGACCCTGACCTCTTTTTTAGAGTTGGCATTTCCAGACCCAATTCCCAAGGGGTGGGGATAACTACCCCCCCCAACACCAAGCAACTCTTGGACGCCAGTAGGATGTCTTGAGAATTCGACTCAGTGCTCACACTCTCTATCCAGAGCTAGTGTCAGATTCCACCGGTTAAGGGTTCAGCCCTACAAGACTGCCCCTCCAACTCCCCAAATTCAGACACTAGTTGGGAGTCCCAGGTTATTATTACCTGTGCTTCTGATTCTCTAAAGGTTGGAGATTTCAACAACCTCCTTAGGTTTGATCTGTTTGCTAGAGCAGCTCACAGAATTCAGGGAAACACTTCTGTTTACCAGTGAAGGATATGAAATCAACAGGCAGATGAAGAGATACATAGTGTGAGGTCTGGGGAAAGGGCATGAAACTTCCATACCCTCTCCAGGCCAGCACTGTTCCCAGTCTCCATGTGCTCACCAACCTGGAAACTCTCTGAACCCAGTCCTTTTGGGTTTTTATGGAGGCTTCATAACATGGGCACGATTGATTAAATCACTAGCCATCAGTGAATGATTCAATCTCCAGCCCCTCCCCTCCCTCAAATCAGGCCCTAGGACTGAAATTTCTAACCCTCTAGTCAGAGTTGGTTCCCTTGGCAACCCACCCCCATCCTAAGGTGCTTTCTGAAAGTCACCTCATTAACATAAACCCAATCCTGGCAGAAAGGGGCTTGTTATGAATAACAAGACACCCATTTCACTTTTAGCAATTCAGAAACTCCTCAGTTCCTGAAGCAAGAGACCAAATATTAAGATGTTCCCGTCGCTTTTATTCAGGAAATTCCAAGGGTTTGAGGAGCTGGGAGCGAGGAACTGTGCACAAAAACCAAATATATATGAGAAATATATAATATGATACATAATTATATACAATACATCACAAGATATGATTATAATACCACATATATTTCAAATATATCCTAAGTAATATCAAATCTACATATAATAATATATAATATGTTATATATTTCTCATATATATTTGGTCATCTGAATGACCACACATGTATTTCTTATCAATCACAATATCACAACCTCCTTTATTCTGGTGACCTTCATCTCCTTTGTACTTGAGCAATCAACTCAGTGATCACACCATGATATTGTTATTATCTGAAATGATTCTAATGTTGAAATCTTAAACCTTATAAATGCCCTCTCTTACCTCTGTCTCCAACAGGAGCCTTTACTCGCACTAAACATATTCTTCTGCCCCACTGGACTTTCCACTCTTTATACCTCTTTCTTCTTGTCTCCTAACACCACTTGCTTTCACCTCCATTTCTACCCTTACCCATTCTGGAAACCAGAGGCAACCATTTCTGTGGTTAGATTATGCAATAATAATCTGCAAAAGATTATGCAATAGATTATGCAATGATAATCTAATTGCCCTAATTTCATCTCCTCTGAGACTACTGTGTTAAACTCAATCCTTAGTGTACTCATTGTTTTAATCCTTCCCATCCACAGACATCCCAGTGAACACACAAGCAACTTGTCACATTGGGTGACCCCATCACACACTCATATGCACAATCTCAGTCAGACCAAGAACAATATGGCCCAATCCTATTTGTCTTATCATGATTGTTTTTCTGACCCTTTTCATGCTTCTCAAACTGTCAATTATAAAATGTAAATGTCTTCAGTTCCCACTACCTTCTACCACAATCCTATATCTTTACTCAACTTTTGTTTTCCTTGTCTCTGTTATAGTTTGCCTTTTTTCCCCAATGTTAACCCCAACAGTTTTTTTAGCTTTAAAATATAAATCCTTCTTATGCTCTCGATTTTCCTGTCAGGTAGTAATTTTCCATTCTCTTCAGTGACCACACTCTTCCTTCCCATTCAATCCTTCCTGTCAGCCAGCAGACACTCTTAAGCCTTCCTCACTAACCATGCCCAACCAAAAATGCTCTCCATCTTGTCAACTCAAAGTGCAACAATCCCAATCCTACCTTTTATTTTCTAAATTTTCAAAAGAGTTGCCTTCATTCCTTGTCTCTGCTGCTTTAGTGTTCATTTTCTGTTTAATCTCCTACGATTGTGTATCGTACTATAAAGGAAAGTCACACCTGTGATTTGGCTTCTGCTTCTGCCACTCCACTGATGGCCTCTTAGTTTCCGATCTCAACGGCCTCATCTCTGCCTTCATTGTTTCTGATCCCTCCGGCAATATTTGACACTGATACCCAGCCTCCGACTGAAGCATTCCTCCCATCACCTTGTACTCCTCTCAGCCTTTCTACTTCACTTTTAATCTCCTCTGCTGATTAATCACTGTTATTTCTCCATCAAACTCTTAATGTCAATGTCCCAAACGGTCTGCTGTTCGCTCTCTTTGCTTCTCACTCCGCAGTCTCCCTTCGTATCTCTCTCTTCTGGGGCTATCATAGGTGTCCCTTGATCTCAATTTTTTCCCCATAGCCTTTATGTTCTGCTTTATAAGACAATGTACACATTTATTATTTTATTAATGCCCCCCACCTCATCCCTGCTAGAATGTCAGCCCCACAAAAGAAGGGGATTTTGTCTCTTTGTTCACTGTTGTACACCAAGCACCTGGAACATGGCAAGTGTTCAACAGATTTTTTTTGAATCATCACGGACATACGTAGATCTCTAAACCTAACCCCTCTCTTAAATATGTACCCCCACTGCCTCTTGCTGCACCAGATTTGCTCTTCCCACAGTGGTTCCAGAATGCCTGAAGTCATTGGGACTCCTTTATCTTCTCTTACCACACAGAGCCAAACGTTCACTCAGTCCAGCGGATTTTACCCATAGCTTGCATTGGCCCTGTGCTTGTTCCATTCACGCTCATAACCACAGGCCATTTCCGCTCTTGCCTGAAATCTTAAAACTATTTAATACAATTATCCTACTGTCACCAGTTGCTCCCCACCACCTATCCCTACACAATCTTTTTTTTTTTTTTTTTTTTTTTTTTTTTTTATTCATTTGATGGAAAGAGATCACAAGTAGGCTGAGAGGCAGGCAGAGAGAGAGAGGAGGAAGCAGGTTCCCCGCTGAGCAGAGAGCCCGATATGGGGCTTGATCCCAGGACCCTGGGATCCTGACCTGAGCTGAAGGCAGAGGCTTTAACCCACCGAGCCACCCAGGCGCCCCTATCCCTACACAATCTTGCCCGACTTATTTTCTTGAGAAAACGAATCTGATAACATCACCTGTCCCTTGAAAAGTCTTACAAAGGCTGCCCTTTCAACAGGTTTAAGTCTGAATTCCTTGGCCTGACCTTAAAACTTCTTTATCATTTGCCTTCAAGTCTCCATTTCAGCTTAATATCCACTACAGTTTTTAAGGTCTCTGTGCTCTAGATAGTGCTCATCTGGGCTCACGTGCCAACGAACATAAGAGAAGATTCTAAGAGAACACAGGTGAGAATGGTTACCCATTTCAAGAAAATATGACAAGACTTGCTGGACAAATGGAGTGACTTCAAACTCTTCTTTAGTGAGGAACTGAGATCTGAAAATACTGAAAACAAAACTCTAATACAAATGTCTACTATTCTGGGATGCCTGGATGGCTCAGTCAGTTAAGTGTTTGCCTTTGGGTGTTGTACATGAACAACAAATCTTGGAACACGGCATCAAAAACTAATGATGTATTTTATGGTGACTAACAGAACACAATAAAAAAAAAAATAAAGCATCATCAGAAACAGGAAAAAAAGTGTTTGCCTTTGGCTCAGGTCATGATCCCAGGGTCCTGGGATCAAGTTCTGCATCAGGCTCCTTGATCAGCAGGGACCCTGCTTCTCCCCGCTGCTGCCCCTGCCTATTCTCTCTCTCTGATAAATAAATAGAGAGAGAGAGAGAGAGAGAGAAAGAAATAAAATCTTGTTAAAAAATGTCTACTAGTCTGCCCGAGGTCCTATATGGGGTTCTCAAAGAGGGATTCCATGAAACATCTGCTTCAGAATCTTCTGGGGGTGGGCCCTGGTATCTACATTTGTAACAAGCTTCCTAGGATATTCATATACTCATTTAAGGTAATATCTACATGTCCTATTTTTCCAAGGGGGTAAGAGGAAATAACTACGTCCTATTTCCCCTAAGTAACATGGAAAGGACATGGAAAGTTCCAGATTTCTGAACTTAGCTCCTCACTTGCCTATGGACTTGGGCAAGTCGCTTACCACCTTCATGCAGATTCAGGGGCTGGAGGAGATGACCTCTCAGGACACTTGCCTGCAGAGGAGATGCTGTTTGCACTGGAGCCATACCTTATCACCTCACATCCTGCAATTTCCCGCTACCACACTGAATAGCATTCAGCCTGACTAAGAACTGAGTTAGGGAAGAATGGAGCAAGTAGCTTGGGTGTCAGCTTCTCAGTAAGGCTCCCTCGTTGACCTTATCTAAAAGAGCAAGTCCTTGGCACATGCTTGCTATCTTCTTGCCTCATTGATTTTTTTCACTGTACTTACCACTGACTTACTGTGTATTTCAGTTAGTGACCTTGTTTATGTTCTACCTTCCCCCATTGCGTGGTAAGCTCCACGAGAGCAAGGATTATGCCTGTTCTGTTTACTGCTACATCATCTGCGCCTCTAACAACACCTGGCATATAACAAAATATAGCCTTATCGCTCTTCTCATTCCCTTGGTTCTTACACTTTCTCATCCCCTCCCTAATGCACTCTCTCCGCTGCCCTAGCCTCCATGCATAGCTCTGTCCTAGCTTTCTCTAGTTTCTCTCTCCTTCCCATTGCCTTGCACCCTGACCTCTTTATGTATTTAGAGCTATGGCGAGCAAGATGAGGTAACGTAGACATACGTGTAATGAAGGAGAACTCATGCTCATTTTCAACTTCTCAGTTTGTCCAGGTGAATTTCAGGAGAAGGAAAATTCTCTCCCTAGAACTTTGGAAGATAAGTTCCTCCAGATCTGAGAAGATTTTTTTGCTATGTTTTTATTGTAGACTAAGGATACCATGACCTCTGAACTTAAGTTTAGGTGATAATGCTGATGACGTTTGTAAAGAAAGCACCACAAATACATTTATGTCATAGAAAAACAAAGAGAGTAACGGTCAATTCATACAAGGTGGAGGCAAAGGTCCCAAAATATGGGTTTCATTGAATTTGAACCTGACATTACTCAGACCGGATTTTGCCTTCCTGCAAGACAGGCTCATCCACAGGGTCACCTGGAAGCAAGATTATGAAATAGATCCTATTTGTTTCTGGCTCTGCCATACAGGAATCTTTTCCATTCCCTCTTACCTCACGACTGCTCACTCAAGCATTCTATTCTCTAGCCCCTGACTCAGGTGGCATTAGCCATCTTGGACCCACAGAAACCCTTATACAGGCCAAGCTTCCACCCAGCTCAGTAGACCAAGGAACCTGGGCCACCAGGTTAACGGGAATGATAAAACATTTTTTGTCACCCAGGGCTTTCTACAAGAAAAATAATGCTCCCTCCTTTACTATTGACCTTTTTGGTAATGCTAAACGTAGAGGTTTTGAGCCCTAAGGTAGACTTATTTTCCACCTCCCTCCACTACAGCCATGGAGGCAGCTGCCTGCTCTGACATAAGTAAGATGGAAGTATCTCTAAAACCCTTGGAGTTAAATTTAACACACAAAGATTGTAATGCCATTTAACCAGAGACTTTCCTGGGACCCAGCAGACTTGTGTGAGCCACTGAAAGAGTCCCAGGGCCCGGCAGGGTGCTCAGCAAATATATGCTTGATGAAGACACAGGCCTAAGCCTTAGAGAAGGCTGAGCCTTTCACACAAACGTTGGCTGATACAGTGGAAAGCAACTGTTAAGGGTTTGATTTCCAACTGTAGAAGGATGAAAGGAAAAGAAATAGCAATTCCAAGGTAGAGATTTATATTTTCATCTAAAATGAATTACATACTATCCTTTCCTCTCTTTTGGATCCCAAGCAATTTTCAGGCAAGACCTGACCAAAGCTGTATTTCAAGCTCACAGTAAGCAATGAGCATCTTCCCTCTCAGCCTCCCAGAAGAAGCTCCTTTCAAGAGCTTAGCAGCATGCAATTACCTTAAAAAGGGAAACCCTTGTGGCTGGTTGATTTTTACTCTGTTGGTTGAGGAGTTAACCTTTGACCCTTTGTTTAACTTCCATCTTAGAGAGGCTGATAGACCAGGTCACTAAAAGGGGAGAAGGGAAACTTTTAACTCTCCATTCACAAAGACTGGTGAGGAAAAGAAAGAATGACTGATGGAAGTCTTGAGGATTCTTGAACTCTCTGGTCTGTCTCCCTGTCCCATACACAGCTGGGCTGGTTGCAAGTCAGTTTAACGAATAATTATTAAGTGTCAACTATATATGAGACACTTTGCTAGATGATGTTCTTGTCATCTATCTATTCAACCAAGCAACTCACCAACCAACCAATATTTGAGTACCTACAAAAGCAACGCAATGTATTAGGTGCTGGACAAAACAAGCATGGTCCCTGCCCTTCATGTGGATTATAATCAAATGGGTGCATTTCTGCTGGAAGCAGAAAAATCTGACTAATCAGTATTATATATTGAGGGCCTACTGTATGCTATGTACTGAGCCAGTTACCATGTATATATTCTCTGTTTTAAGCCACACAATAACCTAGCAAGGAAGCTCTTATTATCCTCGTGTTACAGATGAATAAAATGAGGCTCAAAGAGGTAAAATAGCTTGTTCAAGATCATGCACCTACAAAGTTACAGAGCTGACATTTAAACACATGTTTGTCTGATTCCCAAACCTATGCTCTTTCCAGGACACCCTCTTGTCTGTAGATAGGTAGTAACGAAAGCAACCAGAATTTCCCATCCATATGGACTGTCTCAGACAGTTTGTGCTGATAGAACAAAATGCCACTGATGGAGCGACTTTAGCAATAAACATTTCTCGGTTCTGGAGTTCAAGATTAAGGGGCTGGCAGATTCAAAGTCTGGTGAGATTCCACATCCTGGTTCATAGATGGCTGTATTCTTGCTGTGTCCTCACAGGGAGGAAGGGGGGAGAGATCTCTCTGGGGCCTCTTTTATAAAGGCACTCATCCCGTTCATGAAGGCTCCTCATGCTCATGACCTAATCCCCCTCCCAAAGGCCCCACCTCTTAAAACCATCACATGGCGAGTTAGGAATTCAACATGTGCAGTTTGCGGGGTACACATTCAGTCCACGACATTCTGCCCCTTGCCTCCCAAAATGCATGTCCTTCTTACATACAAAATGCATTCATTCCATCCCAACAGCTCCACAAGTCTTAACTTGTGCCAGCATCAACTCTAAAGTCCAAAATCTCATCTAAATATCTAAATCAAATATGGATGGGACTTGAGTTGGGATTCATCCTGAGGCAAATTTTTCTTCAGCTGAACCTGTGAAATCAAGGAAGTTCTGCACTCCCGAAATAGGCATGTTGAAACAGGCACAGGACAGACAAGGAAAAAACAGGAAAGAAGAAATGGAGAATGGATCTCAGGGAAGTCCAAAGCCTAACAGGGTAAATAACATGAAATCGTAAGGCTGAAGAATGACCTCTTTGGGGGCACCTGGGGGGCTCAGTGGGTTAAAGCCTCTGCCTTTGGCTCAGGTCATGATCCCAGGGTCTTGGGATGGAGCCCCGCATTGGGTTTTCTGCTCAGCAGGAAGCCTGCCTCCCCCACTCTCTCTGCCTGCCTCTCTGCCTACTTGTGATCTGTCAAAAAAAATAAATAAAATCCTTAAAAAAAAAGAATGACCCCCCCCTTTGGCTTGATGCTTTACCTTCTAGACCCACTCGGGTAGCAGCACCACCCCCACAACAAGGGAGTTTAGTTATGCAGCAGCTCTCTGCCTGGGCTCCACCCACGGACCACCTCCGCAAGAGCCTCCAACTCTGCATCTCATCCAGGTTGGAGTCCTGTGTCCTGGATTGAGGTCTTGCCCTTGTCCTTTGAAGCCTAAGTAGAGGCAGCCACGTCTCTTGGGCTGTGCACTCTGGGCCTGCCTTGTGAATAGCAGGCCTGATGATCTCTGAACCCCCTTCAGGGTCATTCTTGCATTGTCTTAGAGAAATAGTGCCTGGCTTCTGTTGAGATGGCTGGTCCATACTGACCGCCTTATCAAATGCTTGCTTGACTATAGGATTAGTGTTCTCATTTTTGCAATATGGGTAAGCTGAGAATTTTCCAGATCTTTTAAGTTCTGCTTCATTTTTGCTTAACAATTCCATCTTTAAGTCATTTCTCTCACATTTTGGTATAGGCAGTCAGGAGAAGCCAAGCTGCTCCTTCAACATTTTGCTCAGAAATTTCCTCAGCCTTAACTATGCAATTTCATAGCTCACAAGGACCACCTTCCACAAAACACTAGAATGTGAACACAATTCAACTGAGTTCTTTGCTACTTTATAACAAGGATAGCCTTTTTCTTTATTTTCCAATAACCTGTTCCTCATTTCCATCTTAGACCTCAGCAGAATAACTTTTCCCATCCACGAAATCACGAGCCTGCAAGAAGCCATTGAGTCCAAAGAGGAGAGATCCACAGGCCACTGCAATGGGCTCTTCACTGGGACAAGGATTCTTACTTATTTGTAAGATAGACTATGGCCTAGGCATAATGCAAGAAACACCCAAGATAGCAGCTCTCCAACCAGGATTTTGTGACCACAACACTGCTCAGCCAATGGCTCTGGGCTCCAGAACAAATACTTATCCATACATAAATCTAGGACCTTTTGAACCTTAAGGGCTTTGCTCCGAATTTCCCCTACTCTGGAAGGTTCTTTTTCTATGTCTCTCTTTACTTAGAAAAAAAAGCTAACCCTTCCATTGAAACTCAACTAAAACTACATTCCAAAATTAAACTAAAACTAAAATTCCAAGATTACTTCCTTGGCAATTTCAGTCCAAATTAATCCTTCTTGGGGCACCTGGGTGGCTCAGATGGTTAAGCATCTGCCTTGGGCTAAGGTCATGATCTCTAGGTCCTGGGATCGAGCCCCACATCAGGCTCCCAGCTCAGTGGGGAGTCTGCTTCTCCCTCTGCCTCTGCTGTCCCCCCTCTTTGTGCTCTCTGGCTCTCGCTCTCTCTCATATGAATAAATAAAATCTTTAAAAATTTAGAAAAGAAAAAAAATCGATCCTTCTCTCATTTCCTCATAAATCTATAGCTCAGAGTCAGAGTCAGCTTTTTATCCGAATTTGGTTCAACAGTTATTTTTTTTCCTCTGTGAGAGTGTGAGCTCCTAGAAGTCCTGCTCTTCTCTGTATCCCTTCTGGTATCCAATACAGGATGTATCAAATGCTTTAGTAAATATCAAATGCTTATTGAATCACATTTAACTGAATAATCAAAAATTAGAATCTATTCTTTTTAGGCTACAGTCTTCTACCCCCACTCCCCCATGCCCAACCTGGACCCTGGTACCCAAGAGTCAGGGAGGCAGAATAATGGTTAAAAAAAAAAAAAAAATCTGACTTTGGCATCAGACTAACCTGGACTCAAATCCAGCACTGCAACTTCCTCATTGCGTAAACCCAGGCAAATCATTTCACTCTCTGAGCCTTGGTTTTCCTTGTCTATACAATGGGAAAAACAACCCTCACAAAGTTATTGAAAGGAATAAAAGAGGTAGATATGTATATGTGGGAGCCATACACTGCACAGACACAAAGTTTCTCTTTCCCTTTTATGGTAGGCAAAAGCCCAATACGGGAAAAATAAACATTAAGCCACATTAAGCCACGTTATCAAGGGTTGTCGGTCTACAAGCAGTGAAATGAACTGATATTGACTGGGCCCCTACTGTTTTCCTAGCACTCTAGTAAATTGTGTAAGGGAGACAAGAATAAGCTCTGACCTCTGAAAGCTAGGAATGTATTGGTAGAGGCAAGAAAATCATGAGAGACACGTTAAGAACTGCGGAAGACATACGCCAAGTGCCCCAAAGGTAAAATGGCCTTTGAAGAATCAGCTGGAACACAGCGGCAGAAAGAAGGGAAGGTGTCCTCAGATGGGGGGCGGGTGGTTATGCTCAGCGGGGGTCACAGGACAGCCGGGCACTAAGTCAGGATCCCTTGGAGGTCAGGCAAGAAGAGCAGGGGGACAGTGAGCGCTGGAGTGGAGGGTCCTGAGAGCCAGATGAAGACCAGCATTGCTAGTCCCGGGCCAAGAGCACCGGGGTGGGATTGCCTTACTGGAAACTTGATTTCTAATTTGGGAAACCTTCCTGCTGCGGCAAGATATATACATATACCTACATTGCCCTGCGCGTCCAGAAAGAGGCCGCTCTCCAGAAGCAGCCAGGACCACAGGGCTCTGGGAGGTAGGCTGGGAGGTTAGTTACCCAGCGTCAGCCTCCAGAGTCAAGGAGTCTCCGGGGGCCCTTTGTGTCTGCGAGCCGTGATGGGCGGCCCCTCCCCCACTGCAGCTGCCCCTGCAGCGGCTGGGGACTGACTCCCCCAGAAGTACAACAAAGTACAACAAAGCTGCCCCAGAGGATCCAACGGGGATAGGCCCCCGGCAAGGCTCGCCTCTCTCCTCCCCCACCCCGCCCCAGGCTGCCCATCTCGCAGCGCACCCCCAGAACTGAAGCCCCAGAAAGGCTCGCTGGCCATCCCTCCCGGGGCCAGGCTGCCTGCTCCCCTCATTTGCCTGGGGTGGGGGCGGGAGTCACGCTGATTGGCTTCCAGCTGGCTTTGTCGAGCTCTAACAATAATAAAGATGGGGCTCTTTACCAGTGAGGTCATGAATGGAAGAGTGGAAGCGGGGACAAGCTTTGCACAGCACTGTGGGCCCCCCCACCACCTGCTGGGCAGGAAAGTTTTCTGCGACAGGAAAGAGGAGCGGTGAATGGGGCCGGGCCAGGTGGTGGGGTGGTTTGCTCTGGGAGGCTGGCTGGAATGAGTGCAGCATTGTGAGCCTCTGGCTCTGTGTGGGCAGCAACAAAGTAGCGGGGACCCCTTATCAGGTGAACTCAAGTGCCCATCAGCTCACTCCAGCAACTGCTGCCCCTCCTCCCCCAGGCGCCACCAGGCTGTTTATTTTGTTAGAAAAGGGGAATCTGCATTTCAGCTCATTTGCATTCTTTGGTCCCAAACAAAACCATATTAAAGTGCCTTGAAGAGCAGGCTAACTGGGAAGGCTGCTTGCCTTGGTGTGTGTGGGGGTGGTGGTGGTGGGGGGGAGTCCTTACATTGAAAAGGAATCAATGTAGTGTTCTATTTTCAGGCCAAGTACAATGCTTGCATTAGGAAAAAAAAAAAAAATCTCCCATTCATTCTGATCAGAAGCCTGAATGGGATGGCTAGGAACTTAGCATCTCTTTCAGCGGCCTTCAGATACATTATTTTCTGTTTTCTTACTTTTTCCCAACTTGTTCTGAGACCTGTAAATGTAAGGAGAGGACCCGCCTGGTATCCTTCAGGAAGCGTGGACGCAGTGCCTTTCTTACTTGGGAAACAGATGGTGTTTTATGCTTAGCACAATCAACACCGCCTCTCTATCTGTGCCCCTAACCTTCCCCACCTGTGTGAAACCTAATCAGCACCTAATGAACATGCTTGGAGCTGTCTGGATGGAATTAGTCCCAGTAGGAGCCGGCCTTCAGGTACCAGGCACTCTCTTAAAGCGCTGTAGCCGCAAAAGACAAATCTTTACGTCAGAGCTAATTAAATCAAGGTCTGCCTCTGCTAAATTCGTGTATGGTCCCTTCCGGGCAACAAGCCGTCAAGACTCAGGGTATCACGTTGTTAAGCTCATGCTGACCCTTCTTTTCACTGCAACATGGGCAAAGGCTTGTATTTTGAATTTCCTCTAAACACATGAGGCATCAGATGCCTTTTCAGTCATTCCTGCTCTTGGTGTGGACTGCTTTCCTTGGATTCTACTTTCCTCCGTGCAAAACTATGCACGCCAGTGACGGCAATGTTCAGGCCAAGGTTGCCACCACCTTCTTGCCTTCCACAAAGCTATGACTTTATCCCAAGGGAATGAAGAGAGGAATCAGCCAAAGCGCTTGTTTAACCACACACAAACACACAACCTATGTGTGTTAGCAAAATGTCATTGACATGTTTAGAATATTACAAAGAACTGCAACATGTTAGAGGCTTCTGGGTAATGTGAGAATCCCTTGGAAGGAATCCACCATTTTCTGGGCCAAAGCTGTTCCTTTTGATGACATAACAAGGTCAGTAGGTCATGGTTGCTCCATTACCTCCCCTTGAGCTGAACCCTTCTGATGACATACCAAAATATAAATCACAATGCGTTAGCTAGAATGCCCCTCCTCTCACCGCAGCCCTATGCCTTTAGAGTTTCTAAGGAATGGGGACCCACAGACTCTGTTCTTACTATCCTCTCATCTCTCTGCAGATTTCAATAAAGGATCGTGCTAGTTAGTTCTCCTCACTTATCACCCGTGGGATCAGATCTGTTCTGTCCCCCAGGCGCATTTCCTGGTCCTAGCTGGGACTTCTACCAGTCTCTAAACTGGAGGCCCACAAACTATAGCCCTCGGAACAAATCCTGTCTGCTGCCTGTTGTTGTGAATAAAGTTTTATTAGAACGCAGTCTTGCCTATTTGTTCATGTACAGCTATGGCTGCTTTCCTGCTACAACAGTGAAATCAAGTAGTTGTGACAGACATCTTACGGCCCACAAAACTTAAATACTTACCTAGCCCTTTACAGGAAAAGTTTGCTGACCTCTGTTCTAAGGTTCTGCATTCTAGAACGCTAGTTGGGCTATGATCTTCCAACTTTGGAGCTGGTTTGTCTGCATTTTGAAGCTTTGGTGGTTACTGCTCTTTATCTAAACTTGCCTCAGCATCTTTTTATCTTCAGTTCACAATAGGGGGGCCACTTAAAGATGAAGTGGTGGCTATTTCCCATCTTCATTAACCAGATCCACAAGAAGTCACAAATCACTTCTAGAAGAAAGTGCAGGTGGGGAAGACACTAGAGGACACCGAACGCGTAATAACAAGGGTAGGAGCCCCATGAGAGAACCTGACTCAATACTCCTTTGGGCCACAGCTTCAGCTAGCACGGCCTTAAAAAGCATTCCCTGAAAACCGTTCCCCGTTTCTTCTTGTGTCTGTTTCCTCAATGGCGGAAAGAAAGTGACACATATGTTGTATTTCTAAACCCGATCAAGCTCTGGGAAAGGACCCGCCATAACTGGACATCACTGGGAAACAGATTTCAATACATTTCAGCAACAGAGCAAGCTATATTCCTAAGCCAGGAAGAATTTGTACCCTACACGGAAATCTTTGGCTACTTGGTAACTTTAAAACATTACTAGTGGGGCACCTCGGTGGCTCAGTGGGTTAAGCCTCTGCCTTCCACTCACATCATGATCTCAGGGTTCTGGGATCCAGTCCCACATCGGGCTCTCTGCTCGGCAGGGAGCCTGCTTCCTCCTCTCCCTCTCTCTCTCTCTCTGCCTGCCTCTCTGCCTACTTGTGATCTCTCTCTGCCAAATAAATAAAATCTTTAAAAATAAACACTACTAGAAGCTTCTATAAATATGGAAATGATTGTTTTTTAAAAAATCAGAGAAATAATCATGATAACAAAGCTACTTGTTCTCCATAATATCAAAGACAATAATCATAAAGACTTAAATTACTATATGTCAGCCACTATTCCAATTGCTTTATATACATCACCTCTTGCAATCTTAACAACTCTGAGGCTTTTATAATTTTTATTTTTACTTTCTAAAAAACTGAATTTAAGTTTTTATTAATTTATTTTTATTCCCATAGTACAACTGAGAAAAAAATAACCTGACTCAGACAGAGGTTAAGTAACTTGCCCAACATGGGATGAAAATATCACCTGCCCTGACCCTCCCGCCGAGCCAGGAGCTTGTGGGCCTCAAGTTCTCCTTCTCATAATAGTAATGGATTTGCCTGAAACCCCCACGCTCTCAGACCTGCTTCTCCAGTGTCCGCCAGCAAGTGTGATGTCTCTCTGGGTCCCTGAAATAGAGAAAAGCTAAGCAATTCTGGCTGGGTTCCAGCCCACGGGCTTTTTCATGAACTGCCTTGCGCAGAGGCACGGGAGAAGGCTGCCTGTGCGGTTGTGCACCTGCGGGCCGCCTCCTGCTGAAACAGGCCCCCCACCTCCTCTTCTCTCTTTCACATCAGCCTCTGGCAAGGGAGGGAGCAGTTCGAAGGCTGCGGCCAGAGTCCTGGAAGGATGCAGTGACAACCTTAACGGTGCAGAGGTGATGGAGAGGAGGGGCAGGATCATGATGTCATAGGAACCGGCACGACATCATAACTGTAGTGGTGAGAATGGGCTTCACCGCTGGAACAAGTAAACTCCGTCCCATGGAACCGTCCTCCCTATTCACTTCACGGTCCTGGACCCTCGGCCCTCCTCCGTGCAGGCAACCAGGCTGGCAGCTACTCTGCCACCGTCCATACGTGGCTTCCCAGGTAACCTGGGGGGCCATCTCTGTTCCAGCCAGCTGAACGCCTGATTCCCTGAAGCCACATACCTCTCTGGCTTTAAGAATGGCTGGTCACCGGCCATGTAGGCTTCAGGCGCCATGATCTTGTTCAGTTTCTCATAATACTCTGAACATACCTCTCCCATAACAGTTATTACACTGCAGTGAAATGGTGCATTTACCTGCTGCCCTGCTAGACAGTGAGTCCTTTGAGGGTCAGCATCATGTCTTACATTCATCTCGATGCAGCCAGTGCCTAGTACTGTACCAGGTACACAGTCAATGCTCAGTAAGTATCAGTCGAAAACAACCGAGTGAGTAAACAAACACATGCAGGCATATCTCTTTCTCAGCCCTCCAAGAACATGGTACCGACGACCTCAACATCTACTCAGTATAAAAACATTAGCCTTTCTAGGTGCTACATTTATATTGTACCAACTAGCCCACAGTACAATAGGCCACGGGTCAGTTCATGATACACTGAACAGGGGAATGGCAGTCCACCCATGGCCTTTCCCAACTTCCTAACTACTCATATTTGAAAACTGAAAGGTTTTGACCAATAGAAATACTGACGCTGTCCAGCAAGCAGTCCTGTGGAGGGTGTAAAGCCAAACCTCCCCTGGCTTTGGTTATTGTACTGGGAATAATCGAATAGTTTAAAACATGTCTGCCTTGTGACTTGGCCAGCCTTTATGTTATAACAATGGAAACTCACGAATGCGTCTAGGGAGTCATTTATGCACTGGAGTGCCATATAAGAAACCCAATTGCATATAATGAAGTGTATAATGCACATAAACTTTTAATGAAGAGTAAAAGCATTGCCAGGCCTCTCCAGGAGCAGCCCTTGGCTCATACCCTCCCTTGAGATTCCCCTACAGAAGGAAAGGGTTAACCCAGCTGTTCTGATCCTGCAGAAACAGGAGGACCTAGGCCAGCTGCAGACGGTACAGAAGTAGGAAATGAGACAGCGAGGCAGGGACTGAATTGCAGTGAACGGGGCGGGCTCATCCACTGGCAGTCAGCAGCAACAGTGTACGGCGTCCAGCCTGATTTTCCCCAGCAAGAAAACCAGGTCAGCGACTGCAGGCTTCAAGGTGGGTGTGCGGTATTATATTTAAGTATCTGGGTTATCGAGTCAAGTAGACCAGGATTTATATCCCGGCCCTACCACTTACAAACTATGTGACCTTGGGCAAGTCACCTTCCATCTCTGAATCTCAGTCTGTAAAATGGAAGCAGTAATACTCCCTCCCTCCTAAGGTGATTATGAGGATTCAATGAGATAATGCAAATGAAAGTGCCCAGGCTATTACTAAGAGCTCAAGAAATGCTAGCTGCTGTCATTTTCACTATTAGAATCCAGGGTCATGAGTATTTACCCCTATGTTTTCTTCTAAGGACTTTATTATAGTTTTAGCTGTTATGCATGAGCCTTTGATCCATTGGGGTTCATTTTTATATATGGTGTAAAGTAAGAGTCTCATTTCATTCTTTTGCATGTGGCTATCCAGTAGTCCCAACACTACCTGCAGAAGAGACTATCCTTTCTCTTGTTGAACGGTCTTGGCACCCTTGTGGAAAAGCAGTTGACACAGATGTATGGGTGTAACTGTGGACTCTGGATTCTGTTCCATTAGTCTGTACGTCTACCTCTTTGGCTGGCCTCTTATGACTCCACCTGTCAGCACTGGGATTCTGAGCATCACGTGGTGCTAGGACACTTTGCCTCTCCCTCCAGACAGCCTTTGGGACAGAGTCCTCTTTTAGGATGTCTTCAAGCTGACTCTCCCCTACAGATCTACTTGGCCTAGAGCACAAAAGCAAATCATCCACAACAAAACAATGCACCTCCCTTTCTCCCTCTGTTGCTTTTACTCTTGCTCCTGCTCTCTCTTTTCCTCTTCCCCTCCTCTTCTTCCTTAGTCCACAGACATGGCCTCTAAATTTCTCAGCCAAGAATCAGATGCCTGTGTTTTATGTTTCCTAAACTTCAAGAGACATCTATCACACCCTCAGGATGGTCTCTGCTAATCCCTTTCGTTTGGCATACGATGTGGGAAAGTACCCATTTCTCCACCCTACTTGAAGCGAGGTGGAAAAGTGACCGAGCATTCTACGGCAACCCAACAATTCTCTAGAAAGGAATGGTCTGTCTCCCTCTGTCTTTATTTGCAATCCGCTTTGTACCTTCAAGACTGCTGATGGGATAGGGATGATGAAACCCTATCTACTGGTTTTGTTTCTACCACTGCAAGTCCTCCATAAAAGGGTCCCATTTCTGAATTGGGGATGTTGTTCTCAGCCTTTTGCGGTCTCAGCTAATACTGAAATATAAACAGCTCTATTTTAATATCTCCTTACAAATGAAGGATGAATAAATAAATGGATAAACAGATGGATGTTAGCTTCCTTCCCTTACTCCCTGTCCCCTTTTAATTTAATTCATTAGCCAGCTCTGTGTAGCCAAAGGTAATTAATGTCAAGCAACAACCTGCTGTGGCATTCTGAAGAATCAAGTCCCAACAATGATAAAAAAAATTTGAAAGTATAATCTCTTGATATCTAATAAGCAAGTGATTTTATGGAGTTGCACGGGTTTCTGATTTAAAGATGGAAAAACTATTTCTGTCCCCTTCTCCTCTTGGAAAACCAGGCACAACGAATAAGAAAAATAAAAAGCCACATGAACTCTTTGATGAACCTAGCTAGGGTCGGTCATCTCCAAAGATGACTGCTCATGAGCTCTCCCTGCTTTCTCTGCTGTTCCTCACATTAACACTTAGGGACTATTTTCCCATCCCACGGATATAGGCTGGGCTTGTAACTGGCTTTGACCATGGAGTATAGCAAAAGTGACAATCTGAGACGACGGAATGCAAGCTTTAAAAGGACTGGCAGCATCCACTTCCTTCCTTTTGGAAACCAGGTGCCATCCAAGCAGAGTCCAAGCCAATGGAAATGCCACATGGAGATGAACCAAAGGCCATCTGAGTGAAAGCCTGGACTGAGCTCACAGCTGACAGCATCAACTGCCAGCCATGTGAATCCCTCGTATTGGGGACTGTAGCTCAGTTGAGCACCTTAACTCAGTCAAGCACCCAGATGACATCGCATGGAAGAGAGACCAGTCAATACATAGAACCTTGAGAAAAAAGAATGTGATTATTATTTACAGCCACTATGTTTCATGGTAGTTCATCACATAGCAATAGATAATGAAACACTAGGATATATCTGCAACCCTAAAATACAGTATTTAGATGTAGAAAGTGGGTGAAGCAATGATAAATGGCTCATTAGAGAAGAGGAAATTCAAATAAAAGTGCCTGTAAAGGGTGGGAAAATGATAATACTGGAAGAACAACGTATTCAAAATTCTAAATGAAGATAGTTCTCAAATTAGAATTTCATACGCAACCAGGGGTGCCTGGATGGCTCAAATGGCTAAGCATCTGATTTTGGCTCAGGTCATGATTCCAGGGCCCTAGGATCAAGCCCCGAGTTGGGCTCTGTGCTCAGCGGGGGTCTGCTTCTCTCTCTCCCTCTTTCCCTGCCCCTCATGCTCATGCTCTCCTGCTCTCTTTCTCTGTCTCTCAAATAAATAAAATATCAGGGGCCTGGATGGCTCAGTTGGTTGAGCGTCCAACTCTTCATGTCAAGCTCCACAGTCTGCACGGAGTCTGCTTGTCCCTCTCCCTCTGCTTCTCCTCCTCCTCTCTCTCTCAATTAAGTAAGTAAAATCTTAAAAAAAAGAATTTGATCAATGTGTGGCTCCATCAGACTTTTAAAAATAAATAAAATATTGTTTAAAGAATAACTTGATACACAACCAAATGATAATAAAGCAAGGGCATGGTGAAGACAGTCTCAGTTGTGTAAGTGCACTATATGTCTTCAAAAAAAAATTCTCAAACTCAAGAAGCTTCTGGAGGATGTGGTTTACAAAAATGAGAAAATAGACATGGGATCCAGGACACAGAAAATCTAAGATTTTCTAAGATTTTTAAGAGTAAGGATGTGAAAATCTAAGATTTTCTAAGATTTTAAGAGTAAGGATGTCAATCCAAAGGATTGACCTTTGGATGAAGGTCAATCCAAAGACATCAGCTGTGAAATAAGCAGTCAGTCCAGATGGGAGCTGGAGGGCTCAGAAGGCATGCTTCCAGGGGAATAAAGAAATGATACATATTCTTTTTATTTTCCACTTACCCAGTATTATGGAGAACTTATTGTGTTTTAGGGCCTGTTCTAGGCACTGAGGATAGAGTAATGAACACAATAAAGTTTCTGACCTCTTGAAATCTGCATTCTAGTGGAGCTTTAAGTTTCTCTTATCTGACAAGTTATGGAAAATTGTTACAAGCCTCTTTACACAACTGCTGAAGCATGGTGGGAAATTTCATCTAACATAACACACACACAAAAAGGAACATAAAACTTAGTCATCAAGCAACACCAGAAAAAACAAAACATTGAAAAAGAAAGTAAATATTTCATTTCAATAGGCTCAGCAGTGAATGATACTTGTAAAAACATGGTAGGAAAAGTATCATGCAGATTTAAACCCAAAAAATGAGATACACTGGACAGATGGAGGGTGTGGGAGGGGAGGGTGTATATGTGAGCTAAAATCCAGATTTGACATGATAAAAAAAATCAGTAGGTGATGTTTAATCTTGAATTAAAAGAAAAGTGTGTATGAGCATAATTTCGAAGAGTGGAGGTAACTATCAGCAGAAATAGCTACAGATTTGAAAGAAGTTGTCACTAGTAATTGGGATGGGGGCAGGGTGGGGCAAGGGACCAATGTTTGCCATTAAAGCCCTTTTAGCACTATTGGACTGTTTTTTCCTTTTTAAAAAACACTTTGATGTTAAAAGATGTATTTTTAAAAGGAGCTGAATTAAACTCTTTATTGGAACTTCTAGAGCTATGCAGAGCATAGGAGTGTTCATTTAGCCAAAGGTTGGAGTTCCCTAACCTAAAGATGATAAGGAACTTTCTTACATCAGAGTTTTATGCCATCTACTCTACTAGCCAACAATTCCATTTTTAGCTGGGTCACTGTCTTTATACAACCATCAGTGCTTGTGTAATCATTTAATATATTATTACATTTTGTTCTATTATTTTATAAAAATGACTAAATGGAAATAAAAGCCTTATAAATACAACAACGCAGTTGAGACAAAGATCATTAGTTATGTCCGAGTAACAAGTCTTTGGCTTCAGTCTGCCATGTATTGGGCTTAAGTTGGCCCACAGCAAGTGCAAGCGTGAATTTAAAATTCAATTACAGGGGTGCTTGGGTGGCTCAGTGGGTTAAAGTCTCTGCCTTTGGCTCAGGTCGTGATCTCAGGGTCTTGGGATCGAGTCCTGCATTGGGCTCTCTGCTCAGCGGGGAGCCTGCTTCCTCCTCTCTCTCTGCCTGCCTCTCTGCCTACTTGTGATCTCTATCTGTCAAATAAATAAATAAAATCTTTAAAAACATAAAAAATAAAATTCAGTTATAAAATATGTGGAAAATTCTATCCCTATTGGTCATCGAAAAGTATGTCTAAAAGGCAAAGGTATAATTATCAAACAATATTTTAGTTTTCTGACAATGGGATCACTGCTACAGCACGTAAACTACCTCTCTGAATTTTGTACCCAACTTTTCAGGAAGATGTTATAAAAGAAAACTGAGGGCTGCAGACAGAAGCAATTGGGTGGGACATGGAGATTTAGAAGCAAGTTTAAAAACCAAGTCTTGTCTCGGGTCACTAAAAATCTAGGCCTATTCTTGCTTTCCTCTTAATTACCATATTTCAAAGTGAGTAAGTTAATGAAGCCACAAGAAAGCTAGAGACTTCCCCAACTAAACACAACATGACAGCAGATATACTCTATCCTTCGTTAACAAATGCACACATATACAAAACTGACGAATACAGAATATTTCAAAAGTTAGGCACCATAGGAATCCCACAAGTGGACCAAAGCCACTTATTCATCTTCCTTGGTGAAGACCAACTACCACAATTACCCACAATAAGAGGACAGTGATGGTTTCAGTAAATGGTTGCTAAGCTCTTTATATTGGCCATCTACCATCAAATTTGGCATATACACATGTACACACACACACACACAGTGGAAAAGCCCACCATTAAAAATGTAACCATTAAGGGGATATTGTTCAGTTTTATAAACTCAAGACTACCCTCTCATGTTTTTATAGCTTCCTACCTATAATATACTTTGTAAAGAAACCCTTTGGAGCAGAGGTCCTAATAGAATAGAAAGGGATCCAACTACCACCTCATCCAGAGATTCTGAACCTGGTGTGTTATGGGGGCATGGGTGGGGAGGCGGAATGTACGTGTATGCATTTCTCTGTAGCAAGCCAGAACATTCTCCACATTCTCAGAGTTGTCCATGACTCAGAAAGGATAACATCTGAGCTGAAGGAGGGAGAGTGCTTTGCCCAGACAGAGTGGCTGAGAGGGGACTTCAACTCATTTGCCTAACTTCTGTCCACCACACCATGGAGCTCAGCCCCAAGCCCAAGAGCTTCCATTATGCCTAGCGGTGTGCTATAGACCCAAAAGGTGTTTCAACTCTTACTGATGAAAGTAAGGATTCAACTCTTACTGATAAAAATAACAGTTTAATATAACCCAATAGTAGGATGTCACTGGTTCTTCCACTAAGGCAATTTCTTTTCCAAGACTGGCAGAGGTCTCCTGCATCCATTATTTGTGAGCCATGTAAAACCATGTGAAACATTCCTGAATGCTGACACGGAACTGTGCACTTATGTATCAGATCTTTTCAAACAGGAATAGAATTGTAGGTTCCTATCCTCTTTCAAATCTCTTCCTACCCCAATTTAAATTCTAGCTACATAATTACTTCTCAACCTTGCATGATCTCTGACTATTCAATATTGACTCCTTGGCAGGAACTCCCATCAAAGGGAGTATGAGTATGGGTTCAGAGTATGAAGTGTTATAATCCAAATATTTCTCAAGAGGCCAACATGTACATTTGAGGTCAACACAATGTTTGGTCTTTGCCAGTCAGAGCTGATTTCGGCCCTGGTGAGCTAAACGTGATAGGCTACGTTATCTATTCCAAAAGCCCTGAATCTAATCTCCTTAACTGTTAAACACTTCCTTTAAAAAAGGTACGGTTTGGGCATATCCAAAAGCACAGCTCAATTTGATGATTCTGCACTACAAAGCCGAATGAAACTCTTCAAGCAGAGATTTTGCAAATTCTTTCGGATTCCCGTAAAATAATGAGTGTCTTGTACAATATTTATTGCTGTGGGCTTAGCTTTGTATTTTTAACTCCCTTTGTTTCATGACATGCTATAATTATATGCTCAAACCATAGTCTAAATTTATCTTATTGTAGTTTTCTGGTAAAATACTATGTACTACATACAACATTTATATTTTTAAAGTCTATGATAGAGGCAGAGAGAGGTTTGTTTAGACCTTTAAATTGGGGTGTGAGGGAAAGAAGGAACAAATTTCAGGAGAATTTTGCATCACAGGGTAAAGTGTTAAGTGCTCTCATGGATGGCGGTGCATGAGATGATACAATAATTATTCATTACTACCTCTTTTGTGCTGGTATCATGGAGGCATGAACCATTGGTTCTCTCCCGGGTTTTGCCACTATGGCCTGACTGCTGAAGTCTGAATGCTTCATGTATGAAATAAGTAGTTGGACTAGATAATCTTGAAGGTAACTTCTAGCTTGTAAAAACTATAAAATTTGGTGGTGCCTTGGTGGCTCAGTGGGTTAAGCGTCTGCCTTCGGCTCAGGTCATGATCTCAGGGTCCTGGGATTGAGCCCTGCATTGGGCTCTCTGCTCAGCAGGAACCTGCTTCCTCTCCCTCTGCCTCTGAGCTCTCCCTCAATCTAGTCTCTCTCTCTCTCTCTCTCTCTCAAATGAATAAATAAAATCTTTAAAAAAAAAAAACTGTGAAATTCTACAACAGTCTGCATAATAAGGGACTGGAAATGTTTTCAGAGAGGGGAAACTGTATGTGCTTTGGCTATGGCAGCCCTCTATTAGGACCATGGTCTATAAAAATACCTGCATATTTTGAAAGACGATAAAAAGTATTTTGGAGAATTGTGAATCTCAGAATATGTATGTACCTAACACGATTTTTATACTTATTGATATATTTAATGACCAGGATATTTTTGAACAAAAATGTGAGTAATGAGGAAGAATTTGCCCTGCCAGATACTTCCATGTTTCTTAAAGCAACAATAATTAGGACAGCATGACACCAGCATAGGAACAGACTGGCATCCACGGATTGGGAAAGCAAGCATGCGAACGGACCTACGGGACATACCAATATAGTATATGATAAGGATGATACTTCAAATTGGTGGGGAAAGAAAAATTCTGGGACAGTTTTTAGCTATTTGGGGATAAATTGAGCTAACACGAATTCCAGATGATATAAAAAGTCAAGCGTGAAAACCGAAAAGAAACTCTAAAATATCCTGCATGTCAAGAAAATGCCACGAACAAAGTGAAGAGGCAGACAACAAACCCAGAGAAAGAGTTATAGCATATATGAAAAAAGATTAATATCTCCAATACAAAGAAAATACTTCAAATCTATAATAGAGGACAAATACCTTAGTGGAAAAGTAAGCAAATGATACGAGCAGATAAGTCACAAAAGAAGAAATACAATTGCCAATAAATATGAGGAAAGAATCTTCTGTCTTATTGCTAATCAGAAAAATGCAAATGAAAATGATACCAGAAACAATATTAAAAGGCTCAGTTATTAAATAAACTCAGAGAATGTATTTGCTTAAAAATAAGCCACAGTGGGGCACCTGGGTGGCTCAGTCCACTAAGCATCTGCCTTGGGTTCAGGTCATGATCATGGGGTGCTGGGATGGAATCCCACATTGGGCTCTCTGCTCAGCGAGGAGTCTGCTTCTCCCTCTCTCTCTGCCTCTCTCCGTCTCTCTCTAATGAATAAATAAATTCTTAAAAAATATTTTAAAAAATAAGCCATACTTTTAAAACAGAATATTCAGGGTTGACAAAGGTCACTAATTTCACAAACATTTATTTTTATTAATTTTTTATTTTTAATTTTTTAAAAATTTCACAAATATTTATTAAGCAACTGTTACTTATCAGGTACTGCATTAAAGTAATAAGGATACAAGATGAATTGGATGTGTTCCTTGTCCCATGAAGCATTTGTATGGTGATGGAGAAGGACAAGTGATAGAGTTTCACATAAAAGGTACTGTCACGCACTACTCGTAAGATAGTAAATTGGTATGCCCTTACCATACAGCAATTTGATGATATACATTAAAAGCCTTAAAAATAAATACACTCCTCAGCCCTGCCATCCTAATGCCAAAGTTTTATGCTCAAGAAATGATCAGAAATATATAAAATTAACAGTAGCAAAGATTTTTTTGAGTGTTTACTAGGTTTGAGGCCCTGTTCTAAGAAATTGACATGTATTAACTCATTTAATCATCACAGCTTTCTAAGGATGGTACTATTTCAGCCCTGTTTTACCTGTGAGGACGGAAAGCACATGAAAGTTACATAATTAGCCCAGGAATTGGCTCTGCAATCTGGGTCCAAACCCAAGCAGTCCCTGCTCCCAATGCCTTGTAGACATCATGGTGTAGGCATTAATTACAGCATTATTTATGTTTGTGAACATGAACGTATATGTAGATGATCTAAACAAACACCAGCAGGGGCTTGGTTAAATCAATCCAATGGAATACTATGCCAATAATCATGATGTTTTAAAGATTATTTAATAACTCAAGAAAATGATCCCAATGTACTGTTAGGTAGACGAAAGAACTCGCAAGATGTTAATGGTGGTGCTCTCTGAGTGAAGGGATTCAAGGTGATTTCTACTTTTTTTCTTTGAGCTTTTCTATAATTCGCAAATTTTACACAAAGAATCTGTATTTATTATCAGATAGATACACTAATTTAAAATCCATTTGACGGAATGGAATCACTGACATATTTTCAGCACCACACTACAGTTTGGTAGTCAGTCAGTTATAACATGACACAGAGCATGCTTACTCTATTCCCTTTACCTGGAAGGCCCTCTCCCACCCATCCTGCTGTGTCCTTTTCCCTATGTCCTGCCTAACTCCCACTTACTCCTTAAGATTTAGCTCAGGCTCACACCTTCAAAAAACTTTTGGAGACTAACAGCAATCATACCCCTGTCCCCAGCCTGGATTAGGTATCTCTCCGCGGTGCTCCCATAAAGTCCTGTGCAGGTCTAGCATCCACTGGCCACATGATCTGTTGAGCCACTGGTTCCAACCTCCTATCCCCGTCAGTGTCACAGATGAGTCCTTTGTAGCCCGTGCACGTGTCCGGCTCAGAGCAGAGAGCAAATAAATGTTTGTGACGGGAACAAAAAATATTTCTTCGTGAAGAAAAGAGAAGAAACTCTTCTCTTTTTCCAAAGTACGGTGTTCACAGGATTTTTTGAGAAGCGGTTGAGAGGTGTAGGTTTGGGAAAGCCCGGGCTCTATAAAGCACACTACCATAGTTCGCCCTCGTCATACACCAGGCTGTCCCTTCAACAGCCTAGGTCTTCAGTGCCTAAGGGCAACGCCCTTTGCTGCTCCTGCCCCCATGGCTTCCCCCATGCTAACCTTGGTCACACTGTGTCATCCCAGTAGACTGTGAGCTCCTTGGGGGCAGGATCCATGTTTTCGCACCTCTGTATCCTGCACCCAGCACAGCGCCTGAGGCCTCTTTGCTGACCTCCACTCGCTAATCCTCTCAAACCCTTCATAACTGGTGGGAGCACCGGGCCTGAACTCCTCTGGCCGGAAGCTGTGTGACCAGCACCAGACTCCGCTGTGGCCCTCCCTTTCCCCGGTACAGATGGGGGGGACCACCGTGCACATGTACGCTGGAAGCTGCTTTCTCTGCTGTAAACCGCAAACACGAAATTCCCACTTCCCGTCTAGCCTCACACTGAGGAGGTAAGATGGTGGGGCGGGGTGGGTGAGGCAAGAAGGAAGGCCTTCGTCTCCCACTGTGGCCAGCCAAGTCGTAAAAGCTAATTAAACGAGTAGCTATCTTCCTCAGAATTTGAAGTTGGAGTGAGTGAATACAGGCCAGGTAAACAGAGTCTGTTGACAAGATCCCAGAGCAACACGTTGAAAAGCAAACATCTCTGAGATTCCCAAATCCTGAAGTTCCTATGTTCTGCTCTCCACATTGGCTGGGCTCACAGCAGGCTTCTAAACTGCCTCAGTCAGGCCACCATCTTCGGTCAATCAGTTGGTATGAAATGCGCATCTGCCCCAGCCCTCCCCACTCACAGAACAGGGCCTTTGTCCTCACCACGTCTGGGCCGTCTCCAGGTGCCTGTCCTGTCCCCTGAACCCTACTCCTGGCCTCAGGCAGTCCACCGGTTTTTGCATTCCCGAATGTTTCCCTTCCCAGACTATCTGATGACAGCCAAGCCCAAAGCAGAACTTTCTTAGAACCACAAGAGTGCACTTATATTTGTGTCCCATATGACTCAGAGGGAACCAGAAACCTCATCAGAGACGTAGCTGGGGAGACTTCCAGCCTCATTTCCAATCATCATCCCCTAGGTTCATAAACACTTCATATACTCCGCGTGGACAATGTTCCAAGAGAAACTGTGGATAAGAATCTGTTTGAAGCAGTATATTTCATCTATGGACACTTTTTGAAGGCTCACCTGTGGAGAACTGAAATATGACTGGGAAGTCAGCCAGTTATAATATGATATAAACACCCAAAGAGCAAAAGAAAGCCCTCTACTAAATGATCTGTCTTTCCATTAGGTTAGAAGCCAGTAGAAGATACTGTAACACAGAATTATCATATGGGACAGTTATAAAAATAGAGAGGGTAAGAGGGCCAGCTCCAGGGTCATATAGAGCCAGATTCAAAGCATAGCTTTACAAGGTGGTTGTTGAATGATTTAAATCCTAGTTTCATCATCCAAAAAAAAAAAAAAAAAAGGACGAAAAATAGTGCCCACCCCATTAGCATTGCAAGGCTTAAATGAGATAATGCATATAACTACACGTAGCACAGAACCTGGCATAGGAAAGTGTCCCAAGATACTAATTTAAATTGTTGTTATTTTGGGGGCACCTGGGTAGCTCAGTCAGTCAAGTGTGTGACTCAGTTTTGGCTCAGGTGATGATCTCAGGGTCATGACATCGAGCTCCATACTCAGCAGGAAGTCTGCTTTAGATTCTCCCTCTGCACCCCCCATACTCCCTCCCTTTCTCTCTCTCTCAAATAAATAAATCTTTTTTTTAAAAAAAAATCATTAATTTTATCTGAGGGAAAGACTACTTCGTCAATATGCATGTTCTCTTTTTCCCGGCACCCAGCTAGACTACATATCCCAACATCCCTTGCAGTGAATAGTGGTTATATGTGGCTAACGAAAAGGGGACAAAGGTTATGTGCAACATTTCCCGGCTTGGCCCTTCTCTGCACCATCTTCTGTGCTCTTTCCCTTCCTACCTGCTAGATGTTGACACCCAGGGCAACCTTGGTTGCCCCAGGTTGAAGATGTCAGAAACTCCACCAGGCTGTATCCCTAAATGCACACACAGAGAAGAGCCTGTCACTACTACCACTGACCAGGAACACCTACACCGGACCACTGTGTAACTAGTAAATAAACTTCCACTGTGTTAAGGCACTGAATTTTGAGGTTGCAGCAGCTAGCATGATCCTAACTAACATACTAAGTCACAGAAGAGCAGAACCCCTACAAACCTCCTCCATTGTGTGAGAGGCATTGAGGCTCAGAGTCACTGGCCAAGGTACTTCAATGGACCTTTTTTCCTCAGACTCCTTCAAGTACACCCTGCCCTTTTGCATATAATGCTAATTAAAGGCTGTAGGATCAAAGTCTTCTCTGCTTGCTTAGTTAAGGCTAGATCTAGTTCCTAGGGAAATTTTATCAGAGAAGGTTGGAAATACAGACCGCTTCTACTAGACAGTATACCAAGAATGGAAGGAAAACAGGAGAGCCCTTTCTTACTGTTCTGTGTCTTCCCCACAGGGGCTCATGAGGTTATCCTATTATTACACTTGGGAAGGGGCTTTGAAAAATGGAGAGTTACACTATATATGGTACTATTACTCAGCCATTTTATTGGCTTTTCCTACTAAGGACCCAGGAAAACCAATCTACAAACATTTATTAGGCAACAATTTTTGCACTTTCTCAGCCCTCTGCTAGTCATTGTGGGGAACTAACCATCGTCCTCAAGAAGTTTAAAATCTAGCTGTCTTAGTTTTAGCTGCTACAACAAAGTGCCATAGACTGGGGTGGGGGAGGGTGCTTATGAACAACAGATATTTACTTTTCACAGTTCTGGAGGCTAGGAGACTAAGATCGGGGTACCAGTGTGGTCAAGTTCTGGGGAGAGCTCTCTTCTGGGCTGCAGACGACAGACTTCTCAGTGTCCTCACGTGGCAGAATTAGAGAGGAAGCTCTCTGGGACCTCTCTTATGAGACACTAAACCCATTCCTGATGGTTCTACACTCATGATCTAATCACCTCCCAAAGACCCCCATTCCCAAATACTATCACGCTGGGGATTAGGTTTCAGCACATGAACTTTATGAACTTCAAAGAAAGACAAACACTCAGTCCACTGCACTAGCTGATACTGCACCAAAGACTTTAGAAGTGCGTAATTATATGGTATAGACAATGCCAACTCTACGGGCATGCAGAGAAGAGAGAGACTGATGAGACTGGTATTTCTAGAAGACCTCATAGAGAATGAAACTTAGACTAGACTTCCAAAGACTCTCAAAGATTGGCTAAGCAGACATAGGGACATAAGGATAATTCAAGCAAAGGGGAGTAATGACTGGATTGCCAAAATAATTGAGTGAATACCGGCTTCTCCTACCCTTCTTTTCCTACATTCATCCAGTAATAATAATAATAGCGGAATAATAGTTCACTATGTGCCAAGAACTATGCTAAGCACTTCTTGGCCATTATCTAATTTTACCTTTACTAGAAACCTATGAGTGAGGTACCAGTGTGTCCATTCTACAGATAAGAAAACGGATGCTGGAAGAGTTTTAATTGCCAAAGGTCTCCCCGTTAAGAAGTTGTAGAGGTGGAATTCAGATTTGGTCCTGTGCTCTTAACTGTCAAACTACACTACCAACAAGTCATTTGGGAAGGTAGTTATAATATTTGCCAGAACAGAAAATCAAGGCAAGACCCAAATGTGGAAAGAAATTTCTCTTTTTCTCCTGAGTGGACACATATGACAAAAGTGCTGGGTGAGTCAGGAGATTTTCATTCAAATCCTGGATCTACCACCAATTAGCTCTGACCTTGGGCAATTTATATTAACTCTCTGAGCCTCAATTTCCCCAACTGCGAAGTAGGAGAATGTAAGTCTTACCTTATAAGGCTGCTGAGAAGTTTAAATGAGATGCTATAAATTTTAATATGTTGGAGCTATGTAAATACGAAATCATTGGTTTTTTTTTTACTACGACTAATTTTATCCTGGTGTGAACAGAGCCAAATATAAAGACATTTTAAGGATATTAGAAGTGGGGTGCCTAGGTGGCTCAGTGGGTAAAAGCCTCTGCCTTCGGCTCAGGTCATAATCCCAGGGTCCTGGGATCAAGTCCCGCATCAGGCTCTCTGCTCAGCAGGGAGCCTGCTTCCTCCTCTCTCTCTGCCTGCCTCTCTGCCTACTTGTAATCTCTGCCTGTCAAATAAACAAATAAATAACCTTTTTTAAAAAAGGATATTAGAAGTAATCATATGCAACTGATAAGGAATTATTGGATGCAACATCTGAAACTAATGATATACTGTATGTTGGCTAATTGAATTTAAATAAAAAAAAAAGAAGTAATTGCATGAAAACTTTAGACAAAAAGGCACAACACAGAGCTGAAAGGACAGTCCTTTATATAATACCCCACTAAAAAGTAGCATATAATTACCCAGTTACCAAAACCTGTTACCAAAACAGGTAATATTTCTGGGGGTCTTACTGTATACTTTGCATTTCCATCCATACAACTCTAAGAGGTGAATCATAGACTTTCACCCAGTGGTTTTGTTCATTCTGCTTTGTTTTGATTTTGCTTTGATTTGCCTTGATTTGATTCTTGGCTGTCTACTACCTGAACATTCCTCTTTTGTGGAAACCCCATCACTGGGTGAGTCTTGATGGAAGACCACCTCCCACTACCAATGCCAGAACCAGGCACTCCCTGCTCGCTGGGCTAGGGCATGAGCAGGTGCCCTAAATTTGGCTAACTGGCTACTCCCATCACGACTCAGCACAGGAAATGAGTAATGCATTTTAGCAGTACAGACACCCGATGGTCAGTGGTGATGGTGCCAAAAGCGGCTTCCAGAATCTAGAGGCTACAGAAGCAGTATTTAACCTGGTCCTGCAGTTTCCTTTGGTTTCTGCCATTTTCTGAGCCTGATTTGCCAACCTTCCTAAGTTCTTTCCATAACATTTGTCTTGCTTATGTTAATTGGAGTTGGTAGCTATTGTCTGCAGCCAAGAATCTTGGCTTACAAAAGCAAGAACTATTAGTGTCCACATTCTATAAATAAGAAATCTGAGGTATAGTAAGTAACCGTGGAGCTGGGGTTTGAACCCTGACAGTCTGACACCAGATGCTCCACTAAGAAAACAGGAGAATGTAAAGACCATTCACACAGGACATTATGGCAACTAGACAGCCAGCCAGAGCATATGCACACATACTACATATATACACACAGACGCTCTATGTGTGCATGTACATGTGAACAGATTCTGAATGCAGCGCAGCCTTCCTGGGTTCAAATCCTGGCTCCTCTACCTACTCACTTTGTGGCTTTGGGCAAGTTACTTAACGTCTCTGTGCCTCAATTTCTTCATCAATAAAGCAAGAATGATAATAAGACTGCCCTGTTCACAGGGTTGCTGGCAGGATTAAATAAGTTACTATTTGTAAGGCACTTGGAACAGTGTCTGGGACAATGTCAGTATTTGTTACTATTACCTGATTCTAGTTTTAAGACTGAAGATCAAAACTCTAAATCCCTATCCAAAACAAATAATCTTTATTTTCAGAAGAAATTACCCAAATCCCCTGAAATGGGGGGCATTAGATATTTCAATATGCAAATCCATCAACCAAAGAAAATCCTAGAATCCTGGGAGTTTCACAGTGGCACACAGTTAAGTGCTGGAATGGGGGGAGAGAGGTACTACGTTTAACCTAGATTGCCTTGGGTTTTATTTCTTTATTTGTCTACCGCATGAAATGTGTGAGGATATCTCCAGCTGCCATCAATGACACTTAAAGAACCCCATACCCCACACCTAGAAAAGAGAACAGTGAGAATGCTAGCAGTGAAGACCTCCGTTCCTGACCCAACTAATGCCAGCTCACAGCAGCAAGAACAGCTACAGAATTGAGCCAAGATGTCCTAGCAGACAACGAAGTGCAAAGGAAGAGGAAGTAGCCTTATTAAGGTTTCTTCCATGTGTTAGATGCTCACATCATCTCACACCATCGACCCTTGGAGATGGACATGATTTTCCCTACTTTACAGATGAGAAAACTGAGTATTAGAGAAGCTAAGTGACAAGGCTATGAAGTGACAGAGGTGTGATTATTAACCTAGGTCTGTCTCAATCACATTCTAAAACTCTAACAGGAAAACTTCACAGGAGCAAGTGAGGTAGTTGGAGAAGCTGGAGGTGCACCTCTGTAGAAAGGAACAAGTCAGCAAGTGCTAGAACCTAACCCAAGTAGCACCAAGGTCTGTGCATTTTTACATTCATTATCTTACATCAGTCATCTGGCAGGCTGGGTGAAGTTCAGTGGCAAAATGCTCCAGGTATTTCAGGTTCTCTGGTATTTAATTAATTCCAAAGCATCTCTGAAGAGTTGAAAAATAAAATCTCGAAAGCCCTATGTCACGCTTTTTCAACAGGCACACACAACCAGCATAAACCATGGAACAATATGACATCTTTCTGGAACATCTCTTTGCCTTAAAGATCTAGAAGGAAAAGTTACATAATTTGCCTGACAAGATAAAATAGTTGGGGAAGTCAAAACAAACAGGAACACATCCTGAAGTAGTACGCAAAAACCTATGATATTTCAAGATGAAAACCAGAATCTTCAAAGTAATTTCAAGTGTGTGACAGACTGCTCCAGAGCCCCTAGAGAGTTCACACTCCTCTGTTGTTAAGGCTACTTGGGGAGGGGAAGCATAAGAATTCTGCAGTATTACGTCCTAAACAGGGTTATTTCATCTTCTCTGAAAGTTTCACCAATTCTTATGTACATGTCAGACTGTCATGATTTTAGCAAAACAGTCTCGTGAGTTAGCCTTGACTCCTAAGTCTGGAGGACAGTTAGACTTTCGATCAAAATGGGAAAAAAACTGTAGAGCATATGAGATGTATTTCTTTGTTAAACAAAGATGACCAACTCTGATATTGCAGACACTGGTAAAAATCACAGCACCACAGCTGCTGTCCGCATTCTGGCTAAGACCATAGTTAGCTGAAGAGAGACGCAGCACCATCTCTTGATGGTTGTTCGCTGTTAAATCTTACAGAGGATAAACAGAGAAAACTGGTCCAAGGACATGGACTCAGCAAACCCACAAACTTGGATTTCCCTTATTTCTCTAACATTGAGGATTTTGTGAAAATAAAACTAGAAATTTCTTATTCTTCCTCAAGTAAACTGCTGCTTGGGTCAAATACTAAACAGAGCTTGGACTGAAACGCATGACAGCTTGAAACACACTATCCGTGTACTTTTAAAAAAGCGTTCGGCCCATTAATGTATGGATGGATCTTTACGTGGGCATTCTGTCACTCTAGTAGGCGCTGATGATATCCACCTGCAACACTCACCGTTGTGTTTGTTGCTCGCTACTCACCACCCTTAAAATGAGCCTTGGTCTCACAGGTTTGGTCTCTATACAGCAAGTTTAAGGTCCTTGGACAACAGAAAGGACAGCTTCCCAAGAAGTCACCCATTTCAGAAACACTCGTTCTGCCGTCTTCCTAATGGAGGTTCAGCAGAGATCAGCTCTGTTTCTTTTATTTGGATGATATTAAGTCCCAAATAGAGTTGTCCCCTGGGCTCCTTTCTCTGGGCAACCCGGCACTCCAAATAATGGAACACTCACGAGGAGCCCTCTTTGGGCTCCATTGTTTACAATGAAGATTCAGAAGCAAATAATGAGCCAACCTAGTCTAGTCAGGAACTTTTCCATACTTTGAAATGCTGGCCTTTAGCTGTCTGGCAAATCTCGGTACACGAGTCTGTTTTTACTCTGGGTTCTGCTCTATTTGTCCACAAGAATGTGCTATATAGCTTTCCTTCGATTCTAATTGCTATCATCTTAAATAGGAAAAAAAAGGAGATTACAAAATTGCTTCTACACTGGAAGTATAATTATGTAAAAATTATGTACGCATATGGACAGGGACTGGAAGGGAATGAGGAAAAAATGAAAACAATTTGATTTATAGGGGGTGGCAGGACGATGAGTGAGGATTTTTAAAAATTCTTTTCTATAGATTTTCATTAACATTCTCGGAGGCTGTGCTTGCAACAAAATACAGACAGTTAAGTCTGTGACTTCTTGTAGATAAAATGCTGATCATCCTTCTGTTCGTTTAGTGTTTGTCTTACATGGTCAATGTTCCCTTTTGTACATTATCTGAAAGAACAGATTTCACCATAATTTAGGGAGTCTTTGCCAAGAAAATCAATAAAGACATATTTATACAGAACCTAGAGTGGGCTGGTTTTCTCCAGGAATGTGTTCAGTTAATTGAAAAGGTTTTGGTTAAGGTTAGCCAGTCGGAGATCACGGTGTTGTAGACAACACATACTGTGAGTATGAACTTCGTACAACCTTTCAAATACCTTTGGGAAGGCAGGAAATTGAAATATTGTGCTATATTGGCAACTAAATGGTCATTTATCATCCATGCTAAGTTTGGAGCTGAGAAGAACGGTTTGGAAACTCTCGAAGGGCCTTTATTAACAATTTCAAAGTTAGACCCGTGTATGTAGATTTTCACAGCATATTTGGGGAACGACTAAGAGATAACATCTGCGTATACTATTAACATGGCCTCTTTAATAACAACTTCGGACTGTATTCACACCCACAAAAGCTGCATTAAAATACATTAAGCTTGAGACACCAACTGACAAAAGCAAGGAAATTCACAGTTAAAGGGGAAACGTGCCATATGTTCTTCAATACCTAAGAGCAACGGGGTGCATTTGGAAAGTCATTAAAGCGGCACCCAGTTGTGCCTAGGTATTGGAGAACATATGGAATCTTTTCCTCCGTGAGTGTAATTTTCCCTGCTCTCATTGAACGCATGTATCAATCTTCACTTTTTGGTCATATAGGTTTTTGTTTGTTTAATTACCATAACATGTAAAATAAATACCTTCTCAATTTCAAAAACCAACACAATCACACAACGGAAACTGGTTCTCCGCTTTTGCTGCTTGATGGTTTCTCATTATTTGTCTTTTTCCAAGGTTCCTGCACCATTTCTACAGTTCCAGCTGTTTCCTACTCCTAAGGAGTGCTGTTTCCTGTCCCCATCCTGAGGACAATGTCTCCCGGGTAGTCAATACTTGCCTCTTCCACCAGCACCTCAATGGGCTGAAGTCAGAGTTCTAAGAGCAAAAGAATCCATTCTTCTGGACATTTGCTACTAGGGTAAAGTCTCATTCTTCTTTAAATATGGGCTTTAACCTCCCATTTTGGCAGAAGTAGAAGCCAGCGTGATGTAAAAAGGTGTTTATTAATATCATCACGTCCTCTTTTTGTGCCACTCTTTCATTCATTTATTTATTCAGTCCTTTAGTTGTTGGGGACCTGCCATGTGCTAGGATTGGGAATAAAGTAGCAACCAAGACCCGAATCCCACCCCCCCACCAAGTTGCTCGCTGTCCATGGGAGCAGACAAAAGAACAAGCTGGCAGTGATCATGCAGCGTGTAAGTGCTGCCACAGGGGTCGGCAGAGGAGGCTAAGGAAGCACAGAGCACGCAACCTAACCCATACTTGGGGCTGTGGATAAAGAGCCTGAGAGTGAGCGACTGCCATGACAGCCATTGTAGGGCCAAGTTGATAACTGAATTCACTCAATACAGTCCATGGACTTCTACGGAGCACTTACGGCACGCCAGGCCCTGGACTAGAGACTAGGAATATTGACACAACTCTTGCACTTTTGAAGCATGGGAGTGACATGAACAGATTGGCCTAATTGCTGAAAATGAAAAGGGCAGAAAGAAGTGGGGAGCGAGAACACGCAAGCCATGCTTTATGCTACAGCAAGGAAGCAACCACAGAAGAGCTATAACCAAGAGACTCGTATGATCAAATTAGTGTTTTAGAAAAATCACCCTGATACCATTAAAGAAAAGATAATGAAATCATCCTGACACCATTAAAGAGGAGATAATGGAAGGAGTCAAGGAAACTGAGGCTCTCAACAAGGGGAATGACAGCTGGGATGGAAGGGCATGGATAAAGTCAAGTAA
Organism: Mustela lutreola; assembly: GCF_030435805.1. Classification (NCBI taxonomy): domain Eukaryota; kingdom Metazoa; phylum Chordata; class Mammalia; order Carnivora; family Mustelidae; genus Mustela; species Mustela lutreola. Next base: position 118,836,497 of record NC_081308.1, on the reverse strand, counting down.
TATTTAGGGCAGAGTCAGCAGAACATGGTGATTGATTGGATCTGAGAATTGGAGAGACATGATAGATCTGTGGGGTGTGGAATTCACATAGACTCACTGAAGAGTAGAGGAAAACAGAGAGATTATCTAGTTAAATGCTCTCACTTTTATCCATAAGGAAACTGGAAGTCTAGAATAGTTGGCTGACTTTTTCAGGTCAACCAATCTATTTTATGGTGGTGCAGGGCCAAAGACCAAGATCTCACAGCTCACAATGAAGTAGTTTTTCAATTTAAGGTACCATCTAGGTGGATATAAAAATATTAACTTCAGAATCCCCCAACGCTGAAAACTAATCTCAAAATTATTTGAATGTTTCCCCATACTTTCCTTGCTTTTCTATTTCCACCATATTTGATCTAAAATTTATGCTCTCTCCAGCTTCTTTCAGACTCTGAAAAGATGAATTCCAAGTGGGAAGTATGATGACCTCATGATATTGTGACTGAAGCACAAACGTTTTATGTAGATACTTATTTTGTAATTAAAATTTGAGGATTACAGCACAGAAATACCACAAAATACACAGTAATGAGTTGAGATGTATCCTCAGAAAATCATTTTTCCCTCCCTGGGTCTCTATTTCTAACTGTAAAATAAAGAAAGATTTATTGACTGCAGAGATAAATAATGTTGGGAGGCCATGAACCCTGAAACGTAGCAAATTCAAAAATGTTTGCTAAGTATAAAATGGTTACAGTCCTTACCTCTCAGACACAGCTAGTTTGGTTCTAGACTGTCCACGATAGTACCAACTCAGAAGAAATTAACAACACACGTGAGTCTAGGCATCTCTGCCCAGTGCAAGTGTCAGCCCTACCCACTCACACAAACACATCAATGTGCTGCTCCCAATGAACGTCCAGTGCCTTTTCGAACACAAATGCATCATTTACTGCACCACCATTTTGAGGTAGCACATACTCTCAATCGCTTTCACAAGGGACCCACGAATTCCAAGGCACTCTGAATCTTCCTCTTCAATTTGAAAACCTTTATTTGGCACCTGAGACTTGTTTTCTCCTTCACTCTCTGTACTGGGTGTCTCGTGCCTAACACTGAGACTGCCGGCTCCCCACAAGACAGCCTAGTGCACCAAAATTATGCTATAAAAGGGGGTCAATAGGGGCACCTGGGTGGCTCAGTCGGTTAAGCATCTGCCTTTGGCTCGGGCTGTGATTCCGGGGTCCTGGGACTGAGTCCTGCATTGGGCTCCCTACTCAGTGGGGAGTCTGCTTCTTCTCCCTCTGACCCTCCTTCTGCTTGTGCTCTCTCTCTCTCTCTCTCTCTCTCTGTCAAATAAATAAAAGTCTTAAAATAAAATAAAATAAACGGTGGTCAACAGTTGAAAAGAAAGATATTTATATAATGGAGATAATATTTATGAAACGTTGAAGTGACAATATGTTTTATTCTTCATAAATATCTTCCTGTGGCTTCTCACCCATTAGATCGATGTGGCAGGACGAGGTGGGGGTGGAGATGGGAGCTTCTAGTACAACTTAGAACAAAGAAGTCTTTGCTCAGCTTGGATCTCAAACTCAATTCTTCTAAGTCCTTAGGAAGACAATGAGCTGGAAAGCCAAGTTCACTGGAGGGTTTCTAAATCTCCTTTTAAATTCCATTGTATAGCAAGAGTTAAACTTAGGGCTCTGAGAACAGAGACTTATTATTAACCACAGTGTAAAAGAGTATGAAGGATATGTCTCATAATGGAATTGCCACCGAGGAAGGGGAAAATCCTTCCTGTGCCGAGAGGAGGAGCTGGTGGCGAGGGTCATACATTTTGGGCAGATAAAAGGAGGGAGAAGATGCCTCATCCCTAAGTAGGTCAAACAAAAGGAACCCTAAATATATTGAAAGAATCTTGAACATCCTCGTGGTGGTCTACTTTCATGACCACGTCTAATACAGAAAGAGTAATTATGATATTCTAGAAACACTAAGTGTGGCAGCATCAGCAGGAGAGACGGCAGATGGTTCTAAGAACACTTCCAGTGGTCCGAAGCCTGCCAGTGGCGGGGGATGGGAGACAATGGGAGAACTAATGAGCCAGCACAAGTCTGGCGCAGGACAAGGAGGTTCAGAGAACTCGAGATCAAAGGGGCCCTCAATTATCCCAGTGGATAATCCAGGGAGACAGCCACACTACAGCAGGCATTAGCACTGGATGCTACATGACTCAGAAGGATGCAGAATATTCCTGAAAAAAACCCTAAGTTCCTTCTGTCCCACCTCTGCTGCCATCAGACATGGGCCCTCCCCTGCACACAGACATCAATGTGGGGAAAAGGATACGGAAAAAACCCTTGATGCAGTCCTGAGAGAGGGGGTCTGAACACTGCAGGGGATGACTACCCAAAAGAGAGCCGTAGATGAGGAACTCGGTTGCCTTCGTGGTAAGTTTAAGTTTTCCATCAACAACAAGACTGGAGACGCCAGAGCAAGATGACGTAAGTTTTAGGTGATACCAAATGTTACATATGGTAACATTTACAAATGTTTCGATTTCAATCCTGTTATATAGGCTTGTAGAAGAAATGATTAAGCTTCCCTCTAAGACAAAACTACCGCCGCACCCCAAAGTGAAGCCAGGATCCTCAAGGTTCTTGCGAAGTGTCTTGAGAATAGAGCCGGACTCATGGGGAGGACAGACCTGCATTTCCTTCTTGCCGGTTCGGTGGCCTCTCCTCCCTTCTCCACTAATGTAATTATTCAAAGCAGGCTTGAATACAGATAATGGAAGGCGTGATTTGGTTGACAACCAAATGTTCTAATGACATTAAAACATCCAAGTTTAATTTCAGCCATGACCAAATCTACCGACTGGACTCTCCTCTCATAATAAAAATAGATTAGATAACCAGCTAGGTTGAAAGAGCCACACGGGCTTGCCTATTGGCCGCGGGAGCAAGCAGGAGAGCTCCTCACTGACTGCTGTGCTGATTGACAGGGGCCTCGGAAACAATAGAAGAATATGCCAAACAGCTCCCTTTTTTGAATCGAACTCAAAACTCCAGAAAGGCTTTCATGCAGCCATGGCTGGCTGGTGTCTTCTTTGATGTGATAAAATTTCAGTCATTTTCAGCTGGAGTTGTAATTGCTGTGTATGGGGAGGGGTTAGGGGCTGACTCTCCAGTATTATTTTATTATTCCTTCAATTCAGTAATAATATAATAACTTCGAGACTTAACAGCTCAGATAAAGAATAGTGGCCTATTGAGAAACTTTATTATTTTGCTTTTGACAGGACGCTCTTTCAGACATTCTTCTGGGGGTTAAAAAAAAAAAAAACCCTATTTGGATTATTTGCATAAGAATATATTTTATTGTAATGTGTCTAGCATTTTCATAGCGGAAAATCCAGGAAAATGAACAGCATATTATCATTACAAACAATGATATTTAGAATTAGAACAGAAAGTCCTTGGTCATTTTTCAACCTGCCAACCAAATCAATGCTGAGAGAAAGCTGTGTGTGGTGTGTGTGTGTGTGTGTGTGTGCGTGCGCGCGCGTATGTGTATGTACTTGTGCACAAGCCTGTGGGCTGATGAGAGCGTCTTACAGAGATATGGATTTATAATTTGCTACCAGCAAGGGAAGCACTTTAAATGGCACTAAGTTAGCTAGGGAGCTGTGGCAGGAGGCAAGGGTCATAAACTCTAGAGCAAGTGTATGGCGTGTTTCACTTTTGTGTACATTTTTCAATCTTAAAACAGATTTACTCAGGATTTAAGACTTTATTAAGGTCAAAAGGATTACATTAAGTTCATAGACACGTTTGTTTTATTAATTGAGTCATAAGTTCTGGCCGTCTGCAAACACGTTTGAAAACAGGCATCAGATGGTTTCCATTGCCATAATAGATCAGAAAATCTGCCAGTAAGTCTGTTTGCAGCTCTTAAAAGCTGTTGAACAAAAATGTGTTTTGAACTATCGACAATTACCTGAGAAAACAACTGGATTCTGTAAGTCGGTTTGTTTATATTCCCAATACACTCGCTCTTACCCCACTTCCTACACTCTTGGCCCGAGCCGTCCACTCCAGGGCATTGGAGGTGATCTTGCTCGAAAACATTTCCCTCTTCACCCTCATTAAGATGGTATAGCAAGAGGAGTGTTAACAGGTTTTTCTACGAACTTACTATTGATGGAGAGGAGAAAACAGTGAATCTAGAAAAGGAAAAACAAGTTGGGTTTTTACTAAATCACATACGATAGCGTGTGTAAAAATTATATATACAGTATCCTAGATTTAAAAAATAATTACCGTTACACTGGAAAGCCCATTAATGCCTTCCTGAATCTATGGCCTTGTCTCTGCACCCAGAGGTAAGAAGACTGACCTGATTCTTGTGCTTATCTCCTACTGGCTTTTCTTTATAGTATTTACTATATGCGTTTTATCCCTTAACAACATATTGTTGAGTTTTCCATGGTTTGAACTCTATAAAATGAAATAATAATTTAATGTGCTCTCCTGCAACCCTTTCTTCTTAATATCATGTTCCCAGCATCTGTCTGCGATGTGGCATGTAATGAGTGAGCCGCTGCTTTTTCCTCAGCTTTACTGAGATATCACTGACACAGAATATTGTGCGAACTTAACATACACAATGTGATGGCTTGATACACATACATATTGCTATGTTTCCCAAAAGATTAGTTAGCACAGCCTTCACCACACATAACTGCCACCTTGTTGTTACAGTGAGAATTTTAGGCATTACTCTCCTAAAGACTTTCACGGCTGCAATATGGTATTGTTAACTACTATCCCCATGTTGTGTATGTCATCCCCAGAATTTGTAACTTCTTACAACTGAGTTTGTACCTCTTGAGCAAGCTTTCCCCACTTCCCCAGCCCTCAGCCCCTCACAGCCACCACTCTCTCCCCAGTTTCTATGAGTTCGATGTGTTCGGATCCCACACAAAGCAAGATCATACAGCATTTCTCTTTCTCTGTCTCACTTATTTCACCCAGTATAATGCCCTCCAGGTCCATCTATGTTGTCACAAGTGAGAGGATCTCCTTTTTTATGGTTGAACAATATCCCATTCTATACAAACACACACACACACACACACACACACACACGCCATATTTTCTTTACCCATTCATTTATCTCCGTATACTTAGGCTGTTTCCATATTTTGGCTATTGTGAATAATGCTGCGATGACCATGAGAGTACAGGTATCTCTCTGAGATCCAGAGTTCATTTTCTTTGTATAAGTACCCAGAAATGGGCTTGCTGGATCATGTCAGAGTTCTATTTTTAATTTTTTTGAGAAACCTCCATACTGGTTTTCATAGCTATTGTACCATTTTACAATATATAAAAGATTCTAAATGAGGAAAAATGCACAGAGGGTCAAATGTGGGGTTTTAGTAAACTGGATATTTCGAAATCTTAAAGTATTCCATTAGAGATAATTTAAGGTTACTTTTTGCTGTCATTAAGACAACCAGAGGCGCCTGCGTGGCTCAGTGGATTAAGCATCTGCCTTCTGCTCAGGTCATGATCTCAGGTTCCTGGGATGGAGCCCCGCATCGGGCTCTCTGCTCAGCAGGGAACATGCTTCTCCCTCTCTCTGCCTACTTGTGATCTCTCTCTGACAAATAAATAAATAAAATCTTTTTTTAAAAATCAATCAAACAACCAGTTAAACAGTTTAAAAGAAACCAATGAGTCCTCTTTACGATTTACCACTGTGCCATTATGAAGTCATGGCCTCTATCAGTAAACATGTTTTAAAGTTTCATCTCTACAACGTCACTAGTATTTGGCTAAGACATTTCTAGCTGTCCTTTAATCTTCTGACCTATGCCTGGTTTTCACAGTGATACTCACTATGGCAGCTGTTTTTTTTTCCCCTAATTCCTCTGAATACTTACTGTGTGCCCAACATTGTACTAAAGGATTTTAACTGTATCCTCATGCTATCCCTTAAAGCAAATACTGTTACTGCTTTCATTTTTTCAAATAAGGAAGCAGGCTGAGAATGCCTAGGGACTGTATTTCATTTATCTTAAGAACACACTTCACATTCCTGAAATCAGGATGCACCTTGTAATCAGTGGTGTCTTACAATCACTGTTGCTCAGACAATAGCCTGGCATGGTAGCTATTACCCGTGCGTGTGTATACTTGGTCATACTTGTTGATATGACTGTCAATTCACTTGAATTTATGGGTAATGTTAGTACTTAACATGGTGAGTTTTATTGACATTTTTAATGTTTTCAAGACTGTTGGTTCTGAATTGACATTGCCAAGAAAAGGTACCGTGTAGGCTGAAAGTGCTGGAAACAGGACGGCAGGGAGGCAACTGGATATTAGTAAAACAAATACATGTATCACCAGAGGAATGTATACAATTTCCGATTCTCTTGCACAGTGACAATTAAGTGATTTATAGGACCTATGGAAGAAAGATGCCCACGAAAAGAAAACTTGGTTATATTTTGTTACCACTATATCCAAAAGGATTGCCAAACTAAGCAACGGAAGGCAAGAGAAACTGTCAGATCCCTCCACCCAAAAATGCAAGAAACCTCAAGGCATACAGTAACAGCCAACGCACACTGCACAGCACTTTTGCTATGGGATTATGTCACTGTTTCATTAGAACTTTCTTTTTTATTGGTTGGGTTCCCTGAGCAGCGCCATGGCGGTGGGCAAGAACAAGTGCCTTACGAAAGGTGGCAAAAAGGGAGCCATGAAGAAAGTGGTTGATCCATTTTCTAAGAAAGATTGGTGAAGGCGCCAGCTATGTTCAATGTAAGAAATATTGGAAAAACATTAGTCACAAGATCTCAAGGAACCAAGATCTCATCTGATGGCCTCAAGGGTCGCATTTTTGAAATGAGCCTTGCTGATCTGCAGAATGATGAAGTTGCATTTAGAAAATTCAAGTTAATTACTGAGGATGTTCAGGGCAAAAACTGCCTAATTTCCATGGCATGCATCTTGCCGGTGACAAGATGTGCAACATGGTCAAAAAGTGGCAGACCATGACCGAAGCTCACATTGATGTCAAGACTACCGATGGTTATTTGCTTCGTCTGTTCTATATTGGTTATACTAAAAAAAGCGATAATCAGATTTGGAAGACCTCTTATGCTCAGGACCAACAGGTCCTCCAAATTCAGAAAAAGATGATGGAGATCATGACCCGAGAGGTTCAGACAAATGACTTGAAAGAAGTGGTCAATAAATTGATTCCAGACAGCACTGGAAAAGATATAGAAAAAGCTTGTCAGTCCATTTATCCACTCCATGATGTCTTCGTTAGAAAAGTAAAAATGCTGGGGGTGCCTGGGTGGCTCAGGGGGTTAAGCCTCTGCCTTCAGCTCAGGTCATGATCTCAGGGTCCTGGGATCGAGCCCTGCATCGGGCTCTCTGCTCAGCAGGGAGCCTGCTTCCCCTCTCTCTGCCTGCTTCTCTGCCCACTTGTGATCTCTGTCTGTCAAATAAATAAATAAATAAAATCTTAAAAAAAAAAAAAAAAGTAAAAATGCTGAAGAAGCCCAAGTTTGGATTGGGAAAGCTCATGGAGCTTCATGGTGAAGGTAGTAGTTCTAGAAAAGCTACTGGGGATGAGACCAGGGCTAAAGTTGAACGAACTGATGGATATAAGCCACCAGTCCAAGAATCTGCTTTAAATGGAGACATTTAATGGTGACAAATAAAAAATCTTATTTGTGATGTTTAAAAAAAAAGAAATTTCTTTTTTATTGGTATATAAAATAATGATGTGTCCCAGAACTGATGACATCTTAGACTTAATGGCATCAGGTACCTTGCCCAGGGTCACACGACTAGTAAGTATAAGGGTAGAGGCTTACATAGCAGGCTTGTGCTCCTAACCAGGAGACTTTAGTGGAACTTGTTTGATTTTTTTTAACTTCTCTTCTACCTTTTAACAAGCCCATAAGCTTTTCTTTTAAAATAAATATTACTTGTATTTTTTTTATAAGTTCATGACCATCTTGGGGATAATTGTAGACCCCTTGGGAACAGGATTCAAAAGAGAGCCAAGAATCACTCAAATTAAAGGAAAACATCAAATAATCAGAAGAACAGCTCACTGTGGTTCTCAAATGGGAGAAAACAGATTCTCTCTGTATCAGGTCCCCCTCAAAACAGCAGTGAATGGGCAGTGTCTTCTATCATTTGAGAACACAGAAGGGGAGCATAAATCACAGAATCAGTGGTATCGGGATCTTGGCTTTGTACTGTCACATTTCATAGCCCTTCCATAACTCCTTCTATGCTTTCAGAATCTACAGCTTTAAGGAGCTTAAGAAAAATAAAACTAAAAACTAATCAAAAATAAAAAATTGATCATGATTACCGCAGGGTATTGGTCGTAGCTCTAATGGTAATAAATGATCAAACAATGTGTTATTATTTATTATTCCTCTCAATTTTCTCTCATTTGGTCCTTATGGACACACATAAGTGCTTTGGGGATCTTCATGCCATCATCTGGGTTCAGGTCTCAACTCTACTACTTAGCTGCTAGTTGACTTTGGGCAAATAATTCCATTTTCATAAGCCTCATTTTCTCAGATGTAGAATCAGAGTCTTATAATACATGCCTCAAGGGCTGTTATGAGCATGAGATAATGTTATGAAATGAGATAATGCCTACACAGTAATTCAGCACAGTGCCTGTTATTTAAAGGCTGACTAAACGTAAGATACCACTATTACTAGCAACCCAACCCTGTGTGTAACTAAACAATTTTACCAATGAAGAAACTAAGGTTCAGAGAAGTTAAGTCAATACCCAAGGTCACACAGCTATTAAGCAGCAGAACTGGTACATAAGCCCAGAAGTGCACTTGCCTTACGTGCTGGCAAAGCTCGTCAGAGAGAATCTCTCAAAGTCTGTGTCAACTCAGCAATGACCATTCTTTATGATCTCCATGTAACTTGACACATTGCTACAAGAGCTATACAGCTTGAACGTTATTTTCCCTTCTTTCATAAAGGCTACCAATGGATGGAGATGGAAATAAAAATTGAATTGACTTTACAGGCCAATCATAGGACAAGGTTGTCAAAATGTCACAGGCCAATTTTCGCTATAACCGAAATCTTTTCATTATGAAAAAAGGACCGAATCCTAGCTACGTTATCACAAATGCGAGAGATATTTGACACAATTTTTTTTTGAACAACAAAGAATATGGACAGGGTGTAGGGAGCTTAATGTAAAGGCTCTGACCTGTACTAAAACCCACTTGAATTTCCTATTACTCTAACTCGTGGTGATTATTTGAATTTGCGTGCAAGCTCTTAATCTGCATAATTAGTTCCAGTACCTCCCAGAAGCAGATTGAGACCTAATCAAGGAGGTCAAGAGTTGGACGAGAGGGAGTGCCAGAGGAGAGGATGCTGTGTTAACCCCTGCTCTTAGGTGCATCTTTGTGCTCAGGAGCTCAGCACTGAGCCGGGAACAAAGAGATGGCCTCAGCACACAGAGAGGAGATGGAGAGAAAGTCCTCTGGGGAGACAGCTCTGTAGATTTTGGGAGCTGTGATCCCTGCCGCAGAGGTTGGGGAAGCAGAAAGTGACTGGAACTCCAGATCAGCAGACCCAAACCAGTTCCCTCGAAAGAAAAAGAGTATGAGTATGCAGAGCTGATCATGCCAGAGGGGAGAAGAGCCCTCTGAGAAAGACCCAGCAATGGCACCAAAACACCCCCCAGCACATACTACTGAACCAACCATACCTGTTGGCTGGGTAAAACTCTCAAAGGGAGAAGCACAGCCCATAGAGAGTTAGGCAGTCCTCCCTCGTCCTGCCTAGCTAGTCCCCAGCTGAGCACTCAGGTCAAGGCAAAGCAGGCAGCTGAAGAACTGGCACCACCTTTGAACTGTGTGCTTGATGTATAACCCTCACCAGTGGAGAGGCCCTGTCCTACGACAGCGGCCATGATCCTCTCCACAGAACAGGGTCCTGGGAGAGCCGGCAAGACCATGCGCCTGGGCGACAGGAGCCATGGAGCAAGCTCCCCAGCATGGCAAGTGTGCTAGAGGAGACGGGCCAGCAGTTGCGGAGCTGCAAAACACCTATGGCTTCTGGCAAGGGAACACTCTTCCGAAGAGATCAGGGAGCACATTCCTTGCTAGGCTCTGCATAACGGAGGAGGTCTCTGGGTGCAGTCTTGGGCTAGGACACCTCAAAGGCTGGTAGTGACCACTAGAGAAGACCATCTCCAGTCCAGAAAGTTCTCACGGACAACAGGGGATTAGTTGCCAACCAAGACAAATTTGTGGGCGGCCTCATTTTTCTAAGTAACTTTGGCACCCTACAAGACAAGAGCATAAGTGTAATATAATGAGCAATTCTGCTTTGTTAAACCACATTTATTCTAATGAAAAACTCATAGAAACCTTTCATCATAAGATATAAAATGACTTTATACAGCAGCTGATAGCCCTCTCATTTATTAAAAGATTTTATTTATTTATTTGAGAGAGAAAGAGAAAGAGAAAGAGAGGGAGAGAGAGAATGAGCACAGGAGGGGCAGAGGGAGAGGGCGCAGCAGTCTTCCTGCTGAGCACGGACCCAGTGTGGGACTGGAGCCCAATGTGGGGCTTGATCCCAGGACCCTGGGATCATGACCTGAGCCGAAGCAGCCGCTTAACCCACCGAGCCACCCAGATGACCCTAGCCCTCTCATTTTTTAAAGTGACAAATGTACCAAGTGCATCAGAAATGAATTCACTAAATGTCAGCTTTCTGGAAATTCAGAACTTAATGAACTGATTCCTTTCCACTAACAAACTGACGAATCAGCACTGGGTAAAACTCCAACATAGAGCCCAGTTAGCATCACTGTACGCGCTGTTACACTGACTTTTAATCCACAATCTGTCACTTCCAGGGAGAAAAGAGGCATCTAACACACAGATACCTAGATCTGCATACACATGCAGGCACATACTCTTTTTTTTTTTTAAAGATTTTATTTATTTATTTGATAGACAGAGGTCACAAGTGGGCAGAGAGGCAGGCAGAGGCAGAGGGAGAAGCAGACTCCTCGCTGAGCAGAGAGCCTGATGCAGGGGCTCGATCCCAGGACCCTGAGATTATGACCTGAGCTGAAGGCAGAGGCCCAACCCACTGAGCCACCCAGGCGCACCATAGGCACATACCCTTACACTCACACACATTTCCACAAGAATGCGCAATCATCCACCGCCTACACAGAGGCTCATACACACACACACACACACACACACACACACACACACACATATATATTCACTCACACCCACATGCACTCTCACACACATAATGCACATACAACAATATACTTACAGACTCATAACACACACTCACAAATCCACATATATACACACCTAACAAATGGTATACACGAATAAGCCACTTCTATTGAATCCATGTGACACTGTGAGTTAAGTATTAAGTAACTCTGTATAGCTCATCTCCTGGAGTTAATTGAAGCTCATGAAAGTAAAAAGACCCTGTCCAAGCTCATGCAGTTAGTAAATGGAAGGGTATACCTGATTCTGAAGTGTAGAATTAGACGCAAACCAACTCACTGTATTTTTGACCTCTTAAGGATTTCACTAATTATACCATCGTTTTAGTTAAGAAAACTCAAAGCACATTCCTCTGAAACACTTTCTCACTTAATTTTTGAACTGCGTATATTTTGTGGGAAATTCAATCCACATGTTTGCAATTCATTTACACCAAAATCCTCCAAATACTGTTTCTTAAGAGGTATTTGATGTCAAAAGAAGGCTTTTGAATTTTTCAGTGAGATTTTTCAAGCTTTATATTTTATTAAAAACAGGCAACACCATTGTCCCAAGCTTAGGGAAATTTGAAGTTATGTTCAAGATTTTTCTTTTCTGTTTTGTCACTTTGAGGATCATTTCATACTCAGTTATTTAAATAAAGATTAATTTAGCTCTTGTGAGTGCTTTCTGTTTTGTGTGTGGCTGCTGCTTTAGGCAATGACACACTTAATCACTTTACAAATAATACCACGATTTGTTTGTTCTCTGGTAAGCTAACTATAGTGACAGCACAAACAACTGGATTATTCCAAAGGAATTTTCAAGAATACTGAACTCTCCTAGCTTAGTGGTAGATCCTTAGAAAATATAGAATTCCAACAGAATAGTCAAGCGATTTGGGGTAGAGGTGAGGGAAGACATGTGGATTCTAAGATGTGGGGACTTTGCTTCAAAACTAAAACTTCCCCTCAAAATCACGGATGAGCCCTAAGGAAATTGCTCGGAGGAGTAATGAGTCCCAACTAATCATGTGAAATCATTTCCAATAGCCTTATTCCCTCTATATAGTTCCTTTGATGAAAAACCTTAAGACCTAAAATAAAATAAAGACCACCACATCAGAAGCAAATTTCACCCTTTGGGAAGCGGCTGTGTCACCTGATTTGCAACAGGAACAAAGCAGCTGATAACTTCTCAACTCTGAGACGAAGAATTTCTAGACAAGGAACTCTTTGATGGGTGTGGCTCTAATGCGGAATACCTAAATTTGTATTTAGACATTGACATTTCTCCTGGAAGGATGCTTCTCCACTGCATGGAATGGAGACATTGTAACGAAATCTAATGTTTGCCACATGTACCGTAGCCCCCCCATCCACCAGAGGTGTGTTTCCAAGATGCCCCATAGATGTCCCAAACAGCAGATAGTACCGAAACTTACACTGTTTTTGCCTATACAAGTTACCTTTGATAGCATCTCATTTACAAATTTACCACAAGAAGAGATTAGCAACAATAACTAATAATAATAGAATGATTATAACAATATACTGCGGTAGAAGTTACAAAATATCTCTCAAAATATCTTATTGGATAAGATCTCAGGATGTGGTGAGATGAGAAAATGTCTCCCTGATGAGCCCCGGGAGGTGAATGACGTAGGCATCGGGACGCAGCGTGGGGCTACGGTTGACCTTCTGACGCTGCGTCAGGAGGAGGAGCGTCTGCTTCCGGCCCAGACTAAGGAAACTGCGGAAAGCCAAATGGAAACCTCCGGTGAAAGGGAGCTGTTGCATTACAGTTCGCACCAATTATCTATTTAAGTGTCATTATTACCGCCATAAGAAACATATTTATTATTGTCGCTGTTGTAATTGTTATAATTATTATTAATATTATCCCCATTTTAGAGATGAACAAACTGAGATTCAGGATTGCCTAAGGTTATTATAGCTACGAGTGCCCAAAGTAAGATAAATCTCCAAGGAGAGTCAGGCAAACCCAGGCTGCATGGAGGGAGACTGGAGGCAAAAGCAGGATGTTTCTGAAGTTTGTGAAAAATGAAAGAAAATGCATTAATAACAGCTCTTGGTCAACCAACCTGAACCATCTTATCAAAACCTTGACTGTGCCTCTTCAGCTGGTGCCTAAATTCAGGCTGACCTATGGAGAGCCTTTGTGGGCATGCACTCTCTCCCATGCCCCCACCCCTGGCTTCTTGCTGTAGCTCTCTTTCTCCTTTCTCTCAATCCTCCACCCATCTCTCTCTTTGTCATTCTGTCTCTCAGGTTTCAAATAGACAGCTCTTAGGGGTAAATGGGTAGTCTTTCCCTGACTTACAGGTTAGGCTTCTGTGCCCAACTGGATGCCAAAACCTCAGATGTCAAAGTGTCCCTGTACTGGGACTAAATTTTGCACACTCAATCTTAGAGTCAGTGTGGAATAAATATGGGCAAAATCTAGAATTACAGGTTCTAGTTCTGTTTTATATGAACTATATACTCTTAGGGAAATGTCCCAATCTCTCTACGATTCAGTTTTATCATCTAAAAAAGGGTAATACTACCTCCCAACACGTGTGAGGATTAAATGAATTCATGGATGTAAAAGTATCTGAGCCCAGTCAGTGCTCATGTAAGAGAGTTGGGTCCTGGAGTCAGCCTTCTATCATGATAAAATAGGCCTCACAGAGTTTGGCTTTTTGGTAATTTTCTAAGAATTTGTTCATTCCAGGGTGGTCCTAAGTAGCCCTACCTCAGCCGGAAGTAGGAAAAACTTCTCATACTCTGCTAAACTCCATCTTGTCTTGTCCCATTGTTCACCAGCACTGGTTCCCCAACACACACAGACACACATACACACCCCCCCACAGACTCCACAGTGCCAGAATGCCTACCTTAATGTATTAGGATAGCACAGTAAAGTGGGAATTCCTACTTAGTAGGGTTGATGCAAAATGAAAGGTCATAGATGTAAAATGCCTCTCCCAGTGCTTAGCACAAAGTAGAACAAAGTCTCAGCTATAAGCATTGGTGTTTCTTGTTATTCAGGAAGATGGAGAAATTTTTGCTTCTAGCCCTGACCAGGACCTAAATTTTATTTAAAATTATGAGGTTCTGGGCTATTTTTGACTGCCATTTAATTGTCTTCACCAACAAAGAAGAAGGAACTAAACATGGTAAAGTCCTAAGGAGCCGTAATCCTACATTTCAGCATCATAGGCCTTCTTCCCCTCCCCCCCCCCCCCCCCCCCCCCCGTCAGTACCTAGCCCAGGGCATTGCCCAGAGGAGGAACTCAGGACTGCTGAAAGAACAAAAAAGAAATGAATGAATGATACATGTCTCTAAGAACTGCTCTGGGACAGCTTCTAGTCAACAATAATAACTTCCTGCTCTGTGCCAGCACTCCCATCGCCCTGGGCATTGGTGGGGCCTACTTATCAAATGTTAGCAGGTTCTGTTGCAAAGTCTTCAGTCCTTTCAAGAGTAGATATATTCCCAGCCCAGGTACTTTATCCACCCATGAGCTTCCAACTCTCACCAGTCCTAAACCTACAATGCTTTCCTTTTCTTTCATTCATATCCTCCAGGAGAAATCTTACCCTTGGAGGTTCAGCACAAATACCACTTCTTCCATGAAGCCTTCTTTGATCTCCCCATCTGGAAATGATCTCACTCTCCTTTGAACACCACTGCCCTTTGTACTTCTCTGTTGGCACTTCTCCCATTCCACCTTATATTAGAATTGTAATCCTGCCTCAGCTCCCCTGCTAGTCTGTGAACTCTTTGAGGGCTCAAAACAGATTTTATACTTTTGGTTTCCCCAAGAATAACTAGCACTTCCGAGATCGTGGGTGCCCAATACACACTTGTGTAAATGAATCCAAGCTAGGTGCCGTAGTACCAGACTTGACAAAAGTTGGCACACCAGTAGAAAGCTTGGCTTGACACAAGATTCTTAAAAGGATAAAGCCGTATGAGAAAAGGAGGCACAGTACACGACCTGATTTCTTGCCAGAAACATCGTTAGTAGCCTGAACATTGCTAAGGCAGGATATTGGCTAAGGAGCTCTGACAGGAAAAAATAAGTTTTATTAAACCTCCAATAAAATAACATACATTTATAAAAAAAATAATTCCTGCTGACTTTTTAAATGGCTGTATTAGCGTTTGGGGGGATGGCATTTTAGAGACTCAAAATGGTCAATTTTATCCTTGACAGAATTCATCCATCACCTCAACCTTGTTTTTTTCTAAAAACGTTCAGAGTCAGCTGGTTTGACCATTTCCCCTCCCCCTGCCACACACACACTTTGACCTAAGCTCCCATGATTGCTACCTGGTGGGTTTGTAGTCAAAAGCTAACTGACAGTTGTGGCAGTAAAAATGCTCTTTATAAACAGAAACCAAGACCATGTAAATACAGTCCTGGCATCAGGTTGTACACTTAAGTACTAAACTTAAGTACCCCTTGGCTGCTAGACCATTAGTAATGTAATGGGTCTGCCCATATTACTATGAAACCACTCATTTTGTCCCAATTTTTTTTTTCCTGCGGTGTGGTGGGGTGCTTACTTTTTTTAATGAGCGACATAGCTATCTATATGCATGACATCATCTGTGCCAACATTCTGGGATTGAACTGAAACATAATTGATATATAACAGTATATGACTTTCAGGTGTATGACAAAACAATTTGACCTATGTATATATTGTGAAATGATCTTGAGAGTAAGTCTAGTTAATATCCATCACCACACAGCTACACGTTTTTTCCTGTGATAAGAAGTTTTAAGACCTACTCCTAGCAACTTTCAAATATACAATACAGTCTTAGGAACTTATTCCCAGTTTTTAATCTGACCTGTGCATGCCCATCAAATAGGTCACTGTGAACAGAGTACATGGTAGGATCAGTACAAGCTCTAGGCAAGGCTGCAAAATTCAACAAAATTCCTGGACTTCTGGCTCCCTCTGCTTCACATGGTGGCACTTCCACTCACATCTTGAAGTCCCCCGTCCTTCCGCACTCTCAAGTCCCATGCCCTGTCCTAGCTCTTTAGGTTGTACTGGTCCTGTAAACTGCCCATCAGCCTTCTCCCCTGGCAGCCTCATTCAAAACTTTTCTGTTCAGCATCACCATGTTTCAAGACCTGCTCTTGGCTAGATTTTAATGGGTGGTGATGGATTAATTCAGATTGATGCATGTGTCACCAAGTAGGTCGTCCAGCACTGTAACCAATAAAATGTACATGATATCCAAACATGGGTGCATTCAGAGGACCAATAACATTTTGGTTCCATGAATGTATGATTCCCGGAAAACCCTTAGGAATGGATGTTAATGGCAGCCATAGAGCAGGTAGTCTTTTCAGTCTCATTGAATTTTGGAGTCTTTGACTCTTGTTGAAAGGGCTGTTTCTATGGTAAGGCAAATAATCCTCTCTGCTGAGACACACACCTTTAAAAATGATGCAATCCTAGGTATAGGCCTACTGTGGACAGAAAATTGGTGACCCTTCTCCCTGTAATTCCTATGTTGAAGCCTAATCCCCAGTGTAATGGTATTTCGAGGGGGGACTTTTGGGAAAGAATTAGGTCATGAGGGTGGAGCTTTCATGAATGCTACCAGCATCCTAATAAGAAGAGACACAAGGGAGATGATTTCTCTCTCTCATTCTCTCTCTCTCTCTCTCTTTCTCCCTGTCATGTGAAAATATAGCAAGAAGGTGGCCATCTGCAAGCCAGGAAGAGGGTCCTCATCAGAACCAAATGGGCTGGTATTTTGATCTTGAATTTCTAAGCTTCCAGAACTGTGAGAAATAAATATCTATGGTTTAAGCTCCCCAGTCTATGGTGTTTTTGTTATAGCTCCCCGAAAAGGACCAAGTCAATATCCAAAAGAAATGCATACATAAATGTACCAAAAGATAGGCACAGACATGTTCATAACTGCCTGTCCATGATTCCCCCAAATATGGCAACAAACCAAATGCCTTTTACAATAAAATGGATAAATAAAGTGTATCATATTTGAATATTATAGTGCAATGAGGCCAAAAGAAGTACAAGCACACTTAACAGCATGTGTGAGCCACACAAATAGGATATCGAGCAAAAGAAGCCGTAATCACAGAGGACATCTTGTATTATTTCATTCTTATGAAGGCTAGACACAGGTCAAACTAATTTATGGAGTTCAAAGTCGAGAGTCTCCTAGGTGCTATATGAGTTCTGTTCCTCAATCTGGGTGCTGGTTATATGCATATGTTCGGTCTTTAAAAATCACTGAGCTGACACAACTGTTGCACTTTTCCATAGGTATGTTACAGTTCATTAATAAATTCAATAAAGTACAATACTGACAAAACTACTGTATAAAGGCAGTTGTAATGAGGCAAACAGGAATAGAGCAAAACAAAAAACAGGAATAAGGTGGTTAACTTCTTGGAATATTTGGTGTGAAAGAAAAAAGAAAGCCCGGCAAGAAATTATTCCTATGATTCTAACATTTGTTGGCTCAGCAAATATTTCTTGAGCGACCATGATGTGAAAGGCACCATTCTAAGTGTCTGGCATAAAGCTATGAAGAAAGCACACACACCTGCCCTTGTAGCCCTCACAGTCTAGTGGGAGGCATACCCTATCAGCATGAAGTGTGGTAGCCTTTCAAAGGAAACACAAGAAGAATCCCCAAACCTAAACCTTTAGTAAACAGAAGATCCCGTGGTTTGCTTTACATGATCAATAGCGATTTCAAGACACCAGAAGAGATGAATGTGTGGTACCCTGTCCAGTCTTCCTGGAAGGTTTCAGCTGATTTGACTCTAAGTGGTGGTGTTCTGAACGAAACACAAGAAGTTGTGAGTAGCACAACTCTGTATGTGTTGAGTCCAACTTAAAGGGTATGTTGTGCTCTTTTAAGATGACTGAGAAGCAGGCTTTGCCCTCCTCCCACTGGACGCCTCTCACTCTGGCACCTGTCATCCATTAGGAGACCTCCTACTGGGATCTTTCATCATTGAAAATATATGATGATTTTCATTACCGCCTAGGCTAATTGGTAGTGAGTATTCCTTTAAAATATATTCCCCTAAATACTAGGCTTTGGGTCTGCTTTGAAGTTTCTAACACCAACACAGTTGGACTAAAATCATAGATACTAATCACAGAAACTGAAAAGTCTGGCGCAGGAAGAATCACCATTGAGGTTTTTTCCTTAGGATAGCCAGTTGGGCGGTAGACACACATGCGAAAGGAAACCTCAAAGCCATGAGATGAACCATTCCCATAGCTGTCTTTCGTAGCAGCTTGCCAAGCTCACTGTATTTATGTGCCCCGATGTGAAATTACCACCTCAGAGGAAGTGCTTGAAGGGCACCTGGCTGCCTCAGTGGGCGGAGCCTGTGACTCAATCTCAGGATCCTGGGTTTCAGCCCTACGTTGGGTATGGAGATTACTTCAAAATAAAAGCTTTAAAAAATAAAAATAAAAATAAATAAAAGGAAGTGTTTGATGTGCCCAGTTTGCTTTCCAAACCAATGGATTTAAAAAATAAAAAATGGGGGCACCGGGGTGGCTCAGTCATTAAGTGTCTGCCTTCGGCTCAGGTCATGATCCCAGAGTCCTGGGATCGAGCATCGCATCAGGCTCCCTGCTTGGCAGGTAACCTGCTTCTCCCTCTCCAGCTTCCCCTGCTTGTGTTCCCTCTCTCTCTCTCGCTGTCTCTCTGTCAAATAAATTAATAAAATATTTTTAAAAAATGAAAAACACCTCATGGTGTAAGATTTCGGCACTCGAGATAATATGCGGAATTTAATACAATAAGTACTTGCTTTCTAGAAGGGAAGTGGGAATACAGGTTTCCCCCACTATCCAAAAGTAAAGAACGCCTGTGAAACCTTTCATAAGCCTAAATGACGTAAAGCAAAGACGCAATTGCCATTAATTGACGTGGAAGATTTTTTGATCATTCTCAAATCCAAATAATAACTTCTCTTAGGCTTTTCTGACCACCGAGGACACATCTTGCTAACGGATGCACAAACTAAATGGGGATAAAACAGGCTCTCAGACACAGGTCAAATTTCTTGGAACCTTGTTGCAGAGATGCCGAGTGTAGTTCCGGGGGAAGGAGCTGGGCGGCGCCACTCCCGCTGCTCAGGGTGCCGGCTGCCTCCCCCAAGGCTCCCTGCAAAACCAACTCTGAATGCTCTTCTCCCTTTTCACCTGGTCTTAAGAGCAAAAATCCTCTTTGGATTTCTTTCAGTTAGCAAAAACCGGTACCAAAGTAGGTCCTGCATAAAAGCAAAGTGGTGTAGGGTGAACTTGGGAAAAGTGGGGAATCCCTGATAGTCCTTTGCTTTAATTAGTTGTTAGCATCTGACTTAATAAAATGTTCAGGCTAGAAAGGAAAGATATCCTAAAACACTTGCAAACTTTCGCTTTCAGATGGAGAAACCAAGGCCCTAAAAGGATCGATGATTGGCCCAATGTCACAGTCGGTGGCAGGGCCCAGTGTTGAACACAGGTTTCCTGCCTGCCCTTCCAGCACATTTTCTACTCTATTAGTATTAATTAGTATTGTAAGTAACGTCATGCCTTCTTCCCTTGCTAAGCACATGGATTCATGTGTGTAAAGAAAACACACAGAAAGGCAAGCATTTTTGGAATGTGCCACTATACT
This sequence comes from Mustela lutreola, assembly GCF_030435805.1. NCBI lineage: Eukaryota > Metazoa > Chordata > Mammalia > Carnivora > Mustelidae > Mustela > Mustela lutreola. The sequence continues at coordinate 118,816,480 of NC_081308.1, read as the reverse complement.
TTTAAACACAAAGATTTTAAACTAGATTTTTAATTTTTTATTTTTTAAAAAGACTTATTTGAGAGAGGGAATGGGGAGGAGGGAGGGAGAGAATCTTCAAGCAGACTCCCCATCGACACTCCCACGACCCTGAGATTGTGACCTGAGCCAAAACCAAGAGTCAGAAGCTTAACCGACTGAGCCACACAGGCTCCCCTAAGCTAGATTTTTAAACTGAGCTATTGTGTAAGATTTTAGGACAAAACTTGCGGTTTATTTCCTTTCAGTTGTAAGCTACTATGATCCCAAGTAGCTCTTTGCTTCATAGCTCATTTTTTAACATTAGTCTGTTCTAAAAAGTATATGGGATGTCCTCAATCATAGAAATATCGAACGTTATTTGTATGCCCAGTTGTTTATGAAATCAGGAATATGCAATATGACCCATTTGTAGGAAAATAACAGACTAGAACTTTTGTTAATATATTTCTACTTTTATCTAAAATATGTGTAGTTCTCTACTATGACCTAGAAGGTCTATGAGGGTAAATTATGTCATTTTGTTCACCACTGGATCGTCAGTACCTAGCATATAACAGGTGTTTAATATATGTTAATGAATAAAAAAACTGTAAATTTTAGACTCAAGTAGCTATGTGATGTGCATTGGTATAATTTGTACTATCACCGTAGAGTTAATTCTCCACTCAAAGGCCGTGTGTTTGAATTTCACATAAACTCTATTTGTCTGGAACTGAAAACAAGAAAGTAAGTGATCACCTACTCCAACTCTTGCATTTTACAGAGGGGAAAATAGCCAGGCCCATAAGGAGGGAAGTAACTTCCCAAGGATCACACAGCTAGCTAGCAAAAGAGCCTGGGTTAGAACCTGACATAGATCACTGGTTAGTTATCTTCGATAAATTTAATTTTTACATTGCCCTGCACATCACTAGGTCCGTGGACATCAAACTTGTTCTCGCTTGATCAGCAATATCAGCACTGAGACCTTGTTAGAAATATAAATTCTTGGGCCCACCCTGGACCTACTGAACCAGAACCTTTGGGGGTGGGGGCCTAGCACCTGTGTTTTAACCGGCCCTCCGGTTAACTGTAACGTATTCAGGTTTGAGAGACAGGAGTCCACATAATCCTAATATCTCTCGTGATACTCCATGATGTGCTATGATTTCAGGCAAAAAAAGATTTTCTCACTTGATCAGTGATTCGTTTACATAAAAATAAAGACATCCTGTATATTTCTGGTCATGGGTGAGATTGAAGAAAGCTGTGCTCCTGTTAGTATTGGTTAAAGTCCCCTTATTAGATTGTCTCGATTCAGTGGCATTTCTATATGTACCACATACGCAATACGGTGTAGTAGTCAGTTTCATGGGTCTTACAACCAACCTGTCCCGGTATTGAACCCGCCTTTAGCACTAACTAGTCCTGCAGCCTTGGATGCATTCCTTAAGCCTTTCTGAGCCTCACTTTCTCATGGCTACGAAGAGGATAATTATATACCCATTCCTCGGTATTGTTATGAGGCTCAAATAAGAAAAATGCATGCAAAGAGCTTAATATAGCGCCTTGTACATAGTAATTGCTTAGTAATGGCAGCTAGTATTATTATGATGATGCTTATTAGCATAATCATCGTTACCATCATCATCAATCATTTGTTCTCAAGTAGGATGGATTATTCATTTGGACACAGATTTGGCATAAATTTAAAACTGGTAGGTAATTTTTTTAGTATTCCAAAGCTTGTAGTGTCCATTAACAATGTCTGCTTTCTCCAAGCGCTGTTGCAACGTTCTCAAGCCTTTTGAAAGTGAGCTTGTGGCACAGCCCAGGGAAAGGTTTCCTAGAGCTCCCCAGATCGGATTCACACTCTACACCTTTGAGATGAGGCTGCCTAGGCTGGGCTTTCCTTCCCAAATATAAAACCACATCAGGGCACAAAATTATCTCCGAAAGATATCCTCACACACAGATAGCTTTCAGTAAGTCTCCTCCCGCCTTCACTGGCCCTGGGAGTTGGTGGCCGTAAAAACTTGGCTGCCCCTCCTCGCCTAGGCTGTGTGTTTCATCAAGTTCTCAGGATCCAGTCGAGACGACTTGCATCTTGCTTCGTCTTCAACTTCAGAAACTGGGACAGAATACAGTAATGAATAATCCGCCGCAGACCAAAAGATCTCCTCTGATGAGGGTACAGGAACGCCCCTTTTCCAGATGTCTCTCTAAGAATCCTGGCCAAGCCGTGTGCGCCCTCCCTTTCCGGTCAGGGAGCCATGAAAGTAGCCACACCTGGAGTGAGTTTGGGTGGCGGTGTCCCATGCAAATTCCGCTTTCAAGTCCTTTTAAGAATTTCAATGCTGACAACTTTTATTAACAATTCTCCGTGTTTCTGTCATTGAGGGAGAAGGAGGAAACAGTGTCCCTGGTGTATTTCTCGTCAGAGTCATGAGTATATTACAGCGTCTCAATTTTTGAAGTAAGCTACATTTCAGGAGATGAAACAAAGGTAACTCTTAACATCTGCCAATATGTTTTCAGTTCCTATATCAAAGAAAGTGAAATAGCCACAAATCCTAAAGAAAGAAATCAAGCTTTAGAATTTATTCAATTAGAAGATGTGAAATGCTGAACCAAGTCTACTTTGGCAAGCCAAGTGTTGTCGACAGACACAAATGCTTTCAGGAGCGGGCCGTCTTATCTGCGAGAGCCCTTTTGGTTGGGTTTCAAAAGCCTTAGGGGCTTGGCTGAGCTCCCCAGATGCTCTAGCAAATGTTTGTGAATTGAAGAAAACTTGTTTAGCTTTAGGGAAAAGAACCCCAAGGAAGCATTTGCAAACCCATCCCCCATATTTCCCAAAGCAACCTTTGGTCCCAAGTTCATTTTCGTGAAGAGTTACCAGAAAATATCTGTTGTTTCTTTTTTTTTTTTTTTTTTAATATTCTTATCCTTTTGCAAGTCTATAAAAATAAAGCCTATTTAAAATTCCGCACTCGTGTAGATGTGGCCTTAGGGAAGACCCATTAGACACAGAAATGATTAATGCTCCCCTCGGAATCTTATTTGCTTCTTCAACTGATTGCTCATATAGAATCTTACTTACCAAGTACTTAAGGATTTAAGTGCCTTATCATTCTTGGAAATCACTACTCAGTAGCCTGCACTGGGTGGGGGAAGAAGCCCACTCCCTCCTACTCTGTCCCACAATACTGTCTCCCGGAGCCCAGTCCTTGTGATACAGGTGCCTGGAGGGCACCTAAATATTGGGCATTCTCTAATTTGTCCAATCAGATTCTTTCAAATGGATAATGCATTCTTGCAATCATGAGGGAGGGAGAGTGGAAAGAATTGTTAAAGGATTATCATTTCTAAATATCTACTAGACATCTCCCCTTGGCTATCCTCTGGCACAGTGAATTTACGATGCTCCAGCCCCAAATCCTTATCTGTACTCCCACCACCTGCTAAAAGGGCTTGGCTCCAGATTTTCCTCTTCCTATTCACACCCCACTGAAAACCTCCAAGCCATCCCTGCCAGTTTTCTAACCCTCGGAAAATGCATGTTACCATTTGCTATTTCTTGATAATAATTACTAAATTCAGCCTCTTAATTCCTCTCTAATTTCTTCCCCCTTTTCTAGTCTCACGAACATCCCCTCATTCGGGTCTTCAATGCCACCCCCCTCCCATTGATCAGATTCTCCGCCATTCCCCATCCTCGAATTTCCTCTGCCTATAATCAGCCCTCCACATCCACCATGAGAGAGAGCTTTCTAAAAACACAGGCTTGATCATGTCAGTAAAAGCCTTCAATAATAAGAGCGAAGAGGCAAGAGGATAAAAGCTGCGTGGGGTTATCAGAACTCACACTTTAGTGCTCAAAAGGAACAATTATCCTGATTTTAAGTATACCCAAGTCATTTTCCTAAAAATTACAATTATTATAGTGAAACTCTTTTCTCCAGTGGTTGTAGGCAAGACCATTATGCACTTACATTATGGCCATAATCACATCATGTCAAGATTATTGTATGTCTGTGCATTTCTGGAAGTTTTATTTGGTTTATCTAAACATATGCAGCGATGAACTCTGTTATGTGTGCCACAGACATTTACTGAACATTTACTAGGTACCAGCCACTGTGCTCTGCCATGAACACAATATGGTTCCTGCCTTCATGGAGCTCTCTCTGATTGCCTGAAAGAAAAAGAAAGCCTTGAATAACTCTCCATCACCCACCAGGTATAGTTCAAACTCCTGGTTTTAAAACAGAATGAAACAAATATCGAAATCTTACTCTCAGCAAGGGCATTCTGTAGGCCTCTTCCAGGAAGCCTTCACTCATACCTCTCTTTTCAAATACAGATGTGGTTTTAAGGAGGAATCTATCTGTCCAACTCCATCTAGGCAGACCTTTGTTACAGACGCTCCTACTAGTACAAGTTTCTGGGCAGAGCACTGGGTATTGAAGCTGGGCAGAGACTCAGAAAAAGAAGATGCCTAGCAAGTGCCCAGCCCGGTCCGGCTCAAGTTCACTGGTGGAAGTCCACCTCTCCTGGGGCTCCCCAGAGGTCACCTTCATGCTCACTAAAGTCCAAGAGAAACCACAGCCAGCAGCTACTTTCACTTGCGAGAAGGTTCCTTGTAGCTTTCTGTGTGAACATGAGGCCGGGCATGACACTGTGGTCTATGAAATCATTCTGAAATGCCATAATTGCTCTCTACCAGCGAGCATGAAGAGTCACATTAGTATTTAAAAATCATCCAAATAGGCAGGCGCTGTGATTACACTAAATCAACCTAATTTCTAAATCGCTTGAGTAAACCCTTGTTGGATGTTACCATATAAACTTGAAAGATTTCAGGAAAAGAGAGCAAACAAGTTGGGTGCCCTCCTGAATGGCGCTGCCTGGGCCTGCTGGCCCCCGCTGCCTTCTTCCGAGGTCTAACGGACCTTCCTCGATGACCTTCCTCTGCGAGGTCAGAGTTTTGAAAAGAGCTCTTGTATCATTCATTCGTTCGGCAAATACTTACTGAGCACTTGCGACGCACCTGCCACTTCCCTTGGTGCTGGGCATAGGGTGGAGAGTGACAAAGCTTGGAACTCACTTTGGAACTCACGGGGCTCACTTTGTAGCGGACTGAGACAGAATGGGGACACATGAGTCCCTCTGTGATCTAGAGCGCTATGGAGCAAAAGAAAGCAGGGCGTGATGGGCAGAGGGTCTGTGGCAGGACTGGGGCGGCAGCTATCTGAAAACAGCCCGGCGTCATCTCTATGGAGCTGGCGTCTGGACGGCGAATGGAAGGAGGTTGTAACTGTGGGGTTGTCTGGAGAAACTAGTGAGGACAAAGGCTTCGGGGCAGAAAAATGCTTGAGGTGTTCAAAGACCAACCCACAGCAGGTAAAGGAGGGGAATGGAGAGGCAGCCAAAGGCCAGGTAAGTCATGGCCAGTAAGTATCAGGGAGGTCAGGGTAACTACTCCGGGTTTCATTCCTTGGGCGTTAGGGAGCTATGGGAGGCTTTGGAGCAGTGACAGCACCCGACTCTCATTTTTTTGTTGTTGTAATAAAATTTGTTATTTTCAATGGCAGCCAAATACACAGTGTAAAATTTGCCATCTCATGCATTTTTAGGTGTACAGTTCCGTGGCATGAATTCTATTCACACTGCTGTGCAACCGCAACGACCATCCAGCTCCAGAACTTTAAGCAACAACCCTCTCCTCCCTCAGCCCCTGGCACCCACCATTGTACTTTCTGTCTCTAGGGATTTTCTGCTCTAGGTTCCTCCTGTAAGTGGAATAACACCTTTGTCTTTGTCTTTTGGCGACTGGCTTCTGTCATTGAACATAATGTCCTCAAGTTTCGACCATGGTGTAGCATGTACTAGAACCCCCTTTTTAAGGTTAAATAATATCCCATGGTGTGGAGGACCCGCATTTTGTTTACTATTCACCCATCAGTGGACACTTGGGTTGTTTCTATGCTTGGGTTGTAAGTGTACACTTGGGTTGGGACACTTGGGTTGTTTCTCTTGGCTATTGTGAATGATGCTTTTCATTGTTTATTTATTTTTTATTTTTTAAATTTTTAAATTGTTCAAAACTATTTTATATATTTATTTGAGAGAGAGAGAGAGAGAGAGAGAGAGAGAGAGAGATAGCATGATCAGGAGGGGCAGAAGGATGAGGAAAGAGAGAATCTCAAGCAAACTTCACACTGAGCTCGATCTCGGGACCCTGAGATCATGACCTGAGCTGAAACCTAGAGTCAGCTTGACTGACTGAACTACTCAGACACCCCATCACAGATGTTTTCATTTTTTTTTTTTTGAAATTTTAATATAATTTTTTATTTTTTATAAACATATATTTTTATCCCCAGGGGTACAGGTCTGTGAATCACCAGGTTTACACACTTCACAGCACTCACCAAAACACATACCCTCCCCAATGTCCATAATCCCACCCCCTTCTCCCAAACCCCCTCCCCCCAACAACCCTCAGTTTGTTTTGTGAGATTAAGAGTCACTTATGGTTTGTCTCCCTCCCAATCCCATCTTCTTTCATTGATTCTTCTCGTACCCACTTAAGCCCCCATGTTGCATCACCACTTCCTCATATCAGGGAGTTCATATGATAGTTCATTTTTTAAAGACTCGCCCTAGATACTGTGTTGAGATTAGACAGCAGATGTCCAGACTAGAAGCTGGAGACGAGCTAAGAGGCCAGATGAGCCACGATGGAAGCGGTGAAGGTGAGAAGTCATCAAACCCCAATCAGATCTCAAAGATAAATCAGGCAATTTGGGCTCAAGCAGTGGCCACTTTTCTGTGCATTATTTTCCCTAAGGCTAGTGTCTGTTTTAGTGGGATTCAGTTCTCTCAACTTGCTATGGAAAATCAGCAAATGCCACTTCCAGAGAAATCTGGTTATTCACCTACAGTGAGACTGATGAAGGTTCCAAGGAACCTAGAAACCTAGGGGATTTCTCCACGAGCCAGAAAACCTGAACAGAACACCGAACATGCTGTATTTTACCCAAGTAATGTCTGTAAGGCTACTGAGGTGGTCACAGAATGAGGGACTGTTCTGTGTACAACGTCATGGCGGATGTTTTGGCCCCTCGGGAGCCTCTGGTCTCCTTCCTGCAAGGTTCTTCACATATGTTTGGAGCAGCCAAGCTCGCCACATGACTGCGCACCCCACAAATGACATACAGGGTCACTGGTAACCACTAAGAAAGCCCTGATTGGGCCACGCATGCTGATCCCAGGACAGAGCCCCCGCAAAATGAGAGATCTCTTCCTGTCTCATCTGTTCTGGTCAGAGCCATACTGTAAAAAGATGTGCAATTTTTTTTAAAAGCGTCAACTGTTTGGCATCTGTTTTAGGGAAGTTCACAAGCACATTTTCGATGACGAAAGGAATGTGTTATTTTCTTTATTTTCTTGCCAAAGAAAAATGCATTCCGAAATAGAGATGATTTGGATGGGATCAGAGTTAAACTAGAAGTCCATGTGAAAATTACAGAACCCAAGAGCGAGAAGGAGCCCGGAGAGATGAGAGAAACAGGGAGACAGAGAGAGGTGGAGTGAGGCTAGGTGCCCCCCTCGTGATCATGGTTTACACTGCACATTTCTTAGGAAAAGATATTTTCCAGAGTTGTTCTTACGATTCAGTTTGCACATGTAGCCCTGTGTCTGATGAGAAATACATGGGAAGATGTGTAGCATTGGTGAAGAATTCTGCTGAGTCTATCAACTGGGGGGGGGGGGGCGAGCATACCTTTCAGAGCGTGAGCGTCAGACTCAAACCAACGAACGATACCACAGGTTCATGTTTAACACTTGCCATGTGCCCTGTACTGCGCTCAGTACTCTAAGGTAACTCATTTATCACTGATTAGCCCTGTGAAGGACATACTGTTATGAAGCCACTTTACAGAGGAGAAAACTGAGGTCTGGTAAATGACAGAGCCGGTATTGAAACCCAGGTTTTGGTGAGGCTGAAATCACTAGCTAGAGTCCCTAATCCCTGAATTGTACTGCATATTAAAAAACAAGAGAATCCGAAAGCCTGGGTCTTTGCTACCCCGAAGACTAGAGCTGAATGGGTCCAATCTGGTGACACTCCGTCTCTCCCGGAGGTCTCCAAACCAGCTGTTTCCTGTGAGAATGCGGAGCCTCGCAGAAGCCAATCGAGGACTCAGGATAGACACTGCGACTAGCTAAGCCCTAGAAGAGCTAAGACCGAGTGAAAAACTGAAAGAACAAGAACAAGAAATCCCGAGGCTCAGAGAAACAAGTCACAGGCTCATGGCCACTAACTGCCGCGCTGAGATAGGGAGCCACAGAGGGCTGGAGAAGTGGTCTGGCTCACCAGGCCGCATTCAGAAGGCCATAGTCAGCCTTATAGTCTCTCTCTTCTCTCCACCAGAATGTGAACTTCTTCAACCCAGTCGCCGTATCTTTTTGGTTCAAGGATGCACCCCCAGTGCTTGCCACAGGGCCTGGCACATAGAACGTGCTCAATAAAGACTTACCGAATTCAGCCATGCAAGAATGAATGACAGAGTCCAGTCGGCCATCCTGAGCTACAACTCAGACATCCCTGAGTTCTCTGGTCTGAAAGCACAAAAATAAGAGCCTGAGCTCCCCATGGTTCCAACCCCCCACTTTCCGAGCAAATTGGCAGGATGGTATTTCCTTACCCCTTTTATTTATTTATTTATTTATTTATTTATATTTTTTTTAATAAACATATATTTTTATCCTTTATTTTTTTAAGATTTTATTTATTTATTGGACAGAGAGAGACACAGTGAGAGAGGGAACACAAGCAGGGGGAGTGGGAGAGGGAGAAGCAGGCATCCCGCTGAGCAGGGAGCCCGATGTGGGGCTCAATCCCAGGCTCCTGGGATCATGACCTGAGCTGAAAGCAGATGCTTAATGACTGAGCCACCCAGGTGCCCCCGTGTAGCCCTGCAACTTGCTTTAGCCAGTGAAGTGTGTCAAGAAGCTTTGAGAACTGTTCCCTGCCTCTGCAATCACAGAATCAATGCATTGAAGACAATGCCTCCCTCAGGCTGGGACCCCAAGCGAGGACCAGACAGAGCACAGCCAGCCAGCCCACAAGGGACACAGGGCATAGGGCATGGGCAAGAAATCAAACTATTGTTTTAAGCCCCTGAATTTTGGGGGTTGTTATTTCAGTCCAATTGAGCCTTGCCTGACCAAGATCTCCCCAGCTTGCAGAAAAGCTCATCCTTATATTAGCTTCCCTTTGCCAAGAATTCCTGGCAGTTTTTGAGAAATGCCTACAATTTATAAATCCATTCTGGTTTCATTTGTCACATCCAGGGGCTCTTATGAATGGGATTAGTGTTCTATAAAAGAGACTCCAAAGGCCCCAAGGGCCCCTGCTGGCTGGCTCTCCCCTTAGCACCATCGGGGTAGCTATCCTATCTCCCATGCAGGAAAGGATCTTTAACCTCGTCCATGTTGTCTGCAGGCCACCCCTGACCTTCTTCTCCAAGGCCCTTAGGGACAAGGAAATTGGAACTCAACAGTGTCAGTATCGCTGCAGAAATGGCACTCTGCCCCACCCCCCACCAGGCAGCCCACCAGGGGCAGCTTCTATAGGGCAGTTTAGCTCTTCATCTTCACAATCTCTTCATTCTAGAGCAGAATCCGAGCTAGAGCTTTGCAAATCAAAAGCCCACTGAAGTGATTTTCCCAAAAGAAGAGAGCAATATTTCCCCAGCAATGAATTCTCAAAAGCAAAAGTCAGAAGCTGTTGGCAGCTTTATAAATAGTAGCATGTCCCTGCTCTGGCTAGTCTGGTGGCTTCCTTTGTTTTATTTTTTGATGGATCCATTCCACCAGTCTTGTCCGGTGGCCTCGGCTTGAATGCAGGATCCCTGGGAAGGTTCACTGTATCTGCCGCTACTCTGTAAAGAGAGGTCGATTCACAGAGGGGTTAAAAGTTTGGACTCTGGAGCCAGACCTCCCTTCACAGAGTAAGCGCTAAGTGTTTCCTATTACAGTAATGCCTCTGGGATGACCTGCTGACATGTCTGGTTCCCTTTCGAGAGAGCTGAGGCTGGATGGATTGCAAGGGCTCATTATCTTTAATGACCAGAGGCAGAACTAGTTCAAGGGCTGGGTGCCAACCTAAATTGTGGAGGGAAGCTAAGACGGGTACCAAAGGTACAGACCCAAGAAGCAAGGCCATGGGCAGGGAGCCAGGCAATAGATCAAGACCCAAGAGCCGCAAAATAGAATCCTAGCCAAGTCCGGGACTTCGACCCCTGACCAGACCAGGGACCTGGTGCTCGTCATGAAGGTGTGGCCTGGAGAGGCAAGGACCAGGCTGACCACCCTCGGATGAGTTATCTTCCCTCTCAGTCTCATAAAGCCCCACCAACAGAGGGAAATAGTATTCCCAAATGCCAACATTTTCCAAAGCATGCTCTAGATAAAAACGTTAAGTTCTTGAGGACGTTAACAGGCACCCCGTGAAACCAGTTTGGGAATTGAAGCGTTCAGCGAAAGGCGAACCCTGTTCCCTTACTGCAGCGGGGCCTCTCCAAGGATGTGAATTCGCACTGGGAATCTGCAGGCGCGGACGCCAGTGCACAGTGCCCCCCCGCCATGTGCACCATCTAAAGTGTCACTTCTCCCTGCCATGGTTCATTATAGCTACAAAGCACTTTGGGCGCATCATGATGAAAGGTGCCGTTCAAGTTCAGTGCAGCTTGACGTTGTAGGTGAATAGACATAAATCACACCCCCAGGCTGTGAATCATCAAAACAGGGCCAGGAGAGGCTGCAAAGACCAGCTCCTGGCCAAGTGGCTGATAAAGTAGGAAGTGACAGAAGTCAGCCACGTTATCTTGGAGTTTGTGAGAACCAAGGAAGAGGAGGCTGGGCAGGGGTGAGGCAGATGAGAGAGAGTCCTTCTCTGGGAGGGGAACAGGAGGGCTTCCTGGAGAATGGGCCATTTCTGGAGCATTTGTCCTGTGCCAAGCATGGCGCTATATGCTAGATATTCAATTTTTCTTTTTTTTTTAATTTATTTTTTTTTCAGTGTTCCAAGATTCCTTGTCTATGCACCACACCCAGTGCTCCATGCAATACGTGCCCTCCTTGATAGCCGCCACCAGGCTCACCCAACCCCCAGCCCCCTCCCCGATATTCAGCTTTTCATTAAACTCTCCCAAAGACCTCACAAATAGATCTCCTTGGCAGATTAAGAAATCCAGGCTGGGGGCGGGGGGAGGTTGTGTGGATTGCCCAAGGTCATCCAGTATATTCAGCTGCAGAGCTGGGATTGGAGTTGAGGTCAAACCCACTCTGATATGGTCTTTGATGACCTGACCTCAGTAGACCTGGGCTCAGGGGTACACGTTCTGGTACTAAGGGGGTAAATGCCAACAGGTAGCTCACATGGAGGTTTGCCAGAGGTCTGTTCGTGGTGGGGCGTGAAAGCAAGAAGGTGTCCTCATCAGGTCAGCTCGGAGGGTGCTTGGAGGGCTGGTCAGGGAGGTCTTCCTAAAAGCAGCAACCCCTTGAGCTGAGTCCTGATGAAAATCGCCAAAGGGGCAGGGAGTAGGTGGTAGGTGCTTGGGGGAGCGGGCGTGTGGAGCGCATTCCCGACACAGGAGGCAGTGTCCATATGAGAACTGTCATAAACACGTTTCAAATGAAAAAACAAAAGGTCTCTGCAAGCAAAAAGTCGATATTACAGTCGCTGATAGTTCCGTTTCAGAAGTTCAGAGACCGGACCCCCAAAGGAAAACACAACAGAACCAAAGGGAAAAACCAAAGGCATCGCTAATCTGCCATCTGCCCTGATGATGTAGGAAAATAAACGCAAGCTAAGCAAAACAAAACAAAAAACCGCCTCCAACAAACAGCAAGTCTTCTTTTGAGACGGGAGGAAAGCTCTGTCTCCCCAAGCCACGGTCGCGTTTTCTGGGCTTGTGCTGCGGTGTGGCTGGGGCCTCGGAGTCCCGTCGGGGGCCCTGTCCCCTTTTTACGCGACGGGGGGCTCGGTCGTCTCCAGCATTTCCCAGAGGCAGACGGAACCGGCTTCACAGGCGGGGGGCTTGGTTTCAGCCCCGCGCGCGGCGCCCGCCCTCCCGAGCCCCAACATCTGATCGCAGCCCCCTCCCAGGCAAGGAAACAGTCAATAAGGAAATGCCATAGTTCGGCTCTTTGCAACTCGCTCGAAGTGTGAGGCGGTGCTTCATTTCCTGATCGCTCAGGTGGAAATTGTAAAAACAATTAAGAGCAATGACTAATCACCGAATCAAAGCAGGTTGCCCAACTCATTTGCAATTGTGTGCTCAGTTCTGTGTGCCAACAAACAAAGACTCGGGGAGTTTATTATTTAAACCAATTAAAAGCTCGAGGCAAAGCGAGTAGTCAATTTGCGGCCACGTGGTGGGAAAACATCAGTTGGAAGAGCCTGAGGAATTTCGCGAGCGGAGCCATATGGCCAAAATCGGAATGAAGCGCCCACGATCGCGGGGAAAGTCGGCAGTGAAAAGCAATTTCAGAAGGAAAAGCTTCACCTAGCAAGAGCAGACTTGCGCTCTGTGCTCGCCTCTCCCCCCCCTCCCCCCGCAACCCGGCCGCCCCCCCCCCCCCGCCCCTCTCAGCTCCCCGCCACCTGCCCCCAGCTCTTCCCCTCCCCCCCGCCGGCCCCCTCCCCCATACCCCCACCTCCCCCATCTTCAAGCCGGCCTGCGAAGCGGGTACTTCCAACCCACAGTAAAAGGAAAACGAACTGACTAAAATTCAAGGTCTGACTGTTCAGCAAGAGACATTGCTAAATTTCCTGTCCACCATTTGCACTTTTATGTATTTTAGGGCTACCTAGAGAGTTCTTAAAGGCCCAGATGATGAAAATCGGCCGCCCTTCTTCCCAAATGAGGTGCACAGTCCATCTGGAGAGGGCACTCACACTTTCGTATGAAGCTGTGGGCCGTAAAACGGAAAGTAAAGAATTAAAAACTGAAGCCATTTGGTAGCAGTTATAAAAAAAAAAAGGCGGAGGGAGGTAGAAGGGGGTGCGGTGCGGGCAGTCACTCGAGCAAATTAGATTTACAGAATGGATGTAATGGAGTAAACCTTTACTGAAAGTTCCTTTTCACGTCCCCATGAGATATTTTCCACTAACGGTTTTGTTTTCTGGCCTACAAGTCCCTCTGCACCTAACCACTACCCCCACGTCTCCCTCCCCCTGCATTTTCCTGAAAAATCTAATAATTCTGGTGCTCCTAATGGATCTCACTTCTTAAGGTCCTGGTCCCTTTCTCCTTCAAGTTCACTCCAAAACAAGCATTCGCAGACACTCCTGATTATAGAAGGAGGAAGATCGACTGTACCAGAACCAACTGGAAGATTCTGACAGGAAGCTGCAGCTGTCCTCCAGTGGCTTGTATATTAGAATGAATGCACTAAAATGAAATCATTTTTGTACATCAATAAACAATGTGGTTCATGGTATGTGGACAAGTCAATTGAGTCAATTCAGCTGTAGCGTCACGCTGTCCAAAAAAGTCTCGCACATTCCATACTCCCCAAATTAATAAGGCACACCTGTCTGTGTGTTGTGGGATGGTCAGGATCACAGCTCCCACTTCCTGCAACGTGGAGGGAGGCTGTGGGCCTCCCATCCCCTCTCATGTACTCTAGAAAGTTGGCCCTGTAAAGTCAGAGGTGTGCAGAGCGTGAGGCTGAGAAGCACTCACCATGGGACTTGTGAGTTCCAAAGCTGAGCTAAAAAGTCTTGAGAAAGTCAGCCAGCCTCGGGGGCCTGCTGAACAGCCAACCTTCCCTCCAAAACTATCAGATGGGGAAGAGAGTGACTGTCTGATAGACCAGGTGCTGAGAGCCTGTCCTCATGTCCCCACCACTGAGGATGTGCGTGGTACGTCACAGAGATGACCTAAACTGGTTTGAGTAGTAGATTTAAAAGGGGTGGTTCAAAGCTCTCTCCCAGCCTTTTACTTTCGGGAGAAATGTGGGCCTGTCTGCAGACGCCCTGAGCTTCCATCCCTTGCCCTCCATCTGTGTGAGAGCACCGGGAAGTCTGCTTAATTTACAAAGCAGAATGCCAACCCCGCTGCCTGGCTGCCTGTCAAGTGTGACAGGCCTTCCAACTCCTAACCAAGATGGAGTTCTTCCAGGAAAGAAATAGACACAGCCAGGGCAGGCAAACCCTGGGACCCTTTGAAGTGAGGCGCGGCCACGTGACCTGCCTCAGCAAGTGATGTGTGAGTCCGAGTGCTATATGCTAATTCTGAGTGGAAGCATGTAACTCTTTCCATGAACGAGCTTCCAGAGCTCTCTTGGCTGGGCCCAGTAATCCCCGAAGCATGGTGTTGAGATGATGTCATCAGATGCCATGGAGTGAGAACATAGAGCCAACCCGACCCGTGTGGCCCATGTAGCATGAGTGATCAAAATATTTTTGTTGTGTCGGACAACTCAGACTTGGGTGGTAGTGGTGATCCCAGCATATTCTAACCTGTTCTGACCAGGGAAGGTTAGAATCTCAGGCTACAGTTCTTTTCATTCTGAGAGCTGTACCTTAGTCACTCCCTGGAGAGTCTAATCTTGATTAAAAAGCTATTTTACTAAGTGGAAAACATGATTTAGATATGTAATACTACAGGCACTCTAAAAGACATGTTGATCATCCAATCCTTTTGACTCTCCAAGGTCTAATTTTATGCCAAATTAAATATCCAGAAAATAATTTACCTTAACTGATTAAGCGGAGGTCCATGCAGAAATGCATTTGTTAGACTTTAAGTTATTATTCAAAATTGCTCTACAAAAATGTCATTCTCTGCAGAAAGCAAGGAAGGCTGCCTATGACGCTCTTTGGATCACAGGCCATATGATAAAGTCTGCCTGAAATCTGGTTCCGAGGCAGAAAATCTCTCCTTTGTTTATCCAGCTTGCTTTATTTAGACAACTGGAATCATATTTCCATTTTTACTTTGGCTACCAGTGAGCTCAGAGCTAAATTTATCAGTCCGTTTCTAGTTACCATGTTGCTTCTTCCTGGCATAATGCTTTTGCTTCTAAGTTCAGTCTTTATTTTTATTTGACAAGCTGCTTTCAAATCCTTTAGAAATATGAATAGTGATAGATGTTATGAATTATTTTCTTTTCAAGGCAGACTCACCTGTAGAGCTAACCACCTCCACAAAGCAAATCCTGTCCATTCCCATGAGATCCAGTTCCAAGTGGTCACTGCCTCTCATTGGTCTCTCTACTCTCTTCCAAGGGAAAAAAATAGTCTCAGAGGCTACTGGACGGAGTTTGTTTGGCCTTTAGAGGCACAGGGACCTTGTTTATTTGATTTGGGGTGGAAGAATTAGGCTACAAACTCAGAAATAATCTAATTATCTGTAGTCTGGAAATAGCAGAATAGGGCAATAAAAGGACATAGGACATTCTAGGCAATTCTATTGCAAAGGAAACTTTACCATGACGGAATTTGTGATTATCGAGTAACTTGGTATTTCATGGTACCTATAGAATTGAAGGAAGAGAAAGAAGAAATACACAAGACTAAACCACTAAGTCAAGTAACCTTGTAGAAGTCCCAAGAAGCTCAGTAAACTGTGTTTCTCAAATGAGGGCAGGGTTTCTCAACGTCAGCACGATACACATTTTAGGAGAATAATTTATTGTTGTTGTTGTGGGAGGTGCCCTGTGCATTGCAAGATATTTGCAGCACCCCTGGTCTCTACTCACTCTACAACAGCAGCACTTGTCCCCACGGACCAGTCATGACAACCAAAAATGTCCCCTGGGTGGAGTGGAGTGGGCAGAATTGCCCATCATGGCAAACCACCGAATTAAGGTTAATCTTTCATTAGAAACTTCTGCCAAAGTCAGCCATACACGCTGTCCTCTTGTTTGTCTTATAAAAGAATCACAGTAGCTGTGTTTGTGGTTCTACTATGTGTCAGACACTCGACATGCCTTATCTCATGTCATCATCACCACGGCCCTAAGAAACGTTTGAAGTTTTGAGGTCACACAAGCAGTGGGGGAGAGAGCTAAGAGACAGCTCCAGACCTGCTCGGCTCTAAAGCTCTGTTCTTATCCACTGTTCAACCCAGATCAACAATGGTAGAGGGTACTAATTATCCCAATTTTACAAATGAACAAACTGAAGTTATTCCAACTTAAGCGATTTACCAAGACAACACAGTTAGCCCTTGGCATAACCAGGGTCCTAATCTAGATTTCCCTGACTCAAAAGACACACCTATTTTTTTTCTCCATATGGATCTATTAAGTGTTTGCTGGGCCATTTGTACCCTCTCCCACTTGGGTGCCAATACAGGCAAAAGGGTGAGACATCTGGAACCAATGAAATTCTGAGATTGCACCAAAGGGAAATACCAAAGCAGTGGCAATCAGCAAAAGAAAAAAAAAAAATCCGTCAGTTCTGGGGAGGCCACACAGCTACCAAAGTTTGCAGTGAGAAGGAACAGCCCAACTACTACTACTACCACTTAGGGAGCTCTTTGAGTAATCATTGAAAGATTGACCCTCACCTGCTTCACTGTACTCCCCAAACAGAAAAAAACCTTATGACCAAGTTCAGTTTTCTTAAGGCACTTTGAGATGATTTTGCTTTATGTCTGCAACGACAGAGCCAGACCAAATCATATTTTCTGCAATGATGATGATGAAAAGTCAATCTCCCATGAACTCCCCACATGCCCGAGCTGGGATTTAACATGGCAGAATTGATGTGTGAACCAGTGTTGCTATTTAATGTGGTTTCTATCAAAGTGTTCATAAAACCTGGGGCTGCAGCTGGCCCCCATTAGGTAGTTTCTTGGTGAAAGTTTTCCAAGGAAAACTTTTTTAACAGCTTCATAAAGCCAGGCACAAAAGGGCAGGGCAATGACTGGCTGAAAGACATGGGACTTTTTATCTTTGAAATGTTAAATAGCAGTTTGTTCTGTTTATTTCTGGAAGAAAAACTGGAAGGCATTAAACGCTACATTTTGAGCCTTGCAGGATTTCAGTCACAGAGTCACGTGTTCATTTGTTCAACATTTATTGAGCACCTACTATATGCCAGGCCTTGGGCCCATTACTGGGAGGAACAAAAAGATGAGTAACACTTGGGTTCTTGGCGATGTGGAGGGGCATAGGGACTGGTGAGAACACAAAGCAGTCTGGGGCAAGGGTTTTGATGTTGGAATTTATAAAGCTATTTAGAAAAGTACCTGGTGCCAAGTAAGGGTTCAGAATATGTAGGCTTCCTCCCTTCAACATGCACAATTTGATGCTAATACTTTGAGGATCATCACTCATTTGCTGCTAAAAGATAACTATAAACTTCACACAAAAGCTGACGTTTGGGCCCCCATTTGGGAATGTGTGGTGGTGTTTTAAAAGGCAGCTTTTCATCTGAACACCCAGATTCATATGTCAGTTCTGTACATAACACCATTAAACCTTCCTTGAATGCCTACATAATCCTTCTGGTCTTGGGAGACTCATAGTCTAGTGTGAGGAAATTACATTTGTACCTTCTTGCAGATACAATGGAAAAGAGGTCTTTTGACCCACAGACCCAGGCTAGTTCCAGATTGGTGTAAGTATCCACCATTCACCCAACCAACCCTTCCAATCCACCATTATGGGTTATGATGCTACAATAGTTCAGAGGAGCAACTTGATCTCTTGGGGGATGAGGTAGTCAGGATAGGCTCTGTGAAGGAGGCATTCCAGAAGCTAGGTCTTATGGATGCTACTTGTACATGAGTATGAAGGAAGAGGGAAGACGTTCTAGAGTGGGGCTAGCCTGAGCAAAGGTGCAGAAGTAGGAACATGCCTGGACTATTTGGGGAACAATGAATAAACCCAGGTTGACAGGAACAATTCAGAAGAACAGTGGGGAATCAAAATCATGGTAGTTAGGGTCAGATTATGGGGTAATCTCCAATCCCAGTCTAGGGTGCTGCATGAAATTTGTAGCCTATATATGTTGCAAACATTATTCTTGGAAAAATATGGAGTGATGAGTAAGTTGACTCCCCAGATTCTCAAGCATTTTGTTCCTGACAGTATCATTCATTATACAGAGTCTCAGAACTGTTTGTCCTTCCCAAAGATCCCCATACTATGGAATCCATAGGATTTGGGGGGCCTCTGGAAGAAAAGGTCCTGAGAACTCATGGCAATGCTGTACCTGGGCAATGTGTCCCCGAGAAAAGGAACTACCATTTGCAGACACCGTGCCAGACCTTTGTACATACATTCTTTTTTTTTTTTTTTTTAAAGATTCTTTTATTTCTTCATGTAACAAAGAGATCACAAGTAGGCAGAGAGGCGGGGGGGGGCAGGGAAGCAGACTCCCTGCTGTGCAGAGAGCCCGATGTGGGGCTCCATCCCAGGACCCCGAGATCATGACCTGAGCCGAAGGCAGAGGATTAACCCACTGAGCCACCCAGGCGCCCCTGTATATACATTCTTTAATTCTCACAAAAACCCAATGAGGTAGGTTCTAATATAATCCCCATTTTACAGATGAGAAGACTGAGCCTCAGACAGTAGAGCAAAACAGGATTCAAACACTAATCTGCTTTATTCTAAATCCAATATTCTTTCACCACCCCATACTGCCTCCTGGATGGAATGTCTTTGAAAAACTCTGAATGGGGGGAATCCTGTGATTAATTCATACCCCTAGTTGTTATTCTCTTGAAACTTAACAGTAAAATTCCTATTTTCCTATTGTCCAAACGTTCTTGAATATTAGATGTTTTGGGGGTTCTAGACAAATTAGGGAAAACAATGAGCTCAAGAACTTCCAGAACAATTCATTATAAAAGCCAAACTACACCCCATATTTAAGGACACTCTTCCATGGACCAGAGAAAATGGTAGCAACTGGAGCTATCCAGGTGGCTCGGGTTGAGGACAGATCCATCAAACCATGGGCAGACATGGATTGGCATTTCTATTCTTGTAGACTCTGCTGCCTAAAGAGCCATCATATCATTGAAACTATCCTGGCAGGTAACCTAGTACAACACTCAATAGTTTGCAAAGGTCTACAACTGCCCTCTGAAACACCACTAACCCCAGTTTCACAAATAAGGACACCAAAATTCAAATTAAGGTAACTAGAAAACTAAGTAACTGGCTCAAGGTCACATATCTCAAAGAGTGGCAAAAAATGAGATTCAAAGTCTGGTCTTTTGACTCCAAAGTTCACTACACTACTCTGGAAGCGCCAAAGAACTTGTTTGCCTTCATTTTGGCAACATAACTAGTCGAAAGACTATAAAAAAAAGTTGCTGACTTAAAGGCTTTGATTTCTCGATGCTAAACTTCCGGCTTCTGAAGCTTCTCCCTCCAGCCCCACCTCCAGCTCTCCATTGACTAGACTGCCCAGGGGGTCCGGCCCCATGCAGACATAGTCTATGTGTCATACGTGCCGGGGAACTCCATCTCCAACTCCCAAATGCAATAAACATGACTTTTAACCTTAAGGAAATCCAAAACACATGGCAGCCATAAAAATGGTATTGGAGAAATTAACAACAGGTTATCAGAGAGACAAGAATTTCCAGTAGTGTTATATAGATGAGTCACAACAAGCCTCTGTCAAAAAAACCTGGAGGATATTACAATCATAGAGATGACAAAGAAAACAGAGGAGCAAGATAAAGGGCTACCTGGAAAGCAAGGCAGAGACACTGAAAATTCTCTCTAGACGGTCATCAAACCATTCTATTCACCAGCTCCCCTATGCTATCATGTATGTTTAGTAATATATGTATGAAAATGCTTCTGCATACCTCCTTATCTTTGTCTACCAATCAGCTAATTCCTCATGGATGAGAAAACCAGTAGATGACACTACCACTACCTTTTAGCATTCAAGTGAGGATCTGTTTAGCTTCTGACATGAAGACCCTGATCTAGGTCCTTAGGACCTGATGAGGAGCTGAATTAAGCAAGAGCCTCCCATTTCATGGCTCTTCATACAGTGGTTCTCAAACTTGACAGTCCATCATCATCACACGGAGGGCTTATTAAACCCGACTTCTGGTCCTTCTGGTGGCTCCCGACTGCTGAAATTCATACTCTGGTTTCTGGGACAGCGAGTTCCAGCCGCCCCCTACCCCCACTCTCAGCAACCTTATCTCCTGTACTCACAAGCACAAACCCTCCCGTGCAGACAGGAGAGTTTCCTCACTGGTCCCTAAACTCAGCATTTTCACCTCTGACTTCAGTCCTTGCTTCAGGCTGTTCCCATCAAAGAAAATGCCTCCGTCTTTCTCTTGCCCATCGGTGTCTGCAGCCTCTGGCTCCTGCTCCGTTTCCTCTAAACTGGCCTTTCCTGGCTGTTCTGGCTGCATTCAGTTCTTCCTTTTTGTTTTTTTTTTTTTTAAACAGACTTTTTTTTTTTAAGATTCTACTTATTTATTTGAGAGAGAGAACATGAGAGGGGACAGGTCAGGCGGAAAAGCAGACTCCCTGCTGAGCAGGGAGCCCGATGTGGGACTTGATCCAAGGACTCCAGGATCATGACCCGAGCCGAAGGCAGTTGCTTAACCAACTGAGCCACCAGGTGCCCCCAGTTCTTCTTTTTTAAAAAGCCAACAGCAATTCCAAATTTGCACTCCTCAGTTTAGCAAGTAGTAAGTTGAGCAGTTGTCCTTATGCCTCCTCTAAGTATCTAAACTCCATTCTCTCAAGGCCCATGTCCTAAGCAGTGTTTCATCAGCCTCTCTTTCCAGGACCCATGGCAGCACTAAATGATAGGACCCAGGGCAGTGCTAGACGAGTAGTATGTACTCAATACAGTAGTCCCCACTTATCCGTGGGGAGTCCGTCGTAAGACTCCCAGTGGATGCCTGAAACTGCAGATAGTACTAAGCCTAGCATAGACTCGGTTTCTCTTATACATTCATGCCTATGACAAAGTTTGTTTACTTTTTAAAAAGATTTTATTTACTTTTTTGACAGAGAGCAAGAGCACACAAGCAGGGGGAGAAGAGGGAGAAGCAGGCTCCCCAGTGAGCAGGGAGCCCAATATGGGACTCGATCCCAGGACCCTGGGATCATGACCTGAGCCTAAGGCAGATACTTAACCAACTGAGCCACCCAGGTGCCCCTGATAAAGTTGAATTTATAAGTTAAACACAGGGTGATATCAATAATAATACAACATATAAAATAAAAACATATATTATAACAATATGCTATAATAAAAGTTATGCAATATGGTCTCCCCCTCTCAAAATATCCTATTGGGTGCACTCACCCCTCTTGTAACAACATGAGATGACTGTGAGGTTAACTGAAATTATGGAACACAAAACCATAGCTGAGGGGGAAGTACAACAAATAAATTTTTAAACATACAACTTTATCAATTCAGGATGCTTACTATATTTCTTTAAAACTGGTGAAGCTTGGCGCAGTAATAAATGGCACACTTAGGCTGGTTTCGTTTTCAAGATTTTGTTTATTTGTTTTATGTTTCTTTCATGTTTGGAGAATTTCAGAGGACAGTTACATTTGTAAAATTAGGTTGAGAACAGACATGACAACGTGAGTACAATCTATGCATTTGCTGATCTCTGCTGGATATCTCCCAGTATGCTCACACATGGAGCACAGACCTAATTTACAGAACTTGACTTAACCCTCTGGTAACGCAGATGCATCATAGGTGTTTTTGACCCAGATCGGCACTGAACACTGATCCAGACATATACTAATTAAGATTTCATTAATGACGAAAATATCCTGCCTTTGAGGGATGCCTTGGTGAAACTAGAGGGAGATTAAAAAGACAATTACATTTCTTAAATCAACCCCCATGTTCTCTATGAAATACTTTGAGGCTGATTTGGTTTAATTCCACCTTTTCAAAAAATCTCACTTGGGGGAAAATGGGAATATAAAAGCAATGATCTCCCAAAGCAAATTTAAGCTGTTCTAACAGGGACACTGCATGTAGAAAGCAAGTAATGTCTTAAACTATGCTGTCTGCCCCCCCCCCCCACAGAATCTGAGTTGAAAGGAAAGGAAAGCAGACAGATGAAAAGAAAGGAAAACAGAAAAAAATTGCATCTATACACACAAACTAGTTTGAATTTTGAAAGAAGATTTTGCTCCATTCCTAAACAGATTACTAACCTGGGTTTGATTTTAGTTAAACATCTGTTACTTTTACTATCAACTGTTGTCTTCACTCCAGCTTTGTATAACCACACATAGTTTCTAGAACATGGCAGCTGGACATCATTCCAATGACAGCGCCAATGTTCCTCAACCCAGTGGTATTGGTTAGAACTGGCAATGGATTTTGACATTGTTTTGGATTCCCTTCTCACCAAGGAGGCTCTCCAACTCCAAATACTTTGCTAGACAAGTGACTGCTTAAATGAGTGCAAAGTAATGGGCTTGTTGGTCTCTATGGCAGGCCATACATAATCACCATAGAAATATATAATTACACCTGTCAACCTCATCTTGTGTAATTGATTCAATGACTAACAATGTCAGTGGCAGGCTAAGCTTTGAGGTCTCGCTGTGAGAAAATACTCATACATGGCTAAACATCTTGGTGTCTTAATTGCTTGTCATACTGCCAAGGCTCCTGTGTTGTATCTATCTCCACAGCAACAGACTAGAGTAGATAAAGCACATTTAATAGCCGAAAAATGAGTCGATCACCTTGTTTTTGTTTTATAGGCCCTTTTAAAAAATATCATGGAGTTGTCAAAAATAATCTGTTCCTGAAGTCAGATTTGAAAGAGATGTCTAAAATATCACTCTGCACACTGAAAAACTAGATGCATGCTTCACGCTTTTCAAAAAGAATCCTCTAATTATGATTATGAGCAGAGAGGAGCAGTCCAGCTTGAACATGTACAAAAGCACAATGTGACATGAAGTTTTCATCACACTCACTGCCTTTTCAGGAGTTGCTGGAACACATTAAAATCCCTCAACCACAGAGCAAGAAAACCCTGGAAGCTCCTGGCCATTGGCAGTTTTTTTCTGAAAGGGCGGTTTGGCAGTCTACACCATGGTTAGACAGAGGCCACCAACCCAGGAGACAAGCACACCAACCATAATCATATGGAATGAAAATGTGGAACCATGGCTAGTGTTGGAACAAAATGAAGTAAGCTATTTTTGAAATTTAACAAATTATATTCTGTAGCTGGTGCTGAAAAAGCACAGTGACTACTTGAAAAGCATCAAGAAGCTTACAGATTCCCCCAAAGCAAATAATACATCATATGTTAAGGGGTGCCTGGGTGGCTCAGTGGGTTAAGCCTCTGCTTTCGGCTCAGGTCATGATCCCAGGGTCCTGGGATTGAGCCCTGCATCAGGCTCTCTGCTCAGCAGGGAGCCTGCTACCCCCTCCCCCTGCCTGCCTCTCTACTTGTGATCTCTCTCTGTGTCAAAAAAAAAATAATAAAATCTTAATACATTAAATCTTAATAAAAATTTTTTAAAAAGCTTACAGATTACCATGTTTTACTCATGATTAGATAATTTTTGATACACGTGACAGATAGAAAGTCACTCTCACATCCAATCTCTATTGACCTCTTATTTCTATTTGACAAATTTAACAAGCTGTCTTTTATACCAACCACACTCAAAAGACTGCTCTCCAAGGCTACCAAATCCCATTCATTCATTCACTGGGTCAGTCATTCAACATAGTTTTGAGTGCTTACAATGTGCCAAGCATTCTGCAGGGCATTGGAACGCAAAAGAAGAGAATACGTGTTATGGGAGCACATAGGAATGGCATTGACCCATACTCAGATGACCAGAAAGTTTTTCTTGAAGGAGATGACACCTAAGTTGAGTCTTATAGGGAGAGTGGAGTATCAAGTTTTGGAGACTGTATCTCCAGTTTGGGAGACTGGGGAGGGGAGAATAGTCACTCACAGAGGGGAGGAACTCACAGAGGGGAGGAACAAAACAGCTAGAACATCAAATGGCATAACAGAAGATTTGGTTTGAAAGGGAAGAAGGAACCTGATCATGGAGGGTATTAATATCGTATTAGGGATTTTAGATCCTGGTCTTGAGAGCGATGGAGAACCAGTTTTTTTTTTTTAAGTGTCTGTTTGGGAGGGAGAAGGATGGGTATCCATGTTAGGAATATTACCTGTCTGAACTGTTAAGAATAGAGCAACGCTTCTAGAAGAATAATATTTTTTCCCCTTTGGTTGTATCCTCCTTGACTAGAGTGTCCGACACTGCTCATAAGATAGTTTCTCTGATATTTTGCTTTTCCACTTCTCTTTCTCCAGCTCCTTTGCTGGTCATTTTTCTCCCGTCAAATTAGTTGATTCTTTCCTTTTCTCACTGTCACCAACCCTACATAGGCTATTCCAAATTACCTTCTTAATTTGTTGCCCTGTCCCCTCTAGTCAATTTTGTACTCTTCTAGAAGATTGTTCTTCTGGGTTCCACCTTCAGTGGTGAAGTGTATATCTGATGTGTCTAGTTGCATAGCAAACATGCCTCCATTGTTAGTAACATTATCATGATTTTCCTTCGGAAAACAGCTCCGCCCCCGATGGATGCTGTCCCACCTTCCTCTGGCCAAAGGTCCATTGTGAAACCTAGGCCAAGCCAATCAGACTTTCCACGGAATGTGACTCTTGACTCAAAGAATTGAGAGTACTGGGATCTAGTTCATCCTAAGAGCAGAATGCTGAACAGTCTGTATTTTAGTTCTTGGACAGTCTTGGAGCTGTCATGGTTTTTGTCCTTGCTAAGGCATGGTTTTTGTGTATTCCCTTCAGGTGTGGAAGTTATCCTAAACCCTTCTAATGTATGTGCATATGTGTATGTGTGCGTGCACGCACATGTGTGTGGGTGTGTGTGGGTGTTTATATAACTCGGGTGAGCCACAGTCCACTTCTGTTGCTTGCAGTGAAGAGTGCTATCTTCCTACTGGCATTCAAGGCCCTGGACCACCTATCCAAACATGGAATATAACCATCACTAAGCAACCTAAATCCTCAGCTACAATCTAAGTCTCCCTTCTCTACTCCTGACACCACACCTATCTCTATATCCCCAACTCCGTACTTGTGCTTTTCCCCTCCTAGTCTGTCCTTACTCCATTATACCTGACATGGATGGAGGCACATTATACCAGCGGCACCGTATTAGGGATGGGAAAAGAAGAGATGAAGGAAACATAGGTCTGACCTTAAAGAGCTGTCTCTTCTTTCTTGGCCCCCTGCCTGAAGATGCCACAGTAACTTCAGGAACATTGCTCTCTAGGTCCTAAGAACTTTGTCCTAATGGTCTCTCCCATTAGTGTCACACACAGGTGAGAACTAAGATAGATACTGTTGAATACTGTGCTCTAACTGTCTTTCTCCCCAGCAAGGTTATAGGCTCTTTTCTTGTTATACCTTTCATCCTCCCTACCAATCCCATCCATCAAACAGATTTTTGTGTTCAGTAGCACAGATTTTTTAGATGCTAAGGAAAAAATAAAGAAAAGAAGTATCCTTTTAATTTATGCCCATCCTTGGGCCACTCATTGTTAGGTTGTGTAGTATTTGACAGGCATGGATTTTGGAGTCAGAGAGATGTGAGTTTCAATTCTGGTTCCATTATTTATGAGCTGAATGTTTACACCACTAAGCCTCAGTTCCCTTGCCTGTATATTAGATGACATGATGTATATTGATGTGCCGAGAACAGAGCCTGGCACATAGAAGACATTTACTAAATATTAGTTCTTTTCATTAAAATGATGATTATTTTCTTAACCAACACCCAAAAGCTAATTTTATTTTCTTTAAATGCCGAATTCTGAATCTGTGGCAGCAAAAGAGGCTATACTGGGTTTCCCTCAAAAATAGACTAAGACACACTCTGGAAACAAACCTAGACTATTTCTAAATCACTTCCATCTCCAAGAGTCATTGATTCCATTTCACAATTTCACAGAGGTGTTTATATATACACATACAAAGACTGTTTCTCTTTGTATCTTCCCTAAAGATGAGTTTTCAAAGTCTGAGACAATCTTATGGAGTGTGGAGGTCAGCACGGGCTTTAAAATCAACAGAGCCTCGGTTTGAATATCAACCCCACCAGTTACTAGATGATAAAGTTGGAAAAGACTTCTCTGAGCCAACGTTCTCTCATCCATAAAAATAGAAAGGACGGCCCTTAGCCTACGAGATTATTGTGAAGATTTGATAAATATTAAACAAGCAGAGTATCATGCTTGCCCATTACTAAGTATGCAATAAAATGGAGCCCAAAAGGAAAGCTTGATTGACTGGACCTCATCAAAATTTGAAAAGCTTGCTCTCCAAACGGCCCTGTTAAGAAAGGATTAAAAAGATAAGCTATCACCTGGAAGAGAATATTTTCAAATAACATATCTGCACAAGGAACTAGTATTTAGAATATATAAGGAACTCTCAATACTCAGTATTTTTTAAAAAATCAAAATAAAAAACAGACAAAACACACAAAGATTTCACCAAAGATGATATACAGGTGACAAATAAGCATTTTAAAAAATGTTCAGGGGCCTCTGGCTTTGGCTCAGGTCATGATATCAGGGTCCTGGGATCGAGCCCTCCATCAGGCTCTCTGCTTAGCAGGGAGACTGCTTCCCCCTCCCCCTCTGCCTACTTGTGATCTCTCTCTCAAATAAAATATTTAAAAAATAATAATTAAATAAATAAAAAAGGTATTCAACTTCATTAGCTATTAAGAAAATGTGAATTAAGATCAATAACGAGATATCACAATACATCTATCGGAATGACTGAAATAAAATATATTAACAACAACAAATGTTAGTGAGAATACAGAGAAACTAAGTTGCTCATTCGTTGCTGATGGGAATGTGAAATAGTATAGACATTCTGGAAGAAGTTCGGCAGTTTCTTATAAAACTGAACATGTGAGGGGCATCTGGGTGGCTCAGTTGGTTAAGCAACTAACTCTTGATTTTGACTCAGGTCATGATCTCAGGGTTGTGAGATCGAGCCCCACATCGGGCTCTTCACTGGGTGGGGAAGCCCGCTGAAGATTCTCTCTCTCCTTCTCCCTCTTCCCCTCCCCCTAGCTCTAAAAAATAAAAATAAAATAAAACTGGGCATAAGATGTGGGTCATCAGATTACCTAAAAATTGCATTCTTGGGAATTCCCACGAGAAACAAAAATTATATGCACAATAAAATCTATACACAGATGTTCTGAGCAGCTTCATTTTGGAAACAGCCCAGATGTTCTTAAAATGGTGAATGGTTAAACAAACCATGGTACATCCATACCATGGAATACCACATCAGGTGCTAAGAGCAGTCTATTTCATAGAGACAGAAAGGGGAGGAGGAAATGGAAAGTTGTTGAATGAGCGTATCGTTTCAGGTTGGCAAGAAATAAAGAGTTCTGGAGATAGACTCCACCACACTGTGAACACAACACAACTGAACCATACACTTAAAAGTGCTTATGATGGTAAATTTTAGGTTATGTGTGTTTTTACAATTAAAATTTTTTCAAAAGGAAAAAATACGAAACGATGGTTTTCAAGATGCTGAACCTCTTTACCTGGATAAAATCTGCAGTCCTGGGAGCAAGGAAGAAAAAAAAATAATCACTGTTATTGCCCAGCATCATGAGAGATGATTGGACCACCTATCACTAGCCTGGGAAAAGATCCAAATACAAAATTCAAAGGTTTCATTTCTATTGAACATGTATAGCTTTCATACCATCATTAGGTCAAAAACTCGTTAGTGAAACCATCATAAGTTAGGGACTAGCTGTATAAAATTCCATGTTTTTTAGAATATTTAGAGTTATGCATCACCATATGCATCTCCGTGTATCGCTTTTAGAATTTTTTTTTATTATTTGAAAGAGATCACAAGGAGGCAGAGAGGCAGGCAGAGAGAGGAGGAAGCAGTCTCCCTGCAGAGGAGAGAGCCCGATGCGGGGCTCGATCCCAGGATCATGACCTGAGCTGAAGGCAGACGCTTAACGACTGAGCCACCCAGGCACCCCTATTTTTGTTTTCTTATAAATATTTTTGAGCTTTTCTCTGGGATGCACTTAAGTTGGTTGGAAAGAATTTATCCTTTCAGATCAGGCTCTTCATACTTATTAGGCAGTACCAGAGCAGTGTTTAATCTAAGGTTAATTTTGTACAACTTCTGAGGTAAAATCCTTGAGTACTCTACCAAATACCCCCATGAATTACAGGATTTTTCAGTCTGACCGCTGGAAACAGTATTTGAGCCCTCGGTGAGACTAGACATCCTCCCCCCCATTTCCCTAATTCCCTGCCCCCCCCCCACTCCCTATGTTACTGCCCGGAAATTCTCTTCAGGAAGTAAGCTGGGGAAATTATAGGGCTCACTTCATTTGTTTCCTATGACACAGGGACCACTGTCCTTCACTGTCTGTTACACAGTGTCCTGAAAGCCACTGTATGTTTCATATATTTCTGTCTGGTTTTCAAGTTATTTCAGGCCACAGGGTAAATCCAGTCCCTTTTACCCCATCCTGAAGAGAAGCTTAAGACTTCCTTCAGTATGTGCTTCACCCCAAAATATGTTCGAGTTCTCTGAAGTGAAGTGATTCATTTCCCAATATTATTTCTTCTTTAGCCAGGCAAAGGGAAATTTCTCCGAATAAGCCTGTTGTGTCACTTTAATGTTTACAAACACACGCACTCATGTGTATGTATCCAGATACGGGCCAAAAAAAAAAAAAAAAAAAGAAAAAGAAAAACAAAGTAATGACTTATTACTACCTGGAATTTGAGCTCTGAATCCCGGTGCGAATAGGAAGTTGTGTGGTTGGAGAACAGTAGGCATTTATTTCCTTTTTCCTAGGCTAGAGTCCTAGGTGGCCTCCTTCCCTAAGTGCAAACTCACATTTCAGAACGTTACCATTCAAATGAGATGTTAAGGCATTCCTATTTCTTCTACCCTGTATTTCAAAACTTACTGGAAATTCTTCAAAGATGGATTATACTTGATCAAGCAGTTAGCTCAGAGCAGATCACGGAGGCCAAAGTCAGACGTTCAATCTATTTGAACCATCTGGTTTGATGCTCATTGATCACAAGGAGGATACACGGGTTACATAGTAGAAACCTACCCTGATTTGGAGAGCACACCTCTAAGAACATGCTCGAGTGACTTTGGGTTGGCAGCACGATGCCATTCTACTACTATATGCCATTCCAGAGAATGCATATGCTGAAACCACCCTTTAAATCCCAACAGAAGCAGTTTGTATGTGAGGAGCTCCAGTTCAGGAAAAGTGCCTCTGTGATCTGAGAACGAGACTTGAATTCCCTAAACCAGATTGCTCAAAGTATTGGAACATGCTGTCTTTTCAGTGTTAAAGAAGAATGACTTTGGATCACGACTGCTTTCATTTTGAGTGATCATTTCTAATACATCATCCCTCTCCAAGAAATGGTACCAAAGGGCCTCCTAAATTTTCTAAAATCTATTTCTAGATCTCATCAATGAAATTAATAGATTCTCAGATTTTATAATTAGCTGGAATATGATTAGTGTTGCCTTCAGTGATATTTCTGGAACTGGAAATCAAATGTTTTTACAACAGTGGAATGGTATATGTTCAGGCTTAGAATGTAGTACATATTAATTCAGAAAACAATACTTTTTCCCACAGCATCATTAATGATGCAAGCCCTATGGGAAGAGACAATACTGACTGGTAGCAAGCATAAACATTGAGAAAGTATTTCTCAAGTGTACCACATATTCTAACTGTCCAGTTACTAGTTAAGTCACAACTAAAATCTTGCTTTGTAATTCCGTGCTGGCATGGTGAATTAAAGTCTCACTGCTGATGAATAATGTGGGTTGCACAACAGATTTTAAAAAATAAAAATTAGTATTTCATCTAGTTCTGAGGAAAGGTTGGTACAAATTCCTTTTATTTTTTTAAGATTATTTATTTATTTGACAGAAAGATCACAAGTAGGCAGAGAGGCAGGCAGAGAAAGAGAGGAGGAAGCAGGCTCCCCGCTGAGCCAGAGAGCCTGATGCGGGACTCGATCCCAAGACACTGGGATCATGACCTGAGCTGAAGGCAGAGGCTTTAACACACTGAGCCACCCAGGTGATCCACAAATTCCTTTATATGTAGGGTCTCAGTGTATTCAGTCAGTCTGGAAAATTTATCAATCCATGTCAGTGTTCGAGAGCTTAAGGTTTTCCATTGGCTAAAGAGATAAGAGACTTTTTGAAAGATTATGGGATATACTTTCATAAGAGGTGCCCGGTCTTTGGATTTAATATAGGTCCTTTTGACAAGTCGCTTAATCTGAGTCTCCATTTACTCATGTGAAATGCTGAAATAGAGCTAATAATATGGGGCTGAGCTAGGTGTGCTGTCTAAGCTTTCACCTGCCCCTCCAGATACTGGCATCCTGCTTTTCTCCTTCATGCCTAGGAAGCTAACTTGTATGGGCTGCCCCAATGGAATTACTTGATTTCAGGCTTCAAATTGGGTTCATTCAATTGAGGCACTGGCAAGAGGTCAGGTACCATCAAGAGAGTGAGGTCAGGGATTTTATTGCCCCTAGCTTCCTCCCTGCTAGCTTATCCTGGGTTGGCTGCAACCTTCTGTCTCAAGCGAGGGTCCCTTTTACCCAAGTCTGATGACCCTCTAAACAGTCACCTCTCTACTCTGTCCTCTTGCCCCTTCAAACCTGGGGGGAAGTTGCCTAGAAGCTTAGGAGTGATCATGGCTACCATCAAAGGGTCTTCAACTTCTTTTGCTGGTTTCCCTTTAACCTTGCAGCCATACCTGTATGAATAGTCCCATCATAAAACCTCCTCAGTGACTCCAATTTTTTTAAAGATTTTATTTATTTATTTATTTGACAGATGGAGATCACAAGTAGGCAGAGAAGCAGGCAGAGAGAGAGGAGGAAGCAGGCTCTCTGCTGAGCAGAGAGCCCGATGCGGGACTCGATCCCAAGACACTGGGATCATGACGTGAGCCGAAGGCCGAGGCTTTAACCCACTGAGCCACCCAGGTGCCCCAATGACTCCAATGTAGCATGCTATTTCCACTAGCACCATGACTCATACCCTAGGCTACAGGTTGTCTGAGAAACTAAATGAAAGGTCAGAGTTAAAAACATAAAGCATATACAAACAATAGGTCTTTTTTTAACAAACCAGGAATCAAATGCTGAGTAATAGAACTGACCAGTGAAGAGATCCCAGTAAATTGCCAGGGCTGAGAAGGTTCATAGGGAGCCAACAGAACACATATTCATAAGGTACCCGTTTGAATAAGACAGGAAACAATGAAAATTCTCAAAGGAGACAGAAGAGAGATGTGATAGGACCTATCCCAGCACAGCATCCAAAGATAGCCCCCGACCTTCATCCCAGGTCTCTGAGTGCCACTGTACTACCACTTGAGAAGACAGAGCAATGTTCTGCCCCTAAACCTCGGCCCTTGGCTTTCATTTCTCCAGTAGTTTCCCTGGCCCTGACATGCCCCCATTCTTTTCCCACTTCAGGACAGGCTTTAGGTAAAACTGATCCTCGGTCTGTTTCCGATCATCTGCTTCACCGTCTTTATCCTCCGTAGCCCATCCTCCTGCCCTTTAGGTTGCTTGTCTTTATTGCTCATTTATACTAGTCCACCTCCAGAGGGTTGTGCTACTTTCCCCTGATACAAAAAGGCTTGAAAGGGCAGTGGTTTTGTCTCTTCTGGGCTCAGAGCCACCCTTGCCTTCAAGTTGACATCGTTCTCCTTAAAGCTTTGTGAATTCCAAGTCAGCAGTGTTCCCTGGACTGTGCCTGCCGGAATTCTCTGAACTAGACCCTCCTCCGCCCAGTCACCGGAAGCCAGTCTCTCTCTGCCTTGGTCTCACAATCCAGTCCCTGAGCAGCTTCAGGACCTAACTGAATTATTCTTTCCAGGCCCCCAATCCCCTCTCCCAGCCCTTCTGTACCAGCCGAGGGTCACAAACGCACCAACTTTAAGATGATTGTCTCCCTTCAGATAATGTGACTATATAACAATAATGATCCACAACCCAATTCTCAGTCAATTCCTCTGGCCCCAGATTGCAGCAGCAACTCTCACGGTTACTTATGAATTTGAGGGAGAGGGCTTCTGCCGGAGTAGATGGAGAAAAATCAGGTTTTTGTAGTGTAAGTCGTGGCACAAAGAAAGCCAGTTGGCTTCTCCCTAAGCTGAAGCAGAAGCCGCGCCTACCCCAAGGGTTCCAAAATACCTTGAGTGAAAAGCCAAAGAGAAACATGGTACTCTTCCAGTCACAAGAAGAACTGATTTAAGGTTTATGTTTTCATAAGAGTTTGAAAGTATGGATACAATGCTTCAGTTGACCTTGTCCATGGCACGTCCTCAGGGGGCTGCAGTGGATTGGCTTAAATTCCTCAGCAGAGATGACAGTACCCAGGCTTTGAAGCCTGGATACCTACATTTGAAATCCTAGCTCTGTCACTTAGGCAAGTCATTAAAATTCTCTGTGTCTTGAAGCCCTCATCTGGGATAATCATTGTACGGTGTACCTATCTGTTGTGAAGACAAAATCAGTCATGATTTGGGAAGAACTTAGAATATGTGAAAGAGAGGGGAGCCTGGGTGGCTCAGTGGGTTAAAGCCTCTGCCTTCGGCTCAGGTCATGATCCCAAGGTCCTGGGATCGAGGCCCACATCCCGCTCTCTGCTCAGCAAGAGCCTGCTTCCTCCTCTCTTTCTCTGCCTGCCTCTCTGCCTACTTGTGATCTCTGTCTGTCAAATAAATTTTTAAAAATATATTTAAAAATATGTGAAAGAGAAATAAAAACGGAATGGCCAAAGCCTGGGTGCAGAGTGGAAGTGTGTACTGTTATCCAAAGAACACAATTTTGCCCAAAGGTCATGCTTTGTGGGTTTCGAAGAGAGGGATGGAAAAGGGATGGGGATCTTAGAGCTAAAACTACACACTGTCTCAACCACCTATTAGGAAAATGAAGTCTACTGCTGGTTGGGTGTAGGTATAGTCACAAATCTGTAGTATTGTTATTTAGTGTTCTAGAACCACTTCCAACATGGGGCGGGGGGTAGGTTTCCGCCATATCAACAAGCAATTCTCTGACACCAGCTAGATATCCTACAATTCAGCTCCATTTTGATGCTATCTGCCTTGAGCTAGCATCAGATGCCACAGGGCAAGGACTCAGTCCTATAGGTCTGCCCTCGCCTCAACTCAGACGCCAGTCACAAGTCCAGGTTCTGGCCAGATTTATAGCTACTGGCTATAAATCAGAAGTTCTCACGACCCACTCCTCAGGTTCAATTAACCTGCTAGAACAGCCTACAGAACTCAGAGAAATGTTGTACTTGCTAGATCAACAGTTTATTATAAAAGGGTATAATTCAGGAACAGCCAGAAGGAAGAGATGCATAATGCAAGATAGGGGAAGGGGTACCAAGTTTCCCTGCTATTCCACTATTCTCCCCAAACCTCCACCAACCAGGAAACTCCCTGGTTGAGTGTTTTTTTTTTTTTCTCCCTGTTGAGTTTTTATGGAGGCTTCATGACATAGGCATGATTGATAAAATCATCAGCCACTGGCGACCGATTCAACCTCCAGTCACTCTCCCTGGGGTGGGTGGTGCATAAGACTGAAGGTTCCAGCCTTCAAATCAGCTGCCAACTTGAGGTTTTCCCAAAGATCAGCCTTCAACCTTAGGCTACCTAAGGGCTTTCCAAAAGTTACTCCATTACCATAACAAAAGACACCATTATCTCTCTTATCACAGGAAATTCCAAGGGTTTCTAGAGCTCTGTGCCAGGAAGAGGTCCAAGACCAAATATATATTTCTTCTCATAAATCACAATATCACAATTGTGTATACATCTGGTTCCCTGGGGTGTCTCCATACTGTGCATGCGGTTGTCTCTGCTGTGTATCTGAGAGCTGTGCTAGGGGATTTATGGCCTTCAGTTGTCCGTGCTGTAGAAGGGATGTGCTTGTTGTTTTCAGCAGCTGGAGGGACACCAGAGAGTGCCTCAAACAATACCCAGCTACCATTATTAATCAGTTAAAGCTGTTGAACATGGCTAGATTCTGCACGTGAAACTATTAGGTCATCTAGCGATGTTTCATATGAATATCAACGTAATTTTTAAAAGAACCCCTCTCTCTGGGCCCTAGGGTTTCACTGAAATAAGTACATGCAAATGACTGATCTGTGTTGAGATCCAAAAGGCTGGTGCCAAGAACCTTAATGGAAGCAGCTACCAAGGGTAACTTGCAGCATAGGATGGGCAAGGAAAGAAGATCCCACCAGGTTAGCCCCCGTTTCTGAAGACCCACAGGCTCTCTTCTTGCTACCTCCTAGGTGTCTACCTCTACATCCCCGTGACTCTCGTCTGGGAATCAGAACTCATAAAGAGCACTGTCTCCTGCGGCCGACTCTTCCTACGAGTTTTTGGCCTCTTACTTTTGTCTTGGTGAGCCGGCTCTACTCTACCACATTTCTGACCAGCTTCCCTATGCTCTTGAAATCTGATTACATGTTTGTAGTTTAATTTGATTCCCTAATGCTACAGCTGCTTACAGATCTGGGGTATATTCTGCTCTCTTCTCAACTTTGAGCTGCACCTTGACTCTGATTTACCTTGATACACAGATCAACAGGAAGGATCGGGATTTCTTCCTCTTGCCATGGCAAAGTTCGGTCCATCCCTTATATTGTCTCTATCTTATATTAAAATAATTCAGTATAAGGAAAATTCTTGTAATGGCAGAGGAGTGAAGAGGCCACAGAAATCCCCCAAAGATAATAATTATAAAATACAGATAAATAAATTTTAAAACAACTCTTTGAAGATACAGTCAAGTATCTAAAAGAGAGAATCCAGAAGAGAGTTAATTTTTAAAAAATCCTCATCTGGAAATAGTAAGAACTGGATGTTTCGTGCTTACTGGCCTGTAATAGTCTTAAAAGATGTCCCAAAATTCTCTGATGCTCTTCCCCTCAAGAAGCAGAGTTTCCTTTTTTTAAAGATTTTATTTACTTATTTGACAGATACCACAAGTAGGCAGAGAGGCAAGCAGAGGGAGAGAGGAAAAAGCAGGCTCCCCACAGAGCAGAGCGCCCGATGTGGGGCTCGATCCCAGGACCCTGGGATCATGACCCGAGCTGAAGGCAGAGCCTTTAACCCACGGAGCCACGCAGGCGCCCCAAGAAGCAGAGCTTAATTTCTTTCCCCTTGAGTGTGGGCTGGTCTTAGTGACTTATTTCTAAAGAAAAGGATAAAGCAGAAGTAAAGGTGTGGCTCTTGGAAAGCCTTAATCATAAAAAGTGTTGCAGGGGCTCCTGGCTGGCTTAGTCAGTAGAACCTGTGACTTTTGATCTCCGGGTTGTAGGTTCGAGCCCCACATTGGGTGAAGAGATTACTTTTTTTAAAAAATCTTTTTAAAAAGCAGTGTAGGCTCCTCCCTACACACTCCAGTGCTTCATTCATTCTAAGGGAAGCCAGGACCCCTATTAAGAGATTCCCATGATGAAGAACGAAAGCCTTTTGTCAACAGCCAGCAGAAAACTGAAGCTTCCTGTCAATAGCCACGCGAGTGAGCTACCTTGATAGTGGATCCTCCAGCCACAGTCAAGCCTTCAGATGACTGGAGCCACAGGTGACAGCTTAACTGTGACGTTGTGAGTAACCTTGAGACAGAGGAATCCAGCCAAGCCACTTCTGAATTACTGGACTACAAAAACTGTGTGAGACAAGCAATGTTTGTTGGCTTAAGGTGCTTATTTTGGGGGTTACTCTTAACCAGCAAAGGCCAGTTAATACACTGGTCCCAGGATGCTGCTTAGCCCCTCCAGATATAGGTATGGGAAGCAGCAGTGGGAAAGCTCCATCCTTAGCAGGTAAAGGTGTCAGAGACCAGAGTTCAGAAAGCACCTGAAAATTAAAATGAGAAAGCAAAACATGACAATGCAAGGACTGCAAAAGGAGTGAGCCCCAAATTCAAGACATCAGTTACCTAATTCTGTGGCTAACAGCTTACACATGCTTTGCAAAAGACCCCAGGTCGCCTGGGGGAAAATGTGAAGAGAACAGAGGGGCATCTACACTTGAAATACATGAAGTAAAATCTGGAAGCTTGATATTTTTGGTAATGGAGTGCATTCTTGGGTAGCATGAAGCTGAAGCCTGATGGGCATGTAGTATCAGAATATAGAACCCAATGCTAGTAGGACAATGGGAAATTGGAAAATTGAGAGAAAATTCCTACAAGTGTGGATACCACAGAGAGGGTGAGCTCCATCTGAAAGTTGTTTGGAGAGCAGATCTTAAAATTTCTCATCACAAGGAAAAAAATGTAACTGTGTGTGGTGATGAAGGTTAATGAAACTTACTGTGGTAATTATTTTGCAATAAATACACATACCAAATCATTATGTTGTAAACCTAAAACTAATACAATGTTATATATCAATTACATCTCAGTGAAAAACCAATTTATAAAAGGATTAACTTTTTTTTTTTTTTTTTTTTTTTTTTTAGAGAGAGAAAGCAAGAGAGTGTGCAAGTAGAGGGAAGGGCAGAGGGAGAGAATCTTTTAAGCAGACTCTCCCCCACCCCACACTGAGCAGGGAGCCCAACTCAGGGATCATTCTCATGACCCATGAGATTGTGACCTGAGCCAAAACCAAGAGGCAGATGTTTAACCAACTGAGCCACCCAGGCACCCCAAGAATTAATATTTAAAGAAGAGTTAATACCTATTCTTAAACTATTCCAAAATATAGATAAGAAAGAAAAATGTTCAAATTCATTCTATGAAATTCAAGATCACCCTGAGAGCAAAACCAGATAAAGACAACACTAAAGGGGCACCTGGGTGGCTCAGTCAGTTAAGCGTCTGATTCTTGATCTCAGCTCAAGTCTTGATCTCAGGGTTGAAAGTTCAAATTCCACACTGGGCTCCATGCTGGGCATGGAGCCTACTTAAAGAAAAAGACACCACTGAAAAAGAGAGGTACAGGCCAATATTCCTGATGAACATAGATACAAAAATTCTCACTAAAATACTAGAAAACTGAATTCAACAGTACATTAAAAGAATCATTCACTGTGATCAAGTGGGACTTATTCCTGAGTTGAAAGGGTGGCTCAGTATTCACAAACCAATGTGATATATCACATCAATAAGAGAAAGGATAGAACCATATGATAATTTCAATAGACTCAAAAAAAGCATGTGACAAAATACAACATCCATTCATGATCAAAACCCTCAACAAAATAGATTTAAAGGGAAGACACCTCAACAATAATAAAGTCCATCTATGAAAAACCCAGAGCTCACAACACCTTCAGTGGGGAAAAACTGAGAGCTTTTCCCCCAAGGTCACGAACAAGACAAGGTTGTCCACTCTTACTGCTTTTATTCAACATAGTCCTGGAAGTCCTAGCCATAGCAATCAGACAACAAAAAGAAAAGGAACCCAAATTGGTAGGTAGAAGTAAAACTCACTATTTACAGATGACCTAATATTATATACAGAAAATCCTAAAGACTCTACAAACAAACAAACAAACAAAAAATCCTGATAAATGAATTCAGTAAAGTCATAGGATATAAAATCAATCTGCAGAAATCTGTTGCATTTCTATACACCAATAATGAAGTAGCAGAAATAGAAATCAAGGAATCAATCCCATTTACAATTGCACCAAATACCATAAGATACATAGGCATAAACCTAACCAAAGAGGTAAAAGGTCTGTACTCTGAAAACTATGAACCACTGATGAAAGAAAGTGAAGATGACACAAAGAAATGGAAAGACATTCTATGCTCATAGATTGGAAGAACAAATACTGTTAAAATGCCTATATATTACCCAAAGCAGTCTACACATTTAATTCAATCCCTATCAAAATACCAACAGCATTCTTCTCAGAGCTAGAACAAACAATCCTAAAATTTGTATGGAACCACAGAAGACCCCAAATAGCCAAAACAATCTTTTAAAAATTTATTTACTTTTTGGGGGGAGGGACAGAGAGAATCTCAAGCAGGCTCGATATCATGACCCTGAGATCACAACATGAACTGAAATCAAGAGATTAATTAATTAATTAATTCTAATTAATTAATTGATTAATTAATTCTAGTATGGTACTAGAACAAAAATAGATGCATAGTTCAATAGAAAGACTAGAAAATCCAAAAATAAACCCACAATTAAATGGTCAATTAATCTTCAATAAAGCAGGAAAGAATAGCCAATGGGAAACAGACAGACTTTTCAACAAACAGTGCTAGGAAAACTGGACAGCTCCATGCAAAAGAATGAAACTGGACCACTTTCTTACACCAGACACAAAAAGAAATTCAAAATGGATTAAAGGCCTAAATGTGAAACCTAAAACCATAAAATTCCTAGAAGATAACATAGGCAACAACTTCTTTGACATCAGCCCCATAGCAACTTCTTTTAAGATCTGTCTCCTGAAACAAGGGAAACCGAATCAAAAGTAAACTATTAGGACTACAACAAAATAAAAAGCTTCTGTGCAGCAAAGGAAACTATGAACAAAACTGAAAGACAACCTAAGGAATGGGAGAAGATATTTCCAAATTACATATCTGATAAAGGGCTAGTACCCAATGTATATAAAGAACATATAAAACTCAACATTCCCAAAACAAATAATCCAATTTAAAAATGGCAGAAGACACGAACAGACATTTCTCCAAAGAAGACATCTAGATGCCGACAGACACATGAAAAGAGGCTCATCAGCAATTATGATCAGGGAAATGCAAATCAAAACTACAATGAGAAGTCACCTCACACCTGTCACAATGGTTAAAATTAACAACCCAAGAAATAGCAGGTGTTGGCACGGATGCAGAGAAAGGGGAGCCCTCCTACACTGTTGGTGGGAATGTTGGGGTGCACCCACCAAGGAAAAGAGTATGGAGGTTCCTCAAATAGTTAAAAATACAACTATCCTACAACCCAGTAATCACACTACTTGATATTTACCCAAAGAATAGAAGAACACAAATTCACAGATATACGTGCACCCCTATATTTATAGCAGCATTATATACAACAGCCAAGATATGAAGCAGCCCACGTGTCCATCGATAGATGAACGGATAAAGAAAATGCAGTGTATATATGTATATATCTATATATACACACAACAAATACCATTCAGCCATGAATGGTAAAAAAGAATGAATCTTGCCATTTGCAACAATACGGATGGAGCTTGAGAGTATCATGTTACCTGAAATGACTTAGTCAGAGAAAGACAAATACCATATGACTTCACTCACAGGTGGAATTTAAGAAACAAAACAAACAAGCAAAGGGAAAAAAATAAGAGAGAGAAAGCAAGAAACAGACTTGTAATTATAGAGAATACACTGATGGTCCCCAGAGGGGCAGCAGGTGGGGGGAGGGGTGAAATCGTGAGGGGGATTGAGGAGGATAAGGGGGACACCTGTCCTGATGAGCCAAGGGCGGTGTATGGAAGTGTTGAAGGACTATATCGTACACCTGAAACTAATATAACACTGTATGTTAACTAACTGGAATTAAGGTGAAAATTTAAATTAAAAAAATTTTTTTTAGATTTTATTTATTTGTCAGAGAGCGAGAGGGGCAGAGAGCGAGCACAGGCAGACAGAATGGCAGGCAGAGAGAGAGGAGGAAGCAGGCTCCCCGCCGAGCAAGGAGCCCGATGCGGGACTCGATCCCAGGACGCTGGGATCATGACCTGAGCCGAAGGCAGCTGCTCAACCAACTGAGCCACCCAGGCGTCCCTAAATAAAAAAAAAAAAAATTTAATGAGAAAATTTAACACATTAGGAATATATAAAAATTATATATGAGCTTAAAAGTCAAAAGACTGGCAGCACAGTGTTATGAGAGAAACATTTTGAGGTGAAAGATATGTTCTGTATTATGACTGTGGTGGTGGTTACAATATACATTTGTCAAAACATATCAAATTGTTGGGGCGCCTGGGTGGCTCAGTCGGTTGCGTGTCTGCCTTCGGCTCAGGTCATGATCGCAGGGCCCTGGGATCGAGCCCCACCTTGGGCTCTCTGCTCAGCAGGGAGTCTGCTTCTCCCTCTCTCTCTGCCCTTCTCCCTGCTTGTGTGCTCTCTTTCTCACTGTCTCACAAATAAATAGATAAAATTTTAAAAAACTAAATTGTTCACTTAAAATTGATAAATTTTAATGTATAGAACTTACACCTTAATGAAAAATAATGAAATTGAAAGCAAAAAATTTTCCAGTATAAGCATAGCTATATATATGGGTATGTAAGTTAGTCTTGAATGTACACATCAGGGGCCGTTAATTTTCATCTGCAGTATCCTAATCAGAAATCCACACTCTGGGGGAGATTAGTGTTTGAAGGGCCCTCACCAAGAATCTACACCTCTTATATGACTATTCCAAGTGCTTTTAAAATCTTATCCAAATATGCACCCAAGTGTTCATTACTAGGAAAAGAGCTATTAGAAATAAACAATTTTATGGAGAAATTAATCATGTTCAAGAAAGATTAAATAGGTACATCTGTCCTGACCCGAACAATGTCTAAGAATTGGCAAAGCAGCAATCTCACAGCTTTGAAAGACACCCGAAATATATCTGTTCCCCACTCGAGAGAGAACTCT
The DNA here is from genome assembly GCF_030435805.1 of Mustela lutreola. NCBI lineage: Eukaryota > Metazoa > Chordata > Mammalia > Carnivora > Mustelidae > Mustela > Mustela lutreola. The sequence continues at coordinate 118,775,691 of NC_081308.1, read as the reverse complement.
GTCATTGTTCCAGCTAGAAACCTGGTGAATCATATCACCGGGATTTTACCTGCATCTACTTCAGATTGAAGCTTTCACGCAAAGGGCTCGTTGGAACGTCTAAAAGGACAGAGGTGCGGTACTATGTTGGTTCTTCTGCCTGCTTCCTAATGAATATCTGTATTTATTGCGGAATTCAGGCTGAGACCTGCGGTCACTGTTCTACACCACCCAGGAGTGAAGTTGATGTGGGGGAGGCATATTCCCCCCACCATCTCCAACTGTCAGAAGCTAATGATATGGCAGATACTGAGAGAAGCCTCAGTTGATAGCAACATCCTGTTTTATCCAGAAAAAGACCCTGTATTCCTTCTTTACTGCTACAACTCAGATAGTTTAAAATAGGTAAGTTTCTCCCATCAAACAAGCTCCCAGATCTGAGCTTTCCATTCAGTTCCTCTGGCTTCTCTAGTAAAAGCCTCTTTCCTTCTGGCTTCAGCTCACGAATGCAGCTCACACAAGACGTTTAAGGGAACAATTAACATCGTGGTTTTAGATACTTGTCAATGATTACACTATTAAACTCTGCATGAAATCCTTTATGAAAAGTATGCCTTGGGGTGCCTGGGTGGCTCAGTGGGTTGGGCTTCTGCCTTCCTCTCAGGGTCCTGAGATCGAGCCCCACATCAGGCGCTCTGCTCGGCAGGGAGCCTGCTACCCCCTCTCTCTGCCTGCCTCTCTGCCAACTTGGTATCTCTCTCTCTCTCTCTGTGTCAAATAAATAAATAAAACCTTTTTAAAAAGTAAAAGAAAAGTATGCCTAAAAGCAATAATGTTGAAGGACAGCCCAAGAGACAGTGACTACTTTTTTTTTTTAAGATTTTATTTATTTATTTGAGAGAGAGACAGAGAGAGAGAACATGAGCGAGGAGAAGGTCAGAGAGAGAAGCAGACTCCCCACGGAGCTGGGAGCCCGATGCGGGACTTGATCCCAGGCCTCCGGGATCACGACCAGAGCTGAAGGCAGTCGTTCAACCAACTGAGCCACCCAGGTGTTCCACTACTTTTGATTATGGTTGCCTGTTTTATAAATATGAAATTGTATTGGAACACAGTCACACCCGTTCATTTCTGTATTGTCTATGATCACTTTGGTGCTATTGTGGCAGCTCTGAGTAGCCGAGACAGACAGACAGACAGACGCCATACAGCCTGCGAAGCCATAATTATTTTCTGTCTGGCTCTTCACAGAAGTTTACCACCCCGTGCTCTACAACAGTGTCACTTCTAAATCAGTACTTGCCACACCTGACAACACAAGAGTTACCAGGGGTGCCTGGGTGGCTCTGTGGGTTAAAGCCTCTGCCTTTGGCTCAGATCATGATCCCGGGTCCTGGGATCGAGCCCTGCATCGGGCTCCCAGCTCAGCCAGGAGCCTGCTTCCTCCTCTCTCTCTGCCTGCTCCTCTGCCTACTTGTGATCTCTGTCTGTCAAAGAAAGAAAGAATTATCATTAATTTCACATCTCATTTTTATTAATTCCTCCATTTTAATTTTTTTCTGAAACTTTTCATGCTTTGTGCATCTAGTCTAAGATTTTCTCTCTCTCTCTCTCTTTTTTCTTTTTTTGCTTTTCTCATTTTTTAACAACTACAGTTAAGGCTTAAACTTTCTTCTGCTAGCCACTTCAGTTACGTTCTGTATCTCTGAATGTATACCATTCTCATTTTTGTTCATTTCTAAATAAATTTAAATTGATCTTATTTATTTTTTAAAGATTTATTTATTTGAGAGAGAAAGAGAGAGCGTGTGTGCCCCCAGGGGGAAGGTCAGAGGGAGAGGGATAGAGAGAGAATCTGAAACAGACTCCCCACTGAGCACACAGCCCTGAGAACACAACCTGCCTTAATCGAAACCAAGAGTCAGATGTTTAATGAACTGCACCACCTAGGCTCCCCAATTTAAATTTATTTTAATAAATTTCCCTCTATTCCCTCTTTTTAAAGTTATTTTGAAAGGTGTTTTTGAAGATTCCAAATACAAGTATTTTTTGCTATTTTTTCATTATGAGTTTGTTATTTCATTTCATTTGAGTCACAGATTTGGCCTGTATGATTTTAGCTTTTGGAGATTTGTCCATCTTTGTATCTTAACACATGGTCACTACTTGAGACTTTTCCATGTGAGTTTGAAAATGATCTGTAAGCTGTCTTTTGATATATATATATATATATATATATATATATATATATATATATATATATCTATCTATCTTCCATTTGGCTATTCCTGAGTTGCGTCATATAATAAACTGGTAATCTAGTAAATAAACTGTTTTCCAGAGTCCTGTGAGCCATTCTAACAAATTACCAAACCCAAAGAAGAGGTCCTGAGAACCCTCCATTTATAGCAAGATAGTCAGAAGCACCCGAGGCCCAGAGTTTGCAATTGGCATCTGAAGTAGAGAACTATCTTGTGGGCCTGAGCCCTTAATTTGTGGGATCTGACACCAACTCCAGATAGTGTTAAAATTGAACTGAATTGTACGACACCCGGTTGGTGTCCACAGAGAATTGGAGAATTGTTTGGTGTGGAGGGAAAAAACCAGACATCCGGTATCCAGGAATGTGAGTGAGACAGTAATAGAAAGTAAAGGAATAGACATTTTCCTTTCAGCCATTTTCTTACTGTGTCCTCACATGGTGGACCAGGGAAGCGAACTCTCTGGAATCTCTTTTATGAGGGCACTAATCCCATTCGTGAGAGTCTCACCCTCAGGACCTAATCCCCACTCAAAGGCCTCACTCCTAATACTATCACATTGGGGGTTAGGACATCAACATTTGAATGTTGCAGCAGGAGGCAGAACACAAACATTTAGTTTGTAGCACTGCACCCCTGACTTCCAGAAGTGCACATCCTTCTTGCATGCAAAATACAGCCATGCCATCTCAATGGCCCCCAGAATCTTAACTCATTCCAGCATCACCTCTAAAGTCTAAGTCCAAAATCTCATCTCAGTCCCATCTGAATCAGGTATGAGTGAGACTGGAGGTAGGTTTCATCCTGAGATGACATCTCTCCAACTGTGAACTTGTGAAACCAAACACCTTGTATGCTGCCAAAATACAGTGATGGGACAGGCATACCAAAGACATTCCCATTCCAAAGGGGCAAAATAGGAAAGAGGAAAGAAGTGACAGATCCCAAATAAATAAAAACTCAAATATGGCAAATTCCATTAGAGCAAAAGGCTTGAGACGTATCCTACAAGTAGTCAGAAGCCAAGCCATTCCTTCAACACTTGGCCCAGAAATTCCCTCAATGTCATGGCTCCTAAGTTCTATCTTCCATGAAAACTCTAGAACAAAAACATATTTCAGCTTTTCTCTATTGTCCAATAACATGTTCCTCATTTCTGTCCAGGACCTCATCAGCACGGCCTTTACCATCCATATTTCTACCAACAGTGAGCTCTGCACCACAACCACATTGCCTCCTTCTCATCTGTTTGCCAAGTCTCCCTCTGCCTCACTCTTATAAGGACACATGTCATTGGAGTTAGGGCCTACCTGGATAATGCAGGATTGTCTTCTCATTTCAATATCCTTAACTTACATCTGCAAAGATCCTTTTACCAAATAAGGTAGTATTCAGAGGTTCTAAGAATTTGACATGCATATCTCTTGGGAGTCATTTTTCAGCCTACCAGATCTGTGTTTTTGTGGTTCAGGGCTCACCCAGAGACTTGGGCAGAATTTATAGACAGAATTTGGTATTCCCCATTCTGGATCTTTCCTCCCCAACTATTCAGAAGTGGAAAGAAGCTGAGAATGGGTTCTTTCCTTGAGCCCCCATAGGAAGCATAGAGCTTCTGGATTTTAAACTTCTGGCTTCCAGAAGTTTAAAAGAATAAATTCTTGTTGTTTTTAGCTACCAAGTATGTGGTATTTTGTTACAACAGCCTCAGAAAATTAATACAACAGAGTACACTCCAAGTAACCTAGATAAGGCTAAGAGGACTGAAACAAAATTTCAGTTGCTCACTCAGAAGGGAGACTGAATTTGTAGGTGGAGCTCAACCAAGCCGACTAACTGATAAACAAAAATGAATATTCTTTGGAGAAACAAAACAGAACCCAGAGTCTCTGACAGTACAGTATCCCCAATATCTAGCATACAAGAGAAAATTATTCTACATATAAAGGAATATGAAAACATGACTAATTTTGGGGGAAGAGAGACAACAATGGAGGTCAACCCCGGGATTATTCAGATGGCAGAATTAGTCAAACACACAAAATAGTAGTTTTGGGGCTATAAAGTTATATAACTATATATTATATATATATATTATATAACTATGTATTATATAACTATATATTATATAACTATATATTATATAACTATGCTCAAAGAACTACTAAAGAAAAATATGATTCTAATGAGTGAGTAGATAGCAAAACTCAGAAAAACAATATAAACTCAAAATACAAAACAAACACAAATTTTATAACCAAGAAGTATCATATCTAAAATTTTAAAAATCACTTAATGGATATAATAGTAGGTTGAAAATGACAGTGGAAAGAGTCAGTAAAATTGAAAAGAGATCAACAGAAATTATCCAAAGTGAAGACCAGAAAGAAATTATATTGAAAACATGAACAAAATAGACAAAATCTTTGAAAAATACGACATCGAAACTGACATGCAATGAAACAATACAAATAGCCTGTATTTTTAACAAAGTTGACTTTAATATCAAAAGCCTTCCTACAAATAGAAGCCTATGTGCAGATGATTTCAATAGTGAATCCTATCAGGCATTAAGGGAAAGAAATGATATTGAATTTACACAAACAATTTCAGAAAATAGAAGAGGAGGGAACACTTAACTTGTTTTCTGATGCCAGCACAACCTTGACACCCAAACCTGACAAAGACATTACAAACAACAGAAACTACAGATTGATAAATATATTTTCACAATGACCCTGAAAATCCTTATGAATTATTCGATGACTCGGCGTTCTGGGCCAGAATGTAGCTTCATAGAGCTAGTCCCCAGCCCCCACTCTGTCTCCTTTTACTCCCAAGAAAAGATGCAGCCTGAAAGATCTCCCAAAAAAATGTAGCTATCAAAAAATGTAGCCTGAGCCATACAGCAAGGAGCTCATCCATATGCATGTGACTTACTTAGCCTGCATGTCCAAGTACTTGTGAGGAGGAGTTCATTGCCTACTCATACCTCAAACAGCCATCCTGTATGGTCAGGCTGTATGGATGGCTGTTTGACCTGGGGAAAGACCTGGGGAAGAAATCCCTGCAAATGTTGAAAAGGAGCTTGAGATGATTTGAGTAGACAATTCCAAGATCCTAATCCCTGTGATCCAGAAAAGCCAGCAGGAAGGGGACGCAGACAAGCACATGCTTGAAGCACAGTGAACTCCTTTTTTTTATTTGTTTGTTTGTTTATTTGACAGAGAGAGATCACAAGTAGGCAGAGAGAGGAGGAAGCAGGCTCCCTGCTGAGCACAGAGCCCAATGCGGGGCTCGATCCTAGGACTCTGGGATCATGACCTGAGCCGTAGTCAGAGGCTTTAACCCACTGAGCCACCTGGGCACCCCCACAGTGAACTCCTTTTAAGAAGGGGAGCAGCTGGGACTTCCAGGTGGCTCAGTAGGTTGAGTGTCTGACTCTTGGTTTGGGCTCAGGTCACAATCTCGGAGACCTTGGGCTCCCTGCTCAGCAGGGAGTATGCTTCTCCCTTTCCCTCTGCCCCTCCCTACCACTCAGACTCTCTCTCTCTCTCTCTCTCTCACTCTCACTCTCACTCTCTCTGAAATAAATAAATAAATCTTTTTTTTTTTTTAAAGGAAGAAGAAGAAAAAAAGAAGGGGAATAGCTCTAAGAGAGCCAGAGGAGGGCTCTTGAAAGCCTAAAGCCCAGAGTGGGGCACCTCTGATCCAAGTATGAGAGGCGTTCTGAGAAATGAGCAGCATCCGTATGAAGGAAAACTATAACATTTAAATAAAGCTCATAAACAAAAAAGACCTCAAAGGAGAGATGTGCCACGGTCCGGGCTGACAAAACTTAGTATCTCAAAGATGCCATTTCTTTCTAAATTAACCTATAAATTCAGTGCAATCACAAATATCTTTCCAACGGAGGTTTATGGGTCTTGGCAAACTGATTTTATATTCATCTTGGAAAATAAAAATACATATGAATTATTTTTTACAAATAGACAAAAAGGAACAATGAGAGGATGCTCTACCGGATACTCAAATATGCCATAGTGCTAAAACAAGCTACAGTTATGAAAATGAACACATAGATCAACAAGATAGAATAGAGAGCCATTACATTTAATAGATGGGAAAAGTGGCATTTCAAATTATAAAGCATACAACAGACTATGCATTAAGTGATACTGGCATAATTTATTGCACATTAGGAAAAAATTTACTTCATGTTCTAATTGCTACCGTACCAATACAATAAATTCCAGATGGAGTAAAGAACTAAATGTCAGTAATATCACTGAATACTATAGCAGGTTTTAAAAAGAAAATGTAAGAAGATATTTTTATCGTAGGGTGGGTAAGGCCAACTAGCAAGTTTCAAATGAAGTTTCCCTAAAGAAAAGGAAAAAATTATGCAATCAAAAAATTTTATAGGAATTTATACAATTTAAGTATGTTATTAATTAATAGATTTGTGAACTAAATGAAGAAAGAAAGTGACAGATTGGGAGAAATATTTGCAACATATATGACAAAGGATTCATATCCAAGCTTCACGAGGAAAAAAAATCTCTTAAGGAAAAGGGAAAGAATCTGTTATGAAGAAGAAATTTAAATGACAACGACAAGTATGAAAATGTATACAATCTCGAGTAGTTATCAGTGAAAGCAATATTAAAGCAATATCTTTTTTGTCCACCAGACTGGTGAAATTTTTCACTTTTGCTGAAATCTGACAGAATAATACAAGGTCTCCGAAAAGAAATTTCTCAGTTTTTTATCAAAATATAAAATATGCATACGTTTGGACCCAGCATATGTGTGCATACAGAGAGACAAGGACAGAGGTGTTTGCTGCTGCATGGGTTTTAGTTGCAAAAAGTGGGAAACAGTCTACAAGAAATGGAGTAGGTCTGTATGCACGGACATGGTCTCCAAGGCATATTGTTCAGCGAGGGAAAAAAAGTTGCTAAACAATTTCTACTGTATGATCTCAATAACATAACCAAACAAATCTCTAAGTACATATATATGTAAATCCACAGGGAACGGATCGTAAAGATTCACATCAAACCGTGACAGTGTTTAACTTTAGGAAGGAGGATGGAATGGGGTAGAGGGATATGAAAGGAGTCCTTGAGCAGTTGACTCTCTGTACTTGTAAATGCCTTGAATCATTCCTGATGGAAATGTGTTTGCATATTACTTGTGTAATTTTTTTAACATAATAAAATTTTTAATACTAAATAAAACTAGGTAATGAGAAGGCAAAGGGCAGGGGACCACTGTTTCTCATTATACGCCTTTGAATAATATTTGATTTTTAAAACTATGCACATGTTTTAATTTGTTGGGAGAAAATACGTAAACGTAAAGGTTTTTAAAAATACCTTTAAAATATATTTTTAGGGGCGAATGGGTGGCTCAGTTGGTTGACTGAGAAACCGACTCTTGGTTTCTGTTCAGGTCATGATGTCTCACAGCTGGTTGTGAGATGGAGCCCCCACGTCAGGCTGCGTGCTCAGCTCAGAGTCCGCTCTGCTGAGTCCCCCTCGGTGCCCCCTGCCCCCCCCATCCCTACTCCCACCTCCCCCCCCCCCACTTCTGTGCTGCTCACAGAAGCAGGCACTCTCTCTAAATGAATAAACGCAATCTTTTTTTTTAATACACACACACACACACAGACATATATATATATATATGCATATATATATATGCTTTTACTCAAGGCCTCATAGTAACGAGCGGCAGAGCTGGTCTTCCTACCGAGGTTGTGTTAATAGCTTCTGAAGAAAGAAATGGAAAAGAAAAAGGCTTAATCTAGTAATACATTATAATTAAGGACTACTTAGCTTTTACCTGTATTAAGAGAAAGATGATTACAGTACCATAATAATTTATGTAATAGTCTGTAAGTACCAATCTATTTTTAAAAGTTTTAAATAAAAGACCTTATCTTAAAAATCACTCCAAATGTTTTCTCCCTTAGTCCCCTGAATTTGGTGCTGACTCTGGTACAGCTGAGGTTAGCTTTGTGTCACCCTGCTTCGGTTAATTTTCAAGAATGATTCTTTTGCATGATTTGTTAGCAACTGTCTACTTTAAACATAGCATCTGCTAATTTATATCTTACTTCAGGTTCATCAGACTTAGATCAGAAAGAGAACAGCTATCTGTTTTGATTCTCAGTTTGTATATTTTTCTATGTACAAGGACATTCTTGTTTCTACGGATCTTTATTTACAGATCAGCATGTGTTCTTGGAAGTCCCTGAATATAAGACCACATGGTTTTGATTTTCCGTTTTTATAGAAGTTTTTCATTTTTCAGTTTCTGTAATATGGACAGATAGTTAATGACAAATTACCCCATCTTTATTTTTATAGTGCCTGAAGCTAGTTTATTCCTAACATTTAAGAAATTAAAATAAACCAAAGAGCAAGAACTTATCAATCTTACTTTCAAAGATAATATCTTTGTTATCATTGTAAACCCCTTGGACCAGAGCACACAAGGCAAAGGAAGTTGGAATTCAATGTTTAAGATACGTGTTCACTCACTGGCTGAGAAATTCCAGAGTGATGGTTACTGACCGCTTTAGAATTCGGAGCTTGAAACAAAAACGTCTACTATTTAGAAAGCCTGTGTGATGCGCCAAGCTCCTTTCTGTAGATTTTCATTGCCTCTTAAAACAACCCTCCGAAGTAAGTACTGCTATTATCCGCACATACATAAGACAAAACTAAGGTTCGAAAAAAGTGAAAAGATTTACCCCAAATTATACCGTAAGAAACAGGAAAGGCAGGATTTGATCCCAGAGCTTAACCTCACAAGTAGTTTTCTCCTAGACTCAGACACCAGAGAGTCGAGATGAGAACCCCTGGGAGACACTGAACATGAGCCTTTGTGGCAACCACTAGTATCTAAAAAACTGCCTTGCTCTTAGAAAAAGGAATTTGCTTGCCATTTGAGGAGTGTGATTGACTAATGTGATTAATCACTTGAATTATATTATTTAATATATTATTTTTATTCTATAGCATCAAATGATATATTATTACCTTGTATAGTTTATTCATTATGTTATTGTATTTTATATATTAACTAATTCAATGAGCATGTATTATGACATGTACATCAGATATTATAAATTAAATAGATTATTATTAATTAAACAAATCAATCACATTAATTTATTTGATTAGGTTTTCCTTCTTTCCCTTGACCTCTGTGAAGCTTAGAATCAAATCACCATCTCAACTCCAGCAATTGCTTGAGGGCATTTCCATGTAATGATCTTATTCCTGATCACTGAACATTGTTGTCTTAATCTAGTCAGACTTTTATAACAAAAATACCAATAGAGTAGACAGCTAGATATGAGCAGGAAACAAATGCTTTCTGACTGATGAAAGGGTGAAGGCCAAACTCCAAACAGCAGGGACAGAACCCAGGGGATATGCATTTGTTCTTTGCTATGACCACTGCCCTAAAGTAACCTATAGCTTCATTATAATACATTCAATTGTGGCTTAACACGCCCCCCAACCAACAGAGAATGCCTGCCATGACCAGTCTGACAAGGACCATATAAGGACAAGAACTTCCCTTCCCAACAGTTAGGAGGAGTCCCTCAGATGATTGGCTGAGACCTTAGACACTGCCCTAGCTTTTGACCCGCAGTCTATTCAAACTTCAAAAGAAAAGACAACCCTAACACCCCCCTCCCACGCTGGACAGCTGCCACCTCTGTGCCTGCCCGCTGTCCTATCTCGACAGCGTACTTTCACTCCAACTGTTATTAAACCCTTGCTTGCTTAAGAGTTTGGCTCTGAATCTTTCTTGGCCAAATTCAAGAATGGGGACAAGGGAATGGGCCTTGCAGTTGACAATACTATATATAAATTGGCTTAAATATCAAACATTTGTTTCTCACAGTTCTGGAGGCTGGTAAGTTCAAGACCAAGAAACCAACAGATTTAGCTTCTGGTGAGAATTCGCTTGTGTCCTTACTTGGAGGAAGGGGCCTCTTTTACAAGTGCACTAAACCTACTCATGAGGACTCTACTCTCATGACCTAATCACCTCCCAAAGGCTCCACCTCCAAATACCACCACGTTGAGAATTAGGTCTTGACATATGAATTTGGGGGCAACACAAATATTCACTCTATAGCATTCTCCTGGCCCCAAAAAATTTGTGTCTTTTTTTTTTTTACATGTGAAATACATTCCAACGCAACAGCCCCCAAAGTCTTAAGTCATTCTAGCATCAATTCTAAAGTCTAAGTTCAAAGTTTCATCTAAAACCATCAAAATCACATTTGAGTGAGACTCATGTCTCATCCTGGGACAAATTCCTCTCCAGCTGTGAACCTGTGAAACCAAACATGTTATAGTTCTCCAAAATTCAGTAGTGGGACTATCATGTCCATCCCACCAGGGAGAAACAGCAAAAAAGAAAAGGGTAACAGCGTCAAAGTTTGCCATCTGTACTTTTGAAGGGGCAACCACCATGGCCCTCAGCACCCTAGGGTCCACCAAAGCAGCACCTGCAGTGGCCAAGGAATGAGGCATTAGAGTGAAAGAAGGGGAGCCCGAGACTTGTAGGCATGGGTAGGTCTTCCTTTTGAAATCCCCACTGCGCTCTCCCCCAAGGAATCTTGTACTCTGAGCCTGTTAATGAGAGTAACAACTCAAACTCAACTGAATTGTCTCTAGGGTCATTCTCCCATGGTCTTGCTCCCAATTTCATGCTCCAGGCTTCTGCCGAGATGGCTGGTTCATGCTAATCTCCTTATCAGATGGTTGCTTGGCCACACCCTTAGTGCAAAGCCTCTGCCTTTCTTGTTCCTTGTAGTAGGGGTAGGCACAGAATTTCCCAAATCTTTTTATTTTATTTTTGTAAAGTAGGCTCCAAGCCCAATGCAGGGCCCAAACTCATGACCCTGAGATCAAGACCTGAACTGAGATCCAGAGACTGAAGCTCAACCCACTACAGACTCCCATGGGATAAAGCCTTTGGTGATTATAACATAGAGTAATTTCAGAACTTTCTAAGATGCCACACATTTACCTGCTGTTTACAACGACTAAAATAATTCAATGACTAGATCGAGAGTGTTTTTTCCTATTTGTTTCATCATGTTTAATAAATCTAAAGAAAGGGCCATAAATAAAGGCTTAAAAAGAGAGAAAGTCCTATACTACTTCTCACTGGAGGCCATCTTTATCATCACCTCCTTGCTTGCGGGGTGAGTCATGGACTCACCTTTTGGATTGGGGCCTCATTTAGAGTGTGAAATGTTTAGCAGAAAAGATTTTTATGAGGGGTGCCTGGGTGGCTCAATCAGTGAAGCATCTGCCTTAGTCTCAGTTCATGATGTCAGGTCCTAAGATCGAATTCTGCATTGGACTTCCTGCTCAGCAGGGAGCCTGCTTCTCCCTCCCTCCAACCCCTCATTCCCCATTTGTGCTCTCTCTCTCCAGTGTTATCTGTCTCTTTCAAAAAAAAAAGAGAGAAAGAAAGAAAAGAAAGGAAAAGGAAAGGAAGGGAAAGAAAAGAAAAAAAAGAAAAGATTATATGAGAAAGTTGAAGTGTTCAATATTCAACCCTAGGAGAGCAGAAAGGAGACCACTTATCTCTCGTCTATTGGTGCCTAAAACTCCATTCAAAGTCAAACATTTAATTAAGGCTTAGGGAAAAGTCAGGATTGGTGTTAGGTATGGAGAGCCCAAGCCACTGTGTATGGTGGTACAGGTTGCTCAGTGCTCAAGGGCACTCATCAGAGAAAGCAAGTAGAGGCTGAACCCCTAAGTCCTCCCTCCATTCATAGAGCCACACACCTGGGCAAGGGTCTGTGCTTGTTGGGAGGTGGGTCTCTTCCGATCCTAACGAAGTCACCATGTGCCATTAGGTGAGAGAAATGCCTGCATCAAAAAATTTGCTTCTGAATAGTAAAAAGTCAAAAGATAAACTAAGGATATGTAGGGAATGAAGCAAATAACTTGGCAAAGTCCTGCTTCAGCCCTTGAGGCAATAATGAAGTTTACAGAAAGGCATGCACACTGTGTGGCCCAGGAGGTCATCAATTTGGATATCATACATTCTATTTTGGGAGATACAAATAATATTGAAACAAATAGATCCTTGCTCTAAAAAGCAAGTTTTGGGGGCACCTGGGTGGCTCAGTCAGCTAAGCGTCTGCCTTGGACTCAGGTCGTGATCCCAGGGTCCTGGGATCAAGTCCTGGGTCAGGCTCTTTGCTCGGCGGGGAGCCCACTTCTCCCTCTCCCTCTACTGCTCCCTCTGCTTGTGCATGCGCTCTCTCTCTGACAAATAAATAGATAAAGTCTTAGAAATAAATTGCCAGGCTCCTGGGTGGCTTCAGTTGGTTAAGCAACTGCCTTCAGCTCAGGTCATGATCTTGGAGTCCCGGGATCGAGTCCTGCATCAGGCTTCCAGCTCCACAGGGAGTCGGCTTCTTCCTCTGACCTTCTCTCCTCTCATGCTCTCTCTCACTATTTCTCTCTCAAATAAACTCTTAAAAAAAAATAAATCACCAAAAACAAATAAGTTTTATATCAGGCCCAGCTTATGACGATTGATAATCTAAGAGTGTGATACATGCCAGCTTAGCATTGACAAGAGAACAAGTACCCATGGCCATTCTGCAGAATGGGTAAGTCATATTATTGAAGGTCAGAATAATATCTAACTACAGATGGTTCCCCAACTTACAGTGGGTCAACTGACATGTTTTCCACTGTCTGATAGGTGCAAAAGCGATATGCATTCAGTAGAAACTGTGCTTTGAGTTTGAATTTGGATCTTTCTCTGGGCTAGTGATTTACACTACAATTCTCTCTCATGATGCTGGGGCAGCAGGAATCAGCCACAGGTCCCAGACAGCCACACAATCGTGACGGTAAACAATGGACACACTGACAACCATCCCGCATCCATATGACCATCTATTTTTCACTGGCAGCACAGTATTCAGTAAATTACATGAGATAGTCTATGCTTTATCATAACATATGCTTTGCATTAGATGTTTTCACTCAACTGCCGGCTCATGTAAATGTCCCGAGCACATTTAAGGGAGACTAGGCTAGGATATGATGTTCAGGAGGCCAACTGTTTTACATTTGCAACTTAACGATATTTTCAGCCTCTAATGGGTTTATCAGGACATAACCCCATATGAGCTGAGGATGATCTCAATTATAACCTTAGGTTTAAAAGGTTTTCAAATGAAATGATTCTAATTACTGATTTTTTTTTAATCTAAGAAATTATAGGTATTCTTTGGCAAGTAGCTTAGTAATTTCAGAAAAACCTTGTTAAATGAAAGGTATGGTGAAATATTGAAATAACCTTCTTTGACTTAATTTGAATGAAAAGTCTGATTACTTTTAAGCCATTACACAGCAGATCCATATTCTCCCCATGTTTATATCCTTCTAAACAAGCAGAAAATTCAGATCACACAGTCAGCTAGCTCTCTATTTGCATTCTTGATTGGCACGAGGAGGGCTGCATTGCAGTTTGTGAATATCGTGTATTACATGAAACCGAAAAGGAGTCTACCCAAACCTACAGGACGTGGTAGGCAATCAAGAAACATAAAGGAGATGAATTGCAAGTCCTTTGAGAACAGAATCATTATGAGCTTAACAAGCATCATTCTCCGTTATATCTATTTTAGTGGTGTTAGTATGATGGTCATTGTTGCGCTATGAGCTGTTGTGATAGCCTGAGATTTACCAGGGTGATAAATATTTTAGAGTGACATTGGAATAATCACAAGGATTTGTTATGGTGCTTTCTACTCAATAGTCCATCTTCTGCACATGGACAAAGGAGGGTTATTTTTTTTTTTTTTTGAGCTGAGTCCAGGGTAGAAAGAAAAATCAACATAATTAAATGCAAAGAGGGTCAATGGAATTATAGAATGTCAGAGCTGAAGAGAACCTTAAATATCAGCTAGTCTATTGTTTCTGCAAATATTTTACCAACTGCTCCTATGGTTAAAAAAAAAAAAAAAGTTATGTAGCTCTGGCAGCCTGGGAGTAGAGTCCTCCTCAGAGGCCATGAGTGGATTTAAAACATTTTTTTGACACTTGATCTTAGCTAAAAGGCCAAGAAGCGATGAAACTTTTTTTTTTTAATGGGCTCTTTTAGCCTAACATTTACTTACTTCTGAGTCTCAATTTGTTCATATGGAAAATGGTTATAACAGTGTTTACCCCATGCGCTGGATTTTAAGACTAAATGAGACTTACGTAGGAAACAGTGAGCACAGTACCTGCCAGATAGTAAGTGCTCACCTAACAGGCAATATTCTACATTTTGAACACAGGAAAAACCTAATTGTGCTTTCCACTTCTTAAGAATATGCAGGATGGGGGTAGGCCGTGGAGATTGAAGATACTGGCAAGAAAGGATAGTGACAGATCCAGGACCTGGGGATTTACTCATGCAAGTCCCACACAAGATTACAGCAAGAAGTGACCTTGGACTTCAGTTACCAAGCTATTTAAACTAGGCACACGTACCCCTTAGCAATGTGTTGTGAGTGACTTTAAACCATAGGGTAAACATGGGCTACCTTCTGGATTAGGAAGTTTATTAGCTATTGAGGAAGAAGGAGTTCTTGTCAAAAATAAACTTATATTGGGGCACCTGGGTGGCTCAGTTAATCATCTGCCTTTGGCTCAGGTCCTGATCTCAAGCTCCTGGGATTAAACCCCATATAGGTGGGCTCCCTGCTCAGCGGGGAGTCTGCTTCTCTGTCTGCCCCTCCTCATGCTCGTGTTTTCTCTCCTTCTCCCTAATAAATAAAGTTTTTAAAAAACATTTTAAAAAACATATATTTTCTACATGAGTAAAATTTTTTACATGAGTCTTTGAGGTAAAGCATGATCTTTCAAAGAAATGTCTCACCCCCGCTTCTGGGGCCTGAGTTTATATTGCGGGATTGTTAGAAATATATCATTAGAAAGTAGGAAACACATGGAAGACCATTCACAAACCCATTTGTCACTCTTCTTTCCTATATGCTCACATTCAGAAGAAACCCCTCGGCTCCAAGCTTCCTGATGCATGAATCTTTCTCATTTCAAGTTTTATTCTCAGCTCTTAGTTCAGTGTCTGGAACACAGTGGAGTGGTTGAATAATGGATCACTCACTGTATGCTTGAGAAGGACGGGAGAATGAAGCAATGCATTTTGGGATTTCTTTCTTGTTATCTAGAAGCTCAGTACGAGTGCTAAATTGATTCACAAAACGGTCAACTAACGGTAATCTGGACATAGCCCTAGTCAACCTGGGCATCTGGGACTAAGGAAGAAAACGGTATGGGTACCCATGCTCCATCCCATGCTACCCCACCCCTAAAGCATGCTCCCCAAAGCAGAAAAGGCAAGGTATTAATGACTTGAGGCCAGCCACTGGTCTGTTTCTAATGTTAGAACCATCACATGGCAGAGAAGAGAGGGTAGCATCTCTCCCTGGATCACAGGTAATGCTTTCCCAAAGGTGCAGCCAGCTGGGCTGTCATGAGGATGTGTCTACCCTCAATAGAAATGTTTAGGTTTCCAAACAAAAGGCAAGAAAGGTGTGTGTGTGTGTGTGTGTGTGTGTGTGTGTAAGCACAAGTATGTGAGTGTGTCTGTGTATACATTATTACTGGAGTTCGTCATTGAGACTATTTCAAGTCTATCTTCCATCCGTTTTAGCAGCCATGTGACCTTAACTGTCTCTGAGCCTCAGTTTCCTCATCAGTAAAAATGGGATGACAATACTGGCCTTGGTAGCAGAGCTAGCAGCAGGGAAGAATGTTGGCAGACCATTTTCCCCTCATTTGTGATGACTGTTCTAGTTTACAGGGCCAGCAAAAACTTCTTTGTGGAAATTGACAAAGCTTATGGTCCAGGAGGAAAGTGTCATTCTTGTCTACTTATTCATGTCTCTTGGACTGGGGTCTCAAACACCAAAGATTCCATAAGGGTAGGGAGGCCTACTTCCTCTTTATCCATGTACCTGGGCCACCCCTGCTGGGGGCCAGGAGACAATGACAAGACTGCCACTCTATAGGAGGTAAGAGCCCAAGCCTTGGTTCTCGCTACAGACTGACATCTAGCAGCTTGTTAATTACATATTTCCATTAATGGATGAATCTTACTGTCTTTCCGGATGACAGTCTCCTGTTCAATGCATAGATGTCTTATTTTGTTCTGCACTCCTTAGCAACCCAACGACTGCTCTGACACACTTCCTAACTAGTCTTGAAGCTTAAAAAAAAAAAGGTTGTTTTTGAACAGCAATTGCTACACTTAAATTTTTTTTAATAAAAAGTTTGAAAAAGAATGACATTAACCAGAAACATATAGAAACAGCAGCTCTTTTCTACGGCAGCTTCCTTTTTAAAGCTTCATAGCATCAGAATAGGATTGCCTTCTGTCTGCAGAGCAGAAATCAAAGGACAATCCTGCGTACACAACCAGGGCTTTCTTCTAGGGGCTTTCTTTGGCAAGGAGACTGCATATGGCCAGATGATCTTCTCCAGAAGGACCTGATTACACATGTCAGAGAGTTCTTTTCTACCTAGAAAAATATATGAGATGGCAGGGACAAAACCCACAAGCTAGGGAAAGACTGAGGAGGATGGAGATTGGAGAAAATGGAAGTTTCCTAATTTTTTTCAGAGTCAATAACTACAAAACTATGCCTAGCAGGTACCCACTATTCCCTGCCCTATGGCTCTCTGCATAATGTAACAGTTCGCTTCCTTACAGCCAGCAGGAAAGCAATTCCCTAGCTTCAAACCTCTCCCTCTGGGAAGGCCAGGACCTTCTTTAAAAGGTCTTGCCTGATTAGGTAAGGCCCATCCAGAATACTCTCCCTTTTGATTGATTCAAAGTAAGGATTTGGGACCTACATCTGCAAATTTCCTTCACTTTTGCCATAGGCCATGACTTAATTGTAGGACAAAAAACACTTTATATTCATAAGTCCTCCCACATTCAAGGATACATGACACAGGGTGTGTATACCAAGGGGCAGGAATACTGGGGGCCATCTTAGAGTTCTGCCTACCGCAGCTAATTAAGATGAATATTTCCTGTCCCCCTACTTCTTTTTGCCCATGCTAAGCAATCCATGAGGACATTTCTTTACAAAGTCTGCAAATGAGAACTGAGATCTTTTGAGCATTTCTTTACGAATTTTTATCTTACTTAATAAAGCTTTTCAGCCATTCCCAGGACGATTGGGATCCCACATGTCTCCCTCCATAAAACTAAAGCTTTTGGACCCCAGGTCTCCAAATTATCAAAGGGTGATTTTACAGACACATAGAGTTGACTTCTCTGGGCTTCCTTTGGCAAGGACATTACATCTGGCCAGGTGGAATTGCCCAGAAGGATCTGTTTCACACCTTATAGTTCTTTTCTTTTAATTAATTAGTTAATGAGAGAGAGAGGACATGAACGGGTGAATGGGGTGCAGCATAGGGAGAAGCAGACTCCCCACTGAGTGCAGAGCCTGATGCAGGGCTCAATCTCAGGACCCCGAGATCATGACCCAGGCCGAAGTTGGATACTTCACCGACTGAGCCACCCAGGCGCCCCTCACAGAGTTCTTTTCTACATAGAAAAATATAAGAGATGGCAGTCCCAGAAGCTCCCATCTCAGGAGAAATAGAGGAAGGTGGAGACTAGGGGAAGTGGAGAAGTGACCATAGCATACTAAGGCATAGAGGACCTCACTGGGGAGTGGCCAGTGTTAAGTGGCACGTGACACCAGTGCTGGCACAAGCAGTAGCATGTGGGTGGCAAGGCGGTTCAAGCGGTCACTGTCTAAGGCTCAAGAGTCTTAAGAGTCCATCTCAGGGGGTTGTTTCTAAAAGGTACACAGCAGGCAAGACCGCCAGCTGTCACCTCTCCTGGGGAGATTAGGCATACGGCGTTCATTTTGCCTGTGATATACTGATGCCCCTTTGTTTCTTTTTCATTGGATACTGAGCCCAACAAAATACTTCCTTTCCATGCTCTCTCCCTCTTTCCCTCTCTCTCTCTCTCTCTCTCTCTCACACACACACACACACACACACACACACACACGTAGACAGGAGAGACTGGGTAGCATCTCAGATTCAGCCTAGACCTGAAAGTAGATTCCAGCTCACTAGGCAAGTGACCTCAGTTAAGATATTTTGCCTCTCGGTACGCATTTCACTTCCTCTAACTATAAAACGGGAATAAATAAGCTAATCTCCCAGACGGCTCTGAAGGACAAAGGAGTCACCAGAGAAAACCTGTAATATGCCACTGTCCCAATAGTACAGGAAAGCCATTCCCATATATAAGTTATAAGTAGTATTACTCTTGTCATTCTCATTCTCATCCAAAAATACCTTCTCTTATTTTTCAAATTTTATCTAAAGTCAATTAACATAAAGTAACAAAAATACCTTTTGGAGAAAGCTCAGAGAGGGCTCAGATCTTGAGAAGAGCTGGTGCCTGCGTTTGGGGTGCCCTGGGGCAGAGGGCAGATGATAGAAAAGATGATGTAAGGGGCGCCTGGCTGGCTCAGTTGGAAAAAGCATGCAAGTCTTGATCTTGGGGCTGGGAGTTCAAACCCCATGTTGGGCTTAGAGTTTCGTTAAAAAATTAAAACAAAAAAATAAAACTTGTCCTTAAAACAAACAGATGATTTGACATGAAATGAGGCCACTTTGTCTCTTTTGCTGCTTCCATAATGTATGGCCAGCATCCTGACTCCCTGCAGCAGAAAATCATCACCATTTAATGATAAAGTAACGACGTACTTATAGCATTAGTATCGCTGATTGAAGGGCTTGTTCTTATCAGCATAAATGTCAAGATCCTGATGATTTTTTTAAACTCCACAAACATCTCTTACCTGCCTTATGCCAAGGGGGAAGGAAGCATCTAGAATAAGAAAGCAGAATTAAAAAAAAAAAAAAGGAGCAGAAAGACCAGATTCCAACCCCCTCCCCAGTCCTAATCCTAATAATTTCCTTTGCCTTAATTGCAGTTCTGTTTGGTGTCTTTGATTTCCCCCGTTGAAATACATAATGAAATGCTACACATATTCATGGTGAGCTCTGTTGCAGGGGAGCTGCTCATTAGTTCACTTGAGGTCATGGGTATTTTTGCTAATTTACATGGCAGATATGGCAGGGACCTTTCAGATCGGATGGAGACATCAACCACCAGCCCCCAGTCGGATGGCATTTGCTTTTGCCTGTTCTTTTGCCTGTTGATTCCTTCATGTACACTTATCCCTAAATGAGTCTCTAAAATCACACCAGTAAACAAAAATCATTTAAAAATATATAGGAGGGGCGCCTGGGTGGCTCAGTTGATTAAGCGCCTACCTTCGGCTTAGGTCATGATCCCAGGGTCCTGGGATCGAGCCCCGCATTGCGCTGCCTGCTCAGCAGAGAGCCTGCTTCTCCCTCTCCCACTCCCCCTGCTTGTGTTTCCTTTCGTGCTGTGTCTCTCTGTCAAATAAATAAACAAAATCTAAAATAATAATGATATATTCGGAAATATTCTCTTGCCACTGCTCTTTGTATAAGGCAGAGGCCAACAAGGACTGGGAAGAGACAGACCTTCTCTTTCCATAGAACCCAGCGAGCACCCCCTGAGGAATAAAATGACCTCCAGCTTGCCGGTGAGTGACAGAATTCCTTCACTGAATTTAATTAGCGCGTCATATCCCTCCCATCTTCCCCCATGAATACCTCTGTGCTGTAGGACTTCATCATGAAGACCTCTGTTCCTCGTGATCTCTCTGGTCCCTGACAACTTGACATTCCCATGCTTCTCATTATAAATGTGCAGATGAATTCTCATAGTGGGGGAAAGCCCTCTCCATGAGTTTTCCAAGTTTACGACTTTTAGGAAGAAAGGAGTCAAGCTGGTAGGCAGGCCTGAATTGCAGCAGGCATTATTCTATACCAAAAGGGCTGCTGAGAATTTTACAGCACTCTTCTTGACTTGGAGATTTCTTCCCCCTGCCCCTCACTTCCCCTCACACTAAATGGAAATAAGCTCACTGTTGCCGGCAAAGCCAAGCAGCTTCCTGAGTAGATGACCTTCCAGGTCTTTCCTCATCACTTCAAGTGAAAACGTTACCTTTATCTTCCAGACCAGATCACAAGACAACACCCAGCCAGACTGGGCCCCTTATTACACAGCACAGTGTTTGGGCCTCTGGGAAATCAGGGTGGACTCCTTGAAGAGTAGCCAGAAATCTTCTAGATAATCAATCAATAGTATACCTTCAACTCATCTAGCCAAGAGAGGTAGAGCGGGGTGGGAGATGAAGACACTTTGCCTCAAAGAGTCACAGAATATCATATTTGGTCCAACCCCGTTTACTGTGTAGTCAGAGAAAACGAGACCCAGAGGAAAGCGTTGTCCTGCTTAGGATCATGCAGCAAGTTAGTGAACGACTGATAACAATCAAGGATTAACCACAACCACAATAGCTTACATTTATTGAACATTTGCCATGGGTCAAGTCCTGTCTCTGGAGCTGGCCATCTGTTTTCTGATGGTTTATTCTTCAAAACACCCAACAGTAAATTGGATTATATATACCGGAAATCAATATAAGTTACTATTATCAAAGTATGGAAGTTGTGATCCTTTTAACCTTCAACTTGAGAAGGAGGAGGATATTTCCAAATTATCTAGCTGTCCAGGGAGGCCTTGACATAATATTTTAAGACTGATTGTGATTGGGGCACCTGGGTGGCTCAGTTGGTTGAATGTCCAGCTCTTGATTTCAGTTCAGTTCGTGAGCTCAGGGTCCTGGGATTGAGCCCCGCATCGAGCTCTGTCCTGGGTGTAGAGCCTGCTTGGGATTTTCTCTCTCTCCCTCTCCCTCTACTCCTCCCCCAGCCTGCGCACTCCTTCCCCCACCCAATAAATAAATAAATAAGTAAGTAAATAAATAAATAAGACTGGTTGTTATAATAACATTAATACATGCCCTTGATAAAAGGAAAGTGAGAAGGGAGACAGAGAAAGATTTTTGGTTTCCTACTTTCTCTCCGCAATATATATATATATATATATATATATATATATATATTCTATGCTATTCCTAAGATTTCATACCTTATATTGAGTAGGCATTTCTCCATATCAACAAATATAAACAACTCATTTTAATGGCTGCATAAGTATTCCATTACATGAGTATACTGTAATTTATCTAAACAGCCCACTTTAATAGAAATTTAGGCTATTTCCAGTTTGTTAATTTTTTTGCTATTATAAATGATGGAATGAATTATATGTATATGTTTATATCATATATGCAATTATCTATAAGAAAAATTACTAAAAATGGAATTTTTGAGTCAAAGCATATTCATCCTTTTAATTTTCATAGATCTTGCCAGATTATCCTATAAAAAGACTGCCCAGATTACCCTCTTACCAACAATGTATGAGAATGTCTGGTTTCAGAGGTACAAGTCAGTGATTCATCAGTCTTACAGAACACCCAGTGCTCATTACGTCACATGCCCTCCCTAATGTCCATCACCCAGATACCCCATCCCCCCAGGTGCCCCAAATATTTGAGTATATTTCATTAAAAAACTGTGCTAAACAGAAAACTGAGATAAATTAAATAAGATCTTGCCCTAATAAACTTTCAGTCTAATTGAAAAACGGAACATATAAACCACAAATTACAAATACAAGCATAAAAGTTTTTAAAAAATGGATTTTGACTTTAGGGGTTGAGAAAAGACTTCATGGAAAAGGAGTCTTCTAAACCAAGTACCAGAGAATGTGTAGAGAGAGAACCAGCAGAGGACAGAAGAAAAAAGCCATCATCCCAGGCAAGAACAGCATCAGCAAATGTCCTGAGGTGACATGTGGCCAGACCAAATGCTGCACTGTAAAGTATACTTGGGCTGATGAGCTGGACCTTGAACACCACGAGAAGAACTTTGGATTTGTTTTCTGTTTCTTGGAAAATATGAAAATTTTCACCATCTAACTTTTATTTTTTGATGACATATAATCAATCATCTTTTGGTAACCAAGAGTCTTTTAATCTGTGTATTAAGAAAACATGTTGCAAATATATAAAGTAGCCTTGCAAAAATGACAGAAACGACTATGGAGAAATACCACTTTCTGTATCTAGAGGAATCTGGACTTTCAAGTGCTTGCACAAAATTCCATTTCTTTCAGAAAATAATAACTAACCCTTGAAGGCTGGATTATTATCTCCACTTCACAGATCAGACAATTGAGGCTTAGAAAGGTTACAGAATTGGCCAAGGTCAAAGTCAGGTTTCAACCTTAAGCAGTCTGGCTCTTCACCACTGTTAACCAGAGTCTGTGCCCTTAACCACTCTTTTATGCTATCTATTTATGGACCACTGCAGGGGGCTTACCTCCCACATGGTTGACATATGGGCCAGCCAGCCTCTGCTTACATGTTGCTACTGGTAAATCCATACTGTTCTGGTAGAGCTGAGGTCTTCCAAAAGTATCACCTTATACTGCATCCAAACCTGCCTCCCTATACCTTTGAGGCAAACATTTGGAGTCAGTTAGCAAATTCTACCACCCTTATTTGACCTCACTGTGGTAGGCAGAATGGTCCACCAAAGATGTCAATTCTCTAATCCTTGCAACGTGTGAATATGTTATGTTACATGGCAAGAGGCAAAAGGGACTTTGCAGATGAAAGTGGGGTTAAGGACCTTAAAATTAGGGAGATTAGCATGGATTAACGAGGTGGGGCCAATGTAATCACATGAGCCCTTAAAAAGCAGAGAACTTTCTCCAGCTGGAGGCAAGAGAGATGTAACAGAAGAAGTCAGAAAGACTCAAAGCTGGAGAGGGACTATACCAGCTAGTGCTGAAGGGAGGAAACAGAGATAGCAGGGGAAGGAATGAGGCACCATTTAGGACCAAAGACTGGCCCCAGCTGATAGATAGCAAAGAATTTGGGTCCTTAGCCCTACAACCACAAGGAACTGGATTCAGTCAACACTTGAATGAACCTGGAAACAGAGTCTTCCCAAGAGCTTCCTATAAGGAACAGAGCCCTGTCAACACCTAGATTTTGGCCTTTTGAGGCACTGATCTGAGAACTCAGTCAGGTGACTCAGACGTGTAACATCCAGAACTATAAGACAATAAATGGTTGTGTCAAGCAGCTTAGTTTATGGTAATATATCATGGTGGCAATAGAAAACAAATACAGTCACCAAGTCTTCTCCATCTCTTCATGTGTTCCTGACACCACAGTGTTTCCATCCTCTCACCATAAGTCTGCCTCATTGGGTCATACTCTAATTTGTTTATGAGCCCTGGCAAAAGGCAACTCATTGTCACCACCTGAGCCCAATGGTGGATTTTTAGCATCACTTAAGAGGAGGATAAGCCAACCATTATGCACCTCCTGATGGGATGCAACAGTCTTGTCAAAAATGTCTATAAACTGCCTCTAGTCAACACTTTACAGCTAGTGCCAAGTAAATAGGAACTCTGGGGGATAGCTGAACAAGTTAAACGGCACCACAAGAAAGCAATAAGAAAATCTAGAATATTAGGACAACTGACTTTTTTTTTTTTTGAGAAGACAATGAGAGGGAGTAATTGAGGGGAGAGTATTCTAGTTTAGATGAGATTTGAGAGAAATTTCAAACAATGTAGTGAACCTTGACTGGATGCTACTTCTGGCAAAACAAAAGTCTCAAGGCACCCTGGGAAATTTGAATATGGACTAGATATTGGGTGATAAGACAGCATTATTGTTAATTTGGTAGGTGTGATAATGCCATCGTGGTTATATAAGGAAAGGCTCATATGTTCTAGAGATACATCCTGAAGTATTCAGGGGTGAAATGACAGGAGGTCTGGAATGTGCTTTAAAATACCCAAGAAGAGTGCCTGGGTGGCTCAGTCAGTGAAGCATCCAACACTTGGTGAGGGTTGTGAGATCGAGCCCTACATCGGGTTCCACACTCAGCAGGGAGTCTGTTTAAGATTTTCACTTTCCCTCTCCTTCTGCCCCTCCCCCTGCTTATGCTTTCTCATAAACAAACAAACAAACAAATGAAGCAAGACAGCTAAATGAGGCTAGATCAAGCAAGAGGCAAAATGTTAGTAACTGTTGAATTTGAGAGAGAAGTATATGGGCATTCATATTACTCTCTCTACTTTTGTGTATGTTTTTAAGTTTTCATAACAGGAATGTTCTTTAAAATGTAATGCTCATAACACACTAGTTGAGCTTCTCTCTGAAGAGTTAGCAGGGCCGTCACCATCCTGACCGGACAGTGCATTTCTATTAATATGGCTGATGTGCTTCTTAGAGGTTTAACAGCCACCTTACAGTGTGAACATGACTGAAATAGCGTTTTCCCACTCATACCAACAAGTTCAATCTTCCCCCAATCTGTACTTTAGCGATCCTCTGAATTTAAATGAAAACTTTCACTTATGTCGGTTAAATATAACTTCACTAATTTCAACCAATTGTCTCAACCTGTCAAAATTTCTATAGTGCCCTTTAGGTTTATAGTATATATAAATTTACTAAGCATAATTTTTATGACATTTTTCCAATTATTGACACATAGGTGAATAGAATATGGTCAAGGACAAAACCCTATGGCTCTCCACTAAATATCTTCCCCCAACAATGAACATTTTCTAGAGAAATGTAATTAACATCTTACATTTAAATTGAGAGATCATAAACTTATAGATTACAACATGCTTTGACATAGCTAATCAAATTTAAACCTCACATCAAGCCTGTGAGTTGTCCTATTTTATAGATGAATAAACCAAAGTTCCTCAAAGAAATTAAAAACAATTTTTCCTGAGGTGATTGGACAACATTTAGAAGAAAAAGGTGAGAGGAAAGGTAGGTAGAGCATAGAAGTGTGCACATGTATGAAGGCAAGATTACCTGAGATGTAAGTAAGCAATTAAAGATGAGAAGATAGATAAACAAATGCAGAGCTTCAGACCCCTGGGTGGAAGAAAGGATCTGTGGGAAAGAGATAGGTCAGTTCTTTGTGCTAGCCAGCAGGGGGCACAGAACATTCACAAATCAATTTCCTCATCTGTAAAATGGGATGAAGATCCAGACTTGCAAGTTTCTTTTCTTTTTTTTTGAAGATTTATTTATTTGGAGGGGTGGGCATGTGCACATTGCGGGAGGGACAGAGGGAGAGGAACAAGCAGACCTCCTGCTGAGTGTGGAGCCCTACGTGGGGCTGGATTGCCCAAACTGATCATGACCTGAGCCAAAATCAGGAGTCCAATGCTCAACCAACTGAGCCACACAGGTGCCCCTGGACTTCCAAGTTTCTTAACAGGACTAGATGAGATCTTGTATTGAAAGCATATGGCATCTGTGCTTGGCCTGTGGTAGGCACTCAATAAGTGTTCCTTCCCTCTTCTTATTTTTTTAAGATTTTATTTATTTATTTGACAGAGATCACAAGTAGGCAGAGAGGCAGGCGGTGGGGTGGGGGAGGGCAGGCTCCCTGCTGAGCAGAGAAACCTACGTGGGGCTCGATCCCAGGACCCTGGGATCACGACCTGAGCCAAAGGCAGAGGCTTTAACCCACTGAGCCACCCAGGCGCCCTAGTTCCTTCTCTCTTCTCACCCCAGTATCTTGATGCTTCCAGTGCACCAGAATCAGACCACCTTTTTCTAAAACTCTAAACCATAGCACTATGAATATAATCCACCACTTAAAGGTTCCCTATTGTCAAATATGTAACAAGTTGGGGTGGGGGGGTTGCACTATTGACCACAGACTTTCTTTATCTTACATTTCTCCCCATTTCCTCTCATGACATTTCCGGTCTCCATTTGGTCCCTTCCCAATGGTTTGCAGTACTTCTAAGCCCATCAGAGCATATTCTTTAGGTGGCCTTTAATAACAGTAATCTCTATTTCATGTTTATGGTGATTAAACGTTTTTTTCTGATTATTTCCTCCTTTCATTCTCATAACTTGATTAGTGAAGGTGAAACAGGCAGACCAGTGGTCTGGCCCACCATTGAGCAGATAAGGAAACTGAGACTCAAAGAGGTATGTGACTGACCTGGCGAGTAAATGGCAGAGCCGGAACTAGAACTGAGGTTGCCTGACTAAATCCTCCTGTACTTGAAAGAAGACATCAAGCCATTGATTGTGCATCCAGAGCGATGCCTCCGAAGCCAAAAGCGTAACACTGAAAGCTACACTACAACCATTTCCCCTTAATAATGATCATCATACTCCAGGAGGAACATCTGTATCATGCATGGGTATCCTAAGCAAAAGCAAAACAGACACACTCCTATTGGAAAGTCACCAACATCTGAGATGCAAAATGCAACCGTTCTACTCGATAGATGGATAATCATTTTGGAGAAGGCTGTTTCCCATCATCATTAGTAACCTAAAACTTCCTGTGCTTACAAAAAATGGTGCTCTGCCGGGAGCTTGGGTGGCTCAGTGGTTATGCCTCTGCCTTCCACTCAGGCCATGATCCAAGCCCTACATCGGGCTCCCTGCTCAGCTGGGGAGACTGCTTCCTCCTCCCTCTGCCCTCCCCCCCAACTCGTGTTCTCTCTCACTCTCTCTGCTCTGTTTCTCAAATACATTAAAAAATCTTTTAAAAAATGGTGCTCTGAATATTCTTTTTTTTTTTTCGCCCCTTGTGCCATGTTGCATTCTGCAGATTTTTTTTCTTTAACCTTTTTTTCTAAAAGGACCTCTACAAGTGCCTTCTTAGCTCAGTAGGCAGCACATCAGTCTCATCATAAAGGACCTCTACAGAAGTTAATGCCTACAGTGTGATTTGCTTTCAAGATGTGAATAAAGAAGGGTACTATTGGGCCCTTTAGGTCAATCCATCAAGAATAAAATCCAGTATCTTCTGAGATAAAAATTTGCTCAGCATATCCATTCACATTAATGGGGAAAATAAAAATATGGCTACATGAACCAATATTTAATCTTTTCTGGTTTTATTTTCCTTTGTTATAATGATTAACTTTTTATTGGAAAAAAATAACTCTGAGATCGTTGCATGTGGATATGATTCTCAAAATATTTTTACTAGTAAATGACCTAGTTTAAAAAAAATTGTGAATAACATTGAGTTTTATTTGAAAGAATGGAATAAGTATCAAGAGATCAACAGTATTTGTGTAAATACTCCATTAAATGGTTGTAGCCTTTCATAGTTTGATAAAGCCCTCACCACACAACAGAATAGAGTAAAAAGCAGACTGTATATGCATGAAAATTTTAGCACATGGTAAAGGTAACACTAAAATCACTGGGGGTGGAGGGGATGAGCTTTTCAGGAAATGGTGTAAGGACAATTGGCTATTCATCTGAGAAAATAAAATGGTTAGATCCCTACCTCATACCAAATGCAGAATTAAATTCCAGATGGTTTAAAGAATTAAATTTCAATGTAAAAATGTTTACTATTATATGAAAATATAGGAGAATATGTTCATATTCTTGAGGAGGGAAAGGCCTCTAAAACAAGGTAAAATTTTTCAAGTCATAAAATACAAAATGAGTAAAGCTCATCACATAAAATCTTAAAAGTTTTGTACAGGAGCACCTGGTTGGCTCAGTCCCTAGAGCATGTGACTCTAGATCTCTGGGTTGAGTCCAAGCCCCACACTGGGCATACAGCTTATTTAAAAAAAAAAAAAAAAGTTTTGTACATAAGAAGACACAATAAGCAAAGTCAAAAGGCAAGTGACAGAACCATCAAATATATTTGCAACATCCATTAAAAAATAATTGATATCTGGAGTATAAAAAGAATCCCCCCCCCCGCCTGCCTCTCTGCCTACTTGTGCTTTCTCTCTGTCAAATGAATAAAATCTTTAAAAAAAAAAAAAATGGGGCGCCTCGGTGGTTCAGTGGGCTAAAGCCTCTGCCTTCGGCTCAGGTCATGATCCCAGGGTCCTGGGATCGAGCCCCACGTAGGTTTCTCTGCTCCACAGGGAGCCTGCTTCCTCCCTCCTCTCTCTCTCTGCTTGCCTCTCTGCCTACTTGTGCTTTCTCTCTGTCAAATAAATAAAATCTTTAAAAAAAAAAAAAAAGGAATGTCAATGAATCAATAAGGAACAAAAAAATGATATGAATAAGCAATTCACAGAAAAGAAAACCCAAATGGCCAATAAACATATGAAAAAATGCCAACATTCAATAATAATCAGAACTTCTTTAAAAAATATTTTATTTTTGAGTAATCTCTACACCTTACATGGGGCTCGAACTCACAACCCCAAGATCAAGAGTTGCATGCTCCACAGACTGACCCAGCTGGACACCCCAATCAGAACATTTTTAAATAAAACAATAAGAGATTTTTATACTCATCGAATTGGGAACAATTAAAAATTTACACTATCCATCATAGACAAAGCTGTAAGAAAAGAGCATCTATAAACTGTTGATGGTAATATTAATTGATTCAGCCTCTTTGGAGGAAAATACGGCAGTATTTTAGACATGTATACCCCACAATCCAACAATTCCATTTCCACATAGTTACCCTAGGGAAATACTGACATGCATGTGCATTAGGAAGGCTGCCTGGCATGTTCACTGCAACACTGTTAACAGGTATAAACAAATTAGAAACAATCTACATACCCATCAGTATAGAAATGGTTAAAGAAACTGATACATTCACACAATGGAATACCATATAGTGGATTAAAAGGATCAAGTTTGGTTTTTTTTTCCCTACTTATTTCACTTAGCATTATACCTTCCAGATCCATCCATGCTGTTGCAAATGGCGAGATTTCCTTCTTTTTGTGGCTAAATAGTATTCCATTGTATATAAATACCACCTCTTGTTTATCCATTCATCTATCAATGGACGCTTGAGCTGCTTCCATAATTTGGCTATTGTAAATAATGCCACAATAAACACAGAGATGCATATATCTTTGCAAATTAGTGTTTCATATTCTTTGGGTAAATGCTCAGTAGTGGAATTACTAGATCATATGGTAATTCTATTTTTTTTTAAAGATTTTATTTATTGGGGCACCTGGGTGGCTCAGTGGGTTAAAGCCTCTGCCTTTGGCCTAGGTCATGATCCCAGGGTCCTGGGATCGAATCCCGCATCTGGCTCTCTGCTCAGCAGGGAGCCTGCTTCCTCCT
This sequence comes from Mustela lutreola, assembly GCF_030435805.1. Lineage (NCBI taxonomy): Eukaryota > Metazoa > Chordata > Mammalia > Carnivora > Mustelidae > Mustela > Mustela lutreola. The sequence goes on along the minus strand of NC_081308.1, from coordinate 118,746,234 downwards.
CTCTCTGCCTGCCTCTCTGCCTACTCGTGATCTCTGTCTGTCAAATAAATAAATAAAATCTTTTTTTAAGATTTTATTTATTTATTTGACAAAGAGAGATCACGAGTAGGCAGAGAGGCAGGCAGAGAGAGAGGGGGAAGAAGGCTCCCTGCTGAGCAGAGAGCCCAATGTGAGACTCAATCCCAAGACCCAGAGATCATGACCTAAGCCACAGACAGAGGCTGAGCCAAAGGCAGAGGCTTAACCCACTGAGCCACCCAAGCGCCCCTCTATTTTTTTTTAATCATATTTATTTATTTGTCAGAGAGAGAGAAAACAAAGCAGGGGGAGTGGCAGGCAGAGAGGGAAAAGCAGACTTCCCACTGAATAGGGAGCCCGATGTAGGACTTGATCCCTGGACCCTGGTATCATGACCTAAGTGGAAGGCAGACACTCAACCAAGTGAGCCACTCAGGTGTCCCTGTTCAATTTTTGGAGGAACCTCCACATTGTTTTCTATAGTGGCTGCACCAGTTTGCATCCCTACTGACAATGAAAGATGGTTCCTTTTTCTCCACATCCTCACCAACACCTGTTGTTTCTTGTGTTTTTGGTTTTAGCCATTGTAACTGGTGTGAGATGACATCTCATTGTGGTTTTGATTCACACATCCGTGATGATGAGTGATATTGAGCATCTTTTCATGTGTCTGTTGGTCATCTGTACGTCTTCCTTGGAGAAATGTGTATTAATGCCTTCTGCCCATTTTTTAATTGTATTATTTGTGGGTTTTTTAGTGTTGAGTTGTAGGAGTTCTTTATATACTTTGGACACTAACCCTTTATAGGATATGCCATTTGCAAATATCTTCTCCCATTCTGTAAGTTGTCATTTAGTTTTGTTGATTGTTTCCTTTGCTGTACAGAAGGTTTTTATTTGGATGTAGTCACAATCATTTATTTTTGCTTTTGTTTCCCTTGCTTTGGGAGACATATCTATAAAGATGTTGTTATGGCCAATGTCAGAGAAATTACTGCCTGTGCCCTCTTCTAGGATTTTTATGTTTTCAGGTCTCACATTTAGGTCTTCAATCCATTTTGAATTTATTTTTCTGTATGATGTAAGACAGGGGTCCAGTTTCATTCTTTTGCATGTAGCTGTCCAGTTTTCCCAACACCATTTGTTGAGGGACAAATGTTTCCCATTGCAAATTCTTGCCTCCCCTGTCATAGACTAATTGGCCTAAACATGGGGCCTTATTCCTGGACTCTCAATTCTGTCCCACTGATGGGTGTTTCCATTTCTGTGTCAGTACCATACTGTTTGGACTACTACAGCTTCATAGTATATCTTGTTAGCTGGGATTATGATGCCTCCAGTTTTGTTTTTTCTTAAGATTTCTTTGGCTATTCAGGGCCTTTTGTGGTTCCACACAAATTTTAAGATTATTTGTTCTGGTTCTATGAAAAATACTGTTGGTATTTTGACAGGGATTACATTAAGCCTGTAGATAGCTTTGGGTAGTATGGACATTTTAACAATATTTGTTCTTCTAATCCATGAACATGAAATATCTCCCCATTTGTTTGTGCCCTCTTCAATTTCTTTCATCAGTGTCGTACAGTTTATAGAGTAAAGGTCTTTCACCTCCTTTGTTAAACTTATTCCTAGGTACTTTATTATTATTATTATTATTTTAAAGATTTTATTTATTTATTTCAGAGAAAGAGAGAGCACATGAGCATGAGCAGGGGGAGAAGCAGAGAGAGTAGCAGACTCCCTAATGAGCAGGGAGCCCGACGCAGGGCTTGACCCCAAGACCCTGGGATCATGACCTGAGCTGAAGACAGACGCTCTCAATGACTGAGCCTCCCATTTCTTTGATGCCATCTTTTTAAAAGGAAGAATAATTGTTATATTGTTAGATGAAATTATTGTCATATTGTTAGATTAAAAAGCTATTTAGTATAAAATACATAGAAAAGAGTTGCTTTTATAGAAAAAGTTAGTATATATGTATGTATGTGTACGTACATACTATTTTGTAAATGCAGAGAAGACTTTCTAGATGGAGACACAAGGAACTGTAATCATGATCATTTCTGGAGAATGAGTTTGAAACATAGTCTGAAGGTAACATGGATATTACCAGGATCCTTTTATGGTGAAAATGTTTTCATTTGGTGGTTATATAATTTTTTAAATGATAAAAGCCCTCACTGCCAAAGATAGTATAAGCACCTAAGGAGGTATGCCTCCACTTTCTTCCCAAGCTGAGAATAGAATAGCTGAACTAAAAGGGAAAGCAAGGAGAGACCCTACAGATACTGGAACCCTAGAATCCATTCTTCCTAATGATGTTCAGTGGCTTAGAATACAGTATCTTTTTTAACCTGCTCCTTTCAATTAGGACATTGGTTCAAGTAGACCCTAGTGTAAAATGCAAAGACACCACCCTCTAGGGAGTAAGCAGAAGGCAGAGACCATGTCTGTCTTAATCAGGTACACCAGGATGATTTGCTTCTTGCCACAAACCACTCTGCTCGAGCTCTAGCACATTCACTCGACAGATATTTATAAGGTCCATCCAATATGCCTGGTATTGTCCATTAAGTATCTGTACGTAAGTGTCGTGTGAGTAGATGAAAGAAAACCTTATAGGCTCCATTAACACAACAGCATTGGAGTGTGTTCATCTAAAAGCTTAGCCAGCTGACTGGGGGGATAGGAACATGGCCCAGCACAAAGCAACCGAGGGAAGGAGACCTGAGTGACCTACCCTAGGAGGCCACAAGAGGAGGGACCCTGGCCTGAGGGCAGGACCTTTTCCAGCACCTCATTAGCGATCCCAGGAGCACAGTAACACACACTCTTTCATGGACGTCTGCATTTGACAACTTACTGAACACTTACTCTGGCTTCATGCCGGAGTCCCTACATTCAGGACAGCATGTGGCTGGGGAGTGGGACAGAACAAGTGTGGACTCTGGAGTCAGATTCTAAGTATTTCTAGTTGGGTGAGCCCGGGCCAGGAGCCTGACCTCTCTGAGCTTCAGTGAAATGAGATGAGTGCTGCCTCTGACACAGTTATTCTGTAGTTTTAAAACACTGTCTTGTAAAATGCCCGGTACTTAGTTGGTGTTAAGGAATTGATCATTATAATTGTTATTGACCTAACAGCCTTAAAACCTTACATCCTAGCTGCACTGGAGGTGAGAAAGAGGAGAAAGATGCTGAGGTCATTAGCTCCAGTGCAGGGCAGGGTGAAGTATAAGCCGCCACTGAGAAGGGGGTCACAAAGCTGCAGTCCAGAGGAAAATATAATTTCCAGCTAACCATGGGGCTTGGGGAAACGGAAGGTGTGTGCCTGAGTGCTAGCCTGCCCTAGAAACACAAAGGTATTCCTGTACCAGACACAGAATGGAACTGGTTAGGGAGAGGAGGGAGACACCATTAAGATTATGTCTCTATAACAGCAAACATACATTTTGGCAGCAAATAAGTGGATCATCATGAATCACTTGCTTTATCCAGATTCAAGCAAAGAAAATAAAGAACTGGAGCTGAGTATCAGTACCGAATCATTTTACTAGAAAGATGGTTTTGATTGTGAGACGATCTCCAAAGGACAAGAAAAGAATCTTTTGCTCGTGCATTCCATTAACTAAAAAATATCTTGGATGCATTTGAATCCTTTGATTGCTCCACTGAATGAAAAGTCTTATAACAGAAATGGAGAACATTCCCTTGGAGATTGTGCTCTGGAAGTCTAGACAGCGGCCCTGCCCATATGCATTTAGGCACGGTGTCCCAAGCATAATCAAAATCTTACTGCGCAACTGGGCTTTCTACTACAGAATGGCTCATACCCTGTTTCATGGATGTGCCCTGTCCGACTGGGTTTCAGTCTCTCCGAGGTCAGTACTTCTGTCACCTGCCCCAGGACTGAGCAGCATCCTTTTTAAAAAAAAAAAATGATCTTATTTATTCATTTTATTTACAGAGAGATGGGGGAAGGGTCGAGGGAGAGAGAGAGAATCAAGCAGACTCTGCACTGAGTATAGAGCCCAAAGTGGGGCTCGATTTCAGGACCCTGAGATCACCATCTGATCTAAAATCAAGAGTCAGACACTCAAGTGCCTGAGCCCCCCAGGCATCCCAGGATTGAGTACCATCCCCAGGCAGGGAGTCTCCTTAGCCTGGGTATCTCAACTCAGTCATCTCCCTAGGCCTTCCAAGTCTTGTTAGTAGGAGATAAATTTGAATGAACACAGTGCCCATATTGGCTCATGGGTAATTGTTTTCTGCGTTGTCTTTTAGCCCCCAGTTCAAAATTGCCAGACGGACAATAAATAGCATCAATTTTGGGCTCTTCTACACTATGCGGTAACAGGCTTTCCTCTAAGACCCAGAGAGGAGTGAAAAATACGGAATTTGAGCAAATTCTTAGGGGCACAGTAATCCAGAGTCTTCTTGACCAAACTCAAGAAGGGAGGGGGGGTTGCTGTAGACGGTTAGGGTTGGGTCATGCAGAAGGTCTTCTACAGCTCTGAATCAAGCAAGGTTCTGCTTTGAGGCATGGTACTCATCTGTGAGCTCTGGAGAGAAACCCAGCTCCCCTTCTGCCTGAAAGGGTGGTCTAGTGTGTCCTACAGGCCCCCGGCAGACCTTGGCTCCTGTGGAGTCCAGTAGGGCCCCTGAACATTCCAGGAATCAAGTGGATGGGGGAATCAAGAAGTGTGGCTTGGAGGAGAGTCAGAGTGGGACTTGTCTGTTGTGAGAGACCATCTTTTAGCCTCCCCACCTCTTTCCAGAAAGCTGACTCTACTTAACTGGAAATGTGTCCATGGGAGCTTGTTAAAAATACAGAATGACAGGTTCCCCCTTAAACAAGATTCCTGGGAGATCCATACCCACGGTCAAGTTTGAGAACCGCTGCATGAAGTTCTCTAGACCAATTTCCTCTTTTGTGAAGTGGGGTTGAGAACACCAAGCTGTGCGTGAGGCTCACCAAGGGTTAGCCAACGAGATATCCTGAAGCAACGATGAGCCTGAGCCATCTGTTAAACTTCCCAGGGTTCAGCAGGCCAGTTGGTGAGCTGCTGGTAGTTTGAAATCGGGCTGCGATGGGAGTGTTGGCAGGCCCTACAACACCTGTGGACCCTACAGATCAGGGCTTTCCATTTGTTTCTCAGAGACCCAGTTTAAGTGTGCTCCACTCTGGAGACCTCAAACTGGTGAAAGTCTGCCCTGTGGGTTTTCTGAAACAGGGCACCAACTTGAGGAAACCAACTGTGGCCCCTGGTTCTGGATACCAACCCAGAGGAGGTGAGGGCACCCAAAGACAAGCCTCCCAGAATTCCCCAGAGCCTCACCATCTGGGGTCCCCTCCTGGGCCTTGGAGCCTGTACTCCACTGCTGGAGCTCATGACTGCACACCTCTCCAGTTCATGCCTCAAAGGCCTCCTCCTGGGGCCCTGCAGTAGGTCTGCGCCTCAGCAACAGAGGGCACCAGGCCCTGCACAGCGCCCCCGGGGTCCTGGCCCAGGAACCTCCAAAAGCAAGTTTTCAAATTGTTAAGAAAATGAAAATGAAAGACAAGTCATGAGAGAGGAGCATAGCCCCCAGCCAGCCTGCGACCAGAAGGTGCACGGCGGCACATTAATGGCGCCGCCTCCGGGTCGCAGTGAGGAGTAGAAGGATGCAGGCGAGCCGAGTAGCTCTCCCGCTCCCCGAGGGCAAATAGGAACCCCACGGCTGGGGAACATTCAGGTGCTTCCACTGCTTCACTAGACGCTGATCTGTCTCCCCGAGGTACCATAAGCATTTTGTGAGCCCAAGGTTGCCATGGCGGCTGCTTTTGTATGGAATAACAAACTACTCTATAAACTTGGGCAAATCTGCATAAGTTATGGCTGGTCTCTGGGTCCCGGGCTCTCGAAATTACACACCCTGTTGTGTAATTGAAGAAACATGCTTGGACACAGAGCGATGGGATATGGATGTGTGTTCTGCCAGGAAGGAGGCTTCTCAGGTAGTTTTACCACATGGCCTATTGATTCCCCTCTGGCTAAACAGCCCCTGATTGCCGGGGCACCTTCGCTGGAAGGAGTTTGCAGCCCTTGTCCAACCAAGGCTGTGATGAGAAGCGTTTGGTATTTTTCAGATAATCCAGAGCACGGCCGAGTAAAGCATGTTTCCATTTGGATGCCCAGAAATATAATACTCTTCTTTTATGCACATTCAGTCCAAATTTGTGTCAAAATGATGTTTTAATATAAAATAAAGCCCCTGAAACTTACCACTATATTGTTTCTCTTTTATCTCTTGCCCCTCGGAGCCACAACATTCCATGGAATCCAGAATTATATTATCACAGCCCTACTTCCTTTTGTTCAGGCAGAACACATTGCCGTTCTCTGGAAACAGTGCAATATTGTCAGCGCCAAACTCCTCCCCACTTGCTACCCCCACCCTTCTTTGGTGTCACAGCTTTCCATGAAAAGCTGCAGTGGGACAGAATGTGTGTGTAGCTAGTAGGCAGCCTTTGCGAAAGGGGTTCGAAGAGTGCCTCACCTGTCTATCATCTCCCTGAGGCTCCTTGCCTGATCTCAGTCAACGACCAAGATGTGACATTTTCAGAGGCCAGATAACTACATTCCAGGTTCTCACAGAGCAACACTGTGTTGTGCCGCACTTTTTTTTGCCCTGATGTCCAAGATAACACCTAAGCCATGAACATTTTACTCCCTTCTGGAAATGCAGCCAACCCACGATCCACACAGAGGCGACCTCCAGCTGGCAAAGCCACTCTTGTCTCAGAGGTGAGCGAAGTATGGCGATGAGTCATGAGAGCTTACAAATGACAAAACCAGGTGACTGGGTTTCCAGATGATGCTGAAGGATTGCCCTCACATCACTGGGACTCGAGTGAGCTTGAGCTCCAGCATGGTACCGACTGCAACAGGGAAAGTGTGCAGGCGTTTCTGATTTTCCTGTTGCATTCTTTCCGACGGCCAGCTTTTACAGAGGGCAGCCACATGATCAGGGCCTGGGATTTCACTTGGCTGCAAGCCACCGGCACTAACACATGTGAAGGGCTCCCCGCACCTCCACTGTACATGCGGAGCTTTTCAGGCTCTGTGATGTCTGCTTCTCAAGCTTCTGGGAGTGAGCAAAAAAAGAACAGAGGGACCTGAGCTTCCACAAGGGCCCACTCACATGCACATAGAAGGACATTCTGGAAGCAGGCCAGGCTCAAGCCTATGCCGCTAGGCATTAGACAGATTCTCCAGGGGAACAGACTCTGCCTGACCCCTGCTGGTCCCAAGTCCATCCCTCCAACACCCAGGTCAGCCTTCAGGCCATGGGCAAAGGAACTTGACCCTGGGACTGATCACTGGTCATCCCCAGCAAAGCTTGGGAAAGTTCCTGAGCCATTTCTCTGTCTCTGAGACTAAGTTTGTCACTTAGAAATTTCTAATGATAAGCAAATGATAACGAACCAGCCTTGCCCCTTTTCCTGTCGTGGTCTCATTTGGTAGCTGGAGGCTCAGCCTACTTTCCAGTCCACAGAGGCAAAGAAGATCTGAGGTCTGGTCACTGCCACTCTGGCTAACCTTTAGCAGGTCACTTTTGCTCTGTGACTCAGTTTCCCCCTCTGGACAAGAAAGAAGTTGGATTAGATGATCTCCAAGGCCACATCCCATTCTGATATCATAGGAACCTGTGTGGCACACCCTGGCTTGATGGCTGGGCTGGCCCAGATGGTCCTCAGAAGCTTCCTTCTCTTTCTGCCATGCGCCTACCCTGGACCAACTTGCTATAATATGAGAGAAGACTCGACAAACAGGCTGGTGGCAGCAGAAAGCAGTGAGCTCAGCCCACACAGCAAGAACACTTGCCACCACATGGTATTTTCTCAGCTAAACAGATTCCAGACACATCTGCACAGCACCTAAGACACAAATCAACAAGCAAACACACAGGCTTTTTGGGTGGCCCTCTCATGATGTTCAAAAGAATTCTAGGATATAAAATCACCAGGTCTATCCCCTCTCCCACCCCCAAAAGGCACGGGAGCCCTTTAACACCAGACCCCACCTTGTTTGCAATAGCCTACCAGCCCAGCCTGCAAATAGCTTGTACCCTAAAATCAGCTCAGTTCTCCCCACTAGGTCCTAGATCTCCTTGATCCCAGGCTAGGGTACAAATTCTCTCCCACCCAAAGCCTCTCTAAAACAGCAGTGGGTGGAGAGCCCACCGACAGGGAGCCAAGATCTAGAGTCTGCTTCCAGCATGTCACTGATAAGGCTGGCTAGTCTTTGGCTCCAGCGTGAAGGAGGCGCATACGAACCCTGACCTTGAACTCAGGAAGTGGGGGTTCCAGTTCCACCTTGGCCACTTACGAGCTGTGGTTGTCCAATCTGTTCAGATGGCAAAGGGACCTCAGAAGACATGGGGACCATACAATAGCGACAACCATTTCTGGCAGCAAACTCTCTGGGCTTTATTTTGTGCATGCATGTCTTTGTATCAAAATAACAGTAACGACAACAATAATATCAGTACCTGAAACATTGCTAAGAAACTACATATTATTTCTCAGTTTTCTAGTCCACTCATGTTCTGGGTCCTTGCCCATTTTGTCATCTATAAGAAATCATCTGTACAAGGCCTTACCTGCTCCGTTCTCACCACTCACTATGCCAGTCATTCCAACTTTCTTTGAGTTCCTAGAACATTCTTAACATGCTCCCTCTTCAGGGCCTTTGCACTTGCTGCTTTCCCTGCCTGGGATTATCCTCCCTTTCACTTCCTTTGGATCAAGTGTCAACCTCTGAGTAGGTCTCTCCCTGGCTTCCAGCCTGCTGGCTCATTTCTCTTTCTCCTCAGCCCTCGTCATTGACAGACCATCTATTTCACCTATTTGTCTTATTTATCATCTCTGTCGCCCACTGGAATGTAAGCTCCACACAGGTAGGGATTTCTGTTTGCCTTTTTTTCCCACTGGTGCTTCCCCAGTGCCAAGGACAGTGCCTGATACAGAAAAGACACTCAGAAGCTCTGTTCTGAATGAGAGAATAAATAGTAGCGGGCACACCAAATATCTAATAATTATTTATGGAAGAAAAATTCATTATTGAAAAAAAAATATATCACCAATCTGCAAATAGGGAAAGGCTTCCATTATTGTCAAAGAGCAGTGACACTTCAACCCGGCTCTAGAAACTCCAGCAACCTGAGGAGGGGAGTTTGGAGCCCTGGGTATAAATGTTCTCTCTGCATATTGTGTGTTCTGACTTGGATTGGCTAATCCTGTCAGCCACATTCGTACTCACTAGCCTACACTTCTGTCTGGAAACATCCAGTGATATGTCAGAACACAGAGTCCTCTGGAGATAAAAGTAACCACAGAGAATATTTCCTAAGCACCAGGCTCTCTGCTTGAACACATTTCTGGCACCATCAGCAAAGCTCACAACTACCCTCAGAGATGAGCTCTGTTTTATCCCTGTCTCTCAAGTGAGGAAAGAGCCTCACTCACTGAGTGGAGTTGTCCTGCCCAAGTACACGCACCTAGAAATGGTGACGCTTCCTCTCTGGGTCTTAAACACTAAGCTCCACCTTCCTCCTCTCTTATCTCTTGTCTGTCCCCTCCCTGCTGCTGAAAGTCCCTTCCCTAGCCCCACCCTTCAAGCCTGTGGGGGGAGGGAAGAATTAAACTGCGGAGCTGTGACCACACTGAGGACATTTTGACAGCCGCCAACAGCCCTTTCCTCCCCATGCGAAGACGTAACAAGGTTGGTGCAATTGAAGACAAGTTAGAAGTTAGACAGAAAAAAAAAAAAAAAGAAGAAAAAACTGTGTTCAAATTCTGACTCACTCCACTTACAGGAGCAAATTACAGAATTTGAGCCTCAGTTTCCTCAAGTTGAAGTAAGAAGGATACTACCCACTTCGCAGCATTGTGTGTGCGCGCACATGTGTGTAGCAGGGGAGACTCTATCTTGCGGGAAGGTCTGCTTTTCTCTTGTATTCATTTGCTTTCCCTTACATGAGAGGGATGGAATTTCAAGAAGTAAAGCTGACCTAAAAAAATGTCAGACTTAAAAATAAGGCAGATCCAGAAATCCATTATGTCGTAATGAAGAACACTTCACGGGTCCCTTCTTTTTGATAAGCAACAAATGACCATTCAGATCCTAACTGTACTGACCTTAGAGCAGACTGACTCATCAAAATTAACATTGTGAAAGGCAACTCATGTCAATTACAGCGAAAAAAAGAAAGAATTAAACCCCATACAGAATCTGTTCTCTGAAAGATATGTTTCAAAATTTTTTAAGTTTCATTTTGTTGCCATGGTACCATTATTTCCAACTATTTTCAGTTCTCTTGAAATACTCAGTAGTGTCAGGTATATCCTATGATATCCAGTTGTCTCCCCAGGCTTATTTCAAAGCATCATACTAGGGGCGCGCCTGGGTGGCTTGGTCGGTTAAGCATCCGACGCTTGATTTCAGCTCAGGTCATGATCTCAGGGTTGTGAGATGGAGCCCTGAGTTGGGCTCTGAGCTGGGCGTGGAGCCTGCTTAGGATTCTCTCTCCCCCTCTACCCTTCCTTAAAATAAATAAATAAAAATATAAATAAAAGCATCATTCTATAAATGCAACTCAGTGTTTACAGACATCTGAAGATTAATACTGAGATGAAAATATTTAGCAAAATGCCCATCCATAGAGAATGCCGTAATAATAATGGTTTGAATGTATCCAGTGCCTTTGTTCTGAGCAGCCCAAAGGGCTCTACGAGCATTATCTCATTAATCACATAGCACATTCCCAAGCTAGAGTATCATGATGTAGCTGGCGAGTGGTGTCAACAGTTCCATTCTGGAAACCATACACCGTTACTAGAGGGCGACTGGAGCAAAATGAAATGATGTAAGGGAAACGCATCCAATGTGCTGGTCCTAATACTAACCACATTCTCTATAAAGTGTTTTCCCAGGGTTACACTCCTATGTTCTCTGTTCCCAGTGCAGATAGGAGGAAAGAATGCTTCCATCTTCCCAAACTGGTAGAGCCAAGTACAGTGGAAAGAGCAGTAAGCTGAGCTCGGGAGGTCTTTGTGTGGGCCCTGCCTTTAACCTCCTGAGCATCCTACTGTGTGATCTTTCCTTCTCTTGACTGAACGTCCCTTGCCTGGAAAGATAGCAGGTGGAATGAACCAGCACCTTTTATGCTATCCTGGCAATGAAATACCACCTTTGATGAGAATTCTCTTACTGTTTTCTATCAGTCTTCCACGTAGCTGTGTGCCAGACTGCATGGGACCAATTTTAAAAGTCCCTACTCCCATGTTCACAGCAACACTGTCTGCAATAGAGAGCAGATGGGAACAACCCAAGTGTCGATCGACAAATCAATAAAGTGATCTATCCCTATAACGGAATATTATTCAGCCTTAAAAAAGAGGGACATTCTGACACCTGCTACAACGGGGATGAACCCTGAGGACATTACACTCAGTGGAATAAGGAGTCCCAAAGAACAAATATTTTATGATTCCACTTATGTAAACCATCTAAAAAGGACAATTTCCTATAGACAGAAAGTCCAAAATGGTCCCCAGAGGCTGGGTGAGTGGGGTGGGAATCGCAGTTACCATGTAATGGGGACTGAGTTTCAGTTTTGCAACATGAGAAAGTTCTGGAGATGGATGGTTTTGGTGGTTGCACAACAGTGTGAGTGTACTCAAGGTCACCTGACAATGGCAAAGATGGGGGGTGGGGTGCCAGACTGACTCAGTGGAAGGAACATGTGTGTCTTATCTTGGAGTGGTGAGTTCGAGCAATTACTTTTTTTTTTTTTTTGAAAAAGAAAACAATGGTTAAGATGGTCATTTTTACATTACGTGTATTTTACCACAATTATAAAAAGAAAAATTTTATGAGCAATTGCTTTTTTTTTTTTTTTTGAAAAAGAAAACAGTGGTCAAAATGGTCATTTTTACCTTACATGTATTTTGCCACAATTATAAAAAGAAAAATTTTAAAGTGCAACTGTTAAAACCAGTTTAAAAATAGTAGGGCTAGTAAAATACTTTCCAGATCTGAAGTAGATCTATGTCAGTCTAGAAGAAGAAGTGAAGAAGAAGAAGAAGAAGAAGAAGAAGAAGAAGAAGAAGAAGAAGAAGAAAAGTGGTATTTTAACCAAGAAGAAAGTGATTCTTTAAATTTCACTTTAAATTTCACTTTGTTACTCCCGGAAAATTGAGTTGGAGGCTGTGGATAGCAAGGGAAAACCCTCTTTCTCCATACTATCAAAGTGGGTTTGTGTTAACAGAAAACCGCCCTCCAGAGTTTTGCAGAAAAGGCTCTTGGTCAGCACCGACTTTCTTAGAGAAGGACGTGGGCCCAAGGATTGGTTTCACACGCAAGTGACCAGTGAGTCAAGTTGGAAGGGCCCAGTGTGAGCTACTATTTTTCCCAGAGTTGTTATACTGGAGGATAAGGAGAGAAGAGCAAGAAAAATGGGCTTGTACTTAAAATACTTGAAGGCTTGGAGACTAACGTGGCTTATAGTTATCATGACATAAGCTTGCCTTTGGGGGACACTTGAGCAAAGAGACAATGTGAGTTGTGCTAGAGCTGTGGCATCCCCTCTTAGTCCTTCTGCCCATGCTGGAGGCCAGACAAGACCCAAACCCACCTCTGAGTGAAGGAACTGGGGTCCTTTGCCCATGAATTCAGTCCATACTATGAACCTGAATGTGAGGTTCCCTATGGAAGGCGGGGAGGAACCCAGTCCCCAGAACGACAAACCTGGCTACTTCAAAGCCTTGTCCACCATCACCCAAAGGACAGGACTGAAGCTCTCCCTTTAGTCCTTGTCTCTCTTCCCACAAATGGGAAAAAACTTCCAAATAATGCCCACTACAGAAGACGGAAATTGTCACAAAATAGAGGCCTGGTTGTAGCCGGGGTGGAGAAGGGTGATGGAGGGTCGGTAAAAGAAACTTGGAGAAAGGGAAGGAGAGAATGGAAGGGACAAAAGCATTAGCCTTTTCCTCAGGGTAGGAGATGGCCGGCTTCCCAGGGTCTGCAGGGTCAAGCTTCCGTGTTGGGGGACTGGTCAACGAAGGGCCCTGTAGTAACGCACTTCCTCCAAGGGGAAGGCTAAAGGTTGCCACGGGAGCCTTGCCTCTGTGTCTCTCTCTGACTTGGATGAAGGTTTATAAGTTGCCTAGGTGGAGATTTGGTATCAATTACTAAATACCCACTAAATACCCTACAGGAGAGGATTTGAGAAATTCTCTCCAGCAGATGCATCAAAACAGAGCTCATTTCTCACTGAAAGCTGACGGAGCCAAGGCTCATCTTCACTGGGCCTCAGTTTCGCGGTGAAACAAAGGTAAGGAATCTTTTACGGGGTTGTGTCGCCCAGCACCTTCCCCTACCTGGAAAAGCAAAAGGGAAGTACTGTGTCCTGTCCCTAGGGGCGATCTAGAGCTTCCCCAAGAGGTTCTGTACCTGATTGTACTTAGAGATACCAAGACAAGCTCATGGACATTTTTTTTTTTTTTTCACAGATTCTGAAAGCAGGACTTCATTCAATAGATAAATTTCTGAGATCAAGTGACTTGCCCAAGGTCCCACAGCTATCAAGTGGTTGGAACTGGGATTCAACCCCAAAGCCATCTGACTCGAAGTTCAGTCCTCTTTCCTTCCCAAGAAGAAATGAACCCCCCAAAAGACACTTCTCTGACTTATGAGTCCAGGAAAGAAAAGCGAATTTAAAAAAAAAAAAATGCCTGTGTCGGCATCTGCACTAAGCACAGCGTGGTTGCGGGCAGAGTTTCTCAAGATTTCCAGATCTATTTCACACCATTTTCCTAAAAAGCACAGTATGACTAAAATGGTGGGTGAACTGTATCAAGTACAGCAGGAAAAAAAAAATCTCTGTAGTTAGCGGGATTCATGTAGGTAATTTTAAAGACAATTCTGTTCCCCACCCCTGTTTTTGCGGCTTCTGTGCTTTGATTAAAAAGAAAAGTTCTCCTTTTAGATATTTGTGCATCTCAGGACAATGCTCTCCTAACAGCTCCAAAGTCACACAACAAGATCATCTAGAAAATCTGTTTAAAATTGCATACAATTGGCTCCACGATAAGAAGTGCTTGTTTACTGTGATTTGTTTTCTTCTTAAATAAAAAGAGCCTATCTTTATCCATCCACCGGTCTGAAAAAAACGGACCATCCTTGCTTCTTCTGTTTTGCTATTTCTCTACACTTTAAAATTTGCCATTCCTTTCCCAGGGCAAATCAAAGGTTTTCTACAAAATCCTTCCCGGCTAAAGTAAAGCCTTGGTTATACATCTTTCTATTCTCGGATGATTAGGGCTGTGTTTTTGTTATGGTAAATGAGTATCTGTAGAAGTTCAGAAGGTCCTTTTTAGTAATCGTTTGCAAAGTCCCTGAGGAAAATAGTCTCTTCCTAACCTTTATTTCAGACCTATGTGTTTCTTTTCTCCAGGTAGCGCAAGATCAGCTTTGCAACAAATCCGGATGAGCTGCGTCTAACTCTTAAGCAAATGAGTGGCCTTTTCAAGAAGATACTCTTGTTGGAGGAGAAAGATGTTCTGCGCAATTAATGTTTGCAAGAGGGTCATTGGGTAGGTCACATTTTAACTGGTGGCCATATATCACTCGACGTCCAGTGGCAAGCCGATGAAAGCATTTGACTGGCCTCAGTCATACGAACCCAAAGCCAGGAATTTCCGAACCTTGCAAGGAGAGAGGAACAGTGGGGGACAGGCTCCAAGACAGCTGTAAAATGTAGCAGCTCTAAACCTCCCGCGATTCCACCCTTTGCAAGCTCAGGGTGAGACCAGCAAGTACGGCTCAGCCAGCCACGCTTCCCCAGTCTGCGGGGCAAAGAAGCTTCCAGTACACAGTACAAGAGACTCAGACATTTTAACCTATTCTGTGGCTGAGCTGATTCAAGTCGTTCTGAGCCTCAGAAGAGCCCGATCGGTTAGCCACCCACCCCCCACCCTCCGCCCCAGAATCCCCAGCGTAACAGTTCCTTGTCTTCTCACTGTGCCCTTCCAGCTTTGACTGTCCCCTCCCCTCCAAGAGGGTAGGTCCAATTACTCGGTAGCCCACTTAGCATAGCAAAGAGCCGCAGTCCAGAAATGTGTGGAAAAACCAGAGGGCCCCACAGTTGATGCTTTGTTCCTCCCAGCTGTGCTTACTTCCCAAGCAAAGCCACCTTCCCCACCTCGGTGGCTTCCCCCAGGGTTGGGGTCAGGCCCTGGGGATACTATTATGACATAATATTGCATTGCACCTGAAGGCAAACACTGGAAAGAAGGAGAAAGCCTACACCTCTCGTTCTGTTTCCTCCCTTGGAAAAGACGGGCATCATCGTCCGGGCTGTTCTATGAACGGGGCCTTGGCCCGGACAATAGGCTTCTGAGGACAAGGTGATTAGACCCGCGGCGCGGTGTGTTTGATTAGCGCCCACCAGCTCTTTGTAGAGTGACAATATCAGGCCTTACAGTAACAAGTCTTTTGATTTGGGTCTGCTCCCTCTGTTGATACAATCCATTATCCTGTTTGCCTTTCTTACTACACCAAGGCGTCGCACCAAGGGCTTCAGCACCTGTGTTCTGCCGAAGACCCTCACTCTTCACTCGGTGCTTTCCTTTGTCCTTTCAACATGACTTGCAACAGTTCGGTAAAGCTAGACTCCCATCCCAAGGAAAAAGAAAAGTGGGGTGGCAATGAGAGGTCCTCGTATTTAACAAGAAACAAAATAGGCACAGCCGTGGAGTCTTCGCTTGCTTAACCCTTTCTCTGCCCCTCTCCCCCCCACCACCACCTTTTCAGGCATTTAAAGAGACTGGGTAGAGAAAGGAAGACAAGGTTCAGGGCTCCGCGCAGCGACCAAGAGATTCACGGATGCCAATTGACATCACCAAGCCAACGACCATAATCAAGTTTTTATTTAAAAAAAAAGGATTTATTTTAAGAGCTGGGGGTGGGGGCAGAGGGAGAGAGAGTCTTAAGCAGACTCCGCACTCAGTGCAGGACCCGCCACAGGGCTCAATCTCACGGCCCCGAGACCACGACCTGAGCCCAAACCAAGAGTTCCCCGCTTAAGCAACTGTGCCACCCGGGCGCTCCCCATCCGCGGAAACAGGCCCCTAAATCAACCAATTTCTAAAGCAGAAGAGTGCACCCCCTCCCCCCCAGGATTTGTCCAGACTCTCCAAACCCCCACTGGAAATCCCATAAAGTGAATGGGGTCTCCTGGATTTTCAAGGTCCCCTTCCCAACTTTGAAAACGTGTTCCATTTGGAAGGTGTTCACCCTGGAAAACATTTCACATCCAGGAACTTTCAAAGACTAGCTGCCAGAGGCGGGGGGGGGGACCCCCAAAAGACCAAAACCCAAACCCTGATGAGCTCATTCATGGCCATTTGTGGCTAGAACTGGCTGGTCCATACGACCCCAGAGAGGCCCAGGGGCCTCAGGACTGAGGGGAAAAGAATAGGTTGTGTTTTTGTGCAGACTGGCAGACCCCCTTCAGCTCTGGCAGAATTCACAGACCTCCGGATCTTGTTTCCCGCCACCCCCCACCCCTTCCCTGGCACGCTATTTATGTTTACGCAAGACACTCCCGCCTAATTATGCTTCATCCCAATTTGGACTGTAAATAGAAGGCAAATTAATAATTTAGGAGGAAAAAAGACCTGGGCCCTTTTCTCCTGCCTTCATTCCCAGGTCAGCCGGCTCATTTATGAATTAGTGCTCGAGCGGCCTGAATAGCAGAGAATGAACGAACGTTCGACTAAATCCTCTGAGTATGAAAGCTCTTCACACCATTTGGTCTTGAACTGATCCAATAGCGAGGTGTAACCAGTGGTGACAATAAAACGCCATCTGGCAAAGTGAACTCTAGGCAAACAATGACAAGCACAAGTGAAAAGAATTGCAATGATTTCCACAAACATGTGAAATACTATAAACTGTGGGACTTAGCAGCTTCCTCCCGAGGCAAGTAAACAAATGCACAACTCCAGCGGCGGCAATGATGTGTGGGGCTCCATCTGGGGGGGGTGGGGGGGGTGCGGGCTGGGCTCCATTTACATGGAGCCGGGGGGAAAAAATGTATGCAGATTGGCGAACAAAAAAATATATAAGCACTACTAAGCAGACGTCACTTTTCCTACGCTCTTTACTGTCAGGGTGATGTACTTTATTTCATTCAGCCTGGGCCTCTCGGTGCCTCTTTCTCCTTCCAGCCTGTTCTCATGCCTTTCTCATCACCTGCTGAGGCCTTGATCACCGACAGAGCAGACGAGCAGCAGGGGGACAATTAGAGAGGAGTTCAGACTTTGATCATTTGACCATATGTGAATACAACAGCTGACCACATGTTTGAAAAGACAACTAACTTAAATGTATTTTTAAAAACCACAAAGCAAGCATAGATACTGAAATTTACATTTTAATTATCTGGCACAATGCTGCATTCAACTTCTTCAAAAATATTTAATATGGAAAAATACATCTTGCCCCTTCAAAATAGGAAAGGAAAGCACTTCTCGGTTTCCTCCCCACCCCCACCTCCGCTCCCCCTCTCAAGATCCTTTAAGCACAGTGGATGGGGAAGAATTCTGTGCCGGAGATTTCAAAAGGCACGTTCAAAGCTGCCCAAAGTTGGGGACGATTACTAAAGGTACATGAAGCTGAAAGCATGTGCGATTATTTCTTTTTAAAACATGATTTTATAGAGAAAATATCAGTCCAGCATGTATAGCGTAAGCCAGGTTTGGGGTTGGTTTTGTGTTTTTGTTTTGTTTCGGTTTTGCATGGCAGGAACACATTCAGTGGCTTAGCCTCCCTTCCCGAATTCTTTAAAATGGCCATGACAAAATTTTTAAAATGTATATTCTAAGACGTGTGAAAAGGAAAGCCCTTTGTTGGCAATAAAATTCAACTATGTAGTACTTGGTTAGCTAGAAGACGGTCGCACTAGTGCAAACGAAGGTTTATTCGTGGTTAATTCTATTAAAACATTGTCACTTCTGTTCTGGATCTCTTTCAACTATCAAAGCTGAACCGATTTCAGTCTGGCTAAGAGAATTGTGGACATGGCTCTGCCCTGCTTAGAACCCTTTCTTGTGTTTTTGTATGCAATTGACGACTTATCAGTTGCTTCTGGAGATATAGGGCCCTCCTTATCTTCTCCACCTACTAGATAATTAACATATTCATGAAATGGTTATTTACTCTCAAATAGGAGGATAATAGAAAAATAACACTAATTGTTTTGACAGCAGTTTACTCAAGAGTTATCTGGGGGAACAAATGTTTCTTTTGTAGTGTTAGGAAGACAAGCATTTATCTATGTATGAAGCTTATTTTTCTTCTGACGGTAGACAGACCCAAGCAATCTTGGGTGGAGAAAAGTCTAGAAGATACAATTTAAGTGAAATTTCATCTGACCGTCCCACAGATATTTTAACGGTAAGTTTATTTCTTCAGTTGTGAGGGTGATTATCAATGTGACATATGTTTTAAAGGCTCTATAGGTTAATGTATTTATTCATTATTTGTCTGACATTGTATTTTAAAAATACTTATTACCTTTTAAGTAAAAAAAAAAAAAAAAAAAAAAAAAAGCTTACCTTGTTTTATTTTACTTGGGTACCATCTTACATATAACTGGTTTATATCCATCATCAGATGATGGCCACACATGGCAATTCTTATTTTAGGCCCCAGTGTATTTTTACTTTACAAGAGTTCATGTTAATACAGCCTCTGAAACAAAGGTGCCTTAAAGGAATCCCAGTTCTGGATAATTCCGTTTCTTTACGTACTCAACTTTTCCCAGCTGTGTGAAGAGACAGGTGAACGAACCTCCATATTTTACCTACGATGTGCCAGGCATCTTGCAGATATTGTCGCCTTTCATCCTTCCAACCACACTTGAAAATAAGCATTTTCATCCCCACTTTGTAGGCGAGGAAACGGGCCCACAGAGGCAAGGTGAGGTATTGCAACCCACCTCACAGCTGGGAAGTTGTAGAGAACCAGGCCTATCATCAGATAGGAATTCTCATTACTTACTATACAACACTCCCTCCCAGAAAGATAATGCGTATCAGAAGATTAAGTCCCTAGCCCGACTTTATCACTGATTTCCTGGGACAAATCCTCTACCTCAATTTCCTTAGCCCATACAGGCATTGTAACTCTGGGACCCTATCACCAACCTCATTACCAACAGAGACAAAATCAGAAGGATAACAGTAAACAAAAGGCAAACCATACACTTCCTCCAGCGTGACCCAAGAAACATTGTCCTTGCAGGTAGCAAGAACACAGAACCACCCGTCCTGAAGACAGAGTAGCATCTATCTGGTGATCCAACAGGGGTATTGGGAAAAAAATCATTTTGACTATGGTGGCATTCTTTGATGACGTGTCTTAAGGTTAAAAGACTTTTCCACAAAGTGGGAAAAGAACAGTTCAATTGCTTCTTTTGAACTGAAATAGAATCTATGGTGAAAGAAAATTCTACAAAGGGAAAGAAATGGAACCCTGCAAACATGCTTTGTTTTAGCTTCATAGGTACTCAACACTTTTCAAGCAAACACAGAAAGTCAGCGAGATCTGAACCCAAGCTAGGAGGTATTGACAAACATGGGGTGAGTTTGCAGCACGTCCATTTTAAACCAAGATTTTAGTGAGAAATTGTTTTAAGTGTTAAAACCACAGAAATAGTCTTCATGCGCCAGACAGCAGGACGATCCCAGGCAAAAGAAATGAAGAGAGTCTAGAAAGTTGGGGTGCCTGTCAAGAAAGGAAGCCAAGAGCTCTACAGATGGGGACTGTGGCCATCTTATGGGACTGCTGTTATTGTGTAATATTCCCATTTGTTATTTCTGTCTTTTGTCTGTTTTGCCTAGTTTCCTTTAATGATTTGCCAGAAGACGCTTCCAGCTTTCCTCTGTAACATTTCAGAGGCCTAGAGTCCTCCGGAGAATCTGAAGAAGGTTATGAAACCTCCTCCCAGCCCTGCACTGGCTTGAAATTTCCAGGAGTCTGCCACCCATCCGAAAACCCCAGGTGATGGTGACATACTTTAAAAAAAAAAATACCAATGCACCATTTTCAACAATCAGATTGGCAAGGAATAATAAAAGGTTCAGCAATTCTCAGTGGCATTAAAGAAGCAAGTTCATGTACCACTGATGTGAGTACTGATTGGTGACAACCCTTTCGGGTTTTTCAATGCACCCAACTTTTGATCCAATGTATTCAAGGCTGGAAAACAACACCAATGTCTGTTCGTGGGAGGAGACTGGTCAAATAAAGGCAGGACCATCCATATTTCCGGTGATGATGTACATCACATTTTTAAGATAAGGCACAGTCCCCTCTCCCTGGAGTCATTGTGGTGAGTGGCTGGGGGAAGGGGAGAGGTGCAGGAGTTGAAGTCCATACTAAGGGGTTTAAACTGTGAGTTACCTAATGGGACTTCATATAAGGCAATTAGTGAGACAATGAGGACTCCTGTGGGGCTGTGGGGAAGGGCTGTACTATTAGGATATTTCCACGTTAGCTCTTAATCTTTGGGGGGGTTCAAAGACACCTTTGAAAATCTAATGAGAGCTAAGGACTCATTCTCTAGAAAATGCACATATGCACAAATTTTGCATATACCTTTTGGGGATTCTTAGGCCCCCTGAAGTGGATTCACGGATTCCAGGTGAATCCCTGCCTTCAGCTTCAAACAAAGGGAAAGTTCTTTTGAGGAAGATCTAGGGCAGGGGGAAACAACTGTGAGTAGCTGAGGGCAGGGAATCCCACGTCTGGGCACACTGGTTCCTTCCAATTCCTGATTTCAAACTTCTTTTTTTTTTTTTTTTTTTAAGGATTTTATTTATTTTTTTGACAGAGAGAGATCACAAGTAGACAGAGAGGCAGGCAGAGAGAGAAAGGGAAGCAGGCTCCCTGCTGAGCAGAGAGCCTGATGCGGGCCTCAATCCCAGGACCCTGAGATCATGACCTGAGCCGAAGGCAGCGGCTTAACCCACTGAGCCACCCAGGCGCCCGATTTCAAACTTCTAATGAGTCCTCACACCGTGCACAGAAATCCTACTCTATTTCTCTAGAAATCTCTCCTAGTTTCCAAGAAAGCTCTTTGGCACCTATTCCCACCTCCTGCGATCCTCAGCCCTTAGCTGGCCATTTGGCTCCACTGAGAAAACAGAAGTTTCTCCCTGTCACCAACCTACACACCAAACTACACTTGCCCCCCATTTCTTCCTCTAGCCACGACCGAGGAACTGTCCCTCCTCTCCGATGCCCAGCCTTGCCCCTCGAGCTTCTGGATTTCTTTCTCTCTGGAGGTCTTCTGTTAACCATCACAATAAAATCAAAACTCTGCCCTGGCCTACAAGGATACCACATGATATGATTTAAATTTCAAAGCCAACACCCTTGTTGTGATGCATCCGAAATCCAGGTGGGGAGAGGGGCAAGAGGGAAAGCCAAGAGACCACGCACTTGTTGGGCACCAGGCACTTGATACTGGGGACAAAGTGGTGAGCAAAACTATGGTCTCCTGGAGCTTGCAGCTGAATGGAGACCAGAAGGTGTGAAGTCAATAGGGCTTTCAAGGCTCCCTAACTTACTTAGAATCCTGCCCAGCAGGTGAAGCAAATCATGGGCCCCACCCTCTCCCCTAAAAACTTGTCTATGACTACTGTGGATTGAAGTTCTCAAAACGCTGCACAACTTAGGATATTTGTTTGGTTCAGGGGTTTCATGAAGACATGACCCTACATGACTTTTACTGAAATAAGGCCAACATAATGTTTACTGAGCAAAAAAAAAAAAAAAATGTTTGAAGTGAGCCAAAGAAAAATCCTGAAGGAAAAGGTACTAAAATATCATCCGAGGTTGTGTTTAGAAGCCAAGATTTAAAAATAAATAAATAAATAGATAGATAGATAGATAAATAAATAAATAAAATTTAAAAAGAAGCCAAGATTTTAGGAGATTTTAGCATTTATTTATTGTTTTACATGTTTTCAAACATGTTTTCCCCTTTAATAATTTTGAAAAAGTTAAAAGTATGCCATGTAGAAACACCAAATGCTATTAAAATATTGTCAAGTTAAAGGTTATAAGTCTAGGTACAGCATGTCGCAAGAGGATGTAGATGGGCAGATACAGAGTCCTTGAGCAATTAGCAGGAATGAAATGAACTGTGCCGGGTCTGGGGTCAGAATATTTGGTTGCGCAAATTTCTTGCAATCTCTGTGCTTCTGTTTTCCCATCTGTAAAATGGCAATAATAATTGCCCCCTACTTCATAAGGTTAGTGTGCCAATTCAATGACTTAATTTTTGTAAACTGCTTGGGCACAGAGGATTTTTAGGGCAATAAATCTGTTCTGCACGCTACCATCATGGTGGATACGTGTCGTCACACATTTGTCAAAGTTCACGGAATGAACCACACCGAGTGCGAACCCTAATGTAAACCATGGACTTGGGATGACAATGATGTCTCAGTGGAAGTCCGTGGATTATAACATAGCCCAAATCTAAACACAAGAAACAACAAGTGTTGGCGAGGGTGTGGAGAAAAGGGAACTCTTGTGCACTGTTGGTGGAGCACACAGCGGCGCAGCTACTCTGGAAAACAGTATGGAGGTTCCCCAAAAAGTTAAAACAGAGCCACCATATGATTCAGCAATTGAACTACTGGGTGTTTACCCAAAGTATATGAAAACACTAATTCAAAAGGATATATGCAAGGGTGCCTGGGTGGCTCAGTTGGTTAAGCATCCGACTCTTCGTTTGGGTTCAGGTCATGGTCTCAGGGTCATGAGATCAAGCCCTGCGTCAGGCTCAGCATGGAGTCTGCTTGAGACTCTCTCTCTCCCTTTCCTTCTGCTCCTCTCTTCTGTGTTCACTCCCCCCGAGATATAAACAAAACTTTAAAATTAAGTAAATAAATAAAATCATCCTAATTTTTTAAACAAGGATACACGCACTCCTATGTTTATAGCAGCATCATGTACAACAGCCAGATTCTGGAAGCAGCCCCAGTGTCACCCACAGCTGAATGGGTAAAGAAGAGGTGGTACGGGGGCACCTGGCTGGCTCAGTGGAGCACAGACTCTTGAGCTCAGCGTCGTGAGCTAAAGCCCCACATTGGGGCTTACTTAAAAAACAAAGCTGTATACACACACACACACACACACACACACACCGGAATATCATTCAGTCATAAAAGAGAACAAAACCCAGGAGTGCCTGGGTGGCTCGGTGGTGAAGCATCTGCCTTTGGCTTAGGTCATGATCCCAGGGTTCCGAGATCGAGTCCTGCATGGGCCTCCTTGCTCAGTGGGGGGCCTGTCTCTTCCTCTGCCTGCTGCTCCCCCTGCTTGTGCTCTCTCTCTGACAATTAAATAAATTTGAAAAATCTTTAGAAAAATAATGAAACCTCCCAAAAGAGAGTATAATGCTAAGCAAAATAAGTCTAAGAAAGACAAATCCCAGGGCCCCTGGGTGGCTCAGTGTGTTAAAGCCTCTGTCTTCGGCTCAGGTCATGATTCCAGGGTCCTGGGATCGAGCCCCGCATCGAGCTCTCTGCTCAGCAGGGAGCCTGCTTCCCCCGCCCCCACTCTCTGCCTGCTTATGATCTCTGTCTGTCAAATAAATAAAATATTTTTTTTTAAAAAGAAAAAAAGAAAAACAAATCCCATCTGATTTTACTCATATGTGGAATTCAAGAAACAAAACAACTGAACAAAGAGGGGGAAAAAAAAAGAAAAAACCAGAGAGAGAGAGAAACCAAGAAACAGACTCTTAACTCTAGAGAACACACTGTTGGTTATGGGGTCCAGGGTGGGGGGGTGGGGAGGGGGCCTGGGGGTGGGGCGGAGTTGGGTAAAACAGGGGATGGGGATTAGGGAGCCCACTAGTCCTGATGAGCACCAGGTAATGTATGGAAGTGTTGAATCATTATATTGTATGCCTGAAACTCCAAACAATTTTTTTAAAAAGATTTTATTTATTTATTTGACAGAGAGACACACAGAGAAAGAGGGAACACAAGCGGTGGGGGGGGGGGCAGGGGGGAGGGAGAAGCAGGCTTCCCGCTGAGCGGGGATCCCCATGTGGGGCTCAATCTTAGGACGCTGGGATCATGACCTGAGCCAAAGGCAGAGGTTTAACCCACTGAGCCACCCAGGCACCCCTGGAATTCAAAAATTTAAAAAAATCTTTAAAAAAATAAAAAGTGGGCACCTGGGTGGTTCAGGCAGTTAAGCATCTGCCCTCAGCTCAGGTCATGTTCCTGGGGTTATGGGATCGAGCCCCGCATCGGGCTCGCCCTTGGCGGGGAGTCCCCTTATCCCTCTGCCCTTTCCTCTGCTCATACCCTCTCTCTCTCTAACAAATAAATAAAATATTTTTTAAAAAAATAATAAAATACAAAGTAAGCATAACTTTTGAAAAAATCATAACCCTTGAAAAAATAAGGGCTCAGTACACTGGCACATAGGAAGTGTTCAATAAATGTTAGCTTTTTTGTTTTTTAACTTTGTGACGTAGTGTTCATTGATTCATTAGCTACATGTAACACCCAGGGCTCATCACATCACGTCATGCACCCTCCTTAGCATTAGCTCTTGTTTGATCGCCAGGGTTGTGTTAAGATGTGCTCACGGTCCGGGTAGGGGGTCAGTAGTGTGACTGCTGGATAGCTGTTATTACTACTGTTACTTTCTTCCCCTTTAGACTCAGGCCGAGCTTCAGGCCTGATCATCCAGAAAGAATTCCCATGAAGCCATCCACCGCCTCACCCTCTCTGTTGTCTGTGGCCCCAAGGGGTCCGGCGCTTGCTTCGTATAGCAGTTTGGCCTCCGCCCCCTCCCCCCCCCCCCCCCCCCGGTATTATCTGTCTTCCTGCCTGGCTCCTCCACACCATTCCAGCACAAGCTCCCCGGGGACCACGATACTCCTTGTTCCTCTCTGGATCCCCAGTTCCTGACTCAAAATCTGGCACCAAAGCAGAGTCAGTACAGGTTCCATTAGATGAATCAATGAGTTTAAGGGAATGAATGAATGAATAGCAAGACCGGTCACAGCACGTTCTGTTGAGTTAATCTGAGCACAATCTGAGCAGGGCTGGTATTTCTGGCTTAGTGGCCCCCCCCACCCTCCCGACACCCTGTTAATGGATATATTGCCATCAAAACATTGCAGAGGGCGCCCCTTGCTAGTGGGGAGGGCGTTTAATTTTGCACTTCACAAAAAGCAAGAGGGGGGGTTTTAGAATTTGTGCTTACACGCCCAGTTTTTGTTTTGTTTTGTTTTGTTTTACTTTTTTTAAAAAGATTTTATTTATTTTTTTGGCAGAGAGAGATACAGGCAGGAAGAGAAGGAACACAAGAGGGAGAAGTCAGCCTCCCACTGAGCAGGGAGCCCAATGTAGGGTTCGATCCCAGGACCCCTGAGATCTGGACCTGAGCTGAAGCGAACGCTTAACGACTGAACCACCCGGGTGCCCCGTGCCCAGATTTTAAAGTCTTTCTGCTCCTCACACCACATGGGGCAGCCCTGAGATCGGGTGCTAAAGCCAGCAGCCTCCCTCCGAGCCCCGCTCTCAATGAGACCACCATTATTAGGCTTACTATGGGGCACTGAGCAGAAAAGAAACAAACTCTGCTAGGTTTTCCCAAGGAAATGATCTGTATTATTTGCCACTTAAGTGTATCCTCACCAGTGAGTCTCCAATAAAAAGACGAAGACTTTCATGCTTCTCTCTCTCCCCACTGCCCTTTCCTATTAGGCGCATACATGCAAACTCTGTAAGTGTGTATATGTTCAACGCAACTATACCATGGTACTCAAACTCAGAATTATTTTTTCTTGCCTCTATTTTGCAATATTCTATATTTCTGAGTATTTCCATCACAGGAGAGCTTTGACCAAAATAAAAGAGAGTTTCATATGATATATAAGGAAGGAGAAAAACCACTGGAGACAGGTAGGCTATGGTATGGGGAGAAAATGCAGGATGGTTACAAAAATGAAGGTCTGTGTCTGTGTCTTCCTTCTCCCCAAGCTCTAGCAGGTCCATGTCCAAACTCACAGCCAAGAGCTTCCTGGGGACCGGGAACTAGAGGAACTGGGTTCGACAACTGTGTCCGCAAACTGTTTAACTTCTCCGAGCCTCAGTTTCTCCCTATAGGGATAATAACACCTACTTCACAAGGTTACTGTGAAGATTAAATGACATGTTTCTAAAACACGCAGTGTGGAAAATTTCTAAACACGTGTCATCTAAATTAAAAGGTCTCAGACTTTTTGAATTTGAGATTACCTTTCAGATATTGACTAGTTCCCGCTACACATACACACGCGTGTACACCTGTGCACATGTGACCGTAGTAGATTGAGAAAATATGCAACAAAACACTACTACGCACTTCACAAGCACCAGGACTGGCTTACAAAAAAGGGGAAAGTAAGGGTTGGAGAGGGTGTCAAGAAATCGGAACCATTGTACGTTGTCAGTGGGAAGGTAAGCTGTGGAAAAGCTTAGTGCTTCCTGAAAAAGTTAAACATGGAATTCTCATATGAGCTAGCAAGTCCACTCCGAGGTATAAACCCAAGAGAGAAGAAAGCAGGTGCTCAAACAGGTACTTGAATGCCCATGTTCATAGCGGCCTTATTCACAATAGCCAAAAGGGGAAAACAGTCCAAATATCCATAAATAGAAAAATGGATCAACGAAATGTGGCACAAACACACAATGGGGTATCATTTCAGCCATAAAAAGGAATGAAGTTCTGATCCATCCAATAATGTGGATGAACCCTGGAAACACGCTGAGTGAAAGAAGCCAGGGACAAGAGGTCAAATACTGTATGATTTTACTCACATGAAGTATCTAGAACCGGCGAATCCATAAAGAGGAGGACACAGGGGAGCTCTTATTTAATGGGTACAGAGTTTCTATTTGGAATGATGAGACATTTGGGAAACAGAGAGTGATAACAGTTGCACTAACACCGTGACTGTAATTAACACACTGAATTATACACTTAAAAAAAAGCAAACACTTAAAAATGGCAAAAGAACAAAATTCACATTATATATATCACACCACAATTTTAAAAAGCAAATGAAAGAAGTCACTACTCTGAACTTGTTAACGCCTTACATATGAGATATCTTGCTTTTTTTTTTTTTTTTTTTAAAGATTTTATTTATTTATTTGACAGAGAGAAATCACAAGTAGGTAGAGAGGCAGGCAGAGAGAGAGAGGAGGAAGCAGGCTCCCTGCCGAGCAGAGAGCCCGATGCGGGACTCGATCCCAGGACCCTGAGATCATGACCTGAGCCGAAGGCAGCGGCTCAACCACTGAGCCACCCAGGCGCCCCGAGATATCTTGCTTTATTCAATGTGCTGAGTGACTCGTGGACCACTTCCAAGGACTCCAGCCTCTCACCTCCACCAGCCACCCACTCCGACAGAGAACCATGGAGAGAGATCATTCAAGCTAATACAAAAGTTACACCTCAAACGTCTGGAGAATAGCCTCAATTATTCATTTTGTGGGGAGAACACAGACTCGGCCATTAGAGTTTGGTACAAGTCTGTATACATGGCAAATATTTTCTAAATGCTTCCTCAACAAATGGGTTTCTTTAGTACAATATCTGAGCACCAGCTTCATGTGAGCCAATTAGAGACTTTGTGAATAAATGAGTGTGTGCGTGTGTGTGTCTGTGTGTGTTGGGGAAGGGGGGCCATAGGAAAGAAGTGTTCTAAGAAACAGAAAGGGCCTGCTCCTGATTCCTGGCTAATTGCCTCCTTTCAGGAGCAGCCCTGAACATGGAGCAGCCTGGCCTTTGCCCCCCCGCTGGCTCCCGCAGGTGCAAAGGAACACTGGCGCTCATGTCGCAGAGATGCGCCCTGCTGCACAAGATGCACAGACAAATAGGTCTGGCGCCCTCCAGAGCTGTCAGCCTGGTGCCTTTCAGGAGCCTTAAAAGTGGATCCGAGAGAAAACAAAGAAGGGTCGCTCTTAATATCTGTGGTTCTCACCAATGCTGGCAGTAAATATGAGGCATGCGGGAGACACAGAACCCATGTTCAAAAGTTTACATAAAACTGAACAAGATGGGGAGACAGGGAGGGGTCATTGGAGATGTTACAGAATAAGAAAAGGAGACAGAGCATCCTTTCAAACTATATTGAGAGCTTCCACCACTCATCAGACATTAAGAGTTAATGAATCTGACTTCCAATGTTGCCACTAGTACAAAGGGTATAATACATTAGTACAAAATGGTTTCTTTGCCTCCGCTCTTTAAAAATGAAACAAACATGAGTTGATTTCTTGGGCCTAAATGGGTTTGTTTTTGCCTCTGAAATGTACATGTGGAAGTATACTCAACTAAAATATGTAATTGATCAATTAAAATAGAAAGTTGCCACAAGTGCCAATCATTGGAAGCATTCCGGCCACATTCATTTCATTCTCAGATCACATTAGAGCTCCCACTATTAATAAACGAAGTACATTTCTATCGAGTTAGAGAAAAATCTGCCAATACATAAAATTCTATTAAGTGATACCTAATTTTTCCCTGATTTACATTATAGGAGGGGAGACATGTTTTTAACTGGGGGGGGGGGTAGGATTGACCCTTCTGAAAAATCAAATTGTCCTTTATAATACAACAATTATTTCTTTCAAAAACCACTCATTTCTACATACGTCTATGTATGTGCATAAAGAAATTTCCAAAAGACACCCAACTTTGACCGTGCTTACTTCTGGAGAAAGGTCACAGTAAAACTTGAACAGGGACTTACACTGTTTATATATTCTGCATTCTTTGATTTTTTTTTTCATAATGGTCATATGATTACTTTAACAATTAATGATCTAACACTAAAGACAAATAAAATTCCATGGATGGACTAATAAAACATCACTTAGTCTATGCAAGATAGTTTACTTTTTCCCCTTGTTATAAAGTATTAGAACAGTATCATGAGCCCTAATGTACAGCCATCTTGTTTGATCTTGTTTTATTCATTCTCCCTCATACACTCATACACACAGCTACACTTGTTAAAGCAAATCCCAAACATGATATTTTATATATAAATGCTTTACACATTTTAGCTGAAACTATAGAACAGCACAAGCAACTTTTCAGGATCCTATCCACTTCCTCATCAAGACGATTTTTCAAAAAGGAAGAGAAGGCAGGTTTAATAAGGATAGAATGTGGTTTTCTGAGAATTAACATGACCCTCTTATTCAGATCAATCCGAATCATCCAACTCTAGTCCACCTAATCAATGACTAAGAAAATGCAGGCAAATAGGGCAGAACCAAAGAACAGCAGGTAAGTTAGAAAAACGAGTCCAGAAAGATACATTTCTCCATCTGCCACTTCTAGCCTTAAAGCAAAGCATGCAAATACTTTCTTGCCGCTGAATTCTTCACAGGTAGGTCTAAGCATTCGAGAGAGGAAAAAGAAATAGTCGCTGCAACCTGACAAAACGACTAATGAATTATTCATGTAGTCACTGAACTGAAATCTGCAACCTATAGCTACCCTGAGCTTCGGCATGACAGGTGAACACAGCACCAAGCATCTTTCAAATTTAGGCCAGGACCTACACTGGGCAACCTGTGTTGTCCGTCCTTCTGGGGCTACAGAGTTCACCCCCCTGACTTACTTCTTTTATAACTATACTCTAAGTGGGGGTATAGGGGGTATAGGGGGCATCTACCCAGGCCATTGTTCAGCGTTGGGGGAGGGGCTGTGAACACATTTTCAGTTATAAAAGAAGTCAGGGGGGTGAACAGTACAGTATAGGGAATTTAGTCAATAATATTGTAACAGCTTTCTATGGTGGCATTTGGTAACTACACTCAGCATTGTGAGCATTGCATAATGTACACAACTGTCAAATTGTTATGTTGTACACCTGAAACTAATGTACCATGTCTGCTGTGCTTCGGTGAAAAATAAAACTAAAAAAAGAATCTCAGAGGGTTGCAAGATGGAGCCCCACATCGGGCTCCACGCTCAGTGGGGAGCCCGCCTGAGAGTCTCTCTCCTCTCCCTCTGTCCCTCCCCCTCTAAAATAAATACATACACCTTAAAAAAGAAAAAGAAGATGATGATGATGACTACCTCTTCTGGGGCACCTGGCTGGCTCAGTCAGTAGAGCATGCAACTCGAGGTTGTGAGTTTGAGCCCCACACTGGGCAATAAAATCTAAAAAGAAAAAAAAAAAAAAAAGATGACTACCTCTTCCTTTCAAAACACAAACAGGTTTTACTCTAGGGATGTAGTCTTGGGTCACCTCTTACCATTTCACCCAAATGTGAAAGTCCTTGGCTTTAAAGCTTCAAACATTCTTTTGGGTCTTTCCCTTAAGACTCGTGATGCTGGTTGAGAAACACTAAACTTCACCATCATCCCTGATGTGGATCAAAACAACCTTTGCCAACCCAGATGATTGTATGACAAGTGGCCCTGGGTCAAATGCTGTCACGTACACTATCCTGGGAGACATCCTTCGCTCCAGCCCACAGATGGACAAGCAAGAATTCCACAGAGATGAAGCGAGTTGTCAAAGATCTTACAACCATAGGGGATGATGAGGTTTGAGCCTGGGTCTTCTAATGCCCTCTCTACTGAACCAGAAATTGGCAATCTGTGGGCCAATCCTAACCTCTGATCATGCGTGGTCAACACCTAAAAATCTGAGTTTTTCAGAAATAAGAATTTGGATTTCCAATTTCTTTTGGAAAAATGAATAGGAGAGTAGCCACATGGGGCCAGCATTCTCACGGGGCGACAATTTGGCTGGGGCTGGGGAATTTCTGGCCTCTGAAGACAGAACACATTCTTTCCATTTTGCCCCATCTCCCCTCTACCCACTTTTTTCCTTTATGCTCCTGGCCTGGTCCCCATAGGCCTTTGAGATCCTGGCTTAAAACCAAGCTTCCTGCCAAAGGTGTAGAATTTGATTTTGGAAACTTACCTGCTAAACATATGAAATGGCTCTATTGCTCAATCTACCTTCATTTCCTCCTCCCCCTCCTTCTTCTTTTTTTTTTTCTTCTTCTTCTTCTTTTTGCAGCATATAAGCAAATAACGAGCCCCAAATCCCATGAATTTAGACCTATAAGCTACGAGCACATCCTAAGTGCCACATCGCAGACGTGGCTCCCGCAGTGACAGCAATGATTGCAGCTGTTTGGATACTCAGGGAACCTCAATTTGTCCTTGTTAACTCTGTAAGTTGTATGCTCTTCAAAGTCCACTTTGCAGTAGCACTTTCTCTCAGTAGTCATCACGAGTGGTATCTCCGTGCCTGCAGCCGGCAGCAGATCCCTTTGGTGGCCAGTGCAAAACCCTGTCCCCTCCCCGTCTCCTTCACAGGCTTTGTGATCACAGTGCGGAGGGCATCAGCATGAAGCTGTCAAAACTTGTCAGACCCTTCAAAATTATACAAGCTGGACACTCTCGTGCTACCCTAGCTATGGGTCTGATCCTTGATTTGTCAAGGCTGCTGTTTGTTCCGGGGAGAAAGTCAGGTCACGATGAAGGTTTGTGCAAGGGTTGGTAGGGCCAAGTGGGGACCCAAAGGATCACTTTGCGTGGATCGTTTAAAGAGAACAAAAGCAAAAACTTAGGTAAGAAGTGAGGCTTTATTCATCTTCATGCCCCCAGGCCATACAACATAGTGAATTTACCATGGACAGATATACAAAAGATAACTGTCCTCAAGGATCAATGTCGAGATGCCCTTTCCCCCTCTATTGTAGCTACACTCACCGTGTACCTCAATGGATCACCAGATCCTACAGACGCATAATTCAAATACCACTTCTTTCTGGAAGCTGACCACAACAGGCTACGTTCCATTCCTGATATTTAGAGAATTACCTTGTTTGCTCTCACGGAAACCGAGAAGGTCCATGCATCAAGTCAAATAGAGCCATAGAACTTTTCACTGATGATTTATATCTATTCACTTATTTAGGCCCTGGTACATTCTATCACTCTAGATTATTCCATGACTGAAGTGAGGTAAAAATTGACTGATGCAAGTGAGGGTTTTGTGATGGTTAATTTTTTTTTAAGATTTTATTTATTTATTTGACAGAGAGAGAGATCACAAGTAGGCAGAGAGGCAGGCAGAGAGAGACAAGGGAAAGCAGGCTCCCCGCTGAGCAGAGAGCCCAATGCAGGGCTCGATCCCAGGACTCTGAGATCATGACCTGAGCTGAAGACAGAGACTTAACCCACTGAGCCACCCAGGCACCCCATGATGGTTAATTTTATGTTTCAACTTGGCTGGGCCAGGGGGGGCCCGGATATACAGTCAAGTGTTATTCTGGGTAAGATGAATATTTGAATCAGCAGACTGAGGAAAGCAGATTGCCCTCCCTCATGTGGGCAACCCTTTTCCAATCAGTTAAAGGCCTGATTCGAACAAAAAAGCTGAGTAAGAGAGACTTCCTTCTGCCTTACTGCCTTCGAGCAGGGACATCATTATGTTTTTATTTGGTTTTATTTTCTGTATTTGGACTTGAACTGAAACATCAGCTCTTCTGGTCCGGAGACTCCTGGCCTCCAGACAGAAATTCTGCCATCCACTCTCCTGAGTCTCCAGCTTGCTGCCTATAGACCTTGAGACTTGGGAGCCTCTGGAATCACTTGGAACAATTCCTTGTCATCAATCAATTTCTTTCTCTCCATCTGCCCCATACACACACACACACCCCTTAGTGGTTCTGTTTCCCTACAGAATCCTCACTAAAACAGGTTCGGTGTGCCTGAAAAATTCATGAACTGCAGAAGATTTATACATTTTAGAAATAGACTGATATATTTAAAATTATCATGTGTCTGCTATGTGCTAGGCACTGAGCAAATTACTATGGGCTAAATAAAGATGATTATTGGCCCTATCCCCCATGAAACATACAGTCTAGTCATACATACATTTGTGTAAACTTCTTGTCATATAGATATATGTACCATAAAATTCATTCAAAGCATTCAGATGACAAGGAGATGACTTCTGGCTAGAAAGAACCAAGGCAGTCTTCACGGAGGAAGTGGCATTTGAGCTGGCACTTAAAGTACAAAGAGTCTAAAACATGCAGTGATAAAAGTTCTTTTCAAGACAGCTGGGTGGCTCAGTTGAACATCTGCCTTTGGCTCAGGTCATAATTCCAGGGTCCTGGGACTGAGTCCTGCATTGGGCTCCCTGCTCAGTGGGGAGCCTGCTTCTCCCTCTGCCTGCTGCTCCCCCTGCTTGTGTGTTCTCTCACTCTCTCTCTCTCTGATAAATAAATAAATACAATCATAAAAAAAGAAAAGGAAGTTATTTTCAGGAGAAGGAACTAGCATGCACAAAGGCAGAGAGATGAGAACACATCAGCCTTTCACCGGGAGAATAGGGCAATTTAGTCTAGCTGGATTACCAGGTCTACAGAGAAGAAACAAGTCCGGAGAAGTTGATGAGGTCAGATTTTAGAGCATCACAAATGCTACACTAAGCAGTTTGGACTTCAGTGATTCGATACGAAGGACCCTGAAGGGTCTGACCAGAACCCGTGTTTAGGATCATTGATGCGGCCATGGTGTGTACATTGCATGGGAGTCTATTATGATTAGCCTACCAGAGAAAATAACAAGGCTCTGAACATAACAGAGCTGCCAAGGAATTGGATATGTTCAATGAGGAAAAGAGAAGAATGAACAATGGCTCAGAATTAGAATCTGAACCTTAGAGCTGGAGGATACACGTGATGCCAGCTGGTCCTGCTCTCTGACTCTATGGAGGAGAACGCAGAGGCTGGAAAAGGTGCTTTGTCCAGAACGCACACCAAGAAGCCAGGACCAGACTACGTTCTCCCAATTCCCACCTGAAAAGATGATAGAGCCATGAACAGAAATACGGAGAACATATTTTGAGAAAAAAGATGAGGAGTATGTTTGGGGCCATTTGCATTTATTTGCAATGCTTGTACAGCATCCAAGCAGAGTCAGCCAGAGCAGTTAGTTATGCAAATCTGGAATTAATCTGTGGGGACCTACCCTTACCTCTTCAGGAACGTCATTTTTTCCTCTAAGGCGCTTCACCTTTTCCTCTCTATTTGCCCTTTGTTATAAAACTTAAAGATGTTTATATCACTCCCACTTTAAATAATAAAACAAGCCTTGCTAACCACCCTCCTCATGAATGCATTTTTAATAAGTGGCTACTGTGTATGCGGCCCTTTTCTATGCACTAAGGATAAAGCGATAAGCAAGTCGGTCAAGGTTCCTGATCTCAGGGAACTTAGTATGGCTGGAAAGACCAAGTTTGAATAAGAACTTTAGAAGAAATTCACAAGTGGAGCTTCATTATACAATTTTCCCTAGTTTTAAATGTTTGAAGTTTTTCACAAGAGCTGACTTTCTGGGCGCCTGGGTGGCTCAGTGGGTTAGGCCGCTGCCTTTGGCTCAGGTCGTGATCTCGGGGTCCTGGGGTCGAGTCCCGCATCGGGCTCTCTGCTCAGCAGGGAGCCTGCTTCCTCCTCTCTCTTTCTGCCTGCCTCTCTGTCTACTTGTGATCTCTCTCTGTCAAATAAATAAATAAAATCTTTTTTTAAAAAGCTGACTTTCTTTTAATTGAGATACAACTGACATAGAATACTGTGTAAGTTCAAGGCTTGCAACGTGTTGATTTGATAAAGTGTTACAACTGGATGACCACCACAGTGTTAACTAACACATCTCTCCCCTCACTAATCATTTCTTTTTGTGCTGAGAACAATCGAGATCTAGTCTCTTAGCAACTTTGAAGTTTACAATACAGTATTGTTGAGTATTGTATGCTGTGCCTTACATCTCCAGAATTCACTCATCTGCTAGTTGCAAGTCTGTACCTTTAAAAACGTCTCCCCAATTCCTCTACCTTTCCCCCACCCTGGTAACCACCATTCTACTCTCTGTTTTTAAAGAATTTCGCTTTTTCAGATTCCATAAGTGAAATTGTACCGTATTTGCCTTCCTCTGATTTATCTTGCTTAGCATAATGCCCTCAAGGTCCATCCACGTTGTCATAAATGGCAAGATTTTCTTCTTTCTCATGGCTGAATAGTATCAATACTAAAGGGACTAAGAGCCTTGGCCAGCAAGAGAAAGGAGAAAGAAAAAGAAACAGAGATACAAAAGAGACACAGAGAAAACTTACCTAAATATTAAATCTTAAGGGCTTATACCATAAAGGTTAGAAAGAGGAAGAGCTGGAGTATTCTGTATGCCCTATGGTCAAATATATTTATTTCTATATTTATCCAATGCATATTTGATATGCAAATAAATATTTGATATCAAACACATATAATATTATAAAGTTATATAACATAAATATAATACACGATTATATTACATAACATACTATTATGTAATATATGTGTATATGTACATGTGCACACAACACACACATACAGGCTGAAAGTTCCCATAATCTCTCTCAAGGTCACATTTTACATAGAGGAAATATGCATTTTTGCACAAATATTTTTGAAAAGACAAGATTTACAGGGGTAATCCATAATTCCTGCCGTGTGTTAATGTATCATTGAAAAGTACTCAATAAACTTCCTAGATTCCCCAGCTATTGGACACAGAATATTAGGATCTCAACCAATCAACAGTACATAGAATGTCTGAGAACATCCAGAACTCTTCCCTATAAAGACTTGCGCCTCTAGTTGTGAATGCCACTGCCCACCCTACCGTGGAAATTGGAGATGGGTTGGTCTTCCCACCAAGTGGAAACACAAGGCTGCTGTGAAACTTCCACAATAGAATAATGGCGTTATCCCCATCACATGTGGAATGTCATGCGTGTCACTAGAACCAATCAAACCAAACAAAGCATGTTTCCTACAGGCGCTCTGTTCTGACTTGACCACTCCCCAGCAACTTTCGTAAGCTGGCTCAGTATAATCATTATTAATCTTCAGCCTTTATAAAGTTTAACCACTAGAAAGAAAAACATCGAGATAGCATATGAATCCCGTTGAGAAATGTCTACACTGTTGTACAACTGAATATTATAGTTTCAGTCTTGTAGCTGATAGAAAAACCATGCTATCCCTCCTACAAAACTCTCATGGAGAACACTGTTGGGATTCAGAGAGGTTCGTGAAAGAACTGACCAATGAAATTCTCTCAAGCTTAATCTCAGGAAAAAAGGGAAAAAAACCTGTGTTGTGCCCATAAATTTATAAAATGACTCTTCTCAGATAAAACGGTAGAACCCAGTCTCCTCCCCCTTTTTACCTTTGCTACTTGGAAACAGCTCGATACACTTACCTATTAGCATCCACTCTAATTTCTGTAAATCACATCTATTCAGTTTAAACCTTAATTCTCTTACTTTATGTGTAAGTTTGTAAATTGCATCAGGTCCTCCAAAAAGTACACGTCTTAAATAAAAGACCTCCTCAATTTGAGGCTATAAATACATTAGGCTTGACCTGCCCAGGAATCAACAGAAATGAGCTCTTAAGAAATAACTCAACTGCGCTCAAGTTTAAGAAACACATTTCTCATTAAATGGAGAGCAGACAGAAATTTTAACTTTTACAGTAATTTCTTAATTATCAACACACTGATTATAAGCAGAAGAGAAAAAGAAAACACAAAGCAACAGATCATTCCAAATTGGTTTAATTTAATTTTGCAATCAACTAATGTATATTTCTGGAACCTCTGCTGTGAGCTCAACCCAGGATTTCACTAGCTAGTTTAACAGACAACAATGAGCAAATTTAGCAGCAAATCTACCACATTCAACAAATATTATCAGGCAGTCTATATCCATTTATCTATTGATGGACATGGATTGCTTCCACCTTTTGGCTCTTATGAATAATAGTGTTATGAACATTGATGTGGAAGTACCCGAGTACTCACTTCCAATTCTTTTGGATATAGAGCGAGGAGCAGAATTGTTATGTATACCTTTTTGAGGCACTGCCAAACCATTTTCCACAGCAATGTACAGGGGCCCTAATTTCTCCACAATCTCTCCAACACATGTCATTTTCCACTATTTTAATAATAGCCAATCTAATGAATGGGAAGTAGTATCCACGGTGGTATTGGTTTACACAGCCTTACTAATGATGAAAAACATCTCTGCATGTGTTTATTGGCCATTTGTATATCCTCATTGGGGGAGTGTCGTTCAGATCCTTGGACCATTTCTGAATTGGGTAGTTCAGTTTTTGTTGTTGAGTTGTAGCAGTTCTTTACATATTCTGGAAGTGAATCCCTTATATATATATATGACTTGAAAATATTTTCTCATTTTGTGGGTTCTATTCACTGTGTTGATAATGTTCTCTGATGAACAAACATGCTTAATTTCAATGAAGTCTAATTTATCTAAGTTTTCTTCTGTTGCTCATGCTTTTGATGTCATATCTACAAATCCATTGCCAAATCTAAGTACATGAAGAATTACCTCTAGGTTTTCTTCTAAATGTTCATAGTTCTAGCTCTTACATCTAGGTCTTTGATCCATTTTTTAAAGATTTTATTTATTTATTTGAGAGAGAGAAAGAGAGCAAAGAGAGCACTAGTAGGGGGAAGTGCAGAGGGAGAGGGGGAAGTGGGCTCCCTTGCTGAGCAAGGAGTCTGACACTGGGCTCGATCCCAGGGCCCTGGATCATGACCTGAACCTAAGGCAGATGCTCAACCGATTGAGACACCCAGGAGCCCCATTTGATCCATTCTGAGTTAATTTTTGTATATGGTGTCAGGTAAGGTTCCAAACTTACTCTTCTGTAGGTGGATATCCAGTTTTCTCAGCACCATTTGTTGAAAAGACTGCCCTTTCCCCACTGAATGGTCTTGGCAACCCTGTCAGACTTCTACTGACCACGTAGGTGAGGGTTTATTTCTGGGCTCTTTGTTCTAGTCCACTGCTTTGTGTACCTCTCCTTATGCCATTTCCACACTGTTTTGTTTATTGTTGTTTTGTAGTAAGCTCTGAAATCAGGAAGGGCTCGTCCTTCAACTTTGTTGTTCTTTTTCGAGATTGTTTTGGCTATTCAGAATCCCTTGAAATTCCATATGAGTATTAGGATGGCTTTTTCTACTTTTGCAAAAAACTGCTGGAATTTTGGTAGGGATTATAGTCAGTCTGTAGATCACTTTGGGTAGCATTCATCCTAATACTTAGTCTTCCAATTCATGAACACAGGAAGTTGTTTTTTTT
Organism: Mustela lutreola; assembly: GCF_030435805.1. Taxonomy (NCBI): domain Eukaryota; kingdom Metazoa; phylum Chordata; class Mammalia; order Carnivora; family Mustelidae; genus Mustela; species Mustela lutreola. The sequence continues at coordinate 118,707,870 of NC_081308.1, read as the reverse complement.
TGTTTTTTTTTTTTCTTAGTTTTACTTAGGTTTGCTTTAGTTATTTTCAGCAATGTTTTATAATTTTGTTGTTTTGTTTTGTTGTTTTCAAGTCATTTTTGGTTAAATGTATTCCTCAGAACTTTTTTTGGATATGATTATTAATGGAATTTTTTCTTATTTCTTTTTCAGATTACTCATTGTTAGTATATAGAAATGCAATAGATTTTTATGTGCAATTGCTTTTTGTCACTCCTTTATTTCTTTTACTAGGAAACTACAATATGGCTATTCAGCATCTAATTCATTTGATTATTCACTTATTTTTATGAGTGACCACATACTTTATCATACAAACCAAGATACTTTCTAGAGAAAAAGCGGACACTATCACACAGGGGAAAAAGGTGTTAATTTGAACTTTCCAGGGAGAACCAGGACATATGGTCACCCTATTTACTGAAGGACATGTAGATGGTTTCAACTTTTTTGTAACTCCTACATCACTTAACTACTTTTACCTTAGTTCTATGGTAATTTATAAACACGTTTTTATACCCTGAACTGGTCTGCCAGTTCCTTGAAGACAAAAACAACTTCCCACTGCCCTTGTGTATCATAGCATCTAGCACAGTGCCTTCAAGGTAGTCAATACCCAAGAAAAGTTCATTGGATGAATGATGACCCTCATTTGTCTCCACAGAAACCCACACAGTCCTTCTGATTGGGAACTTCCCACGCAAAAGTGCTACTAGTAAATCAAGGGGATGTGACCAATGACCTAAGGTAAATAAAACACTTAATCGGGGGTGCCTGAGTGGCTCAGTGGGTTAAGCCGCTGCCTTCGGCTCAGGTCATGATCTCAGGGTCCTGGGATCGAGTCCCGTATCAGGCTCTCTGCTCAGCGGGGAGCCTGCTTCTCTCTCTCTCTCTCTCTCTGCCTGCCTCTCCATCTGCTTGTGATATCTCTCTGTCAAATAAATAAATTTTAAAAATCTTTAAAAAAAAAAACCGGGTGCCTGGGTGGCTCAGTGGGTTAAGCCGCTGCCTTCAGCTCAGGTCATGATCTCAGGGTCCTGGGATCGAGTCCCGCATCAGGCCCTCTGCTCAGCAGGGAGCCTGTTTCCTCCTCTCTCTCTCTCTGCATGCCTCTATGCCTACTTGTGATCTCTCTCTGTCAAATAAACAAATAAAATCTTAAAAAAAAAAAAAAAATAAAAATAAAAAAAAATAAAAAAAAAAACCACTTAATTGGAGGATTTAAAAGATCATCCTCAAGCAAGCTACTGAACTCAGCCAACCATACAATGGAATCCATCAAGATGGCAAAGCCATTTCCAATTTGCACAAAGATTACAGAAGGATACTGTTTTTCATTAAAATTTTGAATAAATGGCTGATTAGGATACATACTTGCAAGTCACTTCCAATAAAAATAATTTATTTGGGAATTTTAGATAACAGGTGAATTCTACAAAGAATGTGATGTGTCCTTGGGCATTTTAAAACATCCAGGAATTATACTAAATAGTATATACTTATTTATATTTATATATTTCACTGTTCTATTAGATCCTAAGTGATGTACTATATATGTTTTATCCTTCAGATGATGAATACAAAAGAATCAAGTTGGGAGTGCCTGGCTGGCTCAATTGATAGAGCATGTGACTCTTGATCTCAGGGTTGTGAGTTTGAGCCCCACACTGGAGGTAGGCAGGGTTCTTTTTAAAAGATTTTATTTATTTCTTTGACAGAGAGAGAGAACACAAGCAGGGGGAGTAGCAGAGGGAGAGGGAGAAGCAGACTCCCCACTGAGCAGGGAGCCCGATGTGGGGTTCGATCCCAGGACCCCCTGAATCATGACCTGAGCTAAAAGATGTTTAATGAATAAGCCACCCAGGTGCTCCATAGTAGGACTTACTTAAGGAAAAAAAAAAAAAAAGAATCTTGGTGTCTGCGTGGCTCAGTTGTTGAGCATCTGCCTTTGGCTCAGGTCATGGTCCCAGGGTCCTGGGATCGAGTCCTGCATCGGACTCCCTGCTCAGTGGGGAGTCTGCTTCTCCCTCCGCCCTCCCCACTCGTGCTAGCTGTCTCTTGGGGGGAAGGGAACAAAAACAAAAGTAAATAGATAAATAAAATCTTTTAAAAAAGTAATAAGGTCAGGCCCCTACCTTACACCATATGCAAAAATTAACTCAAACTGGCAATAGCCAAAATTTAAGAAATAAAACTCTTAGAAGAAAACATGGGCTAAATCTTCATGACCTGAGATTTGGCATATCCATACTTAGCTGCTGGGAAAGTAAAATATTGTAGCCATTTGGAGAAGAATGTTACATCAAGCTGCAAGCATGATGGTCACCCATGATCACGATTTTCCTAGAGGAGTTCCAGTTGTTTTTTGGGGTTTTTTTTACATCTTAGTAGTAGTAATTCTGGTTTCTCATCTACTCAGTGCATGACACCTTATAAGTAAGATGCTTCTCCCCAATTCTTGACAGCTTTCTTCCATAGGAGGTAATTCTATTGGTGTGACATTCCCAGATTCTTTCCACCTCTTCACAGACCAAACTACAAGATAGATGAGGTGACTTATCTGTTTGACAAATCTGGGGAGAATAAACTAGGTATGGTAGGCCCAGAGCTGCCTTCTTTCTTTTTTTGGAGCCAATGTTCTTTTGGAGCCAACGTTCTGAAAGAGCACTGTTTCATATTGTAAATTTTCTCTGGGCAGGCATGTTGACCCTGGTCCACTGATGCACGAATGAACAGGTAAGTAGATCAGTTAGCTTTTACCGTATAACAAGCCAATCCCTAATGTAATGGATGTAGGAATTTCCTGAGGGCAGCTGTAGCATGGTGTTACAAATTGTGTGGCTTAGAACAACAGAAATTTACTCTCTCGCAATTGTGAAGGTTAGAAGTCTGAAATCAAGGTGTCAGCAAGGTCACACTCTCTCTGAAGGTTCTAGGGGTGAATCTGTTATAGGTCTTTCTTTTAGCTTTGGGGGATGGCCAGGTATCCTTGGCATTCCCTGGTTTCTGGAAGCATCGCTCCAATCTCTGTCTCCGTACTCACATGGCATTCTCCCTATGTGTCTGTCTCCGTGTTTTGCTCCCCTTCTTCTCCTTTTCTGATAAAGACACCAGTCATATCGGATCAAAGGTCCCCCCTCAATTCAGTACGACCTCATTATAACTTACATCTTAATTATATTGGCAAAACCCTATTTTCAAAAAAGGTCACATTCATGGGTACCAGGGGTTAGGACTTCAATGTAGCTTTTTAGGGGACATGATTCAATCCACAACAGTAGCTTAAAACAGCAAACATTTTCCTTCATGATTCTATTGGTTAGCTGGACAGGATCTTCTGATCTAGGTTGGCTCAGTTGGGGCTAGACAGTGTAACTCACATTCTGAGGTCTCCCCTGGGATTGCTGAGAGAACTGTACAGCTGGAGGCTCTGACCACAGGATCCTTCAGCCTTCGGGAGTCTAGCACATGACTGCTCTCGTGTTGATGGAAGGTTTCCCAGCAGTAAAAGAAAGAAAGCTTCAACGTGCGAGACTTTTTCCAAATATCTGCTTGTGTTGCATTTTCTAAGGTTCCAACGGCCGAAGAAAGGCACATAGTTGAGCCTAGAATAAGTGTCACAGGGGACTGGCCAGAGAGGTATGAGCAAATCGGGGCCATTACTGCGACAGTCTAGCACCGTAAGCATACACACCCAGGTCTGAGGTTCAACACCTATAGTTTTTCATGCCTTCAGGTATAGTCTTGTTCTCTAATGTCATCAGTAATGGTAATAAAAGTGAAATTATGGTCTCTCTCTGGCACTTCATCTTTTTGCTCAATTTTGTTTCCACAAATAGGATGAGGATTTATTGGAGCCTCCACACTTCATCATCCTTTTCGTATCACTTCTAAGAAGTGACAGCATTATGCATTCACTCAACAAGCATTTCTTGTGAATCTATTCTGCAGCAAGCACAAGAGAGACGGTGGTGAACTAGTAAGCTGGATGTGACAAAGCCTACATTTCGACTCGCGGTTTAGATGTCAGGTGGTAGTGAAGCCAAACAGCAGCTGGGCCAGGGGCAGGGGGAGAGAAGCCTAATCTCTCTGAAAGCCAGACCCCACTCAGTGCCACCACAAGGAAACACAGAATCTACCAGAGGACCTGGCTTGCTATGCAAACACAGCCTCAGAATTAATCATTCCAACAAGATCCCTTCCCAGAGCTTCTTCTACAAAGAAATTCTGGAGTGGTCTCTAAATTTATTATCTCTCTCTTTTTTTTTTTTTTAAGATTTTATTTATTTATTTGACAGAGAGAGATCACAAGCAGGCAAAGAGGCAGGCAGAGAGATAGGAGGAAGCAGGCTCCCTGCTGAGCAGAGAGCCAGATGCGGGACTTGATTCCAGGACCCTGAGATCATGACCTGAACCGAAGGCAGTGGCCCAACCCACTGAGCCACCCAGGTGCCCCGATTTACTATCTCTTTTATATGCCCAAACTAATCTGGAGGCCAGTCAACTGCCCAAATGGCACCAGGGTGTGGTCTCACCACAGCTTGAAATCCTGGTCACAAGGTAACCCCACCCCAAGTCACCCTTCACGTATAACTTGCATTTTCTGAAACACCTTCACTGAGCTATAGCACACGAACCATACAATTCACACAATTAAAGTTTATAATCCATTTGTTTGTATATTTGCAAAGTCGCACAATCACACCCAGGTAAAGAACATATTCGTCACCCTAAAATGAAATAGTACCATGAGCAGTCACTCGTCATTTCCCTCCAAGCTCCCCAACAACAGGCCGCCACCAGTCTATTTTCTGCCTCTGTGGATTTGCCTGTCCTATGAATGGGATCATGAGATATGTGACCTTTCATGACTGGATTCTTTTACTTCGCATCATGTTTTCACAGATCGTCCATATGGCAGTATGAATCAGTACTTCGTAACTTTTTATCACTGAGTAAGAATCCACTGGAGAGACAGGTACCCCCCACCCCACACCCACTATTGGAAAGTCAAGCATTCCTACAGAACCTTCTGTTAATTGAAATGGCATAAACTGAAGACCTATATGAGGAGTTTGGAAGTTGCCCCTCTAACAAGTCCTAAGCTGGACAAACTGAAAAACCAACAACACTTCCAGGATGAAAAGAGAAGAGGACACCGAGTATATTGCTGCTCCCAAGATGGAGAGACCAACAGGTAAACACGGGGAGCCATGACTCACCAGAGCAGAGAATCACAAGCAGAAACCACCATGGGAATCCGTGCCGGGGTAGGAAAACCTGTAGGATAAATGACAGATTACTGCAGGCTCAGTATGGAAAACACTAAGAGGTTAAAAAAAAAAAAAAAATCCACAGGGACCCAGTTGTGGTAGGGGGCCTCCACAATTTCGTGAGATTTACCTCCAGGAGCTGGACAAGGTTCTCATAGTAAATAGACAGACAAACTTTCTGCAGGAGGAGGGGAAAATGAACCATTTTGAGATACACCCAAGTAACAGAGGCCTGCAGTTCAGAGAAACTAGCTAACCATAGACTAATCTCTTGGGGTATTATCAGAGCCTAACTGATCTGGGGGAGGGAAATACGCAGCTGGCTGTGGCCTTCTAGATGGGAGAAGGGCCGTGATCAGTTCGAGCCCTCTTTAGCCATTCTGTTCCACCTAACACAGAAGAAGGAAACTAAGAATCTTTGGTGAAAGTCACAGTCAAGGGGCACAGGCTCCCCAGAAGATGGAGATCTAATCATAGGACAAGAGAAGGGCAAAAAACACATGTCAATGAAATGAAGCAAACACAAGAACCAGACATGGCAGGGATGTTGGAATTATCAGACAACGAATTTAAAACAACTATGATAGTATGAGAAGGGCTGTAGCAGATAAAGGAGACAGCATGCAAGAACACACGGAGAATGCAAGCAGAGAGATCAAAATACTAAGAACTCGAGAGATTAGGCCGCTGACAGAAACAAATACCCTTGATGAGCTCATCAGTAGACTGGACGCAGCTGAGGAAACAATCTCTGAGCTTGAGGGTCCCAACAGAACCTCCCAAACAGAAAAGCAAACAGAACAAAAACTGAAAAAGAGAAACAAGAGCAGAATGTTCCAGAGAAGTACGCAAGCTGTAACATCTCTGTAATGGGAAGATCAGAAGGGGAAGAGAGAGACAAAGGAACAGAAAGCAATATTTGAAACAATTTGAGAAATTCCCCAAATTAATGTCAGACACCAAATCACAGAGCCAGAAAGCTCAGAGAACAACAAGCAGGATAAATGCAGGGGGAAAAAAAAAACCACGAAAAACAAGAATTACATCTGTCTTCTCCTCAGAAACCGTGTAAGCAAGAAGGGAGGGAAACAAAATGTTTTGAAGTGTTGAGAGAAAAAAAAAAATCACCAACCTAGAATTCTGGGCGCTGCAAAATTATCCTCCAAAAGTGAAGGAGAAATAAAAAACTTTCTCAGACCAAAGGAAACTTAAGGGAATTTGTTGCCAGCACGTTAATCCTGCCCTAGGCTTGTGGGTTGGGTGTCTTCATGATAATCACCTGTGACTAACAAAGAATAACCAGCCCCTTAAAAGGAAGTAAGCGGGTGCAGAGGTTATCAATAGAGATGTTAAAAGGATTTAAATTCCCTGGTTGGCTTTCTATAAAAGACCAACCCTAAAGGCAACTCTGTCCCAGCCCAGTTGGGACTCGTCTCATTCTTGAGAGCTTTTTCTGTATCTTCACCTAATAAACTTCTATTGCTTTACACACACACACACACTAAAAGAGACTTTCTTTAAAGATAAGGAAAACAATACAGGTCAGAAACTTAGATCTCCATAGAGGAAAAGTGCAGAAGAAGGATTAAGTGAAAGCAAAATTTAAAAAGTTCTATTTTTCTTTGTCCCATTTGATTAATAGATAATCCTTCAAAATAATAACAGCAACAATGTATTCAATTACTTATGCTTATGTATATATCTTGTGGTATATAAGATGAAGGATGAAGAAATTATAAGGTATTCCCACTACCTGTGAAGTAAGGCAGTATCATTTGAAAATGGACTTGAAATAGTTGTAAATGTATATTGCAAACTCCAGGGCAACCAATTTAAAAAGTTAAAGAATTTAAAAACTATAACTGATGAACCAAGAAAGGAGAGAAAATGGAATCATATAAAATGCTCAGCTTAAACCACCAAAGTTTGATGTACTATGTGGTGACTAATTGAATTTAAATAAAAATAAATAAAACCACAAAAAGCAGAAAAAGAGTAGGAGATGGAAATAGGAACAAAGAACAAGGGCAACAAGTGGAAGATATTAATAGATATTAATAGATATTAATAGATCATGCTAACACTAATCAAAAGAAAGCCAGAGTATGGGGCACCTGGCTGGCTCGTTCAGCACGTGACTCTTGATCTCAGAGTCATGAGTTCAAACCCCATGTTGGGCATGGAGCTTACTTAAAAAAAAAAAAAGGCAGGGCATCTGGGTGACTTAGTCGATCTATGTTTGTCTCAGGTCATGATCCTGGAGTCCTGGGATGGAACCCTGAGTTGAGTATCCCATTCCGCAGGGAGACAGCTTCTCCCTCTCCCTCCACTCATGCTCTCTCTCTCATATGTAAATAAAATCTTAAAGAAAGAAGAAGGAAAGAAAGGGGCACCTGGCTGGCTCAGTCGGAGCAGGGGACTCTTCATCTCTGGATCCTGAGTTCAAGCCCCACATTGGGTGTAGAGATTACTTAAAAATGTAATCTTTTAAAAAAGAAAGAAAACAAGAGAAGCTGTATTATTTTCAGGCAGAAATTAATAAAGAAGGTCATTATATAGTGATAAAAGGATTAATTCTTTAACAAGATAACATCCTTAAAGTGTATGTGCCTGAATGGCAGAGTGGCAAACTATGTGAAGCACTAACTTACAGAAATGCAAAAAGAAATGGCAGACTTCCCTACTGCAGTTGGAGACTTCAACACCCCTCTCGCAGAAGTGGACAGATGAGCAGGCAGAAAATCAGTAAGGACGTAGCTGGACTCTGCAACACCATCGATCACCTGGGGATACTGGACATCCACGGACTACTTCATCCAGTAACAGAACAATACACACTCTTCTCGAGCTCACATGGGACATTCACCAAGATAGATCACATTTTGCTCACAAAACACACTTTCACAAATGAAAAAGATGTGCGTTCTCAGACTCCTTTGTCATTGGTATTCTATATACAAATTAGGTTCTGCCAATTTGACGCACTCACATGAGATTTGGAAGGCAGAGTGAACGTGGGGACCATCTTCCTGGTACTGCAAGTTGTGGACATGTGAGTTTCTTCTGCGGATCGTACTCCGGTATCTAGTCTCTGCTCTCACTGGTATCTGTAAGCAGCTACTGGAGTGGCAGCAGCAAGATTCAGCCTTCTTACTCAACACACACAAAACTGATAATCATATCAAAAAATGGGCAGAAGATATGAACAGGCACTTCTCCAATGAAGACATACAAATGGCTATCAGACACATGAAAATATGTTCATCATCACTAGCCATTAGGGAGATTCAAATTAAAACCACATTCAGATACCACTTTACACCAGTTAGAATGGCCAAAATTAGCGAGACAGGAAGCAACGTGTGTTGGAGAGGATGTGGAGAAAGAGGAACCCTCTTCCACTGTTGGTGGGAATGCAAGTTGGTGCAGCCACTTAGGAAAACAGTGCGGAGATTCCTCAAGAAATTAAAAATAGAGCTTCCCTATGACCCTACAATTACACTACTGGGTATTTACCCCAAAGATACAGATGCAGTGAAAAGAAGGACCATCTGTACCCCAATGTTTATAGCAGCAATGGCCATGGTCGCCAAACTGTGGAAAGAACCAAGATGCCCTTCAACGGACGAGTGGATAAGGAAGATGTGGTCCATATACACTATGGAGTATTATGCCTCCATCAGAAAGGATGAATACCCAACTTTTGTAGCAACATGGACGGGACTGGAAGAGATTATGCTGAGTGAAATAAGCCAAGCAGAGAGAGTCAAGTATCATATGGTTTCACTTATTTGTGGAGCATAACAAATAGCATGGAGGACATGGGGAGATGGAGAGGAGAAGGGAGTTGAGGGAGGTGAACCATGAGAGACTATGGACTCTGAAAAACAACCTGAGGGTCTTGAAGGGGCGGGGGATGGAAGGTTGGGGGAACCAGGTGGTGGGTATTGGGGAAGGCATGTATTGCATGGAGCACTGGGTGTGGTGCAAAAACATTGAATACTGTTACACTGAAAAGAAATTTAAAAAAAAAAAAAAGATTCAGCCTTCTTCCACCCAGTTGCCAATGTCATGGGTACCGAGAGACAGTGGATAGGGCAGTAGAAGCTTCATGATCATGACTTTCTGTTCTCTTGTAGTACCTGGCTGGCTCAGTGAGTAGAGCACACGAGTCTTGATCTCAGAGTCGTGAGTTTCAGCCCCATGTGGGGTGTAGAGATTATGTAAATAAAACCTAGAAAAAAGTAAAACTTCCTGGGGGGCGTCTGGGTGGCTCAGTCGGTTACACAGGCAACTCCCAGTTTTGGCTCAGGTCACAATCTCTGGGTCATGAGCTTGAGCTTTGCAATGGGCTCCATGCTCTGCATAGAGTCTGCTTGAAATTCTCTCCCCCTTCTTCTCCCTCCCCCACAGCTGCTCCCCCTGCTCACACTCTCTCTTTCTAAAATAAATAAAAACATTAAAAAAAACAAGACTTCTTGTTCTTTCTATCACAACCAGAGCAGTGACCTGACAAACACCATATTGCAGGGGCAGCCTCCTTTCTTTCCACGTTCTTGACTGTGGCGGAGGTGGTGTGTCCCCACGGAGGCCAATTCTGCGCTGTTGTTGGTGTCATTCTGAGAAATCCAGACCTGAAGAGGCACTTCCAACCCTTCCAGAGTTTTTCTAAGCATCCAACCCCCTGTATAGATTGATTCACTTATACTTAACAGATCTAGAGTGGTTTCTGTTTCCTTCCATGACCTGTAACTGGTACAGAAGCTCTGGGTGATCCAGATTCCACTAGCTAAGACCTTCAGGCTGAAGAGACAAATTAGATGCAGAGGAAGGGCGCCTGAGTGGCTCAGTCGGTTAAGTGTCTGTCTTTGGCTCAGGTCATAATCCTGGAGTCCCAGGATTGAGCCCCGCATTGGGCTCCACATTGAGTGGGGTGTCTACTGGTCCCTCTCCCCTGCTCATGCTCGTGCTCTCTCTCTCAAATAAATAAATAAAATCTTTTTAAAAAATTAGGTGTGAAGGAGTCAGAAAGAATAGCATAGCAAACCTCTGATAAATTGTTTATGAGAAATGATGAGAAAACACAAATTTAAATATATATATATATATATATATATATATATATATATATATCTCAAAGAAGTTCACAGGTACAACTGAGATTTTTAAAATAATAATAATTTTTTTTTAAGATTTTATTTATTTATTTGACAGAGATCACAAGTAGGCAGAGAGACAGGCAGAGAGAAAGGAGGAAGCAGGCTCTCCGTGGAGCAGAGAGCCCGATGCAGGGCTCGATCCCAGGACCCTGGGATCATGACCTGAGCCGAAGGCAGAGGCTTTAACCCACTGAGCCACCCAGGCGCCCCTAAAATAAAAATAATTTCTAAAATAAAAAACACCTAAACACCTTGTGCCAGGAACTTTTGTAACTATTCAGTGCTCTGTATGACTCTAGAAGGTAAGTACTATTGGTATTTTTGTTTCATTAAAGGGAAACTGAGTCATAAAGAGGTTAGGGAACTTGCGTTAGTTGATAATAGCTAGCTAGTAACGTTGGAATTTGAACAGAGGCCCTAACTCCAAAGCCCTCGTTCCTAACCACAGGATACTATGAAGGGGTTCACCTCAATAAAACAAAATTGTAGCACTGCTTATCGTGGGATAATGAAAGAAAAGTGGGAAACGATCTATCTGTTCTTTGGTAGAGGAATGGAAAAGGAAACTGTGGCTCAATCATACAATGGAGTACAACGTAGTCCATTAAAATATAAGAGATAAATCAACTTATACCAACTTGTATACATTTCCAGAACATAACACTGAATGCCAAACCTAATTTGTTAAAGAATACAAACAGCAAGATTCTATTTACATACAAATTGCTAAAATACACAGGGGTGGATAACTATCCAGGGATAGGAAAACTCTTCCCCAACAGCCAAATCCAGTTCCCGGCCTGTCTCCATATGTCCGGGATCAAGAATGGTTTTTCCAATTTTGAAGGCTTGCTTAAAAAGAAAAGGGAGTATATTCAACAGAAACCTGCAAAACCGGGGCGCCTGGGTGGCTCAGTGGGTTGAAACCTCTGCCTTCAGGTCGGTTCAGGATCCCAGGGTCCTGGGATGGAGCCCCACATCAGCTCTCTGCTTGGCAGGAAGCCTGCTTCTCCCCCCACCCCCGTCTGCCTCTCTGCCTACTTGTGATCTCTGTCTGTCAAATAAATAAATAAAATCTTAAGAAAAGAAAAGAAACCTGCAAAACCGAAAATATTCACTGTCTGGCCCTTTACAGAAAAAAGTTGGCCAACCTCTACTCTTTGATGGGGACACATGCACACACTGGGGAATGTTGCACATAGATTTCTGGATTGGTGGTCACCTCTGGGGAGGGAAAAAGGAAATATATCTCTGCCATTCTGTTTCTTTACAAAAACTGATCCAAAGCAAACATGGTAACATGTTAACATCTGTATTATCCTGGGGAGTGCACAGGTGTCTGGTATATTACATTTCATTTGAATGTTGGGAGTGTTTTATAATTACAAATAGCATTTGAAGAACCTAATGAAAAAGTTCGTGCAAAAATATTGAAACCACCAAGCAAAAAGAGCAGTAAGAACATATGAAATTTAAAAGTGCCAGGCTTGGAGCACCTGGGGGGTTCAGTCTTTAAGTGTCTGCCTTCGGCTCAGGTCACGATCCCAGAGTCCTGGGATCGAGCCCTGCATCAGGCTCTCTGCTCAGCAGGAAGCCTACTTCTCCCTCTTCCACTCCCCTGCTTGTGTTCCCTCTCTTGCTGTGCCTCTCTCTGTCAAATTAATAAATAAAATCTTAACAAAATAAAGTGCCAGGCTAAATTCCCTAAGGAAGTATGGGGACCCAGGGAGCTAGAGGAAGAAGCAGCATTCCAGTGGGAAAGAGACACACTTCCCAGATGGTGCAGTTCTAGAATCTTCAGTAAGTAACTTTCCCATCTATGGGCTGTGTGTGCTCATGAGCTATATCCATCTTGCTGGCCTTGAAGGCATCTAAGGAAGTTCCTACAATTCCTTTTAGTCCCTTCTTTAGCACTGAACACTGTTCTCTGTCCAGAACTGCTTTGTGACTACCAAATGTTGTTGTATGTTGCATTTTTGTTTTTAGAGTTCTATTTCATTGCTTTTGAGTACATCATGACTCAAAATGGAGAAGACTCACTTGGCATTCACTTCTCATTGCTAAAGCTACTAAAGAATTTGCTCTCTACCTTCGTCTTCTCTTGGCTTAATAGTCTTCATGCTCCTAGCCATATTTTATTGCCTTTATTCTCATCTTGGAGCCTAATCTGTCGCCCTGTCTCCGTATTTTCTGTATTGAGTCCGGAAACCAGTATGGTGAGGAGGTACGTGACAAATCAGGCACGGCCAAGGAATCGGAGTCCCAGCTTTGTCCCTTCCTACCTGTATGACCTTGGGCAAGTTATTTAAGATTTCTGAGCCTCGGTTTCCTCATCTGTAAAAGTCAGATATAAATGTTCTGAACTTACAAGGAGGTAGTCCGGATTAAAGCAGTAACCCGATGGGAGGGGCTTTCTGAACTATGGAGCATTACCACGAGTTCATATATCCCTCCAAGGCCAACTAACCCAAGCAGGAGATCTCCGTTGCTCGTTCAAACAGTGATGGACGTGTCTGATTTTGCTCTGCACATTTGCCAAACCATGCTAGATATTTACCTCCAGATCAGATTGTGGTTTGCCATGATTCCTCTGTTGTAGACGAGATTATTTCCTGAAAGATTAGAAGTGGTTCAATTTATAGCTGCCCATCACGGTAAATGTATCTTGTCTAGTCCTTTGGAAACCAAAGCTGTAATCCTCAACAGAACCCACATATCCCCGGGGGACCTGTGGAAATGGAGAGGGGGAATTTTTGTTTGTCAGAAGGAGGGCTACTACTTGCCTTAGTGGACAGAGGCCAGAGCTAAATGCCCCACAGTGAGCAGATAGTCACACACAATGAAGAAGTGTTTCACCCAGGGGCGCCCAGGTAGCTCAGTGGGCTAAGCCTCTGCCCTCAGCTCAGGTCATAATCTCAGGGTCCTGGGATTGAGCCCTGCATCAGGATCTTTGCTTGGTGGGGAGCCTGCTTCCTCCTTTCTCTCTGCCTGCTGCTCTGCCTACTTGTGATCTGTCAAATAAATAAAATCCTAAAAAAAAAACAAACAAAAAAAAAAACAAAACCTGTTCCACTCAAAATGCCACCGTTCCTACAAAATCTCTGCCCACCTTTACAAGGAGAATTGCATTGAAAGGCTGGAGGATAAGTTTCACTTGTACCATTCATTCCGCAACTCAACTATCCACGACAGAGCTGTCCCCTTCGCGGAGTCCCTCTGTGAAGTTGCTCTCTTTTGTTGTTGTTGTTGTTTATTTAAATTTAATTAACATATAGTGTATTATTAGTCTCAGAGGAAGAATTTAGTGATTCGTCAGCTGCGCTCTAATTCCAAATAGAAATCCTGTAGTTCTAATCTGTTTCTTTTGGAGTTAATGCTCCTCTTCCCTAAGAATTTTTATGGCTTTGTATTTTCTTTTTTAATTCCTCTCCATGGTTAGCAAACGTCCATGCTTTAGGAATGGTTGTAATTTCTAGAAATATTCAAACCTCATTCAAAGCACCGGGGGATAAGGCTGGGGGACCCTGTTTGGAGTCCAAATGAAATAGGTCAAAAAATGACAAGATTGGTCTTCCCCTCCTGTGACTTGTAAACTTGCTGAGAAGAGGAAAAAGCTGAAAGAGTGATATTATGTGATGATCCAAAATATCTGAGCTCCCAAGTAATCAGGACTTGGCCATTCTTGCTGTTGGAGTGCGGATGACCACCGAGCAGTCACATTCTAGGTGGTTTTTATTCTCCTATTAAGATGCCCTGGGATTCCTAGTTTTTCCGTAATTACCATGTATTATTTTTATAATGGGGAAAGTCAATTCAAGTCGTAATATAATAATTTTCTCACTACGTTCAATTTTTCCTTTCCTACCCTCCTCTCCTCCTGCCCCCAGGAGAAGGGGACACACCATCTTGAGAGCTCACATTACCTACCACACACCACAACAGGAGAATGACTGAATAAAGTCGGATACATTTACTCACTGGGAGGTTACACAGCCATTAATACGATCATTTTGAAGACGGGGAAACATGGAATCACGTATGTTTAACACAGACTACTAAATGAAAAATTCAGGCTATAAAAGAGTAGTTACTTAGTGGGTGCAATGGTATAGAAACTTCTCATGTGAATGAAACGTCCTCAAAGATAATAGGCAAAGATTAAAACATTAGTCATAGGTTGCAAGGATTATGGATGATTTTTCTTGTATTGAAATAGTCCCAAATATTTTTTAAAGATTATTTATTTGACAGACAGAGATCACAAGTAGGCAGAGAAGCAGGCAGAGAAGCAGAGGGGGAAGCAGGCTCCCTGCTGAGCAGAGAGCCAGATGTGGGGCTCGATCCCAGGACCCTGGGATCATGACCTGAGCTGAAGGCAGAAGCTTTAACCCACTGAGCCACCCAGGCGCCCCCCAAATATTTTTATAACCATCTTTTCACCTATTAATATTTCAAATGTAAAAGGGAGATATCTGGGTTCATTCTATTTATTCTAGTTATCCCAAAGAAGCATTCTCTGTGGTTGAAAAAAAAATCCATGGTAATCGATAGCCCAATATTTAAGTAATACCTATGTGGAGATTTCACAGAATTCATAATTAGTGAAATGTAATGTCTTATCTTGAGCAACTTTCCATTTTATTTTCTATGGAAAACAGTATTTTCTTTGCTTTCAGTATGTCTAGATAGGGGTTGACTGCGTGTGGAGAACCTCTCATTTATGAATATTTGAAAAATAAATTAAGTGAAACTGATGATGCAAGGCCTTTGACTAATTTTTGCTGTTGTTTTCCCCTTGAGGACTTTTTTTTCTCTTAAATAGGCTCCACGCGGGGCTCTGATTCCCAACCCTGAGATCAAGACCTGGGCTGAGATCAAGAGTCAGACGCTCAACTGACTGAGCCACCCAGGTGCCCTTCCTCCTGAGGACTTTAAATACCCTAAAAAGTCCACCTGGAAAAAGAGAGGCAAACCTGACTGACTTTGAAAAGGTCAAAACCCAAATCAAATTATTATAGTTCTCGACATTATCAGAGGGTGTGGTTTAGTGCTCGCTTCGGCAGCACATATACTAAAAAAAGAGGGTGTGGTTTAATTGTAAATGAAAGAAGACCATGACTTAGGCGTCTCATTTTCCAAATGACCACTAGCTTCTCTCCTGCCTCTGTGATCCTGGAATAGTGTAAATTTTTTGGCCTTTATTTTTCTCTACTGGGACTGCAAATAACTAGAAATGGATGTCCTTTTAGTGTAATTTACTATTTGGAAAGAGTCAGGCAGTTATATCTCTATTAACAAGGAAGCTATGTGCCAGACTCGCAATTTGCTGCCAGAAAGCTCATTACCAAAGGTAGAGCTAATGTCCAGGATGAGAGAATGAATCCAGAGTATGGATTCCCTCCCTGTGTGCCCCTGCAAATCATTCCCTACTTCACAGCTAATTCAGACCACAGCTCCGTAGTCTCTTAACAAGATGGGGAGGAGGCAATGATGATTTTGGCACAGTTCCCCACCCACCAGAGGCCTCAAACCAGACTCCCTTTCCCCCTCCTTGCCACCACCCTGACCCAGTTGCAAATTTCCCCCAAAGCCCTCTGTGCCCAGAAAGATGGCGTGCAAACACATTTTATTCACTCACTCAACAAATATCTATTGAGCCCCTACTATGTGCCATGTTGTCAGATGTGGATCCGGGCTCTCTGGGTCTTAAAGTATATGCAATTTGGGGCACCAGGGTGGCTCAGTTGGTTAAGTGTCCTACTCTTAATTTCTACTCAGGTCATGATCTCAGGGTTGTGGGATCGAGCCCTGCATTGGGCGCTGCACTCAGCGGGGAGCCTGCTTGACATTTTCTCTCTCTTACTCTCTCTCTGCCCATCCCCTCCCTCCTAAAATAAATAAATAAATAAACCTTTAAAATATAAAGACAGAATCTGTAGAGCTATCTTTGAGAAAAAGAATTCCCAAACAAGGTAAACACAAATGAGGTAACATGAACATTTACTTAGAATTTAGACTCTACATCAAAAACTAATGACATACTATATGGTGACTAACATAATTAAAAAAAATATTAGATACCTTAACAAGTCACAAATTTTTAAAAGCTGGAAGAGCACAAACGTTAGAAAATTCACGAAAATAACATAATAGTTATATTAACTAACCACTTGGCACATATGAAATTTTCACTTTTTAAGCCATGTACTCTTTGGTTATCTCTTCATATGACAGTGATTTTGTACTGTGAATTTCCATTCAGAAAATAGATAATTCAATCTTTCCTCTAGTGTGATTGATCAAAATTTGGTTTTGTTCTTAGTTCAGAAAGTTCCTTCCATTATCACGATTAGTAATTACTACTATCATATAAACATGAAGTCATTTAATGAAAATAGGATGAAAACTACTTAGTTTCTCTCACATATAACCTGCAAGATTTGAAAGAATTTTCTACAGACCACCTTCTGGTTCTACAGATTTCAACCTTGTTTCTCCTGCATTAATCACATGCCTGCAATGATGGGCACCACGGGTCACATTCATGTCAGGGCATGACTTCTGGGCCTGCACCTCCGCGTCATGGTGGCAGGTGAGAAGGCACAGTAAGAGGTAGTGCCAGCCATTCCTACCCCAATAGGTAACGGTGACAGAATTACACTCCCAGGTAACTGTGAACAGCATAAAGATGTTCCATTAACCCCCAGCTAAATGTGGCCTCACTCCTGCCAAGTCTCAATCATACAAGTAGATCCTAGGGGTTCTATAGTTAACTAAACTGTATTACAGACTGAAATTTTTGCCAAGGTAGATGTTACTGTTAAGTTTTTTTTTTTTTTTTTTTTTATCACAATTAGAAGAACCATGGAGAGAGGGAGGAACCTTTCCGAGGTGACGCATATGCTTATGGCATAGATTGCGGTAATGGTTTCGCTTATCTCCAAACTCACCGACTTGTACACATTAAATATGTACAGCTTTTTGTATGTCAATCATACATCAATAAAGTGGTTTTGAAGAAATGTATCCCTGATACCACTTTCCATTAGCTTAATCCCCAGGTCACTCAGATACCACTCTACAAGAAGAAAGGCATGATGGAGAGGAAACCAAAACGGAAAGACACAGTGGGCTTAACCCTTTTCAAATTTTGCAAAAACCTAAGACCACACGAATACATTGCCTTGGAACAAACCATGTAAGTTATGGGCTCTAAAGTTTATTCCTAATGTGCTTTATGTTAAATCAACTACTGATTATTGTATCTGTAAAATCTCCTATCTTTGTCCACTGAGAAGTCCTAGAAACATTAACATCCTGGCAGCAAGGAGCATATCTTGTTCCTAGATCCCAGTGTTTTAAATCGCATCCTCAAATAAATGGAGAGAAATGGCTGGTTGTGGAGGTAGAAAGGGAAAAGTACAAGATGAGTCTGGGATGTTTTATTGTGCCAGAGTAAGAAAGTGTCCCCAGAATGCTGTAGCTATGTCCAAAGGACACAGAAGCCAACTAGAAGTGGTTCCCACTGACCAATCTGAGATCATTTGACCCTCAAAATGAATAATGACAGTAACATATTATATGACTCATTTATAAAATGAAACTCACGAGACCATATTTTTATAAATAAATAGGGGAAAAAAGAAATGTTTCTTACAGCAGAATGCCAGCTATTGAGTGTGGAAAGAATGGTAGGATCCAAAAGTCACTATTGGAACAGGACATTTGCATAGTCTCAAAGTATTTCCCCACATAATATTTATAACAAAGTGAAAATGGTCACCTTTGAGTTGAGAAATCTGCTAGATGCCACCTTGACCATCGATGAAAGTTAATATCACTAGTAATGGCACAATTCAATGTGCTTCCTGAAAAGTACATGGACAAAAACACTTGACTTCTGTGATATCATTGCCCAAAAAAAAAACCACAACTCAATCTACTCATAAGGAAATATCAGACAGACCCAAACCGAGGGACAGTCTACAAAAAACAACAACAACAAAATGGAACTATACTCTGAAAATGTATAGGTCATCAAAGATCAGGGAAAACTGAGAAACTGTTCCAGATTGAAGAAAATCAAAGACATGCACCAGTTAAGTGTAACACATCACCCTGGATTGGATACTGGACCAGAAGGAAAATGATATTTTAGTCACTGCATAATTAATTGCTGTAAAGGACATTACTGGATCATGGGTGGCATTCTAATGGAGTCCTGGGTGAGATGGTACTATTGTATAAATGTTAATCTCCTGATTTTGAGGGCAATGCTATGATTATGTAAGGAGACTACCTTTGCCTTTTAGGCAATACACACTAAAATATTTAGGGGCAATGGGCATCATGTTCATGACTTACTCTCCATCGGTTAGGAAAATAATAAAATAAATATTTATTTAAGGAGCTACTGATAAAGCAAAAGGGAATAATGGGGGAATCTGAGTGAAGAGTATTATGAGTTCTTTGTACCATTTTTCTCAACCTTCCTGTAAGTCTGAAATTATTTCAAAATAACAATTTAAGAAGAAAAATACGCACATTGCAAAACACTACATGAAGAAGTAGGTTGTCTACTGAAACCCGTCTACTTGAAACACTACCACATTTAGCTCACTAATTACTTGGAGTGGTGACAGACCTCAGGGAAAATGATTCATAACATAAAGGATCTTAACATCATTATAAAGGTCAGGGCGAAATACTGTTCTCCTCTTGACCAATTCTTAATCATACATAACTTCTCCAAGAACACTTCCAGGGTAAAAAGTGAGCAAATCAGCCGTGCCAATTAGCCCTGAGCTGGAGGTACTAGATGTATAAGGTGAACAATGAAGGCAGTTAAAAGATGTTATTTAAGAAAAATAGAGGACATGATTGTAGCAGTAGTGTTGGCGTTCACTTCCAATGTTCATTGACAAGAGTCTTCAAAATGAAGTCAAGGAGTCTCTGTTAAGTACATAAATACATAAAAATTCGTCTAAAGAGCTGCTGATGAGTCTCAAGGATCTAGGAGAGAAGGGCTACAGGTACCTGCTAGTGATCTCGTGACCACAGTCATTCCGCTCATCAGCCATTTTCTCAAGAACGACTAGAAAAATCTCTTCAGGGATTTCTCTTTTGCTTATGGGAAGACAAACCCAAGATGACATAGACGTTTGGGACCTTGCTTGTCCACCCTTGCTAAGTTGCTTGACTTGTAAGGATATCGGGGACATAGAGGCTGGGAGGGTCCCACCTTGGAGATGATGACGTCAGCTACAAACCTTGATTGGACGGGAACCGGTTAGGGGCAGCGTTAGGGCGTCAAACACAGTCCTTCCCGAATCCAGATCTAACCTCCTTTCTATGAAGCCACTGTGCTTCTCTGATACAGATCAACTCTTTCCACGAATCAAAGGATTCCTTTAGAAACTTGGGGCCCCTTTGGGAAAATATCAGCTTCCCTGGCCATGTACACAAGCTGGCCCACGGACTAAGCAATGACAGTGGGCATGAGCACTGGTGTAGAGATGGTGTTCATGCCCCTTCTTTCCTACCTCGCTGAGTGTTTACTCCCCAGAGTTCAGTGAAACAAAACTCATTGGAACCACCACCCATTTCCGGGATTCGAGCTGGGCGGACGATTCCCCGTGAGCCACGTCAACAGAAACCCTGAGATCTTCTTTGACCGGATCACTCATCCAAGCCATATAACCAGGCAAATCAGCGTCTTTTGTATAGGAGAAAAATCTCTGTGAGAAATATGCATAGGTATCATTTCATTTCTTTGCATCTGCCCTCCCGGTGGGAGGTATCAGGCCCAGGGTAGCCCAAGAAGCTATAGGAAGCATATTACAGAGAGTTTAATTTATTCAAAGAAAATCAGGATCAACTAATCAGAAGGAAGGGAAAAATGCATTAATTAAACAGCTTTACTCATGCAGAAAAGCTGCCAGCATGAGCATTTCAAATTACCTGGGCACACCTAATACATTTGCATTTGCTGGGGAGAAATGCGTTCTGCCCTGCAAAGCCACGAACATTTCATAATTCCATTTGAGCGAATAACAAAAGGGAATTGACAGCTAAGAACCACCTTCCACACTTGGGGGCTCTAGCCTTTTCCTAGGAATTTTTAGCTCATGCAGAAATTCTCTTCTTGACTAGATGTGGGGAGAGGAAGTTTAGACTCTTCTGTAAAGCAAAAGGCTAAAAAAGAACCCCCCCTCCCTCCACCTCCCCAAAGGAGGCGGGGCCTTTACTGGCAGGAGGCTAACAGCATTCCTTTGTTACATATTAACATAAAATAAGGCGGTAGAAATGGATGTCCATCAACAAAATTAGAAGGAACTAAGTAAGTTTAAAGAACAAAAGGTTTACTTCTTTAAATTACAAGAGTTGAGAAACAGCTGGAAATGGCAATTTCTTTCCCATAGGGGGGAAAAAAACTGCAAAACAATTCAGTGGAATTATGTTGCAATATAATTTTATTATTTCAGATTGAATGTGTATAATCATTTGAACTACAATAACCCTATAGGCGACACTTCAACCCATGTATTTCTTTGATTTATCTTCACTGTTTCCAATGCAGCTTATCCGTCGTGTAGCACAACGTTTTATTTTGGTCTTGGATCCTGAGAAAACTTTCCAGGGAGACCGTCAAGACCCGTTCTTCGGGTCGCATCTCCCCATTTCCATTCTGCACAAGAAAATACGCTGCAATTACCAGTCTCCTGATCTTCTCCAGGAGAGACGAAGGGAAATGACCGTTAGAGACCTTCGCCGTTTCCTTTCTATGTCAGAAACACGAGAAATGCCCAATTTTTGGTCTGTTTAAGAGAGAACACATGACATTCATCCAAATTCACTCTAATTTAATGCATGATGTATGACGTCTTCTACTCCAAGAGAGAAAACATGTATTTATTGTCAAAATAAGAGGCATATGAAGTGAAAAATCGATTAGAGAGATAGAGAGGTAGATAGACGTATTTCCTGAAAGTAGATATTTGCACTCCGTGACAGTATTCGGTATTCAGTAGTCTGGCCTAAAATGTCCCATGTGTGCTACTTTGGGATGAAGCTTCTAACCAGATTGCTTGTCTCAGAGCTGCCTCCAAAAGTACAGGTTAAAGCGGTCCACGCACTCACAGGACATTTCCTCTAGATTAAGAAGACTGATCAAAGTTAAGCAGGAAGTAGGTATAAGGGACAGAGGCTGGAGAAAAACATCCCGGAGTGTGAATGTTTCTGAAGACTGGGCTGTTTTCATTTTCACGCAGTCCGATCGCATTTTCCAAAACCCCTTCGGGCATCTTCACTTCTCTAAATAAAATACAGCGCTTTTGTAGAATATCTACCCATGAGCTCCTTTGAATGTAGTCATCATTTGTGGTCGACAACAGAGGATCATTTCAAACACTATGGGGGGGGGCTCGGAGTGTGAACACCTTGGCAGGGCCCTGCTGACGCTCTGGCCTAGGTTTCAAAGCATGAAGGATCTCGGCCTGGAAAATGACCTTTAGCACAATTAAATATACTAGGGTCTGAATGTACTGGGGAGACAGGTTGGTGAAACAGAAATGAAGGTTTGAAGATTCAGTTTTAAATATCCTGATAAAAAGAAACTACAAAGGCATGTTATTGATCTAATTAATACTTGTTTGCACATTCCTTAGAAGCCCTTGAAGTATAATAGGATTTCCAGGGGCCAAAACAACAAAAGGTGTAAACTGCCTTTTCAGTTGCAAACTTTGTTCATTTATTTCAGTGGTAAAAGAATGCAAATCTTAAAGTCATTTTTTTGTTAAGGAACACCAACTCTTTGTCACTACCTGTTTTGTATTTTTTTTTTTTTTTTTTTTTGCCAGACCAGGGTAAAGCTCAGAGTAAAGTTGAGTGTCTTCCCTTGAAAAAAAAGCAGTTTAAAGAAATGTCACTGTGTTATCCCTGTCAATTAGGACCTGACATTTAAATCAATTCTTTGCTTGTGGTATTTTAACATTTAACACATCGACTCGTATGCATCACTTAGGAACACAGATATGAGTATTCAGGTCTCAACTTTATTTTCTAGAAATGTTTGTGATGCGAATGTAAATCAAATGATAGTAATGTCTTTCATGAGTTTGCACAAACCAAAATACCCATATACCTTGATTTAACTTCCTAGTAAATATTCACCTAAAATATAATGAGACCATTAAGAGATTCTATTCGCTATTATAATTATTTCTAAGGAACCAAGGAAGGGCTTAAATAGTAGGTGCTCAATAAAATTTGAATAAATGGTCAACATAAAGAAGAAAGGAAGAGAGGAGATTCAGCAGGCAGGAGAACCAAGGAAAGGGAAAAGCGGAAAAGAGGCAGAGAGGAGAAAGAGAAATAATAGTTGTAACCACACATTTGGTCATTTCTCTCAACTATTTCAAAAGATTATTTCAGGTAAAAGAGCGATCTGATTTTATTAGTGTGTAATTCAATTCCTAATTTATATATACATGTTATCTTAAAACGTACTACAGATGTTCAAAAAGTCAATGTCAGTAACAAAGTTAGATGATTTTTACTTGCATAGACTGTACCAAATTCTATAAGCTATTCATGCGGATTCTTCCCACTACCTGTACTCCGGGGTCTTATCTGTAACTACTTCTAAGCCCCAAGTCATACTACTTTAGTTAATTTGAAAGTTAATTTATCTGCCTCAGAGGAGAAGTTTTCCTATATCCTCTTAAGTTCAGTCCTTGGGGCTTGTAAATTAAATTAAGGAAAGACAGTTTAAGAAGAGAAAAGGCACATAATTTTTATTAATATTTTACATGCACGAGAGTGCACAGAAAGGAAGTAAAACTCAAAGAAGTGTTTACACTCTGGGGGTTATGTACCTTTTTAACAGTGGAAAGGGGATTTGAGCTTTGAGTGCCTAGGAAAGTGGGGAAGTGTGTAGGAAATACATGGGAAAACTAACAGAATATAAGGGTTATTTGAGTAAGGTTTGTTTATGTAGACTCACCTCAGTGCCAACTTTCTCTCTCTGGTGATGAGTTGCTCCCCTCTTACTGATACAAGAGAGGGGGACATCTTCCCAAAGGGAAGCATATGCCCAGCTTTTAGGCAAATACAGGGAGGGCAGAGAACCCTTCTTGCATTTGCTGATTCTCAGTTGCCTTCAGCTCAAAATAATCCTTATGTCAAAGCAGCATAATTTGGGGTGGCATATCCTGATCCCCTTCACCAACCAAATGCAGCATGGGTTCTGAAATTGGGTTCTGGACCAGAAGAAACGAGTGAGACAACTGGCAGAGCTGGAATGTCTATATGTTATATCTGACCTGCACAGTACGGTCATCACCGACCCACACATGGCTATCGAGTGCTTGAAGGGCGGAGAGTCCAAGTTGAGTGTAGAATACACAATGGATTTTGAAGACATAGCACAAAAAAGAACATGAAATACACTACTGTTTGTTTGTTTGCCTTGGGGGAGGGGCAGAAAGGGAGGGAGACAGAGAGAATCTGAAGCAGGCTCCACGCCCAGCGCAGAGCCCCACACAGAGCTCCCCACAGAGCTCAATCTCACCGCCCTGTGATCATGACCTGAGCCGAAATCAAGAGTGGGATGCTTACCCGACTGAGCCACCCAGGCGCCCCCATAAAACACACTATTCATGTTCATCTCATCTGTTTCTTTTTACAGTTTAAAATATAGCTGCTAGAAACTGTAAAGTTACATATGCAGTTTGCCTCACACTCCTGTTGGACAGAGCTGGACTAGTGATCCAAGCTAGGGAATTTGTACTTCACCCTGGGTAGTCATTTTAGGTCCTTAGGCAGGAATCTGAGATTGGTGTTTTTGGAGAACAGTCTGGCTGTAGCCTGAGGGATGGCCTAGAGGGGAAGCCATACTAACTGGAGGCCCATTGCAGGAGTCCAGGAGGGAAGTGATACAGTTCCAGACCAAGGTCAGAGCAGTGCAGATAGAGAAGACATAATCCAAATGGCTCCCTGTTCTTCCCGCATCCGTGTTCCCTTTAAGAAAAGGGAAGAATGATCCCAAAGGTGATCCAGAGACCATCAGGGCTGCCATTCCCACCCCAGGCCAGGGCATGGGGCTCGCTCCTCCTAGGTTTCAAAGTATAGGGCCTCCTCTCCAGATTGGCAGGCCCGAATGAACCTGCCCAGTACCTCAGGGGCATAAGGCCCCTGCAGAGAGCCTCAGGGCGGGCAGCACCCTGCTGAGCCATGGGAGTGATGTTGCTACCCCATGGTCTTGGAGAGCAGAGCATTGGAACAAGAGGATAATTCTTTTCTTTTTTAAGATTTTATTTATTTATTTGTGGGGGGGGGCACAAGCGGGGGACTCCATCAACATGGGACTCAATCCCAGGACCCTGGGATCATGACCCGAGCGGAAGGAAGACACTTAGTCAACTGAGCCACCCAGGCACCCCACAAGAGGATAATTCTTAAGAATTAACTTGCATGGAAACTATCATCCCTTTCTTCCTTCCCATTTGGCCCTTTGGAATGTGAATGTCTATCCCAGTTATGTTGAAAATACATAACTGGTTTCACAGGCTCGTAACTGGAGAGGAATTTTGTCTCAGGATAAATACAACCGGAGTCTCACCCGAGGCTGATTTAGATGAGATTTAGATGGTATTCTGGACTTCAGATATTAGGGCTGATGATGGAATGAGTTAAGATTTGGGGGAGGGGGGCTGCTGGGATGGAATGAATGTATTTTGCTCCCAAGAAGGATGAGAGTTTGGGGTCCCAGGGTTCGAATGTGAGGGGCTAAATGTTTATGCCTCCCTGAAATTTGTATGTTGAAGTCTTTGCCCCCAGTGTGATGGTATTGGGGAAGTAATTAGGTTTAGAAGAGGTCAAGAGAGTGGGATGCTTGTGATGGGATTTGGGCCCTACAAGAAGAGGAAGAAAGAGAGATCTTCAGGAACAGGTACCAGACAAAGGTCATGTGAACACAATTCCTTGATCTTGGGCTTCCCAGGCTCCAGAACCACGAGAAATCAATTGTTTAAGCCACCTGGTCTATGGTACTTTGTTAGCAGCCTGAGCAGAGTAAGATCCCAGCTAAATTACAAACTCCTTGAGGACAGATACTATGTTATACCTTCTCCTATATGTGCCTAATCCCAGAAGAAAGCAGATGGTCCCCCAAAACTTCTTGGTTGATAAAATGGTTGTCACACACATTGTCCTCTATAAATTACATCAAGGGCCTAAATTTATTTCTTGGCCACCCCTGTT
Source organism: Mustela lutreola (assembly GCF_030435805.1). Lineage (NCBI taxonomy): Eukaryota > Metazoa > Chordata > Mammalia > Carnivora > Mustelidae > Mustela > Mustela lutreola. The sequence goes on along the minus strand of NC_081308.1, from coordinate 118,682,159 downwards.
CCAAGGCTTAAAACACCCTCAGGGTTGATATCACAAAAAGGTACAATATTTTAATTGTTCTTAAAACTGTTTGCTTAATATAAAAGAACCCAAAGGAAGCTTACACATAGAAGGATACTTGTCATCAGGCTCTGGTCACTGATGCACTACTTACTAGCTTTGTGATTTGAGACAAATGACGTAAACTCTTAGATTTGGTATTTTCATATATAAAAAAAGGTTTATAATGCCTTCCCTGTATCACCTGGTTGTATAGCAAACACACGAAAGGATTCCGCTTTCATAATCTGACAGACCTACTTTCGAATTCAGACGCTGTCACTTCCTGGGCACAAGCCCTTTAGCAAATTTTTTAACTTATTCGTATCTCTGTTTACTCATTTGCAAATAAAGGCACAGTAATATCTGCATCTCAGTGTCCTGGCAATTTGAGGTAGGAGGTGTAGTGACTTGAGGAATGTGAGGAACCAGCATGTGATTTTTATTCATTAGTACTAGTCACAGAACTGCTTGATATGGAAGAAAATAATGAACTCTTCTGGGCATGCTGCATCATCGACGCCTTTCCACTGAATTCAAAAGAAGTCTTCCATGTTAAAGTTCGCAAGCATTTATAGGATTGGAACAGTGATCAGAAATGAACTCCATCTTTACACATAAACCTTTGACGGCTAGTTTTGAAGATTATTTTACTTGGAACTTTGCGAATCAAATAAAATCGTCTTTCAAGATTGCTTATACGATGTCTTCTTCGCGTTAAAGAAAGTGTTGAAATTGATTCCAAGAAAGAATATGATTTAAAGTGAGAAATTAAACTCTGTATTTGTAGTCTGGGAAGGATCTTTTACATCACCCTAACTCATCAAGTCATAGAGGGATGGAATGTATTAGTTGGAAGGCCTATTAGGGATCATCTGCCAAACTCCTCATTTTACAGATGGGGAAATTGTGGCCCAGAAAAAAGCAACACCGCGAGGTTCCTCAGTTTGTGAAAAGCACTGGGATTGGAACCTTCATCTCCTGATTGTTAAGACTGTCTTCTTTCTGTTGCATTACCTCCTGCCACAAAAGACACCATTCTTTCTTCAGGATTGTATACGACACATGTGATTTAGGAAAAAATAAAAATCTCTAAATTTGCAACTTGATCTTAAACATACCCGGAAAAATCCCAATTCTTTAGCCAGGTCCCATATGCTCATGAGCAGTCATTGGGCCAAACCTCTAGGTAGGAAATAAAACTGCTATCAGTGCCTCCCATTTGCAGCTGGAGGCCCCCCACCCCATCTCCCTCATCTGAATATGTAATGTGGCGTGCAGTTCTCATAAGAGATATATGCCCCATCATTTACATTAGCTGTCAAATCCGCACAATGGGGTTGACTCCGTTGTCTTTAGGGGACTGGGAATAAACTGGCCTAGCATGGAGGCAGCCTTCTAAATCAGGACTAATGTCGGTCAGCTAACTACACAGATATTATCCTGTCCCTCCAATTCTGTTTTTCACTAGAATGCAAGCCTCACGAGAGCAGAGGGCTTTGTCCATTTTGCTTACTGCTACATTGCCTGGGTTTTATGAAAAGAGCAGCTGGTATATATTTTTTTAAGATCGTATTTATTTGAGAAAGAAAGTGAGCATGCATGAGCAGGGGAGGCGCCAGAGGCAGAGGGAGAAGCAGACTCCCCACTGAGCAGGGAGCCTGATGTGGGGCTCCATCCCAGGACCCTGAGATCATGACCTGAGCCGAAGGCAGAGGCTTAACCCACTGAGCCACCCAAGGACCCTTAGATTTCCTTCTTATCATGACTTAAATTCAATAATGTTTAAAATCAGGCTATAATGTAATTAGCACCTAAAAATGAGCAAAGTGTCTAAGATGATACTATATACTTGAGATTTTCTCATGTTCTCATGAAATTCTTGACTCCTCATGGCGATCACAGAGGTCTTTTCAGACCTTCTTTAAGACTTAGTATTTTTATGACCCTTTCACAGAAACTTCAATCAATGAGGAAGTGGCTCTAGAACCCAACTGTTCATAAACTCACACCTTTCCCCATAAACATTGTATCTGTCTCTTTAAACAGCAAAACCAGTAATTAGGGAAAATGTCTAATTGTGCCTTTTATAGAGCACCTTATTATATCAAACAATGAATTCTCAATGAAATCAAATGAATTCTAAACACGAAGCAATAGAATATTTAGTAAAAGCATGGGAAACCTCCAGAATGAAACATTATTTATAAATCAGGATTTTTGGTTCTTTTCTCTGCTTTCTGGAAAGCACCCGACATCACTGATGGGACCGATCTCCTATAACCCCATCGGATTTAAAGTGGACACCTAGGGTAGGTAGAACAAAGGACATATTATTATGAAACCAGTAGACAGGGCAGGAGGAGGAAGACAGCAGTGGGAGGGGGGGAGCGAGCTGGCTTTGCATCCTCTCTGACAACCTCCAAGAGTCAAAGGAAAGTAATACATTTTGTTATTATTTAGAAATGGGATGAAAATTTGAAATGTTTCAAATGAGCAATTTTGCCCTCACAGGAGTCCTCTGGGGATGGCTGGGGCCTCCCTTTTGTCTCTTCCTGTTGCCTTGAATGGTGATCAGCAATGCTTGATTGGCCAAGTGGCATCAGCCCTTAATGCTATCATCACATGCCAGCCAGAGGGGGTGTGAAAGGGGAAATGGTATTTGCCACTGCAAATGCCATCTTGATTAATAAATAACGGAGACACACCAGGACAGAACAAAATCTCTCTTCTTCTTTCTGCATGCACCTTGCCTTTTGGGTTGTATTCCTTGTATAATAAACCCTCTTTTAGAGCCTGGTGTGTTTCCAGGCAGCTGACAGGCAGATCAAACCTACCAAGCAAGGGTCATGTTAATCACCGTTTCAAACAGCGATCTAAAAATGCATTCTAACATGCCTTTGCAAAGGTATAATTCAAATGATTACCTCATGCGTTCCAAAGGGGAATCGGGTGGTGTCCTGTTTCCATAGCACTCAATTTCACAACATTTTGCAAAAGTGCTCTGTGTGATGTCTTCCTTCAAGAGTAGCAATATCACAGCCATAACTTTCTAAATTTGGGTCTGCAGTAATGACAGACTTTGAATGAATGCCTTCCTATAGTATGAGAAAGCAGCACAAGTTCAAAAAATTAGACTCTTCCCAGCTTTAAGCCCAAAAGCTACACAAAGGTGACTCGTCTTCCTTTTGACCTATGTGAAATGCCCAGCCTTGACTGGATTGGAAGGCCGGAATTCACTCTGCTTTCTGCACTGGGCTGTTGTTTGAATATTTCTACGAGGATCACTCTTGTAATCAGAAAGAAAAAATAGAGGATATATATTTTGAGAATATATATCTATGGGTACGCATTCCTCTTTTCTATTAGAGAATCTTGTCTGAAAGAGGCAAAAATGACACTGAAGAGACGTGGGTTCAAATCCAGTCTGCCAATAACTTGTCTGTGACCTTTGACTTGTTTAACAAGCTTTCCAAACCCAAATTTCCTGATCTGCTTATAAAAACATCTTCAAGGACTTCTCCAGTTTTGAAAAAAAACAAGACAGCAAATAACTTCTGGATTTAAAAAAGGGGGGGGGGGGATTTGTGCCCTAGATATTGAGTTTCTAGATGTACTTGAACCTGAAATTTAAAGGAATGTGATATTGTGTGTCTGGGTTTTTTTGCTATTTAGGAATAAAAATTCTCTCATATTCAGTTATTTCAAATGCATCACAATTGAGTTTTATGATCAAATCATAATGAGTTGGTAAGGAGAATTTTTTTATTCTTTTTACCTCATTCCATCTAAAATGGTAAAATTAAAATGAGTATCATTGAAATCAATGATTTCTGCTCAGAAATTGTAAGAAATTTTTTGCATCAGAATATTTTCCAATACTTTCTCATTAGAAATTGTATTGTTGTTGTTGTTATTTTAAAAAAATCTCAACTAAACTACAAGACAGAATGTTACGATTCTTAAATATTTTATTTTACAATAAAACTCCATTCTGGTCAATCTGCCCCTCTGTGTTCTGTATGTTCCACATGGCTCTTTGCCTGGTGTCATAACCCTAGCCGGAAGATCTAACCAGCAATTGATTAAAGCCAATAAGTCCCAAGAAAACAAAGCAAAAGTAACCTTCCAAACACCATCCCTTAACCTAACTAAATGGCGAAAATATGTCTATAATCACATAACAGGCAAAATGTGGCTGGTCAGGATGATTTTATTCTTGTGCACATAAATAGCAGCAGTAACTAAAACCAATGGAAGTTTACCATCCAGGAAACTTCACTCTTTAAAGCTTAGATATCATAAAATGTGCCAGACTATTAAAAAGCAAAGTCTAGAGTGTATTTGCTAGACATGCTTGACTGTGCAATGGTCAGTGAGTCCTAGATGAAAGGAATGCCTCTCATCCGTCTTAAACGAGAGCCAATCCCATTACTTTGTTGGACTGAAAATCGGGTGTACTTGTTCCTAATGTTTGACTTAGGTGACTACAGTTTTCATGAAATATGGAAATCATTTTCTCTTTGAAAAAGTTTTATGATTGTGATCATGGTTGTAATATCTGTAACCCTTTCTCCAAGACACTTGCCATCGATTGCTCTGATGTGGATGATCTTACTTTCAGCAGCTTACGTTTGTATCATTCAGCTGACTGGTTTTTATTCCCCTCAGAACACATTAAGAATAGAGTCTTTTTTTTAAGATTTTATTTATTTGTTTGACAGAGAGTGTGATCACAAGTAGGCCGAGAGGTGGGCAGAGAGAGAGGGGGAAGCAGGCTCCCTGCTGAGCAGAGAGCCCAATGTGGGGCCCAATCCCAGGACCCTGAGACCATGACCTGAGCTGAAGGCAGAGGCTTAACCCACTGAGCCACCCAGGTGCCCCTAACCTAGAATCTTGATCAAGGTATAAAACAATTTTTTTGGTTGAGAACAGAATGGTGAAAAAAAAAATCCTGATACCTCCTTACAGGCAAAGAAATAGCACATGCAAGAGTCCTGTGGCTGGGCCAAATCTCTCCATTATAGACTTTCATAACATATTTTGTTGTACCACTTGTCACAGTTGAAGCTTTATATTTAAGTGTGTGATTATTTCATTAATGTTTATATCTCAGTAGAATGCCACTCAGGATCTTTAATCATATCAGAAGAATTTTGTGCTTTGTCCTAAAGATGAGAACCCACTGAAGGGTTTGAAGTGTTTTGTTGAGGAGGAGATGATAGGATTGGACATAACTTTTAGTAAGATCATTCTAACCTCCCTGTGGGGAATGGATTAAAAAATGACCTGGAACAGCTCAGGGAACACAGCTAAGAATCTACTGTGACTCACATTTGTGGTCATTAGATTTCTAACAAGTGTGCCAAGACAATTCAATGGGGAAAGAATAGTCTTTTTGAAACATGGCGCTGAGACAACCATATAGCCACATGTGAAAGAACAAAGTGGGATCCCCACCAAACATCATATAAATATTAACCCCAAATGAATAGCTAAAACTATAAAATGCCTCAAAGAAGGCACAAGTATAAAGAATGGACCAAGTGGGGCACCTGGGTGGCTCAGTGGCTCAGTGGCCCAGTGACCTCTGCCTTCAGCTCAGGTCATGATTTCGGGGTCCTGGGATTGAGCCCCACATTGGGCTCTCTGCTCAGCAAGGAGCCTGCTTCCCCCCCTCTCTCTCTGCCTGCCTCTCTGCCTACTTGTGATCTCTGTCTGTCAAATAAATAAATAAAATCTTAAAAAAGAGAGAGAGAGAATGGACCAAGCAAAAATTTCTTAGATGTGACACCAAAAGCACAAGCATTCACAGAAAACCAGATAAATTGGACACCATCGAGATCACAAAGATCTGTGCTCTGAACAATACTATAAAGAGAGATGACCCCAAGAATGGGAGAAAAAAATATTTGTAAATCATACATCTCATAAGAGACCTGTACCCAGAATATCTAAAGAACTCTTACTACTCAATCAAAAAAAGACAAATAACACGATTTTGAAAATGGGAAAATGAACCATATGGACATTGCTCCAAAAGCTGTATGCAAATGGCAAAAAAGCACATGAATATATGCCCAACGTAATTAGTCATTAAGAAAATGTAAGTCAATTGCTTCTCAGCCTTTTGGCTAAGATCAAGTGTAGAAAATGTAAGTCAAAACCAGTGGACTGTTGCTTCCCAGTGACCAAGATGGCTTAAATCAAAATCAAAAAACAAGTACTGGCACAGATATGGACAAATGGAAACCATCTGCTGCTGGTGCGAATGTAAAGTCATGCAGCCAGTTGAGAAAAAAGTTAACATAAAGTTACCATATGACCCAGTAATCCCATTCCTCGGTGTATCCCCAAGGAAAATGAAAATACATGCCCACACAAAAACTAGTACCTGAATGTTCATAGCAGCGCTATTCATAACAGCCCAAATATGGAAACCTAAATGTCCATCAACTGATGAGGGGAATCAACAAAATGTGGTCTATCCAATATTCAATAGCAAATTATTCACCCATAGGAGGAATGAAGTACTGCTACTTGCTATAACATGGATGAATCTGGAAACATTATGCTGGGTGAAAGAAGTCAGTCAATGAAAGACTACACGCTGTAGGATACCATTTAAATGTAATACCCATAACGGGAAAATCTATACAGACAGGAAGTAGATTAGTGTTTGCCTAGGGCTAGCCATGGCATGGGTAGGGAGGAATGAAAAATCAGAACTAAAAGGTTACAAGATTTTTTGGAGTTGCTAAAAATGTTCTAAAATTAGATAGTGGCAATGATTGCACGATGCTCTAAATATACTAGAAACCACTGAATCGTACACGTTAAATGGGTGGATTTCATGTTGTGGGAATTTCATCTCCATAAAGCTGTTACTAAAAAAGTCTACTGCAGTGGCCTGAGTAAATGTGGTATTAATGGAGATGGAACTAAGTAGATGAATTCGAGAGATATTTCAGAATTCAAATCAACAGGATATGTTGATGAATTTGTTGTAGATGTGAGAAGGGGAAATCTTGAGGAAGACTCAGGTATTTGCTTGCACAGTGGAGTAGATGGTTTGGGCACTCAGGGTGATACCAAACACTAGATGGGGAGCAAGTATGGGTTGAGCAATCATGTGTTCTCCCTCAGGCAAGTCGAATTTGAGATGCCCTTGAGATAGCCAAGTGGGGATGTTGACTTGCACAAAGGGGTCTAGAGCTCAGAGAAGAAACCTAGACTGGGGATATAAATCTTGCTATCCATAGCATGAAGATGGTATTGTAAGCCATTGAAGCAGAGTAAACCACTCAGGTAAAGAGCATGGAGTGAGGTCAGAGTATCTAGAACACTGATGAACTTCCATGCTTCATAGTTGAGTAGAGGAGGACAAACCTGCAAAGGACCCAAAAAGGGGCCACGTAAAACCAGGAGACTGTAGTTTCATAGAAAGAAAGAATATTGTGTTTTTGAAGAAGGGAGAAATGACTGACTGTGATTGTCAAATGCTGCAGAGAAATTGAAGACGACGAGTACTAACAAGTATGTTAGCTTTAATGACCCGTTGTCATTGATGACCTTCATGAGAACTGTTGTAGCAGAGCAGAGTGAGTAGAAACTTCAAGGACCATATAGTCAAAAGACACACCACTGGGTCCTGGCTGGGGCTGAGGAATGGATCAGCCTAGAAACAACTACCTAGGAACAACATGAACTATGGAAATGTCAATGAATTGTTGACATAGGTTTATCGAATTTCATAAACAGGGTTCTAATATCAAAATGTGGTATTTGTTGGGGTGCCAGCCCCTCTGCCTATAACGTTCCCACCATCTGGACACCCTGTCTTGTACTCCTCTCTGGTGTGACTACTTGCTCCACTCCCGGGTGTTCCCCTTCATTCACTGAGGACTCTGGCATCTGGCTCACTGGCATCTGGCCTCTCTCCTCTCTACCCCAATTCCCGGCACCACTGGCCCATCAGAAAAGCCATCCCACATCCTCCGCTCACGTTTGTTGGCTGACTCAACTCTCCTAGTCACACACTAAATACTGCCATCTTCTAGAATGGCTCTGCCTTGTCATCATAAACTTGCATATCCTGCTTGCTGACCAAGACAGCTCATCTCCTGGCCTAGGCCTTCTCCCTCGTCAAGCTCCAGCTCTAGGCTTCCATACTTCTCTGCTCATAGTTCCGTCCTATTACTTTCCAGATCACACTGAAACTCTCTGCTAACACATCTGCCTCCCACAACCACTCTGAGGGCAGGAGCTGCTTCACTTACACAACCCAGTGTCTGGCACGTGGTAAGCATGAATGTGTGTTTCTGAGTGACTTTTATATTCAAACAACGTGCTTGGTATTTGAGGACCCCCCCAAGGGTGAGTGAAAATGTGTTCTGCTTCCAGGAAACCTAGAGACCAGTAGAAGGCGTAAGACAGATACATTGAAAAGGAAATTTCAAGTTGGAAAGTAAGAGGTGCCTCAAGGAACAGAAAAGCAAACCACTAGGGGATCACTAAGGTAGCGGAGGCGAGGACGGAGAGACAGAGGAGGTCAGAGAAAGCTTCTTAGAGGATGTGACACATGAGCTCGCCTGGAGGAACAGGTGGAAATTTCGATACAGGACGTATAGAGGACGAAAGAATTCCAGGAAGAGGGGCCAGCACCAGCAAAGACAGCAAGTGAGGAAAACACAAGGTGTGTCTGAGCAACAGATTTAGTAGGAGCGAAGGGTCTGTCAAGGAGAAAGTGAAAGCCACTAGAGTTGACCCAATTTTGGAGCAGCCTAACGACCAAAGTTGATGTTCTTTTGGCAGTGGGTGGACATAGGTACAATTCCTTGGTGTCTGATTTATTAATTAACCCTTAAGCCACATGCTTCTCTTCAAAAGGATATTTTAAGGATTAAACAAATTTTTACAAAGGCTTTTATCCAAGATGGTAGTTATTTATTATTCCTACCTAAACTTACCTTTTTTTTTTTTTTATCAACACAATCATTGTTTCCTATGACAAAGTGATAAACAGGTTTGTTTGTTTTTTAAAGGAAGGTAAGGCCAAACAACAAAGATGGGAATCATTTTCAATTCTTTAAATTCTTTAGATGATATTTTATTTTCATGAACATATTTTCCTGTTATTGTAAATTTATACTAAGTAAATAATGATGGCATTAACTGGCATTCTTGATGTGCTTTTGATCATCTCTCTCAAAAAGGGACCGCCAAGAGAATTTCCTAGCAAACATCACTTAACCACTACGTGGCTGTGAGTGTTAAAGACAATTAAGCAATCACTATTTAAGAAGCACGATGAAAACTACCCACTTTCTCTGTTTAAGGATTTAAAATATACACGCACAGACAGCAGAGGCCTTGAGATGCATTTCGCTAGAGGATCCTGGCTCTGCCACTTACCAGCTGTGTGACCTTGGGCAAGTTACATAACCACCCTGGGCCTGTTTCCACAGCAGTGAAGAGTCCATAATAGCTTCTACTTCATAGGCTTGTGTGAGAATTCAATGAGACAAAGCCTGGCAAATAAATCAGGCTTCGTGATTGGTAGCTGCATTCGTATTATAGGCAAAAATAGAGTTTTGGCCACACAGGTTCATTCTACAATGCGGCTTTGTACCTCCATGTAAAAACAGCTCTCTATGAAACTGAACTGCCCTCAGTAATAGGTACCGGTACATTTTCTATCCCTTTCCACCACTCCGCAATTAAACCGTGGCTAGATTTGGGGACAACTGTAGTACTGCTGTGTTTGTCTGGAACAGTCCTAGCTTTAAACAACCCTACATGTTATTAAATCCGCTCTGGATGGATCACATAGTCTTCTGTTCATAGCACATCAAGCCCAAATTTTTTCCAACACCCTCCTTCCCTTGTGATCTCATGAAACAGGCCCCTTCTTTCCCCCTCATTTCAATTCAGTGTCAGAACAAAATGGCATTGACCAGTCTCTGATGTGATCCACATGCTAGACTGGCCAGTCTAGACCCAAGTGCACAGGCCAAGCCGCCGGGCTGTTTGCAGGCACTGGCATGCGCTTCAATTCCCAGCGAGAGTATATGGTTCTGCCTTACTGCCTGAAAAAGAGCTATGTTAAGGCACTGATGAGACCGGCAAAGTATAAATTATCCAGCCCCCCACCGCCTCCCTTCCTTTAAGAAAATACTACATGTTTTCATAAATTAAATGTATCACTGAATGAAGTGAGGGGGTAGTTGGTAAACAGAGCTCCTATTTCCTTTCCTAGATCAGTCATAAGACTTAGATATCTTACCGCAGTTCCCCTCCACCCATCCCAAACATACTCATGGACCCCATTGAACCAGAGTCTGGCCCCTAAAAAAGTTCTGTAGAAATTATGAGTAGCCTTGGCTGGTAGGAATGGAAGCAATCACCTATCTTGGGCTGTAGAAACTGAGTCAATGTACGTAAGACATACGTGTAAGCTCTGTAAGACACCTATGGAAGACATGATCTCTAGGGGTGCCCGGTGGGCTCGGTCGGGAGAGCATGCAGCTCCTGATCTCAAGGTCATGAGTTTGAGCCCCATATTGGGTGGAGAGATTGCTTAAAAAGAAAATTAATATATATATATATGTGTGTGTATATATATATATATGCTCTCCACCTTAAACAAATACATTTTTGTAGCATAAGGGGGGATTGCCATTGAGGAAGCTAACCTTCAGAGGCAACATACAGCAGTAAGAAGAGGGGCTCTGGGATCCAGAAGACCTGGGTTCAAATCCCACCCATACCACTCACCAGCTGTGCAGTCTTAAGCAAATGAGCCAACCTCTCTGAACCTGTTTTCTTAAGCCAAGAGAGTCTTCCCCAGAGCTAGGAGGGTGCTATCTTTGAAAAAGTCAGGCCCAGAAGGACCAAAGAGGAAGGCACTGGTTTTTTTAACCTCTTAAATAGAGGTGTCCCCAAGATTCTGTCCTACTACAAGTCACTCCAGCCCTCACAACATGAACACATAATAACTGAATAAGGATTCCCACCCCTTTGCCCTAGCATTACTCCTAAAACATATAAAATATGGATTAGGTTCTCAATACATTTTACATTCTCTACCTGCATCTCTAGCTCGGGGCTTCAGTCCCCCCCACACACTGAGTGTCTGTCACTGTGCTGGGTACTTCATACCCAAACACTGGACCCCAGTCCCTGACTCAAGCAGAGTCCTGTCCAGTTTGCAAGACAGGACGCGGTCCGCAAACAATAGCTCAGAGTCAGTTCGCGTGCCCTTGAAGCCCGTGAAGGGCACCGGAGATGTCCGTAGGGCTCCAGAGGGGACGGGCACTGAAATACTCGCCCGGCTCAAGGACTGTCCCCAGCACTTCCATCTCACTTAGAGTAAAATCCAATGTCTTCACCACGGCTTACAAGGCTCTGTGTGACGCAGCTCCTTCCCAGCTCTCAGACCATCTCCTCCACTCCCTGCTTCCAACCCCACACCAGCCACAATGGCCTGCTTGCTTTCTCTCCAGCAGGCCAGGCGCGCTGAACCTAGGAGCCCTTGAGGTGGCCATCTTTCCTTCTGGAGATTTCTTTCCCCGGTCTTTGCATGGCTGATTCCTTGTCTCTGCTCAGGTCTTCATTCAAGTCCTCGGAGAGGCCTTCCCTGACCCCTTCCTCCCATCCGTGTCCCTTTCTATCACATCGCCCCCTCGTACTGTCTTCAGAGCTCACTGGTTCCCAGCCGGAACGACCTCTTCCCAAGGGTCCCTTTGCATATGCTATTTACTCTCCCTGGAATGTTCCTCCCCTTCTCTTCAGGTGGCTCATTCTCGACCTTCAGATCTCAGCTGAAGTCTCGTTTCCTCAGAAAGTTCCTTCCAGACACTTCCGGCGATGTTCTATACTGCACGTGTCTGGTTTCGTTCATCTTCTTTCTCCTCTCACTCTGGACTGAAAGCTCCACGAGGGCAGAGATTTCTGTCTGCTTTGCTCATGGGTGGGCTTGTCAGGGAAAGCCTCCCTGAGAAGGGGAAGTGTGAGTGGAGACCTGAGAAGAAGGCAAGCACAGCTGTGACGAACACATGGAGGCCCCACACCGCTGCCTGCTTCTCAAAGCCTTCCACGGCCTGGACTCACCTTAGGCAGCGAATACTTTTCTTGCTCACCACCCCACCCCCTGCCCGCCAGGATATACTCTGTACTCCGATCACGACTGTCCCAAACATTCCCACTTGGAAAATCTTCCTTTCTTACTTGCCACAGTCTGTAAAACATGATGATATAGGTACCATCATTATACTCATTTTACAGATGAGGAAACTGAGGTTCAAAGAAGTTATGGAACTTGTCCGGCATCACACAGCCAGTAAGTGCTGGAGCAAGATTGGGTCCCAGATCTATTTGGACACCAGAGCCCTTGTTTTTCAATACTACAGGATACCAACAACGTAACAAAAGAGGCAGCACAGAGGAGGTTGATAAAGAGTAGAGAAAAATCCCTCATTAACTCAAGTCTTCTTGACACCAATGGGCAGGATGCCGTGTGCCCAGGTTTTCTGGGACAATCCTGACTTTTTGTTTTTTTTACGATTTTATTTATTTAGTTGACAGAGAGAGAGAGAGCCCAAGCAGGGGGAGCGGCAGACAGAGGGAGAAGAAGACCCCCCACTGAGCAGGGAGCCCGATGTGGGGCTCGATCCCAGGACCCAAGGATCATGACCTGAGCCAAAAGCAGACACCTAACCCACTGAGACATCGAGGTGCCCCAATTCTGATTTTCTTCTGTTTTCCCAGCCAAACTATTAATAGTGTCATCTTTCACTTAAAAACTGTGATTTTTAAAGACATTGGGTGTGTTACACCGACACTCTTGCCTTCCCAGAAATCACAGTGCCATTCCTCTCACTCTCAGGAAATTTAGAAAAAGGAACAAGGAAGAGCAAAGAAAAAGAAGTTATGGGTGTATCCTCTGTCATTACTTGTGCTTCCCATATGCTCCATGAGCATTCTGTGATGACAATGAGGATCCGGGAAGGAACGCATCTGTCTCATACATGGTGTAGGCGCGCCAAACATTGGTTGAATACTATTGGAAGATGGTGAAAATAAGTCCGAATATTGTCTCAGTGAAATGGTCTGGTTATTGTCATAATCACAGATACTGAGAATCTCCCGTGTTTCAGACACACTGCACGCACACCACTGCGTTTGGTCTTCACAAGAGCTACCATTATTCCCACTTTTTTAAAAAAGATTTTGCTTATTTATTTGAGAGAGAGAGAGAAAAAAAAAACACACACATGGAGGGAGGGGCAGAGGGGGAGAGAGAGAGAGAATCTCCAGCAGACTCCCTACTGAATGTGGAGATCACCATGGGGCTTGATCTCACAACCCTGAGATCATGACCTGAGTCAAAACCAGGAGTTGGATGCTTAACGACTGTGCCCCCCAGGTGCCCCCCATTATTCCCACTTTAAAGATGAGGGAGGTTAACTAACTTATCCCAGGCCCCAAGAGCTTGTAGGCAGCAGACCTGGAGTTCAAACCAAGACTGATGTGATTCCGAAGCCTATGTGTTTAGCGATAGCAACAGCGCCCTCCGGCTCCCTTCTCACTGCATGGCCTCATCGCTGCAGCCAACGGTCAGAATCATCACAGAACAGCCAATATTCACCATGTAAAAGGGCTATGAAAGGAAATGACTTTTCTAAAAGTCCCACCCGAGCACCCCCTTATTGATACATTAAAATTTCCATGAACAAAGGAAGTTAAACACCAACACCCCCCCCCCCCAATCACAGTGATGCCACCATAAAAAAAAAAAAAAAAAATAGCAAAAGGGCACCTGGGTGGCTCAGTGGGTTAAAGCCTCTGCCTTCAACTCAGGTCATGATCTCAGGGTCCTGGGATCGAGCCCCGCACCGGGCTCTCTACTCAGCGGGGAGCCTGCTTCCCCCACTCCCTCTGCCTGCCTCTCTGCCTGCTTGTGATCTCTGTCAAATAAATAAATAAAATCTTTAAAAAATAATAGCAAAGCCCACGATGAAATGTCGCAGACTAAATGTTGCAGTTGGGGAGTGAGCACGGCACAGTGTGGAGTAAATCCCAATCGTGCCCTGTGCCCCACTCCTGCAGTCACTGCATTCTGTTCCAGCCACTTGCTCTGAACCCCCGCCTTGTGCTCACGACTCTGGGCCAGGCACCAAGGATGCTCAGCTGAAAAGAGCCGACCCCCGTGCTCTAGTCCCCACTCCTTGACCTCAGTTTCCTCACCTTGACAGTGGCGTTTTCAGTATCTGTCTCACAGAGCTGTCGGAAGGAGTCAATTGGAAAGATACTGGAAAAGGCCTAGTTCAGGATGGGGCCCACAGTAGGTGTTGGATAAGAAGTACCACCTGCTATTCTTCTGACTCTGCCCAGTCACCTGTACTGAGTGGGGAACTCCCTGCAGCCACCGTCCAAATGCACTTGATGTCTGTGTCCGCGGAATATGGAGCACATGGCTGTGAACACAAGGGACCTTCAGATCTAGCTGCTTAAAGAATGCCAGAACGAATGGATCACGGTAACTGTGACCCGAAGAGCCACAGTCAAGTGCTTCAGGGATTCCAAGGACAGTAATGCATCTCGTTGTTGAGGGCAGGAGAGAAAAGAGAAGGATCAGGAAAAGGTTTAAGGAACAGATAGATATTGGTAAGAAGTAATGACAAGGAAAAACATTCCTGCCCAGGGGGGCTTGAACCCATGTCTAATCGGGCTTCAGGGTGTCAGTCTTTCCAAGCTGATGCCAGACCATAACTGATACTGTGATCTCTCCCACAGCTTAAGTGGAAAGTCATGGGGGTAGTAAAAAGCCAAGAAACTCTGGTCCTAGTCCACTAAAGACTTGGGGTGTCATCTTGGGCCTGGCACTTCAGTTTCTTAAACCTCGACTTCCTCACCTATAAAATGCAGACCTAGGGGTGCCTGGGTGGCTCAGTCCTTAAGCGTCTGCCTTTAGCTCAGGTCATGATCTCAGGGTCCTGGGATCAAGCCCTGCATTGGGCTCCCTGCTCGGTGGGGAGCCTGCTACTCCCTCTCTCTGCTCCCTCTGCTTGTGCTCTCTCTCACTCGCTATCTTTCTCTCCCTGTCAAATGAATAAATACGAATAAATACAAAATTTAAAAATACGAATAAATAAATACATAAAATGGGGACCTAAGAAAAGAAGTTGCCTGGGCTATTCGATTTTGCATAAAGCTTTGCATGTCATCTTCTAGTCCTAGTTTTACCAAATGCTGCAAGATCTGGAGCACCTCAACTGTTTTGGGCCTGGCGGCGCCTTCATCGGGCACGTGGTGTTTGGGGTAAAAAGGGGGGGAGGGCTAGAAAATTCTGTAAGACTTTAGGATCATTAAGAAACTTGGGGCAACAGGCGTCTGGGTGGCTCTGTCAGTTAAGAAACCTGGGGCAACATTCCCACCGAAGGAAAAGTAAACGAACGAAAAGCTGGCAGAAAGCAGCGGGCCTGAATCAGGAAGGGAGTATGCGGCGGGCACGAGACGAACAGGGAGCCTCACCCAGAGGGCAAGGACCCAGGGCCCCAATGGCAAGCTCTGCCTGTACCGTCTTATATCCGACATTTTGGGTTTAAAGGTAAATAAAGCCATCGACTCTATCAGACAAAAATGGAGGGAACTTCCAGAGCCATGATGATATATTAAATTCCATCCCAAGCTCAATAAAGTATGACTTATAAGGCTTGTAAAATCTTTACAGGGCTCCTGACAGCTCCATGTGCGCTGATAGCCAGGAGTACGGAACCTTTGCCCAAACATCTGCTAAATCCTGCATCTTGGCTAGAATGTCTTTGTCTGTCCATGATGACAAAACACAGAGGGAGTGAAGCACACCGAAGTTTGAGGGAGTGGATGTGGGTGTTTTCACACCATATAGGGTCAGCTTATTTAAAGTGGCATTTCGTCATAGCTTCCATCTGTGAGATGTATTTCAGCCCGTGTTGGATAAAAGCTGCTCTCTCCTAATCTTAACCATGCCCAAGCAACATGACTTCGTTTGCCACATATTGAATTACGCTGACATTCTCTGAGAAGACACAAAGCTTCTGGTAACTTCTGACAAACACGAGCTTGAACAGATTAAGCTCAGCGGGCTCAAAAGAGGTTCCTAATCATTTTGACCGGAGTTCACATACAGATGGGGAGGAATGGACTCTCACGGACGAGCAAATGGTTTTTCATTGTCCAGGAAATTTGCAAATCAGAGCGACCAGAACTTTCTCATATCATGCTGAGTTTTGCTTCAGAACGCAAGTGTTTGTGGAGTGAGAACATGGAGAGACAGGCTGAGAAAAGGGGCTGTCCTCTCCCCCCTTTCAGTGCTGTGTTTTGGATTTTTGAGGTTTTAAATAGCGTGCTGCTCCGATGATTGGATTGCAAGCAAGGGATGATGGAGGGAATGCGCTCGTCTTGCTCTCCATTCTGCCCGCTCTACTGAGCTGAACTTTCTCTTGCTGGCCTCCAAGGGCTGCACCATGGAGGACAGGAAACGTACTTGGTTGGGACACCCAGAACTGGAGTCAAGATCCATGGCCACTCCGATCTCTAGCCAAACCCTTGGGGTTGAGACCGACCGGGTGACGATGGTCTTGCCTTCCCAGTACCCGCCAAATTCGCTTAGCGGCTTACTTTCTAAAAATATGGGGATGGGAGAAGATGGTTTTTGCCGTGTCTGATACAAGTAACTACACTTGACCCCTATCTCAGGAGGGTGCATCAAAGTGGAAAACAATCAAATTCTGACAACCACTGGCCATCTATTAAGGGTCTGCCATGTGCCAGGTACACGCTTGGTACGCGCATGGGGGATAGCGGTCAAGGAGAGTGGTGTCTGTCCTCATGGTTCAGTAGAGTGGATAGGCAAGACATGGTGGGCGTGGGAGGGTGGCGGAGGGTCACTACGGCAGGAGTGCAAAGGTAGAGCGAATATGGTCTGTGCCCGTGGGGAGCTCAGGGCCTGGTGGTAGAAGGACAACAGCAAATGAAGAATCACAACCCAGAGTGAGAGTCTACGGGAGAAGGGCCCTCAGGGCCCATGGGAGCAGGGCAAAGGGAAGGGCCCATTCCTCTGCCCCAGGGAAGATGGGGAGGGGCTTTGCATAGGGGTGCCATTAAGGCAGGTCTTGGAGGATGAAATGGCTGATGAATGCGGTGGTCGAAGACCTCAGGGTGCCAGCAGTCTTGATCTCCCCTTCAAGCAACCATGACCCTTGAGTTACAGACTCATATCCTCACTCCGCGAACAGTTAAGAGTTAAACCTCACTTCTGCCAGTCCTTTTAAGGTTCCTGAAATCCCAGGGGAGGAAGGACTCGAAGCCTGCCTCATAGCAGTAGTAGGAATGCTTTCAAGGGAGGAAACTAGGAAACATCAAAGACAGGGTGTGTTTCTGGGTGAGTGGAAAGAGCCCTGGGTTTGAGTCCGGGCTTCACCACTCACGAACGGGCTGCATAAATAAATAACAAAATAACTCTTTGATCCTCAAGGAAACTTGTCATTTTCTCTCAGACTCAGTTTCTTTGTCTGTAAAATGGTAGCAGGGAGGCAGGGTTACAAGGATTAAGCACAGCGATAAAGGCAAGGCGCTTGGTACCAGAGAAAGCCCAATACAGAGGTCGGCTGTTGTTTCCTGGAAGGGGAGGGAAGGGGCAACTGGGGTTTATTCCTGGTGTTCTCTGCCAGGAAGCCGGTCCTTTCCCGATGAAACCAGCAGGCTTCCTGACGGAGATGCACAGGCCTTTCCATCGTCCGTGTGGACAGTGGGAGGGAAATCAGTAAGCTGTCTGGTGGGGCAGCCTGGGAGTGGGGGGTGCTTTCGTTGGGCAAGAGGTGGGGGGAGGCCTGCCGTGGAGGTCTGGGGGAGAGCAGAAAGTCCGAGGGAACCCCTACACCACGGTGAGGTGGACACCGTGGTTCAAAGTACTCAGAAGAGGAGTCCTTGCATGCGGCAGGCAGAAGCTGGGCGGGCCATAAAGAGCACTGTCAAGAGAGTGTGGGAAGCCAAGTCCTTCCAGGGGTGGAGGCAGCATCGAGCAGTGGCTCAAGGGTCGAGAGCGAGCAACCCTGGACCTCCGGACCCATCACAGGATCTTTCGTAAAATGGGAAACTGGACAACTGGTTGACTAATCCACAGTGACTTGTTCCCTTCCCTAAAGGCAGGGTACACTTCGCTGTCCCGTTGACTTGGGACTCTGTCATGTAACCTGTTTCGGCAACTGGACTACAAGCGGACAGACACCTGCCATGTATAAGCCCGAGCAAGCGTTCAATGGGCTCATGGACTCTGGCCCGGCCCACTTGCCCCTGCCCTATAAGATCGGCACATCCCACATGGCGGCCGCTCGTTCAGCCTGGGTTCCAGAATGAGAACTGAGGAGCCATGGACAGCAGGCCGGCTAGAGCCCAGCAGCGCCACAGCTGACCTGTAGCCTTCCCATAACCTGAAGAAGAGATTAAAGGGTGTTCACATCAAGGGTCCACAAACTGCAGCCGTGGACCAAATATGGCCCATTACCTGGTTTTTTGTACAGCCCGCGAGCTAAAGATGGCTTTTTCACGGGTAAATGGTTACAAACGCATCAAAAGAATATGTCATGGAATGTGAAAATCATGTGAAATTCATATTTCTGTGTCCATCAATAAACTCTGATTGGAATAGAGCTACCGTGGTGCCACAATGGCAGAGCTGTGTAACCACCACAGACACTGTGTAGCTCCCAGAGCGTGAGATGTTTACTATCCGGGGCCCTGGGGTGGCTCAGTCTGTGGAGCTTCTGACTCTCAGTTTCTGCTTAGATTGTGATCTCAGGGTCCTGGGATCGAGCCCTGCAGGGGACTCTGAGCTCAGCAGGGAGTCTGTTTGAGATTCTCTCCCTCCCTCTCCCCCTGCTCCGCCTTTCGCTCTTTCTCTCTCTTTGAAAAAAAAAGTGTTTACTACCTGGCCCTTTATAGAAAAATTGTGCCAAACTCTGGTTTGAGGCCCCAAACACTGTGGTTATTTGTATCTTCAGCAGAAGATGACTAATGTGGTAAAGTGCTCCCATTCCCAAAGCCTGTTTCCTCATCTGCTGAGCAGAAAGGAAAAAAGGACAAGAGTCACTGGAGTTTTAGAGGATTCCATCAAATCCTACGTTTAATGCATTCAGATTGTGACGTGGCACACAGGGAGCCTTCACAGTCATTCCTGAAGGGCCACAAGATTCCTGCAGCAAACGCAAAAGTAGGGTAGAAAGATGAAGGAAAGGAAACTGAAGATAAGACAAGGAAAAATGCAGTGGGTACCCCTGAAACAAATGTGATGTGTGTGTCAACTAAACTCCAAAAATATGTATTTTATATATGTGTGTTTTTGCATGTTTATAAAGGACCCTCAGTGACCACCCTTCTGGTGTGCGACTTGGTACCCAGATGGGAATTGCCACACACCCCGTCTACTTGAAAGCCAAACATTGTTGAGGGGCCAGGGGAGTAATGCCGTGAAAAAGGAGGGTCACACTGAGCCACATTCTACATTGACTAAGAGGTGATTAAGCCCCCAAAGCCCAGTGGTCAGAAAATAGCATATAAATGGTTTCGATACAGTCTTCTTGACTCCCCGGCCCATCCATATCAATATAGAATCATCGATAAAAATCACTCACAAAGTAGGCTTATTCTGCTCTGGTCTCCAGTCCATAGACGTCCAGAGGAAGAAAGCAGGTAAGATGAAAAGGGTTATTTTTAAAAGGGGCTTCAGAAGGCATTCCAGAACTCCTTTGGACACTCAGAAGGGGACATAAATTAAAATCCTTCAGGAAAGAACAAAAATGCTGGGTCCTTCTGCTCCACTCCTTCTGGAGCCCTGGAAGGCCCTTCCTAAAATTCAATTAATTCCTTTTCTCTCCAAAAGCCGATTCAGTGGCGACCGACATGGCTGAACCACCTGATTCAACTCCACGTTTTCCCCAGTGTAATCCACACTAGGCAGAATATTGAAAAGTATTCCCCAAGTAGAGAGAGTTTGAATTAATTACTTACTTTATTTAACTTCTGCAGTTCTAAAACTGACATGTCTCATAGGTGATCTTTCGAAGGCTAGATGATGTGGAAATTTTTTAGTCACTGACCAAGTATTTGGTTCTTTTCTCCCTTTCCAGATGTAAAATCCATTAGTTGCTAAGGCTGTCTCTGTGTTGCTGTAAAGTGGGAACCAGAATGCTTTTCTCAGAAATATTAGATACTCCAATTGGAAGCTCACCATTCAGAGCATCTGTAACATAAGGCTGGGAACTCAGAGGTACCTCTCCCTTGATACTTGCTCTGAGGAATTTATCAGGCTGTTCTGAATCTGCTAAATCATCTTGACGGCTTGCTGCGGCATTCTCAAAACCACATGCGCCATTTTGTCATGGAGATCACCTCTTTTTTTTTTTTTTTTTTTTTTTTTTTTTTTTTTTTTTTTTGTGATGGTCCAAACAAGCCAAAAAGCTTCCAAGTACTTTGGGGCTGAAGAGAAACACATTTCAGAAAGGTCCAAGGGCAGCCCCTCTGTTGACACCCCAGGATGGGTGCCGCTCCCTCCCCCGCCCCCCCAGGGCCAGGCAGGCCTCCAGACCCTCCATGTCCCCCTCAGAAGCTTCTTCATACTTTCTAACCCAGGCTTCCCCATCCTCAATTTCCTCTCCTGTCAGCCCGGGCTTTGGTAGAACCCCTAAGACGAACTTTCCGGTTCCTTTCCTACTTTTCTCTATGAATAAATCATGTAAAACTATGCCACCATTCCTCACTTCTCCTGTCACTTAATCTGAGCTCATCTGTTCTTGCCCATCAACATTTTCCCTTCATCCACCAGAGGCAAAGAGTTCACATTCTCTTATTCATCCGTGGCCCACTGGACGAGGAGCCCCCTGAGAACAGAGACCACAGCTCATTCCTCTCTGTGTCTCCAGGACACACTGCCTGGCACCGGCATATATATATACACATATATATATTTGCAGAATGTGGAAATATTTTTATTTATTTATTTATTTCTGGAATGAAAGCATGAGTGAATGAAACAGTCAGTCAATGAACTCATTTATTCTAGAAGTGTAATGACACTTCAGCTCTCTGGAACCCATGAGAGAACTGGCTGAGTGTTCTCTGTGGGGACCGGCAAGCTCTTCCAAGGCTCCTCGGAGTCTTGGTTAAATTCCTGGGTCTCTGTGATGACCTTGGCAAGCAGGGAGCCAGTGGGGTTATGGGTATGCAACGTGTTCCTCGGTTGACTGAGTGATAGCCCACTTGGGATACACACAGTAGAGTTCCATGGCTGAGGGAACATAGGAAGTGCATGCCTCTGTCAGAATTGTGAAAATGGGTCTTCCTGCCCTACTTGTGCTGACCTTTGCTGGTGTCTCTGTCACTGAGAAACCTAATGACAACGCCATCTTGGTCTCCCTGTCACCCTCTCGTCCCCTGTTCTGTATGTATCAGAATAGGAGGGGTTGGTCACAGCAGTGGTGGTAGTATTGCTGGGTATGGAGGACACAGAAGTGAAGTGTTCTGAGGGGTCTCAAGTGATTTTCTTTTTTTTTCTTTTTTTTTAAGATTTTATTTATTTATTTGACAGAGAAAGAGAGATCACAAGTAGGCAGAGAGGCAGGCAGGCAGAGAGAGAGGGGGAAATAGGCTCCCCGCTGAGCAGAGAGCCCGATGCGGGGCTTGATCTCAGGACCCTGAGACCATGACCTGAGCTGAAAGCAGAGGCTCAACCCACTGAGCCACCCAGGCGCCCCTCAAGTGATTTTTCTGATGGAGACGGAATCATGCTCCCGTGTTCGCTTCAAGCAGCCCTTCCCTTTCGACGGAAAATCTCTCTCTTATGGATGACCTCGATCCTAACCCATCACCTTCAATGAGGATTTTAATTACTGTAGTCAATTCTAAATGTGGGTTATTCCAACAATGGATGAAAGGTACAGAGAGGCGAAACTCTCGGCCAACCTTCCACCCACCCCCACCGCAGGGCGCACCCACCCGCGCGTCTGACCTGCTTGCTCTTCATTGGCATGACCTCAAGAGACACAAGCCAATTCGAGTGTCAACCTAAGAGAACAAAATGAGTACGTCAGGCACTCTGGGCATTGTTTTGAATTTCTGAGGCCGATAAGGTGCCTTGGCCACATTAAGGAAGAGATGTTTCTCTGAGAACACTTGAATACTCGTTTGCTCTCAGGAATAACTTCCCCAGCTTGACAATTAGCATGCACTCGCTTCTACAGGTGAGGGATATTTTATACTCTAGCAGGTCTATTGTTTAATTGGCTGGATGCTACTGTGAAGTTGTTGAAAAGAAACAAATTTGCCATGACTCCGAACTCTCCGTCTCAATTTATGTTAATAACGTGGGCCTGACGGCATCTTCAAATGTAACCATGAGAGCAGAGAATCATTGCAACAGATGAGGTTTGATGTTCAAGAAAGAAAGTTTGTCAAGTGGATGAGATAGCTTGAAATGATGGATCAGGGTGGATAAAAATATGAGACCCTTCCAGAATCGAAGGGACAGTTTGAGCAACACCCCTCGATCAATTCGGAAGTTATTTACACACAGTAACCGTAAAATGAATCATCTCTCTTGGCGGGGATCCTGCCTATCTGTCAAATCCCAGTTCAGATGCTGATTTTGTGAAGCCTGATCTCCCAAAAGGACCATGCAGGAAGCAAGAACAGAACAGAAAAATGCCCCATGATGAAACTGAGAAAAGGTCGCGAATGCTGGAAAATAACAAGCAAGGGTGAGAGAAAGCAATTGAAAAAATTACACTGGGGGGGTGGAATGAAGCGGGCAATGTGATCTTATTGGCTTTCTCAAAAGAGCATTCTGCTGCAGCTCAGAGTATAGGAAAAAGGGGGGTAAGAGTGGAAACAAGACCAGTGAGTTGGCTTACGGAGGGGTCCAGACTAGAGGATGTGATGAAAAATAAACAGGTTTGCTACACTTTGGAGGTGCTGGAAGACTCTGTTTTCCAGGGCATGGGCATGACATAGAGATGGGGAGCCCTCAAAATAACACTAAGGGGGTACTTTCCAAATAGGGGATGTTTGCAGACTAGGGGGCTATTAGACCTCATCTCTGTGCTAAGCATCTCTGATTAATTTCAGTCCAACTGGCTTGTCTCTGCCTTCTTAGTCTGTTTAACCAGTGAATTCATTGAGAAATATTGATAAAAGTTCTCCTGTGTGGCCAGCACCACCCATGATCAATGTGGGGGCAAAATAGAACATTGAAAAATCACACCAGAGCTTTTCTAAGGTCATTTGAGAATCTCTATTAGCAGTACGCAACTTGAAAGAAAAGTCACTCTCCATTTAGAAGTGGTAATACAGATCAAGTAACATAGTTCTCATTGAGAAAAAAAAAATCTTTTAAAAACAATATGTAAATTGGACAACTATTTCAGTAGTTGCAAAACTAGGTTAGATATGGGGGTTGAATGTCAGGAATTAGGAAAATGTGGAAATGACATGGCATGTGAAACAGACAAGGTAGATTATGTTTAAAGTGCTGAACTAAGAGACACCTATGGTCCCGATTTTGCCATGAAATATTGCTTTTCCACCTTAGCCAAAAGTCCCTTTGTTTTCTGGGCCATAGTTTCCCCATATACACAATGCAAGGGTCAGACTAAATGGTCTCTAAGATCTTTCTGACTCTGCAAATCTAGGTCAGAAAAAGTCTAACTGGGAGTCTCAAGGCTAGGGATGGAGTTAGGCTACTATGACAAGCTTTTCCAAAGATAATAAGGAGACGAAATACACTCAAGATAAAATGATTTCTTAAAATTATATCTTGTCAAGGCGCAAAAGAGTTAGAAATGCGGAAATTAAAAGTTGTAGAGTTGACATGTAATCCAGAAAAAAGAAATTTATACTATAAGAGAACAAGAATTGTGCAATGTTTCTACAGCATAATCAGGAGAAAGTGATCTGTTCTAGGCAGCAATTTCAGTTATTTAGACAGAAATGCACCAAGAGCAAAGAACATGGGAGTCTTTGGGACCCCAGAGCCTGGCAGGAACATCTGAGAAACCCCGTTTTGCTTTCCCTTCACTGGGAGTCCTTGCCCAAGAAGCGTCCGAGTGGTGGACTGCGTGCCCAAGGGGGGGTGGCCCTATCACACCACTGGTCCCATGTGTCAGTCTGGGGGCCCCTCTTCGTTGCAAACTAATTACCCAACTTTCTGATTTCCATTTAGTCTAGTCTCTTGTAAGTTTTTCTTCTTTTTTTAAAAGATTGTATTGAATTTATTCATTTGAGAGAGAGAGCACGAGCAGGAAGGGGCATGGGGGGAGAGCAAAGGGAGAGGGAGAAGCACTGAGCAGGGAGCCTGATGTGGAGCTCGATCCCAGGACCCTGGGTTCATGACCTGAGCTGAAGGCAAACTCTTAACGAATGAGCCACCCAGGAGCCCTTCCCCCCTAAGTTTTTCTTCTAAGAATGAATTCATTCACTAGAACCAGATCACCCCTTGCTGAAAAGGATTAAAAAAACAAAACAAAACAAAACAAAACAAAAAAACAGCCCCTGGAGTCTCCAAAGTATGGGAACCAGAAAGGAAGTAAACAGACCATGTGAGTCAGAGTTGTGTTAAATTTTGAATGACACGCAGCCTTATTATGGTGGCAATGGTTACGTGGCTACATCCTGTTACACTCTGCTCCTCTACTTTTTTCTTTTTTTTTTGAAGATTGATTTATTCGAGAGGGGGGCGGGGCAGAGGGCAGGAAGAAGACTGCGAGCTAAGCGGGGCGCCAGCGGTGGGACTCCGTCTCACCACCCTGGAGATCATGACCCAGCCAAAGCCGAGAGTCTGACTGAGCCACCCAGCCGCCCCTGGCTTCTCCAGTTTCTCAGGTGCTCACTACCAGCAAACCAAGAGCTAGCAAAGGCTGCTCCCTGCGCATTTTTCTCCGTCACACAGTCCCGTGGCACTGAGTTTCTACCCCCTTTAGACTGTGAGAGAAGCACGCTATCTAATAGTAAAAGCCAACAATTTCATCCTTGAAATGGAAAAAGCTCCTGGCAGACATCATTAATTTCATCCTTGCCACATTCCTATGAGATAAGCATCACACTCCTGTCCTTCGGGGTATACCAGAACTCCTCTTACAGGAGTAGGAAAGTCTTTGTGCACTAACTGATCCTAAGTATCCTTCTTTCCTACCTCAATTTCCTACTTCTTATTAGAAAACGGCTAAATTCTCAGAAGTCTTTTCATGTGTACAAGTAGTTCACATGGTAGGAAGTGATTTTCCCCATTTGTCAAATGTGCAGAGTGATTAGTAAACATTGCAAATGGGGAAGCACTTGGGTGTGCAGTCTCCATAATTTAAAATTCTAAAATACTGGGTGAGCAACTCTGGGAATTCTACTACACTCTCAGTAAACCGACCGTGAAAACATTATCAGAAAAACGATCGCAGAACACAGCTTCGGCCAGTCTTTCTGAGGGCAGCTCCAAAATTCCCGTCTTCATAACGACGTTTTATTATCAGCGGTCAGAGGATTTGGTTCAGTTGCAGCAAAAAGTGACAAAATGAAAACCAATTAAATCATGTGGGGGAGGGGCCGTCTGGAAACATCTTGTTTAAATTGTGCAGTAAACATGTGGTTTCTAATTCTCTTGGTTACTGTGTTTCCTCTAAAAGGATGAGAAGCCCTTGCTCCCCGGTTTCCTGGTCCCCGACACAATTTGTTGTTCCATTTCTGGAGTCTGCTGGAGCCTGGATTCTTTTACAGCGAGAAGAAAATAAAAGACAAAGAAATACAAAATTCTTTGGATCTGGTTTGCTTTTCCTTTTCTAAATTCGAACGCAGCAGAGTACACACAAAGGAAAACAAACTATCTGATAATTTGATGTCTGAGCTCTGGGAGCAAGAGTTTTAAATTGGGTAAGCTGGCCTGCAAGTCCACGGCTAATGAAAGGTAGCCAATCCCAGAAAAAGCCAAACCAGAAGTTGAGCCCTGGGGAGTAATTAAACCGGGAAAAGACCCAAAATACTCCTCCTGGAAAGAAATGGAAACACAAAAGTATAATCTCTCTCCAAACAGACTGGCCAGCTATCTTGAATAGTGAGCACCCTGGATGATATAATTCCATTTTCTCTCCCTTGCACTTTTCCTCAGTTCATTTTAAATAAAAAGTTCAAAGTCTACATTCTGTTGCTGTCAGACATACTTTTCACACCTTGAAGGAAGGGAATTCAAAATTGGTTTTGAAGTGTCTTGCAGACGGAGACTTTTTTTTAACCACTTTAGTCTGTTCCTTTTAACAATTAGCTACTTATTTAGGAGTGTGTGGGGAAAAGAGAACAGTACCCCCCACAGAAAATAAAATTGTGCTTTCCACTTTTGAGGCTTTTAAGCTACACTGGACTCTACTTCAATAAGCATGTCAAAAGACCGATTTGAAAGAATAGATTTTCTGTGCCTCGGGCCAGATCCATAAAAAAAAAAAAAGAATACAATTGATCCATCTTCAGGAACCGTTCTAAACCTCCTGAAAGAGAAGTCCGCAGCTATGTTAGCAATTAAACAGACTCTGGATGGAAAATATATAATATACGATGTATGTACACTTATCAGCATCTAGCTTTTAACGCACTCTTCATCAACTCATGGCTATCCGGTTTACAACACTTCTTAACGATCTCCTACAAAGAACTGATTTCATCGAAATGTGTTTCCAGATAATGAAATAGAGGGAACGAGGCGGAATAGTTTCAGATTTCGGCATTAGCTTTAGATGTTCAGGACATTGTGGCCAGGTATAGAACCCTGGAAGTTGTCAAGGAAACAGAGCGGCTTTGTGTGTCTCGTAGCTTTCCTGCTGCCTCTGACTTCTCGCTTCTTCATTTACACTAAGCAAAGCAGTAATGTCTGTGCCTTATGAATGTTCTCAGTCATGTGACACACTTGTTCGGAAATATACTACAGGAAGAATAGATTCTTAAATAACCAAGATGGTCCCAGGGAAGGCCCAATTGAAAAAACACACCTTCTTCTGAAACCCTCTCCAAAAATAACATTTGCCTTGAACCAAAAGTCTCTTGGATTTAATCTTCAGAATAAAGACTATCAAGTTAATAATCACTGTAAAACTTCCAAGCATTTGTCTTGAATTCTCTCAACAGCTGCTCTTGGAGGAAAGAGAAAATGTGATCATCTTCTTTAATGATCACAAAGTTGCCTAACTTAATTAAAAACCCACTGATGGTCCTTCAACTCACAAATGGATAAGCAAACTGTGGTATATCCATAAAAGGGAATACTACTAAGCAGTAGAAAGGAAGACCAGGTAAAAAAAAAAGCATTATGCTAAGTAAAAGAAGCTAGACTCAGGGACGCCTGGGTGGCTCAGTCGCTTAAGCCTCTGCCTTTGGCTCAGGTCATGATTTCAGGGTCCTGGGATCGAGGCCCGTATCGGGCTCTCTGCTCAGTGGGAGCCTGTTTCCCCCTCCCCCTCTGCCTGCCTCTCTGCCTGCTTGTGATCTCTCTTTCTCTGACAAATAAATAAATTTTAAAAATCTAAAAAAAAAAGAAGCTTGACTCATATGGCTACATATTTTGCGATTACATCTTATGTCATTTTAGAGAAGGAAGGCAAAAAACTGTAAGGTCAGAAACAGATCAGTGGATGCCAGGGGTTGGTGGGAGAGGGTGTGGTTGACTACACATGAGCATGGGGGATATGCCGGGAGGTTATGAAAGTGCTTTTATGTTGATTTGGATGGGAATCTGACATTTGTCAAAACTCATAGAACTCTACACTGAAAAGGGTGAATTTTACTATGTAAACTATATTTCGGTAAACCTGACCTTAAAAAAATAAAACTTGCTTTTTACTCCCTCCCTCTAAACACACCCACGCTGGTGGTAATTTAGGCTTAGTATGTATGAGTTCTCCATATAGCCACACAACAAATCATGTACGTTATCGTTATATAACACCAGCCCACGGACTGGAACTATTCTAAGACAAGGGGCTCGGAAGCAAAGTTTCATTACAAGAATCTTTTTTTAAGACTTATGTATTTATTTATTTATTTGAGAGAGAGGGAGAGAGAGCAAGAGGGGGAGGGGCAGAGAGAAAGAGAAGATTCCTTGCTGATCAGGGAGCTCGCCACAGGGCTCTATGTCGTGACCCTGCGATCACGACCTGAGTGGAAATCAAGAGTCGGATACCTAACCAACTGAGCCACCCAGCTGCCCCACAATAATCTTTATAATAAGAATTTTTCACCAAAAAGTATTTCAAAGTCTCCATGGAGTTATCACTATACCAAAAGTCTCACTCATACCTTCCAGGTAAAAATGACCCAAGGTTATCTCCAGATGAACTATAAAGAGGTAGCACTTTGGGGGCACCTGGCTGGCTCAGTTGGAAGAGCCTGTGACTCTTGATCTCAGGGCCATGAGTTCAAGTCCCATGCTGGGTATAGAGATTACTTAAAGAAATAAAAACTCTGGGGTGCCTAGGTGGCCCAGAGGGTTAAGCCTCTGCCTTCAGCTCAGGTCATGGTCTCAGGGTCCTGGGATCAAGCCCCGTGTCGGGCTCTCTGCTCAGCAGGGAGCCTGCTTCCTCCTCTCTCTCTGCCTGCCTCTCTGCGTACTTGTGATCTCTCGCTCTGTGTCAAATAAGTAAATAAAATCCTTAAAAGAAAAAGAAATAAAAACTTTTAAGAAATAAAGTAAAATAACGAGATAGCACTTCTATAATTTGGTATTTACATATATCTCCAAACCTGGATGAATCAAGTTTTTCCATTTGTGGCATACCAAACCATCAATCAACACTGAGGAACTTCTTTACCATTTGGTCATATTATACTTCTGGTAAACCAGTATTTTCTCCTACTTTATAGTTAGTTTTCTGATTATTATATTGAGAACTTTCAAAACTTCTGCTCATGAAGAGAGCCAATATAAAGGGGAGAAACACAATACACCTACTATGTGTCAGACACTAAACCCACTCTTTGTTACCACATTTAATTAAGGAATTTTGTGAAGCACGCGTGACTATCTTTGTTTTGTCGGTTGAGAGAGACAAAGTGACAAAGTGACTTGCCCCAAATCATCCAGCCAGTTTATGGTACAATCTGGGTTGAAGGACTTGAAGGTGACTGAGGTCCACTGGGAGATGAGAGAGGCCTGACGCTATTAGGGGTCTACACAGTAAAGCTGGGACACCAGTATTTGATTCAAAATATAGCCAAAGAGCTTTTCATGAGCTCAAGACATCTCATTGAAGGACTGCTCGTGGGTCTGACTGTCCTAACTTCATCCATTTTTTTTTTTCCAGCTCAAATTGATTCCCTGCATTTCACCAGGTTTTAGAAAAGATCTTTAATCTTTCAAGCCCGAAGACATAGTCAGGCATTTCAATGTTACTTAACGATGTGTTTGTAAAGGAAAAAGCCAAGACACTGATTTCAAGACACCCTTAGAGTGCTCAGTGTTCTACCAAGTGTCACACTTCAGGCAGAGAAGTAACAAAGATAAGTAGGGAGAAGGCAGCATTTGCACAAAGTCCCAAGCGTGTCTGTCCTTCTAGAAAGTAGCTCTGTACAAAACATACATTACAGTCTGAAAAAGACAACACTACCTCAAATTGCTTCCTTTCTTTTCCTCAGATCATTAAAAGATTAAAGAGAACACAACTGCCTTTCTCCTGTTCTAGGAGCTCCTGTGAGGAGAAGTATGGCCCAGCTAAACTTCTGAAATTATCCTGTAGTTTTAAATGACAAAACCCTTCCCCCAGGGACGGATTTTTAATCTCCTCTGTGTATTCTTAGAATCTTAAGGCATTTCACTTCGGGGTATTACTAAAATCCCTGACATTTGAAAATCAAGTGAAATCCCCAAAGTTTGTCATGAAAGGAGGGAACAACATTTCCAAACTAAATTATACGTAGCATCTGACAAATGCCTGTTTGAAATGTTGTCAGAAGAACCGACCACAAGAGCCTATGAACCCAAAACCTAGCACACGCCGGCCCTTCGTAGTCTCCTTTCGGAATACAAAACCCAGAGCTGCTAAACAAAATGCTTCTGTAAGACTGATCAGAAATCACTACTCTTCTCTAGATGGAATGCTAAGGAAAAAGGGAGTGAAAAATCCAGGATAAATTCCTTGGAAACAAGACAGAAGCATCATGTGCGGTTATGTCCGCTCTGATTTTCCACGCATGGAGCTGTAGGAGAAGCATTCTGGCTTCATAATTCCATTCAACACACAGGCCTATTTCAAAGCAACCGAATTCGCAGCCACACTACTCCTTGCCTCTATGAGGGGGTTTGCAAATTATTTCTTTAACAGCTCAAACTCTGAGATAAGAAAAGAACCAAGTTCACACTATGTTTTGAAACTTCCTGACTTAAGTGCTTTGAATGCTCTTTTAACACTGTTTTTGAACCCATTTTTCTTTAGTTGGCCCTCAAAGGTGTCTTGTTTTTTCAATTTGAAAAGAAAATTTTAAAAGCCGGTTAGCTGTGAAGTCCCTCCCACAGGCAGATTTAATTACCTGACAAATGTTTCCCATACTTATCATCCCCTTCTCTTGCTTAGGAAGCAGGCTCCCCTTGAGGGAGGAATGACCAAGGACTAAGCAAGTGTACGAGGTTAAAGCCAGGGAAACCCACTTCCTGGGTGTCGACAAGCCACCCAAGGTCTAAGACAAGAAATCTGTTTAAATTGGTCAGATGAAAAATCACGAATGAACTATTGGTGCTTTCGGCATTTTACATTTTCAAGGGCCTAACTCTAATATTCATTTCCTTCGGGATAGTTTCATATGCTAAGACTTCCTCTGGTAAGCAGATGTCATATTCCAG
Source organism: Mustela lutreola (assembly GCF_030435805.1). NCBI lineage: Eukaryota > Metazoa > Chordata > Mammalia > Carnivora > Mustelidae > Mustela > Mustela lutreola. The sequence goes on along the minus strand of NC_081308.1, from coordinate 118,651,225 downwards.
TCTTCTGAAATCTCATTAGGTGGCCTTGTTCTCATCTCCATCAGATATCAAGGAGAGGTCCAGATGGTCAGAGAAGATCCAAGGGATAAGCTAATGAGACTTGTTTCTTAGAAAACAGCACTGGACGGTTAGCTTGCTAAACAATGTGATTGAAAAAACTATACACTGATCACACAAAGCACGTTCAGAAGAAAAATAAAACACACACACACACACACACTAAACTAGAACAGATAACCACAGTGCTAAAATTGGGAATATGAAAGATAATTTTCTTCCTCTCTTTTAAGTTTCCTTTTCAAATTTTCTTTAATGAGCATGCATTTTCTCTAACTGGAAAATTAAATTCTAAAAAGATTATTTCTTTACATCAGAGAGAAAATAGCTTTGTACTTCTGGCCAGGTCACTTCTTTGGATGGATACCCTTTGGTTTTGCCGATAGGTAGTAGTGACTTATGGTTTCAAGTCTCTTCAAAGATACAAAGCCTATTGATTCCATAACTTTCATTCCTTGCTCACAATAATTTGGAGCCTCTAAATTCATTCTATCAACAGAGATCAAAAGAATCATTTCCAACATCAACAATCCCTACCTCCAAGGTAGGGATTAGGAGTCTCTCCCTCCTTTTCGTTTCTTTTGGACATCTTATCATTAAAGCTCACCTACATTCTACCATGTTTTCATGTACACATGGGTCTTTTACCAAAAGACAGTGGTGATGCTTTTTTGTCCAAGCTTCACAGGACAGTACCCTGGAAATGAGAGTGACTCAGCATTTGTCATGATGTCTCAACCTCACTCAGGCGTATACCTAGACCAATCCATGGGGTGGTGGGGACAGAATGAGAGTGCTAGATTAGCACTGGCCATGAGCCACCCCCTTGATGTTGAGAAAGGGGTCACTTTTTCTGAGCATCTAGGGAAGAGAGCACCAAAAGAAAACAGGGGACCCAGCAACAAGGAGAAAAGGGCCGAGCTTGTCAGAAGCGGCTGTACCTTCAGGAGGAGCAGCAGATGAAGATGATAACGATGACAATAATGATGGCGATGACGATGATAATGTGTTGGTGTCGGAGACTTCAATAGTGAGAAGACTAATTGATGAGACTCTGGGATCTGGAGCATGGAGAGAAAACAGGCAAACACGGTTGGAAGAATGTCATTCAGCAGAATTTCTAGCACTCTATGTAGTCAACACAGATGACATAAACACACATTGATTGGTATCTACAATAAACACTGTCAACATAGGAAATAGAGTCTGTTATGGTTTAATTACACTGCACTCTTAAAAGTGTCCGTGCCAGAAACTTATTTATTTTAGACAGTCATTTTATTTCTCATGTGTGAAAAACATAAGCCACAGATAAATAAGGAAAAGATTGCTGCTGTAAGTTTGACAGTTACGATTCGATGTGCCCGAGAATATAAATTGATTCATAATATAGGTTCCATCGATGTGTTGTAGTGCCTTCTAGTCTACCTTTTAAAATGCGGATTGTTTGGGTTTTGTCTTGTTTGTAGAAAGCAGAGGACATAATGGTCATGCTATCCTAGTCCGAGACAATACAGTGTAGATGGGAGCTGATCTAAAGTTGTGTCAGCATATTTCCTTCCTCTTCCAAAAAAAGACTAATCAAAAAGCATATATTTCAAAAAACTAGTTTCGGATGTTGAAAGGCTCTTTCCAACTAACTCTAAGCAGTATAAAAAGAGAGGTTACTTCTCACTTGTTGTGCCAGAGAAGCCAAACAACAGCATGATAGCAACGCTCAGGTTGACTTACTAATCATCAGCAAACCACTCATTCACAGAAAACACACACACACACACACACACACACGAGAGTTCAGATAAACATTTATGTCATGCCTCTGCACATTTTCTGGATAAGAGAGTAGACACGAAAAACAATTAAGGAAATTTCAGTAGGGCAGCTACACAAAAAAGATAGCACTTTTAAGTAATTTTACTAAAAAAGATCAGTTACCCAGGAGAGAAAGGCTCGGCCCCTCCAGAAATCTGCAGAACCATTCTATAACAAAAAGCCAAGTAATTGAAAATGTTCATGCAGCTGTGTGAGCTCTCAAAAGATTCAGTGATGAAATATTTTTCTTTAGAAATAACTAGGGAATGGTGTATTTCCCTGAAATTGACATTAAACAGAAACAAGTTTTCCGATAACAATATGTAGATAAGAAGGCTTTCATTCAGAAAGCAGCCTCGCGCAAGAGATCGTGGCGCTCTGTACAATATGGAAAATGACAGCAGACCTGATGAGAATGCAACAAGCATCCCTTGTTTAAGCCGCATTTATAAATGGCATCTTGAGACTTCATGGTCATAGCCCATCTAGTGACTCTTCCGGGAATTCAAAATTGGCCTTTTAGAAGGCAGCAGCAGAAGGGTGTGTGAGGCGTGTTACCAATTAACCATGCACGCCGTTCATTTAAGAAACTTTCGGCAGGGTGCCTGGGTGGCTCAGTGGGTTAAGCCGCTGCCTTCAGCTCAGGTCATGATCTCAGGGTCCTGGGATCGAGTCCCGCATCGGGCTCTCTGCTCAGCAGGGAGCCTGCTTCCTCCTCTCTCTCTCTGCCTGCCTCTCTGCCTACTTGTGATCTCTCTCTGTCAAATAAATAAATAAAATCTTTAAAAAAAAAAAAAAAAAAGAAACTTTCGGCAAACTTTCCCTGCGCATGAAATGGGAATGAAGAAAGTCTCAGTGGAAAAGATGGGAATAAAGGAAATAATAGAAATGAAATGGTTAGGCCCTTAAAAGAAATGAACAGTAGAAACAGGGGGCAGTAGGAGCACCTGGGTGGCTCAGGTGGTTAAGCAGCTGCTTTTGGCTCCGGTCCCCACCAGTGCTCAGCGGGGAGCCTGCTTCTTCTTCCCCCTCTGCGCCTCCCCCTGCTTGAGCGCTCTTATGTGCGCATGCGCTCGCACTCTCTCTCATTTGCTCCCTCCCTCTCTCACTCTCAAATAGATAAATAAGGGCACCTGGGTGGCTCAGTGGGTTAAAGCCTCTCCCTTCAGCCTGGGTCATGATCCTAGAGTCCTGGAATCGAGCCCCATATCCCGCTCTCTGCTCAGCGGGGAGCCTGCTTCCTCCTCTCTCTCTGCCTGCCTCTCTGCCTACTTGTGATCTCTGTCAAATAAATAAATAAAATTTTAAAAAAATAAATAAAATCTATAAAAAGAAAGAAACAGGGAGCAGGAGAACGTAGTATAGTAAAGAAGAGGGATTCTGGAAGCAGACTGCCCATGTTCGAATTATGTCTCCATCATTTACCACCTGGGCAAGTTCCTTAAACTCTGAGAATCAGTTTGTTCTCCTCTGAAACGAGAGATACACTAAACACTCCACAGAGTGATTGTGAGAACTAATTCAAACAGCGAGCCTGGTGCATGGCATGGAGGAATACTCAATAAATGCTGGGTTTTCCCTTCTGCTACTCTATTCATGCATGATAAAACTGTTGATGAGGGACTGCTCTATTATTATATGAGCTTCAAGCAGATAGGGCTTCTTCCCACATATTAAAATCAACTGCTTTCATATGTGAGTAAACTGATCCAAATTACCCCATATGTTTCTGCAGAAGAAAGGAAATGGCTTTTTATGAAGTAGCATTTCTATTGACTTTAGTAATCACCCTACAACAAATTAATCTCTGTAGCTTGGTGAGTTGTTTTATATGGAATTCCCTTTGTGTCAGTGACAAAACACCCAGATCCCCATTTTAAAATATGTGATGGGCCCACGTTCTTCATTCGAGAACCATGGATTGTATGCTACAGCAATGGCAGCCGATTCCGACCATGAATGTGACTAAACCAGAATTCAGGCGTTGCTTCAGGTCCTGCGGGTGACCCTGACGATAACACTGTTTAAGAGGGGACAAAGAAAGAGTAGTGGAAATACCAGGTGTAAGGACAAGAGAGGAGAAAGAGCAGTAAGAAAGAGAAGAGCACTTTTCTTGCATGGGACTATTTATCAAATACCGTTCTTCCCTTACTTTGCAATACACATGGGCGAGCGCGCGCGCGCGTGCGCGCGCACACACACACACACACACACACACACACGTCCTGGGCATGCGTGCACAAACACATACACACGCCTCTGCTCACCACTCCTCCCTAAACTTAGATAATAGACAAATCTTTTGCTAGACGTGGCTCCCCCTACCCAATGTTCATTCATTCCATTTATGACAAATCTTTGCCGGCAAGATAAAAAACAATTAGATAGTTGCTCCTGGAAAGGAGAAGGGATTGTCAGAGAAAAAGTGCCCTCTAGTAGTTATCTCAGTCCCCTTGCCACTCAGTGATCTTTTTTGTAGATGTCCTAAGTCAGAAAAATCTTTGACGGGGCGCCTGGGTGGCTCCCTCAGTTGAGCGTCTGCCTTAGGCTCAGGTCGTGATCCTGGGGTGCTGGGATTGAGTCCTGCCCACGTGAGGCTTCTCCCTCTCTCCCTCTGCCTGCTTCCCCACCCCCCCACTGCTCATGCTCTCTTAATCTCCCCCTCTCTGTCAAATAAATAAATAAAATCTTTTAAAAAAAGAAAAAAGTCCTTGAGAAGACAAAACTAGCACAAATGAGATAATAAAGTGGAGTCCTTAATGTGGAGATAATAAAACGTAGCAGTTCAATTCGAGCCAGTGTTGTGCTGGTAAATGGTAGGCGTTGGGCCAGGAACCCTGATCTATAGAATTTGTCAATTGCTGTAGTGTGAATACACCCGCCATGACAATTTCAAGTTTCCAAAAGACATCAACCATCTTGCAAGATTCTTAAAAATACAATGATTGGCTCTCTCAAACTAGTATATGACCATATGGCAAGTCTCCTCATCTCTCTGAGTTTCCGTTTCCCTGACTATAAATCACGATCCCCATTATTACAGTACAGCATATGTATCACAATCACCAGCATCACCGTTTCAATACCACGTACAGCCAGAGCTTCTATTTCTCATACCAGAAGCTCCTTAAATCACATTCCAAAGTCTCTAAGAAACACTATGGCTTTCCACCTCATGATTAGCCAAGTCAGCATGGTCCAATGTCAAAATCAAAGACTACAGTGCATGGGGCACCTGGGTGGCTCAGTGGGTTAAAGCCTCTGCCTTCAGCTCAGGTCATGATCCCGGGGTCCTGGGATGGAGCCCTGCATCACATCGGGCTCTCTGCTCAGCAGAGAGCCTGCTTCCCCCTCTCTCTCTGCCTGCTTCTCTGCCTACTTGTGATCTCTGTCTGTCAGATAAATAAATAAAATCTTAAAAAAAAAAAAAAACAAAGACTATAGTGCTTATGGCAGATCATCACCCAAGATCCCTGAGCTTGGGGATATAGTTTGTCTCTAACTGGAGAGAAGAGAGGAAGGGGGAGGAAAGAAAGAAGGGAGTTATATTGGCTTGATAAATCTATCCCTTATTTTTCTGATTATTTTCTGCTTATACCCATCTATCTCTCTCTATTAAATTAGTATGAACTGAGTACCCACTACGTGTGAGGCATTATGCGAGACACTGAGGATCCAATGATGGGCAAAACAGGCAAAGTCACTGTCCTCAAGGAACCTGCTGCCTAGTGGGAGGAACAGACACTAAATGATCACCAGACTGACATGAGCGCTTTGAGGGAAAGGAATAAAATACATGTGAATATATGTCAGAGGAGCCAGACCTAGACCAGGGATGGGGGAGGGGTACAAATGTGCTAGAGAAAGCTTCCCTTAGGAAGTGATGATTATGCTGGGACATGAAAATGAAGCAGGAGTTGACAATGGACAGATGGATGCACAAAAGGCTGGTAAAGAAGCAATTGGTTGTTGGGATCTGGAACTTTGAGGTGGGGTCTGGATTACAGGTACAATTTAAGAGTCAGGGGTATATGGGTAGAAACTGAACCCCGGGGACGCCTGGGTGGCTCAGTCAGTTAAGCATCTGCCTTCTGCTCAGGTCATGGTCCCAGGGTCCTGGGTTCAAGACCTGCATCAGGCTCCTTGCTCAGTGGGGAGGCTGCTTCTCCCTCTGCCTGCTTCTCCCCCTGACTCTCTCTCCAGCTCTCTCTCCCTCTCTGACAAAAAATAATAATAATAATAATAATAATAATAAAATCTTAAAAAAAAAAAAAAAGAAAGAAACCAAACTTCAGAGGCTAGATAAGATTGCTAAGAAGGCAACCTAGGATTGAGCCTTGAGGAACTCCCAACATCTAAAGGTTACTAGTTCGATAGCTGCATTCTCTACTAACTGGGTCTCACTCCTCCAGCTACAGCCCTTTCAACTAGATCACCCCACCCCTAGCCATATTAGTAACTACCTGGAGAGACTACACCTGTAAAGATTAAGCAAAGGGACTTCATATGGTAACTCTATTTTTAACTTTTTGAGGAAACTCCATACTGGCTATTTACGCAAAGAAAATGAAAACACTAATTTGAAAAGATACATGCATCCCTATGTTTATAGCAGTTTACAATAGCCAAGATATGGAAACAGCCCAAGTATCCATCAACAGATGAGTGGATAAAGAAGAGGTGTATAGGGTGCCTGGGTGGCTTGGTGGGTTAAAGCCTCTGCCTTTGGCTCAGGTCATGATCCCAGAGTCCTGGGATCGAGTGCTCCCTGCTCCAGCTCCCTGCTCCGGAGCCTGTTTCCTTCTCTCTCTCTCTCTGACTACTTGTGATCTCTCTCTCTGTCAGATAAATAAATAAAATCTTAAAAAACAAAAAGAAGAGGTGTATAGGGGCACCTGGGTGGCTCAGTCAGTTAAGCGTCTGTCTTTGGCTCAGGTCATGATCCCGGGGTCCTGGGATCGAGCCCCACATTGGGCTCCCTGCTTGGTGGGAAGCCTGCTTCCTCCCTCTCCCCCAACCCCTGCTCGTGCTTTCTCTCACTATCTCTCAAATATCCCTCTCAAATAAATAAATGTAATCTTAAAAGAAGAAGAAGAAGGGTTTGTACACATGGAATATTACTCAGCCATAAAAAAGAATGAGGTTTTTTGCCATTTGCGACAACATGGATGGAGCTAGAGGGGATGATGCTAAGTGAAATAAGCCAGTCAGAGAAAGACAAATATTATAGAGTTTCGCTCATATGTGGAATGAAAGAAAGAAAACAAATAAACAAAGAAAAAAGGGACAAAAAAACAAACTCTTATAAGAACAAGCTGGTGGTTACCAGAGGGGAGGTGGATGGGGAGATGGATAAAATAGTTCAGGAAGAGTACACTTATCCTGATAAGCATTGAGAAATGTATAGAATCGTTGAAACATTGCATTGTTACACTGTATACCTGAAACTAATATAACACCATATGTTAACTCTATTGGAATTTTAAAAATATTTTTTTAAAAGAAAGGGGACTTCATGATCAAACTGACCTGGGTTAGAATCCTAGATTGGCTCCTTTCACCTTCAAAAAATTATTTTAATTTTCTTAGCCTCAAATCTGCCATCTATAAATGAGCTAATGATAGTACCTGTGATGCAGTTGTTGTGAGGATTAAATAACATAATGCATGTGAAGTACTTAGCACACTCCATAAATGGAAATTAACTAAAGAACCTAGTACCAACCATAAGCCCACTCCCTCACCCCATGCAAGTAAGGCATGAGCACAACCAAGAGAGCCCCATGTCTTCTATTGGCACAACTGAAACCCAGTCACTCTTTAGAAGCCCATCCAGCCACAGAGTACATAAGTGCTTGGCGATCGGGAGCATGGCGTAATCTTGTCATCAAAAATTTCTTTCTCCCATTCTGCCAGCTTGCCAGGAGAGCAGTTCCAGCCATACACTGCTGTGCCAATAACAGCACCACCACCAGCCACCCGTAAGAACTCTAGTGTTGGGTTAGAGGGGCGGGAAAAACCCCTAACTTGAGAGCTTTCATTCTAGAACTTTTGGAAACAGATTTCCAACACTGCTGCATTCACAATATACACAGTATTTTCAATAGCATAAGAAAAAAATATTTTCTATATATACAGAGAAAAAAACCCAAATACTACAATGTAGGAATAAGTCACATATCAAAGTAGTCATCCAAATTTATTTTGTGATAAGTCTACTGAGACATATCCCGAATGACATTTAAGGACAGAACTCGTTTGAAAAATGGGCATGTCTTTGTAGGATAAACTCAATGGAGCTGGTTTTGACCTATACATGCAGAGATTATAACTATCCTGATACAAAGTGCTGTTTTAGCTTCTGACTAAAAATGATATAATTTTGTATATCATTTTTAAATGATATGTATAATTGAAATGTATAATTAAGGGGCGCCTGGGTGGCTCAGTGGGTTAAGCCGCTGCCTTCAGCTCAGGTCATGATCTCAGGGTCCTGGGATCGAGTCCCGCATCGGGCTCTCTGCTCAGCAGGGAGCCTGCTTCCTTCTCTCTCTCTCTGCCTGCCTCTCAGTGTACTTGTGATTTCTCTCTGTCAAATAAATAAATAAAATCTTTTAAAAAATGTATAATTAAAAGGAGGCTTTGTTTTTAAGTTTTATGGAGTTTTTTTTTTTTTTTTGGTAGTCGTCTCTACATCCAACATAGGGCTCGAACTCATGACCCTGAGATCAAGAGTCACATATCAGCAAGCTTTTATTTTATTTTATTTTTATTATTTTTAAGAGCAGGCTTTTTTAAAGCAGGGTTAAATCACTCTTTTAGAAGCACAAAGTTACCCCAAACTGACAAATATCAACACAATATTGGGAATTAATTTCTCCTTTGATAATGGTACTACCGCGATCTCAAACCTTCTTGTCTTCCCCTATACTAAGTGCCCCCTTGCCTTCTACAAAACTGGTTCCTGTACACCTCCCTCTCCTTTCAACTCTCTCCAGTGTCTCCAGCTTCGTCCAAGCTTTTCACATCAGCTTGTCTTACAGAAACAGTCTTGTAACAGGTCTTTCCTCTCATCTGTGATGCTTCTCAAAGCCAGGCTAAAGGCTTCGGGAACACTGTTCTTGGCTCTGCCCTACTTATTGAGCCAAACATATATTCATTCATATAATCAATATTTACTGAACTCTAACCACGTGCTGGTAGTGTGCTAAGTTCTAGAAATGGAGATGTGAAAATCCAAAGTCCCCATTGTTAGGGCATTTGCAAGACTGTTGGGGTAAAGACTTTGGCCAGAGTCTGAATGTCAGGATAAAGGTACCTGGTCCAAAAAATCAACATGGCTGAAGAATCATCCAACCACCAACCACAATGTTTTTAAACAAATGAGCTATAAACTGAACCAGGAAGAATGAAAGAAGAGAAGTTCAAGAAAGATTACAGAACTATGGAATTTCCTTTGGTATATATTTAAGAACTATCTATGCCTAGGATCTAGTTTAAGTATCAAAAAGGTTTTGAATATTCCTCCATGAAAGTTGGGGCTGGGGGGTCGGTCATGACAACATTAAGAAATCTCTTCCAGAGTTTTATAGTTCTACAACTCCATAAGCAAAGCAAAAACAAATCAAAGGCTGATTTGGAGGGCGCCTGGGTGGCTCAGTGGGTTAAGCCGCTGCCTTCAGCTCAGGTCATGATCTCAGGGTCCTGGGATCGAGTCCCGCATCGGGCTCTCTGCTCAGCAGGGAGCCTGCTTCCTCCTCTCTCTCTCTGCCTGCCTCTCTGCCTACTTGTGATCTCTCTCTGTCAAATAAATAAATAAAATCTTAAAAAAAAATTTAAAAAAAAAGGCTGATTTGGAGAGCTATTGGCAATTCATTAGATGACCTTAAAGCTTTCTCAATTGCAGAATGGGGACCAAATTGTATTTCTGAAAAAACTATAGAAATTCCCCTCTGAAAACATAAAATAAGTCTCTTTTTAAAAGATTTTATTTATTTCAGAGAGAGACACAGTGAGAGAGGGAACATAGCAGGGGGAGTGGGAGAGGGAAAAGCAGGCTTCCTGCTGAGCAGGAAGTCCTGGGCTCGATCCCAGGACTCTGATATCATGACCTGAGCTGAAAGCAGACGTTTAACGACTGAGCCACCCAGGCACCCTGAAATAAGCCATTTTAAATAAAATATTTCCCGGGCACAGTCACAAGGCTTTAAGTAGTGTTATTCTTGAAAAAGCTACTATGGGTGCCTGGATGGCTCAGTCACTCAAGTGTCGGACTCTTGATTTCAGCTTAGGTCATGATATCAGGGTCCTGAGATCGAGTCCTGCCTGGGGCTCCACACTTGGTGGGGAGTCTGCTTAGGATTATCTCTCTCTCTCTCTCCCTTTGCCCCTCTGCCCTTGCTCATACACACGCACTCTCTCTCTCAAACAAACAAACAAACAAACAAAGAAGCCAATATGGACAAAGGTAATAGTATAAGACTATGTTCCGGGACGCCTGGGTGGCTCACTTGGTTGAGCAGCTGCCTTCGGCTCAGGTCATGATACCAGCGTCCTCGGATCGAGTCCTACATCGGGCTCCTTGCTCAGCAGGGAGCCTGTTTCTCCCTCTGCCTCTGCCTGCCATTCTGTCTGCCTGTGCTTGCTCTCTCCCCCTCTCTCTCTCTGATAAATAAATTTAAAAAAAAATTAAAAAAAATAAAATTAAATTTAAAAATAAAATAAAATAAATAAAAATAAATTTAAAAAAAAAGAAGACTATGTTCCAAGGTAGTTATGTAGGTTCTTCTAGGTCAACATTTCTTTTTTTCTTTTTTAAGATTTTATTTACTTATTTGACAGAAAGAGAGCACAAGCAGGGGGAAAGGCAGAAGGAGAGGGAGAAGCAGGCTCCCTGCTGAGCAGGGAGCCGGATATAGGGCTCGATCCCAGGATCCTAGAATCATGACCTGAGCCAAAGGCAGACACCCAACTGACTAGACCCAGATGCCCCGAGGTAAACATTTCTTTCCAAGGAATTAACCTCATGGTGTGGTCTGCTTCGTGTTTTAAGAACTTAACTTCACATTTATCTTATGGTTGTCTGTTCAGGCACTCTAAAGACACATGATCAGGATACCTGGGTGGCTCAGTTGGTTAAGCATCTGCCTTCAGCTCAGGTCATGATTCAAGGGTCCTGGAATCGAGTTCTACATGGGGCTCCTTGCTCAGTGAGGAGTCTGCTTCTCGCTCTGCCTGCTGCTCCCCCTGCTTGTGCACTCTCTCTCTCTCTGACAAATAAACAAAATCTTTTAAATTTTTTTTTTAAAAAAACCACAAAGACACATGATGAAGTTCAAATCTTACTAGAAGCAGAGTTTATGTCTTCCTGACACACCTCCAGAAAAGCATTACATAGTTAGCTTAATTGGATATTCAAGCACTGCACAACTTGGATGTTTCTAGTAAGATTTGAACTTGGTCAAAAGCGTCTTTGTGGCATTTTTTAAATTCTTAAAGTGGTCCCTTGCAATGAAAGTAGAATTCTGAAAGTGGGCTGTGAAGACCCTGTGGTACAAGAAAACAAGGCAGGTGTGTGAATGAGACCAGAACTTTGCTACATCCAATATTTCTGGAAATAAGTGGATTGATCATTGTTTGGAACTTAGATAATGTTTTTAAAATACTATTATGTGAACAGTTTCATTGGAAAGGCATTTTCTGCAATGAGATTTAATACTAAGACAAAAACTGATACATGACCAGTCAAATATTTAAAGTTGACATATTTTGGGTGCCTGGGTGGCTCAGTTGGTTGGGCGACTGCCTTCGGCTCTGGTTATGATCCTGGAGTTCCAGAATCAAGTCCCACATCAGGCTCCCTGCTCAGCGGGGGTTCTGCTTCTCCCTCTGACCTCTCCCCTCTCATGCTCTCTCTGTCTCTCAAATAAAATAAAATAAAATAAATCTATAAAGTTGACATGTTTCTCACTGCGGTTGTTACCTGAGAGCCATTCAGTAAGACAACATAAGAACATATTTGGTTCCATACGCCTGCGCTATGTTAGAATTTTGCTGCTTTAAGAACACTGCAAATACATAGCAGCTGCCCAAACTTAATTACAGTGGTGTTCCTTAAACTCAGTGAGAAATTCTATACAGCCTGGTTTCCAGGGTTAAAATTTAGATATATGCTCCGAAACTTTTCATATAAAACCTAAGCTTGGAGATATTTGTGTGTATATTTGAGTGTTAAATTTCTTTAAAATTACTACTTATAATTTTAGACTAGAAGAGCCCTAAAAGTTAAAATTCTTCTTTTTAACTACTCCTATTTACCAAAGGGGGGGAGGCGGAGAGAGAGAATTTACATTGACATGAAATAGTATATATTGATAGTCTTGCATTGAGTAAATTTTCATTAATATTTTTTATTTGATTTTTATTCCCCATTAAAAAACAATATAAGCTTAGAAGCTTTTGTATAGCTGTATTTTTAATCATTAGAAAAATCTGAAACATGACATCAGATTTTAAACAATTTATGTCTTCGAATTATGGATTTGTATACACAACATTTTTGTAGGGATGATAAAGAATAATGGGCTGTTAGTAGAGTGTACCTCACAGTGTTGGCCTCAAAGAGTCATCTCTCACAGAACCCAAAGTCTTTTCCCCAAAGAACCCAAAGAAACACAATAAACAGGTCAGTCACTCATTCTGACTTGGTACCTAGGATTATTTTGTAAACCAATTCTGAAGTTTGTTTTCTTTCTCAAGAGCCGCTCTTAACAATGATATTAAAGTTGGCCTCCTAGTTCCTCGCATGATGGAGAACCTGAATGGGTTGCCAGCTCCCTTTCCTGAACCTACCCATGAAAATGATCCAGACGCGTGTATGTATTGAAGGAAGGAAGGTTGTGAGATCCCGGAATTGAAAATGAAAATTGTAAGGAATTTCTAGGGACCAAGGAGGGAGTTAGATTGCATTGGCAGGGGTGGGGGTGAGGGGGAGCTGGTTTGAGACTTGAGACACCCATTGCAGAGAGAGGACTGGCTGAAGGTAGCTTTCCAGTTATACTTTTCAGTCTCGCCAACACTGTGCCAGGAAGATCTTCCTGGTCCTGGCACCATGGCGGGAGAGGAAACAGTAGGAACAATACCAGAAGCTGCAGCCGTAGCATCAGTGTAGGAAGTCATCTCATGGTGTGGTCTGCTCCGTGTCGTAGGGACTTAATTCCACACCTATCTATGGTTGCGTGTTCACGCATCCTAGAGACACAAGATCAGGGTGCCTGGGTGACTTGTCGGTATAGCGCTCAGACATTCCATCCCACTTCAGGCTCATGGGTTAATTGCCTAAAACCCAGGGAAAAGATCAATTCCTGGGGTGGAGGGATAGGGAGGTTTCTGAGGGTCATGGTCACACAAGACAAGAGAAGCACAGCAAAAGTGAAGAAAGCTGAGATTATAACCCAGAAGTTATTACTTACAAACTCAGAGATTTCCCCAAATGCTCACACACACTCATACACCCATGGATGGTGGATGGTGGGAATCGGGTGGTGAGGGAAGTTACAGAGAAGTAAGAAAGTGGCTAATCCATGTGGTAATAGATTAGAGTCGGACCTGCCAGTATAAACTCACACTACCTTCATAGAGTTACTAGGAGTTCCATACAGAAATATCCACAGGGTGCCTGGGTGGCTCAGTTGGTTAAGCAACTGCCTTCGGCTCAGGTCATGATCCTGGAGTCCCAGGATCAAGTCCCGCATCGGGCTCCCTGCTTGGCAGGGAGTATGCTTCTCCCTCTGATCCTCCCCCTGCTCATGCTCTCTCTCTCTCTCTCTCTCACACACACACAATCTCGCTCTCAAATAAATAAATAAAATCTTTGTGGAAAAAAAGAAATATCTACAGACATGTGGGTTAAGATACATACATATATTCCTTGCTCTATCTGCTGAGAGGATCTAGAAACAATGACATCCCAGTAGCAACCCAGATTGTAGTTTCTAGTACCCATTCTCCAATAAAAGGAACCAGGACTCTTTGGAGAACTGGCTCATTCGAGGGTCAGGGCAGGGAATACACAAGATCAGCCTGGAGCATGTTGTAGTGACAAAATTAAAGAAGCACTAAAAACAAAGGAAAAAAAACCCCACATAATCATATCAAAGGGACACAGGAGCCAGCTGAGATTCCAGAGTCCCAAACTGAAAAAATTGTAGCAATAACCTTGCTGATATTGATTTCAGATTCCACATTACGATTTAGCTTTCAGAAACTAAACTTTATCAAGTTTTGGGGTTTTATCAAAACGAAACAAAACAAAACAAAAAACACTATCCATCATTGCCTAAAAGGGATAATCAAAGAGCCTCCCTGGAGTGCCTGTGTGGCTCAGGTGGTTAAGTGTAATCTGCCTTCAGCTCAGGTGGTGATCCCAGACCCTGGGACTCTGGGATGGAGTTCACTTCAGGCTCCCTGCTCGGTAGGGAGCCTGCTTCTCCTTCTCCCACTCCCCCTGCTTGTGCTTGCTCTCTCTCAAATATACATAAATACATAAATCTTTTCAAAAATAAAAAATTTTTAAAAAAATAAAAGAGCCACCCTTTTCAACTTCATGGGAGCCTGAATTATTTTTGTGTATTTCAACCAAACCATTCATTGCAACAGATTGAATGTAGAAGCAGTTAGGAAAACACAGCTGTCTTGGATTAAGCCAAACATTAAAGAAATTTGCAGCAATAAAAAACAATGCCACTTGTAACAGTAAGTTATTTCTCACTTTGAGAAATTTAGTTATTTTTTATTAAAAATGTTACTTTGTTGACATATAATGGGTTTATACTTATTATATTTACCGTGCGTATAATTAATCAGCACATTACAATTTTTTCAGTTTTAATTAATTTCCAATTTGATAAATAACAATGGATATAACCCACAGGAATCAAAGCTCTCTGGGGTTTTTGATCATTTTAAAAAGTGTATGGGGCGCCTGAGCAGCTGCGTGGGTTAAGCCTCTGCCTTGGGCTCAGGTCATGATCCCTGGGTTCTGGGATCAAGCTGAGCATGAAGTCTGCTTGTCCCTCTCTCTCTGCTTGTGGTCTCTCTCTCTCTCTCTCTCTCAAATAAATAAATAAAATCTTTTTTTAAAAGAATGTAAAGTATATTTCTCAAAAAGTTTGAGAACTACTGCGTTGTACCAAGCGGCTTCCCATGATGGATGATGGATGTTGGAGAAAAAGACAAAGAGGTTGGCGGATGGTGCTAATGCCACAGTTTAGAAGAGAAGCAAGTACTTAATATCTACCATGCAGCTGGTAAAAGCCTAACTTGAGCATAGTGCCTCACCCTCCCCAAGGAGCCACTCTTCTCTACAACCCCTCCAGCCTTTTCCTGCCTCCATATTGTTACCTCTCTGCCATTAAATAAGGACATACGACTTTCAACTTTGATACACGTCGTCTTCATCACGGGGATTATTTAGAAGTACACAGTTCAGGAGCGCCCCACGCGTAGAGTCTGTTAAGCAACTGACTCCTGATTTTGACTCAGGTTGTAATCTTGGGGTCCTAGGATGGAGCCCCCCACGTCAGGCTCTGAGCTCAGTGCGGAGTCTACTTAAGACTCCTTCTCCCTCTCCCTTTACCTGTTCCCCCACCCTGTGTGCTCTCTCTCTCAAATAAATAAATAAATAAAATCTTTTTTGAAAAAGTGTATGGTTTAATTTCTAATAGATCAGTGGTTTTTCAGTTACCTTTTTTTCTTTAAAAAGATCTTATTCTTGGGGCACCTGGGTTAAGTGCCTCCCTTTGGCTCAGGTCATGATCTAGGACTCCTGGAATTGAGCCCTGCATTGGGCTCCCTGCTCAGGGGGGAGCCTGCTTCTCTCTCCCCCACTCCCCCTGCTTATATTCCTTCTCCCGCTCTCTCTCTCTAGATACCAAATAAATAAATAAAATCTTTAAAAAAGAGAGAGAGACCTTATTCTTAAATAATTTCTACACCCAACATGGGGCTCGAATTCACAACCCCAAGATCAAGAGTCACGGGCTCCACTGACTGAGCCAGCCATGTGTCCCCAGTTATCTTGAAGCTATTGATTTCTGGCTTAATTCCATTAAGGTCCGTCAACATACTTTTTATTATTCTCATTATTTTAAACCTGTTAAGATTTGTTTTACGACCCAGGATACGGTCTATTTTGGTGAATGTTGCATTTGCCCTAGAAAACTTAATTCTGTATTCTGCTGTCTTTGGGTAGCATGTTCTATAAATATCAATTGCATGCTTTTGCATGATGTTGGGTGATGTTCAGTTCTTCTATATCCTTGCCAATGATATAATCTACTCTATCAGTTACTGAGAAAAGAGTATTCCCATCTGTAACTATAATTGTGGATTTGCCCATTTCGCCTTTCAATTCTGTCATTTTTTGGCTTCATGTATTTTGAAGTTCTGTTTTAGTTGCTTATACATGGAGAATTCTGTCTTCTTCATGATTTGATTCTTTTATCATTATGCAGTGTTGTACTTTACCCTTGCTAGTTTTCCGTGCTCTGAAGTCTGTTTCATTTGATATTAATATTAGCCACTCCCATGTTATTTTGATTACTAATTATGTGATATATATCTTTCCCATCCTATACCCTTTTCCATGCCCGTTTTATTGTATCTAGAGAGGTTTTCTTTTTTTTTTATTCAAAGTGTTTTTTTTTTTAAGATTTTATTTATTTATTTGACAGAGATAATGAGTAGGCAGAGAAGCAGGCAGAGAGAGAGAGAGGAAGAAGCAGGCTCCCCACTGAGCAGAGAGCCCGATGTGGGGCTTGATCCCAGGACCGTGGGATCATGACCCTAGCCAAAGGCAGAGGCTTTACCCGCTGAGCCACCCAGGCACCCCATGGGAGAATTTCCTGTAGAAAGTATACCTCTGAACCTTTTTTTATAAATCCCTTCTGACAACCTACGTCTTCTAAATGGTGTGTTTAGAGCTTTTATGTATACTACAGTAACTGACATATTTGGACTTAGGTCTACTATTTTATTACTTGTTTTCTTTTTGTTCCCTCTGTTTCTCATTTCTGTTTCCCCTCTCTACCTTTTATTGCATTATATTAGTCCAAATATATTAATTATCTTATATAATTATATACATATACTTTAAAGATTTT
Source organism: Mustela lutreola (assembly GCF_030435805.1). Lineage (NCBI taxonomy): Eukaryota > Metazoa > Chordata > Mammalia > Carnivora > Mustelidae > Mustela > Mustela lutreola. The sequence continues at coordinate 118,634,195 of NC_081308.1, read as the reverse complement.
TACAGCTTTATTTTAGAGATAGAGTGCCGGCGAGGGAGTAGGGACAGAGGGGGAGGGAGAGAGATAAGCAGACTCCACACTGAGCGCAGACCCCCATGCAAACTTGATCTCATGACCCTGAGATCATGACCGGAGCCAAAACCAAGAGTTGGAGACTTAACCGACTGAGCCACCCAGGTGCTCCAACATATATATATATATATATATATATATATATATATATATATATGTATGCATGTGCACATGTATATATACATCTATGTGTATATACATACATATGTATATACATATACGTGTATGTATACACACATATATGTTTGCCTAAATGTATTTATTTTTTTAGGTAGGCTCCATACCCAACATGGGGCTTGAACTCATGACTCTGAGAGTAGGAGTCACATGTTCTACCCAATAAGCCAGCAAGGTGCCCCCATATTAATTACAATAATATTGCTTAGTACTCCATTTTAATTTATCTATTGAGTTCTTTTAAAGATTTTATTTATTTATTTGACAGAGAGAGAGAGAGATCACAAGTAGGCAGAGTGGCTGGCAGAGAGAGAGGGAGAAGCAGGCTCCCTGCTGAGCAGAGAACCCAGTGTGGGGCTCAATGTGGGGCTGGATCCCAGGACCCTGGGATCATGACCTGAGCAGAAAGCAGAGGCTTAACCCACTGAGCCACCCAGGCGCCCCTCTATTGAGTTTTTTACTGTATCTCTTTACATATTTAAGGGGTTACTCTAGGGATTACCATATACATAGTCAACTGAGCATGGTCTACTTAGAATCAATATTTTACCACTTCAAGTGAGATGTCGAAACTTTCCCATCATGTAGGTCCCTTTACCTCCTCACTTTATGTTGTACCTGCCTCACACATTTCATCTCCAGACATTAAAAATCCCATCAATCTATGTTATAATTTTTATCGTTGACCTTCATAATATTCTAAAGGGTCTAAGAGAATAATCATTATTTTGAGAATAAGCATTTCTTATATTTACCCGGACATATACTATTTCTGTTGCTCTTCCCCTTTTCCTGACATTCCAAGGTTTCCTTTGGTATGATTTCCTCAAGCATTTCGTTTTTTTTTTTAAGATTTTATTTATTTATTTGATAGACAGAGATCACAAGTAGGCAGAGAGACAGGGAGAGAGAGAGGCAGAGAGAGAGAGAAAGGGAAGCAGGCTCCCTGCCAAGATGGGAGCCTGATGCAGGGCTCGATCCCAGGACCCTGGGATCATGACCTGAGCCGAAGGCAGAGGCTTTAACCAACCCACTGAGCCACCCAGGCACCCCTCCTCAAGCATTTCTTTTGGAGCAGGTATTCTCGTGATGAATACTCTGTTTTCTTTCACGTGATATTTTTATACTACTCTCACTCCAGAAAGATATTTTTATTGGATATAAATTTCTGTATTAACCGTTCATCTTGATAGTCATTTTTAAATGTCTTTCTTGCCTCCGTGGTTTATGATAAGATATCAACTGTTATTGTATCACTATATGTAATGTGATGTTTTTCTCTGCTTTCTTTTTTAAGATTTTATTTATTTTTTTATGTAAACAGCACAAGCTGGGAGAAGGGCAGAGGGAGGGGGCGAGAGAGAGCCTTTCCAACAGACTGTGCTGAGTGTCGAGCCTGAGGTGGGGCTGGATCTCACGACCCCAAGATCATGACCTGAGGTGAAATCAAGAGTCTGATGCTTAATGGGAAGCCAACCAGGCATCCTGTCTCTGGCTGCTTTCAATATCTTTTCTTCATATTTAGTTTTCTGTAGTGTGATTATGATGTGTCTGTACGTGAATTTCCTTGTGTTTATCCTGGGTGACATTCACTGAGCTTCTTGAACGGTATAAGTTCATGTTCTTTGCTAAATTTAAGAAGTTCTCATCCATTATTTCTTCAAGTGTTCTTTCGACACCACACTCTCCCCCCCCCCCCCTTCTGGGATGCCAATGAAACAAATCTTTGACTTTGTGATGTTGTTTCACAGATGCCTGAGTCTCTCTGTTTATGCTTTTTCAATCACCTTTCACTATTTTGTCCGTTCTAGATAATTTGTATTGATCCATGTTCACGTACACTGAACTTATCCTCTTAAAACGCCATTGTGTTATTGACCACATCCAGTAAATTTCCTATTTCTTTTCTTTTACTGTCTTCATTTTAAAATCAAGTTTGTCTGATAGAAGGATGGCCACACTCTGGCTTTCTCTTTTCTTTTAAAGTTTATTCTTTTTTTTTAAGTAATCTCTACACCCAGTGTGGGGCTTGAACTCACAACCCTGAGATCAAGAATCACATGCTGTACAGACTAAGCCAGTTCGGCACCCCATAAATTTCTTCTTTCTTTTTTTTAAAAGATTTTATTTATTTATTTGACAGACAGAGATGACAAGTAGGCAGAGAGGTAGGCAGAGAGAGAGAGAGGGAAGCAGGCTCCCTGCTGAGCAGAGAGCCTGATGGGGCCCGACCCCAGGACCCTGGGACCACGACCCAAGCTGAAGGCTTCCCAGATGCCCTAAATTTCTTATTTCAATTACTGTATTTTTAAGTTCAAAAATTTCCATTTAGATCTGTATTTTTAAAACATTTCTTTGCTGGAACTTTCTTTTTTTCCATTTGTTTCATGATTATTTGACTTTACCAAACAAACAAAAATTGAGGGGATGTGTCACCAAGAGCCCATATTGCAAGAAATTATAAAAGAAGTTTTTCAGAGAAAGGGAAAATTATGTAACTCTGAAACATATCTATACGAAGAAAGGAAGAGTGTTAAAGGAAGAATATATGAAAATAAAATAAAATCTTTTCTTTTTCTTATTCTTATTGATAAGTTTGTTAAAATAATAGCAACAACATATTTGGTTATTATAGCCTATGGGTAAGTGAAATGAGTGACAGCAGTGTTATAAGACATGGGAGGGAGGAATTGGGAATACTCTGTTAGCAGGTGTCTGCTCTACCTTTGTACTGCTTTTCATATTGTCATTTGAAATTGGATTAGCTGTAAACATACACGGCAAACTCTAAGGCAACTACTAAAACAAGGTTAAAAAAAAGAAGTATGATTGATATTCCAAGAGAGGAGAAGAAAATGGAATTGCATAAAATGCTTAATTAAAACCAGAGAAGGCAGAAAAAGAGAAGACAGAGTATTTGCTCTTATTTATTGAACCACGGTCATAATAGATGCTTCAAACTATTTGTCATAATTCCAACATCTGTGTCATCTTGGAGTTGGAATCTGATGATCATTTTGGGGTTTTTTTCCCCTTACAAATGGAGGTTCCTAATTTTTCATATGCTGAGTGATTTTTGGACAGACAGCATTCTGCACATTTTTAATATTATAGTATGAGACTCTGGGTCTTGTTTGATTTCTAAGGAAAATACTCTGGTTTTGTGTTTGTTTTCTTTTTTTATGTTGTTTTGTTTTTGCTTTAGGATGTCCTAGAGCTGTTTAGGTTCAGGCTATAAGTTCCAACCTGGCTTCCGAGGGCTGTGGCTCCCACATCAGCTCTGTTTTCAGTGTTCTCGGTGTTCCTTGGACCGGTCCTGCATATAGGCCACTGAGTGACCACCCTGAGACCATGCAGTGGCCTAGCGGTCTTTGGTATGGAGCTGAGAACTGTGCCCAGGGGTTCACACACTGCTTTATAGGATCTCTGTCCCTGAGAAATTTCTGCCTCTCTGGGGCTCTGCTTCACAGCCCTCTGGCCACCAAGCTGGGCTGTTCATTTTCCTGTTCTGATGTAACACTTTCCATTGTCTGCATATGGTGTGTAGGGGAGGAAAAAATCTTTTCTTCTACCCTTCTAAGTTATAGCTGGAGCGGGGCGGGGGGTTGGTAACAAAAAGGAGATTAACAAGAGGAAAATAGACAAATGTATTTAATATAAGTTTTACATGACACTGGAGCCTTCATAACGAAATGAAGACCCAAAGAAGCAGTTAAATCGAGTGTTTTTATGCTAGGTTTGATGAAGAGTGGAGAGTCGTGGAAAAATGTGGAAGCACAAAAAGGAGTATGAGCTCAGTGTAGTTAACTAGGGAAAATTGCAAGTTCTGGTCATTTGGATTCCTTTCAGCATCCCTCTGTCTTTGAAGATAAAGACGTTCCTTTTCTCTAGGTTTAGGGAGGGCACCTTGCGCATGAAGGTCTATGACCTGCTTCAGGGGAAGGCCAGAAAATCCTTCCCACACTTGTCATTTCTCAAATTCCTTTGGCTTCAAATATTCAATACTCCAAGATGCCATATTTGGGAGCAGCATATTATGAACTCCTCCAGGGGCTGCGAGATAGGACACCAAAGAGATCGAAATAATATTTATTTGTTCTACACTCTTGGGTCCATAGTTCTTCCATGTGGCTCTGTACAGGGCTGACCCCAGGCAACTTTCAAAACAGGCAAAGATACCATTTTACTAACACCCATCTCTCTGATTCTAGTTATCTTAGGTGACTTCTAAAATCCCCACAGTGAAAAGCTCTTTTTTTTTTTTTAAGTAATTTAACATTGTAAATAGCACAGTACCTGGGGTTCAGGGTACTTTTCTTTGGACCCCATTTTTATCTGGATCCTACTTACTAATTGGGTGACCATAGAAAAATTACTTAAACTACCTGAACCTTAACTTTCCTCTTAATAGCATTTACCTCCTGGGTTTGCTGTAAGTTTTATTTTACTTTTTAAAATATGTTATTCATTAGTTATTTGTCAGAGAGAGAGAGCACAAGCAGGGGGAGTGGCAGGCAGAGGGAGAAGCAGGCTCCCCGCTGAGCAGGGAGCTGGATGTGGGGCTCAACCCCAGGACCCCAGGGATCATGACCGGAGCCGAAGACAAACGCTTAACCCAGTCAGACACCCAGGCGTCCCAGTGGTGTTGAGTTTTAAATGAGATGATATATTGCATATCAAGTACTTAGCAGAGTACCTGACACAGAGAGATAGTAAACACTCAGTAAACAGGGGCTATGAATTTTATAACTTACGGGAAAAAAATCTGCCATTCTGGGACAAATTTCAAATTTGTTTCAGGATTATTTTTGTATGATTATCAAGTGAGAAGGCTATTTTCTTTTCTTTTCTTTTCTTTTTTTTTTAGATTTTATTCATTTACTTGACAGACAGAGATCACAAGTAGGCAGAGAGGCAGACAGAGAGAGAGGAGGAAGCAGGCTCCCTACTGAGCAGAGAGCCTGATGCGGGACTCGATCCCAGGACCCTGAGATCATGACCTGAGCTGAAGGCAGAGGCTTTAACCCACTGAGTCACCCAGCTGCCCCGAGAAGGCTATTTTCTAATTAATGTGCTTTCAAATTTTAGCCCAAAAGTTCTCACATGGCTTTAAAAAGCCGAATTCTACTTATACACACCAGCACCTCTATGTATCCTACTGAACACATGAATTTGAATTAAGTGTCAAATCAAAGGTACAGAATCTAAACTGAATAGGGCCCCATTTTATTTGCATTCACTACGTTTCCAAGTACGGGTTTTACGGATCAGCATTTACTGTTCTCGTTCCTGGTACTGTTGCACAAATTTATTACCATGATTGCACTGAAGGCATTTAATTCTTATTTAAGATTTATTCACATGTATGTTTTTTTTTTTATTTTGAGGCAATGTTTTCTTTAGCAAGGCACAAATTCCAAAGTGATTTATAATTTTTTTTAAGGAATCTCTGCCCAACATGGGGCCGAAACTCGCAACCCCAAGATTGAGAGCTGCAGGCGCTACTGAGGGAGCCAGCCAGGTGACCCTTCAAAGGTGATGTGGAGAAGAAATGTGCTTCTGGAATGCCACTCAGTTATAGTGATAACAACTTGCGTTTGAATATTGCTTTTATAATCTCCAAAGCACATCCATTAAGCCTTTCAACATTTTCCTAAATTGCATGTTTTAGGGGCGCCTGGGTGACTCAGATGGTTAAGCGTCTGCCTTTGGCTCGGGTCATGATCTCAGGGTCCTGAGATGGAGCCCAGCATGGGGCTCCCTGCTCAGAGCGGGGGGTAGTGGGGGGCCCCTGCTTCTCCCTCTTCCTCTGCCACTCCCCCTGCCCCCAATAGTGAAAAATCTGACTCCACTTAAAAAATGCACTGAAAAATCAATCTTTCATTTTAATACCATAGTATTTTTATTTTTGCCAACAAGGCTTGCATTTATGTCATGGACAGAGCCCACCCGCTATTCCAGTAGTATAACCTGTTTTTCCTCCACAAAATAAGTGGAAGACAGAAAACCATGTTCATGGGAGGCATTACACAACCAAACACAAGGGATGGGAAACAATAGCTTATTTAAACTGAGAAGGTTAATTTAAATATACTTAGTCATTTTACATTTGCACAAGCATTCAACAAAAGATTTGTTGAATGAATGGCCAGTTGAACTTTTTTTTTTTAAGATTTTATTTATTCATTTAACACAGAGAGAGATCACAAGTAGGCAGAGAGGCAGGCAGAGAGAGGGGGAAGTAGGCTCCCTGCTAAGCAGAGAGCCCGATGCAGGGCTCCATCCCAGAACCCTGAGACCATGACCCTAGCCAAAGGCAGAGGCTTAACCCACTGAGCCACTGAGGCACCCCTGGTTAAACTTTTTATTAATTTAAAAAATGAACTGCAAGAAGAAGGTAATCTAAAATTGAATTTCTGCCACACATTTCATACACTTCTCCTCCCGGCTCAAAAACAACAGCCTGACACTCAACTTTTGCCTGATCACTCTTGCCTACCAAATAGGGTACCTTCGCAGACATAGCACAGCAGGCAAGACTTAACTCTTCTTCCCAGGGTCAGGGTCATCAGCCGGGGAGACCTGACTGGCTCAAAGTGATTCAATGGCAGGAGCTCCGAAAGTCCAGAGGCATCCTCACTCCTTGCAAATTGCTCTTGTGGATTTCACTCCTATCTGGTACCTGGGCTGGGTTGCCCAGAAAATTCTGCTCAGCTGAGCTGCTGACAGAAGCACCGATAATAGGGACTCCCCATGTGGCCTGGCTGCCCCCAGCCTGGTAAGCCTTGAGGTTCCAAAAGTCCTGTGTCTCAGCCAAGAGTCCAACCCATTCTTGAATACTGCCTCTCCCCTTTTCCCCTTCGAGCAGATGCGTCTGCTCTCTTTTGAAACACTGGTAGTTTCTTGGTGGCTCTCTCAAAGCCCTCTTCTCATCCTGTCTTGGTTTTATAACTGTTTTTTGTATTGACCTTTTTTATTTGTCCTATGCTCCGGTCTGTTCCCTAGGAGCACTTTGAGGCCAAGAAGCAGGCTTTATTCAGTGATATAGTCTCCAAAGCAATTAATAAGGCGCCTTCTCAGGAGAGCATACATGCTCGACAAGTATCTGTTGAATCAAACAGGACAGAAAACTAGTTCCCTAAGCTTCCAGCAAGCATTCCCATTTCTTAAATATCTATGAAAAAAGAAAAAACCCACAATTTTGCTTGATACGTATATGTGTTTGGGAGTTTCATGAGTCACATCAAGCCCCAGTAATCAAACAAACAGGAACACCATTTGGCAGTTGGCAAAGAGGACTCGGGTAACCACTGTGAAGTGGTTGTTTCCAATCATCCATGGATGGTTTGTGAACCATGGGTAATTCAATATCCACACATGCTTATTAGAAGTATTCAGCCTCTTGCTATAATCAACTTGTTTATATATTTACAAGTAATGACTTTCTGGTTATTTTAATTAAGAAACCCTTCATTCATTAGGATTCTGTTGACTAATATAATCCCTTCCAATGGAGCAAACTAGTATTTATTGCCATTGAAGGAAGAGCAGGTTGAAATTGCCACAGACATCCACAAAGAGGTCTTGATTAACCTGTTAGTGGAAGAATGAAATCAGAGGAACACACCAGAGAGCAATTTTGCAGTAAGTATTAAATGCGTATCCTCTGATCCAGGGATTTTTAAGAATTCATCCTCACCATCTGCTCAAGTATATGAATCTGATGTTAATGGAAGCATTAGATGTAATCATATATATATTTGGAAGCAAGAGATACGTGTCTCAATGGAGCACCAGTAGAGTGAACGATGGTACAGCCATACAGCGGACTGCTACGCAGCTGCTAAAAAGACTAAAGAAAAGGAACAGACTATAACTGAGATAACCTTGATAAATTATTTAGCAAAGCAAGTGGCAGGACAATATGCATATCAAGCTCCCATTTGTATTAGAAGCAAAACGCCAATACATGTTTATAAATTGTAGAGAGGCGCCTGGGTGGCTCCGTCAACGAGGCCTCCGACGCTTGATTTTGGCTCAGATCACGATCTCAGGGTCCCAGGATCGAGCCCCGTGTCAGGCTCTGCACTCGGCGGGAAACTGCATAAAGATTCTCTCTCTTCCTCTCCCTCTGCCCCTCCCTTCCTCTCTCTCTGATAAATAAGTGAAAAGAAATATATTGTAGAAATGTAACCAGGACCAGAGTTGTATCAGCAGGGGAACGGAGGTGCATGGGCAGGACAGAAGGGAAGTCAAGGCGATATATAGTGGTTCTGACAACCCAAATGTGTTGTCAATCTGACTTAGAAATGTACTTCTAATGTTAACATCCTTCTCTGTCAGTCTGTCTCCCAGTGGCTCAGGCTCCAACCTGAGTGGCTCTCTCTAACCAACCTCTGGGGGGCCGCCTCAGAACCTGTTCCTGGTCTATCAGTTCTGGCTGGTCCAATCAGCTCCTCCTCCTGACCCCTCAGTTTTCTCTCTCTCCTTTTTTTTTTTTTTTTTTTTTTCCATTTCCACTTTCTCTTACTAGTAGTCCAGGCCTTCAAGACCTCAGTTCCTGCGGCTGCCTTCTAGTAGATCTCCCAGCCCCCGGTTTCTCTTCCCAGGCGCAAACCCTCCCTCTGGCCTCTACAGGGTCCTCCTACTCCCCAGCCACGACCAGCCCGAGGCCTTCCGCGCTCTCCACTGGAGCCGGTTCCAACTTCAGAGGAAGGTCGGGCAGTCGGGCAGCCTTCCCGAGCCTGGCCCAGTCCAGGCATGACTGCCAGGGCCCCACATGGTGGTGGGCTGACCCCTGGCCATAAGCATCCCTATCTGGAAGGCCCTTCCTGCCTCCCCAACTCTCTCATTTCGAGTAAATGTTCAGTACCCACCGGCCCCACTCTGAGAACCGACTTATTTCACTTTTTATAATCTCTCCTCCACTGCCAGGTGGGTACCTCCCTGAGAGCCAGGGGGAAGCTCCTTCTCGACGGAAACCACGTCTCTCACACTGACTGACCACATCGCCTGAATTTCCTCAGGCTTTGCCAGCACGTGTGAGGCATAAAGTCACGAGAACCGATGCTTCCCCGATCCTTGTCGAGGTCTGCTTCTGCGGGCCCTCATCCTCCTGCAAAAAGCGCCCCCCGTGTGCCTCTTGGAATCTCCAAGTGGCATCTCGCTTTTGCTCCCGATTGAGTCCCTGTCAGCTGTCTGGGTCCGTGAGCATTTCCACCCCATTTCTGTTTTCATTTCCTGCTCTCAATCCCTGCCAAACACCAAGGCCTCCCACTGGGGCCCCCTGCAACTCCCACTGGGTACCGCCGTGTCCACCACACCACCGTGTGCACCAGCCTCCTGCAGACACCGCTCCGATTATATTTCTTTGTGCTGCCCACAGCTCCTGCAGACCCACACAGCTGAGAACCTAACAGCCTCTCCCAGGCATCAGCTGCTGAATGAAGAATGACAGTCACTAGGGCATGCTTTGATTTGCTTTTCCAGCGGTGGAGATAGGTTGCCCTGATTTACCCTCACGTTCTCCACAGTCACCACCGGGACGCGTCAGCTGGTGCCATGAGGTAGTTCTTCAGGACTCGGGGTACACACCGTTCTGAGCTGACGAGCCAAGTAACCCTATCCGCCAGGGTTGCCAGCCCAAATCAATAGTTCCTGCTCTGACGTGTTTTGATCCTTGTATGGACACTTCCTATCTCTGGGTCTTCAAAGTTCAAATCCAAGTAGGAGCTGATCTCAGATTTCGAGAGAGGTCAGCTCACACCTCAAACAGAGTTTCTTTGTGCCCATCTGCGAGGCCAGAGAGAGGGGGGTTCCTTAACGCAGGTCTCATAAGGGGAGAATTGGGGAAGTAAAACAATCCGCCTAAATGTTTTCTCCACCAGGAGTGGCCCGGGGCCGCGCAGCCAGGAATGCACAGACAAACGCCCAGCATGCAAGCGCGTGGCGGAAGGAGGGTCAGAAGACGGTTTCTGAGCGTTTGTTTCTTAGTGCTTAACCATATGACTTTTCAAATGGCTCCCAGAGGCTTTGAAGTTAAAGCCCCTGGGAAAGAGAAGTGTTCACACTTGGGGTTTCGGTCCCCCAGACCCAAGGTCAAGGAAACCTGGTGGTGTGAAATGCTCACAATAGAGGCTCAAATGGTAGGAGATCCATCTGTGCTTTCTTTTAAAATACCTGAAAGATGGATGCCTGGGTGGCTAAGTTGGTTAAGCATCTGCCTTCGGCTCATATCATGATCCTGGGGTCCTGGGATCAAGTTCCACATCCGGCTCTGCTTCTCCCTCTGCCTGTTGCTCCCCTGTGCTTGTGTGCTCAATCTCTCTCCCTCTTTGTCAAATAACTAAGTAAAATCTTTCAAAAAAATAAATAAAATACCTGAAAGAACACAGAAATACTCTAACCTTATAAAAAGCAGAAGGTAGGGGCGCCTGGGTGGCTCAGTGGGTTAAGCTGCTGCCTTCGGCTTAGGTCATGATCTCAGGGTTCTGGGATCGAGTCCCGCATAGGGATCTCTGCTCAGCAGGGAGCCTGCTTCCCTCTCTCTCTCTCTGCCTGCCTCTCTGCCTACTTGTGATCTCTGTCTGTCAAATGAATAAATAAAATCTTTAAAAAAAAAAAAAAAGCAGAAGGTAACCGTGTGGTCCTCAATAGTCTTAGTAAAGGAAATACTTTCAAATCATACAAAATGGGTTACTAACTTCCTGTGGCACCTAGCCATTGTTCAGATGTGACATACGTAAGAAAGAAAAGCTGATGGTCTGAAATGCATGGTACTCTGGTGGCGGATACAACGTTAGAAGATTCCAAACTGCGGCAGGTGTGAAATTTTCATGAACTACTTTCATATAAACATTTTTGGAATCCCAAGGACATTTCTGTTATATGGGTCTCACTCAAGGAAAATCCCACAAGTAATTCTTCATCTATACAAAGAAGAAACAGGGAGTGATTACTTGCCTGACAAAAGGATCTCCATCCCTTACAGACTACAGGTGACCTTCCAGCAAGGGGGATTAGGGGCACTGACACGCCTATCTACCCCCATAGTTGAAAATCCACATACAACTTTTGACTCCTCAAAAGTTTAACCAACAGCTTACTACCAACAGGAAGGCTCACCGATAACACCAACAGTCCATTAACACACATTTTGTATGTTATATGTATTATACACTGTATTCTTATAATAACGTAAGCAAGCAAAAAGGAAATGTTATTAAGAAAATCCTAGGAAAGAGGGGGTGCCTGGGTGGCTCAGATGGTAAGCATCTGCCTTTGGCTCAGGTCATGATCCCGGAGTCCCGGGGTCAAGCCCCACATCGGGCTGCTTGCCCAGCGGGGAGCCTGCTTCTCCCTCTCCATCTGCCTCTCCCCCTGCCCCTCCCCCCAGCTCATGTTCTCTGTCTTTCTCTGTCTCTCTCTCAAATAAATAAATAAAATCTTTAAAAAAGAGAGAGAAAAATCCTAGGAAAGAGAAAATACAATATATAGTAGTATCATACTATATTTATCAAAACAAATCTGCATGTAAGTGGATGTGCACAGATCAAACCCATGTTGTTCAAGTGTCAAGTGTAATATGAGATTGAATGTACATAAACATGTTTTCTTGGGGCGCCTGGGTGGCTCAGTCAGTTAAGTGCCCTACTCTTGATTTCGGCTCAGGTCCTGATCTCAGGGTGCTGAGATGGAGCCCCGCTCTGGGCTCTGTGCTGAGCGTGGAGCCTGCTTAAGATTCTCTCTCCCTCTCCCTCTGCCCCCCCTTAAATAAATAAATAAATAAATAAATAAATAAATAAATAAAATGTTATCTCATAACATTTTAAAAATCCCACCTGAGATTGGCATGTCCATTTGTGCTGTTCGAGCCTTGCCCTCCCCCCGTCTGCCCCTCACTTGGTCCGGCAGCCCCGCCAGGGACGTGGCCAGGGTAGAATTCCCCATCTCTATTTTTTTCATATTTACCATGCGGGGGTTTTTGTTTTACGCCACCATGAACATTTTCCTGTTGTGAACTATCACAGTAACATCGGGGAGTCTCTGTAGCCTTCACAACTTCTCGCCACCGAGTTCAAGGTACCCTAACATTTCATAGAAACACCTGCAAAGGGGTGGTGGTGATCTTTGCAGCCTAGAGAGGTGGATCCCGAGCTTGACTGCAGGTCAGAATCATCCGAGGTTGCTACAAATTCAGGTTCCAGAACCTTACCCCAGACCCACTGAATCAGTCTGCGACAGGAAGAACTTTGGCATAACCTATTATAGACAGCACCCCTACTCCTACCTTGAGGAGAGAACTCTGCTCTTCCTAATCCCTTTACTCGGGAACTTTAAATAAAGAACTATACAGATGGCTTGGAGGTGGCCCAAACACAACTGAGGTAGGAGCTTTCAGCCACCAGTTTATAATTTACAATCCACACTCCATTCCCAGCCCGTGTCCTGGTGGGGTCCTTCTGACAGGTACCAGCTCCAAATGCACACCACCAGGAATCTTCAGGAAGTCTCAGGCTGAGGAGTCCAGATCCAACTCCAGCAAAAGGAGAAACTCCTCCTCTCCTGCCAGCTAGGACCCCTGGCCCACTTTCCCACCCCAAAGTGGTACACTTTGAGATTCTTTATGTCCTCCCGCAGAAATCCCACTCCTCTCCAGATACCATGAGCCAGACAGATAATCAGGGGTCCATAGTCCATTTCGCAAAGGCTGGTACATTTCATCACAAAGAACACCAAGGGGGCCATTTTCCTCTAGGCTAGCCCCACTAAGCCAGGTCCAACTTAGCTCCTTGTTTCTCTCCTCCCACTTAAGGCTAAGGAAAAACTCAAGCCTGCACACCTCTCTTGCCACAGACTAATCTCAGTTCCAAATCTACTAAGAGAAAATCCGAGGGCAAAAAGCCGTACTCATCTTGGGGTGGGGGAATCCAAGCTTAATCCATCTTTAGAAAAAGGGAAATTCTTTAACTCTATTGGGAGAATAGTTTGTTTAAACCCAATTTACATCACCAAACAGATTGATTAGCATCTCACTCTGAAGTAAGTTTCCTCCCCAACAAAGGCTTTTTATGACAAAAGTTGCTCATTGAGGCGGAGTTCCCCTAAACAAAGCCAAGACTTGCTCCCCTTGAAGTGTGCCCCTTCCAGGCCCTCACACTTTTCTTCCTGTCTAAAGCCTATCCAGCTCAAATCCCTCTTCTTCCTGGAAGCCTTCCCTGACCATCCTTGGCCCCACCGGGAAGCCTTTTTCTAATGAATCACCACCGGGTACCTCTCCCGTCCATCTGGCAACCGCTCATATACACGGACTTCAGACTTGACACTATTCTTGTGTTACTTCCCTGAACTTTCAAGTTCTTTTACCATTTAAGTCTTGGCATAAATATCTGTTACCACCTCCAGGGCCCCTACTTGATCATGAACTAGTTAAACAGTGCCAAGGAGCGCATCTCTCTGGCTTCTTTGAAACATCTCAGAGCCACTCCTGTTTTCCCCTCCAGCACGGGCTCTAACTGTGCTTGTCACACAAGTAATCAGTGAGTGGTTGACAGGAATCCTGGAAAATATCCTGTTGCTTCCAACAATGTCCATGAAAAGCTGGTAGCATTTGTTTAGCCCACACAACGGCCCTCGATGGCAGGTGTGGGCATTAACCACATTACACTGGCGAGGGAACTGAGACCCAGAAAGGAAAGCAGATGCCCTGAGGTCACTCAGTTAGGTCACCCAGAAGCAAGTCTGAGCTGGTTCCCAAAAAATGTTCTCCTGGCTATGATTTCTAATGGCTTCCCAAGGAGTCTCTTGACTGACCCATGAGATGTGTGGAAAGGTATACTGCAAGATAAGGTCAGGCCTAAGGGACGGGGTCTTATGGGTCAAGCTATGAAATGTGTACTTAATTTGATAAGCCCCGGGGCACCACTCAAGGCTCCTGAGCGCAGATGGGACAGGATGGGAGTTAGGTGGTAGGAAGATTAATCTGATGGTTGGGTGGAAAATAAAGACTGAGGGGCACCTGGGTGGCTCAGTTGGTTAAGTGTCTGCCTTCAGCTCAGGTCACAATCCCAGGGTCCTGGGATCGAGCCCAGCATGGGGCTCCCTACTCAGTGGGAGGCCTGTTTCTCCCTCTCCCACTGCCCCTGCTGGTGTTTGCTTTCTCGCTCTCTCTCTCTCTCTGTGTCAAATATATAAATAAAATATTAAAAACAAAAAAGAAAATGAAGAGTGAGGAGAGCCTGGAGGTGGGAGGACCAGTTAGTGGGGAAAGCCGACAGTCCAGGCAAGGCAGTAGTTAGATCTTGAAGGACAGAGGCAGACGCGCAAGACGGTGGAGTGGACTGATCATGAAAACATGGGGAAGGAAGAAAGGTCCACACAATCCTCCTTGGCCAATCTCTGGAGCCAGAGGAGGGAAGAAAAGTAGCCTCTTAATATTATACAAAATGAACATACTTTTACTTGGCGTTTCCTTTTCTCCTGTCCCTTCTGATTCTGGTCTCCTCTCTCCCCTTGTCACTGAGCTACAGTCCCTTGACACAAGACTCTTCTACTGGGCCTTGAATTTGTTGCTGAGGAACACAAACATGTGAACGTTAGAACTGTCACGATCCCAACTTGGAGCACAGCCATGGTATTCCATGTTTGGGGCGGGAATATAGCAGAACCTGCCTGGCATTTCTGCCTAAAGCTCAGACACTTGAGCTTGAACAGCACCTAAGAGAAATTTGTTGAAATTAAAGATGACAAAGTGGCTATCAGGAACCTCCTTTGAAAACAGTGTGTTAAAGGAAGTAAGAGAGGGACGCCTGGCTGGCTCAGTCCGTGGAGTGGGGGACTCTTGATCTTGGGGTTTTGAGTTCGAGCTCCATGATAGATGGGTGTAGAGACGACTTTTTTAAAAAGGGGAAGGAAGGAAGGAAAGAAGAGGGAGGGAGGGAGGGAGGGAGGAAGGAAGGAAGGAAGGAAGGAAGAAAGAAAGAAAGAAAGAAAGAAAAGCTTGGGGCGCCTGGGTGGCTCAGTGGGTTAAGCCTCTGCCTTCGGCTCAGGTCATGATCCCAGGGTCCTGGGATCGAGCCCCACATCGGGCTCTCTGCTCAGTGGGGAGCCTGCTTCCCCCTCTTTCTCTGTCTGCCTCTCTGCCTACTTGTGATCTTTGTCTGTCAAATAAATGAATAAAATCTTTAAAAAAAAAAAAAAAAGAAAGATACTAAGAGAGTAGATCTTAAAAATTCTTATAAGAAAAAAATCTGTAACTGTGTGGTGATGGATATTAGCTAGATTATGACTATTTCACAATATATACAAATACTGAATCATTGTGTTGTACACCTGAAACATATAATGTCAAATATATCTCAATTTAAAAAGTGCAACCTCCTAGGGCGCCTGGGTGGCTCAGTGGGTTAAGCCTCTGCCTTCGGCTCAGGTCATGATCTCAGGGTCCTGGAATCGAGCCCCACATCGGGCTCTCTGCTCACGGGGGAGCCTGCTTCCCCCTCTTTCTCTGTCTGCCTCTCTGCCTACTTGTGATCTCTCTCTGTTAAATAAATAAATAAAATCTTTTAAAAAAATGAAAGAAAAGAAGAGCCGTTTAACTTGTATACAAGTTAGGAATTTGGACCATTGTTTACCAGTTTAAACAGAAAGAACTGCACGTACTTTTTTCCTTAAGGAGAACATAATCACTCATTTTAAAAACATCTAAACACTTAAGGTGTTTTTTTCTTTTCAAAACCTGACGCAAACATGAGTATTTTCTTTCCTACTCATTCTCTGACCTCTCCTATCCAGCCCGCCTCGTGCTGGATTTTTCCAGATCTCTTTTGATTAGTTTTACTTCTGTATCTCCAGAAAAGCGGCATGGCTGGACTCTTCTCAGACAAGGGTGATCCTATGACCCCGGACGAAGACCCGCTGTGGTCCTGTGATTTACACATCAAATGCCCTTCAATAGCCTCACATATTTGGGATTAATGATGCTCCAATAATGCGTTGGGCATTTGTGCCGGTATTAAAGCCACAAGAAAGAAATATTACTTTATTAATACAGGGTTGAAGATGTGCTCTTTCACAGAGGGAAGGAAACACACACAGTAAAAAGCCCATCTGCTCTACTTGTCTGACACTAAAGAACCCAGAGTAAACCTCATCAGACAAAACAGGACGGGCACCACGGTGCGCGCGGTCTTTCTGACTGCGGTAGTGGAATGGTCAGTCACAAAAAGCATTGCACTAAATCAGGAAGCTCTCCTACTTGCTGCATTCTGAAAGCTTCACTGTACCGTGCCTCTATTTAGTGTGCACGGTGTAATAAAATCCATGTGTGAATGTTTATATTTTAAAGATGTTGTGCTCCAATATGTTCTGAGTTAGGGCTTTTGAACACGCTGTATAGATTCAACACAAAGCTAACTGAAAGACTAATCTTCCCATTGTTACACTTTAATTAGTGCGACCTGTCATTACAACTTTTTATGATGGAAAGTATCAGGCCTTTTATCTTACTTTTAAGCCCTATTCTGAAAACAGCAGAAAGGGAACTGAAAAGACAAAGGAAATTGCATTTTATGGAACAATAAGGGGAGTCTTTAAAAATCCTGGGAAGTTCACAAACTGCCAATGAAATCTACTTGGAGGCACCAGCACTAGGAAGATGGCCAGTTACTGAGGATGCATTAGCCATCCGCTACCTCCTTAATCCTCTCCAGAATCCAAAGGCTAAGAAAGGATAAGAACATTTCAGTACAGCAGCCCGTAAGGGTGGCCTGGCAACTGCATCGCTTACTATGTAGGAATTTAGAGATGAGGTCCAAAGCTGTTAGGTCCTCTTTTGGCACACCTGTGCTCTCTTTGACAGCAGATTGGAGTTCTGTGACAAATGCTTATTACAAATGTATTACATTTATTTCATTATTTGTTTCACTAAATATTGTTCTGGCCCCTTTAGTCGGAAAATTTGACACTGCAGAAACACAGAAATCAGTACCAAAAATGGCACCAGAAATTGGAAGATTTACAGAATTAGCCGGAAATTAAGACTCGCAACAACTACAAATGTGACAGCTTGAGCTACTTTTATTAGATGAGCCAGATTTAGCAAACTTGACATCTAAGTAAATAATGCACTCCAAACGTTCTCAGGAAATGGTGACTTAAGAAAAAGAAAGAAGAAGAGCTAAAAAAGCCAGAAGCCACAGACAAAAATAGGGCTTTCTGATTTTGTGCAATTCTTTTCTGCCAACACTATTTATGTAAACATTATTGTAGTTTGTCCTCAAGACAGAAGAGGCTTGATATGAATTAGTGTTCTGTTTTGAGGAAATGTGCATGTTTTGAAAGCACATGGGACAAAAAAACAAAACAAAACAAATAAACACAAAGTTGAGAATGCAGTTTTTGTCTTTTGGAGTGAAAAATAATTGGTTACTGCTAAAAGAAAAATGCAGAAGTTAAGTCAAGGGTACACTCCACTTCTGCGGAGTGAAAAAATAATGGGTTACTGCTAAAATACTTTTCCGTCGCTCTTACACTATTATCTAATTTGGGGCAGATTCAGTTGGTTTACTTTGTGTCTGACTTGGAAACCAAAGCTTTAAACTGAGATAAATTGAGAGCCTTTCAAAGCAGAATGGGAGAAGGAGGGCGAGGGGGAGCTCTGAAAACACGGAGGATACCGCTCTACAAAGTTCCGGCCTTACAAATTCCAACACACATGCCAATTTGTTCCCTTTCTCCACTCTCTATCTGCAGTTAAAAGCTGGATCCAAAAAAGAAAAGAAGAAGAAGAAGGAGGAAAAAAAAAAAAAAAAGCACCACCACAACAAAAAAGAAGCTGGCTCCTACATCAGAAACTCAATTCCAGGCCCACTCCAATTCCAGAACTCTCTTCAGCCCCACCCAAACCCCAAGGGGACAGCAAAAGAGGGTGTCGCAGAAGAAGAGGGGGTGGTCTTCTCTCTTCCTACCTCTCTCATTACCACCCCCTTTTGTCTGGGGGGGGGGGGGGACTGGGGAAGGAGAGCCAAGGTGTGCCTTTGGCATCCACAGCTGGGTCACCACACCGTAACTAGGGTTCCATCATCTGACTATGCTACGAATTAAAGTCAAAATAGAAGAAATAGCAAAAAACTTTCTGCGAGGTAATCCAGAGACTCTAACTGACACCGATTCTAGAGAGAAATTAAGTTGTGAGTTTAAAATAACCTAAATTTTTTTAAAATAAAAACAAAACAAAAACAAAAAACAAATAAAATAAAATAACCCAAAATCTGGGCGCCTCGGTGGCTCAGTAGGTTAAGCATCTCCCTTCACCTCAGGTCATGATCTCAGGGGCCTGGGACCAAGTCTGCTCCCTGCTCACTGGGGAGTCTGCTTCTCCTTCTCCCTCTGCCCTTCCCCTGGTTCATGCTCTCTCTTAAATAAATAAATAAGATCTTTAAAAAAATAAAATAAAATAACTTAAAACCTCACGGCTGGCTCAGTTAGTAGGGCATGAGCCTCTTGCTCTCAGGGTTGTGAGTTTGAACCCCGTGTTGGGGGTAGAGTTTACCTTAAAAATAAATGAATGAATGAATTTTTAAAAATAATAACCTAAAATAAGAATAATAACCTAAAACCTCAATAGGAAATTTTGGAACATAACACATTATTTGTTGGGAACTGACTGTATTGATAGGACTCAACAGAGACATTGCATGACTCACAAAATGCAGATGATGAAGTATCTCTACCCGCCACATTCCAACAGGTATCATCCTTAATATAACGGAAAGGCAATCCTTTGGCACCGAAAACGCTCTAAGTTAACTTTAGACTTGGCTCTTTGCTCCAAATAAAGCTGTTGGAATGCCTATCTAAAACAAATATGGGATAGGTAAAAGAATCATTGTTTGCATTACAAAAAGCAAGGGCATTATTTTCCGATTCAGGAGGTGCCAGAATTCTTAAGAGAGCACAGTATTTATAATGTTCCCATTTTTAATATGTCATGATCATTGACACAGAAAGCTGCAGAAAGCCGGAGGAGGACTTTCGGCATACTGAATGGGAAATAATCAGAAATATAAAAAGGTACTTGGGTTGTGCATTTAAGTTAAATGTTAACTCAAACACACACAGGCTGAGGAATCTACCCCTGCTTGTTGATCCCAATTTATCCTCAGATCCACATCGACGGGTCTCTGGATGGTTGGCAGTTCTCTGCTGGCAAAATGAAGTAGAGAAAATTGAGGCAATTGTCCACGCTGGGGGAAAAAAATTGCCTCAGACAAAAGTCATTTTGGACCTTACTGAGCAGGCCACTCTGATATCCTGAATCTTGAAAGACCACTGCTGACCAAGTAGGAAAATTGGTAGTGAAGAGTTTCAACAGTTTTGACTTTTGCCATTCTCTATGAAATAGTTCTAAAACTTCCATCGAGATCAGATTCATCTGGAACACTTGTTTGAAAGGCATATCCAACCCCAGGATCTGACACTGAGAAGTTGGACTTCATTTATCAAACCTTGGTTCAAGAAATGTTGTTGTTCTGTTGTTGTTTAGGTAGGCTCTATACCCAACGTGGGGCTTGAACTCACCAGCCTGAGATCCTGAATCCCACGCTGAGCCACACGCTGAGCCAACCAACCGCCCCCCCAAGAAATTTTCATACAGGTGACCCACAAGCCACACCCACCAGGCGGCCCCATGAGCCCTGTAATTCTGTGAAAATATCTAAAGAAAAGATAAAATGTCTATTAAGTCACATAGTATATTCCATGCAAGCAAACCTTGAGTTATTCATTCATTCATTTGAGACTCATTAACTGGGAGACTGTGCCAAGCCATGCACAGAGTAGGCGCAAAGCTTAGTTTCTTTAGCACCTAGTTATCTGTACAATCTCCTGACCACCCCCCAACTTCATTTGGTCCCTACACAATGCCAGCTCACCCAGCTAATTTAATGAATCGACTAGTTTACATATATACAATAACTTCGCAATTCGTATTAAACGTTTTCTGAAATGACTGAAGTTTGGGCCTGAATTAGATACGGCTATCCTCTCACTTTTAGAATGCCTAACGAAATCAAGGAGGAATGCAGTGAAGTCTTGCCTGAGAACATTCCTCAAAGTTTAAAGTAGAGAAGTTTCTGGAATGGTGGAATGGTGGTCAGGCTGTGGCCTGAACATAACCCTTTAAGGGGGGAGAGCCCAGGATGCTGGACTGGTGCTTGAGGCTAATGGTCAACCCGAGGATAGGTGAGGTCCTCTGCTTCTTTCATTCTAGACAATATGTGTAAAAATCAAACGTAAACACTCAAGCCACTCATAGCAAGTTGCAGTACTTTTCTCAACCGGAAGAAATGGGTTTTAACCACCCATTTTAGCTAAAGAAGGCACTCTCCTGAATCTACCACAAACTTCCGTTTTGAACACCAGACTACTGCGAACACGTACTTTTCATCTAATTTAACGTATATGTGTGAACACACAAGACACAATTCCTTTATTGCACACCACACCCGTATGAAGTAAGTTTCAATCAGTGCTGGCTACTGAATCCATCCCCCCCACCCCAACCAACAAACAAACAAAACGGCCGAGACCATACCTTTAAAGGAATGAGTGCAAACTGAAAACAACTGCACAATTATCTTTTCAAAATGATTTAATTCTAGTTAACATATTTATATTATGTGTGGATGCTCGACTTAAAACATGAAAACAGTACATGTAGAACATGGGATGAAGCATTCATTGTGTCTCAGGATTTTGCGATTAGCAATTACCAATTCATTTCTGGATTTAATACTTTTTAAAAAGATTTTATTTATTTGACAGGCAGAGAGGCAGGCAGAGAGAAAGGAAGGGAAGCAGGCTCCCTGCCGAGCACAGAGACAACCCAATGTGGGACTCGATCCCAGGACCCCGGGATCATGACCTGAGCCAAAGGCAGAGGCTTTAACCCACTGAGCCACCCAGGCGCCCCTCCTGATTTAAAATATTTGCCCAATAGAAAGCCAGACTGGTTGACTGATAAATCAAAGTTGTTTCTAGATTTTTCTTTTCTCTTCTTTTCTTTTTTTCTTTCTTTCTTTCTTTTTTTTTTTTTTTTGAAAACAGGGAAGGGGTTCTTGTTCCGAGTCCCACTATTCACTTATTGAAAGTGAATTACAGTTTAAGCCCACACAGAAACATCTGGGCTTAAATTCAGTGTTCAAATAGTTGTGTTACACAATTAGTCAATATGCAATTACAGGGAACCTAGTGGGGCCAGATGCATGCAGTCCCAACACAAGCAAACTAGAGATTAAGACTTTCTCAGTTTTAAACATACAAAAGGAAATTATGCAGTTAACAGGGCTCCCTAAAGGACCGCATCCATTTTTAACCAGTTGGACCATGTGAATTTTCATTTCACCAGTTCAGAGAGATACCTTAAAGAAATGCAACGTTCAACACTTACAAATGTAGTACGAAGTTTCAAGTCCCCAGAGCCAAGACAATCCAAAAAAGTTGTCCTTACTGTTTTTCCCAAATGAGGGTTTCTCTCCCCTCCCCCACTCAATTGCTTTCACAACAGTGTCTTATCAGAAAGTATTGTGAGAATGCTTCCCTGCAGTCTCATTCACAAGATTAAATCTAGTGCCTGGGAAAGAAAACGTGGTGTTTCCGTGCTCAACGACAGAACATTCAATGGGAGAAGCTTCATTTCACATCCTTGATATACCCGCAGATCAGGCTCAAAAACCACGGAAGGCTCAGACGTGATCAAGGAATAGACGCCTAATGGAACAGATGCGCAGATGCCGGACCGGAAGAGAAGACAAATGCTGAAGTGCATAATGATTTTGAAAAGATTTCTTTATCAAACATGTCATTTGTTTGAAAGACTAGGGCTGTTAGCATCAGATGTGGGGTACCAGCTTGTTAGCAAAGTGAAACATGATGGCTGACGATTGATGAATCAATTGTAATCACTGATGTTCCTCAACCAGACATCTTCATTTACTACATCAATGGTCAGAAGTTGAGGAAACACCTTTTGTTTGGGTGATCACCACCACCAAGATGTCACATCTCGGTGAATACCCCTGGCTACATATTTTTTATGAAGACTAGGGAAGTCCCCGAAGAAATGTTATCAGCTGGCCAATCAATAATGTAGCGATCTCCTCCACGTAAGTCTGGCTGGGTGACATTAGTGAGTCATTGGTAAACAAGTCCTATGCACTGAATTCCTAGTAAAATGTTGTAAGGCGTTTATTTGTCTGTAGCACAAATTGCCTGGTATTGACTCTGGGACGTGTATGGAGGGAACTGTTGGCAATGACATTTTTCTCATTTCACCAATGAGGTTTCAGATGATCTGATTAAAAACAAAAAGGATTTTTTTTCCGAAGGCAAGGCAACAGGAGCAGGAACTCTCCTTTAAATCAAAGAGGGTGTTCTTCTGCCTGCCTCTGACCACCCCCGCCACCACCTTCCTATTTTACAGGAAGACCCGGAAAGCCCTGCTGACTGATTTGATCCTTGAGACTCTAGACTAATGTCACCTGTAGGAGGATCTGGCCAAGGGAGGCACTACAGCACTGCACTAGACATTGGCTTTGGAATTGGTCATTGAATATAACCTCACTCTTACTAAGGAACCAATACGCCAAACAAATTGAACACAGCCAACCCCTGCATCTAATGGGGCAAAGTCAGAAAGAAACAGACAAAAGTGGTAAACTAGTTTAGGAAAGTGTAATGAAAAGTCCTCCAGACCTCTGTACCAAAGCCATTATCATTTAGCAGTACGACCGCTCTGGGATGCTCCAAGCGCCCAAAATAAGTGGGAAGGAAAGAAGACTTCCCACTCAGTTCATCCGGAAAGAGCTTAGTGTGTTTGGTGTTTCTGCTTGCCTTTACTGCACGAATAGACCCATCCCTGAGGAAAAAAAAATGCATTTCATAATGCTGTAATAGAGCATTTCTTTACTTTCATTCAGGCCTCAGTTTTAACATAAAATAATCAGGGAATCCTTTCAAAACACAAGAAAACCAAAAGTATGACCATAAAATATTAAGACTGGCGGCCGTTGTTTGTGTTTTTATCTTAAGTGAGGCCACCACCTTGGGAGTCCCTAACTTCCGCTGAGGATGCTGACATCGGTCAAAACATTTTGGGAACCCTTCTCTGAGAATCGCTTCCAAAGCTAGCTTCTAAGCCTCATAAGAAAATCGGCCTCATTATTCTACAGTCACATCCGCATAATACTAACATAAATTTAGTAGGGGGAAACTGAATAATTTAAGACATCATACGATTTAATCTTTTTGTTAAACGTGAATGCCAATTTTCACATTGTAAAATTGTCATTTGCTTTAGACGTAGTTAAGAATCGAGCTGTTGACTAAAGCAAAATTTTATCACATTAAAAGTAAAACCACTAAATTACTATGTTTACAGATTTTTAAGTACACGACTTATTTTTATCTAAGAATAAGTGTATTCATTGGAAGATAACGAACAACAGGCATTTAATAACACTTTAATTTTCCGTGTTTAAATATTCATAGCTATGTTCATAAACCCACATGCCCGATCTAGCAATTATGCTTATGAAATGCAGTATTTCTTATATACCCTAAGTCTCCATCTAGTCCCTGAAAACTGCATTCATTTGTACCCCAGTACAAATCGCGCGTGTTTTTAGCAAAATAATCCGTAATATTAAAACTAGGAAACTACCCAAAAGCAACAATAGCTACCTGCAAGAGGAAAAGAAGGGAATTCTCACTTGTTCAGGGATGACTGTGTGCCAGGTTCTCTATGGACTTTTTTCGTTAATCCTTAGAATAACCAACAGGCTTATGCACAATTTTGTAGTCTACCTTTCCAAAGGCTTTTTGAGTAATCCCATTATAATACTCTGCTGCCTGTCTGAAAGAACACTGTTCTTATTCTTAAAAATAAAAACAAAAACAAAACAAAAAATTCTACTAGCATTGTTCTAAGGGGATATAAAAATGTCCAATTTTCGGGAGCTGAAAATCAAAGAATGATAGGCTTCCTTGACTGGCCTATACTCCCACTCTTGATGTAAATGAACAACAAAAATCAGAGGGAGATGAGCCGTTTTCCCACTACTTAAAAATTACAGTATCATCAGTCTACTTAGAGATTTTAATAAAACGGGATCGAAAGAACCAAGAGCAATATACTCTCTGGGGCTGCAATTTACAATACCTCATCACAGCGTAATCACGTCAAATAAATAGAATGATGGCCACTCGCAGATTACATTAGATTACGGATGTTAAATTTAAAATGAGAAATCAAGTATCTGGAGTTCCAAGAATTTCTCTGAAGGATCTTCATCTTCTCTAACACTACAGTTAATTAACGACAACTTGTGTTTTAATAACACCTATATCCCATGATTCTGTAAGTGTCCTAATCAATGGTTGCCAAGTTGTCTACCCCAAGAACCACTCTGGGGCCCCAGAATAATAGACACGTAATGTGATGTGCTATGTCTGCTCTCCAGAGGCCCTCCTTTCTTCTCCAAGGCCATCTTTAGTTTTGTCTTTCTCTCTCTTGCTCACCCAAAGACTGGTGTGCCCGTGTTCCTGGTCCTCCCAACTCCCATGCTTCCTTCTAATCACCCCTATCAATCCTCGACTCTGCATTTTTCCCGACTTCCCTGGCACCTGGCCCCGAGTCCCTCTGGGAAAACACAGTGAGCTCAAAACAGTTGCTTGACATTTGTTCAGTGGATTGGTTGGTTGGTTTTTGCAGGTTTACTGCTCCGTGAAAGCCCAGCTATATATAAATTGTCCCAATTCAACAGGTCAATCAACAGTATTTAGGAGTTTTGAGTTGTCACCATAATAAAACAATGATCGCAAAAAATTTTAATGGTTTTATTTAAGTCAAACAACAATTGTAGGGATCCTGGGTACGGCTTTTTGGACACAAGCATACAAAATGAACAAAACAAGCATTCGTGTTTCTAGTTTTAAACACTTGAGCTCTACACGTGGAATGCAGATATTTGAAAGAGATTTTCAACAAGGTCAACACAATGCATGAGATAATACACACTGGGTTAGGCCAGTCTTCCCCCTCCATCTTCCCACTTAGAAGCCTAAAGCGGCAGGGAGTGCGGGTTGGGGGGGGTGGTAAGGAGGGGGCATTTTTGCTTTTCCATTTCACAAATGATTGCTCAACATGGACTGGAATACACCAAAAGAAGAAAATAGTCTTTTTTTTTTTACCTAGGTAAGAAGCTACTACTCTTAAAATGATCACTTCAAGGTAACAGACATCCAAATTGATGTGGTTTTCTTTGAAACCTCATCAGTAAATCATTTCTTGCACAGTAGGTTCGGCATTAACCCTGCATTTAGGATAGGTAGTGTTATGGAGGGCTGGCTGCTGCATACCAACGTCAGTATCAAGTTCTTCGTCAGGAATTAGAGACTGTCCCGGATACCAAGCAGGACAACACTGGCAAAAGAACAAAAAGTGAACTGCAGATAGGTCAAAACAGGCTATATGCACTCTTAGAAAAATGTCTTAAACTGTTACTGGATATGTTGTTAGAAATGCTAGTTTAGAATAGAACACAATGGCATCTTTTCTTTTTAACACCACACGTTCAAATGGTCTTTACAAGGACGTTGTGTTTCAACGCAACACATTAGACAACATACACATCCTATTAGGGAATCGAACATAATAAACTTGCCATCTGCTGACGGCTCTTTCTACATTTACCATCAGCTCACAGTTCTCTCTGTTCACCGGATTACTGTCAACAGGTTGAACTGTCATTGCATTAAAAATATGCAAAATTGTTTGCTGTTACGTGATTTTTAAAGACAGAGATTCTCTTTCGCTCTAAGGGATTTTGTTGAAACCAGAGTTTCTTGAATCCTATTCAAAGAAGTTTTGCTCCCGTGTTATGAGTCCAAGTATTCTGGACCACTCCCCCTTTTCATGCTTTCTGCAAACTTTGTGTTTTTCAAGCTGTAAATTTCAATGGTTATGATAGAAACCAAGCCTCAGTGGGAGAAGCAGTGCCCTTCAGAGTCCTCAAACAAATAAAAGAGTTCACCAACTGATCCCTCATCCAGTTTTGCAGAAATTCCATTCACAGAACTCCTATGCAAATCCGCCAGTTTTACCATATCAAATGACCCAAAGCACACCGCAGGTATCCAGGGGAGACGGTCCACCAGCTCCACCAGCGCATCTTTAGCTTGATTTTAATGTCAATTTAAGAGACAATCCGGGCTCTGCAGTTCTTAGACAAACTGCCTCACCATTAACTAAAGCTTTTTTAAGTTAATGAACTTTTCATTTTTCACACTTTCGGTACCAAGAGATTTAACCAGGGAAAAGCTCAAAGCTCAGGGTTCAAACTACAGCATGGAAAAATAAAGTATAGACCAAGCACCATCTACTTCCTTTGATCTCTCAAAGATGTCAATACTCCATTCCAGTGAGGGGGTGGGGGGAGAGTGGCTCAGCCCGGGAAGGAAACTTCAACCGAAGGGGGGGAAAAAAGATCTGTTTGGTGGCAATTTCAAAACAAGTTTCCAAACTGCAGAAGGGGCTGTAGCCCCTTTGACTTGCAGAAATTACACATAAGAAAAGAACAGAAAATACTACAAGGCATGCTTATTATTTTAATTGCCCAGGGGTTTCCAATGCAAAGCACGACAACTTAAACGCATATTCCAAATTCTTGCTCCAAAGCCGTCTTCTTTGTGCACTGAAAAGGAGGAAAGACAACCCCATCAATTGTTCTCTGCAGATAAAGGCACTGTTTTGCAGATTTCCCCCCAAATCTGGGCCAGCTTTGCTAATGACCTGCCCACCCACCTGCGCCGTTTCCAAGGTGGCCCCCCGGGAACTGCCCCACACCTTCAGGTGCCCAAATGCTGGACAGTGGGCAGCCCCCAAAAGGCTGCCTTTTCGTTTAGCTGTTGGCCTCCACGAAGACGCAACCTGAAAGAATTCTTGCCGCTTATTTTCCTAGGGGAGGCGGGGGGCAACAGCTACACCTTCCTATTGCACTTTTTTTTTGTCCTCCCGAAACACACATCTGAAGGTGAATCTGCAATCTTTTCTGCAGGGAAAAACGAAACAAAACAAAACAAAAAAATAACCCACGAGCTCGAGATCCCAAAGCTACCAGGGGTTCTTTCACCCGCCAGGATTTAGGCAGTTAAGCAAAAGCTGAATGAAAGTTTTCGGGACTGTGACCTTTTTTGCCCCCCCACCTTAGCGTAGGATCACCAGCTGTTCCAGCACACACAAAAGCTGCGACAGTGCCATTTCTCAAAGGCCCACGTTTAAATGAGATATGCCGAAAACGGGGCCCGAGCTGTAGGGTTCGAACGCGCAATGGCCCGTTCTACACGGAAACGGTACCTGCGTGCTCCCCTCCCGGGCCCCGCCATTGTCCTGGAGGAGAAAGCGTCCGCTCATTAGCATTTTGAGGACTGGCTGCGGGCTCCCACCCGCACGAGAACTCAAAATGGCATCCCCCACCCCGGAGGGCCCGGAGGGGAGGTTTTCGGTCGGGACAGGAGGCTGGGGCGGCCTCCAGCGGGCTTCAAGTCCAAGTCCCCTGGGAGCCCCAACCCCCCAGAAGGCTCGCCAACTTCCCACGCCCAGAATGCCCTGGAAGAACTTCTTCGCTTCCGTTTTTTTTCCAGTTTTACGTTCGGCCGCCACGACCTACATTCCCCCGCGAGGCGCTCGGAGCCGAGGAATAACGAGGGAGTTTAAAGCGCACAGCAGTTCGGCAGCCCGCAGTCAGCGCTTTGCTGCGCTCCGCGGGGGTTCGCATCCGGCCGCCATGTTCATCACTCGAGAGCCGCCCCAAAACCACCCCCTTCCCCACACCCCTCTCCTCCCCTCCCTCCCCGCTCCGCCGAGGCCGCGGCGCTGCAAAGCGGCTTTCAACTCTCCCCCCCACCCCCACCCCCACCCCCCGGCAGCGGGAGCGGCTCGACGGCTGCCGGGTGTGCGCCTGCGCGGGAGAGGGGGCGGAGGGGGGGGGGCCGGCGGGCTTGAAAAGGCCGGAGCGACGGGGAGCGGGGGAGGGGTTGGGGCCCGGGCCGAGCCTACTCTTTCCTCGCAGCGGGTCCCCGCTCCGGCCCCGGCCCGGCTCTCGCACGTGCGCGCTAAAAACCCACTTCAAAGTCTGCTCCCGGCGCGGGGTCGGCCCCCTCCGGGCCGGCCCTCGGACCCTCGCACCCCCGCACACACACACCCCGCCCCCCGCCTCGCGGGCCGCCAACCGGGCCCCGGGCCTCACTCCCCTCCGGCCCCAGGCCCTGCGAGGAGACCGGGAGGGCCGAAGCCAGAGGACGCTCGCCTAGGAGGCCCCGCAGCCCGGAGCGGCCTCCCGGCGTCCGAGGGCCTCTCTCCTACCCCCCGCCCCCCCGCGTGGAGAAAATGAATGGAACACAAAGTTTGTGGCCAGCGCTACGCTGTGGCCTTCAGAGCTCACCATTGTTTGGGCTCGTATTGACCCCAGGTCCGGATTAGGCAGCGGCTGATTCCTGCTTTACAGCCCCGCCGGCCTAATGAGGCCGGGAGGCGATGGGGCGCGAAGCGTCCGCGGAACCCGGGCGACCGCCGGCTTACGGCCGCCGAGGGCCCTGTAGGTGGAGGTCAAAGGGTCAGCGGGCCGAGACCGCGAGAGAATTGACCCTAGGAAGCGAGGTCCCCTCCCCCGCGGCCCGAGCCTCGACCGGGACTTGCAAGAGTTTGGTGTGTGCAAGGGACCCTGGGCCTCCCAACGAGGGGCCCGAGCAGCGCGGAGCTGGATCCCAGACTTCCGAAACGCCTGGCCTCGTCCCGGGGGCAAAGCCTCGAGGGTCAGCCAGCCCGCGAGCAATGCAGCCTAGCTGCCGGCGAGAGAACCCGCCCTTCGGGGCATGGGCACGCCGGTGGCGATTCTTACAGAAACTTGAGTGGCAAGAGGCCCTTCGACTTTTCTCCTGTTTGGGGGGAGGGGGGAACAGAGGGTGCCAGGAGCGCAGCGGCAAGGGGACAGCGGGCGGCGAGGAAGGGGGAGGGGCGAGGAGGTCCTGAGCACAACTTTGCAGGGAGGCTTTGTGAGTGGAGGCGGTCCCTGCTCGCTCTCCAACCTTCGCAGTAGCGGAGACCGACTGCCCGCTTAGCCTGGACCCTGATCTTTAACCTTCCGAAGTGGAGGAAGGCCAGACTTCTGTCTGCTGGGAAATAGACACCTCCCCTTTCCCCACCCAACAGTGGCAATCTTAAGCTAAACCACCCATTTTGGAAAAGATAATGGACTTTTAACAAAGGTCTTACCAGGTGCAAGAAGGAAAATAACAGGTAGATCACTAAGAGCCCAGCTGATGTTCCTGGTTTCCAGCGGATACATCTTTAGGGCTGCGAGGTTTTTTGTTTGGGGAGGGGTGCTTACTCTTTAAGGTTTTTACTGAAAATTCAAGAATATAAATGTGCACTCCCAGAGCCAGATTACAGAAGAAAATCTGTGAAAGGTTTTCTACTAAAATAAACTCTTCCTTGCCAACAAATGACAGGGCGGAGGACACAAACTATTGGAGAAACATGATGCTACACCGGAATTAAAGGAAATCATGTAAGAGGGGCCAAGCTTTTACTTTGTCTTAATATTGCTCATCGCCATTGTTAATTGGTATCTTCCCCTCTCAGGACACAGCACTTTACTGTAAAATTTTATAGTAGAATAATACCAAGCCTGCTAAGGAAAAAAATCAAAGTCTTCTTTATGTCTCCTAAAGAGATATTTAATATTTTTACTGGTAGGGAGGAGAAGCAAGTTTCTGAGAGAATCCTGCAACCAACCCACCAGTCAACTCCCATTTAAGATTAGGGTAAGCTGGGGGTGCAGACGAAATTCACGAAGAGAACAGTAAACTATGGGACCTCAATGTATATTTCAGATGAAAAACACTATTTAGATTTAAGTTGGAAGACATTTAGCACCAATATTATGAACATACACTTCTGCAAACCTGCTGAGCATTTAAAACGGCCTCTGGTTTGAAGTGAAGGAAAAAATCCTGATACAGGAATTTGGTCCAGCATCCTCAATGTCAAGGTCAAGATTGGAATGTCTGGGTAGGAGTGGTGGACTGACCAGGTTACCTGCTCATCACTTGTGAAGTCATCCCAAACTTTCTGTTGATGGTATTCAGGCCCTTGCCTTGTCTACTGGTGGAGGAAAGTGGAAAAAAAAAAAAAAAAAAAAACATTCTCCACAAACAAAAAATTGCATCCAAAGCAATTTGCAATTAGAAACTGTCAGTAATTGTTGACAAAGGTCAGTAGAAAACTTAGACTGCTTCAACTGTATCCAGGAAATCAAAGTTTCTTTTAATTATCAGAAGTTCTCTAAGCATTTCGATTTAAGGTTGATTTATTTGAACATGAAAAAAAATCAGGCACTAAATACAAAAATGTTATAAATAAGATGTGCCAAGACTTTATTTCTTCAAAAAGAACAATGAACAAAATTCTATAATTCAAAGTGATTATGTATAATACCAAATTGACTGCCACCAAAAACCTAGAGCATTGCTCCTTCAAGAGAAGGAGGTACTTA